>NC_141695.1:1488898334-1491341203 GCF_964263255.1 Lissotriton vulgaris
CATGCTAGAATTAGGTCCATGTGTACATTACAGTATAAAGGTGCATTGCAGAAATATGTCTACGTTCACATTTTACATTATTTGCGACGCATCTGACCATGCAGCTACAGGTTAATCTTTAAACCACCACCTCTTGACTTTCAGCCTTGCCTTGGCCGGTTATCTTGAAATGTCAATATGCAATGTTGATCTACTATCAGCAGAGGCCTGTGTTTTCTGCTTTCCAACACAAATGACGCACTTGCTATCTATGCTATCTGTGCTGAGCAAACAATTCGCCTCTTCACTTAACCGAGCAAGGGCAGGCCAAATTTGTCACGTCCTAGGTCAGCGAACGATTCCTAGAAAGGGCTCGCTGAACTGACTGAACTGGCTCTGTACATAGGTGAAAGGCTAGTGAATCATTAAACAACTTGGAGCTACAGCAGAATGGGCACGTTCATGTTCACTTGTCATTCCTTTCTGGTTTCAGCTGAATTTCAGACAACTTAATTTAACCCTCTGCGCACCAGCTGTGCACCATGGAGCAACATTTCATTATGACTAGTGGGCTCATTTTATTTGCAAGCAGGTTAAAAGACAGAAATTAATATAAACTACGGTTCAATCTTAATATTTTCTTTCAACAAAGGGCCAACTAATTTTTCATCTTTTACAAATCGACCCTTTGAACCGCAGTTTAAAATAATTTCATCACGCAGCATATCACAATTTAATAATTATATTGTTCATTCTTATCATTGTCAGAAATGTCTATGTTCATTAACTCAGTAGTGACTGTTTGCATCAGCATTCTTTCTTTTTCCTTTAATTTCCTCACTTGGCATTTTGTCAGCTGTCCCAATAGTTGACAGCACATTGGCAGGCAATTAACTAATAGACAACAGCCTATTATTAGTAGGAAAATTGTTATGAACACCATTCCTATCTTCCAACCCCATGCACTCAACCAACTCCAAAGTGAACCTCCTATATCCCATGTACCAGAATCCTGATGTGCTTCTACACCTATATGATGCAATCTTTTTATTGCTTCCCTGACAGTAACAGAGGAGTCCGGGACATAGGTGCAACAGGACGCCCCTATAATTGCACAGACTCCTCCCCTTTCTGCTAGCATCATGTCGAGAATCATTCTATTTTGTAACGAAACTAATCTCACAGCTTGAAGCTCTACTGTAATATTTTCAAGTATACTTGTTGTTTCATTTATTGTTGCTTCTAGTAGCCTGGATAATCTACGTATATCCCTGGAGTTGATAGCTGGACCAATCCATGGTATCACTCCTTTAAATATGTCACCCGCTATCTGTGATGCTGTATCTCTTTGATCCACATCCACACTTCTCCTGCCTCGCCATGGTGCATGTCTTTGCATGTCCCTTCGTACTTCTTTTGTGTCTTTTATTGCTATAGCAGGTAATACAAAACCTTGGTGACAACAACCACCCCAATTTGTTGGAAGCCATGTATAAGCCTTTTCTCCACAAATGAAATAAATTGAGTCACCTACGTAAAGTGGAATGCTAATATTTCCGGCCGTCATTTCAAATGTCATGTTACAATTTGTGCTATTTCCCACCTGATAGGTACCATTACTCTTAATACATATACTCCCTATTGCGTTGTGTTTTCTTAATTTTAACTTTAAAAATGGTATATTCTTATTTGCCTCTTTTGATGGGCCTGCTATCCTAATGCTTGTATTCTTATTTGGAAAGAGCGGAGTAAAGATGTCAGACAGGGGAAATGTTGCATTTGGTTCTGTCACTTCCGTGCAGTTCCCTAGTGTCAGAATATCTGCCATATATTTGTTATATAATGTTCCTGCAGGTGGGGCCATAGTTGTCCCTGCACCAGCAGTACTTTTCTTTAAGTTCTGCAAAACAGCTATCAGTTCTATTTTTACTATTGGTATGTAAATGGCATAACAGGATGCTGCAAACGGTAGTGGGACTTGAACCAGGGGCAAACTCTGGTCTACAGAAGCTGGGAATTGCAAACATATCCAGCAATCTCCCCTTGTTAATATCTTATTGGTATGATGCATCAAAGTCACAAAGGAATTGTGGTGCATATCTTCTCTGTGGGCTTTTTCTTCAGGTGACAAAGTGTATGCAGGTATTGTAGCAGGTGTTGTTGGTGTTGGGATCAACTTTTCCATGGATAGTATGGGCGAATTTTGCGGATCTCGCGTTCGCGAATTTTGCGGATTTGCGAACTCGCAATCCGCAAAATCCGCGAATTCCCGCGAATTTGCGGATTTTTTTTTTGTGTGTTCGCAATTGTTTCTGCCAGTTCGCGAGGATTTGGTACTAGTTCGCAATTGCGAACTTACTTGTCGGCTCGCAACGGTCGCGACTATGTTGTTTCTACGTCTGGTTCATCATCACAGCCTCCCAGCACCCTCTGTTTTACCACTGGCACCCTCTCTTTGACCCATGCCACCCTCTGTTACATCAATGCCACCCTCTGGTTCATCATCACTGTAGAAGATGGGGGGGGAAAGCAAGCCCACCTGCCCTGCTTGAACTGACATAAATTAATTTGGGGTTAGTTTATTAACAACACCTGCCCTGCCCCAACTGACAATAATGAATTAGGGTCTAATTAATGTGTCACTGAAAGAATTTCAAGTTCCAGCCTGGCACCTGCTTGTCTGCTCCTTTAGCTGTAAATCAGGACCTTTGTGGCATACAGTTAAGGTCAGAGCAGGGTCACACAATAGTTGCAAGCAGGCAACCGAATTCTGGAGGGCCCCCTCAGGAAGCACTACAAAGAATCGTTACAAATCATGAGGTTGACCTTTTGCACCTGCTCATTGCTTTTGCTTTTGCTGAAATCGTTTTTCGTTTTTTTTCGCGCTATTCGCGGGGCGCGGCGTCGTGCGAAACCGACCGCGGAAGCCGCCAATTCGTGGGAATGAGCATTTTATTTTTTTGCGGCTTGTTGTTTCGCGAGTTTTTTTGCAGTATTCGCGAGCCGCTTGCAGCGCAACACGCAAATTTACCCCAAGGTCGAGTACGGGCGCGGCCATTTTGTTTGCGTGACGTATTTCCGTTTCCGCCCGCTATGTATAATCTCGCGCAGTAAGCGCATTGCGAGTAGAGGTTCGCACGAGATCGCGCGGGAAATCTAGAGGTTCGCACGAGATCGCGAGGAAAATCTCGCGCGAACTTACTTTCGCGCTCGTGAACGGGCGCCGGCCATCTTGTTTTTCATTCATTTCCTGTGTCTGGGCATGGTGTTTAATCCTCTTGGTATCTTTGCCATCCTTTGATTGTTTTCAGTTTTTTTTTTACGATTTTGCTTCTTATCTATCCCTCTCTTTTCCTAGCTGTATATTTTTGTCTTTTCTGCTATTTTTCTTTACTTTTAAACTACTTTTTTAAACTCTTTTCTTTTCTTCTACCCTATCCTATTCTTTCTTAATTTTCTACTTCTTCCTACCTTACCTGCCCAGACCATGGTCAAGCCAGGCGCCGTGAAGCTGCCCAGGCACTTGAGGGCCGCAGCGGCGGCGGGGAGTAGTGCTGGACCCAGTGCCAGGACAGCATGCGGGAGATTGAGGGGGGAGCAGGTGACGCGACGGGAGATATTCAGCCCGGAGGAAGTGGGCGCGCTGGTCTACTTCGTCCAGCGCCGCCTGCCCAGGACCATCGCGGGAGGCGGCAGGATCGCGGCCGGCGGCTACAACATGCAGGAGCACCGGAAGCGGTGGGAGAAGGTGTGCTGGGCCATATCCCACCTCTACGGGGTCCAGCGCACCTACAGCCAGGTCACCCATCGCTGGACGGACCTCCTGGACCGCGAGCGCGACCTGCTGGACCAGCTCGGCTTGGAGATCCCCGGGCTTGGTGAGTAGTAGTAGCCATTTAATCACTCACTACTATGATGTTTTCTCCTGCTCTGTGTTGTTGTATTGCAAATATTTGTTTTTTACATGGAGCAAGCCAATAAAGCCGCTGATGACGATCACATTGTAGTTAAATTATATTTCAAAATCTTCTGTGCATTTCAGGTGCACTGCTCTCCTTCTCAGTGGTGTTGCTACTATGCTTATTTGTTTTCTATTTCGTGGTCTCATTGGCCTGAGTAACTATTATGTATGAGTGTACTTTACAGAACTGCGTAATGCTAGACACTAGGGGGCAGATTACATTTACAAGCCCCTTGCGCCACGTTTACGTTGCCTTGCGTGACGCAACAGCGGCGTAAACGTGCCGCATCCCTGCGAGTCATTTACAGCATGACGCATCTAGGGAGATGCGTCACGTTATAAAGCCATGGGCCTGCACCACAATGGGTGCGTTCCTAGTACGCAGGGTGGGCGGTCCAGCGGCTGTGCGCCTCGCAAAATTGCCTGCGTGAAATCTACAAGATTTAACGCAGGCACTTCTGCGACGCTGCTACGTCAATTCAATTCCTTATGTCTGCTCGAAGCAGGCGAAAGGACTGACACAGCATGTTAAGTATTGGGTGGCCCTGAGCATTACTGGAGTTGCATTGCGTTGGAGACGTGACTCCAGCGATGCGCCGCTCTTACGTGACGAGATGCGTCACGCAAGTGCCTACCCTTGCGCCAGGGCGCGCCGCATTGTAAATGAGGCACATCTGCCGTGTCGCAAGGGTAGTTTTGCGTGACGCATTTGATCTGGCGCATCTCTGGAGATGCGCCAGAACGCGTAAGTAAGTATGCCCCTAAGGGGCAGAATTGCAATTACCGTCGCATCCCTGCAAAGTAGCAGGGATGCGCCATTAATTGTGCGGCCCGCTACCACCACCAAACATGGTGCGCCGTATTTGCAATGCGGCGCACCATGGGCCCAAAACGTCACCGAAGCTTTACTGCTGGAGTTGCGTCGCAACGATGGCGCAGCTCCATCAATGCTCTGGGGTACCCTATCTCCCCAATGCTGGGTCAAGCCGTACGTCTGCTTCAAGCAGGTGCAGGGTTTGTGTGACGCATCATTGTCCTAAAGGTGACTGATTGAAATTTTGTAGATTTCCCTCAGCCACTATTAGGATGTGTTCCAGCGCAGGAATGCCCTCCCTTGCGCCGGAACGCCCCCTGATGGCGCAGGGCTTTATAACGGGATGCATCTCCCAAATGCGTCACGTTGTTATAATATTATACGCCGCACCATGGCGCCCTTTTTTGTTTAGCTGCTGCGTCACAAAAGTCACGCAAGAACGGCGCAAAAGAGCCGCAAGGGCTTAAATCTGCCCCTTCCTTTGTACCCCTGACAATAAGAAAAATAGTGGCGGTGGATTGATAGTTTGACTATTTAAATGACTGGTAATGTAGCAGGCAACTGTTAGTGTTGTCACTGATCTGACTGAAATCACAATGGAGTTTGTCTGTCACTTTGCGTCTTGCCTGCGGACTGCTGCCTGCCAGTCCTAGGTGAACGTTTCAGTACTTTGTTTAGTGAGTTACGTGACTTTCGAAGTCACAGGTCCGCAAATAAATGAAAACTAACCATAATCAATATAATTTCGCGGAAATATTTTGTTATTGTTCTTTTGAAATGTTTGATTTGGTTGACATTGACAAGCAACAATCATCCATGTTTTCTGTTCTTTCTTTCATGTTGTACGTCAGCTCCCCCCAGGGGCGAGAGGAGGACACAGGAGCAGCAGGCGGCGGATGCTGTTCAACAGGGCCAGGATCGGGCAGGCGAGGGCTCCTCTGCTGGCCCCAGTAAGTTTTCATTTTAGACTAGTACCTATTTTTCCTAGCGTTCCTCATTTGACTTTTTTCAAAATTGTCTTTGCTCTTCTTGTAGACTGTATCTAAATTCTTATCCTGCCTCTACTATGACTCCCTGTGGTATTACTAGATTATTCTTTTTAGTCTGTCTGTGTAGCTAACTAAGATTGCACGGTTGGCGAAACTCCCATGATTCTAGTCAGCAATAGCTCTATCAACTTAGTGCAGTCCTCTGGGATTGTCCATAATGTCTTTTGAAGTGTTCTATCTGGACTCATGCTTGCAAAAATTCCAAAACCTTTCGCTCAGTCACTCTAGTCTGGACCAAAAAACACAGATTGTATTTAAGTTTAAAAGCTTTATTAAAAGTAAACACATTTATTAAAATGAAGTCATAATAAAACTAAACGTTTAACTGATAATGGAAAAGTGGTTAGTGCTGACGATTAATTGAAGACATTTCTTGTGGTCGAGCCGAGCTCTCACCTGGTTTCAACTTGATCTTGTTGTTAGAAGTCCATCTTCTGTCTGTGTGGAGAAAAATGGTGCGTGTTAAAAAAACAGCCTTCATCAGTTGTGCCAAAAAGTGCAGCAAGACAACCTTCCCTGGAAAAAGGGACATTTTTTTTAACTTTAACGTAGACAGTCACAAATTACATTGTTTTCACATGTCTTCATTCCTAGACCAAAGACTAGTGAGTGCTTTATTCTAACATTCTTAAATGTACTTTGTAGGTGGAACATCTGGTGGCGGGGCCAGTGTGGAGGTGGTGGTGCTCGACACGGAGGCGGAGGGCGATTCTTCAGGGGAGGAGGCGGCGGCTGTGAGAGTTGAGACGGTGGTGGTGGCGGCCAGAGGTAAGCTCTTATATATTCCTTACTTATTGAGATTGAAGACTAGCTGGGAAGGCAAGAATATGAGATGCATGGCTGGGTGAATGATGAAGCAATGATGGGTGGAAGGACAACAGCCTGGGTGGGTGACACAGAAACTGTATGTGTCCATATACCTGGATCATGCTACTATCTGACTCTTAGATAGCATATGTGTATCTAGAGCAGGGGTACTCATAGTACGGCCCGCGGGCCGGTGGTGGCCCGGCAAGCCTTCCTTGGCGGTGCGCAGACCTTGCAGACAATCACTGCTCCCCCGGCCCCCACAGAGCAGAGGCTTTTTTGTATTTCACCTGTTAGCGCCCCTGCATCTCCACTCTGACAATCACTGCTCCCCCGGCCCCCACAGAGCAGAGTGGAGATGCAAGGCCACAAAGAGGTGAAATAGAACAAAGCCTCTGCTCTGTGGGGCCGGGCAAGCAGTGATTGTCAGGGTGGAGAAGCAGGGGCGCTACAACAAACAAAGCCTCAATAATATGTTAATGGTCTTTTAAAGACCTGTTAAGTACTTTGGTGTTGTTGTCTGTGTGTGCACGTTGAGGAAGCGGTCTCAACCCGGGCTGAAGGCTGACACAGATAGACACACACACAGTGAGATGACAGAGGGGGAGGGAGAGGGAGGGCAGGAGGGAGAGAGAGATGGAGGGAGGGCAGGAGGGAAAGCAGGAGGGAGAGAGATGTATGTAAATGCTGGGTCTGGTGGCTCAGTGGATGAGGGCATCTGCTGCAGGGACCTGTGTGCAACCTCATGGTCACAAGTTATCGTTTTGCTTTAGCCCCGCCCCCTCTGACTCCGCCCCCACCAGTGCGGCCCTCGGCCCCAAACTACACTGTAAATGTAGCCCCTGAGAGAAAGTTTGTGAGTACCCATGATCTAGAGAGAGTAGACGGTCAGTGGATGAACTAAGTGTAACTTTGAAGAGCATGTAACACTGCACCCGCACGTCCGTTCCAGTGTAGGAAAGGCAAGGAAAAGAACTTTTAATTTTGTCCAAATACTACCATAAATAGTAGCAGTAGTTTGTATTGCAAGCACTGCATAGATCCGGTTATTACGGTGGCCACTCCCTACCTCTCTTAATAAGTTTAGTAGTACTCAGTCATTCATGTGTGGATGTATCACTGGTCACTCAATAAAAAGCAAAGCACCTAAAGTCATCCCATATATAAGCAAAAACATCCCATGTGAAGTGATAGATAATCAGATTATTTATCTTCTTCAATTTTCCATTTCTAGTACTCATTTCCACTGTAGGGTGAAAGTTAAATTAATTAAGCAGTAGCCCTTGAGTTGTAACAGAGTATTCTCAGTGCCACCCGTAATAGAAAAGTAAGAGCTTCACCACCTGCATGTACTGGACGGGTACAGTAACGCAACGCAAGTCTAGGTCACTCCTCATGGCGTGCGTCTCTTTTTCTCGGGTGCAAGTTTACTGCGCTGGCATTATGCCGGCTTGCAGAAAATAACGTACCAATTTTCCAAAACAAGAGATAAGAAGAAGAATAAGACTGGTGTACTTTCATAGTCGACTCCAATGGAAGTCCACAGTGCTCGTAGAATTTGTTCCTTAAACTCCCACTAATGTTAGAGCAAGGATGAAGAAGTGTGAGGTTAGATAGATACTGGCCTCAATAGTTATGTAATGCGCTTGCAAGTTGCTAGTTGTACTGCAACACAAATTTCTGCTGAATGATTGAGTTAATCTTAAAGAGCATTGGTTACAGACTATGTCTTTCTTTCTTCATATAGATGCTCCTTCCAAACGAACAAGGAGGAAGGAGCTGGCTAGAGCGGCCCGGCAACGGAGGATCGAGGCCACTGTTGCGGAATATCGGCGGCTGGTGGCCCTGGAGGACGAGGAAAGTGTGCAGTCGACAACAACAACAACGTCGTCTGCATCGGCCTCCGTGGCCCCACGGGCTGCCACCCAGCACAGTGGTCCACCCAGACTGAGCCGGGCTGCCAAAGGCAAACGCCACCGCCGAGCAGCAAGGCCAACAGCTGCCTCTCACAGGCATTGCACCTGCAAGGCAGTGAAGGCACGCCTGCGCCGCACTACCCTGATGGTGTCCCGCCTTCAGCAGGAGCTCGCCTTGCTCCGCGAGGAGCATGATGCCCTGGCCCAAAAAGTTAACAGCATCCACCCATAGTGTCCCTTGCCCCTTTTTTAGAGACTTTTGGGGGGTGGGAATTGGGAGTTGGGTTTTTGGGGACTTTTGAAGGACAATCGTTGGGGTTAGGGAGGGTCTTGCGGGAGATTATTTTGTTAGGGATATAAATATACTTTTTCAAACTTTATCTGAGCATACCTGTTTTTTACTGCTTGCCTGGTGGGTGGGGGTTTAACGTTGACTGTTTTCCTGAAAGTTTAGTTCCATTTTCTTCCTTTAAGTGTAAATGCCCAAATGTTTTCAACACTAAGTGCCTCTCACAGACTAAGTGAAGTGAATCCAAGAGTCCTAGGACTTTAGTAGTACTACCTTCAGTCTCTCGTCTCTCGTACTAATACTCCATTATACCCCCAAACCACCAAACGCTTATCTTACCTGTAATTTGTGTTTGAAAGTAGGGCTAGACCCAGGGCTGGCTCCACGGGAAACACCGAATAAGGTTGGCAATCTTGGTCGGATAAAATTTCCTCATAGCGGTGGTACTAGTGGTGTGACACAGTGGCAGTTGCATGCCTATGAAAAAAAAGAAAATGAAATCTGGTTTGTCCTCCTGAGCAATTCAACGGTACAACTGAGAATCTAGCAGGTGACAGAAGTACAGTAGAACAGTGCCACATTGTAGCCTAACAAATGGTAAAGTATAACTACTAATTCGGTTGAAGTTCTTTCACATTAGCAATGGTTCTTTGTCAAGCAGAGTAAGAATATATCCTCGGATTTCTTCACCAGCCTGTTGCTATCACCTTATCCTCCCCAGCAAGTGTGTGGATTTATTGCTGTAATAATAATTTAGTCACACATCAATCAAAACCACACAGCCCGGGGGAAGAGGGTTAGGGTTTGAAAAATGGATGGGTACGGGGGTTTTTGGGAAAGGTTTTGGGAGACAAGAAAAAATAGCACAGCATAGACAAACAATTGTGAACATAAACAAATCTTTGGGTACAAACCTATCCATCAATCTTTGAAAGTGCATGCACTACTGCATGCATGTCAGTGAAAAGTAAGTAGTACATTCGACAACTGTGGAAAGAAAGAATGCGACAGTACAGGGCCTGTGTGGAATTATTGATAACGATATTCAACATAAGGTCTCTGTAGCCAGATACCCGAGAGCCTTGCTGGTCACTATAAATCCATTCACAACAACACTCAATGGGGTTGGTCTGGAAGGTGTCAGGTTTACTCCCCGTGATCCAGTCGATGCAAATATGGTTCCACCTCCAAATGTCACCAACACCCAGAAGTGTAAACACAGGGTGTTCGAGCCATTAGGCGGGGGAGAAAAATAACAAACTAAAATAAAAAATGTGTGATGGGTAAAGGTAGGGTCAGCAGGGAAAGGATACCTGTAACAGAAGACAAGACAGGCATCAGTGAAGTGCTGTCCTAACATACAAGGCTACTCTCATATAGTCTCACTAAATAACCAAGGAAGTAGACAAGTACCTGAGCACCAAGAAAACATGACCTTGGATAGGAAATACTATAGCCCTTCTGCCACAATCTGTGAGGAAGGCCTAAGAAACACATAAACATATAGTTAACGAACACACTCCTGTCGCACCAAACACACTCGCGTTATACTAAGACATCAAACCCACTACTCACAACATACCACAAACATGGTAGAGGACTCAATGTACAAAGGGGGTTCCAAATAGTCAAAGCAAAGATGTATGGTCCAACAAAAAGGAAGAGGGAAACGGTAGTGTGTAGGAAGCAAGAACTACAACACTGCGCTCTCTAAGTAATGACCCAGTAGAGAATCTTTGGTGAAGGTCAAACAGAAAAACGTAGTTGCGACCACCACTGAATTCTGCCAACAACACACCCCACGGTGCACTACACAAAGAGAACTGGGGTAGCCTGTAGTTACCTCACTACATGCCCAGTTATGGAGGTCCTTTGAAATACACAGTTATACAACGGAGACGCGTAGTTGTCCTTACTACCGCGCTCCGTTTTAATAGTACAAAAACGATCCCCGATGTGAACGGTAACACGTGGTATAGACCGCCACTGTGCTCCGCCACACACAATTCAACCAAACAGGAATTCAGCAAAGGTAGAATTCTGTTAGAAAACAGTCACAGAACCTCCCTTAACAATCCGTTCAGGCAGTAATCAGCTGACCGCACGGGCGGCCGAAGAGTTTAGAGCGGCTTTACCTGAAGACGCGTGAAGTCCGTCTACCACCAAGGACAGAACACGGAAGCGCTCCCCACTGAGCCTCAGGGGGGGGGGGAAGGTGATAGTCCACAGGAGACACGATAGAAAAGCATGCAGAGCGTCCGCTCTCATGCCGGTGCAGAACAGAAACCAGAATAACGCGCAACAGGAAGCGCGTCTGTTCCCCAGATAAACTTCCTGCAAGTCTCCCGCCTACTCATGGGAAATGTAGTTTCATAGTACGGTAGGCGCTTAGGGGCTGCGTAACCTGACAGAAGGTATAGTAGATAGAAAAGGAGAAATTGCTTTTTTTCTAGGTGTCCCCTCACTCACCAGGGTTGCCCCTTGGTGACATGCTTCATCATTGGGGCCATCCCAGTCCTCTACGGCCTGGGGCGTGCTGCGACTTGCGAATTACGTAGGAGCACTTACAAATGACTATGTGTGGTGCAGATGTGATAGTGGAGTGGACTAAGTGATGTGTTAAGGGATCAATTTAGAAGCCGAGAGAGAGCCAAGAAATGCAGTCACAGTCAGAGAAAAAGGCAAGGGATACTGTATCTATGTGGTTGTAGTGGTCCTGTTGGAAGTGGTAAGTAAGTTGCCTGCAGAAAAAAAATCCTCCTATTAGCGGCACTCCTCCATTGCAGCCGACGCTTCGTCCATCGATGTTGGTCACCAGAAGACACCCTGTAAAAAAAAGCACAGCATAGACAAACAATTGAACATAAACAATTCTTTGGGTACAAACCTATCCATCAATCTTTGAAAGTGCATGCACTACTGCATGCATGTCAGTGAAAAGTAAGTAGTACATTCGACAACTGTGGAAGAAAGAATGCAACAGTAAAGGGCCTATGTGTAAATTATTGATAACGATATTCAACATAAGGTCTCTGTAGCCAGATACCCGAGAGCCTTGCTGGTCACTATAAATCCATTCACAACAACACTCAGTGGGGTTGGTCTGGAAGGTATAGTAGATAGAAAAGGAGAAATTGCTTTTTTTCTAGGTGTCCCCTCACTCACCAGGGTTGCCCCTTGGTGACATGCTTCATCATTGGGGCCATCCCAGTCCTCTACGGCCTGGGGCGTGCTGCGACTTGCGAATTACGTAGGAGCACTTACAAATGACTATGTGTGGTGCAGATGTGATAGTGGAGTGGACTAAGTGATGTGTTAAGGGATCAATTTAGAAGCCGAGAGAGAGCCAAGAAATGCAGTCACAGTCAGAGAAAAAGGCAAGGGATACTGTATCTATGTGGTTGTAGTGGTCCTGTTGGAAGTGGTAAGTAAGTTGCCTGCAGAAACAAAATCCTCCTATTAGCGGCACTCCTCCATTGCAGCTGACGCTTCGTCCATCGATGTTGGTCACCAGAAGACACCCTGTCCACTGCCTGCCTGATGCTGAATTGTGGCTCGCTACTGTGAAGCCTGACTCCATCCTTTTTTCCCCATTGCAGAGACTGAAACCCGGCCTGTAATTATTCAACGAAAAACAGGAAGTGATATAATATTACAACACCACTGATAAATAAATATAAGGTATGTAGGCTGTGGAGTGCAAAAAGTCACAATTTGATTTTCCTAGTAGACAGTACAATATTTTTGAAAGTGCGTACTCTGAGTCACCTTTTGAAGGATAAATAAGTATGGGCAAATTAATGTAGCGGATCTTGCCCCTCAAGCTAGGTGTACTGTAAACTGTGTTTTAGAACAAAATTAGATCTTCCTAGCAGTGCTCCCACCCAGACCCTTACTAAAGCCTGTCGCAAAAATGTAGAAGACCCCCAATCAAATCTCAAAAAACGAGGCCTAGCAGAAAACTGGTGACAAAACTTACTTTGAAAGTAAAAGTAGGCCGAAGTACCCCCTTCCTAATTACCCATTACCCACCGTGGATTGCATTCAAACTACTTGCAAGCAACCAAGCAAAAGTAGCCATAGCCAGCATCGCTCCAAGACTCGAAATCCCCCCCACTCAAACACATGCAATAGAAATACTGCTAACCCTAACGAACCCTAAGTTAAGAATAGTGGCAAAGGCTTTCTTTAACTATGCCAAATCCCCCCTTTCCCACCATGGATTTTCTTCAAATGACTTGCAACCAAAATTACACATTCTCACGAGTGCTCTAAGACCCCAGAACTCAGTTGGAAAAATCTAGAACACCCCGAAACACATGCAATCCTGCTGCTAGGGCTAACCCTAACGAACCCTAAGTGACAAAAAGTGCCAAAACTAAAGGCTTTTCCGCGCGGATTTTGTCCCAACCACTTCTACCCGGTATTAGACCTTCCCAGGAATGCCCCAAGACCCGGCAACCCACCCGCCAAGAAGCATAACACCCCCAAACAGGCCAAAAGCAAAATCTCATACTTGCAATATTTCTGGGCCTTCGGTCCAAACGCGCTGCGTAGCTAGGCCATAAGTCGGGGTTGGCACGACGGATTTCCTGAAAAGCAAATGCAATCAAGATTAGAGTGTCCCAGCAATGCTCCCAGACCACGAAACTCACCCACAAACAGACGGAACCCCCCCTAAGAGCACCTCAAAGGCAAGCAAGTCATCAAAAACACAAAAAAAATTCCGCCTGGGATTTGGTCCAAAACACTTTTATCCGGTATTAGAGCTTCCCAGCAATGGCCCCAGAGCCGTCAACCCAGGAGAAAACGAGTAGAAGACCCCCAAACAGCCAAAGAGCAAAAGTACAAAAATGGGGACTTAGTCAATTTTTCACAAATTTCCCAAATCACTCAGCACGCGCTCTGCAGCTAGGCCCTAAGTCCCCTCTGCCACCATGGATTTGCTTCAAACCTCTTGCAAAGTAAAGTATATATAGCCAGCAGTGCTCCCAGACCACGAAACTCACCCACAAACACCAGGAAGCCCCCCAAACAGGCCCCCGAAAACGCTACATAGAGCAAAATGTCAGAAATAGCCAAAAAAAAAATCGGCCTGGATTTTGTCCCAACCACTTCTACCCGGTATTAGACCTTCCCAGGAATGCCCCAAGACCCGGCAACCCACCCGCCAAGAAGTATAACACCCCCAAACAGGCCAAAAGCAAAATCTCATACTTGCAATATTTCTGGGCCTTCGGTCCAAACGCGCTGCGTAGCTAGGCCATAAGTCGGGGTTGCCACAACGGATTTCCTGAAAAGCAAATGCAATCAAGATTAGAGTGTCCCAGCAGTGCTCCCAGACCACGAAACTCACCCACAAACACCAGGAAGCCCCCCAAACAGGCCCCCGAAAACGCTACATAGAGCAAAATGTCAGAAACAGCCCAAAAAAAAATCGGCCTGGATTTTGTCCCAACCACTTCTACCCGGTATTAGACCTTCCCAGGAATGCCCCAAGACCCGGCAACCCACCCGCCAAGAAGCATAACACCCCCAAACAGGCCAAAAGCAAAATCTCATACTTGCAATATTTCTGGGCCTTCGGTCCAAACGCGCTGCGTAGCTAGGCCATAAGTCGGGGTTGCCACAACGGATTTCCTGAAAAGCAAATGCAATCAAGATTAGAGTGTCCCAGCAGTGCTCCCAGACCACGAAACTCACCCACAAACACCAGGAAGCCCCCCAAACAGGCCCCCGAAAACGCTACATAGAGCAAAATGTCAGAAATAGCCAAAAAAAAAATCGGCCTGGATTTTGTCCCAACCACTTCTACCCGGTATTAGACCTTCCCAGGAATGCCCCAAGACCCGGCAACCCACCCGCCAAGAAGCATAACACCCCCAAACAGGCCAAAAGCAAAATCTCATACTTGCAATATTTCTGGGCCTTCGGTCCAACCGCGCTGCGTAGCTAGGCCATAAGTCGGGGTTGCCATGACGGATTTCCTGAAAAGCAAATGCAATCAAGATTAGAGTGTCCCAGCAGTGCTCCCAGACCACGAAACCACCCACAAACACCAGGAAGCCCCCCAAACAGGCCCCCGAAAACGCTACATAGAGCAAAATGTCAGAAATAGCCCAAAAAAAAATCGGCCTGGATTTTGTCCCAACCACTTCTACCCGGTATTAGACCTTCCCAGGAATGCCCCAAGACCCGGCAACCCACCCGCCAAGAAGCATAACACCCCCAAACAGGCCAAAAGCAAAATCTCATACTTGCAATATTTCTGGGCCTTCGGTCCAAACGCGCTGCGTAGCTAGGCCATAAGTCGGGGTTGGCACGACGGATTTCCTGAAAAGCAAATGCAATCAAGATTAGAGTGTCCCAGCAGTGCTCCCAGACCACGAAACTCACCCACAAACACCAGGAAGCCCCCCAAACAGGCCCCCGAAAACGCTACATAGAGCAAAATGTCAGAAATAGCCAAAAAAAAAATCGGCCTGGATTTTGTCCCAACCACTTCTACCCGGTATTAGACCTTCCCAGGAATGCCCCAAGACCCGGCAACCCACCTGCCAAGAAGCATAACACCCCCAAACAGGCCAAAAGCAAAATCTCATACTTGCAATATTTCTGGGCCTTCGGTCCAAACGCGCTGCGTAGCTAGGCCATAAGTCGGGGTTGCCACGACGGATTTCCTGAAAAGCAAATGCAATCAAGATTAGAGTGTCCCAGCAATGCTCCCAGACCACGAAACTCACCCACAAACAGACGGAACCCCCCCTAAGAGCACCTCAAAGGCAAGCAAGTCATCAAAAACACAAAAAAATTTCCGCCTCGGATTTGGTCCAAACCACTTTTAGTGCTTCCCAGCAATGGCCCCAGACCCGTCAACTCACCTGCAAAGAGGTAGAACAACACCCCCACAAGTGCTGAGTCTTTCTTCATTGGGCGTAAACCAGCCCTCTGCTTTGATGGAAATAGGAGTCTGGAGGAGGAGGATAGAGGAGCATGTTCTTCTGAACTTGTGAACCTGAGGAATGCAGACTGCGGCACCTTCAAATCAATTAGCAAACAAGTGAAGACAGTTCTGCTGATGGGCTTGTTTTTGTGATTATCTGATTAAAGTTTGAATTATATTAACTGTGCACAACAAAGAAAGACAGACACAAAGGAATAAAAGTGAATAAGGATGAAAAAGAAAGTTATTGATTCGTTGTCTCATTTCAGGGCTCGGTATCACGGTCCAGGAATAAGAATAAGGCTTCGTCATCATACTCTGCGAATTCAGGCAGGGTGAGCTCAGTGTCACCTGACAGAGTAGAAATTCCCTCATCTATGTTGCTGCCCACCTCCTCTTCATCCGGCACGCTCTCTCGTACTCTGAAATCTGGTGGTATGAGGTGCTGATTCATCTTGATCATTGTTAACCTCTCCACATTTTTGGGCAAGAGGCGGCTCCGTTTGGGAGTTACAATCCCACCAGCCGCACTGAAAACCCGTTCAGAAGACACGCTTGCGAGTGGGCAAGACAAGTAGTTTAAAGCCAGGTTGGTGAGCTGTGGCCACAATTCTTTTTTCCCATGCCAATACGCCAATGGGTCAGAATTAACATAGACCTCTGTTGAGTCATTCAGATAGTCCTTCACCATCGACTCAAGGTCCTCATCCAAGGTTCCTCCACTTTGCTTAGCTCTTGCTGTGCCTCTGACCTTTTGAGAACCAAACCCACGCAGAGCTAGCCAATCCTCTTCAGCCTCCAATGTTTCTGTTGTCTTTCGTGCAGATGATCCGGTTGCCGGTGTCTTTAACGGCTGAGAGGTCACTTGTGCCACAGCCACAGGTGCAGAAGTGGATTGTTTTGACTGGGGATGGCCTGCTGATGTACTGCCATTTCCTTCAATTTCCAGCCGTTCTGTTTCAAACTTCTTGGCTGACAAGGCTAGCCAACGTTTGTACTTTGGAACATGTTCATCATCAAAAGGAAAGAATGCTTGGCCTGCCAGCGCCTTTTTGTAGCCTGGATCCAGAATAGTAGCACAAATGTAATGCTGTTCTGAGTGGATCTTTTTAAGACGTTCATCACCTTGTAGGAGCTCTAATAATTGCTCAGCCAGAAGCAAAGAGTCTTGGTTTTTATCTTTTCGAAACACAGAACACACCTCCTTCAGTTGGTCCTCCAGCATGTACAACAATGGGATAGCTTTTCCCAAATTAGAGTCCTCCTTGCTGACTGCACGCGTGAAGAACTCAAAAGGATGAAGCATGCGTGTCAGGCTTTCAACTATGTTCCATTGCGGCCCACCCATCCTCAGCTCCTCTGCACCCTCTTTAAGGAAATATTGATCGAGTTCCGTATACTGCTCATACAGACGCTCAAGCATGTAGAAGGTTGAGTTCCAACGTGTTACCACCTCCTGGATGAGTGCTTTCACTGGCATTTGATGTTGATATAGCAGGCTCCTCAGCTGCTTCCGGGCCTTAAAAGAATGGCTGAAATGCTTGCACATTTTTCGGCAGGTGTCCAATACACTGTACGCTGCACTGCCTTTATTACCCAAGAATTTTTGGACAACCAGGTTTATACAGTGCGCCAAACACGGCACTCTGAAATAGTAACCGTCCCTCATGGCCTTAACTATATTGGCGCCATTGTCCGTGGAAACATAACCAACCTTGCGTTTTAGTGGGGACAGCCAGTTAAGGACCTTTGTGTTAAAGACATCCAAAATGTTTTCTGCTGTGTGACGTTTCTCCAAACCAAACATGGCTAGTGTTGCATGTTTCCGAGCACCTTTAAAAACAATGTTCGTGTCAACACCTGCGTTTAGCTTTGATTTAGCCCCTGAAAAAGAGACCCAGTGTGCAGTGATGCACATGTAATCAGCGCCTGCGCCACTGGTCCACATGTCTGTTGTCAGATGTATAGTGTGAACAGCACTCTTCTGCAAAGCTGCCCCAATCACCTTCAGAACATCTTCATGTAGTGCTGGAACCGCAACTCGGGCAAAATAGAACCGGCTAGGAACCTTCCATTTAGGGCAGAGCGCTGTCACTAATTCTAGAAAACCAACCCCTTCTACAAAAGAAAAAGGGAGAAGGTCCAGAGCTAGCATTTTAGCCAGCTTAGTGTTATACAGACGGGTCATTGGGTGGTTGCGTTCATATTGCGCTTCTGTAAACAACATCTTTTTAATGTTGCCCTGGACCAAGGATTTACGGGATGATGATGATCTCTTCGACTCAGTTACGCTCGCTGATGAACTTTTCCGCATTGATGTCTCACTCTCTCCCACACTCTTAGCGTGGCTCCCATGGGGTGTGCTGCTGACAGGGGAACTGGGTGTAAGTGAAGTGTTTGAATCGCCTTCTTCCCCCTCGTCATCATCAGATGAAAAAACAACGTTTTCATTGCGTGCAATTCCGGCTTCCTTGATCGTGTGTAGGTGCGCAAACCATTGGTTATCGTGCGTTCTCCTAAGATGACCTCTCTGGCCTCCGGTACCATAGTTGGAACCCAACTTACCATGACTAACTCGAAGCTTACAAATGCTACAAATGGCTACGTTTTCATTTTTTGGGCAAACACTAAAGAAGTCCCAAACTGGAGACTTGAAATGTCTTCGGGGGCCGGAGGAGGCGGCGATACTGGTGGTGGTGGTGGTCCTGCTGCTAATGTCAGATGAAGTGGAGGATGTGGATTGCCGAACTTCAGTACGTTTTGCACTTTCACCACCACGAATTGAGGTCGAGGACGAGGTGGGTACCTTCTTGCGAGGAAGAAATATGGAAGCGGTAGGTTTTGGTGTACTACTTAACTCCAAATCTAATGATTCCATTTCCATTGCCTCCTCGCCGACATCATCATCACGCTCAGCAGCTTCTCGGGATAGGGTCAAAATGTCTCTTTGCTGCATGCCCGGTGGGGCTGCAGTGACCTTTGTGATGACTGGCTCGTCGTCATCGTGAGAGGCTTCATCACCAGCAGTATCTGTCACTTCTTGTTGAGCCTCATCACACTCCATAGGTTTGAGTTTTTGGACGACCTTCCTTTTACGCTTAGGTACCGGTGTCAGATCATGGTGTGCCTCACTGTCAGACCGCAGTTGTGGTTCCCAAGACAGATCACTTGCATCAGAACGAGGTGGGCTTGAAGAAGATGTAGACACCCCCCTTGATCTTTTCCTTGCTAGGGATGTGGAAGACAATGAATGATCATCAGGAGGAGTGGCTTCCAATGATACCTCGGGTTCATTGTCGATTTCCTGATGTGCCCCTACTTCGGGAGGAACAACTATTGTGGGCACTTGTGAACCTCCATGCACCTTTGCTTGCGCATCTCCTTTTGCTGCCTCTCCTTCCACATGTACTTGGGCGTGTACTTGCACATGGTGTTGTTGTTGCGGCTGTGGTTGTTCAACACTTGTCAGATGAGTTACAACAACCTGTGTTGATTCAGGGACATTGCTGCTACTTTCTTGCGATGAGCCAACATCACTGGTCGATGGTGATTGGAGAAGTACACTGACTGCCTCTGAAGCACTCAAGGGCTTTGACTTAAGTTGGCGTGGTGGTGGAGGCACTGAACCCAATGGAGCAGGGGTGCTGCTCCCAGCTTGGTCCCCAGCAGATCCTGCTGCTGCAGGCGTACTTTTTTTTTTGCTCCCAAAAAACGTGGCGGGTGGCACACCAGCCTCCTTGGTAACTTGCTTCTTCTGCTCCTTACTAGCAACTTTCTTGCTAGAGGAGCTACGGAGAACTTTCTTTGGGGGCGGGGCCATCTTCTTCAGAGCAGGTCAGACAGCAGGCCGCAGTTGCACGAATTGTAGAGTTGTCTGAGGCCAGACGTGACGTCGCGTGACGTTATGCTGCACACACACACCGCTGCAGGACTTCTTCCTGGCACTGGTGGTTCTCTTGAGTCTTGTGCACCTAAAAAAAATGGAAGACAGAGGAACATCAGTTCAGTTATAGAGCACAAAAAAAATCGAAAAACACTGCAAAATCAGCACAATCCCAATCCATCCATGCCCTCCATAATGTTTAAATTCAAGACAACCCACAGAAAGACTAGGCCCATGCAAGACTCACTACCCCTGGGCATAAATAAAGGTTGAAAAGTAGGCAAAATGGTTGGAGGCCTAACAACAAAGCCTGCATTCAAAATGGCCACTTGCCTCCTAGCACATGGCCAGGGCCTGCCTGTACCAGCACTCAAAATGGCCCCCACCCACATGGCCTGTCCCCATGAACACCCCCAAAAATCGAAAAACACTGCAAAATCAGCACAATCCCATTCCATCCATGCCCTCCATGATGTTTAAATTCAAGACACCCCACAGAAAAACTAGGCCCATGCACCACTCACTACCCCTGGTCAAGGCCCCAACAACAGGTCAAAAATCGAAAAACACAGAAAAATCAGCACAATCCCATTCAATCCATGCCCTCCATGATGTTTAAGTTCAAGACAGCCCACAGAAAGACTAGGCCCATGCTAGACTCAAATACCCCTGGTGAAAAGGCCACAAGTACAGGCCCAAAAAACGAAAATCACTGAAAAATCTGCACAATCCCATTCCATCCATGGCCTCCATGATGTTTAAATTCAAGACAACCCACAGAAAGACTAGGCCCATGCAAGACTCACTACCCCTGGGCATAAATAAAGGTTGAAAAGTAGGCAAAATGGTTGGAGGCCTAACAACAAAGCCTGCATTCAAAATGGCCACTTGCCTGCCAGTGCCAGCACATGGCCAGTGCCTGTAGCTGCACTCAAAATGGCCACCAGCCACATGGCATGTCCCTCCCCATGAACACCCCCAAAAATCGAAAAACACTGAAAAATCTGCACAATCCCATTCCATCCATGGCCTCCATGATGTTTAAGTTCAAGACAGCCCACAGAAAGACTAGGCCCATGCTAGACTCAAATACCCCTGGTGAAAAGGCCACAAGTACAGGCCCAAAAAACGAAAATCACTGAAAAATCTGCACAATCCCATTCCATCCATGGCCTCCATGATGTTTAAATTCAAGACAACCCACAGAAAGACTAGGCCCATGCAAGACTCACTACCCCTGGGCATAAATAAAGGTTGAAAAGTAGGCAAAATGGTTGGAGGCCTAACAACAAAGCCTGCATTCAAAATGGCCACTTGCCTGCCAGTGCCAGCACATGGCCAGTGCCTGTAGCTGCACTCAAAATGGCCACCAGCCACATGGCATGTCCCTCCCCATGAACACCCCCAAAAATCGAAAAACACTGAAAAATCTGCACAATCCCATTCCATCCATGCCCTCCATGATGTTTAAATTCAAGACAACCCACAGAAAGACTAGGCCCATGCAAGACTCACTACCCCTGGGCATAAATAAAGGTTGAAAAGTAGGCAAAATGGTTGGAGGCCTAACAACAAAGCCTGCATTCAAAATGGCCACTTGCCTCCTAGCACATGGCCAGGGCCTGCCTGTACCAGCACTCAAAATGGCCCCCACCCACATGGCCTGTCCCCATGAACACCCCCAAAAATCGAAAAACACTGCAAAATCAGCACAATCCCATTCCATCCATGCCCTCCATGATGTTTAAGTTCAAGACAGCCCACAGAAAGACTAGGCCCATGCTAGACTCAAATACCCCTGGTGAAAAGGCCACAAGTACAGGCCCAAAAAACGAAAATCACTGAAAAATCTGCACAATCCCATTCCATCCATGGCCTCCATGATGTTTAAATTCAAGACAACCCACAGAAAGACTAGGCCCATGCAAGACTCACTACCCCTGGGCATAAATAAAGGTTGAAAAGTAGGCAAAATGGTTGGAGGCCTAACAACAAAGCCTGCATTCAAAATGGCCACTTGCCTGCCAGCAGATGGCCAGTGCCTGTAGCTGCACTCACAATGGCCACCAGCCACATGGCATGTCCCTCCCCATGAACACCCCCAAAAATCGAAAAACACTGCAAAATCAGCACAATCCCATTCCATCCATGGCCTCCATGATGTTTAAATTCAAGACAACCCACAGAAAGACTAGGCCCATGCAAGACTCACTACCCCTGGGCATAAATAAAGGTTGAAAAGTAGGCAAAATGGTTGGAGGCCTAACAACAAAGCCTGCATTCAAAATGGCCACTTGCCTGCCAGCACATGGCCAGTGCCTGTAGCTGCACTCAAAATGGCCACCAGCCACATGGCATGTCCCTCCCCATGAACACCCCCAAAAATCGAAAAACACTGCAAAATCAGCACAATCCCATTCCATCCATGGCCTCCATGATGTTTAAATTCAAGACAACCCACAGAAAGACTAGGCCCATGCAAGACTCACTACCCCTGGGCATAAATAAAGGTTGAAAAGTAGGCAAAATGGTTGGAGGCCTAACAACAAAGCCTGCATTCAAAATGGCCACTTGCCTGCCAGCACATGGCCAGTGCCTGTAGCTGCACTCAAAATGGCCACCAGCCACATGGCATGTCCCTCCCCATGAACACCCCCAAAAATCGAAAAACACTGCAAAATCAGCACAATCCCATTCCATCCATGCCCTCCATGATGTTAAAGTTCAAGACAGCCCACAGAAAGACTAGGCCCATGCACCACTCACTACCCCTGGTCAAGGCCCCAACAACAGGTCAAAAATCGAAAAACACAGAAAAATCAGCACAATCCCATTCCATCCATGCCCTCCATGATGTTTAAATTCAAGACACCCCACAGAAAGACTAGGCCCATGCAACACTCACTACCCCTGGTGAAAAGGCCACAAGTACAGCCCAAAAAAACGAAAATCACTGAAAAATAAGCACAATCCCAAGCCATCCAGCCCCTCCATGATGTTTAAATTCAAGACACCCCACAGAAAGACTCAGTCCACCCACCACTGAGTACCCCTGGGCAAAAGGCCCCAAAACAGCCCAAAAATCGAAAATTCCAAAATTTTAATTGCAGCAACTGTAATGCCCCAAACAAACTTACTTGTAAAATTTCTAATCCAACAGTGATCCAAAGAAAGTCAAAAAGGCCTCAAATCCAAATATCCAGCAGCATCCACAAAAAGTAATCCTTCCAGCTCCAGACCCAAATGAAAAGTGACCAGGAGATGGACAAAGCACTGGGAGGAGCCTGCTGAACAGGAACAGGAAGTTGAAGACTGTGGGGCACTTCCTTCCTCCCACCCCCCTGACCCCCTCCCCAAAATGGACTCCTCGCTAAAATAGTGCAGGCAAATGTCAAACTAAGGAGTTATTCAGATAAAAATCATCATTTCTAGAAGGTTTATGCTGCTTGCTGGTGGATTTCTTGTGCAGAATTGCAAATTTATATTTTCGCTCGCCGCATCTCAAATCTCGCAATTGCGAAGTACCGCGAGACGTGATCTCGCCGTACTCGCGTTGACAAACTATCGCTGGCAAGCCGCGATGACGTAATCGCGCTCGCCAATTCCCGCGGGATCACACAGCAAGATCCAAAATGGCGCAGCACTCGCAAACTATCGAAAAAAACAACTCGGCAAACGATGATAAACGCCGCGCGCTGCAAAAATTGTATCACCAACGCCGCGCGCCGCCAAAAAAATCCGCTGCGTGCGAATTTGCGGATTTTGCGGGAAATTCGCAAATCTCGCGGATTGCGGATTTCCCGAAAATCCGCAAAATCCGCGAGCATAACGGATTTTCCGCCCATGCTTAGATAGAACACATCTAATAGATATACAGTGATTAATGCTAATAATAACAGACAGAATATCACCCCAGATATGCACATTTTAGACTTGTACCATTTTTTCTTCATTTTTAGAACTGTATTTTCCCTATCCATATCTATCTATTCTTATACTTTCTTTAATTGGATGTAGTGCTATTGATGACACTATGTTGTGAATTATCACTATGAATCCTTACTATAATATAAGCTAAACACACAAAAAGCATAAACACATATAAGGTGAGGCTGTAGTATAAAATATATTGCGAACAGCTATTCGTTAATATTTCAGATGGTCTCTGAGTATTTTGTGGTGCTTCTCTCCTCCCAAAGATATGCATGTAATTCCTATAAGACACGACCCTTTGATCATGAATATCAATTGTTAGTGCAGCCACATTTACATTTACAGGAGTGTCCACTATACCTCACCCCAAATGTATCTTTCTGAAGCTGGCTGTCCTGATGATCTGGAAAAAGTCCTTTGCTGGTTGCTGCAGCAGCACGGGTGCTCGCAGTGACAGAAGGACCCGCAAATTCCTTCTGGATCCGTTCAAGTCCTTTGCTGGTTGCTGCAGCAGCACGGGTGCTCGCAGTGACAGAAGGACCTGCAAATACCTTCTGGATCAGTTCATCTACTAATTGCTGCAGTGGCATGGGCACTATGCAGTTACAGGAGGACTCGCAAATACCTCCTGGATCAGTTCATCTACTCAACGTTGTACTGGCCCACTTTTTACTAAGAACTTCCCTGATGAATTGTTATAGTCTCTTCCTGTTATGCAGACAGGCTGTTATTCCTGGTGGTAGTGTGCAATATACCCTAGTTTATTTTTCTCAGTCAGCAAGTACTCTATTCAAGGCTTCTTGTAATGCTATACTATTTAAATCTTGCATTAGTTGGTATTCTAGCTGACTAAATACTTCCTCAAGGTAACTGAGTGCGTCTTCGTTGTCTTCTTCACTGCTATTCTCAAAGTCAAAAATTGTTGTCAAGATATCTGTTAGGATAATATCTAATAGTAGTACTTCATCTATTTCCTGCAGAAGATCAGGTACCAGAATTACTGACATTTCATCTCCTTCTTCTTTGTAGATCTCAAATTGTATCTTTTTTCTTCTTTGATCAGTTCTGGTGTTGGCATGTGCTGCTGACCTGGGTCTTGGCTGGATGCAGTCTCAGGAGGTGCCCTCTTGACGTGGCTGGCATGAATCCAAGATTTGTTGTTGGTGCACTTCACTGCTGTCTTTGTGGCGAGCAGTACCTGTTGTGGTCCCTTCCAGCGAGCTTGGAGACAGTTGGACCTCTGGAATGCTTTAATGAGCACCCAGTCACCGGGCTTGAACTTGTGCCCCTCGACCTGCAGCGGCTCTGGAAGGGCTCCCTTCACGTGCTGGTTGATAGAAGCAAGAGTACGTGTAAGTGACATGCAGTAATCATTCAACAGTTCATTCGTCATCAAAGGCAGAGCATTTATGTCTGGAACTCCCCAAGCGACCATTGGCAACCCAGTGACTATTTCGTGCGCGCTGAGCTTGGTCTTGGCATCTGGTGTGCTCCTAATGCTCATTAGGGCAATAGGTAAAGCATCCATCCAGGTCAATTTTGTGTCAGCACATATTTTTGCTATTTTGGCCTTGAGCACGCCATTTTTTCTTTCTACTGCACCAGCGGCCTCTGGATGATAGGCACAGTGAAGCTTCTGCTGTATTCCCAAGGCTTTGCATGTCAGCTTTATTAGTTCATTACAGAAGTGACTGCCATTGTCTGAAAATATTATTTTTGGGACCCCAAAACGTGGGATCAGCTCCTTTATCAGGCACTTGGCTGTTGAGATGGCATCATTGCGTTTCACCGGATATGCCTCTATCCATTTTGAATACATGCACACCACCACCAGGATATACCTATACTTATTTGTAGGGGGCATCTCCACATAGTCTATTTGCAGGGCTTCAAATGGCATTGTTGGTTTCTGAAAGTGGCCTTTGGGTACTGGAGCAGTCTTACCCATATTGTACTGTGCACATACCATACATGTTTGACATATCTCCTGTGCTATTTTTCTTATGTTCTTGTTCACCCAGAATTTGTCCATGAAATTTACAATCGCATCCCTGCATATATGTGCCGGGCCATGCATGGCCAAACACATAGATTAGACCATCCTGTATGGTAACATATATTTATCATTGGCGTCATTCATCCAACATCCTTGAACAAATGACCCGTTCTTTGACCAACTCATCTGTTCTTCTGCAGTTGCTCCTTGTTGCATTAGTCTTATACCTTCACTTGTTAGATCTAGTGACTTCACTTCATCTGGTAATTCTTGGACAGTTAGTACTAGTGCTGAATTATTTCTTGCTGTCTGTTTTGCTGTTATGTCAGCAAATGCATTTCCCTGGCCTACCTTGTCTGTAACTTTTTTGTGAGCGCTGCATTTAACTATGGCCAATTTCTTTGGAAGTGCCAGGGAGTTAAGTAATTTGGTGATAAGCACTCCGTGCTGTATCTTTGTGCCTTGTGAGGTAATGAAACCTCTTTCCTTCCAGAGTCTTCCAAAGGAATGTGCCACATTAAAGGCATATTGGCTGTCTGTATATATGTTAACAAACCTTCCTTCAGATAATTCACAAGCTCGTGTGAGTGCCACAAGTTCTGCTGCTTGTGCAGACAACTCGGGTATCTTACAGGACTCAACTACAGTTTTATTTGTTACAACTGCATAGGCTGCTGATGTATTTCCATCCTCTGTTCTAAGGCAGGAACCATCCACCCACAATTCTCCCTCTGCATCTGCATAGGGTATGTCCGTCATGTCTATTCTCCCTTTTGTTTGCTCCTCAGTTAACAAAATACAATCATGGTCTGAGTCCACTAGATCATCAGTGGGAATAGGTAACAGAGTGGCAGGGTTAAGCACGTTACATTTGTGAAGTGTCACATGTGCTGCAAATAAACAGATCTCATACTGCGTGAGCCTGGCATTTGTGAGGTGCTGCGTACGTGTCCTATTTAGTATCAGCTCTACGGCATGTGGAACATAGACATCAACTTCATGTCCCATTATTATGCTTTCTGCACGTTGTAGTGCTAAGGCGGTTGCTGCAACAGAACGTATACAGGAAGGTAAAGCCTTGGCTACAGTATCCAAGGTGGCAGAGAAATATGCGCATGGTCTTTTGTGGTCACCAAACTGCTGGCATAGAACCCCAAGAGCACTCCCGTCAGACTCATGAACATGGAGTTGGAAAGACTTAGAATAGTCTGGTAGGCCTAAAGCAGGAGCAGAGCAGAGAGCTTGCCGAATGGCAAGGAAGCTTTGTTCATGTTCTGGCAACCACTGAAGGGGTTCGGGCGTGTCCTTGTGGGTCAGGGCCAATAAGGGTTTTGAAATCAAGGAGAAGTTAGCAATCCAATGTCGACAATAACTGGCCATGCCTAAAAAGGCTCGCACCTGTTTTTGGGTGCGTGGCACTGGTGTCTGTAGAATTAATTTAATGCGCTTATCATCCAATCTTCTCTGCCCTTTCGACAGGATGTGTCCTAGGTAGGATACTTCCTGTTGAACAAATTGAATCTTTTCTGGTGAAACTTTGTGACCACGTTCAGCTAAGAAATTTAACAAACTAATGGTGTCAGTTGTACATTGTGCCTCAGAGATGCTACCAAGCAGCAGGTCGTCTATATATTGAATTAGCACAGAATTAGGTGATAAATTGAATGTGTCTAGTTCTCTTTTCAAGGCCTGGTTGTAAATGCTCGGGCTTTCTGTGAACCCTTGAGGGATTCTACAGAAGCAGTAGGTTCTCCCGCCTACAGAGAATGAAAAGAGGTACATGCTACCCTCATCTACTGGAATTGAGAAGAAGGCATTCTTCAAATCCACCACAGAAAAATATGCCATTTCTGGTGACAGTGTTGACAATATTGATACTACATTTGGGACAACCGGGAACTGTGGCACCACTATTTTATTAATTTCTCTTAGATCAACTATGAATCTGTAACTTTTTTCATTAGTATTTCCATTGCTCTTCTTTAAGACCGGAAGAATAGGGCTGTTACAAGGACTGCCTGATATTTCTTTAACAATCCCTTCTTTTAGTAAGTCAGCTATTATATCCTGCAATCCCTTTAGACCCTCTGGAGCAATTTTGTACTGTGGTATTCTTGGTAATTTTACATTCTGTTTGACTGTAATAGTGACAGGTGTGATGTTCATTTTCCCTGTATCATTTTTGTGTTGTGCCCATATCCTTGAATCTATCTGATCCATTATTTGTGCGGCAATATTTTGTATTCCTATTGATAGGAAACAGTTGCCCATTTCCTCTGTCATTGGTCCATCTACTTCCAAGAAAACTCCGTCTGCAGTGCATTTAATAGTGGCATTCATCTTTTTTAGCAAGTCCAATCCCAACAAATTAAATGCACATTTGTCTGATATAAGGAATGAATGCGTGTCCTGAATTGGGCCTATACTGTATTTCAAGGGTGCTGAAATTGGGCTTGTTACAAGTATGTTGGTGAATCCCACTAACTTATTTATTTTTCCCGAGAGAGGAACATCTGGAAACTTTTTCTTGGTCAAGGAGGAATTGGTGGCCCCTGTATCTCTTAGTAATTCCACAGGTGTACCTTCAATCTTACCCCTCACATATGGTCCAGTGGGATCTACAGGGATTACCATCCTCTGTATTAACTCTCTCGGGCCCCCCTATTGTGCATAATAGTCCCATTCCCCTTGGGGCCCTTCCTGATATATTCCATCATAAGGGTGATGCACCTGCATTTTTGGTATTTGTTCATTATCAAAGAAATTTGTGTTGGGGGATACTCTGTAGGGCCATGTTGTGAGTCACGTCCTTGCTGTTGATATCCAGCTCTTCCCATGCTCCTTCCCCGGCCTCTTGATCTTCCCATCCCACCCCCTCTTTGTGACTGCTTGACGGGGTGTGGGCATTGAGCTCTCCAGTGATCCTGACCCCCACAATTAAAGCATCCTTGTGTGTGTGCTTGTTCATTTGTGGTGGTATGCTGTGTAGGGGGAGTAGAAAATGACCTTTGTGGGCCCCCACGGCCTCTTCCTCTACCCCTGCTTCTTTGCCCTCTGCCGCTATACTGATTTGCCTGCTGAATCAAAACTTTAGTTTTTAACTCTTTTAATTTGTTATTTTTACTTTCCAACTCCTTTTTACCTAGCATTTCGTAATACTGTGCCAATTGTAAAACTTCTGTTAGCGGTTTGCATGACCAAGTAGGGTTGTACTCTAGAATCCCTTTTTTAATTGATGGTTTTACATTATTTACAAAACAAGAGACAAGTGCACTTTGTGTTGCTTCCTTTTCAGTATCTAAACCACTTGAAGCTGTGAAGACTTTCTGTATTCTAGCGAAAAACCCAGATACTGTTTCTTCAGTGTCTTGAATGCATGCATTTAATTTTGACCAGTCTATTTGTTTTCTGGGTACCAGTGTATTTACTTTAGCCATTATTTTTGCTGGTAAGTCTCTAATATCATCTGATATATCATCTCCTCCTTTCCTTGTTACTGAAGTTATATCTTCCCATTTTATTTTTAAAAATTCATCATTCTCTCTCCTTATTTTTCCCCAAATGTCTGGTGGCAATATTATAGAAAACATTTGTTCTATGGCATCCAGTGTGAGAGTGCCAACTCTTAGTATTATTTCTGTCTGTCTGTACCATTCTGCTCTGTCTTGTCTAATGTCTGGAAACTGAAGTGCAAATCTATGTAATTCAACATTTGACCATGGTGTGTGAACTTTAATAGTGGGCTTCCCTTCCTGACTTCCTGGTACTTCTCTTAATGGCATGGCAAGAGTAGGAGAATGAGTACTAGCTTCCTCATCTTTACTTTTTTTAAGTTTAGTACATTTTCGTTCTAGTATCAGAAGTGTATCTATCCATTCAGCTAATATCTGGACAGCATTTAATATTTCTGTGCTTGTTGCCCCTATATCCTCTATTGCTGCTGAGATTGTGCTGTTATGAGCACGGGACAATCTGTCAGGTTGGGGGTAGCTGTCTTCCTCAGGCCAATGTTTGTCCCATTCTTTAAACCAGTTGTAACTTTTCTTGTCCAGCTTTTCCAAAGCACTGCGTTGAAGTGGAGGCGTGAAATCAGTAGGAAAGCTGCTTTTTGCACTACGCCATGTAGAAGTACCATTTTTCATAACCTCCATCACCCACTCGTGTATTATTTTCTGTTCTTTTTCTGATATTTTTGTTCGTAACCCTGGTCTACCAGAGGTAGAAAGAGGTGTATCTTGAAGTTGTACAGGTACTGTCTTACTAGTTGGTGACGTAGCTTGTGGTGTGCGTGTGTGTGATGCTGATGAAGTTTGTGAAGTTTGCATTGTTTGCGGGCTGTATGGTGGTGGAGTTGTTAATAATGCCTCTATTACAGGATCTTCAGTATGTTCCTGTTCTAAGGGAGCATTAGGTAGAGTGGGGTACACATCTGGTATAGGCTTGTGAACTGTAAGGCATTTGTCCATTTCCATTTCTTTTTCCCTACAACTTGTTACACATCTTTCTTTTGCCTTCTCCCTATCATGTGCCAAAGCTTTTCCTTTCGTTGTCCTAGGTTCCCCTGGCCATCTGTTAGCGGCATATGACCGCCATGCATGAAATGCATCCCATTGTAATAAACGTACTTTCTTCCCTTTCTTTTCACGTTCCCTTAAACAATCTTCTAAATAAAGCATTTTAGCTCTGTCAAATGTCCCATATTCTGGCCACTGTAGATCAGGATTTTTCCTGGTATAATGAGTCCATTGATCTAGATGAATAGCTGTATGGTACCCTTTTTTCTGTGACACGTACCATGCTGGTGTGCCACGAGGAGGTGTTGGTTGAGTGACATCTAAGGCTGCCCTGCGGCCTTTAGCTGTGCTCAAAAATAGTTTGCTAAGCATTTTGAATTTTATTTAGTTACTAATTTTATTATTTTTCCTCTTCTATCACTTTTTATTTCCTTTTATTTTAAAGTGCACTTAAAATACACTATTTTACACTACTTTACACAGTTTTTTATACTATTTTTCAACACTTTTGCAAGATACAGTTGTATGACCTATTTCAACAATATGCATATGTACTTATATTTTTTAGACGTCTTTCAGAAGCATGCTCTGTCTAAAGGCGACCACCCACGGTCCCTCTCCTAAAAGCGACCACCCACGGTCCTTCTCCTGTCCTTGGGATCCTTAAGATCTTTCACAGGTTGGACAGTCCTCCTCAGGCACCTATATTAAAGGCGCCCTCAGACCTCCCCTAGAGACCCCTAATGAATCTCAGTATGCACCTTCTGGTGTATTTTAGAAAAACACTATTCAATTGATAAAATTGAGTTCAGTGCAGTTAAGCACTGCCTACCTGATCATCAGATCAGTTGTATGCCGTTGTATGCACCCTTCTTAGCTGTGGCAAAATCACCTGATGGCTCAAAGGAAGCTGGTGGTGTCTTTTGTCAAAGGCTTATCAACGGGAGCCTTGTCATCTGGGCGTGTCAGGAAACAAGTCCTCTCAGTAGCTGCGCAGAATACACCGAGACAGGAAGGCTCCTGAAGAGTCCAAAGACAGCAGTTCTTTATCCCCTGCAGAGACCATCAGTTCCTGTCGAGTCACGGCGCCATATGTTAAAGCAAAAAAATGTATTAATAGGGACAAGAAGAAGGCACATTCAAGGTTTCAAAAGAAAGTGGCTTTATTGCCAACAAAGCTGCAGCTGAGACAATTTGCAGGAGTGCAAAGTGATCTGGTGTTACAGAAAGAAATCAGTCTTTATATACGTTCACAGACTCTTGGCATGTTATTAATAACTATTACATCATGGTGTGACCATGCTAGAATTAGGTCCACGTGTACATTACAGTATCAAGGTGCATTTCAGAAATATGTCTACGTTCACATTTTACATTATTTGCGACGCATCTGACCATGCAGCTACAGGTTAATCTTTAAACCACCACCTCCTGACTTTCAGCCTTGCCTTGGCCGGTTATCTTGAAATGTCAATATGCAATGTTGATCTACTATCAGCAGAGGCCCGTGTTTTCTGCTTTCCAGCACAAATGACGCACTTGCTATCTATGCTATCTGTGCTGAGCAAACAATTCGCCTCTTCACTTAACCGAGCAAGGGCAGGCCAAATTTGTCACGTCCTAGGTCAGCGAACGATTCCTAGAAAGGGCTCGCTGAACTGACTGAACTGGCTCTGTACATAGGTGAAAGGCTAGTGAATCATTAAACAACTTGGAGCTACAGCAGAATGGGCACGTTCATGTTCACTTGTCATTCTTTTCTGGTTTCAGCTGAATTTCAGACAACTTAATTTAACCCTCTGCGCACCAGCTGTGCACCATGGAGCAACATTTCATTATGACTAGTGGGCTCATTTTATTTGCAAGCAGGTTAAAAGACAGAAATTAACATAAACTACGGTTCAATTTTAATATTTTCTTTCAACAAAGGGCCAACTAATTTTTCATCTTTTACACCACTGCGTCATGTCTCACTGAAGAGAGAAGCGAGGCTCGGCCGAAATGGGCCACGTGGGTGCTGGGCCTGATGCAGCAGCTTGCCGTGAAGGATAAGTAACCTGTCAATAGTCGTGCTTGCTGATGGACTGCCAATGGAGAGATAAGGTTGGAGGCCGAGGAAAGACAGTAGAGCCGGTGACACAGAGAGAGAAGCCGGTGAGGGCATGGGCCATGTAGCATGCCCCTAAAAGTAGGAGCGCTGGGTTCCCTGTCTGGAGATGTGGCTCCGCGTTCCGGGTCGCTCCCACTAGGGCACAGACGGGGAAAGCGAGCAGCAAGAGAGAGCAGCCTGTAGAGTGGCAGGAGCACGGGAGCCTCCTGTAGTGTCTTGATTCTTAAAAGAATGTTGCCTTATGACCCCAGTTTGTTATGGAAGGCTGTGAAACTAGTCAGTTGATAGTCCCCGGCGTTGGATGGGGTCTCTGTTATCAGCATCTTAATAAAGATTACTTCAACTTTATTGCTGCCTCCTCCTATGTTCCTGCGTGAGGTGGATCATACATTTGGCGACGACTGGAGAACAAAAGGGTTCCTTCTGACCTTCATGAGACCACAACAGGCCATCCTTTGGAAGACGCTCCTAAATATCCGGCCATTCCTGATTTGTCTTCATTTCAGTAGAGGACGTTGTTACTGCGTCCTATGCCCACGTTGGAGATCAGCCTGCATGTTTCCTAAACTTCTTATTTTTACCTGAGAAGAGGCTCGTGGGGAGGCATGAAATTATCGATGACCAGGAACAACGATGCCTGTTCACGTGAGTTGAAGGATTTGCTGTGCTACCGCCTGTTCACGTGTGTTGTGGCACGATGCGGCGCTACCTGGCAACAAGGCTTCCCGCACCCTTGCTTACCCACAATTCATTTCTTCCTTTCAGCGTCAACATGTTGCAGCATGACGACATCCCATGTCTAGCGCCATCTTTCTAAAAATCTTTTTTTATTGATTTAACAGGAACAAGGAAACAGAAAAAAACAAAAAAAACATACACAATGACAACATCTTACATATGGCATTGAGAGGAGAAGATAACGCCCATATCTCATTGACAGAGTAGTACATTTGGAATTACACGATGCAACGTTTTACATTGGGTATACCCAACCACAACTTTTGCAAATTAGTGCTTTGCCTCTATGTGGCGCTAAAGTCCACACATATTTGTGCACCTCCTTTAAGGGTACCGATCAGTTATTGCCAACCTCAGCAGTCGCTGCCGCTGCATACGCTGTTTGTGCCAGCAGATATTGCTGTAGAGGGTTCCAAATGTCTTGTGGCCGAGACAATGGTGGCACTAGCTCAGCATGTGTGTTCAATTGTTCTTGGCAAAATGTAAGATCTTGCAGCCATTCCTTAAATTTAGGAGCCCTCCCTCTGCCCCATCTACATGCCACCCTGCGTTTGGCAATTAGGAGAGCCAAGGAGATATACCTTCTGTTGCAAGCATCTAGCTCCTTAGTGTAGCCTAACAGTAGAAGTGGGGTGTCTGAAATCTGTTGTCCAGTCAACAGGGTAATCGCTTCTGTGACGTCTGTCCAATATTGCCTAACAGGGGTGCAGGCCCAAGCCATATGTAAAAAGTCAGCCCCCACAGCCCTGCACCTGTCGCAGAAGTTTGTGTCCCTGAGGTGGAAGCGCCTAAGTTTTGCTGGTGAGTAATATATACGGTATATGTACTTGTAGTGGATTATTCTTAGCCTACTGCAGGCGGATATTTTCCCAGTCTGTTGGCAACAGTAGGTCCATTGATCATCTGTTAGGGGAAAGCCTAATTCCTCCTCCCAATGTGTCTGCGCAGTTGGGGTAGAGTACGGGCATTCCATCTGAGTGCATGGTAGAGCAAAGAGACTATCAGCCTGATTCATCATTGGGCCGTTTTGTGAGTCTGAAATAGCGATTCATAAGGAATCGCTATTCCAGACTCGCAAAACGGTATTCATGTAGGAATCGCAAAAATAATTTGGATTCCTACACATTCCTTATTTGCGATTAGCAAATTGCTAATCGCAAATAAGGAAAAACTCCCCATTCATTCCTACGGGCCAAAAGGCCCATAGGAATGAATGGGAGTATTCCTTATTTGCGAATAGCAATTTGCTAATCGCAAATAAGATAGCGATTTGAAGGGTGCCAGGGGTGTCCAAAGGACACCCTGTAGCACCCCTTAAATGCACATTTGAACAGGTGTTGCGCACACACATGTCCAAAGGACATGTGTGTGTGTGTAACATGCAAAAGAAAAAATGCACTAAAGTGCTTTTTACTCTTTTTTCGCAATTTACCACCAAGTCAGAATTGGTGGTAAATTGCGACCAAATATTGCGATTTCGCAATTTCTAATTGGTTGATGAATTGCATTTAAGGAATCTCTATTAGAGATTCCTTAAATCCAATTCCTCGCAAATATGCGATTTCGGTAATAGCGATTTTTGCATTTGGGATGATGAATCCCAAATGCAAAAATCGCACTCGCAAAGGGCCAGATTCTCAGAATATGGCGCTTTGCGAGCGCAATTACCTTTGATGAATCAGGCTGTATATGAGTGGGAGTGTCCTTTTGCAGCAGTAAGTGCAACAGGCCCATTGCGGAGGGTTCGCTTAAAAAGTCAGGGGTGAGTGACCTGTCATTCTGTTGTAGGCTGATATATAGAAAGAGCTCTAGAGGTGTGGGGGCACAGTCCCCCAAAAACTCTTCAGGGGTTCAAAATTAACCATTTTTGTATAAGGGTGAAATCGTCTGCGTACAAGAAATGGGGAGCTGCCGTTTAGGATAAATAAGAGCGTAGTCCTGGTGGTGTTGGCGCAGTTTCACTGCTCCTGGCTCTATGGCAAGGGAGAAGAGTAGGGGTGATAAGGAGCACCCCTGCCTTTTGCCTTTCGCAACATTGAAAGCCGAAGATCGGGCGCCATTGATAAGGACGCTAGCTTGTAGGTCTATGTATAGAAAGTGAATCCATGCCAGAAAGGGAGAGGGAAAGCCCATTCTCCTCGGGTCAAAAGCCAGATAATTCCATTTAAGGGAATCAATCTCCTTGGTTGCATCCAAGAACACGGCCATGGCATCTTCCCCTGGGTCGATGTCCTGCAGGACAGTGAAGAGGGTCCGGAGGTTGTGCGAGGTACCCAGACCCGGGACAAACCCCGACTGATCCGGCAGCACCAGGGCAGTCATTAAGGGCTAATGCAATTTACTATGATCTTGGCAAGGATTTTAGCTTCTACATAAATGAGGGAGAGAGGCTTGTAGGAATTGCAATGATCTGCCTTTTTTCCTGGTTTTTGAAGAGAGATGATCAATGCCTCTCGCATTGTCTGAGGGAGAGCACCCGTCTCCCTAGCCTCCTCGTAGACCTGGCGGAGGATGGAGATGAGGGTAGAGCTGAATGTTTTATAGAATTCGGCCATTAGTCCATCAGGGCCTGGGGCACGGCCTGATTGTAATTGCATTATTGCAGCCCTTATTTCATCATCCTGAAAGTCCGACAGGAGGAACGCTAGTTGGTTATCTCCTTGCCAAACTATTGCAGTGTCCTCGAAAAATGGTGCAAAGTCAGTTGTCAGTGTTCAATATGACTGGTATAAGGTACTGTAGTATTTGTAAAAGGTGGCTAAGATATCAGGGGGCTCCTGCGTGTGTTGCCTGTTTCATCAAAGAATTTGACTACTGTGGTGAAGAATCTAGGGGCCTGCAATGTGGGGGAGGGCGTCTGCTGCGTTTAGGGTGTCCAGCTGTTTGAGCTCTTTTTCTAGGTTGGGAAGGGTGTTCCAGGTGTCCCTGAGTATCCCCCCTCCCTTTGCAATGCAGATCCCAGGATGGTCACCTTAAAAGCCTCCCATACTCTGGCATATTAAGGCACTGATTGTATGTTACGAGTGCAAAAATCCTAAATCTCTTGTTCCAGGTCTGCTTTAAACACTGGGTCTAGGAGCGCATTGGTGGGTAACCGCCAGGTTCTGTACAGGGAGCCTAGGCTATGGGGGCAAGAGTTGTGAGCACAGGTGAGTGATAAGAGTAGGTGCGCGGCAGGTGTGTGGCACGGGTGAGTCAGGGAGTCAGTCCTCTAGATTGGAGCCACCCATCTATGCTGGACTGTGAGAAGTGTGCAGTGGAGCAGCAGGTGCCTTCTCTGAGGGGTGGAGTTAGCACCATGCGTCTGTTAAGTTATATTCAATGAGTAGTCCATGGAGGCAGCCCTGGGTGTTGGAGTAGTGATGGGGCTGAGGGTGTGACCGATCCATGGGTGGATCGATGGTGGCATTGAAGTCTCATCCCCAGACTATGTGGTCTGAGCCATCCCCCACAGGATGTGATAGAACTCAGGATTATCTATGTTGGGGCCGTAGCAGCAGGCAAACATAATTAAGTGAGAGTCGAGTCTTCCCCATAAAAGACAGTAATGGCCCGATGGGTCTGTGAAAGACCCTATAGCAGTATATGGGGGGGAAAGCCTGATCAGTATTGCGGTGCCCGCGCATATGAAGAATACTAGGGGAAGCAGTGATGCATTGCCCAGCTGGCTGCGAAAGCCGGGGGGGGGGTCGTCAGGATTGAGGTGAGTTTCCTGTAGCATGGCGCAGTGCACGATGTGTCTGGCTAAATATGCTAGGATGTGTCTGCGCTTGCGAAGGTCTCCAAGGCCATGTTGTCGTGATCTATCTAGGACCCCGATCAATATTGTGACCTTATGCCCCTATACGGCTATAATCTATTCATACACCTATAATGGCATAAACGATCAGAGCCATATTTTCAGAACCTCGCCTCTGCAGCTCATTACAGTAGATGACACAGCAGAAGCCACTATATTAGATTCCTAGATTACACTCCGAGTTCTTCAACAAGATAAAACCCCCAGCAACCTGGGAAAGCCCCGCTTGCTTTGTTTTTATTAGTAATAGAACTCTAATGAGCTCTGTACGAACGACCAGCTCCGAGTGACATCCTTATTGACGTCTTATGTCCAAAAACGTACGTCAAACAAGGCACCTTTCAGGTTTAAATATTACCAACGTTGCCTTAGGCAAACGCGATGGTGTGGTGAATACAGGAGCAGAACAGCTGTCCCTTGCAGAGCCCAGCAGATGCGAGCAGCCCACGGACACTGCCCCTCCTCCTTCTTGACGCGCTGAGAAAGACGCTGTCTTTTCTCCTGCCGAGAAAATCCAGCTCCGGTGTTTCCAGCCTACCCTTGCGGGTGACTGGAATATCGAGTCCTGAAAGGAGATACCAGCCCTCCAACATTCTATTCCAGAGGTATGGTGTTGACTAAACCCTTAGAGAGAATTCTTGAAGCAAACCCTTGGCAAAACCAACTTAACTAAACTGCTACTTACTTACTCCCTCCCAAGTATTAGGCTTAGGTCAGGTACACTGGGGTAGGCGTAGTTAGAAGCACCAGTTGAGTACGTTAGTCAAATGTATATATGAATGTATATATTTTATTCATTTTAACCATTGTATCGCTAAGAAGCCATATCAATGCTTTTACAGTATTATTTCGCAATCCTCCTTTTACTGTACGCGCTTTTTATAATAACAAGTCTTGCAATTGTGGCAATTCATTTCTCTTGCATGAGAAGAAAGACTGTTCAATAAATAATACCTTTTATTGAAAACGCCCGTCTCTCTATTCTCTGCAAAGTAATCTGCACAACTGACTGAGTGAAATAGCTGTCTATTGTTTCACACGACTCTAGAGAATGACTCTTATTCTAAGGAGCAAAGTTGTCATGTTTATGCGGTTGTTGGAAAACTGAATCCCTTCTTGGCTGGGCCAGGGAAGCTGATCACTTCCTATTCAGTCAAGAAAGTTTCCAGTGACCTCTGAGCTAGTTGGTACAAAGCCTTATTAAGTTTAACATAGTCAGTAGAGACCTGGAAGACCGCACTTCCACGTCTACACTGCTGTTTATGTTATTCCAATGCGCAGGGCCTATAGGGAAAATAGGAACTACACTACAATATGCATTCCATGTCAGGAAATTGTAACCAGGGGGCTAACCTGGGTCATCGCGAGTTTGTGTTTGATGGTGGGTAAAGGGTGTCCTAGGTGCATCGTTCAATGGATATAGCATGGTTTGTTCATCTGTCCCATATGCATGTCGTGTGGTGTGAACAAACCCCCTCTCCCACATCAGCAGCCCAATTCTGCTGTGGCAGTGAATTCCTCCTCCCCTCCCCATAATCCCCAATACAAAGTTCCCAACAGGGAAACGAGTGTGTCTCTGGATTTCTAGAGAGACAAACCATTGGAGGGATGACCTTTCGGGTATTAACTAAAGGGCGACACAGGTCCTTCTCGGTGGTACGAGGGTGCTCAGGTGCAGGTATAGTGTCTCTGATGGTTCACGGAATGTCGTGGTGGTATTGGTTTCTCCGTATTTGTGTTTTGATCATGGTGAGAGGCTGTAGTTAGGACACTTCAGTAGTGCAGAGTCAGGTAATGAAGAGCCAGGTGTCCGTGAGGAGCTGCCTGGTTCTGCAAGCCATTTGACCAATTTGCTTAAACGTCGTATTAACTCTACATCAGATAGTTCAGTGGTGGGATTATGTGAAGGCCCAGGGGACATGTGGCTGGTAGGTCTCTTAGGCAGAGATTTCAGAAAGTCATTGGCCTGTTGCAGTTGAATGAATAAGTGGTGTTTGTCTTGGAATGTGACCTTCAATCTTGCAGGGAACAGCATGTAATAAGTGATGTTTGCTTGCTGAAGTTTATTCTTAACTGGCAGAAACTTTTTTTACGGGCTTCCTGGACTGCCATAGTGCAGTCTAGGAATATTGTGATGGCCATGCCTTCATTGGATAGTGGTTGGTTTTCCCTTGCCAGCCGTAAGGCGACATCTTGGTAATTGAGGATCCTCACTATGATGGGCCTCGAAGGGTGTCCTGGAGTAGGGCAAGTGGCTAGCGACCTGTGTGCCCGTTCGACTATTAGTATCTCAGAGAAGGCGTCTCTGCCAAAGAGTGTGTTGATTAGGCGCTCAACAAATTCCTCCATTTTACCAGTATTTGTGAATTCCGAAACATCAAGGATGCGATGGTTGTTTCTGCGTGACCTTGATTCAAGGTCTTCGTTCTTGGCAGCGATGACCTTGAGGACTTTTTCCATGTTCAACAGTTTTTCTGTGGAATCGGAGAATGTATCCTCTACTTCAGAGAGGCGTTGCTTGGCCTCCTTTAGTCGCTCTTCATGCTGGCCGAGTTTGTGCGTGGCATTATCGAGACGGGCAGACATCGAGTCCATTTTCGCCTCTATTGAGGCGAGGTTGGATTGGACGGTGAAGAGGAGATTTTTAAGGTTGTCGGTAGATATGGGCGCTCCTGTGGTGGAGGTGTCTGTCGCTGCTTCATCGGTTTTCTGGTGCGTTCTTACAGACTTGCAGGCCTCAAATGTCAATTTGGGTTGCTTGCTGTCTGTCTTCCCCATGGCTCTGGTTATGAGGGTCTCACCAGGTATGGCAGCGACTTTGCTATGAGATCAGGAGGCTGAGGGATGGACGCAGGACCTCGTTTCCATTGGGTGGTCACTATAAAGGCGTCCGCCTAGGTCTAGGGTCACTGCAGCTAGCCGTCAGCAAGTCGCTCCGGGATTGGGAAGATGGTAGGAAGCTGCTAGATAGGGACAATCCAGAGTAGTTTTTGTGAATATATAGGTCTTGCGCTATCCCATGCTTCGCAAAGGTGGTGCTGGGTATGAAGGAGCATAGCAGAATGGTCACTGCTAAGAGTGGTGGGTGCCAAGGTCAGGTGGGTGAGGCGTGTTGGTGTCCCTTGGGGGCCCAGAGGTTGTAGCGCTCAACGTTAGTCAACACTGTGAGCAGAGGAAGGATTTGACAAGAGCCGGCTGTGGTATGCACACTTCACACGCAAGCCACCAAGGCCAAGGTCCGCACGCATTCGCTGTCTCAAAGAGGGGATGGTCGTCATTCCCATGAAGTAGCGATGTTTAAGAGAGCTGTTGTCGGGAATCAGAACAGGGTGAAATGGACGACCTGGATTGGGAAATGGCGTTGATGCATCCTTGAGAGGTAGCCATCCGATCCCGCCTCAGACTGATCCAATACAATTACTTGCATAGGGCATACTATGACAGAATGCGATTACACCACATTGGACGGGCAGAAAAATCCGCTTGTTTGCGTTGTTCAGGGTCAGAAGGCACATTTTATCCCACAGTGTGGGAATGTTCTTAGATTCAATGGTACTGGACAGCTCTGTTGGGGGAGATGGGGAGTGTTTTGGGGAGACGATTCCACTCAGCCCCTCGTTTGTTCTGCTGGGAATATCGACAGACATTGACTTCCCTAAACCCAAGCTGGTCTTGCTACAGCTAGGGCTGGTGGTAGCAAAACGAGAAATAGCTAGAGCATGGGGGCAGCGGCAAGTCCGTCACTTGTTGAATGGAGAAAGAGCATGGACATAATTATGCTAGGAGAGAAGACTACATATAAAGCACAGGGCTACCCCAAAAAGTTTTGGAAAAAATGGAAACCCTGGCTTGCACACTATGGACTCTCGCTCTCTGATTCATAATGATCATAGATGATTGGATATATGGTTGGGAGGGAAAGATGTGGCTCGGAACAATGCTCTGGTACATAATACTATTGTTTGATTCTACTTTACCCTGAGTGGCTATGTGGCTGCCATCTATTTGAATATGTCTACCTATCATACAGTTAATAACAGTTGTTGTCTTGCAATCGAAAAAAATGTCAATAAAAATATTTATAAAAAAAAAAAAGAGTGCTGTTGTCCAGTGTGTTACCAGCACACCCGATGGGGCACGTTACTCAGGAAGGGAGTGAAAGTGTAAAAAATGGCTGGACTCTGTGCCTGGGTTGCATGAGAGGTGGTAGGTAGGAGAGCCCTCATGGGGATGGAGAGGAGCAAAAGGAGCCGTCTTGGGCGCCGAGGAAATAGTGGGCGGGTCCCTAGGTATTGGGTAAGAGCTTACGCATAAGAGGGCAAGGCCTCACGATGAACCTCCCTGAATGTGGCAGTCTCTGTAAACGTTGCGGGCCTCAGGGAAGATGACAGTTTGCAGTGAGAGGGCCCCGTCTCCAATAGCGAACGCCGCGGGGATGAGTGATGGGGCAGCGCAGAGAGGAGCCTACTCGTGCCATATCAGCAAGTAGCTGATCTTGGGCGGTCTACACTCACCCGGTAATAGTGTGGCTCTGGCAGCAGGACTGCAGTTCCCAGCAGAGGCGGAGTAGGTAGAGGCACTCGGGGTCGGGCGGCACTTCCAGTGGGCTCACCGGCCCGCCGGACAAGTCGGGTTCAGTGTTGCAGGTAGTTGAGCTCAGGCAGCTGTGTGGCGGAGTCTAGGAGCAGCGACTAGGATCAGAGCTCAACAAAGCACTGCAGGGGTGGCACAGTCAAGCTTGCTCAGAGACATGTTGCAGTTACTGGAGGTTTCCGTGCATCCACCGGGCAGGTAGGCTCAGCACACCGGGTAGGCGAGCACCAGCAGCAGATTGCAGGGTACTTGGCGTTTCAATCTGGATCTGCTTATTTTGGAACACAGGCGTCCGTTCGCCTCAGCAGTGGTAGTGGGAGCAGGCCCAGCAGGAGCAGGAGTGCCGAGTTTCAGAGTCTTGTGTCTTCCATTTTGGGAGCCTGGAGATGGCGGGCCCGGAGGTCTGTAGCTCGCTCTCTGAGCTGTTCACTGTGGATTGCGACACTGCAAGTTGAAGCAGAAGTTTTCTGATCTCTTTGTGGTGTTTTTTTTGGCGCAGTGCTGAGGTATCAGAGCAGCAAGAGCCTCACGCAAGTGCCGCCATCTTGCATGTGCGCCCTCTAGCACCTCTTCTAGCGCCATCTTTGATTGAGCTCCATGCACGTCAGAGTGTTTCCTCCAGCCAGCGCTGACGCGCACAGACTTTCAACTTATTTTTTGGTGATACGCTTACCTGTCAAGATCGCGCTGACTTGCACAGCATGCCTGTATGAATCTGAAAATGTATCTTGTACGGAGAATCTCATTTCAAGTTGCAGTATTTCTTTAACCCCTTCGCTGCTAGGCCTTTCCTCCCGTGCTAAGCCTTTTTGGTTATTTGGGGTAGTGCACCCTTAGGCCCCTGTAACTTTTTGACCACATGAAGTATCCACACCAAATTTCCGTACTTTTCTTCCAACATCATGGGGACTCCAAAGGTACCCAGGATTGGTGTATTTCCCTGGAGGGGACCGAAACATTAACCAAAATATAGCTTATTTTGATTTTTGGAGAAAAATGGGAAAAGGGGCTACAGAATAAAGTGTCTGTTTTTTTCCCTGGAAATAGTGTCAACAAAGGGGTATTTGTGGTGCTGAAATCACAATTTTCCCACCTTTGAGTGACAAGCAGACTTTTGTCAGAAAACCAAAAATGTTTTACACAGTTTTGGGATTTTTGTGGGACATAGCCTAATTGTTCTATTTTTGTGCTTTCAACCCCTTTCCAGTTAATGGTAGAAATGGGTATGAAAGCAATAATTGATCCTGGAAAGCTATACATTTTACAAAGGTAGACACAATTCTGAATTCGGCAAGGGGTCATTTGTGTAGATCCTTCAAGGTTTATTTATAGAAACTAACATTTGAATATAGAAAATATTGAAAATTTGTTGAGAAAACAGACATTTGTGTCAATGTTTTCCCCTGTAACTTCTTCTAATTATGAAAGCTGTTTGGAAGCTGGACCTTTCTGGTTGTGGGGATATATAGAACTTGTAGGTTCATCAAGAACCCGACGAACCCAGAGCCAATAACTGAGTGGCGTCTTGCAATGTTTTTTTTATTATGTACTGGGTATATAGCAATTAATTTGGGAAAATATATTGGTATGAACGACACCTATATATTTCGGAAATTGAAACAAAATATAGAGTTTAAAAAAGTAGATATTTGCACATTTCCGAAATTATGAGTACCCATACTAGCATGAGAATTATAGGTCATATGTCAAAATAACTTCTTTACTACACAATGTCTTTCATTTGGAAGGCAGAATTGCATTGAAAGTCAATAATTAATACCAGTTGCTCTACAAATCTGTATTACCCTAAGTCTCCCGATAAAAATGGTACCTCACTTGTGTGGGTAGGCCTAGTGCCCGCGTCAGGAACAGCTCAAAATGCAACTTGGATGCTTTTTATTTTTACAGGGAAAAATGACCCTTTTTTGGCAAACTGCCTAGCTGTAATTTTTTAACCCTAGCTCTGCCTGCACCTAGGGAAACCTAGCAAACCTATACATTTTTTAAAACTAGACACCCAGGGGACTCCAGCATGGGTTGCCGGAACTGCCTCCTTCTAGGTTCCGTTACCAAGAATTCCTAGCAAACCAAAAAAAGAGTTAAAAAAAACCACATTTTCCTCACATTTCTGGGGTGAAAGTCCTGGAATCTGCGTGGATCCACACATTTCCATGCACCCCGCGTTACCAAAAATCTTCTGAGAAAAATGGTACCTCACTTGTGGGGGTAGGCCTTGTGCCCACCACAGGAAAAGGTGCAAAACGCAACGTTAACACACAACAATTCACAGTGAAAAATGACCCTTTTTGGCAAACTGCCTAGCTGTAGTTTTTTAACCCTAGCTCTGCCGGCACCTAGGGAAACCTAGCAAATCTATACATTTCTGAAAACTAGACAAACAAGGGAATCCAGGATGGGGTGACTCGACTGCCTCTCACCAGATTCTATCACCCAGAATCCATATAAAACCTAAGAATTTATCAACAAAAACACATTTTCCTCACATTTCTGTGGTGGAAAGTTCTGCAATCTGCGTGGATCAACACAATTCTGCCCACCCCCAGTTCCCAAAAGTCTTTGTAGAAAAATGGTACCTCACTTCTGTGGGTAGGTCTAGTGCCTGCAACAGGAAACGGCCCAAAACGCAATGTGGACACACCACATTTTCAAAGTGACAATTGACCTTTTTTTGCAAAATGCCTAGCTGTAGATTTTTAACCCTATCTCTGCCGGCACCTAGGGAAACCTAGCAGACCTATATATTTTGTAAAACTAGACATGCCGAGGAATCCAGGATAGGGTGAGTTGACTGGCTCTCACCAGGTTATGTTACCCAGAATCCCTTGCAAACCTAAAAATGTATTAAAAAAACCATTTTTCTCATATTTTTGTGGTGGAAAGTTCTGGAAACTGCGTACATCCACAAAATTCCACCCACCCCACATTCCCCAAAGTCTACCAAGAAAAATGATACCTCACTTCTGTGGGTAGGCCTAGTACCCGTGACAGGAACGGCTCAAAATGCAATGTGGACACACCACATTTTCATAGTGAAAACTCACCCTTTTTTTCAAAGTGCCTAGCTGTAGATTTTTTACCCTAACTCTGACATCACCTAGGGAACCCTAGCACACCTATATATTTTTGAAAAACAGATACCCAGAGGAATCCAGGATGGGGTGACTTGACTAGCTCTCACCAGGTTCTGTTACCCAGAATCCCTTGCAAACTTAAAAATTTGTCATGGTAGAAAGTTCTGGAATCTGCTTGGATCCACAGAAATTCCACCTACCTCGCGTTCCCCCAAGTCCTCCAAGAAAAATGGTACCTCACTTCTGTGGGGAGGCTTAGTGCCCACGAGAAGAAATGGCCCAAAACACAACATGGACACACCACATTTTTGCCTAGCTGTAGGTTTTGAACCCTAGCTCTGCTGGCACCTAGGGAAACTAGAAAACCTATACATTTTTTAACACTAGACACCCAAGGGAATTCAGGATGGGGTGGCCTCTCTGGCTCTCACTAGATTCTGTCACCCAGAATCCCTTGCAAACCTTAAAATGTATTAAAAAACACTTTCCTCACATTTCTGTGGGGGAAAGTTCTGAAATCTGCATGGATCCATAAAATTCCATGCACCCCCCATTCCCCAAAGTCTTAAGAGAAGAATGGTACCTCTCTTTTGTGGGTAGGCCTAATGCCTACAACAGTAAAAGGCCCAAAACGCAATGTGTACACACAATATTTTCACAGTGAGAACAGATCCTTTTTTTGCAAAGTGCCTAGCTGTAGATTTTGAGCCCTAGCTCTGGTAGCAGCCAAGAAAACCTAGCAAACCTATAATTTTTTTTAAGCTAGACACCCAGGGGAATCCAGGACGGGGTGACCTGACTCCCAGGTTCTATTGCCAAGAATCCCTTTAAAACCTAAGAATTTGTAAAATAAAACACATTTTCATCACATTTCTGTGGTGGAAAGTTCTGCAATCTGCGTGGATCAACAAAATTCCGCCTACCCCGTGGTCCCAAAAGTCTTTCAAGAAAAATGGCACCTCACTTCTGTGGGTAGGCTTAGTGCCTGCAACAGGAAATGGCCCAAAACTCAATGTGGACACACAACATTTTCACAGTGAAAACTGACCTTTTTTTTGCAAAGTGTCTAGTTGTAGATGTTGTACCCTAGCTCTGCCAGCACCTAGGGAAACCTAGTAAACAGATACATTTTTTTAAACTAGACACCCCGGGGAACTCAGGATGGGGTTACTTGACCGGCTTTCACCAAGTTCTGCTCCCCAGAATCCCTTGCAAACCTAAATATTTATCCCCCCCCCAAAAAAATTCTCACATTTCTGTGGTGGAAGGTTCTGGAATCTGCGTAGATCCAAAACAATTCTTCCCACCCAGCGTTCCCCAAAGTCTACTGATAAAAATGGTACCTCAGTTTTGTGGGTAGGCCTAGTGCCTGCGACAGAAAACAGCCAAAAACGCAATGTGGCCACACCCCATTTTCACAGAGAAAACTGACCCTTTTTTGCAAAGTGCCTAGCTGTAGATTTTGGACCTTAACTCTGCAAGCCCCTAGGGAAACCTAGCAAACCTATCAATTTGTAAAAACTAGACACCCAGGAGAATCTAGGATGGGGTGACTTGACTGGCTCGCACCAGGTTCTGTTATCCAGAATCCCTTACAAATCTAGACATTTGTCCAAAAAAAAAAATTCTTAAATTTCTGTGGTAGAAAGTTCTGGAATCTGTGAGGATCCACAAAATTCCACTCACCCCCCACTCTACAAAGTATTCTGAGAAAAATGGTACCTCACTTCTGTGGATAGGACTAGTGCCCATGACAGGAACTGGACCAAAACACAAAGTGGACACACCACATTTTCACAGTGAAAACAGACCCTTTTTTGCAAAGTGCCTAGTTATGGATTTTGAACCCTAGCTCAGCAGGGACCAAGGGAAACCTAGAAAACCTATACATTTTTGTACACTAGACACCCAGGGGAATTCAGGATGGGGTGGCTAGTCTGGCTCTCACTAGGTTCTGTTACCCAGAATCCCTTGCAAACCTTAAAATGTATACAAAAAAACACACTTTCCTCACATTTCTGTGGGGTAAAGTTCTGAAATCTGCGTGGATCCATAACATTCCGTACACCCCGCATTCCCCAAAGTCTTAAGAGAAAAATGGTACTTCACTTGTGTGGGTAGGCCTAATGCCCACAACAGTAAAAAGCCCAAAACGCAATGTGTACACACCACATTTTCATAGTGAGAACAGATCCTTTTTTGCAAAGTGCCTAGCTGTAGATTTTGAGACCTAGCTCTGCTAGCAGCTAGGGAAACCTAGCAAACCTATACATTTTTGAAAGCTAGACACCGGGGTGAATCCAGGATGGGGTGACTTCACTGGAGCTCCCAAGGTCTATTACCCAGAAACCCTTTAATACCTAAGAATTTGTAAAATAAAACAAATTGTCATCACATTTCTGTGGTGGAAAGTTCTGCAGTCGGTGTGGATCAACAAAATTCCTCCTCCCCGGGTTCCCAAAAGTCTTTTAAGAAAAATGGCACCTCACTTCTGTGGGTAGGCCTAGTGCCCGCAACAGGAAATGGCCCAAAACTCAATGTGGACACACCACATTTTCACAGTGAAAACCAACCTTTTTTTTGCAAAGTGCCTAGTTGTAGATTTTGAACCCTAGCTCTGCCAGCACCTAGGGAAACCTAGCAAACCTATACATTTTTTTAAACTAGACACCCCGGGGAACACAGGATGGGGTTACTTGACCGGCTCTCACCAGGTTCTGTTATCCAGAATCCCTTACAAACCTAAACATTTGTCAAAAAAAAATACATTTTTCTTACATATCTGTGGTAGAAAGTTCTGGAATCTGCGTGGTTCCACAAAATTCCACACACCCCACATTCCCCAAAGTCTTCCAAGAAAAATGGTACCTCACTACTGTGGGTAGGCCTAGTGCCCGCGACAGGAAACGTCCCAAAATGCAACGGGGACGCACCATATTTTCACAGTGAAAATTGACCCTTTTTTTGCAAAGCGCCTAGCCGTAGATTTTGAACCCTAGCTCAGCAGGAACCTAGGGAAACCTAACAAACCGATACATTTTTGAAAACTAGGCACCCAGGGGAATCCAGCATGGGGTGAATTGTCTGGCTCTCACCAGGTTCTGTTACCCAGAATCCCTAGCAAACCTCAAAATTTGTAAAACAAAACACATTTATCTCACATTTCTGTGATGGAAAGTTCTGGAATCTGCGTGGATCCACAAAATTCCACCCACCCCGCATTCCCCAAAGTGTTTAGACAAAAATGGTAACTCACTTGTATGGGTAGGCCTAGTGCCCGCGACAGGAAACGGCCCAAAACGCAATCTGGTTACACCACATTTTCACAGTGAAAACTGACCCTTTTTTTGCAAAGTGCCCAGCTGTAGCTTTTGAACCCTAGCTCCGCTGGCACCCATGGAAACCTAGAAAACCTACACAATTATGAAAACAAGGCACCTAGGGGAATCCAGGATGCAGGGACTTGTCTTGCTTTTACCAGGTTCTGTTACCCAGAATCCCTTGCAAACTTAAACATTCATAAGAAAACTCAGTTCCTCAAATTTCTGTGGTGGAAAGTTCTGGAATCTGTGTGGATCCACAAATTTCCTACCACCCAGCCTTCCCCCAGGTCTCTCGATAAAAATGGTACCTCACTCGCGTGGGTGGGTCAAGTAACCGCGACAGGCAAAAGTCCAAAACCTATTGAGCACCGGCGTAGCTAGGGGAGTGCGGTGGGGGTGGTCCGCCCCAGGCGGCACTATTATGAGGGCGGCGGCCGCAGCACTGGCCCGTTGCGGCGGCCTTAATCCTTTATTTGAGGTTACTACTGTCAGTGAGTGTCCTCAAATAAATTATAAAGGCCGCCGCAACGGGCCAGTGCTGTGGCCGCCGTTTGAAGTGCGAGCGCTGTGCAGCAGCCTGTCACGTGACTTCCTGGTGCCCGATGCGTAAAGCGAGTGCGAGGAGGAAGTTGTGGCAGCAACGCGCGCGCCGCACACCGAGGAATTATTTTTTAAAATGTGTTCCTGCGACTGGACCCACCCGAGCCAACCACAAGGATCGCAGAGGCCTCGCAGCCCAGGGCACACCCAGGAGTCCTTTTCGACCCGTTCTGAGTCATGCAGGTTTTTATTAAAATGTCATGAGAGGCCCAGGGTGGGAGACTGGAGCCAATCTCCCTACTGGTCCTCCTACCTTGGATAGGTCCAACTTCGTCAGGCTGTCTTTGGGTAATTTGGGCTTGTTCAGCGAGGCACATTGAGTGCATTTGCCCAGAATGCAGCCTAGAGTCCACCGCCTCCATCTATCAATCTCACTTCACCAATATGTGGGAAAGGGAGGGCAGGGGGATTAATGAGGTACGCAACCTAGTCACACTCTTAATCGCCTGGGTTCAAAACTGGGTTTCAATTGCCTATGGAAAGTGCAATATAACATTGTCTATACTGGCATAATATGCATACATATATACTTTTATATTTATATTTTTCCTCACTTCCGTCTCTCATTCTTTTACTCTTCCCTTTGATCCTTTCATTCATCCCTTCCATCCTCTTGTCCGTGCCTCCTGGCCGTTCTCTTTCTCTATTCTCATCCCTTTCGATTCCCCTCCCCTCGTATTTCTTCTCTCAGTCATTCCTTTTGCTCTCTTATTTACCGCTTGTTTCCTTCTCACCTCTGTAGCCCTACCGCTTGTTTCCTCTTCACCTACATAGCCCCTTCTGTTTCTCTTGCTGTCTCCCCTCCCTCCATGTGTATTAAGTTCCTTACTTTTTTCTTTGCATCCATAACTTAGCTCTATGTTACCATCCTCTACTCTGGTAATTCCCTCACCCTTTCAGTCCTTTCGTCATCCTTCAATTCTCCTTTTCTATCATTCTTTACTGTCCACCTTCCAGATCTAATTCATTTAATGTAAAGCACCCTTTTGGCTACTGTCAATGCAAACAGCAAGAGTAATTCAGTCATCAATTATCTAAGGAAGTAATTGTTTTTTTAATGATCCCCAGGTAAGAATGCAGACTATTGATATCCTAAACCTCATAATTAGATTATGCTGGTATGCTTAGATAAACCGACTTGACGAGTAATTTGTATTCATGACAATATTTAATATTAGCAAACTGAGAGAAATGAGCACCAAAGCACAAATTACGACAAAACGTTACCTTTTACAAAATAGCAACATATTCAACGCTTTCAGTTCCTTGGAAACGCAATTTTTCATCTCTGTTTCTAAATCTTTAAAGTATTCTAAAAAGTTGTAAATGAATCTAGGAAACATGTCTCATGGTATTAGCTGCTTGGAGTGAGAAGGGTGTTCAGTCATTTCCCCTCTTGTGGAAAGGGGAGGTGTCTAGATACTGACCCTAGGTTTTGGTCAGGGACATTCACGTCTCATGAAAGCTCAGTAGGTGATTTTGTGGACTATGCCAAGCCCTTCAAAGGAAATCCTCTGACAAACTGGGGGCCATTGGAGGTGTGACTTACAACGTTACTAAGCTCTGTGGCTGTAAGATGTAGAAGAAGCCTTAGTGCTGCCTTTTGTACACGCTGGGTTTTGCACTTGAGTAACAGAGCAAGGCCTACATACAGTCCACTGGATTCTTCTATTTCTGTCACTATGCTGGGTAATATGTGGAGATCTTAATCCTGGAAATTTATGTAAGGTTTATATTCAGTAGGGTCTTGAGGAAGAAAAAGGATGCTTTCCATATCTTGTTGACGTATTAACGTGTGAGATGAATAACTGGATGGAGATAAGGATGGATGGAGAGAAGAGTGAGTGTGAGCTTAGCTAGGTGGGGGCGGTCCGCCCCAGGCAGCACTATTTTGGGGACGGGGGCTGTCTAGACCTGGACCGTGTCAATTATGTGCATGTAACTTGCATGATCGAGGTAACTATTAGCGGGGATACTACGTGTCTCTTGGACCTCTTTCAGGTGCTCGCCGTCCTTTTTCCCGAGCACCCTCCCAGGGGGCGGCAATCTGAAGGATAGCCCCGGCGCCACAAGCTCTAGCTACGCCTCTGCTATTAATGAAACATCAAAATTACCTATCACAAAACAATGTAGATTTGCAAGGGTGAGTCCCATGACTTTTTGGCCCCGGGCTCAGCGGCCATCTAGGGAAAAATACCAAACCCAGACATTTCTGAAAACTAGACACCCAGGGGAGTCCAGCAAGGTATGGCTTGCATGGGTCCATCAACATTACCCTATCCAGAATCCCCTGCAAACCTAAACTTTTGTTGAAAAAATCAATTTTTTCTCACATTTCTGTGTGAGGAAGTTGTAGGGTCACTGGGATGACACAAATTTCCTACTATTCAGCATTTTCCCAGGGCTCCCAATAAAAATGGTACCTCATATGTGTGGGTAGGCATAGTGGCTGCAAATGAATTGGGCCAAATTGTGCTGTGGAGACTTCAAAATTACCTATCACAAAACTACAGGGTTTTGGAGGGCACCTATTTTTTTCGCCTCGGGCTCGCCACCATCGAGGGAAACCTACCAAACCCACACATTTCTGAAAACTAGACTCCCTGGGAAGTCTGATGAGGTATGGTTTACGTTGATCCCCAACGTTTCCCTAGCCAGAATCCCCTGCAAACTTCAAATTAAGCTGAAAAAAACACATTTTTCACATATTTTTGGGTGGAATCAGCATGCCGCCACAAATGTCCTACCCCACAGCATTCTCCTTAAAGTCCCGAGTAAAATGATACCTCACTTGTGTGGGTGTCTAATGCAGAATTGGCTAAAACGTTGTTCTTTTTAATATACGCTTCAAATTGTTGATGTTATACCCTAAATCCCTATGTTTTGGGCTCTTCCCAGACACAGGCACTTGCCCCACCCACACTAGTGATGTATCAATTGCTTGGGAGACTAAGAAGAACTCTGTGGGGTAAGACATTTGTGCTGGCACGGTGATTCCACCCACAAATAGGCTCTTTGTAAACATCCTCCACTACATCACCATTGTCTTCATAGACCTGCAGCAAATATTTAAAGATGTTCTGTCCCTCAGTGCCCAAGGATCTAGTTAACAACGCCTTTTTCCTAAGGGGTGAAATGTTTGAGCCTTCAAAATTTACTACATAGTTCTCAAATATCTCAATCTAGTCCTCCAGTTCAATAGGCGGCTCACCCTGTAGCATTAGAAATGATGGAGGCACAACAACAGACTGATTGATGCTCATGTTGGAAAAGAGCAAGAAAGAGGAAAAAATTTAAGTATACACCCCTTTAAGCAACCACATACTGTATCTGCAGATTCTTAAATATGCTGAAAGGTTTGAAAAATTCTCCGACTAGATGTTCACTGTTTCCACCTAATGGTGCTATGTATCACAAATTCCAGATATAGAGGTGAAAGCATTCATAGTGGGCAGCAGATGGAGCTATGCATAGCCGAAACTTAACTCTGACTCTATGGTGTAACATCGACAGGAGAAGAATGTGAGACCTCACAGCTGTCTCGAAAACAAGCACCGTCAACTCTGACCCAAAGGTAATTTCTTACAAGTCCTGAATGTGAGGGCAGGCACTCAAGGGTTTAGCAATGGTAGCAGAAAGGTGCTGAATAAACTACATCACTCGGTTGGTTTCGACTGAGTGGGGATTAAACATTGGTCGCGCGGTGTGCACTTTCGGAGTGGTGCACGAACAGCCTAATGACTGCGCTCCTCCTCGATTCTGCTCAATGTCATGGGCACCCACTGACCAATCAGTAAAAAACATAGGGGCATATTATCAAGGGGGTTTATCTCCGCTTTTTTGGCTTTAAAAGCCAAGAAAGCGGAGATAAAATGATCTCCCTATTACCTAGCTGTCGCTAACACCAGTTAGCGACAGCTAGTAGGAGATAGCGACCATCTTGGGCCCCACTTTGCATGTCAGTGATATTTATCACTAATGACATGCAAAGTGGGCGTGCCAAGATGTTAGAAACTGAAAACAGTCGCTAACATCGCTATCTCCTATAACCAAATTTTGGAGATATTCGCACTAAGAGCGAATATCTCCAAAAGCTAACACCTGCCCTGAGCAGTTCTTAGCCATGTTATCCAATGGGAGGTGGATAACATGGCTAAGAGCATTAGCTCGGTAATGCATGAATATCGCTGACTTTTCAGCGATATTCATGCATTGCGGCGATTTTTATCGCATTTGCGATAAACCTTGGTAATACCAAGGTTTATTTGCGGTAAAAATCGCCGCAGCTCAGCGGTAAATTTTTGTCTCTAACCAAGCAATAGCGATAATTATCGCTATTGCTTGGTAATATGCCCCTAGTCAATAAGTGCACAAAGACTTATGGCACATGAGAACACAGCTTATGGTTCACTGCTCAGGACAACATGAAGCAGCAAGAGGTCGGGTCCTATCGCTAACTGCTAATGAAGGATGCCAGGTCCCACTTCACAGGTCCCCCAGAATTGCTCTACTGGCATAGGAGCCTGGCAAATCCCATCCTGATGCCAAAATGTAATAGTGTTCTCTCCAGACATATTCACAACCAAGCATAAAGGTTGTATAACGTCGTCTTTATTTAGGCAGAGGAAACCTGCTTCACACACCCAGACTCCACAGCACTAACAGCGACCGCTGTGGAACGGGCATACGTCATCACCCCTAAAATTCCACCTGCACGAGCCAATCAATACAGAAACAACTCAATACACAATATACCACAAGCCCAGGGGCGTAACACAGGCCCCTGCAGGCCCCGCAGTGCGGGGGGGCCTCGATGCTCCAGGGGCCCCGGGCCCCCCTCACTCTCTGTAAGACGTCTTGAAGTCACCAAGCCTATAAAGTAAACTACAGTGCGCGCGCCGCACACCACGGAGTCCGTGGCACGGACGGTGAGCCTCAATGTATTGTGTAACAACCATTAATTATATAGGGGCGACGGGCACAGGCGTGTTAACACAGGCCCCCGCAGGGGGCCTCTACGCTCCAGCCAGGGGCCCCCTCACTCTTAGCAGAGGAAGGAAGACACGCTACACAGTAAGCAAGGCAAGGCAGGCCTGTAAAAAGTGCGCTCCTCACACCACGGAGATTAATGTGCCCGGGCCTCTATTTTAAACATGAATTAAGGTGCCGTGCGTGCGCACGCCCTGCTAGCCTGTCTGAGCCTTTTTGAATTATTCAAATAGTTGGTGCACAATGCACAGTATGGCTCTTACTTCTTTTTAATTAAGGTCCATGGGCGTGGCGGCACGCAGTTGTTGTCTATGCGTCTGCGCGCCGCGGTGCCGCGGTCTTAAGGGTGGGGGCGGGCCTCGTGACTAATGTCAATATTGTCATGCGCATTGTAAAAGAGCGCGTGACTTAGTACTGGTACTGCGGTGACTTAGGAGAAGCCAGAAGGGTGTGGCCGCCGTGGTACTTAAAACAGTACTAGCCCCTGCCTGGCCTTGCCCAGTGTCAGTCGCCCTGTCTTCTGTGGCCCACCCCGGCACCCGCCCTCAAAGGAAATCTGCAGGCTAGCCAGCCAGGCCTAAGGTGAGCGATGAGCGTGTGAAACTCGAGTATGTTGTGGGATCAAAACGATGGTACACAGGTTTTAGAGAGAGGCGCAGATTGCAGAAGGGAGATGGCGGGAACGGACCGTTAATGAAATATTTATTTTAGCACTGGCAGGGGCCGGGCTGGATGTCTGAGGGGCCGGGCTGGATGTCTGAGATGTAGAGAGAGGGGGGGGGGAGCAGTATATAACCGACCGAAGCAGAAAGCGATGGGTGTCAGGATCAGTTATGTGTTCACTGGGGGAGGGAGTGCTATCCTGATGGCCTGCAGAATGCCGTGTAAATGTTGCCCACAACACTCTAGGACCTATTTAGAAACGATTAATTTCACTATTTCCAGTTTCCACATAGCTCGAGCTATGCATAGTCTTCCTTGTAGTGTTTCCTTGTCCTAGGCATCTGGGACTTGAGCACCACCTGCCTGCTTCTAGCACACCAGTTCCACGCATGTGCCTCTTGACAGCTGAGCACTCTGTAACTGAGGGCATGTGCCATCCTGGTTCTACCTGTTTCCTTTGCCAGCTGGGCACTATTTTTCTCTACCTGTTGGCAACGCGTGCTAGAACAACAGAATGGTAGGTGTGGCACCTTCAGCCAGTCCTCGTTTTTTCATAAATAAGGCCCTTGTTGTTTAGGCCTCATTCCTTTGCGTATGTGGTGCTGCCTGTTGTTGCCAGTGAGTTCATCTGGTATTTATTTAGTGTGCTCCTTGGGGTGATTTTCCTTAATTTCTGCTTACCTTGGTCCTGGACTGTAAAAGTGTTATACAAGTGCTGTGTTCTGTACTTCGAGACCAGCCGAGAGGTGCGAATGTGAGCGAGACAAATTACCAGTGGCTAATCTCTATTCAAACAATCAACCCATCTATCACATGTGTGTTTTTCTCAGTCAGACTCCCACGGGTCCCATCGCTTGCAGTGTCACAGGGCTCGAGCTGCACCTCGCTGATGTGGCCACACAATGCCTTATGAGGTGTGGGGCTCCATTTGTTCCTTCCTGCTCGTGTGGCCTAACAGTTCAGGGTGCACTGCAGCCTTCTTATTAGAGTAGGACAGGGCTGATTTTCATAGGGCTGGTCCCTGTCTGCAGTGGCACAGTGGGGAAAACCATCATGCACTGGAGTGTGGTCTAAAGTATTTAACAGTGACTGAGATTAATTCAAGCATGCCACTCCTCACATTTTAACTTTTCTCAGTGGGATGCCCTGCCTATGACATGTATGCCCAGTCAAGGTTGGGCATGCACCTAGCTCACTATCCCACAGGACCCAATCGGTACCTTACTAACAATTCCAAAACAGGCCAAAGCTGATCTGAGTTTGCTTGTGATCCATTGGAGCACGGATGTGGTCTGGTCTACCAGTTTAGGTTGGACTGTTCCTGTTTGATCGAGGCTGATTTGCATATGATTGGACTCTGTATTTAGTGGCACAGTGAGAATAACATCATAAACTGAAATATCACTCAGAGTAATTAGCAGTGACTAAGATTAAGTCACACGTATCACTTTTCTCTTTTTTTCCAGAAAGTTCAGGATTTTTATCTCAGGACTTGTAAGACCATAGCGCAATGCAACCACACAGCCATAGCAATGGCAAGTGCCCGCTTCACAAATTCTATGCACCACACCATACCTTAATTTTCACCATGCCATACCATGTTGTCAAGCAAGACGTGGGCATTAGGCAGCGCTGCAACTTGTCTAGGTCTGCATCTACCCTTCTCAATGCCAGCTTGCTAATCTCCTCTGATTGGGCCACGTTAGTACTTGTTGTTTAGTCGCATTTCCTGTGCAGCCTGCTTTTGCTTGTTGATAATTATTCCCGTGTTTCCTCCCCAAGATCTCAAGCGATTGAGCTGTCATTTCTCTAATCTCCACCAGTACCTCCATAAAAATGGAGGAGTCAGCAAATGTATGACGTGTATTTTTGATGGCAAGAACACTATAGCTCATTAGTAACAGCATAACAACTGTTTAAGACACAAATAAATGCCTCCTCTTTAATACAGCCCATAAGGCACACACGAAACATGCTCCATGGTCCTATTTAATACACCCTCTCTCCAGTGCTTAGGTAAATACTATCATAATATTGAATCCACTGCTCAAATGTTTTCAATAGGGGAAGCCAGTCAGAATCCTCTAATTAGTAAACCGTTGTACATTACATTTTGCCGCATGAGCCCAAATGTAGTTTAACTTAGCAGCATAAAATGTTGCAAACCCATTGAACAAAACCCCAAGCGCAAATAAGTTATAGCTAATATTGCTTCTATTGATGCAGCATTCTTCAGCGCTTCCCCTCATGTTACCTTTTTATGTGCAGCGAGAGAGAGTGGAGAGAGAGAGAGAGAGTGGAGAGAGAGCAAGTGGAGAGTGGAGAGAGACAGTGGAGCGAGAGACAGTGGAGAGAGAGAGTGTGGCGCCAGTGGAGAGATTGGAGAGAGATTGGAGAGAGAGTGGAGAGAGAGTAGAGAGAGAGTAGAGAGAGAGGAGAGAGAGTGGAGAGAGTGGGGAGAGAGTAGAGAGAGAGAGAGAGAGAGAGAGAGAGTGGAGAGAGAGAAGAGAGAGAAGAGAGAGAAGAGAGAGAGAGAGAGAGTGGAGAGAGAGAAGAGAGAGTAGAGAGAGAAGAGAGAGTGGGGAGAGAGAGAGAGTGGAGAGAGAGTAGAGCGAGTGGAGGGAGAGAGTGGAGAGAGAGTAGAGAGAGAGAGTGGAGAGAGAGTGGAGAGAGAGTAGAGAGAGAGTAGAGAGAGAGTAGAGAGAGAGAAAGTGGAGAGAGAGACAGTGGAGAGAGAGACAGTGGAGAGAGAGACAGTGGAGATAGATTGGACAGAGTTGAGTGAGAGAATGGAGAGAGAGAGTGGAGAGAGAGTAGAGACTGACTGACTCAGAGACTGAATACTGACTGACCAAGAGACTGACTGGCTGAGAAACTGACTGAGAGAGAGACTGACTGATTGACAGAAAGAGAGAGATAGAGAGACTAACAGACTGACTGACGGAGAGAGACTGACTGAGAGAGACTGAATGACAGGGAGAGGGAGACTGGCTCACTGAGAGAGAGAGGGAGAGAGAGAGAGAGGGAGAGAGAGAGTGGAGAGAGAGAGAGAGAGTGGAGAGAGAGAGTGGAGAGAGAGAGAGAGAGTGGAGAGAGAGAGAGTGGAGAGAGAGAGAGAGTGGAGAGAGAGAGAGTGGAGAGAGAGAGTGGAGAGTGAGAGAGTGAGAGAGTGAAGAGTGAGAGAGTGAAGAGAGAGAGTGAAGAAAGAGAGAGTGAAGAGAGAGAGAGTGAAGAAAGAGAGTGGGGAGAGAGAGAGAGAGTGGAGAGAGAGAGAGAGTAGAGAGAGAGAGTGGAGAGACAGTGGAGGGAGAAAGTGGGGAGAGAGAGAGAGAGAGTGGAGAGAGAGTAGAGAGATAGACAGTGGAGAGAGAGACAGTGGAGAGAGAGAGACAGTGGAGATAGATTGGACAGAATTGAGAGAGAGAATAGAGAGATAGAGTGGAGAGAGAGTAGAGACTGACTGACTCAGAGACTGAAAACTGACTGACCAAGAGACTGACTGGCCGAGAAACTGAATGAGAGAGAGAGAGAGAGAGAGAGAGAGAGAGACTGGCAGACTGAGAGAGGACTGACAGACTGACAGAAAGAGAGAGATAGAGAGACTGACAGACTGACTGACTGAGAGAGACTGACTGACTGAGAGAGACTGACTGACTGAGAGAGACTGAATGACAGAGAGAGAGAGACTGACTGAGAGAGACTGACTCACTGAGAGAGAGAGAGAGAGAGAGAGAGAGAGAGAGAGAGAGAGAGAGAGAGAGAGAGAGAGAGAGAGAGAGGGAGAGGGAGAGACTGACTGTGATGGAATTGGGGTCACAGTGTGTATGAAGCTATGCAATGCCTCTTAAGATTGCTTTGTCTACTAATAAAAATGTATTATCAAAATTTGCTCTTTGTAGTTACATCTGCTTTTGAAATACTGCTTTGTCACATTGTCTAATGTTTTGAAACGAGAAGGGGCAGTAGATGCACTTTTGTCAAAACTGAACGATGAGTAGGCCCGATGTTGTATATCATGACAGGAGTCTGCACCAGGAAACCCACCTAAAATTGGGCAAACTACCCCGGCGTTCTGATGGCAGGGACCCTGTAATGAATGAACCACCACCTATGGTAGCCTGCGGGCAGACTATGCCCAACCTTTAACTCCACCATCCAGTGTTACTTATAACGGCTGGACTGGTGACATTGGCGTAACAATAGCCCGCATCCCCTGCAGTATGGCGGGTCGCTGGCCTAGAGAGCTCTAGACTGGCACGGAGAATGGGAGGGGGGCCCCCTCCATGTAGTTTGCAGGGGGGCCCCCTCAAGTTTTGTTACGCCACTGCACAAGCCTCGGAAGAGATTTAACTGCGGAATAGTCACTGACACATAGAGTGCTTCAGTGACTGTTACATAGTGAAAAATCCTAGCACCAGAGAAAGTGTACCAGATACTTGAAGAGTCCAGGCACTCTTCAGTCAGGGGTCATCGTCAAATTCCTGGGACTGTCTGTTTCTACGAAAGATGAATTTTACCTCAGGCTGACATTTATTGTTTACTTCATAATATATAGATTAACGTGTCAGAAAGCAGAGGTTTTTCACAAGGGTAGTGTTTTATCGTAAGGGGGTTTCTGTACCTGCTCGTTGCTTTAGTGAAACGTTTATGTCATGCCTTTATCATCCTTCCCAATTCTTTCCCCCACCTTCCTTGGGTGCTTCCTCACATGCTGTGGAATGTTTGAAACATTGAACCTAGAGTGGTGGGTGGCAGGTATGGTTTGATTATTATGTGAGGAGGCGTCCTACAATAAAGGCGTCATGTTATGCAGTGGACCAATGTGACAGGGCAACCAATATAAGAATAATGAAAAGGAAGAAATGGAAGACTAGAAACAAAGTTAAAATGATGTTGCAGTGCATAGACAGCTTTCCCCATCGTTTTCTGGTCACCCATTGTTTACAGCATTCTTTTTCTAGTTGTCTTTAGAACTTTACCTAAAATGTTCCTTTTTTCTTCTGTAGCTACTTTCTTACGTTAAGAATGTCCATTTCTTCGATTCGGTTGGTGAGGATGTATTTTTTGACGAGAACGGTGACACTCCGGTTGCCTATGACATTGATAACTGGCAGGTGACCTCTTCTGGCGTGGGCAAATCGGTGAACGTCGGCCTCTATGATTCCCGCTTCAGCTCCCAACAGAGACTCACATTGAACATGAGTGCTATCCAATGGGGAAAGCATTATTCTCAGGTTTGAAAATCATGTAAAGTATTCGAGAAATATTTCCATGAATATCTGCAATTTGTAGCATGTAAAACTGAAAATATATCCTTTGACTTAGGCCAGGGGTTTACAACCTTTTCTGTAATAGAGCTACTTATGTTTGGTGAAAATCATGACAAGATACTAATATCATCAGTTTTGTAGTAGCAACAGCAATATACTAGATTACATTATTATACATGGTTAACCACAGTGATCACCTCAGTAGTACACTAGTCAGGGTTAACAACTGTAATGTAAAAAAAAAGCTTTAATAATTTATAAAGACTTTGCATGAGTAATACAAAACAGCCATAGCTACAATGCACCAAGGTAGTAATAAGTCTCTGCAACACCACATGATTTAGCACTCAAAGTTCATCTTTAACCCCTTCGCTGCGGCAGCTATTCCGCCGCAGAGCTAAGGGGGAGGCAGGGCCGCGCGGCGGGCCCGTGCTCGTGGCAGAACCGCTCCGTAACGGCCCGCGGGTGAGCTGTGCTTGTGACGGAACGGTTCCGTCATGGCCCCGCCTGCTCTTCAGAACGTCCAGCGCAGGCGCGAAATTCGCGCCGCGCAGGCGTGGCGAGCGGGCCGTGATGGAACCGTTCCGTCACCAGCACAGCCCACCCGAAGCTCATGACCGAACGGTTCCGTCACCAGCATGGGAGGGGTTAAGTATAACATAATGTGTATTTGTATATAACACATTCACCCTGCTAAAATCACAATATTGACTCTTAAACAAGTCAATGATTGGAATTGTTGAATTGGAAATTCAATTGGAAACTAAACTGTTTTTCTCCAAACATCAGCTATGAGTACTAGAACAATTACAGATTTTCATCTTGAATGCACGTTTTTCAATTTCAACATGTATTAATTCAACCAAGCAAACCCTTCTAATTTAGTATGCTGGAAGGCACACAGTGGAGCTACTTACATGTAGCTGAAGAGCTATCAGTAGCTCACAGCTACTCGCTGGAGAAGCCTGACAGACTCACTTATTTTGTGCATCTCCCCTTCTTCCCAGTAGGTTTGAAAAGAGAAGGTTAAAGAATGTGCCTCATGATTAGGGAATATTTGCAAATAGTAGAATAGATCTCATGATATGGAAAGTGCTACCCAACCCAGAATCATTCCTCTGTCCAAGACCAAAATCTTCTTGTTCTCACACAGTGGGTTAGGTAGTCATAGGTTTGGAAGATATTGGAAGGAGGACATGAATTGTGTGAGAGATCTGAGTTGCAGAGAGCGAGAGAGAGAAAAAAGAGAGAGAGAGAATAAGACTGCAATCAGAGTTCCACAAGTGCGAGGTTAAAAAGAGACAAAACGTGAGGTGAAAGGGATAACAGGTTAAACAAGCAGTGGCAAAAACAATGGGTTATGGTTTGCCAATGCTTTTCGGTCATCAATATTTGTTTTCCCAATGGTTTTAATAGTATGATGTGTTGACAAACCCAATAGCGGGGTCTGACCACCTAGAATTTGTATTTCCTACACTTCCAATGCCAACACAATTTTGAACGTGTTTCAAGTTGGCAATGTCTTTGGTGACAGCCAATGCGTAGAGGCTGGAGCATGTGTGCCTAAGAAGTCCATACAAAAATATTTTTGCACAAGGAAGATTTATATTTAATTAAACCTATCCGATACCAGCTACATGACTCCACTCCATTCCTCCAAATGCTCTAGGCACTCAAACCCTAACACTACACATGAGAGCACATAGAACACAAGTAAGCTCTGCTCTTAAAGTGGAGTTTTAAAAGGTAGACAATTCATATTCATAAAACACCATACACAATACTACACATCCTTCCCCTTGATCAATTTTCAAAAATTAGTTTGGTAAACCAAAAACATAATATTATCGTCCATGAATATGAATTAAATCTACAAGAGATTAAACAAGATTCATAACATTATGCTCACATCTTAACTAACATAAGTCTCCAACTTTAACAAGGACCATAGGTCTAGTATCAGTTATATCAGTTACTACTACATTATCCACAGTGTTAGAGACCTGGCATTTTAGTGGTCCTCGATGCCCTGCATTTTCAAGGTACTGTTTGTGAGTCTTCCCACACCGTAGCTGACCTGCGATACCACGGCTGGCCTGAACTGTTGGATTTGTTTGTTCATGACACTGTGATAGCCCCGGATGGAGCTATCAACTTGAAGGAACTGTACTTTAAGTCTATTTTTGTAATACTCGTATTTTGATTACTGTATATTGGATTTCTATTGTTTTGGTCGTCTTTTACACATATAAATATTGGCTATTTTTCAAAAACTGGTGTGGCGTCCTTTTGTAGTTTTTTCACTCTATTACAGTGTTGTGTGCAAATGCTTTATACTTTGCCTCGGATATTAGCCTGACTGATTGTGCCAAGCTACCAAGGGGGTGAGCAGGGGTTATCTTAGATATGTAATCCCCTTAGCCTGACTAGAAGGAAGGGTCCGTATTTGGACAAGGTGCATACCTTGTCCAACTAGATACTCCCATTTCTAACAGTTTATCTGCTCGATACTTTCAGGAATAGACTGGGAGCAAGGGGATGGGACTTCCAACTGCGCAAACCTATTCTGACAGGGAATATTTGGGAGGATAGTGATTTTGGGAGTAAGCAGCACACACTTGGGCAATGAAGCACAATTGGAATCCACTTTTTCCTCTGAGGAGTTGGGGACTTGAGTAAGCTCACAAGGGCCTCCTTCAATGTAGCATTTGTTGCCTTTCCTAGTTTTCTACCACCTAAACATGTCAGGCACAGTCAAAGGGCCAGTCTTATCTAATGGAATTACATCTTTAGATTATAAAATAGTCTCTACCTCCTCCATGAGCTGATCAATATCTTCCAGGTGCAATTTGATTTTTTAAGATTAATTTGGGCTTTATTGGGCTCTATCACTTCCTGCTTCCAGATTGTAAAAATTATTACACCAAAGGTTGTCATAAAGGAGGTACACACATTTAAAAGCTGGTTTGAAGTGTGGCAACAAAAGAGAACATCAATCTGGAAGCAGTTGAAAGGAATACAACAATTGAAAGAAGAGACGGATGTACTGACTTTTGCTGGCTGAGTAATCATTCAGCAATACAATTGTTTGTTGCTAATGAAAGAGGAAGGGCCCAAAACTGGTCCTGGGTTGCTTGTGTTATGGTTCAAGGAGGACCTGGCTTGCCAGTTCAGGCTCTACTGTTCCCATTGAAACAGGATCAAGACTGATTTGCATATAGCTGAATCCAAACTGAGGTGGCATAGTGTGTATAATAGCAATGGACTGGGGTGCATCCTGAGGAATTACCAGTTCCTGAGATTAATTCAAGCATTCCATCCATAACCTTTTGTGTACTTTAGTATCTCGCCCTAAGCAGGAAGGGTATATCCAGACGTGGGTTCCTTGCACACCGAGTCATCACCACCAAGGTGTACCTGGCTGATGAGTCCATAACAGGAGCACAAGCGGTCCTAGGTTGCTTGTGTTCTGGTTCAGGGAGGACCTGGCTTCGCAGTTCGGACTGGACAGTACCCATTGGAGCAGGGTCATGACTGATTTTCATATAGCTGTGTCAAAACTGAGTTGGCATGGTGTGCAAAATAACAATTTGGCTGGAATGTGGCCCGTGTAATTACCAGTGGCTGAGATTAACTCAGCATTCCATACATCACTTTTTGTATACTTGAGAAGTGTCGCTAGCTTGTGTAGGAACCATCAGCAATAGAATGCCATTCCTTGACAGCTGCAGACTTCTGGGGCATTTTGTGGGGTTGGTGCATTTTTGATGCATCTGAATTTCGGGGGTCTACTTGTAGGGCATCTTTGGAAAAGACATAGCTGAAAAATGTGAATTGTGATTCAAAGAACAAGCACTTTTCTCTGCGTAGAGCGAGTCCATGGTCGCGTAGGCACCACAGCAGCGCCCTTGGCAGTGAGGAGGGTCAGCTAGGGGTATCAAATATATGAGGATATCATCCCTTATGTTAAGAACCGCTTCCAGCCCCGAAAGATATTTCTGGATGATGGTTATGAAATTCAATCTCTTTCTTGCAGTGGCCTAGACCTATGTTTGCTGTGAATGTGATGATATAGCTGCTGTCAGGTTGGAGTATGAGATGATGGTACTCTGCTTTGAGGTCAAGTCTAGAGAACCACTGCTCTAAGTTCGTCAGCAATTACTTCATCCACATTGGGTCACCCGCTTTGGCAGTTGCATGTTGATACACGTTGATCACCATTGAAGAATCCTATGGGGTTGGCCGTACTCGTTTGTTACAATCCATTTTACTCATGTTTTTCTAGTTATTTCTGCACCAGTGAATGCAGATAAAATAGTACTCTCCTATAGCGTAGTGCCAAGGGCTGGATTGTTTGTACTATGTGCAACCTGACAGGGGCTTCTTTAAAGCACCCTAGGCCCTGAAATAGTTGAGGAGATTGGTGCAGAAAGTAGTCTGCTTGTGGATCACATATTCTATGGGCAAAAAATATGAGGCACAGATGTTTTGACTAGCGGCATCATAGGAGGGTCTCCTATCCGCTGGTTAAATGAAATACTGCTTGCATCACTCTCTCCCCATGACTTTTCTTCAGGGCTAAAAGATACAATAAACACCGCCAAAAATGTTTGCAGTCTGCAGACAACACACAGCAACAAAACCCCCTTGTCATGGTGTCACACAGTGGTAAAGTTTTGAAGAGGGGGGTATATAACAAGGGGATACCCATGCTCAAATGGTAAAAATTATTTCTGGTCTTTGTCATGTGTCTCGACAAAGGTCCATCACATTAACATATAATAATAATCAAATCACTATGTTCAAGGTCTCAGATCGTGGGACGTGGTGTGGATCACTGACAGAATATCGAATACCAGAATACCGAGTTACACAATATATCGGGACATATATTTTTTTGTCAAAAAAATCTAACTCTTGTCTTCCTAATGGTAAGTACAAAAATATAAAAAATATATATAGTTGTTAAAAACTTCAAAGTACAAAATATCATTTTTTATGTATAAAAAATAATGTAAAATAAACTAAATAATACATTTAACTTAAAAAATAAACATTTAGATTTCTCTGTAAATTTTAAAATTATAATAAATGCAACCTAAAAATGAATTAAACTTACATATATAAAATGTAATTTATATATATATATACTTAAACGCAATTAATAAATAATAATTTTAATTAATTAGAGAATGTTAGAAATATATTAAACATTATAAATAAATGTATATTAACATACACCTGTAACATAAAAATGATATGTAAAAAAAATATATTATAAATTAAAATAGTTAAATATTTAATATTTTTAAACCTACATTTTACACTACATTGAGGGCAACAGTAGGGAAAGGGTTGGATAGTGAAGGGGAATAATTTACTACTCCCACTCCAAAGAGTGTGACAGTAGGGACATTTTTGTATACTGGAGGGGAACAAATTACTATTCCCACTCCAGCAACTGCTGTAGTGTAGTTCCTATATTCCCAATAGGCTCTGCGTATTGGACTAATATATACTGTAGTTTAGACGTAGGGCTGAAGTCTACTGGGTCTCTACCGAATAAATTAAACAAAATAGTGAGTGCCAGCTAGCTCAGAGGTCACTAGAAACTTTTTCGAATTCACAAGAAGGGATTAGTTTCTGACAACCGCATAAACATAACAACTTTGTTTCCCAAGAATAAGAAATCAAATCTTTAGAGTTGTGGAAACAATAAATAACTATTTTACTCAGTCAATCGTGCATGCTTCGTTTCACCAGAGATGCAGAGAAACAGAGAGACAGGTGTTTTCAATAAAATTATTTATTGAACAGTCTTCTTTCTCAAGCATTGGAAATGAACTGCTACAATCGTAATACTGGTTACAAAGTACAAGCCATATAAAACACACAGTATTATAAAGTAGTACTGTAAAAGCATGATATGGTTTCTAAGCAATAAAAGTGCATAAAATGTATAAAATACATACAGTAATAAATAATGACTAAAAGTACTCAACTGGTGCTTCTAAAATACGCCTACCTAACCTAAGTCTAATACGAGGGAAGAAGTAAGTGAGGAGTAGCTTAAGTTTAGTAGTTCTCTGCCAGGAATCTTTTCCAAGAATTTTCTAGGAGGTCTAATCAGCTCCGTACCTTGGTTTTAGAATGAAGGAGGTCTTGTATCTCTCTCTCTCTCAGGACTCGATTTCCCAGATACCCACAAGGGTAAGCCGGAAACACTGGAGCTGGATTTCTCGGCAAGAGAAAAGACAGCGTCTCTCTCAATGCGTCAGTTGGAGGGTCGGCTTCCTTCGGCACTTGCTGCTACAGGACATCGGGCAAGTAGATAGTCGATCTTCTCCAAACCACCGTGTGTTTGTCTGGGCAAACCTAGGCATATTTATACCTTGAAGGTGCCGAGTTTGACGCATGTTTGGACTTAATAACGTCACTCAAAGGCTAAATTCTTGGAAAACGCCAGGAGTTCTTGGAGAACTTAATATTCAAGCAGGGGGAAGTTCCTAGCTGCTGAAGGCAGGTTTTTCCAAGAAATTGTTGTTGATTCTCGGAACTTAGTGGAAGTAGCCATGCCGTATTTGGGCTGTATGGCAGAGGCCAAATATGGTAGTGATTTCTATGCCTATATAAGGATATGATAAAGTATACCTATATGAGGGCATGGATCGGGAAAATTACGCTAGGGTCCTAGATTCATTTACAACACTGCAACAGTAGAGAAAGTGTTGGATAAAGGAGGGATAAAAATTACTATTCCCACTCCAGCGAGTGCAACAGTAGGGAAAGTGTTGGACAGTGGGGGGGGAATGATTTACTATTCCCACTCCAAGGAGTGCAACTGTAGGGAAAGTGTTAGATAGCGGAGGGAAATAATTTATTATTCATAATCCAAAGAGTGTAACAGTAGGGAAAATGTTGGCTAGCACAGGGGAAAAATTACTATTCCCACTCCAGCAAGTGCAACAGTGGGGAAAGTGTTGGATAGCGGAGGGATTAAAATTACTATTCCCACTCCAGCGAGTGCAACAGTAGGAAAAGTGTTCGATAGCGGAGGGATAAAAATTACTATTCTCACTCCAATGGGAAACAACAGTTACAACGCAACTGTTACAACGGACTACTTTTACAACGCAACCACTGCAAGGCAGGATCCTTTACAACGCATGCCTTTACAACGCATGACATTACATAGCAGATGCTATTACAACGCATGCCATTACAATGTAAGTATAGGTAAGTTTATCTTTTTTAATACATTTATTTAATTTGGGTTTTGGGGTACAGGGGTATTTTTAGGGTTCAGGGCTAGGTTTGGGTTAAGCAGTACAGGGGTATTTTTAGGGTTCAGGGCTAGGTTTGGGTTTTGGGGTACAGGGGTATTTCTAGGGTTCAGGGCTAGGTTTGGGTTATGGGGTACAGGGGTATTTTTGGGGTTCAGGGCTTGGTTTGGGTTATGGGGTACAGGGGTATTTTTAGGGTTCAGGGCTAGGTTTGGGTTATGGGGTACAGGGGTATTTTTAGGGTTCAGGGCTAGGTTTGGGTTTTGGGGTACAGGGGTATTTTCAGGGTTCAGGGCTAGGTTTGGGTTTTGGGGTACAGGGGTATTTTTAGGGTTTCAGGGCTAGGTTTGGGTTTTGGTGTACAGGGGTATTTTTAGGGTTCAGGGCTAGGTTTGGATTATGGGTTACAGGGGTATTTTTGGGGTTCAGGGCTAGGTTTGGGTTTTGGGGTACAGGGGTATTTTTAGGGTTCAGGGCTAGGTTTGGGTTTTGGGGTACAGGGGTATTTTTAGGGCTCAGGGCTAGGTTTGGGTTGTGGGGTACACAGGTATTTTTAGGGTTCAGGGCTAGGTTTGGGTTATGGGGTACAGGGGTATTTTTAGGGTTCAGGGCTAAGTTTTGGTTATGGGGTACAGGGGTATTTTTAGGGATTAGGGATAGGTTTTGGGTACAGGGGTATTTTAAGGGTTCAGTTTTTTAAAAAACTACTTTAAATAAATGAAATTAATTAAATATTTATTAATTAATTTTTTTTTAAAAAGATATACTTATCTATACTTACGTTGTAATGGCATGCGTTGTAATAGCATCTGCTATGTAATGACAAGCATTGTAAAGGCATACGTTGTAAAGGATCCTGCGTTGTAAAAATCGCGTTGTAATGGTATGCGATGTAAAAGTATGCGTTTTAACGTCATACATCCCACTCCAATGACTGTAACAGTAAGGAAAATGTTGGATAGCAGAGGGGAAAAAATTACTATTTCCACTCCAGTGAGTGCAACAGTAGGGAAAGTGTTGGATAGCGGAGGGGAATAATTTACTATTCCCACTCCAATGAGTGCAACAGTAGGAAAAGTGTTGGATAGGGGAGGGGATACAATTACTATTACCAATCCTGTGAGTGCAACAGTAAGAAAACTGTTGGATAGCAGAGGGGTAAAAATTACTATTCCCACTCAAGCGAATGTGACAGCAGGGAAAGTGTTGAATAGCGTAGGGGTAAAAATTACTATTCCCTTTGAAGAAAATTCAAACTTAAAAAGAAACAAAATATCAACTATAATACCAAATATACTAAAAAAGGCAAAAACAAAACATATATAAAAATGTACAAAGCATAAAAACATATCATAATGTAAAAAAAACAAAAATGTACAGGAAAATCTTAATTTTTGTAATCTAACAAAAAGTAACAATCAAATAAATATGTTGAAATATAAGTAAATTTTAATTAAAAAACAAATTATTACATAAATGTAGTCTTTTTTCCTACCCTATAACACCACACAATTTACAACACACATCTAAATTTAAAATAAAAGAGTACCTCCATAATTAACACAATTAATTATCTATAAAACAAATATTAATAATTAAAAATCACATTTAAAAAGGTAAAAATGTATGTACTAACCAAATGTTACAGCTATAGAACCTAAATACCCAAACAAAATAAAAAGAAACAATAACCAAAATATTTATCAATTAATGAATGTCAGTATGAACCTTTGAAAGATTTGGATGCGGTTAACCCCAGTGAGGAGGACTTGCAATGGGCCATCCCAGAGCCGAATGTCCCGATAATTCAGTCTTGGACACCACTGGTAATCCAAATGAAAGCCCTTTCATTGAACCACACTCTTAGGGCCTGCAATGGGCATTTTAAATCTGACTTCCCTGCAAATTTGACTTACAATAGACCAGGTTGCCCGTCTAGCCTCCCTCTATCAAATTGTTATTCCATTTTTGAAGGCTGCTAAACAATTGAGTGGGAATATTGATATTATCAGTTCATTTACTGAAATTGTGCAAAACCACTAAGGTTTAGTAACTGCCCATGCCAATATTTTTTCCCTAATATATAACTAAAGGAAAAGGGGGTAGGTGGGTATCCCAGGTACAATGGCAATTGTCGCAAGGCCAAGCAAACTCTTGTCTTAGCCATTAAATCCAAATGACAAGTTGCAAATAAAGGCTAAGCAGTTAGTTTACATAAATATTGTCACACTAGCAAAATGAAATTGGGAAGAAGAGAAATGGGAGAGCCTCAGAAATGCACTAAGCACTAGGGATATGAGGACTTTTTGGAATCTAATAAATACTGGCTCCATAGAGGGTAAATCTGCAATAGAACTACATCTAGCGGCAGAAGTCTGGAAGGTGCATTTTCAGTCCGTATATTCTAGGGTAGAGGGTGATGTAGGGCAAGTTATAAATGAATGTCCCCACTCACAGTTATCTTGCTTTGATACCCCAGAAATCTCCCTAAAAGAGAAAACTGATGCTTTAGGCCCAGTAATCCCTGCAAAGGCTGCATGTCTAGACAAGATCCCAGGCGATCTTTGCCGCACTGAAGCTAGTAAATGGGCCCAGTACTTATGCCCCCATGTAATGCTATCTCTCAGGGAATGGCAATCCCCACAACTTGGTTGGGGCAGAAATTATCCAGATTTATAAAAAGAGCTCACCCCTCCATCCAGCAAATTATCGGCCAATCAGTCTAATTGAGGTTACTCAGAAAATATATGCACAAGTGCTGCTGGACCGATTACAGAGTTGGATGGAAGAACATCCTATTTGTTGTCCATATCAGGCCGGTTTTAGAGCAAAAATGTCCACTATCGACCAAATCTTCAGGTTGCAATTATTGCACTGGAAGTCCGTGATCTTTGAGGGTGGCAGCCTCTGCATGATCTTTGTGAACTTAAAATTGGCATTCGATTTAGTACTAAGGGAGAAATTATGGACTATCTTACTAGAACTGGATGCCCCCCCAATCTCTGCTACCATTTGAAAAGACTTCATGAACATAGATTTGCCCAAATTAGGTTTGGGAAGAAGGGAGAGCTTACTGATTGCATACCCATAGACAGAGGCATATGACAAGGGTGCGTATTGGCCACAACTCTCTTTTGCTTATTTATCAATGTCCTAGTGGAAGCTCTGACAATAGGTAGGGATATAGATGCCCCAAGGTTGGCGAACCGCAAGGTACCAGCCTTGATGTTTGCCGACGATACCCTCCTGTTGTCAAAGTCCCCTATGGGAATACAGAGGGCTTTGGACACTTTCCACTTATTCTGCAAGGGTAGGGGCCTGGAAATAAATACACTGAAACCTAAATATATGGCTTTTAATGCAGGGTAGAGATGGGGAAATTTTGGAGAAAGTTTATGTTTGTGAATATTTAGGGTTGTTACTTACTGAAAAAATGGAGTGGGGTGTACAAATAAAACAGGCAAGCCTAAAATTGGCGCAGACAACAGGGGGCTAGCAAAGATAAAACGATCGGGCTGGTATTGGAAATTTATAAGGCACAAGCCAGAGTGGCTGCTTTGTATGGGGCGGAAATCTGTGGCCCATCGGACGGTTGACTGTCTCTCTAAGATTGAGAATTCTTTTGCCAGACAACTCCTGGGTCTCCCCAAAAGCACACCACTTCAAATGGATCTTGTAATTGGCCTGATTGCAGTAGAGGCTGCCCTCAGACCCTTGCTATACTGGCGTCGCTTATGGAGCACTCCAGAATTATCTACTTATAGAGACGAAGTGAGGGAAGTGGTAAACATATGGGAGCAAGCAAATTTCCATGGTTGGCCCATATTAAAAAAGCCTTAGTTGCTATGGGAATGGGTGATTTATGGGCTAGTGCTGAAGATAGCTGCCCAACAACATCCAGGAGGGCATTGTTAAAAAACTATAAGGAATATAATCTCACCTTATTGCAGGGGAGTTCTGTGACTGGCATATTGACAACAACCTTCTTGGAAATAAAACTCCAATATAGGTTAGAATCTGCCATGGATGATATACAGGGTAAACAAAAACAAATAATGCATCGCCTAGTCAAGTCAATTACTAGGTTGGACAACCATTACGTTGAATCAATTCTTATTTTATAAAGAATTTTTGACAAAGTATTTTTTATGACATCAAGAAACACGAACTATTTAACAAATACATACATACATTCAATACACTGAAATAAACATGTCAAACAAAGAATTTTTCTTGCAAAAGAATTGTCACATAAAAATCACATAGACAACTATGCAATGCCTCAGCAGAATTAATTTTGAGGCACCAGTCCTGAATAGTAATAAACAAGTGGACAAACTGATGGTTACATTCGCCCACTTGTCAACCCCCCGTCACAAGATACATGTTGTAATTCATAATAGGGTGCTATAACTAGCAATAACACATGATGGACTAAATGATTGCAAGTGTATTATTTAGTTCCTATCAAGCCCCGTCTGTTTTGTATCTCGGAAGGAAAGTCAACGCGTTTCGAACCCAATTTGATTCTGCGGGTTCTCCTCAGGACACGGACTGGGGGGTCGCTGTCACTGTGAATAATAATTAAAAAAATTGGTATCAGTAAGGAAGCTGCCTCTCGGGACCTCTAAAATGAAATAGAAATATCTGTTTGAGATACTAATAATACTAATAATACTAAGTTTGAAAGCATTTACCAGCGCACTGAGACAGGCAATAATGTTAGGTCCTTTTTTCTGCAGTGGTCGCACCGAAATCTAAAAGATAGGAACACTGAACACCAAAACGATCCGGCATCCGGTCCCGCCCATAGCGCTCATTAATTAGGTATGTCTTGGTAGTAGGGGTCAATCAGTTGAGTATAATTCGGGCAGCAAAGCAGCATCTCAAACAGATATTTCTATTTCATTTTATCTGTTTACAGAACAGCGAATGGGGATTGGCGCATGAATTTCTTATGGCCACCCATCATCAATAAGGTAAACTGACCACAAGAGTGTATGAGTCTGGTAGAGGTGAGGTCCCGAGAGGCAGCTTCCTTACCGATACCAATTTCTCAAAAATTCTTTATAAAATAAGAATTGATTCAACGTAATGGTTGTCCAACCTAGTAATAGACTTGACTAGGCGATGCATTATTTGTAATTCAACCTGCTAGGCCATTTGTTTTTGGTTACCCTATAGTAGCGGTCCAGGCCGGTCAGTGATAGGACCCAAGCCTTTTTTGTTTTCAATGGATGATATACAGCCAGTCCTTGCCAAAATGTTATATCTACAGTTTAGGCACGGTACACTTCCCTTATGTAATTTTACAAATAAATGGGGAGGCATTTTAAATAAGGACTGCCCGATATGTAATAATACACCCTAGACGGACCAACATGTATTATTATTTTGCCTGGCGTACTAGAAAGCGAGACACCGAGGGCTACTGCAGTTGTGCAGAAACCTCAGAACATCTCATTGAGCACAGGCTTTTAGGATATTAAAATATGAGACTAGTACGCCTATTGTGTATTCAGTTTCTCGCTATCTGATGTCAATGTGTTGTGCACCCCAAGCTATTTTAAAGACAGGGCTTGTAAAATCAACTCACCCTACTCCTCCATTGTGATTAATTGCCTTATAAATTAGATTTTACTATATCTTATGTGTTACACATATGTACTTTTAAAATATTTATTGTATTTTAAACTTTCTAGGAACTTTTTAACTACATTACAATGTACACCGTTTTCAGCAATGGAGAACCTGAACTGTTTGAATTATGTCATATTTGTTTTTTTTGTCTTTTTAACTGTGCTTTTATGGCCTTGTTAGGCCGAAATAAAGTATATCTTGACTTGACTTGAATACATGAATAATATTGATCAAGTAGTGATTAATTAATTTAAACTAAATTACTTTTCACCCTCTACCTAAATAAACACCAAAACACACACCTAAAAATATTTAGACAATTTCCATAACAAATTTTACATAAATAAATGTATATCAATTAATAACAAATCATTAAATAATTTAACAATGTATCCTCCCACAATTTACCACCATAAACCCCACAACTCACACATCAAAATAATTACAAAATTGTCATATTTACATTTTTATTAATTAATTAGCATTAATCAATAAATAATTAATTATAAATAAATTACCTCCCAACATATTCCCCTATAAATGCCACCACCAATTTCTTAAAACTTGACACTATCGACATAATTAATTAACAATTAATTAATTATTACAATTAAAAAGCAAAATATAAATAATTGCTAATACATTAATTCACACAATTAGCACCATAATATTAAATGTAATAAATATTGTTTTAAAAATATCAATAAAGGTATTAAAATTAAATTATTTCCCACCCTCCTCCCTTATCATCCCACAACCCACCCCTAAAAAAATAACACAATTAGCATAATTACCAATTGACAAATAATAATTAACAACTAATTAAAACATTCGTAATAATGCATTAATTCTCACAATTAACAATGTAAAATATTACATAAATAAATATTCTGTAATCAAATATATTCATGTGTAATTATTACTTATTAATATTTAATTATAATTAAATTACTGCACACCCTATTCCCCTATAAACCCACAACCCGCTCCTAAAAAATTACACAAATTACATATTTACCAATTATTAATCAATAATAATTAACAGCCTATTATTAATTAATAATACATTAATTCCCACAATTAACACTATACAATAAAAATTAAATAAACACTAATATATCAAAATAAATATTCAATTTATTATATTTAAATTAGTTCCTACTCTCCCATAAACCCACTACCCGCTACGGAACTAAAACACAAAATGTAATTAAATCAAAATGTATAACTTCTACGAATTTAACACATATATTTAAAAAAAAATGCAATACTTACACAAAAATAGAGCACATGCATTTAAAATACATACTAAAATACATAACACTAACTAAAAAAACGATATTTTTAACAACTATGGGGCATATTATCAAGGGGGTTTATCTCCGCTTTTTTGGCTTTAAAACCAAAAAAGCGGAGATAAAATTATCTCCCTATTACCTAGCTGTCGCTAACACCAGTTAGCGACAGCTAGTAATTTTTATCGCATTTGCGATAAACCTTGGTAATACCAAGGTTTATCTGCGATAAAAATTGCCGCAGCTCAGCGGTAAATTTTTGTCTATAACCAAGCAACAGCGATAATTATCGCTATTGCTTGGTAATATGCCCCCAGATTTTTGCAAACGATATTAATGAGCACGATATTCTTGCAGTTGATATTTCTGTATCTCAATATTCTATACTCGATATTAGTGCAAGTCAACATTTCCAAGTTGATATTCTGACTCTTTACCGTGGTGCGGTTCTGAAAGATTGTAGTGAGCCCTCTATGGCAGAACTCACCAGCCGTCAACACACTGTGTACTATTAATGTCACATGCAAGAGTAAAAGTGCAGTCTATTCACTGCAGCACATACCTGTCTCTCTTTGAACAATTGTCAAGGCAATCCTGTGATTCAGTAATAAATAAACAAGATCTACCATTTGATATGTGATGCAAAAACAGCAGGCCAAAATATTAAACTATGGATCGCCTCCTACCTCAACACCGGTTCTAAATCCATCAGGGCAATCCAAAGTGTAACATCAATGTTTCCCATTTCTGTGTATTAGTAATACAACATATTACAAAACAGGTCATAAAAAGCCAGTCTCGGTTTTTTTAACTCAGTAGTCAATTAACTGCCATTAGCTATTCATCTCACCTGTATCCTGTGAAAAAAGATATCTTGTGCCTCCTAATCAGTCACTCCAAGTACCGGGTCCATTAGCCCAGAATTACTCTGTAAGTCCTTCACACCCTGTAGGTAAAAATGCCCGTCACTCACCAAACTCATTCTATCCATTGGTACTTTCTCACAAGTCCATTCTTTCAGAAAACAGTAGCCAACCAGAAAGCTTGTCAGCTTAAAGGATTCATCCGGCGTTTGTTGACCGCACCATCCATATCACTCAAGCAGAAACATTACCTGTGGCCCCTCCGGGATAAATTTAATGGGTATTTAAAGGTATGGCATGACAGATGTTTCATTGACGAGGATGAATACATGTACTTAAAAGTTGTCCGACCAAGATTTCCTTGCCTATACACCCTTCCAAAGGTACACAAAATGATACCCTTCCCACCAGAAAGACCTATTGTGTCCAGCGTTGGCGGTCCTACAGAGAGATTATCCCAATATGTGAATTTATTTCTTCAGCCGTTAGTTTGCAATCTCCCGTCAGTCATCAAAGACACAAAACACATCCTCAGTCTACTAGCAGATGTGGTTTGGAACAGGGAATGATTTTGGCCACATAAGATGTTGCATCATTTTATACTAGCATCAGATCCGACCTAGGAATACAAGCAATCAAACGTTATTTGAACACCAGACCGGCCACCAAATGGGAACATACAGAAATGCTGATAACAACAATTGATTTGATTCTGAGTAATAGTGTATTAATTTTTTTTAAGAATTGGTACCGACAAATCCAAGGAGTGGCTATGGGCTCTAGATTTTCACCATCCTACACCAACCTCTTTTTCTAATGATTGGAGAATGAATGGATCTGGGGACCAAGCGGGGTGGAATGGTGCGACTCAATATTGTATTATGATCTGGTCTGGACCAATTCATAAGCTGGAACAATATTGTGAACACTCAAACACCAACGATATGGACATTAGGTTCACATACCAGCATGACTAACATTGTATTTTTAGATGTAGAGTTGTTCATACAGGATAACCAGATATAAAGCAGACTACACCGGAAACCATCTTCATGTAATTCGATACTACATGCAACAAGTGCACACCCTAGACATCAGATTTAGGCCATTCCCTTTGGTGAACTAACTAGCACAAGAAGAAACTATAGTAATGATGCAGACTTCAAAACATGTATAGAGATTATGAAGTCACATTTTTCTGCAAGGGGTTTTGATAAACGGACTGTTAGAACAGCTGAGCAGAAGGTCCTCAAAATCAGAAGACAGCATACTTTGGGAGACAAAACACAAAAACAGGAAAAGACAAACAGGACAAGACTAAATACTGATTACAATGGATCATCTAGGGTGTTAATGAAAAGCATGCACCAACACTGGGACATCTTGCGTGCTGACAAAACACTAGAACAATTCACCTTGGGGAGACCAGAGATCACTTTCAGATGGGACAGGACATTGAAATCACAATTGAGCCCTAGCTATCCTAGACATAAGATACCAGCACACTGGATGGAACAACACATATTGGGATTTTATAAATGTGGACACCGCAGGATGTGTAGATGATCCAGTGATAAGAAAAAGAATTTCAATGGAGCAGATGGGAGGACATATGATATACAACATAATGTCAATTGCAACATCAATTATGTAGTATACATCATAGAATGCAAATGTAAACGCATTTATGTTGTTAGTACAATCAGAGTACTCAAAGAGAATGAGTGAACACCTTAGAGCCCTCAAACAAGAAGATATTAGATACCCAATGGCAATTCATGCAGAAGAATGTGAGGAGCAAGGTCAACAAAAACGCTTCTCCTTTTACTGAATAGACCACATGGACCTAGACCCCTGAGTGGGAAATAGAGAACTGAATCTAAGACGTAAGGAGGCAATGTGTATAAAGCGTCCTAAAGCCGTAGAGTTCGGCCTTGACGCTGATCAAGAACTACAATCCTTTCTAGGTGATTAAGGAACACATGTATGAATTGATTTGTTATCAGTAATAAGTATGGGCGAAATTTCCGAATTTGCGTTCCACGAATTCGCGCGAAATCGAATTCGCAATCCGCAAAATCCGCGAATTTGTGCGAATGTTTGTTTTTTTGCGTGTTCGCTGGGTTTTTTGCGTGTTCACTGGGTTTTTTGCATGTTGGTGGGGCTTTTTGCGTGTTCACGGGCCGCTTGCATGGCGAAGTTACCCATGCAGTCGTGTATGGGCACAGCACCCTCTGGTTCACCACTGCCACCCTCTGGTTCATCACTGCCACCCTCTGGTTCACCACTGCCACCCTCTGGTTCACCCCTGCCAACCTCTGGTTCACCCCTGCCACCCTTTGGTTCACCACTGCCACCCTCTGGTTCAGCACTGCCACTCTCTGGTTCACCCCTGCCACCTTCTGGTTCAGCACTGTCACCCTCTGGTTCACCACTGCCACCCTCTGGTTCACAACTGCCACCCTCTGGTTCATCACAGCACCTCTGGTTCACCACTGCCACCCTCTGGTTAACCACTGTCACCCTCTGGTTCAGCGCTGCCACCCTCTGGTTCACCACTGCCACCCTCTGGTTCACCCCTGCCACCCTCTGGTTCACCACTGCCACCCTCTGGTTCATCACAGCACCCTCTGGTTTCACCCCTGCCACCCTCTGGTACAGCACTGTCACCCTCTGGTTCACCACTGCCACCCTCTGGTTCACGGCTGCCACCTTCTAGTTCATCACAGCACCTCTGGTTCACCACTGCCACCCTCTGGTTAACGACTGTCACCCTCTGGTTCAGCACTGCCACCCTCTGGTTCACCACTGCGACTCTCTGGTTCACCACTGCCACCCTCTGGTTCACCCATGCCACCCTCTGGTTCACCACTGCCACCCTCTGGTTCACCCCTGCCACCATCTGGTTCATCACTGCCACCCTCTGGTTCACCCCTGCCACCCTCAGGTTCAGCACTGCCACCCTCTGGTTTAGCACTGTCACCCTCTGGTTCAACCCTGCCACCCTCTGGTTCATCACTGTCACCCTCTGGTTCACCACTGCCACCCTCTGGTTAACCACTGTCACCCTCTGGTTCAGCGCTGCCACCCTCTGGTTCACCACTGCCACCCTCTGGTTCACCCCTGCCACCCTCTGGTTCACCACTGCCACCCTCTGGTTCATCACAGCACCCTCTGGTTTCACCCCTGCCACCCTCTGGTACAGCACTGTCACCCTCTGGTTCACCACTGCCACCCTCTGGTTCACGGCTGCCACCTTCTAGTTCATCACAGCACCTCTGGTTCACCACTGCCACCCTCTGGTTAACGACTGTCACCCTCTGGTTCAGCACTGCCACCCTCTGGTTCACCACTGCGACTCTCTGGTTCACCACTGCCACCCTCTGGTTCACCCATGCCACCCTCTGGTTCACCACTGCCACCCTCTGGTTCACCCCTGCCACCATCTGGTTCATCACTGCCACCCTCTGGTTCACCCCTGCCACCCTCAGGTTCAGCACTGCCACCCTCTGGTTTAGCACTGTCACCCTCTGGTTCATCACTGCCACCCTCTGGTTCACCACTCCCACCCTCTACCGAGACCTTTTGTGACGCAGCGGCAGCACAAAAGATGCGCCATGGTGCTGGGTATTAACAACGTGATGCATCTGAGAGATGCATCACGTTGTAAAGCCCTGCGCCATCAGGAGGCGTTCCGGCGCAGGGGAGGGTGTTCCTGTGCAGGAACGCCTCCTAAAAGTGGCTGAGTGAATTCTACAAGAATTCACTCTTCAAAACTTTACAACTGTGCGACACCATGACGCAGGTGGCTTTGTTGTTGTGTGTTGTCTGCACACTATAACCATTTTTGGTGATGTGTATTGTATCTTTTTGCCCTGAAGAAGTTGTGGTGAGCTCCCTATACGAAGAAACATGTGTTGGTTGAGCAAAAGAAAACAAGAAAAAAAAAGATCACAAAAAATAATCATTGTGCATTAATTGTTTGCATAATCTTTTATATTATCTAGCGTATGCTCGAGAAACATGTATGTATTGTTACAGTGATCCTTCAGTTTCAATTTAAGGGGGCAGGGGGATTCTCCCATCCTTTATATCACTGAAATAAACAATAAGACTCTTCTGAATACCTTGTGAACTGTGTGAGCTATAGCTCACCCAGATTGGATTTACCCCACTTGACTAGCTGCAACTTTGAATAGTGTCCGCTGTTTCCATCTTGCCCACCGGCACCTTGCTGGCCGGTTATCATCCTGGATGTTTTGTAATGGCTATGTCTATCTCCTCCCCTCCAGCACTTGAGAGGTCATAGGGCATGGACGTAATTAGCATATCTTCGAGTATGATACCCGGTTTGACTAGGGTAATTTCCTTTGGCTAATCATCGTCTTTACATGTGCTAACCAACAGTATCAGGTGAGCAAAAAGGTTGTCCTTTGTCACTCCTTCCCACTGTCAGGCTTGCCTAAGCTTGAATCTTTGAAAGTCAAGATTCAGCTGGTGGTTGAAGTGTATCTTTGTACTTGCGGCTGGGAAGTGCTCAAACAACTTGTATATCTCATCCCCTGCAAAGTATAGCAATAGCGATCTATTGACGTGGTTGCCTGTTTACCTAGTTGCTCTAAATTCGTTGTTTAGGCAGCCTATCCAAATGTTCTACCTGTGGGCCACTGTAGCAGGGTTGACGAGTTTGCTGAATAGAAGGTGTTCCCCTATGGATGCCTGGGTGCTGGTGCCACCTGTCGGGGCAGCGAGAGCTGGGGATGTCCACCATCTGTTTGTGCCTCATCCTCCGAGGGATCCAATGACACTAAGCTGGCTGCTGTAGGGATACGTCTTAAAGTCTTATCTTTTGTCTGAGGATTGCTCACTGTTTTACATGCCCAAGAGGCCTTGCCTCAGGGATGTGGGTATTACTGGGAGCATCAGGATCTGTGTTTTAGGCTGCTCTACATGTGTGTTGTGATTACAGACGGAGTACCCATGGATGCCTGTGCCTGTTATTGTGGCTTACCATGAGTTTGGGTTAATTGGGCGCCACTACTGCTGTGCCTATGTGAAGAATGAATATCTTCTGTTTTGCACACCACATGTGCTACCTGGCCTACACAGACTCTCCCATTAAATTGCACCCATTTTCTTGTGGCAAGATGCTCTAGTCTTGTCCCTCCCAATCAGAGGAAAGCCCTGCAATCAGCTTTTGCTCCACCCAAACCCTGAGCCTCGTTAAAGGCTCAATTTGAAGTTTGGGCTTCTTAGTGTCAGTCTTGCCCATTTTATCTGTTCCTATTATATTGCCCTGGGGTGATTTGACAACCACAACTAGAGACCGCAAAATGAGCAATAGTATAATTCACCTTTAGGCAGGCTAAGCATCTCTACCAAGTCTCAGTTTGGGTCTTGGAAGTGCCTTTGTGGTGAACTACCTCAATTGTGAGCTCAAACTGTCCAGGGCTGAGACGGTAGATCTGCAAGGCTTAGGATTCTACCTTGGGTATCAAACCAGCTTGTCAGTGCAGTAAACATTTGATAGCATGTGGGTAAGCAGTGGGTTCTACTTTCACCTAGTGACACTAGGAACAGAAGACAAGAGCAAACTGTTTCTCAATGCAAGGAAAAGTAGTCACTCAAGTCTGAGCATTGGAGATTACCAGGTCGTTAATATAAACAATGTTTGTTCTTCAAAAGCAAAAAATCAAAGGCACTGATGTGCAGGAAGTTTTCTCCCTCCACATAGTAGCCACTAACTGATTTACTAGCTAAGGACCACCATGCCTCACATGTTGATCTTCATAGGGAAATGTAGTTATGGTTGTTCTGTTCAAAATAGGTCAGGATGGCCATCCCTGTTACCTGAAAGCTCTTTGGTGGATAGGCCGTCAAGTGGAAGGCTCTGTCAGTGGAGTCCCCTGAGGCTTCCCCGCGGAAAATTTAATTCTTCCCCTGATTTTAAATAGAGTGGGAGGACTGTGATTTTAGCAGGAGCCCTGCCAATTTTCAGTGAGGTTCATGATCCTGCAAACTAAATGAGAGCCATGGTAATCAGAAATATTTAACCAGTCTGCTTTGTATACAAACAATACACCACTCTAAGCATCAACTTGATATGTAATTCTGTCCTTTTCTCAGTTGTGAGCAGCAACACAGAAGGAATATGGCTGCCTCTCACAGGATTATATGGACATTGGAATGTTTAACCTATGTTCTAAGTTCTTTGCATTGTTTGTTATTGCTGCTGGGAGTTGGCAATTAAAGAAATATGCATAATATTGACCTCCGTGCCTTGCCATAAAATCAAACTACCTCGTGGGTTCATAGCACAATACATCCATAATTGATGCCAATCCAGTTTCAGTATGAATGCAAAGACCAAGGTAAAGGAAATTTGTGCTGTTCAGAGAGGTGAGTTACCTACAGAGCCAAACATCACACAGTACATCTGCATCATAGTCTGTAGGAAAGCGGCCTTTTTGTATGGTCATACCCTTACATTTTGCTCCAATGCTGATGGGTATGACTCTGAGGTGCACTGGAGCCTGCTGCTTGGCCCCAGGCCAATGCTCTCTCCCTAAAACTGATATGTGTGAATTGGTAACCCCAATTGGCATGGACTTTAACCCCCTTATAAGTCCCTAGTATATGGGACCAGTGGCACCCAGAGCAAGGGTGTTAAAGTGGGTCACCAGGGCCTAAAGCACTATTTGTGCCACCCTGCATGATCCAATTAATCTAATGACAGCGGGCCTGCAATACCAAACTGCAGAAGCTGTGCAAACAATGGCCTGGATGGAATGGAGGTCACACTTCCCCCCTGATAGAATAGCTTGTGAAGTGCCACTCTACTAGGACTGAGCTAAGGACTTATTATTGTGAATCCAAGGACCATCTTTAGCGTACTTGAGAGTATTGCATGAAGAATCCTAACCTGCATCACCACATAATACTCCACCTTTCTACATAGTTCAACCCGTATTTACCTGATTGTAGCCCTATCGGTGACAAACACACTACAGAAAGCTTGGCTAAGGCACCCAACCACAACCTAACAAATAGAACAATGAACAATCAACAACCCACAGAATTATTATGTTGTTATCTGAATGTTTTAGATTCAGACCATTTTTGTTCCATGTCAGAACCTTCAAGCTGGGTTTTTTGTTTAATTCCGTCATTATATTCCTGGTACCTTTGTCATAGTGTTCTCCCTGTTCTTTCTATCATAATTCTGCAAGAACCACATTTACTTCACGAGGAATGGGATACAATTCTAAATGGTCAAAAATGGATCGAATAATTCACCTGCACAAATCACAGGTGTAATGTGCAAGGGGTGGCATTCCATCTGAAAAACTTAACCCAAGTACGTCTGGAAAAACTACATTGCTAACACTGGGGAAGGTGGTTGATAGCTAACATTAAAATTTACGGCATAGGATGTTCACTAGTGGATTCTTATGGACCAAACACGGTTGAGCCAACGCGGCTCAGGGAGTTCTATAATCAATTACTTGAGACAGGGAACTTTATATTGATAGGTGGGGATTTTAATGTAATGTTGGGTCCCCTATTGGTTAAATCCACCCCTAGACCAATGGTTAACTCTCCAAAGATGAGGGAATGTACAAGTCGATTGATGAAGAATTTGGGCCTAGTATGTGCAAGGAGGGAAACAGCACGACAGAACAAGAGTATTACTTATCACAACAAGAAATATGGCCATGCCTCCTGAATAGACGTCTTCTTGACAGATGCACAGTTGGGGAATAAACGAAAGGGAATAACACACCAATTGGAGCATCTCTCAGATCTCTCCGTGGTGAGGTTAGAAATCTCTCTTGATTGAAGCCCAACTTCCTCCAAATGGACCCTCTATAAATCGTTATAAAGAGATTAAAGCATTTGAAAAGGAACAATACAGATTTTTCTTAATTAAGTAGAGACTCTGCCCCTTTACATTTTAAATGGAATGCTTAGAAAGCTTTTATTCACAGGAGAATGATTAGCTATGTGGCTTACAAAAGGAAGGAAAAATAACGAGAAAGTGAAGGAGTTAGAACTGAAAATCAGAGAGATCTATAAGGAGTTGATTAACTGTAATGACCCCCGAAGGCAAATATCCTTAAACAATAAGATAAAAGAAGCCAAGGGGGAGTTAGTAGACTACTTGGAAGAAGTGGTGCAGAAAAAGTAGAATGCTAGTAAACTGGCATACTAAGAATATGGGGAGGTGTGCTGGATGGTACTGGCCTGGAATAAGAGGGTGGATCGCTCTAGACATCTTATCAAGGATACAGAAATTAATGAGACCAAAGAGTGTTGTCTAGAAGACTCTGACATTGGGCGGGCCTTTGTTAATTTCTTCCAAGATCTATATACAAGTGATTCAACAGCCACAGAGGAACCGATAGATGAATTCCGAATGAGAATACTCTTCCCCACATTAGAAAAGGAACTGCAGTAGTACCTAAATCAAGAAATAAGTATGGAAAAAGTAGAAAAAGAAGTAGAAAACACATTTAGAGGATTAAAAAAAGGGGTAAGCACGAGGCCCTGATGGCCTACCAAATGAGCTATACAGGGCTCTAAAACACAAACGTATTCCAGTTTCGACTAAACTATTAAATGCAACATATGTGGAAGCCTACCCCTCACCATCTTCATGGCATGAGGCAACAATACCCAAAATTTTAAAGTCAAATAAAAACCAGGAAATGTGTGAATCATACAGACCAATATCTTACAAGATCAATGCAAAGATAATGGCAAATAGGCAGGATAAATTGATGGGAAGGCTCGGCCACAAAAATCAAAAAGGTTTCATGAAAAACTGTTAACTGCATGAACTGACACACAACTTGGTGAGTGAGATAAACATGGCAATAGAAAGAAACTCTCCTATGACTATTATGACAGTACGCACTGCTAAGGCCTTTGACAGAGTGAGCACACAGTTATCAAGCAAAGTGTCTTAAGAGATAACTTTCTCCAACAGCTAGGATTCTAATTAATAGAACTTTAACCTTAGAATTTTAAATAGGAAGAGTACCTCGCCAAAGGTGTCCATTATCCCCTTTATTGTTTAACTTATATATTGAACAACTTGCAAGAAAAGAACAGAAGATCATTCCCTTTCAAAATCACAAGTGGATTAAAAGGAAGCACTCTACATGGCTGACCTAATGATTTGCATGCACGATCTCAAGAGTTCCTTTCCCATAATCTTAAACACTTTAAACGACTTTGGGAAGGTCTCCGGTTATTTAGTAAATATTGATCAAATGGAACTTATGACATGCAAAGGCCCTCTTCAAAATCCCTTGCAAAAGAAAGAAATTAGGCATCTAGGAGTTTGAGTGATGAAAGATCTGGATAATACGGGCCAAATAAACTTTAATAACACTTTTGTTAGAAACTAAAAAAACGTTTGCATTATTGGTCCTATATTACCCTCTCAACACTAAGCAGAACTGCTTTAATTAAAATGATGATCCTCCCGAAGTTTACTTTTATTTTCATGTGTTACCTTTACACGTGGTTAAAAAACTATGGGGGGAGCTGGGTAGCTTTATATGGGCCAACAAGAGTGCGAGAATTGCCTGAAAGAGGCATGGTCTTGCCAAATTAACTTTCAGTTATACTGATGGGCCTTTCAAATGAAAAATGTCAGGATACAATTAACGAACAGCTATCAAAGAGTTGCCCCATTACACCATGTCTTATCAAAAGATCTCCCTGAAGAAGGAAACTGCTTTCTCTTCTAATATAAAAAAAGAACATTCTACAACCTACACATCCAGACCCAGTGCATGAAAAACAGAGTGATGGATAGAATGCTTGAATTAATCTCAACCAGTGGCAATTGCAGTGTGCCATATCCTAGTCCAACTTTTATTGCCCACCATGCCACCTCAGTATTAAAATACTCCATAAACTTTTTCTGTTGTATACACCTGCCCATGATAAAACGCTGACTGTGCAAATCTGTCATAGTACACGTTTCCAATGCAATAGATATTGGTATATATTTTTACACTGAAATAGTGTTTTTTTATTATTGAATTTAAGGAGTGTTTGTGGCACAAGCACTTTTCATAAAAACACAGTGCCAAGAAAGCAGATGCAAGACTAAAAGGCGATGGCTACTCATAAATTGGCAATGATGTTCAAATTGTAATTTACACATTTTAAAACAGTGATCGAATACAATAAATGTATTATGCTGTTTTGAAGTGACTTGAAAACTGCTGTTAACGCCCAGACACTGAAAATGACCCATACCTGCATGTTGGGACAAAACAGTAGGCATACGGACAGCCACAGTGAAGCAGACTCACACATATACCCACTCAGTCACACGTGCATGCCTACACACAAAAGCACTGGATCAAGTGACAGATTTTAAATTAACCCAACGTAATTTCATTAAACAACTTGGCCTATTAACATGTCATATGACATTTTGGAAAACCTTTCTTTAAACATTGTACCCTCAGGTTCCTCGGTCTGTGTGCAGTGAGAGCTGCTCGCCTGGATACAGGAAGGTTTCACGACAAGGGCAGGCATATTGCTGCTTTGACTGCATTCCATGCACTGCAGGAGAGATTTCAACTCAGAGAGGTAAGAAGAGAAAATCTTTGCGAGATGGCAGTAGAGTGCAAAACAGTATATATATCACATTTTTTTAAAATATTTTATTGAACAAAAGCAGAGTAAGCGATCAGTTGGCAATCATTAAGTGCAAAAAAATGTACATATAAGGCATACATTACAGCAGTACATTACTAGTTTCGAGTGCGAGGAGGACCAATCCTGGCCATCGCCATATCAGCTGTAGGGGAACTGCAAAGCTCGCCTCTATAGACATTCCAGTGACCCCATTTCTTATCCTATTTCTTAGGACATCCCCTGACCTTGTACACAGTTTTTTCCGACAGCATACATGTATCCATTGCAGCAACCCATCTGATCAGGAGCGGTTTATTTGGTGAGCCCCATTGCATTTCTATTTCACGCTTTAATAAGAGAAAGCCCAAAGCCGCCCATTGTCGTTCCAGTTCAGTGAGATCTGTGGGGTCCAACACATTAAGGAGTCCGCCTTTGGAGATAGGGGGACAGGCTTTCCCAGTGCATCAGACATTTTATGTGTCGCTCGCTTCCACAGGTCTTGAATCATCGGGCAGCCCCAGATAGTGTGGTAAAAAGTTCCTACAAGCCCACAGTTCCGGAGACAGAGATCAGTTGTGCGCCTACCAATTTTGACTAGGAGGGGAGCAGACATGTACGTTCTACGTAGTATCTTCAATTGTATAAGTCTGAATCTGTGATTGATAGCTGACTCACGCGGGGACATCAGTGCCGCCTGCCATTCATCATCTTCTAAGGCCCCAATGTCACCCTGCCATTTGTCTCTCAAAAGCTGGAAAGAGTTAGGCATGTTATTACTTAGCTTGCGGTAGGTGTAGGATATCGCCTTGGCCTGAATGGGTTCCGATAGTAGTCTGTCCTCGAGAGCTGAGGACTGTGGGAGAGAAGTGAGATCAGGGACATTAGTGAGTATGGCATGTTTGATTTGGAGGTAGCGTAAAGCCTCAGAGTGGGCTAAAGCATATTTTTTTTGGAGCTCTGTGAACATCAATAGCTTGCCCTTACGGATCATGTCTCCCAGGGTAGAGATGCCGATCAAGTCCCATTTATCAAATCCCTGATAATGACATAGGGAGCCCAGTGTTTGTGAGGCCCAGAGCGGAGTGGCCAATGTGTGAGTGTCAGACCAGCCTAGACGTTTATTTGCTCGGTGCCAGATTGCTAGTGTTTGTGACATCGGGCCTATATAGCGATTGCGGAAAGGCTTACTATATAAGGCACCAAGGTAGCCCTCTCGGCCTGTCTGATATTGTTAAAGGTGAAAAGCAGGGTTGGTTGGTGGACCATACAGCCAAGAGTTGGCGGCAACCAATTGGGATGCCCAATAATAAAGTCGAATATTTGGCAAGGCAATACCACCATCGTACCACCCCTGCGTGAGCGAAGGAAGAGCTATGCGGGGAGAACCGCCTTCCCATAGGAGGAGGCGGAGGTCTCCTTCCAGTGCATTAAAATAGGATTCAGCAATGGGAAATGGGTAATTCTGCAAGGCGTATAAAGAGTGAGGAAGTGCGAGCATTTTAAAAAGTGCTGATCTGCCTGGGAGGGACAGAGGCAGTGACCTCCAATGTGATATGTCGTTATGGAGTCTTTCCAGTGGGCCCTTTAGGTTTCGGTCATAGAAGACTTTAGGGTCTGGGGTGACAAAGACGCCGAGATACTTGAATCCATCCTGGGCCACAGCAATCGAGTATCCCTTCGGAAGGGGAGTTGGGGTGGGCCAACACTGATTTGGACCAATTTATGGAGAAGCCAGAGTATTTGCCAAAATTGGTGATGACGTGCAGTAGACTATTGATAGAGGATTTGGGGGAGGAGACGTAGACGAGAATGTTGTCTTCAAATAGTGAGATCTTATCAATTGTAGTGTCATTTCACCGAAGGCCTATGATAGAGTTATCAGTTCTAACCCAATGGGCCAGGGGCTCCAGGGTAAGTGCGAACAGTAATGGGGATAGGGGACACCCCTGCCTAGTTTCACTGTGTAGAGGAAATTGCCTGGATGTATGACCATTGACGTAAACTTGACCCCAGAGATCAGTATAGAGAAATCGGATCCATTGAATAAAGTTCGGACCGAAGCCATAGCGGATTAAGACCTCGTAAAGGTAAGACCATTCTATGGAGTCGAAGGCGAGCGTAGCTTCAAGGGAGAGAATAGCTGCGTCTTCTCGTAGATATGGTATTCTACTCATGACGTTGTGAACCCTACGGAGATTAAGCGCCGTGTTGCGGCCTGGGAGGAACTCGACTGGTCTTCGTGAATTAAGGACGGGAGGACTGTCATAAGTCTGGTGGCGAGGAGTTTCGCCAGAATCTTCTTACTGAGGGAAATCGGTCTGTAAGAGCTGCAATCAGCAGCTGGTTTATTAGGTTTGTGGATTACGACTATTGACGCCAACCGTTGGTCAAGTGACAGGCTTCTGGCATCCCGGCTCTCTTCAAACATTGCCTTCAGGTGAGGGATTACCTCACGCGCCATGCCTTTCAGAAATTCAATAGGGACACCATTGGGGCCCATAGCTTTACCTGACTTTATGGCAAACAGTGCATTTCCAATCTCCTCCGTTGTGAGGTCTGCCTCTAATTCCTTCGTGTCAGCCTCAAAAAGCGTGGGCAAGCGCATTTCATTTAAAAGTAGTCTAGACTCTTCGGCAGTATATTGCGCCCTGGCTGTGTATACTTCCTCTAGATGGTTCGCAAAGGCCTCCGCTATCTCTTTGGGATTTGTGATAGGAGAATTGTCTGGGCCGGACAGCTCTGGGATCCATCTGGAGCCTTGTTCGCGTTTTTCGAGCCATGCCAGCATTTTATCTGCTCTATCACCCAGTTCGTATACTCAGTGGCGAGTTTTTAGACGCTTGGCCTGCGCCTTCTCCAAGGCTAGTGCTTTATACTCTAGTTGTTTCGTTCGGAAACAGGTTGCCGTTTCCTCGGAGGGGTTTAAGTTGTGGGCCGACTCCAGATGAACTAGGTCTACTTCGGCCTGGATTAGGTGTTCACTTTGTTTGTGTATATAACCAGTCTTAAGAGCTAACGCCTTCCCTTGGAGTACTGCCTTATAGGCTTCCCAGATGGTTATAGCTGACTTCACGGACCCGATATTTTCAGCAAAATAATATTCTGTATGTTCTAGCAGGCAGTCTTTTATGTCGGGGATTTTTAGAAGCCAGGGGGTTATTATTATGGGACCTCGGGATATCTGGCGGTGGTATGTGAGTTAGCCAATAAGCGGGGAGTGATCCGAAATTCCCCTGGGGAGTCCCTTAGGGTGGCGAAAAAGCTCTATATCAGTTGTGGGGGAGAAGAGGTAATCTATGTGAGAGCTACTATTATGAGCATTAGAGTAGTGTGTGAAGTAAGAAGTAGTCGGGTGAAATGTACGCATTATATCTTCGAGTCCCATTGCCTGTGTAAAGTCTAGAAGATCAGAGCCTTGCCTATGTGACGTATGTTAGGGGTGTCGATCTAGTGCGTCGTTCATCGTCATATTGAAGTCACCCCCAATACGTAGGGGCCCTTGCGGGAGATCTACTATGAGTCGTTTCAAGGACTGCAGTGCGTCTACTCCCAAGGTTGGAGGAATGTAAACTGAAATACCATTTAACTGTTTTCCCTCCCAGACAGCCTCTACCACAGCAAAGCGACCGAGTGGGTCAGCCCATGTCTTCGTACACGTTAGTGCAACATTTTTACGAACTAGGATACCGGTTCCTCTGTACCCGGAGGTAAATCCTACGTGTACGAGCAATTTGTAACCTCCCCGGTGTAGTGCTCGGCATGTGTTACCCATCAAGTGCGTTTCTTGGAGGAGAACTAGGTCCGGAGCGTGGCGTTTAAGATACTGCATCACTATCCCTCTTTTGACTTTACTGCCTAGTCCATTGACATTCCATGTCATGAGGGAGAGCGTCTTAGTCAAGGGGGGTGTCATGGCGGCTTAAAGAATGGAAGATATTACTGAATATAGGCCTTTGAATTCCAGGTTGTCTCCCGGGGCTAGTAGCGAAACTGAACCGGCCGGGGGTGGAGTCTAAAGGAAATCAGGTACGTCTCAATGCTGAGTATGGAATGCCTCGCGAGGGCAAGGAGTGCTGTTTGGTAAGCCCCATGTTCAAAAAACTCTGCAATGTGTGAACAAAAACAAAAACAATATCATAATCATAACAATCTTCCCAACTACCCACCTCCCCCCATATCATCCCCCCTCCCTGCCCCCCTGCCCGCGGACTTTAAACTATCCACTCCCCAACTCGGCAGAGTGCCTGTCGCCCTCCCAAACATTGGTTGGGTGTGTGGAGAGCCTTCTAAGCCCTCGCACGAGGACTGTGAGAATATATGCATTATAGAACACAAACCAGTTCACATCAAAGGTATCTTCTACATATTACAGTAAACAACAATAGAACCTGATAGCGGCCATCCTGGTGCCCCATCCAGAGGAAGGGAAGCAACAAAAGTAGTGTCCAACAGCATCAGAGTGAATTCTTGGCAGCTAGAGAGCGTCACTGGTCACCTCGTGTTCCATCAGTAAACAAGTCCTGACTTCCAGGCATTGGGTTCCGGTCGGAGAGGTCAGTTGAGGCTCGGCAGTTGTTCGAAGGTGCACCCTGTTGACGCCAACCTTCGAGCCAGTCCCAGGCCTCTTCAGGGGACATGAAGAACCAAGTCTTCCCCTCCGATTCCACTCGTAGTTTGTCGGGAAATAGCATAGGGTATTTTATACTCTTGGCTCTTAAAGCTTTTTTTGACCTCAAAAAAACTGCGCCTCCGTGCTTGCACTTTTACTGTGAAGTCAGGGAAGATTGTAATTTGGGCATTCTCCAGCTTTAGGGGTGGTACCGCTCGCGCCGTTTGGAGAATGACATCTCGGTCCCTGAAGTTGAAAACCCAGGGAAGTTGAAAACCCGGGCAATTATAGGGCGAGGAGGAGCTCCCGTCTTCGACCTACATCCCGGGACTCTGTGCGCTCGATTGAGAAGTAGTTAGACAGCTGTTTCGGCTGGAGATGTTTGAGGTGCAGTCCTCAATATGCACTTCTACTTACACAGGGTTACCCTCCACAAAGGATCAGACACTCCACCACCGGGCGTCAAGGTGTTCACCAGGCATTCACCAGGGACAGAGCAGGAAGCAGTTCCACCCCGACGACACCTCCAAGGCCGGGAGAACAAGTTCAAAATCCGGATCGTGCCGCCCTGGGTGCTAGGGGAGTCATCCGTAGTAGGTGGGGGGGGGCAGTGGGCCATAGAGGGAGAGCTGCAATCCTCGAGTGTCCCCAGGGGCGCCGTCGCGCCAAATCGTGTAAGGTTGTTCTTCTGGGCCAGCAGGGGAGGGGGGAACCGATGGGGGCAGCACCCTCGCTGGGGCGACACAGCACTGGCCAGCCACAGAGCGCACTCACTGCATTTAAAGGTGGGCGACAGCACAGGCCGAGCAGATGTAGGTCTTCAGTGCGATCAGTACGCAGGCCCAGAAGTCGAGACGTTGTGTGGCCTTCGTAGAGACAGCCACCTCTCCTCCCGCCTCGCCGCGGGGGCCCTCCAATATCACGGAGCCTCCGGAGTTTCAGTGTGGGCAGCAAGAATGAGATTGGTGAGTCCGGGGGGCGCGGGGCTCTCCAGGGCGGGGCTCTCCAGGGTAGGGTCAAAACTGAAAAGACCTAATGCATTCCAGACCCAGACCGAATTAGACCCTGGTAGTGACATTCTGATAAGAGTGACTGACCAAGTGAATGATTTGCACATCCGCACCCATAGAGTACATCATCTTCCATAACTTAGTATGGTTGACACAATTGAATGCACTGCTAAGGTCTATAAAGTCAGGAATAAAGAGCTTTTCTTAGACTTTGTGTACTTACTCATGAGAACTTCCAAGTTTAGGCATTGTTCTAATGTGCCAATGCCCTTCCTAAAATTGTGCTGTAAGTCGGAGTTGATAGAATGCTCCAATTGTGTAGCTTCTCCAACAGCACACTACCCAGATTTTTTACTAAACTGTTGAGCAGGGAGATTGGGTGGTAGGCCTGAGAGTCACATCTATCCCCCCATTTTGAGAGCAGGTAAAATCATTGTTTTAGACCCGGTGGAAGGAATCTCCCCTTTTGACAAAATTTTACACATTATTTAATAATGGGACCCAAAGTGCACAAATAACTTTAAACAAATCAACTGCAACGCCATCTGGTCCTAGTGCTTCGCCCAAATAACTCCTGCTCAGTGCTAATTGAATTTCATCCATACTAAAATTAATGTTAAACTCATTAGCTGCCAGGGTGATTTCACCCACGATAGCATTTCCCCTATCTATATTATCGGAAGAAAAAAAATTCTATAACGGTCTAGCCATTGATCTTCTGAAACCCAGTGATCAAAAGACGGGCACATTTTCTCCCTAAAATTTGGGAAATTGCATATTAACCAGAACATGTTTGAGTCTTTTAAAACACTGGCTTTCATTAAATTGTCCCATGCCTCTTCCCTAATAGTATGCTTGCACATTTTTAATGCAAACTTGTAATCTAATCTACATTGGGCAATTGCAGAGTGATCTTTAGATTAGCCTTTCAGCACACTTAGGGCGAGAAAGCGAAATACACACCGATGATGGACAGAATGCAGAGGAAGCACACATTCACCCCCAGTCAAGAGATCCCGGGCTGACAGTGCCACTAGATTGAAGCTAGACTGGCTGATGAGGGGTAATGCCCTGAACCCGGTCCCAGGATGCTTTTATCCCAGTCCATGGAGGACCTGGCTTGGCAGTTCAGACTTGACTGCTCCCATGAGACACTTTGGCAAGACTGATTTGCATATGGCTGGGTCCAAACTGGGGTGGCATGGTGAGCAAAAGAACAATGGATTTATCCCAGATATATTGACTGGGGGTGAATGTTTGATTTACTCTGCATTCCTTCTATCATCTGTGTTTCTTTTGCTTTCTTGCCCTAATTGTGCTGGGTCTGCCCAGATGAGGGTCCCGGGCTCACTGTGCCATATTTATTTATTTATTTTTTCAATTTGTAGGGCGCAACAGCTACCCAAAAAGGGTTTCCCGGCGCCTAGACACAGCTAGTTTGAGGGCAGAAAAAAGGGGGAAATGGCTGTTGAGTGTTATTGTTCAAACAGCCAGGTCTTAACAAGCTTTCTGAACCTGAAATAATTTTCTTCCTTCCGGATGCAGGGGGGGAGCGTGTTCCAAAGGGAGGGTCCCAGATGGGCAAAGGACCTGCCACCTGTTCTCGCCCGTTTGAATCTCGGTACGCAGAAACAGGCTGCCGTCTACGACCGAAGGTTTCTCTTGGGAGTATAGAGGTAGGCGAGGGTTTGAAGATATTTGGGCGCTGTACCTGCTTTAATTCTGAACATATAGTTCAGGGCTTTAAAGCGGATTCTGTTTTCGATCCTGAGCCAATGAAGATTCCGACGATGGTTCCAGACTCCGGAGTTCTTTGGAATATTGCAGAGTAGCTGAACCGCTGCGTTTTGCACCACCTGCAGTCGGCCGATTACAGATTTGTTTGCGCCCAAGTACAGAATGTTGCCGTAGTCAAGCCTTGATGTAATGAGGGCATTGACTACGGTCTTTTGCGTTGACACAGGCAGCATCCAGAGGATCTTCCTCAACCATTTAACTATGGTGAGGCATAGGCCGGTTACTTTACTGGCCTGTTTGTTCATGGATAAGGAATTGTCCAGTATAAAGCCCAAGTTTCGAGCGTGGGTCACCGGGGTAGGAAAAGCGCCCATCTGGTCAGGCCAGTGTACGGAATTCCAGAGATCTTGATCTTTTCCCAGAACCAGTATTTCCGTCTTGTCGCCATTTAGTTTTAACTGGTTTTTTGTCATCCAGTTCAGGATTTTTAAGAGTCCTTCTTTGAGTAACGAAGGGGAGTGAGGACAGGATTCGGATAGGGAAAAGATGATTTGGGAATCGTCGGCGTAGTTCATAAGAGTAAGACCCGATTGTTCAACAAAGGTCGGCCAGGGGTTTGAGATATATATTGAAGAACAGAGGGCTTAGAATGGACCCCTGGGGCACTCCGTGCGATGCAGGCAGGGTGTCCGAAACGGCTCGTGAAGATGCGATCTGGAAAGTTCGGCTTGTCAGGAAGGACCGGATCCAATCCAGTGCCTTTCCTCGTACACCATTTTTATGCAACTCTTTAATGAGAGTTTCGTGGGAGATGGTGTCGAACGCCGCGCTTAGGTCCAATAGTACGAGCGCGACCGTCTGACCTTGGTCAAGTAGCTTTCTGATGTGTTCAGTGACTCCAAGCAGGGCGTTTTCTGTAGAGAAGCCAGCCCTGAAACCAGATTGCGATGGATGTAGTAGAGAATTTTCTTCTGCGAAAGTGGCTAAAGCAGAATGTACGTGTCTCTCCAGACATTTAGAAAATGCCGGGAGCAGGGATATGGGTCTGTAATTGGCCAGTATTTCCGGGTTTACAGTCGGCTTTTTCAGAAGGGGCGTAACCATGGCATGTTTCCATAAGGCTGGAACAGTGGCAAGATCAAGGGATGAGTTCAGAAGATTTGCAATGATCTCCAATGAGTGTTCATCCAGTTTTTTAATGATTTTGATAGGGATGGGGTCCCTGGGGGAGCCGGATTTGATGGTTTTTAGAATTACTTTCAGTTTGTCTACTGAAAGAGCAGGCCAGGATTCCAGTAAGTTGTCACCAAGGAGGGTAGGCGTTGAGTCAGAGGGAGAGGATGGTTCTGTATTTTTTGCCTTGATATCTAAGATGATTTTATCGATTTTCTCAGTAAAAAAGCATGCTAACGCCTGACATTGTTGCGTGTTTAATGGGGGTGCAGCAGCTGTAGTGTGTGCACCAGCCAGTTCTTTAACTTTATTGAAAAGGGTTTTTGGCATATTTGTTGCTTCCACAATAGTTTTTGAGACAAAAGCAGCTCTTGCTTTTGCACAGGCAGTGTGATAAAGATTCCTGGCTTCCTGGTAGCTTCTTTTTGCATCAGGGGCGTAGTTTTTACGCCATTTGCGTTCTAGCGCTTTGCATTTGGATTTTTCAATCTTTAGGCTGTCATTATACCATGGAGCCGGCGGGCGATGTCTACTCCCTTTGGTGCGAGTAGAGGGCAGACATTTGTTAGCTGCATCGCTAAGCCAGTTATTTGCTTCGGTTGCTAGGCAATCCATGTTGGAGCTGTGGCTTGGTGGGTTTTGTTGTAGTGCCGAGTTTAGCAGTTCTACGTCCACTAGCTTCCAGTTTTTTCTGTATGAGCCGTCAGCATCATGTTGCAAGCTGGGGGAGGGTGGAAAAGTAATGTTGAATTTAATAAGATGGTGGTCAGACCAGCCAGTGGGCAAGGTGGCAATACAACTTAGTTCTCTTAAGTTGGATATTATAGGGTCCAACAAGTGGCCCGCTATGCGAGTAGGGCTAGAGTTTATCAGGGACAGATTTAAGACCTTTAGGTCTTCCAGTAGGTTAACGCATGAGGGGATGGTGGGGTCCTCTAGGTGCAGGTTTAAGTCACCCAATAGGGAAAAGTTGCTTAAAGTCATGTAGTAAGGGGTGATGAGATTGGCAAGTTTGGATACCCATTGAGAGGGATTGCCTGGCGGTCGATAGATCAGAAGGCCTGACATTGTGAAATTTGGGTTCAAGGAGATTTTGAAAAGACCCACTTCACAGTCTGGGATAGCTACAGGTTCCAGGGTGCATTTTAGTTCTCTGTTAAAGATGATGGCTATCCCACCCCCTACCTGTTTGTCCCTGTCTATTCTGACAATGGCGTAGTTGTCGGGGAGGGCGGTAGCAACATCCGGCCCGGCGCTTTCGTGCAACCGGGTCTCGGTTAAGAAAAGGGCACTGGGACCATTTTCGGCAAGGAGGTTGAAGATATCATGTTTATGTTTGGGCAATGATCAGCAATTTGTACTGTAAAATACGTAAGTTAGAGGTTCGGTTTTACGCAGTAATTTGCTTTTCCTATGTCTCCTGGAGGAGTCAGGGTGGGGTTGACAAATTGTGGTGGACAGTTTACAGTCCGAGCAAGCGCGTGTTCCGACTTTGTGGAGGTTAAATATAGAGCACCTCGGATTGGGGGTAGGGCGCAGCGCTTTCAATTCAGATGACGATCTTACCAGCCTTGGGGATGTAAGGGGAGTTGGAGCCTCTGCCTCGTGCCCCGTCCTGGCACGGACGGGCACAGACGGGCTAGTCTTTGGCGTGTCTTCGGCGTGCTGATGGTGTGCCCGCTGCGCTCGACCGCTGCGCTGTCGAGTAGTGAGCATGGTAATGAGGTGGAGGAGGAGTGGGCGTGGCTACATGTGATGGGCGTGGCCCCGAGTCACGTGGGTGAATGACGCTGAGGAGGGATATTGATCTTCCCCCTCAAGCGCTCGATCGTGCAACAAACAATTACACAGTTTTCAGTTATAAAATCAACAAAAAACGATGTGCGTGCAAACAAAAGTTAAAATGCAGTTAAGGAGCAAAACACCCCGGCTTCCGCCTCAGGGTACCTAGCAGGTCAACACCGGCTGGAGACTCAGCGCGGCCTTATATACTTCCTGGAGTGGGCGTGGCTACATGTGATGGGCGTGGCCCCGAGTCACGTGGGTGAATGACGCTGAGGAGGGATATTGATCTTCCCCCTCAAGCGCTCAATCGTGCAACAAACAATTACACAGTTTTCAGTTATAAAATCAACAAAAAACGATGTGCGTGCAAACAAAAGTTAAAATGCAGTTAAGGAGCAAAACACCCCGGCTTCCGCCTGAGGGTACCTAGCAGGTCAACACTGGCTGCAGGCTCTGCGCGGCGTTATATACTTCCTGGAGTGGGCGTGGCTACATGTGATGGGCGTGGCCCCGAGTCACGTGGGTGAATGACGCTGAGGAGGGATATTGATCTTCCCCCTCAAGCGCTCGATCGTGCAACAAACAATTACACAGTTTTCAGTTATAAAATCAACAAAAAATGATGTGCGTGCAAACAAAAGTTAAAATGCAGTTAAGGAGCAAAACACCCCGGCTTCCGCCTCAGGGTACCTAGCAGGTCAACACCGGCTGCAGGCTCAGCGCGGCGTTATATACTTCCTGGAGTGGGCGTGGCTACATGTGATGGGCGTGGCCCCGAGTCACGTGGGTGAATGACGCTGAGGAGGGATATTGATCTTCCCCCTCAAGCGCTCGATCGTGCAACAAACAATTACACAGTTTCCAGTTATAAAATCAACAAAAAACGATGTGCGTGCAAACCAAAGTTAAAATGCAGTTAAGGAGCAAAACACCCCGGCTTCCGCCTCAGGGTACCTAGCAGGTCAACACCGGCTGCAGGCTCAGCGCGGCGTTATATACTTCCTGGAGTGGGCGTGGCTACATGTGATGGGCGTGGCCCCGAGTCACGTGGGTGAATGACGCTGAGGAGGGATATTGATCTTCCCCCTCAAGCGCTCGATCGTGCAACAAACAATTACACAGCTTTCAGTTATAAAATCAACAAAAAACGATGTGCGTGCAAACAAAAGTTAAAATGCAGTTAAGGAGCAAAACACCCCGGCTTCCGCCTCAGGGTACCTAGCAGGTCAACACCGGCTGCAGGCTCAGCGCGGCGTTATATACTTCCTGGAGTGGGCGTGGCTACATGTGATGGGCATGGCCCCGAGTCACGTGGGTGAATGACGCTGAGGAGGGATATTGATCTTCCCCCTCAAGCGCTCGATCGTGCAACAAACAATTACACAGTTTCCAGTTATAAAATCAACAAAAAACGATGTGCGTGCAAACAAAAGTTAAAATGCAGTTAAGGAGCAAAACACCCCGGCTTCCGCCTCAGGGTACCTAGCAGGTCAACACCGGCTGCAGGCTCAGCGCGGCGTTATATACTTCCTGGAGTGGGCGTGGCTACATGTGATGGGCGTGGCCCCGAGTCACGTGGGTGAATGACGCTGAGGAGGGATATTGATCTTCCCCCTCAAGCGCTCGATCGTGCAACAAACAATTACACAGTTTTCAGTTATAAAATCAACAAAAAACGATGTGCGTGCAAACAAAAGTTAAAATGCAGTTAAGGAGCAAAACACCCCGGCTTCCGCCTCAGGGTACCTAGCAGGTCAACACCGGCTGCAGGCTCTGCGCGGCGTTATATACTTCCTGGAGTGGGCGTGGCTACATGTGATGGGCGTGGCCCCGAGTCACGTGGGTGAATGACGCTGAGGAGGGATATTGATCTTCCCCCTCAAGCGCTCGATCGTGCAACAAACAATTACACAGTTTTCAGTTATAAAATCAACAAAAACTGATGTGCGTGCAAACAAAAGTTAAAATGCAGTTAAGGAGCAAAACACCCCGGCTTCCGCCTCAGGGTACCTAGCAGGTCAACACCGGCTGCAGGCTCAGCGCGGCGTTATATACTTCCTGGAGTGGGCGTGGCTACATGTGATGGGCGTGGCCCCGAGTCACGTGGGTGAATGACGCTGAGGAGGGATATTGATCTTCCCCCTCAAGCGCTCGAGCGTGCAACAAACAATTACACAGTTTCCAGTTATAAAATCAACAAAAAACGATGTGCGTGCAAACAAAAGGTAAAATGCAGTTAAGGAGCAAAACACCCCGGCTTCCGCCTCAGGGTACCTAGCAGGTCAACACTGGCTGCAGGCTCAGTGCGGCATTATATACTTCCTGGAGTGGGCGTGGCTACATGTGATGCCACTGGATTCAAGCTAGCTTGGCTGATGAGGGGTGATGGCCCAAAATCGGTCCCAGGATGCTTGTTTACGGACCAGAGAGGACCTGACTTGACAGTTCGGTCTGGACTGTTCCGATGAGTCACAGGGTCAAGTCTGATTTGCATATGGTTGGGGCTAAACTGGGGTGGCATGGTAAGCAAAAGAACAATGGATTTACCCCAGATCTATTGACTGGGGGTGAAAGTTTGATTTGCTTTATATTCAGTGTATCCTCTGTGTGTCTTTTGCTTTCTTTTTTGCCCTAAGGGTGCCAGGTATGCCCAGACATGCATCCCGGGCTTACTGTGACACTGGATTCAAGCCAGCCTGGCTGATGAGGGTTGATGCCCCGAAACCCGTCTCAGGATGCTTGCTTCCAGTCCAGGGAGGGCCTGGCTTGGCAGTTCGGTCTGGACTGTTCCATAGAGCACAGGGTCAAGACTGATTTGCTTATGGCTGGGTCTAAACTGGGGTGGCATGGTGAGCAAAATAACAATGGATTTAACCCAGATCTATTGACTGGGGGTGAATGTTTGATTTTCTCTGGATTCCGTCCATCATCTTTGTGTCTTTTGCTTCCTACATGTGGCATCAAACCCAACCCTTAGTGTAATTTCCTTGTAGGGTTGTAATTTTAGTTAGTTTTACATTAGCAGCGGAAACAAATAGGTTCAAATGACTTTACCACCTCACTTGGACAAGAGGCATCTGCTAAATAAATATTAAAGCTTCCATTATTCTCTGAGATCAATCAGAGCAATATTACTTAAGATCGATACAATCCCCCTGTAATATGAACCCCGTTTGATCTAGCTGTTGTTAAATTGCATACTATAGGAAGACGTGTTTTCCCAGGGATCCCCAAATTGAACTGAACTTCAACTAAATTATGGTTGCTCATACATACTGGGGTGACCATAAAGTCTCTTAAAAGTGTTATTACATTTCCTGAAAATAACATATGGTTGATAACTCTTGTAGCTCTCCTTCCTGAAAAAATTGGTTGCATCATTTTGGAATTAGGGACAAAATTATTAGCAAACTTTAGATCAATTGTACATGATAGGTTATTTTAAGCATCTCCATAAGGTGAATGAAACAAATGAGTCTGTCCCTCTCCCATATCGTCCAAAGAGCCACATACTGCCTTTGATTATAATTGTACAGGTGAGCATTAAAATCCTTAGCCCAAACAATGAAGGAGTTATGCCTAATTGGATCAATATGGTCACAAAAGCTGAGTCTAAGGCATCCAACACATTCATATTATTCTGAACAAAACAGTTATCATAATAATTAATTAATACTAAATCAGTTCCTGTGGTGATTCCTAGACTAAGCAAATGAAAATCTGTGTCATTAATAAACCACCTTAGTTTTACCGATAAGAGACTAGAGACTCAGGTAACTAGTCCTCCTTTAGGTTATCGAGCTCTAGAAGATTCAGCAGGTGTAAAATACATAGTATACCCGTTCACATGAAAGGTCTATGTCTCCTGAAGGCAAATAACATTAAATCTTGAGATAGCAGCCAGCCAGTCAGGATTAGTTACTTTGGTAGATATTCCTGCCACACACCAAATACCAAATTAATAATGCCATACGGATTGCAGAATTAATTCTTTATACGTCAGTCCAGATCTGTGGTTTAGCAAGTGGATCAAATTGGTTGAACGTAGGAATCTGAGCTATTGGGCCTGCTGTCACTGATGGTCCTCCTAATGTAGGAAAGCATACCAGAGGATGAAAGCTCTTCGGCCTTCGATTCAAATGGTGATAGAAGAACCCAAATGGAAGAAGCTGGATAGATGACAGAGACAAAAGGCCACTGGCTGAGCTAAAAAAACAGGTCACCCCCTGAGTGCACCTACAGTTGACTATCCCACAGTTTCCAGGATATTCCTTATTTCGTTGGCCAACCAAAACATATATCTTGACCATTAGAATATCACTATAATTATAGCTATTAAACTTAACTGAGTGTTTCAACCAATGGAAGATGTTGTTACTTAATTGCTCAGTCAATTCCAAAGGTGAGGATTATAAGGAAACAGGCTTTTGTGCTGGTTTTCTCCCCCATTTTTTTGCCTCATTTGGACTACTAGCTGCTGTTTTTTTACTTTGAAAGTGTTCTTAGTCCTGCTGTTCAGACTTCAGTGCTAGTGTTCTGCCCATTAAAAAAGGTATATTTAATTGGCTACACCCAATTGGCAAGGACAGACTTACTTATAAGTCCCTAGTATATGGTACCCAGTGTACCAAGGGCATGTACGGCATAGTGATCACCCGGGGTTGCAGCAATGTTGGTGCCACCCTACATGTGACAGAGGCAAAATAGACCCCAGCTTGCCACTGCAGACTGGCTAGGCACTCTGCAACACTGCTAGCTGGACGTTGGCATTACCCCTAAGGGCAAGCCAACCACTCCCCTTAAGTATATATGTAAGCCTCGTCTAAGGAATGCCTATGAGGCCCTATGGCAGAGAACGTATATAAACGTAAGTAAGACATATAATTTATATTATGTCTTAGCAGCAATACATCTAAATTGTCATTTTGCTATGGAAAGATTAGGGTCTTTATTGGCTAATACAGGGTTAAAAGGTTGGCACCCCTACCCATCTAACTCCTGAATGGAACCACCTCACAGGGTCAAGCAAAGAATCAAATCGATTGGGACATTAACTCCAACATGGTGCTCAGGCCAGATTTAAAGTCACTATTAAAGTCAAGCAACTTTTAGAAAGTTGACACTCCTCACTCCAGCTAGTCCAGTACCTTCCCAAAGGCACTAACACACAGACGGGTTTCTGACTGCCTGGGGGGGAACACGTGAATGACTTCCAGGCCCACAAAAAAATGCAGTTGTCCAGAGCGAGGTGTCACCCCCTCTCCCAGGATGACCACTCAGGATGTTAGCCCAAAAAGTGAAGTTGCCTTTGTAACAACATCTCTGAGCTTTTGTTCCTGCAGACAATTAGTAGAGAGAGCTGAGGAAGGGAACCCTGTGTCCAAACTGGTCTACCCGTGGACGTGTAGCCCACTGGTAGCCCCTTTGTACCCGTTGGAAGTGCACAAAGAAAGGCTGACATGCCATAGAGACTGCATCTGCAGCAGTTTGGGCTATCAAGGTTTGGACCCTGTTCTGCATGCCTGATATTGGGGAAAGGGGATTCCCGGCCCCAGTCCGAAGCAGCAACTCCAAGGGTCAGTTGGCTGACCTCACAGAGCGGCACTGGGGACATTAAAGCTCAAAGAGCCCAAGTCGCATCTCTGGTAGCCACTGCAGACGTTTAGCCACTACTGGGTGCCGGGCACCCCAAAGGACAATCTGGAGCTATTCAAAAGCTGCACCCATGTCTGCTGGATCCTGGGTATTGTTTGTGGCTCTACTCATCACTTAAGAAGGACACCAGCCCCCACCAAAGAGTTGCATTGTGACCTCTGTATTGCAAAGTCTCATGGTCAGCATCAGCAGCCCTTGGAACCCTGCACAAAGGACATTGTGGGACCCCGAGATCCATTGTCAGAGTTGCCCTCCCACCTGTGGACCAAACACTTGACTGAACTTCACCTCCATCGACCACGCAGCATCAGGATAATTCATTGAGAGCATCCTTTGCCTGCATTTCTCAGGATCAAGATTAGGATCACTTCATTAAAGTCTATGGGGGTCATCCTGTAACATTGAGAACTTGCTTAAAAAATGCTCTGGTGGCCAGGTAACTGTCCAAGGTGTGGCGCTGCAGCTAGGGCGACTGACTGGGGATCACGGTTTGATCACTTCATTAAAGTCTATGGGGGTCATCCTGTAACATTGAGAACTTGCTTAAAAAATGCTCTGGTGGCCAGGTAACTGTCCAAGGTGTGGCGCTGCAGCTAGGGCGACTGACTGGGGATCACGGTTTGATCCCTGGCACCGGCGGCAGATTAGCCCAGAACCATGATGCCCTGGGCAATAGCTTGCTGATTCTCCCGATGGCCCCCAGCGCCTAGAGACCCTTACGGGTCATTGTGCACTTTACAAATGTGGATTATTATACAACACACCTAGACCTTTTCCCAGTCCAAACTGGCCACCCAACCCGGGTCACAGTCACCAAACTAACTGTATCCAACTTTCCAAAAGTTTTTGTTGACCAATGCTTTATTACGGTTGCATTTAAAAGTATTTATTGCTTTCAAAATCTGTAACTCCGGAAGCCTCTAGTGGATTTTAATGGCATGGTCCCTAAAAATTCATTAAAATACACTATATTCTTATAAATTGTTGTTGTCTTTTAATTGGTGTGTAATTTTCTTATTCTGTTGTTTGGTGCTGTTAAATGCTTCACACTAAGGTCCTTTTCCAAACCTTACTGCTCACAGCCACAGCTACCCAGCTACCCAGGGTTTATTTTATTTACTTATTTATTTTAAGAGTTTGATATAGCGCTGGCTAGACCCAGAGGTATCAGAGCGCTTTACATTAGGTTCCACGAAATTACAAGATCACATCAGTTCCAATTTACATCAGTTGCTAGACAAACAATTACAAGAGCATAGAAAATGAGATAAGTGATGTGTAGAGAGGAAGGGGCTAAGGGGAAAGGGGTGGGAGGGAGATACGGCAGAAAGACAAAGGAAAGACTACCCAAAGTCCGGCTGGGTAGGTGACGGTCGAGGGGAAAGTCCCAAAACCCATCTCCTCTATAGCTATCAGGTAGCTCCTTCGGGCTTTGGCCAAATAGCTAGGTCTCAATGGGAAACATTTAAAGGACATGGAGGGCAAAATAAATGGAACGTAGAGGGGAGGGGACAGGGAAGGTGAGAAAGGGAGGATAGGGGAAGAGACAACAAGGAGAGACAAAATGAAGTATGTCTAAAGGCCGACTGGGTAGGTGACGACCAAGGAGGGAGTCCACGGCCCATCTCCCCTATAGCTAAACCAGGTAGCTCCATCGGGCATCAGACAAAATAGTTCTGTCTCAAAACATTGAGAGAGTAGAGAAGGAGAGAGATAAATAGAGGGAGGATGCAGGATGAGACGACAGGAGAGACGAAAGGAAGTCTGGCTAAAGACCGACTGGGTAGGTGACGTCCAAGGACGGAATCCCCGACCCGTCTCCCCTATAGCTAAACCAGGTAGCTCCATCGAGCATCAGACAAAATAGCTAGATCTCAAATGACGAGGGAAAATTCACAGGTAAACAGGGTGGGGACTAGGGCCAGGACACGTGAGGGCAGAGGTCAGTAGCAGGAAAGTGGAGAGGAGTAGAGCGGGGAGGGGTAGGGGGTAGGTACTTCGGTAAAAGTTACATGGTTACAAACAGTTACTGGAGCATGGTGATGCATACTCAAAAAAGACAAACAAATAGCAATGTTACAAAGGTACATGATACAAGACGAATGTGGCATGGGAGGTGAGGTAAGGGATCAGAGGTAGGGGTAGAGACGAGGAGAACTATGTCAAAGGTCCGGCTGGGTAGGTGATGGCCAAGGGGGTGACCCAGAGTCGATCTCCTCTATAGCTGTCTAGGCAGCTCCACCGGACATCGACCTTGTTGATCAGTCTCTTTGCGCTTAGAAGTTCGTGTAAAATTTAGTTTTTGGGGGAGGCTCAGGCTCACTTATTTCTTGCATTCTCTGTTGTGTGATTGGGTAGTGAGTTGATTATTCAAAGTTCGCCGTGGGCACTTAGCTGATCCCGATACTCGGTTATGCATTAACACTCTCCTGGTCGCCCAACTGTTTTTTTTCTCCGCCGGTGTGAAGTAGTTTGACACCTTGGTTACGGCTATTTTGGGTGGCATAGATGCGATCACTGCCCACCGCCAGGGAGTCCCGGGCCGCTCAGATCTCCAGGGGATCCCTCTCCATGTTGTGGCGATCAGTTGCACTTGTAGAGAGGTGACTCTGGTGTGTGCCTAGGTCCTTCTTGGAGTCTCAAATGGTGGGTCTTCTCGAGGTAGAACTTAGCAGTGGTTCATGACGGCCATCTTAGTGTCAGGCGAGGGCTGTGTGTGTTATTGTGTCTCACTGTACCTGGGCCTTCTTCAAATCCTTCAAAGACCTTTCACGGTGCCTCAGTAAAGCTCTCTCTTACCCTCAGGCACTTCGGGCGTGTGTCCTGTGATATCTCCCGTGTGGGGGGTTCCGACCACCATTTTAGGGTCAGGCAGGCTGAAAGGAGCACTGTTCCTTTCGTGGTCCCCTCTCAGTCAGATGGCGAGGGATCAAGGTTGGTGAGACCCAGGGAGCTCCCAGCAGCCTACTCAACCCCTTGGGACTTTGTAATTTGCCGGTAAGCCCTGGTGCGTCTTCTATGTCTCATAACAGCTGCCATTGGTAAGTCAGGCAAGCCGGAGCCGATACACAAAGCCTCACTTAAATCGAGATAAAATTTTCGAAATACCTTGTCTTGTAGGGAACTGCCCAGTCCACTTCAGAGGGGTAATTGTGTTAAAATTGTTGGGCCGCATCAGTCTTTCGAGTCCTTTTTTTTTTTTTCTTGTTTTTTGAGCTGAGGTTAAGTAAATGATACTGACTGAAACCAAGATGGTATCTGTGAATGTATTCCCTGATAAAGCTCCACAGCCATATAATATATAGCACACCCAGAACCTCACAAAGGAGCTAAGGTGGGAAAATCTGTTAAAAATCTGTTAAAAATATTACATAGGGGCATACAGAGGCAGGAAGATTAAAAGTCAGAGCATCTGCAGATGATATTCTTGCCTCCATGTTAGTGCTTTCGGAGTAGCAAGACCCTGCATAAGGCATTGATCCTCTCTGTTTTGGGAATGAGGGCTGGCACTCCCTGACAAGGTATTATCTTGATCCCTTTCAACATGAGGGGGCTCCCTGGCAGATTGAGCAGTGAGTATGTTAGATGCCAACAGAGATACTCCTTGTGGACTTGTGTTGGTAAGCCCAGTGCGAAATTCCACCATTTTAGTACCTAGGCTCTGAGCGCCACATCAATGGCCCCTAAGCATTCATATAACAGCAGTAGAGTCTACATCAAAAGGCATTTATTTCTCCCACATAGTAAGTCTGTTAAAACCTTTATATCTTGCAAGGACCATTGACGCATCATCTGGTTCTTGGGATAAATGTTCTTGGGGCTTTTAAGGCCATAGCTTCCCTGACTTTTTCTGCCTTTTTGAGGCAGGCCCAGAAGAGAAGGTAGAGGACCAAAGCAGAGAATGTGGGCTAATGCATGCTTTAGAAGGAAAAACCTCATGCATCTGTGCTTCATTAGTTAAGACATGAAGAGCAGCTGAAGTAGTAAACACAGTCAAATTGATTGGAAGGGACTCAGTTGACAAAGACAGACATACTCCTTGTGGACTTGTGTTGGTAAGCCCAGTGTGAAATTCCACAATTTTAGTGCCTAGGCTTCCTGGCACCACACCAATGGCATCTATGCATTCATATAACAGCAGTAGAGTCTCCATCAAAATAGATTAAAATCTCCCACATAGTAAGTCTGTTCAAGCATGTATATCGAAGGAGGACAACAGTGACACATCCTCTGGTTGTTAGGATAAAGGTGTTTGGGCCTTTCAAGGGCATAACTTCCTTGACTTTTACTACACCTTTGAAGCAGGCCCAGAAGTTAAGGTAGAGGACCAAAGCGGAGAATGTGGGCTAATGGGTAAACCTCATGGATCTGTGCTTCAGTAGTTAAGACATGAAGAGCAGCTGAGGTGGTAAACACAGTCAAATTGATTGGAAGGGTCTCTGATGTAAGCCTGTACAAAGCACTATGTTACGCTCATGTAGTTTGCGCAACTTCGCACTACGCAAATTGCACGTAGCACAGTGCAAATACGTGTAGCGTAGTGCAGAGGTCCTTTTTTGCTTGCTCGCGGTCCTCAACGTCAAGTTGGCAACCGTGAGCAAGCAAAATGACATCCCGGCGAGACTTTTTCCTTGTTCGCGATCAGCAACATCAAGTTGTCGATCGTGAGCGTGGAAAATAAACCTCCCAGCGAGATTCTCAACGCAGGGAGGTCAGGTTTCTCATTGCTAGTGGTCGTATATGCTCGCGACCGCTCACAATGAGAAACTACCAGTTTGAGATGTCATATAACAACATAGGTAGCTGCTTATTCAATATAACCAAGGTCACGCCGCCCGCTGCTCCAAGCATATGTGCTCGTTTTTCTAAAACTAAAATGCTGTAAAACGTGTGACGTGCAAAAACAAAAACTTGGGCGTCACCATATTCCTTTCACATGGTCCAGGTTTAACTTTCAAGCCCAAGGGCATTACACACTGCTCACTCACTGTCAATAAATTGCAATGCAAAATGGTTTCCTATTGGAGTAAACTTTAGCTCACGTTGCAGGGACTTATTTGTACAGCGATTAAATATTTTGTTTTTTGCTTTCCCTATATGACCTGTGACATCTACATGCTTGAGCAGACTCAATTAGCTCCTAAAGCTGATACCTGAGTATGGCTGTGCTAACATGACTGGGCCTGGGTTCATATTCTGTAACAGAAGAGCCTCCTGTACTGCTGATGCATTTGTGGGGTACAAACATGAGTCATGCACTGCAGTGAGCTCATTTCAGGATTTTTTTCAGCAAGGCATCCATTACAAGATGGATCTAAATTAAGTACAAAAAATATGTATTGTATGATCATGACACAAACTGTAATGTAAAATGAACATCTAGTATTAAAGCCAGTTCAGAAATGATAAATGGGTGCTGCAGGATAAAATTTCTCGGCACAAATGCGCCTGAAGGCATATAAAAATAGGCACTTTTTGGAAGGCTGTGATGATTCGGTGACAGGCTTAGAGAAGCAATCTAGGGGCATATTACCAAGGGCCATTATTGCCGCTTTAGCTGGACTTTTTCCCGCTAAAGCGGCGATAATTTTATCGCCCTATTACCAAGCTGGTGCTAACACCAGTTATCAACAGCTAGTAGGCGATAACAAACATCTTGGGGCCCACCTTGCATGTCAGCGTAAATTATTGCTAATGACATGCAAAGTGGGCGTACCAAGATGTTAGCGACTGGAAACAGTCGCTAATATCGCTATCTCCTATTACCAACAATGGCTTAATTTTGGAAATATTCGCGCTAAGCGTGAATATCTCCAAAAGCTAACGCCTGCCCTGACCAGTTCTTAGCCATGTTATCCAATGAGAGTTAGATAACATGACTAAGAGCATTGTCACAGTAATGCCTGAATATCGCTGTATTGACAGCGATATTCACGCAATTTCCCAGTTTTTTATCGCTTCTGAGATAAACCTTGATAATAGCAAGGTGTCTCAGCGATAAAAACAGGTGAAGGGCGGCGTTAGGAATATTCCCGCTAAGCCAAGATAGCGATAATTATCGCTAGTTGTTGGTAATTTGCCCCTAAATTCGTAAGATTCTGCCAGAGAGACCCAACACTTGTGTTATGCCACTGGCTGTAATGCACTCCTTTTTCCATTAATGTCAATTGATCCGTTGTTTTGTAGTCAGCTTCATTCTATATAAAGTCACAGAAGTGCCTAGGGGGTTGTGAGTCCTTCACTGCGGTCTTGGCTTTTAACCTACAAATCATAGTTATCTGACTGTAGCATTACAATTATTTTTTGTTATGCCGGATATTGCCTGTAATTCAAAATTTCGAGTTATGTAAAGTGTGCAACATTTTTTGTCATTTCACAAAATGCAAAGTTTTCCATGATTTTTGCTCACCTGAGGCTCATGTTAGTGGAAAAGAAAACGTCTCACTTGAAAGACATTTTCTCTTGGAGCGAGACATTTACTCCTCAAACTTTTCTCATGCCCAACTAACCTTTCTGAGTGGGTTATACACTCAAGGAGAAAAAATGCTCGAAATACAAAGTGTATTTCAGTAATATGCTAATTTTGGGAACGCTATGAGTATTTTGAAAAAAAAAACAAAAAAACATAACATTCTGCACACTTCTAGTTATCAGGTTTGTTTGCAAACATGATAGCAAATATCGTCTGTGTCGCCCAGAGAGCATTCGTTTGTCATAAACCCAGGACTGGAAAAAGTATCCATGATGACCTTGAGTGAGATGAGCAAGGTAATGGATGCCGATGTGCAATTTTGCTTTCTGACCACGTTTTGGGAAACCATTTATTTAGTGCCTGCCATTTGCTCTCTCACCAGGCTGTTTATTTTTAACTCTTCAAAATGGAGAACGTACTAGATAGCTCTTTGTAAATCACAGGACTCGGTTAGCGGGCTGCAAACCATGGAGCGCTTGTCAAGACAATCTCTAGAAAGTAGTTTGTTCTGATGTTTTCACAGTGAAGAAACAACCAAAGTAATTTCCTGCTTATCACCCTGTTCTGGACCAAATCAGATGCAGATATGCGTTTCTTTGTGCAAAACCAGTTATTGGATCAAATCCTAAAACAAATCCCCTAAATTTGGAGGATCATAGTTTTATAAGGGCTTTTTTTTAAGTAATGATTAAATTAAACCACTCCTTTAAGAATATTTAGGTCTGACTGGTCCACCAAGCAGATCGGTCTAATGGTTTTTAGGTCTCGCCTTTTCCATCGGAAAATGGCGAGAATTCAAGTGCTCAAAATACTTGTCAAACCAAGGGTTTTTTGGTGCGGTTTTCTTTGAGTTCACGTGAATCACGTGACCAAAAAAGCACGAGCATCAGCCTCCCTCCCTCCCTCCTAATTGCATTTTTTCACGGCCGCCACCACATCAAAGGGCTTCTCCCAGCGTGTGCTCTGCGGCTTCTCCTCCCCTAATTATTCATGGCTGGCCGGCCGTACTTTCAGTTTCCCGGCCGCTCTTGTTAAAAGTAGGAAAGCAGGCTTTCTGCCCACCTTCCCTCTAAACCTTCTTTCTTAAGCTCTCGTTGTCTATCTTTATCAGTGCCTGTCAGCTGCTTAAGCTTAATAAGCCACAACTGTGACTTCGTTGTACATCAACAACCACCAACAGCAACATCTGCTGGCAACTTGATGGCAACCGAGGCTGACAGGGCACGGCCACCCAACAAACCCAACTGCATCCACCGATAAGGCCCCTGAAGCAGTAGTGCTAACCGGTCCGGCAGCAAGAGAAACCAGACAGGGTGAGTGCAGCAGCGACAGAGGGCACCCTCGATGTTTGAGGTGTGCCGCAACAATATTGAATAAGCCCCCCACTCCCACCATATAAGGTGCCTGCTTGGGAGAAGAGATGGCACCCACCAAAGGACAAGCTGCACCGGTCCCCCACTGCGAGAGGGGAGTGTGGACAGGCATGACAGAGAGGTGAGAAGAACAGCGCAGTTCCCTGAAAGTAAAAAATTAAGCACATAGACTGGACTGACGCCGCTATGCACACCCCCATTACAGAGCGACTTCCACTCACCATCTGCTAACATCGCGCATCTACCCTGCAGCTACGAGGAGAAGCGCCCACAAGGAAAGGCATGGCCTGCAATAAAAAGAAGGCTGCTGCAGCCCTTTGTTTGAAGCGACACCACCAAACGGCATTGACTGGGTGAACTGCGGATGAAAGACAAGTTGCCCTGCCGCCCCAGCATTGAAGGAAGCCCACACCGGCATTGCAGTGCCCCTCCCCCCACAACAGCGACTCCAGCTCAGCATGGCCCGATGCTCGATGGAGGACTGCCAATGCCTCATGCATCAGTGTCACTAACAGGCCAAGTTGGTGACTCAGGCCATCAATTGTGCAACAGTAAAGCCCCCCTGCTACCCACTGTGAATAAAAAAATAGCCCGCAGTGACCCTGCCTACCTCCTCGAAATGCCTGCAGCAGCGGGAGCAGTCTCCCCTCTCTGCAAATAAGAGCTTCCCAGCCTAGTCTCAGGATTGAGCCAGGACCTGTAAATAGAAGTGCTGCAGTGCCACCTTGTGGCGACTCATTGCATAGCGCCCCAGCCAAAGAGGAAGCTCAAAAGTTTGAAGTCCTGCAAAAGAACACGGAGCACATTGGCAGGCCCCTACTCCAGCCTGAACCAACACAAAAAAACAAGCACTGAAAATAGTTCAGTTCTGGTTTTAATCTTTTAGGCACTTAACGTGGTGGCAGAACATGTAAGTGCCAGAGGATCTGAAGGCGCACATAAAACAGAAATAAATACATGTAACTAAAAACATGTTTTCAAGCGTTTCCCAACATATATTATGATTCAGAACTCCTCTGAAGTCTGTAATGAGGTTATTACAGACTACGAGGATAGGTATAGAAAATAGATACCTCCCCTTCGGGGACAAGAATAAACAAAAGATTAATAAATACATTGTTCTATATTGCCCATTTAGTTATTGGATCTGACATGTCCAAGTAGATTTCAAATGAATAAGTGGCAATAGTAACATATTTGTTTAGTATGAACAATGTTTCAGATTTCCAAGTTATTGAGCATATTTATGGCCACAAGATACGGCCATCGGCTACATATTTTTTTGCGGCTTGCATTCTTTTTTGCTGCTATTCAGGGGCGCTTTAATTGTATTAACTAGGACTGTGAATCTGAATTCTGTCTACAGCTGAGCGATGATCATAACTTTGCAAACCTGGCAGAATTTTAAACACAGTTTGTGGAAACATTTCTAGCAAAATCTAGTTCTCCCTCAACAAATCTCTTCAGTGCTAATCTTTTCTCAAGCAAAGCTTGTGCTTTGCAAGTTTTTCACCTACTTTTGACTTTTATTAAGCCAAAAATACAATCCTGAAGAATGTGTAGGAAATGTTCCCTGACTTCCTCAGCCCCTCGTAAATGTTGCAAAACAAATGGGCCGGCCCACACTTCTGCTTCATTAAATATCTGAAGGCTGGCTTGTCTATTCGACGAAAGAGCTCCAGAGAACGCAATGCTCCCCGAGGGGTGGAGTAAAATAAACGGATTGGTTAGTGATGAAGAAGGTAATGGGTGCGCAGACGATGCATTTTGTGCAGCAACAAAAGCTACTTTCCAGACCAACGCGCTGTCGCTCCGTCCCCCTTTCCTCTTTTTGGCGGGATTTGAAGCTAGGGTAATGCCTCCCTGGGACACATGGAGTGGAAACGTGCCAGTGGGTCTGTTATTTGGTTTAAATACATATACCCTGGATCGCCTTCATTTGCATCAAAAAGTAACAAGTGTGCAATGGGGGAGGTGTTAAGGTAAACCCCCACCGCTATCTAGAGGGAGGGGAGTGAGGTTAGAAGAAGGGGAATGCCACTGCAGAAAGGTCTAACTGAAAATAAAGCATCAGACAGCTAGCGGCATTACCTCTGGACAGCCATTCCCTCTTGTTTCTTTTTGGCTACTTTCAGAACGGGGAAATATATATATATATTTGACCCAGGTCCTAAACAAAATATAGAGAGTTCTCTCTCTCCGTCCCCACACGTTTTCCATTGACGGTTGGCTGCTTCTCTTAAAGACGTGGGGGAGGGCAGACTGAAGTCGGTAAGCAAAGAAAACAAGCACTGGCGTTGCCAATAGGTTTCGCATTTGGAAAGTTGGAGCTATTGGTTTTGTAAATGACAATTTATATTTATATATTGTTATTGACAATGCCAATAACGATATATAAATATAAAATGTCATTTACAAAACCAATAGCTCCAACTTTCCTACTGCGAGACCTATTGGCAACGCCAGTGCTTGTTAAATTAGATGCTGCAAACGGTGGAGAATTTCCTTTGTGGGTCAAGTTGCTATTAACAAATGCTAGGGCTGTTCTTTCGTATGTCATCAAATTGAAATCTGCAAGGAAAAGCAAAGAGCCAGAAAAGACTCAAGCAGGAACGCAGTGCTAACATTAACATTTTACCAGTCTCCTTTTCCGCAAGGGTATTTTCAGGATTTACAAGGCTGCAAAGGAAAATGTAGCTTGCAAATAGATTTTTTTGTTTGTAATCTCCATTAGCTGTATCTAGCTGTTGAGGAATACCAAAGATACCCACTAAGGCAGAGCATGAAGTAACTGCAAAATTGAGTTAGCAGACCATTCAAGCCAAGTTTTCACTTTCACCCACGGCGCGCGTATGTTTAACCCTTCTCCAGTTTGTCAATGAACTTAATTAGTCATACAAATGCTTTATTTTGGCAAACACAACATGATAAGGCTTTGAATTATTTAGGAAACATTTATGCAGTTAGCAGCAGCTGTTAACTATCAGGGCCTTGCTCTCTCTTATTCATCCATGTGACGACAAGGCCCTTGTAACGGGCTTAAATAACTTTAAAAAATGCCCGCCTGGGCCTTACCTGGGCTGGTAAAATGGCTGACTCCGGAGTTAACTTTAATCCAGTCCTACACCAAACAGCAACCTGCTGTCAGTGCTGTGGCACTGGCAAGCAGCAACCATTAGCAGTGGCTGCTGCCAGCACTGCAATAATTATGGGCTATCTTGGGACTCAAGTCAGCTCTAAAATGCAGTCGTCTTGCAAGAGTCGAATGATTGCGCAGTAAATGCCATCCAGTAAGTACCACCAGACACCACCACAGTGGAGAGTGCAGACTCACGTGTGGGAAACAGTCTCTGAGGTAGAGTCTGTGCAGATTCGATTACTCGGCTTCCCGCCTGCCACACCCCTTTCCAAACTCGTCACAGGGTGGGCCTCACCATACCCTGTAATGAGTTGGAAAAGGGGTGTGGTGACAAGCTCTCCACTCCCTTATTGACGTGGAGGGTTAGCGATATTGGGCTTGGTATTAAAACGCCCGTGGCTAACTTAACCTCAACACCATCAGGGGGTGGAGACTGGGCCTTGAAGCTAGGTCTTTGCAGAGCTGATGACATGACAGCCTTCAGGGCTGTGAGATTGTCAGCCGGCAAACACTTAAGCTTCTTTTGGGCCACCCGGTAAGAATTCATTGCAAGGTGAGTCAGTCACATCATGTGACAATATGCATCCCGGCTCCACAATGGCCACTGTCACGGCGGCTGTATCGGAGAGAGGAGCAGACAGTGCCCTGTGTTTTAGCAATATGGAAGACAACAAAAAACAGGAATTTTTTTATTAAATGAAAAATGAGCACTTTTGTTGAATTTAACGGGGGCGGAGCCCTGACGCCCATGTAGAGAAACCGCCACTGCCAACAATACTATTTAGTAATCCCTCAATCACTGTAAGTCTTACCTCATGTATACGCCCCTCGGAAAGCTTCCTTTCTACAATTGAAACTATGGTTAATTTTGAGACCAGGGACCAATGGAGAGGGGGGCAACCCTGCCTCGTCTGGCCATGGACTGGCCCACATGTTCCCACTCTTGCAATGGTATTTGCATAGGTTGCGTCCAGGCACATCCCACACCACAGGAGAAGTAAGAGTGCTAGCGGCACCTGGGTCATGTTGCTCTTCCTCCTGCACCCACCACCAGCAGCAGTGAGATATGGGCCTTGTGGTCCTGGGCCGTGCGCGTCTCATGGGAGAAGTCATAGGTCTTTAAGTGCTTGGGCCGTTTTGCTCCTCATACCGCCCCCTCCACCTGCAGCAATGAGTTGTGGGCCTTGTAGTCCGCTTGGAAAACCATTTTAACAGATAAGAGATTACTGGAATCTGGCAACTTGCCCAATGCGATTGTTCTAATCAAGATAGGCATATTCGGTAATGTACACCACTAAAGGTATTGTTCATCAATAAGATATTTTACATTTACTCTGTCTCCGTTTTTGCCCAGAATGGACCTCTTGACAGGCGAGTTGATGCAGGCGTGAACTGATAACAGAGTCATCACCACTTTTGATGAGACAATTGTGCAGCCAAAGCATTTCACTGAAGAGTCTTTGCGAACACACCTATCACACAATCTGAAAGCCCATTGGGGGGAACGTATAACACAGTGGAATAAAAATGTTAAAAGGCACACAGGCAAGTGCAGGGAAAAAATAAAGGGACAATAGAAGCAGAAAGGACCATCTTCATTACCCATGTCTGTCATCACCAATGATAAAAGTGACAGAGAGCACAATAATAAAAATAATATGATGGCATGAAACATCAAGTTAACGGGGAAAAAACAAGCCATTATCATCATAAATGTATTCAGTACACCTTATCCTAAAAAGAACTAAAAATTATAATTTATTAGTATGAGTTGAGCTGTGATGACCCTAAGCCACCCTGTCTCTTCATTACCATTTTAGTGTATTTATACTGATTTGCATTACATAAAATTCATACTATAGCTTGTATATATTATTACCCTTCTTTTTTAAATGTAGAGAAAGGAATCTGAAAATGCTGTTGCTTTTATCTGTGTAAATGCTTTTATGTATGCTTGTCATGGCTCCGAGTAAAGTTATATATGATATGATATTATTACCCTTTAGAGCCTCCACATGCCACTACAGATCTGATCTCAAGTGATGATGAGCAAAAGTTAAATTACAGATAAGCTGCTCTGTATTGTCTCACTTTCCTCATTCGTAATTATAGAATCAAGTGGCCCTAACCCAAAATGTTCATGTAGGACAAATATGAGAAGGTTTATACAAGCCACTGTGATGATGAGTACCTGCTTTTCTACCTATGATAAGTTCAAGCCTGTACTCCACATAAGTATACATTTATTGGACTTGTTCATTATGAATGCAAGTCATTCTTTAGTAAGAGGCTATTTTAAATAATTTAAATGTCCATTCCACTAAAATTGTCCCTGGCTCTGCCCTCAAATGTCTCAGAATACATAACGTATTTGCTGCCAATGCTGTCACTATCCACCTAGGTATGTCAATCAATCAATCAATCATGGCATTTATATTGCGCGCTACTCACCCGGAAGGGTCTCAAGGTGCGTGGGGAGGGGGGTCTGCTACTGCTCGAACAGCCAGGTCTTGAGCTGTTTCCTGAAGGCGAGGTGGTCCTGGGTTAGCCGCAGGTGGATGGGCAGGGAGTTCCATGTCTTAGCCGCTAGGTAGGAGAAGGATCTTCCTCCGGCGGTGGCTCTCTGGATGCGAGGCACAACGGCGAGGGCGAGGTTCGCCGATCGCAGCTGGGGGGTGGGCGTGTAGAAGGTCAGGCGGTCGTTGAGGTACCTAGGGCCCAGGTCGTGGAGGGATTTGTGTGCGTGGGTGAGGAGTCTGAACGTGATCCTCTTGTTGACAGGGAGCCAGTGTAGGTCTCTCAGGTGGCTCGAGATGTGGCTGCGTCGGGGGACGTCCAGGATGAGTCGGGCGGAGGCGTTCTGGATGCGCTGGAGTCTCTTCTGAAGCTTGGCTGTTGTTCCGGCGTAGAGGGTGTTTCCATAGTCCAGTCTGCTGGTGATCAGGGCCTGGGTGACCGTCTTCCTCGTCTCGGTCGGAATCCATTGGAAGATCTTGTGGAGCATGCGGAGTGTGTGGAAGCAAGATGAGGAGACGGCGTTGACTTGTCTGGTCATCGATAGGGAGGAGTCCAGGATGACGCCCAAGTTGTGTGCGTGGTCTGTTGGCTTGGGTGCGGAGCCTAGGGCTGGGGGCAACCAGGAGTCGTCCCATGCGGAGGGCGATGGTCCCAGGATGAAGACTTCTGTCTTGTCCGTGTTCAACTTTAGGCGGCTGTTGTTCATCCATTCGGCGACGTCTTTCATCCCTTCGTGGAGGCTTGCTTTGGCGGTGTCGGGATCTTTGGTGAGGGAGAGGATCAGCTGGGTGTCATCGGCGTAGGAAATGATGTTCAGGTTGTGATTGCGAGCGATGGCAGCTAGTGGTTTCATGTAGATGTTGAAGAGAGTGGGGCTGAGCGATGATCCTTGCGGGACGCCGCAGATGACTTCGGAGGCCTCCGAGCGGAACGGCGGGAGGCGTACTCTCTGTGTTCTTCCGGAGAGGTATGAGGTGATCCAGTCCAGGGCCTTCCCTTGGATGCCGGTGTTGTTGAGGCGTTGGACTAGGGTGCGGTGGCAAACAGTATCGAATGCAGCGGAGAGGTCTAGTAGGATGAGAGCAGCTGTTTCTCCGTTGTCGAGCAGGGCTCGGATGTCGTCAGTGGCTGCGATGAGGGCGGTCTCGGTGCTGTGATTGGCTCTGAATCCGGACTGCGATGGGTCGAGGGATTCGTTCGTCTCGAGGAAGGCGGCCAGTTGCTTGTTGACGACCATTTTGATGACTTTGGCCGGGAAGGGAAGGAGCGAGATGGGGCGGAAGTTCTTGAGGTCGGTCGGGTCCACTGTTGGTTTCTTCAATAGTGCGCTGAGCTCGGCGTGCTTCCAGCTCTCAGGGAAGGTGGCTGTGTTGAAGGAGGTGTTGATGATGTCTCAGAGATGGGGCGCGATGGTGGGGGCCGCTTTGTTGAAGACGTGGTGGGGGCACGGGTCGGTCGGCGATCCCGAGTGGATGGTGTTCATTATGCTTGTCGTGTCTTCGGGGGTCACCTCGGTCCATGTCTGGAGGATGGCGGATGGGTGCGTAGGTTCGATCGATGGGTGCGGGGGTGGAGTGCCGAAACGGTTGTGGATGTCGGAGATCTTGCGGTGGAAGTACGAGGCGAGGGAGTCGCAGAGGTCCTGTGAGGGGGTGATGTCGTTGTTGCCGGTGCTGGGGTTGGAGAATTCCTTGACGATGTTGAAGAGCTCCTTGCTGTCATGGGCGTTCTTGTCCAGTCGTTCCTTCAGAGATTTCTTCTTTGTGGTGCGGATGAGCTGGTGATGTCTGCGGGTGGCGAGTTTGAGGGCGGTCATGTTGTCGGCGGTCTTGTTGAGGAGCCAGGTCTTCTCAAGGGTGTGGCAGGCCTTCTTGGAGTCCTTGAGTTCGTCAGTGAACCAGGGAGCCTTCTTGCTTCTGGGCCGGGTGAGTGGGTCCTTCAGTGGGGTGAGGTCGTCGGCACTTGTGGTCAGCCACTGCGTGAGGTTGCTGGCTGCTGTGTTAGGGTCCGTTGTCCTGACGGGTGGGTTCTGGCTGAGGGAGGTGGCGAGCTGGTCGGCGGTGATCTTGCTCCAGTCTGTGGGGAACCTGCTTCGGGTGGTGGTGGACCGTGTTCTTTGTGAAGCTGAAGTGGACGCAGCTGTGGTCGGTCCAGTTGAGTCCGGTGGAGTGACTGAAGGAGACGTGCTTGCTGGAGGAGAAGATAGGATCGAGCGTGTGGCCCGCGTAGTGGGTGGGGGTGTTGACCAGCTGCTTGAGTCCGAGGGTGGCGAGGTTGTCCAGCAGGGTGGTGGTGTTGCGGTCGTTGTTGTTCTCCAGGTGGAAGTTGAGGTCCCCGAGGAGGATGTAGTCGGTGGAGGGGAGGGCGTGTGGGCTGATGAAGTCCGTGATGTCATCGCAGAACTGTGCACGTGGTCCGGGGGTCTGTAGAGGAGGGTGCCTCTGAGGGTCGTCTTGGGGTCTGTGTGGTTCTGGAAGTGGAGGTATTCGGCGGCGCTGAATGTGTTGATGGAGTCAGTCGAGATGCGAATGGTGCTCTTGTGTACGATGGCGATGCCTCCTCCGGTCTGGTTGATGCGGTCCCTCCTGATGATCTTGTAGCCGTCCGGGATGGCTATGGCGATGTCGGGGGCTGAGGAGGCGTTCATCCAGGTTTCCGTGAGGAAGGCGACGTCTGGAGATGCGGTGTCGAGGAGGTTCCAGAGTTCCACGGCGTGGCGGTGGATGGAGCGGGTGTTGAGCAGGATGCACTTGAGGTGGTTGTTGCTTCCAGTCTTGGCAGGTGCGGTGCAGGTTCGGAGGCAGGAGAAGTTGCAGGATCGGCAGAAGAAGGGTCCATGGGTGCGTCGCGGGGATGCTCGGTAGCATCCGGGGGCTCGGGCGGTGTTGAGTGCGATGAGTGTGGCGAAGTTGTAGGTCCTGCGGGAGGGCTGGTGGGCACGGGGGCCAGGGGGTCTGGCGCTGGGCGCGGTCCAGGCGCGGATGGGCGCAGACGGACTTACCTTTGGCGCACCTTCGGCGCTCAAACGGCGCTCCCGCTGGGCACGTCCGCTGCGCGGTCGCTGAGGGGGCGTCATAAATAAGGAGCCGGGAGGTAGGGTCAGCTGGGAGGCGGGAGCGAGGTGGCCAATGGGCAGGGAGGGAAGGCGGGACTGCAGGCGGAGGCGGGAGCAGGAAGGAGGAGACAGGGGCAGCGGCAGCGGGAGAACGGGGGGGAAGTGACCGGGACAGCGGCGGCAGTCAGCGGGCGAGGAAGGGGCAGCAGCGGCAGGCAAAGAGTGGCAGGCGGTACCTACGAGGCAGCAGGTACCAGGCAGAAGGCAGCGTCAGTCAGCAGTCACAGTGGTAGGCAGGCACCAGGCAGTGGCAGGCAGGCAGGCGGCAGAGCAGTGGAGGAGGAGCGACCGGGTGTGGGGGCACAGGGGGTCACACTGACCAGTTCGCCACGGTCCCTTTAAATAAGGAGCCGGGAGGTAGGGTCAGCTGGGAGGCGGGAGCGGGGTGGCCAATGGGCAGGGAGGGGAGGTGGGACTGCAGGCGGAGGCGGGAGCAGGAAGGAGGAGACAGGGGCAGCGGCGACGGGAGAACGGGGGGAAGTGACCGGGACAGCGGCGGCGGTCAGCGGGCGAGGAAGGGGCAGCAGCGGCAGGCAAAGAGCGGCAGGCGGTACCTACGAGGCAGCAGGTAGCAGGCAGAAGGCAGCGCCAGTCAGCAGTCACATCGGTAGGCAGGCGCCAGGCAGCGGCAGGCAGGCAGGCGGCAGAGCAGTGGAGGAGGAGCGACCAGCTGTGGGGGCATATGTGGTTGTTTAAGCCTATTATCCCTCTAATCTTGCAGTATGGTCGTATGCACTAATGGTAGTATTTGAAAGGCCGATGTTAAAGTCATGTTGTGCCCTATATTTTCCCAGTATTTCTGTAAATCTGGACATTTACAATGTATATGGAAGTTGTGGCATCCTTCTTGGTTGCTTTTCCAACATTTATCATGCCAGATGACACCTACACTTTTCAGTCTTGTGGAGGCCAATAATGGGGGTTGGGCACCATGCCAACTTGCCAAACCATGCCAAACAAAAACGATTTCTGCAGCTGTGGCCTCGTCTGAAACACCTAGGCATTAGATACGGTTTCCATGACTCAGCTACCATGCTTATGACAATGGGGCAAAGGATTTAAAGAGGGGGTCTTCCACTAAGGCAAAGGAGCATCGCCCAACTGCTTAGAAGCAGTGAAAGAAAGGAAAAATAAAATGATAATAGCTTGATATAATTATCCTTATATTTTGTCCTGCTACAGCAGCTTGGTGGGGCGGGGAAGGGCTGGTCTTCTCACAGAGCAGGGCAGGGGAGGAGTGTTGGGAACACTGTAGTTCACATGGCTCTTTGGCTGGCCCATGAAGGTCAGCCAAACAGTCATGGGCACTTAGCATGTTCTCCATCCAGGCTACATAACAGCCTGGGTGGAGAACATGGCAAGGCCCCCAGTCCCCATCTGAGCACTGATCCATGGAGTTCCGACCAATCACGACGCTGCATTGCAGTGTTATAATTGGCTCAGGGAAGCCTGGATGTGCTTCCTCTTCGGCGTCTTCAGCCCGACGCGGAGGAGAGACGACATTGGAGAGACAAGTGAATGTTTTTTTAAATCTTTTTTAGGCCACCTCACCCCTCTCCCCCCACTTTCCATCCCACCACCCCAGAACTGTGCCAGTCACCACTGCAAAGGAAATTGATGACCAGGGACAATTGGAGCGGTTATTGGGCACATTCAAGGACACAGACATAGATGTCACAACGAGCGCTGAAGGTACTGAACGGCGGACCCTACGATATAACAATGTCACGCCATCCACCATACCTGAGGAACGTTTAAAACTGGAAAAAGTCACTAGAGCGTCGTCCAAGGGACCCAAACACAGAATGCTGTGCAAGCATTGTCAACTCCGAGACAAGACCAGTTAACTACTGAATTTTCCCAGGTGCCCTAGACCGGGATCCATGAGGCTGGTGATTGATCCGGTGGCCATAGGTCATGTCATGGTATGTCAGACATGCCATAATGTTTAACTTCCATTACAAGTTCATGATCTCCCTCTCTCTGCATATAACATGACTTGGCTGAAGACAAGGACTCTGGTCCAAAGAGGCTAAGATGGACGCAGCCAAGCAACTGGGCATGCAACTATCCACCTGACTAAGGATTCAGTTGGTTTCCTACCACAGTGAACACTACCTCCCCTTCCTCCCCTAGCTACACCTCTCCTTACTACCAAGATGAGATCTTCTGCTTCCCCATCATTAGTAGTTCCACAATCACAGAGACACACTGAGGTGATTACACAGGCTTTTCCATCCTCTCCAACCATCTGGCATAGATGGGTGGAAACACATTCACTACGCACCCACAAAATAATAGCACTGTTGATACAATCTTACAGTGATACTCGCCAGCATCAAAACCTTTGGTTCTTAGGGTACCAGCATTGCACCAGCCCTCTTTATTCTACAATTCTTGGTTGAAATTGGGACTATATGCATTGTAGACACATCACATTTTTCTATAATATCCCTAAATGTAAATGGCCTCTCTCACTACATCAAAAGGAAGAAAATATTGGACTATACTCACTCCCTCCACCCAGACATTGCATTACTTCAGAAAAGGTACCTCTCTTGTTTGAAGAGCAAGAATCTTAGGAGAGAATGGGTAGACAGAGAGTGCTACACCAGTAAAATCACCCCAGTAGAAAACCATCCCCCCACATCTAAGCTTCACTGTAAAGAGGGAGTGTCCATTTGAATTGCAAAACATCTCCCATTCAGAATTAATAAAATATGGAAGGACCCACAAGGCTACTAAGTATTTATATGAGCCTTATTTTAGAAACAGACACTTCTGATAGGCTGAGGCTCCATGTATGTACTAACACAAATCATGAGTACAACTCTATCTGGCATTGCTAAGATTTTATACCAAACTCCCCAGTCAGACTCTATCCGGTTCGATCATCGAACTGGATAGAGTCTGACTCGGCCATACGCCAATACCTCACTGTAGGAGACCTCGTCAATATCCAAATTAAAGACACCATTTTGTGTCATTACTATCAAGCCTATAAGGTACATTTTATCGTGGAGCATTCGAAGCAGGCAGCCCACACCTCATGATCGTGAGCACCCGGCTGGGTACTCACGTGAGTGCTTTTTGATTATTTTTCCACAAACACAGGAGATTACACCTTCTCCTGGGCTGTTCCCTTAATTCAGATATCACCAGTACCAACTGTCCTGAAGAAACCCCACACCCACCAAGGGGTTGAAACACCGTCGACACGATTACAAAAAGACCTCAAATAGCTGGTGTTATCGGACATCTTTCCTGTTTCATATCTATTGGTTCTTTTTTGTACATATGGAAACCGTTCTTTACCAAATCACTGTACATAATTGATCACTGGTTCCTTGTTTCACTTGGGGATGCACTGCACAAAATATTAGAACTGTTAAAAATCTTTAAAAAAATGATATATTCACATATCAATGTCTTTTCTTTTGTTGCAAATATAAACATTGAATGTGTTTAATTGTGTAGTGGTACTTTTCCCTCTTGCATTATCCCTTTCCTAACAAATGTATTGCCATTTCACATTTATTATTCCATTATTATTTATCGTGTCTATAACAACATATTTTGTTCTGGCACCCAACAACAAATGTCACTATAGTCTGACATTGGCCTAGTCATGTTATTTGAAGGCTGATATCTAGTTAACTAATTTAAACTAAGCATTATTTTTTGTTTATGAAAAATTACTCTGACAGTAAGGCACAAACCTAAATATTCTTGTAAGCATTTAAAGAGAGCCATCTTCAATTCACCTTTGCCTAAGTGTTGCGTGGTGGTAGAAAGGCCAACAGTGAATGCCTAGTGCACTGCGTTAGGACCCCTTTTCTATTGCACATGACTCACCACCCCAACTCGAGATTCAAAAGTTGTTTCAATCTACCTGACTGGATTTTGGTAATAAAACATTGATAAATGTTTGACTGGTCTGTGATACATCACTTGACAACACCAAATTGGTATGGGGTTGTAGTCCCATTTAAGGAGTCAGTAAAACTTTACTGACTCCAAAAATAGGATTAGTACATTAAAAATGCATTTTGTGATCAAACTTTCTGAATTGGTGTGTGCAAACGTAAACATGCTTTGCATATCTGGCCCCTACATCATAAAACCAAAGAGAAGCATGTGCTTCCTCTATTGGGCAATAGTTTTCTGTGAGCCTTTCTAAACAGTGGCACCAGGAGTGGCCTTTGTGGGAAAAGCAGTATCAACGTGACAAACTGGATGTTAAGGGATCCCAGGTCACTTAAAGTTATCATCTTAGATTAGCCAGGCATTTTTATTTACTTTTCAATTTAGATTTGCTTTAAGCAATTTTAATACCAACTTGCAGTTACATCTCCTTCCTCTCTTATATTAACTATTATCGTATCAGCAAGGTAAGTGGAGTTTTGAGTGGTAAGAATAGTAAATCTATACTTCTCTATATATGTTTACTGTGGTAATATGTTTGCAGTTGATATTCTGAAGTTGATGTAAGTGCAGGCTGATTTTATTGACTAATATTTCCATACACAAATGTTGAGCCTCAAAATACAGTGTTGCTGCAGATTACAGTATGTATGTATTAAGCATAGCCGTACAGCGTCAGTAATTAAATTAGCTACTGATTCAAACTTTGGTAACTTTTTAAATAATCTACTGTGAGAAAGTGGATTATTAATTGAAGTGGGTTGTAGTCCTCTTCAAATTCAATTTAATTCAATATAAACTTTATTCCTTTTTCACAATTAAAAACCATAAAAGTATACTAAAACACAGCCCTGCAGTACAGATTTAGTCATTAATACATCAAATAAAAAAACAGAGAACATATAATCGTTAGCAGCCCTAAGATATAAAAATTGTACTCGCATTTCTTGTTTACAAATTTAAAATCAAGACATACATATAAAAATAATTAATCAAAACTGGCCCTAGACTTGATTGCAGACTTTAAAAAACCGACAATAAAAGGGATACAATCTTCCCTCAATAGTTTCAGAAACAGGAGAGCTGGCTGAGCCTGTATAAAATTCATCTTTTTGAAAACAGAAATAAAAAAAATATATCCGGGGGACATCATTAAACTTACATAAAAACATAAAATTTAAAATATCCTGTGGGGACATCTCGTTGCAACCACAGGTTGCTAAATGTTGGCCTTTCCTGCAGCCCCTTGGTACAGCAAGCAGGAGATGAAATAGATCTAAACAAAAACCTGGTCAACAGATAGCGATCATAATTCTTGAGGGCCCCCAGCAGATATGGCTCAGCCCCTAGTGTGGTTTTCAACATAACAAATTTGCGCACACTAGGTTTAAACAATTCAATCTCCTCCCTTTCCTGGGATTTCAGAGTAAGGAAAGCTTCCTTAATTAATCCTATGTCTTTTTTACAAATTGATTCAGGGTTACTGAAAAGATTTGAGCGATTAAGTTTTCCCAGCATTTGTTTTATATACTGAAACCACAGGATTCTCGACATATTGTCAAGTGTCATGCAATCTTTTAAAATTTGTTGCGTCATCAACAAGTGCTCGCTTGTCCAGATCTTTAACCAAAAAATAATAGGACACAGGGCCAAAGTATCACACAAAAAGGGCATGCCTAGTTCTTCGTGCACTATCAAGTTGGCTGTACCTCCAGGCACTCCTAACACGCGCTTTAAACGTTTATTTTTCGTCACCTGCAGTCGGTCCAGACTATTATAACCCTAAATTTGGCTCCCGTAAGTAGCAGTTGCAACACTTCTGGCTTGATATATTTTCATTAGTCTTGCAATTGGTCTATTACCTAGTTTCGAGGGGAAATCAAATGTAGCACTATTCAGTCTTATCATATCTCCCTCTTTTCTCTGTTTTAACGGGCCCCAGGCAAGCTTGTCATCTAGAACCACGCCCAAGTAAGAGAAAACATCTGTGCGTGGAATTCTAGCTGTGCCTGCTCTAAACTGAAAGCGGGAATTTTTTTTCCGAGTCCCCAACTGCATAACAAATGAGTTCGAATTATTGACTGTCAAATCCCAGTCTCCCATAAAAGTGGAGAAAAGTTCCAAAAAGTGACTGCAGACCCCTAGCAGTTCTAGAAATAAGAACCGCGTCGTCCACGTATAAAAGAATTGGAAGTGGACGTCTCTCTATATATGGACAGTTAATAGCTGCAGCTGATAAAACCTTGTTGAGATCATTGATATAAAGGTTAAACAGGAAGGGTGCTAAAATACATCCTTGTCGTATCCCCCTCCGTAGAGCAAACGACCTGGAAACCTCCATGTTTTAAGAGTACCGCACCTGAGCAATGGTTTCACGATGTAAATCCTGTAGGAAATTCACAATGCTACAGTCAGCTCCCATGGCCCTCGTGGACTGCCACAGCTTCTCCCGATTTACACAATCGAATGCTGAGGACAAGTCCATGAAGACCAGGTAGATGGTTCCCGACTGTGCAATTGTATATTTGCTAATAACCATTGTCAGGTTAAGGCACTGGGCTACCATAGACCTTCCCGGGCGCAGCCCATATTGAATGTCTGCTAAAATATCATGATCCTCCGCCCAGTTGGTAAGTCTCTCCAGGAGCATCCGCCCCACCACCTTAACCACTGAATAAAGTAACGAGATTGGGCGGTAGCAGTGGGGGCTATCCCGGCTTCCCTTCTTAACCCCTTCGCTGCTGCTGACGAGCTCAGCTCGTCATCAGCCACGGTGGTCATGTGCGGATGACTAGCTGAGCTCGTCATGTAACGCGGCTTTTAGAAAAAAGCCGCACAGGGGAAAAATAAGCGCCTCAGCGATGCGGTTAAATGTGGGAACTATGGTGGAAGTGGCCCAGGACATCCCACCATAGCCGCAGCATTGAGTACAGAGGTTAAGATTGGTGCCCAAAAAACAGAGTCTGACTTGAATAAATCGGGGGGTATTCCATCTGGCCCTGGTGCCTTTTTGCAAGTTAGGACAACAATACCTCTTTCAACCTCTCCCTGTGTGAAAACTAAAATTGGATCACCAGCAGAACTGTTGTCGGAGCAAATAATGGGATTCGGGTCTTCAAACATCGCTATAAAGTAAGAGACCCATTCCTCCTCTGTGATATGTGATCCCAGAGTGCTTACCTCCCCATTATCTACTATTGGCTTATTAATTATGCCCCAGAACCTAGCACTATCTTTAATTGTAGATGCTTTGATCAACTCTATCCAGGCCATCTTTTTCAATCTAGATTTCATGTTTGCCAGTGTTTTTTATAGACAGATTGCATATCCTTTATCAGGATGCGGTTCCTAGGAGTTCCTTTAAGGGCCCTATGTAGGTTATTAGAGGCCTGTGTGCATGCAGCATCAAACCATCTTGGTTTGGGGCTACCCTTTTTGCTTCGTGGGGCAGATAGTAGATCCCCTATTGTACAGGAAATATTTCCAAAAGCAGAATTACAAGACGCTATGTCCTCTTCACCGACCTCCTTGATAGTATCATAGAAACCCTATGGAGATATCCGTGACCATTTTAGTCGCCTATTTCCACTTGTGAGTCGAGCAACACCATTGGTGCAACAACATTTTTAGGAAATAAGACAGGACTGGAGCATGAAATACTGAGGGGGTTGTGATCACTATGAACATTCTCCATCACTACAAAATTATTAAAAAAGTAATATAGGGGGGATGAAAATATAATGTAATCAATAATCGTTCCCCACCCTTTCCCCTTAAATGTTTGCACTTCCATAAAGCAGCATTCATCTACTAGGGTCCAGGCAGATAACAAATTACATTTCTGCATGATGGTATTCAAACTGTCCCCTTGGGTACTATTTTCAAAGTGGATCCCTTCCACCCATGAGCATCCCAACTCTCTCAGGCAAGATACCCTGGGATCTTCACAAGGGTGGGTATTGAAGTCTCCCAAAATTAAAATATTACTAATAATTGGATACAAGGTATGAGGATGACCGCAGCACTCCGATGTGGTTATGGTGTTCAATAGGTGGAACCAAAGTCTGTATCTTATAGGTACACCGGGTGTTCACCTCCTGGATCCTGAGGTGCTAGTAACCAATTGATTGCGAAAAACTTACAGAGAGTAAGAATAACCCGGGGCACTCTTAGGCACAATGTGTGCAGTGTATAAGTAAATACGAGTAATCCAAGGTAGAGTATATAGTTTACTCAATGCATGTGGCAAGTTTTTTCATAATTGTCCAATATTCCATCATATTAACATCATATGGTGAAATTATAGAAGCTTATCCATCATTAGATGTCCATAGTAGATATATAAATCACTATTCCACAAATTGTCAAATCCCCGATGCATTTCGCGCTGAAAAGCGCTCCTTCAGGGGGTCTAGAAAGGTAAAAGGTACATATTTGTAACGATACTAGATCACAGGAGCCAGAAATACAAAGAAATAAATGAGATGAAAGTAATAGTCGTACCTAGAGTTGGAACCTAACTAGTGCAGAAGTGCATGTTCAAGATAAGAATGAGGACAGGAATCATGAGTGCCAATAACACGAAAAGAGTGAGTAATGGAACAGTGTCTAAAGATACTAGTGCTGATTAAAGAGCGGGTACACATGTAAAGAATGAATAAAGTGCGAGATTAATAAGAGCGTGCAAGCCTAAAGGGTAGTGATAGTAGAAGGGTGATGCATAGTTGAATAATACTCATAGGGAAAAAATGTGGTCATAACGAAGAAACCAATAGCCGTAATATAGACAATAGCCAAAATACAAACAAAAAGTCCCAGTGAATTAGCCAAACTCGGTGCCCAGCCGGCGAAAGTGCAAAGCGAGTACATTTAACGCGAACTGAACAAATTCTCACCCGTTAACTGTGGGAAGAAGAAGCATCGGTAAAACCGTGTAGCGGAGAAAGCCAGATCCCAGCTGTTCATGAACACGGAAGACGCCGCGCATGCGTGGTGCATAGGTATATTCCCAAAGGAAAATGAGCTTAGAAAAAAGACTTTCCGTATGTGAACCGTTATGTGCATTGCAGAAGTAAACAGCGTGTGATGCCCCCAAAAATTGTAGATAAAGATATAACCAGAAAGTTGGAATATGTAATTGCGTGGGTGTGAGATAGAAAGTAGAAAAAATGAAAAAAGTTGAAAATGAGGAAATAAGTGAGAAGTAAGAAGATACATAATACATAGACCATAAAGTGATCAAATCAAAGGTCTAGAGTATAACAAAAAATAGGAAAAAGGTGGAACGTTACGTACATAAGTGGCAATATACAAAATTATCATTAGATAAAAAAAGGGTGAGAACAATCTGAGGTAATAAGGAGAAAAAGCGAAACTAGATAGTCAAAAACCATATTGGTCACAGCAGTAAGAGAGATCAAAAAACACGAACTGGATAAAGTATATTATTGTCAGAAATTCACAAGTAACAACTAAATTCTAGTCTTTCATTTAAACCTTTTGGCTGTGTAGCCTGCAAGCGATATATCCAATATAGTTTGCGTTGAAGAAGATGTTTGTTATTGTCTTTATGAGGCTTTTTTCTATTGTTTCCAAGATTAGAAACCGAATTTGCCTGGGGTTATGTGACTGTTGTATGAAGTGTGCAGCAATGTTTGACTTCAAATTTTTTGTGCGGATATTACTCCGATGTTCATTCAACCTTACTTTAATTTTTCGCTCAGTTTTGCCCACATACGGTAAGCCGCATGGGCATTTGATCATGTATACTACATTGCTTGTGTCGCAAGTAGCATTAACTTGAAGGTTGATGGGAGTTCCTTGGGTTGGGTGGGTCATTTTGGATCCAAGTATTATGCTATTGCAGTGGCTGCAGTTATGACACGGAATATTTCCCTTAAACATGGTGTTGGTTACAATTGTAGGTTGTTTGATTAGAGCTTGTATGGTCTTGGTACGTTGGTACGCAAAAATAGGGGGCCTCTCAAAGATATGGTTGAAGTCCATGTCGGATTGTAGTAGTGTCCAGGGTTTGCAAATAACCTCTTTGATTCGGTGAGAATGAGTGGAGTATTTGGATACAAAAACAGGTCGAGTATCTTGATGCTGAACTTTGCATATGGGTTTTAGTAGATCTTCACGATTTTTGAGTTTTGCTCTATCTTCAGCACTGAGTGTGATAGTTTTAGGATAACCACGCTGGTGGAACTTGTCAATAATTTTGGAACTGTTTTATTTGTACAACTCTTCTGTCGATGCAATGCGTTTGGCTCTTAGTAGTTGAGAGTATGGTAAATGACGCTTAAGGCTGGGTTGATGAAAACTTTTGTGATGCAAGTAATTATTGCGGTCTGTTGCTTTGGTGTAGATTGAGGTTGTTAATTGGCACTCATGATTCCTGTCCTCATTCTTATCTTGAACATGCACTTCTGCACTAGTTACGTTCCGACTCTAGGTACGACTATTACTTTCATCTCATTTATTTCTTTGTATTTCTGGCTCCTGTGATCTAGTATTGTTACAAATATGTACCTTTTACCTTTCTAGAGCCCCTGAAGAAGCGCTTTTCAGCGCGAAATGCATCGGGGATTTGACAATTTGTGGAATAGTGATTTATATATCTACTATGGACAACTAATGATGGATAAGCTTCTATAATTTCACCATATGATGTTAATATGATGGAATATTGGACAATTATGAAAAAACTTGCTACATGCATTGAGTAAACTATATACTCTACCTTGGATTACACGTATTTACTTATACACTGCACACATTGTGCCTAAGAGTGCCCCGGGTTATTCTTACTCTCTGTAAGATTTTCGCAATCAATTAATAATTGGATACAACATTCTAGGGTCAGCGAAATATAAGTAACCAGTCCTCCCTTTGATCTCCCTGTTACTGAGGGAATTGCCGGGGAAAAAATGGCCTTATAACCTTACAATAGTAAGCTCTGATCCACAAGCCACGTTTCTTATAGACACATAGGGGCATATTACCAAGCAATAGCGATAATTATCGCTATTGCTTGGTTAGAGACAAAAATGTACCGCTGAGCTGCGGCGATTTTTACCGCAAATAAACCTTGGTATTACCAAGGTTTATCGCAAATGCGATAAAAATCGCTGCAATGCATGAATATCGCTGAAAAGTCAGCGATATTCATGCATTACCGAGCTAATGCTCTTAGCCATGTTATCCAGCTCCCATTGGATAACATGGCTAAGAACTGCTCAGGGCAGGTGTTCACTTTTGGAGATATTCGCGCTTAGCGCGAATATCTCCAAAAGTTGGTAATAGGAGATAGCGATGTTAGCGACTGTTTTCAGTCGCTAACATCTTGGCACGCCCACTTTGCATGTCATTAGTGATAAATATCACTGACATGCAAAGTGGGGCCCAAGATGGTCGCTATCTTCTACTAGCTGTCGCTAACTGGTGTTAGCGACAGCTAGGTAATAGGGAGATCATTTTATCTCCGCTTTCTTGGCTTTTAAAGCCAAAAAAGCGGAGATAAACCCCCTTGATAATATGCCCCATGATTTTAAATTGCCTAATAAAAGATTATCATGAGGGTTTTGAGAACTTACTTGCCAGGCCAGCAATATTCTAGGTTATATTATCAGAAGTTTGTTGCCTCTGAGGTACTGTTAATATACTACCCTCGTCTGCAGGTCTGCTTGGGAAGATGATGCCAGTTTTAAGTTCTAGGCCACCCCCAAGAACTCTCCAGCAGTCAATCACAAAGCTCCAAATCTGAGAGAGGTGAAAACCTGTTCATTAGATCAACGGGCAGAGTAAACAAGTTCAGTGAATTTGTGCGGGCATATACACTGTTCTCGCCACAAACTCCCCTGGCCTCAGTGCGATATGCTAGTTCTATGGGGAGATGAGCAGGATGTAGTACAGGATATGGATCGCTGTAACAAAAAGGCTGGTGTCTGTATTGACCAGGGGAATAAAAATACTCTAATGATAGAGCCGAAATTACTGTAATGGGACCCCTGCCTCGGCTAGTATTGTTTGATGCAAGTAGCCTCTCAGCTATATGGGGACTGTTAAAATTCACAATTACACAATCCTTCCACCCACCTTCTTGCTGCTGCCAATCCAGTCCACTGTTTGCACCATATTGATATGCTTTCCTACCCTTGAGGCCATTATGGTATTATGACTCATCCAGTGAAGCACTTTATTCTTAAGTTGAGTAAAATCCTCTGTTGTTCCCTGTGGTAGTTGGGGCACATTGGCCAGGACTGTCACATAAGGTAGGGATTCTGGTGACAGGTCAATCCTAGGGAGACACTCCTCTGAGCCTTGCTAGTCTCCTGAACTACAGGATTGAGGCTCTTACTTAAATTCTGGGCCCGATTTCCCTCTCTTGTGTTGGATAACAGGCGATAAATCCTGCTTCCAGAATCTCCATTATCAAGTCCAACTGGGGCCAAAGTGGGGTTTCCCTTCTCAGAATTAAGCAATACATCTGGTGCTACTGGTACTGCTACTGGGGCTGAGGCGGAAAGTACTAAGGGTGCTGAAGGAACTCCTGATGGTACAATTACGGGAGCTGTCAGAGCTAAGGGATCTATGGGGGCCTTAGATGCAATAGCAAAGATCTTAATTTCGATCTGCGTTAGACGATTGACTATGGTTCCAGTTTCAAGTCCAACAAGGAAGTTAGAACTGACTGAAAAGAATCCATAATTCATTTCATGTCCAAGCACTGCGGAGATTCAGGGTAGTCATACTCCCTGTGCTTAGTTTTGCTTTCTTTGCATTTCCCCCAGCTGCCTGGGACTTTCTCTTGATTCCTGAGGGCACCACCCCCTTATCTATTCTGGCTTCTCCCACATAGGCCACCTTCTTTTGTTCAAACATTTGATGAGTATCTAGTAGTCTTAGCGCTGCTCTGCTGCTTTTGGTGGTATTGCCTTTTCCCCCTGTAAGGAAGGCCCAGCATGATCTACTTGATTAGCAATGTGGATGGCAGGGGATAAGTAGGTGATATCCCTAATGATGCTCCTGGGCTGCTATCTGGTTCAATATAGCGGTATGAAGATAAATCGTCCTGAGCACCCACCCTAATATCCCCCTGATTGAGGCAATGCTGTTTCAGCAAGCGAGATACAGGCGAGCGGGATAGGCGCCTATGGTTTAATTCTATTTCTTTATCAATAACCGCAGCTGCTCTTATTAAAAACGCTTCCATGGTGGCCACAGGAGCAGCTGCACTTTGGATCGATTTCGCAGTACCTGTCTTTGCCCTCAGTCCCACCATTGTATATTAGGCACAGCTATATTAATAATTGCACTTCAATACAGCCTGTAAACAACAACAGTGCGGATTCTTCCCCCTACTGTTAAATGTTCAGCATTAGCCCAAACAGTAGAATGGTATAACCCAAAAGGGCCACCGCATAGACAAAACAAAAAGAGAGAGAAACACTGAAGCCACCCTGCTTGCAGCTAGTCAAGTGAGTGATAGAACCACAAAATCCCCCTTTTCAGCTCCATGCGGGGTAGGCCACGACTACCTGTACCCCAACCCAACACTGTTCATAAATATGGTCCTTGTCACAGTACCTTTAAAAATCCAACGATAAATAATGTGGTCCAACCCGGCCTCTGTCGGTCTATGACGGGTAAGGACGGGCCTGGGTTGCGTGGGGCGGGAGCGCTTATGACAGGGGAGAGGCGTCGCTGTTCTGGCGTCACCGGGCCACGCTAGGCAGAGGATTGCAGGCAGTGTAGTTCCTCCTGCCAGCCGTTCCCTTCACGGCGATGATACCGGCAAGTGGGCAAGGGATGCAAGCCGCTCCCCTCCTGGCGCACCCAAATGGAGAGCAAGCCGTTTCCCTCAATGCGGAGTCAAGGTAGGCAGAAAAATTGTTCAAGCGCGTCAGAGTCAATCTTATCTTACGATAGCAACCGGCTGCGCTGGTTATGCAGGTCATTTTTTCCCCCCCTTATTTCCCTCTCATTATCTCTTTGGCCTTTCAGCAGAATTTTCAGATCTTTAGCAGTCAGGATCAGCGGGGGCTCACGGCTTCGTGCCCAGCCCAGCACTGCTTTAGATAATTATGCTCGCAGATCAAAGCCGCTCGGAGCAGCCTCTTTCTCCTCACCTGCTGCGGGCTCCATCCACACCCGCTGGGGGAGCCTGGGGGAGCCTTGCCATCGGTCAAGCGTCGCACCAGGAGAGACAAGAGAACAACACCCTCGGAAACAGAGAACGCTCCACGCTCCAGCTGGCCTGGAGTAAATCTTGGCTCAGCGGAACTCAGCAGGGTTCATAAAATGCGCCAAAGTTCTAACATAAAACACACAACCTGACTTTACATTTGAAAGTGACATCAAATCAGTTTTATCACCTTACCAGATGTCCTAAATACATGATATGAAGATTCATCTTTAGAGCCTAAATAAGTAGCTAGAAAGACGAGGAGGTAGGTACAAGCTCTGTGATTGTTTTAGATGAAGCATGATACTAGTTAATAAAGTCTTGATGCAAATTATTTGAATTTGGAATGGAACATTTTTAAAAATGTTTAATATGAATGTTAGAGATGGAGTGTGAAATATTTTCATGACTGAAATATATCTTATGAGAAATGTTGGAAAGGTCTTACATTTTTTTCCTCAATTCATCTCTTTTATAGATGCCATCAATTGTGATAAGTGTCCAGAAGACCACTGGTCAAACCCAGAGAGAAATGAATGCATCAAAAAGGTTCTGGAATTTCTCTCCTTTGATGAGCCCCTTGGAGCAGGCCTAGCAGCCATTGCTATTCTGTTGACTCTTCTCACTGCTGCGGTACTGACAATATTCATTAAACACAGAGACACCCCAATAGTCCGAGCTAATAACCGGTCTCTCAGCTACATGCTCCTCTGCTCACTCATGCTCTGCTTCCTGTGCTCCTTGATATTTATTGGACGACCAGTCAAGATGAGCTGCCTTTTTCGGCAAATGTTCTTTGGAGTGACATTTTCCTTTTGTGTAGGGTGCATCCTTGCTAAAACACTCCTTGTTGTGATTGCCTTTAAAGCCACAATTCCAGACAGTAAATTCAGGAGGTGGTTGGGATTCCAAGTTCCTACATTTATTATCCTAGTGAGCTCCGTGCTTCAAGTTATTATTTGTGTTACATGGTTGGGCTTGTACCCTCCTTTCCTGGAAATGAACCTGAAAACAACCATTGGAAAAATTATTGTAGCATGTAATGAGAATTCACATGCTGCCTTCTACAGCATGTTGGGCTTCCTTGGTTTATTAGCCTGCCTGAGCTTCCTAGTTGCCTTTCAGGCAAGAAAGTTGCCCAACACCTTTAATGAGACACAATTGATCACCTTCAGCATGATGGTCTTCCTCAGTGTCTGGACATCCTTCATCCCAGCGTACCTGAGCACTAAGGGGAAGTTTATGGTCTCAGTAGAGATTTTTGCCATACTGGCCTCAAGTTCTGGATTACTCTTCTGCATATTTTTTCCAAAGTGCTACATTATTATACTGAAGCCTGAAATAAACACGAGAAAGCATCTACAAGGCAAAACATAATCCCTCGGGTCTTACAAAAATGTATGAAAATGTGCACATTGACATTTGGTTGTAACAATATTTACATGGACACTGAATTTAAAGAAGTCTTATTTTATAAAATCCCCAATTCTTCAGGCTTTCACAGAATGTTAGCCTGTCTTTGAATCCTTGTGAGAAAGGACAAAGAGGGGACTGCTGTTTTCTGATGTAGTTATGCCCAAGATACTTAATATTCTAATGCTAAGTTCCCATATGAAAAGGGCAATACGAAATTATGATGGGAAGAATTTAGGGACAATAGAATGATGTAGGGTTTAAGATGTATCATTGTGTGTTACTCTCAGGGGTGCTATCCTTAATTGGTAAATTCTCACATGAGAAGTTCTACACTATTTTGACTCTTTTAGACTGTGTCCAAGTTTGCCTCCTACTATGTGTCATCAGGACTGAATACGCTATGCCAATCAGATACACAGAAAGCAGGTTGAGGTCAATACTGACTTGGGTACATAGCGTAAAAACAATTTATGTTTAGACAAATTCTTATTTCGCCAACCTTCGGAATCTCACTGTGTTCAGCCCCTCAATTCTCTCATACTGTACCTGCTTTCTCCCTACATTACTCGCTACTGTTCTACCCTTCCTATTATCTCCTACCCTCTCTGTACTTCTAACTGTGATTTCCTTCTCTCACTACTCTTCCTCTCTATCTTTTCAATTCATTTTCATTTCCTACTCTTTCTTCACTACCTCTCAGTGGCCTATTCACAAACTTAAATTGACACAGTAAATGCACTCAAATGCAAATTTAGGCTGGCACCTAACAGTAACTTTACACTTTTGTGCCATTCAATATTTGCAACTGTTTATTTATTGCTGGATGGAAACTAACATGTCTCTGCCCTTGAATTTAATTTAATGAGTTAATGTGAGTAACATTTTATTGTTTTAGTTTAAGCTTGATAATTATTATTTTACGTTAATTTACAATTGTATTTTGTGTAATGTAAATAAATTTTAATTAACATACTCTCTCTCTCTCTCAATACATATATTTTTGCTGGAAACAAACAAATGTTACAGTGGCGTTGAAATAGGGAAATAGAATTTAAAAAACCTTAGACATCCATTAAAAAAACAAAGGTTACAGGGACGTTATAGTTAGGTACCGGTTTTACACACAACCTTATAAATTTAACACTTATAGTTATACTTATCTCAAGAAACTATATGTTGTTCCCTAAGGTAACTATAACTCACAACTCCACTATGCACAGTTTTCTCTTCAATAATTTTATTGCGAATTTTGCAGTGATATTATCAATTATGTCATAGAAGATGTCATGACTGACATGTAGGGTAATTAGCACTGCATGGTGAGGTCGCTCCTTCCCTAGCCATGGCCAATGCAGGTAAGAGCGGTGGGGCAGTGTGGACGGGTGGGGGGATTTTGATGAACGATGATGAGGGAAAATTGAATAAAGAATTAATTTTCCCTCGTCATCGTCTGTCGAAATCCCCCCACTCTGCCCCACTGCTCTTACCTGCATGGGCCATGGCTACCCTCCCCCTTCTAAGCTACAGCTTGGCCTGGGGACTGGAATCTACAGGAAGAGGGACGCCGCGCATCTCCCCTCCCCTTTTATTATCGGCGGGACACTGGAGGATGGGATACCTTGTTTTGGCAATGGGGTAGTGGCCCACGCATGCCCCGTTGCGCCCAAATCTAAGTATTGTCCCCATCCCGGAAACTAGCCAACCTTGGGGACATACAAAACAATCACAGGAAAAAACGTTTTTTTTAAATTTTACAGATCTTCTGAGTATTTACTGTAATAAAATCAAAATAAATGTTTTTGGCCCCAGGCAGGATCCTTGTGGGACCCCACCACCAGGTCTAAGAGGTCAGGGCATTCCTACGCTGACCCCTTATGTATATTGTTTCAGTTTTTAACTGGAACTTGGCTGAGTCCCAAGATGATAGCCAATGCTTCTTAGTTTATGTGTTGCTACCCAATCTGATCTCACTATGAGATCTGTTGGACCCATGGAGAATTTGTGTCCCTAGATATACAAAAAAATGTTCTTTAAAAATTCAAACACTATATATATATATATATGTATATATATATATATATTCACTGAAAAAACCATAGGTTTCACACAAGTTATAGTTAGGAAGTAGCATTTGAAAAACCTATGAAATTCACTGAAAAAAACATAGGTTTGACACCAGTTATAGTTAGCTGGAAATTTTACTGACATAAAACCAATGAAATTCCACGTTATAGTTAGTTGGACTCACTATAACTTGCGCGTGTAATGCACTGCTGATGACATTACATATTATATCACTCATGACATGGTCAGTGACATCACTTATGACACCATCCAGTGAATGTGTGTCTTTCTAAAAAATAAATATGTTTTATATATGTATATGTAAAGGTCGAGGGAAGAATAAATGTTTAAATTATTGTCTTAATGAATGTTTTTTTCAAAAAGAAATGATTGGATAACTGGCTTATTAAGTGTACCTTAGTGAATACATATATTAGCGAGTAATGTTTAAATATTTAAATATATGTATCAGTGTTTCACTTTGTGAATAAGTGGCTGCATGGGTTGATGAGTACCTACATGTGTAGGTATTTGGGTTCTTAGATATTTTTTTAGTATCAGTATGAGTGTTTGTATGGTTTTGTGGGGGTATTACTAATCACATAGATGCATGAATGACTAACTCTCTCTTTGTATGTGTTTAGAAGACACCATATGTGCAGGACTGTATGGGTGGTTGAGTGTGTATATGTGTGTGTTAGTGAGTGAATGCCTGCCTCACTAGTGTCTTTATCAGTAACGAGATATGTTTTAATTTAGTATATGTGAGTATTGATATATATAAGTCAGTATATGTGAGACTAAGAGATAGAAAGAGTTCCTGTTTAAATAAGTATGTGTTTCTATAAGTGATTGTTTAAGAGAGTAAGTATGTATAAGTTTCTTTAGAAGTAACGTGGTAGTGTGTGTATAGTTTTATATGCAAATTAATGGATGTTCAATAGTTTATTTGCATGTGTGAGTATGTGTGTGAGTAACTTTTGGATGATTGTCGGTGTGTAACAGGATATATAGGTGTATCACTACATATGATGAGTGAGTATATGCATGAGTGACTATATAGAACTGTTGGTGAATGAGAGAATGTGTATATAGATGGTGGAATTACTGAATTGGTTGTTGTAACTGGTATGGGTATCTCCATTTTTTTGAAAATGTTAATTTCTATTTTCCAATATGTGTTTTAAGGGTTACATTACACTTAAAGGAGGTCTGTCATCAGTGATGTCATCAGTGATGTCACTGACCATGTCATGAGTGATGTAATATGTAATGTCATCAGCAGTGCATTACACGCGCAAGTTATAGTGAGTCCAACTAACTATAACGTGGAATTTCATTGGTTTTATGTCAGTAAAATTTCCAGCTAACTATAACTGGTGTCAAACCTATGGTTTTTTCAGTGAATTTCATAGGTTTTTCAAATGCTACTTCCTAACTATAACGTGTGTAAAACCTATGGTTTTTTCAGTGAATTTCATAGTTTTTTTGAATGCTAGTTCCTAAGTATGTAATCACGTTCGTAACTAGATAGTGTCACCGCCTACACGTCCTGAGAAGCGCATGTAAAGTCATGTGACTTGAAAACAAGACTTCCAATTGGTTCTTAGTAGTTTCTGTTCTGGAATTTACACGAAGCACTCCACCCACTTTCCTCACAATCTTTTCTACTCTCAAGAGACAACAACGTCGAGCATCTTCCGGAAGACTTTGCTGAAATGGCTGCCCTTCCGCATTCATCTTCCGAATCTGAAGGAAATGAGCGACCACCGTTAAGAAGAAAAAAGGAATCTTTCATTTGGCAATTTTTTACTTATCCTGAAGATCAAAAGAAAGTGAATGCGCCAAAAGTAACCTGCACGATATGCAATTCGGAGCTCTCAAGGGGAAATCCAAATAAAAAATATTCCTTTTCTATACACACCATGCAGCGGCATGTTAAACAAAGGCATCCTGAGCATTATGCAAAAGCATCGACAAGAGCCCTGGCCACGCTATTACCATCAGAGGTGGCCAGCACATCTTCTGGTGTACGACCTATATCTCCATCGAGTGCTGAGATGGACTTGAGACCATATCTTGCGAAGGTGCATATGAAATGCAACGAGTGTGGAGAAATTCTTTTGTATGGAGAGCAGAGCCTCGTTCTTATTAAACTCAAAATTGAAAGTCACAAATGCCCCAAGAAAAGATAAATTTCTTCACTTCATTTTCAAACTATTACATACTGAAAAATGTAGTAGCAACTTTAAGAAATCAAAAGCATCATAACACTTGTTTCCCCAAAAAAAAAAAAAAAAGTTCTTTTCAGAACTAACTCTTTGTACCAAAACAAGCTTCAAGAGCATATTAGCTGATATTTTCTCGCCGCTTTCTTTCAGTGCGCGACTGGGTGCGCGCACCCTCCTATCACGTACACGACCTGACACTTGCATGTGAAGTCATGTGACTTCTAAACAACACTTCTAATTGGTTCTTGGTAGTTTCTATTCTGGAATTTACACGCAGCACTCCACCCACTTCCATCACTTTCTTTTCTACTCTCAAGAGAGAACAACGTCGAACATCTTCCCGAAGACTTCGGTACAATGGCTACCGTTCCGCATTCATCTTCCGAATCTGAAGGAAATGAGCGACCACCTTTGACAAGAAAAACGGAGGCCACGCTATTACCATCAGAAGTAATCAGCACATCTTCTGGTGGACGACCTGTATCTCCATCGAGTGCTGAGATGGACTTGAGACCATATCTGGCGAACGTGCACATGAAATGCACGAACTGTGGAGAACTTCTTGTATACGGAGAGCAAAGCTTTACTCTAATTAAACACACAATTGAGAGTCATAAATGCTCCAAGAAAAGTTAAATTTCTTCACTTTATTTGGATAGTATGACATACTGAAAAATGTCGTAGCAACTTTAAGAAATCAAAAGCATCAAAACACTTGTTTCCAAAAAAAAAAAAAAAGTTCTTTTCAGAACTAACTCTTTCCACCAAAACATGCTCCAAGAGCATATTATAAGATGTTTTTTCGCCGCTTTATTTTAGTGCGAGACCGGGTGCGCGCACCCTCCTATCGCGTACAGGACATGACACTTCCATGTGAAGTCATGTGACTTCTAAACGAAACTTCTAATTGGTTCTTGGTAGTTTCTATTCTGGAATTTACACGCAGCACTCCACCCACTTCCATCACTTTCTTTTCTACTCTCAAGAGACAACAACGTCGAACATCTTCCCGAAGACTTCGATACAATGGCTACCGTTCCGCATTCATCTTCCGAATCTGAAGAAAATGAGCGACCACCTTTGACAAGAAAAACGGAGGCCACGCTATTACCATCAGAAGTAATCAGCACATCTTCCGGTGGACGACCTGTATCTCCATCGAGTGCTGAAATGGACTTGAAACCATGTCTGGCGAACGTGCACATAAAATGCAACAACTGTGGAGAACTTCTTGTATACGGAGAGCAAAGCTTTACTCTAATTAAACACAAAATTGAGAGTCATAAATGCTCCAAGAAAAGTTAAATTTCTTCACTTTATTTGGATAGTATAACATACTGAAAAATGTCGTAGCAACTTTAAGAAATCAAAAGCATCATAACACTTGTTTCCAAAAAAAAAAAAAAAAAAAAAAAAAAAGTTCTTTTCAGAACTTACTCTTTGTACCAAAACAAGCTTCAAGAGCATATTAGCTGATATTTTCTCGCCGCTTTCTTTCAGTGCGCGACCGGGTGCGTGCACCCACCTATCGCGTACAGGCGTCGAGACACGCATGTGCAGTCATGTGACTTTAAAACAACACTTCCAATTGGTTCTTACTAGTTTCTATTCTGCAATTTACACGGAACACTCCACCCACTTTCCTAGAAAACTAGTTTATCGAAAAACTTTTAAAGCCTCCTCTTATGAAATATTCGACATCAATCACATAGCAGAGTACTAAATAGCACTATATACACTCCGTCCCTTAATTATAAGAGACTTATTGCTATGTAAAAGCAACTTTTGTTTTCACGCGATAATGTGAAATGCTGAGCCTGTTACACAATTTGCTTTCACATATATGTTACTATTCTCCTCCGAGCACTAACACCGTAGAAAATACCACCAATAGCGGTGATATTTTTTACACCGACAACGGGCGATTTCTATCGCTTAGAGCCCTTACAATTATAAAGTTTTATTTCCTAAGTCTCTGATCTCCAACTGTGCAACGTAGCTCCCCTGTGTGTCGTAATAAGGTCCATAAACAAAAACTATAGGGCCAGCATTATAAACATGCACAGAACCACAAAACGACAAGAGCCACCATGTTGATATATATCCTTAATATAATAAACCTCTGAGAATAAATACATATTTCCGTGGCACCCCATAACACAAATGTGGCGTCCTCTGTCTCTGCTCCATTACCAAACACCGTAACTCCCCGCCCCCCCTCACTTTTCACTAAACTCCGCACTCCACCCCACCCGGACCCCCTATTACAAACCCCCAATCTACCCTCCCTGCCCAAACCCACCATGAACCTCAAACCGCCCCTAGAAAACTTATAAGACACAGGATTACTAAAACTCAAAGAATACGCAACAGGCAGATAATGTAAATAGTACATAAAGGCACATATTTTTTCCATAATACTATTTAAAAACATGTTCTATTTTTTATAAATCTATCATGCATCTGACCCTCTAGAACTGCTTTAAAAACGTGAACTATAAACCTCTACTTTTCATTTTCTAACCATACACTTTCATCTGACCCTCTACAACTGCTTTCAAAACGTGAACTATAAACCTCTACTTTTCATTTTCAAACCATACACTTTCAATTACATTATTTTTTTTTCCACAATTCATGTAATGTTACACACCTTTTCTAAAATACACAAGTCCCTATCATTTATAAGGATTTATTTTCAGTCTTCATCAGTGACACTTTCTTAACATATAATAGAAATCACTATAACTTTTTAAACGACAATGCTAACGCGGTAAAAATAACCCTTCATTTGCTTTCCTTTAAGAATGCAGACTATGTACCCCACACATGCGTTTCTTGATCTTTATATTTGGCAGCGAATACCGACCTTGAATCGGAAGACATGAACAAGACCGCCATTGTCACATTTAAAACTGAACGTTGCATCTGCTCACACACATATCTTTCACTAAGCTAACATTCACAGAAAACATCATTGATGTAAAAAAAAATTGACCTTGCTTTACAACTCCCTCAAATCACTCCCTTATTTTTTAACGCATCCTCCAGTTCAAAAAAAGCTACTTTTTTGATAACCACTAAGCAAAATATAAGTGACTAGACTCCTAGAAAATGTATCAAGTCATTCTGCTCCTCTCCACTGCATAGCCGGCGACCTAATTCTGTGGAGTTGCTATACAACCAGCGGTGCTGCGCCGTTTCCTTTACCATCTTGGGAAATTCAAAATGGATGTCCCTCCTGCCTTCGCAAACGAGCCAGACCACTTAGAACTATTTCGTCAGAGAATGCTTCTGTACTACGGCACCTTACCACTCTCAACTTTGAATACTTCATATCGATTATCATTTCGATATTCGTATTTCACCTGTGTGCAGCCTGTATTTCATTGCCTGAACTGTGATTTCACGTGGGCCCTGGATTTATGTCTCTGCAATTTGGTACCTCCTGAACCGAATTACAATCACCTCATGAATCCGTTACTTGATCATGAACAACTTTGTTACAACGGAGGGTTTATGGCCTTTGCAGCGATACAAGGAGTTCTGGGTCATTGGAATATATTCGCAGCGGCGCAAGATTTCCTAACAGAGAGCTACATCGAAAACCCACCGAGCTGCCCTATGATGGTAAAAGACGCTCCAATAATGACAGATCATGAATGCTCCTTTCCTCTTCTCAATTGGATGGCTGACATGTTCTCAGATGATAACAATGATTTCATGTTAGAGGCACTTGCTGCATACTTTGCCTACACAATGGACGGTTAACTCTTTCCTAACAGCGAGCTACATCGAAAACCCACCGACCTGCACTCTGATGGTAAAAGAGGCTCCGATTATAACAGATCATCAGTACTGCTTTACTCTTTTCCATTGGATAGCTGACATACTTTCAAATGATAAAACTGATTTCCTGTTACAAGCAGAAGCTACCTATTTTGCCTAAACAATGCTTCAATAACTCTTATACAAGCCATTGACGTCCTCATTTCCTTTTGGTTTTCTATATTCTTCACGTTCTTTTCCATATTTTCTTTTGAAGAACAGACCTATTTGCTTTACTAACAATGGACATTATGATTTTGTGTTGTTTGACAGCTGATTCATAAAGTAATGATGTATAACCACTTGCATTTTCATATATCGCTCCTAAACTGAAAGGCCAGAGACCTTCTTCCATTTATTAAAATATAATATACTTCCTTATAAGAGTGTACAATGTTTTTTTCCAACTATATTCATTTTTCTTCAACTATAGCGTTTGTATTCCATGTACTACTGACAATACCAATTACTGTGTTTTTTGCAATTTCTGTACTCATATTACATAATGATTTGCCTTTAAAACAGTACATTTCTAAATAAACATTTCAAATATTCACGGTTTCTCTTTTAATCCATAATCTCAACTGAAATGATTTCATTTTGAAAAACTATTCATGGGTTCCACATAACCTTAACTGTAGACACTGAAGACCTTATTTATAAAGACCTTCCGCCGCCGGGGCTTCATTTTTTAAAATGGGAAAAAGTAATGCACCGGTGGCGCAAGGCCTTCATAAATAAAGTCCTGAATGTTTTCTTTTCTCGACCTCACTTACTGATACTAGAGCCTCCAAGCCAATTACGGCCCGTGAACTCTTTCTTAGTAGGTCGCGCACCGTAAAGACAGTTATACCACTGTTAACATTTTTTTTTTACTGTTACTAAGCACCGACACAGTTCCGCTTTACTCAGAGTTAATCACTGCTCCCACGCTTCTACAGGCCAGACGCTTTGTCGTATTTCTCTCCTTATCACCCTTTCATCTCCACAATAACAAACAGTTCTCCGCCAGCCACCAGAGAACAGACTCAGATGCAGAGGCATCAAAGAGTGAACCCATCACCAACTGCCATCTCCGGCTGTTTCCATGGTTACACCTCATTCTGCACCTTGCTGAAGGCATAGGTCAAAAGTTCATGTCTTAACGTTCTACAACAAACTAAGAACACTATTTTCCCTCCAGAAACTCCTGCCAATACACAGCTCTGTTACATATCTTGTTTTTTCACACCCAATAGTACTTTTCGTTTAACATAAACATTAACATGGAACGTACTGTTCAATCTCCACTTGTTACAATCAACCAATCATTTTTATTTTTTAAACCACACCCAGCCTCTTCCTTTTTCTTTATTTAGAATTTCAACTTCTAACTACCATTCCACTTCCACAACCGATCGGAGGACGACTACAAATCCCTTGAAAATGAAGGTCTGGCTAATAGGACACAGTTATATTCACTGGAGTGAAAAATATGCAGTAAGCAGACGAATTTGCAACCTCAGCTTACCAAATGTACACATAACATGGATTTCCAAAAGAGGATTGAAATGTCACCAATTGATTCCATTGGTGAAAACTTTTATGCATCTCCCAGAACCAGACCTTATAATTGTGCACTGTGGTGGGAACGATCTAGGCACAATCACTGGGGTAGGTCTGGAAATGCTTCTAAAAGACACCTTTCGACAATTGATGACACTTTTTCCTCAATCTGCCTTGGTATATTCCAATATATGCCAAAGACAGAAATGGAATTGGTCCAATCAACATTGTGCACAATTTGAGAAAGCAAGGAGACATGTAAATAAATCTGTTTCTGCATTCCTCAGAGATTATAGCATGGGTTCTATTTACCACAACAACTTGCGATACCACATGCAAGACGTCTATAGGAGAGACGGTGTTCATTTCACGAATGAGGGAAACAGAATCTTCCTCTGCAACATCAGGCTCTGCATCGGTACTTACTTATAAATGCAGAAAACACTCAATTAACACAAGGGCTCTTTTCAGAGCCACCTTATATCTAAGCACTTAAACTTCTGATTTATCTCCATTTTCACACTCTTGTGAATAGGTGTGCACGACCGGGTGCGCGCACCCCGTTATTTTTTTCCCGAAAAAAAATATATCTTTTCGCGTTCAAGGGCCTTACTGCACACCCCGAGAAAACCTACGCAGCCAGACAATCTGTACCTTCTCCCCTTTCCATGTTTCAACGCTTTGAAATGAACAATATATTTACTCGCAGTGACAAAATGGCGCACAAAACTTCCTGATTTCCTTCGAATCGAACGTTAACAGACGTCACGCAGCAAAAAAAAATTCCGCTCACGCGCAGCCGCTTGGGTGCGCGCACGTGTGCGCGCCTATAGATATATAATTGACTTTAACTTTAATTTTCTCAACAACTACTGAACGGATTTACACCATTCCAAAAAAAGCGTAATCTGCGAACAAGACTCTACAGTTTTGGCAAATTTCTTATAAATCCATTCAGCCGTTCGACCTGTAGCGGAGTCTAAAGGTCCTATTGAAAATAACATGGAGAAAACACGTTTTGGGACCCCCTTATATCTCAGCCTCCACTTGACCAATCCCCCCCAAACTTTCAGGGAAGGAGCGCAGCGGACCGAGCCATCTTCTTTGAGAAATTCGCAAAGACTCATCCACCAGGGCCAAAGTTATTCCAAATAGAATGTTGAGGATTTCCTATGGAAACTAGGTCCTAACTATAACTACCTACTGGCGACCGCCAGTAGTTAATATATATATATATATATATATATATATATATATATTCTCGCTCCAAGGTTGTCCACCATTGAGTAGCACGCGAGCAGCAGCTTTATTTATGTGTAGGTGAGGACGGGGATCCACTTGTAGACGCCGCTCCGTAACGGCGGCGTCTACAAGCGGATCCCCGTCCTCACCTACACATAAATAAAGCTGCTGCTCGCGTGCTACTCAATGGTGGACAACCTTGGAGCGAGAATATATATATATATATATATATATATATATATAAATATATATTCACTGAAAAAACCATAGGTTATAGACCATATATAGTTAGGAATTAGCATTTACAAAACCTTGAAAATTCACTGAAAAAACTATAGGTTATAGACTATATATAGTTAGGGATTAGCATTTTCAAAACCTTATTTTACTCGCACAAAACCATTGAAATTCGCATATATAGTTAGATGCACTAACTATATATCGCGCACCCGCAATCCACTGCTGATGATGTCACATATTACATCATTCATGACATGCTCAGTGACATCACTGATGCCATCACTGATGACAACATCCAGTGACTGTATGTTTCTGTAAAGTTAAAATATGTCTTACATATTGAAGAATGAGTGGATGTATAAGTGTCTGGATGAAGGATTTAGTAGGTGCATGACTGACTGTATGAGTGAGTGATTAAATGTGGCTCACTGAGTGACTGGGTTAGTGACTAAACTGTCTTAATTTGTGCATCATTATGTCTGTTGTTCTGTAAACTGCTGCATGTGTTGATCAGTAGCTATATGAGTAACTATATGGGTTATTGATTGGTTGCCCAAGTATTTGTATGGGAGACTGAGTGTGTGTGGGTGGCTGGGAGGTGTATGACTCTGTGCATAGATGTGTGAGCAGTTGATTCACTAGATGTATGGGTTCAAAAGTGCATGTGGAAACAGCTGTATGGGCGGTTGACTGTGTGCATGAGTGTATTGGTGAGTGAATGGATATCTCAGTGCTACATGTCAAAGTAAGTACATATGTAAAACACAGTACATGTGAGAGTTGACATATATAAATAACTGTGCATAAGAGCCAGTGAATGTGTGAGTGGCTGTATGGATCATTGTAAACTTGTATCAGGGATTGTATAAGAGAGTAAATATGTGTTAGTATATGTTTGAATAAGTAAGGTGTGTATAACTGTATAGTTGAGGAAATGGAGGTGTGATTGATTCTTTGCATGACTGGACTGACTAGGTGTGTGATTAACTCCATGGATGAGTGACAGTCTGTGAGTGTCTGTTTACACTGAGTGTATCTAAGGTTATATTAGAGTCTGAAGAGGTTCATCGTATTATCACATGAATGATGTTATCAGTGATGTGCTCAGTAATGTCAAATGAGATGTCAAATGAGATGTCATCAGTGATGTAATTTGAGATGTCTTCAGTGATGTCATCAGTGATGTCATCAGTGATGTCATTTGAGATGTCATCAGTGATGTCACTGAGCATGTCATGAATGATGTAATATGTGACATCACCAGCAGTGGATTGCGGGTGCGCGATATATAGTTAGTGCATCTAACTATATATGCGAATTTCAATGGTTTTGTGCGAGTAAAATAAGGTTTTGAAAATGCTAATCCCTAACTATATATGGTCTATAACCTATGGTTTTTTCAGTGAAATTTCAAGGTTTTGTAAATGCTAATTTCTAACTATATATGGTCTATAACCTATGGTTTTTTCAGTGAATTTCAATGGTTTTTTAATAGCAAATATCAAAAGCTGTCAAATGTCAAGTACGTGATAGGTAAAAACATTTTCGTATTTATGCACGCTGATGTGCTTTGAACGCTGCCCCCCCTCCCCCCTCTTTTCTCTTAGGAGTACTCTCTCTTTGCAGATAGTGAAGGGTAGTTAACGCAGGCCTTTGCCCCCGTTGTAATCCGTCGTGCCTGCTTCTCTCTCTATTTGATTGATTGTTATCCAAGCATTTACTGTTTTAGAATTGGTTCTCTTTGGTTCATTCTCTATTTACAAACAAGCACAGAGTCGCAATACTCTGTTTAGTCTTTGCAGATAGTGAAAAATCGTTTTAAAAAACAAAAGGAATCGAGCAAAATCAGTAGGCCACTAATGGGATCTCTTTTTGACCTCGCTAAAATAGAAACATTAAGAACAACCCCTCATGAGAAATACGAAACTAGTGAGATGAACTGAGCTCCACACCATGATGGCTGCAAGACAGCTCGGCTCCACCACCCATCCCACCCAAAATAACGACAAACCCTATGCAAATATTATAAATATATACAACACACCAGCAAAGTAACAGGGTAAAACATTTTATTAAATAACTATTTACATAACTATTTTATACTTTTTGTTGCCCGATCCGGCTAGCTCAATCGATCGAGCATGAGACTCATGCACTCTGATCTCCTTGGCCTCAGTCAAGCATTAATAGTAAGATTTTCATACATGAGTGTACTTTTTGCCTTTTGGTGACTCTTCCATTCTGAACATTTTTCAACAATCCGTTTGACCTGAAACGATTACACAAATAAAACATTTGTGAGTTTTAAATTTCCGGAGAAGTATAATTCACCAACAGCTTTCTCTGTAGATCTTTTTCCATTAACGATCCCAGTTCCATCACCCGCCCAGGATATCACTACTGTTAGTTGTCATTGTTGCTTCTGTTTTAATAAAAAATGTTTTAAGGTGTTTACTGTTTTTGTTGCGATGTATATATTTATAAGTTATTAAAGTGTTATAATCCTACAAATTTTTTATCGATTATTGCTCTTTGAGATATTCCCTGTCTACAAACAGAGAAGAATAGGAATATTCTGTCTCCCTTTGCAGATAGTGAAGGATAGGTAATGCGGTCTTTTGTCCTCCGTTGTAATCCGTCATGCCTGTTTTTCTACCCACTGATTGATTGATTGGCTGGACATTTATTGTTAAAGGAATAGTTCTTTCGAGGTATTCTCTGTTTACAAATAACGTGGAATAGAAATATTCTGTCTAGTCTTTGCAAGTAGTGAAGGGTGGGTAATGCGGACCTTTGTCCCCCATTGTAATCTGTCATGCCCATCTACTCCCCACTGATTGATAAACTAGTTCCACCCGGACCATTTATTAGAGGTACATCATCTGGCTCAACCGGAGAGTACCCCTAATAAAGAAGACATATGTAAAATACGAAGTAATCACTGTATCCTGTTAAACAGAAACTTTAGCATGAAACACACTTGAAAAGGAAGGGAAAGAAATCGAACAAAATCAGTAGGCCACTGATGAGTTTTTGACTTCGCTAGAAATAAGAAACATGGAAGTGGTGAAAGAAGCCAAGCTTGACGTTACGGCAGCCACGAGGTAGCTAGGCTCAGCCACCCCCCCCACTGCTCCAAGCATATCTGTCCCACCGCCGGCCACGCCCATTAACGGTAACATGAAATAGATACAAATCAGCAGATACCTACCCCCATTCGGGAAACTCCCGAAGTGCAACACGGCCACGGTTACGCCCATCCGGAAGATGAGGCCTCGACACGTGCAGGGCGGGGCCCAGCTAACCGCCATCAGCCGTGGGGTGGATGGCCCGAAATGTACTGGTCTCCCGATTCCCTTCTTCTGCCGCCTTGCAGGCCACGGGGGGTGGATGTCTTGCCTCTGCCTCCGACCCCCCCCTCTTATCGCCTGGTCCGGACATCACGGATATCAAAGCCAGATGTTGGCGTGGGGTGCGCTGGGAGGGAGAGGCGGCGCGAACAAGCCTCTCCCACCCCCACAGGTGGGGGCCCCTCAGCTGCACCCCCAACGCTCCACTCACCCGACAAGGGTTCCTCCACTCTTGCGATGCAGCGGCGCTGCACTCACCCGACAAAAGGTCTCGTCCACTATTGCGAGGCAATGATGCTCCGCTCACCCAGCGGGGGTCTCGTCCACTGTTGCGGTGCAACGGCGCTTCTGAGTTCAACTAGAAAATGAGTCCTGCGTCCAGAAACGTTCTCCTCAACTTTGAAGATTCTATAAGAGCCACGGGGCCCCCGACCCCCGCAGACACCCCCGATGGGGAATGACTGCCATGATCACCCACGGAACGACCACGACGTAGCCGCGGGACGTCGGCGCGCTCATGCCGGCGCCGGCCTCAGTCTTGTAATGACCAAAATCCTGCAAGACTACCAACTTGATCAGTTCCGGTGGGACACCAGTATGACCCGGTAGGAGAGATTGTTGCCTCCCACCCCACTTTGACTGATGGTTCATGTCGGCAGTCCCCTCTGCTACCCTTCAACGAAAACTTTTGGACTGCCGAAAGAGGTCCCGGTCCAACCACGAGTTGGTGGAGACATTTTGAATATACTTGGACCTTCCTGACCTCACCCAAAATGGCGCCGGTACAAATGAAACTCTCAACTCCTTGTTGTGCCCCGAGTGCTCAGCCTTGATATCATGAGATATGTATGCAGTTTTTAGCACATGAATTGATATGGGATAAGACTGATTATATGTTCGGACAATGAATTGATCCAGGATGGGTATTGATTATACGTTCGAACAATGAATTGACATGGGACGGGTACTGATTACACGTTCGAACAATTAATTGATATTAAGTTCTAATGCATCATTGATTACTGTATTTATTATTGAAGGTTCGAATTGTCGACACTTTTGGTACTTGCTCACAATGAATTATCGATATGATTTTGTTGCACTTGCCGCACTTTTTACTATGAAATCAACGACCACTGACTCTATGTTATGTTTTCCACAAAGAAATACCCCCCCCCCCCCCCATTTACAGTTCCAGCCTGCTCCGTGGCCGGCCCACGGGGTTGTAGGCCCGTATTTGGGCACCAACATTTTTATTAAAGGTTTTTGAAAAAGCAAACGTAGTTGTAACGCGTAGATTGGTAAGTTTCGAATAAATGGCCACTGTTTCCGATTTTTTTTTTTTTTTTTTAAAAAGCAGGTGAAATGAAGCAGCTCAATTAGTTAAGGGTTAAAAAGTATAGTACGCAGAAAAATTGAAAATATGAATGGTCCAGATTTGTTGTATGTATTTTTCATTTTTGTACAGCATAAAGCAATCGATAAAGATCCTGGTATTTAGCCTCTACTTTATATGCTACCTGTATCAGGAAAGTTGTTTTAAATGCCCCTAAGCCACCCCGAAGGAATGTCACCTGGCCCCCCTAGTACGAACGAAAACGACCCCGTACCACTGTAGGTTATCGCTCTTCCTCAAAAATGACAAAAATTACTTTCTAGGACGTTTTGGACATTGATGATTTTCATATGATCTATTTATTAAAGTAATACTCATCTCTCCGCATGAAATTAATTTTCCACATGCTACACAAGTCAATCTCATCTGCCCAAAGTTCTTTTGCAGATTTGGGACCGTTTCCCTTGCCTCTGACTCACTTATTGCTAAGTCATTGGTGGATGTTATTGCCGGTCGGGGGTTATCCACCAAATCTTGAAGTTGTGTTTTAGAATATTTAAGAGGGTGCCACCTCTCCATGTGCCGATGCATGGTATGATTACCATAGCTATATTCTTTTTCGGTCCCTCTCGAGAGTTCTTTTTTTGCAGATGAGGCAGGTAACGAACCTGGCTTTAACTTTCTTTTCATGAGAAGGAAAAGAAAAAAATTGCCAGATAAAATTCACTTTCACATGGGACGTTCTTGGCATTTCTTTCAGAAACTTTTACATCACTGTGTCATTTCTTTGTCTATCCTGGTTAAAGCAATGTCATGTAAATAGTTGTTTAAAAAGTTTTTTTTAACGTGTTTACTTTGTTGGAGCGTTGTATATATTTATAAGTTATTAAAGTGTTATAATCCTACTACTTTGTTGGAGTGCTATATATTTTTAATGTGACACATAATTGTGAAGACTTTGAAGTACAAAAAGGCATCCCTGGAATCTTCCGCTTCAGGCTCGGTCCCACACACCCTTACAGTGAGAATCCCCTCCCCAATCACAATACAGGATCGTTATCAGATAGTAGGAACGCGTGTGGTGTGACGGATCTCATGAGGTGGGGGCCTTGATCTACTGTAACTCCTTTGAACAGGGGTGATTCTTTACAGTTGGGGCCATAAACTACATCCGCAGAGCTAGGTGATAGGCTGGGACCGGCCTGGACAATCAGACAGAGGAAGAGGAGTGTCAGAGGGTGCGGTAGTGAATAGGGTGAAAGGGAGGTTTCGGGCGGGCACAGGGTGTGATACTCAGGGAAGAGCAGCGCAGATGGGGGGAGGTTTATGGCCCATGCATGAGAGAGAGAGCAGGGGTGACCAGTGCATGGGGGAGCTAGTTGCTAGCGAGGGTGGGAAGCCATGCTGAGGATCGGCGGCGTGCAGAGAGTGGGTCTGGTCAAGGCATCTAAAATGGCTGCCGTGCACGACAAAAGTGTGGCATTGGAAAAAAAGCAAGATGGCGCAGACAATGTTTATCAATACGAATTAATTTATAACAATTATTTTTAACAATACATTTACTCGCAGTGTCAAAATGGCGGTCAACACTTCCTGATTTCCTTCGAATCGAACGTTAACAGAAGTCAAGCGGCAAAAAACTCCCAAAAAAACGCTCACGCACAGCCTCTGGAAGACAAGTATCAACATATATGAGCCTCCTCAACCACCCTCAGAAAACATAGGTGGTCAGGATACGTCTCCCATACCCCCTTATACCCAATACTCACTTTGCTTTTCCTCCATCTTGTAATTTAATTAAATCGAAACACAAAATGGCAAAATTCCCGTTTCGCTACCAGTTTGCGACCCGGTTCGCGAACCGAGAAGCGCTTCTACCGCGAAAAATCTATTTTTTTTTATTTGCCCGACGGGACCCTTTAATAACCCCAACATCATTCCTAGGGCGTCAAGAGGAGTCTACCTTGCCCCCTTTCATTAAATTCCCCCTTCGTTTTTCTCCTCCTCTTGTCTCTCGATCCTACCGAGAGACAAGATGGCGGCCGCAGGGGACTGTTTAGAATGTTGACAGACACCGGAGAGCCAATCAGCTTCGCTTCGCAAAGCTCCGTTACGCGAAAAGTACGCGATCTGGAGCGCTATCCGGGACGCTGTCACAGATATATCTGTTTTTTTAAACGTTAATTTCTCAAAATCCACTGGAGCACATATATTGAGACCCAGCAAAGGCACATCGGTCTAACAGTCCCTACAATTTTGCCAAGTTTCGTGTAAATCCATTCAGCCGTTCGAGCTAAAAGTGAGGCCAAACGCCCTATGGAAAAATGAATGGGAAAAACACGTTTTGGGACCCCCCTTTTTTCTCGGCCCCCCCTTGGCGGAACCCCCCCAAATTTTCAGGGGCTGCTCAGAAACAAAATGTGCCATTTTCCTAAAAATTTCAGCTGATTCCGTCCACAAACTCCAAAGTTATTAGACATAGAATTTTCAAAAGTTCCATAGAAAAAAAATCCTAACTATATATACACCTACTGGCGACCGCCAGTAGGTAATATGTATATATATATATATATATATATATATATATATATATATATATATATATATATATATTCACTGAAAAAACCATAGGTTATAGACCATATATAGTTAGGAATTAGCATTTACAAACCCTTAATTTACTCGCACAAAACCATTGAAATTCGCATATATAGTTAGTTGCACTAACTATATATCACGCACCCGCAATCCACTGCTGATGATGTCACATATTATATCATTCATGACATGGTCAGTGACATCACTGATGACATCACTGATGACATCTCAAATGACATCACTGATGACATCACTGATGACATCTCAAATGATATCACTGATGACATCACCGATGACATCTCATTTGACATTACTGATCACATCACTGATGATATCATTTATGTGATAATACAATGAACATCTTCAGACTCTAATATAACCTTAGATACAATCAGTATAAACAGACACTCACAGACTGTCACTTATCCATGGAGTTACTCACACACCTAGTCAGTCATGCAAAGAATCAATCACACCTCCATTTTCTCAACTATACAGTTATACACACCTTACTTATTCAAACATACTAACACATATTTACTCTCTTATACAATCCCTGATACATGTTCACAATGATCCATACAGCCACTCACACATTCACTGGCTCTTATGCACAGTTATTTATATATGTCAACTCTCACATGTACTGTGTTTTACATATGTACTTACTTTGACATGTAGCACTGAGAAATCCATTTACTCACCAATACACTCATGCAGACAGTCAACCGCCCATACAGCTGTTTCCACATGCCCTTTTGAACCCAAACATATAGTGAATCAACTACTCACACATCTATGCACAGAGTCACACACCTCCCAGCCACCCACACACACACTCAGTCTCCCATACAAATGCGTGGGCAATTAATCAATAACCCATATAGTTACTCATATAGCTACTGATCAACACATGCAGCAGTTTACAGAACAACAGACATAATGATGCACAAATTAAGACAGTTTAGTCACTAACCCATGCACTCAGGGAGACACATTAAATCACTCACTCATACAGTCAGTCATGCACCTACTAAATCCTTCATCCAGACACTTATACATCCACTCATTCTTCAATATGTAAGACATATTTTAACTTTACAGAAACATACAGTCACTGGGTGTTGTCATCAGTGATGACATCAGTGATGTCATTTGAGATGTCATCAGTGATGTCATCAGTGATGTCACTGACCATGTCATGAATGATGTAATATGTGACATCATCAGCAGTGGATTGCGGGTGCGCGATATATAGTTAGTGCAACTAACTATATATGTGAATTTCAATGGTTTTGTGCGAGTAAATTAAGGTTTTGTAAATGCTAATTCCTAACTATATATGGTCTATAACCTATGGTTTTTTCAGTGAATTTCAATGGTTTTTTAATAGCAAATATCAAAAGCTGTAAAATGTCAAGTACGTGGTAGGTAAAAACATTTTCGTATTTATGCACGCTGATGTGCTTTGAACGCTGCCCCCCCCTTCTCTTTTCTTTTAGGAGTATTCTCTCTTTGCAGATAGTGAAGGGTAGGGAACGTAAGCCTTTGCCCCCATTGTAACCCGTCGTGCCTGCTTCCCTCTACATTTGATTGATTGTTATCGAAGCATTTACTGTTTTAGAATTGGGTGCTCTCATGCTGACGCCAGCTTCAATCTGAAACATCCAGAAACACTGTAGACTACCAATTCAATCAGTTCCGGTGGAGCCCCAACGTGACCCGGTAGAGAAGAACTTGCCCTCCCCTCTTTGACTGATTGTTCTTGTTGCCTGTCCCTTCTGTTGTCATTTAACAGAACTTTTTGGACTGCTGAAAGGGGTTGTATTCCGACCGCTGGTTGGTGGAGACATTTTGACTATATTCTGGACCTGGGTTGTTGCGTAATGCGTCATATGACGCGCCGCGTTAGCGCACCCAGAAGTGCTCCGGTGCGCAAGGCGCAGCTTCCTGGAAACGATCCAGAGCGCGGCGCGCAGCGCGTAACGTAAGCATAAAAGGTCATGTGACTTGTTAATAAAACTTTTCATTGGTTCATTTTACTTTTGGTTTCCTAATGATGGAAGGCTTGATCATATGACCTAAAAATATTACTTTTCATTGGATTAAAACATTTTTTTTTCCCAAACGATGAAAGCCCCACCTTGTTTCTAGATGTTTCAGACTAAAGCTGGCGTCAGCCTGAGAGCACCACCATCTCGTGGCTCCGTCGTGGTCATTCCGCGAGCAATCATGGCAGCCGCTCCCCACCGGAAGCCTGCAGGAGTCGGGAGCCCCCAAGACTTTTGTAAAATCTTCAAGGCTCAGGGGACGTCCGAGTTCCAAGGTGTCCCAGGGCCATGTTAGTGGACCAGGCCTAAATCCGAAGAGCCGTCCGCCATTTTAAGACTCCTGTGGCAGCCGCCTATCGCTGCACCGCAAGAGTGGGAGCAACTCAACTACATGGTGAGCGAGACGCTGTAGCCGCAAGAGCGGGCGGTAAACAACTGAATGGCGGATGAGGCACAGTGTAGCAAAAGCGGACGGAATGGCAACTGAAACGGTAAAGGGGCGCCCCACTACAGCAGACGAGCCTCCACCTGGGGAGGCCCGTTCACGCCGCCTCCCCCCCCTTCCTGGGCGCCCCACACCGTTTTTCGGAGCAGCATTGTAGGATACCAAACCAGTGCGGCAACTTACTGGACATCACCTGGGTGCCGTCCAGATCACAGCGCGTTCTGCTGCCTTGGGACTATTCGCACAACAGACCGCTACTGACGAGGCACAGTGCAGCTAAAGCGGGTAAGTACCATGAGTGACGTTAATTCGATCTTTCAATAGTACAGTAATCAATAACACATCAGAACTTAATATCAATAGGGATGTCAAAATGTTCAATCAATTCTCGTCCCTGCTCGCCATGTGCTTCAAAACTGCATACGTATCTCGTGATATCAAGGTTGGGCAACCAGTACACAACAAGGAGTTACGAGTCCCATTTATACCGGCTCCATTTTGGGCGCGGCCGGGCAGGTCCAGGCTATAGTCAAACATAACAAATGAGGCTGACGTCTCTGAAGCAGTTGACGCACAGCAGGACATAGCAAATAAACATGAAGTCTCGGAAGTTGTTAACTCACTGCAGGACAAAACAAGTGAACCTGAAACCTCTGGAATAATTGTCGCTCAGAAGAACAACACACAAAACTCTCTGGTGTCTGAGGAAAGTAAAACAGAAGGGCACTGTAGTTTCAGACACACTTAACACTAATGACTTAACAAAGATATCGTCCGTCTATGAAGCAGCTGTCATGTTCACAGAATTGACAAAGAAGTGTGCAGACACCAATGCTATTAAGAAACACAAGGAAATCCCTAACGCATCAGCATTCTCGGAAGAGGTTGACACAGATGACATCTTAAGGAACAAAGAAAGACAAATTTAAGAATGAGGAAGTTGTCACTTTAGTTTTTTCATGGCGTTTAAAGAAGGGATGGTTCTTCACCTGGGTGCCGTCCACAACTCAGCACGTTGTGCTGCCTTGGAACTATTCGCACAACAGACCGCTACTGACCATTGTTGCTTCTGTTTTAATAAAAAAATGTTAAGGTGTTTACTGTTTTTGTTGCGATGTATATATTTATAAGTTATTAAAGTGTTATAAACCTACTACTTTGTTGGAGTGCTATATATTTTTAATGTGACACATAATTGTGAAGACTTTGATGTACAAAAAGGCATCCCTGGAATCTTCCGCTTCAGGCTCGGACCCACACACCCTCACAGTGAGAATCCCCTCCCCAATCACAATACAGGATGGTTATCAGATAGTAGGAACGCGTGTGGTGTGACGGATCTCATCGGGTGGGGGCCTTGATCTACTGTAACTTCTTTGAAGAGGGGTGATTCTCTACAGCTGGGGCCATAAACTACATCTGCAGGGCTAGGTGATAGCCTGGGACCGGCCTGGACAATCGGACACAGAAGAAGAGGAGTGTCAGAGGGTGCGGTAGTGAATAGGGTGAAAGGCAGGTGTAGGGCGGGCACAGGGTGTGATTCTCAGAGAAGAACAGCGCAGATGGGAGGAGGTTTCTAGCCCATACATGAGAAAGAGAGCGGGAGTGACCAGTGCGTGGGGGAGATGCTTGCGAGGGTGCAGACAGTGGGTCTGGTCAAGGCATCTAAAATGGCTGCTGTGCTCGACAAAAGTGTGGCATTGCAAAAAAGGCAAGATGGCGCAGACAATGTTTATCAATAATGATTTATTTATAACAAATAAAATATTTACTCGCAGTGACAAAATGGCGGTCAACACTTCCTGATTTCCATCGAATCGAACGTTAACAGACGTCACGCAGCAAAAAAAAAACCGCTCACGCACAGCCGCTGGAAGACATGTATCAACATATATGAGCCTCCTCAGCCACCCTCAGAAAACAAAAGGGGTCAGGATACGTCTCCCGTACCCCCTTATACCTAGTAATTTAATGAAATCAAAACACAAAATGGCGAATTCACGTTTCGCTACCAGTTTGCGAACCGAGAAGCGCTTCTACCGTGAAAAATCATTTTTTTTTTATTTGCCCCACGGGACCCTTTAATAACCCCAACATCATTCCTAGGGGGTCAAGAGGGGTCTACCTAGCCCCCTTTCATTAAATTCCCCCTTCGTTTTTCTCATCCTCTTGTCTCTCGATCCTACCGACAGACAAGATGGCGGCCGCACCGGACTGTTTAGAATGTTGACAGACACCGGACAGCCAATCAGCTTCGCTACGCAAAGCTCCGTTACGCGAAAAGTACGCGATCTCGAGCGCTATCTGGGACGCTGTCACAGATATATCTGTTTTTTAAAACGTTAATTTCTCAAAATCCACTGGAGCACATATATTGAGACCCAGCAAAGGCACATCGGACTAACAGTCCCTATAATTTTGCCAAGTTTCGTGCAAATCCATTCAGCCGTTAGTTTGCGAACCGAGAAGCGCTTCTACCGTGAAAAATCAAATTTTTTTAATTTTCCCCACGGGACCCTTTAATAACCCCAACATCATTCCTAGGGGGTCAAGAGGGGTCTACCTTGCCCCCTTTCATTAAATTCCCCCTTCGTTTTTCACCTCTTCTTGTCTCTCGATCCTACCGAGTGACAAGATGGCGGCCGCTCCGGACTGTTTAGAATGTTGACAGACACCGGAGAGCCAATCAGCATTGCTTCGCAAAGCTCCGTGCCGCGAAAAGTACGCGATCTGGAGAGCTATCTGGGACGCTGTCACAGATATATAAAAATTTTAAAACGTTAATTTCTCAAAATCCACTGGAGCACATATATTGAGACCCAGCAAAGGCACATCGGGCTAACAGTCCCTACAATTTTGCCAAGTTTCGTGCAAATCCATTCAGCCGTTCGAGCTAAAAGTGAGGCCAAACGCCCTATGGAAATTAACATGGGAAAAACGCGTTTTGGGACCCCCCTTTTTTCTCGGCCCCCCCTTGACGAACCCCCCCCCAAATTTTCAGGGGCTGCTCAGAAACAAAATGTGCCATTTTCCTGAAAATTTCAGCCGATTCCGTCCACAAACGCCAAAGTTATTAGACATAGAATTTTCAAAAGTCCCATAGAGAAAAAATCCTAACTATATATACCTACTGGCGATAGCCAGTAGGTAATATATATATATATATATATATATATATATATATATATATATATATATATATATATAAAACCTACTAGCTGTTGCCAGTTATTCATTATAATTAGGATGTAGTTTCCATTGAAAGAGAATGTTTTCTTTTGCAACAACTTTGGCATTGTTTGACGAATCATTGCAAAATTTTACAAACATGCTTGCCACTCATTTTAGCTGCTTTCTTGAAAATTTCGGGCTGATTCGTAAAGCTAGGGCCAGAAAAGGGGGCCACAATACGTTTTTCATAAATCACTATTTTTGTATATCCATTCAGTAGTTGTGGAGTTATTTAAAGATTTTTCAGATATACAACTGGGGACGTGAAAGGTTTGCATCCCCTCCCAAGCCAAGAAGTGTTGGCAGACACCTTGTGAATCGGTTGAACCAAGTGACAGAAAAAAAGAAAGGAAAAAAAGGAGGCAGGGTACACACATCTTGACCCTTTAGGCCTTGTGGCACCCCACAGAGCCAAAAAAGGCTTTTCTTTTCATTTTCCGCAGGATAAGTAGAGCAGGCCAAAAATGGAAAAAAAGTGGACTCCTCTGCTTTGTTCATTTTCGGCCCCTGGCAAGCCAGTTACTAGGGGCAATACGTAAATAAAGAGGGGGTGTATGGCCCCGAGGGCTAATTATGCCCTAGGGACCACCACCTCCCAGGTACTTCTTTACTAATTAATGTGGGGGAGGCCTGTACAGCCTCCCTTCAGCCCCAAGGACCACCACCTCACCAGGGACCTACAGGAAAAATATGTGTGCATGCAGACCTCAATAACCCTGGGGGCCACCACCTCCCCAGAACTTTTTTGACATCAAATGTTGGTGCTCAGGGACCCCACAAAGCCCTAGGGGCCACCACCTCCCCATGGTATTAATTAAAAATAATACAGGGGGGCACATGGACCCACAATAGCCCCGGGAGCCACCACCTCCCGTGTCAAAATCAAGAAAAGAGGGGGGCCATGCTTCATCAATCCTGGAGCCAATAATGGCCCTGGGGACTGCCAACCCCCAGGGCTAGCTCCTGCTATGTCCCGGGATGTCCACCGCTGGAATATAGCTGTTTGCTATAGCTTGGTGGGAGCTTTACCAGTAGAGGTTCCTTGGGGACCAACAAGCCATCCTCTCACCTCCAGTAAGTCTCATGGAGCGCGATTGCTGTGAGTACTTTGGTAGCCAAGCCTGCATTCTCCACCACACTGCAAAAGCATCTACTATTGCATTGCTGGTTGGAGGATTAACACCCCCTGGATGCTGAGGGTCCTCGGGGCCAACAGGCCCTCCTGTTATCTCAAGTAAGACCCTGATTGCTGAGAGGACTTTGGAGGCCGTGTCCCCATATATGGGGGGGATCAGGGTATTCCTGCCTTGCCCCCTTTTCTTTATTTTTTATTTTTTTTCTGAGACTCAGTTTCAAGCAGAGGCTCAAGATGGCCGCCAAAACTTCCTGGTTGGAGTGTTGGAAGCCAATCAAATTTTAGTAAAATTCGCAAGTCCATTTCAAGGACTCATGTCCCCAGATATCTATGTTTGTCAAAGTTAATTTCTAAAAAACTGCTGAACAAATTTCCATCAAATCACAAAAAGCATGCTTTTTGGACCAACATCTAGCTTTCTGACAAATTTGGTGTAATTCCTTTTTACATTGGCCCCCACTTGATGGATCACCTCAAAACTTTCAACACAGCAGCTGAACCAAAAAGGAGAGGTTTTGTGAATGTCCGGTTGAGATTCGTCAAGCACTGCCAAAGTTATTGCTTTCTGTGAATACCGAAAGTCTTAAAGTTAGAATTTTTCTCAGTTTAGGAGTAGTAAAGTTAGGACACCTAACTTTTGGACTCCTAAATGCCTTCTGTGAATACCGAAAGTCTTAAAGGTTGGATTTTCTCAGTTTAGGAGCAGTAAAGTTAGGAGTCCTAACTTTAGGACTCCTAAATGCCTTCTGTGAACACCAAAAGTCTTAAAGTTAGGATTTCTCGCAGTTTAGGAGTAGTAAAGTTAGGAGTCCTAACTTTAGGACTCTTAAATGACTTCTGTGAATACTGAAATGAGTAATGCCTTCCGTGAATACCAAAATGGTAGTAAGTTTAGGATGTTGTCGTAAGTTAGTTCTGTGAATCGGGCCCAATGTGTGGGGGCACGCGGCCCTCGCTGTTAGTGTATGAATATATTCACTCATGTGCGCTCCTCTTAGAATATATTGTGATTCTAGTTTTTTGATGTGCATATGAGTGTTTAGAAAACATACCATTGTAGAAGGTAGTGGGTATGATTAAAACTGAAGCATGGGCATGTTTAATGCTTATTTTCTTCTGTCAACATTGCATTTACATTGTTAACATGAGCAAGAAAAATAGGCTATGTTTATAGAAATTAAAACTGTTTAAAATGATGACTCACATTTCAGAAGTAAGCCTGCAGCACAAGGAACAAACGGTAAAAAACGTGAAAGGCACAGGTATGCAGATTACCAGCTCAACAGCAGTGCGTACACGTGTGGACTGTCATAACGTGAAACACGGGTTTGCTAATGAACTACGCGAGCGGCAAAGAGTATTTAAACTGCTCACGCATTTAATCATTGCTTAGTCTCATTGATGTTCAGTGCTTACCTGTCTCCTGCTTCCTTTCGGCTGGCGGTGTTCATGCGTCCCTCCTTCCGGTGTCCTTCCTCCTTGCTTCTTCTTCAGCTAGACTGCTCCTGATTCTCCTTCTGTCCTCGACCGTGGCTTCTTCCACTTACAGCTTTTTGGATCTTCACTTCCGTACACCTGTAAAGAAAGAACAAAAAACACAGACAACAGAAAGGTTAAATTGAACAACTTCCTAACTGAGGTAAAACAAGTTATCAGGAACAGTCAGTGAGTCAGACATTCCCTAAAAGTTACAACGCACGTAAATCTGACATGTGTGTTTTTCTTTGATGAGCAACTCGTTCTTAACACCTTCACTGCTATGCTTTCCCCCCTGTGCTAAGCCTTTTTTTGGGCTATTTCGATTAGTTCTCCCGTAGGCCCCTGTAACTTTTTGATTACATAAGGTATCCACTCCAAATTTGCATCATTTTCTTCCAAGATCCTGGCGATTTGAAATGTACCCAGAGTTTGTTGATTCCCTTAGAGGGAACCCCAAAATTAGCCACAATACTGCTTTTTCCCTGCAAATGGTATCAACAAAGGGTTTGCAGTGTTGAAATCACCATCTTCACAGATTTCAGGGGCAGGCAGACTTTTGTCATAAAACCAAAACTTTTGCACAGTTTTAGCATTTTACTGGGACATAGGCTGTTTTTGCTATATTTTGTGCTTTTAACCTCCTTCCAGTTAATTGTAGAAATGGGTAAGGAAGCAATGATAGATCCTGGATAGCTATACATTTCTGAAAAGTAGACAATTCTGAATTCAGCAAGGGGTCATTTGTGTAGATCATTCAAGGTTAAAATAGGAAAAATGTAAAATGAGTTAAAAAAGAGCAACTTGTGCCAATATTTGCACCTGTAAATTCTTCTAAGTATGACAGATTTTTAAAGCAATATACCACTACATCTGCTGGATCCTTCTGGCTGTAGGGATATATAGGACTTGTAGGTTCACCAAGAACCCGAGGAACCCAGAGCCAATAACTGAGCAGCGTTTTTTATTGTGTACAGGGTATCTAGCAATTCATTTGGAAAAATATAAACAGGGAAAAATCGGTATGAAAAACACCTATGTAGTTCTGAAATGGGAACAAAATATAGAGTTTAAAAACAGTAGCCATTTGCACATCTCCAAAATTGTGGGTACCCATAATAGCCTGTGAATTATAGGACATTTTTCAAAGTGACTTCATTTTTACACATCGTTTTACATTTGGAAGGCAGAAATGCATTGAACGTGAATAGGTAATAACAGTAGCTCTACAATTATGTGTTCTCCTAAGTCTCCCAATAAAAATGGTACCTTACTTGTGTGGGTAGGTGTAGTGCCCGCGACAGGAAACTGCCCAATATGCAACGTGGATGCACCACATTTTTACAGTAAAAACAGACACTTTTTTTGCCAAGTGCCTAGCTGTAGATTTTGAACCCCAGCTTTGCCGGGACCCAGGAAAACCTAGCAAATCTATAAATTTTTTTAAATCTAAACACCCAGGGGAATCCAGGATGTGGTAACTTGGCTGTCTCTCACCAGGTTCTGCTACCCAGAATCCCTCGCAAACCTCAAACTTTGTAAAAAAAAAAAGAAATCCTCACATTTCTGTGGTGAAAATGGAATCTGCGTGGATCCCCAAAATTCCAAACACCCCGCATTCCACAAAGATTTCAAGAAAAATGGTACCTCACTTGCGTGAGGTAGGCCTAGTGCCCGCAACAGGAAACAGCCCAAAATGCAACATGGACACACCACATTTTTACAGTGAAAACAGACCCTATTTTTGCAAAGTGCCTAGCTGTAGATTTTGAACCCTCACTCTGCCGGAACCTGGCGAAACCTAGCAAACCTATACATTTTTAAAAAGTAGACACCCAGGAAAATCCAGGATGGGGTGACTTGTCTGGCTCTCACCAGGTTCTGTTACCCAGAATCCCGTGCAAACCTCAAACCTTGTAAAAAAACACATTTTCCTCACATATCTGTGGTGGAAAGTACTGGAATCTGTGTGGATCTACAAATTTCCACCCACCCCGAATTCCCCAATGTCTTCCGAGAAAATGGTACCTCACTTGTGTGGGTAGGCCTAGTGGCCACGACATGAAACTGCCCAAAACACAACTTGTCACTAGATAAAAATGGTACCTCACTTGTGTGGGTGGGCCAAAGACCTGTAACTGGAAAGAGCCAAAAACATTTTGATGAAAGATATAGCACCGCTACTTGGGGAATGCAAAATTGAACTTTGCTACAGATAGCCCTAAATGACTTATTTTCAGAAGGTCAACTCCAATGCCGGTTGCCACATTTTGAATAGTTTAAAAAATATATATGTTTAAGAGTTCATATGAGCAGTTGTACACCAAAGACAAATACTATGTTACTCTTTTTTATTCACTAATCATCTTCTCAGTTTTTGATACTGTTGAGGGCTAGCTAATTGTTCCTTATCCTTTTCTTAATGGCAGTAAACAACTTAAACAATGCATTTATCTTCATGCTTTACTCCTTATAGTTCTCTAATAATAAGATAAAAAGTTTGGTGTAATCTCCATAATCATGAAAATTAAACCCTTTCTCCAGATAGCAAGGTTGTGACGGCTCAAAAATGATATTAGCTAATTGGAGCAAGAGAGGATAGCCATCTCTAACCCTACAGCAACAATCAATGGTGGTTCGTTTGCATGGGCATAAGGGCCCCACCCTACAATGTTTTATTAGTGTCCACTAAGCAATGCAGTGGCTTGCTGCACGGCTACCTGAACAATAATGGGATATGTAACTGTTCATTACTGGTGCAAGCAGAACAGACTGATGCACATGTGTCTGAAGTGGCAGAAGACAGATTAATGCAGCAGTCCAGATACCTACAGAAGCAGAGCATGGCTAATTTGTTTGGCTCTGTTTTGGGAGTAAGGATCCAAAGTCTTGCAGGAAGCAGAAGGAGTAAGGCCATACTATCAGTGCTGTCTTCATCTAATCATCTCTTTATACTTAGTAGAATGCTGTCATTAAGTTTGCTCACCTCATCTCAGGTGGCCACAAGATGAGAAAGAGGGTGTGGAAGGAAGAATCACCAATTCAATCCTCAATTGGCCTATGATTATGTGAAATATATTCCTTTAAGTATCAGGTGTATATTTTTCACCTCAAATCCACTCACAGCCTCTCCCCTGAGTCATCTACCCTTCCCTGAGTCATCTACCCCTTTCCTGAGCTCCATGTAGGCGTTAAGATCAATTCAAGGCTCAGGAGGATCACAGCTTCCCACTGTAGTTCAGTCTCCACCTACCACAGAATTGAGGATCCAATGATTTGAGAATCTAATGCAGGCTCATAGGATAAGAGCCATGCTGTGGCACGTGCTTAGCTTTCTTACATGTTAAAGAGAGGAACTCTTGCTCAGAGATGTATAGTGTCAAAGTCAAAGACCTTTCTTGCATGCGACTGTCTCTTGGGCTTCCAAAGTGTTATACGCAGATCCTATGTGAACCTTTGTTTCTGGTTGGAGTCTGAAGTTGTAGAGCAACAGCTATAGGACATCAAAAGCCCACTCTTACAAGTGACCAGTCTCCAATGGTCACAGCAGGAAAAGTGCCCCCATCTACGTTGTTGAGTCCAAGTTCCCACACAGAAAGTCAGCCACTGACCTTGGAGTTTAGGATTTTGCTTCGGGTACAAGAGAGAGCAGGTCCAGTTCTTCAGGTCACATCAAGCAGGGTTCAGCCGTCTTCTGTTCTTCAACCGGTCGAGTAGGTGTTCGGAAGAGGGTGACTTTGGTACCCATTTGTGGCTGGCACTGGCTAGTTTGTGGGGGGTGATTACTGGCTCTTCCCTAACCAGTAAGGTAAATGTTCACAGGGGCAACCCTACCCACTTTGCATGAGTTTCTGATTGCCTTACCACAAGTAAACCTACAATGCAACTTAATCCTAAAATTCAAGATGGAAAACCCTTCCTCCCTTTTATAGAGCCTATGTGCCGACCCAGAAGTGTGACCAGGAAATTGAGTAGTGCCCTCCTCTCTGGTCACTTAAGAACTGGTTTGGGTAGCCCCACCTCCCAATAGAGTTAGTTTCAGCTAACAGTTAATAAGTAGAAGATAAAACACCCATAGCTAGAAGGGCTGAGTGTTTTACAGTTGGCGTGCCTCTTTGAAAGGTTTTTTATAGGTGGCTAAAGAATCAAAGTTACAGGTTGGTTATGGTGGCTCAGGAGTGACGGAGAGTGTAAGATGGTGCAAGTGCACTGATGTGGTAGTGCTGATGGAAGTGGTGATGGTCATTGACACTACATGAGATAGCAAACGTGTTCCTTTCCTTTACATTCTCTCTCACGTTTCTGAAAAGACCATTTCTTGCATGAGTAGAGGAGAAATGTGATTTTTTTTGATTGCCAGTTCGATTTTGAAAGTGTGGATAATTGGACCTTTTGTAAGGAATGGAATGCAGGGCTGAACTTCATGAACGTGAGCACCCCCCCTTGAGAGTGAGTTAAACAGTCATGCCACTATCTTTGCTAAAAACTGCAACTAATCGCACTCCACTTTAGGATGCCTCACTACCTATTATAATAGCCAATAAAGTAAACAAATGACCACTCCCCCTTACAAATGTGCCAAAGTTCTAACATAAAACACACAACCTGATTTTACATTTGAAAGTTACATCAAATCAGTTTCATCACCTTACTAGATGTCCTAATTACATGGTTTAAAGATACATCTTTTGCGCCTAAAGAAGTAGCTAGAAAGACGAGGAGGGAGGTACAAGCTGTGTTATTGTTTTAGATGAAGCATGATACTAGTTAATAAAGTCTTGATGCTAATTATTTGAATTAGGAACTGCAAAGAATGTTAAAATGTTTAATAGGAATGTTAGAGATGGAGTGTGAAATATTTTCATGACTGAAATATATCTTATTTTTTTCTCAATTCATCTCTTTTATATATGCCATCAGTTGGGTATGCACCTGTTACAACGCATTTTTTACAACGCACTACCACTACAACGCAGGCATTACAACGCATACCATTACAACGCATTGCGCTGGGGGGCGCTCTAGGATAAGAGGTAAGTTTAATTTACTATCCAACACCTTCCCTAGGGTCCACGGGGACTGGAGTTAGAATAGTAAATTATACTTACCACTATCCAGCACCCCAAAGCGCTATGCGTTGTAATGGTATGCGTTGTGAATACCGCGTTGTAATGGTATGCGGAGTAAAAGTATGCGTTGTAACGTCATACATCCCATCAGTTGTGATAAGTGTCCAGAAGATCACTGGTCAAACCCAGAGAGAAATTAATGCATCAAAAAGGTTCTTGAATTTCTCTCCTTTGATGAGCCCCTTGGAGCATGCCTAGCAGCCATTGCTATTCTGTTGTCTCTTCTCACTGCTGTGGTACTGACAATATTTATTAAACCCAGAAACATCCAAATAGTCCGAGCTAATAACCGGTCTCTCAGCTACATGCTCCTCTCCTCGCTCATGCTCTGCTTCCTGTGCTCCTTGATATTTATTGGATGACCAGTCAAGATGAGCTGCCTTTTTCGGCAAATGTCCTTTGGAGTGACATTTTCCTTTTGTGTAGGGTGCATCCTTGCTAAAACACTCCTTGTTGTGTTTGCCTATAAAGCTACAATTCCGGACAGTAAATTCAGGAGGTGGCTGGGGTTTCAAGTTCCTACTTTTATTGTCCTAGTGAGCTCTGTGTTTCAAGTTATTATTTGTGTTACATGGTTGGGCTTGTACCCTTCTTTCCTGGAAATGAACCTGTAAACAACCATTGGAAAGATTATTGTGGAATGTAATGAGAATTCACAGGCTGCCGTCTACAGCATGTTGGGCTTCCTGGTTTATTAGCCTGCATGAGCTTCCTAGTTGCCTTTCATGCAAGAAAGTTGCCCAACACCTTTAATTAGACAACATGTATCACATTCAGCATGCTGGTCTTCCTCAGTGTCTGGACATCCTTCATCCCAACGTACCTGAGCACTAAGGTGAGGTTTATAGTCTCAGTATAGATTTTTGCCATACTGGCCTCAAGTTCGGGATTACTCTTCTGCATATTTTTTCCAAAGTGCTCCATTATTATCCTGAAGCCTGAAATAAACAAGAGAAAGCATCTACAAGGCAAAACATAAACCCTCTGGACTTACAAAAATGTACGAAAATGTGCACATCCACATTTGGCTGTAACAATAATTTACATGGACACTGAATTTAAAGTCTTATTGTATAAAGTCCCCAATTATTCAGGCTTACACAGAATGTTAGCCTATCTATGAGTCCTTTTGAGAAAGGACAAAGAGGGGATTGCTGTTTTGTGATGTAGCTATGAGAATCAGAATCAGAACAAAGCTTTATTTCGATTGTGAAACAACAATCATAAAAAGCACAGATAAAAAACATTAGATACAACAATTTAACATGTTTCTCGTATTCTTAAAATCATACTAAAAATTAATTAATAATGCATATGAAGAAAAGCAAACATCCTGATTCTAAATAACAATGCTCTTTCTCTGGTCAAGAATAGTTTTAAAAAACATGGATAGCCTCCAAGCAACGTGTTCATTGTCCAGGAGCTGGAGCTGGAGCTTCATAAAAGCGGGACGGCATTGTCTCATCCCCCTTTCCCGTAAAATGGGTAAGATCCAGACCTTTCTTTTCTCCCGATAGAGTTTATAAAATAAAAATATGTGTGGATGATTGGGGTGACCGATTGTCACATGGGCGAATAGAAACCAGTCGTAGATACCCAGGACAAAAACTAGATATGGCTGCAAGCTAAAAGTTGTAAGGACCATCTGATGCTGCATCACGCTGGGCTTAGTTATTTCCCTTAATAGTCTTTGGGTATCTAGGTATGAGAGTACCTCTTTTCTGAGCTTTTTCCTGGTAATCAGAGTGATAGTATCAGGGTTGGTGAAATATTTCAGTTTACCCATGTCTTTTGAAAAATCATGTATAAACTTAACCCAAGGTATCTTTTGTACACCATCCAAGCTGAGACTATCCTGTAATAACTCATTGTTGAGGGTGGTCTCTTCACACAACCAGATCCTGTGCCACAAAAGGAAAGGCTCTACTTTAATAAGTTCTAATATGTGTAGGAGACCCAATACATCATGTGAAACATAATTGGGGGTACTAGAAGAGACTGATAAAACATTTTAAAAAGTTGTTTTCAACTAGTTGAATCGAATTAGTGTTCACAAACCTCAAATACCTGCCCTATAAGTGACAGTTGTTACACACTTAGCTTTATATATTTTTAAAAGCTCTAGGGGTGGTTTACGTTCCAATTTATTTGAGAAGCTGGCTAAAGCGGACGTGGTTCTAATTAGTGCCATCTTATTTGCTTCAACTGCCTTAGCCCAGGTATCATTGTAGCTAAATAAGATACCTAGATAAGAAAAGCTCTTGGTGGCAGTGATCCGATTTCCCTCCACAAAAATATCCCTACGCTTTTTGATACCGTAACCACATCTCATTATGAAAGTTTTTGAGATAATATTTCTGAGGTCAAGATCCTTCATGAAGTTATAAAAAAATTATTTAAGGTCTTCTGCAGGCCATTCTGGGTACGAGACAAGATCACAGAGTCGTCCGCATATAACAATGCAGGGATTGGGCGATTACCTATCTGCGGAAAATCATTAGAATCTGTGAGGAGTGCCTGCCCTGGCCTGTTAATATAAAGATTATAAAAGAAAGGGGCTAGAACACAACCTTACCTGACCCCCCTTCCTATCAGGAAAGCAGCAGTACCTTCTCCTCTCAATCCGAACTGCACGCTTGATGTAGCTCCATTGTAAAGGAGCGGAATAAAGTTAATTATATTTCCATCGACCCCCAGCAATAGCATGATCTCCCAAAGCTTTGAATGCCTTACGCAGTCAAATGCTGCAGAGAGATCTACAAAGGTCAAATAAAGATTACCCTATTTAGCCCTGGTATACTTTCCCATGAATATTGCTAAGTTTAGGCTCTGCTCCACAGTCCCTAGGTCTTCTCGGAAGCCGTATTGAAGATCCAATAAAATTTGTTTTTCCTCTGCCCAGAGCTGCAGGCGCTCTGACCCACGACCTTGGCCATCGAGTCCAATAAGGAAATGGGTCTATACAAAGTGGGTACTGTCAATCCCCCTTTTTAAATATGGGGACAGTAGTGGATTCCACCCAAGTTGATAGAAAAGTAGCCTTACAGCTGGCATTAATTATTTGAGTTATTATTTGAACGCACAGGATGGCATTAGACTTATACAGGTCCACAGGAATCCCATCTAACCCGGAGGCCTTCCCACCAGCGCTTGCGGAGAGAGCCCTACTCACTTCATCAATTCTAAAATCTAGGCAAGAAAGCTGATTAATCAATCCTAAATTTTCGCTAACTTGACCAGTGCCAATACTTGCCCCATTGTATATTTTAGAAAAATGATTGATCCATTGACCCTCTGAGATAGCTTCTTCAATTATTGGGCCCCCCATCGGTTCAAAAACGTTTTTTTAGCCACTTTCCAGAAGGCAGCACTATCTTTTGAGTCTGCAGCTTCGGAAAGCTTCTCCCAAGCCTCTTTTCTAAGAGCATTCTTCCTTTCTTGGAAAGCCAGTCTATAGTTCTTTTTAGGCTGTCTAATATTGATGATGTTCCTTGGAACCTTATGCAGTTCTTGTTTCAGATGGGAATGTGTGCAAGAGTAACTTAAGTCAAACCATCACTGGATGGCAGGCTTTTTCCCCCACGTTGTTCTTTCTCCCCTGGCTACTCACAGCAAGAGTCAATGTGATACATAGAGGAAAGTGATCACTCAGAAAGATTGTATCAACTTTAAAAGTGAGTAATCTTGGGGCAAATCTATACGATAGCAAGATATAGTCTAGTGTGGAGCAGTGGCCCCCATCATTATAAGTCTGCGGCATTGGCACAGATCTTGTACATACATCATTGATAAAGCCTAAGTCTAGGTTGAACACTAGTTCGTTAAAAAGATCTCCTGTACCCTGATGGCAGAAGTGAGTGTTGGTGGAGAAGTGTTGCTCACCGGTTAGAGGCGGCAGACCCAGACGCAGAGGCCGGCCCGGGACCAGGGTTCAATTCCCCACGCGGCAGGGTACAGAACCAATGTCAGCGGGCTCGATAAATCTCGCCTCGGTGCCTCTCTAACCATGGGTCCCACGCTGCAACTCTGGGCAATAGCTTGCTTAATCTCCACAATGGCCCCCTCGCTGCCGGGGATGCCTGGCTTCACCTTGGGGATGCCCAATAGGGACCATCTCACAGGGAAAGCCAGGACAGGTTCCCCAGCGGTACACAGTGCCAAGAAACCCCAGGGTGAACGTGCGCTCTACAAATTCATACTAACATAACATGTGTGCCTTGTAGCTCGTTGAGACCACATATCCTTTCGTCCTCAAAGGGTGCCATGGCACAGTTAAAATCCCCACATACAATGAGCATATTTTCGAGGCCCTTTACATTGCACATAGTATTTAACTCTTTACAGAGTGAGTAACCACCTTGGAGGCACTATCAGGTAAATGCTATTATAACAGTTGACCAGAATTATTGAATTAAAAACAGTTGAGTACAGGGTTAAGAATTGATAATAAGGGGACGCTAGGTGAGAGACAGTTCTAACAAAATTTAGCCTATTACTTACATATATGCAAAGGCCACCTTTAGCTCTGCCATGGGACCCCCCTATCGCTTGGGTATTCAATGTTCTATAACCATTCAGATGAATTGGTTCCTTTGACCAAGTTTCTTGTAGGCAAATAATTTCCTGTTATAAAATATATTCAGACCATAAGGGATTGCTAATCTTAGAGCGCAGACCAGCTATATTCCAAGATACAAGGCTACACCCGGGATTCATATTATCATTGGAAGAACTAGCTATTCCCAAATCAGTCACATTACCAGCAACATTACTTCCTGCATGCCCTGGACTAGGGAGTGAGTTAAGTGAGGATTGCGGTATTGTTTGATCCCAAGGTAAGATGCTGTTTAGAAGGCCCTCATCCCCAATAGTATGCTTGGGTGGGGAACCCAGGGGGACGGTCAGTACCCCGTGAGAAAACACATTATTATGTAATTCAGCCGCTGTATTTTGTTCAGGGAGTATAACGTTTTGGGATTCTGCTGTTGTAGAAGACCTATTTCTATGGGTTCTCACCCTACATCCTGGCTGCCTAACTTGCCCACCAATAGGACTATTATACTTCCTAATATGTGATTGTCAATCAATGTCATCCAGCGTGCGGAAGATGTTGAAACGATTACTGGTTGGGACAGTGTATTCAACGTGCTTACCATAGGTGTGAGCCTTTTCCCTAGAGATATGCCATAAATTGACCGATAAAGCCTGAGAGGGAGGAGGGTAAAAGTGCCCTAAAGGTAGTATGACAGGCTCATCCAGTCTAACTGGCCCGTAGCCGTCCCTTTCCAGAATTGAATGAACGAAGTCCAGGGATCTAAATGACATAACAATACAATCCCCTTTAAGCTGCCTCATAGAATGACCCACCCAGCCAATTCTACGTGCAAATTTATATTCTGAGTAAAAGAGATTTGTATTAATCCCAGTCCTGGCACTAAGAAAGTGGAGCGATTTATTCCGCAGGGCAGACCAATGCTCGCTGTTATTAGCTGGCAATGTAGGAATATTTGCCACTAACACAGTGTAGGGTGTTGCTTCAGGGGGTAGGTGTAAATTTGTGACTGGTATCGGGGTAGCATCACAGGCAGGGGACTTGCTCCCTTTAGAGCTTGGGGAGACCACTCCCGGGATGTATAACATTTTCCCTGCTTGTGTGGTTACTAAAGTGATTACCGGATGCTCCCTTTGATGGTGGGGCATGGCTTTGTAAGGCACCTTCACTACAAATAGTTGTTGAGGACGCTAAGCTTCTGCTCTCCTTATTACTGGGGCATTTCCTCTGCCTTACAGGGGCATCTGAAGTGATGTTTGATGGCCCTACGTCAAGGAGACCCTTATCGTGGCCGCTACACTTGGGTTGATACCTAACTGAGTTAACCCCTTCAGTCATCCCCTGCTTTGCCGATAATGATTGTGAGGGGGTTGAGAGAATTGTTTCCAGATTGGCTAGCCTGGCCTCAATGTGAGTAAGTTTTTGTAATATGGGATTAAGGAAAACAATAATTCCATTTTACAAGAAGAATCCTCAGTTAATGAATTTATTGCTGGTTCCACTATCACCCCCTCATTCATGGTTGGAGTTTTGCCTTGGTCATGTTCAGTTTCCGACCTATATTTTTCCGTGTGGGTTGGTTTTTTTTTTGGTTGCCCTGCCCTTTCTTTTTCTTGGATGGAGGTACTAAGACATGGCCCTGTGCACACTTAGATTTTTGGCCCCTAGTTGCAATGGTGGGGCCAGGGGTGCTCCCACTAATTACCAACTGTGTCAGAGCTGCTGGCTCTTAACCTATAGCACCCAGACCATTTGGGAGGGGAGAAACCTCCACAATCTCCTCAGTCTCCCCTGAGCTCAAAGGGGGCGGTGTGGGCGGTAGGGATTTTCGTATCATAGGGCATTGGGGATCTAAGGATAGCCTCCTGTCAGTGAGTTCAATTTCATGTACTAAAACAGATTTGGCCCTTTCAGGAAGGCGTCCAAAGTCCCCACAACTCCCGGCCCAGGTGTATATTTTTTACTCATGTTGAGGACTCACAAGACAATACAAGTGCCCCCTGTATGACAGGGCGATTTTATAACAGTACCTTGTCATTCTGTAGACCCAGTCGTGGATTCTCCAGTTTACCCAGTCAAGTATGTTGCCCTGCCCGGCCTCCTTCGGGCTCTGACGGGCGCAGACGGCCCGCCCTTGGCCTGGGCTTTGCCCGAGCACGGCCTAGGCACGCCCGCGCACGTCCCACGCTGCGGGCTATTTAATTAGGCTCCTGACGCGATCTGCAGGCGTCAGCCAGCGCCCGCTGGAAGGTGTGATTCTTTAATGTGCCATTCCCCTCACTGCATGGCCCGGTAGCAGGAGATCCTGTTCGCTGTTCCCCTCATGGCTAGAATGGTGGAAAGAGTGGTGAGGGAGAAAGCCATTCCCCTCACAGCCGATGCTGGTGCTGGAAAGCTATGCCCAAGATACTTAATATTGTAACGTTAAGTTCCCACATGAAAAGGTCAATAAGATATTATGATGGGAAGAATTTAGGGACAATAGAATGATGTAGGGTTTAAGATGTGTAATTTTGTGTTTCTCTCAGGGGTGCTATGCTTAGTTGGTAAATTCTCACATGAGAGGTTGTGCACTATTTTGACCCTTTTAGACTGTGTCCAAGTTTGCCTCCTACTCTGAGCCATCAGGACTGAATACGCTATGCCAATCAGATGCACAGGAAGTAGGTTGAGGTCAATACTGACTTGGGCAAATAGTGTAAAAACAATTTATGTTTATACAAATTCTTATTTCTCCAACCTTCTGATTCTCACTGTGTTCAGCCCCTCAATTCTCTCATACTGTACCTGCTTTCTGCCTACATTACTCGCTACTGTTCTACCCTTCCTATTATCTCCTATCCTCTCTGTACTTCTAACTGTGATTTCCTTTTCTCATTACTCTTCCTCTCTATTTTTTCAATTCATTTTCATTTCCTACTCTCTCTTCGCTACCTCTCAGTGGCCTACTCAAAAACTTAAATTGACACAGAAGATGCACTCATATGTAAATTTAGGCTGGCATCTTGCAGTAACTATACACTTTTTTGGCATTCAATATTTGAGGCTGTTAATTCATTACTGGATGGAAACTAACATGTGTCCGCCCTTGAAATTAATTTAATGAGTTAATGTGAGTAACATTTTATTATTTTCGTTTGTTTAATAGTTATTATTTTACATTCATTTACAATTGTATTTTTGTGTAATGTAAATACATTTTAATTAACACACTCTCTCTCTCCCTCAATATATATATTTTCACTGAAACAAAAAAACTTTACAGTGACTTTGAAATTGGGAAATAGAATTAAAAAAACCTTAGAAATTCATTAAAAAAACAAAGGTTACAGGGACGTTATAGTTAGGTTCCGGTTTTACACACACACAACCGTATAAATTCAGCACTTATAGTTATATGTATCTAAAAAAACTATATGCCGTTCCCTAAGGAAACTATAACTCACACCCCACCCATTCACAGTTTTCTCATCAATAATTTTATTGCGAATTTTTCAGTGATATCAATGATGTCATAGAAGATGTCATGACTGACATGAAGGGTAATTAGCACTGCATGGTGAGGTTGCCCCTCCCCCAGCCACGGCCCGTGCTGGTAAGAGCGGTGTGGCAGTGTGGCCGGGTGGAGGGATTTCGATGAACAATGATGAGGGAAAATTAAATAAAGAATTATTTTCCATCGTCATCGTCTGTCGAAATCTCGCCCACTCGGCACCACCGCTCTTACCTGCATGTGTTGCGGCTGCCCTCCCCCTTCTAAGCTACAGCTGGGCCCGGAGGCTAGAATCTACAGGAAGAGGGACACCGCGCAGCTCTCCTCCCCTTTAATTATCAGCGGGGTCCTGGAGGATGGGATCCCTTGTTTTGTCAATGGGGCAGTGGCCCACACATGCCCCTTTCTCCCCAAATCTAAGTATTGTCCCCATTCCAGGAACTAGCCCACCTTGGGGACATAAAAAACAATCACAGGAAACAGCGCTTTTTAAAATTTTACAGCGGATTTGCAGATCTTCTGAGTATTTACTATAATAAAATAAAAATAAATGTTTTTGGCCCCAGGCAGGACACTTTTGGGACCTCACCACCAGGAGGCCTAAGGGGTCAGGGCATTTCTACCTTGACCCCTTATGTATTTTGTTTCAGTTTTTAATTGGAACTTGGCTGAGTCCCAAGATGGTTGCCAACGCTTCTACGTTTATGTGTTGCTAGCCTATCTGATCTCCCCATGAGATCTGTTGGATCCATGAGGAATTTGTGTCCCTAGATATACATACATTTTTTTCTTTAATATTTCAAAAACAATATAATATATATATATATATATGTTTGCCACTCATTTAAGCTGCTGTCCTGAAAATTTCGGGCTGATACTTCAAGCCTGGGCCAGAAAAGGTGGTCCAAAATATATTTTACCCATGTTAATTTTCATAGGAAACTTTAGATACGGCTACAGCAGAACTGCTGAACGGAATGACTAAAAATTTGGGAAGAGGGGTAGCTATTCATAAAGCGCTATTTTTGTATATCCAGTCAGTAGTTGTGGAGTTATTTAAAGATTTTGCAGATATACAACTGGAGACGAGAAAGGTGTGCATCCCCTCCCAATCTCGTTCTGAGATCTGATGGCTGCCAACACTTCAAGCCAGGAAGTGTTGGCATCATCTTGTGACTCAGTTGAACTAAGTCACAGAAAGAAAGAAAGACAAATAAAGGAGGCAGGGTAGACACAACTTGACCCCTTAGATCTTGTGGGAACCCACAGAGCCAAAAAAGCTTTTCTTTTCATTTTCCGCAGGATAAGTGAATGAGGCCAAAAATGGGCATTATGTAAATAAAGAGTTGGTGCATGGTACCCCAGGCTCATTATGCCCTAGGGACCACCACCTCCCCAGGACTTCTTTACTAATTAATGTGGGGGAGGCTTGTACAGCCTCCCCTCAGCCCCAGGGACCACCAGCTCGCCAGGGACTTACAGGAAAAATGCTGTGTGCAGACCCCACCAACCCTGCAGGCTGCCACCTCCCCAGAACTTTTCTGACATTAAATATGGGAGCACGGGGACCCCGCATAGCCCTAGGGTCACCACCTCCCTGTGGTCTTAATTACAAATATTACAGGGGGAGACATGGACCCACCATAGCCCCAGGAACCGCCACCTCCCCCTGTCAAAATCAAGAAAAGAGGGGGGCCATGCTTCAGCCGTCCTGGAGCCAATAATGGCCCTGGGACTGCCACCCCCCAGAGTTAGATCCTGTTATGTCCCGGGATGCCCACTGCTGGGATATAGCTGTTTGCGATAACTTGATTGGAGCTTTACCAGTAGAGGGTCCTTGGGGACCAACAAGCCATCCCTCCTACCTCCAGTAAGTCCCACGGAGCGCCATTGCTGTGAGTACTTTGGTAGCCATGCCTGCATTCTCCACCACCCTGCAAAAGCATCTACTGTTGCACTGCTGGTTGGAAGATGCACAACCCCTATAAGCTGAGCGTCCTTGGGGGCCAATAGGCCCTCCTGTTATCTCTAGTAAGTCCCTGATTGCTGAGAGGACTTTGGAGGCCATGTCCCCATATCTGGGGGGGGGGAGGTCAGGGTATTCCTACTTTGCCCCCTTTTCTTAATTTTTTACTTGTTTTCTTAGACTCCGCTTCAAGCAGAGACTAACAATGGCTTACAAAACTTCCTAGTTGAAGTGTTGGAAGCCAATCAAATGTTAGTAAAATCTGCAAGTCCATTGCAAGGATTCACGTCCCCAGATATCTATATTTTTCAAAGTTAATTTCTCAAAAACTACTGAACAAATTTCCATCAAACCACAAAAAGCATGCTTGCTGGACCAACATCTAGCTTTCTGACAAATTTTGTGTAATTCCTTTTTACATTGGCCCGAGCTTGATGGATCACCCGAAACTTTCAGCACAGCAGCTGAACCAAAAAGGAGAGGTTTTGTGAACGTTTCGTGGAGATTCGTCCAGCACTGCAAAGTTATTGCCTTATGTGAATACAGAAAGTCTTAAAGTTAGGATTTTTCTCAGATTAGGAGTAGCAGAGTTAGGACATCTAAGTTTAGGACTCCTAAATGCCTTCTGTGAATACCGATAGTCTTCAAGTTAGGATTTTTCTCAGTTTAGGAGTAGTAAAGTTAGGACTCCTAACCTTAGGACTCCTAAATGCCTTCTGTGAATACTGAAAGTCTTAAAGGTAGGATTTTTCTCAGATTAGGAGTAGCGGAGTTAGGACATCTAAGTTTAGGACTCCTAAATGCCTTCTGTGAATACCGAAATGAGTAAGTGCCTTCTGTGAATACCAAAATGAGTAAGTGCCTTCTGTGAATACCAAAATAGTGGTAAGTTTTGGATTTTGTTGTAACTTAGTTCTGTAAATGAGGCCCAATATGTGGGGGGCACACGGCCCCCAGCTGTTAGGGTATGAATATATTCACTCATGCACGCTCCTCTCAGAATATATTATGATTTTAGTTTCTTGATGTGCATATGAGTGTTTAGAATACGTATCATTGTAGAAAGTAGTGGGTATGATTAAAACTGAAGCGTGTGCAAGTTTAATGCTCATTTTCTACTGTTAACATTGCATATACATTGGTAACATGTGCAAGAAAAATAGGCTATGTATAGACCTAAAAAATGTTTAAAATGATGACTCATATTTCAGAAGTAAGCTTGCAACACACGGAACAAACAGTAAAAAACGTGAAAGGCACAGGTATGGAGATGAACAGCTCACCAGCAATAGCATACATGTGTAAACTGTCAGCACGTGGAACACGGGTTTGCTAATAAACTTTGCAAGCAGCAAAGAGTATTAAAAGCGCTCACGCATTCAATCATTGCTTTGTCTCGTTGGTGTTCAGTGCTTACCTGTCTCCTGCTTCCTTTTCGCTGACGGTGTTCCGGCATCCTTCCTTCCTGTGTCCTTCCTCCTGGCATCATCTTCAGCTAGCCGCTCCTGATTCTCCTTCTGTCCTCGACCGTGGTTTCTCTCACTACCTGCTCTTCGGATCTTCACTTCTGTACACCTGTAAAGAAAGAACAGAAAACATAGACATCCGAAAGGTTAAATTGGACAACTTCCTAACTGAGGTAAAACAAGTTACCAGGAACAGTCAGTGAGACAGACACTCCCTAAAAGTTACAACGCACGAAAATCTGACATGTGGTTTTTTTTCTTTAATGAGCAACTCGTTCTTAACCCCTTCGCTGCTACGCCTTCCCCCCCTGTGCTAAGCCTTTTTTTGGCTATTTGGATTAGTTCACCCTTGGACCCTTGTAACCTTTTGATTACATAAGGTATCCACACCAAATTTGCATCCTGTTCTTTCAAGATCATGGGGATTTTAAATGTACCCAGGGTTTGTTGATTCCCCTAGAAGCTTTCCCCCCTGTGCTAAGCCTTTTTTTGGGCTATTTCGATTAGTTCTCCCGTAGGCCCCTGTAACTTTTTGACTACATAAGGTATCCACGCCAAATTTGCATTATTTTCTTCCAAGATCCTGGGGATTTGAAATGTACCCAGAGTTTTATTGATTCCCTTAGAGGGAACCCCGAAATTAGCCACAATACTGCTTTTTACCTGCAAATGGTAGCAAACAAAGGGTTTGTAATGTTGAAATCACCATCTTCACAGATTTCAGGTACAGGCAGACTTTTGTCAGAAAACCAACTTTTTGCACAATTTTGGCATTTTACTGGGACATACCCTGTTTTTGCTATATTTTGTGCTTTTAACCTCCTTCCAGTTAATGGTAAAAATGGGTAAGAAAGCAATGATGGATCCTGGATAGCTATACATTTCTGAAAAGTAGACACAATTCTGAATTCAGCAAGGATGCATTTGTGTAGATCCTTCAAGCTTTTCTTATAGAAACTAACAGCCTGATTCATCGTAGACCCGTTTTGCGAGTCTATATTAGCGATCCATAAGGAATCGCTATTACAGACTCGCAAAACAGGATTCATGTAGGAATCGCAAAAAGATTTGCGATTCCCACACAATCCTTATTTGCGATTAGCAAATTGCTAATCGCAAATAAGGAATAACTCCCCATTCATTCCAATGGGCCAAAAGGCCCATAGGAATGAATGGGGAGTATTCCTTATTTGCGATTAGCAATTAGCTAATCGCAAATAAGATAGCGATTTTAAGGGTGCCAGGGGTGTCCAAAGGACACCCTGTAGAACCCCTTAAATGCAAATTGAAACAGGTGTTGCGCACACACATGTCCAAAGGACATGTGTGTGTGCAACATGCAACTTAGAAAAATGCTTGTAAAAGCATTTTTCTAAGTATTCGCTATTTACCACGAGGTTTGACCTCGCGGTAAATAGCGGGCCAAAATTGCGAATTCGCAATTTTTTAATGGATGATGAATTGCATTTAAGGAATCTCAAATAGAGATTCCCTAAATGTAATTCCTCGCAAAATTGCGACATCGCTATTACCGATTTTTGCATTTGGGATGATGAATCCCAAATGCAAAAATAGAGCTTGCAAAGGGCCAGATTCTCAGAATCTGGCCCTTTGCGAGCCGATTTCGGCTTGATGAATCAGGCTGTTACAGTTCAAAATAGGAACAATGTAAAATTAGTTAAAAAAAGAACAATTTGTGCCAATATTTGCACCTGTAACTTCTTCTAAGTATGACAGATGTTTTAAAGCAATATACCGCTACATCTGCTGGCCCCTTCTGGTTGTAGGGATATATAGGACTTGTAGGTTCACTAAGAACCCAAGGAACCCAGAGCCAATAATTGAGCAGCGTCTTGCAAATGTTTTTATTGTGTACGGGTAGGCTGTGGGGTTTTAGGTTTAAACCTATAATAACTGATAAAACCCCACTGAAAGAGAAATAGCCCTCTCCAGTGAAAACATATAAACACTGAAAAAACACCTGCACAACCACAAACTAAATGCCATTCAAAGAAAGAAAAAAGAGAGTGAAAGTCATGTATTTTCATCCTGACGGGGCCAATAGAATGTAACGTTGCTATACAAACTAGCAGTAACAAAGCCTGGGATAACATTATTCTGCTTGAGTTTTGTTGTTTAGGGATACCACTAAAACATTGTTTCTTAATCCTTTTGCTCTTTTTCAGTTTTGTGGTATTTGATCTAAAGATGCAGGGTTTAGAAGCATGTTTTAGGTCTCGTTTAAATATGTTATAAATTGTAGAGAATCAGGAAATATCAAAATCATATTTGATATTTTGGCTGCATTTGATTCTTTCACTGATCAGCGGCTTGTTTCATAAGAATCTGTGTAATCACATTTACCCACAGAGAATGGGTAAAAACCATTAATACATCAGCCCACAGTTTCTAGTGGGTCAGTATTGACAGTACGTGAATTTCCAACACCTTAGGCTTTAAACATTTGCAAGGTATAGTGACAAGTATATGTATAAAGAGGTCTATCACCAAGCATCTGGGATAGAGATGAAAACAGGACACCAGACTTTTGGAAAACATGGAGTGACACTTGGAAAGCTCTGCAAAAAATGTTCTTTCCAAGTTCAACAGAGATTGGAGTGATATTGTTTGTATTTGCAGTGATTCAGCTACATATATATATATAATAGCTGTGTGATGACCTATCAAAATTGATATCTGAGCTGAAGTGATTGCCACTTGTTAGATGGTATGTTGAAAGCATCTTTGCAATCTTCAGAGTTAATGAGGGATGCTATTGATTTGCTATTCCATTCTGGTGCACTGTTTCCTTATGCACAGGAACTAAAATGCAAATATTTATAATTTTGTGCTTTGTGTGGCATCAAAGAAAGAGTCCTCTCAACTGTGTCACTTAGCTGATGGTTCTCACTCCAAGGGGCTATGAATGCTATATTATTATTCTGGCAATCGTTTACAGAATGTTTGCTGAGTGATGGTGTCAAAGGCAAGAAATGTGAGGAGGTCTGGTGGCATAAAGATCGTGATGTGAAAAAAGTGCACTCTACTGCATTATTAGATTTTTACAGGAAAACATAACTTCTATAGTGGACATATAAAAAAAAAGAGTTTGAAAAAACCCTTGTCTGCCAAGTGTTCAGCATAATTGGTGTAGTTGTGAAACTTCTCCTTTAGAGTAGGATGGGCGACACCTTTAGTGACTTTGGCACTGCAACCAGTATTGGCAGGGAAAGCTATGTCAGTGGCCAGAGTTAACAAATTGTGTACTGGCTGTTTTGGAGTTGCCCGTCTCAAGCGCCAATGTTCAGAGGGTCTTTTCACAGAGGTTTACATGCGAAGGAAAGGGCGACCACACATGACCAAAGACTCACTGAAGAAGTATTGTATGTTGTATTACTAAAAGTTTAATTCCAAAACTCTATTTGGACCTGATATATACTATACGTACATTGTCTATATCTTTCATGTTCTATAAGTGCAGAAAGCAAGCAATAATAAAAGCAAAACGTTCCATAAACACCGGAAAAGCACTTTTTCTCTGGTTTTTAGTGGCGCGAAAATGTGTAACCACTGACAATTGTTTTTTAAGGTATTGAAAAAACACTGAAAAAACCCCACCAGAATTTACCAAAAATAGAAACTGAAAACAGGAAAGCCTATGTACGGGGTATCTAACAATTCATTTGAAAAAATATAAACAGGGAAAAATCGATATGAAAGACACCTATGTAGTTCTGAAATGGGAACAAAATATAGAGTTTAGAAACAGTAGCCATTTGCACGTCTCCGAAATTATGGGTACCCATACTAGCCTATGAATTATAGGACATTTTTCTAAAGTGACTTCATTTTTACACATTGTCTTACATTTGGATGGCAGAAATGCATTGAATGTCAACAGGCATTAACAGTAGCTCTACAAGTCTGTGTTCCCCTAAGTCTCCCAATAAAAATGGTAACTTACTTGTGTGGGTAGGTGTAGTGCCTGCAACAGGAAACTGTCCAAAACGCAACGTGGACGCACCACATTTTTTACAGTGAAAACAGACCCTTTTTTTGCCAAGTGCCTAGCTGTAGATTTTGAACCCTAGCCCTGCCGGGACCTAGGGGAACCTAGCAAACCTATACATTTTTTAAAACTAGACACCCAGTGCTATCCAGGATGTGGTTACTTAGATGTCTCTCGCCAGGTTCTGCAACCCAGAATCCCTTGCAAACCTCAAACTTTGTAAAAAAAACATAACATTTTCCTCACATTTCTGAGGTGGAAAGTTCTGGAATCTGCCTGGATCCACAAAATTCCACACACCCTGCATTCCCCAAAGATTTCAAGAAAAATGGTACCTCACTTGTGTGGGTAGGCGTAGTGCCCACAACAGGAAACAGCCCAAAATGCAACATGGACACACCACATGTTTACAGTGACAACAGACCCTTTTTTGCAAAGTGCCTAGCTGTAGATTTTGAACCATAGCTCTGCTGGAACCTAGGGAAACCTATGAAACCTATACATTTTTAAAAACTAGACCCCCCGGGGAATCCAGGATTGGGTGACTTGTCTGGCTCACACCAGGTTCTGTTACCCAGAATCCCATGCAAATCTCAAACCTTTAAAAAAACACATTTTCCTTACAATTCTGTTGTGGAAAGTTCTGGAATCTGCGTGGATCTACAAATTTCCACCCACCCGCATTCCCCAATGTCTTCTGAGAAAAATGATACCTCACTTGTGTGGGTAGGCCTAGTGCCCACGACATGATACTGCCCAAAACGCAACGTGTCTCTAGATAAAAATGGTACCTCACTTGTGTGGGTGGGCCAAAGGCCTGTAACTGGGAAGAGCCATAAACATTTGGCTTAAAGATATAGCAGCGCGAGTTCTATGCGCTACATAAAAATAAATAGTTTTTAGCTGATTTTACATTGGACAGCCACACAACTGAGGTATAATTTTACTTCTCGAGATCAAGGGGTATTCTAGGTGGTTGGACATTTGTGCCGACACAGTGATCCCACAAAAAAATTGTGGAAAAAGTGATTTTCTTCAGCTAAATTTGAGGTTTGCAGGGGATTCTGGGTAAGGAAACATTAGGGGATCCACAAAAGCCATACCTCATAAGCCTCCCCAGGGTGTCTAGTTTTTAGAAATATGTGGGTTTGGTGGGTTTCCCTAGATGACTGCGAGCCCAACGCCAAAAAACAGGTGCCCCCCCCCTTCAAAACCAGGTATTTATTTTTGTGATAGATAGTTTTTAAGTCTCCACAGTATGATTTGGGCAATTTCCTGTTGCAGCCACTATGCCTACCCACACAAGTGAGGTATCAATTTTATCAGGAGACCTGAGCGAACGCTAGGTGTAGGAAATATGTCTCAGCCCAGAGATCCCACAACATTCCCACACAAAAATTATGGAACATGTGATTTGTTTCAGCAAAATTTGAGGTTTGCAGGGGTTTCTGAGCACCTTCAACGTTTGTCTCCTGGAGACAGATCAAATCAGATCCTAATGTGCACAAACCCTGTGCTACTTTCTGTCTTTTTACAGGGTCATTAAAACCGCAGATATTTACAGAGACTATTCTAATCATTTTTGACACGCTCATTTACGAGTTTATAGTCTCTTTTGACTTGTATCTTTCTTCCATGTTTTTTTCCCTAACCGGCTCACCCTGATAAAACATCCCCTGAATTTAAATAATAAGCTACTCAAATCCTCTATTCCCACCCCACTGCAAACCTTTGGTGTACCCTCCCCCCCTTGATTGAGCAGTCAAGATGACCCTGTATGATGGTTACCATGTGTGAGTTCCAGCTACCAAGCCACATTTTTCTGACCTCCATTAGAAGTTACAGTTCACATGAGGGATGTCCTCACGTTGATTTTAGCTCAGAGTTTGTGTCCCTGGACATCGGTTAATTCAGTCTCTTCATTCCCGGTAATTTCTTTTAGGTATTCCCACTCCTTAATCTCTGAGAGAAAAACTCGTGTTGAGCCATCAAAAAGGACTTTCAATCTGGACGGATTCATTAAATAGACTTGTACCCCTTGTTGTTGGAAGGGAGATATTAGCTGGCGAAGTCTCCATCTAAGTACTACCGTAGCATGGCAAAAGTCTGGTTTTGCAAAGAATTTTACACCATTCACTTCTTTCTGGGAATTTGGTCTGGCCTTGTCATAGACCAGCTGTCTTAAGAGAAAATTTCCAAAAAAGATCAGGAACACCCTGGGCTTCTCGTTAGTGCTGTTGTTTCCCCGTCTCGATTTAATATTGAAGGGAAAACGGTGGGACCTTTGTATTTCTTGGTCCCAGTTCCAGTTGGTTTGTGTGGGGAATGGGGCTTGTAGCAATTTAACTATGAACCCTCTGGGGTCCTCTCCTTCAGTTCCCTCAGGAATCCCCAGCAATCGAAGATTATTCCTGCTCTTCGAGTTTAGTCTGTTATAAAACAGGGGTTGACCCAATACAGTCCAAGGACCTGGGTATTCAGCAATATAGACAACAGTTGGTCCTCGACATAATTTTACCATTGAGAATGATCATAACATTTGGTCAAGTTGATTAACTCCAAACCAAGACTGAATCTATAGTCTTAATAGCATAAATGATACTAGCCCACAGCCTCAAATTTTTTTACAATAAGTGCCAGTAAACCAATGAAACCGAAAGGAGGTCCAATTAGGATGATTAGTTTAATATACCATATATTGACGTATGAAAATCAATGTATCTATACACATATATTTACACAAATTATAAGGAAAAATACATTTTTCTAAAAAAGAGAGAACGTGCACAGAGAAAGATAAAGTGTGTGCTCAAGTGAATGATCAAGAGGATCAGAAAAAAGTGTAGATCATTTATATACAAAGAAACAATGAGCCTGTCCTAGGTAATGCTTGTAAAAAATACTTCTTTTTTTACTCGCTAAATGCTATCTACAATTCCTTGGTCCTTAAATTGCACCGTTGGCAATAAGATTGCCAGGAAGGGGGGGATGGAGGGTGGACAAGGGACAGGGGTCAGTAGGTACAGGCTCCCAAAGGGGAATGTCGTCGACGTTTCGACCCAACTATATGGTGGGCGGTTCAAGTCCTCAACAACGGGTCTTCATCAGGACAGAGTAATGGGGGCATATCTCTCAAAGTGCACGTCAATTAAAAACAATCGTTGGGCACCTGTAATGATAAATGAATAGCTGGGCTAAGTATCACTATATAATATCAAATAGGTTCACTAGTGACCTTTGTGAAAAAAAGCACTCACCCTTCCGTGGTGCCTTGCCAAGACAAAGTGCGACAATTGGTCCGCACCCACAATATGAAAGTATCCAAAGTTATACTGCGGAACAAAAAGAAGAAGAGGTAGCCATTAGTGCTACACAGCTTAACTCCCATTCGAATGACTACTTATCAATGAGAGTTGCTTGCATTTACGAAAAATGGCAAGATCCATTTTAATTAAATGCCGATATTTAATAAAACTCTCAGTCAAAAAGCCAGAATCCTAATAGAATCTAATTAATATTTTGATAAATGCGCAATGACTGCTTTCAATGGTCTCGCAGTGGTCACTTACCCAATGCGTTTGTTCACCGGTGTTTTTTGTCAAAGTTATATATCAAGCGGATCTGACACCGAGTGCTGTGAAAGAGAAAAGACAAATTGTCTCTCCGTTAGGGCGCTGCCCGAGTAAATTGGTCAAAGAAAGCTTCAAAACCTCGGTTGTGATAAGCGTTTACTGCGTTTTACATACCCCTTGTCTTCGGTCAGAGCGAAGGGTATTTATTCCGTAGCTCCGCTCAGTAGCGCACAGCCTCCCGTCTAGAACCGCGTTATGGAATGCGGAAGCAGAGGCTAACGCGACGCGGATGTATTCGTAACTAGGCAACCGACGCGCCTACGTCATGGCGTCCTACCAGTTGCTAGGAGATCGCATCACCGCAGCGGAAGTAAAGTGCAGCGGTATTGCGTACTAATCCCCGAGCAGGAGGTTCTTATATTAATGTGAATCTCTCTACATTATATCAAAACCCGTGAGTTAATCCTGGAAACGCTCATTCTTTCAGTACGCTATTGTTTTAAAAGGAAACGGGATGTCTCACTCAAGCCTGTAATTGATAAATCAGGCAGGCTGATGCAAGGTCACGGGCACCATGTAAATCCACATGTCAGTATTAGTTCACATGTCAATGTTAATTAGATGAAACAAAGGACAGAATAATGTGACTGGTATAAATCAATACAGACAAGTCCAACATAACAGATAAATAGTGCAAATATTCAAAATGTAAACAAATATGAACAGTTATAACATATACATAGTGCATAGATGTGAAGCATTTATAATCCATATATTGCACAATTAAAGGATTCCTGGGTACAACTCTTGGTTAGTGATTATTACAAGGCAAGTTCCACAGTTAATAAAGAGGATTCAACCATTATAGAGTGTTGCCATCTGTCTTGTTATTTCCTCATATTCATTGAGGCCCTTGTTCACAGTATCAAAAGTGTGCATCCATTTACACTCCCGAACACTTAGACAGTTTGAAAAATTGCCTCCTCTTACATTAACAGTGACCTTTTCTAACACCCACCATCTCAGACTTTCAGGTGAGTGATCGAATTTCGTAAAATGTTCAACCAACGGGGCTCCTTGGACTCTACAGCAGATCCTACTGCAGTGCTGTAGGATTCTGGTTTTAACTTTTTGGACAGTCTGACCTATATACCAAAAGTCACAGGGGCATGCAATCACATATATAACTCCAGTTGAATTACAATTGGTATGTTGTTTCATTACATGCGTATAGTTATTGTGAGTGCATGATTTTAGTTCTTCTGCTAGTTGACATGCTTTGCACGATCCACATCTGTGGTGGCCTAATACAGGTGGCGTATTCCATAACGTGGATTGGGCATCCCTGGATATATTAGGTAACAATGATTGGACTACATAGTCCCTCACACTTCTTCTCTTTTTAAAGGCAAACATCGGTGGGGTCGTGATCCCTACATCATCGGCCACCAGGTGCCAATGTGTATTTATAATCTTCTTGATTTCAGTGCTTTTTGTATTGAATGTGGTGACACATGTTATCCTTTCATCACTGTTATTGATTTTAGTTTTAGGTTCTAACAGGAATTCTCTGTGACAGAACCAGGCTTTTTTCCTTGCCTTTTTTAACAGTCGTTGAGGATAGCCTCTCTCTGACAGGCGCTCCATGAGTGACATAGATTCATTAAAGAAATCCTCCTTGCGGGTACAATTCCGACGCAATCTCAGGAACTGACCATAAGGTAGATTGTCCCTGAGATTGCGCGGATGATGACTATTGTACCGAAGCAGGGTATTCCTCTCACTGGATTTTCTATAGAGGGTGGTGTGTAAAAGTCCCTCATCTTCCACTATATTAATGTCAAGAAAATTAATTTTCTTTTTACTATATTCCAAGGTAAACTGTATATCCTTGGAGCGTTGATTTAGCCATCCGTGAAATTCCGTCAATGTTTTTTCATCACCTTCCCAAATCATCAGGACATCATCGATATATCGACGCCATGTCCTGATGTTTGTGAAGTATGGATTTGTGTCACTATATATGAATTCCCTTTCATATGCGTCCCTGAAGAGTATGGCCAGGTCCGGCGCAAAACTTTCCCCCATGGCCACTTTGCGTGTCTGCACATAGTAGTCTCCCTCAAAATAAAAGAAATTCTTTCGCAGAGCAATCTCAAGTAGATCTAGAATAAATTGAGTTGGTACCTGACCTCGGCCACCAGCAACTCTGATAATGAACAGGAAAGACCGAGTACTAGTCATCAGTACTCTGAACATCAAAACACTTTTTTAGAGGAGGAACAATGGGCAGGATATCAGAACAGGGGCCGCCCCTGGGGGAGACCCAGGGGACGGGGCCAATCCAATTGGAATACAGGCAGGGGAGCAGCTGCGAAGAAACAGGTTTGTTTCAACCAGGAAGCTCACGGGGAGATCAGGACGAGACAACAGCATTACCAGTGGTGAATGTTGCCTGTGAGAGCCCAATAATAAATCTATCATCATATATTCTGAAACCAGCTGAGTTGAATATATTGGAAAAGGGTCTCTCGTTTGTCCCCACTAATCTACCCAATACGTTTGGTCTAAAAACAGAGTTGCATCAGTTTTTCCGTAAAGTCAGATTGAAACACTATTTTAACAAAGTCCCTTTCCAACCAACCTTTACCAGCACTGGCTTACGACCACCATCAACTTTCACCCCAACATCTCAGATGGTATCGCATAAAATCCTAGCATTTGAACAGGTGGTGATGCGTGACGTGAACCAAGTGCTAAAAGAAAAAAAGTACATCAAATATAATATCAGTAGACAGGAACGTCAGGATCTTGATTCCCTTAAACAGAATACTGACATTGTTATAAAACCCGCGGACAAGGGTGGGGCCATTGTTGTCCAAGGGAGAGAGGAGTACAAAACAGAGATCCTTTCACAACTAGGAGTGGTTGGTAACTATAAAAAACTAAGATCGGATCCAACAAAAGAGATAGCATCGAACATCAAATCAATCACAGACAAAGGACTTAAAGAGGGATACCTATCCAAACAAGAATACAATTTCTTGAACAGCACACACCCTAGGCTACCTACGATATACACGCTCCCGAAGGTGCACAAGAGGTTAAATAACCCCCCGGGCAGACCTATAGTGTCTGGCTGTGGGTCTATTCTAGAACCCTTGTGCAAATTCATTGATATCTTCTTAAAACCAGCGGCTGAGGGTACAATGTCCTATGTGAGAGACACCATGCAAGCGATACAACTGGTGGATGGCTATATCTTCAATCAGAACATAAACTTGTTGGCCACGATGGACGTTACATCACTTTACACGAACATACCACAGTCAGCAGCTATTGAAGTGATTAGAGAGGTTTTGGAAGAACGCCCTAGACCATGTCAGGAACCTACTCAATTTATTCTAGATCTACTTGAGATTGCTATGCGAAAGAATTTCTTTTATTTTGAGGGAGACTACTATGTGCAGACACGCAGAGTGGCCATGGGGGCAAGTTTTGCGCCGGACCTGGCCATACTCTTCATGGACGCATATGAAAGGGAATTCATATATAGTGACACAAATCCATACTTCACAAACATCAGGACATGGCGTCGATATATCGATGATGTCCTGATGATTTGGGAAGGTGATGAAAAAACATTGACGGAATTTCACGGATGGCTAAATCAACGCTCCAAGGATATACAGTTTACCTTGGAATATAGTAAAAAGAAAATTAATTTTCTCGACATTAATATAGTGGAAGATGAGGGACTTTTACACACCACCCTCTATAGAAAATCCAGTGAGAGGAATACCCTGCTTCGGTACAATAGTCATCATCCGCGCAATCTCAGGGACAATCTACCTTATGGTCAGTTCCTGAGATTGCGTCGGAATTGTACCCGCAAGGAGGATTTCTTTAATGAATCTATGTCACTCATGGAGCGCCTGTCGGAGAGAGGCTATCCTCAACGACTGTTAAAAAAGGCAAGGAAAAAAGCCTGGTTCTGTCACAGAGAATTCCTGTTAGAACCTAAAACTAAAATCAATAACAGTGATGAAAGGATAACATGTGTCACCACATTCAATACAAAAAGCACTGAAATCAAGAAGATTATAAATACACATTGGCACCTGGTGGCGGACGATGTAGGGATCACGACCCCACCGATGTTTGCCTTTAAAAAGGGAAGAAGTGTGAGGGACTATGTAGTCCAATCATTGTTACCTAATATATCCAGGGATGCCCAATCCACGTTATGGAATACGCCACCTGTATTAGGCCACCACAGATGTGGATCGTGCAAAGCATGTCAACTAGCAGAAGAACTAAAATCATGCAGTCCAAGGAGCCCCATTGGTTAAACATTTTACGAAATTCGATCACTCACCTGAAAGTCTGAGATGGTGGGTGTTAGAAAAGGTCACTGTTAATGTAAGAGGAGGCAACTTTTCAAACTGTCTAAGTGTTCGGGAGTGTAAATGGATGCACACTTTTGATACTGTGAACAAGGGCCTCAATGAATATGAGGAAATAACAAGACAGATGGCAACACTCTATAATGGTTGAATCCTCTTTATTAACTGTGGAACTTGCCTTGTAATAATCACTAACCAAGAGTTGTACCCAGGAATCCTTTAATTGTGCAATATATGGATTATAAATGCTTCACATCTATGCACTATGTATATGTTATAACTGTTCATATATGTTTACATTTTGAATATTTGCACTATTTATCTGTTATGTTGGACTTGTCTGTATTGATGTATACCAGTCACATTATTCTGTCCTTTGTTTCATCTAATTAACATTGACATGTGAACTAATACTGACATGTGGATTTACATGGTGCCCGTGACCTTGCATCAGCCTGCCTGATTTATCAATTACAGGCTTGAGTGAGACATCCCGTTTCCTTTTAAAACAATAGCATACTGAAAGAATGAGCGTTTCCAGGATTAACTCACGGGTTTTGATATAATGTAGAGAGATTCACATTAATATAAGAACCTCCTGCTCGGGGATTAGTACGCAATACCGCTGCACTTTACTTCCGCTGCGGTGATGCGATCTCCTAGCAACTGGTAGGACGCCATGACGTAGGCGCGTCGGTTGCCTAGTTACGAATACATCCGCGTCGCGTTAGCCTCTGCTTCCGCATTCCATAACGCGGTTCTAGACGGGAGGCTGTGCGCTACTGAGCGGAGCTACGGAATAAATACCCTTCGCTCTGACCGAAGACAAGGGGTATGTAAAACGCAGTAAACGCTTATCACAACCGAGCTTTTGAAGCTTTCTTTGACCAATTTACTCGGGCAGCGCCCTAACGGAGAGACAATTTGTCTTTTCTCTTTCACAGCACTCGGTGTCAGATTCGCTTGATATATAACTTTGACAAAAAACACCGGTGAACAAACGCATTGGGTAAGTGACCACTGCGAGACCATTGAAAGCAGTCATTGCGCATTTATCAAAATATTAATTAGATTCTATTAGGATTCTGGCTTTTTGACTGAGAGTTTTATTAAATATCGGCATTTAATTAAAATGGATCTTGCCATTTTTCGTAAATGCAAGCAACTCTCATTGATAAGTAGTCATTCGAATGGGAGTTAAGCTGTGTAGCACTAATGGCTACCTCTTCTTCTTTTTGTTCCGCAGTATAACTTTGGATACTTTCATATTGTGGGTGCGGACCAATTGTCGCACTTTGTCTTGGCAAGGCACCACGGAAGGGTGAGTGCTTTTTTTCACAAAGGTCACTAGTGAACCTATTTGATATTATATAGTGATACTTAGCCCCGCTATTCATTTATCATTACAGGTGCCCAACGATTGTTTTTAATTGACGTGCACTTTGAGAGATATTCCCCCATTACTCCGTCCTGATGAAGACCCGTTGTTGAGGACTTGAACCGCCCACCATATAGTTGGGTCGAAACGTCGACGACATTCCCCTTTGGGAGCCTGTACCTACTGACCCCTGTCCCTTGTCCACCCTCCATCCCCCCCTTCCTGGCAATCTTATTGCCAACGGTGCAATTTAAGGACCAAGGAATTGTAGATAGCATTTAGCGAGTAAAAAAAGAAGTATTTTTTACAAGCATTACCTAGGACAGGCTCATTGTTTCTTTGTATATAAATGATCTACACTTTTTTCTGATCCTCTTGATCATTCACTTGAGCACACACTTTATCTTTCTCTGTGCACAGTCTCTCTTTTTTAGAAAAATGTATTTTGCCTTATAATTTGTGTAAATATATGTATATAGATACATTGATTTTCATACGTCAATATATGGTATATTAAACTAATCGTCCTAATTGGACCTCCTTTCGGTTTCATTGGTTTATTGGCACTTATTGTAAAAAATTTTGAGGCTGTGGGCTAGTATCATTTATGCTATTAAGACTATAGATTCAGTCTTGGTTTGGAGTCATTTCGAGTTTAGTCATCAGGTCTACTAGGCAGGCCTTGTGTGCGCCCCTCTGCTCTTTGGCCTTGACAGCTTCCAGCTCTAGTGTCTCAGTTCGAGCTTCCACCATGGCCACCTGATCTCCAATGTCTGTGCAGACCTTATTTAATTTCCTGATACCGCCTTGCAGTTTCTTGACGGCTGCCTTAGCGGACAGGCTGTCTGACCGGGCCTCCTCCTGGAACAGTTTAATAAGAGTTCGTAATTGATGACAGAGACGGCGCCTCTGAGCTTTCCACCACAGTCCATGGGGCCATTAGTTGTTGTGTGCTAGGCTAGGGGTATCGGAATAATCCCATTTCAACTGATTACGTTTTTTCCGCGATTGCCTTTTCCGTAATACAGTATTGATGGCTATGTTAGGGTCAACCTCGTCATCACTTTTGTCACCATCGAGCAGTTCGTCTTCACTTGAGTCCTCATTTCCAGTGTCAGTTAAAGATCCATCTGATACTGAGTAGAAGTTCTCGCCTGTGGGATTAGGCGTCTGAGGAGTTAAGGAGCCAGAGTTAGCTGGTATTTTAGACGCCTCTCTGTGGCCCTCACTGGTTTGAAAGCATTGCTATATCAGATCCACTAGCTGTAGAAGTGGCCTTAAGTACAATAAAGTGCTTACTTATAGAGGGGGAGCCTCCAGTGTTGCCCGTGCCCGCAAAGTTCTTACAGTGCTTCCGAACACAGCTGCCGCGGACATCACGGCAGCGGTCAGTCTAGAGTGGTTAGTGGATCGCCGCACTTCCAGCTCCTCCCTGCATGCAACTTGCCGCGTGGCAGCTGGATCGCAGCTCCTCACACTTGCGCCATCACTGCTCCAATTTAAAGGATTATTTGTGGCACAAATGCTTCCCATAAAAACACAGGGCCTTGAAAGGAGATGAGAGACTAAAAGGCGATGGATACTCATGAATTGGCTAAATAAATGATGTTCAAATTGGAATTTAAACATTTTAAAACCATTATAGAATACAATAAATGTATTATGCTGTTTTGAAGTGACTTGGAAACTGCTGTTAGCGCCTTGATACTAAGAATGACCAATCACTGCATATCTGGACAAAAAAGTAGACACACAGACACCCACAGTGAAGCACACTCACACATACACCCACACAGTCACACATGCATGCCTACACACACAAGCACTGGGGCAAGGGACAGGCTCTGAATTAACCCATAAGCAACGTGGTCTATTCACATGTCATATGACATTTTGGAAAACCTTTCTTTAAAACATTGTACCCTCAGGTTCCTCGGTCTGTGTGCAGTGAGAGCTGCTAACCTGGATACAGGAAGGTTCCACGACAAGGGCAGCCATATTGCTGCTTTGACTACATTCCATGCACCAAAGGAGAGATTTCAACTCAGAGAGGTAAGAAGACAAACTCTTGCCATATGGCAGTAGAATACAAAACAGTTTACATATAACTTTTAATGCAACAATAAAATTTGGAGTTTTCTGTCAACATTTACAGCAATAGGTCTCAGAAGAATGTTCCTAAGAAATGTATTCTAACCCTTGATCAGAATCCTATCATGGGCAGCACAGTCAAATCATGATTTAAAGCCTTAGACAAAAAAGCTCAGTTTTCCAAAATGGTGCTGAAGCCCAGGACGTACCAGGGTGTGATGGGATTCCATGTAGATGAAAAGAAAGTAACATCAAATCTGCCTAAGTCCGAATACTTGTACACATACTGAGAAGGTGTAGCAGCACTACTTCCATCAATAGCACTTGGTCTTGATCATTTCTTAAAACTATTGAAAGTTAATAACACTATACTCAGGTGGGGCCTTCTTCCACTCCAGAACTGCCACCAATAGTATGAGTAACACTAGCAGTACCATGACCACTAACATCTCTCTGCATTCTGCTACATCACCACTTATCCAGTGGCACCAGTGCTTAATTTGTGCAAGTGGTTGCAGGTGGGACCCACTCAATTTTGACGACCTGGACTTATTTTTTGATCATCAGACTTTGATCTAGAACAAGAAAGAGAAAGGCAAAGAAAGGGAAACAGAAAGAGAAAAATGGGTCAAATAAAGAAAGCAGAGATGAAGAAGAACCTGCAAGAGTGAGATAAAGGGACAGGGAGAGTATGGTTTTGGATGGAAGAGACATGAGGTGGAAGCAAGGCTAGGCAGCCCTGTTTTTTTTTCAATTCTAGCATCTGTGAATGCCAGAGGAGGGCTTCCAAAAAAATCTTTAGGCCCAATCATTTATTGTTTTACCACTGAGTGGCACTAACACAGTCATCAACAACATCTGCGCCATTAGCTGATCAAGTGAAAGAATACCGCAACCAGGAACACACGATTTTATGATTAGGCCTGGGTGTGAAATTCCGCTCCACCTGCGGTGTTTGCTGAGTTTTTCCTCACTCAACACAGTTTGCGGAGTTCTGAAAAACTCAGCAGAGCAGAGTTGTTTCCTTGCTTGCGCTCGCCAACGTTAAGTTGGCAAGTACAGGTGAGGAAATTCTTATTCCAGTCCTCCTCCCGGCCAGATTTCTCAATGGAGTCGAAAAAGGAAAACAAGGGAACCCTACTCACTAAGGAACCAGGGTGATTTCAAAAGCGACCAATGTTTTCATGGTTTTCAGTTACATAGCATCTATATAATAATAGAATACAGTTTAAATGGTTCGCTTTTCCTTTTTCTGTCGACTGTGTTTCGACCCTATTCTGGGTGTAGGGTCACATCTATGGAAATTTGGGGATATATTAGATTTGGCCCATATGTTGGATGAATTGCTGTAGTAGGAGTAGAGTTAGGGAAAATACCCGATTATAGAATTGCTGGTGTGTACTAAGGTGATTATACCCCGTGTAGAAGTGAATTAAGGATATTTACTAGGGGACACAGCCGGGTTCTGTGAGAAATAAAAGAGGGTAATAGTATCAAGCTACAGCGCAGACCTGGATAACCTTATTGAGACCAACAAAAATGTTTCAACAAACCACTTACCCCTAGTAAGGGTGAAGATTTCAGCAATTCTAGTAATAGTTTATTCAGTAGCTTAGTGTTCTGTAGCAGTGTACGATTTCTATGGAGGAATTAATTAGAGGCGCTTAGTTTTGCATGGGGCAATACTTAACAATAAGTAACAGCCACAACAGGGTTAATACACAATGTGCACTTACCACATCTGCTGATATCGGTCCAGTATGCAGGCGCTCTCTGGCAATGTGTCTCGCAATCGGGTAAATTCTGTTAGAAGTTGGTCTACTTGCGCCTTCCTGTGGTCTAATAAATAAATTATTTTACCTTTGATTAGGAGCAAACGGGAACGACCGCTTCTGTCGGTCTTACTGGTACAGTGACAGCACCTTCACTAATTGTGGCTGAATTTAAGCTGTTTAACATGAACCGGTTGGTTCAGTTGACCCGTGTATCATTTCCTGGCTTGCCGCGGTTGTTTGCAGTCTTGTTAATTAAGCGCCGGTTTTTGGTAGAGAGCCAGCGTAAGAATTATGTGCACCGAAATGCGTATTTAGGACTTTGTTAAGTATTGCCCTATGCAAAACTAACTTCCTCTAATTCATTCCTCCATAGAAATCGTACACTGCTACAGAACACTGAGCTACTGAATAAACTATAACTAGGATCACCCTTACTAAGGGTAAGTGGTTTGTAGATTAATGTGATTTTGGGAGATGCTGTTGAGTATATTATTCGTCTATATTCTAGTGCTTACTTTTGAAGCTGTATGTAACCTTTGCTTATTTTGTCATGATAATATGTATGTTATTTTATGTGGCCCTCAATGAGAGCCAAATCATAACAATAAAAACTTTTGAAACTTTTTTGGTTTGTAGAAACATTTTTGTTGGTCTCAATAAGGTCATCAAGGTCTGCGCTGTAGCTTGATAGTATTACCCTCTTTTATTTCTCACAGAACCCGACTGGGTCCCCTAGTAAATAGCCTTAATTCACTTCTACACGGGGTATAATCACCTTAGTACACACAAGCAATTCTATAATCGGGTATTTTTTCTAACTCTATTCCTACTACAGCAATTCATCCAACATATGGGCCAAATCTAATATATCCCCAATTTTCCATAGATGTCCCCTACATCTTTGGTCCTGACAAGACCCTACACCCAGAATAGGGTTGAAACGTCATCGACAGAAAAAGGAAACCAAACCATTTAAACTGTATTATATTATTATATAGATACTATGTAACTGAAAAACATGAAAACAGTGGTCGCTTTTGAAAACGAAAACAGCTTGAAACCTTGTAAATATTGTCACAAAAATGTCACTCATGTTATTTAGGTTCTTGTTTCACTTGGGACACTTTATACACTTGTAAATATGTTTTCCTATATGTTGTGTAACAATTGACAAATTAAATTTGGAAATTTAAATCTGGATACAACTGAATCAGTGTATGCGGTTTCCTTTCTCTTTGACATCCACTAAAAACCCTGGTAGATTTCTCAATGCAGGCAGACGGTCGCTACCACTCGTGTTGAGAAACACCTTCCGTTTGTGTTGAGTAAGCTGCCGCTCAAGTAAAACATCTATACAAGAGGCAGAAGGGAGCAGCACCCTCTTGCGCTGCTCATGGCGCCATTTGTGCTGATTTTACTGCACAGGACAAACACCTAGAGCTAAAAATCAGCATGAACGGTACGACCCAACATACTCCGCTGCTTGCAGAACTCTGCTTGGCGCAGCAGAGTTTTATGTCACTTTGCAGAGTTCTGCATAGCCTCTTCCCTGATAGTATGCTTGCACATTTTTATTGTAAGCTTGTAATATAATCTACATTGGGCAGTTGCAGCATGCTCTGTAGATTGCCCTTTCAGCGGCTTGTTTATTTTTGAATGTGCCTACCTACACGTGGCATCAAACCTAAACCCAACCCTTAGTGTAATTTCCCCTTAGGGTTGCAACTATAGTCAGTTTTACATTAGCAGCAGAACAAATAGCTTTAGATGACTTTACTACCTCAATTGGACAAGAGGCATCTGCTAAATAAATAATAAGCCTTCCCTTATTCTCTGAGATCAAATCAGAGAGATATTTATTAATATCAATCCCAGCCCATTTAATATGAACCCTGTTTGATCTAGTTGTACTTACATTGCTTACTATAGGGATATGGGTTTTCAAAGGGATCCCCAAATTGAGCTGAACTTCAACTAATTTATGGTCGCTCATACATGCTGGGGTGACCTAAAAGTCTCTCAATAGTGTTATTAAATTCCCTGAAATTAATATATCGTTAATAACTCTTGTAGCTCTCCTTCCTGCAAAAATAGGTAGGATCATTTTGGAGTTAGGGACAAATTTGCAAGGAAGCCTCAGAATAATTGTACATAATTGGGCATTTAAGGCACCTCCGTAATGTTAATGAAAGAAGTTAGTTTGGCCATCTCCCACACCGTCCAAAGAGCTACACATTGCCTTTGAATCATACGTGCACAGATGAGCATTAAAATCCCCAGCCCAAACAATGAACATGTTATGCTTAATTGGAACTATATGGTTCATAAAAGCTGAATCTTAGTCATCAAACACATTGTTAATATAATAATTAATTAAGGCTAAATCATCTTCTGGGGTGATTCCTAAACAAAGCAAATGAAAATAAAAGTAATTAATAAACCATCTTATTTTTACTGCTAAGAGACTAGAGATTAAGATAACTAGTCCTCCTTTTGCTCGTCAAGCTCTACAAGATTCAGCAGTTGTAAAATACATAGTTTACCCGTTCACATAAAGTTTGTCTATGTCTCCTTAAATAAACAACATTGAGATAGCAGCCAGCCAAACAGGATTAGTTAGTTGGTAGATATTCCTGCCACATTCCAAATAACTAATTAATAATACCTTTTGGATTGCAGGAATTATTCTTTATACGTCAGTCAAGATCTCTGGTTTAGCAAGTGGAAGCAAAACGGTTAAATGTAGGAATCCGAGCTATTGGGCCTGCTGTCACGGATGGTCCTCCAAATGTAGGGAAGCATACCTTCGGCATTTGATTGAAATGGCAATAGATAACCCCAATGGAAGAAGCTGGATAGAAGACAGAGACAAAAGGCCAGTACTGGCCGAATCTAATAAACAGGTCACCACCTGAGGACACCTGCAAATGACTATCACACAGTCTTCAGGATATTCCTTATATCGTTGACCAACCCAAACAGATCTCCTGACCATTAGAATATCACTATAATTATAGATATTAAATTTAACTGAGCATTTCAACCAACTTTGTTCTTTAACTACTTAGTCGATTCCAAAGTCAAGGGGTATAAGGACACAGGCTTTTGTGCTGGATTACTCCCAATTTTTGTCCCATTTGGACTATAAGTGCTAGTGTTCTGACCCATTAAAAGGTATGTTTAATTGGCTACACCCAATTGGCAAGGACTGACTTAGTATATAGTAACTAGGGTACCAAGGGCATGTAAGGCAGAGTGTTCACCCAGGGTTGCAGCAATGTTTGTGCTACCCTGCATGTGACAGAGAAACAATAGCCTCAAACCTGCTACTGTAGACTAGACAGGCACTCTGTGACACTGCTAGCTCGACTTTGCATTACCCCTAATGGCAAGCCAGGCACTTCCGTTAATGATATATGTAAGTCTCCTCTAAGGAATGCCAATGAAGCCCTATGGCAGAGAGCTATATAAACTTAAGTAAGACATATAATTTTTAGTATGTCTTAGCAGCAACACTTCGAAAGTTTCATTTTGCCGTTAAAGGATTAGGAGCTCCATTGGCTAACACAGAGTTAAACCGTTGGCACCTCAAACCATCTAACTTCTGAATGGAACCATCTAACAGGGTCACGATAAAAAAGGCAGTTGTCCAGAGCGAGGTGTCAACTCCTCTTTTAGGCCAGGATGGCCACTCAGGGTGTTAGCACCAAAGGCAGGTTTCAAAGGTGAAGCCACCTTTGTAACAACATCCCTGAGTAGGATGCATTTGGTTCCTGCTGACAATTAGAAGATAGAGCTAAGGAAGAAAACCCTGTGTCCAAACTGGTCTATGAATGGACGTGTAGCCCACTGGTAGCCACTCCTCTCGAGTGGGCTTCCCAGCTCCTGTCGACTGAGGAAGTGTTGGGCCGTCTTGAAGTGGGCAAAAATGCTCTGGTGGCCAGGTAAGTGACAAATCCATATTACACTCCCAAACCTCTTCCCAGTCCAAAGTGACTGCCCAACTCGGGTCTGAGTCACCAAACTAACTGTTTCAAACTTTCCAAAAGTTTGCAAAGTTGTTGTTGATATATTATTATCTTTTTGAGTCTCTGAGTACCAAAACAGATCTGGTCTCAGGTGATGATGAGCAAAAGTTAGATAGAAGATAAGCTGCTCTTTGTCTCTCTTTCCTCATATTTAATTATAGAATCAAGTGGGCCTATCCCAAAATGTTCATGTAGGCCAACTATGGGATGAGAAGGTTTATACAAGACACTGCAATTATGTACCTGATTTTCTACCTATGATGAGTTGAAGTACGCACCACATAAGTATAAACTTATCGAACTGATCATTATAAATTCAAGTCGTTCTTTAATAAGAGGTTATTTTAAATAATTTAGATGTTCATTCAACTTAAATTGTCCCCGGCTCTACCCTCCAATGTCTCAGAAATTACATCATACCCGTTCACCTACATTACCTCCCCTACACTACACTGTAACAAGCCTTTTAGGATTGAACCTTTACCTAGTTCTAGTGCTGGGTGCAGAAGGAGGGTTTCTCCTAAACAATAGAGTCCTATAACTCCATCAATAGACTCATACAGTATGAATGAATATTCATAAGGGTTCTTGGAAACCAGGCTGAGGCTATACCACCTTTCTCCCCATATCTACGTACACGGTTCATTCCATACATCATCCTCGAATCCAACAATGGCTAATACAAGAAACAAGGGACAAAGGAACCCTAGAAACTTTCTGTATATATACAACACCTCTTGCTAGTGTTAACCAGAGGGAAACCAAGACTTCCAGGCCGACACGCTGACCAGAGACGCTGAGGCTCCTGTATGGAGACGCTCCAGCTGACAGTGGTCTGAACATCCCTCATGGGGTGTCCAATTTGGGACCAAGAAGGGCTGCTACATTCTTACACTTCAGTTAATGGGGTTCGACTAAAACTTCGAGGGATTCTTGGCTTTACACCTACTCATATGCTAGGTACACTTAGGTACATCTAGATAGATGCGCTCTTTCCTTTATCATGCATTTTATATTCATGTATGCATTTATGATTATTGCAAAATGGTAGAACTATGCTATCCATTTATATTCACTATACTGCTGATAATATATATCTGCTACTGTCTAATGGTTGTTGCAGCGCATCTATTTTATACTAGAAGAACAATTGAACAATAAATACTTATTGTAACAAACATAGACTTCTTCAGGGCTAGAATATTATAATATACTTAATCAGAAATTACATAAGTCATACAACACAATACAATAAAATCACTAACAGCAGCTAATACCAGCTTCCATTATGCCCTTTTGTTAAAATCCATAGTGGCCGAGTACACATACAACAAACCCCCTACTGAAATGTCATTTTTATACTATAACAAACAGTCTAATAATACCCCCCAAGCCTCCAAGAGCATAAATAAAAACTCCCCTCTTATATACACGGAGAGTAATAACGTTTAAGCAAATGATACATAATCACTGCTTTATATTAGTCAACTAATTCCGTTACACTCGTTAGTTACAAGAAGGAGAAAAGCAAACCTAAACTAAAACACTTTGTGTTTACCAAAAACCCTGAAGAAGTCTATGGTTAAATTCATCAAGACGAAACACGTGTTGGCGGGTAGGGTTTTTTATGAAGAAAAACAGCATTAATAAAGGAATATCTGAAGATCACTCATCTTTTGAAATTTGTTTACTTGTATCAACGTACTGTTGCCTAGCTCAGGATATACTTTGTTTATCTCCTATATGTGGTTTTGTGTGGAACATTACCCATTTGGGTTGTTGGTGGGTGACTGCAACCTTATCCTTTGAGCTTCTGATAGACTGAGAACTCTTACTATTGTCCTACTCCAGCACAATTAATACTCATTCACCCTTTCTCTTGAATTATAACTATTTTGAGTGTGCTGCAGGAGTGTGAACAGGCAGTGTGCCATTGATTTTTCAGATATGTGTTCTAGAAATGACCGTAACAAAGTGGCTGATGATCTTTTTAAAAGTGTCAATGCTGGTGCTTCGGTTAATAAGGCAGTTGCTCAGGGTATTAATAAAACTAATGATGGTTTGAAATCTAAGTTCATCGTATTAGAACGTCTTAAAAAAGTAGAAATCAGCAAATGGTGGGACGGGGCCACACTTAAGGAATATTAGAGATTGGAAAGGATTCCCAGTGGTCTCCGATCCCAACTATTTCCGACATATGACGATCTTGAAGAAGATCTCATGTTAATTTGGGAGAAAGAACTGACAAATAATTCTATGAGACTGATGAATCTCCTTATAGAAAACTCAGAAAGAAAGGTTATTAAAATAATTTCAGAGGTAGATCTATTAGAGAAAGAGATAGCAGACCTGAACAAAGTGGAAGGGACTAAAAAGAACTATGAAATTCTTCAAAGTGTTTTGGAAAAGTATGAGGAAGATATAAAACAAAGAAAGGCACGTAAACTTAAACGTGATGAACATGACTACATCACAGGAAGGGTTTTCACCTTTGCCAAACGGTTCGATGCTTTAGTTACCAAGGACACACTAGATAAAGATAAAAAGATGTCATCTATGAGTAGCCTTAATACTGTTTGCTCTAGTAGTGTGTCGGCAAGTGGAGATGAAGGGGCCTCCAATTTGAACAGGCAGGTAATAGCTCATCCTCTTTTTTTAAAGAGGTACAGAGAATTCGGATTGGCAATTTGAGACAGAGAGAGCAAAGGGTAGTTACCAACATTACTCCAAGAGAGGCAGAAGGGGTGGCCGCAAATGCAGGCGAAAGGGTGCAGTATCAAACACGATCTTGGAAAGCCAATCAGGGAAGATAGATATGACTAATGATATACAGGTAATGAATTTGTCCAGTAAAGACATCTCCATGGATACGTTATCTGTCCTTAAGAAAGGTCTCAATTTCTGCCCGACAAGTAAATGTGATGTGGTTGATGTTAAAATTGATGTCTATAAATGTATCAGACAATTGAAAATAAAAAAACAAATTTGCAGCAAATGGTGTGGATAAGAATCAGTCTTCACGAATAGTATGTGGTGATGTTACTATTCAGGATGTGCATGCTACAAGGTTACTGCTTTCTATTACTGAAAATGAGAATGACCCTGTTACAATACACCATGTAAAAAGATCCAAGGCAAATTAAAGTAGAGTTTCATGAAGGTTTTAATGTATGAGTAGGAGTTGAAGCACAGCACATCATAACAGGTTCAGGTACAGGTCTTGTAATACAGTTGGTCTGGAATCTGGAACCCAGGATGTAAGATGCAGGCACGCATCATACATTCCAGGCAGCAGATCCAGACAGGGAAAAGCAAGGAGACAGGGCAAGGCAGAATGAAATGTACAACAGAATGCAACACATCTTATCCCTTAAAAAAAAAGTACATTAATCCAGATACCTGCTGGGAACACTCTTTTGCCTATTGGAAACTTTAACTCTAGAGGCAACTGAGGAATCCAGATGAACAGAACTGGGAGAGGGCAAAACGGGAAAAGCATCAGGTCTCCTCTGGCAACAACGCTGAGTAGAGGAAGGAGAGTAACGTACATTTTCAGGATTGCAATATTTAGCCACTCTGCGGACATTCCACGCTCTACCATCTTGTGTGGCAACGCTATTTTTAAAGACTTTAACAATTTTGATAGGAGGGTAAAATTTAGAAAGACCCTTGACCAAAAAGCCAGGTTTTCTAATTTGTACCCAATCCCCCACCACAAAGTCATTATCTTTGGTTTTCATTTTGGAATCAAACATGGTTTTCATTTGTAGTTGTTTGTTTTCAACCCGTTTGGCCACAGCAGCAAGGTCACAAACAGAATTATTTACATCAAGTCTTACATCAAGTTTTTTAATCCACCAGGGACATATATCAGAAGGAGGCTCCCTACCCTTAAGGAGTCTGAAGGGACTAACACCAGTAACAGAGTGAGGGGTGATACGATATGTCCACAATCTTTTCCTCACAACATCCACCCAACTATCATCCGAAGTCTGCACAACATTCAAACAATCCTTGAGAACACGGTTAAAGCGTTCAACTTGGCCGTTTTCCCTAGGCTCATAGAGAGAGGTGGTGTAATGCTTGATTCCACATGCACTGAGGAATTTCTCAAAATCATCTGACACAAGTTGAACACCATTATCTGTGACACAGGTTTCAGGAAATCCCTCCATGGCAAAGACCTCCTTAAGGAAAAGAATGACCGATTGGGAAGAAACAGAGCTGACGAACTTTACTTCGGGCCACTTGGAGTGGTAGTCTACCAGAACCAAGGCATACCGAGCATTATAGGGCAACTGTTTAAATGGGCCAGATATATCAAAACCCACTTTCTGCCAGGGAAAGGTGGGCCAAGACACAGGCTTGAGGGGAGCTGAGGTCACATGAAGCATTTTATCACTGTTAACACAATGCGAACAATCTCTCACCAGCCTATCCACCATTTTGTCCACTCCCGGCCACCAAAAGCTCTCTCTAATTAGGCGTTTCATTGACGACATGCCAATGTGACTCTGGTGAGCGAGACGAAGAATCTTCTCTTGTAAGGATTGAGGTGGAATTAATTTACCAGCCTTGAAAAGTAAACCAGAAAACACATCAATTTCCGATGAAACCTGGCAAAAGGGAGCTATATCCGGAGAAACACCCCTATGGGGTGGCCAACCATTCCTAACAAAATCAAACAGGTGTTGGCAAACCACATCCTTGCCAAGTTCAAGAAACCATTCATCCTCCGATAACGAAATGAACTCCTTGGAAACACAATCTCCAACAGAGGCAACAACATCGATGTCATTATCCATCTTTGGAGATTCCTCACAAGGAAACCTTGAAAGAAAATCAGCAGTCACGTTACATTTACCAGGAACATACACAATATCGAAATCATACTCTTGAAGACGTGAAGACAAACGAGCTATGCGCGCAGTGGAGTTCCATCCACCTCCAGGAGATAAAATCCCAACTAAAGGTTTATGGTCGGTACGTAGTACAAAACGATTTCCCCAAACATAATTCCTGAAGTGCTCAACAGCCCAAATGCAGGCCAGAAGTTCCTTTTCAATTACAGAGTACCTTCTCTCCGTGGGAGACAAAGTCCTTGAGGAGAAGGCAACACACCATTCATCCTTACCAGATGACTGACTTAACACACTACCAATGCCATAAAGGCTGGCGTCAACAGTAATGATGCACTTCTTGTTGACACAAAAGGACTTCAAAGTAGGAGCATTAACGATTTCCTCTTTGATTTGTTTAAAAGCTTGTTCCTGCTTCTCCGACCAAATAAATTGGGCTGAACTCCTAGTAAGTTCTCTGAGAGGCTCCATTTTGTTTGCAAAATTTTTAATAAATTTGCTATAATATTCGCAAAGCCCTGCAAAAGAAAGTAACTTTTCCTTGTTGTCAGGGGAAGGGGCCTTAACAATAGCATCCACAAGATTTTTTTTTGGTACAACTCCATCCCCTGAAAGTGAATGGCCCAAATAGTCTACCGTCTTACAAAAAAACTTGCATTTACTAGCTTTGATGGTCAAGCCAAATTTCTCCAACCTGGAACAAACCTCTCTAAGGTGACTATCATGCTCAGAGATATTTTTAGAAAAGATAAGAATGTCATCTTGAAAGCATTTGACGTAGACATTCAGATCCCTGAATATGTGATACATTGCCCTCTGGAAAACAGAAGCGGCTGACGCTAGGCCGAAAGGCATTCTTTTAAATTGAAACAATCCATGGGGAGTGATGAAAGCGGTGAAGTGTTTTGAGTCTTCCGTGAGCTCTATCTGGTGGTATGCAGACCTTAGGTCTAATGTAGAGAACACACAGGCACCGTCAAGCATGCACAACATTTCATTTATGTTAGGTAACGGGTGACAATCAGTAACCAAACATTTATTTAACGCTCTCAGGTCTACACACAACCTAATTGTTTTGTCGGGTTTAATCGCCAAAACAATAGGCGAAACCCATTCAGAGGATTCTACCTCTTCTATGACGCCATCTTTAACCATGTTGTCAAGCATGACTCTGAGCTCCTCTCTGACACTGATGGGAACACCTCTCAACTTCTGCTTTAGAGGCACAGTATTTGGTTTGACTTTGATTTTATGCGTAAAACCATTCAATCTCCCAAGCTTCTCAGAAAAAACATTAGGAAAGGAGATAGATATCTCTTTAGACATGGATGCCAGGTCATAGTCCCCATCTGCTATGGCAAGAACACACACAGGATCTTTCAACCTAGGATTTAACGAGATCCCCAACTTAGCTTGGTCCCGCCAACCTAGAACATTCACACCTTTAGATGCTACATACATCTTAATAATAGCTGAATTGTTTTTTACAATAATAGGGACTTCTTTAAAACCTATAAAACTGATCTTGGAAGTATCAAAATTGTAGGCATCAATATCAGGTTCACACAAAGAATTAACATCAATTAGGTTACCAAATGACTCTACACAGTAATCACGAGTGATTATGGTCCACGGTGAACAGGAGTCCACCATGAGTTCCAGAGTTTTACCTAGTATGTTCACTGAACTCTTTGGAGAAGGCAAAGTATCTGCTAGTGTCATGTCGAATGAAGACTGTATAGAAATTACAATACCAGACTCTCTAACCAGCGGATTATTATCCTCTCTCTCCGCAACATAAGATACATTACTATTAGTACGTCTGGGAGTACTATAAGAAGGTTTCTTGTGATCATTAACTGGTTTAACAGAAGTTTTACAATATTTAGAAAAATGACCAGTGCGATTACACTTATTACATTGTCTATTCAGAGCAGGACACTGTGGAAAAGAAGCTATATGATCCGGACTTCCACATCTAAAACAATAAAATTGTTTACCTTTGCCCTCGTATTTGTTAGAATTTTGAGTTTTAACATTCACAGTGCTAACCTCACCAGTGGATGTGGACGGAGTAGATTGAGTAGAGGCTTTGTCTAAAGATTTGATCCATTTGTCGGACTGTTCTAATGCTTTAGCTGTACTAATGGCAGTCTCTAAACTAGGATCCCCTAAAATCCATAACTGCTCTTGTACTTTCTTGCTTTTCACATGCACAACAATTTGATCTCTAATCATTTCGTCGGTCATAAGACCAAAATTGCAATGAAGAGAAAGCGCACGTAAAGCAGTTAAAAAATCATCAAAGCACTCGTTCTCATCTTGTACCCTGGTATAAAACTTAAACCTGTTTAAGGCTACACTGGTTACTGGTTTAAACCTTCCCTCTATTCTGTGTACAGCCTCATCATAAACATTTGAATCACCACCTGATCTCACAGGAGGTAAAGTTCTAAAGACAAGTTGTCCTTCTGAGCCAAGACAATGTAAGAAAATGTTCTTTTTCCTTTCTGCTGACATCCTTTCGCCATCCATGGCTTTAAGGTAAGTAAAGAATTCCTCTTTCCATCTGGTCCAAGGGATGGGTGGATCTCCTTTGGTTTGCAAAAATTTTGAGGGTGGGTCCAACTGCATTGTAGCTAGCGAAAGTAAGGATACTTCCTCTTATTTATTTTTAATAATAAAAATAAAAAAAAAATATCTCAAAATGATAATGTACATAAAAGTCAAAAGGGTTTTAATATTCTCCTTCTAAATGGTAAAAATAGCAGTCACAAGTTTGAAGAGGAGAGAGAATTCTCTAAATATCCTTTCGTTAGAAATGAATGTAAAAGCGGTAAAAGTACTTGAAAATAGAACAAAAACGATAATAAAGTTAATTCTGTTATTATTTTGTCATCCGGCGTGTAAATACAGTTTATTTTACCTTCCGGCGTGTGGAAACGTTAAGGAAAACATCGACATCGGTTCTTCAGCGTTACCGGAGAGTGTGTACTCCGTTGCTATGGAAACAAAGATGGCGCTGAGGCGTGCAGCGTGATGACAACAAGAACGTGTCACGTGATCACGCAGCGCGTGATGATGACACAGCGCGTGATGATGACACAGCGCGTGTAAACAGAGGAAGCCTCGAGCTTGGTAAAAGCCTCGCGCAAGAAGAAATGTCGGAAACGTTTCAAAATTGAAGAAATGTAGTTTTATACTTCACCAATCCGCCGGAGTAGAAGCGGTGGAAACGCCAGGAAATGCGCCGATTGTGAAGGTAGAAACGGTGCTTTTTAGTTGTAACACTTGTGGTCTTCGTTTTTTGTTGAAGATATGAAAAGTTTAAAAATAAGCGGGAAAATGCTGGTAGGTCGTAAATCGTAGCAATTTCGACGTAGGAGTAATATTTAGTGTTGTCAAGAAGGACGAGTTGATGAAGGTGTATCACAGGTTTCTTCCTTTGTAACGTAGTTTCAAAAATTAAAATTTTCTGCTCCTGTGCTCCAAGGATGGTGGCAGAAATGGTAGGGTTTACCTCGTCGCCAGTAAAAAGATCCAAGGCAAATTAAAGTAGAGTTTCATGAAGGTTTTAATGTATGAGTAGGAGTTGAAGCACAGCACATCATAACAGGTTCAGGTACAGGTCTTGTAATACAGTTGGTCTGGAATCTGGAACCCAGGATGTAAGATGCAGGCACGCATCATACATTCCAGGCAGCAGATCCAGACAGGGAAAAGCAAGGAGACAGGGCAAGGCAGAATGAAATGTACAACAGAATGCAACACCATGTCTTACAAGAACTTGACTGTTGTGCAAACATGAGTGAAGATAGTGGACTTAAAATAAAATCCAAATGGATTCCTCAATTGATGTGTGGTAATAAAATAGACACCTTTCACAAGATTGTCAACAGGGAATTAGATATACTGGAAGGGAAGATCAATAAGTCCAAAACATCACGATTTACAAACAATTTAACTTCTCAGGAGAGAACTGCCCTCAAAAATCTTGCAGAAGACTGCTCCCTAGTGGTCAAGGAGGCAGACAAGGGAGGTAATGTCCTCCTGATGGACGAGGCTAAATATGATGAAGAGATCTTGGGCCAATTAGAAAATGGTATGCTGAATTGCCCTCCAATCCTATTTTTACCATCATAACTAAAATTAATGATCATCTAAAACGCTGGAATTTAGAAACGATTCTCACTGACAATGAACTTAAATATTTGACTATTCACCGACCACGTTTCCCATGTCTTTACACCTTGCCGAAGGTGCATAAAGATGCAGTCTCCCCACCCGGTAGGCCCATAGTATCGGGAATTGGGGGCCAGACATAGAAACTGTCGGAATTCGTTGACATCTTTTTACGTCCTTATGTGTCGAAGTTACCATCATACATTAGGGACACGAAGGATGTTCTTAATATATTGAGTGACTTTACATGGAATTCGGATATGTTAGTTACGATGGACGTCTCGTAACTTTATACGAATATTGGACATGAACAGGGCTTACAGGCATTGAAATATTTTCTGCATAGAAGACCTGTGGAACTCTTAGATCACACTTAAATGGTATTAACGATGTCTAAACTGATTTTGGAACACAATGTATTTCTTTTTAATGGACAATGGTATCAGCAATTCTGTGGAGTGGCCATGGGTTCCAGATTTGCACTGTCGTTCGCCTGCCTTTTTATGGGGTGGATGGAGGCGGTGCACATCTGGGGCCCTGGTGGTGCCCGTTGGCACTCTTATATTAACTATTATGGGAGATACATTGACAATCTGCTGTTTATTTGGACGGGTGGCGAAAAGTGAATTACTTAACTTTTTCACATATATGAATAATAACAAACATATTATGACCTTTACTATCATTTACAGTCATAAGGAGATTACGTTTCTAGATTTGGTACTGTATGTACATGAAGGAAAACTATGTAGCAAACTATTTAGGAAAGAAACGTCCTGTAACTCTGTATTGCATGGCAAGAGAGCCCATCCTAAATTTCAGGTGAATGTCATCCCCTATGGGGAATTTTACAGGGCACGCCGTAATTGTAGAGAGGATTCACAGTTTAGAATATGTACATCGGATATTGAAAACAGATTCCTAACAAGGGGATATGGACATGGAATTGTCACTAGGGCCAAAACAAGAGCTTTAAAATTGTCAAGAATAAATACACTACAGCCAAAAAGAAATGAGGGAAAAGAACTGAAAAACCCAATAAGGTTAATTACAGGCTATAATCCATGATCCTCGAAAATATATGAGATCCTCAAAAAATACTGGTTTATGTTGACGTCAGACCCTGCATTGAAACAACATATACCCCCTCACCTGTCAATTACTTATTGGAGGGGTATAACTATCAGAAATATGGTAAGCCCAAGTTATCCCAAAAGTAATAATGTACCCACATGGTTGCATTAACTAAGCAAAGGATCATTCCACTGTGGGAATTGCAGCATGTGCAGACTGTCTTTACATGGAACACGACATTTTAGTTACAACAACTCTAAAACATTCAATATCAAAACACATATAGATTGTAATACAACTTATGTGGTATATGCGGTATTGTGTAGGTGCAATAAAGTATATATAGGTAGTACCATCAGGAAACTCAAGGACCGTGTTGCTGAGCATTTCAGGGATCTGAAAAACAGGGATGCAAAATATCCAATAGCAGCACACGCAATTGAATGTAAATCTCAGACTGAACATTTAACGCTATCTTTTCACGGAATTGAGGTGATGCCTATGGACATTAGGGGTGGCAATCGTGAATTAAAGTTAAGACAACTGGAAACACACTGGATTATGAGAATGCATGCGGTAGAAAGGGGCTTAAATATTGATAATGAATTACAGTACTTTCTAGGGTGACAACATAGAAAGACTATTACAACTGAGCCCACATCTACATGAGGGAATGATTATACTTATAAGGATACATCCATAAAAGTACCTACTGTGACATAGTCCTCGACTGTTTACTTTAACCATAACCTTTGTGTCCTTTTTCTATAACCTTGAAATACATATGAAGTTTATGCCACTTTCAATGTTAAGAAACTACATGTGGGAGTATTATTGTGTTAATGTGATAACACACTTGTTGAAGAAGAGAAAAAAATCCTGAAAAATCAATGGGATTGGAGAACTCATGTGTACTAAGGCTTGCCATGTTGTAACAATGGCTAAATTGTTGTCAAATGTGTATACTAGAAATCTGAGAGTTTATAAGTACAATCAAGAATGTATGCAACAGGAGACTGTAATAGGATGTTTAATATTACAAGCTTGAATCAGTGTTGCTTGTCCTCCTTTTTAAAGATATCTAATGAACTTTGATTTTTATCTTGTTTTTCTTTTCTATCTATGACCTAAACACTTTCTTTTACTCCTAAACCTTGGGGTTTCAATAACAACTGTTATATTTGAGGTATTAATACATATAACCTCGGGGCAGACTGAAGAATGTCCTTTCCACTTTTATTAATGTTGTTATATTTTTAATACTCATTTGTACTCATGACTATCTCAGAGCAAGGTTTCGTCGGAATTTATAGAACGTTATTTAATATTATGAGGCTGAGAGATTAAATATATGCTAATAGATATAGGTAGAATTTACGTTATGATTTGTTTTTTTTGTGTTGTAATTTGTATACTGTAAGTATAAATCTCTATTCCCAAGTTAAGATGGCCAACACGTTTTTTTTCATCATTGTAGACAGAATAGCCATCGGGATTTATGCGTTATTTAATTGAATCCATTACAATGAGACATATGGGACCTTATATTGGCCCACTCTAGTATTTACAAAATAGTTGGATTTTGGACCGTAGCTGGCCGGTTTATAGTTATGAGTGTCTATGTTACGAAACATCGGTTTAGTCCTACCACTATTTCTATCATTGAAAGAACAATACTTAACACCTTGGCTGCTGTGACTTTTCCCCTCCTGTGCTGATATTCTTTGAATACCATTGTTCATGACGAGCTCAGCTCGTCATAAGCACAGCTCCACTGTGCCTCATGACGAGCTGAGCTCGTCATGAGCATCGAAGGGGTTAAGGAATGCACAAACATGGCGCGGGTGCTACACACCACGGCACATTTACTCTGCACGACTTTTTCTAACCTCTAAGGTAAGTGTTAGTATAATTGGGATACAGATTTTTTAGGGTTGTGATTACTCGTCATGTTGTTTACGGCATGTGGGACGGCCATCTACATGGTGAATTTGGATTATGGGGGGCTGTCGCTTTTCTAACTATTGGATACATATAATGTATTCTATTTTATGTATCATTGGGGGTCTTGCCTTGATATTCCCTAAAAATCAATGACTACCCTTATACGCCTTAGACTTTTGGCTTGAGGCAAGAGAAGTTTCATTGAACGAATGTGCAGAGCAGTTTAATGATCTTTAAGAGCTCAATGATTGGCAATACTCCTTTTGTACTTTCAGTTTGGCATACGATATACCATTTTCGTAATTAAAACCTGATATTAACTGATGATTATTTACGATCTCTGGCTTGACCTTGCCCGGACACTGTTGTTCCAATACATAGGTCGAGATTATGTTTATTTACCAATTTGAGAATAGGGAGGCTATTTTACCTATATAAATTGACCGCTCTCTTGATTTTAAACGTGGTGACCCAGATGTACTTATGGACGGACTGAAATTTGTAAATGGACTTTGTCTGTAGCTCAGGAGTATATTCATGAGTAACGTCGGTTTTCCCTATATGATAGGATTTCGGGGGCTGATTACAGAAGAATATACATTTGGGATTTTGTTACTTATATTGAATTAGGAGCATTCGAAAAACAAGTGAGTGACTGAATACATCTAGTGATTACCAGATATCTTTCTGAATTGGATATATCAACTGGTCTGTTTCTTATGTTATTCCTTTTTGCTTATAGATTATCTTTTAAATGTTCTTATGAATTATGGAGAGTTCTATTTGACTCTAGCTATAGGTGAGTTTATTTATTTTCCTATTAGGAGTATATTTTGGGAGAAAAAGAAAGACTCTCTGGGTCATATCTGTCAGCTCACCTTTCTCTTGGTTAATTGTTTCCCACGACTTGTCGCTTCACTTTTTTGAATATCGCTATACATTTTGGTCTTGTATGTGGTCTGCACAAATATTTTCTTATATCTTAATCACTTATGGTGTTTCTTGCATGGGCTTTTGGTAAACACAAAGTGTTTTGGTTCAGGTTTGCTTTTCTCCTTCTTGTAACTAACGAGTATAACGGAATTAGTTGACTATGTTTGGACAAGCATGGTCAATTAATAGTAATATAAAGCAGTGATTATGTATCTTTTGCTTAAACGTTATTACTCTCTGTGTATATAAGAGGGAAGATTTTATTTATGCTCTTGGAGGCTTGTGGTGAATTATCAGACTGTTTTTTATAGTATAAAAATGACATTTCAGTAGGGGGTTTGTTGTAGGTGTACTCAGTCACTATGGATTTTAACAATAGGATATAATGGAGGCTGGTATTAGCTGTTAGTGATTTTATTGTATTGTGTTGTATGACTTATGTAATTTCTGATTATGTATATTATAATATTCTAGCCCTGAAGAAGTCTATGGTTAATTCACCAAGACGAAACATGTGTTGGCGGCTAGTGTGCTTTATGAAGAAAAACAGCATTAATAAAGGATGATCTGAAGATCATTCATCTTTTGGAATTTGTTCACTTGTATCAACGTACTGTTGTCTAGCTCAGGATATACTTTGTTTATCTTCTATATGTGGTTTTGTGTGGAACATTACCCATTTGGGTTGTTGGTTGGTGACCGCAACCTTATCCTTTGAGCTTCTGATAGACTGAGAACTCTTACTATTGTCATACTCCAGCGCAGTTAATACTCATTCACCCTTTCTCTTGTATTGTACTTATTTTAACATGCCTACTGTTTCTTCTGTGTAACTCTCTGAGACCGCATAAGTAAGTAGGAGTGACTGAGCGAAAGGTAGTACATTGTTTCCACGATCCTGAGGGATCAGGGTTGTCATGTCCTAAGATTGCCAGAAACTATTCTCTCCCCAATAAGAGGAGATACTAGTGGCACTGTGAGCTAGCTATTACACACAGGCTAACATACACAGTAGGCGTGTTCAGAGTCAGTCTGCCACTAATCCTACAGTTTATGTTATCCGAACACACAGATTCTGTATAGGAATATTTAGGAACTACACAACACCAGGATGCTTGTTTCCAGTCCAGGGAGGGCCTGGCTTGGCAGTTCGGGATGGACTGTTCCATCAAGGAACAGGGTCAAGACAGATTTGCATATGGCTGAGTCGAAACTGGGATGGTGTGGTGAGCTAAAAATGATGGATTAAACCCAGAACCTTGTGACTGGGGTGAATGTTTGCATTGTCCAGCATTCCGTCCATCAATTGTTTATTTTGCAGTCCATTAACATGAACAGATGATGTAAATTTTGGAAAGTGTACCTCACGGAGATTATGTTATTTTTATCAGGGTTAATTAGCAATTGAGCTATTGGGATAGACGGTTAGCTAAGACCTTTTACAGGATCTTGTAGTCCATATTCATAAGTAATAGTGGGCAGTGAGAGCCCACTAAGAGCGTGTCCATAGTGGGTTTAGGGAAAACCACCAACACACGTCCCTCATCAACTGTGGAAGTAAATCTTTGACTCTTGCAATTTCATAGATGTGTAAGAGTCTGGGGGTTAGGTGTTGTTCTAACATGGCACAGAAATCCAATCAGCCATCCATCTGTTTTCCTGGATCTAGCCTCGTGCCATTTGTCTGGTCAACTGTGCTGTCTCCTCCAGGAAAAGCAGAGCCTTCTAAGCCACCTGTTGGGTCGCCTGCATTTTTGGAAGATTTAAGTTGCTTAAGATCCCCTGTATGAAACCGAGACCATTCTCAGCGTCAGGAGCAGAAGCAAGAGGGCGGTGTGACGACGCCACAGAGAGGATGCTCCCGCTGCGAACCCTAAACCCTCGAGCTCTTAACGATTGAATGACTGAAAATGCAGAGTATGCTCCTGTAATATCTATGGCCTGATTTCCGAAAAGCTCTGGTTGCTGAAGGAGGAAAAACTAAACTTCAAAGCGCCGAGGTGTACCTCGCGCTACAAAAAAAAATCCTCCGTACCTTACCGCTGGTTGTTGCTGTGGAATCGATGTCTGGAGTGCGCAACTCATTGCTCTGGTTGGCTTGGCTCGGCTCGAGCTCAGTGACGCTTCGGAGAGCTGTGGGAAAGCTGTGAGAAAGCCGCCGCTGAGAGAACCGCCGAGGCAGACTGCTGAGAGGAGGAGTCGGCAAGCCTGCGAATGCTTGGAACACCCACGCAGGCAAGGGTGTTCAGTGGTGTTCAGTGGCGTCAGAGGCGGAGGCAGAGGCAGACATTCTCCCATAGACTCGAAGCCGGAAAGCTCTGTTTTGAGGGGCTAACCACTGAACTAGAGAAACTGCCTCAACTGACTGACTTCACCAGGTAAAGCACGTTTTGTTTTGATTTTCCGAGGTGCTTGCTTTGCCTGAGATGTTTAGCCTGAGCTGCCAGTAAGACTAAAGTGACTGTGCAGGGGCTTGGAACCGACCCCGAAGCTCAAGGTTTGCCCAACCTTGATTGCTTGGGCGTTTGGGGAGAAAGAACACTAAGCTATTGCTCTTTGGTGCTGTAAGATCAGTATAGTACAGTACAGTAATTCCTGATTTAAACAACTGCGCTATCAGCTCTACTAACTACGCTATTAAGGACGAAGCAGGCATATTGCGCTAATGGCACCCAAAAATGTCAAGAGTAAATTAACTAAAGGCACTCCCATGAAAAATGGAGTGGATGAGGAGACTTCACCAATTTTCAAACCGATTTCACCAGCAGTGGTAGCAAGGATGCCCCGCCATACTGATAGGCAACTTGATAAGCAACATGCTATTCAACTTTCTCCAGATACATTCATTAAAACTAGCTCTACCACAACAGCTACCAAAAACAAAGATAAAGACAAAGACAAAGAAAAAGAAAAGGACAAGGACAAGGACAAAGATAAAGGTAAAGGCAAAACTGAAGCAACAGGAATATCCACCAATAAATCTGATAAATCAATTGATAATTTAGTTAAAGAAGGCAAAGTAATGTCAGACTTGGTGGGTAGGAGTACTACATACAAGGCGGACAAGCTGGGTAAGGTAGAACATAATGAGAATACGGTAGCGGAGACCCATATTACCGATGGTATTACGGATGGTATTATTAAACCAGGTCTACAACCTGCTCAATCTCCTCTCCTTACTGGGTTCAGATCCGACTACAATTCTCGAGAGAAAGGACAATCTTTTTGATGGCGCTGACGGCGCTGATGGAAACGATGGCGCTGATAATGAGATATTCTTGGAGGTTAACTCTGATGATCCGAAATATGAGGAGATAATTGAAGGAGCTGATACTGAGGGGGGAGAAGACACACGCGAGGACATAGAGAATAGCTCTGTGCAATTAAAGGCTAACAGATCCTCAGCCTCTAAAAAAAGGGGAAAGACAAAAAACAAAACTAAGAAAGGGGGGAGAAATATGATCCCTGCAGCCTTATTAAACACATTAATACCAACCATCGCTGGAGGGAAATTGCTTACAGATCACAGCCCGTTGAGTAAATGGTTTCAAGCTCCAAAAAGAGAAACAAGAAAATTATCATGGACCTTACCAGCAGATAATTCTACTGTAGATGAAAGCCTTAAAAAAAATAACTTAAAAAACCCGCAGGCTACTCTGCACGGGAGCAGTGTCCCATCTAGTACAGGCTCAGAATCTCTCCCCTTGCCGCTGCCTCCTACAATTGACCTCTCCCTCTCCCCTTCTGCTTCTATGAATATACTAACTACAGGAAACACTCTCGACAGCAATATCGATACTATTGGGAGTACTGGGAATATTCAGAAAGACCAGCCTCTTGTATTTACTTCATCTCATAGCGACTCAGCCCTAATATCTACTATCTCTCCTCTACTGGCTTCTCCCTCTGTTAATGCTGTTAATGTCAATGATTCACCTTTGGACCTAATCTTAAAAACACTAATGGATCATCGCCAAGAGGTACAAGACAATTTTCGACAACTACGGGAGGCAATACTAAAATTCACAGCTCCCTTTAGGAAGTCACTAACAAACTAGGTGGCGTAACAAAAGAAATTGAAGAAATACAACAAAGAGTTGTTGAAGTGGAGGAAACCCTTGCCACTACTACGGCTTCATCGGAACGACACAATAAAGAAATAGGAACTTTGCAGAGCAAAGTTGAAGATTTGGAAAATCGGCAGAGGCGACAGAATCTGCGACTCTTTGGGATACCTGAAGGATCTGAGGGAGCTGATGCAAGGGGTTATATGGTAAAAATACTACAAAAGGCTTTCCCGGATTTATCTGACTGGGATTGGGACTCTCAACTTCAGCGAGTACATAGATTTCCTATCATCCCCAGAACCCAGGAGAGTAAATACCCACGGCCATTTCTAATCTATTTTGGTAATTATTTACTTAGGCAAACAGTTTCAATGAAAGCCAAACCAAGAACTCCAGTGACAATTGATAATCTAACTTTTTTTGTAAAATCGGATCTGAGCAAAGTAACTATGGACAGAAGGTGGGGCCTACGTAAAATGATTGACCCAATTAAATCTCATGGAGCAACGGTTTATTTACAGGAACTGGCCCGCCTCAAAGTTATTATGTCCGGTCATAATTATTTTTTCCATGATGTCAAAGAAGCAGAACATTTTCTTTCGAAAATGGACTCAAAATCTTAATTAGGAAAATAATGGGAAAAAAGGAGACGGGGAAAAAATAAGATACATTAGCCTAACTTGCTATGTTGCTAACCTGTTATTGGTACTATATGTGTTTTCAAGTGACTAGGGCAATTTCCTTCTCTCCTGAATCTTGTTATCTGTCTTTCTGTATGAGAGCAATACAGAGGGTTGGGGTTCCTAGGGAATACTCTCTGGCTGGCTGCCCCAAAAGCGGCAGCAGAAGATAGGGGGATGCTTCCGGGTAGGTACAGGGGAGGGATCTAGGAGAGTAGAAGGGAGGGAAGGGTAGGAGAAGGTTCGACTTGGATGAAGCGGGGGCTGGTCAAGTGGGGGAAAATTTATTGCTAGAGGCGCAAGAGGTTGAAAATAAAAAATGAAAAAAGAGTAAATTCGACATTTTGAAATATTTAAAAATACAGAGGAAATGCATTCGTTTATGGTATTTATATGACCCAGATTAGATGTCTTGCATGGAATGTGGCAGGTCTCAACAGCAAACAAAAGAGAAGATTGGTTCAGGAAGAACTTAATATGTACAAACCGCACCTAGCTATGATATCGGAAACTCACATTGGGTATAAAGATAGGAAATTATTGGGACAGATTGGATGCGAACTTATTGTTTGTTCTACTCTGGGGGCCTCAATCAGAGAGGTGGCAATATTAAAACAGAAACATTTTGCTATTGAAATTACGAAGACGGCTGCTGATTCAAAAGGGCGATGGGCAATCACTCAAGCAAAATTTGAACATAGTAAATATGTATTTTGTGTTGTTTATGGGCCTAACATTGACGAACCAAAAATGTTTGATTTTTTAAATATTGAACTGTTGGAATGGGAAGGGGAGCTGTTGATTATGGGGGATTTTAATTGTGTTATGAATTATGCGGTGGACTCTACTAGACACGGTATTTCACAACGTATGCGCAAAGTTAGAGCAGCAATATTGGAACTCAGTCGATTGCATAATTTGACGGATGTCTGGCGATTTAAGTATTCTAATGTAGCAGGGTTTACTTATTACTCAGCCCCCCATAAATTATATTCCCGAATAGATTTGGTCTGGACAACGAATAGAATTCTGGAAGGATGTAGTATAGAATTGTGTCCTAGAGTAACATCTGACCATAATCCTCTACTACTAGAATTTAATATTTATAATAAGAAACGAGAGGTACGGCAATTTACATTTCCCAGATTTCTTATCTCTGATCAAACATTCATTTCCCAATTGAAAGAACACATTAAGGAATTTATAGATATTAATTTAAACACTACAATAGTAACAACTGTCTGGGATGCATGCAAAGCAAGTATAAGTGGCCTTGCCCAACATTACGTGCTTAAAAAACACACTGAGGCCCGGTAGGAGATGAAGTCTATCATTTCTAACATTCTGGCTCTGGAACGAAATTTGGCAAACGATTTAATGGAGGGGAAGCTGAAAAGTGATTGGATAAGAATGGACTTAGTGAAATTACAATCAGATACTAAGAGGACCCTGAGGGAGAAAAGCAGCGTCAGGCTTCATAAATACCATCTGACAGAGTATGAAAGCGGGGATAGGATTGGAAAAGTGCTTGCTTACAAAGTGGCAGATAAAAGAACAAGGACTAATATTAAAGCAATTAAAGGTAGCGATATGGTCACATATAATCAACCAGATCAGATACTAGAACAATTCGCTGATTATTACCGTAAACTGTATACTTCAGAGCAAGTACCTAGTAAGGAAGATATATTATTATACCTTAGTTCTTATATGAATATACAACAAAATAAAGAAGCAGTTGACTCTCTAAACTCAGAGATTACACTAGATGAAATCAAGACAGCATTTTTATCTCTTCCTTCGGGTAAGGCAGCAGGACAAGATCTACTCCCCATGGAACTTTATAAAACCTGTTTGACGGAATTACTTCCTTTATTTAAATTAGTTGTAGATCATATTGGAGAAACCCGGAGAGCTCCCTCTTCTTGGAGAACAGCCAAGATAGTATTTTTTCTAAAGAAACAAAAGGTAGGGGAGGAATGTGGGTCATACAGACCCATATCTCTGATTAACTCGGATGCTAAGGCCTTTGCTAAAATATTAGCAAACCGACTTGCACCCTTATTGCCTGAATTGGTGAATATGCAACAACATGGTTTTGTTATAGGACGAGACACTACTGCCCACATAAATACGGCTATTACGGCTTTTGATGTAGCATCAACTAACTCCACCCCACTCGGTATGGTCATGCTAGATGCAGAAAGGGCATTTGACCGAGTGGGGTGGGAGTATTTATGGGCCATACTGGAAGCATTCGGCATGGGGGTAAATATCTAGGGTGGATTCAGGCATTATATCATCAACCAATGGCACAGCTTAGCTATGCAGGAAAGAATTCTCTCAGTTTTCCAATAGGAAGAGGAAAACGGCAGGGGTGCCCCCTTTCTCCCCTGTTATTTGCTCTATCATTAGAGCCATTTTTTAACGCACTTTCAACACAGCATGATATTATTCCATTTGAACATAGGGGGAACAATCTAAAAATTACTGCATATGCGGATGACTTAGCGATATTCACCACTGATGTAGCTAAGGCTATACCTGCAATAACAAAAGAAGCAAAAAATGTTGGCAATGTATCCGGGTACAAATTAAATATAAACAAAACGCAGGTCATCGCTAATTATAATCCTTCAAGGACTGTATTGGGCCTATGTGCTAATGCTGTATATTTAGGGGTTAAAATATCAGCAGAGATTACTGAAATAATAGACCTCAACTATGATCCATTACTAAAAGAAGTTGCTAAATCTCTTAAAAAATGGCACAAGATACCGCTCAGCTTGATTGGGCGTATAAATTTAATTAAAATGAAAGTCGCACCCAAATTTCTTTATTTATTCAGATCAAGTCCGCTACGTCTCAATAATTCTTTTTTTTAAAAGCTTGACTGAATCTGCTCTAGTTATATATGGGGTTACAAAAAAGCTAGGAGAGCAATAAATCTCCTAAAACTTCCAACTGAAAAAGGCGGTTTAATGTTTCCCGATTTTAAATTATATTTTTTTGCTTCCTTTTTTGGTCGGATGCGCAGTTTATTGAGAAATGATAACTTCTCATTTTTTCATCAGCTAATGCTAGGGTCTGATTGCAAACAATTTATGGATCGAACTAATGACCCAAATTACTTCAAACGAGTAAAATTTAAGACGGCTAGGCATATAGTACAAATTTGGAAACAGATAATGACTCTTGATAAGATATCTTATTTTAATTCTGAATTAAGGCTATAGGGGAATCCAGGACTTCCTGGAATTTTTTCAGACGGGGCTGGGACAGTATGGTCTAGTTGCGGTATTAATACCCTTGGAGATCTCTTTGGCTCTGATGGACTATTAGGGTTTACTTCGCTTAAACTAATATACAATCTAAGTGATAGGATGTATTTTAAATATGTGCAAGTCTAAGACTTTTTTGTTCGTAAGATGAATGTCAAAGAAATAAGACACTCGGATATCTTACAATGTTTGTACTCAGATCGGAATAAATCACTGATTAGTGAAAGCTACAGACTTCTGAATCAGGCAAAGGGAGACGATTGTGAAGAATTAGCATCCAGGTGGACGGCCAGGCTCGGATTAAATATAACTTCTAAGCAAATATCCGCTTCTCTTCTTCAGATTAATCAAGTCGTACAGTCTTCTAGTATTAGATTGCAGTTTTATAGGACTATCTGCCAATTATATTATAACCCTCAGAGAATTTCTAGCTGGGCATCAGATAATTATAAAAATGAACGCACAAACTGTCCTAAATGTAAACTGGAGGCTGCTGATATTGGCCATATGCTCTACTCATGCACGGCATTATCAGAGTTCTGGAAGGGTGTAGCAGATGTATTAGAAAGGAAACATATTGTGTCTCCGCCTCTCTCAGCTCACTTGATTCTAATAGATCTTCAAGAACTGAATTGTCCAAATAAAGATCTGAATTCTATTTTATTTGCTTGTGCAAGATTAACTATAGCTAGAGCATGGATAGCGCCAGATCCGCCACACGTTATGGAATGGTGGGCTTTGGTGAATGAAATACACACCATGGAGATTGCTTAGCTAGACTAAGAGGGCCTAATTCTCTGAGGAAAAAAGAAAGGGTTTGGGACATTATATTTGGATCAGAATAACTTTCCAAAAGTAGATTTGATGGTTGAGACCACATTGTAGTTTCTGATAAGTTTTATGGTTATTTTTCTCCTCTGTAATGCTCACGTATTCTTTTTTGAAAATGGTTACTATATAATTATGTCATGATTTGTAAATGTATTTATTTTATGTGCCACTTGCAATATCAATAGAAATGTTTAAAAAAAAGATCCCATGTATGGTGTGCAATTCTATATTCTCTGCACTAATGTATCATAGTAAGAAAGAAATGCCTGATTAATTGCCTTTTGTGTGTTAACTATATCCCCTTGTGGTGCTCGCAATGCCGAAATTGGAGTTCTGTGAATCTTCGAAAAGAGTGACCAGGTGAGGAGCAACCCTACCTTATCTCCCTCTGCATGTTGGTGGGCCATATATTCTCTGTTATCCAGGGAGCCCAACTTTGTGAGAGTAGATCTATATGCAAGCAGTACTTGCACCAATTGTGTCCAATTGGATGAATAATTCTAAGGTGCATATTTTCTGCTCCAGCTTCTGCAAGTCCTTACAGTGCTCGAGTGTGAATCTGTATACTGATTAATGACATTTCCCCTTAGAACTAATTTAAAGGTTTGTCATTCAATACGTTTGTCAGCAGCACTTCCTGTGTTGTCACAAAAACAATGCTCCAGGCGTTCCACCACAGTGGCACTAAATGTTAAGAAGAGCTTTAACTGGGAGATGCCATGAAGATGTTGGTGGGCTCTTGCTCCTTCAACTTTGAGTGAGTACTATAGGATTATGGCCTGAGGTCGTGTAACCTAAATATTTAGCCTCTTGCACTAGGGTTGCTGCCTGAGTATTGCAATGGAATATGTTGCTTTGAGTTTGCAACTCATGTAACCATGAGTAGTTTTTAATATTCTCTCATCAGTGGGTATGGTAGCCCCCATATATCCTCTACTTGTATGTGGGATTACCATTGCTGTAAGTATTTAGCAAGCATGAGGGATTGTTCCCCTGACATCAGCTGTTATGCTTTGTCCAGAGTTGTATCAGGCACGCAATTGTAGTCCCCACCCCGACACATGCTGCAAGTGTATTGGTTAGTAGGGCATGTGTGATGGTGTTGAAAAAAGCTGCTTGATTTGTGTTCAGCATTTAAAGACATCCCTATAGACAATGCTGTATCATCTATGACCCCTTCCAGCACCACATCTGCCCTCAGGGTCCATCCATGTTAGTACTCCCCTAAGGTATCTTGAATCGGTGGTGCCCACTACTGTGCCTCTCCATCCCCTTCAGAATATCAGCAGCTTACCAGAGGGGAGGTGTATCTCCTGAAGCCATGTGATATGAACGTTGGTAGACTCTGTAGTGCTTACTATACCCCACCAAGCCATGAACATTCCGACGTTAGTATGTGATATTTATGGGCAACCCAGTTACAATCACATGACATAGAAATAGTAGTTCAAAGGAGTTGAATGGTCCCCCCATCACCCACATCCCCAGTAAACATCTCCGATGAATGTAAGCTATGAATTATCACCATCAATACGGGAATGGCAAAACAAGAATAGAGAAAAAATAAATGCAATGCAGAAACAGCATTCCAACTCCCTAGGCCATGGTACCAAAGGGCACCAGGCCACTGAGTTTGCATTGTCATCAACTGTGAATTACCACAGGGGCAGGGAAAAAGATAGGGGGCTTGTCAAGTAGCTCCATGGTAATGGATAGTCAATGATGCAAGAGCTGAGTGACTTACCACATTACCTGTTTGTCTGTACCGGTGGGGGAGCAGAACTGTAATTCCCAGTGCTCCTTGCGGCTGAGGGCTGGCAACAACTTGAGACCGTGCCAGGAGGTACTTTAAACAACATAACAAGGAAATATGCCTAAACTGATATAAAAATTCCAAAACATTAAATGACTTCCAGTGAAGAAAAACTAATTTCAACCAGAGTTTGCTACTTAATAGCTATTTATTCAACCTTAATGAAAAAATGCAATACATAAATTATTCCAAACAAGTTACATGCATTTAATAGAAGTGAATTGGACAAAGCACAATAAAATTACACACACACGTACACTAATCAAACATATCACAGTCACTCAGCTCACATACATGCATTCATACAAAACTCAACACAATCTGGAATGGCAAATGTACCAGTGTGAAAAAGTAAAACGAACGGGACTGCTCTCTTAATCAAACAGAAGTTACAAAGAAATGTTTCTAAAAAATAGTAGTACACTCCACTGGTTTAATAACAATGACAATTGTCAAGGGACAGTTCACCAACAATGTGTACTCATTTCATTTATAAACTTTATTCGATTGTTGTAAAAACATCATAAAAGTATACAGGTTAAAAAACAATCATATAATATTACACAGGGAAAGTACATATCATGTCATTACTTGATATCAAAAAACACAACTACCAACCAATATTTAAAAAAGGGAGTGTGACTAGTAAACCATACTTTTTCTTACAGCAATAGATTTCAGAATAAAGGTTGCGGTCAAAAAACATAGGTCCGGACTAGCAAGTGAGAATAAAAGTTTCATAGCATTTGGCGTGGAAGACACAGAATATTTTTTGAACAGCGTTTTCAGATAAAAAATACGTATGGATTTATACAGGGGGCAAATTAACAAGAAATGCAAGGTACTTTGCTTGGTTAATCCATCACATGGACAAGGAGTGGTAGAATGGTTTTTCATCTTTGGAAATGCCACAGGTTATGAACAATACCAAGTCTAAGTCTAGATAGGACAAATTGGTGAGATCGCCTACAAATGATTTTAAGATAAGTGGGTAGCCCAGAACCCTCATTTGCATTGGAGGAATAGAAAGCATGGGTTGAACAGTCACTTGTATCAGCTTTACGCTTATTAGATTTTGCCCTCAAAAATTCTTCTTTCACCTCCTTTTTGGATAAAGTAGTTACAATTGCAGGATCATTACATATATCCATATCAAAAAGTTCACTATAAGTGGTAATCACATACTTTAACCAAGGGATATTATGGGCTTTTTCCAAATGCAGACAGTCTTTGATAATTCCTTTGGTGAAGCTTGTTTCGTCCTTCTTCCATATAGATCTCCATCCAATTAAATCGGCTATATAGTCCAACCCTAGTTCCTTGTGAGTAAGGTCGGTAGATGCCGACGATGGAAGGCAAAGTAATCGTTTTAAAAACAAATTTTCCAAATTAGCAAGTCCCTTGGAGACCAGTGCCCCCATACCCCTGAACCGTAGAGCGCTATTGAGGTGCATCTGTGCCTATAAATATTTAGCATCTCTGGGATCCGTCGACTACCCAATTTAGTTGCAAAACGGAAGATACCTAGGGAAGCCTCCCCCATCCTTGCTTTTATATTAATTTGCTCTGGGGTCCATGACCCCCCATTATTAAAGGTGATGCCCAGGTAACAGAAAGTAGCCACAACCTCAATTCGGTTTTCTTTAAAATAAAAAGGCTTAAGATGGTTTACCTTTTTACCACATGCCATAATAAATGTTTTGGAGTTGTTAATTTTAAGTTTCTTTCCCTGTATGAAATCGTAAAAACAGTTCATAAGCCTCTGGAGGCCAATCGGGGTTCTAGATAATAGAACAGTATTGTCTGCGTAAAGCAGCACTGGGATAGGTTGGCCTCCTGCCTGCGGTACATCTGCTTGAATATTTTTTAGTTCCTGCTCCATGGAGTTATTAAAAAGGGAAAAGAGCAGTGGGGCCAGTACACACCCATGCCTGATACCTGATTTAACCTTGATCTTTTTAGTGCATTCCCCTTCTGGGCCATATCGAATCTGGGCTGATAGATTAGAATGTAGCCTTGCTAGGAAGTGGATGATAGCTAGAGGTGCGCCCATGTCAGGAAGGGTTGTCCACAACAGAGAGTGGTTCACCAGGTCGAAAGCACTGGAGAGGTCCGCAAAACAAGCAAACAGAGAACCAGATTTAGCCTTGCTGTATTTTCCTATTAGAAGGTTAAGGTTAATACACTGGTCAATTGTGCCGAGGCCCTTTCTAAAGCCATATTGGGATTGTGCCAGAATGTTATTATTTGCAGCCCACTCCTCCAAGCGTAGCAGTAGGACCCTACTCATGATTTTAAGGGAAGAATCTAGAAGGGAGATAGGGCAGTAGTTTTTAGCCTCTCCTCTATCTCCCTTCTTGTAGATAGGAATGATGATAGATTCACTCCATGTTGCCGGGGTGGAGTAGTCGGCAGCGGCATTAAAGACTTGGGTCAATAATGGACTCCATAGGGCCAGGTCGTATTTGTAAAGATCTATCGGGACCCCATCGGGTCCTGGGGCTTTTCCTCCTTTGCTGGAATTAATTGCCATATTGACTTCAAGGAGGGTAATTCCCAGTGGCTGGGGTGGCAAAAAGGGATTAATACAGGTGTTGTCATGAGACTCCCTATTTGGATCAAAGATTCCTGTAAAATGTAGAACCCAACTATCTTCACTTACTTGAGCAGTAAGGACTGGGAATTCTTCCTTCTGGAGAAATGGGGCGTTAATTGTACTCCAAAATAATTTGCTATCCCGAAGGGCTGTGGCTTTATCCAAGTTGTCCCAGGCTTGTTCTCTCAGTTCATTTTTCCTACGTTTTAATTCAGTGTTATAATTGGCCCTCAGAGTTTTGACCACTTCCCTGTCTCTTGGGAGATTGGATAACGCATTCTTAAGGGTTTTTAGCGCCTTGGTGCGTGCTTGGTCAAACCAGCCTAATTTTTCTCGTTTGGTAGTAATCTTGTTGTTTGTAAAAATGTTATTAATAATAATACCAAGTTCCTTGAAATCCGTTATGGTGTCTGCAGGGGGAACATTAATTTCGAGGCAGCGGAGTATCGATCTGGAGCCTGCTAACACAGCTGTACTATGTAACTTCTCTGATTTTTCTATACACCACTTAATCCGTGTTCCGTTTGGCCTACTTGGGATGATATCATCTATTACCCTTCCGGAAAGCGCATTTCTAGGACCCCATGTCAGAATTTACATTGTTAAAGCAATATGGTCACTCATGCAGTTGTCCTTGATGATCGGCACTGTACAGAACGGTACAATTGAAGTTGAAATCAACAGATAATCAATAACAGAGGCTGTATCCCTCCCTTTGAAAGTAGGAACGATATTGCCCATTTTATCAGGAGCTGGTTGATGGATGACTAGGTCAAATTTTAACAAAAAATTATTGAGGGAGGCCCCGTATGGGGAGTGTTGAAAATGTGCTAAGTTCTCCCCTATATCTCCATCAAACCCACAGACTGGGGTGTAAGAGTACGGGCAGGTTCTAATATTGAAATCACCCCCCCATATGATGTCATAAGATTTAGGAGATTTGTTACAGATTTTTTTCAGGGTAACTTCTAGTTCATCCACAACTAAAGTACTGGTAGAATCAAAGGTATTAATATAATGATTAATCAGTAGGGTGTTCCTGCCCTTTTTAGCTTCTAATTCCAGGATTTGCGAGTGTGAGCCAACTGTGAGACAAGATCTTACATATACCGGAAGATGTACAGATATTAAGATAAGCAAGCCCCCTTTTGCCCTCCCCATAACAGATTCTTGGGCATGGCAATTATAAGAAACAAAACCATCAAAATGAATATCTATGGTAGACCATGTTTCCTGTAGACATAGAATATCAAAGCCAAGGATAAGTTCCCTCCACCCCAGAGCTGAAACTCTCTGTCGCGCCCGGCTATATTCCAGCTCGTTATGGAATAGCCTTGGTGACTAGGAGTCGGCGCCTGTTCTAAAAGAATGATCTTGGGGGTGAGCGATGTACTTGTACATCCCATGTCTGAAGGATCCCCGGCTAGCGGTATAGAATGGACTTCCGTCGGTTCAGCTGGGATTAAGGGAGTCAAATCAGGTAAATAAGGAATTACCTTACATCCCTCTAGTGGCGAGATGACACTTTCCATGATATCCCAATTGTTAATCAAGTTGGCCAGTTCGGATGGGGGTAATACAGGGGTGTGCACTATAGGTAGTCAGTCGACTCCCTCAAGTCCATCTAGACAGCTGTACCGATTGGGGTCCCAGAAGGGGTTTTGCGGGGGCTGAAATTGGGGCAATCTAGGGGGTCTTGAATCATATGATATTTGCCTTCCCCTACGTTCAACCCTGGTCCAATCATTGCTTCCAGAATAATAAGTGGGATTATTGGGTGGGAAAAAGAAAGAAACTGGAAGAGTTTGGATGGTAGAATCGAATGACCTGTTGAAGCCCGCACATATATGGGATACAGTACGGGGATCTCTAAAACTTACAGTAATACAGTCCATTAATGGATTTAGGTGTCTTACCAATCCATGGTACCCTCCTCACCTTAATGATTTCATTATGTAGGTGTGCCGGTAAGGGTCTGTTCCAATTAAGCCATTTAATAATTTTGCTTTTAAGGGAGCTAAAGGTTTCGGTTTCTCCCTTTTCTAATGGGGGTGCTCCTGCCAGGACTACCATGAACCGGTTGGCTTCCGGCGGGAGATCAGGCCATCTGAGTCTGGGAGTTTTAAAATCTTTCGTTGGGAACCCTTGGGTCTCGATGGTCATAAGTCCAGGGGGGTTGTGCAGGCCTGGTTGGGTGCCTATAGTGTGCTGGGGGGCAACTGAGTTAACTATATTGGATACTGGGGGAGCGGGTTGGGAGCTTTCTGTAGTCGGGACGGGAAGTTGGGTCACAATAGTTGGATAAGTAACTTGGGGGATGGGCGCACTAGAAAGAGGACAGGTACTATTAGGCTTGGTGGAATTAGCGAGAATAATTGCTGTTGATTTCTCAATGTTAGACATTCTAAAGTCCAGCCTATCTAACTTGGCCTCAAGTGGAAATATAATTGACTTAAATAGGGCAGCAATCTTGTCCATAGAAATGTCATAACTGGGGGTACTCCCTTCTTGGGTGATAGACAGTGTTGGGTCACTATATAATTTCGCTGTTTTAGAGGCCCTTCCAGTATTTTTACCTTTTTTATTATATTGTCTTTTCCGTTTCCTAATAGCACCTTCTTTCTCCCCCTGAGTATTAGGACAGGTGGTACTTTCGTCAATTACAGAGGAGATGGAAACGTTGTTACAATCAGGGACATGATTAATTTCGGCTACGGTAACAGATGTATTTAACAAAGTAGCAGAATCAACTCTTGGCGGAGGGACTACCTCGGAAAGTGTGGGTTGAACATCCACCACAGAGGAACAATCAATCAGTCTTTCCGGTGTTTTAGGGTTGGCCAGGGGACCCATACTTGATCGTTTTAGGGTCATTAGTTCTTTTGATAGCCGTTTCTCCAGAGTGACAGTTTCTTTATCAATAATGTTGTTAGCCCTAGTAAGAAATTTTTCCATACCTCCCGCAGCAGAAGTAGATCCTCCCGCCAGCAGGGACTTGCTCCTTGTTTCCCGTCCAACCATGGTCCAAATAATGACAGAAAACCAAAGTCTTGGGGGGGTGGCCCGGTCCGGTCACTGCCGGTCACGAACGGGCACAAACGGGCCCGCTCTTGGCCCGGTCTTCGCCCGTGCGCGTCCGCGCGCGTCCCGCGGGCCGGGGATTATGGTCCAGCTAAGTAGGATTTGTAATAAGGCCACGCCCCAGTAGGGACACGCAGAGCCCAAGTCCAGCCCCTAATTTCAAAGGCCAGGGAGGAGGCGGCGGGAGGAGGACCAGCTGTGGCAGGTTAGCGCACTGCCCGCTGGTCCTCGCAGTCCCGCTGCAAGCCTTGGATGGATTATGGCTTCACTCCCAGCTCAGCAAGGTTTCTGATGTAGATGCAGCCCAAGTTCTCGAGCGGCTCCCGCGAAGCGGGGGCCGCGAGGCGTAGGTCCGGTGCAGTTGCAGAAGACAGCAGAGTGGGGATGTCCGCAGGTTAGCCCGTTTTTCCCAGAAGGGACACGCAGAGCCCAAGTCCAGCCCCTAATTTCAAAGGCCAGGGAGGAGGCGGCGGGAAGAGGACCAGCTGTGGCAGGTTAACGCACTGCCCGCTGGTCCTCGCAGTCCCGCTGCAAGCCTTAGATGGATTATGGCTTCACTCCCTGGTCAGCAAGGTTTCCGATGTAGATGCAGCCCAAGTTCTCGAGCGGCTCCCGCGAAGCGGGGGCCGCGAGGCATAGGTCCGGTGCAGTTGCAGAAGACAGCAGAGTGGGGATGTCCGCAGGTTAGCCCGTTTTTCCCAGAAGGGACAATGTGTACTCAAAATTGAACTCAAATGTGGTATTACTCCACACTTGAATTTACAAGAGCAGACCCTTAGACAGAGGCCTACGCGTTTCGAATCCCTATAGATCACAATGGGATTCTTCTCAGGGCCAGGGAATTTCTGAAAAACAGAAGACAAGATCTAGATGTCACCTTGTTCCCAAAAATTAAGAAAACTAGTGAGCGAACAACACCATGATTACACACAGCTTACCCTCCTCAAATGTAGGACGAAACTAATGTAGTGTGGCAGACTCCTGCAGAGATAGAAAAGGAAAAAATAGAAAAGAATAATTTAGTGTTCCTGTACTAATGGTTGGTGGCAAGTGTTCTAAAGTATGGGGGGAATTTAAAATTACCTATCAATGTCAGCAATGGTTCCACGGCGGAGCAATGTATTTTGTAGAATGTGGGGAACCTGCAAGACAAAAATGTATTGAGGCTCTACACTATCAGTGACCCTTGTGTCTAACGCTCAATTGTACGAAGGTAAGAAGGGTACCTTACCAGTGGCTCTGTAAGGCGGTCTTTTAAATGGGAGAGTGGTGATGAAGATTCAACAGGTAGCTTTTATACATGCTGAAAAAATGAAAATTGAGGTGGTTTTTAATTCAAATTAAAGGACTCAAAAGGGGACCTCTTGGGTGAGACAGCAGGCAATCGTATGGCTTACCGCGGAATTAATACGCAGTCTCTTGGTATGCGTGGTAAGTGGGTCCGAGGTTACTGGATCTTGGTCGATTCTCAGACGTCCAGCGAAACGGGTATTCAAGGTTTTCCGGAGTGAATCACTGAAATACCCATTTAACACGGATTTGGTACTATGGCAACACAATACGGGCCGAGCAAACGCGCTGGCAACAGAGATCAGGGGGCTTGTATTATTACAATGTTGCGGAGTACCTGAAAAGCGTTTTCCGATGCACTGATCCGGCGGGCAAGCGCAATAGCGAAGGTTTTTCAGGGCTTTAATGAAATGTGGCAATACACAAACTCCTGAATTTACTGCTATAAGCAAACAGACATAAGAGTCACATTAGATAGAAGGAATGTCAAGCGTTTGAAACGGGACATTCGTTCTAGTGATCAGTGGCAGAGCGAAAATCTTACCAGGAGGAGAGTCGATCTCTCGAGCAGCGTTAGTAGAGCAGGTCTCTCGAACAGCGTTAGTAGAGCACTGGTCTCCCGAGCAGGCGCCGTGGGTAGGTGCTAATGGCCTATGGAATCCCAGAGATTTATGCGACGTGGGTTCGGTCGAGACCCGCCCCTAGGCGGGAGTAGTTTAACAGAATTCTTAAAGACACAGCGTGTCACCCCATATTGTAAAATGTATCAAAAAGCAGGGGTAAAAATTGGCCCATGTCACAAAGGGCAAGTCCTACTGAATAACGGCTGATAAAAAGATAAGCTTTAGAGTTTATAAATTTCAGATAATTCATTTAGACCTGTAACGGCTGTATTAAACTTGACAATGAGGAGTGCCTTTCTTTTAGATAGTTTAGAATCCCAGTCACCTCCACGTGGGTCACGTTCCACTTTTGAGATAATGGTCCATTTCAACTCTTTGATCTGATGATTTGATCTGTTCCAGTGGTTTACCAGAGGTGCTGTCTCAACTCTATTCTTTATCCTCGACTTAAGCTGGGAAATTCTCTGGCGGATCTCTTGATTGGATTTCCCAATATATAAGAGTCCACACGGACACAGGATCCCGTAAATTACGTATTTGGACTTGCAGTTACTGAATGTGTCGTGTTTCCACGAAACACCTTTGTGTTGGAACAGAGAGCCCTCTATCGTTGTATCACAACACAAGCATGTCCCACATTTATGGTGTCCTGTGATGGGGGTTAAACCCATCATTTGTCGAATCGATGGTGGTGCTTCCTTGGTAGTTGCTGCTCTCACCACATAGTTGGCAATGCGGTTTTCTTTTTTGAAGGCAAAAAGGGGAGGCTGATTAAGACTCTCGTCCAAGTTTTTTACCAGATGCCAATTCTGTCCGATCACTTTTTTTAATTGGTTGGCATTAGGATAATAAGTTGTTACGCACACCTGGCGTTTTAACTGTGGTTTATTCCGTCGCTCTAGGAGTGTTTCCCTTGGCGTCCATCGTGCCCTTTTCATTGAATTGCGTACCAGTTTTTTATGGGGAATCCACGGTCGCATAATTTGGACACCAAGTTGGTGGCATGAAACTTATAGTCTTCATTGGATGTACAGTTTCTGTGCACGCGAAGAAATTGACCGTATGGCAAATTTTCTCCGAGGCTCCTCGGATGGTTACTTGAGAAGAGGAGAGCCTTGTTGCGGTCAGTTGGTTTTTATAAATAGCGATGTAGCTAATTTGCCTTCAGATGGAAATACTTCTACATCCAAGAATGATATTCTTTTCTCAGAGAGGGACATGCTGAACTTAATGTCTGATATCCGTGCATTAAGCCAGTCATAAAAAAGTCTGAGTTCTTCTTCTCCACCTTTTCATACCATGAAAACGTCATCTATGAAGCGTAGCCACGTTCCAATATTGTCTTTAAAGTGGTTGTTATTGTGGACATACGTATCTTCATATAATGACATAAAGAGAACTGCCAGTTATGGGGCAAATGGGCAGCCCATCGCGACTCCTTTCACTTGAAAATAAAAGTCCTTCCCGAAGCAAAAGTAATTTTTTTTCAAGGCGAAAGACGCTAGATCAACCAGAAATTTAGTAGGTACCTGTACCGGTCTTGGTCTTGACTCCCGGAAGTGGGTGAGCACTGCCACTGCTTCGTCATGGGGTATTTGAGTGTAAAGAGAGGTCACATCTAGGGTAACCAATATGTCTCTTCCTGAGTTGAATTCTACCAGTTCCAGTTTATTAACGACATCTGTAGTGTCTTGTAAGTATGAGGATACCTGGACCATGAATTGTTTCAGGAAACAGTCAACGTATTTGGCGATTGGTTCAAGTAGGGAGTCACATCCTACCACGATAGGTCTTCCTGTGGGCTTATTTTGATCTATATGGACCTTAGGCAAAATGTAAAACAAAGGTACCTTTGGATATTTATCTAGCAGAAATTCTAGTTCCTTTGGACCTAAGAAGCCTTGTTCGAAACCGTCTTTAATGAGGGGGAACAGTTGGTTCTGTAGTTCCAATGTTGGGTCCTTCCCAACTTTCCGATAGCAGACTGGATCGTTCAATTGCCTTAAGACTTCGGTGGTATAATCTGCAGTGTCCCAGACAACAATGGCCCCACCTTTATCGGCTTGTTTGATGGTCACCGTGGGGTCATTTCGCAGATTAGTGAGGGCATTTGTTTGTTCTTTTGTGATGTTAAATTTAACGTATTTTCTCTGTTTCTCCATTTCAGAGATGGCAGAGAGCACAGTCATTTCGAATACAATGATTTCCTCGGGTATTTTATGGCCAGGAGGGCAAAATGTGGATGTTTTTCGTAACCCTGTAACTTCAGATGGCAATGAAATTGGATTTTCCAAGAAAAACGTAGTTAATCTGAGCTTGCGACAGAACTCTATGAATTCGGTTTTCATTCTGACAAAATCAGTCCTTTTCGATGGTACAAAGGACAACCCTTTTGAAAGAATACTTTCTTCTGCTTTATTAAGTGATTTTTTTGGAGAAGTTGAAGATGGGTGAAACCGTTAGTTTTTGTAATGCTGACGGCGAGTTGTCATTTCCCATCTCACTTTCGCCCTCGGCCTGGTTTGGCCGCTCCCTAAAAAAGAATTCGAAGAATGTCCTTGTGGTTGTTGATTTTGGTTCCATTTACGGTTCCTATTTGGTCTACTGTTGCTTTTACTGTTATCACTGTCACCACCGGACGACGAAGATGTGTCCGAAAAGGTGATGAACTGATTTCTCGATCTACCACGATTGTCTGATAGATATCGCCCAGAGTCTGTTTTTGTAAAAATTCTGTTTGCAGGAATGGAGATACGTTTTCAAGGGAGAAGTTCTTTTTATCTTTTTCAAACCGATTAGTTTTTGTGTAATGGTATAATCCCTAAACTCCTGTATTTCTTTTGCAACTTTGTCCAATAATGCCTTTGCATCTGCTATAGTGGGATTACTGTTTATTTCAGACTCAAGCTGAGCTATTTCCTCTAATTCTTGTATCGAAATTCTGGCTGCTGTTTCCACAGTGAGGACCATAAGGTCCCTACTGCATTTTGTCTCTATAAAACTAAAGCCTTTATTAATGATAGGGTCTTCAGTAAAAATTACCGGAATGTTCCTTATTTGTAGGCCCCCTGGGATAGTGCCTTCTCGTAGATGTTGTAGCAAGAAGTGGCCGTGTAGGTCAGTTCTTATTTGCTTCTTTTTTAACCGAAGCAATTTATCTGATTCATTTTGCGAAGTTGCCAAAACACTAAGGGACACTGAGGTAAATACTGGTGGGTCACTCAAGAGATTCTTAATATGGTCTTTAGTGTAGGCAAAGGTGTCCTTCTCTGCCATAAGGTGAACAGAAAAATTCAAACAAAAAGAAGTGAAAGAGAAATCGGAGAAAGTGAGAAGGATAGTACTAAGAAGTGAGAGGTGGAGTCTATATCAACCGATCACCAAAAGGACAAAAAATCTATTCTTGTCACCCACAGGACCTTGTGGTCTATTCACATGAAGCTTCGAGAGAAAATTCACGCTAATATAACTAATATCAAAAAGAGCTGGCTCTAATCCTTAAGGCTGAGCACTTAGATCAACATAACAAGGAAATATGCCTAAACTGATATAAAAATTCCAAAACATTAAATGACTTCCAGGGATTCAAAAAAAGAAGGGAGAGGTCATCAAGGTAAATGCGGCTATAATGGACTTCTCCAGGAAAATGGGAAATAGTCCAGTTGCTGCACTACTCCAACTCTATCAGGCCAAAAGTGTTACCACAGCATGCTACGGTAGTGAAATATGGGGATATGTTGCTCTGGAAGCCCTAGAGATAGTCGAAAACAACTTTCTAAAACAATTACTAAGGGTTCCCAGGGGTACAGCAAATTTTTCTGTGCATGAGGAATTGGGGGTTCCCTTTGTATGTGACAAAATTGCAGTGAATCCCTTATTATGCTGGATGAATTGCTGGTTAAACGACAACATTCCACTCACCCAGCTTATCTTAAGAGAAACTGTTACATGGGATAACAGGATGAAGGTTCCCTGGTTAAAGTACTTGTACAAGAGCTTTACCGACTTAGGTCGTCCTGAACTTTTCTTATTTCCTGAATCCATTACCAAAATGGATGTTATTGCGGTCAAGAAGGCTTTTATCGATTCTAGATACCAGGATAGGGAGTCATGTGAACTAAAAAAAGAAAGTGTACGAAATCACGTATTAATTAAAAGCACTTTGCTCATGGAACCTTACCTAACATGGCAAATGTCGAGTTATGACCGTTTTTAATTGACAAGGTTCAGGTTCAACCTGTTTCATTTTTTGTTGGTTGTTCCTAGGGGATCTCATCGTGGGCAAGTGTTGCCGGCTTGCTGCTGCGACGATAAGTCTCTGCAAGACCTGGCACACTTTCTGTTCTTTTGTCCCTTTTATGTTATACCGAGGAAGCTATACTTAAAACCCTGTTTGAAAAAACTTAATTTTCTACAATTTCGTCCTGCACTACATTTTCTTCAGTTGCTAAGTTGTGAATACACCTTGTATATATGCAGTTTTTTAAAATTGGCAGTAAAATTTAGAAATAGTATGGAAGGATAAAAAATATTAATACATGAATTGCTACCTTCTCCTTTTTAGGACTCTCTTAAACTTTTGAATGTATAATGTAGATCTGTTTCTTATGTGCCTTTATTATAACTGAATTTTCTTTTTAATGCATAATTGTGTTATTAATTGTAATGTAAATGCTGTTATGGTTGTTAAAAAGAACAACCAAATAAAGTTTATTGACTTGACTTGACTTGACTTCCAGGGAAGAAAAACTAATTTCAACCAGAGTTTGCTACTTAATAGCTATTTATTCAATCTTAATGAAAAAATGCAAAACATTAATTATTCCAAACAAGTTACATGCATTTAATAGAAGTGAATTGGACACAGCACAATAAAATTACACACACACTTACACTAATCAAACATATCACAGTCACTCAGCTCACATACATGCATTCATACAAAACTCAACACAATCTGGAATGGCAAATGTACCAGTGTGAAAAAGTAAAACGAACGGGACTGCTCTCTTAATCAAACAGAAGTTACAAAGAAATGTTTCTAAAAAATAGTAGTACACTCAACTGGTTTAATAACAATGACAATTGTCAAGGGACATTTCACCAACAATGTGTACTCAAAATTGAACTCAAATTTGGTATAACTCCACACTTGAATTTACAATTGCAGACCCTTAGACAGAGGCCTACCCCTTTCCAATCCCTATAGATCACAATGGGATTCTCCTCAGGGCCAGGGAATTTCTGAAAAACTGACGACAAGATCTAGATGTCACCTTGTTCCCAAAAATTACGAAAACTAGTGAGCTAACAACACCATGATTACACACAGCTTACCCTCCTCAAATGTAGGACGAAACTAATGTAGTGTGGCAGACTCCTGCAGAGATAGAACAGGAAAAAATAGAAAAGAATAATTTAGTGTTCCTGTACTAATGGTTGGTAGGAAGTGTTCTAAAGTATGGGGGGAATTTAAAATTACCTATCAATGTCAGCAATGGGTACACGGCGCACCCCTTGTGCTGGTTCCCCTATGGCGGAAGTTAGTCGAGGCACACACTCAGCAAAGCACCAGGACAGTGGCAATTGGATAGATTAGATACAAAAACAACACAGCTGATGTTCACTGGCCAAGTGGACACATATGCAAATCACACTATAAAGCACACCTCATTCTGAACCGCAATCCTTTGCCTTTCCACTGCAGCACAGCAATTCAGAACCCAAACGTTTTTGGTGAGATAAAGTAGCCCTATTTTTCCTCATCCCTTTTAGCACCCTGCGATCACTTTTCTTGAACATTGTTCTCACATCCCTTAGTTTTATTTATTTACACTTTCACTCGCTTTAATTTATAGTTATGTCACACCCACAAAATCCATGTTTGAGTTGTCAGTCATGGTGAATGAAATCATAAGAGTGGAGCCACAATTGTTTGGAGCACAAGTCCAACATAATCCTCTCAGTGGGAAAAGGAAAATGTGCTCCAGGATAGTCAACAGAGTGAATGCTGTAGATATCACCAGTTACACATAAGAGGAACTTAGGAAGAAGTGGAATGACCTGAGGGAGAAAGTGTGTTCTTTGGCCTCCAAGCACCACCTGGAGGCCCAGAAGATTGGTGCTGGTGCTCCCAGTGTCCCAGTTCCCCACTACATCTGTTTCCCCAGGAGGAGATGGACTTGGCCATCCTACATTCTGAGAGCTTGACAGGAATGTCTGGGGGAGTGGAGTCTGGTAATTTACACCTCACTAACTGTCACAGTACCTCTATGTCCTGATGGCTCTCAACTCACCTTTTGCAATCTTCAAAGTATCAGAAATGTAGGCTTGTTGGTGTTAATGGGTATTGTTGCATATAAGATCTCATGTATCAATCTCAAATACATGCCACATGTTGGAATGGTGTTTGTGAGTGCATTACTAAAAAAATATAATTCCTGGACCCATGTTATGGGTCCAAGTTTATTTTATTCCAAGTTTATTTTATTTTTATGATTTTGGAACTCAAAAGAGATCCACATAAAAAGAAAAAAAAAAAGATGAAGCATACATTCTCAAACAGTAAAATATGATTTACAAATGCACTAAATATTATAAAACATCGGATAAAATCAATATTAATAATCATGACATCCATATAAAGTTTTAATACATATCTAACAAACACTTAAAAAAGTTAAAAATCCTATAACAAAACATTTCATTTGGTGGTTTATAGATGGCGTCTATTAATGAAGAGGCAGAAAAAATGGATAATTGTAGACAGATTGGCCTCATCCATTTACGTCGATATAATAGTAGAGCGGGACAGATAAAGAGCACATGGGTAACATCCTGGATGGAATTATTACACAAATTACAGACTGGAGAGGAACCGTACCATTTAGATAATACATTATTTAGTGGAAGTGAACCCTGCCTCAATAATAGCCAAAAACGGCGCACTCCGTGGGGGAGGTTCCAAGTAATATAAGATTGTACTTTATTTATCACTCAAGAGTCAATAGCTGGATGAATGCCTCTCTTTAGAATACGGGCTTCCCTGTCCATAGTGAAACTTAATTTCCAGGAGGCCTGTTTCAAAATGGCCTTTAATTGATATGGTGATAAAATAAAAAGTACAGATTCGTCCAATTGAAGCAAGTCAACCGCAATTCTAAAATTTTTAACAATTAATGATTGCTCATTTAAGGTTCCTAATAATTCTTTCCGAATAAAAGATCTTAATGTACCAGGATCACCCGTTACAAGGTTTGTAACCCATCACACTATCCCTGCAAGACCCTGTACCCAACTACTTTGCAAACCAAATTCCAACCTGAGTACGGCTACAGAACAAGCAGAGTTAACTGAGGCTAGGTTCCATAAAATTTTACCTTCTGTTGTATTTAGAAAGTCCCATTTTCCTGAGTCAAGTAGTTCAATACCATACAACAGGGAAGCGCAAATTTTAGCACGAGATACCTCTAACAGGAGTGCAAAGTGTCTTCTTCCTGTGGATCTATAGAGGAAAGCTAGACTTTTCCCCTGTGTAATTGCTTTAATGATATTGTTTTCTATATGAGCTTTATCACTTCAATTTCCGCACACCGTTTTTCCCAGGAAGACATATGATTTTACGAGTTCCAATTTTTGTCCACCTACAGACCAAACAAAATTCCCATACTTCAACTTTTTCCTTCCATGCATACACATTACTTTACTTTTAGATACATTTATCTTTAGGTAGTGGGCCTCTGCATATTCATGTAATACCTGCAGATGACTTTTTAATCCCCTAGATGTTAGTTCTGATATTAATATGTTGTCAGCATAAAGTAAACGGACAAGCGATTTTCCCCCCAGTGATGGGGCGATACCTTCACTTAAAGACAGAGCATAAAGGAGGTCAGATATATATAAGGAGAATAATAGAGGGGCCAATAAACATCCTTGTTTTAATCCGTTTATTGTAGTGATAGCTTGGGAGAGACCTCTTTCCCCTCCCATCAAGACTCTACACCAAGTATCAGTATGGAGAGCACGGACTAACTCCAGGAGGATGGCCGGCATGCAAAGGTCCGACAGTTTTCTCCACAGCAAGAGACAATCTAGTTTATCGAATGCTGTGGAGAAGTCTATAAATGCTGGGTACACTTTTACTCCTCTAACTTTAACATATGTTTCATTTATTACCTGTAATGCCGTTAGATTATCCATAGTTCCATGCTTTGACCTAAATCCGGTTTGTTCGAAAGGTAAGATTTTACCCGTGTCCACCCAGTCATTAAATTGCATCAAGAGGCATTTGGCAAACACTTTACCCACAGCATCTAAAAGTGCAATTTGTCGGTAGTTATGTGGAACATCTCGTTCTCCCTTCTTGAAAAGGGGGACTAATATACTTCCCTTCCAAGACGGGAGAACCGTTTTATTTACATAGCAGTAACTAAATACCGGGTAAAGGATTTTACTCCACATTGTACTATTTTGTTTCAAAACTGTAATTGGGAGCTCATCCGGGCCCATCGCCCCGGAGGATCGCATCCCCTTGATGGCCAATTCCATATCTTTTTCGGATGGCAATCCATACGATGAGAGGTCTTCATTTAGTCCACTACAATCAATTACAGTTCCATTACTTGCATATAGGTTCTGAATATAGCCAACCCATTTATGCTCCTCAATAGCAACTGGAAGTGGTCTTGATCTAACTCCACATCCCTCCCCGATGAGAGACCAAAACGTTCTTACTTGACCTTTCAACACGGCTTCTCTCAGTTTGATCCAAATGCTATCTTCCCTCTCTTTTCTCAACTTAACCTTCACCCTAGTCCTCCTCCTCTTTCATAGTGAGATTCTATGATATCTATCAGAGGAGTAGGTCAAGTACTGTTCTCTAATTAATTTATTTATTTCAATATTAAACAGACATAGAGATCTGGGAATTACTTTAGTATTACTTTTTTGGTTCGACTTCTTTGCAATAGCAATCACCGTATTCATAAAGTCAGCAAAACATTTGATTTCTGATCCATTCCAGTTAGACAAATTCTCCACAGCGGCCTCTAAAATACTTTCCAAACCACGGATTGCCCTGGTATCCCAATAGCATCTCCCTGATTTCTTACCAAAACCAACAGATTCACCATTTAGTGACCATGGATCTCTCAGGATTGGATTTAAATTTACAGTGAGAATTGAGGGGCGCTAGAGGGCGCACACGCAGAATGGCCGCACTGTAGTGAGGCTCCTGCTGCCTGGACAGATGATCCTGTAATTATCCTTTCCCTCCAATGCTAAACTCGGTAAAAATATTACACGGATATCGACAATATAGGTGTGCAGACGCGGTAAAAATCTGGAATCGATCCAACCTTGTGATCCAAAGATAGAGGCGTGGAAATGATTGACCGGGAGCTGGTTTGGAGTCCGACTGATCGCGCTGCTGGGGGCTGGTTACTACGCTATACCGCGGCGGACCACGAGGAGTGCAGGCCTCAAAGGACGAGACGTTGGAATATCCCCTGCGTTTCATTACTACTGAGGTGCGGAGGTGTGGGAGGGCTCCAGTACAACGCTGAGCAGTATCAGCACCAGCGGGAACAATCGGCAAGATCTTTCATACCGGGCAGAGAGGCATCGGCGGATTATTTGGACTCACCGGAGCATTGTGGTGAGGCGCATAGATTGCGACGAGGGGGAAAAAGCAGAGGGGAACAGTGAAGAGCCTGGTGGAGAGCTGTCGACACTGGCGAGAACTGAAGGTGGACGCTGGAGATCACGGACATAAGAGGGAAAGGACCCCCCTGCTAATGGTGCTAACGTGTGCTGACCGTGGCTGTCTCGGTGGGCTGGCCTAGGAGGAGCGTGGATCATTGCTGCACGACCCGCTCTGGGAATTAAGCGCTTGTTGCCCAGTATCTGCTTGAGGTCAGGACACAACTGTTGGGACTGGGCAGCGGAAGAGTGGAGTCCCGGTTGTCATTGCGGATAAGCTGCGTCGCAGCGCAATATGCTGTGTTGAGCCATTGAAGCCGACTATGACCCGCGAGGTAAAGAGCGCTACCACATAGCTGAAGTGATACAATAGTGAGCTGTGCATCAGTGACCAGTGAGGACAAGCTGAGACCAAGGGGTGAGGCATTGGTTGAATCGTTAGTATTATTCTGTTCTTAAGGTACATGTGTTTCCCCCAAGGACCCCTAAGGTGCATTGGTACTTGCTTGTACGACGGTACGCGGCGCAATTGATGAGACACACCTAACTCGATCAATTGGGAGTTTATCTGGAATAAGGGCTACCTCCATCTGCACGCACTACTGCTGGGAACATTTTATACGCCAGGCAACACGGAACGGTAAATATAAGACGCTGACACTAGTGTGTGGTCTTCCTGCTCCATACCGAAGGATTGCGCCTGTTCCAACCGCCTGAGGGATGCTGTGTCAATATAAGTAGAGACATCCAGAAGGCCTGATTTATGCTCATGAGTAAAGCCTCCTGCCAATCCGGAGAAGTACGTGGTAAACGATCCTCGCCAACTGCAATAAGACCCTACAGGAGACCCATAATGGGTAAACAGGACAATAGACAGCCTAAACTTCCAAAAAAGGGTTGCGAAAAACGCCAGACGAAACGGTTATGCAAAGTCCGGCGGACACTGAAGTGAGTTCTGTTTCATCCAATTCCGAAATACAACAGCTTATGCAGGAAATGAGGCAGGAATTTGCCACAATAGTTGATAAAGTCGATTGAATATCTTCTAGCATGGACGCCATTGTACAGAAAATGGATGTGCATGAGGACCGCATCACTGAGACTGAACGGCGTATCTCTGAAAACGATGACACCACTGCCTCACATACCACCCAACTTCGAGAATGGATAATGTCCTCAGAGTTATTGCTGCAAAGACTGAGGAGTGGGAGGCAGGCAGCAGACGCAACAACATTTGCGTCATAGGCGTACCGGAATCCACCAACACTGGACGCATGGAAGATTACGTGGAAAAGATACTACTGGCTGCAATTGGAACTGAAGCGTTCTCTAAACAGTTCATCGTTGAAAGAGCGCATCGCTCACTTGGGCCGCGGCCTAAACCGGGGGCTCCACCAAGGCCCATCATTGCACGGCTTCTCAATTACCGTGATCGAGACACTGCATTAAGAGCTGCACGTACCAATCAAAACTTGTCATGTGATGGAGTCAGTTTTTCCATTTATCCGGACTTTACGCCCATCGTACAGGAACAGAGACGCAAATTTCTAAATGTTAAGAGAAAACTCCAGACGTTACGGATAGACTATGCACTCTTGTACCTGGCGAAGCTGAGAGTAACTCATCAGGCTAAACAACACTTCTTCATGAATCCGCAGCAAGTGGAAGACTTCTTGAAAGGTCTGAGAAAAGCAAGATCTTGACATCGACAAAATGAGGGGGCAGGGACAGGAAGATGAACATTTAATGGAAGAAGATGAGTAGCATTGCCTTGTTAAATACTGCAATACTGTAGTGACCTACAAGAGGGCACGAGAGATACCTCAGGGCGACTCCCATCGTAGAAGCATGACGCTGATGCTCGAGAGCACCATGGATGAGTGTTGGACTGTTGGTGGTAACGTATTCAAGGCACCACCCCCCTTCTTTAAACTTTGCCCGCTTGCGGGCTTATAGGATGAAGGATGTGGTGTGGGGGGTGGCTATGTGCATGCCTCAGTCGGCCCCGGAAGGGTATACCCCATTGATAATGTTTGGTATAGTATGGATGTTGGGGTGTTTTATTAAATTACTGGAAGGGTGGGAGGGGAGGTAATTCTGGCAAGTTGGGGATGCTTCAGTGGGAGGAAGGGTGGGTAAGGTCTGTTGATTTCTATATAGCATCATATGCTACCGCACCGATTACTGAAGTTACTACATTGCAACTGCACAAGTATAGAAGGCTTAGATGCGGACATTGTAGTTCATTTGCAAGCCAGGAGGAGTTGTTATGTTTTCTGTTAGCAAGGAAGGAGGGTGGGTACGAGGAATGGTTGAGGGTGTCTAGTTGGGGTGGGGATGGGACTCAGGACCTGGAGCAAATAAGTGTGGGATCTGATGAAAGGCCAACCTTTGCAATTCCATGTCTTAGCAGACTGCAGATGCTGGGGAATGGAACAGAAGTGACAGCACGCATGGCTGGTGAGAGGAACGGGTGTATGGCGAGCTGGGGAGGACACAGTGGGTGGGGGCGGGGGGGGCGGGATGTTTTGGAAATATAAAGTTGGATTATTGCGTGGGTGGGGCTGCCTAGGAGGGGCTACCTGACTCAGTTGGAGTAAGTCAGCAAATTGGAGATCGGCGGGATGAGGGGAGTTTTCCTATGAGACAGTTTAGCTGGGGAAGAGCAATTGCAGATTGTTGCCCATGTTCTTGTATGACAACTATTTATGGGACAGAGATTTTTAGGCACAGAGGCAGAGGTTCATGTAGAGAGAGAGCCATTTGGGAATATTTTGCACGCGGATTGGATGGAATGATGTTGTGATGTCGGATATTGAACGAGACACAAAAATAACAGTTCTGTCCTGGAATATTCGGGGATTAAATGATGCCAGGAAAGGTAGGAAGGTGATTGCATATTTGGAACGGCATCATGTGCAAATTGCATTACTACAGGAAACGCATCTATGCCCCCGCTCTAACCACACGTTTGCATGCAAGTGGGTGGATGTGAGAAGCGCTTCATCGTATTCTGAGTATGCCAGAGGTACGGCAGTGTTAATTAAAAAGTCAGTGCAATTTGTGAAGCTGGGGGAGCTAGTTGACCTAGAAGGAAGATATGTTTTTCTATGGGGCAGGCTTGGCTCTGACACAGTCACAATAGTGAATTGATATGCGCCTAATGTTGATACACCTGAATTCTTTACGAATCTGTGGGGTAAGATACTGAACACAGGATCGATGCACATTGTCTGGGGTGGAGATTTTAATTTTGCCATGGTTCCAGGAATGGATAGATCTGATGGCTGTCATCAATATAATAGACATGCTAGAGATGCACTACAAGGTATAACTAGGGACGGAGCCTTGATAGATAGCTGGCGTTTTGTGCATGCTGGCCTGCCCGAAGAGACACATTTTACGACGCATGCCAATACCTGGGCCAGATTAGACTATTGCCTCCTATCTCGTGGATTGGCAATTAACTTGGGCAAGGTTGCTCATTTGCCAAGAACATATTCAGACCACTGTCCGGTGCTAGTTCAGATTGCAGTCCCTGGTTATGGTAAGGCGAGGCCTGTGTGGTGCATGCAGCCTACGATGCTTCTAGATACTGTGTTCAAAGCAGAACTGGGAGAGGAGATCGTAGAATTTTTTCCTCGAAACAGAGGTTCTGTGGAGAGTGTAGACACTATTTGGGAGGTGTTTAAAGTGACGATCAGGGGATACTGCATATCTAAGAGCTTTGGGGTGTTGCGAGACATTGAGGTCATTATTGCTAAATTGGAGCCTGAATTGAAGGAACTGGAAATCAGAATGATTGGGGAACCGATGGGGCCTATACATAAGGATTTCAGGGACAAGCTCACGCAATATGAGGAAGAGGCGGCAGGAGAAGCCAAGTTCAGGGGAAAACACTGGCAAGCAAGGCGTTATTGTGAAGTGGAAAGACCGGGTCAGGTTCTAACAGAAAACACCAGACATCCAAGAGGTAACACACATATACTAGAAGTACATACACAGGAGAGTGGATCATGCCAAGATACAAAGGGAATACTAAATATGTTTACAGCACACTATGGAAGGTTATATACTACACAAAGTTCTGGTGAAGTAAGGTATGGGGAATTTTTAGACGATGTGGCGTTGTGCTGACTTAGTGAAAGGCAGTTTCTGGGCGCTCCACTCGAAACTGATGAAATACAGGATGCTATTATGTCCCTTAATAATGGTAAGGCAACGGGGCTGGATGGATTACCGGCCAAATTTTATAAATGGTATGTTGATATAATGGCCCCGGTACTGAAGGTGGTCTTGGAAGAGTCACTGGAGGTGGGAATTTTGCCCAGATCAATGAGGGAGTTGGTTATTACGTCTCTTTTAAAGCCCGGCAAAGAACCCAAGGAGTGCGATTCGTACAGACCGCTCTCCCTCATAAATTGTGATGCTAAGATATTGGCAAAGGTTCTGGCGACTAGACTCTCGCTGCTTATGACCATGATAGTACTTCCGGATCAGGCGGGATTCATCCCTGGCAGGTCCACTAATCACCATCTGCGTACCCTTTTTTCGCTGATTCAAACGATAGCGCCAGAGGTACCTGTGGCGGCTATATTTCTTGATGCTACGAAAGCGTTTGATTTGGTTGAATGGAGTTAACTCTTCGAAATTTTGGCTAGAATGGGATTCCCCAAAATATTTATTGCCTGGATAAGGCTCCTCTATACTGATCCAGCGGCGAAGGTGCTGATTAATCGTGAGCTTCCGGATTCCATATCGATATCCAGAGGCACCAGACAAGGGTGTCCGTTATCACCATAACTATTCGCTATAGCGATATAACCCCTAGCTTGTCGCATCAGACAGCTACACAAGCAGAGTGCCTTTAAATGTTTTCAGAGACAGATAGCTATATTCCTTTATGCTGATGACCTGGCGTTATATGTGGTGGATCCGCAGTCTAATCTGAATTCACTGCTTCGAGAGTTCTTGGTGTTTGGTCGACTATCTGGCATACAAATTAATTGGAGGAAATCCCCATTTTTCCCCCTGACTCCCGCCGTTTCCCATTTCCCTTTGGATTACCCACTGGAATGGTGTGAGTCAGACCTTCGCTACCTAGGTATCCAGGTTTCGCTTGTAAAAGATGATACGATACGACTGAATTATGGCACTGCCATTACTAAGCTTAGGGACGATGTTACACGGTGGATATCGCTGCTGCTGTCCATGGCTGGCAGGGCCTCGCTGATCAAGATGGTGGTCCTGCCTCGCTTTTTATACCTGTTTCAGAACATCCCATATTATCTGGGTTCCTTCTTCTTCAAAACATTACAGACGGAACTATTGAGATTATTTTGGGGAGGCAAGCAGCCACGAGTGGCGTGGACGGTCATTACCCAACCTTATGTTGATGGGGGATTTGATGTCCCTGATTTTCCAATATACTATTTGAGTGCTCAGGCACATTATGCGCATTATTGGTTTACTCCCACATCGTTCATGCCGCAATTGGCTGTGGAGGATTGGATAGCTCGACCTCTTCCTCTTAAAGGTATTATTTATGGTCCGGTCAATGTTATAGAAACGCCAGCTACTACGGTGACGGCTGTACGATTCATGCATGGGACCGAATTCTTAACACACTGCCGGTTGAGTTCCTATACGCACCAAGGATGCCTCTTGTGTATCATCCGGGGCTATCCCTGTTGCAAGAAGTGGGATTCCACACACTATGCCATAAGCTGCAATTACATACTTTGGGACAATTGTTCTTGGATGGGAAGTTTAAAACACGTGAGCAGTTGTTTCAGGAACGTTCGCCTACACCATTAGAACTTTTTTACTACATTAGGCTACTGCAGGGACTGCGTAGTGTCCTACCAAAGTTCCCAGATGAACCTGACATAGTACTACCGTTACAAGCTATGCTGGTATCTGCGGATGGACGACATCTGGTTTCGCATCTTTACTGAAGTATACGCAGGCATTGTGACAGCGGCGAGAGCAGAGCACTTCAGCAATGGACTACAGATATCGGCAGGGAAATATCGGCGGCACAGAGGAAATACTGCTGTGGCCTCACGGCTAATATTTCGCCTAACTCCAGAACAAAAATTATTCATTATAAGTTCCTACAGAGGATGTATTATACACTGGAAAAAAAGATGAGATTCCGATTATCAGATAATGCTAGATGTGAACGTTGCAGGTCGGATGGGGCAGGCTTCCTGCATGTGGCGTGGGATTGCCCAGTTGTCTTCGACTACTGGACGAAGGTACATTTGGCGCTGCAGGAGATGGTTAGCAAGTCGATAGATATGGATCCACTCACTATGCTGTTAGGCTCCACTATGCAAACGCCTAAATCGGTAAGGAAATTAGTGGATGTAGCATTATTATTGGCGAAACGCAGAGTAGCATGCAGATGGGGGAGAGGAAGAGCTCTGAAATTTAAGGATTGGTTGTATGATCTGATTTATTGTCAGGATCAGCATACAGTCTATGCAGACACACAACCGGTGAGCAGTAGAGCTAAAGATATATGGGGCCCGCTACGAGAATACTTGCTGGCCACCGCGGCTACCTCGGATGATGGGAGCCGGGTCGCTGATGATGATGACACGGTCGAGCGGGAAGGGTAGCCAAATATTGCAAACATTGACCAATATATGCCTCTTTAGCATGGTAGGGTATGCTTCCTGCAGACTGAATGAATGGGATTAACGTATGCCTGGATTTAAACTTAATTGATACGCTGATAATCACTAGAGACGCAAGGACGTTGTGGTACGGCTCTCTCTCCTTTCGAATTGTTTTTTTACCACAATAGATTATCATTTCGATTGATTGCCTTGATGAACGGAGTGGCTCTCTAATGATACCTCCCCTATGTACCAATGATGCGAGATGAATACTGGATAATGCTGCAATAACAGAATTGTGATATACACAAGTACGACAAGGAGGGCTCCCCCCCTCTTCCCTTTTTTTTTTCTTTTTCGCTCATGTTATGGTTCGATGTTGTTCACATGAAAACTTTGGAGACCTTTGCAAATGTTTGTGCCACGCAATGCATTGTGTACGGAAAATTCTAAGTTTCTGTTTTACGCTGCCAGACCTCCGGGATGTCGGCAATAATGCTGTGTATAATAATGATGTTGACAGAAGATTATAATGAACGCAGCTGGCCCATGAGGTTGTTGGCAAACATGCAGTGTTAACTTGTGTTGGTACAATAAAGGTCTTTGGGGAAAAAATAAATTAAAATAAATTTATAGTGAGAATTAGTACTTTATGGTCACTGTGGAGAGTATTGGAGACCTTAAGACCTTTCAAAAGGAAGAAGGAGGTGCTTCCCACTATCACATAGTCTAGAATGGATTCACTGCTGTTGGATTTACAGGTAAAGTACGCCGGTGTATCTGAGGGCAGTCTTCCATTTGCTATAATTTCATCAACTTTTATTAATTCATCAAGGAGCAATTTCCCTCTCTTATTCGTCCTAATATTTTGTGGAAAGAGTGCTTGTGGAATCTGCAAGGATTCTTCTTTTTCCTTCTTTCTGAATATGTCCAGATTAAGATTGGAGATTTTACAGTTAATATCCCCTAACAAAACTATATGAGGGGAGGGTTCTACTTCATTGGCTTTCTTAATGTATAAAAAGACTGTCTTCAGGAGTACATTGTACATGTTATGGGTCAATATGTATATGTATAGTCCAGCCCAACGCATTTTGGCAATAGGCATGTAAGACTATACAATTTGCAAGTGTGGTGAAGTAGTGATTGATGTGACTACAACTACCATGAGGTTCTGTTTCTTTAACAAAAAAGCAAGATACAATTGTCATTTTGCCCATTCTCACTTGTCTGACATATTACAACTGATGTTCATTTCTCATGGACTGAGCAACCTACACATAATGTTCTACTTTCTACCTGCTTAGCTTTTTGTTGTACTGGTCTCCTCAACTAAAACAATGGATCGCATGAGTGACAACATACCAAGTGTGTAGCTCAAACATTTGTAAGGCATGAAGGTAACTCAGCAGATTAGAAGTGGCAGGTGACCCGTTGACTCTGCACTGCTTACATGATCACCAATACTAAATATAAAACTAACTTGTGTGGTCGCCTGTTTTGTACACAACTAGGCCTTGGAAGGGTCTTAAATGTTTATGTGAGGTCATGTTCATTCCTTATTCCAAAATGCAACATTTAAGGATATCTAATGAGCTGCTTAATTCAAGTACATGTATTGAATGTCATCAAAAGTCTTGTTAATAAAGTTCAATACCACAGAAATATATCACAGTACTCATCTCAACCTATTTTCTTCTTCCTAAGTCTTTAATTAATGTGTCACAAAACATTCGGATGTAGATACCACACTTTCAACAATAGCAATGTTCTCTATTTCACCCAAGGTCGACCTGGCACAGCTCCTGGTCAGAGCTTGGCCAGCGAAAGTCACCCCTGGATGAAGCCCTCAGTGATGACAATACTCCTGGATATTTGGACGTGGATGACTTTGCTGGTCCATCTGGTCAGCCTGGGCAGGAAACAACAGTGAGCCTCACAGTGCCCACACCAACATCTCCCCCCCCCAGCTGCAACACCTGAGACAATCCCTGTCCATGCAATTGGTATACCTAGCACAGTTACTACCATCATGTGCACCACAGTCCTGGATCCTGAGGTTACACTCACCAGCGCAGATAGACAGGGTCCAGGACCCAGAGTGAAAGGGCATCATGGGGAAAGGGCACGGGCTTTTGGGGGTAGGGGTTGTGAGAGGGGTTCTGTGGGCCCGCTGAGTGAGGCTACTGGGGCCACTCACACTTAGGCCAGCATTGACCTAGTCTTTAGAGTTTATCCTAAGTCCCACGATTTGATGGGCAAGGTATGGATGGAAATCTGGGAGATGAAGCAGTTGCAGGGGGACATACATCAGGAGCTGTCCACCCACAATACCAACATGGGCTCTATAATTGGGGTGCTGCAGGATATAAACACAATCCTGTGGTAGGCCTTTCCACCACCATCTACCTCTTTTTGTGGTCTAACTACTTGCGGCCCATCTACATTTGTGGCAACCACAGGAAGCAAGGTTCTGCCATGTCCATACAGCAGGGGATCCCCCACATTCCCAAGTGGGGAAGTCCATGCAAAAATCCTTGAGGTGCGGATGGCAAGACACCCACCACTGACAGCAAGAAACCTCAATCCTAATTTCCTCCATTATGTGTAAAGATTTATTCTATGGATTCTTTCTGGACATATTCACCTTTCTAATGGGGGGAGTATATTGGGACTTTGGACTCCAAACAATTTGAATCTACAACTATAGTTTCATTCACCATGACTGACAACTTCACTTTTTTCTGTATAGTTTTGCACAATATATCCCTTCACCTTTACTACTTCAATAAATACACAAGTCAGAAACGTATGGTCTGCTGTGGTATATCTCACATCTGGCACTGTATATATATACTTCCATCTGAACTTTAAAATGGGAAAAATGTGTATGCATGGGTATGTTGCATGTTCACAATGTTTAGCTCAGGAACACAACAGCAAGATTAATGACTTCTAATCGTGTTACGAAGTTGGAAGACACGCCGACCCGCAGTTATCTTAAAATTAGGCGATTCTCATGAACTGAAATATCTAGCTTCAGAATTTTTTCGGAAGGATAGAAACTTTGGAAAGGGGAGATCGACTTTTCTGTGGTAATAACCTACACAAAACGTTTTGGAGAAAGTCACGATCTCATCCTGTGATGGCACCCATTGTGATCTTCTAATAATAGCGACACCACAATATTGGGGGGAACCAGACCGGTACCTTTTTGACTTATGACATACAGAACACAACAGGGTTCAACTGCTGTAATCTTCTCCAATGGGCATGATTAGTTATTTATGGTTCTAATGTTCCCTGGGCATATGAGTTTGCTTATCTGGAAGAGGTCCTGAGGAAGGTGGCCTTACGCCGCCGAAACGCTCGTCGACCAAGTGCGGAGTCTCATACTGTGTCTTGAGATTTACCGATTGGCAGGGTGCCTCTGCCAATTGGATCCAGTCCCTTTTTTCAGATGTTGTCGTTATGAGTGTGTTGAGGGTATGATTGTGTGAGTATGTTTGTAACAGACTGTTGGTTACCAGGGGTATAATTATTTTGGTGAATTGACTTTTTTGTACATAGCTATGTATTATGTATATATTTATGTGCCTTTTTTTCTTGAATGAAATATTAATGTATTTAGACATTTGAGATTTATACATTTACTATGAAATTGTCCATAAATCAAAAAACAAAAAAAACTTTAAAAAAAAAAAGAAATTCTCCTTTTTGAGTCAGTATGAAAAGAGACTATCACTAAAAGAAACGATAACTTGGAAATAATGAATAAAACTTTATACTTTTTTAAAGAAAGTTAATAAGACTGCTTCTTATTTGTCACCCATACCAAATTGAATGTTGAGCAAAAAATAGAAAAGTATATATTTGTATTAAAATATTGTGGCCATTGAGGGAAATGTGTTCTTCTTGCTGTAGCTCAGGAACACAACCATGTCAAGTGCCATGTATTATAACAAACATAGGCTGGCATTATGTCAGAAACTTAGCTAATCATACACAACTTCAATATTCTGTGCCAGTGATCGCATTTTCCTATGCAGACCTTAACAACATGGACGGATGGGATACATCAGACAATTTCATATTGAAGAGATAATATAAAATTGGCCTATGTCATCAGCTGGAGCCCTATTGCCTAGCTCACAAATGGAATCCCACATCACAAACACTAATATACAGACACATGGCAGTAAACATCTTGCGATTACTGAATCATTCAAATCCAGGGTTGCCGCATCTGGTGGACTATCACCAACAAATGTCAGTGGAATGCCACATGCACTTTAGCCTGCAATGAGGAGACACATCAACAGCTACATACAGTTGATACTCAATGAGGATTTAGAAAATATGAAGGGAGACTAGCATGATTAGGCTCCACAACAACATTTTGTTGGAACACATGATGGCAAACATATTGCAGTAGGATCACCACATGACAAAGAACAAGTCCAATGGATTCCTCAGGACTTCCATCCAAACACTGTGCAAGCTTTCTTCCCCCTAAGATACTCCTCACATCTAGAGTTGCTGAGGCAGTAAAAGTTTTGACATTTCACAACATACTTACAATCATGAAAATAAGTCAGATTTTAACGCTAGTCAGCTCCTTCCTCTTCACCACTTTCATGAACATTTGGCATTTCAGGAACCTCACCCGGTGGCACTTCATGGTCTCCATCCTGTGCAATATTAGCGATGTTCCATCACAGGGCGATGTTGTGAAGCATGCAGCAGGTCACGGTGATTTGACACACCCTCACGGGTGAGTCGAGGAGGGCTCTTCCATTCTTGTCCAGACATCTGGATCTGGCCTTCAGGAGCCAAAAAGCCAGCTCCATAGGTTGTCGTGTTTTTCTATGGGTCCTATTGAAGCTGACTTCCCCAGCATAGTTGGATTACACAGCTGTGCCAGCAACCATGGACGGTTGGGATACGCTGAGTCTCATAGATGGTAGACAGACATAAGTGCAACAATAAGTTACACAGTTTCTGATTCTGCTACCTGAGATTACCCACATAAATTTCTGATGGATCATACTTGCCAACAAGCCATGCCCTTTCCGGTAATATTTGTGACATCAGCTGGGGTATGGTGCTGTTCTGCAGTTTGAAGGAGTCATGGGCTGATCATGAGAACCGGAAACTGACGTTTGAGTTATATACAAATCCACTAAGCAGATAACTTGCACATCGATAGAATGGAAGAGCATCCTGTTACTGTAAACTTGTTCCCTGGCCTGTAGTGGTACTAAGGAAATATGGGTGCCATCAAAGGCTCTAACCACATGTGGGAGGCAAGCAAATCCACAGAAGTCATTCTTCATATTAGCTAATCATGTCTGGGGACCTGAATGTAGCTGTCAATGTGTCTTATTATTGCTGCATGTACATAGAGAAAGCAGTTGCACACCTTGCTTGTAAATTTTCTCAAGTTTTTTGATTTAATCCTTTTTGCGTGCTGACTAGGACCGAGTCTCGCCTCAGAACACGTCCAATAATTGAAGCAACAATTGCACCTATACTGTGCTACAAACCCAATCGCACAGCTTCAACAAAATACGTTGTAAACGTTTCTGGTTCAAGTTCATTTTATTCCTTGATTTTTCATGTTTCATCCAGCTTGACTTGCTTGTACACAATAAAACTGTCGCGCTAACCTCCCCCACTCCGTCCTCGATGTTAAACCTGCCAATATGCCAGCGTTACTAAGTAAACAATGAACATCCCTGCTGTTTTTAACAAAAACTAAATAGTAAACAAAACTATACTCTCTACAGTCCAACGTGAGTAAAGAACCCATACCCTGTGCCCTTGAAGTTTAACTGAATAACCTTCCACGAATTCATGATCTTCAATTTACCTGTTTCTTTTCAGACACTATTCATATCCATTCTAAACTGCAGTTTCAACCAAATGCTCAAACAATCCTTGTGTTGCTGTGCGCGCAATTTAAACTGTTCCTTTCGCACCAGTTCTTCCAATTATTAATTCATTCAAAAGATCTTTATTTCGGCATTGCGCCATAAAAGAAAACAGTAGTTAAAAAACATTATGACATTATAACAATATAAATTCATCGTTAAGGAAGTAATTACAGCAGAATTAATGACACAAAAGGGTTAACAGGTTACATAGGTATCAACCGTCATTTAAAAGAAATTAAAACAATAAATCGTATCATCTGACATTTAAGAACATATAAAAAGACGCGTTGTACCAAGAGCTAAGAATACAGGGTCAAGCTCGTTCGATCAATAGCCTGTGCTTAAACCACATAGCAGCCAAGAATTTTGACACGGCAAATACAGTCACTCCAGTAGTGTCAGTCTTTAAAATTTTGAATGCCTGCAAGCATCTTGGAAGGCCCCGGTTTTTGCATAGGGGAACCAACCAGTAGGTCCTAGCCTTAGAATAACCGGGACAAAATAATTAGGACATGCAACTCATTTTCAGTGGCAGAATTACAGGCTAGACAGTTGGACGGGTCAGAGAGTGACCACTTGCAAGTGAAGGCTCTGAGCGGCAAAACACTGTGTCTCCACTGCACGTATAATTTTTTGCCAGTAGAGGATAGATGTTATCTAAAAATTCCTCATAGAGATAAGAATCTTTAACCAAAAGAAAGGAGGCTGTTATGGAACCAGTATGAGGGTTGCTTTGTGAAGTGGTCAGAGTATCTGCACGAAGGACATTCATGAGCTGTGTACGTGAAAGTTTAGTGCACCCCTGTTCTGGATTGTACCAAAGCTCTGGACGTTTTAACCTTATAAATTCTTTCTTTATATAAGCTAGCCAGGCGAATTTCCCCGACCCGGGAAAGGACAAGATCTCCTTGAGTTCATTTCTATAGTGTAGCAACTCAGGGGTAACACAGAGTCAGCGCCAGAATCTCAAGGGTTTAAGTGCTAACTCCTCTTGTATTGGTCTTATACCCAGGTCGAGCCTCAGGGGAAACAGCGGTGTACTCAATGGTAGAGGTAGAAGCCCTCTTAAAAATGTATTCTCAGTCTTAATGATTTCATACCTCAGTGAGTAGCCCCACAGTTCGTTCCCCCCCATAAATAATAGCACCCCTGGCTTTTGCCTTATAGATCTCAGTAGGTGGTCTCAAAGGTTTGATTGAAGATTTATCAGATGTTTTGAGGATGCCACCCGAAAGTTGGGCCAGTTTTACCTGAGATTTTATCTGTTGGGGGCCCCAGGTAAGATTGTCATTTAACGTGACCCCAAGGTAATAAAAAATACTGACCCTTTCCAAGGATGTCGTCCCCAAACTGGGATTCCCCCTGGTCATTAGTGGAGGATTAAAGATCATAGATTTCGTTTTTAAAGAATTGATCTCCAAACCATGAATGTTACAAAAATCCTGGAAACCATCCAGTATTCTCTGGATCCCCATCGGGGTTTTGGACAGCAAAAGGGTATCATCGGCAAACATAATTCCTGGTACCCTGTTGACGGCCAACTTTGGAGCATCGTTGTGGGGAACATCATTAAGATGTTTGATCACTCCGTTGACATAGAGGCAGAACAGGGTCGGTGCAAGGACACAACCCTGTCTTACCCCGCTGTCAACGGGAAATCTAGAAGAGAGTGAACCATTTTTCCCACACCTGACCTGCCCAAAGTTCACCTCGTGGAGCCTCATCAAAACCTTCAAAGGGTGTATAGGTATACCAAGATCAAGAAGGACGGCCCAGAGTTTAGCCCTGGGAACAAGATCGAAGGTGGAGCGGAGGTCTACAAATACCGTATAGAGGCTGCCACCCTCTATTCTCACTGTTTTCCAATATAGTAGTTGGAGACGAAAAATTTGGTCCACAGTGGAGGTATTTTTTCTAAACCCCGCCTGGTATGGGCTGAGAATTGCCGACTCGTCCATCCAGTCCTGGATCTGGTCCAATATTAATCTGGAAAAAATCTTCTGGGGTACAACAATGAGGCTTATCGGTCCGTAGTTGGATGGGAGCAGAGGCGAGCCCTTTTTAAATATGGGCACTATCTCTGCGCCCAGCCAAGTACAGGGGACCGGCATGCCTCTCAGAATCGTGTTAAACACAATCTGAAAGTATGGACCCCAGATTCCCGGCTCCTGCCTGAAGAGATCCCCAGGAAGTTTGTCCAGACCCGGGGCTTTACCAGAGGCAAGTTTGGAGGTGGCATTACAAACCTCTTGCACAGTGAACTCAATCGTCTTATGGTGGGATAGTACAACGAGCTGAACCGCTGGGTCCACTGTGTGGTTAGTGAGACCCTCGGGAGAATATAAAACCCGATAATGACCTTCCCAAGCTTCGGGGGCTATATTCGGTTCAATAGCTGGTTTCAGTTCGCCAGTGCCGTTATTTACTATGTTCCAGAATTTACGGAAATCCTTAGCCTCGAGTGCCAATGAAAGACTGGTCCATTTTTCGTGGTCCCATTCTTCCTCAGCACATTCAACTGTCCTTTTATAATCTACCCTCTTGATTTTAATTCTAATTCTATCGTTGTCCTTAATGGCCAACAAGAGCTCTTGTTTTGCCCGTCTGCAGGCTGGCGTATACCAGGAGCAGTGTGGGGCCCTTTTGGCCCTCCCAGTTGCCCTTGGGTTCAGTAGCTCGGCCAAGGTCAAAGAACCCCTGTTATTGAGTTCCTCTATTTGAGGTAGATAGTTTTGAGATAGAGGTTGGTCAGTTAATTTTTCGAGCTCACTGAGCATGGGAAGAATTGAATTATAAAGATTCCCTAATAATTCCGGATGATCAACTAGTTTACGCCAGCTAACTCTGCGTCTATCATTAGAGACTGTGAGATTACTGTCTTCAATAGGTGCAACATCGCTTCCACAGCTATAGGGTAAGCACAATTTTAAAATGAGAGCATTATGATCGCTATCTGCTCTTGTAACGACATTAAAATCGATGACCAGGGGCCATAGCCTTGTTTCCACCAGTATATAATCGAGAAGATCTGTCCCGGTTTATTATAAGTGTATTTTGCAGGGGTATCAGAAGGAGTGCGACCATTACAAGCCCGTAGCGAATAGTTTAAAGTAAGTGACAGAATATGAATAGTTAATGGGGTCCATGCCTTAGGTAAAGGAGCCTGGTTTGCAGGTATGGACCAATGCTCGTCCTCAGCATTGAGTGCCTCATCTTTTAAACCTTTAAGGGGTTCATAGTGGCAGTTCAGATTGTTGCGTGTTTATCTAGGGTCCTGATCGATACTGTGACCTTATGCCCCTATTCGGCTATAAATCCATTTTATTCCCTATATTGGCATAACCGTTCAAGTGCGATATTCAGAAAGTCATCTCTGACCTCACACGAACAGAGCCACGTTCAAGGATATCTCTCTCTGCCACTTCCTTTGCGACCAATTAGTGCAATGACAGAGCAGAAGTCACTATCTGATATTCCTAGATTAACACTCCGAGTTCTTCAACAAGATAAAAACTCAGCAAACTGGAAAATCCCCCTTGCTATGTTTTGATTAGTAATAGAACTCTAATGAGCAACTGATAGCTATCACTTCCTAGTGATATCTTTAATTGACGTCTTATGTCCAGCAAACTTGCGTCAAACCCGGCACCTGTCAGGTATAAATACTACCAACGTTGCCTTAAGCAATGAGAGCTGTTGTGCACCCTGTTGTGCATACCGTTGCTGTTGCCGAGCACTGTAGCACTCTGTCGCTGCAGCCTGCTATCCCTGTGGTGGTGAAGCTACTGATACCATTATCGCTGCTAAAGCGCGAACGATGGTGCAGTACGCTTAGGAGCCGAACAGACGTCCCTCTGCGAAGAGCCTAGCAGATCCAGCTGCCCGCGGACGCTGTCCCCCGCCTCCTCCTTTCGATGCGCTGAAGAAGAGCCGCTGCCTTTCTCGTGCAGAGAAATCCAGCTCCGGCGTTTCCGGTTTACCCTCGCGGGTGACAGGGATATCGAGCTTCCCCTGAAGGAGATACCAAACCTCCATCATTCTATTCAGAGGTATGGTGCTGACTAAACCCTTAAATGAGAATTCTTGAAACAAACCTTGGCAAAACCAACTTAACTTAAAGCTACTTACTTACTCCCCTTTCACGTGTTAGGCTTAGGTCAGGCACACTGGGGTAGGCTTAGTTAGAAGCACCAGTTGAGTATTTTAGCCTATTGTATATATGACTGTATATATGTTTTATTACTTTTAACCATTGTATGACTAAGAAACCATATCAATGATTTTACAGTATTATTTCGCAATCCTTATCTTACTGTACGTACTTTTTATCATAACAATTTTTGCAATTGTGGCAATACATTTCTCTTGTACGAGAAGAAAGACTGTTCAATAAATGTTAACCCTTTATTGACAAACGCCCGTCTCTCTATTCTCTACATCTCGTGAAAGTAAACTGCACTAGACTGACTGAGTGAAATACATGTCTATTGTTTCACACGACCCTAGAGATCGACTCTTGATCTGAGGAGCAAAGTTGTCATGTTGCACGGTTGTTGGAAAACTGAATCCCTTCTTGTCTGTGCCAATGAAGCTGATCACTCCCTATACAGAGAAGAAAGTTTCCAGTGACCTCTGAGCTAGTTGGTAACACACCCAATTAAGTTTAGCATAGTCAGTGGAGGCCTGGAATATCCGCAGTTCCACGTTGATACTACTGTTTATGTTATTCCAATGCGCAGGGCCTAGTGGGAAACTAGGAACTACACTACATGGCGCCCAACGTTTGGTAAGGCGATAAACTAACGCAAGACGTTAGAGTAACTCAGTCGTGCATATTTCACACAGACCCCTTTCTCCCGTAAATACTCATTTAGACGTCTGGAGTGGGTGAAAGGTTAAAATCCGCCCGACCTTAGTAGGAAGAGATTCCTATGTAAAGCTCTGGTTTATTCAACGTTGAAGGATACAGTGTTCCAAAATATTGTGCACCTAATCTTTGTCTCCTTGGAGATCTACTCTGCAAACTTCGCATTTTAACAAATGTCGGTAGAAAATAACGGAACCTCTGGGGCCGCAGTAGATGCGACTCAGCAAGGTCCCGAATACACAGACCCGGATGCTATTATCATCCCGGTCCACTTAAGAAGATCTATAACTTTAAAACTTATAGAAAACGGACTGACACCTCAAGGTGGTACAGTAATTTTCGTGATAGAGGCTCACGAGTATCGGCAGACAGAGGTATTCTATTCATGGATAAACTTTCCAGCGGTAAACGCTAGAACAAAAGAGTTTCACTATTACAAAATAGAGAAACCTCCGGAAGAGTACGCTCCTTTCGAGGAGATTGAAATTCCACTTAAATTTCAAGAGCACTTGCTCTGGTTTAATGGCGCCCTAAAACACAATGATCACATAACTAGGCTCGGTCCTCTAGGTAGACCAGGAGCCACGTGGCCGGTTCTAGCCAGCTACACACCACATCCTGACATTGCAAAAATGTCTAAGGAAGAGCTGTTAGCACAGTTCAAAACACTAATAAAAATACATAGGCAATTAGTCCAATATGTAATGCGGACTGCAACAGTCCAGCCAGCTGTTAATACACCACAGCTGAGCCCTCATCAGGGGAACACAAATAAAATTACACCACAGAACATACAGTCATGTCTTGGTAAAACACCTGTAAAACGGGAACAAATTCCTTTCTGGTTAGCACAGAAAATCACTCAAATAGAGGCAGTATTTCCTGATACTACCCCTAATGAGAAACACAGAATCTTGACCATCTGCCTTCCTATGGGAATCGCACCACACGTGGAGGACTGTGACACTTGGGGTACAGTCTTTGCTTCCATTTATACAAAAACACACAGTGTTCCGTCTATGGCGGTAATACCAGAAGTACTAAAACAGATTCAAAATGAATTCGGTCCAGAGCCCGCTTTAAATCTAGGTATGAAATTACTGAAAGACTTCAAGCAGGTCTCGGCTATATTATTAGCCAACATAAAAGGAGAAGCAGCATCTGTGGCGATTCGCCAGAAGGTGAGGGAAACAGATATAAAAGATCCTGTTGAGCTTGCAAAAACCATAGAAAAATGCTATGAAGAATTAGGTAGAGACAGCTTGGGTGGGAAACCGGTAAAGCCCCAACTGCTCGAAAGTCCTGAAAAATTATTTATTAAAAATAATTCAAATAATCCTAAAAAGAGCTGGGATGGAAATAAACAATCCACTCCCAAGGAAAAAGTTTTCCAGTCCAGAGGAAGGTCTCCTCGACGGAGGGAAAGAATTCCGACTCGAGAACACCAGTCTCCCCAGAGGGAGCCCTCTGAGAAAAGATATAACCTTAGAAATAGGGATAATCTGAAAAAACCTGATAGATATCAAAGTATTGATACACGTCCCTCTCGATCTTCTCCACAGAATTCGGATTGAAGAGGACGGTCAGACCCAGGAGAGCACACCAAGTCCAAAGACAAGGAACCTGCTCAAAATAAGAAATCTCAATTTCAGAAAAAGAAGGTAGCCAGTATTAGAGTAATCCACCATGCCGAGAATACTGAGGACACAGTTGAAAAACGGGGAGTGGGCATTGACAATGTTGGACAGTGCAGCAGAAATCAGTATAGCACGCAAGATCTTGATGAGTCATCTGGAGACAGTGGACACGAATGAATACATTCAGGTTGAAACTGCCGACACCAGACTTAGCGAGCCCCATAAAATATACGAAATAACATTGCGTATGGAGGGTGATAAGACTAGGAAAATTAAGGGTCTATTTTGGGATAAGCTCTCAAAAGGCTATGATATTCTGTTAGCTGAAAAAGATTGGCCCCCAGAGTTTGTCAGGGAGTGCCCTTGTGGCGAAGAAGTGATTATGCCTGCCTTCTCGAATCACATTCCGATTCACAAAAAATACACATATGCAAGGAAATGGGCAGTGGCCCAGGCACCTGCATTATATAAAAATCATGTAGGATGGGATGAGGACTCTCCTCCTCACAAAATCCAGTTAAAAAGTGAACCAACTGCCCAAAGGCAGTATCCCATAAAGCAAGAAGCTAAAAAACAGGTCAGGGAGATCTTAGATCAACTTGAGTACCAGGGGGTGATTGAAACATGCACCTCTCAAATGAACAATCCTTTGTTTCCTGTCTCCAAGCCAGACAATTCATATCGTCTAGTTTTGGACTACAGACATCTTAATACATGTTGTAAAACTTTTGCAGTACAAAACTCGCATAGTGCAGCCCTAATGAATAACATAGTTAGGAAAAAATACAAAACGACATTAGACATATCTAATGGTTTCTTTTGTCAAAACATTGCACCAGAAAGCAGATATTTGACCGCTTTCTCCGCATTTGGGTCGCAGAAAAAATTCTGTCGACTCCCACAGGGGTTCAAGAACAGCCCAGGACTATTCTCAGCTAGAGTAACAGAGTTACTACAAATATATGATGATGAGGCATTATCTTACGTAGATGATATCTATCTCACAGACGACGACTTGGATACTCACTTGAAAAGAGTGAACACCATTATACTTGGGTTCGCAGCAGAGGGTTACAAATTCAACTTTAAAAAGTCTCGAATTGCCCATCTGACAGTACTATTCTTAGGGTACGAATTATCAAGTGAAGGGAAAAGCCTAGCGGACAACTTCTTAGAGAAGTGCGCTGTACTCCAAGCTCCAAAAACGCTGAAGAATTTACAATCCATATTAGGTTTTCTGAATTTCGGAAGAACTTACATTCTAAATTACGCAGAGAGGGTTAAACCTCTCTACGAACTAATTAAACCTGATTTTAAACAAATCAATTGGACTCAAAAACACACAGAAATTTTGAGATCACTGCAAACAGACATGTTAGCAAAAACAAAATTAGATACACGTGACAACACACGTGATCTTGTAATCCGAGTCATCCCAGGAAGATGCGGATTCACATACCTAACCTCTAATGAGGGAGAAAAGGTACCAATTTCAATTAAATCTCACTTGTACACACAAGCAGAAAAAGCATTCAGTCACACAGAAAGAACTGTGAAAGCAGTGCAAATCGCATTAGCAAATGAACGAGAACTAGCACACGGCAAACGGATTAATATCCTTACAGCGGAATCCGCCTTCGAAGCGGTATTCAGCCCAGTAAACCTGCCTACAGTGTCACTGGATCCGAAATGGATACAGTGCATAGATTCTCTAGGAGCGGAAGACGTAAAATACTATTTCGCCCCGCAATACGAAGAACTGAATGATTTAGAGTATGAAGAAGAATATCCTCTGCCAATCGAAATTCTACCTCTCCCACAATATGCCTGTATAATCTATACAGATAGCTCTGTACAGCATTTAAGAGTAGAGAGAAAATCCTACGATGCAGCATGTGCGATCATTAAATGTCGTTGGCTGCGCGGTAAAATCAGACCGAAAGTAACAAAAACCGAATCAGTAAAGTACTGTTCGGTTCAGAGAACTGAAATTAGATGTTTAAAGATGGCGCTTGAAAATGCAGAACGCGAATTCCCGACACTTATAGTGTGCGATTCTCATTTTTGCGTCAACTCTTACAATAACAAACTGCAGAGTTGGATCGAAAACGACTACAAAGATGACACAGGTGCCACAATAAAGCATAAACTGCCCTGGGAACAGGTAGCTCTTTTACACAAAGATCTACAAAAGACTCACGTGATTCACGCACAGAGTCTTCAACGTGATGGCGTTCACGTTGCAGGGAATTCATTGGCTAATACAGCCACCGCGGAAGCTACTAACCTGGCTTCCGTAGCCACAAAAAAGCGTACAGATAAATACATAGACGGGGAAACCATGCTGGCAGTAAAAACGACCGTAAAAGGCGACTGTGCAGCACTACCCGTGAATTATCCACTCAATTATGCATACATAATCGATGCAAACTCCGTTCCTTTTGCTCGAATCCCTGGAGTGGGGGACAGAGTAATTCCAAACACGAACAGGAGAATATTTTTAATAGCAGACGCACATATGGGTTTGGGTCTGAGGCACCAAACAATTAAGGTTTCTCTGACTGAATTACAATCAGTATACTGGTGGCCGGGAAGGAGTGTAGAACACCAAATATATGCAAACAACTGTGAAAACTGCAATAGGGATCGCAGTAGTGAACCATGCTACCGGCTACCGATCAGAAACAGCGTAACGCTGTTTGCACCCCAACCTGCGTCCTATTAATCAGTTAAGGCTAAACACACTTAAAAAATGAGGCCCCAAGCGCTCGGCTGACGCTAGAACGGTTATAAAAGATTTGCGAGTCTTTATCGGCACATACGCAATTACCACGTTCCATTCTGACCAGGGTCCTGCTTTCAGCTCTCGAGCCTATAAGGAGGCCATGGCCAGCATGGGAATTGGGTTGCGGTATTCTTGTCCGTCGCACCCCAAAGGGAACAGTGTGGTAGAAAGAAAAAACCGTGACATAAAGCAATCTATAACAGCGAAGGTATTAGGTTCAGGCGCTGGGTGGGTCAAACATTTAACAAGTGTCCAGACTAGTCTTAATAACATGCCAAGAAATTCTCTAAAAGGTTTCAGCCCATACGAACTATTGTTCGGAATTAGAATGCGTGTTCAGGACCTCGATAGTCAGATGTCAGTGGTACAAGAAGAAACAACGCACTTTGATGTAAAGGATCGTTTGGCTGTTTTACAGGAACTGAACGAAACAAGAAAATCCTTAAGCAACACAAAGTTAAAGCAACAGCCACCTACCACTGACGAGGCACCACCAGCAACAGCCCCAGCAAGGCCTGTCTGGATTCCAAAGATTGGGGATCTAGTCAGAGAAAAGATCGCGGTTAAGAAGGAATTTGGGCCTTCTTACAGAAAAGCAGTACCTGTCTTGGCAGTCACCGGAACAAGATCAGTTGTGCTACCGCCCCTTGCTGGTAAAAAGGAGATCAGAGTCGTGTCTATCGATCTGGTAAAACCACAAGCATGTGGCCTATAATCAACAGTAGGCCCAGTGGACTCCCAAGAAATAACAGAATACCCAAACTTGCAACAATCCAAGAGGTTCAAACTGAAAGACTAATCACATTCGATCAGCCTGCAGTGCACAATGAAGGACTATGCAATAATGCCATGGAACTCGTGCCTCTTGAAACACAGATTGAAACAGTTCGTCAAGAAACATCACCAGTCTACAATGATGTGGCATCAGAAAGTGCTACAGAGAGACAGATTGAAAGAACAATCCCATCAATTGACAGAACTGCCTCTGGTTATTTCATCAACTTCGACAACTTCTCTGAAGATCAAAACGACCCCGAAGTGATGCCAGAAACAAATAAGTATTCTAAAGAAAATACAACAGAACTCTTTCATCAACTAAAAGAAATCTACCTTGTTTCCCCTTGGCTAGAATTTTGGTTCGGTCTAGGTGTATTTTTCCTCCTGCTTTGGCTCATCATGGTACTGTGTTTGGGAAAATTCATTGAAGGAAAATATATTACAATGGACACAGCAAGTCAGAACATCAACCTAGTCCTGAAACCACACAGATCATCACACGTAAAGAAAAGAGAACTGTCAACAGTAAATGTCACAGCAATTCCAATACCTGGTGGGGTTGTATGGGAGAAAACAGACTATGAGATCTATGGTCCGGTCGAAATCCTGAAGTATCCTCATCAACTAAAGGTTTCCTTAAGTGACTTTGTAAAACCGAGTACATTCTCTGATGATTGGGACTTTAACAGTATTAATGACATGATGTCTGATTTAGTAATGTCAGCTAGATTCACAGATCATGATTATTTACAAGGTTCATCTAGTTATGAGCAGTTATTCTGTTACACCCACTATGGGGATCACTACTTGCATAAATCTGCACAGCCTAGAAATGTTTTTATGTATAATCAATGGGAACATTGTTCTACACCACCTAAAAGCAGTTCTAAAGCATTTTTTGAGAAATTCAAATACTTCTCAGGGTTTAACACCAGTAATGCAGAAACGTTTTATTACAAACTGTTAGATAAAACAGGAATGAAAACAATACTGACAAATTCTAAATTGATATATTCAGAAGCATTTTATGACAAAATGATGACATTTGGTTTTGATTATTGGAAAAATAATATTGAAACGAAAACAATCTGGGGTACAAAAGATTGGCAGGTGCAAGGCATTGAAGCACTATTTAGAACCTGCATGATACCAGAACAATTGTTGTTTTTAAATGACACAATACACCAAACATCTTGTCTTGGCCTAGCTAAGATCAAAGACCTTAAAACACCGTCTATACCAAAGCCAATACCTGAAAATGCAACTGCAGATATTGAGTTAGACGTAACACAAATTTTAAATTTGAACAGAACACATCCTGATTGGAAAAAATGGTTAATCTGCCCTACAGACACAAATAGCGGTCAAGATAGATTCCTGAATAAAACACAGGGGTTAAAAATGACCAGATTAGACTCAAGATACTCCCAGAGACAACATCCAGGGATTATAACAACATACAGTGTAGGGAAGCTCTGCCTCGAATGGCTAACAACATCCACACTGGCTGAAATTAAGCAACACTTGTCTTTACTAAAAGATGGTGCTGATTTGCGCGATTTCATTTTTGGACCACGCAAACAGCGTCAAAAGCGTTTCATAGCGACCAGTATCTATGCTGCTTACAACGAGGCTTGGAAAGTCAAACAAATTGAAACTGCTGAAAAAATACGAGAAATTGATCGTATTAATTTGGAGAAATCACTTGCTGTAGTAGACAATGGGTTAATGACTCTGTCTTCCAGAATATGTTCGTTGGACAATATTGTATCCTCTGCCTTTGATGTGATAGACAGAGATTTGCTAATGTTACAACATGGCCAGTCTCAATTACGTTCTATTATAGAATTAGGCTGGACGCTGCAAAATCTTCGTTCAGGCTATGTGCCTTGGCGTCTAATCAACATGTAAAATCTGAATGGAAATTACCATACACTCATTCTTGCTATAGTGACAGCGACAAAAATGTATTTCTTAGTGGTAATAACTGTAAACATTCACTAAGCGGTATACTTTTGTGTCAGGGTATTAATTTACACGGAGCATGTGATGGAAATTCTAACAACCTTTCATGCCACCAGCTAGTCACACCTGCAACTCAGATAGAGCCCTTCTTTATGCAACTCGCAAACGGGAGTTACATTCTTAGAACGGATCACAGATGTTGTGGCCTCGTGCCAGGGAAAAGTTATCTAGTAGAAGTAACATCCATGGTCAAATGCTGTATGCAAGCATTGTTTCCGAGTGGGGCTGCAGACTCAGTGACTCCCATCTGGCCTCGTCTGAATCTCTATTCTATACGAATTGATACTTTAAGCAAAGTTAAATCTGTACTTTTACAGACAACAGTGCCTATAACGTCATCAAAAGAGACGTATGATCTTCTAGTTGCAAGGACAGCTACTGAAGTTCATGACCTTTTATCAACAAATTGCCCCGTGCATTTCGTACAAATGCTAAGCCAACTCCTTAACATGTCTAGTGCCACAAGCGTCCCAGGCATATGCAAGACAGTCTTTACGGGACTGCTAACGCCTTTTCAAGCAATTTTGGGAATCGTTCCTAATTTTGTGCACTCTGTTTTTGGCGGCATACCATTATTTTTGGGACTTGTAGCAGGGATTTTATTTTTGACCCTCCTACTTCGTTATGGCAAGCCTCAGCTCAGACATAGCTCCCATGGGAATGGAAGAGACAATCCTAGCAATGCGCTACCGGTACAGGATAGCTAACGTCCTCGGATTGGCCAGGCTGAGAGATCTAAACATGACCTGGTTCCTTTCATTCAGACCTGTATGGCAAAATTGCATTTTACCTGTGCTACGATGTATGCTTTGCGGCGATGAATGCGTGTTGGACATCTGTCTTTCACTTCCATCAGCAGTACCAATGGACGTCGATACTTTGCTCAGTCCAATAACAGCTCACGCATTGTGTTGTCCCCAGCGGCTACCAATCCTGATGACGGCATTTGTGGAGACTCCTGTGCTACAACCAAGTGGTAACAGTGGAGCGAGTGACAAAAGCAACATCATCCAGGTACAACGTTCAGTGAGCATTGCTGATCCTGCCTTCGATGACAGCAATCATTCTCACACTTGCCAAGTTACAGCGCTATCAAATTTGGTTGAACTGTCACCTGAATTTATAGACCAATTCTTTGCGAGCCTGTCTGATATGATGTTCCCACCCATACAGAAACAATAACTTTGAGGAGCTTTCCGACACACAGCGTTCCCATGAAACTCTGAATTCGGCCTTCACTTCTAGTCAACAAAGACTGCTAGCAGCGTTGGAACTCTGTTTCCCCGTTCAAGCATTAATTCTCTTTGGATTGGATATTTTTCAAATATTGACCTTTTTTGGCACGAACAAATCTTTGCTTGAGGTAAAATCTATTCTTAAAGAACAGAAGTTCATACTTCTATTTTTTACACACACCTAGAGACATAACAACTTACATTAGCCTCTAGCACACATTTTGCAAATGCATTTATATGTGATGATTTATCTCGCCCTTCTTCTGTCAGAGATACTTCATGTGTAATTTTTATGCATAATCGTTCATTGATTTCACATGCCATAATTTTTGAATGATTTCTATGCTTCAAAAACGTACAGTACCTAAATTCCATGTATTACAAGTACGCCTATTTCGAATGCATTTATGTATTTTGGGGTGGGCAATGTTACACATGCATCCTATTGCTTTAGTTTTAGTAATTTGATGGACATGTAAACGTGGAGTGGGTGTTGCGTGTTTATCTAGGGTCCTGATCGATACTGTGACCTTATGCCCCTATTCGGCTATAAATCCATTTTATTCCTTATATTGGCATAACCGTTCAAGTGCGATATTCAGAAAGTCATCTCTGACCTCACACGAACAGAGCCACGTTCAAGGATATCTCTCTCTGCCACTTCCTTTGCGACCAATTAGTGCAATGACAGAGCAGAAGTCACTATCTGATATTCCTAGATTAACACTCCGAGTTCTTCAACAAGATAAAAACTCAGCAAACTGGGAAATCCCCCTTGCTATGTTTTGATTAGTAATAGAACTCTAATGAGCAACTGATAGCTATCACTTCCTAGTGATATCTTTAATTGACGTCTTATGTCCAGCAAACTTGCGTCAAACCCGGCACCTGTCAGGTATAAATACTACCAACGTTGCCTTAAGCAATGAGAGCTGTTGTGCACCCTGTTGTGCATACCGTTGCTGTTGCCGAGCACTGTAGCACTCTGTCGCTGCAGCCTGCTATCCCTGTGGTGGTGAAGCTACTGATACCATTATCGCTGCTAAAGCGCGAACGATGGTGCAGTACGCTTAGGAGCCGAACAGACGTCCCTCTGCGAAGAGCCTAGCAGATCCAGCTGCCCGCGGACGCTGTCCCCCGCCTCCTCCTCTCGACGCGCTGAAGAAGAGCCGCTGCCTTTCTCGTGCAGAGAAATCCAGCTCCGGCGTTTCCGGTTTACCCTCGCGTGTGACAGGGATATCGAGCTTCCCCTGAAGGAGATACCAAACCTCCATCATTCTATTCAGAGGTATGGTGCTGACTAAACCCTTAAATGAGAATTCTTGAAACAAACCTTGGCAAAACCAACTTAACTTAAAGCTACTTACTTACTCCCCTTTCACGTGTTAGGCTTAGGTCAGGCACACTGGGGTAGGCTTAGTTAGAAGCACCAGTTGAGTATTTTAGCCTATTGTATATATGACTGTATATATGTTTTATTACTTTTAACCATTGTATGGCTAAGAAACCATATCAATGATTTTACAGTATTATTTCGCAATCCTTATCTTACTGTACGTACTTTTTATCATAACAACTTTTGCAATTGTGGCAATACATTTCTCTTGTACGAGAAGAAAGACTGTTCAATAAATGTTAACCCTTTATTGACAAACGCCCGTCTCTCTATTCTCTACATCTCGTGAAAGTAAACTGCACTAGACTGACTGAGTGAAATACATGTCTATTGTTTCACACGACCCTAGAGATCGACTCTTGATCTAAGGAGCAAAGTTGTCATGTTGCACGGTTGTTGGAAAACTGAATCCCTTCTTGTCCGTGCCAATGAAGCTGATCACTCCCTATACAGAGAAGAAAGTTTCCAGTGACCTCTGAGCTAGTTGGTAACACACCCAATTAAGTGTAGCATTGTCAGTGGAGGCCTGGAATATCCGCAGTTCCACGTTGATACTACTGTTTATGTTATTCCAATGCGCAGGGCCTAGTGGGAAACTAGGAACTACACTACAAGATCACCACCCACCAACAGTCGAGTACCAGTCGGAATTGTTGGAATAAAGAGAAAAAGATCCTCAATGGTACTGGACTCGCTTGCTGGACTTACGGGCCGAGAATATACATTGATCAATGCAAGTTTTGATGTGTCTGGCCAAATAAGGACCACAGATTGTATGTCTTTCGAGTTGGTGTTCAAAACCTTGGTTGTACATCCTAGGTGTGTTTGATTGGCTCAAACGCTCCGTCTATCACCCCCTTTTGTATGGCTTGATCCTAGGTGTGTACCAACCCATATAGTGAGGCCCCCAGACGGGTGACCTTTCCCGCCCCAAACAGCCGGAACCGAGAATGTAGCAAAGCCTGTTCGGTGTAACTCAGTGCGTGCCAATGTCTCTTGGAAGAGACAGACATCGCTTTCATCCACAAAAGAGCCCCAATCGGGGCAATTCAATTTGCTGGGAAGCCCGGCCAGATTCCATGATAACATTTTGAGTGAGTTCGGCCTAGGGCCCACAGCATCTTCCCTGTGTGAATTCCTACTTTCCATATCAATCCCCACCCCTAGGTACTCTTGAGATGTGGTTATGTTAGTAGCCTCAACTGCTGGAACACGGGGCTTATTGTGTCTACCAGTGGGGCTACTATTAGTGGGCAATAGTGTTAGTGTAGTCATCCCATGTCCGCCCACCATCCTTTGTAAGCTAGAACTGTCTATTTTCCTTTTGCCTGGGGAACCAACCAAAGTTGTGTCGGCCAATGCAATGTCATGCACTGTCCCCTCTGTGAACCCCTGATTGGGCCACTGTAAATCCATCTGTTCAAGGCTGCTAAACCTGTTTTGTAGGCTTAGGACCAGCGGGCTTGAAAGATCTCTGTGCCACCCCATACCACTTCTGCCCTTCAACCTAACCCAGGGTTGCTCAATACTCTTACTATTGCCAGATTTACTCTGGGGATAAAAATATGACAGTCTGTATGGCTGTATTTGTACTGGACTGGCCCCAATGGCAGATGTGAGACACCGTCCGTGTGTCTCTAAAATTAATTAGCACACAATCCCCATTTAGATCCTTAGCCCTATTGCCCAACCACGAAACCCTTCGGACAAGTAATATTTCACGGGTTTCGGTTGGTCGCAAGGGCCTGTGTTTATTGAGCCAATCTGTAACCTTGTTCTTGAAGGAGGTATACAACTCATCTTTCTCGTAGGTCAGTCCAGGAACCCCTGATAAAACCACCACATAGGGATTGGAATCTGGTGGAAGGTTGATCTGGGGGGGATTTGGGGTTGCGTGGGCGTTGTAACTGTAGAGGAACGTTAAGGGCCTTACTTGATGCAGGGTTTGGCCGTGGGTTTGGGTCCTGGCTGTCATTGGTAGCAGCAACTACACACACCCTTGACCCTACCCCCCACTGACCTGTCCTTTGGCCTGGCGGAGCGGCACTGGAGTCTCGTGAAACCAGCCCATCCAGGCCAACTCCAGACAAGACAGTAGGAATTGTTGGAGGGCAGTTGTCACCATCCCTCTGTTGTGTTCCTGCCATCCCCTTCAATTGGTTAGAAGCATTAGATAACGAAAATAAATTAGCTTCAATTGGTGCTAATCTCATAATAAGAGGGGACAAGAGGTCCGAAAACACCACCCCCACTTTAGTCCAAAAGTCATTGTTCGTTGTGAGGACTTGTGCATTTTCTGGGTCACCGGTAGTGAGATCCACATCAATATATGCTTCTTCTCCAACTACACATGGACCCGAAGTTTAGGGTCATGTTCCTCCAACCTTCTTCTTCATTTAGGAGGCTTTTTTGTACAATTACCCGTGTCCCGAGTCTTTTTGGCTGCTCTTTTGTGTTTAGGTGAAAGTTCCTTTCCCCTTGACGGGTGTGCAGTCATTGCCCTCGTTTTCGGGTGTAAAGTTTCAACTGGTGACCTTGAGAGGTTTCCGGAGAGTTTGCCACCCGGAAAGGAGAAGAAGTGGTACAAGCCGGGCTCTGAGCTGATGAATTAGCGAGGGGGGACCCAGGGAGAGCCAGGCGCGAGCTGGTCTTTCCCTGGGTGCGTTCGCGCGAGAATCAGGGAAGCAGGTGGGGTTGATTAGGGGGCTAGATAAGGGGAAGTCAGGCTGGCGGTTGGGAACTGCGTAGCGGGAGGCAAGGGAAGGGAGGTTTTGTTTTGCGTCGCGCTGTTTACCTTGTGAGTGTTGGACCATGGAGGAGGCGGCGGAGGTGCGGAGGGCCGTGCAGACTCTCTGCGAGGCCGGGCGAGAGGACCTGCTTCGGCCCGGAGTGCAGGCGGAAGCGTGGGTCGGGCTGGCCCGCCCCCCTCGCAAGGCTGCGGAGGGTGTGTCCAGGGCGGTGTCTGCGTGCATGTCCCCAGGCTCGGCGGAGGAGGAAGACGGCGATGCGGCCATGCCGGCGGCTGTGCCCCGGCCGGTCCCGATTCCCGCAGCAGTGGAGCCCCCGCCGAGTGTCCCGGGCGCCCTCCAGCAGGTATGCTTTTTACCGTTTCAGAGCGCTGTTGTGCGTGGGGCGCCCGGGGGGGGGGGGGCGGGGGCGCTCAGTGGGCCGGCAGGCTCAGCGTGTGGGCGGTCTTGCTGCAGGGAAGTCTAGGAAGCCCCCTGCGGGTCCTAGAGCGAAGCGGGGGCGGAGCCTGGATATTAAGGGGCACGCCCGGGCTACTTTCCCTGCCGCTGTTTCTGTGGACACCTCTCCTTCAGTGCCTGCTTTGACGATGGGGTTCCCCCTTATTTATGGGTCAATGGGCAGTGCTACCTCCTCTCCCCTGCCACACAGGTGCCTGGCTCAGCCCCCCCCCTTCTCCAAGGTGATTTGGTGCAGGGAGGTGCTGACTTTGGGCCCCCCACCACTGCGCTGCCTGTGTTTTCCCCCACTGGGGCTCCCACCCCGGCCACTGGCTTGGACACCGCTGGTGCTGTGACCCACACTCGGCCCCCCTGGCCACCAGGTCCATGGCCCCCAGTACGGTTGGCCCCCACTCTGCTCCCCTGCAACCCCCGGCTCCTGGTGGGATGGGTCTGGACCAATGAGGGGCGCCTTCTGTTCCTAGCCAGACACTTTTCCCGGTTCCGCGGGGGCAGCCCGGTGTCCGTCGGGGTGGGTCTGCGACCGGGTCGGGTGGTGGCTCTGGTTTGGCGTCGGTCGTTCGGTCCTCGAAGGGTGCTTCCATTGCTGCTGTGGGGGAGGATGGTTTTGCTGATTCTTCATTGTCTGGCTTGAGCGGCCGCAGTTTTCAGGCTGTGCTTCCGGCTGGACGGCTGTTGGCTGGTTCTACGGGCCCCGGAACTGTCCATACGGCTGTTTCCAGTGGTGGGCTCACGGGGGAGTTATCTGGAGCGGATCTCTCTTCTGCAGTTTTGCGCGAGCGCAGCTTTCAGGACATTGACTGGCAGTTTTATGATGGGGGAATTGGTGATGGGGCTCTGCCAAGTGGCAGTACACAAGGGTCATTTTCTGAAGAAGCTTTCTATGCGAATTTAAATGATGATGAGTTGGAAGAAGGGGAATTGAGAGATAAAGATGTTGGGCTTTTGGCAGCACGGGCCCAGAGGGGTGGGCTGGGGCAACCCCCTGTTTCTCGTATTTTGCAGGAGTCACGTGCGGACCATGCAGCGGTACGAGAGGCAGTGAGGACTAGACCTTCTCAAGGGGATCGTGTTGATTTTCAACAGCAGTCGGCGCAGTTGCGAAGAGGTAAGGATGGGTGGTGGGCCGTGTGGAAACCAAGGGAGAGTCTCCCTGTTAAGAGTACAAGATCAATTGGTACGGGTGATGGGGTTGTTGGTGAGCGAGTCGCTCTGGCACCGAGGCTTGAGCGGCCGGTGATTTCGAACGTTTCTAGTGTACAATCTTCAAGGGAAGTTTCTACAGTGGGGGATGGGGTGGCTGCTACCACACCTGTTACGGAGGATAGTATCCTGCCTAAAAAATTGCCTTATTCTGGGGTGGGGATGCCTTTGGGGTCCCATTTGTCTGAGAAAACAAAAAATCACATCTGGTCTGGTGAATTTGTGGATGTTTTTCGGCTTCTCCATAGAGATGTCCAAGCTAAGGAGGGGTCGAAGGAGGAGGAATTAGAATTGGCTCGGAGGCCTCGAGTCCCGAAGTCAATTGAGAACTAGACTTCGGCCTTTCTAATTTATGCCAGTGTTTATTGCCAACGTCATCCGGGTAAGGCAGTAGACATGTTTAAATATGCTGATGTCATACGCAAAGCCCACAGTTATTTTGGAGGCTTTGCCTGGTTGTCGTACGACGAGGAGTTCCGGGCCCGTATGAGTGTTTTTCCTTAGCGTTCATGGGGTGAGGTTGATGGGGAATTGTGGCTACAGTGGATGGCATCGGCTCACCCGCCCGCTACGACCCACACGGCTAGCGGGCAACCGGTGCACTATCGGCCCTTTCCATTTCGCCCCGCTCTTGCTGGGGCGGGGGTGTGGGGCAGAGGACAGTCATCCTCCTCTGGCACGTGCTGGCATTTTAACAGGGGTTCCTGTAACTGACCAGCTTGCAGATATAAGCATGAGTGTACGCAGTGTGGGGGGCGACATGCGCTCACCCAGTGTTTTCCCGGACAGCGCTTTGGAGATCAAGGGAGGCGTTCAGGGGGCAGGGGACAACCTCAGCACTTTGTACATAAGGGCTCCTACTCCTATTAAGCAGGATGTTCTGGATTTATGGTTGGTGGATTATCCCGATTTTGAGGCTGCTAAGATTTTGTCTTGGGGTTTCAGAGTTGGGTTCAGGATTGGGTATCAGGGTCCCAGGGTGGGTCGGTGGTCTGACAATCTGAAGTCTGCGAAGGAGAGCCCTCAGGTTGTGCGGAAGAAGCTGGATGCCGAACTTGCGGCGGGTCGGATTGCTGGTCCTTTTCTGAGTTGCCCTCTCCCTGACTTGATCATCTCTCCACTGGGTGTGGTACCAAAAAAGGCGGTGGGGGAGTTTCGCCTTATCCATCATCTGTCTTGGCCCGAGGGTGCATCCATTAACGATTTTATTGACCCAGCTGACTCAACTGTCACTTATGCTTCCGTGGATGATGCCTTGCGGCTCGTTCGCACGGCAGGTGTTGGGGCTTTGCTGGCAAAGAGTGACATTCAGTCTGCTTTCCGGCTCCTGCCCAACCATCCTTGGGATTTTGGTCTCTTGGGCATGCATTTTGATGGTTGTTTCTACGTTGATAAGGTATTGCCCATGGGCTGCTCAGTGTCATGTTCCCTCTTTGAGACCTTCAGTACATTTCTGCAGTGGCGCTTCACTTTTGTCAGCGGCCACGTCCTGGTCTGCCATTACCTTGATGACTTTCTTTTCATTGGTGAGGGTCACTCTGGGCAGTGTCAGTCGGCTTTGGCAATCTTTCAGGCTCTGACCGAGGAATTGGGCGTTCCTTTGGCGCCGGATAAGACCGAAGGTCCCTGTACATCACTGACTTTCTTAGGGATCGAAATAGATACCATGACTATGATGGCGAGATTGCCTGCGGCTAAAGTGCACGAAATGTCTTATTTTATCCGACTGGTGTTGGGGGAGCGGAAAGTAGTTTTGCGGACCGTCCAGAAGCTTTTGGGGTACCTCAACTTTGCTTGCTGGGTTGTTCGGGCGGGTAGGACGTTTTGTAGACGTCTGGGCCTTTCGATGTCCGGCGCCAGCCTTCCTCATCATCGGGTGCGCATTACAACTGCTGTACGTGCCGATTTGACTGTCTGGCTCCGTTTCCTGCAAGATTTCAATGGCGTTTCCTTGTTTTTTGCGGACGAGGACATGGTGTGGCAAGTGCAGTTGTTCACGGATGCGGCAGGAGCTCACGGATTCGGTATATTTTGGGAAGGTCGTTGGTGCGCGGCTGGCTGGCCTGTGCACTGGAAGGAACAGGGTCGCAGCATTGCGTTTTTGGAGCTCTTCCCGCTGCTGGTTGCTTTGTGTATCTGGGGGGAGGAATTTCAGAATCGCTCAGTCTTGTTCCATGTGGACAATATGGCAGTAGTTCACCTTGTTAACAACCAAAAGGCTCGTGACTTGCGTGTTTTGAGGCTCCTGCGCACATTCATGTTGCGGTGTTTACAACTGAATATTGTCTTTAAAGCTCGGCATGCTCCTGGAACCTCTAATTGTATCGCTGATTCTTTGTCTCGCTTTCAGTGGTCCGAATTCCGCAAATTGGCTCCTGGGGCGGACCTGGAACCAACGGCGATCCCACAGTACGTATGGGACTTGGGGGAATGAGGGTCCATCAATTGGTCGAAAATTCAGTGGCTGACTCCACACGGCGGGGTTTTGCGAAGGCCTGGCATGAGTTTCTGCAGTTTGGTGAGGAGATGGCGGGGCCGGTCAGGGCCGGGTTATCTGAGGAACAATTCTTATTACAGTTTGTTTTACATTTAGCGGACAAAGGCCTCTCTCACACAACCATTTCTGGCAAGTTGGCTGGGGTTTCTTTTTATGGGCAGCTTTGGTGGGGGAGGGATCCTGTTGGGGGGGTGTTGGTTCATAAAGTACTGAAAGGTTTGGGTAGGCTTCGGGCTGGTGGTCAGCAGCTTCGGCAGCCTGTGACTTTTGATTTGCTTCAGTTGCTTTTACCACAATTGGAGGTGTGCTGCCATGATGCTTTTGAGTGTCACAAATTTCGTTTGTGCTTTGTCTGGTTATTCTTTGGGGCATTTCGGGCCTCTGAACTGCTGGGTTTGCGGGGTAGAGTGGGTATGACCAGCAGTGAGGTGGTGTTGGAACATGACAGGGTGCGGCTGTGGCTGCGGATGTCCAAAACTGATCAGATGGGGAGGGGTAAGTGGGTGTTTCTGGGTAGGAGTGGTGTCTCTGCATGCTGCCCGGTGGGGGAATGGGAGGTTTTTGTGTCCTCTCCCCATTTTACCCCGGGGACAATTTTTTGTCATGCTGATGGTAGCCCTATAGTTGCACCTCAATTGTTGGCTGTATTACGCAAGGTTTTGTTGGGCCTGGGGAGGGATCCTTCTCAATTTGGTACCCATTCATTCAGGATTGGGGCGGCGACGGAGGCCGCTAGGTTGGGGTGGGATTGGTCCCAAATTCGACGTATTGGACGTTGGCGCTCTAAATGTTGTGAAAAGTATGTGAGAAAATAGTCCGCCTTTTGCTTTGTCTAACATTTCTTTTTCTCCTAGGTCCTTGGCCCTCAGTCGCTGGATCCAAAAGGAGGGTGTGGATACTGGGGCACTCTTTTGTTAAACGGGCTGCTGTAGCCGCTGCAAGTCAGCTTTGTGGGAGATCACTTGGTTTAAACAGCCTGACGCATGAAGTCTCCTGGCATGGCATGGGGGGCATGCGCTGGGGTGGTCTTTTCCCCGCCTTGGCTTCTTTGGTTTCGCAGTGTTTGGGGGGCCCTCCGGATCTACTGGTGCTGCATCTTGGGGAAAATGACTTAGTTTCTCTCTCTGGTTTGACTTTGTTAAAATTAATGCAACAAGACCTGGAAGTCATCAAGACCACATGGGTGAGCACCATGCTGATATGGCCTGAGTTTGTGCCTCGTTTGCAATGGCGAGGGGCGAGGAGCCATTCCGCCCTGGAAAAGGCACGACGCAAAGTGAATAGAACAATGCGACTTTTTTGTCACCATTTATGTATATACAGTTTGGCTCATTATCATTTAACAGTTTCAGAACCGCATTTATTCTGTGAGGACGGTGTCCATCTGTCTTCGTTGGGCATTTCCTTTTACCTTCTGGAGCTCAGGGATTTGATTAGCAAAGTTCTTCAGGTGCAGTTGTGGTGTGCTCCTTCCCTTCCGCTTTTAGGTGGGGTAGGAAAACGCTAAAGGTTTTCCTGGGTGGCGGTTTTTGGTAGTGGGGTGGGCAGCCTGGAGCGGGTTGGCCATCCTGAAGGGTAGCTCGTTGGGTAATCCTAGGGGTAGTAGTCAAGAGTTAGTTTCGGGTTTCTGGTAGTTAGGATGTTTAGGCTTACTGTAGAGTTGAATTTATGAAATAAATAAATAATGAATGTGGTCAAGAAATTTATGATGCACCTGTCTTAAAATAAAGTGGCCTTTCTTGCTCCTTAAAGAAGTGTGGACAGTGATTTCTTGCGCGAGGGGGGACCCAGGGAGAGCCAGGCGCGAGCTGGTCTTTCCCTGGGTGCGTTCGCGCGAGAATCAGGAAAGCAGGTGGGGTTGATTAGGGGGCTAGATAAGGGGAAGTCAGGCTGGCGGTTGGGAACTGCGTAGCGGGAGGCAAGGGAAGGGAGGTTTTGTTTTGCCCCACCCACCCTCCCTTTATTCCTTTAGTTTGGGTTTTTTATTTTGCGGTGCTCTAGGCGCTGCTCGGGTATTAGGGCTTTGCCACTGTTAGGACAGGTGTCTTTGTTCTTTTAGGAGGCGGTTTTTGCTAGTGGGGTGGGCAGCCTGGAGCGGGTTGGCCATCCTGAAGGGTAGCTCGTTGGGAAATCCTAGGGGTAGTAGTCAAGAGTTAGTTTCGGGTTTCTGGTAGTTAGGATGTTTAGGCTTACTGTAGAGTTGAATTTATGAAATAAATAAATAATGAATGTGGTCAAGAAATTTATGATGCACCTGTCTTAAAATAAAGTGGCCTTTCTTGCTCCTTAAAGAAGTGTGGACAGTGATTTCTTGCGCGATTAGAAGAGCAGCCCCCCGGCCCAGGAGAGTGGACAAGCGTACCCATCGATAGCCGCCGCTCTGCGACTGCAATTTCCTGCTCAATGACATTTGATGCTTTGGTGAAGAAATAATCCAATGTTCCCAGCATGCCCCCACTTTTCGAATTCAACTTATCCTTAGTTGTACCCATGGCCCGTCTCTAAAAGTTGGAACACAATTCAAGCCCCTGATGGTAAGAACTAATATGGATTTACCAGGCAACTTCTTGCTTCCGATTTCCGACCAGATGTTAGAGGGTAGAGGGTAGGCCCAGCCCGTTCTCGGACGGGCCCGCCCTTGGCCTTTGGCGTTGCAGGAGGTACTTCACAGCTTTGTAGCGCCTCCAAGCACTGCCTGGAACGTCACCGGTGCGCTGGTAGTCTCTGGGGGATGTAATTTTCCAGCCTTTCCACTCACGGCGATTGCGAGGACAATAGTGGGCCCCACAGCCGTTCCCCTCACGGCGAGAGCCTCAGGGCGAGAGCCTTCGTGCCGATATGTCAGCGTTTCACCCTTAATTAAACAGCTGAAAACTTTTTTTTCCCTTTACTAAACTAAGGGCAGCTTCGAGTTCAAGTTCAAGTTCAAGCAGCAGGTAGGGCAGTATTTTTACACTCGCTGTAAGGCAGCCCTCTTAGTTTCCCCTAAGCGTCAGTTCGTGTTTGCGACCCCTGCTCCTGCTGCAAACTGCAACCTGGGGGGGGCTCATTCACAGCTTGGCTCGACTGACTGGCTGGTGCTCTGGCTATCTCAGTATGTCATGGTGTATCAAACCGCATCACTGGCCCTCCGCAGCTCACTCACGTCTCACCTCTCTCCAGCTGGGTTCGCAAACGAAGGCTTGAAGCTGAAGCTAAGCGCCTTGCACGTTCTCGCGCCACAGCAGAGGCACCCAGCAAGGCTCGGCGCAGCTCAAGACACCGACCGCAACTTCCCCCTGGCCCAGTCTTGGACCCTGGGCCGCGCCCTCCTCTCGTTACACCAGACCTGGCATGACAGTGGCAGTCAGCGTTCTGGTCCACGCTCTGGTCTCCCGACGAGGTGAAAACGTGGGCAATCTTGCCGCAGAAGCTTTTTGGAATGTTCCGGTGTGGTTAAGCTTCTCCAAGTGGTGTCAGTCCTCCATCTTGCTCCTCCCCAGGGTGCCAATTATATCAGTCTACTCGACCTCAACTGCATCCTATTAAAGACTACCAATCCGTTTATCCTTGTGTTCAAATCCCTACTTCTCCTTCCCATCCTACATGTCCCATAACCCCTTGCAACTTCAACGGAGTGCTGAACAAAATGTAATCATGTAGCTTATCTAAAAAAATGGTGTCCTATAAACAATAATCACCTATTCATCATTATATGTCAACACCAATCATGTATTGAAAACTAATAACGACTAATGCATTTTCATTTAAACAGGAAACCTGCAAAATATCTATGTATTTAGTGGATCGCATTTCAATTTGTGAACTTTGTGCATGAAAGAAAGTACACGAGTACCTTTTATGTTTCCATGAATTGGGACAGCTTTGATCGTGAATATGTCACAATGATAGTTCAGTTCCTCGTGTTTGGCATTTTCCATGTCGGGTGCAACACTGCTTGTGAGGAAAGAATTTCATTGAACAATGTACTTAGAGAAAGCGGTTGCACACCTTGCTTATACATTTTCTCAGGTTTTTGATTTAATCCTTTTTGTGTGCTGGCTGGGACCGTGTCTCGCCTTAGAACACGTCCAATAATTGAAGCAACAATTGCAGCTACACATGATACAAACCCAGTCGCACAGTTTTATAGTGTACAAACAACTCAAGCTGCATGAAACATGAAAAATCATGGCATAAAATGAACTTGAACCAGAAACGTTTGCAACGTATTTTGTAGTAGCTGTGCGATTGGATTTGTAGCACAGTGCATCTGCAATTGTTGTTTCATTATTGCTGAAAGCACGTCTTGTAGTACACCATTGAATATTGGTTATGACATACCACCAGATATAGCCACAGTGTATTGAAAGGAAACTGTGGCCAGATAATGCAATACTGATATAAGTTTCACAGTTGTTGTAATGCATGTGGGATTAGTGTTTTGAGGAAGGAGATCAGGCACCAATTGATGACATAAATCCTTTATTGTTTTCTTATTAAAACAAAACTTCTTTATGACATCCCTTTCTTCTATGCTCTGAAGGTCTGGAAACAGGCGGTGTACTGTAGGCTGTCATCTCCTTCCGCTCCCAGGGTACCTATGCAGGCATAAAAACAATTTGAATATAGGTCACAGTGTCCAGAGTGACATATATGAAGAGGAAGCCAAAAGTCATATGACACAACATAGCTAGTTTATACAGTATTACACTTTGTTCACATAATAATTGTCTACTGTTAAACATCCGCCTATAATTCCCATTGTGGTCTTCACATGTGTCAGTAACATAAATGTGCACATTATACATCAAAAAATGTATCATGAGCGCCTTAATATTATATATATTTTTTAATTTCCATCAAAATACAGTCAATGGTGGAGTATAGTGCACCGCAGTAATACAGCGTTTATGCACAGTAACGAACTGCACAGATGTTTGCGGGAAGGAAATTACAGGGCAATGGGGTGGAACATATGTAAACATGTTACAACATACTTGCAGTGGTAGTCACCAATGCTGTACTTCCAACAGCTAAAATGACGGATGCCTCACCTCGCACATTGGGCATTAAGAGCCTGCCACCTACAGCAGATGGAAATGTGATGTTGAAGTGGGATCAATACACTCAGGCGGAAGACAGCAAGGACTGACAATGAGTTTTGCCCAGTCTTCCATATTATAAGAACAGTAGTCCTAGGACCACTGTACATGCGGTGGTGCTCCGACCACCACCACGCAGGTGGTTCCTCTGCCTTATTACAATGGAGGTGGTGGGACCATCACAAGACCACCACCACTCCTAGGATCCAGGATCTTGCAGCAATGGCGGTGGTGAGAGGGAAGGTAAATGGTGGTAGTGCCAATGTCGGCACCTGCCGAGTGGATTTGGACCTGCTTCTCTACCCCCCTTGTCATGGCAAAGATCCCACCATGAAAAGGGTGTTAGAAAGGCAGGAAAGGGGTCCCAAATTGGGACCCTGGTTAAACTGCCCGTGGTGGTGCATGTGAGGAGGCACATGTTGTGCCCTCCCCTGGAATTGCACCATTGTGCGTGCACTGTATGGCATGCATGACATGGTGCATGCCACATAGTGCACCTGACGTGGCAGCGGTCCCGCTATGGTGACCTGACTGCTGGCAGTAATCCTTAGCCAAAGCATGCCGTCACAGTGGGACCACCACCATTGCCCTGCCAGCACAGAGAAGAACTTGCCAGTCTTCCTCAGACAACCACATGGGTGGTCCAGCAGAAAGACCGCCAAACACGGAATCAGGCCCTAAGAGTTCAGGAATTTGCATATCCTAGGACCTTCAAGTGGCAGGATGGGTATAACTCATGCTTTTTTTAGTTTGCGACATTAAGTCTGAAAATAGTGTCATTATATGAATTATTAAGGGGCAAATTTAGATCTTGGCATGATATTGTTCTTCATTCTGTCCATCAATTGTTGTTTTTGCATTTGTCACCCCGAGTGGGACGGTATGCCCAGATGTGGGTTCCGTGCTCTCCATGCCAATGGAGTCAAGCTATCCTGGCTGATGAGGGCTGAAAGCCCGAAACCAGTCCTAGAATGATTGTTTCCAGGCCAGGGAGAACCTGGCCTGTCAGTTCGGGCTGGACTGTTCCCATTGGGCATAGGGTAAAGACTGATTTGCATATGGCTGGGTCCAAACTGGAATGGCATGGTGAGCCAAAAACGATGGATTTAGGCCCAGATCTCTGTACTGGGGTGAATGTATGACATTGTTCTGCATTCTGTCCATCAATTGTTCTTTTTGCATTTGTCACCCAGAGTGGGACGGGTATGCCCGGACGTGGGTCCTGTGCTCTCCATGCCACTGGAGTCAAGCTATCCTGGCTGATGAGGGCTGAACGCCCAAAACCAGTCCTAGGATGCTTGTTTCCAGTCCAGGTAGGACCTAGCCTGGCAATTCGGGCTGGACTGTTCCCATCGGGCGCAGGGTCAAGAATGATTTGCATATGGCCGGGTCCAAACTGGAATAGCATAGTGAGCAAAAAACAATGGATTTAGGCCCAGATCTCAGTACTGGGTTGAATGCATGACATTTTTCTGCATTTTGACCATCAATTGTTGTTTTTGCATTCAGGTTACTTCATCATAATAGTAACAAATATCCTGCCAGTCGAAATATAAATACCATTATATCGTATCAGATCTATACTTCAGTGAAGAGGATATCCGTCACATTTGTGATAGAGTAACTCATCCACCAAGATCTAAATCAGTACAGAAAACAATTGGTCTTGGACGTTTCTTTTTACAAACCAAGCAATTTCTGGGGAAATGTATAGTTTAGAAATAACTTCATGCATGCACACAGTCAGCAAAAGGTTATTAAATCTGAATGAAAAAAATTCTTTGATGTGCACCAGGCCTAAAAACATACTTGCCATCTGCTAGTTTTTATAAATCATATATTTATTGTTCGCAAATTCCTTTCAACCCATGGTAGACACTCTACCATGCTCATTGTTAAGGGAGAGAGGTTGCTACAAAGGAGGAGTGCAGGGAAAATGTGCTCAAGTGTGAAGAGAGTAAAAGTAAATGAAAGGTAATTCAAAGTCATAAAAGGTTAAAACAAACAACACAGAAAGAGATATCATCTGTAGCTCGGACTAGGTAATGGGGAGGCTTGGTACAGGCCTACTAGGGTGTAGGCGTCAACGTTTTGTCCTGACTTGGAAGCATAGAGGGTAATTGGTTCCTCAGGTCAGGACATTGTGACAGACACTAGCACCATTTGTAACTGGATTATTTAAGTCATTTGCTGATGGAGGTTCTCCTACCCTATCAATTCCAGAAGCCTCCTTAGCGGTCGTACCCAAACTGGACACAAATAAAAACACATTGCGGCTTGCTTGGGACTAGTTCCTGTATTAAAAAAGATGCAAAGCTTTTCTTGGGCATCCTTGCAGCCAGAGTTAGTTCTTACATACCAGTCCTGGTTGACCAGGATAAGGTAGCAGGACAGAAGATGTGCAAATAACTCAAAAATAATTCTACACATCATAGAAAAGTGCATAGAACATCAAAAAAAAGCCTTACTTTTTGCTATCACGCTGAGAATTTTTTCAGTAGATTAACTTGGTCCCATTCAATAAAGACACATAAACACTTTGGCTTTGAGAGTAGGTTCCTGCAGTGGTGCCAATGTAGCTAATCTTCCACCACAGCCAGAATTAGGGTGAACAGGGTCCTCCTGTGCCTGTTTCTGGTACAAGAGAGATGCAACAGGGTTGTCATCTGTCTCCACTTCATTTGGCTCAGTACGAGGAGCAAAAGAGTGTCGTGAAAGACAAATGTATGAGCACAGAAAGCAGAGAAGGAAAATCAACCTGAATGAGTCACATTGGAAATCAGTAGGGATTTTTCAAGAAGCCCTCACTCACCACCCTGGGTGGTGACATGCTTCATCATCGAGCCCACCAGGAGAAGCTGAATGCCTCCCTGGTGTGCTACAACACCAGATTACTGCGGAGCTGGTTATTCGTGGCAATAGTGTCAAAAGAAATGTGATTTAAAAATGTCAAAGGCTGTACCATACAAAAAATGTATTCAATGGTCAGTCTGACATAGATAAAAATATATATGTGGGAAATCTACCAAATAATGGTTTGGTTATTTCCACTTAAAGTGGGGTCGACATGTTTCTGCCCATCTATGTGTAATTTACTGGGCTTTCATCAGGACCGTAAGTAATGTACCTCAGCGGTATGGGCGCGCTAAGGCCCACCCTTACCAGAGGACGTGAAAGTTAAAATCAGGTGTAAAAATAAGAGTGTGCAAAAAGCAAACCATCAAGTTGTGGGTTTTCCCTCAATTGAGAGGAGCCTGTATAGTCTGAAAACAAAAGGACATACATACAAAGAAGACAAACAACACATAATTAGTGCAATCCATCTTTTAGGTTTTCTGCAAGAATGATCTCTGCGTGGACGTGCTAAGAACTAGTCAATATTAGTGACCATAGTGCCATAACTGGTATGTTAGTGCAAGAAAACGCTGTCTGAGAATCAGAAACGTGTGTGAACATGCACTATGAGAAGTAGAAATGGCCGTATGACAGATCGGCTAATTATACATCACTCGTGGTTAGCGATCAAAGTGCCTGAATGTAGGGCCAATAGTGATATAAAAAACATCAAGGTAGTATAGATAACTGACGAAAACTGGGAAGATTTCTCACTTGTAAATTAAAAGATCCACACCCCATAGGTCTCGGGAGGGGGTGGAGGGGACAATGGCACACCCTGTAGAGGGATATTAAAATGACGAAATGAGGTTTAGACACATGTTATAAAGCGGACTCGCAGATTACTTATCTCTTTGGTGTAGAGTAGGAAGGAAGATCTTACACCCGCAAAGCCAGAAACCCGCTCGGCACCTAGCGTCTCCTACTACCGGACCTCGTGGATGTGGTACCAGGGTCGGAGAACGCTAAAGATTGGAGCCGACGGGGGCGGGGTTGGCTTGCGGTGGTGGATGGGCCAATCCGGACACGGGCATGAAAAAGAGGCTTGGGATACAAGCCACTGGCTTGTCACAGACTATTAGTAGGCAGGATCGGAACGAGGCTTGGCACACAAGCCGAAACAAATTGTGTTTTTTTACTGCATCTTTATCGGTTACCAGCAACATACACAATGCGTTCGTGAGGTACAAAGTTGCATAAAGACTGCTACATGAGTGCTAATTAGGGATGTTTAAAGACGCTCACTGCGGAAAAACAATGGAGACAGTGCTCAGGCTATAAATTGGTATAGTAACTAACGAGCATATGCGAGAGGGGCAATCAGGACATACAGGTTGCTAATGAGCATGTTGTGTCTGAAGGCACATTTTTTATGATATACACTAATGTGATCAAGGAAATTGGTATCTACATGACCTAGTCACAGAATGTGGCTAAAAAGACTTAGCAGCAAATGCAATAGAATGACTAGGGGATGTTCAAAAAAGGGGGGAGGTTGACTGGTGGCACATATTAAAGGTATTAAAGGTACACACTGGGGAGTCAAGGGACACAAGTTTCTGGGTGATACTCATAGGTCTGGTGAACCAAGCGGGATCTCTAGTCATTAGAGGATACTAACGCTTAAGTACTGAAGACCAGGGGATCTGGTCGTTGAGGCCATTCAGATGGGTCCCCAGTCTGTATACCCAGCGTTGTTCCTTTTCAAATAGGATGTTGGCAGTGTTTCTTTCAGTGATGATTTGCTCTATAATGGTCCAGTGAAGGTCATTGGGGGTGTGATTATGTTGGAGGAAATGTTTACTCATCTTGGTTGTTACTTTGTGACATCTGATGTTACTGTGGTGTTCGCAGATGTGCTGTTTTACTTTGCGGGTAGTCATCCCAACATATCTTTTTTGATAGGGACACGTCATCAGATAGACCACATTGGTGGAGTTACAGTTAGTGTGTGTCCTCTGTGTCCATGTTCTGCCTGGTTCCAAAGAAAGTTCTTTCGTATGTGTCGTCAAATGACACACACTGCAATTAGAACATGGATAATGTCCGGTAATAGGTGGTAAGCCCCATGCACTTGTGATGGACCTCTCAGTGAGAGAGTTAGACGTCGCTGCTTTTGGTCGCGTGTGTACCAGGGAGTCTTCAAGGCTCCTGCCTTTTTTGAACGAGAAGAGAGGTTTATCCCAGGTCCTTTTGTTACTTGTGACAATCTTCCAGTGTCTATTGATTGATTTTTTTCATGGCGTCTGATAGGCAACTGTAGGTAGTTACACATGTGAGAGGCATTTCTGTGGTTTCCTTAACAGTATCCTCCAGAAGTGCTTCACAAGGTTGGTTCCTAGAGCGTTTGTTTCCTTTCTCCAGAATCTTGGCAGGATAACCTCTAGATTTCAATCTCTCGGTGAGGTCACCAGCTTGGGTTTTGTAGTCCCTAATGTCACTACAATTCCTGCGTATCCTGAGATACTGGCCATAGGGTAGGTTCTCCCTAAGAGGTCTTGGATGGAAGCTTGAGAATTCAAGCAGATTGTTCTTTGCTGTTGGTTTTTAGTGAGTTCTAGTTGTTAGAACCGTGCCCTGTACAGTAATGACCACATCCAAGAATACCACTGACTGCTTACTGGAACAATGTGTGAATTTTAGGTATGGATCTAGGGTGTTTATCCAAATCAAGAATTTTTCTAGATCAGTCTCTCCACACTTCCAGATCAGGAAGATATCATCAATATACCTCCTCCATAGTCCTATGGAGGAGGTAAAAGGGTTGTTGGTAGGTAGGATATGCTTGGTCTCGAAGTCATAGACATATAGACCCGCTACGCTCGGAGAAAAAGTGCTGCCCATGGAAGTTCCGGTACACTGCAGGTATAACTTCCCTTGGTACTCGAAATAGTTTTCTTTTAGGGCCACGGTCGTACATTGTAATATAAATTCTTTAGGTGTTTTGTACTCCCACAAGAAAGAGTCTAAAGCTGATCCCAGGACTCTGAGAGTGTCGTCCTGAGGGATGCTGGTGTAGAGACTCTCAATGTCAAGTGTGACTAGGATGATAGAGTCTCCTTCAAACGTGACTTGTTCTAGTAGTTGTAAAAAGATTTTTAGTATCTCTTAGATACGTAGATGTCTTTTGTATGAGGGGTTTTAGGTAATGGTCACAGAAAGTTGAAAGAGGTTCGAGGAGAGAAACGATTCCTGACACAATAGTTTGGCCGGGAGGTGGAATTTTGTTCTTATGCGTTTTAGGCAGAGTGTAGAAATACAGAGTGGTGCTGCCACCTGCCGTGAGGAATGCAGCCTCCTGTCTGGAGACCTGTTCATTGTCTTCTGCGTCTTTTACCAGGTTGTGGATGCGTTCCTTCAATTCTGGGGTAGGGTCTATTGTAAGGGGAGTGTAATTGGTCCTACTGTTCAAGAGGTTCCGACACACCCTATCATAGTCCTGTGTATTTTGGATCACTATGCCACCACCCTTGTCTGCTGGCTTAATGGTGATTTCTTTGTCGTTTTTGAGATCCTCAAGAGCTTGATATTCTGAGGCAGAGAAATTCTTAAAGGGCGTTGGTGTTGGCAAGGATTCCATGTCATTAAAAACCACCTGCTCAAATGCTGTTATTTCGGCAGGGACGGTGTATGGTGGTGGGACAAACATTGATTTTAATCTCAAGTTCATGTCAGAGCTTGGGGCGGTATCCGCTGTTGAATCTGCTGTAGTCTCAAAGAAAGCTTTGAGTTTCAATTTCCTGAAGAACTCGGATAACTCACAATGGAGTTTAAATTTATCTGGTCTGGCAGTGGGTACAAATCCAAGACCTTTCTCTAAAACATTGATTTCTGTTGGGTTTAGCATTTTGTTAGAAAGGTTAGTTATTAGACTCCCTGAGCACTTGTGTCCGGTGTTGGTGTTTTGTTGCGGGTATGGTTTCCCACTGGGTACTCCACTTCCCAGGTCACTTGGCTGTTTCCTCTTCTCCTTCCTCTTCCCCTCCCGCCTCTCTCTAAAAAAGGCATTTGGTGTTGGTTTTGGGGAAAGTGGGACTGCATATATGGATTCCAACCCATCATTGGGAATGGCGGCTGTTGTTGGAAGAAAAGGGGTGGTGGGCAATTGCCTGGTGTACCATATTGTGGCCACCTCGGTTGTTGGTTAGGATAGTTGGATCTACCTCTGCCCCCTCGTCGCCCTTTCTATTTTTGGCCATGATTGCTAGATGTACTGCTATTCGATGAATTACTATCGGATTCATCCGATTTGTCAGAATCTCTGCGCGGAGGAATGTAGTCCGGATCTGAGTAAGGGTACACTTTTTTGTACTCAAATTTCTTAAGGTCTTTCTGAAATTTTGTTACCTTTGAATTCATAAGTGAGTCTTTATTTTCAACAAGTTCTTTGTTGATTTTGTCAAGTTTCTTTCTATAACCAGTAATGGTTGCTTTGAAGTGTGACTCTGTTTGTTGGATTTCTACCATAAGCGCCTCAGATAGACGCAATGCTGTTTTTCTGATTAAGACCAACCAATCTCGAGTACAGTGCCATGCTATCATAGCCCATTCTCTACGGAATGTGGCATCGTTGAGAAATATTCGTGGGGCATTGGTCACAAGAAGACCTTTTGGTGGGGTGTTAGTTGTTAGGTACTGTTTTAGTATTGTTCCATGTAGAATTGTCCTTATCCGATCACACTTTTGCTCTGTTAGTTTTTCCCATTCAGAGGTGTGGGAAATAGCTTGTGATATTGCTGGGTCCGCAAAGAGATTGGGATCATCGAGTAATGCATCTTCACTTTGATAACTTTATTTTGGTCAATGACCATAACAGTGCAATAAAATATGTACAGGCACAGAAATAAAAACATAAATACATTGAGATTAAAAGGTTATTAAACTTTGGTTATCAAAGGTGAGAAAAAAGTGGGAAGCAATAGTCCGTTATTTCTTATTAATAAAAACAGTTCTTCTCCGCCACAAGCCAAGTAAAAATCGAGAGACAGCAAAAACAATGGTAGGGGCGTTATCGTAAGTTAAATCTCTACAGGCTTGTACACAATGTCTGAAACCCAGGTTTTTGCATAATGGGATAATCCAGCATTTCCGAATTTCAGTATATACCGGACAGAAAAAGAAAATATGTACAATGTCTTCCCTACAGTATTTACAACAGGGCAGTTGGCCTCCATCGTTTTTGCCCATCTGGATGTCAATGCCCCAATAGGTATAGAGCCGTGCCTCAGTTGGGTGTATAGTTTTCTTGCAAGTGGAGGCTGCACTAGGTCCAGAAACACCTCCGTCCTGGATTCGGCTTTCATCAGTCGGAACTCAGTAGACAGCCTGCCCAGGGAAGTTGAACAATGTAGCATTTTGAGGTTATGCGATCTTACAGCCGCCACTAATACAGTCCTCTGCATCCTCATGCAGCTGTCCTCCGGTGTGTCCCAAAGTTGGGGTAGGCCAATTTGGTAGAGGAGAGCCTTTACATGTGCCAACCAGGGTATGTTCTTATTATTTAGCTGCCCCCATATTGTAATGAACTCTGCTCTAAAGGATACAAGCTCCGGCACAGACCAGAGCCTTCTCCAGTAGAGCAGAGGTGCAGCTACCAAATCGTTAATGGGTTCCAAGCCCAAATCCAAGCGTAGTGGTACAAGGGGCGTGCTTTGGGGAAGAGCAACCAGATGTCGTATGAAGGCCTGTTCGACCTTCAGTAAGTTGCATACATTTGTGTGTCCCCAAAGTTCTGCAGCGTACAAGGCTGCGGACCTGACCTGTGTTTTATATATCTCAAGGGCAGGGGTAACTGGTTTAAAAGTTGAGGCTCTGTGGAGTCTGCCTATGCCTCCCATAATCTGTGCAAGTCTCAGGGAAGATTTAGAAACCTGGTGGTCCCATGTAAAGTGCTCAGTCAAAGTCACCCCAGGTATATAAAAGTCTTGACTCGCTCTAGTGGAGTTCCATTCAGTGTGGGATTTGGGCGGGTGTGCTTCGGGGGATTGAAGATCATGAACTTGGTTTTCTCCAAGTTGACCTCCAATCCCCACAGAAGGAGACAAACCCGTCCAGGACCCGCTGGATGCCCGATGATGTCCACGACAACAACAAAGTGTCGTCCGCGAACATCAGAGCGGGCACCCTACCAGTAGCCAGGCGTGGAGCATCGTTGTCCCTGACACAATTAAGTTTATCTATCAGGCCATTAACATACAAACTGAAAAGAGTGGGGGCCAGTATGCAACCCTGGCGTACGCCCCGGGTGACAGGGAAGCGGGCTGATAATTCCCCATTCTTCCCACACCTCACCTGAGCGTAATTCCCAGTGTGAAGTCTGATTAGGGCATTTCATAAGTAGGGAGGGAGACCAAGTTCCTCCAGCACCGTCCAGAGCCTCTCCCTAGGAACCAGATCGAATGCGGCCCGCAGGTCCACAAAGACAAGGTAGAGGCTGCCACCCTCTACTCTTGCAGTTTTCCAATATAGGACCTGGAGCCGAAAGATCTGATCCAAGGTCGAGACCCCTGATCTAAATCCAGCTTGGAGGGTGGTCAAAGTTTTATTCTCCTCCATCCAGCCCAATAATCTATCAAGTAGGATTCGGCCCATCAGTTTCTGGGTGGTGTCAAGTAAACTAATTGGTCTGTAGTTGGATGGGACGAGCGGGCTGCCCTTTTTAAAGATCGGAACAATCTCAGCTCCCAGCCAGGTCTCAGGTAATGAAGAATCCTGTAAAACCGCATTAAACAAGACCATCAGGTATGGAGCCCAGATTTTTGGCTGGGAACAAAAAAGATCTCCAGGGTGCTTGTCAAGACCCGGGGCTTTATTCGGAAGCAGTCTTTCAAATGCCAATTCAACTTCCCTGAGTGAGATGGGGTCTAAGCTATTAGTGGCGGTCCTATTATGGGCATCCTGTTGCTCCATCAGGAATCCAGGGCCCAAGGCCTCCGGCAGTCTATACTCGTGCAGGGGGTCTGGGGCCGTGGAAATCTCGGGAACTTGCATGGTGTCCTGATTTTGACAGGAGGAGGGCCCAAGGCCCCTGGCAGTCGATGGAGAAGTGTGGCTCACTGGTTAGAGCAGGCAGGCAGACCCTGAAGCAGAGGTCAGACCCGGGACCAGGGTTCAATTCCCGACGCGGCAGGGTCTTGAGCTCAAATGTCCATGGACTCGATAATTCTCGCTTCGGTGCCTGACCTAATCATGGGTTCACACTCTGCAACTCTGGGCATTAAGCTTGCTTAATCTCCACAATGGCCCCCCGCGGCGGGATGCCTGGCTTTCACCTTGGGGATGCCCTGTAGGGGCTATCTCACAGGGAAATGCCAGGACGGGTTCCCAATGCACGCGCTTAGAGACCCCTGGGTGATAAGCGCTATATAAATCCAATATACAATACAATACAATACAATACAATACTCGTGCGGGAGGTCCTGGGCCGTGCAGGTACGGGGAACCAGAACCCCGGGCCCCGGGACCCCCGGCAGTCGATTCTCGTGCCGGAGATCCTGAGCCATACAGGTCCGAGGGACCAAAGCCACTTTTGACAACTTGTCCCGACCTTGACACATAGTTCCCTCCATCTCGGGACCTGTGTAAAGTGACTTAAAGTGTGCCTCCCACACTATAGGAGCGATATTCGAGACCCTAGCGTCTCTCTCACCTCCCGCTGAGGAGGTAGCAATGGCCCAAAAGGTCTTGGAATCTTTTAAGAGGAGTGCCTGTCTCAACTCATCTAATCTGGATTCCTCCCACTCACTCTTAGCCCTGATGAGCACCTTCTTGTACAATAGTCTTGATGCTCGAATTTTTAGGATGGCCCTAGATTTAATTGCTGTAAGAAGATCTTTCTTTGATTTTTTACAGGCGTGGTCATGCCAGGGATGTGTTCTGTTCCTACGCAACTTAGTCCCACTAACCGGATAAAATACATCCCCTAGACTCTCAACTAACTTTCTGTGGGTCTCTATAGTCTGCCCATGAGAGGTGGTATTACCCATATCACTTATTAGTGGGATAGCAATCAGGTAGATTTCTGCAAGACGGGTAGGGGAGTCCAGACAGGAAGGCCATTTAAGCCTTCTCCTGTTATTGGATATAATATAGGGTGGCACTATCAAGTTAGAGCTAGAATCAGGGTTAGTTAATCCAAATGCACCAGGCTTAAGCGTCAGGACCAACGCATTGTGGTCGCTGTCGTGCCTTGGAACAACCCTAAAGTCTTTGAGCCTGTCCCAATGTTTGGCTTCCAGCATGAGATAGTCAATGGTGGAAGTATGATTTGTCCTATTATATGTGGGTAGCCCGGAACTTTCGGTGTTGGCCCTTCCGTTGCATGCCCGCAGAGACATTGCAAGGGTCAAGGATTTGATTTGTAGTACTAGCGAGGTCCAGGCCTTTACCGGGGCAATCCTTGGGGCAAAGATATGCCAAAGCAAGTCGACCTCATCCTCCTCACCCAACTCGGATCCACCCAGGGGCTCGAACTGACAATTGAAATCGCCGCCAAGAATTATCGGAGTTGTGGGATCAAGTGCCTGAAGGAAAAGGTTGAGTGCTTTAATAGTGCTCGATTCCTTTCCATTCCCGGTGGGCCTAGAGTAGATATTTATGATAGCCACTCTAGGTTTATTAACGGGCTTTAGTAAAACACATTGGATATTTGGGGATTTTGAATCCACATGGGTAGCCTGCACACCTAAGTGTAAGCCTACCCATATGGAAAGACCACCCGAGGGGCGGCCTTTCCCCCCAGAGACTGCAGGAATGTCGTAGGTTGCGAAGCCAGGACTGGCACTCTCCTCTAGGGACCAAGTTTCTTGCATCAAACAAATATCGTCTGTGGCCATAAAAGAAGACCACTCCGGTACAAGTAGCTTACTCTTTAGCCCGGCTACATTCCATGAGAGGATTTTTATACTTCCTTCCACGACCTTTACTATATCTTGCATATCCCCTTGTTCTTTAGGGAGTACCTGGTCCAGGCTCTGCTCCGCCCTAGTCCCCTCCCTCGTAGTTACATTAGGACAGGAATCCTCTCCGTTGACAGAGGGTAGTGTCTTTTCCTTTGTTACAAAACCCTCCGCTAGGTTACCCTTGTTAAGTTCCTGTAGAGGCGTACCTGTCTGAGTGAGTCAATCAACCTCCTCGAGGACACTAAACCTGTTCCAATGGGCCTGCAACGGGTAGGTGGGAGTAGGTGGAAAAAACCCTCCCCAAATGGCTGCCAGTGGTGAATCCTATTAGGAGGGGTGAAGCGATTTCTAATATACTGAGGCCTCCTATTGAAGGTCGGTTTGCGAATTGGGGTAGGATAGAAATAGGATAAGTGCAGAGGAAATATTTGGGACTCTCTATGAGAAGGGGTTCTACAGATGTAGTCAACAGCAGAGGAGTCCCTAAAATTAATTGTAACAACATCCCCTGCCACTGTTTTAGGGCCCCTTCCAATCCAGTCTACTCTTCTCACTGCCAGTATGTGACCAGAGATATTGGGAGGTAAGGGTCTATTTAGGCTCAGCCACTGGATACACTTATTATGTAAATCTACCTCATGTTCTCTTTTCCCCTCACTAAGGGCCGGGGCACCCACTAAGGCAACCACATATGGTTGTGCTTCTGGGGGCAGATTTATTGACGGCAGTTGGCTAGAATCTGCCGTGAACGAGGGAGATCTCGATGATGGTGCAGCATTATTTGTTGCCGAATTTTTACCCTCCTTAGGATGTTGACTAGGCTTAGCAGTATGGTCCACTACTGGGAGAATGGTATGACCTAGTGTATTGACCGTTGATATAGGGGGGGTATGGGGTTTATGGGCTTGGCAGTAGTTGTTGCTGGCCCTAGGTTTTTGTTCAATACTGCTGGGACAGTGGACTTAGCTACTTCAGGACAGGGTGCCTTTGTAGAAGCACCAACCGATGTAGGGGGTGCCAAATTACCTTGAGGATTTTGTGGCTTCGTTGTCCCTACAATCCTATTATTTAATATGGAGGTTAGTCTGTCCAGTTTTGAAACCAGAGGTTTAATATGGGAGGCGATGGTTTGCGCCAAACTGGTCTGAAGTTCAGCCACCATATTGGTGACCCAGCATGGTATCCCTGTAGATGAATGCAGGGAGTAATCAGATGGGGTCACCAAATTATGGTTGGCCTGCTTCTTTCTACCCAAATTTTCAGGGAGACTATCCTTTTTCGTCTTAGAGCCCACCCTACCAGGTTTTGAATTTGCCACGGGGGGGGTCAGGACACAGGGTTGTTCATCAATGTTTATAGGGGACTCTACTGAGACCTGTGGTAATTCAGCATCTACTGAGGTCTCAGCCGGGATCTGTGCACAGGGCAGCTCAGCGTATGTGGATGTTAAATAAGAGTCCAAAATCGTGGGGTTGATGGCAATGACTGAACAATCTTCGCCACGGTCTTTAGAACATACTGTGGGTGGGAAGGATAGTCTTCTTTCTGTATTTTCAATTGCATTGGCAACCAACCCTATGGTTTGTTGTAGCATTTTGTCAATAGCCGTCAATGTTGCAAGGACTGCGGCAATGTTGCCTGAAGTCTAGTATTTGGGCGAGATGCAGGTAGTTTAGATTTCTTGCCCTGAATGCTCATTTTTGCTAGGGGGTGGTAGCTTGATTGACAACAGGGTATTGAAGACAGAATTAGATGCAATGAAAAGTCCAGCACGAAACAAATATAACACTCTCATTCCTATGGGAACCCGCTGGATCAACGAACAATGGTTAAAAGGCAAGGAAAAGCAGATTGCAGTACCTTAGTAGTAAGCTCCGAGTTCTTTTGAGTTGAAATGTCACTGGTAAGGGGGGTGGCCCGTCCCGTCCCCTGTAGTCCCCGGACGGCCACAGATGGCCCGGGCTCTGCCTGGCGTCGCCCGCGACGCGGGAGGAGCGTGGTGTCTTTATGCGCCTCCGGGCGCGGTTGAGTGACGGTGCAAGCAGCGTCGCCGAGTCCCAGCAAAGGACCCTGGGAGATGTAGGCAGGCTCGGCTTCTCTGGATGCTCCCCCCACTCAGCGGCCGCGGTAGGAGAAGCGGCGGCGGTGGAGAGCAAGGCGAAAGGCAAAGGTGCGTGGAGTCCAGGCAGGTATGGAAGTGCCCCCCAAACGTATGTCAGGCCCCCGCTCCTCCGCAGGAGCGTGGTGTCTTTATGCGCCTCCGGGCGCAGTTGAGTGATGGTGCAAGCGGCGTCGCCGAGTCCCGGCAAAGGACCCTGGGAGATGTAGGCAGGCTCGGCTTCTCTGGTGCTCCCCCCACTCGGCCGCCGCGGTAGCAGAAGCGGCGGTGGGGGAGAGCAAGGCGAAAGGCAAAGGTGCGTGGAGTCCAGGCAGGTATGGAAGTGCTCCCCAAACGTATGTCAGGATACTGTTAAGGAACCCACAGAGATGCCTCTCACATGTGTACCTACCTACAGTTGCCTATCAGACGCCATGAAAAAATCAATCAATAGACACAGGAAGATTGTCACAAGTAACAAAAGGACCTGGGATAAACCTCTTTTCTCAATCAAAAAAGGCAGGAGCCTTAAAGACTCCCTGGTACACACGCGACCTAAAGAAGCGACGTCTAACTCTCTCACTGAGAGGTCCATCACAAGTGCATGGGGCTTACCACCTATTACCGGACATTATCCATGTTCTAATTGCAGTGTGTGTCATTTGACGACACATACGAAAGAACTTTCTTTGGAGCCAGCCAGAACATGGACACAGAGGACACACACTAACTGTAACTCCACCAATGTGGTCTATCTGATCATGCGTCCCTGTCAAAAAAGATATGTTGGAATGACTACCCGCAAAGTAAAACAGCGCATCTGCGAACACCGCAGTAACATCAGATGTCACAAAGTAACAACCAAGATGAGTGAACATTTCCTTCAACATAATCACACCCCCAATGACCTTCACTGGACCATTATAGAGCAAATCATCACTGAAAGAAACACTGCCAACATCCTATTTGAAAAAGAACAACGCTGGGTATACAGACTGGGGACCCATCTGAATGGCCTCAGTGACCAGATCCCCTGGTCTTCAGTACTTGAGCGTTAGGATCCTCTAATGACTAGAGATCCCCCTTGTTTCACCAGACCTATGAGTATCACCCAGAAACTTGTGTCCCTTGACTCCCCAGTATGTACCTTTAATACCTTTAACACGTGCCACCAGTTAACCCCCCCTTTTTTGAACATCCCCTAGTCATTCTATTGCATTTGCTGCTAAGTCTTTTTAGCAACATTCTGTGACTAGGTCATGTAGATACCAATGTCCTTGATCACATTAGTGTATATCATAAAAAAATGTGCCTTCAGACACAACATGCTCATTACCAACCTGTATGTCCTGTTTGCCCCTCTCGCATATGCTCGTTAGTTACTATACCAATTTATAGCCTGAGCACTGTCTCCATTGTTTTTCCGCAGTGAGCGTCTTTAAACATCCCTAATTAGCGCTCATGTAGCGGTCTTTATGCAACTTTGTACCTCACGAACGCATTGTGTATGTTGCTGGTAACCGATAAAGTTGCAGTGAAAAAACACGATTTGTTTTCGGCTTGTGTGCCAAGCCTCGTTCCGATCCTGCCTACTAATAGGCTGTGGCAAGCCAGTGGCTTGTATCCCAAGCCTCTTTTTCATGCCCATGTCCGGATTGGCTTACATCCCAAGCCTCTTTTTTATGCCCGTGTCCGGATTGGCCCATCCACCACCGCAAGCCAACCCCGCCCCCGTCGGCTCCAATCTTTAGCGTTCCCCGATCCACGAGGTCCGGTAGTAGGAGACGCTAGGTGCCGAGCAGGTGTCAGGCGTTGCGGGCGTAAGATCTTCCTTCCTACTCTCCACCAAAGAGATAAGTAATCTGCGAGTCCACTTTATAACATGTGTCTAAACCTAATTTCGTCATTTTAATATCCCTCTACAGGGTGTGCCATTGTCGCCTCCAGCCCCTCCCGAGACCTATGCGGTGTGGATCTTTTAATTTACAAGTGAGAAATCTTCCCAGTATTCATCAGTTATCTATACTACCTTGACGTTTTTTATATCACTATTGGCCCTACATTCGGGCACTTTGATCGCTAACAACGAGTGATGAATAATTAGCCGATCTGTCATACGGCCATTTCTACTTGTCATAGTGCATGTTCACACACGTGTCTGATTCTCAGACAGCGTTTTCTTGCACTAACATACCCGTTATGGCACCATGGTCACTAATATTGACTAGTTCTTAGCATGTCCACGCAGAGATCATTCTTGCAGAAAACCTAAAAGACTGATTACACTAATTATGTGTTGTTTGTCTTCTTTGTATGTATGTCCTTTTGTTTTCAGACTATACAGGTTCCTCTCAATTGAGGGAAAACCCACAACTTGATGGTTTGTTTTTTGCACACTCTCATTTTTACACCTGATTTTAACTTTCACGTCCTCTGGTAAGGGTGGGCCTTAGCGCGCCCATACCGCTGAGGTACATTACTTACGGTCCTGAAGAAAGCCCAGTAAATTACACATAGATAGGCAGAAACATGTCGACCCCACTTTAAGTGGAAATGACCAATCCATTATTTGGTAGATTTCCCACACATATATTTTTATCTATGTCAGACTGACCATTGAATACATTTTTTGTATGGTACAGCCTTTGACATTTTTAAATCACATTTCTTTTGACACTATTGCCACAAATAACCAGCTCCACAGTAATCTGGCGTTGTAGCACACCAAGGAGGCATTCGGCTTCTCCTGGTAGGCCCGATGATGAAGCATGTCACCACCCAGGGTGGTGAGTGAGGGCTTCTTGAGAAATCCCTACTGATTTCCAATGTGACTCATTCAGGTTGATTTTTCCTTCTCTGCTTTCTGTGCTCATACATTTGTCTTTCACAACACTCTTTTGTTGTTTTAAAAGATTGACCAGGGGGACCAAGAGTGTCCTTTACAACTCCCTCTCTCTCAATTTGTTGTTTCTGTACAAGGAGCACCTGGCCCAAAGTGTGAGAGACAAAGTCAAAATCCATAAAAATGGCTCCCTCTTGTGTGGCTGGGCCTTTCGCTTGTGACACAAAATACCCCAAGACATCATATTTCACCCAGCAGAATCCATGTTTTTTTACTGTGGATTTTTGGCCCCAGCTCAGTCGGCACATAGGGAAACCTATGAAACCAGCACATCATTGAAAAATAGACACCTGCAGGAGCCCATGGTGAAATGACTTTCTTGGCACTCAACTGTTTTTTTAACCAGAACCCCTTGCAAATCTCAAACGTTGCCTAAAAGAACACATTTTCCTTGCATTTATGTGAGGAAAACTCTAGGAATCTGCAGGGATCCAAACATTTCCTGCTACGCAGCATTTCCACAATATGCTTGAGAAAATTGGGACCTGATTTGCGTGGTTAGGCTCACAGCTTAGCCAACACCTTGGGAAAACCAGCACAAATTGAATAATAGACACTTGGGGGAGTTAAGGGTGGGGTGACTTGCATGTCTCACCATGATTTTTAACGCAGAATCCTGTGCAAAGCTCAAATTGTGCCTATAAAACACATTTTCCTTACATTTGTGTGTAGATAACTCCTGGAATCTGCAGGGAGCCACAAATTACCTAGCACCCAGCATTTCTCAGAATAAATATGCCTCACTTATGTGGGTAGGACAAATGCCCGCAGCAGGAAAGGGTACCAAATGTAACTTAGACATATCACATATTTCCACTGAAAAACAATGTCTTTTTTCCAGTGTGGGTAGCTGTTGATTTTGGGCCACAGCTCATCCGGCATGTAAGGAATCCTACCAAACCAGCTCATTTGTTTTTTAAACTAGATACCTAGGGAAGTCAAGGGGTGGGTGACTGACATGACTCATACCAGGTTTTGTACCCAGAATCAGATGCAAAGCTCAAACTTTGCCTGAAAAAAACTAATTTCCCTTGCAATTATCTGAGGAAATGTCCTGAAATCTGCAAAGAACTACAAATGTGTTACCAACCAGCATTTCCCCAGTCTCCCAAGAAAGCAGAACCTCAATTGTGTGGATAGGCGGAGTACCCACAACAGGAAAGGGTGCAAAACTCAACATAGACATATTATGTTTTTTCACTGTAATAGATACTTTTTTGCAATGTGGGTAGCTGTTAGCTGTGAATTTTGTACCAGAGCTCAGCGGGCACATAGGGAAACATTTAAAACCAGCAAATGTTTTGAAAACTAGACACCAAGGGGAGTCCAGGGTGGGGAGACTTGCTCTCACCAAGTTTTTTCACCCAGAATCACATGTAAATCATAACTTTGCCCAAAAATACAAGTTCCTTGAATTTCTGTGTAGAAAACATCTGGATTCTGCATGGAGTCACATATTTACTCTCACCCCACATTCCTCCATGTCTCCCGAGAAAAATGGAGCCTCACTTGTGTGGGTAGGCCAAGTGCCCACAGCAAGAAAGGGTCCAAATGTAATGTCAACTTATCATATTTTTCCATTGAAAAGTAAAGTATTTTTTGCAATGTGGGTAGCTGTGGATTTAGGGACACAGCTCATCCAGCACCTAGAGAAACCTACAAAATCAGCACATTTTTAAAAACTAGACACCCAGGGAAGTTCCGAGTGAGGTGACTTTTGTGCCTCTCACCACCCAGACTCCTGTGCAAAGCTCAAACTTTGTCTAGAAAAACACATTTTCTTTGCCTTTCTGTGTAGAAATCTCCTGGAATCTGCATGGAAACCCAAATTTCCTAGCACCCTGAATTCCTCAAAGTTTCATGAGTAAAATGGTGCTGCACTTCTGTTGGAAAGTCAAAGTGCCTGCAACATGAACTGTCTCAAACATTTTGTGGGGACATCAAAATTATCTATTACACAACAACATGGTTTTGCAAGGGAGTCACCTGTGTTTTTGGTCCCAGGCAAGGCAGCCATCTAGAGATACCTGCCAAACCTAGGCCTTTCTGAAAATTAGACAACCAGGGTATCCAGGAAGGTGTGGCTTACATGGATTCCCCAACATTTTCATACCCAGAATCCTCTGCTAAGCTCAAATTTAGCTAAAAAGTAACATTTTCCTCACATTTCTGCATGGAAATTGTAGGATCACTGGGCCAGCACAAATTTCATACCACCCAGCATTTCTCCAGGTCTCCTGTTAAAAATGCTTCCTCACTTGTGTGGTTGGGCAAGTGTCCATGGCAGGGAAGGGCCCAAAGCATAGTGTGGCTTTAATGCTAACCTTTGCAGGTGTACTAATTAGTCCTGGGGTCGGCAACCATATAGGGACACCAATCAAAACCTAGACATTTGTGAAAAGTAGAAATCCAGAGGAGTCAGGTAGGTGTCATTTGCGTGGATCCCCCAAAGTTTTTGTACCCAGACTACCCTGCAAACGTGAAACATTGAATAAAAACACTAATTTTCGTTGCATTTCTGTGACGTAAATGCCAGGAGTGTACAGGGATCCACAAAATTCCTAGCACCCAGTGTTTCCTCACTTGTTCCAATAAAAAAACTAGCCCCTTGTGCACCGGGCCCAGAGTCCATGACAGGATTGAATCACATGAGGGTCAAACGGTACTCCTTGCATGGGGACTACTTCTGACCCTGGTGTGATCCATATAAAACATACCACATAATATTCCATCAGCGGCCAGTTTCCAAAAAGATGTGAGGGAAAAGTGTTCACTACAGAGAGAGTATGCACTGAAAGCAGCTAAGCTCTCATCCACCAGTCAATCAGAGGCAAACTGGTTGGATTTGGCATGAGGGTAAGTAAATGCTTCATAAAAAAATTTAAATCCAAAATAAAATCCACAAAAGTCATTGTTAATAATTTTGACACCAGAATAGAGAACCACTGACTTGCAGCTCGCGAGCTGTAAAGCCATGTCAATGCACCAACCACTTTACTGTTCATTCAAATGTCTTTCAGCGCTTCAGACACAGAAAACCATTCACACTGCCAGCTGTGGGTCCAACAAAATACAACACTTACATTTACGAGCAACACCATTCAAGAGCCAATCACTCTCATACACTAACAGAACTAACACACCAGTCCCACCACCAAACACCCAAACATCAGTCAACTTACAAACACACTTCAAGCAAGTGGCTACCAGCCACCAACACACCACCGGCCATCTGCTAGTTCAAACACAACAATGACAACAGCTGTAAGCTGGTGGAATGTGTGGACTAGCGTTTCAGTGGATGTGTGTGTGTAGTGACTTGCTGCTGGTCACAGTACACATACACTGGCAGCCAAAGGTCAGTCCACACACACCGCCAGCCAAAAGCCAGTCCAAGGCACACTGCTAATCGAGTTCCAGTCCACGCATACCACCAGCCAAACGCTAGTCCACACAGACCCCCAGACAGGCACCAGTCTTCACAAACCACGTCACTTTTTATTAACAAACAAGAAAACACAGACCAAGGAGATGGAAAACTGACTACAACCACAAACACAACAGGTCTAACTAAACACATCAAACAACTGTGAAAATAAACCAAAAATATAAAATGACACAGATCAGTCATTTCACTTTTACTGTCACGGTTGCTCCCAATACTTGAGTTGTATGTGATACAATTTGAAACAAGCGGGCACACATATGCCAGGATAAGAAGGACAATAGGTGCAGGACATACAAGTATCTTTTAGCACACCTCTACGGGCAAAGACTCTACGTCACCTATAGGGAAAATTTATTTGGCCTGTGGAAGTAATGTAATCTGGAAAGTGGTGATCTTTCAATCTGGTCACATCTTCCACCACTCCAACTCTAAGAACACTTGCCTGCTCAACTAAAATAAGGCTACCTATTATAGTCTGCTAAAACTGAACAAAAGTCATCTTTGAATCTGAACAACAATCCTTGAGTACAACAAAAGCATTGAAGATTGCCAAATGAAACAAATGGGCAACCAACTTCCTATACCAAACGCATGACTTACGACCAGAACTGTAAGGCTCCAATCTCTGATCTATGTGCTTTTTGTAGCCTAAATACACACACGTTTTCACACTTCAGCAACCTGACCCCAAACAGCTGACGTATTTCATCATTAATGGTTGTCAGCATGTGGATATCTCTCTTGTCTGAACATTTCACAGCATCACTATGCAAGGCACTGCACTGGCCCCTCTAAAGATTTTTATATACAAGAAATTTTCAGCATTGGACCTAAAAACCCTACACCGCTACTAAAGGCAGGCAACATAGGGTGCAGCGTGTTTAGGGCAACTCAGAGTTCAGCAGTTCCAATGGGAAGCCTTCAAGCCCCAGGCTGCCATGCTGATTCCTCTTGCCGCACTATCGACACATCAGTGTTCTCCTCTAAAAGAGGCCCTTCCTCAGCACTGATAAAGGCTTCATAATCACGTGAGTTCTCTTGGACAGAAAATTCACCAGCAGAATCTTGGACTTTGTCCTCTGCCTCATATGCAGAGTCAATCACAGTACCATGGTCAGAGGAGGATTTAAAAAACAAACCAACAACCTGCTGAGCGGTTAACCTGTGGTTAGCCATAATCCTTACTAATAGAACACAACAAAAAAGTCAAAAATACCCAACACTGTGTAAAATGAGTAATAAACAAACTGTGGCTTTGTCAAACAGAACTTAAAACTACTGGCATATAGTAATCTGGAATAAAACGGCAATCATTCCAAAGTACACAAAAATATACTCAAGAACAATCCCACTTGCTAGCCTGAGACAGCAACGATCAACTGTACCTATTCCGCACATTTGCAGCAAACACCACAGAAGTCCCACTGGAAAGGAATCAAAAACACATTACACATATCACAAGGCAGTACAGAACATGCACATATCACTATGTTACTGTGAAAGACAATCACACAAAAAGCTAAAGATTCAAATATTAGTAAAACAGTCAAGACAAATTATACAAAGGAGCCAAGGAAACATGTTAGATGAAAAGATAACAAAATGAGTTGCTTACCAACCACAGCTGCAAAAACTATAGATCTGCCAAATATAAATGATAAACTATTAATTTAAAGGCACAGGTATTCCCCTGTTAGCACGATTTCTGTGTGGAAGTAGATACTGGGCCTGGCTGAGCTGTAGGAGGCTGTACTAAGAAAGGCACAGAGGAGGAGCAGAGCTGGGTAAAGAGCCTGGGACCAGCAAGATTACACTTCAGGATGTTGCACACTGACTCCACGCAGATCATCAGCTGCTAATGAGTGGCTGGTCAGCAGCTTGGCAAGCAGTGGCCTGACATAGTGGCGCTGAGCTCTGAAGCGTGAGGGGTGGCACCTGCCCTGATTAACTACCATTGCCTGGGCTCAGCACAGCACAACTATACCTGCTAGTCATAGCCAACATAAATCTACGCTCACACCCATAGCAAGGGACAGCCAGGACAGCAAAAAGGCCAGTATCATCAGTAATGGTGGCAATCCAGAACAGTAAATAAAGCTTATTTCCATAAGAAACTTCTTCAGCAAGCCCACCCAGACTCTCCAGACTCAATCAGGAGAAGGGAACCCAACGGAGTCCTAGCATCTACCCCTGCCCCCGCTGTAGATATAATATCGCTCATAACCCCCGTCCCCCAGAACAAATAGTAGACATACCAGGTATACCAACAACTAATAAATAGTACTGCCATAGACATATTACCTGAAAGTCCTCCGGATAATATGCTGACAGAAATTGACTTATCAACTAACACAATGGGGAAAGATCGAAGAGGCGAAAATATTACACATATTACAACTTGCCCTTCAACTTCCATGGATAGCTTACTGAAGACTCAAACCCTGCTAAAACACACAATCTAACTATGGCTGCTTAGATCCACAGCCACGGGGAAGAAAAGGCTGCACAGGACAAAAAAGCACAGGTGGCCGTAGCCTCAGGTTAACTGAACCAGCCGATCCTGAAATTTTTAAAAGGGGCAAATGGGGAACAGATGCTGGCCAGGGCTTATTCAGGGCTCTGCCTCACAGCAAGGATAAAAACACAATAAATACTATTGAGCCCTTGAGCAGCAGAAGTTTCAACTATTTGCAGACCATAGCTTCAAGAGGAGCACAAGTTTAATGGAAAACATTATTTCAAATGCCATCAAAAGACCAAAAATACCATTGAACAAGACACTCTATTGGCTTCCGTAAATGCCACTTTAGTTACTACTGCTAATGCAGTCTGAAAAACTGTAATTGCAACTTGACTTAATTCAAGCCCTGGAAACTTCAATCTTAAAAATAGAGCAAAAAAAGTCAGTTTCCTGGAAGAGAGGTTACAAAATGGTGGAGGCAAAGAAATCCCTTTCTTATCATGTTCTTGCCATCAGATTGTGAAGAAGCTGTGCACCTTACCTGATGCGCTGAACTTAATGATAATGAACATAAAATTGGTCTTAAGAAGCAGCCTTAGCAGGCCCGGCCAAAAACCAACAGATACAGAAACTGGCCAAACCGAGCAAAACGTGAGCTGCATACTGGATGCAGCTGACAAGAAAACTTCGCAGGAAATCTCCCAGTTGGGTATGATGTCACTAATGAAAGCTCTCACAAACCTTCTACACATAGCCTAGCAGTAAACCATGACCAGGGAGTCTCCCTAGCCCTTATAGCGCAGGAACTGATCCCAGAAGTGAAGATCAACATTTTGCTTGCCAATCTCAATGACAAAACAATATGTAGGAAGGTACCACCTGACTATGGTTGCCCCCAACTTTTTGCCCTGTGTTTTAGCTGGTTTTTGACATAGTCGACCTGGGACCCTGCCAATCAGGACCCCAGGCCTACTGCTCTCTCTGTAAAATGGATTCCATGTACCTTAGGTACATTTCCAATTGGTACTGGGCCACCTTATCAGACCCTGTAACTCAGGGCATAGGTGTACCCAGGGCCTACCAGGAGCTGAAGTATGTATTATGCCACCCCTGTCTGGCCTCCTAAATTTGACACAACTGGCTGCATGACAGCTGGGGCAAAGTCGTGTAATCACCCTTAGCTGTAGATATAGTATACCTATATCTAACCCTAAAAATGGACACACAGATTCCTATCAGTCACTCCTATGGCAGGCCTTGACAATCCTGAAGGCAGAGTGCTTGGAATCGTGTGAGATGGTGCTCTGGCATGAGCTGAGCCTGTCTGCAGCTTGCGGAACCAAGTACTAATAGCTGTTCCATGATATCGCATACCATATACTCTTAAGTGCATTATAATCCTCGCGGTTAAATGCTATCTTTGGTATTGCTTTATCAAAACATGTCGAGTAAGGTGTCATACGAATTGGAATACTAACCCCTCGCCAATTCTGGCGACGGGGTTAGCATTCCACCCTTCTAGAGGGACACGACATGTATGTAACTGTGAACCCCGGTTAAAGTTAAACGAAGCCTCAGCTCCACAAAATGGATGCTGCCACCACAGACACGAGTCTGACCTCCTGCTGCTGGGAGTCCTCCCAGCGAGGAGAGCTTGGACAAAGGGTTTCCTGTCCGGGGCGGTGCTAGCACCATCCCAGACAGAGTTTTGTGTATCCTGGGTAGGCAGGGCTTTACAGGAAGGTGACTGCTGAGTGGCACCCCGGTGCTCACTACGAATAGGCCGGTCAGAACCAGTTCCAGGGGCACACCAGCCCCTGGCCTGGGGAAAGTCCGGCATGGGAGAGGGGTGTAACCACCCTCCTCCTAGTCCCACCCATAGGCAGGACCTAGTCACCGGGTCAGCCCCTTTTCTTAGTATAAAGATAGGAGCGGGCCCCCTGTTCAAATTAGATCATCTTTGGAATCAAGACACGACTTTCTACAAAAGGACTTCAAGATTTCATCTTCAAGATTCTCCCTTGTGACTAAGGAGTAGTCACCCTGCATCCGCAGGCACCATCCAAGAACACTGCGGTCTGCTGCAAGTCCTTCCTCAGGAATCCGATGACACAGCTCGACGAGACCCGGCTTCCCTGGCACCTCTGACCTCTACTCACCTCTACAGCCAAGCTGAGAACCGTGAGTGCGACGAGACCTCGAGGGACCGACGATCGCCAAGACTGCACGACTTCTTTACAGCAAGCCCGCCGAGTAATCCACTGGTGAGTGCTTTGGGGTCCGAGAAGCCCCGACCCTGAGCAGCTCCAGCACCGAAGATCAGCCCTCCAGCATCTCCACGATCTGCGTGGGGCCCTTCTGCTTTTTGCTGCTCACCGCGTTGTTTGGCTACTAGCCCGCTGGCTTGTGGCCTTCCCAACGACGCCCGACGACATCACTGCTGCTGGTCTGGTTGCTCCAGACTGGCCCTTGCTCCCTTCCACAAGAGGAGCACCCCGGACCCTCCTGGTCCACTCAAGACGCCATTTTAGGTCCACCGCGTGGGCTTGAATTTGCCAAGGCTTTGTTGCCCAATCCTGGGTCTAGTGACACCGACAGCTTCATCCATCGTGGGACAGCTCGCTCCTCCATCCTGGTCGCCGACAACGCCTCCTGGTCCGTGAGATCTGCAGAGCCCAGCGTCGCCCACTCACCTAGTCGAGGTGACTACCATCCGGTGCCCTCCTGGTGCCACCTGACTACTGGCTAGTAGTCACGAACTTGGTCCCCTCTGCTTTCAGGTGTCATCCCTCTTCAAGATCCAGGCTTGGATCACTTCGAACTCTCTTCACTGGTCGCCTGCCAGCATCTTTCTTCCAGGCTCCTGGTCCGTCTACGAGGATTCCCGACGTCTTTTGAGACCTATGCAGCTGCAGCCCCTGGGCTAGGTAACTTCGGCATTTCGGTGCCCCAGCATAGCCTCACTATCCAAGGGTCAGAATCCACTTTCGTTTTCCTCCTACCAGGTCGGGTTCGCCCGAGAACACTAACTTTGCTTTTACTAGCTACCATAGACTTTGTCCCGCATCACGCGTGAGAGTGCACACTCTGCACCCGAGTCCCCTGGGTCTCCTAGAAGTAATCTAACGATTCTATAGTCAAGTCCTAGCGATTCCAAAGCCTATTAGTACTGTACTTACCTGCTAGTAATTTCGCATTCCACTTTCAGAGTATATGGTTTTCCGTGCCCCTCAGGCATTTGTATATACTGTGCTAACTTAAGTATTTTCGTAAGAGTTTTGTTTTGTGCTTAGTACCCTGTCCTCATAAAGAGTACAGGGCTGTTGTGATTCTAATAAATACACTGTTTATTTTCATAACACTTGTGTGGTGTCCTTTCACTTGGTGTTCAAGGGGTATATGTGTGGTATAACAGCTGGCTTAACACGCCCTCTAGAGCCTTTAGCCTTAGACTGCTCGTATCCACGCTACTAGGATAGCTGGTCTATAAGGTTGACTTACAACCAATCATCAATAAGGGTTGTTGGACTGATACATAGTGTTCACTAGAATAGTGACCACTGCATATCAGGCCACCTTCCCACATTGGTGAGCAGCGGTTGGGATTTGAGCTTGCTGTTGTTTTACCACACGTATCCTAAGAATATCTTGTTGAAAGATCACATAAGAACTTCAGCTAAATAACTTAGCTTAGAATACTCTGAGTTCTACTGAACCAGCTGTTGTAGCTCCTCAAGGCCTAGCACACCTTGGCTGCAACTCTTAGCAAGGGATCAGTAGGCAAACACATAGTGTAGGTAGGTGCATCACTTACACCACACTAGAATCAGCATGTCAGACAAAGGAGGAAACTCTGAGTCTCCCCTTGTGTCAGTGGACCCTCCACAGGTCCCCACTTCCAGATATGCTGCTCCTAGCTTCCAGGAGATGAGACAAGTGTGTACCTCCAGGAAACTAAAACAGGGGTCTAACCCCACAATTCCCTTTCTGATTGGTCTCTTAGAGACTTATGATGCCAGGAGGGCTGGTAACCCAGACCCTTCTAATCCAGATGGGAACATGCCTCCCCTAGAGGGAACCCGAGGTGATCCTGACCTAATCCACCTCACAGTTGAGACTGATGAAGGGGAGGAGGATGAGGATCTCTCAGGGGATGAGGCAGACAAGGGACAGGTAGAAGTCAGCAGACTAACCAGGTCCAACTTAAGCAGGCATGAGAATGGTACTAGGGGAACCCTGGGACCCCTCTCAGGCCAGCTTAACATTGGGAGTGGACGAGTTAGGTCTCTATCAAGAGGCTCTAACAGATCCATTCAAACCAATGGCTCTCAGAACTCTGCTCTGAGGAGGATGACCTCCCCTCAGAGGAGAATCTATGAAGCTAAGGAAAGGGAAATCAATCTGAGGATTGAAAGGGAAGAACTTGCCCTGGCCAAAGAAAGACTTGCCTTTGCTAGAGAGCAAGAATTGAGTGGGTCAAAACCCACTGGTGGCAGCATTATACCTAGCAATAGGGACAGGAGTTTTGATACAAGACACCTGAGTAAGATAGTGCCCCCCTTTAAACAAGGGGATGACATCCACAAATGGATAACTGCTTTGGAGAGGGCCTGCACTGTGCAGGGTGTTCCCCAAAGTCAGTGGGCAGCTATCTTGTGGCTCTCCTTTGAAGGTAAAGGTAGAGATAAGCTCCTCACTACTAGAGTTGAGGATGCTAACAATTATCAAGTCCTGAAGAATACACTGGTTGATGGGTTTGGTTTAACCACTGGACAGTACAGGATGATGTTCAGAGACACCCAGAAAACTCAGTCTCAGGATTGGGCTGACTTTGTTGATTGTGCCACTAAGGCTTTTGAAGGCTGGCTACTGGGTAGTAAGGTTACTGATTTTAAAGGATTGTACAATCTAATTATGAGGGAGCAAATCTTAAGTAATTGTCAGAACCAGTTATTACACCAGCACCTGGTAGACTCTGATCTGACCTCTCCACAGGAATTGGGTAAGAGGGCAGACAAATGGGTCAGAACCAGGGTCAGGCCTAAGAACCAGGGTGGTGACCAAAAGAAGGAATCAACCAAGCCTCAAGAGAAGGGTGGGGATAAATCCACAGAGAAGACTTCCCAAGGGCCCCAAAACTCCAACAAGGGTGGTGGGTCCCAGAACACTCCTTCAGAACAGAAGAAACCTTATTGTCATACCTGTAAACAGGTGGGCCATTACAAAAGTGATGCCAGTTTCCCTAAAAATAGCAATAAGGAAAACATACCCCCAGGTAATACTCCCAGACCTCCTGTTACCACTAGTGGTAATCCCCCAGGTGGTGGGAGTGCCCCCAAGAATATAGTGGGCATTACTTTGGGAAACCAGGAGGACTATGGCCTAGCCAGGTCCCCTAACAACACTCTTGTCTGTGAGACTGGCATGGGGTTTGCCAACTTCACTACTGGTCCCCACATTTTGGGAAAGTATAGACAAGAACTCCTAGTCAATGGTCAGAAAGTTGAGGCATTCAGAGACACAGGAGCCAGCATCACCATGGTGATTGACCATCTGGTCCCCTCTGCTCAACTGACCCCTGGTTTTACTTATCAGGTGACAGACATTCATGGAGTGAGAAGAAGACATCCCATGGCAGTAGTCAAGCTCAGCTGGGGTAATGTCACAGGGCCCATGAGAGTGGCAGTGACAGATTACCTACCTGTAGATTGCTTGCTGGGGAATGACCTGGAACTCTCAGCATGGGCTGAGGTGGAGAAAGAAACTCACTCCAGGATGATAGGCCTACCCAGAAAGGTTAGTGGGGCAGTAATAGCTACAGCCCCAGTCCAAGCACCATTCCTCCCTGAAAAGGTTGGAAGAGCAGTGGTAGCCACTGCCCAGGCTCAGACAGACTTTCCTGAACAGGATAGGAGGGCTGTGACAGTCACAGCCCAAACACAAACTGAGTGTCCTCCTGAAAAGGTTGGCAAGGCTGTAATGGTCTCAGCCTCCACTCAAACAGATAGTGTTGTGAAGCCTGAAACAATGGATCACTCCACTCAGACAGAGAGCAGTGAGGAGGAAGAGAAATCTCCCTCCCACCAGACTTTAGGAAAGGATCAGCCTCCTCAGGGAACTGATCTGACCCCTTGTGAAGGAACTGCCCCAGAGGTAGTCAGGCCTAGCCTGGCAGAGCCCCTGATGTCAGTGGACCCTTCCAAGGTGGGACCCAGTCTGGAGCAGGTAACCTGCCCCTCTCTACCCTGCCTCAGCCAGCCCAGGGCTGAAGAGGTCAGGGAGGCCAGTGGTGGACCCCAAAGGGCCCCCTGTCCAGAACTCCTTAATCACCAGGTTAGGATCACTGAAGCTGGTAACCCTAGCCAAGTGAAAATAAATCAGACTCCTGAGGGATCCCCCTTAAAAGTAGTTAGGGACCTCCCACAGCTGGACACTGTTGGGCACAGCCAAACATGGGGCCTAAAAACCCCAAACCTGACCTGTCCCTCCAGTAAGCCAAACAGAGGGACTCAGCCTCCAGCTTTAGGTAGCCAGAGGCTGACCCTGAGAGCTCAGTGCATCTCAGCTAAAGAAAGAAAGGCACACATGATGAATGGTGATTGGAGGAAGTTGAGCCCAAAGGTAGAGGAGCCTCACTTCAGTACTCCATCCCAGCATCAGCCTTTCTCTTTCCCAAGACACACCAAAGACAGAGATTCCCTATAGTGGAGACCCTCAGATACCCTTAGGGTGAGGGGTTGCTTAGTGGACCATGACACAGGGGGAAACCAAGCCAGAGCTGGTCCTTCCTTATGTGGCCACTTAGGTATTAGAGGCATACCTGGACAAGGATAGCCTTATCTCCTTTCGTTTGGGGGGGTTGTGTAGGAAGGTACCTCCTGACTATGGTTGCCCCCAACTTTTTGCCCTGTGTTTTAGCTGGTTTTTGACATAGTCGACCTGGGACCCTGCCAATCAGGACCCCAGGCCTACTGCTCTCTCTGTAAAATGGATTCCATGTACCTTAGGTACATTTCCAATTGGTACTGGGCCACCTTATCAGACCCTGTAACTCAGGGCATAGGTGTACCCAGGGCCTACCAGGAGCTGAAGCATGTATTATGCCACCCCTGGCTGGCCTCCTAAATTTGACACAACTGGCTGCATGACAGCTGGGGCAAAGTCGTGTAATCACCCTTTGCTGTAGATATAGTATACCTATATCTAACCCAAAAAATGGACACACAGATTCCTATCAGTCACTCCTATGGCAGGCCTTGACAATCCTGAAGGCAGAGTGCTTGGAATCATGTGAGATGGTGCTCTGGCATGAGCTGGGCCTGTCTGCAGCTTGCGGAACCAAGTCCTAATAGCTGTTCCATGATAACGCATACCATATATTCTTAAGTGCATTATAATCCTCGCGGTTAAATGCTATCTTTGGTTTTGCTTTATCAAAACATGTCGAGTAAGGTGTCATACGAATTGGAATACTAACCCCTCGCCAAATCTGGCGACGGGGTTAGCATTCCACCCTTCTAGAGGGACATGACATGTATGTAACTGTGAACCCCGGTTAAAGTTAAACGAAGCCTCAGCTCCACAAAATGGATGCTGCCACCACAGACACGAGTCTGACCTCCTGCTGCTGGGAGTCCTCCCAGCGAGGAGAGCTTGGACAAAGGGTTTCCTGTCCGGGGCGGTGCTAGCACCATCCCAGACAGGGTTTTGTGTATCCTGGGTAGGCAGGGCTTTACAGGAAGGTGACTGCTGAGTGGCACCCCGGTGCTCACTACGCATAGGCCGGTCAGAACCAGTTCCAGGGGCACACCAGCCCCTGGCCTGGGGAAAGTCCGGCATGGGAGAGGGGTGTAACCACCCCCCTCCTAGTCCCACCCATAGGCAGGACCTAGTCACCGGGTCAGCCCCTTTTCTTAGTATAAAGATAGGAGCGGGCCCCCTGTCCAAATTAGATCATCTTTGGAATCAAGACACGACTTTCTACAAAAGGACTTCAAGATTCTCCCTTGTGACTAAGGAGTAGTCACCTTGCATCCGCAGGCACTATCCAAGAACACTGCGGTCTGCTGCAAGTCCTTCCTCAGGAATCCGACGACACAGCTCGACGAGACCCGGCTTCCCTGGCACCTCTGACCTCTACTCACCTCGACAGCCAAGCTGAGAACCGTGAGTGCGACGAGACCTCGAGGGACCGACGATCGCCAAGACTGCACGACTTCTTTACAGCAAGCCCGCCGAGTAATCCACTGGTGAGTGCTTTGGGGTCCGAGAAGCCCCGACCCTGAGCAGCTCCAGCACCGAAGATCAGCCCTCCAGCATCTCCACGATCTGCGTGGGGCCCTTCTGCTTTTTGCTGCTCACCGCGTTGTTTGGCTACTAGCCCGCTGGCTTGTGGCCTTCCCAACGACGCCCCACGACATCACTGCTGCTGGTCTGGTTGCTCCAGACTGGCCCTTGCTCCCTTCCACAAGAGGAGCACCCCGGACCCTCCTGGTCCACTCAAGACGCCATTTTAGGTCCACCGCGTGGGCTTGAATTTGCCAAGGCTTTGTTGCCCAATCCTGGGTCTAGTGACGCCGACAGCTTCATCCATCGTGGGACAGCTCGCTCCTCCATCCTGGTCGCCGACAAGGCCTCCTGGTCCGTGAGATCTGCAGAGCCCAGCGTCGCCCACTCACCTAGTCGAGGTGACTACCATCCGGTGCCCTCCTGGTGCCACCTGACTACTGGCTAGTAGTCACGAACTTGGTCCCCTCTGCTTTCAGGTGTCATCCCTCTTCAAGATCCAGGCTTGGATCACTTCGAACTCTCTTCACTGGTCGCCTGCCAGCATCTTTCTTCCAGGCTCCTGGTCCGTCTACGAGGATTCCCGACGTCTTTTGAGACCTATGCAGCTGCAGCCCCTGGGCTAGGTAACTTCGGCATTTCGGTGCCCCAGCATAGCCTCACTATCCAAGGGTCAGAATCCACTTTCGTTTTCCTCCTACCAGGTCGGGTTCGCCCGAGAACACTAACTTTGCTTTTACTAGCTACCATAGACTTTGTCCCGCATCACGCGTGAGAGTGCACACTCTGCACCCGAGTCCCCTGGGTCTCCTAGAAGTAATCTAACGATTCTATAGTCAAGTCCTAGCGATTCCAAAGCCTATTAGTACTGTACTTACCTGCTAGTAATTTCGCATTCCACTTTCAGAGTATATGGTTTTCCGTGCCCCTCGGGCATTTGTATATACTGTGCTAACTTAAGTATTTTCGTAAGAGTTTTGTTTTGTGCCTAGTACCCTGTCCTCATAAAGAGTACAGGGCTGTTGTGATTCTAATAAATACACTGTTTATTTTCATAACACTTGTGTGGTGTCCTTTCACTTGGTGTTCAAGGGGTATATGTGTGGTATAACAGCTGGCTTAACACGCCCTCTCGAGTCTTTAGCCTTAGACTGCTCGTATCCACGCTACTAGGATAGCTGGTCTATAAGGTTGACTTACAACCAATCATCAATAAGGGTTGTTGGACTGATACATAGTGTTCACTAGAATAGTGACCACTGCATATCAGGCCACCTTCCCACACAATACCTGAAAAAAACCAATGGTCCGTTGCCTTTTCAAAAAGAGCAAAAATAGACTAAAGGAGGCCAGAAGCAAAGCAGAGAAAAAATGTTTTTCAAATCAGCTTCCACCCAAGCAAATAAGATTAGCAAATTACTTGCCTAGTGTGTACCCACTGTTCAACGGCAATTGATAAATGAAGAACGTATTAAAATCCCTTCAATCGTCTGCTCCCCTCTCCACACAATCCTGGCTTTACCACCCACCCTACCTAAACCAGACACAGACCATATCATGGCACAAAGTACAGCAATACAACCCACTATGCAAGAAACATATTCAGAGATGATGCAATTATCAATCATTCAAGAGCAGAAGGGAACCTTGCCCAGAAAAAGAGGACACATGATAAAAGACCCTGAATCAGAGCAATCAACACCACCCCCATCTCATGGCACTATGACATTAACTTTCTCGCCACTCAAGCAAAACTTAAGTTTCATCACTGATCGAATGCCTCCATCTCGACCTTCAGTCTCCATTACCCAAACTCAGAGGGTGCAGCAACCATTAGGTCAGGTGTCAACACAAGTTCTGCAGGAAGTGATCTCACTCTCAAAAGAAAGTGCTGATCCACAGTGAATTGTCCTTGCTCAACAGGATTAGACCAACTACCAATGATTATCTCCCCCTCGTTCAAACCCATAAGAATGTCAAATAAAAATATTCTCAGGTAAGGACCAACCGACTAAACTGGCCCTCATTCTATACTATCCCTTGGAAGGGAGTCACGAAATACTGAATCGCTCCAATTTATTAAGGCTGTTTTAGGCCATTCCCACCCAGTCCAAAATAATGTCTAAGGACATTCTGAGTGTAGAGTTTAAATCCACCCAGAGTGCAGTAATGAGAGGGAAGCAACAGTCTTAACACTAAACACATACCCACTGGCAGAAGCCATATTAGACTGCAAGCTTATTCCTGGGGACTAGGGCATAAGAATCTCTTAAATCTCTCCACCCAAATTTGCAGTGCCATTAAAAAGGCTACTCAATCTTTCCAACCCAAAAGCTCACCCCTAAGTATACCAAGGGGGACTGGGCACTTGCTATGCTATCCACTGTCAGAAAACATACATATAGCTTGAACCTATTCATCCACAAGGGACCCCATCAGGAAAATTGCATCAGGACAAATTGGGAGAGAACACAAACACCAAATGGACGAGGATTTGGTGCCACATACCTTGTCCACAGGGCCGGACTGGCTACTGGGCATTTTGGAATGCTCCTGAGCTGGGGCCTGATTTTGTTGATGGGGACCTGTGTGTACGAAATTCATTTTGCTTTAATTATTTCGAAGTACATGCAGGTCTCCATGAACGAAATCAGCCCCCACCGCAGGGAAATCAGCACCCAGCTCAGCAGAATTCCAAAACGCCCGGTAGTCAGTCTGGCCCTGCTTGTCCAGAAAAACAACAGCTTATTTCTAGCAGTAAGAAGTGCCCACCAAAGTCTAAACAACTCCTAACTCTTCTGTCATGGAACATAGCTGGGCTATGAAAACTATTAAGTTTAAACACTGTAAAATCACTACTAATGGCATCTGATGTACTCTGCTTACAAGAAATGTGGTCATTAGCATCATTAACAATTGCTGGCTTTCGAGGGGTCCATCAAGTAGCAAAGAAAAAAACATCTTTGGGAGGCCATCGGAAGGCTTGTCAATGTACCTTAACTTGAATATGAAATTAACAATGACTCCAATTCCAACGCCAGATGAGATGCTTCAAGAGCTCATACTGGAGAGACTAAATACATCTGCCTCCCGAATTAAGATCCTCCTGACTAATGTCTACTTTAATAGCTTTGACTGAGCCATCTGAGAAACAATCTGGATCATATTCTTTGCGATATTGTAAGTCATGAAAAAAAAATCTGTGGTGACTTCATCCTGCGATACCTAGGGTCTCTCAGTGTCAACTGTTTACCTCTAAATCCCTTAAGCATACAACTAAATAATATTTGTATTAAACATGGACTTCAGTACACACAGACCATTGCTAATAACCTTGAGCCATCAACACAGCGTTTGAAAATGTTCAGGGGGATCAGCATTATTGACTATGTTCTTTCCACTGAAAAACATATGAACCGCCTCGAGAGCTTCAAAGTACACACCTCAAATGAGAGTGATCACCTTCCCTTCCATACAATTTTTAACCTTCGCCTATCCAATTACGAAGGTCGCAAGGCACTGGGTATCTCCCACAATGTTGAATCAGCACACTTAATCCATAGAATAAAATGGGGCCCGTTCAAACTCCAGAAATTAAAAACATGGAAAGACTCTACCCGACAGTCCCTTCAGGCCCAAAGTGGTGGATACCTATTAACTAACTGAGTACCCATAAACAGGGGAATTCATGAATCACTGGATTCTTGCCCAGGTCACGGGTGATTTCAGTCAAAATCCTTTAACAAAAATCAATCTATAATGTCTATCTCACGGCTTATGCACAAGCTGACGAAGCCATGCAAGTAAACTCAGACCCAACAAGAAAAAACTGCTTTGCAACTGGAACTTCAAGGCACAAGAAAACAACATAAGCAAATGGTATGGCAGGACAAAAATCTGCAGAGGGACAAGGATTGGTACTATGTCTACTTGATTATCAGCAAGCACAAACAGCCCGATTTATGGAGGCATATCAAAAACACAATACACCAGGATGTCTTAAGGAGTAACTCCATTAATGTAGCCATGTGAACCACACATGTACAAAAGCTATATGTAGTTGAGCAACCAAGAGTCTTTTCACTTGAAACCTTAGCACCTGTTGGCCAGTGAAATTGCTGTGACCCCAAGTATACGACCAATTACACTACAAAATGATTACATAAAACACAAGTTTGAGGAGCACCTGGCCCAAATGGACTGTTCAAAGAAGATCCAGCACTATGACCTGCAATTTAAGTTCCATCAGGTGCCTGACAGCTGCACCCAATTTTTTAAAAAGGGCTACAGGCAGAACCCCATTAACTATCTCATGATTGCCTTATTGGACACAGAGGCCAAGATCTCTGCCTTTGCAATTTTAAAAGACCTTGAGACTTGGGCAACAACAAACGCAATAATCCCATTTTGTGAAACAGGCTTTAGACCCAACTGTTCCACATTGGATAATATAATTACTCTATCTTACCTCGTCCACCAGGCGAATAGCCAAAAATCTTCAGCTCTATATGCATGCTTTGTGGACTATTCGTTAGCATTCAACCTGGTGCACAGGGTTATTTTATGAAGCAAACTCCAGGGGTAGGGCACACCAAGTGACCTGCTTAATGCTAATATATCATTATTCTCATCAACTTGGGTGAGGGTTAAGCTCTAAGACACCTTGTTAACCGGAAAGATGAACACTAACCAAGGACTAAATCAAGGGTGCGTTTTGGCTCCAATGCTGTTTAATCTATATACATCGGAGATGTCTCGGGCACTCAACAACGCTAACCTAATTCCCCAGGAAATAGGCAAAACTAGGATCACGATATTGGGGTATGCAGACGACATTGTTCTGCTCGACAACTCATAAATAGGAATCCAAAGGGCCCTAAACACTCTACACATACACAACACAGCAAATAAGATGATAGTAAACGCTACCAAAACAAAAATGATATTATTTGGAAGGACGCAAAAGCAAACAACTTGCACTTGCTCTCTGGGGCCTCAAAAATCACAGAAGCAAAATCTTATAACTATCTGGGCACATGGTTTTCGGAAAATTGTGCACCTAACACATACCTGTGCCACTTAAAGTATATGGCTGCATTAATTCCCACCAGACTCTGCCAATTGCACACAACCTTTGAAAGCCCCACCTCGGCCCCAATTCGAAAAATGCTCAGGGCCATATTACCATCCACAATCACATGCGGCTGCGAGGCCTTTCTGGCCCAACTGATTAAAACCATGAAAAAACGACATCTAAAAGCCTATAAAAGAGTGTTTAAGCTGCCTTAGTACACCAGGGTATCTCTGGTGAAACTTGAATTTGGACTGGAGGGTATTGAAGGGGTATTGAATGGACTAGCATGGGGTCCTTTCTAAAATACTGTTATAGATGAATCACGGCTACGTCTGCACCTGAAATTTATTTTGCAAAATTTATTTAAAATTAAAAACAGCCCTTGGTCAACCTATTCAATGGCAGCAGCAGTCTCTCTTCAAATAAATCTGACTGGTCTAAATACCTTATCACCTACTCACACTGCAGTAAAAAGCATACTGAAAAAACAGATACAATTCCTCTCGAATACTGCAGATATGCAGACATGATGATGCTAGGAGTGTAGCTGCGGGTGAGCTACGTGAGGAATTGGCCATTTTACAACTCAGGTTAAAATCTGACTCTCCTACCCATTTGAAGGGCCATCTGCTAGACCCCATTTTTGCAAATTGGGAGGAAATAGTTGGTAATTTTCCTCTCCCTGTTGTATGGACAGACCATTTCCTGGATTCTTTTTTTATGAGGCTGCCTGGGCCTATGGTATTGGAGAAAGCTAAGAGGGGAATAGTATGCTGGAAGTGGGCCGGCTTTTCGCAGGAAAAGTTGAATAGTGCCCTTTCTCAGGTGGGTTTACCAGGGGGTATAGATGCCGATAGTGCATGTGGAAACTTGGACAGACTTATTAAGGAGGCTCTGATTAGCACCGCCCCCTGGGTACATAAAATACCGGGAAGAGCACAAAAATCTGCTCTGTGGTATACCCCCACCCTGAGATCGGCAATAGCAGACTATAAACGCCTGGAAAGGCAGTGGAGAAAAAACTTCTCGGACCGGGGGAAGAAGGAATATAAAGATATGCTGAAGAGATATCATGGGCTCATTAGGAAGGCGAAGGCAGCCTACTACCTGGAGAGAATTGGGTCGGCGGATATTTCGACAAGGGAACTGGTTAGGGTTTACAAGGAGATTTCCTCCTGAGCTAGGTCGGCTGCTCCTGCTGTGGGCTCAGAAGAACTATGCAATCACATGGCAGATTTCTTCTCTGACAAGTTGGAGAAAATGTATTCCACCTTTCCTGACTCCGCCCAAGTAGGACACGAGACCTGGGAGGAGGCAGAGTATGCCTGGGAGGGTGAAGGGTTGGATAGCTTCACCGTTCCTCCTCCAGAGGTGCTAACTAAAATTTGTATTAGTGTTAAGTCGGGTTCTCCGAGAGACCCGGCCTCCCCTAAAGTGCTTAGAGGGAGTTGGGAAGTCTTGGAGCCATACATCAGACACCTTGTGGAGGTCTCATTTAGGACAAGCACAGTGCCAGGATTCTGGAAGGAAGCAGTAGTCCTCCCGCTACCTAAGAAACCGCATATAGGCCCTGACCAATTGGACAATTTGCCGCCAATCTCTCTTCTGCCGTACTTTGCCAAGGTTGCGGAGAAAGTGGTTAACATGCAGCGTACGGCGCATATTGGGAAATTCAATCTCCTGCATTCCACTCAGTCGAGATTCTGGGCCTGTCATTCGACAGAATCTGCCCTGCTTTTTGCCACAGACACCAGCAGGCAATTTGTGGATGCAGGCCAGAAGGCAGCCTTAATCCTGTTGGATTTAAGTGCCGCCTTTGACACTGTTGCCCATCACACTCTGGTACAGTGTCTGAGGAAAGGAGGGGTGTCTGGCAGTGCACTGAGCTAGAGGAGATAGTTTCTGTTCAGCGCAGTTTTCAGTTGAGGTAGAGCTCCCAATATTCAAAGTCATCAAACTGAGACAGGGGGTGCCACAGGGATCGACCCTGAGCCCGATCCTGTTCAACCTTTATGTGGCTCCTTTAGCCGAGATTAATGATGGGTTTGGGATTAGGGTTGTGTCCTATGCCGATCACACTCAATTGGTGGTCCGCCTAACTCAGGCGCAGGATACAGCATCCTACAATTTCGTGTCATTTTTGCAAGAGCTGGCAGCATGGATGGCCAACAACTGCCTGAAATTGAATGGCAATAAGACAAAGGTGCTTGTGGTAGGGAGAGCCCTGTTGGTGTGGTCTTCGGTCTGGTGGTCCCAGAGTTTGGGGCCCACCCCTACCCCCTGTGCTCAGGCGAAGAACTTGGGGGTATGGCTAGTCACAAAACTCTCCTTTGAGTACCAAACCATGGCAGGTGCATGTTTTGGAGTCCTGTGGAGCGTGCGTAAACCCTCAATATGTTGCCTACCGCAGCCAGGAAGACCATGGTTCATGCCCTGGTGACATCGCGCCTGGATTATGGCAATATTTTATATCTAGGTGCAACAACGAAATGTATGCATAGACTACAGGGTGTGCAGAACGCAGCAGCTTGTCTGGTTCTCATGCGCCCGAGGAGGGCCTCTTCGAAGGCAGCGCTTGATCTCCTCCATTGGCTGCCGATAAGAGAAAGGGTCTTATTCAAAGCACTGTTTGCGACCGAATTATTTAGGGCACGGCTCCTTCTTATTTATCTGAGCTACTCACTCCTTATCTTCCAACACGACAACTAAGATCAAGTAGGACAAGTTTGGTGTGTGTTCCAGCGATTAAGAGAGCAAGGATGGGTGGGCGCTCGTTCCGCTTTCTGGCTGCTCAGCAATGGAACAGACTCCCCTTGAGTGTCCGGATGGAGGCCCGGGAGTGGATCTTCAGGAAAAAATTGAAAACGCATCTCTTCCCTCTGGGATAGCTAGAACTGGTTAGGTTAGGTTGTGGCTATCTGAGCAGTTGCACAGTCACGCGGGGACACACTGGCAGAGTGTAACCATGCGCTCTATAAATGTGACTATTATTACATGTAAAATATCGAGCCCACACTGCTGCTACGGGCCCTGGAAGCCTCATATAACGACTGCCATGTTGACCTGTAGGCACAATCTCATCTTTTATTGTACAATTGGAATAGCCTGTTTAACCCAAATTATGGCGGTATGGATGTTGGCATTACAAATTAAAGACTTTAACTCAAACTGGCCACTGCTCTCTAATATTGTTAAGTGCAAACTATGCGGCTATAAATTTGAAACAATTACACATCTACTATGCTGCTGTCAGTCGCTGCTACACTTTCAGCAAACACTATTAAAGCACTTTTTTAAATCCATAGCATAATAACATGTAACAATGCAATGAATTGGATGTTTAGCACCATGGTCCCCGTTGAACTGGAAAGAATTGGTAAATTCTTTAAAGCAGTGCAGGACCTCCTTAAAAAAACGCAACAAATTCTGGAGATGACTGCTGTTTGATAACTTTTACTTTCCGTACCATGGACTTTAGGCACCTGATACTCTGACTTTTTTGTAATTGAGTTATAACAACTGCTACTTATCCAACACAATTGTAGTAGATTTTATTTTTTGATAGTACAAGTTAGACAGCCCTTTCATGATATACTGTTTTTTTATATCTTTTTTTTATTTTGGTTTTAAACAGTTAAATTGTTAAAAAGCTAAACTAAGTTGATCGCAGACTGCGAGTTCCACTCTTAGGTACTATGTGTACTATGTGTTAGTCATGTTAGAGGGCATTGCAATGTTTTACATTGTTATGATTTTAATTAACTACACAATGAAATCTTGTACCAGTACCAGTGACACCACCAAATAGAAGAAAACCTTTCCCCAGAAGCAGCTCCCTCACCATATATAAAACCTTAACCTCTGGTGAAACAAGTGTTCCCACACAACCTGAAGTATAACCAACTCAAAGAAATACAACAACCTGAATAATATGGCCCCCAAGGGAGAGATCCGTGCCCAAGGGGACACACCCATTTTAAACACAATTCCAAGATGGCTAGTTGGCTTCCGCCCTATTCCCACAAATGGCAGACTGGCCTGAAAACAGACGATATTCCCTCTGAGGTAGGTGGAATACCAAAACAAAATTATCCCCCAAGGGAAGCGACCCCTGCCAAATGTGCTCAAATTATCACGCAGCTCGGTGCCACAAAACACCTTGATGCGCTGCGCTGCGCTGCGCTGCAAGATAGTGCGCTGGCGCACAATGTGCAGCGTAGCACCAATGCAGGCACCCAAGCACCATGGTGCACCATGGTGCAAGGGTGCCTGCATTGTAAGGGACAACTTCCTGCACAAAAACAATCCTCTGAGGCATTTCTCTCTTTCCAGGTGAAAACAAGGAAAAATGAAGATATTTCGCCTAAATACGTCGCCCCGGAGACGCATTCCCAGATCTACTAGTAAAGGTAAATCTGGGAATGCACCAAAATCCATGGGTGGTGCATGGGAATACCTATGCTCCACCTGTGATGTGCCTCCCTGGGGCGGAGTAACACAATGCAGTAGTTTGCGATGCATTGTGTTACTCTAGATTTATCAAGCATGCAGTGCCACACAAGGTGGCCTTGCGAGGCTTGATAAATCTCACTAAGGGCCTCATTAAAAGCCATCTGACAGCGCCTCTGTGGTTTTTCACCCGACATCAGAGGTTTCCGTCTCACCGCCGTATTACGATACTCGCAATCGGAGGGAAACTCATACAGAAATTCTACTCCACTCCGTCATGCGGAGATCAGAAATGTAATCCTCAAATGGCAGCAAAGCCAGCCTAGGCTCCGCCGACAGGGTTAAAATTTCACTTTCCGCCTGCCCTTTCATGGCAGTCCACCCGCCATGAAAAGAAAGGAGGAGAGTAACTTTGTGGGCCCCCCTACAGGGTCCCCTAGCCCTCCACTATAGGACCTGGGGGTACCTGGGCTGCCCTAATTTACATCCCTGCACCATGTTGCAGGAGCGCATTGTGCCTGCCACAAGGTGCGGGGATGTTTAAACTGTAAAAAATACGGGCTCCGATCGCCAGCACTGCAGTCAGATCGTAATTTGGGAAACTGGATCTCGGACTGCTTATTGGGCGGTCCCTCTTCCGCTACAAGGCCGTTCAGACGCTCATCTGACCGGCATTATAATTGTCCCTTTAGTGATTGCGTCACCCTTGTGCCCCTTTGCGTTGCACAAGGACGACACAACTGATTGATAAATTTGACCCATAATCGCTGGGCTTCGGGCTTAATAAAAACAATATAGCCTCCCTCCCAAGGGAAGAGACCCCCCCCAAGGTAGATGGGCCTAAAAGTGGCTAATCTGCCTTCTGGGGCAGGCAGAACACAAAACAAATTATCCTCCAAGGACAGCAACCCTTGCCCAAGAGGTCGATCCCCACAATTTAATAAAAATATATTCCCTTGCATCTAGCTGGCTTTAACCCCCCCCCACCACTGTGAGCCAGATCAACTAAAACAAAATGATCGAACTAGTCCCCAAGTGGAGCCGAAACATGGATACAATACATTACCCTCAAGTGGGTTGACCCTTGCCCAAGGAGTCGCTTCCCGCAATTTAATCAAATGAAATCCCTGGTGTCTAGTGGGTGTCGATTTCCAAGGGGTGATTGTCCAAAAAAATAAAAACAGCCAAAGTAGTACCAAGGGAGGGGGGGGACGGGGGCTGAAACATTACCATAATGGTTTGCCCCTAAAGAAAGAGATCCTTGCCCATGGGTTCGATCCGCTCAATTTCAAAATAGAATCCCAGGCATCTAGTGGGTTTGGACCCCCCAGGGGCAGATTGCCTAAAAAGAACAACTGAACTGAATAACAGGGATAAAAGATGCCCTGGAGGGGGGCAACCTTTCTCTCAGGGGACGCTTCCCTAACAAACAAAAAAACCCTGGTGGTCTAGTGTACTGGATTCCTGCTTCACAATCATCGCCCATCCTGCGACCATGGAGCAGGATTCCGCTTCATGCATCTGATGAGGTTTGTGCACCGCGTGCGCTGACATCATTAGATCGCCAAGTGGGACGTCGGGGGCAGCAGAAGTGCTTCTGCTTCCACCTCCAATGGATCCATGATGCGGTGGGTCTGTGGGGGGAGAGCCAACACTTCCAACTTGGGTGCGTGATAGAGGGCCTGGAGTCATCCTCACCACACACCCACCGTGGCTGAGGACTGCTCCAGGCCGTCCCGAGCACCCAAGGTGTTAATTAACTTAGTCAGCCTTTACTTTCCCCCAACTATGGTGTTTTCACTAAGAAATATTGTAGTGGTCAAGTGTTTTGATTTTAACTTCATAGTTTTATGTATATGCACATCACTTACGGCCTGATTTAGTAGTAGGCAGACGGATTTCTCCGTCACAATGGTGATGAATATCACTCCCACCGTAATATAAATCTCTAAATATTTTACTCCGGAGTCACATGGAGCCACAATCCTTCTGTGAGGTGTCAAAAATGTAATCAGTGGGTGCTCTGTTTAACCTATCTACTGCAATTGGAAAAATCCCTTTTGCTCCACTGTTAGTGATTTATAAAAGGCATGGTGTGCCTGTGGAACAGTAAAATACAGAAGCTTGGGGCTATGCAAATACACAGTTGGTGGTGTTAAAAGAGATCATTGCTTTTGGTGCTTTTTTTGCCTTCCTCTCTCTAGCTCCAGCTCTTTATGTCATACGGAGCTGGGACTTATGTACTTAGATAATTCTATTAAACTAGCCCCCCTTTTACTTTGGCTTTCTGTTTGGTTTAATCCATATACAAGCATAAACCGGTTTATTATCAGCTAGTGCTTAGGTTTCGATAAGGGCTTTAATATTCCCTGACTCTCATATGTTAAGATTGCCTTGGAGGGTTTGGGTCTGCCTAAGCTTTTTACCGACCCTTCTACCATTTGCAAGACTGATAGATTGAAAGAAAAGCAACCGTTTTTGGATAAAAGGAGTTTGGTTGGGAAAACGAGGGACTGAGTAGTCAGAAAATATGAAATATGAACATATGTTATGTTACTGACACCTCTGAGAATGAGACCCTTCTTATTAAAGGTAGCAGGTCACTGGGAATGAGCTCTTTTAAATCGTTTTAGGATTGGGGCCGCTTGTTTTCCCTTGGGACAATATGATTGCAATAATATCAGTGTATTTCCAAGTGATGAGCATTCTGATCAGATACAATTGCACCTTGTTTTCTTTTGTACATTTTATGGTATTTATTCAAAACATGTTTTAACACCTTTCCTGAAACTATATAATTTTGTTCAATGTAGGCTAGCACTGCATCTTTTACAGATTTTGAATAGGGGTGATGTTTGCGTTGCCGTAGGTTCATTTTTTAAAATCTGTCATGAAATGCTCTTTTAATTGTATTCATTCTTATTGTACTTTTATGATTACAAATGCAATCAAATAACGGTTATTTTTGAATACTGCTCTAGTCTTTCCTCTATTAACCCCTTCGATATTTTATTCCCCATAGCTGTCGGCTTTAAGGGTGTAGTTGTTGAGATGGCAGCCAAAGACTCCATGAACAGGTCTTAGTTATATAACTTACTTCGCACAGATTGGAACTTGGGCCCACATGCATCAATATCGGCTTTTGCGATTTCTAAATTGCGAAAAATAGCGATTCGCAATTTAGAAATCGCAAAAGCCTATGCATGATTATTTTTTCCTTTTTTATGCAATTCGGTAAAAATCGCTATTTTTACCGAATCGCATAAAAATGCGAATTTTCAAATTGCGAATTCGCATTTCCCATTCATTCCTATGGGCCAAAATGCCCATAGGAATGAATGGGAATTGCGAATTCGCAATTTGAAAATCGCAATTCATCAATCCATTTCAAGGGTGGAGAGGGGGGTCTAAATGACCCCCCCATGAACCCCTGAAATGTATTTTTCGCATCATGTTGCACACACACATGTCCTAAGGACATGTGTGTCCGTAACATGAATGTTTTAAAAATGCATTTTATGCGTTATTTACACTTTTTGCAAATTTACCGAGTGGTTCAACTACTCTGTAAATTTATACCTCTAATTGCGAATTCGCAATTTAAAAAGTAATCATGCATTGCTTTTAAGAAATCGCAAATTTGCGATTTCTTAAAAGCAATCGCAATTTTAGAAATCGCAAAAATGTTGCGATTTCTAAAATTGCTTGATGCATCCAAAAAAGCATTTTTGGAATCGCAAACGGACGATTTTAAGGAATCGCACCGTTTGCGACTCCAAAAATGCTTGATGCATGTGGGCCTTAATGTCCACATGTACAACTATACAATGAAAGAGCTTCCTTGACACATGGCTCACAAGAACTTATTTACATAGGGACAAGCTCCAACACCAGCTTGTTCTCTGTCATTGTTTTAATTATTTTACTTTTTTGATGTAAGACAGTTGCTACTAGTACCATTAAGAGGGGGAGAAGCCAAAGACCGCGCCGTGAGGGAAACGGCTGGAAAAGGGCAGCGCACTTACCTGCCGCAGACACCGCCGTGAGGGCAACGGCAGAGGACACCACAGCACCCCTTGCAGCGCCGTGAGGGCAACGGCCACAGTCCACTACTACCACCAAAACTACGTTTCCCAGGTGCCCCGGGGCTCACCGGCGCACCGGTGACGTCGGAGCCAGCGCCCGGGGGCGCTATTAAACACGGGAGCGCCGTAGCGCTCAGAGGGGGAGAAGCCAAAGACCGCGCCGTGAGGGAAACGGCTGGAAAAGAGCAGCGCACTTACCTGCCGCAGACACCGCCGTGAGGGCAACGGCAGAGGACACCACAGCACCCCTTGCAGCGCCGTGAGGGCAACCGCCACAGTCCACTACTACCACCAAAACTACGTTTCCCAGGTGCCCCGGGGCTCACCGGCGCACCGGTGACGTCGGAGCCAGCGCCCGGGGGCGCTATTAAACACGGGAGCGCCGTAGCGCTCAGAGGGGGAGAAGCCAAAGACCGCGCCGTGAGGGAAACGGCTGGAAAAGGGCAGCGCACTTACCTGCCGCAGACACCGCCGTGAGGGCAACGGCAGAGGACACCACAGCACCCCTTGCAGCGCCGTGAGGGCAACGGCCACAGTCCACTACTACCACTAAAACTACGTTTCCCAGGTGCCCCGGGGCTCACCGGCGCACCGGTGACGTCGGAGCCAGCGCCCGGGGGCGCTATTAAACACGGGAGCGCCGTAGCGCTCAGAGGGGGAGAAGCCAAAGACCACGCCGTGAGGGAAACGGCTGGAAAAGGGCAGCGCACTTACCTGCCGCAGACACCGCCGTGAGGGCAAAGGCAGAGGACACCACAGCACCCCTTGCAGCGCCGTGAGGGCAACGGCCACAGTCCACTACTACCACCAAAACTACGTTTCCCAGGTGCCCCGGGGCTCACCGGCGCACCGGTGACGTCGGAGCCAGCGCCCGGGGGCGCTATTAAACACGGGAGCGCCGTAGTGCTCAGAGGGGGAGAAGCCAAAGACCGCTCCGTGAGGGAAACGGCTGGAAAAGGGCAACGCACTTACCTGCCACAGACACCGCCGTGAGGGCAACGGCAGAGGACACCACAGCACCCCTTGCAGCGCCATGAGGGCAACGGCCACAGTCCACTACTACCACCAAAACTACGTTTCCCAGGTGCCCCGGCGCTCACCGGCGCACCGGTGACGTCGGAGCCAGCGCCCGGGGGCGCTATTAAACACGGGAACGCCTCCCGCCCCGCGAGGACGCGCGCCGGACGCGCCGGGCGGAGCCCGGGCAGAGGGCGGGCCGTCTGTGGTCGTCTAGGGACGACGAGGGACGGGACGGGGCCCCCCCCTTTGAAACGGTCTACAAAATGGGTAAGCGTAAACTACAAACTTCGTCCAATGGGGGACCAGCTAAAGCTAAAGTAGCACGCAAAACCATTGCATCAGCTAGTATTATGTCATACTTAACTACTGCTGTGGGTAAACTGAACAAGGAAATTGCTGCGAAAGAACGTGAACTGGGTCTAGAACAGATAATTCTGGACAGCCAACTATCCCCCACAGTAAATAGTCTTCCAGTCCCACTGGAGCCAGCAATAGTTGTTGATAATCGGTCTGGTAATGGCCTACAAGGACCAACAAATATCACTGTACAAGAGGGTCTAAATAATACGAACCCGGACATCCAACAACCCGAAATCATCTTCACTCAGGCACAAATACCCCACGCTACTAAACGTTCTAAACGGGTAATTCAAAGACCGAACAAACAAGGATTATATATACGAAATAAGGTCCGTCACCCGCTATCTGACATTGAATCCTCATTGAAAGACATGGTGGAGAAGGTACTTGTGGACAAAATAGAAGCGACACTTGTGCAGATATCTAACAACATAATAGAAACCTTAAAGGAATGTGTGACAGATATACTTGGGAAATGTGAAAGGATTAATACATTTTTGTCTTCCAACCCCAGTAGACCGTGTACATGCACTACAAATAATGCACCGCGGCCATCTTTTAAACTAAATATTCAAACACAATCCCCTATGGAACTAGAAAATGAAGTACAACATCTTCCACTATCAACTGCCCCGCCCCAAGTATCTGAGGGTAATGCAAAGCCTCAAACGGACACCAGTATAGCTAGGGTGCAGTCGTCAAGTAAAACCTGCCCTGCTCAAGTTACACCTAGAGTACCAGTAACAGTCAATCCTAACTTACCAGGGCCTAGAACCCAACGCACAAGACCACCCGTACATCTTCCCCCGGAAGCAACACCCTTTGTTGCTATTCTGGTGAACGTACCAGTACTGAAAAATGGAGAATGTGAGTCAGATATTGCACAGTTAAACAATATTAAGATGTGGTGTGATGCAAACTGTACTGGCCCCAACAATATCTCGGAGTACATCCAAACAGGCAGAAGGGTTGACTGGGTGGGGTATACGCCCAAGAAACTTGCAGGCGATTGCATTATTGTCAATTTTAATAGACCCCATGAGGCTCAACGGTTATTCTGGGATGCTACTGAAGTAAGGGAAGACGGGATTAGAGCGGTACCGCTAGGCTTCTTTTATCCTCAACCCACAACACATAGGTTCCAATCTGGAAGGGGCATTCACAGTGCACTACCTAAACACACCCCATGTCCAAGTTCTTGGGCCACACAGAAAACAGGCATGTTACCAAAAACTAGTGATATACAGGGAGGTGAAGCCAGAAATGGTCTGGTGCTAACAAATAGGTTTGCTGCCTTCTCCAACCTAGAGGAAAATGATTGACTAACCTTACCAGGTAGTACCACAAATCAACTACAACCCCCATCCCCATCTGTAACTGAAAAGGGTCATACAGTAAATGTGATGACTACCCATGATAATGCCCTCTCTCCATCAAAACATATTCAGCCGCAAATCACTGAAAAGGGTAGTAGAGTAAAAATGATGAGCTGGAACATTGCAGGATTACGCTCCAAAAGGGGCGATACAAGATGGTTGGACCTGCTAAAAAAATGTGATGTGGTGGCTCTGCAGGAAACGTGGGATAGGGACTGTGATTTTTGGCTAGATGGATATACTTCTCATTTTATAGCTACTCAGACATCAAGCGCAGGGCGAAACAAAGGGGGCTTGTTGTTTTTAATATCTGTAAATGTGAAGGGTACTGTGAAGGTATTAAACACATCATCCCAAAACTATTTAGTCCTGGAGGTTACAATGCCTAACAGTCATAAATGTGTTTACATTAACGTTTATAATACCATACAAAGTGTAGTACCAAACGCAAACATTAACTCCTTGATGGAGTTTTTATGTAAATATAAGGAGGGTCAAACCACTTTTGTATATTTTTTCCTGATGGGAGATTTTAATACTCATTTATGTATGCAGAACTGTCACGTCATAGATACCATTAACACTGATATGTTACAGCTACCACACTTTGAGCACTCAGAAAAGGGGTCTGCCCTAGAAGAACTTCTCTTAGAGAATGACTTATATGAACCAGAGTTCTTCGATAGAAAAGAGCGGGTGCCAACTTATAGTGCTAGGGACAGCAATACAATAATTGACTATATATTTATTTCACCGGGATTGTTACAGAATGTATTGTTTTATAATGCTGTACAGACGATATTCAGCGACCACAACCCTGTAATATTAGAAGTAGATAATAACAATTTGATTTTATATACAAAAGGAACAAACATAGTTTCAAATATAGCAGGCTATTCAGAATTGATCGTTAAGGACCAGGGGAGGCGGGTCAAATGGAGCAATATCACCCCTGAGGACTTTCTCTATTCTCTAAACTTAAAGATGGGCAAAGAAATTAACATCTGTATGGACCCAACTAGGTTTGAGGGGAATATAGTTCAGTCGTTTGAAATGATTTGCAGCCAAGTATCGGACGATTTGAAAAGTAATATGAAAAAGAAAGAGAAGAGGGCTATGGGGTGGTTTGACAAGGAATGCTCCAAATCCCATTGTGAACTATATAAAGCACTAAAAAAGACACCTCGGGATAAACAGGAAGTGGCCAGCTTAAGGCAAAAGTATAAGGCAAATACCCTAAGGCGGAAAAATGAAATAAAAAGACAGGCATGGGAAGACCTATACGAGAAGGCCATATTGAGGGACAGTACTAAATTTTGGAAAATCGTTAATACCCCCTTATTTAATGGGATTGAAAATGCACCACTAGAAGTAAATATCCCAGAACGAGACTGGTTGGATCATTTTCAAAACATCTATGGTAGCAATCTCAATGCAGACCCTCTAGATCAACCTCTGATTGAAACAGAAGAGGTTTTATCCAGTTTCACTATTAAAGAGGTGCAGCAGGCAATTGAGGACACGGCAGGTAAGAAGGCCCCTGGCCCAGACGGCGTACCGGCCGACATGTTTAAATCAAACCTGGGCATGTGGGCAGTGGTCCTCACCAATGTCTTTAATGTGATTAGCTTGAAAGGGACAAAAGCCCCAACATCATGGTCACAGTCCGTCATAAACCCCATTTTTAAGACGGGCCAAAGGGGAGACCCTAGATGCTACAGGCCCATATCTTTGTTAGATTCTTCCTTTAAAATACTGGGTAAGGTCATCTTGGAAAGAATCTCAACTTGGGCAACAAACAATAACATCCTGTGTGAAGCTCAGTATGGCTTTCGAGCCGGGAGAAGCACAGAGGATCAATGCCTAAACTTACATCTCATCCTGGGCAAATATACAGTAGCATCAAAGGGGATGATATATTTGGCTTTTATGGATTTGTCCACAGCTTTTGACTTAGTCAATAGGTCAAAGCTGTGGACAATACTTCTGGAACTGGGTCTAGACAAAGCACTAGTGAATTTTCTGGCACGAATTCATAGTGATTTGAGGGCGACCATTCGCATGTCCCAAGAGGGAAATTGTACTGCCTTTTTTAAATCAGGAAGGGGGGTGCGCCAAGGGTGCATTCTGGCACCAATGCTCTTCTCGCTTTATATTAATTCACTGGGAAAGACTTTGGAGACGGCTTCTATTGACGTACCACGTATGGGTGACTCTTTAATGCCGGTCTTATTATATGCCGACGATACGGTACTGTTGTCAAGAATCCCTAATGGTCTTCAACGTCTTTTAAACTCTTTTGGCGCTTTTATGCAAAGCTTGGATTTATTAGTTAACATCGAGAAATCCCATGTTATGGCAGTAGGTAAACGTAAGAACAGCATTAAAACCCTTACCTGTAATGGCTCAGTGTTATCCAAAGTTAAAGTTTTTACTTACCTGGGTGTGGTGTTCGATGAGAAGGGGACCTGGGCACCACAAATTACAAGCAAAGCTGCGGCAGTAAAAAGATCGGCTGCCGCCATCCTAGGTTTTGCAAAAAGGTTGGGTGGCAAACCTGCTGAGGCAATATTAGCAATCTACAGAGCCAAAACTCTGTCTATTGCAAGGTATGGGGCAGCGATATGGGGATATAAAAATCTGGCCCATATACAAAGAGAGGAGAACCTATTTTTGCGATCCATACTGGGCCTCCCTAAATCCACCCCAGCTTTTTCCGTACACATGGAATTGGGGATAGGGTACATCGAAGACTCATTGTCTTTGGCCCCACTACTGTCATGGATAAGGACATGGCTTAATCCAGCTTTAATTTTAAATCATGTGATTATTAGGGATTGTATGGGAAGGGAAAAGGTGGCTAAGATTGGTTGGTTACAGTATATTAAAACCACAGCAGTATACCTAGGCCGACCAGAGCTATATACAAACCCCGAGAGCCTGATGAGAGAAGATATCAACTGGGTGAAGAAAAATTTCATAGGGAAAAAGGAAGCAGAGAGAGAGGCTAGCGAAATTTTAAAACCAACTGTTAGGGCCCACTACATGATGATTACTTCGTTATCCACTCAACTTTATCTGACGATAGTAAACAAACCTTTTCAAAGGTGGGTCCTCACAAAATTTCGTTTTAACCAAGCGCACTTTCTGCTAGGAGAATATGAAAAATGGTGTAAGCCTCATGAAAGTGCCCCCTGTAAATGTGATCACTTCTCAGATCAGGATTTATTACATTTTGTATTCTTCTGCCCCTTTTATAAGGAGGGGAGGGAAAGATACATTAAACCAATTCTGAGAGGTCAAGATTTTAGGCAGGTTAAACCAGCCCTACTGTATCTGCAGCTCATGGAAACTACAGTAGTAATGTATGGGGTAGCCAACTTCCTGACAATGTCAATCCGATTAAAACAAAAAAGATTAAGGTTGAATAACTAAAGTTGATTGATTTCTTGATTTTAATAATGGGCCAATGTTATCTGTTATTCTGACCCGTGTTAAATATGAACTCATGATCCGCACGTCTTGCACTTTTTTCCCAGGCTGTTAGTACTTTGCACATTGAACTGTACCGATATTCTTGTTTGCCAACATTTTAAAATTTTTGTACATTGTAAGGCCCTGTAAGATTGTTATTATTGTTAAATGTGATGGTAAAGATGTTTTTATATGAATTCCTCTATTTTTAATATTAATTTTTAACATGATTTTAATAACTTGTCTGTATGATTGAAACTGGTTCTGTAGCATACTTTTATGATTTTAAAACAATCGAATAAAGTGTTCTTGACTCTGACTCTGACTCTAGTACCATTAAGACTCCATTTGGCCCACACGTGATCTTTCAAAGTTTTGTTTTCGTATGCATTATAGTTGACATAGTTATTTATGTGTCTGTGCATTATTTCTGGCAACTTAACATTTGAAGGCGAGCCAAAGAATCTTACAAATCATAACCAGTCTCTTTTTTTTTAACTATATACTCTATATTGCTATTTTCGATGACAAACTCCATACCTGAATGCGAAATACCTGGGTGTTTATGTATTAAAGGAAAGTAGTGTTGTGTTCTGAATGAGCAGATTCCACACCTGTCAAGGACAGTATAACGCAATGAGCATCAGCGTGGCATCAATTCTCAAAAGACTTCAAGGCCAAGAATATCTTGTAATGAGACAGTGCCGGTTAAAATAATATGCATAATTAATCTCCTGCATAATTAGGGAATGGGCCAATTATTTTAAATATGGGTATATGGGGGAAGTACATATAGGAACTTAAATATACGTTTTCTTTGCCTTTTGCGATTTCATATTGATGAAGATTCCCCAGAGGTGACGTGTATTCCAGTATATACAGATGAACAGCTCTGTCTGAAAGGTGAGTCTAAAATAAGGGCCGTCGGCGCGCCATCTTTGGAGAAAAACACAATCAAAGGATTACATTTCACACATTTGAGAGCGAGTTGTAAGAGCAGGTAACAAATGTGAAGTTTTTTTTAAAGATAATAACACGGTTAAATTATTAATACACTTTTTGTTATTTTAATCATCTGCTGTAAAAAAATAAACATCCATATGGCCCGGTTAAACAGTGCTGCATTGCAGTGCGACGTTTTGGGTTATTTTAGGGGCTAATTTGGAGACCATTCATGCATGTATGGATTAACTAGGTTGGGCTGGTTTTATTGCAACATTTGCCCTGTTTCTCAAGTGTAAAAACAACTGATTGATCGTTACAAAATTGAACCAGCTCCAGTGAAACCCATGTAACCTGTCCCTCGGACGCCAAACAAATATATGGGCCCAAATAAAGGTAAGCACAGGCACGAGCTAAAAAACATTCTAAACCTGATTATTTCGTTTTTGTTTGATACGAAACAGCTACTTACCAAACAAAAAGATGAGAACAGTGTAAACTAATATGATGTTTCCCGCTATCATGTGATCTAGAACATTTATGTACGTCCTGCATATTCACAGGAGTACATCATATGCTATAAAATATGGCGCATTCCTGCCCTTTTCCTGTGACGCAGTGCGCGCGGCTTTCTGCACTGTGCTGCATTGCGCGAGTAACTCCTAAATCTAGCCCAGTATGAATTTGGCATACTGAAATGAAGTGCTCCAAAAAAGTCTAATCTTTTTACTGCTTTTGCCGGGGCTTTCTTGTTTTGCTTTTGGAACAGTCTAATTGTATTTTGAGCAGTGTAAGCACCAGTACCTCGCTTTTGATTCGTTTAAAGTATTGCAGAATTTGTAAGGTGCATCTACTTAATACTGCTGCCCTTTTTTCCCAATTTCCTTTGTGTAAACGATTCTGGTACGTTAAGTCCGGTCCTAAACAGAACATGGTCCTTGGGAACAAGCAAGCTTGAGAGAACCCATAGTTGGACGAAGAATGACTTTCCTGATGACCGTACTGCTCCTCTTGGTGCAAGCTGCTGTCTACGTCACCAGCCGGGCAGGCTGCAAGCTCTCCAGCCAGGCCCTGCAAGCTTACTCCAAGGAAGGAGATGTAATGTTTGGTGCCCTGGTGCCTGTGCATGCAGAAATGATCTTTCCAACAATGAGCTTCACAGACTCGCCAACTGACAAATATTGTGACAAGTAAGTGGCACGCGTAAAACGCATATACCAAAAAAGAATTATCGTGAGGTGGGATTTAAAAAAAAAACGGTTTAAAAATAATATTTTTAATGTAACTATATATATATATGTGTTTATATATATATATATATATATATATATATATATATATATATATATATATATATATATATAACACAGGTTTCAATAAACATTTATGTGTAAGAGCTAATGTACTGCAATATTTTAGTTTATTATTTCCAAGTTAAAAAGAATTATCTTAAATCATTTTACAATTATACTTAACATTAAATTATTGGTCTTTTTTTTTTAATGAATACACTGTTTCATTTTCCCTTTATTTTCCTATATGGAGATCTTTGCCATAGTAGGGAAGAGCACAACCTATGTGGCAAAAGTTAATAGTAGTTACTTTACACTTGTAAATTCGCTCTTACATGTTTTTACCCACTGAACTGACGGATGGAGAAATGTTTACTGGTGAAAAGCACAAAATTCTAGATTTACACCTGGGTGCAGAAGTAGGTTTAATGCTGAGTAAATTTACTCATGCAAATTTACCTTCGTGAATAGACCTCAGTATGGGCCAGCTGCATGTCTGGTTGGATAGATAAGAACACTTTACTTAGCAAACCAGGATGTTATCTAGGCGTGCAAGAAGAACATTTAGAAAATCTTTATCTTGCAAGCCTGCTCATAATGCAGTGTACCTGAAGGTAATTAAAATCAGAAGTTAGGACTATAATACTGCAATGAGACCGGAATGGTCTTTTTGTTGTTTGTAATTACCATGGCAGCCTTAATTACATTTAGGCAAACTGCTTTAAAAAAGTTGACTTCTTTCACTTTTGCAGATGCTTGCTGAGCTGTACTTGTGTTTTAAAAGTCAATGGGTCCGCTGTCATTTTCAGTCCACAATCAAAATGTAGCTCAGATCCCACTGATGGCTTATATTCCTGGTTTCTTTATGCAAGTGTCAACTGTACAGCTTTCTCACAGAACAGAAATGATTTGTGGGAAATATGAAACCAGATGTGGGAAGCGTGCACCGTGAATGTAATGTTCACTATGCAACTTATAGAAACTGGATGGGCACAAAAATGCTTTGACACTGGTATCTCAGATTCCTTTTGTGTACAAGTGCATCCCACACAAATGGCTGCCTTGGGATTAACTGGTCAGGGAACAATCACAAGTGAAAGCTGCATGAGATTAAGCATGGGCGAATTTTGCGAATTCGCGATCCGCGAATTTGCGGATTTGCGAATTCGCGATCTGCAAAATTCGTGAATTTGTGCGAATTTGCGTATTTTTGTTTTTTGCGTGTTTGCGGGTTTTTTTGCGTGTTTGCGGGGTTTTTTGCGTGTTCGCTGGGCTTTTTGCGTCTTCGCGAGCCGCTTGCATAGCGAAGTTACCCATGCAGTCGTTTATGGGAGAGGGAGAGAGAGATAGATAGATAGATTACACTCACAAACAGATGGTGAAAAGGGGGATCGTGCGATAGAAAGCCCATCAACTGTCCTGTTTTTCATATGTCCACCTTTGTACACCATGCATAACATTGTATTTCTTATGATAATAAGCATGTACAGCTAGAGAAAATGTACCAAACGTCTCCCAACCCCTTAGTAATTCTGTGAAGGAGCACATGAGCTTCAGGCATTAAGCATTTAAATGCAGAACAGCAAAGAGTCCTCTGTCTTTCTGAACTATGCAGTTTGTAGTGCCTGTCATTTAAATAGCACGTGTTCTTCAAACTCTAGAGGCAGATTTACTAACCTTTCATACAACACAACTCAGAAAGGCAACTTGCTACACTGAGCTTGCTGAAAGGGAAAGAGCAGAAATGCGCCATATTTACTAAAATATGGTGTTGTGTGAATGAGAGAGAGGAGATGCACCATATTTACTAAAATATGGCACAATACTGCTCTCTCATAGAGCTGACACACTTCAGGTAGCCTGACTCGAATGCAGGCACCCTTGCCCCATGGTGCAAGGGTGCCTGCATCATGGGTGAGATTATGTTGTGCAGGAAGGGCCATCTTCCTGTGCAAAAACAATCCTTAGAGCCATGTTCCTCTTTCCATGTGTGCTGGAGAATGCAGCACAAGTGGAGAGCAGAATTCGTTCACAGAAATGAAGCTATTTCTCCTCGTTATGTCTCTCTTGGCTAGGCATACCATTTTAGTGGAAATCCGGGTTTACTTCCTTTAGTAAATCCTGATTTGCATCAAAATACATGACTAGAAGAATGGGAACGCCCATGCTCCACTCATGTAATGCCTACTCAAAGGTACTGCTTTTAGTTACTTTTTTTTTTAGAAACCAATGCATGACTACGCAAATTTGCCCTTGCGTGGGTTTGTAAATCTCGATTAGTATTTTGTTTCATGGCTGCCCCAAAAATCGTTGTAACTAAAACACTAAATGTTAGTAAATCCGAGCCCAAGTTGGCATCACCCTTCTGCAGCAGTGAGGGGGCACAGAACATAATCATAACAGACACTAGGACTCAAATAAACTCTCCTGTGTGCACTGCTTTGTCATTGAGAGGATGTCATTGATTATCCTACAAGTTCTGTGTCTTGGAACTGCAGTGGAAAGCCATGAACGAACTTGTGGTACTCAGTCTACCATGTCTTTCCCACTAACTCCTGATTGTCTTTACTTTCCTGCTAACAGAGGCATTCTGGAATGATTCTCTGTAGAAAGAAGGTTTATTGTTAACAAAGTAGATCAACGTAGTTTCCTGTACTATCACCCATTTCGACCCCCGATAATATCACACATGGTGCAAGAGTATCAAGAAGGAAGGGTAAAGAGAAATGTATGAAGATAGAGCAAAAAAAAATGGAATAGCCAAGACTGTCTACCAAACAACTTTAAAAGAAATTAAAACTAAAATAATGTAGTTGAAAATGCAGTTGTAGGTACAGGAAACTAAACGAAGATATAGAAAATGTGAGGAAACGAACTGGCTACCTCCACGTTACTTCTCCAAGATTCAGGTCTATTGAAAGAAAAGGATATTCAGGGACTGATTTTTTTATCTTTCAAGCAATGGAGTGGAGCTAGGCAACTGGCTGTGCTATGTTGCATGAAGGAGAGAGAGCAGAAATGCTCTATATCTTTTTTTTTTTTACAGAGTTTTATAAAGCGCAAACTTGACCCGGTACCGGTTATCAGAGCGCTTTCCAGAGCACAGGTTGCATTACATGAGGACACATCCATTTTTGTTAGGCACGGGAGATTAAGTGATTTGCCTAGAATCACAGGACGTTCAGCGTTATTACAGAGACTCGAGCCCGGTTCCCCAGATTCGAGGTCGACCGCCCTAGCCGTTAGGCCAACTCCTCTCCCCATATCTACTAAGATATGTTGCAATTTTGCTCTCTTATTGCGCTAGCGCACTTCGGGAAGGCTAGCACCAATGCAGGAACACTTGCATCACTGTGCAAAGGTGCCTGTGTTACAAGCAGAACCCCTTGAGCCATTTTCTTATTTCTATGTGTGCAGCAGAATGCAGTGCACATAAAAAGAGGAAAATAATAATTCGAAAAAAAGATTTTTCTTCTCCTCATCCTCATCCGCAAATTCTTTATTTCGGCTTAAATGCCATAAAAGAGTCACAACAGAATTCATTACAATATACATTGAGTCACATTTTTAAATACATTTAGTATGGATAAAACATATGTAAGTTAAAAGAGAAAAATATATAAAAAAATATTTCTTCTCATTACGCCACCCTCTGGGAGGTGTTGTGATTTCACTCAGTCCTAAATTTACAAAAGTTTGTAAATGCAAGATTGCATAAAGTCCCTGGTTGGATGCATGGGAACCTCCATGCTCCACTCACGGAACATCTCCCAGAATGAAATGTAACAGCTGCGTTGTACTACATGCCACCCAAAGTGGGGGCAAATCGACCCTTACGTAACTTCGTAAATATCTACCAGCATTTTACATCATGGCTGCACAACCATGATGCAAAATGTTAGTAAATATGGCCCGTAGTGCTTAACTTGTAAAAGATTTAAGTGCGGGTACACAATTCTTTTGACTGCCTAGGCTTGATTCCACCTCTGCTTCTTCTACATCCTACTCTACCTGTCTCTTTACATTACTTTTTCGTGTTCTTTTTCCATTCCTGCTTTCGTTTGTCACAGTTCTCCGGTATTTTTCTTCTTTCTTCTTTTTCAGATTTTTTCATTTCTCTGGGTCAACGTCTGATTGATGATAAAAATTACGTCCAGGTCCCCAAAAATGAGTACTGGTGCCCAACACGGGCAACCACTGGCACACATTAGACCCAGACTATTCTAATAGTTTTACTTCCGGTCGGGCCTAAAATCTATCTACCTAAACAATTGTCTTACACGTCTCTTGAAAAATGTTCATGAATTTAATCCTGGATATGCAAACACCTTAGCCAGATTGGGCTGCAAAGAAGTCAGCTGACCACCATATATGAGCTTAAACGCTTTTGTTTCAAGATTACTTTCGTAATCAATTAAGGATTTTCGCTTATTTAATATAAAGGTTTCAGACTTCACCACGTAAGCTTAAAATCACACCCTAGAAATTCATTAGGCTAAATCCGCCTTCTATTTTTCTGCGATACATGAAAATATTTATACTGAGGTGTGGCAAGTCTGCCATAGCAAGTGCTATATTAATGGGTAACACTTTGCTAAAACACCTGCCATGCAAAAGATAAAAAAGATTTTTGATTGGCCCTTACTTTAACCTTTTATCACTGCTGGAAGTGCCCTCTCGTTTCCATAATGTTGCTGCTGCAAATCAGCCCCTTGAGATTTTGGGTGTTATTCACAATATGGAATTAGGGTGGTTTTGGGGTGACCACTTTCCTCCAAGTCATTACAGGTGCTGTTTCCATTCCGGGTACCATATTGCATTCTGGGTTTTGTATTCTTGCCCTGCTATTATTTTACACCTTAGAATAATAAATGTAAAAACCATAATTTTGAGATGAAATGTTCCAGACCAGAGACAGCAACAGTAATGACTTGGAATGAGGTAATCACCCTATGCGCTGTGCAAGATGTTATGTTTTTACTGTTATCGTTTTAGGTTGGAGTGGAGGTGGTAGGTAGGTGGTAGGTATCTGTACTGCACGTAGTCAGAGTAGTAGGCATTCACATTTATTTCTTCAACTGTCCATCTTAACACTAACAAAATAATGCCACTTTAGCATAAACATTTTTACATTGATAATAACTTACTTTTCTAGGACAAATACCTACTTCTAAATATGCCAACTATCTTAAACTAGGCTTAAGTTTGAAGGGCTGGCCTTTAAAGGTCAGGTGGTACCCTTTGAAGGAGAGTTCTAAATCTAATTTCTATTTCAAGAGTTTATTTAGAACATAGGGGCATATTATCAAGGACAGGCGATACATTATAGCCGCTTTTACCGGCAGGAAACTGCCGATAAAGCGGCGAAAATGGCCTTGATAATATGCTCTATGAATTCCTATCGAAGCCCATGTTAGATGTGAACACATGTAACATGGGCTTCGATTGGAATTCTTAGAGCATATTATCAAGGCCATTACCGCCGCTTTATCGGCAGTTTCCTGCCGATAAAAGCGGCGATAATGTATCGCCTGTCCTTGATAATATGCCCCATAGTTACCCAAATAGTGTTCTCCAGTGCGAAAGTCCCAGCAGGACTCCTTGCCAATTTAGTACAGCCAAGTCTTCAGATGTTTGTGGAATACAGCCTATGTCTGAATCAAGAGGAGGGTGTTCCATAATTTAGGTGCCAGATATTTGAAGGAGCGACCTACCTGTCTGACACAACAAATTTGCGGTACTTGAGCCAGTCTGAGGTTAGTGGAGTGCAAGGATCTCAAAGGACAAAAAGGTGTTACCAGATTCTTCAAATACTATGACCCAGATAGAGCAGGTGCTCAGTAAACAAAGCACAATACTTTATTTAGGTTTTGTTTAGCCACAGGTAGGAAATGGAAGTCCCTCAAATGAATTGGGACGCCTTGCAGAACGGACGCTGCACTGAGGATTTTTGCTGCCTCTTACCTTTAAACTTTTACTCCCACTGCTCGCGGTACCCGCTCCGCGGGTCCCGCTTCGTGAGGGGAGTCGGATCATCGCTGGGGGCCACTGCTGAGGACTGTGTGAGGCGGGGCTGCGAGCGCGGGTGCTGGGACTCTGATTCCCAGGAGCACCCGCCTGCCCGGATAGAGATCACCTGGGCTGCTCTCCCCGACCCCTCCCTCCCGCCCTTGAGCCTTCTAAAGTTGCGTTGCTGGACAAGATCAGTGGGACGCCTTGCAGAACGGACGCTGCACTGAGGATTTTTGCTGCCTCTTACCTTTAAACTTTTACTCCCACTGCTCGCGGTACCCGCTCCGCGGGTCCCGCTTCGTGAGGGGAGTCGGATCATCGCTGGGGGCCACTGCTGAGGACTGTGTGAGGCGGGGCTGCGAGCGCGGGTGCTGGGACTCTGATTCCCAGGAGCACCCGCCTGCCCGGATAGAGATCACCTGGGCTGCTCTCCCCGACCCCTCCCTCCCGCCCTTGAGCCTTCTAAAGTTGCGTTGCTGGACAAGATCAGTGGGACGCCTTGCAGAACGGACGCTGCACTGAGGATTTTTGCTGCCTCTTACCTTTAAACTTTTACTCCCACTGCTCGCGGTACCCGCTCCGCGGGTCCCGCTTCGTGAGGGGAGTCGGATCATCGCTGGGGGCCACTGCTGAGGACTGTGTGAGGCGGGGCTGCGAGCGCGGGTGCTGGGACTCTGATTCCCAGGAGCACCCGCCTGCCCGGATAGAGATCACCTGGGCTGCTCTCCCCGACCACTCCCCCTCTTACCCAGCGATTACTATATTTTGCGGCCAGTTCTCCCGCGGCGCGGGAGCGCGCGGGAGGGTGCCGGGAGGGTGCCGGGAGAAGCCCGGGACAAGGGCGGGACCGTCTGTGGCCGTCAGGGGCCGAAGGAGGCCGGGCCGGGCCTACCCTCTTGGTTTGTGCTTCTGACTCTTGGTCTCCTATACTGGGTGGAACGCCCGCTGAGTGTAACCTACTGTTTAACCTATTGTGACCACTATGCCGTCCCCTGCAAGGGAGAGCACCCCTCTAAGACCAGGGGGAGCAAAGAATAGGACTTTAGAGAATTATTTCTCACGGGCAGTGGGGGAGGGGGATAAAGAGTGTAACCTGTCCAGGCTAAGGGCAGAACGGAGACGCTCAATAGATAATATGAAAAACACGCCCCTGGGAGATCAACCTATTGTACCAAGGGAGGAGCTGTCTCGAATTGATGATGTCCCACTATTGTTGAGGGATTGCAGTAACATGTCACCAGGTGAAGTTTTGAATATAGCCCCAGAAACTAGTTCTAGCCCCCCAAGGGTGACTATTGATTTGGTGTCCCAACCCCTTCCGGCATTTCCAGCCACGAAGATTAGGAAAACCAAATCTAAGCCAACTAACACACAAGTAGCTTTTGGACCGCCTCCAAATAAACGTAGGAGGAAATCGAGGGGAGTTCAGGGAAAGAGCAAACCCAAGGTTCCACACTCGGACTTTGGGAAGTTTTCAAAAACCCCCGTATCAGTAGAGAAACCACCGGTTGATTCAAATCCCAAACCCACTGCCCATGAGGAGCCAGCTCCTACTATGATAAAAGACATAGGAGTTGGTACTGCTAATATTCCCCTGTCTGTTGTCCCGCTGGGAAACCTAGAATTTTTGTTAAGGTCCCTGTTACTACCGATCAGCGAGAGTATGAAAAAGATCGAGATAAGACTAACCATCTTAGAGGCCACATTGGGTAGTCTGAAAACTCCTGTTGGAAGACAGGGAAGGCAAACAGAGTCCACCCCTTCTACTATAGTCCCTCAGCAGTCGGTAAATAGTGCCACCAACCCACTCCCTCCACAAGCTATGAATGTGGTGCCTCCACAACAACCCACAAGGCCAAACCCTGTAACAGCTATGCCCCCTAACACTAATATGCCTAACCCTCCTTTGGGATCTGTACCCCCGGCACAGCCGGTAGATAAGGGCACTCCGACCCCTTTAATGAAGCCCACCTTGAGACCACGCAGACCCAATTTACCCCCCGAGACAAATGCTTTTACTGTAGTTATGGCAGGTGTCCCCCCACTTGAGGAAAATGAAATGGAGGACTTTTGTGCCCTAAAAAGTAGGGTAATCAAGTGGTTAAATATAAATAGACCCCTCCCGACACATTTTAATAATGAAATTACAATGGTAAGAAGGGTACCATGGGTGGGTAGAACACAAAAATCCATTAAAGGGGACTGCATACTGGTGAGTTTCAGGGACACAGGAACGGTGTCCCATATATGTCAAGGGAAAAATAGATCAAGGGAATCCACCATCCAAACCCTCCATGTGTCGTTCTTTTTTCCCATCATCCCTGGCCCACCACAACGACCTCAAACTTATGATAGCTGGGAGAGGGTTGGCAGGAGGGGGAGTCACCAGGCCTTTAATCCTAGGCCGATTTTTGGCCGTCCTGAACAACCCTTTTTCTCCTATAACCGGTTCCATTGCCTAGATGGCCTTGAGGGGGTTGATTGACAGGTAGACAATGCCCCCCAGGGTTGTATAGAAGATGGAGGGACGGCAGAGAGTCTGAAGGAGCAAAGTCCCAAGGTTCAGGAAACCCTGGCGGTTGGTGAGGGGGCACCAAAGTGTGTTGTACCAAAGGCAATAGCTAAAGACAAGATAGGAGGGGGACATGGGCAGGCAATGCAAAGGACAACGTGGGAAAGAAGACCAAGGGCCCAGGGCGGTGCTGAATGGAGTGGCGAGGGCGTGAGACTTATCTCATGGAATATAGCAGGTATAGCGGGCAAATTTAATAACAAGGAATGGGTGGACTTTATTAGAACATTTCATATCATATGTGTACAGGAGACGTGGGCTGTGGAGAACAATCACCATCTGCAGGGTTACAAGTGTTTCTTTGTTCCTGCCCGCAAATCCAGCTCAGGGAGGGCAATGGGTGGTTTGTCCATCTATGTAGATTTAGACCTGCCAGGCACCTGGTCCTTCCCAGACTGGTTTTCGCATGGGATACAGGTGGTTCGGTTCCAGGGAAAGGGGTTACGATTCTCTGTTTTTAACATATATAACACCGAGATAGTAAATAGTCACACCCCGGTAATAGCTGAACTTGACCAAAGGTTAGGAATAGAAATTACATCCCAGAATAAGGGCCCGTCTTGTGGTTTACTCGTGGTGGGGGATTTTAATTGTCACCTTTGTCCGGCACTGGTCAAAACGAATACAGATTGGGCGCAATGCCCAATTGAGAAGGGACTGCATTTCTCCCATTCGCCCACTGGGTCGGCTCTTAGGTTGCTCCGGCTTAAGTACGACCTGGAGCACACCATTAATATGGTAGACCCACAGTCGGACGGTACACTCCCACCAATTTTTAAGGGCAGGGGTTGCTCGTCCATTATAGACTTTATTCTTGTCTCGAGATCCCTGGTTAATAAAGTGGTTAGTGTAGGGATAGACTGGAATATTTTCAGTGATCATAACCCGCTTGTTTTAACGCTTGTATATAGGGCGGGTACAGGCTCTAATGTTCATCGTTCAATTGTGGAGAGGGTCACCGATCAAGGCAGGAGACTGAAATGGTCCAAGATAGATGGGGTAAAGTTCTATAAAAACCTGAGCGAAAAGGGTTTGCTGGCCATAAATGAATGTTTGGATCTGGAAGTCCAGGGACCAAGGTTATTAGAAGCGTTTAATCATATTGCCAACATGATTGATGGACTATTAAGGTCCAGTGCGCCTACGCGCAACCTGGTCAATCCCCGGTGGTTTGATAAAGATTGTTCTAAGGCACTGAGGGAATTGAAATGCTCTCTTAAGACAAAACCACGAGACCCACAAGTAATCAGGGCATGCAGAGAAAAATATAAACAAGAGACCAAAAGGAGGAAACTCACTCTGCAGGTAGAAGCTTGGGCAGATCTGAGAGAGGCAGGGGAAAGAAGGGACCTAGCGGGATTCTGGAGAATCATCAATAAACGACCTTTCAAGAAAATGATTCTCCAGAGATAGTGGCTAACATCCTCCCGGAGCAGTGGGTCAAACACTTTAGGAGCCTGTACAACCATGAACCGGGCACCCACGTAGAGTCATCAGTAATCCCAAGTCAGGCTCCCCCGGTTGTATTTACCCTCAAGGAGATTACAGCTGGGATGGAGAGTTTAACTAGGAATAAAGCCCCGGGCCCAGATGGAATCCCCCTGACCTTTTTCTTAGTAACATAGATTTGTGGGCCCCATTGATGACGAGGGTGCTAAACACTGCTGTCATCTGCGGTCTCCCTCCATCATGGTCTAAAGCGATCATTGTGCCAATCTTTAAAAAGGGCAATAAGGACGACCCCAAGTGTTATCGACCTATTTCCCTGATTGACGTCTCGGCTAAACTTCTGGGAAGGGCACTCCTGAACAGATTGACTGAGTGGACCGAAGAGAATAACATCTTCTCGGACACTCAATATGGGTTCAGGTCAGGGAGGTCCACTAGTGATCAATGCCTGAACCTATATATGCTGACTGCCAAATACACTCTAGCCAGTAAGGAAACCATCTATATGGGATTCATGGACCTGGCAGCAGCATTCGACCACGTCACTAGAGGGAAGTTGTGGGACATGATGGCAGGGATGGGAGTTGAGAACGGTCTAATCACCATATTAAGAGAGCTGCATAGTGACACCACGGCCAGAGTCAGATTTAGCAGGGAGGGAGGACTGACGGACTCCTTTCCGTGCAAAAGTGGAGTCAGACAAGGTTGTATTCTTGCCCCTTTTTTGTTTTCCCTTTACATCAATAATTTGGAACAGTTTCTTTTGGGCTTAAAGGCAGATTCCCCAAGGGTTGGGACGCGGCATATCCCTGTCCTGCTTTATGCAGACGACGCGGTATTGCTGGCGCGTACACCCCGAAGCCTACAGATTCTGATAGATGGGTTCGTCAAGTTTATGAGCGATCTGGACTTATCTGTCAACCTAAGTAAATCTTATGTGCTCGTGGCAGGCAAAAAACCTCCCACAAAATGTACCTATACAATAGGCACACATTGCTTAGAGGAGGTTAAAACGTTCTCCTATCTCGGAGTAACCTTTGATGGTGCTCTTCAATTCAACTCCTTGGTGGAAGAGCGTTGTAATAAAATGATTGCCTCTAACGGGGCAATAGCCGGGTATGGCAGAAGGTTGGGCAGATGGAGTCCGGAACAGGTGATGAACCTGTACGGCTCTATAACATGCGCCAAAGTAAGCTATGGGGCAGAAGTTTGGGGCTTCGTGAATACCTCTAGAATTGACCAGGAAGAGAACAAACATCTGAAATCTGTCCTGAGGGCACCACCCAGCACGGCTGGACTTATAGATCGTAGGGAGCTAGGGAGGCCATATATGGTCGATTTGTTAAAACTTAGGCCAATTGTGGCGTGGATAAAAATCTGGGTAAATCCAGATGCGCATTTAAGCAGAAAAATCTTACTGGACTGCCTAGGTAGGACCCACTGCATGCGCATCCCATGGCTCAAATATGTGAGAAATACTCTAGATGAACTAGGGTTTGGAAACCTCTTCAAGAACCCGACCACCATTTCAGCACAGCACAAGAAACAAGTAGGGGAAATTTTCCTAGAGCGGAAAACCCAATGCCGTGCTGTGGCTGAAGGGGGAAAAAAGTCAGTAAGGGCTTATAATTTGGTGAAGAGTGTGGAGGGGATGGAGCCCTATCTGTATCTTGTACATAACACACAGGACAGATTTCTTATGTGCCGTTTCAGACTGAACCTACTTCCGTTTATCTTGGCTTCGCCAGCAGGTTTTACTATGTCAATCGAGCAGAAGGGACCCTGCGGCTGCGACAACCGGTCTCCGCAGGACTCCCTTCATTTCACCTTGCTCTGCCCCTATTATTCAATGCCTAGACGCAGATTCCTAGTAGACATCTTAAAAAAAGCCCACATGGAACATGCCAGAGACGCCTTAATTTATTTGCAAAAAGCTTCTGACCCGCTAACCTTGTGTTGTGTTATGAATTTTATTAAGGTGGCGGTCCGACTAAGGAAGACGAGGGGAGAGAATTGATAAACTTGGGACTCCCGGTTTTAAATTCATGGCGTGTATGTTAGTACTCCATTGTTATTTATGTACAAGGATCTTGTCCAATATTTAATGCTGCTTTATTTATGTATATGTATATGTGCTTTTATGGTGTTTTTTAATCACCGAATAAAGATTCTTGAATTGAAAAAAATTGAATTGAAACAGATGAGAATTAGGGAATGTGTCCAAGGAGACATGGTGCTGCATTCTGGTTCGTTTGAATTATTTTAAACGAGGCGTTTGAAACTCCTCAAAACGAAATATTGCCATTGTCCAGACACTATATGATCAGTACGTGGCCGATAGTCCTTTGAGGGGACGCCGGCAAGAACAGAAGAATTTTCATGAGGCCCTTTACATACCAAAACAGAACCCAATTACAGTATAGATCTGATGATTGAATCTCAGTACCTTATCCAGTCACATTCCCAGGCTCATTACTACATTTCTGACCTCTGGTATACGGCCTCCCACCTCCGACCACAGAGCAAGCCCCACAAGTCCAATTAGCAAAATTTCCGTTTTGCTGCCATTGATTTTGAAGCAGGTCAGTCCCATCCAATGGACTACAGCTTCCAGACAGAGTTTAAGTTGAGAAGGACTCTTTCCCACCCCTGTCCAATGTTTATTTGTGATCTTCTGTAATCCAAAAGAGCACAGAATTCATGCTGCGGCCCGATTGTAACCAAACAGAGACACATGCAAAAAATTGTGAGATTCCAGATAGGCAGATGACTGTCTATCGATGTGCTTTTTCTAAGACTCTAGCCTCAAAAGGTAAAACAGAAATGCTGTGATTGTCTTATAACTTAGAAGCACAGATTTCATTTAATGAGCAATGGAATAACAGTGGCATGTGTCCATACTTGGGGAACAGTAGAGGGTCTAATAGATAAATTAAGCAGCTCAGAAAGCGTGGGTGGTAACACAGGGGCCACCATTTTCAGGATCAAAGGCGGTGCTGGATCCCTCAGAGAGCCCGATTTCACAGATGTCAACAGTATCTAAAGCAGGGCAATATCTAGGGACTCAAAGGCGGATAGCTGGTATTTCCTTTGAGACAGGCTAGCACAATGTGCAGTGGAAGGCTCCGCTTCAGACACACAAGGTAAAGACGAATAAATATCCACCACTTTCCTCTGAAGAAAGTTGGCCCATTCCCCGCACTTCTGCTCAGATATTATATGTCTGGAAAACTAACATGACAACATGGACTTTGCAATGGAAAATATTTCCTTGGTGGAATTGTGCAAGTTATTGATTTTTTTCAGCATAGGGTACCACCCATGCCTTTATGGTTGGGTTATGTTACTCTTAAAGTGCCTCTTTGTACCTTGATTTGACTGTTGAGTTATACAATCTGCACCAGATGTGTTTTAAGTTCTTGTATTTTTATTTTGGGCTAGCAACTCACAATTGAATCCTGGCATTGGGACGTGACTTTTCTTTTTAGATGAAAGTGGTATGAAAATTAGGTACTCAAGAGCCAAATTGATCCATACCCTCACATTGTTTTCTAAAAACCTCCGCTTTGGTGTTTCATCAGGGACTAGAAGCTACCGAAAGGTTACAAAAACTCATTGGGTCAAGTGTGAAACATTTCCTAGATGGAACATGATCTGCCTGAGAGGGAAGGGTCCTGGAATTCATCTCAATACTCGTTGTTATCACATAATAGTCTGTCCAGTCTAAGGAAATCGAAAATTAACCACCAGGATAGGAAGATTGGAAACAGTGTGCTCGACCCTATGTGTAGCTGACCTAACTAATTGCATGAGTTTAAGAGCCTCAAGGTCTTTTTTGAAGCTATAGGCAACAGCAAAATTAGAATCTTCAAAACGTTAATTAAGATCATTTTATAGTGTAAAGATTGCTTATTGGATTGACGATAGGGCAAGTGCATCTGCTAGCATAGATGAGCACTTAACTTTTGGGCCCCGTTGACAATAGACAAGAGGACCTGCGAATGTAAACTTGCTGGAGACCAAGATTTCTGGTCAGATCACCCTTTCTGTTTCATGTAAGAAGGTGAGAAAAACTATCGGTGATGGTCACATATGGAGTCTCTTGTTGTAGTTGGTTGGGTGAAATAATGCTTAGATCCTTCAAAAGTATTTTTTCAGTTGATTTTGCATTGTTCAACATTGAACGAACTGGGTTTTGTAAACAATGCTTAGTGAAATGTTCTTTTGTCTGTGATGAGGCTTGACTCAATGTGAGAAATCGGGTTGTTGGTTGAGGGGGGTGGGGTTGAAACCCTACGAAAGCAACAGCCACAATCCTTGTCAGTGTGAACCACTAAACATCACAAGTTCAGGCTGACTACGAAGGAACACAGGCCGCATTCATGGACCAGTTTAGTCCTGCGGAAAAAGTTACCTGCTAAAGCCCAGCGCGAACAGTTCTGTACATAGCGGAGGAAGCCGTGAGGAGCAGGAAAAGCATCTTAGATGGTCATCGCTGTCTCACGAACAGCAGAATGGGCGTCGTGGACGGTAGCTGCTGGAGATTCATATTGTTGGTTACTGCGGGCTTTCGATAATTTAGAGCAAAGTGCAGATCTCACATTACTGGTTATCACTGGTAGTTGTTGTAGCACGAAGAGTTAGATTCACCAGACCTTCATGGTAGAGGTTGGCATAGTTGGCAAGATATTGGCATGAATCTGCCTGTTCATGGTCAAAAAGAGCCCAAATCTTCGGGATTTCTCCTTTTTGAGTCAGAGGAGTGCAGTCTAGTGCCAGCCAAGGATCCAGTACCTCTTGGGAGACACCTCTTGGAGATCTCAGACTCACTCTTGCAGAAGCCAGCTGTGCTCAGACTGTTCCAGTTGCAGGTCCAGGCAGCAGGCTAGCTGGGCAGATAAAGGGAGGCTTTTGGAGTGTGTTATATTCCTGTACATCAAAACAGGAGGTCAATCAGATAACCATTAAAACCACTCAGCCTGGGTTGAAAGAAGCAGGTCCTGTCTTCCTTCACAGCAAGCAGGGCAGACTGCAAGCAGCAATGCAGCAGGACATCATTTTTCTGTTGTATCCACAGGTCCAGGAGTGTACAGAGGAGAGGTTCTGAGGGTCTTCTTTATATACCTGGCTCCCACTTTGAAGTGGGAGGAGTTTCTGAAGTTTCCCCTTTCAGAGGTGATGGAATTTACTGCCTTCCTGCCCTGGTCCCAGTCTGTTTCGGGGGACAATAGGCTAGTGTGAAGACCCTTGTGTGTGAGCTTGGCCAGTGCCTTTGAAGTGCAAGCTAGGTAAGTGGCAGCTCCATCCCCCCATGAAACCTGGATGGCTCATCCTGTAAACACCCATACCCTCTATTGTGATGCTATCTGACAAGAATACACAAAGGCCAACTGCACCTAGTCATGTGACCTAGGAACAGACTACAGGCACTAAATGTTTAGGCCAAGAAAATGTCAACTTTCTAAAAGTTGAAGTTACACAACTGTGTCTAAAAGTCAGACTTTACCATTAAAGAGGGTTTTAAATTATCATTCCTCATAAACCAAACACATTCTCCCAAACAAAGGTTAGCACTTATTAAATGTACTGAGGTAATCCAATGTTATCCTATGGGGGAGGAGACCTTGCAGTAACTCACTCTCAAGAAATGTAGAATTTCAAAGTACTTGTCCAACTTTTTAAATACCAATGACCCTGCCTAATAAGCCGTTTAGGTCCTATCCTTGGAGTGATCTATATGTGTTAAAAAGGAAGGTAATGCCTGGCAAAATGTTTATTTTGCAATGGTTGGTGTGCAAAAACATGCACACTATTCACAAAGCACACTACTTCTAGACCCTTAGGGTTCTAAAAAAACTAATGTATTTTATTAAGATTCTTTAGAAAATACTCATGGCAAGGGTCCTTAAAAAAATAAACAAACATTTTATCAGTAGCATAAATTAGACATTTTCATGCTATACATAAACATGTTATTCAAACATGTTTATGTGCTTGCTTCAAAGTAACAAAACAACTAGATTCTTGTTTTTCTTATATTGCCCAATGCATTTAGGGTTTGAAATAACCCTTCATCCGGGGAACAATCAGTTGAAGGTTTGTGAAACGTTTAACGGCCACCTGTTGGAACAGAAACAAAATCTACTAATAAATGAAACAATATGAGAATGGATAAAAGATAGCACAGCAATCCATTTATATGTAAACATATCAGTGTTGGGCACCCTTACAGTGTAGCTAGAATTTCTGTGAAGTTATCAGAAAATTTGAGACTATGTCCAATCCCAACTCATGGCATTCATGTGTTATACATGCCTCATTGCTGCCCTCCATCATTTATCACAGGAGCAGGTTTTATATATTATGTGTACCTTCGTGGCCAAACGCTTGTGTCCAAGGGACATAAAACACTGTACAAACGTAAAACACAACAAAATGCAAAAATTAAACATCAGTCTCCCAACGCTGGAAAATAAAGAGTGCATGCAGGTTAACACTTACTATGATGGTGACAACAGCCCCTGTAAAACTCTACAAAAGTGGACGAAAGACGCTCTTGCAATTCTACGATAAAATAACAGAAGGGGTAAAGCTCAAGGTCTTCATTCACAATGAAACCAGAAAAGATAACCCGGAACACGAATCTGCTCTTACCGACAACTTTAGCGTGCTCACTGAAGTTGCCCGTGGGTTAGTCTCCAGATTACAAGCATTCAATAGCGTATTGACACGTACCTTTCTCGAATAGAAAAGGTGAAAAAGACTAGAGCGTATACTTCTCTTGCCGCGAGAGTCTTAAAAGACGTTATCTATTACAATGGAACCCATTGAAAAACACCATTACTGTCTTAGCATTAGGTCTATCCTGCGCATTATAAAAGATGCAAATCCACCTTATGATTGAATGTAAAAAAAAAGAGTCCAAATTAAAAACAGAGGAAATATAAATGAGAAGGACCAAAAGAAATAATGAAATAGTGTCAGGCTTTTGTGTGGGATTATATGTTTGCACAAAATAGATGTACAATAGGAATTCACAAATAAGTCTTCACATAATATTCAAGTATTCACTAGTACAAACTACTGGCTAAACATTAGGTACATACTGCAAGGATGACAGGGACACATTATAAGAAAAATGCCATTTCAAGTTTGTCAATAAGTCCCTTCGGCACTAGAGTTTAAAGGAATTTAATCCAAAATGGCTCTCTACGTGCTAATAGATTTTGCATGTCCCTATCAGCTGCAAATGGCACCTTTTCCAAAACAGTAAAACAAAGATGAGTTATAGAGTGTTGTGTATCTAACCAGTGGACTGCCAAACATGAATTCCTATTCATTCTTCTGATCAAGCTCTTATGTTCTGTGATTCTTACTCTAATCATACGCCCAACATATGTTAAGCCTCATGGACATTTTATTGCATACATTACTGACTCAGAATTACAATCAGATGAATGTCTTAACATATTTTGTTTACCTGTCTGTGGATGTATAAATGTATTGACTGGTATAACGTTACCACAATGACTGTAGTTCCTACACTTTCATGCCTGTGGGTGTGTGTTTATCCATCATTGGTGATGCCTTCACCATTTCCCTTAGATTCTAAGAGTGGGAATGCAAAAAAAATGGGTTTTGTTAAAAATAGTGTCCTGAAGTCTGGTTCTTGTTCGAGAACTTCCCATCTGGGGGAAATGATATGCTTGATAGCTGGAGCTTGAGTTGAAAATGTAAGTACACAAACGTCTCTCTTGGTAGACTGTTTGGGTGTAGGGATGAGTAAATCTCTCTTGGCTTGAGTTCTAACCTCTTTTGATGTATTGTTTATATCCTTCCTCAATAGCTCTATTTGTGTGTTCTTGTGATGACAAGATACTTTTAATTCTGAAGAATTGTGATTCAGGTAAATGCTTCTTGAGTGACAGGGGATGAAATCTCAAATAATGCAACGCATTATTCCTGTCTGTGGGCTTCTTGTAAACCACTGTATGGAGGCCGTTTTTCATAATCATGATTTGGATGTCCAAAAAATGTATATATATATCAGATATATCTGATGTGTAAACTGAATTTGTGGATTATGTTGATTAAGCAATCAGATGTTATTCTCCAATTCTTGCTGATTGCCTTCCCAAATTACCAGAATGTCATCAATGTATAGCATATAGGTGATTAGATTTCTTGTCCAAGCTTCATTATGTAAAATGTGAGTAACCTCAAATTTGGCCATAAACATTTTGGCATAAGATGATGCCCCGGGAAAGCCCATTGAAGTGCCCATTCTTTGCAGAAAGAATTCATTTTTCTAAACATAATACATTTGAAATAAACAGAAATTAGGTTGTTCCATCAAAAAGATATTGTCAGTTTATCTTTGGTCGTTATTCAGAAGCATCCATTCAGCCGCTTCAAACCCTTCCCCATGAAGGATTGACGTGTATAATTCCACCACGTCTATTGTTCATACCAGTGTGTTATATGAAATCGCTTGTTGAATGCTATTCAATTTATAAAGAAAGTCCGTTTTGTCCTGACTCTGGACACAGACCCTGCTGAAATGGAGCGCCACAGAGATAACGCTACACTCCTACTTATTTCCTGGACCTCTGCTGGGGCTAGTCCTTAGATCCTGTTTGGTCCACCCTCCACATTCCTGAGAAGCTTGGGGCGACTACCTGGAGCTCCCACAGATTGGAATCGCCTGGCACACATACTTCCAGAAAAGGCACATGGGAATTAAAGGACTGATGCCATTGCAGCCAGTGGAGTACGGCTGCACCCCACTTGACCAGTGAAGGTGGGGCTCAATAAACTTACTTAAGCATCTCGCTACTTTTACAGAGGATCGCACAATAGGAAGGGTGTCCAGGAAAAAGGGGTATGAGGTCCTGCGGATGGACGAACCGGAGCAGCACCACACTGACGATGATGAGAGCACAGCTGGGGGACATGGAGTGGGGAAACCCGGAGACCCCACCTTGGTTGACATCAAGCAGGCCATTATATCTTCGCGAGAGGTGCTGGAGGCGAGGATGGATGCCATTGGGTTGTATCTCACCCTCTTAAAAGATGACCACCGAAAACTTAAAGAGAGAATGGTGACCAATGAGACTACCATGAAGGACATACCGGACACGGTCGCCACCCTACAAGACACCCTGAAAGAAATGGTAAACACGGTCAAGGTGCTAGAGATGAGGGCTGAGGACAGTGAGGGGCGCTCAAGAAGGAATACCATCCGCATCGTAGGCGTTCCGGAACGGGAGCAGGGAGCTGATGCAGTCCAGTATCTGGAAACTTAGCTGAAAATGGAGGTGACTCCGGAGGGTTCACTGGTAGTGAGACTACGGCACTATCAGGATCAAGACTTCATCTTAAAAAGAGCCCGTGAGAAACAGAATCTACAGATCAGGAACAGTAAGGTGATGATATTCCCAGACTATACTAGGAAAGTGCAGCAACAAAGATCTTCCTTCTTGGCTGTTAAGCGGATGTTGCGCCAGCTCTGTTTCCCCTATGCCATGCTGTTCCCGGCCCGCCTTAGGGTAACTTCAGAGGCCGAAATGCACTTCTTTCTCACCCCGCAGGCTACTTGGGACTAGTTGTATACTCGACGTGGCACTGAAACACGCTTACCACATCCGAACTCACCCCGACAACTGTTGTCCTCCACTCCGCCGCTACAGAGGCCCATCTCTCCTGCTGGTCGCCGACAGGAACAAGACAGAGCAGTCCAAGCAGTGGCAGCCATTAGCCATGGTGATGTCAGTCCGGCTAACAACGACACAGACCACAAGAGAGACAGAACTGAGAGCACAAGTGAGGTTCCGTGACGGTTCCGTGACGACTTGAACCCGTGTTTTCAAGTTTGTCGGAAATACATAAAATTAGTATCAGCGAACCGCAAATGATCCATTTAGTATATCCTAGTGTTTTCGCTACGCTACGAGCAAGAGCACTCCTTCCACTGACACATTTCTGATATACACACGGCATCCATCTTAGATCATGGCCGCCATTTTGTGGTTCCTTGCCCTCACATATGCAATAGCCTCTGATCATTTCATTCACTTCACTTTGATTAAGGACACGTAGCCTTAGCCGGAGATTCACCTCTTACATGACACGTGCACCTTAAACCAGATCACGCTGAAGCTGCATGACTCGACAAAGGCTGCCTCCTCTGCCCGAGGCCAGCCCACCTGAACTGGTTTTCCTGTCCATTGTACCTGATCATGATTAGGCGGCCGAAGCCGGTAGCCTTGCCCATTTACAACCCACAAACATCTCTTATCCCGCTTTTCTATCTTCTGCACCTGGCTCTGCTCCTTTCCTTCTGGGCCTTTATTAGGGGGAGGTAACGAACTTTACGATGAGGCGGTCCGGGTCTTGAATGCAATATTGACAAGGGATTGTGATGGACTGGTGGGAACCCCTCTTCGTGATGTTTGGTATCAGATATTATCGACAGTTCCTGTGTAACGCCAAATATTTATTGTTTAGAGACACAAAGGTTTGGGAATGTACCGACATGTGAAATATTTGCCTAGAGCACAATTTTTAGTATATAAGGAGCAACCCACTTTGTACAAATCGAACAGTCTCCTAGATTCTGCCCGTGTGTAGATTCTGTGACTTCTGTGTCCCTGCAGTAATAAACCTTTGGTCTTTGACGCCACCATCGAGAAGCCCGTGTTTCTGTTCATTTGTGCACCAAGGCAGGTGGGACTCCGGGGTCTTTGGGTGTTGTACCCTGACACCTCTGGACGGAACCAAAAAGTCCAGAACTCCAATTGGCGCCCAACGTGGGGCGACGTCATTCGGTACCGGTCCAAAAGCCTGAAGAGTTCGAGAAGCTTCGTGTGAAGATTCCTGAGGGAGGCGCCCCACTTCATCGATCCCGGCATATCGCAAAAGTGGCCCTGAAGTTCTCTTCCACGAGGGTTCCCGTTCAGGACGGCTGCAGTGGGCCGTTGCCTTGACCGTCGCCCTGTCTTGGACCCGAAGTGGTGCAGTCCTTAGTACGGCGAAACGTGACGGGTTTCTCCTTGGTGACGTCTTCAGTGCCTCAGTTAAGTATTTAGTGATAGCTAGCTGGTTACTTTTGTGAGGATTGTTAAAAATCCTTGATCGGTTCTTGGTTTGGTTTGGTTTTGTAAGATTATCACTAGTTGTTCTGGTTACGATAATCTATTTGGTTCAGTTTTGGGTATCGATACATCAGTTCGTTTTGGTAGGCCTAAGTTCTTGGTTCAAGTGCACAATTTGTTTCGTGTTTTGTTTGTTTTGTGTTCCGGACTGAGAATGGTAAGTCGGAAAATGTTGTCTTGTTTTAGTTGCAACAGTGACTCACAATTAGAGGATTCCTGTCTGGTTCCTCCGATTGGGACTCCCCTATATGACCTATATTGTAAGTATGGTGTGGGTCCTATAACTTATAATGAGATATGGGTCCGTTATTGTAAGAAGGATGGTGTCCTTAGTTGGCCACTGCATGGTAGTTTTGAACAAGAGATTCTCGACAATTTAGAAGCGAAATTGTTTAGGAAGAAAGCCCGGCCGGCAATGTTTGACTCTTTTCGTTATTGGCGGAAAGAATCCAAACAGAGAGAAATGAAAAGGTTGAAAAAAGAGCAAAAAGAACTAGAAGAGTTAACTCTAGAGCAAGCGACTAAGCAGTTGCAGGCTAACGAGTGTGAGAAAGCCATAGATGTAGCCATTAGAGAGCGTAACTTAGCGATTGACAAGTGCTATCCTGCCTTGCCATCGAAAATGGCTAAGATACTGGAGGATTCCGAAAACGATCCTCTGCTATCTTATCTGTTACGGTCGCCTCCACCGTATGCACAAGGTGCTGCGGCTCCACTTATACCGGATGTTCAATTGCCGGTTGCTGGACAACCTGGTGTTCTTGTTCCTCAGAATCAAGTTCCTATACCTCCTGTGGTGAATGTAAATGTTCCTACAGCTCCTCCTCTTCCTGCACTGCCCGCTCCTATACCTACCACTGTACCTACTGGTCCTCAAACTATTTTCCTCGATACTCCTACTGTTTCGTCATCTATTCCTACCTCTACTGCGTTCTCTATGTCTGCGAGTGTACTAACTCCACTTTCTGTTCGTCGAAGAATTACTGATTCTGTTACTAATATGCTGTCGCCTATATATAAAACCTTGATTAAGACTCCTACTCCTGACTCTGTTCAGAGACGGAGTCAGCTTCCAAGTACTGAGGAACGGGGAGTTTTAGACTCCACGGCTCTCAGATGGATTACAAAAGTTAGAAGATATAATACGAAAGATGTGTTAGAGACATTTATGCAATGGGGAGAGCCAACACAGCGATACGTCTTCGACGAGATGTGCTCGTTGTTGCGTGAGGAAATAGAAGAAGACGATGTCGAATCAGATTTGGAAGATTTAATTAAGATTCAAAAAGAGTTTGCTGCTGGAATGATAGTGGGCGATAATATAAAGGAAGCGATGGAACTCATTTTGAGTTTTAGGAATGATCCATCTCTTCGTTCGCCGAGAGATTTAGAGAAAGGTAGAATGAAGCCAAGTCGCCAATATCCTATGAGGGAAGTTCCTCCAATTTGGCGCGAAGCAGTACAACGTGATGATAATGCGGGTATTGCAGCTGCTCCAGCACAGTTCCAAAGAGTATGGATACATATTCCGTGGAAGCGAGCAGAAGTGTTAGCAGTGAAACAGGCCTTGCCAGATCCACGTAAGAATCCAGCCGGATATTACAAGGAATTGACACAGACAGTTGAGGCTTGTATAATGAACTTAGCCGACATTGATATGTTGTTTGGTAATGTAGTTCCACAACCAGTGTGGGCTAAAATTCGTAGAGAGGATCATCAGGCTGCTTTAGGTGGTGATTGGGCAGCTATCACTGCAGCAGATGCTCAACAAATAGGTGGTGCGAAACCCGAACCCCTAATTGCTAATCTTCCTGGTAGAATAATAGATTTAATGAAGACTCTGATGCCAGCATTGCGTGTTAATTGGGATAAATTATCCGCATGCAAGCAGAAGAAAGACGAAAGTGTCTCCGACTTCTTCACGAGGTTCGAAGAGACTTTTGTAGACCATAGTGGTCAGGATATGAGCACTGAAGGAGGACAGAGATTGTTTGTCGATAAATTTGTGCATAATTTGTTACCCGAATTATGCAATAAATTGAAAGACTCAGAAAGTGCGTGGGCTGTATCTACGACAGCGCAAATACTTGCGACTGCACAGTACTATGAAAATAGGGATAAAGAGGAAAAGGAGAAATCAGAGAAGAAAACGAAAGATTTAAAGACTAAAGTTCTTTTACAGCAGGCGTATCCGCCTCGCACGAATCAGACTAATATGCAACAGAATTCGTATCAAAAGACAGATTATAATTCGACCAGGCCTCAATACCAGTGGAATCAGTGTGCGTACTGTAAGAAAGAGGGTCACTATAAAAATGATTGTCAGATTTTAGCGCAAAATAATGCGGCAGCAGCTCAGAGAGGTCGTGGTGGTTTTGCACAGAATTCTAGAGGTCGGGGACGAGGTGCTATGCCTCCACAAACTAATGATCGTCCTTCTAATCACTTTGATCAGCGAAATGTACAGTCAGCTCAACAGAATAGATCTCAGCAATATCTTGTTGAGGATTATTGTGAAGTTGAAGAGGGATTTCAACAAAATGGGTACTAGGACAGCCATGGACAGAGAGAGGGAGTAGTATCAGTTCCAGTGGATCAGAGTGGGCCTTATGTCGCAGTAGCAACATCAGGTGTAGTCGAACCGTTTCTGTTGGATACTGGTGCCGCAAAAAGTTCTATCATGCATGCGAAACTCCCTGGCGCACCTTTGTCTGGCTCAACAAATGTTTCCGTAGGTTTTTCAGGCGCCCCTGTGTACAACCCGATACCTGGTCCTTTGTCTATTTCTGTTGGACCGTGTCAATTGAAAGCACCCTTAATTTTGACGACAGGTTGTAATGAAAATCTGCTTGGTTTAGATTTGTTAAAACGACTATATGCGACATTGTACTGTTCTCCGGAAGGAGTACAGCTTACTTTGGGTAAAAGACTCACCTCTCCGATGTACTTGTCAATGGACAAACTCCCGCCGGAGCTACGTTCACTCCCTGATTCTCTTTGGGCGACTGGTCCCAATGATGTAGGTCTACTAGAGATTCCACCGTATGTAGTAACTTTGAAAGCGAATGTGAAATTTCCAAGAATTCCTCAATATAAAATATCGAATGAAGGTGAGCGTGCACTCTTATTGATTGTGCAAGATTTGATTAAAAAAGGTGTGGTTGAAGAAACGCGAGGAAATGTTTGTAATAGTCCTGTATTGCCGATTTTGAAACGAACAGATCCTACAAAGCCTCCAGTCTATAGGTTTGTCATAGACCTTAGAGAAGTTAATAAGATTGTAATTCCGCAGTTTCCTGTAGTGCCAGACATTACTGCTTTGTTAACATTGATTCCTGCTACAGCTACATGGTTCTCAGTCATCGACTTGAAGAATGCCTTTTTCAGCATTCCGATAGCCGAGGAAAGCAGAGATATTTTTGGCTTCTGTTTAGGAGGTCGCAGTTTCAGATTTAAACGCGCTCCACAAGGCTACTGTGAAAGTCCATCTATTTACAGTCAAGCTTTAAAAAGCCAGTTAGATTCTTTTGTCCTTCCTCCAGGTTCTGCCCTAGTACAATACGTAGATGATCTTTTGGTGGCTGCCGATGACAAGGAAACTTGCAAAGCAGCTACAATTTCACTATTGCATCATTTGTCTAATTTGAATCATAAGGTGTCACCTTCCAAAATGCAATATTGCTGCCAAGAAGTAACCTACTTAGGTCATCTCTTGTCAAAGGAGGGAAGGAAGTTGACCCCAGAAAGAATAAAAGCAATTACGCAGATGAGTGTTCCACGCACACAGAGGGAAGTACGTGCCTTTCTAGGTATTACCTCTTACTGTAGGCAATGGATCCCAAATTTTTCACTTTTAGCAAAACCGTTGGTAGCTTTGACTGGGAAAAATGTTCCGAGTCCGGTGCCATGGTCTGATGAATGTCAAGAGAGTTTTGCTGAATTACGAAAAGCTTTGTGTTCAGCTCCTGTATTGGGCACACCTGATTACAGTAAGCCATTCACGCTCTACGTTCACGAAAGAGAAGGTTGCGCGTTGAGTGTCTTGACACAGAAGTTTGGTGATAAACAACGCCCTTGTGCGTATTTCTCATCAACATTAGATCCGGTAGCTAGAGCATTGCCTAGTTGTTTGAGGGCTACAGCGGCAGCTGCAGCTTCCATTCGACAATCTGCTGGTTTGGTGATGAACAATATGCTAGTGGTCATGGTTCCTCATGCAGTGGACACACTCATGAACCGAACGAAGACACAACACCTTACTAGTGCGAGATTATCTGGTTACGAGCTGACGTTATTAGCGAGTCATATTCAGATCAAAAGATGCAATGTATTGAACCCAGCAACATTGTTGCCGACTGATCAAGAGTCGAGTGATTCTGAGCCACATGACTGTTATTTCAAAACGGAGGAAGAGACAAAAGGTCGTATCGACTTGAGAGATACTCCTCTATCCGACCCAGATGGTACGCTGTATGTGGACGGGTCATGTTTTAAATTGGAGAATGGTGATGTGACTGCTGCCTACGCGGTAACGACTTTGAAGACGATTGTGGAGACTGCAAGAGTGAGTCAGAATTCTGCCCAAGCTGCAGAGTTAATAGCTCTTACGAGAGCGTGTGTTTTAGCTGAGGGAAAGAGAGTGAATGTGTTTACAGATAGTCAGTACGCATTTGGCGTGGCCCATAGTTTTGGCCGGTTGTGGAGAGAAAGGGGTTTCATTACGTCCCATGGGACTAAGATTCAACATGGTCAGCTAGTTAACGACTTGTTAGAATCTCTAACCTTACCGACTGAAGTTGCGATTGTGAAGTGCAGTGCTCATAAAGCAATCACGGATGATGTTGGTCGGGGAAATGCCTTTGCTGATGAAACCGCTAAACAGACAGCTAGAGACATGATGAGTAGAATGTATGTTGCTACGTCTGCAAGATGGATTGCTGAGTCTGGAATGTGTGAGGACACAATGGAAAGTGTGAAAGAGATTCAGAAAGAAGCGACTGAGGAAGAGAAACGCGTATGGAGAGAAAGTACGGGCAAATTGGACTCGAATGGATGTTGGATCGATTTGACAGAACAGCAGCGTTGGATGTTGCCTGATGCGTATGTGCTTGCAGTAGTGACGATGGCGCATGGAGTGGCGCACATAAGTTCTAAAGGGATATGTAAGATGTTAGCTCCGGTTTGGAAGAATGAGGGAATCAGTAAGTGTGCAGAGAGAGTGGTGAAAAATTGTATGGTGTGCTTGATGCATAATCCTGGCAAGGGAACTCCAACTCCAGCTGGTCATTTTGCTCCTCCTTCCTGTCCCTTTGAAGTAATACAGTTAGACTTCATTCACATGGAACGCTGCAACAATTTAAAATACGTCCTGGTGGTGGTTTGTGCTTTTTCCAGGTGGATAGAAGCATACCCACTAAAGGACAACACTGCTTTATCAACTGCCAAAATTCTTCTCAAAGAATTTTTCCCTAGGTTTGGAATGCCACGGATTGTATGGTCAGATAACGGAAGTGAGTTTATAGGGAAAGTTATGCAGAGTGTGTGTGCTGGTCTAGGATTGAAACAAAAATTTCATAGTGCGAACCATCCCCAGTCTGCTGGTTTAGTCGAGGGTTACAATGGCACCCTCAAGCTTAAAATAGCCAAAATTCAAGCATCCACAGGTTTGGCTTGGCCAGACGCACTTCCTTTGGCCTTGTTATCAACGAGAGCAACAGTGCATTCTAGAATAGGGCTTTCTCCATATGAGATTGTATTTGGCCGCCCGGCAAATGTCTGGGGTGTGCCAAGGCCTAAACAATTCTGCTCCATTGAATATCCTATGTTGATAGACTATCTTTACGACTTGACTGCTAAATTAAGTCTTATTCATCAACAGGTCTTTGATGCTTTGCCAAAACCTCCGGAGAGTCCAGGGCATCAGCTGAAACCCGGCGACCACGTGGTGGTCAGAAATTTTGCGAGGACAAAGAATCTTCAGCCTCGCTACATCGGCCCCTTCCAAATCCTGCTGGCAACGAGGACAGCTGTACGTGTTGCTGGTCGCAAGCACTGGATCCACGCTTCTCACGTAAAGCGTGTTCCACTGCCGCTGCCCTACGACGACTGGGTGAAGAAGGGAATTGGTGCCTCCGAATATGAAATAACTCCAAAATTTGTCCCTTTCAGCGATGCCGATTTGATTTCTGACACTTTGAAACGTGACTCTCCTCTTGAAAAGACTGCTTTGAACATTGAAAATTTGTCTCCAGCATCAGAAGAAACTTTGCCATCTGCGAACGTAAACTCTGCAACAGCTGCTAGTGATACACTATTTTCCGATCAAACAGTACCAGCGAAGAAAAGATACAACCTTAGAAGCCATAAAAAGGACTAATAAAGCAGGCAACTGCATACTGTGATTTTGATATATATATATATATTTTGAACTTTTGCCTTCAGCCAGGAAGTTTGTTATTGTTTATTGTTTTTAAAATTGCCTTGCCGTCTGGGTAGCCGTAGGGTCGTGGCTGTGTGCCTAGTTTGAATTTGCAGGGGTCTGACACAAGGTCGATCTTTCTGTTAGTACTGGGAACTCCCAGGGCTGACAGAGGCATTTTCATCTACGTACACATCATCAGTGGTCGCGAGCGGATTGTAGAAGATGGAACTTCCTGCGCTGCAACGAGAAAATGTGATTTACGTTCGCAGAAACAGACTAAATAGAATTCTTCATAGCAAATGTTTCTTGATGCAATGTGCCATTACATTTTTGATTGTTTTAGCAACACTGGTGGGTGGAATTGTCTTTAGCATAAATTTGATTTTTGTGCCAGTATCTACAGTACCTCCCCTTGATCCTGCTATTTCTACTGTTTCTTCTATACACTCTTTTCACTCGTTTCCGGAACATGAGCAAGCTCGACGCTCAGAATTCATTAATAATACTTTTGTACAGCTCTTGCACCAACACCAACTGGTAGTTAACACGACAGACTGTTGGGTGTGTGGCTTGATACCCCACACTATGGATAAAGGTATTCCCTATCTGGTTTTGCCTTTCAGCTACAATGGATCATTTCAGGCCCTTCAAACCATCTTTGCTTATGCTCTTGAGACCTATCCTCCACGTCCACCACGTTCCACTAAATATAACTCTGCCAACAAAGCTTTAGTCCAGGGAATTATTGACATGGTCAAAGACGTCAATAATACTCCATCTTACCCTAGAGACGAATTGCGAGTATATTTAAGTTGGAATACTTCAGAGTATCGCCTTAGTTTAGGAGAAAGCAAGCGTAAAAGCTCAACTCCAATCTGGGTCGTACCTCACCGAGGTCAGGTCTGTTTGCAAGGTAATGGGAGAAATCCGAGAGCTCAGCTAGGGAGGAGTGAGTGCGTAGAGACTTATGTGTTTCCGGCTAACTCTTCCCCTGCCTTTCTTACTGCTAGGGGTACCTATTTCATTTGTCGAGACAGAGCTTATACATGGTTGCCTGCCGACTTCTCAGGATCATGTTATATTGCTCGATTATTGCCTCCGACATACACTGCTTCACCGGATTACCACAGAATAAGAGTAGCTAGAGGTGTTTTCAGTAAGGAAGATACAGCTGGTCAGGAAGCTGGAGACTTCTTCAAAGGCTTCCTTCCGTTCTGGGGGCCTATGGCCAATAGTAGAAACATACGTCAGCTAACACGGGTAGTTGAATCTACTATTACCGAAACTGCTGGTGCCCTTAGCAATCTGACAGCTGAGCTTCAGGCGGATAGGCTCATGACATTGCAGAACCGTATGGTTCTAGATGTTATACTTGCAGATCGAGGTGGGGTATGCAGAATGATCCAATCGAGCTGCTGTGTCTTTATTCCTAATAATGCTCCAACAGTTTACGAGGCGATCTCTAAGTTGCACAAGATTTCGGACTCCATACATGTAGATGAGGGAAACTGGTCCTTTATGGAGTGGGTTTGGACTCTGATCTCAGCGTGGGGATGGAAGGTTCTAATGGTCATTGGTGTCATCTTAATATTACTATTCTCATGTTGTCTGATTATCCAGTGTGGTCCTGCTCTGTGTAGTCTTTGTGCTACAACCTGTTTTAGGAAACCACCTGCATTTGGAGAAAAGACACGAGAAAGGATGATGATACAACAGCATGTCACTGACCTGATGAGCATAGAACTAGATTCAGACATAGATTGAGTAATTGCCTATGTAAGGGCAAAAGGAGGGTCTGAGGTTCCGTGACGGTTCCGTGACGACTTGAACCCGTGTTTTCAAGTTTGTCGGAAATACATAAAATTAGTATCAGCGAACCGCAAATGATCCATTTAGTATATCCTAGTGTTTTCGCTACGCTACGAGCAAGAGCACTCCTTCCACTGACACATTTCTGATATACACACGGCATCCATCTTAGATCATGGCCGCCATTTTGTGGTTCCTTGCCCTCACATATGCAATAGCCTCTGATCATTTCATTCACTTCACTTTGATTAAGGACACGTAGCCTTAGCCGGAGATTCACCTCTTACATGACACGTGCACCTTAAACCAGATCACGCTGAAGCTGCATGACTCGACAAAGGCTGCCTCCTCTGCCCGAGGCCAGCCCACCTGAACTGGTTTTCCTGTCCATTGTACCTGATCATGATTAGGCGGCCGAAGCCGGTAGCCTTGCCCATTTACAACCCACAAACATCTCTTATCCCGCTTTTCTATCTTCTGCACCTGGCTCTGCTCCTTTCCTTCTGGGCCTTTATTAGGGGGAGGTAACGAACTTTACGATGAGGCGGTCCGGGTCTTGAATGCAATATTGACAAGGGATTGTGATGGACTGGTGGGAACCCCTCTTCGTGATGTTTGGTATCAGATATTATCGACAGTTCCTGTGTAACGCCAAATATTTATTGTTTAGAGACACAAAGGTTTGGGAATGTACCGACATGTGAAATATTTGCCTAGAGCACAATTTTTAGTATATAAGGAGCAACCCACTTTGTACAAATCGAACAGTCTCCTAGATTCTGCCCGTGTGTAGATTCTGTGACTTCTGTGTCCCTGCAGTAATAAACCTTTGGTCTTTGACGCCACCATCGAGAAGCCCGTGTTTCTGTTCATTTGTGCACCAAGGCAGGTGGGACTCCGGGGTCTTTGGGTGTTGTACCCTGACACCTCTGGACGGAACCAAAAAGTCCAGAACTCCACAAGATCGAGCAGTGCCCAGGGGCTCTCCAATACTGAACTTCCGCACCATCACCTTTTATGTTTTTTTTGTATAAATGACTTAGTTTGGATGGGAACCTGTTCTTGTGCGCCTGTCCTGGGGAGTGGGAGTTGGGTAGAGTTTAAAGTTGAGGGCAAATGGTTTGGGGTCAGACATGTCGCTATGGGAGATTTCTGCTGTCAGAGTCTGGAGTCAGAATTATGGGTACCTCCGTAGGCATCAAAATTATGACCTGGAATGTTAGGGGGATGCACACTATGAGCCGGTGGTACAAAATACATGCTTACCTGATGAGGAGAGGAGGGCAAATTGCATTACTATAACAAAACCCACCTGAAAAAGACAGAAGGGGCAGCGCTACAGCGTCGATGGAGGGGGCAGGTGTTTCACACTACGTACTTGTCCTTTGCAAGAGGGACCGCAGTATGGGTGCAAGCGGGGTCCCTTTTCAATGTGTTTGGCAGATAATAGACCTTGAGGGCCGGTTCGTGGTAGTGTTAGGGCATCTTGATGGCCGAGATATTACTATAGGAAGTATATACGCTCCTAATGTCGACCAACCTACTTTCTTTGCACAGCTCTCTCAGAAATTGGCGCCGGTCCTGACTGGACCCGTGCTTTTGGGGGGAGATTTCAATTGCATTACTGGGGTGGGTCTGGACCGTTCTCATCCACCAGTCCCCGACACTCCCACACATAGAATAGCAGAAGCCCGACAAGACTGGCAACAGCACTAGGGACTGACAGACACTTGGAGGGCCCATCATCCGGTGGAACGGGACTACTCTTATTTCTCGGCTCTACATGAGCTACATGTTCTACTGGACTCTATCCTCTGTTCTCCGGATGTACATGTAGGGATCACACTAAGTGAGGACTTAGACAGGACGATATCTGATTTTAATCCCCTCCTAGTGTCCATGAATTGGGTACGAGTTAGGCCCACAATCCCCAGTTGGCATCTCTGCCCGGAGACATTGGAAGACCAGGTCTTTGGAACCACAATAGGCATTGCTATAGAGGAGTACTTCCAGATCAACAATAACACACCCACCAGCCTAGACAATGAGTGGGATGCTTTCAAAGTAAAGATAAGGTCCCGCTGTATTGGGGATGCGGTTGGGGTATGTAGAACCTTGCTGAACGATTTACAGAGGGCGGAACAACAGCTCAGAATCGTAGAAAGACAAAGACCCAAACAAGAGGATAGGCAGGAGGATCTTATGACGGCCAGGGAAGAACTGGCTGCCCAGTCGGAACGCTTGAGATGTTTTGATTACACGCGCTGAGAGGGACAAATCTGGTGCACTGTTGGCTTGGCTGGCCAACCCGGTGCGCAGAGGGACACCAATCTTAGAACTGTGAGGCGGAGATGGAACGGCTAACTATTAATACACAGTTCCTAGAATTTTATACTACCTTGTACCAAAGTCAATTAGATCCATGGATATTGGAGGAGGAGGGATGCAAAGCTCTTAGGTCGGGATATTGAACTGGGGGAGATCAGGGGAGGCATAAAACGCATGGCCAGGAACAAAACCCCTGGCACAGATGGGCTTCCAATAGAATTTTATCTACATATGTGGATCTGTTGGCTCCCCACCTGCCAGGACCGGACTGAGAACCACAACCGGCCCTGGCAAAGTGCTCGGCCGGCCCCCCCCTCCCCACTCGGGGGGGGGGGGTTGGAGTTGCCACCGAGCTCTTAGCCGTTGCCGTTTTTTTTGCCGATTTCGGTACAGGGCCGATTTTGCTGCTATGTTGCAAAAACGGCCCTGTAACAAAAACGGCCCCCAGGGGCCCAAAGTCGGCCCCCATCCGTGCCGCGCACCGGGGAATTGCCCGGTGCCCGCTATGGCCAGTCCGGCCCTGCCACCTGCTAGCCCTCTACAACTGATCAAAGCAGGATAGCTGTTTACCTCGCTCAACCAGGGAAGCGATAATCATACCACTCCTCAAACCGGATAAACCAGAGTGGGATCTCACCGCCTATCGCCCCCTCGCTATGCTTAACCTAGATTACAAGATATTAAGTTGTAGTTTAGCCAGCCGTTTGATGACCCATATGACAGTACTTGTGCATGTGCACCAAGCGGGGTTTATTCCTTCCCGGAATACGGCCATGAATGTACGCCGACTGTGTCAACTACTGCACACCTCAACGTGTGAAGGGGATGAGGTGTTCATCTTATCGATCGACATCAAGAAGGCATTCAATAGTCTCGAGTGGCCATATCTGTTTAGGGTCCTATGAGCTTTCAAGCTGGTGGTAGAGGTGAACCACCAGATGCGCTAGGCGTGAGGTGGGAAAGCAGCTGTATGACTTACCTAGGAATGCAGATTTATCATGCACCCCCTGACCTGTTAGAAGGTAATGTTGAAAGAGCATTATGAACCACTGGGAGCAACTTTGAATTCTGGGGGACCCTTCCACTTTCAGTAGCGGGGAGGGTGGCGCTGCTAAAGATGGTAACTCTGCCTCGACTACTTTACTACTTTGGCTCACTATCTCTATGGATACAGCGAAAATACTTCACCCAACTCAACACCATGATTAAGGGATTTCTATGGGGTTCTAGAAGGCGCAGAGTGGCGCTCACCGCCATGCTGAGACCTAGGCAGGAGGGGGGATTCACAGTACCTGATTTTGAGGCCTATTACCATGCAGCCCAATTCCAATGGTTCACAAAGTGGATGGCAAGGAAACTACATATTGGAAAAGACCATGGGAGCATGGACCCGGACCTGCACCAGCTTTCTCAGGTACTCCTCCGGCTCCCTTTAAGTGAAAGAGAGGTTCCAAGGGATCTGTGGGTGATGCGACAATGCTGGAGTCAGGCCAACAGAAGAGCCAAGATAGGACCCCCGCATGCACCTGAGATCTCGTTGCGGGTCTGTGAGGCATTGCCACATGGGGGATATTGGCAGAGTTTGCGAGATTGGAAAGAAGTGGGGATCTCCACTATTGGAGACCTCTATGAGGACGGTTCCCTCATACCCTTCCAGGACTTTTTAGACAGGTATGAACTGCCCCGGCATGACTTCCTCTTGCATGCTGCATTGACAGCACCCTTCCGTAAGCACTGGAAGAAGGGGATGGCAGAACCGCAGCCTGCTCTCCCATGCCAATATGTGGTATCTGCGTCAGGGACGATTAAAGCGGTTACCTGCCTTTATAGGCGAATTACCCAGGAGATCAGGTCCCATATGGAGAGTCTGCGCGTCAAAAGGGAAGCAGACCTTGGGATCCCTATAGAGGAAAAATCGTGGGGGGCGCTGATGGAACGGGCGTGGAAATGCTCTAGAAATGCGAGATTTGAACTAATCCAGTTTTATGTTTTCCACAGAGCGTATCTCACCCCACACAAAATTAACACATTTTTTGGGTCCTGAACAGCCTGTCCGCATTGTAAACTAGAAAACACTACATTTCTACATATGTTCTGGGAGTGTCTATTGTTAGATGGGTTCTGGAGGGAGGGAACGACTAAACTAGGTGAAATGACGGATAGAGATATCAATCAGACTCCGGGTTTTTGTCTAATACACTGGTTCCCCCACACTGCCCGTAATAAACTTACCAGTAAATTCATAGATTTGGGGTTAGTCCTAGCTAAGAGAGAAATTACCGGCCATTGGAAGGCGGTCACTGCACCTAACACCTCACAATGGCTGCAAGAATTCATAAAGTGGGCTGACTGTGAGGGGATTTTTAGATTACAAATGGCCCTGAGAACCAATAATGAAAAAATGTTGGACACGGCTAGGGCATGGGTGGCGATTATGGACTTACTCAAGAGCCCGACAGATGACACTGACCAACCCCCTGAGTGAGGAGACTTGTACATAAGGACAGAAGCATTGCCCTTCTGGAGCGGGTGACTCAGGTGATGGGCAGCGGGTACTACATGGTGGATCCCACTTATGCGGATGTCTGATTTCTTGAACTGTGATGCCAGATGCCCTACAAGCTTGAATAATTCTCAACACTGACAGTTGAAGGATGGAGCAACATGTCTGACGGTGTCGAGGGGGGTGGGTAGAGTTAGCGGGGGAGGGAGAGAAGGGGGTATTTTGTTAATCCATTGATTGTTGGGATTGTTAAGAGTAAGGACTAGCACAGATGCTTATGGAATTGATTACCCATATAGAGATATAGATCACAAATCTCTTAGAACTGTTGTTAAGATGGATGACCACAGGAGCACTGTAAGAAGTGGAGACATTAGACGAGACAATGCTTCAAAGAATGTATAATCGTTCATGTAAGTAATTCATCACTATGTGAGCACTGTATCATCCTTAATATGAAACTGGTTGATGAGCTGTTAATGAAAAAAGTTTGCTTACAAATAGAAAATGGTGTATTCCAATTGTTTGAGCATTTGATTAACTGTTCTGGGTCTATAAGTGGTGAGCTTTGCGAATAGTGTGGATGCCTTTGCACACCAGGCTTTGCAATTTATGTACTCGTACACGGACAGGTCCTCATTCAAAGCAGCACACAATTATTATATTGATAAACCGTAGGTTTCATTATTTTACATTGTTCACACAAATCAAGTGCGGGCTGAATCCTCTTTAAAAAAGGTTTATTTTGCCACGCATATTGAGGCTGCAATTGCAGGCCTGGGACATGCAGGCCCTCTAGTATCCTTTAAAGTGCCATCTCTGGGTACCTGTAGGACCATTGTATTTGTATAAGTAAGCTAAATGTGCCAATTGGGTGTAAGTCAACTTCACAAAAATGTGTTCAGAAAACAGGAGGGGCGAAGGCAAAAAGGTGTGGGGTACACCTGCAGAGAGGGCCAAGTCCAACACTCAAGTTCTGTTTTTTGATTCTCCCTGCTAGATATTCACCAATTAATAGCCAATTAAAATGCATCATTTTCTTGTTGCGCAGATTTCTACTTTACAGTTGTCCAAAAGGCTTCTGTGCTGCTGGTGACTCTCTGCATTGTTTTTAAGAGAGATGGATGTTCTCCTTCATTACATAATCCTAGTTATTATCTTTTAAAATGCAACAGCTAAAACAGTGATAAGTAATAGAGCTGTATTAGTTACTCTAGGAATCCGGATAAACCACAAGGAGGGTGAACATAGTACCAACTTTGAGGTGCCACCAGAAATTATTTTGTTTCAGTAAGTCATAAAACTTTTATTCGGTTACCATTTTTTTTGTAGCCATAAAAAGTACATATAACAGATAGGTAATACAATGCAACGCATGTTAAAATCAACAGCGGAAAAAATAAATAGACCATTAAAAATTTTGATTAAAATAATAAGATTATACTTTAAATTACTTGCGGAGTAAAATTCATTGATATGCTACAGAAGATTAAGAGAAGGAAAACAGATAGAAATTTTTCAATAATCAGAGATTACAGCAGTATTTAATACATGATTTTAAAAAGCTAACCACACACTTTGCTATGTATTCAGATTCCAAGTATTGTATCGCCAAAAATGCAGGGCGGCAAGATCTCAAACCCATTTTACACAGCAGTGGAATAATCCAGCGAGGGAATTCGTAGTATTTGCAAAACAGGACTACGTGAAGTGTCGACTGGGAAGATAAACCATCACATAGACACTTCCTGATAATTGATGACCAGTCCTCCTGTCTTGGAAATGAGACTAAATGGAAAAAATAATTAAATCTGAACCTTGTTAAAAGATATTTTTCATAGGAACTCAAGTGAAAGGTTAAATAGGGTTGGATACCTGGTGCGTTTTGTAAAGTTATAATCTGGGCATTCGTGGGTTTGTGCAATTCTTGGGATAGGCGCAGTGCCCTTAAATGAGTTAAACATAGCTTTTTTAAGTCTTTCCTTGAAATGTCCATCAGTGTAGAAGGCTCCACAAAGTAGGAAATACAATGCAGGTCTTTGAAAAAATGTCTCACATAAGTAAGCCAGGGGGTTTTTGACCAATTTGCCAGGCCCAGACAGTCCATTACTTGAGAACAGGTCAAATGGCACTGCGGCTTCGTCCAAATTCGGTGCCACAAAAGGATGGTTTGGCATCTGATGGTATCAGTTAAATAGTCCATACCCAACTCAATGTGGCAACTGAACGTTGGTGCACTTTGGGGTACTGCCAATAGATATTTTACAAAACCATTCTCAACCAGTTGTAAGGTGTCTGAGTCGGCATAGCCCCAGACCCCTGCACCGTAGACAGCTATGCTATGGCACTTTGCATACTAAATTTTTAACAATTCTGCTGGGGCTGGTTTTCCCAGTTTCCTCGAGAAGGAGACTAGCTCCTGTTTCCAACACAGTTTGTTGTCTATCAAGATGCCCAGATAAGGATACACCTTGGTACATTCCAGTTTAGTTTGATCAATATAGATTGATTTTGGTTTCTTTAAGCCATTCCCAATATTCATTACATATGTTTTTGGAATGTTCACTTTCAAGCCCAAGGATGTCATAAAATTGCAGTATTTATTAAGTTGGTTCTGCAGTTGAATTAGGGTTCTAGCTAAAATCACTGAGTCGTCCGCATATACGAGTGCAGGTATAGGACGATGTTTTATCGTTGGGAGGTCCTGGCTCCCTTCCAGCATGGCCAATTCTAGGCCGTTTGTATATAGATTAAATAGGAAGGGAGCCAGGACACACCCCTGTCTAACTCCCTTGTTGATGGGAAATGGGGGGGAAAGTTTCCCGTTCACCCCGTATCTGACGCGAGCTGTCGCGCCAGAATAGAGTTTGCGGAGTAAAACAACAAGGGGGGGGATCTACCCCCAGTTCACTAAGAATTGTCCACAATCTGGCATGCGAAACGCAGTCAAATGCTGCGCTAAGGTCAACGTACACAAGGTGCAAGTTCCCTTTCTTAGCGCCAGCGTATTTACCGATTAGGAGGGCAAGGTTTAATGCCTGCTCAACAGTACCCAGTCCCTCCTGGAACCCATATTGTAAGTCGGTCATGATGTTATTTGTGGTCGCCCAGTCTTGGAGGCGCTCCAGTATCAACCGGCATGCAACTTTACCTAGGGATTCCAGGAGGGAAATTGGCCTGTAACAGGCAGGGTCGTTTCGGTCGCCCTTCTTGAAAATGGGGAGCAGAATAGAGGTGGACCAGGAATCGAATAAACCAGTAAGTGTAGTTGCTTCTAGAACTCGTGTAATAAGAGGGGACCATAATTCCTGATTATAATTAAAAATATCCAATTCCCAGTTTTAGAGGCGGACAGAGCTCTAACAACATCATCATGGGTGAAGGAGAGCTGGATTGGGTAGATCTGGCCCCCAGGCAGACCATCCACCACCTGTCCGTCGCAGTTAGTCTCGGCGTTGGTTAAACTACATACCTTGGAGAAGTGGATTACCCACTCCTCGGCAGTTATAGCAACATCTTGATGTTGGGTAGTTGATGCATCATTGAGGAAGGGAGATTTTACAACGCGCCAAAACAAGGAGCTGTCATTTAGTAAGCAGCTCTCATGCAGCTGGGCCCACACGTTTTTCTTTATTTCCTGTCTGCAATTTTTTTGTGCCAGATTGTATTCCTTTCTAAGTTTTTTAACCTCAAGTATGTCTCTCTCTGGGTTTCGCAGGGCCGCTTTTAGGTTAGAAAGGGCTTTGCGACATTACGAGTTGAACCAGCCCTTTTTAGGAGATTCTTTACACTTTTTATTACGGAACAGCTTGTCTCGAATAATTCTGATAATTTCAATAAAACTAGTTCAACTGTGGGGTGGACTCTATAGCTAGGCATTTATATACCCAAGGAAGTGCTCTCTTTATTACTTTCTCAGTAAGTACTACCGGGTCGGTTGTGGCCCATTTAACAGAAAAGCCATTTCGCTTATCCATACTCAAGGACTGTTGAGTTAGTAAGCTAGGTAAGTTTGTTTTGGGCGGAACAGTCTTTGCTATCACTGTCACGCTGTTGGGAAAGTGGTCACTGCAGGGGTCAGAACCTGTTTTAAAATTTACCAGTGGTTCCTTCATAATCTGAGAGGACAAAATATAATCGATAACACTAGAGAGGCCCCTACCGTGAAATGTTGGCATGAAATCAACAGGGGGTCAGTCAACTCGTTTACAAAATCCATCTCTAGTGAGAAGAGACAATCATTCAGGCAGTTACCGCTATTCGTGTGAGTGAAATGGGACAAAGAGGACCCGTTATCATCGGTAAAACCACAAAGATCATTTTTATAATTCTTACACAGTGAAATGTTAAAATCCCCGCCCCAAATCACATATGGGGGAGAGGAAGGACATTGGTTCCGCTGTTCAGTTAGAAAATAAGAAATGTCATTGAAAATTTTAACACAATCAACTGAGAATAGATTATTATAAAAATTTACCAAAAAGAACATCATATTTGCGTTCACTGTAATTTTTAAAATGTGATAGTTCTCCTCGGCTTTTAACTCAAGTAACTCTGTGCTGGGTAAAATATTTGATACGTACACTGTTAAACCACCCCTGGGTCTGCCAGACGTGCTAGGGGTTGCGGGGGAGAAGAAGGTTTTGAAACCTAGCAGATGAATCGGTGTGGTCAACCAGGTTTCCTGTAGACAGACTATAAGATGTGCATTAATAGTTTCTAACCATGATTGCTGATTGATGTTGGTGAGAAGCCCTGCTACATTCCAGAATAAGATGGAGAACTCTAAAGATAGAAATGATGGAGTTGGTAATTCTTGAGGTAACAACTTATCTATTAGGGAGTATTCTGTAGGTGGCAGGGAATTGCAGGCTGATTTAGTTTGGCCATCCGACTTGTAGCAGCCAACTTGAGTTGGGCTTGGTTCCAAAGTGTCAGTGACTATATTGAGTGTGCCTACATGGGAAACAGGGACTGTGGGCAGTTCCATGATCTTGTTTGATGTATTAGCAATAGGCGCTTCTGAACCAGGAACTGAGTCAGATAGTCATTCAGTTTCATCCAGTCCCGACAGGATGCTATATCTATTCAGTGTGGGAATCGGAGAGGGATGAGTGATTAGTCTATGGGGATATCTGGGTTTTTGAGTATTAAAACTATACCATTGCGGGGGGTAATAAAAGCCCAGAGGCAAAATGTTGATCCCGTGGTAATCTAGAAAATCGTTTGCTCCTGCTCTCAAAATTTCCTTGACCAACAGGGGAGAGGCAAAGGTAAGAACTATAATATCCCCACCTAATGCCGAGTCCCTAAAACCTAGGCGTTTTATGCGCCTCACCATTTTAAATTCCTGAAAGAAGAACTTGGTTAATCCTACCCTGGAGGCCAGCCAGTGTAGGGATTTGTTCTTAGCGAAGTCTGGTTTTCGCTTTCTGGGGTTAAGAGTTGAGGGACATTTGTCAGCACTATCGTGTAGGGTGTGGCTTCTGGAGGCAGGTGAAGATGGTCATTGCTGGGAGCTAAAAGGCTCGCGCCTATGGAGCCGGCTATCACATCCTGTTTGTGAGCAGTAGCTTGGCTACTTACTGAAGTTGTGGGGCACCTGTTTTGTGAGAGCCTAGATGGATCCGAGGAGTGAAATGGAACGGACATAGTCACTGGGGGACAAGGTGGAGGTGCCTCTATAGTAGGATTTATCCAGACACTGGGAATAGCGACAGTTGCATTAGCATTAGTGAGGGGTATTGTGGCTGTGTTGTTACTTGTAGCTGTGCCAACCCTCGACTGTTTGGTACTATTGTCTTTTAGAAGCGTTTCGATTTGTGTTAATCTGGAGGTTAATTGATCGAATCTGACCCTTACAAAGATATCCAAACGCTCTACGCAGGCTACCAATGCCTGCAGCTCCTTCAGGAAACTTGTGGTGGAGTGGGCCTGGGTGTTCCGTTGAGCACCAGGGGGTTTAGATTTATGTCTTGGGGACTGATTTACAGCTCTTGTGGGTTTTAGGTGGGGGCGAACAGGTGGTGGAATAACCTTAGGATCTGCATCTGGGACATTAGTTGTAGGTAGGCGGGGGGTTTTGGATCTTTTAGTCGGGGTTGTGAGTCAGAATCATTTTCCAAGCTAATTATTTAATCAGAAACGTGAGAAACGCATCCGTTCAAAAGGGGAGCTGGGGATGTTCCTGAGTGGGTGCGATTTGTGTCAGTTGGAGGCGAGGAAGAATTTTGGCTCATAATCCAGTAGTTGTTCCCTCTATAGATTCTTCGACGGACAGAATTTGTTTGTCGATTACCCTAACCGCCCCTGTCAGATACGAGAGAAGGGACTGCTGGGAGGTGGTAGGGTGGGAATTGTCCTCCTGATTTTTTGCGCATTTAGGGCTCAGATGTTTCCTCTTCCCCATGTCTGTAGAAAAGAGTTACAAGGGTGATTTGGTCAGAAAGCGTAATATATATATAACAATATCTTACACGGCCCCTACTAAATCCTACACAGGAGATAGAGCAATTCGCTGTTATATAGATAGGCGAACGGTTGATTATAATAAAATGTTCAAACTGTGTGACGCTATATTAATTACTTTTACCAGGGTCTCTGGCACAGTCCAGTCTCTTCGGGCCTCTGAGGGCCACAGAGGGCCCGCCCTTTGCCCGGGCCTCGCCCGGCGTTCGGCGACGCTGAAGAGGCATGCTTTATGTAGCACCTCCGGGGCCAGAAGATGTCGATGGCGGCTCCTGCCGCAATGCCCCGTGGGATCAGCAGTCCTCCGCTTGGCGGCCGCTGGTGGCTGGAGCAGCGGCGGGAGGACTGCGGGCTGCAGTGGAGCTTGGCTGGATGCAGACAATGTGGGGATCAGGTAGGGGCCAAAGTTCGTTACCCAAGCAGGAAAAAAATAATACACCGGCTCCACCGGAGAGGCGCGCTTTATGTAGCGCCTCCGGGGCCGGAAGATGTCGATGGCGGCTCCTGCCGCAATGCCCCGTGGGATCAGCAGTCCTCCTCTCGGCCGCCGCTGTTGGCTGGAGCGGCGACGGGAGGACTGCAGGCTGCAGTGAAGCTTGGATGGATGCAGACAATGAGGGGATCAGGTATGGGCCAAACGTTTGTTACCCCAGCAGGAGAAAAAAAAATAATACACCGGCTCCACCGTAGAGGCGCGCTTTATGTAGCGCCTCCGGGGCCGGAAGATGTCGATGGCGGCTCCTGCTGCAATGCCCCTTGGGATCAGCAGTCCTCCGCTCGGCAGCCGCTGGTGGCTGGAGCGGCAGCGGGAGGACTACGGGCTGCAGTGGAGCTTGGCTGGATGCAGACATTGCGGGGATCAGGTAGGGGCCAAAGTTCGTTACCCCAGCAGGAAAAAAATAATACTTTTATTTCAAAGAATTAGGAGATGAGAGCTACAACTCACATCTGGTAAGTCAAAGTTCAAGAGAAAGATTAATTTGTGTTGAACCTAAAGAATTAATTGCATTTTTAGAACTTGTTTTTCAGTTCTTTCTGAGTCAGTGGTCAAGCCAGGTCACTATCTGAAATGCATGATTAGGAATCAGAGATTAATTAATATTATCCTCAGGTCACAGGGCAGAGGCTGGGATGAAAAATGTCCAACAAGTGCTTTATTTTATGGAGGCTTTGAGTTTTATTCACCAAAATGTTTGCTGCAGATGGTGGAAAGGAGAAATATGTCTTGTCAAACCTCGCCCAGATATTGAAGTTAATATATTATTTATTATTAATCTTGTGTATGAAGTTGAGAGCTGGAGGGCCACATAGAATCCTCAAAATTAAGTTGGCATGGGCTTTCTCTTGAGTCCATACGATGTGCGTTTATATGGGAAATTTACAAATTCATAGTATTACTAACCTTTGAGCCGGTTAATAGCATTATTCCATACTGTCCTTGTGCTGATTTGGCTTGGTCAGGGTTAATTAGTTGGGTGTAATCCAATAAATTCCGGTAATACAAGGTACTGGAGCAATAAACTATCATATTTTGTGCAATATACATTGACTGTCACCACTTTCAGTTAATATATCCTTGCTCTACATCAAACACCAAATTAAACAGAAAATAATTCCCCACAAATGCTTACAGTACATCGATCTTGACATTTTCACAAACAGTTGAACTATTGTATTATATTTGCATAGCTCTCAGTTGTAAACCTACATACGTACATTACATAACATGAGTTGCATGGTTGAAAGTAAACCAATCAACAGTTTGATCAATACATAAAGATTTTCTCATACTAATGGCTTTGCTAGGAAGTTTATTCAGTGCCATGTTTTTATGTAAGGGGATAGGTGAAGAAAATGCAAGCATGTTGCCATTTACCGCTGTTTAAATATTTGCAGAATTTACGTTGAAATGTACCAGTGTGCCCTTGCCATGGTATTTGCTACAGACGAGGTCAACCAAAATCCCAACTTGCTGCCTAATGTGACCCTGGGATTCAGAATTCTTGACACCTGTGACTCAGACTGTCTGCCAGCTCAAGGGTCCCTGTGGCTGTTGTCAGGAATGGGGGATACTGTCCCAAACTACAGTTGTCAGCACCCCTTAAAAATGGCAGCTGTACTTGGTGATACCCGCTCATCTTCTTCAGTTCAAGTGGCAAGAATTTTAGGCCTCCAGAGGATACCACAGGTATGTTCCAACTGTACAGCAAATATGACTGTCTCAAATTATTTGTGATATGCATTTAAATAACTTTGAAAACCCATGAGTGCAAGAAATGCAAAACTCTACAAACCTACTAGGGTAAGAAAGAACTTTGTGAGACTTCGGTTTATATATGTGGATACTATTTAGTTGCTTTCTAAAGTTAATAGGTTGGATTGTTTGATTAGTGCTCATCAAGGTTTAGTCTATGTCACAAAGGTTAAGCGCTAGAAGATTTGAGGAAGGGAATGCTTTGAAGGAGCTGCTCTCCTGCTCTTCTTTCTCTTTTTGCGGCCACTGCCCCCTCCCACCTTACCATTGTTTTAATTACACTGCTCCTGCCCACCCTTCATGCCTTCTGTGGTGAACTTTCTGCCCCTGCTCCTCTCACATGATCTTCATGGTTAGAACTCTGCTTCTGTCCCTCCCTCTTTCTCACCACCCTCTGTTGTGCAACTCATGCCCATCCCTCCTGCCCTTCGTGATGTGTGTGATACCCCTCCCTCATGCCTTCTGTGGTCAGGTTTCTGCCCCTGATCTACCCTCTTGCCATCTGTTGTCACCTTGCTGGCCCTACCTGTCCTCTGTTCTCTGTGTGCTGTCCCCTCCAATATGCCTACAATAGTCCATTGTAAATCCTTTGCCTATCCCTATGCCCTCCGTAGTCAATTTGCTGCTCCTCGGTTCTGCCCTTCATGGTCACCTTGATGCCCCTGCCTCTCTCTCCTGTCCTCCACAGTCATATTCCTTCATTCTCCATCCTGCGTGCCCTGTGTTATTCTTATGCTGCTCCTGCCCATCCTTCATTACCTCTGTGGTAAGCTTACTGCCCCTTTCCCTCCTTTCTGCCCTTCTCCGTTTGGTGTGCTTCCCCTGTCTCTCCCGCCAACTCTCCATGGTCAGCTTTTGCCACTGACCCTCCCTAATGACCTTTGTGGTCTGTTTTGCTTTCTATTTCTTACCTGTCTGCCATCTGTAGCCAGCTTGCTGCACCTGTCCTCACTCCTGCTCTCCGGGGTCAATTGTGATCTTTTTGTCCCTACCTGCCGTTTGCAGTCAACTTTCTGCCCCTGCTCTTCCCAGCTGTTGTCTTCTGTCAGCATGCTGCCCCTGGCCTTTACACATGCCTTCCACAGTTAGATTGCTGCCCTTTCTACTTCTATCTCCCCTCTGTGGTTAGCTTGCTGGCAGTGTCCCTCTCTTCTGACCTGCATCATCAGCTTTCACCTCCAGCCTGCCCTCTGTTCTCTGTGCACCATCCCTGCACCCTCTTGACTACCCTCTGTGATCCGTTGTGCTGTCTTTCCCTCATACCCTTTGTGGTCAAATCTCAGTTCCTACTCCTCCCTCCTGCCCTCTTTGGTCAGATTGTGATCTCTGCCCCTCCCTCCTGACCTCTGTGGTCTATTTTGCTGTCCCTGCCTCTTCTGCCAGCCCTATGTGGTCAACCAGTATCTCTCTCCTGTTCAGCTTGGGGGCCCTGCCAATCCCTCTTGCCCTTTGTGGTCCATTGTGCTGCCCGTGCCGCATCCCGCCAGCCCCCCTTGGTCAGTTTACTGCCTCTGACCCTCTCATGTGTTCCACGTGGTCAGCTTGCTGTCCCTGCCCCCTCCTGCCTGTCATCCATTTTCTGTGTGCCACCACTGCCCAGTCCCTCTTGACTCTGTGGTCAGATTGCTGCCTCCTGCCCCTCCTGCATGTTCTTCAAGGCATACTTGTTGCCGCTCCATCCTGTCCTACCTGGCCCTCATGCTACCCTTCCCTCTCCTACAGGCCCTGCCCCTCTCCTGCCTAATCCTCCCCCTACCCTCCCTGATCAGCTTGACGCCTCTGCTGATTTCCCCATGTTTTGTGCCCTTCATGTTCAGCTTACTGATCTGGCCCCGTCCTGCCTGCTTTCTGTTCAATGTGTGCTGTCCCTGTGTCCTTCCATCTGCCTTCTGTGGTCCATTGTAATGACCTTGCTCATCCCTTATGCCCTCCATGGTCAAAATGCTGCCTCTACTCCTCCCACCAGCCCTCCATGGTCGGCTTGTCGCCTCTGCCCCACCTTCTCACCATCCATTGTCAGTTTACTGCCCTTACCTGCCTGCTCTTTGTTTTATGTGTGTTGCTCCATGTGACCCCCGTTCTCTTTTTGCTGTCCTGCCCCCTCTCATCTGCCCTCTGTGATTTGTTGTTCTTCCTTCTCCCTAATAATATAATTGGTCAGCTTGCTGCTCCTGGCATATGTGGTCTGCTTGCAGCCTCTGCCCCTCATTCCTGGTCTCCATGCTCTACTTGCTTCCCCTGTATCTCCCTCCTACTTTCTGTAGTCAGCTGTTTAGCCCTACACCTACCTCCTGCCCTCCCTTTGTGGTTCAAGTGCTACCCGTGCTTCTCCTGCCTGCCCTCTATGGCCATCTTTCATCCACTGCACCTCATACCAGCTCTTCGTCGGATGCTTGCTGTTTCTGCCCCTTTCTCCTGCTCTCTGTTGTCCATGTGCTGACCATCCCTACTACCCCCTGTGGTCTGCTTGCTGTTCCTGCAATTTCCTGCTGCCCTCCATTCTCTGTGTCCTGCCCTGCCCCTTCCGTCCTGCCCTCTGTGTTCTGTTGTGATGCCTCTGCCCCTCCTTCATTCCCTCAGTAGTTATGTTGCTACCTCCCACCCCCACCGTAATTCCCTCTATAGTCAGCTTTCTACCCTCCCACTCCTTCCTGCCTTCATTGTACTGCCTCTGATCACCCTGCCTTCCCTTCACGGTCAGCTTGCTGCCCCTGCTCATCCCTCCTGCTCACAACTATTGTGTTGCCCCAGCCATCCTGCTGTCTTCAGTGGCCTGCTTGCTGCCCCAGACCTTCCTGCTTGCCCTCTGTAGTCTGTTGTGCCACCCATAGCCCATCTTCCTGCCCTTAATGATTAGCTTGCTGCCTTGCCACTCCTGTCCATCCTGTATGGACAGCTTGCTTTCCCTGCTTCTCCCTGATGCACTTAGCGGTAAGCATGCTGACCCTTCCCCCTTCTGCCTCCCTCCCCTCTCCATGTGCTGCCTCTATCCCCTCTTTCCTGTACGCTGGTCTGCTGTGCTGCCCTTCCCCCACTCCCTGTATGGTAAGCTTGGTGCCCCTATCCCTCTTTTCTGTCCTCTATGGTCAACTTACTGGCCTTGCCCGATTCCACCTGCATTCTGTTCACTATATGCTGCTCCTGCCTCCCCTCCCTGGTCCATTGTACTGCTCATGCCCCTCCCTGCACTCTCTTGTGGTCAGCTTAGTCCCCGTCTCTCCTGCCATCCATGCTCAACTCACTGCACTTGCCCCCTATTGCCTGCTCTCCTTAGTCTGCTAGCTGCTGTTGCCCCGTCCCGCATTTTTTGCTGTTATCATTATGCAGCTCCTGCCAATCCCTCATATCCACTGTGGTAAACTTGCTACCCCTGTCCCTCCCACATGCATTCATAGTTAGAATGCTGCTCCTTTTCCTCCCTCTTTCCCACCATGCTCTGTTCTTCTACCCTTGACCTTCCCTCTTGCCTTCCAGGGTCCACTGTGCTGCTCCTTCCCCTCCCTTCTACCCTTCATGCTCAGCACGCTGCCCTTACCCCCTCCTACCTGCCCTCCCTTTTCATGTTCTGCCCTTGTCTCCTCTTGTCTATTCTTAATGGTCCGTTCTTCTGCCCCTACCCCTCTAATATGACCTTCCTGGTGAGCTCGCTGCCCCAGCCCTCCCTCGTGCTTCCATGGTCAGCTAACTGCCTTGCTACCTTCCACCCCTGCCCTCTGTTCCTATCTTCCAGCCTGCTCTCCATGTATGTTATTCAGTGCCTGTTCTTCCCTCCTGCCATATGTATATAGCTTACTACCCTTGCACCCTTTCTCCTAGCTGCCATTCGTCTTGTGCTGGTCCTGCCCACTCGCCTTTGCCTTCTGTGGTCTTTTGTACTACCCTTCCACCTCTCTCTAATGCATTGTGTGATCAGCTTAGAACCCCTTCCCTCCTTGTTCATCTAGCAGTACCTGCCCCCTCTGACCTACCTTCCATTGTCCCTGTATTTCCCCAGCCCCTCGTTCATCCCTCCTTGGTCAGCTTGCTTCCCCTGTCCCTTCCTACTGCCCTTTATGTCCATTATGCTGCCCTCATGCATATTGTTCATGTTTAGCATACTCCCAGAGCCCGTCCCACCTTCCCTCTATGTTCTGTTGTTCTGCTCCTTCCAGTTCCTCATTCCCTCGAATGATTAGTCTGCTGCCCCTGCTTCCCCACCTTGCCCTCTATGGTACCTTATGCTGCTTGTGTCCCTCCTCCTGCCATGGTCATCAGTTTGCTGCCTCTGCCACTCCTTCTTGACCCCTGCGGTCCGCTTACTGCCCCCTGGCCCCATCACCTGCATTTGTTCTCTGTGTGCTGCTCCTTCATCTCTCGCCTGTCCTCTGTGATCTGTTGTGCTTGCCTCACTCTTTGCTTCTGTGGTCTGCTTGCCATCCATGCCTCTTCTATCTGCCCCACAAGGTCCACTTGCTGTGTCTGCCATTTCTGCATCCTTTCTGCCCTAAGTGGTTAACTTGCTGTCTCTGCCCCTCTTGTCCACCTACAGGGGTCAGCTGCTACCCTGTCTCTCCCTCCTGCCCTCCCCTCTCCATGTGCTGCTCCTACTTAATCTTGTCTGTCCTTGGTGATCCATTGTGCTGCTCTTGTCCCTTCCTTTTGCGCTTTTTGGTCAACTTGCTCTCCAGCAGCACAATTCTGTCCTTCACCTGCCCTCTGTCCACCATGTGTTGCCCCTGCCCTTAATTCATGCCATCTGTGGTTAACTTCTTGCCCCTCCCACCTTCCGTCTGTAGACAGCTTACAACTCTTGTCCCATCCTCCTGCCTGTTGTTCTCAGTGTGCTGCTTCTTTCCCCTCCTGCCTGCCCTCTGTGGTATGTTGTATTGCCTTTGCCTCTCCCATGTTTCCTGTGAACAGCTTACTTCCCCTGGCCCTTTCCACCGCCCTGCTTGGTCATGTTGCTTACTCTATCCCTTCCCACCTTCCCTCTATTCTCCCTATACTGCCCCTCCCTTATCCCTTCATGATCAGCTTGCTTTCCCTGACCCCCTTGTCATTTGTGATCTGTTGTGCTGCCCCTAACCCTCCTGCAAGCTCTCAGTGACTAGCATGCTCCCCATGTTCCGCACTCCTTCCCTCTGTCCTCTATTGCGCTGCTTCTGCCCCATCCCTAGGCCCTCCTTTGTTAGCTTGTTGCCCCTGCCCATTCCACCTGCCCTTAGTAGGCCATTGAGCTGTCCCAAACCTCCCTCCTGCTCTTCATGGTCAACTTACTGCTCCAGCCCCCTTGCTTGCAGTCCATGGTTTATTGTGCTGCCCCTTCTGCTTGCCCTCAGTGGTCAGCTTGCTGCCCCTGCCCATCACTCCTGCCCTCTATGGTCCAATGTAGTGCCCCTGCTCCTCTTTCATGTCTTCTGGGGTCAGCATGCTGGCCTTGCCCCTTCTTCTTGCCCTCCATGCTCATCTTTCTGCCTCTCCCTTCTGTCCTCCATGGTTATGTTGTGCTGCCCTTGCCCTCTTGCTTACCCTGCCCACCTTCAACCTGCCCTCTCTTCTTATTGTGCTGCTCCATCCACCTTCCGCCTGCCCTCTCTCATGCTCTGCGTCATCAGCTTACGGCCTCTAGCCCATCCTCTGCTCTACTTTTTCATTTTGCTGCCCCAGTTTGCTCTCATCTGCCCTCTACTGTCCCTGTCTGCACACCCTCTCTCATCCCTCATTCATCCCTTCATAATCAGCTTGGTTCCCCTGCTCCTGCCTGCCATCTATGGTCTGTTGTGCAGTCCCTGCCCCTCCTGTGTGCTTTCCCTGGTTAGCATCTGTATTCTATTGTTTTGTTCCTTCCTGCTCCTCATTCACTCCATGGCCAGTTTGTTGTCCCTTCTACCCCACCCTGCATTCTACTGTCATCAGCCTGCTGTCTCTGCCCCTCTTGCCAGACCTCTTTGGCCAGCTTGCTGCTACTGACCCTCCCTCCTACAGTTTGTGGTCAGCTGGCTGCCCCTGCCCCTCTAGTCTGCCGATTGCAGTCCATGTGCTGCTTCTACCCTCTCTCACCTGTCCTCTGTGATCCATTGTGCTGCCCCTCACCCTTGGCCTATGTGGTTAGCTTGCTGCCCCGTCCCCGCTTGCCGGCCCTACATGTGCACTCGCTGCCCCTGTCTTTCCATCCGACCCTCCATGGTCAATTTGCCCTCCTTGGTCCATTGCACTGACCCTGCCTCTTCCTCCTGCCTTCTGTGGGCAGCTTTCTGCCTCACCTGTTCCTCCTGTCCTCTGTGGTCCGTTATGGTACCCCTGCCCTCATGCCCAGTTTGGTACCCCAGCATCCCTGCCTGCACTTTGCGATTCATTGTGGTGCCCTGACTCTCTTTTCTGCCCTCCATGGTCAGTGTGCACCCAATGCCGCTTCTTCCTGCCCTCCATAGTCATGTTGCTGCTCCTCCCATACATGTTCTGTGGTCTGTTGTGCTTCACCTGTCTCTCCCTTCTGCCCTCTGTGATCCATTGTGCTGCCTTTGTCCCTACCGCCTGCCCTCTGTGGTCAGTATGTTTATCCCACCCATCTCTTCTGCCCTCCCAGGTCCATTGTGCTATCCCTGTCTCTCCCGGCTGCCTTCTTGTGTTCAATGTGCTGTCTTTGCCCCTTCCTACTTCCCTCCGTTATCTGTTGTGCTGCTCCTCCTGTCTACTCTCTTTATTCTGCCTTGCTTCTCTCTCCTCCCTAAATATTAAGCTGCTCTCCTCCCTATATATTAAGCTGTTGTACTACGCTACTCCCTTATGCCCGCAGTCATCAATTTGCTGCCCCTTCCTCTCCTTTCTTCCCTCCATGTTGCATTGTGATGTCCCTACTCTTTTGCTTGACCTCTGTCATCAACTTGCCGTCCCCACAATTTCCACCATCCCTCTGTGGTCCATTGTGCTGTCCCTGCCCTTACTGCGAGCACTCCATCGCCAGCTTGCTGCCCTTGCCCCTCCTGGAAGGCTCCTGTGGTATGCTGTCCTCCCCCTGCCTCTCTTGTCTACCCTCTGTGATGAGATTTCTGCCCATGTACCACCCTCCATGTTCTGTTGGCCTTCCCCCGCCCCTCTCTCATACCCTCCATGGCCAGTTTACTTCCTGTGACCCTCCTGCTGTTTGTGGTCTGTTGTGCTATCCTTGCCTCTCCTGCCTATTCAGGCATTCTATGATGTCATGGCACATTCTATTTAGTGGAGAACAATAGAGCAGTAATTTACTGCACATTGTCCATGTGCTTCCCCGCATCCTGCTGCCCATTTTAGTTTTTGTTTTTGTTTTAATGATTTAATTTTTACAGCAGTACTAAAGAAATCAATCAATAATAGGTTCGCTGTCCACCATGGTACCAAGAGCTTGTACCACAGTACTCCTACCCAGTACAATAGTTTTTTGACTGTGGGCGTTCCCTTTTGGAAACCGCCCCACACTAAATTATAGAACTGTGCTTCTACCTCGTTTTCAACCATCAAGATATACATTACTTTTTAGCCTCTTTAAAACCTCCCAAGCACCTTTTAAAATGTACATTTCTGAAAAAAATGTCAATGTATTTACACCAATTCATAAAAAGCACACTTTCTGAGCAAATTTCGAACTTGTTGCCAAATTTGGTGGTATTATTTCATTCAGCTGTCCTTCTGTAGATACAAAAAAGGTTTCCATGGGGAATTAACATGGGAAATCAATGTTTTGGAACTCACCCTTTTTCTTGGTCCCCAATTGAAGCATCAACGCAAAACTTTTTGGGAAGAAGCTGAGGTGGATTATATATGATTTTGTTGTTTTTCATTACTACACAGTGGAAACTCCCAAAACGATACATACCCCCAAAAAACTATAGCTCATGCCATAAGTTACTATACCTCGCTCCTTTACCATGCACTGCTAATTGCCCCACTTATTACATCACTCATGACGTCTTCTATGACATCATTTATAATATACATCTTTCATTTGGATTCTAGACAACAAGCAGCACACTATATTATTTAAGAATCAGGATTCAATGATATTGTGTGATATTTTATTTTATATTGCACAGTTACTTAAAACCATTTACAATACATCTTAAAAAGAAAGGCAGACCTAAAAAATTCATTTGTATACGAAACTTTCAAAATCAGTATAAAAACTCAGTATATATATTAATATTTGCATCTGTGAATAAAAACAGCAAGCATATAACAGTGTGTCCACAATAGTGACTTGCTTGCTTAAGTTAAGATATTATAGTTATTAAAATGATGTCTTATCCGTCTGGTTTGTGGGGCAAGTTGGCTTATTGGTCTAAGGTGACTTTCATCATGCCTGACCCTTCATTTTCTGAAAGCCTGTTTCGAAGCTTGGTCATGTATTTCCCAAACTTGGCCAGGTCTGTTGGAAGGGTACAGGAGAAAAGTACCGATAAGGCTTCTTTTACTGTTCAAACCTCAAAATATCCATTACATTGGAATACATAAATGGGCATGAGAAGTGACTATTAGGCTTCAGCGACTCTTGTATGCCCTATAACCTCATGTACATTAAAAGAGGTAGAGGAATTTATTGATTTCTACACAATGGGGTAATTCTAAAAACAAGTAATTGAAAGAGTGAATTGATTGGCTTACCCTTAATATATTTGAAGTTTGAGGATTCAAGCAAGAGACACATGCTGAAAGAATTACAGAGCAGGTTTTTAAAAAAAAGGTTCATGTGATCTCTACATGTGATGACAGTATCCTGAATAATCTTTTTTGACAAGTAATCTATTTAACAAAAATAAGAAAAAATCCTTTTTGTTATTGTATGTCTTGAAGAAGGTGATTAATTAATCTCTTGTTCACCGAAATGCTGTGTTAAAATCCTTTTATATGATATTGGTACAATTTGTATTTTTGTGATAAATAAGTATACCTTTCTTGTTATTTAACACAAACTGTGGAAATTGATGTCAATTTTAATGATCTTTTTTAACACTGACAAGATGAAAATAATGTGCATTATATATTCTACCTATGCATATGATTTGGTATTTTATTGCGTTTCTATTGATAAAACCCAGGGTCCGATTCACAGAACTAATTTAAGACAAAATCCTTAACTTACTACTTTTGGTATTCACAGAAGGCATTTAGTAGTAGTGAAGTTAGGATTATGTCTTAAGTCTGTCTTAAGTTTGTCTTAAGTCTGTCTTAAGTCTGTCTTAAGTCTGTCCTAAGTTTGTCTTAAGTCGGTCCTAAGTCTGTCTTAAGGCTGTCTTAAGTCTGGAGGTAAAATTTAATGATGCGTTTTTTACACTCTATATCCATGCTTACTCTAACCGGATTAGGGTGCACCTACTGTTTTTTGCCATGTCGAATATTTTCCTGTATGAGACTATGGAGCAGCACTCCAAAGTCTCAGTGAGCCTTCCTGGGTAAGCAAGGTGGCCATAATTTATTGTAGATAATGACTTGGCCCCAATGACTCTTCGAAGTGCCTCGGCCGAGTAACTTGTTAATTTACAGTATAATTTGAATAGGGTGTATGTTGTTTTTTCAGCTTTTCCTTCTAGTGCCTTCACCTGCAATGTATGCTTTCCTGAGTCCATCAGCCAGACTCCAAAGTAATTGTACGTGCTAGCTGTGTCTAATTTTAGTGGGCCAAGTTGCCATTCAAGCTGATATTTTTTGACTTCTTTGACAGAAAATCAGGACTTAAGTTATTCTGACATTCGCCTAGATAGCGCTACGTGTATTGTATAAATGTAATATAACCAGGACCCTCCTCATTCCAATACAAGTCTGATTCATTAGGGCAAAGTCATCTGCTTATTGCATTAATGGTCATTTCATTCAGCCCAGTTTGGGCGGGAACATTTTCCCTTTCAGTAGTTCTTCCCCAAGATCTGCTGTGTACATGGGGGTGAGTAGGAATCCCTGCTTGAACACTCTGTTGGTGAGGATCCGCGCTGTACCGCATGATTGTGTTATCTTGATCTTCACCCAGGTGTCTGTGTATAACACTGTTATTGCCACAAGCAGTTGCCATGGTATGCCGCAGTTTTTTCCATAGGATATTACGGTCCATACCATCAAATCCCTCACTGTAGTCTATAAAGCAAGCATACAAAGGAGGAGTATTTGTTTCGCTGGCTTTGGAACTCAGGTAAGTGAAGGAAATGACATTGTCCATCGTACAGTAGTTAGGTCACAACCCTATCTGGTAGGTCGGAATGATTCTATCATTGATCCATTGTTCTAGCTACCGTAGAAGCACTTTAGGAAAAGCTTTGCCATCCACATCCAGTAAGGCGATTAGCCTGAAATTTTCAGGTCAAGGGGGATACCCCTTATCATGTACAGGATGGAGGATCAAGCACTTCCAAGCTTACTGTATGATGGATGTAGAAAGAGAGAATATACGATGTTATATCACATGCAGTACAACACATGCGATTACAGCATGGTTGTTACAACGACCACGTTGTTACAATGCCTACAATTACATTGAAAGTCATTTCCATGACTTGGTGTAGGGGGTGACTGGACTTAGGAATAGTATAATTTACTATTCCATCTCCAGTGTATGTACCAGTAGGAAAGGTGTTAGAATTGTAAATGATACTATTCCTTAGTTTAGAGCACCTCCTACAGCAAGTAGTAGAAACTACTTGTGTTATAATGGTTAGCGTTGTAACAAAACGGTTGTTGTAAAGACTGCGTTGTAATCGCATTCTTTGTACCACATGCAATGTAAAAGCTGCTTACCAGCAAGACACTCATTAAAGAGACTAAGCATCAACGGACCCTAAAAGGTTTAGCCGTCTTTAAAGATGATCCCGGGTATGCCATTAGATCCTGGGGCGCGTCTCTCTGGGTGCTCCCCAAGAGCTTCAGTATCTCCACCTTGGTAAGTGATATCAAGCCTTCTAAGGAGTTGTTCAGCGAGATCGTATGGATAGAATGTGTTTTGCCTGTGTCTACATATCATTTCTTTACGTGTGTCCATACAGAGTCCAGTACAATATTCACCTTGCTGTACGTTGTATTTGGTAGGCCATATACATGTCCCCAAAATTCCCTGAGCTTACTCGGTGATAGGAAAGTGCAGACATATTTCCATTGTTCCTGAATTTGTCGTTGTTTTAGGCTTCATGCAATTTTTTAATATTGCTTTTTAACTCTTTCATTTTACTTTCTGTGGCGGTAGTCCTTTCTTTTCTAGGTCATTGTTCTGAATGGCAAGACATTTGTTTACTCTCTAGAAGCTTCCGGGTCTTGGGGAGTCGAAGCAAACAATCTTTTTTGGGCACCTCTTGCTGTTTTTTTGTATTTTTGAAAACATTGGTGCCACATGGAGCTTATCTAGTAGTGTGGACCCATTCTTTGCCGTTTCTGCTTCACTAACCCACGCCTAGGTTATACGTTTTTGTTTCCAGCCTTCATAGTTATTCATGTTGGTTGGACCCCATTTAATTTTTTTTGGCAGCAGACCCACATTTGTTTCAAGCACACTACCAGCTGGGTTATGATTATTATGTACCTTTGCACCTATGTTGACTTCTATGATGATGGAATAAAGGTCGCCTTCACTCCTTTATTGTACTTGGCAGTTTGTGCACCTTTTTAGTAGCTCCTTGCTGAAGAAGATGTAATACAAGGTTGATATATCTTTAAAGGGGTGGATCAAGGTGCCCCCCTTGGACCCATCTGGAGCAGCAGACCCAAGATTGAATTCACTAAAACAGGCTTGTATGATCGTTCTTTGTTGGCCTCCCTGTGTTATTTTGAATTGGCCCAGTTTTCTGATATTGAAAGCACCAGCTATTATGCACTGATTCCTTGAATACTCGTATAGAAATGCCTTTATTTGGTCATTGATGTTCTTCACCTTAGCAAATTTTGCAACTCTATGGGGATTAACATACAGGTTTATGAGCGAAATTGAGTTAGGTCTTCTATCCAGTGTGAGTCCAATTATTCTAACTGCCTTTATGTTCCACTAGTTGTTTATCAATTCTCTGACTTTCACTTGCAGGTCTAATTTTACGTATATTGTGAGGCCGCCCAATGATCTTCCAAACAGAATTTTCGTGTGTGCAGGTATATAGATAGTTTGAAACCCTAAACTCAGAATGGGGATAGTCGTCAATTTTTCTTGCAGGCATAGAATGTTCCCTGTAATTAAAAATGTCAATGTCTTCTCATTTGTCATGAGGAAATGTAGGCCTGTCACATTCCAATTAATTATCTTTAGTACACTTTTTCCTGTTTTTTTTGCCTGCCCTACAGTCATGAGAGCCAAGTCGAATACAATTGTTCTGGGCATGAATGTTTTGCTTGCTCCTCTGCCTTAAAATGTTCACTCCTGCTGTCAGACAATTGAATTTTAATCTTACTCCCCCCAAGAGAGGGGGTTATTATTTGTGTTTCTCCTAAGATTGTACTTGCTTCTTTGTGGTGCTTAATTGTTTTCATCCTCCCTGATAGCACATATGGATCTTTTTCTGTGGTTGGTTTGTTGATTGATAGGCCAACTCTTTGAATTGCTTACTTTCTAAAAGAATGATCTGAATGTCAATGTTATCCGTCCACTCGGTTAATGTGGATTCTCTTCGGCTGATTCATGTCTATCACTTAAATTTCTCCGACTTTAGATGTGCCATGGGATGATAGGATAGAGGGGGTATGTGATGTAAAAGGTGTAGTATAGTACAGCTGTTTAAGGTGTTCCATGCCCCTTTTATGTTAAACTCAGGGGTGAGTATAAGAGCTGGCAATGCCAGGTTCAGTCAGTGTTCCTCATTTACTTCCTTATCTTGGATCGTGTTGGGCTGATAAATCTGGCTTTCATTTTTGTTGGCATGTGGTATATCAGATCTATGCCCATATGCATTTGATGCAGAGCAACATACAATATCTTTGTGCTGGGTGCTTTTAACAGCTTATCTGATCTTACACATTCTCTACCACCATGCATTGTCTGTTTGATCTTTCTATATGCCCTATTTCTAATTACAGCCCAAGTGATGGATTTGCCCTCCCTGTTCTGCTCTTCTACCCAATCTGGAATGTTTTCCTGGTGTGTTTCCAATGTTGTTGTTCTTGTACATGTTCCTCTCTCATGCTATATTGCTTATTGCATGGTAAGACTTTCTCATGTGTAGGAATACCCTGAACTCCAAGCCTTGGTGCTGGGTCCCCCAGGAACCCCTCCGTGGCAAAAAGTTTTTGTTAAAAATAAAAGAGTCATACAATTTTGTAGAGTCACAAATTCATGGCAATTTAAAAAAAAAAACATGCGGTTCAGCCGCCGAGTGGGTCAGGTCCTGGGTGCAAATGTGAATACTGGGCCTTGGGTGGTGAGGTCCCGGGGCCAAAATCAGCACAGGAAGGGGGCTGCACTGCCCCCCCCTCATTAAGTTTTGGCTGGGCGATGGGGTCCCCGGAGCCAATATCTACCCAGGGAAGGAAGGCACATAGACCCTTCCCCCATTAAGATTTGCCCTGATGCTTATTTCACAAAAATTCAACCAGAACTGGAAGCATGTACAAATATAAACATAGCACAAGTCCCAGTTGAAGGTCCATGACAAATTATCCTAACTTCTGGGCTGCTTAGCAAAGGCATGCAAGTATATGATCCCGGATGCTGCTAGCCGCACTGAGCAACACTTATGCAAATATTTTTTAGCGCCAAGACGCCAGCGGGTATTTGTCACGCTTTACAAATGGCAATAAATAAATAAATAAATACATATATTTTCTCCGAAATTTTACATTGAAAAACAATCTGAAAACCTTAATGAAGGTGAATGCATATTGGATCTATTGTGGCAAAATCAGTGCTGACTATGACAACTGGGTGCTTTATTTCCCTCTCGTGGTGAGAGCAGAGTCGATGGTTCTTCCTTTAAATGACTATGAGTATGCAAATGTGGCACATCACTCTGAAGCATGCCTGTGTAGCCCTGCTCCACCCTGTTCAATGTAGCAGTATGCAATGGTCTTCCCACCTTTTGCTAGGATGATGGGTAGCTTACCAAAAGACCCCCAGCGCATTTCCTGACAATGCCTCCACCAAACAATGAAGCACTTGCTTCATATAGTTTAAAAGTGGTACCCTTGTTTAGTGGAGATTCACCTCTTTGTAGTCTTTGTTGTCGTCCATGTAGGAAGATTCATTTTATCACAGATTTCAGAATGAAGAGGCACAAGGAACAATCAAATTGCTGAAACTCACACAAGGTCACTGGAGACATTTCCTCCTACTCCATTACTCAGCTGCAGAGTAGAATATGTACTACTTTTTACCGAACGAAGTAGCACTCACTAATTAATCAGTAGAAAGCACTACTGTTGGGTATACTTTTTCTGTAAAACTATGGACTCTTGTTCGATAAAGGGGCAGATGAGGTTCAGTTCAGGGCCAATCACTCATAGAGCTACTGACAAACCCACACCAACACTCATGCAGGTACGGACAGACCCATTCAACCCCTCTCGCATACACTGACTGACCAACACAGTCACTCAGACACTCACTCACACACCCATACAGTCACTCACATACCCTCTCAGAGACCCTCATTACCACTCAAGCCCCCACTCACATACACAAACAGCCACTCATAGGCCTACTTGCACATCCATACTGCCTGTATATTTGAAGAAGTGTAACAATAAGAATGTGCTAGGGACGAGGGAAGAAACAAACAAAACATCAACAAATAATGGATCACAAACACACCCAGAACCATCAGGGAAAAGGGAAAATTACACTCAGATGGTCCCTCATTTGTTCAATTAACAAATTAGGACATCCCTACATGAAGTGAACAATACTACGACCCATGAGGTCCCCCATACAAACAAGCCCCTGCACTTATTTTTAACTTATTAGTTGGGACTCGGCTGAGGACGAGTCCTAAAATGGCTAACAACACTTCTTCTTTGAAGTTTTACCATCCAATCAGATCTCTGCACGAGATCATCAACATTCGTGGAGGCTTAAAATACAAATTCAAATTTTCTTTAACATCCCTGAATGTATTTACACCAAATACCAGAAAGAGTTCTTTCCTGGACCAGGAGCTACCTTTCTTCCAGATTTGGTATAATTATGTCCAGCGATTCGGGTTGTAGTTGTGTCTAAACTCTCAATGGTAATTATCATGGGAAACACACTTTTTATGATCCCTTTTTTCTCAGCCCCTGCTTGATGTATCAACCCGAAACCTTTCATGCGCATCAAGACACAGCAGCACACCTTTGTTGGAAAATGTCTTGAAGATTCCTCAAAAAAAGTTATTATCAAGTAAAAAAACACTTTCCTATGGAAACTAGATCTGAACTATAACTACCTACTGGCTTTTCAAATTAATAAGTGGATAAATTACCTAGTGGCAATGGCCACTAAGTAGTTATAGTTATATCAGCATTTCCATAGAAAGATTGTTTTTGTTGGCTCGCTAATAACTTTTCCATGTTTGACGAATCTCACAAACCATCCAAAACAAAAGTTCATCCACCTGAGGTCTGTCCTTGAAAGTTTCAGGGTTATCCATCAAGAAGGGACTAAGAAGAAATGGGTATCCCAAAACATAAAATCTGCATGCATTTTTTGCTAATTTCTTTTGTTAGGACTACAGCAAAAACTGCCAAACACAATTACACAAAATTTAGCAGAAAGCTAAATCTTGGTCTATAAATTACGCTTTTTGTCATTTGGTGTATATCCGTTCAGTATTTTTTGAGAAAATAAGGGTGAAAAAAATTGTGTTTTTGAGTAGTTGGTCTTGCGTGCCTCCGGCAAGCCCCTCGCAAGAGCGCAACATAAACAATGGAGTCCTGTGATTGGTTGAGAGACCCGTATTTTTTTGCGATTCGTCACCCTTTTAGCGGGAGCAAGAGACTTGCATGAGTCTTGCGTGAGTCTTGCAAGGGCAAGTACTCTGACTGGCTGTTGAAATGTTAGAAATGAAATGGCCGCCATTACAGTGTGCTGTGAAAAATTGAAAGTGATGTGGATTTGAAGTGAAAAAGATTATAAGAGGACAATGGAAAGGCATGCTGTCCACTTAGATTTAAACAGGAGGTGTCTAGGGGATAAGTACCTTAAAGAAAATAAATGTATATTGTGTTACCTTATTTTTATGATCTTGTGGGACTCTCGCTGGATTGTGAATAGTAAAAATGAGTAGATGAGTTCTCAGTGCACTCTATTAGTAGGAATGCATATTGTGGTTCTTGTATTTAAGTGGAAGTATGTAGTAGATACGTATTATTATGATTAGAATATTAATTCTTTTTTTAAATGGTTACCAACTTGTGAGAATCTCGTGAGTTGATGAAAAGTAGAAAGGAGCAGGTGATTCTTTAGTACACTTTAGTATGCACGCCATCTACTATAGGAAGGGGTATTACTAGAAATGGTGTTTTCCAGAGTCTACTATTTATGCCCATCAACTTGGTAAAAGCTGTGAGGACAGTACAGGACCTTCTTACACCCTACTATGCATAGCTATTATCAAAGAGAGGGTTGTTAGCAGGGAGGACAGTCCCTCTCCACTCACCAGTCATCTCAGAAAGAGGTCTAAAAGGAGAGTTTACTCCAATTACGCACCCTACTATGCACACCTATCATCTGAGAGCGAGGTCTGAAAGGAGATGCCAGTCCCTCTCCACTCACTACTCACACACCTGCCATCTGAGAGAGGTGTCAGCAGAGAGGCGTGTCTCACTCTATACACCGTATTATGCACCCCCATCATCTGAGAAAGAGACCTGACATTATAGCCCTGCAATTCTTCACACAGTATTATGCAAAAGAAAAGACCAGTCTATCAACACAACCTACTACGCACACCAGTCATCTCATAAAGAGGTCTAAAAGGAGAGTTTACTCCATTTACTCACCCTACTATGCACACCTATTATCTGAGAGCGAGGTCTGAAAGGAGAAGCCAGTCCCTTTCCACTCACTACTCACACACCCGCCAACTGAGAGAGGTGTCAGGGTCAGGCCAGTCTTTCTCAGCATACCCAATTATGTATACCCATCATCTGAGAGAAAAGTCAGAAAGGACAGGCCTGTAATTCTCTGCTCAGTGATATGCACAACAGTCATCTGAGACAGAGCTCTGAAAGGAAAGGCCAGTCCATCCACAAACCCTATTACGCACACCTGTCATCTGAGAGATGTCTTAAAGGAAAGACCAGTCCCTCCCCAGACATTACTATATGCACCCGTCATCTGAAAGAGAGGTCTGAAATGAGAGGATAGTCTCTCCCTGCACACTACTATGCACACCATTAATCTGAGATAGGTCTCAGCAGAGAGGCCGGTCTCTCCCTATGCACTCGGACAGGCACACATGTCATCTGAGGGAGAGGTCAGACAGGAGTGAAAGAGGAGGCCTTTCCCTCCACCCTCCCAACTACACACACCCATCATCTGAGACAGAGCAGTCTCTCCCCACACACCCTACTACAAACACCCGTCATCTGAGAGACAGGTCTGAAAGGAGGGACCAGTTCATCTGCACACCCTAATATACACACCGGTTAACTCAGTGAGAGTTCTGAGAGGAAAGGACAGTTCCTGTCCACTCACTAATATTCTAACCCGTCATCTCACAGAGAGGTCTGAAAGGAAAGGGCATACCTAACCCCTCACAACTATGCACACCCGTCATCTGAAACAGAGGTCTAAAAGGAGAGTTAACTCCATCCACACACCCTACTATGCACACCCATCATCTGAGAGAGAGGTCTGATGGGAGAGCCCAGTCTGTTCCCACTCAATAATATGCACATATGTCATCTGGGAGAAAAATCTGAAAGGAGATGCCAGTCCCACCACACACCCTACTATGTAAACCTGGTATGCAAAAGAGAGGTCTCAGTGGAGAGGCCAGTCCCTGATACACCCTAATGCATAGTTATCATTTGAGAGGTTTGAATGCAGCGGGTACTCCCTCCTCAAACTCCAGTATGCACACCCATTATCCAAGAGAGGGTTCTCAGTGGAGAGGACAGTTCTTCCCATATACTTGTTTCCTACAACCCGCGTGAGTCTCGTGAGAGTGGAGTGGTAGCTTCAGGGAGGGAGGTTTGCCACATGAGACACGTATGGTCCACGCGATACTCGCAGGACCCACACAGAAAAATACTACGCCTCCCATGAGTTGTTTTACGATCCCACAAGGGTCTTGCTAGATAGCATAGGAAAAGTAAAAAAAGGGCCAAGGCTCAACCAATGATTTCCATTGTTATGACATGATTTACAGAAATGGTATACTGTGATCAACTGCAGAATCAGAAATAGCTCACTTTGTCCTTGATGCTTTGGTCAGCAGAAAGTCTCTTTAAGTTCTGCTCAGCAGATGTGACTTAATTTGTAGCTGAAAGAGACTGGTTTCTTCGTCTGCTCTTAAGAACGAACTGAATGTTCAGGTATTTGAAAATCAATTTGAAAAACATTGTTGTTAAGTGCCAGTCAGTGTACTTATGTTGGTAAAATTATTCTACATTCTGTTTACAGAGTAAAAAGATTTTTGGGGAGGTGTAGATGTGTTAATAAAGCTTTTAAGAGGTACACATTACAATATAGAGAGATGTAAGTAGGGTTTGCAGATTGTGTTAAAAATAAAGCGTTTCAGCTGAATACACTTTTAAGGAAAGGAGCTGTGATTCTTAGATTATAAAATTAAGAATGCAATAATATAAGCTCTACTAGTCCTATGGTACGTATATTTTATCCCTTTGAGATGTTTAAGTGGTGATATTGCTATTTCTAGAGTTAAACTCTGCGGTAGGGTGTGATTTTTTCAGGAGAAAGGAATAACCAATTACTGGTGCACTAGATATGAATGTTTGATTGTGGGTGAACAATGTAGCAAAGGTTAGACAATTAAAGGGCTTATAGCGATGTTGGGCAGCAGTGTTGCAGATTGAAATTGCTCAACCTTAGGTCGGTGGTTACGACCACAGTATTAGGATGTGATTGCCCTTGGGGCAGTCACAAATATCCATTCTACAATAGAATGTTATGTGGCGGGTGGAATAGGCCTACAGCACAAGCTTCCAATGTAGAATGGATGTTTCCAAACATCCCGTCACCATGGTCACAGAACTCTATCTAATGAGCAATAGTTCCTTCCTGTGTGTCTAATATTGGCACTCATGTTTTATTTCAGTTTCCCTGACAAAGGGATAAGGTTTTCCAGAAATGCATTGGGGAACAACCACAGAAATCATTGTATTTTGTTAATAATTTGTACATGATGTATGCAGAGATCAAATGTTATGTTTTGTACATCTTGATCAAGAATTGAGATGTTGAAAATGACATGATTACAGAGAGCAAACTGTAATAAAATGATCAATGTTTTGAGACAGTGTGTGTATATTGTATTCAAAAATGTCTATATTGTTGACAGTTAAACATTGTTAAATTTGAGCAAAAAGCTTTTTTGCCCCCACAGCAGTGCGGGCAGGGGCAAGTGCATGTTTACACTTGCATTAGTCACCATGGGGTGCCTGCCGCACAGTTCAGGGATATTTAGGGGGGAACCATAGGTGCCCCCAGGCCAAATAGCAGAGTGCCAGTAGGGGTGGGGTTCTACTAGGGGCCCCCAACAACACTTTCTGACAGCCTTTCCATGTCAGAAATGCCAAAATGGAAAGGCTGTCGAAGGTTGCATCATAATCCTGACAGTAAAGTCAAGCCTGGCTCTGCCATAACTAGGGGATTATGCTGAGTTCTGATGCACCAATGGGCTGTTTGAGCAATGCCAGAAGTACCACGGACGGTCCCCCCGCCCGATGCCTCCACCCCCCACATAGTAATGCGATGGGTGGACCACAGGAGCAGATATCAGTGAGTCGGACACACCAACATCATAATCACCCCCATAGTGATAAATCTCTGTTATGAATTAGTCATTAGAAAGTAACATTTATCTTTTTTGTTGTGTTGGCTTTTTTAGGAGGAAATCAAAAACTTGTCCCTGATGAAATATTTATCTGTTTGCATAAGTAGCAAAAAAGAGCCTTGTTAACACATGCAAGAATACTGTGCTGTTGAGCAATAACTATTTCTTGAAGCACAATGTTTTCAGGTTGGAGGGATGTGGAAGTGACTGAATAGTAGCGTAGTTCAGCAGCACAAACTATCTCTGCACAAGCTAAGATTTGTGAACTATAATTTATAGATGTGGTGCTTTGCTGAAACCTTCTTGCCATCTAACCTGCAAATATATACCTGAGACTGAATACTCTTTGACAGGCCCAGGTGGCAAAAAGACTGGAAAAGAAGTACTATATGAATTGGAATTTGGTAGGCAAATAAAGCTAAAAGGGGGGAGATATTGGTGCCTGCTGATTGAGTGTTAAAAAAGTCATAAGTCTATAGTTATGTTTTGTTTGTTTTAATAGTTGTTCATATCGTTTGTCAATTTAGTTGTTGTGGTTCGATATTGGTGTTACATTTTTTTGTTGCAATAAAAAAGTTTAAAGTTACTTTAGATCATTTACCTTAATACTTGTTATAAATTTCATTGTCATTATAGTATTGCAATATTTTCAGGGACTGTAAATATGCTGCTGCATGGATATGTATCTCTGTGGTAGTATGCACATCTTTTATTCTAAAGACACCTGATAAGGGAGAAGGCAGTTAATTTGTTATGGACCTAAGGTGACTCGTCATGCACCAGTGGGGTGTTAGTAGAAAGATCAGTCCTTGTCCAACCTGTAGTATATGGACCTCTGATAGAAGAGAAAGGTATTGGCACAGAGAGAAGTACATATTCATACTCTAATACATTCTTTTGTCACCTACTGTGCACAAAGTATTACCTATGGTTGTCATCATTGGGAGATGTTAGTATGTGTTTTCAATCAAGTAAGAATACCAGTTGTGCAAGACACAGTTTTCACCACAGAGTATACTCAATGTTACACTCTACTATGGACATTCATCACTATGAAGAGAGGAATGCTCAGAAAGAACAGTCTCTACCCGTGCTTCTTCTTTGCACATATATTACTCTGGGAGTTGTATCAGCTGACAGGGCAGTGTGTTTCCATAATATAGTCTGTATAGTTGTTATGCAAGACAGGCTTCTCAGCATAGAGGTAATTTCATCTCTACAGCTTAGGTATACATCTGTCATTCTGGGGAGAGGTGTCACCAGAGAGGTAAGCCCCTTTACACAGTCAAATTTGCACACCTATCATCTAAGAGACAGTTCAAAGGACAGGGGTCAGGCTCTTTCCACAATGTACTTTGTAGACTTATCATGAGAGAGAAGTGTCAGCAAACAGGGCAGTTCATCCAACCAGCCTACTATGCATACCTGACAGCATAGAAAGAGGTATGAGTGGAGAGATGCATTTTTCGGATACCCTTCTCACCCTGGTAAGATTTGTTAGAGAACAGGTAATTTTTGTCCCAGACACCAATGCATATCCCTGTTGGTCTACAGCATATCCCTGTTGGTCTAGGGAGAGGTGTAAGCATAGCCAAAACTGTACTGCACATTGATGTTATCTTGGAGATAGGTGTTAGTGGAGAAGATAATATTTTCCTACATGCTACTGCATATGTCTGTCATCCTGGGAAGAGCTGCGGCTGGAGAGTGTAAACCATCCCATGTCCTAATATATATAGTTATTTTCCTCAGGAAAGGTCTCAGTGGAGAGGCCAGTACTTGTTATACTTATTATAGAATAGTAAGGTCTTACAAGTATGTACCTTCCCAGCCTACAATGCATACTGCTGAGCCTGGGGAAAGGTATGGTTGGAGAGTTAGTGTCTCATTTCATTCTACTCTACACACTGGTTACCTTCATGCAAGGTCTCACTGAAGAGGCCAGTCTCTCCCCATACTCTACTAGGCACAGTTGTTCGGCTGTGGAGAGGTGTCATTGAGATGCAAGTGTCTCCTTACACCCTACTGTGCACTGTTGCTATACTGTGAAAAGGTTTAACTTGAGAGTCTACTTTCTCCCCACACCATACTAATTAGAATTATAATGCATTAGTACTGTTATAAAGGAAAGTGTCAATTCCTCCTCTAAAAAAGCTTACATTCTCGCAAAGACTGTTGTGGATTCTTAAAAAAGTAGTGATTGAACTTTTTCTAATAATAATAAATAGACTTAAAGTAAATATATGAGATTCAATGAGTGCTATGTACGATTGTTTGTCTCATGCAATTAAAACAAGTGGTTTGTTTTCATAAAGCTAAGTGATTTATGTTTTCCCGAAATTTTGTAATGGAAATCATTTCATTAAACTGAAGACACTGCCTATGTGGGGTGGGACTTGTCCTGGGCAGACCTACTTGTCTCTTACTAAAACAAATCTACTTGCACAAGCAGCAAAATAATGCTTTATTATAAGAAATGAAAAATGCTGGGTTTTTGTCCACTAGTGCACTAACAGGCACATGCATCAAAGGATTTTGCGATCGCAAACGGCGCAAATCGCAAAAATCGGCCGTTTGCGATCCTGCTTTAGGAATGCATGAAGGGTGAAGGCCCTTGCAATTTGAGAATTCGCAAATATTTGCGAATTCCCAAATTGCGATTGCATTTAAGGAATCGCATTTTGCGATTCATTAAAGGCAATGCGTGAAACTTTTAAAAATAGCGATTTCGCAATTAGGGGGAGCAAATTACCATGAGGTTGAACCTCATGGTAATTTGCGAAGTTTCATGTTGTGTGCACACACATGCCCTTAGGGCATGTGTGTGCACAACATATGTCCACAGATTGATTTCAGGGGTGCAACAGGGTGTCCGAGGACCGGTTTCTGGCATTCCAGCCGTCTTCAGCCCGGCTTGCTTGAATCCAGTGGCAAAGTGAGCAAGGGACTCACTTCTGAGCATACCCTGCCACACTTATGGTGGCCAAAAGCGGTACAAAAGGGGGTGGTGATGGACTGAGCATCTGAATCAATCAAACACTCACACCCAGTCAAAAGATCTGGGTTTAATCCATCACCGTTCTTTAGCCCACTCTGCCACCCCAGTTCAGACATGGCTATATGCAAATCAGTCTGACCCTGTGCCTCATGGGAACAGTCCAGCCCGAACTGCCAAGCCATGTCTTCCCTGGACCGGAAACAAGCTTCCGAGGACCGGTTAGCACCACCACATTATCACTCAGCACCACCACAGCACCGCTCAGCACCACCACAGCATCACTCAGCACTACCACAGCATCACTCAGCACCACCACAGCACCACTCAGCACCACCCAGCATCATTCAGCACCATCTCAGCACCACTCTGCACCACCACAGCACCACTCAGCATCACTACAGCACCACTCAGCACCACTACAGCACCCCTCAGCGCCATCCCAGCATCAATCTACGCAACCATTCAACAACAACTGGTTCAAATATGTTCTCTCGATGTTTCAAGCTTTATTACAAATGTCACAAAAAGATGTTAATATTTCACTTCTGTTCTTGGATTTTCGTCACAATAAAATACACTGAACATAATCTTCACAAAAGTTATTTACAAAAGTTTAAGCTATTGCCATTATAAATTAAAATCACTTTTATTTAAGTATTAATTATTTTTAAAAAATTAAAAGCCATTGTAATTTGTAATATCAATACATCTAAGTCACGTAAATACAAAACATGTTGCATTGCAAATGCTATTGGTGTCACATTTGCGAAAGTTATAACTATTGGCATTGTAAATGACAAAGCTATTAATTTTTCTATTTTCAAAACCAACACATAAATAAAAAAAATTGTCATTTACAAGACCAATAGCTCAAATTTTCCTAATGCGAGACCAATTGCATTGCAAATGCTTGTTTTTATATCTGTCATTGCTTCCTGTTGAGGTTTAATTTTCGTGACAGGCGCCTCATTGCCTACTTGTAACTATTCTCTGACCCTGCTTCAAGGGTCAGAGAATAGTTGCAAGTAGGCAACGAGGCGTCAGGAAGCACTTACAGGCTTACAGCAGCAGGTGCCCAAGTTGAAGTTAATTTCTTTGTAACCCTTTTGTCAAAGGTTACGAAAAATTAGCTTCAACTTTTGCACCTGCTGCGGTAACCCTGTAAGTGCTTGGCTGAAAATTCGTCCCCACTGATTCGCGGATTTTACCGCGATTTCGTGAGATTTGCAGATCGCGAAATCGCGGAAAATCTGCAAATTCCGCGAGCGGATCGAATTTTCAGCACATGCTTGGAAATGAGCATCCATACTCTGTGATCACTCAGAACTAGTTCTGTAAGTAGTTCCTCTCCCACTGAGCCTGGTGCATGACTGGCTTGATGGACAAAGGAAGGGGACAGGCCTATGTGCTAGCTACATCTGTCTATGATAGGGTAGGTCCCTTTGAAGAAATTAAAGTTCCTGGACAGATAATAAAACTGCGAGAGAAACAAACACCTCCCCCCCCCCAAGGTCTTTGTCTCGAATGAGCAACTGAGCAATTTCATACCTCATCAGAGGAGCTAGATAGCTTTTGGGTGATAATTGAAATCTGATGTAAATAGGCTTCTGGAAGCTTTAGGCAAGCAATCGATATATCTGTAATAGTACTTGTTTTAAAATATGTATTACAAATTTGACTCTTGCCAATGAATTGGGCTTAGAATAAATATTTTTAAAAGTCCAAACATGAACTTTGTAGCTACTTCCCAAGAGAAGACAACCAATATTAAATGTAATATTGCATCCCCATGCTTTCCGATGGAACAGCTAAACCTGCTAAAATGAAAATACCAGTGCATGTTTTTCCACTGTAAGGACATATATAACATTAAACCCTTTACATACTCTACTTTAAAATACAATGCCTTATGGGCATGTAAAGGCACATAGGGTTGAGTTAGTAATATTTAAAAAGGAGGGTTTAGGCCTGCCTAAAGAGGGTATTTTGACAGGTCAAATGTGCAGCTTAGACCTGCACTGCCAAGCTATTGGTGGCAGATCTACAGTCTAACATCAAATTGCTACTACAGTGAGTGGCACACTGAGTGCTGAAGCACACTTGTAACATTTAACTTAAAGATTGTGGGTATTCTGTAGTAGTATCACATACAAGGGACTTCCAGGTAAATTAATTCTGGGGTGTGCCAATTTCATCATGTTGAAAAGGGTACCACAGGCACTCTACAACTGGTTAGCCGTGGTGCATAGGGTTGTACATCAGGCAAAAATTGTCAAAATAAAAATCTGGGGTAGTACAATGCAAAGGATGGTCATTTCCAACAGTAGACAGGATTTTCGCCATTCCAATCAGGATTAAGTTTTACTAGCTGGATTTAGGTGTAAGGATACTATGGACCAGTTGTACAAAGATGTTTTGCAGTCAGAAATGGCCTGATTTGTAGAATCCGGCCATTTGCAATTGCTAAAAAAAGCTTTTTGCAATGTACAAAAGGCAAACTGCAATTTGGTAACCCGTTTCCAAATCTCAATTTGATTTTGCTACAAGATATTGATTTGCTATTTGGATGGGGGCAGCCTTCCAAATACTGAATCAAAATGGTATGTATTTATTTTTTTCTTACATTTCTGTTGTAAAACAGTTACATGGTGGTCTGCTAGCTAGGAGTGGGTGAAAAATTAACCTCCGCCAGCAGGATTTGCAGAGTTGGAGGGCAGTGTTCCAGCAAAACTATGCCAACTGCTGTGTGGAGGAGTATTTTCTCACACATGGCTCTGCAACTTTAAGTTGGCGAGCAAGAATTCTGCCTGCGTGCCAAACTCCTTGGAAACTCACTGATTTTTTCCTGTAACTGCAGAATTCTCTGGTGGGAAACTCCCCACGCTCCCCCCAGAAGGCCACCCACCATGTGATGGCTGCCGTTACTAAAAGGTGGCAAATTATGACCCATCTCATTAATATGCATGAGGTAAGTCTATTTGCAACCAACTAGAAATCGCTAATGAAACTCAAAGGGTTCATAAAATAGGAATACCAATTTCGTAATGCGATTCAGTGAGTATCACAAATAGGAAATCAGTATTCCTAATGTTTGTAAATCTGTCCTTATGTTATTTTCAGTCACATGCTATTGCTTTACCTAAATCCACCATCTAACTTGCAATAAAGCTGCTAGTAAGAAAGGAGCCAGTTCATTCTAGTGCCTGTGTTCAAACTTCAGCTTCTCAGAGATATTGGTGAGGATGGAGACAGAAGACAATTCAAAGGCAGCAAGAGGTCCAAAATGAAAAGTGGGCTAATCTGCCATTACTAAGTGTGAGACCAATGTAATTTAATCATAAAATGAGCATAGCTTCTATACTGTGATAAGGTTTGAACCTAGGTTGGGCCACATCCAAAATATGGTGATCCTGCATAAAAGCAGAGAGCCTCTCTTTAGCTAGGATCTCAGTTATCTTGGAGTTGAAAGACTTAGGAGATTATACGTTCAAGTCTGTTGATTGCTTGAATGATTTTAACTTTTTATTTGTTCCCTCACATAGCCTATTTATACTCAATCCACACTGAGGTCGGTGCCTCCCCCAAGCCTCAGATGACAGCTTGAGGTACCGACGGTTAGGTAAGTGAGACTATTTGCTGCCAAGATACTACAGAGTTGGTATCAAAATGAATAAATAACATCTTGTGATTAGAATCTTGCTGGGATTTAGACCAGTAGTTGTCAGAGGTAATAGTGTTAGGACACTAGTTTGCTGGGTCCACTAGAGCTGCTATGGACCTACTTCAGTTTTAAACTCTGGGAAATAGGGCAATGCAGGAAGGAGTTTGACACATAGTGATAGGCTTATATGTTTTTAGCTTTATTATGCGACATTTCCTCCTTTCTTCCCTATACCAGTGCGGTGCCTCCTATACCTGAGCAGTGTCCAGGCGAGGTGAGGTAGCTTCACCCATCAGTCGGGGTGAGCATTGAATTTACTACTTTTTTCACACATTAATGTTGGGTGGATAGGGTGTATTGAGAACCGATACAATCAGATATATAAGTTATTGTTTGATGTGTTTTCATTCGCAGGATTCACTAGAGTACGAGTGAGTCGGAGGGTGACAACATATGGTTATTACAGGTTGTACCGTAGTGAACCATCTCTTTTCAGTTTTCCCATTTCTTCTTATGGTGGAGGTGAACTTTTTTCACTTGTAAGAGTGCAACGAGTATAAGAACAGAGGCCCTGATGAATGCCGTGGGATTAGACACCCAATAGGCAGAAACATGTTGGCCCCTTTACAGACAGATATTTGTTACTGTCATCTTGCACTGTTCTGTTTTTAATTAGGAGGCATGTCTTGTCCATAGAATAAAGTTGCGTAAAGGAGGACATTCCATCCTATTTTAAGTCACATTTTCTGTTTTGTTGCACCTTTTTCAAAACCATCAATAGATCAGTCATTGCGGATGTTTCATCAGTACTGGTGGACCAAATCCTAAGATATCAACACTGTGTGGTTCAGTCCCATTGATCAGGGGACTAGCCGTTCACACTCCAGGGTTTGGCCAGATGATATGACTGATCACAAAAGTCTTTTTTGATGGAAACCCTACATCACTCTTTTGGACTGGTCAGCCACTGATGAATAGTCTATAATGCATCAATCTCTTTTTCACCTTTGTATCCACTTGTTTTCGTACTTTGTCCTTATTCTTTTGCACACACGTTGAGATCTAGGTGACTCCGTAGTGATAGCATAGCTCTAATAGTTAGCTAATAGACCCCCTGTGTTTCTTATGGTGTATATGTATTGCAGGAACAACATGATTTATCAGCATTTCCTGCCTCCATACAATTCTGACCTGCTACCATCTTGGGATAGCTTGAGCTGCGGTACTAGTTGTTATTCCAGGTGTAGTGGTGCATGCATGTTCCGTTCCCCTACTGCATATTTGAGATAAACTGCAGCACAGATGTGCAGCAGATTATTTCCTCTGTTAGTGCTTCTACTTTGTGCTACCCAACACTTTTTGGGTGTTTACATCAACATTGTTTGCCTTTGGATTGGTTTCTTGTTTCTTAGAGCCTGAAATATACTTTGGCAATGGGATACTCCATTACAAGTATGCCTGATATTCTGTCCGCCACATTACAATTACATTATATCCTACGCCATTTGCAATACGGTTGATGGGATATCTGTCACATTTGTGATTGAGTTCCCATCCCCCAAAGGATAAATCAAACCCTTAGTGTCTTTGACTTTATTAACTGTTCCAACCTGTTTATTGCTTGTGTGTGTTTTTAACGATTTTAATGATTGGCTTGTGTTGCAGCTCAAATCTTTGAATGATATAAGTTGAGAATACAGAACAATTTGTCAAAGTTCCCCTCCCCTTCCAATTTCAACTCTCAGCCATCTTGGGAGAGCTTAATTTAACACACCAGCTTCATTTTCAGGCTGGCTGTATGAACATGTGCTAGTTCCCTACTGCCTATTTTATATGGGCTGCAAACATGTTCACAGCAGATATTGCCAACACTTGCATCAAAGGCACATCAAAGGCAAGCCAGTCTTCACCCTGTTAATGCACTGTTAAACACAGGGCACCACATTCTATTCAAAATTCCTCTCACAGGACCTACTCTACACTGGAGTTCCTCAGCCTCCATTCTTTTAGGCTTTTCCCCTTCCCTCAGCCTCTACCATTGCGGTCTGTAACCACTTACACCATACATGCAACAAATTGTTCTTTCTACTTTTGTGAGTTTGCTATGGTGAGTTAAGTCTTTGGGCCTGATTACAAATTTGGCGCAGTGGCGCTGGCTCAACGCCGGCTCCGCTGGACCTAAGCCATGGAAGGAACGCTGACCGTATTACGAGTTGAAAATGTGCAATTCGTAATACGGTTGGTGGTCCTTTGACCATTCCCATGGCGGTGCCTTGAAATCAGGCACCGCAATGGGAGCAGCCAAAAAGTTCCAGCATGGCATGGACAGTGACATCCATGCCTTGCTGGAACTTGGGCAATATAGGCAGAGGGGCACGTTTATGCCACCCGAATGTATTCCCATAGCGTGGGGGGCATGGGGGCCCAGTAGGGCCCCCATTGTTCTTGCAGCTCCAGCTTTTTTCATTGTGAACTGCTGCCATGAAAAGGCTGGTGGTGCAAGAAACTCAAAAATGCTGAGCGGGACTGCGCAAGTCCCTGCTCAGCATAATGTGTTGTGGCGCTCCTGTGCTACCACCTGGGTCTGACTATTCCCTGAAGCAGCTGGCGGTCCACCAATGAAAAGATTTTGTAAGTTGTAATCGGCAAAACAGTGGACTGACACTCCTGCGCCACAACAAGTCCGGCGGAAGACCTCCAGACTCGTAATCAGGCCCGTTGTTTGCACTACTCTTCTGAAGTATATTTAACATAGCTTCTCTATTCTACCTAAAAGTTGGGCTACATGACTACATACTACACATTTGACTACTATTTTGTCCTATGGTTTGCAAAAGAAACCTGGCAACTTGATACCTGTGGGTCTGACTTGATAGTTGCTTTGTGACACAGCTTTAACATCCTACCTGTTGATTCATAATTGCAGCCAAGTGGCAGAGTGTCATTGAGTTTTCCTTCCACTAATCATTATTTTCCATACACAGGCTCCTGGGAGAGTGTTATTCTTTAGTTGCATACCTAAACACATTCATTAACATGGTGTGAATTATAACGTTAAATATTGTGCACATATTAACCATATAATTTGTAGTAGGTGACCATATTTTGCCTTTATGAGCAACACACAAGCTAATAATATTAAAATTAATTTAGTAAAGCTAATATTAATGCTAATTGGGATGTCAAATGTACACGTGAAAGGCTGAAAGTCCTGCCCATGCTGTATCATAATTTACTTTACATTATAAATTACTTGAAGGTTCTTCTGTTTTAAAATTAGTGATTGTCATTCTGCACTCCAGTGATTGTAGCTTTCGTTAGATCACTATTCATCAATTAATGGCTCTCCACACACTCTCAGAATGTGAGAAAGAACAATGATTGACAGCCTGCATATATTGTATCTTAGAATCCTAGTGCTGCCTCGGGTTCTCAAACTCCCAAGTTCCGACACTGTGGGATTATGGAACACCATCTTTGGTATACATAGGTCAGGCAAAAAAAAATAATGTGCTAAATAGTTTCTTTATGTTCCCCACTAGTTGGGCCGCAGAGAACTACCCCACTTGGCAGTAAAGGTCCAGAGAGGTAGGGTTCCATACTGGAACTGAACGTAAAGCATCCTTGCTAGAGAGGGTTCTATTTCGTCCAAGAAATCCTCATGCGTAAAGGAGTCCTTAACTGTGAGGAAAACACTTGTTAGGGATCCATGGCTCAGCAGGCTGCGCATACGTTTATCTCTATATTTCCAGTATGTAGTTTTAATAAGTGATTTGGAAATGGCCTCAGCCTGGACCGGGGTGTTCCATAGGACTTCCGCTTTAATGCCTGTGAGTATACCCTTTACATGCTTTAGCCATAGAATTCTACTGAACCTACTTGGGACAGAATTTCATTTAACCCCTGTCAATAGGATAGCTCAGGGGTTGCCCAAATCCTCCTCCAGTAAAGTACAGGGCACAATGCCTATTTGTCAGAGATGTCCAATTTGTCATGTTCCAGCTTGAGGGGCAACACAAGAGTACTTACAGGTAGACCGAACTAGCAGTTGCATAAGGTGATTTTACACCTTTTTCAGTGAGGTCGCAACCCGATGCCCCCAGAGCTCGGCACCGCAGGCAGCTGTCCTCAAGGCTTTAAGGTTGTAAATTTGAATCACTGGTAGTATGGGGCGAAACTGTGAATTGTGTGTCATCTTTAAGATACCTCCCACTACTTGCTTAGCTTTTAATCACTGCTGTTTAATGTGTGCTTGCCACCACAGATGTTCTGGAGTGTGAGACCTAAATACACAAATGTATGCATGCATTCTAATGGGGCCCCTGCTAGAGTAGGGTGAGTCATGGTTGAGAGCCCAGGATTAAGAACCATGTACTTAGTTTTGCGTGCATTGATTTCCGAACCCCTCAGTGTGCAGAAGCAATTAAACTGGTCAAAAACCTTCTGGAGTCTTATTAGGGTCTTAGAGATCAATAGGGTATCCTCAGCGAAAAACCGAGGGTGGGAATCCTCATGTTTTCTAATCTGGCTGCATCGTTTTCAAACGAGTACAGGAATTTAACTAGGCCATTAATGTAGAGGGTAAAGAGAGTGGGTGCCAGCACGCACCAATGCCCGACTCCTCTAGTTGCAGAGAAGAGGTCGATTAGCTCTCCTGCTCTACTGTGTCTAAGTTGTTGCCTGACTCTGGATTGTCATAAGTAACTTGGCACTCCCAACTCAGAAAGGACCTGGCATAGCCTTTTTCGTGGTACCAGGTCAAAGGCAGAGCGTAGGTCTACAAACACAACATAAAGTCGTCCCCTTCCCAGTGCAACTGTTTTCCAGGTACAACATGTGTAGATGGAAAGCTTGAATAATTGTACTGGTGGACTCTCTAAGCCCGCCTGTAGGGGTGTAAAAATCTCACTGTCAGCTAGCCAGTCCTGTAGTCTATCTAGGATCACTTTACTAAAAAGATTTTGTGTAGTGTCTATGAGACTTATTGAGTGCTAGTTGACCGGAAAATCACGTGAGACTTTTTTTTTAAATGGGGATTATTTCTGCCCACGTGTGTGGGATAGGTGCCTCCTTCAGAATCGCTGAGTACAGCACTGCAAAATAAGCACTCCAGTTTTTTGTCTCACTCAGGGGTAGATCACCTGGGATTTTGTCTAGCCCTGGAGCGTTGTTTGAAATGATTCCCATAATTGTCAAATGTATTTCCTTCGATGTAATGTTTGTGGACTCCACTTCCTGTGCATAAGTAAAGGACTGTGAGGGGACAGTCTTAGGACTTACCACACCTTGAGCACTAAGCAGCTGTCGAATTTCCGCATGACTCAAGTGACTCCTCGTGATATCTTGCTGGTCTCCTTTCTGCATGGATAAGCTGGAGAAGTGTGCTACCCATTCTTTGGCTGCAATGTTGTTTTCTAGGATGCTAAATCCATCCCTACTTCCAGTTGCTACCAGGTTCCAAAAGGAATGTTGGTCTTTCAGCAACTAGGAGAGCATCCCAAATTACCTTCTCCCATTCCTTTTTGGCCCTTGTTAACACAGGCTTGTGACTCTGCCTAGCAGCCTAGATTAATAGTCTATCACTCTGTCTGATTGCAGTAATCAGAGTAGAATTAGATTCCAAGATGGAAGACTCGTGGAAAGAGCTCCTTGTACCTAACATAGCCATGCATAGTTCATTGTTTAGATGTATGCAACTGGTAAGTATGCCTGTTCTCAGAGTTTGGAAAAAAATGATTTGTTTTAGTGAGTGGGAATGACTAAAATGTTGCTATTTGTGATTTTGGTGAAATATAATTGCGTGTTTCCCTTAAATTATAGAAAACTCCCCTGTTCTCTGTCTCTCACAGACATTTGTGTTTTATCTCATACTAAAATATCGGTTATTAGACAATTTAAATTATTAACAATTATGATTAAGGTTTTAATATCTTATTATCAAATTACTTTAAACTGATTAAAAATGTTAATAAAACACTTTACACTACTTAAATTCTTTCTGTCCCTTTACAGTGGAGCCTAAGGTAAATTTTCCACTGTTATGCATGTAAATGCTAGCTGCTAGTCATCTCTTCAAGCTGACGAACAAAGGTCCAAACGACCAGTGGTGGGGTTTGTATGGCGATTATACATTATATTAAGAATCAAGAATCCCCAATCTGGCAGAGTGTAGCAACGTGACGTTATATCACATGAGAGAAGACACTTGAAAGGTACAGAAAACTTAGATCTGATTTTACCTTGTCCCCGTCAAAATTGCCCATATCCCTAAAGTCCATGGGTCAAGTTTGAAGATCAACATATTTTGACAGTTGCAAAGGTGTTCGCAGTTATGGAGGAGTGAGTCTTAATAGGGTTGTGTGTCACAATTGTGTATGTCAAGAGGACAGTGTTGTGTCAAAGTTCTGTGTTTTGTGTTGTGGTGATGCTCATGGTCTAGTTGTGTAAATGTGCACATGCCCTTGATGCTGAGCAGTTGAAGCAAATATCTGGCTTGTCGCGGTCCAAGATTCTGGGATGAGCTAAGATAAGATAGAAGAGAAGTATATTCTGTGTATAACTTGCCCGCTGTGTTTTGTAGTGTCGGTTCGTGAGGTACCATTGACTTCACAATTAAGAATGGGGCCTGTAACTGACTGTTGTGAATGTACTACTAGAGAGGTTTTATACGATATTGCAGAGATGGGAAGCTGCATCAGTCAGGGTGATTTTGCACTGGTTTCGGTTTCATCTGTGTGTGCATGTGAATGTCAGAAAGTATTCTTTCCAGCTGTTTCTTGTCTGAGTGATTACTTTGAATCCTTTAGCAAAAGCAGGCAAGAATTATTTGTTATTTGTTCATGCTTTAGTGTTTGTGGAGGTTGACGCACTAAAAATTGTAAAAGAGGGTGAATTGCGGGTAGAGGGAGGATTATGTCAGAGAGTATCGCAATGAGATAGGCAAAGAAGTGCTAAGCGGGGTTGGTTGTTGTGTCATCAAGTGTCACATTATGATAGGTTCAATGAACAAAGATTTGCACTGGGAATGGATACAGGTGTCCGTCTATATTGAGACTTGATTTTGGATTACAACACTGCAAATTTTGAATTGAGATTTGCACATTTCATAACTAAATTGTCGTAATCACAAAATGTTTGAGAGCCCACAGAGAATATATAATGGGTGATGTGTGAGTTCCTGCTCGTGATCGCAAGGAAGCTCCATTGGTTGGTACATGGCAACAAATGTAGGGCGTCACATGTGTTTGTGTCTTTGTCTATATTAAAATATTATTGTGAAAGAAGAGCCTCAATATTTCCGCAATATGGCACATTTAATTTGGGGATTATTGAAAATGTAAGGGTATATTGTGGGATATGAAATCACCCCCTACACCCCACATAATGTATAATATGAAGCTTTAAATGCTTGGGAGTGTACAGCACATGCAAAGGAAAACAAGAGAAATACCTGAATGCAGCTAAGAAAGCAGTCATAATTACTCTGATGCTAAATGAGTCGACGATCAGCAAAGGTGGAAGAGATGTGTAGTTGGGGGAGCTAGAATGTACCATGTATTAACAACTAAAAGAAAAGAAAACAGGGAAACAAAGATCTCGATGCTGCTAAAGAGTCTAGTATTAATAGTGACTCTAGTGATGAGTGTTTTGATACTTTGTTGTCCTTACGACCGCCCTCCTATTTTGCCAAGTCCAAAGATCATAGTAGTGTTATTCGTACTAGCAATGTTGCTGCTACCGCCCCTGTTGATCCAAATACAACTCAGGTTGAAGGCCACCTCCAACTTTGCCCACTGCAGTTGCTCCTTTTGAGACAGCTACTACTGCTGCTTCCATGGTTGTTCTTGCCCTTGTTGTGCCTTATTCAATGCCATAAGTCATACCTGCCCAAACTTCAGCTGTTCATGTTTTACTTGCCCCAATAACCCTTCCCCCAATTCGTGCTGTTTGTAGATGGAATGACTGTAACAGGGTTTTTTTCCGACGTTGCATAATTCTCAGGTTGTTACCTGCAACCCAACATAGAATATACAGTCTCAGACAGAGGGAAATAAATGTGTTTTCAAAGTTATGATTAACCAAGGAGAGATAGGACATTTTGATAATGAGACTTTGCCCCCATGATTTGAGGAGACTTATGAGACCAGAGGGACAGAAGAGACTGAGTCACCTTTCATGAGTCAAGTCAAAAGAGAATTAGACCCTTGGATGTGCCAAAATTAAAGGTGGAATTGGAAAAAAATATCAGAGGATGTGTAGAAATTTCTCATCAGTACCAAGAAAACAAGCTGTCACATTTGAGTAAACATCACGAATGTCTGACATAATATCGACAGACAAAATATCGAAATGCAAAAATATCGGAGCAAAAATATCGACAGCAAAAATATCGGAATCCTATCTTCATTAAGGTAAGTACAAAAATATCGAAAAAATAATATCGAGGTACAAAAATATCGGAAACAAAAATATCGTTTTTGTAAATGTATTAATAATAATGTAAAAATAATTTTAAAATACATATAATTTTACAAATATAAATAAAAATATTAAAACAAAATTAAAACTAATACATATACATTTAAAATAAATAAAACACTTAATAATTTAATGTAATTTTAATTTTTTTCATGTAATTTATTTGATTTAATGTAATATTTTTTTGTTTTTACCCTGTACGCCTGTACCCCAAAAACCCAAAACTGACCCTGAACCCTAAAAATATCCCTGTACCCCAAAAACCCAAAACTGACCCTGAAACCTAAAAATACCCCTTTACCCAAAAACTGAAAACTGACCCTTATCCCTAAAAATACCCCTTTACCCAAAAACTGAAAACTGACCCTGAACCCTAAAAATACCCCTTTACCCAAAAACTGAAAACTGACCCTAAACCCTAAAAATACCCCTTTACCCAAAAACTGAAAACTGACCCTGAACCCTAAAAATACCCCTTTACCCATGAACTGAAAACTGACCCAGAACCCTAAAAATACCCCTTTACCCAAAAACTGAAAACTGACCCAGAACCCTAAAAATACCCCTTTACCCAAAAACTGAAAACTGACCCTAAACCCTAAAAATACCCCTTTACCCAAAAACTGAAAACTGACCCTGAACCCTAAAAATAGCCCTTTACCCATGAACTGAAAACTGACCCTGAACCCTAAAAATACCCCTTTACCCAAAAACAGAAAACTGACCCAGAACCCTAAAAATACCCCTTTACCCAAAAACTGAAAACTGACCCTGAACCCTAAAAATACTCCTTTACCCAAAATTAATTAATATTATTTAATTACCAATTAATTATTAATTAACAATAACAATAAAGTAAATATATTAGCACATTTGCTGTAATTAATTTAATTTAATAATTAATATTATTTTTCCCAATTAATAATTAAGAATAACAATAAAATACATATAAAAAAATACTATAATTAATGTAATTAAATAATTAATATTAATTAATTACCAACTAATTAATAATTATAAATATGTACAAAAGTATATTAATTAATTAACTAATTAATAGAAATTAATTACCAATTAATTATTAATTAAAATATGTACAAACATATATCATTTAATTAATTATTATTAAATTACTTCCCACCCTATTCCCCTATAAACCCATAACCCGCTACAGAACATATTTCTCAATTAATCAATTAATTAAAAATAATTAAAAATTATTTCTCAATTAATTAATTAATAATTCCTACTAATTAATAATTAATTTACCATGATTAAATTACTTCCCACCCTATTCCCTTATAAACCCACAACCCACTACAGTAGTAAAAGACAATATTTAATTAAATTACATTAAAAATAAATAATAAAACATAATAAATACAATATAATATACACTAAATTTATTTAAAAATTGATATTAGTAACATCGAAGTTATTAATTTTGATATTAATGACATCGATATTTACTACTTCCATATTACTGATATCATACTAATATCGATATTAAGACTGTCGATATTACTTACCTTCAATATTTTGTCCCATCGATATTTAAACTTCGATATTTTTGTATATCGATATTTAAAAATCGATATTTTGTCTGTGTACCAAACATCACTAGGTGTGACTCATGAAGAGCTATCAGAATTGCTAGAAAAGTATTAAGTAGACCTTTTCAAAAGTCTAACTTTGCAGAAAGGTTTTATGGCACAACTAGATGATGAAACGATTGTCACTATACAATCTTCAAGGATGAAGTTTCACAATTCTGAATTAGTTAAATGTGTTCGGAAATGGAGTGATTTTGACAGGTTAGAGATAAAATGGAGGAAGAAACAGGTGAAAGAAAAGAAGCAAATGGAGAGTATAGAGATAAATGCTAAACAGCCTCCAGTATCCCAGATGTCACTGAAGCTCAATTGATCCTTATAAGGGAAATACCAGATGGAGGGCATGTTCACAGTCCATTGAGTTTAGATGATCTTTTGTCATTTATGAACCCTTTCCTAACATTGAGAGAGTATTCTTCACAGTGGTATATCCACTGGTAAACTCCTGGTTTACAGGTTTGTTAAGACTTCAAAGGTTTTGTGGACGTACATGAATACTTTTTCCAACGTTGTGTTGCCAAATAATTCACAGACTGAATGTAATATAACCGCAAAATGGCCTTGTATAGAACCCAGGAGGGAGCCACATTCTCATGCACCTTCTCCTATGATTATAGCAAAGTATGATGAGGTTACTACATTCCTGAAAGGAAAGGTCCTGGCAAGGGATATTGATTGTCAAAGATTATTAAATGACTCAGGAAGCTAAAGAATCAGTATGTGCTTAATATGAACGGTTGTTGCAGACAACACAGTGGTCAAGAAAACTCTGCAAGGGGAGAGATGGGAAGCTTTGTGTCAGAATTCTTTAGGTGTGCCAAGAGATTAGTATGTACAAACAACAGAATGTAATTTGTTAGCAGACAAAGCTGTTTCATGAGATAATGAGGTATTCTCGGTGCTACAATGATGAGCAAGAACTGAAGCTGAAAATGCTTACAGAGAAATGTATGCTTGCTCAGGTGAAGTTAGCACAACATGTTTTTCAAAACCAGCCGAATGTAGGATATTATGGTGGAATGCAAGGTGTTGGTTGTCAGAGTGGAGGTCAGATGAAGCAAGGTGGAAGTGCCATCCACAAGGCACAGGTCGTTGTGTTCCACTTGATCCAAATTCTGCTGTAGATATTGCAATATTGAAGAGATCGACTCCTTGTCATTATGGTAACAAACCAAGACTTTAGAAGAAGGAGTGCTGGCAGAATACCAATAGAGTATTTGGTGATGGACAAATGGTTATCAGACTCAAATTCAGAATGCACCAGTTCAGTAAATGAAAAATCTGAATCAGTCATAATCCCCAAAGATGCATGTTAAACAGGCTCTGATGCTTCCACAGAACATCTGTACCCCCGGGTTCAGTGTGAATCAAGCCCTAAGTACTAAGAGGAATCCTTTTTTTTAGAATCAATATCTATTTCGACAGTTCACCATGTTTGAGAATGTTAGTTTTGACTCCAACATTTACAATGATGGTCCCTGAGGGGGGAGGAAGATTGTGCGCTTGGTGCAGTCTTAGAGGAAGGTGAGATGAATGGCCACCAAGTGTCAATTTGTTTGATACTGGTGCTTCCCATTCCACCTTGACAACAGAGGAGGTTCCTGATCTACCCCCCTCAAGAAAACAGATCCAAGTGGTAGGTATTACAAATAAGCAAATAACGAATCCCATTTCAATGAAAGAAACTGTGAAAATAGGCTAATTTGAGGGAGATTGTTGATCTACCGCAAATGAGCCTATTTTCACAGTGTAATATTTTGAGTCCTGTAAACCTGAAGGGAAGAGATCTTTTGTTGAAGTTAAATTGTACTGTATACTATATACCGGGTGGTGTCAAGTTTTAAACATATGATGAGGATGTTGAATTCAGAGGGAGGGATGCACTCTCTTTGTGCTTAATCAGATGCATGAAGAGTCTCAAAGACCAATTGTTTACATTTCAACCATGCTTGACCCTGTAGCCTCAGGAATGCCAGTCTGTCTTAAAGCAGTTGCCGCAGTTACTGTCAGTATAGAGAGAAGTAGCCATGCAACATCATCTTACAGTGATGGTCCCACATTCAGTAGAGATTTTGCTTACCCGAAGTAAGCCTCAGTACATGACAAATAGTATGCTTATGAAGTAAGAGCAAATGATTTTGGCTGCTGACAATGCAATTTTGAAAAGTGTCTGATTCTTAATACAGCTACTCCTTTACCACTGCCTGAAAATGAAGTTGATAGGGAAGAGGTTGAGAATGACTGTCTCGATGTCACAGATTCAAGCACCAAGGAAAATCTGACAAAGCCTCCTGGGTTACGGTGTCCCTTCTTCACAAGTAGTTGAACTGGTCACTCTTAACCAGAGAATGTTATCTTTTTGTCAAATTGAGGGTGACGATATTCACTTACAGTAAATTTGGCTTTGGTGGGATCCATTACGTTGGACAGTTGTGGTCACAAAGGGGATTCATTACTTCATCTGGAATGGGGAATATGTGATGAGATTGTTGGAAGCTTTGTAGTGGCCTCAAGAAACTGGAGGTGTTAAAAGTGTAGCCCAGAGAAGTGAAATGATTATGTAACCTCTGGTATGCTGATGAAGCCACTGTGGCATGCACATTCTATTGGAAGGGAACACATGGATCTGATGTGGACACCAATTTTACTATGCTGTTATCTGTAGCTGATACTTGGAAAGAAGTTAAGAGACTACAGGAGGAAGGGGTCATGAGCTGAACAGGAAGGATGTGTCAGAGCAGGGTGTATTAACAATGTGAGTGATATATGGGTCTCAGCTGATGGACGACCAGTGCTACCTGATGATTTGTCATTTCCAATGATGTAACATTTTCATGGTCCTGCACACATAGAGAGAGATGCCATGATTAGACTGTTAAGACAGAATTGGTTCAGCCTCTGATTTAGAGTTCTAGCTGAGAAATTGTGCCATAGCTATTTGACCTGTCAGCAAATTAATGTAGGGAGAAGAAGACCAGTAACTATGAGTTACATAGACAGATCAAGAGGACCCTTTAACAGGATGCAGGTGGACTTCATCAAGATATCTGTCTGTAGTGGGCTGAGATATGTCCTGGTTATAGTATGCATTTATCACCGATTGGTAGAATCCTACCCAACATGGAGAAATGACAGTTTCACTGTAGCCAAAACTCCTGTTGTGGGAATTCATAACACGGTTTGTTTTTCTAGATTCTCCTGAGTCAGACTGAGGGCTAATTTTAATAATGTGAGCCATATAATGCTGTGTGTGGCACTACAAGTGGAACAAAGATTGCATTGTAGCTACAGACCAGAAGCTTTGTAAGGGTAAATGGTGGAAAGTTAATTAATTGAAATCTTAATTATTGATTTATTAATTGTTTAATTGATAACTAATTATATAAATTGTGTAATTATTACATTTTTCAAGGTATATTGTTGGTGCAGGTTGTTGGGTTTGTAGGGGTACAGGGTGGGAAGTTAATTAAGAAATAATTGATACTTAATTATAGATTTACTATTAATTATGTAATTGTCAATTATGGAAAATTTAAAATTATTATATTATTTAAGTAACATATTAGATGTTAGTTGTTTCATTTGTAGGGGAATAGGGTGGGAAGTTAATGAAGTAATAATTAATTTCTAATTAATTGTTTCTAATTGAATTAAAAGCCGTGTTTACCACTGTTGCCTGCAGTCTTGGGGAGAGAGGAGGACCAGGAAAACGGGTCCCAGCCCCCTTTCAGGCTGCCAACGTTATATTGTTTGCACCTGGAGGCACTTAAAGCAGATCGTGGCCTACCGCAGCATGGGAAGCCCGTTTTACTATTGTTACCCGCAGCCTTGGGGAGATGGGAGGACCAGGACTACCGGTCCCAGCCCCCTTTGTAGCTGCCGCTGCCAACGGTTTTGTCTGTGCCTGGAGGCGCTTAAAGCAGATTGCGGGCACCCGCAGAGCGGGAAGCACATTTTACCACTGTTGTCTGTAGCCTTGGGGAGAGATGAGGACAAGGACTACCGGTCCCAGCCCCCTTTGTGGCGGCCGCTGCCAACGTCATTTTGTCTGCGCCTGGAGGCCCTCAAAGCAGATTGCGGGGGGACGCACGCGGTGTGCCCGGGCCAAGCCCAGGCCAAGGGCTGGCCTATCTGTGCCCGTCAGACCCCGGGCGGAGATTTTCTAGTGCTGGTATGTTTCACTGCTGTCATGAAACTGTTCACTCTTCCTTTGAATATTACCGGATGTGGAAATGCAAAACGACATTTGGTATAAAACTTTTCCTTCGACTTGTATTTCCATTGACAGTATTTCCAACACTAATGAGTTTGAAACTGTAACACTTATTGACTTAAGGTGTTTTCTTTTCTTGTTTTTGGTATAGCACATGTGACATAGTCTTCAATAAAAGATAAAACTGTCTCATTCGAATCAATTCCAAATTTGGGTACATCTTTGATCCATAAAAGCATATGTATATAAGGAGCACCTCTAGCTTGATACTTCTTTCGCCAAAAGAATTCAATAAATTCTCCAAGAGGAGGATTGTTTTTATTGCAGATAAAATACATTATAGCTTGAAACCTATAATTAAAATATCTGCACACATTTACAGGATACAAGGAACACAGTTCTCCAGGTTTCTTGAATTCAATATTTTTAATATTTGAACTTGCTTCTCGAAGAAATTCAAGTAAATCGTCCCATGCCTCTTCAGCACAGCTTACAGTAACAAACCACGTAGGAGTTCCTAAGTTCCTTAACATGCATTTAAGTTCTCTATGACGACGATACCAATACTCATTAGTACTATGCTGACACGCCATCAAATTAATCAATTGAGATTCCAAATGATCATCTCTCCCATGTATTTTGTCCATGAGTTCCTTTGCAGAAACATTTCGAAGATGAACTTCTGTTTTAAATAAGGGTGGGCGTAGTGGGTGTATGGGGCTTCGCGAAGCTTTGTGAAGTGGGCAGTAAATTACGCCCTCCCACGTGCTTCGTGTAGCCCCACTACGTGCAGGCCGCTTCCCTCCCGCCCCCCTCCCGCCCTCTTGTACATCCCTAATTTAGTTTTAAAATAGTACAAAAATAAAATACAAGCACTTACCTGATAAGCGGCGTCCCGGGACTTCATCTTCTATTTCACGCTGACTTCTTCCAACCAAATGCGCATGCGCGGGCGCATGCGCATTTCTTGCGAGGAATGTGCATGCGCGGGCGCATGTGCATGCGCATTTGGCTGGAAGATGTCGGCGTGAAATAGAAGATGGAGCCCCGGGACGCCGCTTATCAGGTAAGTGCTTGTATTTTATTTTTATACTATTTTAAAACTAAATTAGGGATGTAGAAGAGGGCGGGTAACTTTGCTCCGTCCACGGGTGTGCGTTGTGTTGCCTACTACGCCTACTTTGCGAATCGCGAAGTAGGCAACACTACGTGCACTCCGTGGGCAGAGCGAAGCACTCTGCCCAGGGTTAGTTTTAAATATGTGGTTGACTGCATATGAAAGTCGAAATTCTGGATCTTCTGAGTACAATCTTGTTGCCCGATATTCTGAGGCGGGAATCTGTACTGGTCGTTCATCATATTATCCGTCTTTTCCAGTGGAGAAGAGCTGTGGAAAACAACGAGCTTACAAACTTTTTTCCCAAACACTAATGGGAGTCCCCTTCGCTTTCTTCATTTGGAATAATTCAATAGTGTTTCTCACCATTTCTTTGGAATGTAAAGGATCTACACTATAATGTTCATACATTTCTTCACTTTTGAACATGTCCACTTTTTTCAATTTGGTCACTTGACATTTCGCTATCATCTCTTAAAGCTATTTCTTATTCTTCCACATACACATTTTTGTAGTAATCATTGTTTTTTATGAGATATAATGTTGCCTTTTGCACTTTTCTGACATCTACTAATGTTGCCATATTTTCCAACTCTTCGTAGGAACACCATCAACTAGAATAACTACCGGTTCAGTTTCTCCTTTCTCTACACCATTAGTTTCAATATTTTTCTTTAAATCTAAAGTTAAATATACAACTCTTCCTTTTAATCCTCTCTGTAAATCTGTGGGAGGCAATTTACCTGTTTAGGTTCCAAACGAACAATAGCCTGAAATGGGTTTACAGATTGAATCAGAAAAGACTAATACATGTTTAAATCTACCAGTTCTGGATGAATAGCTACCAACTCTAGGTTATTATGCACAGCTCTAGCTGGCATTTTGTTGTCCTCTAATTTGTTATAACAATAGTTACAAATATGTTGATCACTACCCAAATCAAATCAATGTTCTACCAACAAATAAGTTGCAAATTCCATTCAACTTAGCATTGTTTTCTTTTTCACTTTTTAAATACAGATCAACATTCCTAGTCTGATTTTTATAGTGAGTTCGTCGACAACAAATACAAACATAATTGGGTCTTTCACAACAAATTACCTTAAGCTTCATAATTTCTTCTTCAAACTTCTCAGTACTACCATGTTCCAAGTCTTCTTCAACACCTACTTCTTTCAATGTTTCACTTTGTCTGCACTTTTGTTCAGGACCAAAGTAACTAAACTTTATTTAATCACAAACCTGTTTTACATCTTATATTGACCCATGCAAAAGAGCACTGTTTAAGTCACTTAAAGTTATTGCTGGACTTTTTGCGTAATAGAATCTTCTGACTACCCTCCGCATTTGAGAGTGATGTACTGCTAACATTCTGAAATGATGAAAAACACTTTGACACACTTTTCTAGCAAGACAAGCCAGAGAATGACCTTGTAACCCAGTATTTTTTCTCACTTTGCAAGGATCTAGTCCTTGCAGCATCTTAATCTTTTGTTTAACACTTTTGTTACTGTATGCTCATAATAAAGTTTGTAAAATATCAATAGAATCCTGTTGTATAATACAAATACTACTACAAACCCAAGTATACACTGGGACTTTACTACGTCTCCCTAGAACTTCATCAGCTATCACTTCTTCAAATTTCTAGTAACCATAATTTCTTTTTAAATAGGACAACCATTCTTCACTTCATAAGCACGACAACTGGTTTCAACTGCGTACACTAATGTATTGGTTTGAAAATAGCTCTCTTCATTAAAAAAAGGCTCTGAACTTAAACTGTGTTTCCATTCACCCAAAAAAATATCACAAAAGTTAGTTTTGTTAATAGCTCTATTCTTTTTACTTTTGGCCTTCAAAAAATGTATTGGTTTATCTAATGATCGAATTCTGTTTAAAACTAAAACAAATATTTCCTTTTTAATTCAAAGCCTTTTTAACAATATTTTCAATCTGTTTCTTCTTTTTATAAAATGTTGATCTATTTGTTATATTTCTTGGCATCGTTTAATAAAGAAAGTACTGCTCTAGTGTGAAACATTCTTTTCTTATTTCATTAAATTGATTATTTCTCCTTTTACCATACATTGTTTTTTGAAAACGTGATTTCTCATTAATTTCTCCTGTTTTCTTTTTATTCTTCTTTGTTGTTGAGGTATTATTTCTACTTTCCACATTGTGCAAACTGTTTCTAGCCTCTGAAAGTATTTTAATAAATTCTTTTGTGGTCTTAAGCAATATTTTTTCTTTTTCCCCACATGTTGTAGTTCATCTAATTACTGCACTTGTCTTTTTTTTATATAATAGTATTTCTTTTGTGTTTTCTCTTTACTGTCTTTTTAGTCATGGTAATTCTTTCTCAAAGATGATGAAGAATACCTGTAAAAAAAAGAAATGTAAAATTATTAATATGAATCTATATAATATATCAATCTATTACTAAACAAACGTGCTCTACATAAAAACCATTTAAATGCTTTGTTTTGAAATCACAATGTATTTGCTGTAGTACACAGGTATTAACTGGATAATTGTAGGAGTGAATGAGTAGTGTTTAGGTGTTTAGAGGACTGCATCAACAGTGGATAGAGGATTTTAATAGTGCATGTATTAGTACCTGGCTCATTGCATAAGTACATGGGTAGTGACGATGTTTAAAGAACTGCAAGGAGAGTGCATAGTTAATGTATAAGTGCGTGTGTTTTGGCGGAGATATTGGATTAGTACATGGTCTTGATTGGGTAATTGGAGGAATGCACATGGAGTGACAGTGTGATTGCTGGACTACATGGGTACTACTTGCATAATTGGAGGAGTGAATCAGTAGTGTGTAGCTGGTTACAGGAATGCATGGAGGAGAGGACATGTGATTGTAGCACTCCATGTCTAGTGCCTGGGTCATTGCATGAGTACATGGATAGTGACTGCATACTTACAGTGCTGCAAGCAGAGTGCATGTTGAATGTATAAGTACTTAGCTTTTAGCAGACTGATTGGATAACAACATGGGACTGGCTGGGTAATTGGAAGAGGGCATAGCTAGTAACATGGAGTTTACTATAGCCTTATGCCCACAGTAGCCGGCTATGCCAGCTATTAAAGGCCTGCTGCAGCATTAAAGGCCCAAGCCGAAGGCAAGGGACTTTAACATGTCAGCGGGAGTTTAATAGCCGGTATAGTCCTGCTACGGAGGGCTATAAGGCTATTAGAACATTATGCCACTAGAGGGCAGGATGTTCTAACAAAAAAAAGGCCTCTCAAAGCTTGAGGGGATTTAAATCCCCTTGAGATCCAAGAGGCCTTTGTAAAACATCGGAATGTTGCTCTGCGGTCCTTTACCAGCCCATAGAAGCAGGGAGCACTCCATTGTCTACAATGGACCTCAAAACATTCCAATGTCCTAATAAACTGTGTAGGTAGCACTTAAAGGATTATAGAAGTGCATGAGTTAGTGCCTGTGTAATTGCATGAGTACATGGGTACTGACTTGATGATTAGAGTACTGCAAGTACAGTGCATTGTGAATTTCTAAGTGCATGTGTTTTGGCGCAGTGATTGGATTACTACAAGCCGTCTGCGCCCGTCCGCACCTGGACCGCGCCCAGCGCCAGAACCCCAGGCCACCGCAGCAGCCACGAGGACCGCCGCCTCCGCTACGACGCCAACACCCTCGCCGTTCTCAACCCAGGAAGGACCCACACCTGCTGCAAGGCTGCCCCGAAGCGCACCCACAGTCCCTTCACCTGCCGGAACTGCAGCTTCTCCTGCTGCAAAAGCGCCAAGACGCCTGCCACAACGGAACCCAACCAGCTTAGATGCATCCTGATCAACCCACATCACCAGGCCACACTCTAGATGCCATCTTCTCCTCAAACCCCCACGTCACCTTCAGCCACGCCTCCGAACTCACCTGGACATACCACCACTGCATCCACTTCCGAAAACCCCTCACACACTACCGCACACTACAGACCCCCGCCGCTGCTGGGGCAGAGTCACCCAAGAACAACTACAGACAAGCCTCGCACTCAACCATCAACTAACCCCACCAACCCGATAAGGGTGCACTCACCCTCGAACCCTGGATGGACGACTGCGCCAACACCGTAGCCCCGCTTAAAAAACCCACCAGCAGAGACACCAGCAGAAGAGTCAGCTGGTTCCCCCCGTAACTCCTCGACTCAAAACGTACCTGCCGGAAACTGGAGAACATATGGCAAAGCGACAAGACGCCAGACAGCCGCGCTGCCCACAAAGATGCCATCCAAAACCACCACCACCTCATCAGGACCGCCAAAAGGACCTCCTTCACAGACCACCTCGACAACAATGCACACAACAGCAAGGAGCTCTTCACCATCGTGAAGGAACTCTCCAACCCCAGCTCCAGTGCCAACGACATCCCACCATCGCAAGCCCTGTGCTACTCCCTCGCCACCTTCTTTCACAGGAAAATCACCGACATCCATGACAGTTTCAAACCCCGCAAGACCCCTGCAGACCTTGCCGCACCCGACTCACCGCACCCCACCGCCCACGACACCCTGACAACCTGGGCCAATGTGAGCATTGAGGACACAAGCAAGACCATGGGAACAATCCACTCCGGAGTCCGGATCCCCGTCCGACCCTCTCCTGCACCACATCTTCAACAAAGCCAGCAAATTCTATCATACCCCACTGCACAAAATCATCAACCTCTCCTTCGAGACTGCCACCTTCCCTGAGAACTGGAAGCATGCAGAGATCAACACCCTACTCAAGAAACCCAGGGCAGATCCGAGCGACCTCAAGAACTTCTGACCCATCTCCCTGCTTCTGTTCCCAGCAAAGGTCATCGAGAAGATAGTTAACACCCAGTTCACCCGTCACCTCGAAGACAGCAGCATCCTGGACCCATCCCAATCAGGATTCTGTAGCAACCACAGCACTGAGACCGCCCTCATCGCCGCCACAGATGACATCAACATCCTTCTAGACAACCGCGAGACGGCGGCCCTCATCCTCCTGGATCTCTCCGTCACCTTCGACACCATCTGCCACCGCACACTACATATGGGACTCCAAGACACAGGGATCCGGGAGAAAGCCTTGGAGTGGACCACCTCCTTCCTCTCCGGCAGAACTCAGAGAGTCGGCTTCCCCCCGTTCAGGTCCGATGCCTCCGAGATCATCAGCGGTGTCCCTCAAGGATCTTCCCTCAGACCGACGCTGTTCAACGTCTACATGGCACCACTAGCACGCATCGCCCGACAACACGACATCAACATAATCTTTTACGCCGACGACACTCAGCTGATCCTCTCCCTCACCAAGGACCCGCTCACCGCCAAATCCAACCTCCACCAGGAAATGAAGGCCGTCGCAGACTGGATAGAGGACAGCCTCCTTAAACTGAACACAGAGAAGACAGAGATACTCATCCTCAGGTCCAACCCCTCAGCACGGGACTACTCATGGTGGCCCATGTTTCTGGGGACCCCCCCCCGACCCCCACCGAGCATGCACGCAGCCTGGGAGTCATCCTCGACTCAAAACTCACCATGACCAAACAAGTCAACGCAGTCTCCTCCACCTGCTTCAACACCCTCTGCATGCTCTGCAAGATCTACAGATGGATCATGACAAACACAAGGAAAACAGTCACCCAGGCCCTAGTCAGCAGTAGACTCGACTACGGAAACGCCCTCTACGCAGGAGCCGAGTCCAAGCTCATCAATAGACTGCAGAGAATCCAGAATTCCTCTGCACATCTGATCCTCGATGTCCCGCGCCACGACCACATCACCCCCCACCTGAGGAACCTGCATTGGCTCCCCATCGACAGGAGAATCTCCTTCAAGCTCCTGATCCACGCACTCCACAAGACCGGACCAGCTGATCTCAACAATCAGCTCTCCTTCTACATACCCAACAGGAAACTCCGCTCTGCTGACCACGCCCTGGCCACTGTCCCGCACATCTGTAGAACTAATTCTGAAGGGAGATCCTTCTCCCATTGGGCCGCCAGGACCTGGAACACCCTCCCCCTCTACCTACGACAAACCGAAGACCTGCTGACCTTCAGGAGACAACTCAAGACCTGGCTCTTTGACCAATAGCAGCAGCACCCTGCCTTGAAACCCTCATGGGTATGTAGTGCGCTTTACATTTACTTGATTGATTGATTGATTGATTTTTTACTAACCAATAAGAAACATGCTTTTTAAATAAAGTAAAATGCACCCTAATATTGAAGGTATAATCTTCTTAAACAGACAATCAAATCTCTACTATCTTAAAAACAGCATCTTCTCCACCATATTAGATATCTCTCATTCTACCAAAAGACTACCTCGGTTACAGACATCTTTTGATTACCTACAGAGATCCCTTCAAAATGCTTTCAGTGTGGATTGTTGGGCACAGCTATGTATTCTGGTGCAAAAGGTATGCTGAACACAGAGGTGTTGACAAAGACCTAACTTTGCTAAATGTAGACATTAAATGGATTGGACAGAGAGGATTAAAGTGCCACCAATTGATGCCTTTGGTTAAACCATTTTTAAATCTCCAACCCCCTGATCTCATAATTGTGCACTGTGGTGGCAATGACCTAGGCACCTTGACTGGGGAAGGTCTGGAAATTCTAATGAAGGACACCTTTGCATAATTGATGTTGCTTTTCCCCCAAACTGCCTTTGTATACTCTAACATATGCCAAAGACAGAAATGGAAGTGGGCCAATCAATTTTGTCCTCAGATTGAGAAAGGTAGAAAGAATGTCAATAAAGCTGTTTCTGCTTACCTCAGAGACCATAGAATGGGCTCCCTATATAACAACAATCTACGTTTCCATATGGAGGGCATCTACAGAAATGAGTGTTTCTCAGCAACCTAAAGCTCTGCATCCACACTTACATGTAGCTGCAAGAAACTCATAATAAACATAAGGGCTATTTTTAGAGTCTCCCAATTAGCCAACATATAATCTAGATTTACATAAAAAATCTTAATTATTTTTGCTTGGAGTCGTGCTTCCAGTGTGATGTGGAACCGCGTACCCATCTCGTTCACACTAGGGGGCCGCACTGAGCACCACACACCCATCGCGTTCACACTAGGGGCAGAGCTGAGCACCGCGCTAGGGTCACGACTCCAAGGTTAAAAAAAAATACATTTCCACTTCCAATAATTTACATTCGCTCCGGGGACCCTATCCCCCGGGGCATGCCCAAATATAATTTTTTTTATTTTTCTTTATTTAAAAAAGAGGAGGGGAGACTGCCACCCCCCTCCCGGGCCATTTACGGCCCAGGGGACCCCCTTCCCTGGGACCTGACCTCATGGTTAGGGACCGTGGGGGAAGCCCCAATGCCCCTACGGTTCCACCGGCTCCCCATCTCCTACAGGAGCTGACATTGCTTTTCCACACAGGAAGCTGATGGCATGCAGCTCCCCGTGTGAAAAAGCAATCTGCTTTGGATTTTGGAAACCTGCTCACACTTCCAAAATCCAAAGCAGAGTTTGCTATGATAGGGCGAGAGCTTTGCTCCTGCCCTGTCATAGCAAACAGCAGTATATGGGGATAGGGACCCCGGAACACTGCAGGAGCCAGCCCTGAGGGGTGGCAGTCCCCAGGGTCATCAAGGGCTCCAGGAGGAGGGACCCGCGCCACCCCTCCCAATATGTTCAAAGCCCCAGGGAGGTACTGATCCCCGGGAAATGGGGGGCCTTCGAGGCCCCCACACATTAATACACAAGTCCCAGGAGATAGCGGTCCCCGGGGCTGTGGAGGTTCCCGTGGGCCCCCCTCTAATGAATTTATAGTGCCCTCAGTACCTGGCCCACTGAGGGATTTTTTTAAATGAATCTTGGGAGCCCGCTCTTCATTTTTTTATAATAATTTCGGTGGGATGCGCAACTCCTGCACAAATTCCCCCCCCCAAGTTTTTTTTTTTAATTTTGCGGGCCCTAGGGGTCCTTGTGGGACCCCCTGAGCAGGCCTAAGGGGTCAGGGTTTTTCTACCCTGCTCCCTTTTCTTGTTTTTTTAAAGGTTTTTCTACTGTTTTCTTGTGACTCTCTTCTAACGAGTCACAAGATGGCTGCCAACACTTCCTGGTTTGGAGTGTTAGCAGCCAATCACAGTTAAGCTCTTGGTCGAGAAGGGTCATGACTCCACAGTGTCCCAAGTTATTGAAAAATGTATTTTTTTAATTTCTCAGCAACTACTGAATGGATTTACACCATTTAAAAAAGGTTGCTTTCTGCACCAAGGGCTACCATTTTGCCAAATTTGGTGTAATTCGGTTCAGCAGTTCGGGCTGTAGCCGTGTCTAAAGTTTCTGATGGGAAATAACATAGGGAAACCACGTTTTGGGATCCCTTTTTTTTCACCCCCCCCTTGGTGAATCACCCCGAACCTCTTAAGACTGGAGCTGACCTGAGCTGATCACAAGTTTTGAACATTTTGCGAAGAATCATCAGCCAGCGCTAAAGTTATTCAAAAAACACTTTTACTATAGAAACCAAGTCCTAACTATAACTACCTACTGGCGACCGCCAGTAGGTAATAAATATATATATATATATATATATATATATATATATATATATATATATATATATATATATATATATATATATATATATATATATCACAGCTTCAAACTTCCACGGACCATCTGTCCATAAAGAAAGCAGCACACGCAGGGGGTAGTTCCACGCTTAGATTTTAATCGGGAACTTCACAGCATACGACGCGTTTGTGTGTTAAATACAAGTTCAACCCGGTCTTAAGTTAAACATGTGTAATTCTAAGTACAATACACAAACATTATTACATGTCCCACAATAAATGATGCATAGGAACTTGTATTTAACACACACCATCTTAAGATGGCGGATCCCCTTTACAATAATTGTATAGTCCTTTTTTGTTCTCTACTCAAAATGTGGATGTAAGACATTTTATTTAAATGAGTTGAGGGCCTCCGCTCTTTGCATATCTTGACGAAGCTCTCTGGCGAAACGCGTCGTATGCTGTGAAGTTCCTGATTAAAATCTAAGCGTGGAACTACCCCCTGCGTGTGCTGCTTTCTTTACGGACAGATGGTCCGTGGATGTTTGAAGCTGTGATTAATATAACGGGCACACCCCCGTTTGGCATGCACCCGCTCACGTGTGCAATCGGCTGGTGTTTGGAGCTAAGGATATATATATATATATATATATATATATATATATATATATATATATATATATATATATATATATATACACGCCAATATGTATTGAAGAATGAATGGGTGTAATGGGTGTATGAGTGTCTGAATGGATGATTAAGTGGGTGCCTGACTGACTGTATAAGTGAGTGGGTAAATGTGTCTTAGTGAATGCATAGGTGAATGTCTGTATCAGTCTGTCAGTTGGTGTATAAGCTGCATGGGTTGGTGATGAGTAGCTACATGAGTGTCTATATGGTTTATTGATTGATTGTCTGAATCCCTGTATGGTTGCCTGAGTGTCCGTGTTTTGTTACTCCCTGCATGGATGTGTGAGTGGGTGATCCACCAGGTGTATGGGTTCATGAGTGTTCTGTCTGTTCAGTAAGACTTTATTCGGTCTATTAAAACCATCAAAGTATACAAATAAACAACACACCCCATAGTAAAATCCAGTATGTACAGCTTCTAAAAATCTTCTATACACTTCTCAAAACTAACAATCCTCACGTCCTCAGAAAGAAGAAAATATTAAAACTAGAATTTCAAAATTTTTCTAAAACACACCATTTCAATTTAAAATCCTGAGATATAAAATTTTTTGTACCACATGATTTTTTTTCTTATGCTTCTCATTCACCTTAAGTGCTCAACCTAGACCTCTCAATAGTTGTTACATTTTAGGAACTCCTTAACTTTTTTATATATTTCCCTATGGCACAGGCTATGTCTAGATTGACCATTTCTAGTAAAAGGTTTACTGCTTGCGACCTATTTTTAATATCATACTTTTTAAAAATCGGACATAAAAAATCTTTTCTCATTTCTAACAATTTCTGGCAATCCAATAAAATGTGTATAATATTACATGCTGTTCCTAAAGTGCAAGTGCATTTTCCTTCATTATTTAGCATAAAGCTTGTTACCACTTTACTCGCATAACATGGGTTTACCCCAATTCTTAGTATTAGCACTTCACGCCTTGACTGGCAACCGGGTAGCCTGTCAATATAAGGAAAATGTTGATCTTTTGCCACACTGTGACAATATAGAGAACTGAGCTTTTCCTAGAAAGGTAGTCTTGGTCCTGTGCTCGAGAGACTTCAGATCTCAGCATCTTGAGCTCTTTCTTATTGATCTCAGGCTGAAGGGACTGAGGGCGCAATTCAATCTTCAGCTGGCAAAACACTTTTCGGACTATTGCTCTAGTTTCTATTGCCCAGGTTAAATTGTTGTTTATAATTTCCTTCTGACACCATTGTGAGATTTTAAGATCTTGACCCAAGCTCACACGTTGCCAGAAGCTTAGTAGAGCCATGCTTGTTAAAATACCCCATGAGGTAGTTCCCAGTTCAAGTCTCACTGCCTGTACCATTGACGATTCAGGCAGAGAAAAGAGATTTTTCAAACTGTTTCCCTCCTCAACATCCCAACTATTTTTGCCACTCAGATATAATATCTCTGCACCATACAAAAATTGAGGGGGCACCATGGCTGAATAAGCTTTTAGAACCGGTCTGTCAGACATTTCCCCATACACGTCATTGAATCTTTTTAATCCCTTCAACGAGGCCGAAGTCCTCAATTTTAGTGCATCCAGGTGAGTGTGCCAATGCAAAGTTCCTTGAAACCACATCCACAGGTATCTATATTCAGTGACTTTTTCTAATTTTTCAGTGCCCAGGTACCAGGAGAACCCTGTTTTCCTTCTGCCAAAACATAAAATCTTAGTCTTCTCCATATTAACTACAAGTTTTTTAACTTGCCAATATTCTGTGAACTTATGTAATTTTTGTTGTAGACCAATCTCTGACTGGTGCATAATTACCAGGTCACCTGCATAGAGTAGACATGCGATATGTTTCCCATCTAGTTTGGGGCTTACCCTCTTGTATTACATAGAGTTTGAAGGAGATCTGCGATAAACAGGGAAAAGAGCAGGGGGACCAAAACACAACCCTGTCTTAGCCCATTACCAATTTTGATTTTCCGGGATAAACTTCCCACAGCGTCTAAGATTATCTGGGCCCAATATTCTAAATGCAGTGCTTGAATCAGGCTCAGTCTGTCATCGGGGATATTATAACCTATCAGGGTCGACCACAGCTGCCCCTGTCCACCAGGTCAAATGCTGCGCGGACATCAACGAAGCAGCAAAAAAGGCTACCTCTCTGCTCGATCGACTTCCGCGCTATAGCCCATAGAGAAAAGCAGTGGTACATGAGTGCATCTGCGAGGGGCTGTATGGGTGAGTGAGTGTGCGTATGGCAGTGTTGGTGAGTGAATGGATGTCTCAGTGGAATATGTGTGTGTAACTACATGTGTGAAAGGCAGCGTATGTGAGTGTTGAAGTATATAAGTGACTATATGTGAGAGTGAGTGATTGTGAGAGTGGCTGTATGAATGAGTGTGTTCTTGTGTCAGTGATTGTAGAAGAGAATACATTTATGTTACTATCTATATAAATAAGTGAGGTGGTGTGTGTGTGTATAACTGTATAGTTGAGCAAATGTCATCAGTGATGTAATTTCAGATGTCATCAGTGATGTCATGAGTGATGTCACTGACCATGTCAGGAGCGCAAGTTATACTTAGCTCAGCAATCTGTAATGGCTGAATTTCTCTGGTTTTGTACAAGTGAAATGTGAGCCTAACTATAACGTCCCTGAAACCTGTGTTTCTTTCAATAAACCCCAAAGGTTTTTTAAATGATAATTCCAAACTATACATTTCCAGAAATCTGTGTTTTCTTCAGTGAATTTCAAAGGTTTTAAAAATGCTAATTTCTAACTGTTCCTACATAATTTGCAAGAGAGGTGCAGAAAGAAGCAACAGGGGTGCAGAAGTAGGCAAGAGAACCGTGGAAATAGGTAAGATAATTGCATAAACAGGCAAAAGAGGTACAGAGGAAAGAAAGAGGGCAGAGGGGTACAGAAAGAGGCGAGAGAGGTACAGAAATTTACAAGAGAGGTATAGAAATTTGCAAGAGCAGTGCAGAGAGAACAAACAGATGTGCAGAAAAGGGCAAGACAGGGGCAGAAAGAGGCAAGAGAAGTACACAAAAAGGGAAGAAGGATGCAGAAAGAGTCAAGAGGGGTGCAGAAAGAAGCAAGCGAGGAGCAGAAAAAGGCAAGAGGGATGCAGAAAGAGGCAATATAAAAGTGTATAAAGAAGCAACAGAGGTGCAGAAAGAGGCAAAAAAGGTACAGAAACAGGCAGGAGATGTGCAAAAAGAAGCAAGAGAAGTGCAGAAAGAGGCAAGAGAGGTACAGAAACAGGCAAGAGAGGTGCAGAAAGAGGGAACCGGGGTGCTGATAAAGCAAGTGAGGTACAGAAAGAGTCAACAGAGGTATAGAAAGAGGCAAGAGAGGTGCAGAAATAGGCATGAAAAGTGCAGAAAGAGGCAAGATAAGTGATGAAAGAAGCAACAGATGGGTAGAAAGGATAAGATAAGTGGTGATAGAGACAAGAGAGTTGCAGGACGAAATTAGAGGTGCAGAAAAAAGCAAGAGAATTGTAGAAAGAGGCAAGGGAGGTGCAGAAAGAGGCAAGCAAGGTGCAGAAGTAGGCAGCAGGGGTGCAGAAAGAAGCAACAGAAATGCAGAAAGGGACAAGAGATGTGCAGAAAGAGCCAAGAGAAATGCAGAAAGAGGCAACAGGGGTGCAGAAAGGGGAAAGAGGGGTACAGGAAGAGGGGTACTGAAAGAGCAACAAGAGTGCAAAAATATGCAAGAGAAGTGAAGAAAGAGGCAAGAGGGGTGCAGAAACAAAGAAGAGGAGTTCAGAAAGAGGGAAGATGGGTACAGAAAGAGGCAAGAGGGGTCCAGAAAGAAGCAACAGAGGTACAGAAAGAAGCAAGAGAAGTGCAGAATGAAGCACCATGGGTGCAGAAAGGACCAAGAGGGGTGCAGAAAGAGGCAAGGGAAATGCATAAAGAAGGAACAGAGGTGCCGAAGGAGGCAAGAGAACTGCAGAAAGAGTCAAGAGACTTGCAGAAACAGGCAAAAGAGGTGCAGAAATGGAGAAAAGGGTTGCAGACAGAGGCAAGAAAGGATCAGAAGGAGGGAAGAGGGGTATGGAAAGATGCAAGAGGGGTGCATACATTTGCAAGAGAGGTGAAGGAAGAAGCAAGAGCAGTGTAGAGAGAACCAACAAAGGTGCAGAAGGAGGCAAGAGTGGTGCAGAAAGAGGCAATAAAAGTGCAGAAAGAAGCAAAAAAGGTACAGAAAAAGGCAAGAGGACTACAGAAGAGGCAAGGAGGTGCAGAAAGAGGCACAAGAGGTGCAGGAAAAGTAAAGAATGATGCAGAAAGAGGCTAGAAGGATGCAGAAGAAGCAAGAAAAGCGCAGAGAGAGGCAAGAGGGGTACAGAGAGAGGCAAGAGATGTGCAGAAAGAAGGAAAACAAGTAAGGAAAGAGGGAACAGATGTGCAGAAAGAAGCAAGAGAGGTGCAGAAAGAAGCAAGAGAAGTAGAGAAAGAAGCAACAGTAGTACGGAAAGAGGCAAGAGAAGTGCATAAAGAGGCAAGTACGTTGCAGAAAGATGCCAGAGAGGTGCAGAAAAAGGGCAAAGGGTGCAGAAAGAGGCAACAGGTGTGCAGAAAGAAGTAAAAGAGGTGCATAAAGAAGCAAGAGAACTGTCAAAAGAAGCAACGAGGGTGCAGAAAGAGACTAGAGGGATGCATTAACAGGCAGGAGAAGTGCAGAAAGGAGCACCAGAGGAGCAGAAGGGAAAAAGAGAACTGCAGAAGGAAGGAAGAGGGAAGAGAGTTGCAGAAACAGTCAAAAGATGTGCAAATAAAGGGAACAGGGTGCAGACAGAGGCAAGAGAGGTACAGAAAGAAGCAAGAGCAGTACAGAAACAACCAAAAGAACTGTAGACAGAGGCTAAAGGGGTGCAGAAAGAGGTACTAAAAGTACAGAAAGAAGCCACAGAGGTACAGAAAGTGGCAAGAGGTCTGCAAAAAGAGGGAAGAGAAGTGCAGGAAGAGGCATGAGAGGTACACAAAGATGGAAGAAGGATGCAGAAATAGGCAAGAGGGGTGCACAAAGAAGCAACAGAGGTACAGAAAGAAGCAAGAGAAGTGCAGAAAGTAGCAACATAGGTGCAGCAAGAGTCAAGAGGGGTGCAGAAAGAGGCAAGAGAAGTGCAGAAAAAAAGCAACAGAGGTGCAGAAAGAGGCAAGAGAAATTCAGAAAGATGCAAGAGAGGTATAGAAACAGGCAGGTGAGATACAGAAAGAGGGAACACCAGTGCAGAAAGAGGCAAGAGAGGTGCAGAAAGAGGCAAGAGGTGTGCAGATAGAAGAAAGTGGGATGTAGAAAGGGACAACAGAGGTACAGAAAGAGGCAAGAGAGGTGCTGAAACAGGGAAGAGAATTACAGAAAGAGGCAAGAAAAGTGCTGAAAGAAGCAACAGAGCTGTAGAAAGAAGGAAGATAAGTGATGAAAGAGACAAGAGAGTTGCAGAAAGAAACAAGAGAGGTGGATAAAAAAGCAAGAGAAGTGCAGAAAGAGGAAATTGAGGTACAGAAAGAGACAAGAGAGTTGCAGAATGTGGCAAGTGAGGTGAAGAAGCGGGCAAAAGGGGTCCAAAAAGAAGCAACAAAAATGCAAAGCGAGGCAAGAGAAGAGCAGAAAGAGGCAAGAGAAGTGCAGAAAGAGACAAGAGAGTTGCAGAATGTAGCAAGTGAGGTGAAGAAGCGGGCAAGAGGGGTGCAAAAAGAAGGAACAAAAATGCAAAGCGAGGCAAGAGAAGAGCAGAAAGAGGCAAGAGAAGTCCAGAAAGAGGCAAGAGAGGTGCAGAAACAGGCAAGAGAGCTGCATAAAGATGGAAGAGGGATGCAGAAAAAGGGAAGAGGGGTGCAGAAAGAAGCACAAGAGGTGCAGACACAAGCAAGAGAAGAGGAGAAAGAAGCAAGAGAGGTACAGAAAAAGGGAAGAGAAGTGCAGAAAGAGGCAAGAGGGTGCAGAAAGAGGCAAGAGAAGTGCAGAAAGGAGCAACAGAGGTGCAGAAAGAAGCAAGAGAGGTCCAGAAGAATGAAGCAAGAGAGGTGCTGAAAGAAGCAAGAGAGGTGCAGAAAGAAGCAAGAGAGGTGCAGAAAGAAGGGAGGTGCGGAAAACAGAGGAGATGAGCAGAAAGACGCAAGAGAAGTACAGAAAAAGGAGGAAAGGTACAGAAAGAAGCAAGAGAAATGCAGAAAGAGGCAAGAGAGGGAAAGAAAGAAGCAAGAGTGGTTTGCACACCATTGATACCAACTTAACACCCACAATTATCAATAAGTAACAGGTGACCATTCCAGGTTTGCAAATGGCCTTCCCCTATGCTGTAATACTTGATGCTGCATTTTTGTAACGTTTGAGCTATAAGCAAGGTTTCATTTGTTCAAATCTGCAGAAATCTCACGTCCAATAAAAATAAATGGAAATGTATGCTGAGCTGCAACCTTTCTCTTTATAATTGCATTAACGGTGCAGTATCTTATGCGGCTATATATATATATATATATATATATATATATATATATATATATATATATATATATATATATATATGTATATATATATCTTCTATATAAATAAAAATGTTAATGTTCGTTTGTTCAAAATCGCAAATCTCCGAAAGTTCTTCACCGATTGCTTTGAAATTTTGACACAACATTGGATTCGAAATCACGCATGTTTATATATACACAACGTTGGATTCCAATACGCTCATGTCGAATATGCATGTGTTTTTAATCGAAATCCCGGACAGACACATAAAAATGTCAATGTTCGTTTGTTAAAAATCTTAAATCTCCAAAAGTTCTTCACTGATTGCTTTGAAATTTTGACACAACATTGGATTCGATTAAACGCGTGTTTATATATACAACGTTGGATTCGAATATGCGCGTGTCCAATACGTGCGTGTTTTTAATCAAAAGGCCGACTAGACCCTATCGATTTGCTTTCTGCATAACAACTACAAGGGACGCATAGAGACAATATTCTAAATATATTAGGATGGACAGTTGGTGCCAGGATGGCAGACCGGGAAGTGGGTGGAGGGAGGGGGAAGGAGTTGGTTCACTTTGCAACATTAGCGCATGTTTATATATACACAAAGTGGGATTTGAATACACGCGTGTCCAATACGCTCGTGTTTTTAATCCAAAGGCCGAACAGACCCTATCGGTTTGGTTGCTGCATAACAACTACAAGGGAAGCAAAGAGAAAATATTCTACATATATTAGAATGGACATTTGGTGTCAGGATGGTAGACCAGGAAGTGGGTGGAAGGAGGGGGGAGGAGTTCGTTCATTTTGTAACATTAAGAAAGGACACATAGAGACAATAGTCTACATATATTAGGATGGACAGTTGGTGTCAGATGGCAGACGGGGAAGTGGGTGGAGGGAGCGGGGCCATTTACCACTCCAGGCACAATATTACAGCTTTTGTCATTTTACAGCTCAGCATGGATAGCACTGTGCTAATCCTATGCTTGAAACGAGACCAGACCTGTCATCATATGCTCAATATACCACACATGGACAAAAAAGAATGAGAAAGAATCATGCTTTTCAACTTGTTTTGATGTAAAGTTTATAATAGGAAAATAGTCATCACCTAATAAATTGTTGACAGTTTCTTTTTCAAGTGGATTTGCCAGGATGAATTATGTCCTCATTATTGTTCATGTTTCACTTTTTCAGATCAGTTATGGCTCTGGACTTCCACTTCTAAGTGATAAGCGTCAGTTTCCTTCTTTTGTGCGAACCAACCCGAGCACTGACAGTGTCCCCTATATTTTAGCTCAGTTGGTTATACTGTTTGGGTGGACATGGGTTGGAATCCTGGCATCGGACAGTGACTACGGCATACATGGCAGCCAGAAGCTCAGGGCAGAACTAGCAAACAACGGAGTCTGCGTGGCCTTCTTAGTAACCGTGAGTGACAATGACAGTGAGAGGAAAATATCCTCAATAGTTGATTTGCTAAAGAAATCCACAGTGACAGGGGTTATTATGTATACATACCCGACTGAGGTGAATACCATCTTGGATACACTGGCTGAACAAGGCGTTATGGGCAAAGTGTGGCTCATCAGCACAAGTCTTGTAGGTAGCTTTTTATTTTACAAAGAAAATTTATGGAAGTTGCTCAACGGTACCCTTGGAATTCCTCCCCACAAGCGAGAGTCTCGTGCATTCCAGAAATTTCAATATAAACTTCACCCCTCACTTTCTACCAATGACATTTATATCAAGGCCTTCTGGGAGGATGTCTTTCAATGCCAATGGTTGCCAAACAATAGCCATCCAAATCCGACAGATGAGGAAAATGCAAGTAAAGCGGCCAATATTTGTACAGGATCAGAAAAACTGGAGGCACTTCCAACTTCAGTGTACGATGTGGAAAATTTCCGCTTCTCCTATTATGCGTACACTGCAGTGCATGTGCTGGCTCAGGCTCTGGACACGATGTTATCCTGCAGCCTCAGAAATGAAAAATGCCCCAACACGCAAGAATTTCGTCCATGGCAGGTAAGCAGACATAAATTCCTAGGTGCCCTGTACATCAATCAATCAATCAATCATAGACATTTATAGAGCGCTCTACTTACCCGGAGGGTCTCAAGGCGCTAGGGGGGGGAGTGCTGCTACTGATCGAACAGCCAGGTCTTGAGCTTCTTCCTGAAGGCGAGGTGGTCTTGGGTCAGGCGCAGGTCAGTCGTTTTTCACAATTAGGGCACCCAGGGGTGCAGAGCACTAACTGGTCTCCTTCATGGGTGGCTTTATCGAAGTCACATATCACAATGCTTAGGGACAGGAGATAGGTCTTGGATATTAAGGGACAGGGCTGGAGTGATGGGTACTTAAGGCATTTGGGCAGGGAGTTCATCCTCTTGCTGACTGCATTTGCCGAGTTTATGGCAGGGACAATTTTGGTCAGGTAGTGAGGAATTTAAGTAAAATGAGCAGGGTAAATTGGTGAGGACAGCAGGGTGGGATGATGGCAAAGGATTCCAGTGAAATTGCGAGGGAAGTGTTGTGCATGGTGTGAGCAGCGGGCAGACATGACTTTATTAGGCCAGGCATTTTGGAGCAGGCCTGGGTTGGAATGGTAAGACTCAGTAGAGAAGCAGCAAGCGGTGTGGCGGAAGCTTTGATTGCATGCTCATCACCACGGGACAGGAGGAGTTCAAGGGGGCCAGGGCATAGAAGGAGTGTGTCAGTCAGTCAGTCAAAACACTTTATTTCGATTATTTAAAATCATAAAAAGACAATCATGAACATATATACATATATATACACATCATTATTTGCACAAATCAGTCATGGGTTTTATGTACAATGTAATAAAAAATAATAAAAGATGTACGTAATCACAATACATTCAGATGTCTAGTTGCATAAAATAGAGAGATTAACGATTACATTAAAATTAAGGCTAAAAATATGATTTACAATAGAGGTAGTTCAATATGGACATAGTACGTATTTCATCACCTAATGCATCTAACAGTCCGATCTCATCATATATACAAAGTGCAAAGTGCAAGGTAATTAGAGAAAAACAAGTCAATAAAATGTTTTTTCCCTACATCGCATTAACCAGTCTATCTGATGTATTCTTTTTCCGGACCGCAGCCACCAGAAAACTAGCGACACAGAACATGACCCGAGGACAACTTAACATTTGTAAATATAAGTAGCTGGTCTAACTTGTATAAAGCCAGCCTCTCTCAGCAGCGGTAACAGATATTTACCTCGCATTTCTTGATAAAAATCACAAAACATAACAAAATGCATCGTATCCTGGGCTGAGAAGTTATTGCATTTACAAGGGTTACAGTTTTCTGGCTTGCCCCAGGTTGGGAATACACCCAAAGTTAGGTGTATCAAATCAAAACGGAACCTCGATGAAAGCTGTCTGTGGAAAGGTCGATTGACTATGGTCAAGTAAGGTTCAGTTGAGGGGGATGTTAATAATAAGAAGTTTACCCTCACAGAGACTTTCTTAAGCTCCTGCTTCTCTCGTTCCATGCTGAGCATGTTCAGGAAATGTACCTTTATCCACCCAACATCCTCTTTTGTAATACAGTTAGTGGTAGTATAGATCTCGGGGCGACCCAATTGTGTAAACATAGTTTTAAGATACAGAAGCCAGGGGATCATATTCGCCCTATCTAACACAATACAATCCATCAGGATTTGGTGGTTTAATGTTATTTCCTGATTAAGCCAGGTCTTAGCCCAGCAGATGAGAGGTGCCAGTCTAAGCTGGTCCGTCACATATCCAACTCCTAACTCAGTATGGACTGAGTAGGTTGGTGAGGAATGTGGAAGACCCAACATTGTTCTTAGGAACTTATTTTCACATGTTTGAATTTTAACATGGGGAGTATAACCCCAGATACAAGAACCATAGGACGCTATGGCAAGACATTTGGATTTGTAGATATTGAGAAGAGTCTTAATTGGTTTTGCCCCTAGTTTTTTTGCAAACGACAAAACAGCCGAGGCTGATCTAGTCAGAGCATTACTTTTGTGGAGCTGCTGAGGTCTCCATGTCCCCCTTTGATCAAATAAAACCCCTAAGTATGTAAACATTGGGACCCTAGAAATAGCTATGTTATTACAATGAAAAGTTTTCTTTGTTCGGGATCCACAATGTTTACCCACCACCATGACATGTGACTTTTTGGTATTAACTTTTAGGTCTAAGGACTCCATGAACTCTCCAAATGAGTCCAATAACTTCTGAAGCCCATTTCCAGTCCTTGCAAGAAGGACCGCGTCGTCCGCATATAGGAGAACTGGTATCAATGAGTCCCCTATATGCAATACATCCCTTGTCACTTGCTTAAGGCACCCCCCAGGGCATTAATATACAGGGTGAATAATAGAGGGGCCAAAATACAGCCCTGTCTCACCCCCTCCTAGAACTAAAATGGCTTGTACATCTTCCTTCCTGGTTTACTCTTATTGTTGCAGATAAATCGGGATGTAAAACCGCCAGAAAATTAACTAATGCAGGGTCAACACCAATTTCTTTTAATATAGTCCACAGTTTCGAACGATTGACTAAGTCAAATGCCGAGGAGAGGTCCATAAACCCTAAGTATAGGGACCCCTCCTTGGCTACTGTGTACTTGCCTATCAGGAGCTGAAGTGTTAAGCACTGGTCCAGAGTACTTCTTTTTTCCCTGAATCCATATTGGAAGTCAGACAGGACCCCCCTGCCGTCTAGCCACTCCCTAAGTCTCCCTAACACGACCCTCCCCAGAATCTTAACAGATGAGTCTATCAGGGAGATGGGACGGTAGCAGGCGGGGTCCCCTCTATCCCCCTTTTTAAACACCGGGACAATGACTGACGTCAACCAGGAAACAGGAACCCTACTTACAGTTATAGCATTGAATACATTCCTTAGGATTCCTGCCCAGAATTGAGGGAAGTGGCCATAAAAGTCAGCCGGGACCCCGTCAGGGCCTGGGGCTTTATTATTAGACATGTCCCGTATGGCCTTTTCAATCTCCGTCTTTTCAAAAATAATAGGCGTTCCTGATGGATTAAAAATATGTTCCTGACCCAATGAGCAAGAGTCCTGCTCATAGATCCCCTTGAAATGTATCAACCATTTTTCATCAGGGATAACACAGTCAAGTGCTGAGTTGCTATCCTCGGAGAAAAAAGAATGATTAACAGTAGACCAAAATTTGCTACTGTCACGCAGCACCTCAACAGAGAGGAGTTTTTCCCATGCCTCCTCCTTGATTTCTTTTTTCCGTGCCATAATCACCCTTTTATACTCCTTCCTTAAGGCCCTGACTGCTTCTTTATTCCTGGGTTTAAGCTTCAGCTCCTCGAGTAGAGAGCTGTGGGCTTGTGAACAGCTTTTATCAAACCATCTTACCACCTTAGCCGATGGTTTCCCTTTTTTTACCCTCAGGTCTTCAGCAACCTGCTGACAAATGGTAGTATAGGCCTCAATTACTGCAGTACTATGGGCAGAGGAATCAAGACAGATAGCCAGATGATCATTGGTCTTCCTAAAAAAGTCATCATAGAAGGAGTGTGGAAAGTTCCTGATAGGCACAGACGGCTAAGTGTTAAAAAAAATGCCTAGTTTGAGAGGACAGAATGTCAAATGTGTTACAATGTCCGCCTGCCAGGGAGCGTTCTGTATGCAGTAGTCAGACCAACATAGGATTGGCTGCTGATGCGGCGCAAGGGTGACTGTGCTGCAGAAAGACATAAGGGGTAGTGAGCAAAGACTGGATGATGCTGTGTTGAAATTAGCACACCAAAAGGGAGTGAATAGCATGATGCACGTCTTGGTAGTGAAGAATATTGACATCATAGTGAAGAGCATTAAGGGAAAGGTATTTTTTTGGGGCACTAGCATAGTATATTTATGAAATTGAGGATAACCTAGCAAATGTGTGGGATTCAAGGGACAAAGAGGCAGCTACAGCGGGTATTTAGGCAGGGAAGGACAAAAAAAGGTTGCAATGAAGGGGGGATATGTGGCAGTAGTAGGAGTGGCCAGTGGATATGAATCTAAGAAGATGAGTTATAGATAAGGCATAAAGGAGCGGGAGCGGCTCATGGCGCCACTGGCAATAAAGCCCCTCCAGGTGGGAGCAGCCTGGAGTGTAATGCAGTATCAAAGCTGGCACAACGGACTGCCAATAGCATGCAGATGCCAGTGGAGCATATTATGACTTCGAGACATTGGCCTGAAGACATGAAATGGTTTTTAGGACCATTTTCTACAGCGAGGGAGCATGCAGAAACACACTTGCCAAAGTCTTCCAGAGGATGGAGAGAATAAGATGGTGGTGTGGGTGATGGCGTCAGACTGGGAATGAGTGAATAGGGTTGAATGGATAATGGAGATGTGCTGGATTAAGGAGAGGAGGTTGATGAACTGGAGGAAGATGCAGTGAAAGGTAGTTGGGGCATTAAAAAATGGGGAAAAGGGAAGGGGATCAGAGAGTTTAGAGAGTAATATAACAGAAGAAAAGAGGAGTATTGGTGCATTTCAGATGACGAGAGCAGTCACAAAGAACACCTTCAGATGTGGCAGATAAGGGCAGAGTAGCTGGTCAGAAAGTAGAGAAAATGCATATAGAATGAGGAGCAAGCTGCTCTAGGGTACAGGACAGTGGTGGTCAGTATGGGATCCAGCAAGGGATGACAGGGCAAAAACCAGACAAATTCAGTGATGGTGGGTGAGGGACTTATTGATGTGAAGAGGGAGAGTGCAAAAGGATGAAGGGAGCAATAACAAGGTGAAGACAATGTTGTTGTTGTAATACTTTATTCGATAACACAGTATAATAAAAGTGAATACAATTTACAATTTCATCACGAAAGGTAAAATAGATAAAACAAATTTCAAAATACAAAAGCCAAGAAGCAAGTTAAAAAACGAATTAAAATACACATCGGTAGTAAAAACAAGTCCAGTCTAGTTTGTTCAGAGCTATAAAGTGCTAATTAATAAAGTGCTAGATGATATAATAACACAATTATACCGCTTGGTATCCTACCCCATTCTCAGTTGAGCAAGCTTTGTTCATATTTGCCATGTTTTCACCAGAAATTTTGCAACTCCGCAAATTACCATCATAGATGTAGTGTCTGTTGTTAGAATGCGGAGAGCCACTGAATATTGCCTTGTTCCCAGTTCTCTACAAACTGGTCTTAGCCATCTTCTTCTGGGCCCCCTGTACGCCATACTGGCAAACAAGAAGTGAGCTAGGGACTCAGTGGGATTATCACACCCCGAGAAGGTAGCTTGATGGTAAGAGAGGTCTCTCCAGCTTCTAGTAAAGACATTCAGGGGTATGGTTCCATACCTCAATTTCAAAAACAATGTTTTGTCTCTCGGGTTTCTAATGAAATTAAGAAAGGGTTCTATCTTCCTCTCTGGCTTATGGTCCAAGAACTGGTCGGTTAAAAGGCCCCCCTTTTGATTTTTCAAGTCTCTTGCTTGAATCCACTCCCAATAGAGATACTTGATGGTTTCTTTCGGGACTGGTGACTGAGACATCCACTCTTCACTTAGCCCCAAATTGATCGCCAGGGCCCTCAATTTTTTCAGCCAGCCAATCTTCATTGGAGAGTTCAAAGTAATAAGATCATCAAGGACATCAGTATTGTTGGCAAGCTCCGGTGTCCTTCTAAGGCGTACCCAATAAAGTAAAGGCCGAAGGCCAACAATGTCTTAAAAAGAGCAGCGACCCATGTCGTGGAGTAATGGTTTTGAGGGAGTGGAAGTAGGGAGACACACTAGCTCTCTCAAAAACGTATTCTCTGCTTTGACTAGGTCTGAGATTCTGTCAAAGCCCCACAGTTCTGACCCGTAGGTTGCAGCTGCCAGGGCCTTACCATCGTAGACTGCCAAAGCAGGGCAAATGGGTCTGCTAGAGGTCGCATGATGATCTCTAGAGATAGCTCCCGCCACTCCTTTAAGGCTTAAAAGCATTTTAGCTACGTGGGAGTCCCACTTCATTTTACGGTTTATCCTGACTCCCAAGTAGTCAAAGGCTTCCATTAAGGAATGCCATTAAGGAAAACATTAATCCTCCTAACTTTCTTGCTGCAAGACAAGGTGGTGGTGTTAATTGTGAGCCCACGTTCCTCACAAAAGGCACTAAACCTATTTAAAAGTTTATGGATACCAGAGGGGGTTTTGGACATTAGGAGCGTGGCGTCTTCAAAGAGGAGGGTCGGTATCTTTTCACCTGCCAGGGTGGGGGCATCCACTGGGTCCTCTCTCAAATGGTCTGCCACCCCATTTATAAAGAGGGAGAACAGGGTGGGAGCCATCACACATCACTGGCGGCCCCCCCTCTGTACTGGTATTTTCTCAGTCAGTTCTCCTGCACTCCCCCATCTGATTCTCGCACAGGGATCAATAAAGGCCAGGTACAACGACCCCTTGCCAATGGACACAGTTTTCCAATATGTAGCTGTAAATCTGAGCTCTTGGTCCATTGTACCTATTTTCTGCCTAAATCCTGCTTGTAGGTGAGTTAATATGTCTCCCTCAACCATTCTGGAGATCAGAACCCTGCCAACCACCTTTTGGATTACATCAATTAAGCGTATTGGTCTGTAGTTGGCAGGATCCTCTCTCGCCCCCTTCTTGTGTATTGCGACCACTTCCGCTCCTTTCCAGGAATCTGGGACTGAATGGCCCTGTAACAGGAGATTCATCAAGTGTAAAATGAGGTTTGCCCAAACAATGGAGTCATGGAGAATTAAATCGCCAGGTAAACCATCCAGACCAGCAGCCTTTCCAGGGGCTATGCTATTAATGGCTGCCTGAACCTCAGAGAGTGTAATGGGATCAACTAATTCAGGATCCGTAGTCTCTGGCTCGGCGTCTAGTTGGACAGCCGGTATTTGCTCCGCACCATCCTCACAACTATAAAGATTTAAAAAGTGGGAAAACCATTTTTGTTCGGTTATATTGTTTGGGATGGAGTCAGTTCCCCTTCTAGTTAGTTTATTTATTAGATCCCAGAAGAGAGTTGGGTCTTTTAAAAAGGCCGCCTTCCTGAGTTCCTGCCAGTGATTCTCCTTCCATGCCCGTTTTGCAGATACGTGATTTTTCTATATTCCCGTCTTGCTAACCTTACGGCCACAGGATCTTTTTTTCCGTAGAGCTATAGCGATGGCTTTTCTCCTTTCTCTGCATTCTGCGGTAAACCAGGGATTGCCACTTTTATATGCAAGATTTTTCCTACCTCTAGTCCCCTCAATTTTGAAATGGGAGCCTATGATATCTATAAAGGCCTTGTAAGTTTCACTGAGATCAAACTCAGGCATGGGGTTGAGCATGGAATTAAAAAGGGAGAGTTCCACTGTCTTAGATGCCACCTGGAGAGATATACTAGACAGTGTTTCCTCCTGACATGCCACCTTATGCCATTTTAACCTACGATTGCAATTAGATGGAACTACTGCTTTTGAGGAAAGATGAGGATTTATGAGCTTCCCTTTAGCTTCCCATCTGATGCCAGCGCAAAGTGGATTGTGGTCACTATCGGGCATCTGTTTGACCTCCATATCTACTACGTTTGCCCATAATCTTAAATCTAAGATGATATAATCAATGCGTGAGGGGCCATTCAGCCTGTTGAATGTCATAGCCCCATTGGGGTCTGAAGTTGTTCTCCCGTTAAAGGCCCGCAGATTGTATTCCAGTGTCAAGGCATTTATCTGTAGGGCCCTGACCGTCCATCTCCTAATGGGACTCAGGTTTAATACAGGGATAGAGTATTTCATATCTTCCTCGCTAGTCCCCGGCAGATCTTCCTTACTTAGGGGTTCATACGTACAATGCAAATCACCTCCTAAGATGATATTGGATCGTGGAGAGATACCTGCTAAAGCCGTTTCCAGGGATAAAACTGTGGTCGAGTTTTGATTGCTTGGGCTTCCTCTGGCGTGTACATTGAAAAGGTCAACTCTATTGCTATTCAGGGGTCCTTTAAAGGATAAGTGTAGGATTTCCTCTGAAATTACATTATGGACAGAAATATCCAAATTAATTGTTATCTTAACCCATATATGTAGGCCCCCCGATGGGCAACCCAAGCCTTGAGTTACGGCAGGGACAAAGAAGGTGGTATAGCCAGACTTATACAGGGCTACCAAGCTCCACGTCTCCTGGAACATGCAAATCTCATATTTATCAATTAATTCATGCCAATCTGGAATATCCAGTTTCTTTTTGAGGCCTGCAATGTTCCAGGAGAGGATACGAACTATGCCTGGTTTACCCTCCCCAGCCTCATTTGGTTCAGTGTCAATTGAGGAGGGCTGGACAATAATTTCCTCTTCTGAAATGCCCTTCCACTCAGTAAGGGTCCTGCTGCTTGTTAAGTGTGAACTAGGTAATAGTGAGCTCATAGGAGCGTTCAGTGTATTCGCTACTCCTATACCACTTAGAACCGTAGGTGATGCATTGGTGAGTCAATCTACCTCATCCAAGCCTGCAAAGGGGGTAAATCTGTTTGATGTTTGGATGTTAAAAACTGTCCCTCCCAAGGTGTTGTTATAATATGGCTTGCTTATCCTAGTTTGCCGAGGTATTAGTGACCTATGATAAAAGTAGCTCAAGTCGTGTATCCTTATCCCCTCTCCACCGATCTCAGACACCTGGTACCAGTCATTTAGGTACGGAATGACCCTTCGGTCCCTGAAATTAATGATTATTACATCTCCCTGAGTGTCTTTCGGCCTCTGGCCTACCCACCCAAGTCTTCTCACATTTATGATTTCCCCATTGACATTGGGAGATAGTGGTCTATTATTCACTTACCAATAAATCACTTTGTTTTTTAGGTCAGTGTACCCTTCCTTTACCCCTGGTTTCAATTCTGGGACCCTTGTCAATATTGCCACGTATGGGGCGGCTTCTGGGGGCAAGTCAATCTGTACATTCGAGCCTTTGGAATTCCTGGGATCTAACATCCTCCCACTACGTTCTCCACACATATCTGCCGTTTTACTTGGGGGTGCTTCGGATTCCTTCGCCCTAGGTGTTTTAGATGTTTGTAGGTCGATATTGGTTTTAGAGGGGGCCTGTATTTTTTCTGATACCTGAGATGTTGGTTTGGCAATTTTATTCCCTTTACTTAAAGGTGTCAATTTAGGGATATTATCCACTTTACTTAGGTTGTCTATTCCAGATTTCTTACTATTATCTGCTAGCAAACCTTTTCAGTTCAGTACATAAACTTTATTCGACAGTTTTAAAAACGTCATAAAAGTACACAGATAAAATCATACATGTGACATTACACAGGGAAAGTACATATCATCATGGGTTGTTTTCAGGGCATACAGAAGTCAGCAATAAAAAAACCCCAGAAAAAAATAGCTAAAAAACCATACTTTTTCTTGCAGCAACAGATTTCAGGATAAAAGTTGCTATAAAAAAACACAAATCCGGGCTAGCAAGTGAAAGTAACAATTTCATGGCATTTGAAGTAGAAGACACAGAATATTTTTTAAATAACGGTTTCAAGTAAACAATACGTAGGGCTTTATAAAGGGGGCAGATTAACATGAAATGAAGGGTACTTTGCTTGGTTAGTCCATCACATGGACAGGCAGATGTTGTATAATTTTTCATTTTTGGAAAGGCCACAAGGTTGTGGACAATACCAAGTCTAAATCTGGATAGTACGAATTGGTGAGATTGCCTGTAGATTATTTTAAGATAGATAGGCAAACCAGGACCCTCGTTTGCATTGGAGGAATAGAAAGCATGGGTTGAGTAGTTACTTGTGTCTGCTTTCCGTTTAACGAATTTTGCCCTCATAAATTCTTCTTTCACCTCCTTTTTGGATAAAGTGGTTACAATCTCGGGATCTTTGCGTACATCCAAATCAAAGAGTTCTTTAAAAGTAGTGGTCACATACTTTATCCATGGTATATTCTTGAAATTATCCAAAGACAGACAATCTTTGATAATGCTCTTTGTGAAACTTGTTTCGTCCTTCAGCCAAATAGACCTCCATACCAGGAGGGGTCTCAATTCGATTAAATCGGCTATATGGTCCAACCTTAGTTCCTCGTGGACCAGGTAGTTAGATGCCGATGAGGGTAAACAAAGTAGCCGTTTCAGAAACAAATTTTCCAGAATTTGCAAGTCTTTGTTAAACCCGTACCCCCATACCCCTGAACCATAAAGTGCTATTGATGAACATCTGTGTCTATAAATATTTAGCATTGCCGGAATCCGTCGGCTGCCCAGTTTATTGGCAAATCGGAAGACACCTAGTGTAGCCTTCCCCATCCTGGCTTTTATATTAGTTTGTTCAGGTGTCCATGAGCCCCGACAGTTAAAAGTAATGCCCAGATAACAGAAGTTATCTACAACCTCAATTCTGTTATCTTTAAAATAGAAAGACTTGGGGTGATTCACCTTTTTGCCACAGACTATAATGAATGTTTTAGAGTTGTTAATTTTGAGTTTCTTGCCCTGGATAAAATCATAAAAACAGTTCATTAGCCGCTGTAGGCCGATTGGGGTTCTAGATAATAAAACGGTGTCGTCCGCATATAACAACACTGGAATTGGTAGGCCGCCTGCTTGTGGTGCATCTGCTTGGACCTGTTTTAATTCTTGTTCCATAGAATTAATAAAAAGGGAGAAAAGCAAGGGGGCCAATACGCACCCCTGCCTAATGCCTGATTTTACCATAATCTTTCTCGTACACTCTCCTGCTGGTCCATATCGAATCTGAGTGGTAAGGTTGGAATATAACCTAGCTAAGAAATGGATAATAGCTGAGGGAGCTCCCATATCGAGAAGGGTTGTCCACAACAGGGAATAGTTCACCAGGTCGAAGGCACTAGAGAGGTCCGCAAAACAAAGAAATAAGGAGCCCGATTTGACCTTGGTATATTTACCTATTAAAAGGTTGAGGTTAATGCACTGGTCAATGGTCCCCAAACCCTTTCTAAAGCCATATTGGGATTGTGCCAGGATATTGTTATTGGTCGCCCACTCCTCCAGGCGTAGTAGTAGTACCCGGCTCATGATTTTAAGGGAGGAGTCTAAAAGGGAGATGGGACGGTAGTTTTTGGCCTCCCCTCTATCTCCCTTCTTATAAATCGGGATAATAACGGATTCACTCCAGGTTGCCGGGGTGGAGAAATCAGTGGCAGCATTAAAGACCTGGGTCAATAGGGGGCTCCAAAGGGCCAGATCATGTTTGTAAAGATCTATCGGGACCCCGTCAGGTCCCGGGGTTTTACCTCCTTTACTAGAGTTAATTGCCGTGACTACTTCTCGGATGGTGATTCCCAAAGTCTGCGGGGTCAGCTGGGGATTCATACAGATTTTATCATAAGACTCCTCAGGGGGGTCAAATATTCCTGAAAAATATCGGACCCAGCTATCTTCGCTTACTAATGCGGTAAGTACTGGGAAATCTTCTTTCTGGAGGAATGGGGCATTAATCGTACTCCAAAACAATTTACAGTCCCGGAGAGCTGCGGCACAATCCAGATTGTCCCAGGCTTGTTCCCGGAGTTCGTTTTTCCTGCGTTTAAGTTCAATGTTATAATTGGACCGCAAGGTTTTAATCACTTCCCTGTCTCTTGGAAGATTGGATAGTGCTTGCTTAAGGGTTTTTAGCGCTGTTGTACAGGCTTGGTCGAACCAGCCAACCTTATCCCGTCTAGAATTAATCTTATTATTAGTAAAAATTCTATTAATAATAGTGCCTAGATCCTCAAAATCCGCTATAATACCCTTAGGGAGGGCATTGACTTCCAGACAGCGAAATATCTGCCTGGAACCACCTACCACAACTGCACTATGTAGTTTTTCTGATTTTTCTGTGCACCACTTTATCCGGGTTCCATTAGGCCTACTTGGGACAATATTGTCAACAACCCTGCCTGTAGGCGTAATTCTGGGGCCCCAGATAAGAATAGACATAGTTAGGGCATTATGATCGCTCAGACAATAGTCTTTAATTATTGGCACTGTGCAGAATGGCACCAAAAGGGTTGAAATCAACAAATGGTCAATAACCGACTCAGTATCCCTCCCTTTGAATGTTGGAACAATGTTGCCCTTTTTATCAAGAGCTGGTTGGTGAATAACTAAATCAAATTTTAACAGAAGACCATTAAGGGAAGTCCCATATGGGGTGTGTTGAAAATGTGCTAAATTCTCCCCCGAATCCCCATCGAACCCGCAAACTGGGGTTTGAGAGTGTGGGCACGTTCTGATATTGAAGTCCCCTCCCCATACGATGTCATAAGATGTGTGGGATTTATTACAGATTTTATTTAGGAAGGCTTCCAGTTCGTCCACAACCAGGGTGCTGGTCGGATCAAATGTGTTATTGTAATGATTGATCAGTAAAGTGTTCCTACCCTTTTTGGATTGTAATTCCAGGATTTGTGAATGTGTGCCAACAGTAGAATATGAACCTACAGTTATCGGGAGATCAACTGATATAAGAACAAGCAGACCCCCTTTAGCCCTCCCCATAGCAGATTCCTGGGCAACACAGTTATAAGAAACAAAACCATCAAAATGAATGTCTAGAGTGGACCATGTTTCCTGTAAACAAAGAATATCAAACCCAAGGATAAGTTCCCTCCACCCTAGAGCCGAAGCTCTCTGACGCCAGCCAGCTATATTCCAGCTCACCATGGAATACCCTTGATCACTTGGGGTAGATATCTCTTCTAAGGGAGAAATCATTGTACATCCCCTATCAGCAATAGCCTCATCGAGTGGTGAAAGGTGGACTTCAGTTGGTTTATCGAGAGTTAAGGGGATCAGATCGGGTAGATCAGAAGTTATTTTGCCAACCGTTACTGGTATGGTATAATACTCCACAGTAGCCCCGCTATCGACAGGATTAGTCTCGATGGGCAGAGGGGGAACAGTGGTGGAAGCACAGGGTAGTCAGTCGACTCCCTCTAGCCCATCGAGACAACTATATCGATTATAATCCCAGAAGGTGTTCTGCGGGGGCTGAAATGGGGGCAATCTGGGGTATCTTGGGCGAAAAGGCCTTCCCCTACGTTCAACCCTAGTCCATTCATTGCTTCCATCATAGTACGTGGGGTTAATGGGTGGGGGGAAGAAAAAGGAAACAGGGAGAGTCTGGATAGTGGAATCTAATGACCTATTAACACCCGCACATATGTAAGACACAGTACGTGGGTCTCTAAAACTGACAGTGATACAGTCTCCCTTAATGGATTTAGGGGTTTTACCAATCCATGGTACCCTCCTCACCATGATGACTTCATTGTGCAGGTGTGCCGGTAAGGGACGGTTCCAATTAAGCCATTTTATGACTTGGTTTTTAAGGGAGTTAAAGGTTTCGGTTTCACCCCTATCTAATGGAGGTGCTCCTGCCAGAATTACCATGAACCGGTTGGCCTCCGGTGGTAGGTCAGGCCGTCTAATTCTTGGAGTTTTGAGGTCTTCGGGTGGGGGCCCTTGGGTATCGATAGACAAAAGTGCGGGTGGGATATGCGAACCTGGGGGGGGGGCTTGGATATTCTGGGAGGCAACTAGGCTAACAGAGCTAGGAACTTGGGGATCTTGTTGGACGCTTGTGGACGTTGAAACAGGAATTTGGGGCACAGTAGTAGGAGGGATAATTTGGGGGGCAAGCAAACTAGGAGGGAGACCAGAACTATTAGGCTTGGAGGAGTTAGCTAAAAGTATAGCGGTTGATTTCTCTATATTAGACATTCTAAAATCAAGCCTATCTAGTTTGGCCTCTAAAGGAAAAATAATCGATTTTAGTAGGGTTGCTATTTTATCCATAGAGATATCGTTACTAGGTAAGCTCCCTCCACCTTTGGAATTCAACAATACAGATGCTCCATCTGTTCTAGCTGTTTTAGATGCCCTCCCATTATTTTTACCTTTATTGTTATACTGTCTCTTCCGTTTCCTAATAGCCCCTTCTTTTCCCCCCTGGGTTGTAAGGAGGGTAGAATTTCCATCATTTACAGAGGTAAGGGAAACATTTGCACAATCAGAGACATGGCTAGAATCAGCAATGACGATGGAGGGATTAGATATTACAACAGAGTCTACACTTAGCAGGGGGGCAGAATCGGGAAGTAAAAGTTGGGCATCCACCACAGGCAAGCAGTCAGTAGGTCTTTCAGGAGTTTTGGCATTAGCAAAAGGGCCCATACTGGAACGTTTGAGAGACATTAGTTCCTTGGACAATCGTTTCTCCAGTGTGACAATTTCTTTGTCAATAATATTGTTAGCCCTAGTAAGAAACTTCTCCATACCTCCTGCGGCAGATTGTGATCCTCCAGCCAACAGGGATTTGATCCTGGTTTCGCGTCCGACCATGGTCCACAGGAAATCAGGCAGCAGAAGGATTCAGGGGGGTAGCCCGGTCCGGTCAATACCGGTCACGAACGGGCACAAACGGGCCCGCTCTTGGCCCGGTCTTCGCCCGCTTCTTCGCCCGCTTCTTCGTCCGCGCGCGTCCCGCGTACGCGTTCCAGGCGTGGTTGAAATAGAGGAGGAGAGAAGGGGGCGGGAAGAGGAACCAGGTGCGCGCGGTGGACGGCGCTAGCACTTCTGGACCTCGCAGTCCCGCTCCCACGGCAGATAGTAGTCCAGGCTCTCCCCCTGCCGAGGTGACCGAGCCGATGTGCTCCCAGGTTGCTGGATATGCTAATTAAGATGCTCCGCTGCAGTACTTGCCCCCAAAGCGTCCACGAGTGAGCAGAGCAGCACTTCACACACAGCGCGAGCGGCCCCACCTTTTAATAGAGTTGTGTTTGAGGTTATAGCTACTTCTAAGGACTCCAGCTGAGTTGCTAGCCTTTTAGTTATTTCCACAAGGGGTAACAATAAGGATCTTACCAGGTGCTCTATGTTCCCTATTAGGTCTTGATGTGGGGAGGGGAGAGCCAGTGTCTGGGCTGGGATTGTGTTCTTAGTTCCTATCTTCCTCGTCATTGGGGGATTCCGGGCAATATTAGGTAATTTTGCCCCCCTACCTTTATGGGTGTTCCCCCCCCCTCTTTCTCTTTAATGTAGGCTTATCGATCGGTGGTAGGGGTGTAAGTTGCAGAATATTCTTTGGAATAGACATTAAGGGATGGAGTATCAAGGATTCCTCAGGGATAATTTCTAGTGAGGGGTCTATGCTGGAATTCCTATTACTACAAGGTGTACTAGTCTCCTCTAGTGTGGTAGCATCGCAAAAAATAGAGGGGATACTGATGTCGTTGTTAGCAGATGTTGTCTTCCTACTATTCAAGTTAGGGGTTGCGGCTAATTGGATTGGCCCTAGCGAAGAGCGTCTGTTCTGGAGCTCTGTGGATAGACGGTTCTCCGCCATTTCAATCTCCTGCCAGAGTGCCGAAGCAGCTTTTGTAAGATACTGCTTAATCGTGCCCCTTAATGACCCTCCCTCTAGGGATATCCTACCCTTATCTGCCTTTGCGCCCTTTGGAGACATTGTTCATGGGCGCTAATAAGCTGATGTGCTAGGTTGCTTAAGCTACAAGATTGCACAATGATCTAGTAATCGAGGCAAACAGGGAAATATATGATATTAAAAGATATGGATGGTTCCAGCCCAGTTCAAAGTTGTAGTTTGTAGGGACGCTGATTATGGATGTCAATAGTATGGCCCGTCCCGGCCTCTGAGGGCCACAGTGGGCCCGCCCTTTGCCCGGGCTTAGCACGGCGCATCCCGCGCGCATCCTCGCGGGACGAGGGACCGAGCGCGTCTTTATGCGCCTCCTGGCGCATGGAGGTTCGGCGTCCTGCCCCTAAGGATCCTGGGGCTTGTAGGCGGCCATCAAGCCGACAGGCGGAGCCAAGCGCGGCCGGTCGACAGTGGGAGCAAACAGCAGGAACAGGGGGGCGGAGCCAAGCCCAGCCGCGGAAGAGGGAGCAGCGAGTCCAGAAGGTCAGCCCCAGTGGAAATTACAGCGTCTTACAGGCACCGGGGAACTCGGCCCGAGCCCGTCTTTATGCGCCTCCTGGCGCATGGAGGTTCGGCGCCCTGCCCTTAAGGATCCTGGGGCTTGTAGGCGGCCAGCAAGCAGACCGGCACAGCCAAGCCTGACCCGTCGACAGTGGGAGCAAACAGCAGGAACAGGGGGGCGGAGCCAAGCCCGGGAGGGGGAAGAGGGAGCAGCGAGTCCAGAAGGTCAGCCACAGTGGAAATTACAGCATCTTACAAATCCGTCCAATCTAATCATACACTACTTTCCCATTCACTCCACTTCCAAACATGTCCTCACCGTCATGAAGACAATGTGTGATACAGAAATGCAATGTGAGGACAAGAAAGAGAAAGAAAAAGCGGAGAATGAGAAAGAAGTGTGGCTCACCGGTTAGAGGCGGCAGACCCAGAAGCAGAGGTCGGCCCGGGACCAGGGTTCAATTCCCGACGCGGCAGGGTGCGGAACGAATGTCAGCGGGCTCGATAAATCTCGCCTCGGTGCCTCTCTAACCATGGGTCCCACGCTGCAACTCTGGGCAATAGCTTGCTTAATCTCCACAACGGCCCCCTCGCTGCCGGGGATGCCTGGCTTCACCTTGGGGATGCCCAATAGGGACCATCTCACAGGGAAAGCCAGGACTGGTTCCCCAGCGGTACACAGTGCCAAGAAACCCCAGGGTGAACGTGCATTCTACAAATTCATACTAACATAACAGTGGAAACACAACGTAGAAAGAAGCTGCCATGTATAGTGATCCCAATGCCTTAGTATTGCATTTATTAGAAATAATTTAATGTGAGATTTGGAAGCATGAGTTGTGGATGTTAAATTTGCTTCACAGATTCATACAACTATAGGAAGGGTCCAAAGAAGAAGAAAGGTGATTATCAATAAGGCCAAGGGTACCTTTGCCAATAGATAACAGGATGTCAGTGTTTTTAATGTCCTAGTATTTACTTTGAAAAGCATGCTGACAGAGCGGTAGCAATTTTTTAAAATATGGACATTGTGAACAAAGCACAAATGCTCTTTTGGGGTATGGTTGGTTGAGATATGATGAGGAATTGAGGGCAAGATTGAGCTTGAGTTTGAGTTCAGAAAAGCCTTTTGGGGATGCAGATGCAGAATTATGACTGCAATGGATGTTGTCTACACATCCACCAACAACAACACATACTGCAAGTGGACTATCCATTACATATTACCCCTTTCTATACCGTCCCCTCGAGCAAGGAATGGGGTAAAATGGAACGGGCAAGGGCTTAGTTCAAGAGCATGTTAGATGTTCATCAATGTGTTGTGACCCAGCCAATCTTGTAGTTACAAGCATGAATGCTCCGAATATGGGTGTAGACAACCATTCAGACAATGTTTGCCTATTGCAAATAATGGAGATCAATGGGGATCTCCAATGGGTATGGGACAACCACAACCTCTCCCAAAGGGTATATACTCCGGTTAACACGGCCACACTGTGGCAATTCAACCTTAACAGGGAAGCAGATGTTACTCGGATTGGGGATTTAGGGAAGGGATTTAGTTTGGGTATTAAGGAAGTAGGATCCATAGACAACTTGAGACCATCAAAGGAGTTATCAACTATTGTTTCACAAAAACTGGTACAGTAAACTTGAAAGCAGTAAGGATTTCAGGACTATTTTGGGTATAACCTTTGCTGGAGATGATGATTACACCCCTGGTTGTGATGCCTATAATAACAAAGGAGGAATACCAGCTTATACATCATTTGTCATGGCTTGAAGGGGCATCAGTAATGATTTTCATTTCAGAGGAAGATGCCACAGTAACATATGCATCAGTAGATGATGCTATAAGATTGGTAGTGTGGGGGACCAAGAGCTGAGTTAGCAAAGAGTAATATTAAGTTAGCTTTTTGCTATCATGAAGATAAAGTTCTACCAATGGGCTGTGTGATTTCTTTCTCACTAGTTGAGAATTATAGCAGTTTTTTGCAATGGACTCTCACATAGGGCACTAGTCACAGATGTGTGTGCCATTTTCTTGCTGATTGTCTGTGCGCAGGAAAGAAAGGGACAGGAGAATGGTACCGAGCACTACAGTTCTTTGACTAGTGACTTAGAAGTGACTCTAGCCCTTGAAAAGACTGTAGGATCAAGCATTGCACTGACATTTACAAGGATTAAACTGGATGTGCAACACATGTTAGCAAGGTTCCATCTCTGAAAAGTACAGGAGATAAAGTCTTGTCTTGGTGGAGTAATAGGTATGAGGAAGTTAGAATTAACAATGGTTCAAAAGCTGTTGAGCTATTTGAACTTTGCCTGTAGGGTGGTGATAGCAGGGAGAAGGTTCTGCAGGAGGCTAGATTTTGCTACATCAGGTGCCATGTTACCACACCATAAAGGGAGGATTGCTATGGCAATGAGGGCTGGTTTGTGCATTTGGAGTTCATTTTTAGAGGAGTTCAATGGTGTTTCAATGTATTGTGTGAAGGAAGACACATTTTGTCAATTGCAATTTTTTTCAGATGCATCAGAGGCAAAACATGTTTTTATTTTTTAGAATGGGTGATAGTCTGGTGAGAGAAGGTCTGATAATTGGTTGACACAAGAGAGGTGCTTTGCATTTCTGGAATTCACCCCGCTGTTGGTGGTGCTGACAGTTTGGGAGGGGGAAAACTAGAAGATGGTGAGTGATATTCAGTGTAGACAACATGATGGTAGTTTAACTGGAAACAAGCAAAAAAGAAAGGACTTGAGGATGTTACGCTTGTTATGATGTTTTATGTTGAAGTGTTTGCAGCTAAATATAGCTTTCAAAGCTAGCCGTTTCGGGAGCGAACCAATATATAGCAGATGTTTCAACCTATTCGCATTGGTAGAGGTTTCTTCTGTTGTCCCCAAGCATTGAAAAGGAGATGACAGAATTACCACTAAACATCTGTGCATGGGAGGAATGATGATAGTGTAGTTGTTTGAGAAGTCAATACAGCATCTACAAAATAGAGCCTTTTTCAAGTGTGGCAGGAATTTACAGAGTTTGATTGCAGTCGACATGTTGGGGAGGATGCAGGAAGGATGGAAAGAGAAAGGGAGAGACTAGTTTGTGCCAAGAGTTTAATTAACAACCATTATCCCAAAATACAATGCAGGAAATTTGATAGGAAAATCTTTTTACTTTAAATGTTTGTTGGGGATATGATTCAGCTGAGGGAGAGTTGGTGAGGATCCAGCGACTGTTGATGTGATGGAGAAGTTAGTTGCAATCATACCCAGTTGTTGTTGTTCAAGCAAGTATACTCAGTTTGACTATGTTATGGATGCTTTCCAAGGCTTTAGGGTGTTTGAACCATTAGGTACAAAAGGTAGACCAGGGATAACACCCAATGAGGTGTGTCAGGGAGGACTGAAGTTAAGAATATGTTTGCGAGTATCAAAAACTAATCAAACGGAGAGATGGAAATGGATCTAGTTGGGTAGGTGTAAAGAGGCAAAGGTCTGTTTGGTGAAGGAGGGAGAGAGATTTATTAATTAGCTAGGTAAGATGGGTGAAGAGATATGCTGTCCTTAGGATGGGTCCAGGATTACAGAATCAAATGTTTTGGCAGTGATGAGAATAGCACTTGCTTATGAATTTAGATCAGGACAAATGTAGCACACATTATTTTAGAATAATTGAAGCGGGCAGCGTGGGATTGACAAGGTTTGACATAATAAGAATCGGGAGATGGAGATCAAAATGGTGCTACAAATCTGCCAGGAAATAAAAGTTTGAGTGAGAAAGGAGAGATATTTGGAGATAATATTTTTTGGATCTACCATGGTAAAATAGTAACATGGATGGTGGGATATTTGTGTGCTGGGCAGAATAATACGTTGATCAACAGATTTATGGCAGGTAGCTTGGACTTCTCAGCAGCAGGCACAAAGTATGGGGAAAGTGGAATGAGATATATTAGCTGTACTATTTCCGAGGAGAGAGTGCCTGGATATGTTTAAGATCCATTAGGGAGAATTTTTTTAAGCATAACTATCTGGACTGGCATTATTTAGGTATATGAAGGAGGACTTACAATTGATTGAGAGACTGTGGGGAGGAACTTGTATTATCTGGACAGAGTTTTCCCTAAGATGACACTTTTGAGGTGCAATGAAGCACATGGCAATCGACAAAGCTAGGTGTAAGCGTCACAGAGGGAGAAGAGTTTTAGCATGTTTTTGGCACACAGGGGTATAAAAGAAGAAGAGGCTCATTTGCTTTGGCCAAATAGGGTGCATTTGTCAACATTTGGAAATGCATACTAAATGATGTATTAGAAAGATTTGTTGTTGTAACTCTGTGAGAAAAAGTGGATTATTATTTGGGGAGCATATGAGACCTCACCAAGTAATGATGTAAATATTCCATTATCAGGCACGAGCAGTAAGGCTAAACTCTGAGGCAATGTGTAAAGCATTTGCGCCAGCACACAACAGCAACAACATACTAGGCACACCACAAAATGAACTCCACACAAGGTTATTTATAAAATAACTTTTGTATTGTAAAAACACATCAGATAGTATCACACAATATACATGGTGCCAACCTACACATTCAGCGGTGTTAAGAACAAGGCACCTGATGCATCACAAACCCATTCAGAGGTGCAGCGCTAGGAGACACATGATGCCTAAAACATTCAGAGGTGCAGCGCAGGGAAAGAAAGACACATGATGCATAAAAACATTCAGAGGTGCCAGAACATAACTCAATAGCGCAAAAACACACAGTAGGCAATTACCATTCTAAACATAGCAGGTAACCACATTGCGCAAAATTTACATAAGCCACCCTCAGTGACAGTAGCTAGGCCAACTGGCCTTGTTGGGGCTCAGACGCCCTGTGTCCAAATGTCAGGGTGCGCTGCCAAGCAGCGCCAGTCCAAGCACAAGCCTAAAAGTAGCAGGTGCCCACTACTTGCTGGGCACCTGAGGAAATCCCAAGGCAGCTGGGGACTTCAAAACTGCGACAGGGTCCTCACTGACCCTTGGGCGCAAACTGCACCCACTGTGGGAGCCACACAGGCTCTAAAAAAACACATTCCTCGCAGGCAGGAGAGGGCGGGCACCGGCAATGTGCCCCGACGCCCCCTCTAACTGAAAATGGCCAAACGCTGGAGCCAAACAGGCCTTTAAACAAAATAGTCTCCATGGAGCCCTCAGGCTCTCAAAACAACTGTGCCCCTAGAGCCTCCGTGGCTCTAAGCACAAAATGGCCCTCGAGCCTCGCTGGGCTCATAAATCGGATATGCCCCCCTAGAGCCTCCGTGGCTCTTAACACAATAATAGGGGCAGGGAGCCTCTCAGGGCTCTACACGCGTTGGGGCGACCCACTGCCAACCGGGGCCGCCCTTGAAACCCTTGTGGCTTCACACTGACAATGAGCGTGAGCTCGCGCTACTGGGGGGGGGGGGCGGACACCGACCATGTGTCCAGGCGCCCCTCCCTTTCGTCTGCCCCACTCACCGGTTTGCCAGACGATCGGCGGCTCTCCTCACTCGGGGCTCTCCCTCCATCCGGGGAGCATCGCGCCGGACTTCTCTCTCTCTCCGGGGCTCCCTCAGCACACGGGACCCCCAGCAGCAGGCCACGCTTCCTCCTCTCTTCCCGGGGCTCCCTCGTCCTCACGGGAGCCCCGTGAGCACCATCAGCCTTCTTCCTTCGTGCCCCCTCACACACGGCGGCTCTTCGGCCAATCCGAGCGCGGCTGAAGGACAAGCCCCTTGTGACGCCGCCCAATCACCACACTGCTCGCAGGACGAGCCTCCCGCAGCCAACCAATGGCTGCGCGGCTCTTGAGGCAAACTTCTCCGGCGGCCATTACACACAGCTCGGCCGCGGCAGTAAATAAAGGGGCACAACGAGGGGTGGGCACCCTCGCTGTTAAAATAAAATAAAGAAGCGAGGTGAGCACTTGTAAAATAAGTAAATAAACGGGCAAAGTCACAGGGTAGGCACCTGCCAAACCTCACGCAAAATGCGTGAGGGCGCCACGCTCGCAATGGGTTCAAATAAAGCTCTCTCCCAGCGCTATAAGTAACATACAGCGCTCCCAGGCGCTATAAATACCAGTCAAGCGCTCCCAAGCGCTTAGGCTTCAACAAACCTGGGTAAAGGCAAGAAAAAAGGTCTCTTGAAGGAAAATGCAGCTTCTCCATCCTGCCAAAGGTCCCTGAGATTTCAAGGGGGCAAAGCAATGTCCCCCCCATCAGCCCAAGCAAGGCAGAGGGGTCCCCCAGGAGTCCAGGAAAGTCCATCAGGTGTCCTGGGGCTGGGCAGGGCCCAGGGATTCCCCTGAGCCCAGGCAGCAGCACGCCCCTGGTAGGATTCAAGTCAGAAAACAAGAACAAGTTGCAAGGGGACACAGCCCCTTCTTATACAGAAAAAAGTCTTTGAAGTCTTTGTGCAGGCAGTGTGAGAACCAGCTGGAACTGGTTTTAGGGAACTCTCTTCAGTGTCAGGGGCAGAGGTGACAGTCGCCCAGCGGCAGGTGGAGCCAGCATTGTGGTCAGGCAGGCACAGCCCTAGTCACTCCCAGGTGCCATCTCCTCCCACTTCCCTGGCAGCAGATGCAGCCTTTCACCCACGGGCTGACTCAGACAACCTCCTGGGGCTCCCAAGCCCCTGTCACCCTCAAACCAGACAGTCAATCCACAAGCAGGCCCAGGCACTCCTGACCCAGGCTCACCAGCCAATCACACGCCAGACACAAATTACACAAATATGCCAACTTCTAAAAGTGGCACTTCAAAACTAGACACAGTCATGCCGCAGTGAAAAAGTGCGCAGAGGCCTAAAATCACCACCACCAGATTCCAGAAACATGCTAGGAAAAAGCAAAAAGTCTCGGGGTGAACCTGCCATAAGGGCCGGGTCCAACACAACCCCCTTCCAGCCAAAACGCAGGGTAGACCAATCACTCCACTGATGGGCCTCCTTGCTTTGGGCGACAAAACACGGACACGGGCCCCACGGCAGGGACAACCTCCGGTTTTTCGCCACTCTGAACCTACATGGTTTCCTTCAAACACAACTAGGATACCCCACTGGTACTCACTAGTCATCCACAGCCAGGACCAGGCCCTAGGCCATCCAAATATCACAGGTCCTAACTGATCCACAGAGCGGGGGGCTGTAACCCCTGGCACACAATAGCCATTCTCCACTCTCTCTCTCAGTGTAGCTACAACTACCACTGATCCTTCAACCTAGGGACCTTACCCTCAGGCTGACCAGAGGTCACGGGCAAGAATGGCCCACCCTACCTCTACTTCTGGGTTTCCGCACCCTCACAGGGAAGCACTCACCAGAACACAATTCTCCTACCAGATCAGGACCTCACTCCATCACTGGTCTACCACCTGGAAACTATTTCACTCCTGAGGTACAAAGCACACAGCACAGTTCTTCTTCAAGCAGGTGGGGGGACACAGCACACAGCAAAGTCCCCTTTCAAGCAGGTGGGGGGACACAGCACACAGCAAAGTCCCCTTTCTTCTACCTTAGTGGAAACAACAAACTGCAGGTGAGCCCCAGATCACACAGCAAGGGCAGCCCCCTCAGTCTCTTCAGCTGATCCACTTTGGTAGAGATTCCTCTTGACCTGGAAGCTTCCTAATCTCCCAACCTAGGATCTAAACCCTCAGGTTGCACCAGGGTCAGAAGTACACCGTCCCTCTGCACCCCCTTCCAGAGTTCTGCACCCTCCCACCTTGGAGCGGTACCCCTAGAAGCAAAAACCGGTCAGGACACTGAGTACAGATGCCCTTCCCTCCAGGTCAGGCTGAACCTGAACCTGGCCTCCCCCCTCCTCGGGGAACAACCTCCAGAGGCCCCAAAAAGGGTCAAGCACTCTAGACGGTCAAATGCTCAGCGAGCCAGGACTTCTGCACCCTCCACTTAGGAGCGGTACTGCCCAACACTAGGACCGCCGGAGTTCTGGTTACAGACACTCCCCGTCCTCTAGACACAGGAAGATCCTCCTCAAAAGACCTGTATGTACAGCCTAGGCCCCTGACCTGGCGCTCCCGTAGTGAACCCTCCAGGCCCTGAGATAGGGTTTCGGGCCAACGTGGGACACACCGTCCCACACTCACTCTGCCTCCACTGAGACAGGGCATGAGCCCCTACACCCCTACCATACTACTGGGACCTAGCTGGGTTACACATGAACCTCTTCCCCTTAACAGAATCATCAGATACACAAGCCATTACTTTTAAAATCACTTCCTAATGCCTCTGCAAGACATCTAGCACACCGCCAGACATCCACCTTCTTATCCAGTGCCTTTTCAGGACCTCCTGCACACCACCAGAGGTACACCTCACGTGCAAGCTCCTTAAAAGAAAACTCACACCAACTCCTCCAGTTCAAGACACCACTCATCCACACACTCCCCCTCCAGACTGGTGAGACAGTTCCTCAGTGCCTTTGACTCACAACCTGTACCCCTCTTACTGAGCACCAGGCACCATACTCTGGGAACTGGGAATGGGACTTCACATGCACTGGACACATTTAAGCTGCCACCACTGGATCCTACCATACTGTGGAATCCAGACACACACACTACACTCAGGCGATAACCACCCTCCTGAGCTAGTCATTTCTCCTCCACACTCCCTCTCTTACATCTACCCACACAGGGACAGGACCAGGGATAGGCACTGGACCCAGCAAGGGATTCCTAATCTATGGGAACCTCCCCCTCTACTGTCAATTTCTCTCAACTGCCACTAAACATAAAGTGCAGAAACACATTTGAAAATGACCCTCTTGAGGAAAAACAAAAATCCAAAACAATAATCCCAAACATGTGACTATCTATAAACTGCAGAGTTTTGTAATGTAGCCAGCTGTCGCTGTGGCACTGCGTAAACACAAGTCCAAATCCGCACCGCTGACCAACAATGTTAGAACTGGCTATTTCTGGTAGGCTAAGGCTGACGCCAAAGCCAGGCAGAAACCACCATTCTAGTCAGGGCAAGGGAGTCACACGGCAAGATAACCCCTGCTCACCCCCTGGTAGCTTGGCACAAGCAGTAAGGCTAAACTCGGAGGCAATGTGTTAAGCATTTGTGCCAGCACACAACAGCAACAACATACTAGGCACACCACAAAATGAACTCCACACAAGGTTATTTATAAAATAACTTTTGTATTGTAAAAATACATCAGATAGTATCACACAATATACATGGTGCCAACTGGCACGGGCAATATTCACAAGGGATTATGTACAGGACAAGGCCACATGGGCCACTGTCAGAATCAACACTTTTGGAAATAGAATATAGGATATAAAATCCCTTCTAGAACTTAGAATAAGTATAGCACAAAATAACAGTTATAAATCACATCCAGTAACTACTGGGAACAGGTACCAGGACCTCATTAGGACCACCTGTACTAAAAAGAACAACCACCTAAGAATAAAATACATTTAGGGGTATAAACAAGAACACATTACCCATGATGCATGAAACACATTCAGAGGAGTAATAAAGGAAAACACATGATGCCTAAAACATTCAGAGGTGTAAGGACAACCACCTAAGTATCACACAGCTTTTAGGGGTCTAGGAAAGAACACATTACCCATGATGCATAAATATACATTCAGAGGAGTAGTAAAGAGAAACACATGATGCATAAACCTACACATTGAGCGGTGTTAAGAACAAGGCACCTGATGCATCACAAACCCATTCAGAGGTGCAGCTCTCGGAGACACATGATGCCTAAAACATTCAGAGGTGCAGCGCAGGGAAAGAAAGACATTGATGATGCATAAAAACATTCAGAGGTGTAAAATCAAGGAAGACACATGATGCATAAAAACATTCAGAGGTGCCAGAACATAACTCAATAGCGCAAAAACACACAGTAGGCAATTACCATCCTAAACATAGCAGGTAACCACATTGCGCAAAACTTACATAAGCCACCCTCTGTGGCAGTCCCTAGGCCAACTGGCCTTGTTGTGGCTCAGACGCCCTGTGTTCAAATGTCAGGGTGCGCTGCCAAGCAGCGCCAGTCCAAGCACAAGCCTAAACGTAGTAGGTGCCCACTACTTGCTGGGCACCTGAGGACATCCCAAGACCTAAACGGTGCAGCTGCCCACTAATTGCTGGGCAGCTGGGGACTTCAAAACTGCGACAGGGTCCTCACTGACCCTTGGGCGCAAACTGAACCCACTGTGGGAGCCACAGAGGCTCTAAAAAAACACATTCCTCGCAGGCAGGAGAGGGCGGGCACCGGCAATGTGCCCCGACGCCCCCTCTAACTAAAAATGGCCAAACGCTGGAGCCAAACAGGCCCTTAAACAAAATAGTCTCCATGGAGCCCTCAGGCTCTCAAAACAACTGTACCGCCTAGAGCCTCCATGGCTCTAAGCACAAAATGGCCCCCGAGCCTCACTGGGCTCGTAAATCGGATATGCCCCCCTAGAGCCTCCGTGGCTCCCAACACAATAATAGGGGCAGGGAGCCTCTCAGGGCTCTACACGCGTTGGGGCGACCCACTGCCAACCGGGGCCACCCTTGAAGCCCTCGTGGCTTCACACTGACAATGAGCGTGAGCTCGCGCTACTGGGGGGGGCGGACACCGACCATGTGTCCCGGCGCCCCTCCCTTTCGTGTGCCCCACTCACCGGTTTGCCAGACGATAGGCAGCTCTCCTCACTCGGGGCTCTACCTCTATCCGGGGAGCCTCGCGCCGGACTTCTCTCTCTCTCCGGGGCTCCCTCAGCACACGGGAGCCCCAGCAGCAAGCCACGCTTCCTCCTCTCTTCCCGGGGCTCCCTCCTCCTCATGGGAGCCCCGTGAGCACCATCAGCCTTCTTCATTTGTGCCACCTCACACAATGCGGCTCTTCGGCCAATCCGAGCGCGGCTCAAAGACAAGCCCCTTGTGACGCCGCCCAATCACCACGCTGCTCGCAGGACGAGCCTCCCGTAGCCAACCAATGGCTGAGCGGCTCTTGAGGCAAGCTTCTCCGGCGGCCATTACACACAGCTCGGGCCGTGGCGGTGAATAAAGGGGCACAACGAGGGGTGGGCACCCTCGCTATTAAAATAAAATAAAGAAGCGAGGTGGGCACTCGTAAAATAAGTAAATAAACGGGCAAAGTTGCAGGTTAGGCACCTGCCAAACCTCACGCAAAATGCGTGAGGGCGCCACGCTCGCAATGGGTTCAAATAAAGCGCACTCCCAGCGCAATAAGTAATATACAGCGCTCCCAAGCGCTATAAATACCAGTCAAGCGCTCCCAAGCGCTTAGGCTTCAACAAACCTGGGTAAAGGCAAGAAAAAAGGTCTCTTGAAGGAAAATGCAGCTTCTCCATGCTGCCAAAGGTCCCAGAGATTTCAAGGGGGCAAAGCAATGTACCCCCATCAGCCCAAGCAAGGCAGAGGGCTCCCCCAGGAGTCCAGGAAAGTCCATCAGGTGTCCAGGGGCTGGGCAGGGCCCAGGGATTCCCCTGAGCCCAAGCAGCAGCACGCCCCTGGTAGGATTCAAGTCAGAAAACAGGAACAAATTGGAAGGGGACACAGCCCCTTCTTATACAGAAAAAAGTCTTTGAAGTCTTTGTGCAGGCAGTGTGAGAACCAGCTGTAACTGGTTTTAGGGAACTCTCTTCAGTGTCAGGGACAGAGGTGACAGTCGCCCAGCGGCAGGTGGAGCCAGCATTGTGGTCAGGCAGGCACAGCCCTAGTCACTCCCAGGTGCCATCTCCTCCCACTTCCCTGGCAGCAGATGCAGCCTTTCACCCACGGGCTGACTCAGACAACCTCCTGGGGCTCCCAAGCCCCTGTCACCCTCAAACCAGACAGTCAATCCACAAGCAGGCCCAGGCACTCCTGACCCAGGCTCACCAGCCAATCACACGCCAGACACAAATTACACAAATATGCCAACTTCTAAAAGTGGCACTTCTAGACTAGACACAGTCATGCGCATATATCATTACGCAGCAGTCACTCTCACGAGTTCGTACATATCAAACTCGCCCCTGCACTCCCCACACATCAGGAACTACCATGGCATACCTATTCCCCATTCATTCCTATGGGAGGGCAGGTCACTCACCACACATACACAGAGAGCTCAAGCACTTTACACTGTACCACAGTGAAAAAGTGCGCAGAGGCCTAAAATCACCACCACCAGGTTCCAGAAACAGGCTAGGAAAAAGCAAAAATTCTCGGGGTGAACCTGCCAAAAGGGCCGGGTCCAACACAGTGCCACAGATCATTCAGGCTTAAGTCAAAGGAAACAAATGTAACACATTTATTAGTACCTAAACAGTTAATAAGTAGGAAACGTGACACAATATAAATCTAAAACTTTACCTTCACAGTTAGAAATGTTCCTGCTTCTTTTTCTCAGCAATGAGTTATTCCCCTGGGTCCTCTGCAGCTTTCATTGACTGTTGGGCTCCAAATCAGCGCACAAGCAAGGTTGAATGGTCCAATAAGAGCGTCAGTTCTTTGCGAGAGTTCGAGGCTCTCCGCAAACTGGCAAAACCTTTCAGCAGGTGCAATCTGACGTCTATGGCTCAAGTAGGCCTCGAGGTGGATGGGGGACGGAGTAGCAGTAGGGTGTGATCCTCTGGTTCCTTGTCAAAAATCATTATCTTTGAGCTCTAGGCTCACAAGCTGCAGTTCTTCCACGGAAATGAGAGCACTCTAGCCCTAATCACAAGTCATGTATTTTCTAGGTGCTTTGTGGTGGTTAGGACTTGATCTCCAAGAGTTCACTAGCGAGGACCAGGGCAAATACAGTTGTCACTGCTCTGCTGGGCTCCCGCAGATGCAGGGCTTCTTTAGATTTCATGTCCCTGGAGTTTAGCTGGAGGATAAGCAATTAGCCCATGGAGTCTACTGCCTAGTACCTGGCACAAGTGGGGAGCAGGTCAAGCCCTTAGGGTCTCTCTCTATCCACAAGGTCACTAGCAGCAGCATCCCTTCTCCTCTCAGAAGTCATGTCTTGGTTCAGCAGGTGCAGTCTTTCTTGGTGGAGCCTTGCTTTCTGAGGTCCACAGGTTCAACGGGGGCAGTACGTCTATTGTTCTTTTGGAGTTCAGTAGCATTCTAAAGTTGGTACCCAGAGGTGCCACTTTTATGCCTGTATCAAGTTTGTGGGTGGGGATAACTCCCTAATGCAGGAGGGTATAATTCAAACAGACAACCATACCCGCTTTTACATCGTTTCCTGAGAGATTGGCACCAAATAATCTCACAGTGCATCTCCCTGCCCAAATCCAAGAATTAAGAACTCTTGCTCCCTGGGTCAGAGCAATGGGCACACTGCTGCGGTGTAACCTGTATAATGAGCTACTTCTCCTGTAAAACTGCCTCTGCTGCATATGCTCCCTCCCTTGGAGAAGATTTCAGTCTGTCCACCTCAACAAACAAAAGAGCAGGCTGCCGTGTGACTCGTATTTGCCTATCACAGGTGGCTGACCCTTTGAACTTTGGGCCTTATTTTTCCATAGCTCCATGGTCACCAAGTCAGGAGGAGGTCACACCACATCCTATCAACATGCTTTCTGTTCCTCATTTCTGAGATGACTTCACAGCACCTGGCAGGATTGCAGCAGTCTTTCTCAGAGAACAACTGCTGCAATTAATCTGAAACTGCTACTGGAACTTTGGGGCAAGAGAGTGGTGACGCTCTAAAGTTACTTTAAATCTGAATTTAGCACTATGTCAAGTGTTTATATTTGGTGGTCCCAAATGTAAATTCCATAGATCAGTGGTATAATGCTAGGTTTAGACGGCGCCACTTAGGAACAATCGCACAAATATCAATTCTTGGCAGTATTAAGCTACTGTGCTGTAAGGTGAGGAGAACAATCAACCTCCCCCAAAAACTGTGGACAAAGCCAACATAGAAATTGGCAAATTCCTCAGCACATGTCTTTAAAGTAATGTTAAATACTAATGCAAGTATACACAAATTATAAACACAGTTTCTGAAATCTTCTCTTTCTTTTATTCTTTTCTTTCTGTAATTTCTTAAAGTTCTCAATCAGCCATCACGTATTTTGTCGCAAACACTGGGAGATCATCCTGTGACTTTCTCAAGGCTGAGTAAACAAAATAAACAATGGCCATCGTGACACCATACATAAAACTGGTGTGCACAATCTCAATTCAAATGTAAATGTGACATAATGTGCAAGTGCATAAGAATGCACATGGTGGACCTATAGTCCAAGATAGTGACGTTCTGAGCATCAATTTATGAAGATAAAATAAGCATATTGCACAAGTGTATTTTATATTTTATAATCTCTACATCCAGGTCATGGAAAAAAACCTAATGAGTGAAAAGCTACAAAATCCCAAAAATGTCTAAAGGCATCAAAACCAAACCACACGTACACAAGACTGAACACAAAAAATAAACACCTAGCCCATATGTCTAACCCTTCTCTCATTGTCGTGAATAGATACAGACCACAAAGACCAAAGAAGTGAGTAAAATCTCACCCCTCTAACCACCTACATGCATCACCAAAGTGATAATTCCTCTATATGGGGTACCTTAAATGTCATTGGTAGTAATCTATGTGAAGTAAGCAAAAGAATACAGTTAAAAATCCTGTAATGAGTAATCCTCTTTATCAAGTGTATGTCCAAGATAGCGTTACAAATCAAATCACTACCTACTTTCCATGTGGTGATAATTCCATCCCACACGTGTTAGACTGCATGTGAGCCTAGTATCCTTGCTTCAAATGTTCAGAATCAAATCCTCGTTACTTCCATGGTGAGCGCTCCTGAAATGGAATGGAAAAGCTCCAGGGTAACCGGCTTCTCTTAGGATTCTTGCTCTCCTTAAAAACACTTCCCATAGTTTTAATATTAATATTTCGCTTGAGAGAGACCCATAAGTAATTGACCCCATAGTTTAAAAAAAACCACTGCACTGTTTAAACTCTGGCAGCAAGCCCAGAGATCCTACCCTGCTCCAAGTCATAGTACAGCATCATGTAGATCCGTAATTCAGGTCCTCTAGTACGATACCAGGAAAAGAGAGTTTCCCACAATTATAAACTGAGAGCTGTGGGAATGGAAAGAGGACTAACTCTGCCTTTGAACAGGGAGGCCATCTTTTAATGTAGAAAAGTTGATTCCATATATAAAATGAAAATTTAAAGCTGTACTCTGTTGTGCTGAATTGGAGCATGTACTACATGAGAAAAACATAACCCGATAGCCGCAATCTGTAACCCGCATACTTGAAAGAAGCTCTGAAGTGTCCCCTAATCGATGAATTATTCCTCAGTGACATTTGGAAGTCAAACTATTATTGTTACTCTAATACGTGTGTGCAATCAAGCTAAGTAAAGAATATTGGGGCATATTACCAAGAACTAGCGATGATTATCGCTATGTTGGTTTAGCGGCAATATTAATCTCGCCGAGCTCCGCCGATTTTTATCGCTTAGGAGCTTTGCTATTATCAAGGTTTATCTCCTAAGCGATAAAAATCGGCAGAAATGCATGAATATCGCTGTAAAGTCAGCAATATTCATGCATTACCGAGCAAACGCTCTTAGCCATGTTATCCACCTACCATTGGATAACATGGCTAAGAACATATCATATTTGCGATAGCTAATCTTGTGGCAACGAAAGATATTTCAAAGACCTCCTAATTTTACTGTACTGCCAAACAAATTTAGCCATTTGGGATTCAAGGAATTTAATAATCTTGTCCTCAATAAGTAGAGGTATGGCACGAAACAGATATAGTGCTTTAGGAAGTGTATTCATTTGAAGATAATTACCTCTACCACTAATTGATAAGTGTAGACTATTAACTCGCATTAAATCTTGTTTTATTGTCGTGATTAAAGGTTCATAGTTTAATTTACAAATGTTTTGGATCTGTGGGCAGCAGAGTAGAAAGAGAAATCTCGTTCATCAGGGTGTAAACACCGCCATGCATCCTTGATGCTGCAACTCGAGATGAAACCGGCACCGCCTGAGCGTGGGCATGATTGATCCAGACCTGCGTCCATAACCAAGTTTAAGTCCCCTCCCACCACTACAATAGAAATCAGCTGTCTGAAGAACCTCGGCTAGAGCAGAAAGCAAAAATATTTCTTGGTGTTTGTTGGGTGAGTACAGGGGGGACAGTGTGATAGTAGTGGAACGTAAGCGCAGCGCTAAGAGACACCCCTTAATCTCCACCACTGTGCCCACCACATCACCCCGGAAATGTTTAGCCAGCAAAATAGCCTCCCACCCCCTGTCTTATTCTTCCCTGAGGACCAGCACTGTATAGGAATTCTCTATGGTGCATGCGATGCGTATCTCTATGTAGAAGGTGGGTTTCTTGGAGCAGGCAAATATTGCCTTTTGAGTGCTCAAACAGGGAAAGCACTGCCCTTCTCTTAGCCCGGTTATTAAGGCCTCGAACGTTGAGTCTAACTAAGTGTATCACCATCTCATGGTATAAACCTCCAAGTGACAAAATGAATGCACTAAGACAACTGTAGGAAACCATTGCCATTAGGAACTGTATGTGTGCCGGAGGACTCTTGAACCTTATACTGAAGCGCCTGGCTAAAAATATCACCAGAGAGAGGACCCTCCCTCCCCTGAAACAACGAAAACCAAACCCCAAAACAAGAAATCAACAACAAGTAACGACATATCAAGTCCATCTTAACGCTGGATAGCAGACAGAGGGGACTGCCAACGGAATGACGGAAGTCTCTAGGAAGAGGCAAAGTCATTCCTCTGCCCCCACCTGGCCCAGGCAGGGCTATCCAACACAACTAGCACATTATCCTGAGTCCTGGGCATCTAAAGATTCCTCCTCTGCACCAGTCATAGACCGGATGACCGCAGAGCGTTCTTTGAGGAAGGCTGAATCTGGGCAAAGGCGGGACAGATCTTGTCCACCCCTGGGCCCACCTCTGAAAGGCCCCTGCATGCCATGTACCAAGGCATCTGAAAGGGTAGGCAGGTCCTCAGGTGATAAGTTCAAGACTTTGCAGGCGTCGGATAAAGAAGGGACCTGATGTAACTTTCTGTCATGGTGAAAGATGAGGTGAATGGGTGGCCCAGGCATCGAAGATATTTCTGGAGCGCAAATGTTCAGTGATAGGGTGAAAGGCTTGCCTCTTCTGGAGGGCACTGGCCGCCAAGTCCTGAAAAAGCTGTGGTGTGGAGAGGTTGACATGCGCAAGCCGCCTTAAGAATCTGCTCCTTCACTGTGTAATTGTGGACGCATATCAGGATGTCAGCAGGAGTGCGATTCGATTGACGAGGTGGACCAAATTGATGACAATTATCAATTTTGAGGGAGGATCCCTCCGGGGCACTCAAGATCGCATGGAAGAGCTCAGTAGCCCTTCAGATCCTTTCCTTCAGCTCCAGTTGGGAGCGCTCGGACATGAATATTGTTCCTCTGCAACCTTTTCTCCAAATCTTCTTTGTGGGCTTGGATGTCCAACTGCTGGTCCCGAAGCCACAGGACTTCCTGCTGGAGCATCGCTATTTCCTCATCTCTGGCCGTAACTGAATCCTCTAAAGAAGCAACCCACTCACCCACTGCGTCCACATCTCTCCGGACCTCACGCATGCCGGACTGCATGTCAATCTTGATGGTCAGCATATCTTCCCTTTGAGAGGTGAAGTGGGCTTCCAGGAACTCCCCAGTGACTGCATTCTCTGGACTGTCCCCAGTGAAATTCGCGCCAGAAGACTCTCCAGAGGACTTCAACAGAAGGTCACGGACTGACCTGTCCTTGCTCTTGACCCCTGCCAAGGTGGAGCCGGGGAGCAGGGCCCACCAGCGATCGCATAGGCCCTACCGGCAGGGGGTGAACCAATGCAATGCCAGTCACGGTGGTGCAGGAGAGCACACCTAGGGTCAGGGAGTGTGCTGGTGCACGTAGAAGCTAAGGGGGAAATGGGCTTCCACGTTGTACAAAATGTTGCGCCGGCTAGGAGACCCACTCCAAACTCAAGAGGGCTTGGGATCTCAATGACCTCACCCATCTCCATCAAGTACATACACTGATGTCATATGCCACAGAGGTCACCAGGCTCTGTTGGTGCCCACGCGGTTGAACACTGAACCCTAGGCGAGAAGCGGGCTCCACAGGCCCACGGGGTGCACTGAGGAGATGCTATGCGGGATAGAACTCGAAAGCAGAGCCTGAAATCCGCCAAGAAAAAGGCCAGATGTTCACAGGAGCGTGATGTGGGCCCCTGGTGAGGCCGTGGTGACGCATAATAGTAAGCTATAAGGCCGAGCACCACGGCGGCGGCAGCGGCAATGTGTGTAGTGAGCTCGTAAGCAGAGGTAGCAGGAGGTTGATCCAAAATGCACCAGCAAGCATTATGCGGCCCAAGCACTCAGTCCAATTGTATTGTGGTATTGTGGTATACTTATATAGCGCAAACCTGTCACCACCAAGGGCATCCTGGCGCTTTGACTCATGCTCCAGCAAAATTCAGCAGCTCAGCCTGTCCTGGGAAAGAGGTAAGTTTTCAGCGCCTTTCTAAAGGCTAAGAGATCCTCAAGACTTCTCAGGGATATTGGCAGAGAGTTCCAGAGTTTGGCCGCCGCCACTCTGAACGAACGGCCACCCATCCTCACTCTCTGGAAGCGTGGAACTATAAGTAACCTGGATGAAGAGGAACGTAGAGCTCAGGATGGAAGATACCAGGCAAACATTCGCCGCAAGGGGATTGGGCCCAAGCCATGGATAGCCCTGAACACAATACACGCTGCTTTGTAGCGAACGCGTAAATGGACCGGCAGCCAATGAAGTTCCTGTAACGCTGCCGTAGAAGAGCTATGGTAAGGGCGGGAAAGGGCGAGTTTGGCAGCCATATTTTGCACCCTTTGGAGCTTGCCAAGAAGTGTTACCGGGGCCTCCAGAAGTAGTGCGTTACAATAGTCAAGTCGACTTAAGATGGTGCTTCGCACTACTTCTGGTCTGGCTTGCTCAGGGAGGAGGGGTAAAACCTTGCGCAGCATGCGGATCAACATCATGCACGTTGAGGTGGTCTTATTTACGTGCAGATCTAGCTGCAGATTGGGCCCAAAAGTGACGCCCAGATTACGTGCCGATTGTGCGGCTGACACCGTCTCTGAAAAAGACGGGGGCCAGAAGTCGTCTGGGAGATCTCGGGGAACTCGGTCATTGGAGCAGTACAGGACCTCTGTCTTGGTTCCATTGAACTGTAACGAGTTCAGACGGAGCCATTCCGCTGTAGCCTGCATACACCGGTGAAAGGTCTCCAATGGGACTGCATCCTGTCCCTCCAGCGAAAAGACCAGCTGGGTATCGTCCGCATAATTAAATGCGGAGATCCCAAATGATTTAATAAGCTGGACTAGAGGGCGGAGGTAGATATTAAAGAGTATAGGGCTGATGGCCGAGCCCTGAGGTACTCCTTGTCCTACTCTCCGCTCCATTGAGCTGAAGGGAGGGATCGAAACCCGTTGTTGCCGGTTGTCCAAATAGGAGATTAACCAATCCCTGGCCTTATCTTTGACCCCGCATTCTTCCAGCCTCGAAATCAAGGTAGGATGACTGACCGTGTCGAACGCGGCCGACATGTCGAGCAGCACCAAAAAAGCTGCCCGGCCACTGTCGACTCGCGCCCGCAGATTGTCTAACACGGTCACCAGCGCGGATTCCGTCCCATGAGCTGGGCGAAAACCGAAGTGCGTCTCATCCAACCAGGTGTTCCCTTCTAAGAAGCCGGACAGGGTGCGGGTAACCAATTTTTCCATGATTTTGACTGGAAAAGGAAGCAGGGAAATTGGCCGGTAGTTGGAAAGGCAGCCAGGATCGAGCGTAGGTTTTTTTAAAAGTGGAGGTACCACTGCCTTCTTCCAACAGCCCGGTACCGTCCCTGTTTCAAACGACTGGCAGCAGATGGAGTGCAAGGGCTGGAAAAGATCTTCTTGAAACACCTTCCAGAGTTTTGGAGGAAGAGGATCAAGAGGTGAGCCGGATGAAATCGTAAGGGCTAGACTGCCAAACTCCTCCAAAGAGGGAAGGGGAAAGCTACTCAGCTGGGGTCGACTGGCCTCAATCGCCGGAGCTCCCAAACTAAGAGCCGGATCCAAGGAGGGAGAAGAAGAGCTACTCAGCTGGGGTCGACTGGCTTCAATTGCCGGAGCTCCCAAACTGAGAGCCGGATCCAAGGAGAAGGGGGAGAAGCTACTCAGCTGGGGTCGACTGGCCTCACTCGCCGGAGCTCCCAGACTGAGGGCCGGATCCGAAGAAAGAGGGGTAGAGCTACTCAGCTTGTGTCGACTGGCCTCAATCGCCGGAGCTCCCAAGCTGAGGACCGGATCCAAAAAGGGAGAGGGGAAACTACTCAGCTGGGGTCGACTGGCCTCCATCGCCGGAGCTCCCAAGCTGAGGGTCTGGTCCTCTGGTCGGGGTCGACTGGAAGGCGTGGCCGGAGCTTCCAAACAGGGGTGAACAACCCTCTGCAGGGGTCGACTGGCCATCTCCTCCGGAGCTCCCACACCAGTGGTGGAATTAACTGGGTCCTGCAGACCCTCCAAGATTTTACGGATTTTCTCCTCAAAGGCCTCCGCAAGTGAGTCACAAAGAGCTTGCGATGAAGGGACAGCGCTAGCCACACACGCCAATGACACTACTCTCTGCGCACTGTGGCCAGGGGGCAGTTCCTGGTGCCGCTGACCAGCACCCTTCACAGGCCAAGCACTCCTCCTCATGCGGCCCCCAGCCCCAAACTCCTCACTTCGGGCACACAATCCAGCAATGTTTCTCTCCGTGCACCTGGGCCAAATGGGCAGACCCGGGTGCCTCCAGTCAGCAGTCTTGACAGGCCGGGCGCTTCACCCAACGCGGCCCCAACCACAAGCTCCTCACCTCCAGCAATGACGTAACCCGGCCTGGCACGGAGTCAAACTCGCCAGGGGAGCCCGGGGCGAGTCCACCACACCACAAGCACAGGGTGGGGCACAGCAATCACAGGGCAGGTGTCCAAATGGGGGGGTTGTCCAGTGGTGCCCCGAACCTGGTGGCTAGTAGAGGGAGAGAGACACTTCCAGCAGGCTCAGCAACGTTGATTGGAGGGCCCGCCTTTCCTCCCACGAACGGAGGGGCAGGCCCGGCCTGCTCAACTCCCGGGCGCTGAAGTCTCAGACAGCCACTGGTCGGTCGAGCGTAAAAGCAGGAGCTTAAGAAATCGCTTGTATTCCCCCGCCTCAAAGACAGTGTCCCCGTTACCCTTTTGTCAGGAATAGTAGCTCCAGAGGTGCCAATGTCTATGCTGTAGGCCCGGCGGGAGCGGAGCAAAGAAGAAACATGTCCACTCACACCGCCATCTTGGTGTGTATTGGTATATTTAACATTATTTGTCGTCTTTTAGATTGTGATGACCAAGTTTGTTTTAAGAATCAATATTCTTCACTTAGATGATTGCACAAATGTATTTGTGTAACGATAAGAGTTTGACTTCCAAATGTCACTGAGGAATAAGTCATCGATTTGGGGACGCTTATGAGCTTTTTTTTTATTATTCAGGTTACAGATTGAGGCTATCGGGTTATGTTTTTCCCACATAGTACATGTTCAGGTTCAGTACAAAAGTGTACAGCTTTAAATGTTCACTATATATATATAGAATAGACCTTTCTACATTTAAAGATGGATGCCCTGTTTAAAGGCAGAGTTATTCCTCTTTCCATTACCACAGCTCCCGGTCTATAATAGCGGGAAACTCTCTTTTCCGGGTCTCGTACTCGAGGACCTGATTGACGGATCTATTTGAGGCTGTACTATTAGACTGAGCGCTAAGATCACTGGCCTTGCTACCAGAGTTTCAACAGTGAGGTGGTTCGGTTTAAACTATGAGGTCAATTACTTATGGATCTTTCTCAAGCGCCGTATAGTTATTAAAACTATGGGAAGTGTTTATAAGGAAAGCAAGAATCATAAGGAAAGCTGGTTACACCGGAGCTTTTCCTTTCTATTTCAGAAGCACTCACACTGGAATTACGGGGATTTGATTCTGAACATTTGAAGCAAGGATTCTAGACTCACATGCAGTCTAACGCATGTGGCATGGAATTATCACCACATGGAAAGTAGGTGGTGATTTGATTTGTAATGCTATCTTGGACATACTCTTAATTAGGAGGATTACTCATGACAGGCTTTTTAACTGAACTCTTTTGCTTACTTCCGCATAGATTACTACCTATGACATTTAAGGTACCCCATAAAGAAGAATTATCACTTTGTTGATGCATGTAGTTGGTTAGATGTGTGAGATTTTTCTCACTTCTTTGGTCTTTGAGGGCTATATCTTCTCACAGCAATGAGAGAAGGGTTAGACAGACGGGCTAGGTGTTTTTTTTAATTTGTTCAGTCTTGTGTACATGTGGCTTGGTCTTGATGCCTTTAGACATTTTCGGGATTTTGTAGCTTTTCACTCATTAGGTTTTTCTTCATCACCTGGATGTAGGGATTCAAAAATATAAAATACACTTGCGCAATATTTTTATTTTATCTTCACAAATTGATGCTCACGAAGTCTCTATCTTGTATTATAGGTCCACCATGTGCATGCTTATGCACTTGCACATTATGTAATGTTTACATTTGAATTGAGTTTGTGCACACCAGTTTTATGTATGGTGTCACAATGTCCATTGTTTATTTTGTTTACTCAGCCTTGAGAAAGTCGCGGGATGATTTTCGAGTGTTTGCGACAACACACCTGTTGGCTGAGTGAGAATGTTAAGAAAAAAGAGAAAGAAAAGAATAAAAGAAATATAAGATTTCTGAAACTGTGTTTATAATTTGTGTATACTTGCATTGATATTTAACATTGCTTTACAGACGTGTGCTGAGGATTTTGCGAAGGTCCCAAATGTATGTTAGCACTTAGCGATTGGGCTAGTGTACAATGTTACCAATTGGACCACCAGCCATGTCCCAGTGAAAATGGCAATGATGAGTTTTCACTGTCAGTACATAAAAAGTTAAAGAAAAGTGTCTTCTTTTTAATACTCTGCACCTTACCGTAAGGGCTTTTAAGGCCTACATTAGAGGTGACTTATAAATAATAAAAAGGAAATTTTGCACTGGTCAAAAAGCTTATTTTGCTGTGTTGAGCTGGCAGTTGAAATGCTGCTTGAGTTGGCTGTATTGGCAGATCTAGAGTCATACTTTCCCCTTGTTACTTCTGTGGTGGCATATTACTTGCTACAATCAACATTTAACTTACAGGCACTGAGTGCACTGGGTACAATATATTAGGGACTTACAGGTAAGTTAAACATGCTAATAAGGTATTAGTCAATTTCATACACATTGGAGGGGTCAGAGCACATGCATTGTAGCTTGGTCAGCACGACCCAGAGCACTTCAGTGTTGAAAGCATTTTCCCAAAAATGTGGGGGCAGGGGTAATCATACAAAAATAGTAATTTCCTTGCACTCTGCAGCAAGAGGTTATGGTGCAGAAGAGAATAGGACCACTACTAAACTGTAGTGGAGGTGGAAGGAAGGTGAGGCAGGACTAGGTCTTCCAGTGTTTCCTTACTGACCTAATTTGCCAAGTAGAAAGGTAAGGACAAATTATAAAAACTGAGCAGTTAGATTTTCTACTAAAGTAAGACAGGTATTGTAGACGTTAGCAGTAGTAGTTTGGGGGATAAAGACTCAGGTTCAGGTGTATACACCCCTGAGGGGGGACAGTAGGAAGAGCATCACAGGAGGGTAAGGGTACATTTGAGGAAGTGCAGCAATACAAATGGGAGCTTATGTTAGGATAATTGGTGGGGTGTGAGACAGACACTGAGACTGAGGAATGAAATGGAAGAGCTGCAAATGCAAGAAGCAAAGAATTATGCTGCAGGTTAAGGGGAGTTGTTTTTGGAAATGTGCCACTTTTGGGGAATTGTAATGGAAGGGGAAGGTCAAGAGATTTTCTGTATAAGTGAGGATGTTTTTGAGTGAATTTGTGTAAACAATGAATTGATAACTAATCGCATGCTTTAATTAAGTGTCCTCTGAAGGTTTGTGTTTTTAGGTCAACTTTAGAATCCTTCTTCAATGTTTGTAGATGTACAGATTTAATGCCTGTACCCATAGCTATTTACACAATGTATGCTTCTGGAGAAGGGGATGTGGAAGGAAATATGTCTGTGTGGCTTAGGTATTTGAGAACACATTAGTTTTGAGAAACATACAGAAGTAAGCTTAGTGAAGTCTGCTGAGAGGAAACCTGGTAGGTGCTCTCTAATCTGGTCTAGTTATCAAGAATCTCAAGTTATCAGTGCTCAAATATCAGGGTGGTGCTCTTTCACTATTGCTAAATTTAGTTTTTGAGTTGGTCGATGACCTTTAAAATGCAACCTAGCAGTGTGTTAATGCAATGCTCCTTTCCGAGTTTTGTGCTATATTCTATAATTCTTGTAGATATTTGAGTTTAACAAAAATGTTTTAGCCACAAGTGATGATAAAACAGATAAAAACGTGCAGAAGCTTGTGAAAGGTAATTGGCTTGTCAAGAGCAATTTCGGTGTTTGGTACTATGACACCCCAGAAAGATTATAATAATCTGTTATTTATTAGTGAGCACCAGAGAGCCTGTGAGCAAGCTGGCCAAACCTCTGTCAGGCTCCAGCATCCAAGGGGCAAAATCCGACTATATTGACGCTCCTATGCCACCGTCAAGCCCCTTTGACAAACATGACGGGCTCTTGACAGACTACTTCATCTGAGCAGCAGACCACTGCAGCATGTCTCCTTGAGGAGAGGAGCGAGGGACGGCCGAGGTGGGCTGCATGGGTGCTGGGTCTGATGGGCCTACTCCAGTGAAGTAGGAGCACCTGCTTTATTTTATCTATTAGTGCTTCCTGTTGAAGCTAACTCAGTAACTATTTTAGGATGGCGCTGGCAGCTTGCCGGCGCCATCCTAAAATAGTTAAAAGTTCAACAGGCTTGAACTTTTGCCCCCCAAATCCGCCGCTCACGGATCTCGCGGATTTTCAGTAAATTCGCGGGAGTTCGCGGATCGTGGATTTACCGAAAATCCGCGAAATCCGCGAGCGGAACGGATTTTCCGCTCACCCTTAGTGCTTACAGAAGAGAGAGTGGCAAGGGAGAGCAGCATGAAGAACAGCGGGAGTGGGGAGGCTCCCCTCATGCGGACACCTGATTTAATGTGGGGAGGCCGGAATGCTTCCCCTCAGCCTGCGGACATGCTTGCCTCTATGGAAGACAAGGCCCTTCGATGTGCTTGAGAAAAGGGGATGTTAATCTTCGATGGAAAAGTTGTCTCCATTTATCCGGACCTCACACTACCAATCCAGGAGGCGAGGTGGAATTTCGTACCCTTTAAACAGCAGCTACTTAAGGCTACCTTGAAATATGCAATGCTCTACCCAGCCCAGCTGGAGAAAAAAAACGCACAATGGGTGCCAGCACATGTTTCAAACTCAATATCAGGTGGCAGATTACTTAAAAACTGGATGCCCAGGGTTTAAGGAACTCACCATGTTGCTGTTTAATGTCTTAGGTTGCTAGCCAAGCATGCAGAAAGAACTCCACCTACCCACCCCAACCATGATTAGAGGATAGAAATGGCTTTTCAAAGTCCTCAGGCAGCAGCAAACAATGCTAGGAGCAAGCCAGCAGCAGAGACAAATGGGCAGAGATATCGGAACAGCAAACATAACACTGCCTGTGCATACCTATGCCAAGCTATAGTACCAGGCAGGCACAAACACCTGTTTCAGCATCACCAGCTAGTGGGAAAGCTTTGAAATGACATTGGAGGGCTCAGCCAAGCATCAGGGCAGGTTCCCTGCACGCCACTTGCTGCGGTATCATTTTCTACTTGTGGGTGGGCCTTCTCATCTTGCTCTCTGTTTCTGCTCATAGTGCGTATTGCATCTCTGATGGAGGAGTGTATATCTTGCTGCTGGAGGCTGGCATCAAACTGCACCCAAAGGTCCTGTAGCCAACTGCTTCTGTGGGTCGTTACAAAAGGAAGATGTGAATACAATGGGATTGTGACATATCAAATGCTAAATTCTGCTGTATCATTTCATTTTAATGCAGTGGCCATGTTAGGTGAAGAAAACCCCTGTATCAGCCAATAGGAGTGCAATTTAAGTACTCTTTGAGAGAAAACACACAACATCTGACCAGTTAAATCTTGTAATCCTGGCTCCCAACATGTGGGGAAAGTCAGAGACCCTTTCTTGGTTATTCTCACATAAATAACTGGGGACAGCTGTGCTGTCAAGCAAGACCATATAAAGACATTCACCACACGAGGAGGCAGGTGGTCGAAACCGGCTTCATGTTCATGCCACCATCCACCCTGTCCAGCCTTCCCAAGATGCTCATCTTCCTTCAAAACACAAAAAGTCCTCAGGTAATGTTAGGAATGGGATTTCTGGTTGGCTTAGGCTTACGCCAAAGCCAGGCAGAAACCACCACTCTAGTCAGGGCAAGAAAGTCACACGCCAAGATAACCCCTGCTCACCCCCTTGGTAGCTTGGCAAGAGCAGTCAGGCTTGTTTCGGAGGCAATGTGTAAAGCATTTGTGCACGCACCCACCAGCAACAACATCCAAGGCCCCACACAAAAGGAACTCCACACAGGGTTATATCAAAAATAGCCTTTGTATTATCAAAACATATCAGAATCAGAATCACAGAATGTACATTGTGCCAATTGGCACAGGCAATATTTACAAGGGATTATGTACACCTGACAGGGCCACATGGACCACTGTCAGCATCAGAACTTGGTAAAGAAATAGTACATTAGATACATTTGTAAAAATAAGATATGCCATGAAACGTACAACCTGTAAACACTGGTAATCACTGCACTTTCAACAGGCTGTGCCATGAAATCCATCATACACAGTATCCCACCAGTCTAACTACATTAGACCCTCACCACCTAAGTAAAATCTTACACTAGGGGCGTAAATCACACAGTGAAGCATAAAATCCCTAACATAAACCTAAACAGGTAAAATAACCTCCTATGCAGAAATCATCTCTAGAGTTATCAAACACAGGGTGCGCAAAACATACTACACACGGTACATTTCCTAACACCCAAAGCATTAGCACATGAATCACAATAGCACATAAATCACATTAGGGTCCAGGTTGCGCCACTGCGCCAAAACCTAAATGTAGCAGCTGCGCACTACTTGCTGGGCAGCTGAGGACAAGAACAGGGAGGCCTAAACGCTGCAGCTAGTACTAAGTGCTGCACAGCTTAGGAAGGCCAAGGTAGGGGGTCCAAAGACATGTCCCTAGAAATAAAACCTAAACGGTGCAGCTGCACACTACTTGCTGGGCAGCTGGGAACTCAAAACTGCAACTGGGGCTCTCACTAGCCCTTTAGAACAAAGACAGTGCCAACTGTTGGAGCCCTCTGGCTCTAGAAATACATATTGCGCACAGGGGTGGAGCCATCTAGGCTCTGGAAGTAACTCGTGCCCATCGTTGGAGCCACAGGGCTCAGCACAGGCTCCCCTGGCCCCTCACGGGCTGCATAGCAACTTCTGAGGGGTGGGGGGGAGCCACATTGGCTCCCTAAACAAACATGCCCGCGGCTGCGGTGGTGAATCGCGGGGTCAGTAACGAGGGGTGGGCACCCTCGATGCACAATTGAAACGGAGAAGCATGGTGGGCACCCGCTAAGGCACACAAAATAAGCAGGGTTGGCACACGCTCGAGAATTAATTGAATAAGCGGGGTGGGCACCCGCAGGGGCACAAGGAGGGGGAAATCCCCTCGTCGGGGAATCCCTCAAGACAGGGATCGCCGCTTCCAGGTGCTGGCAGTCCAAAGTCCGGAAGCCTTTTAGGAAGCAGGGGGGACAATGTAGGGCCCAGGGGCCAGCACACAGGGTACTCCAGCAAGAAGACAGCCCCCATGGTGGTCCCTTCTGGGCCCCACCATCAGCACGGCCCCCTCTGTCAGGAATCAAAAAGTAGAAGGGTCCCAAAGAAATCCTCCAGCATCCAGGGCATCCAGGGGCTGGGCAGTGCCTAGTTAGGCAAGCCTTCCCCTGGGCCCCAGCAGCAGCACGCCCCTGGTAGCTTCAAGTCAGGAAACAAGAACATTTAACATGAGGTCACGGCCTCTTTTTATACACAGAAATCCTTTGTCTCCAAAGGTTCAGGGAAGGGGCAAACCAGATGCAACTGGTTCTTGAGCACTTCATGTTCATGCCACCATCCACCCTGTCCAGCCTTCCCAAGATGCTCATCTTCCTTCAAAACACAAAAAGTCCTCAGGTAATGTTAGGAATGGGATTTCTGTTTGGCTTAGGCTTACGCCAAAGCCAGGCAGAAACCACCACTCTAGTCAGGGCAAGAAAGTCACACGCCAAGATAACCCCTGCTCACCCCCTTGGTAGCTTGGCAAGAGCAGTCAGGCTTGTTTCGGAGGCAATGTGTAAAGCATTTGTGCACGCACAAACCAGCAACAACATCCAAGGCCCCACACAAAAGGAACTCCACACAGGGTTATATCAAAAATAGCCTTTGTATTATCAAAACACATCAGAATCAGAATCACAGAATGTACATTGTGCCAATTGGCACAGGCAATATTTACAAGGGATTATGTACACCTGACAGGGCCACATGGACCACTGTCAGCATCAGAACTTGGTAAAGAAATAGTACATTAGATACATTTGTAAAAGTAAGATATGCCATAAAACGTACAACCTGTAAACACTGGTAATCACTGCACTTTCAACAGGCTGTGCCATGAAATCCATCATACACAGTATCCCACCAGTCTAACTACATTAGACCCTCACCACCTAAGTAAAACCTTACACTAGGGGCGTAAATCACACAGTGAAGCATAAAATCCCTAACATAAACCTAAACAGGTAAAATAACCTCCTATGCAGAAATCATCTCTAGAGTTATCAAACACAGGGTGCGCAAAACATACTACACACGGTACATTTCCTAACACCCAAAGCATTATCACATGAATCACAATAGCACATAAATCACATTAGGGTCCAGGTTGCGCCACTGCGCCAAAACCTAAATGTAGCAGCTGCGCACTACTTGCTGGGCAGCTGAGGAAAAGAACAGGGAGGCATAAACGCTGCAGCTAGTACTAAGTGCTGCACAGCTAAGGAAGGCAAAGGTAGGGGGTCCAAAGACATGTCCCTAGAAATAAAACCTAAACGGTGCAGCTGCCCAATACTTGCTGGGCAGCTGGGAACTCAAAACTGCAACTGGGGCTCTCACTAGCCCTTTAGAACAAAGACAGTGCCAACTGTTGGAGCCCTCTGGCTCTAGAAATACATATTGCGCACAGGGGTGGAGCCATCTAGGCTCTGGAAGTAACTTGTGCCCATCGTTGGAGCCACGGGGCTCAGCACAGGCTCCCCTGGCCCCTCACGGGCTGCATAGCAACTTCTGAGGGGTGGGGGGAGCCACATTGGCTCCCTAAACAAACATGCCCGCGGCTGCGGTGGTGAATCGCGGGGTCAGTAACGAGGGGTGGGCACCCTCGATGCACAATTGAAACGGAGAAGTGGGTGGGCACCCGCTAAGGCACACAAAATAAGCAGGGTTGGCACACGCTCGAGAATTAATTGAATAAGCGGGGTGGGCACCCGCAGGGGCACAAGGAGGGAGGAATCCCCTCGCCGGGGAATCCCTCAAGACATGGATCGCCGCTTCCAGGTGCTGGCAGTCCAAAGTCCGGAAGCCTTTTAGGAAGCAGGGGGGAAAATTTAGGTCCCAGGGGCCAGCACACAGGGTACTCCAGCAAGGAGACAGCCCCCATGGTGGTCCCTTCTGGGCCCCACCATCAGCACGGCCCCCTCTGTCAGGAATCAAAAAGTAGAAGGGTCCCAAAGAAATCCTCCAGCATCCAGGGCATCCAGGGGCTGGGCAGTGCCTAGTTAGGCAAGCCTTCCCCTGGGCCCCAGCAGCAGCACGCCCCTGGTAGCTTCAAGTCAGGAAACAAGAACATTTAACATGAGGTCACGGCCTCTTTTTATACACAGAAATCCTTTGTCTCCAAAGGTTCAGGGAAGGGGTGAACCAGATGCAACTGGTTCTTGAGCACTTTGTTTTGCTTAGCCCCTCTCCCTATTCACAGGACAGGCTAGGGACATCAGGGGGTGAAGCCAGCATTGTGGAGGGTAAGCCCAGCCCTATTCAGAACCCAGGTGCACTCCTCCCTCCCATCAACATGCAGATCTCTCCATTCACCACCGGGGCAGACCCATCCTGACTCCTGGAGCCAGGCACACCAGCCAGCTCCAGCCAATCACAAGCCAGACAGTAAAATTACATTCACTACACAGACAGGCAAACTTCTAGAAGTAGCACTTCCAGACTAGACACAATAAATCCGCGTACATCATCGCGCAGCATTTAATCACACGAGTCCGCACATACCAAACTCAACCCTGCACTCCCCACACATCAGGAACTATCATGGACACACATATCCCCCATGCATTCCTATGGGAGGGCAGGCCAATCTCACACACGCTCTCAGAGAGCACACGCACTTTACACTGCGCCACAGTGCTAAAGTGCGCAAAGACCAGAAATCACTATACTTTTCTCAGAGTTCAAGGCAAAAAGTGCATGAGTGAACCTGCCAGAAGGGCCAAGTCCAACAGGTAAGAAGCAGCAATTACATACATAAATTGATCCAGCCCCTCAGCTTCATGCTAGAAGTTTTAGTCAGTCATTCACAACATCTGCACCACTGGTTCATTTCCTATGCAACAGTAGCTTCAGATGCATTAAGGGAAATGGATAGATGATAGTAGTATGGAGGCACAGTCGGACACTCTGAAAGCGGTGGAACAGTGAAGAAGATCAGCCTTACCAATGCCGACTGCTGACTACCATGAGTAGGGAGCAGTGAGCCATGCCACTGCCAAGAGTGCCACAATGAAGGTCTCCTCAGGCTGCCTGCTCCTCCTTATCAATCTCCCTGCTGTCTATTAAGCCTGTTAAGCCACTCATTCAGCAGCCTCCTATATGCCTGAATACCCGTGGGATTCAGCAAGGTGGAATTAGTGGCCCAGCGTGGATCAGAGGTCTGGGTCGGAAGACTTGAGGAGAGGTGAGTGTCAGGCTAGTCCACAGTGCAAATCCTCCTGTAAGGGGGGCCTCACCTGAGGGTGGCGTGTGTACAGCGGTGGTGCTCCCTCATATGCTACTCCCTAGCTCCTCACTGCTGTCTACAGTCCTGTGCACAAGTACGAACACAATTCACAGGGAGGCTGGGAACAGCAGGGAACAGCAACTTAGTTCAAGGTCAAGTTTCCTGTCCCCAGTTAATACTATAATTGCCGGCTCTCTTTCTTCATGCTCCTGCCCGTCGCAATCCAGCAACTCTGCAACCAGCCAGTTGCCACGGCGGCAGGAAGAGGCAGCTCTTGGCAAAGCTGCCATTTACTTTACGCCTGTGAAAGTGTCTGTCTCTCATCAGCTCGCATGAACTTGGAGCAGATTAACCAGGCCTTGATAATCCTGAACTCCCTGGCCTTTAGCAGGTCATATCACCAACAGTGTAAATCTTTTGACACCCAATTGCTCTAAGGCTTTGGGTGAAATGGTGAGTAAGACAATCTTGAGGCCCCGGACTTTTAATTTCTCTGTAATTCCTTAGGTTTGAAGAGGGGCTGATCTCCTGTTAATCCCAGGAATCTGATTACCACATTTTTACAGAGGACAAGAAACACAGTGTTGGTGGTTGATGCCGACCTCACAGAAATTACAACACAGGCGCAGTAACTGTCAGAGCAACCGATGCATTACTTCATATGTCATCAGATGTACCTCAAGTTCAAGTGTAGGGTCTGTTACAGATAACGATTTTCCAAGCCCTGTAGCCTATAAGAAAAACACCTGTCAGTAAAGCCACCTCTGTGAGCAACCAGGTCTGGTTCCACTTAGTTTATTTGGTTTAACATCTCTCACAGAGTTCCATAAACCATTTGACCCCACCCCCACTGGATGTTTTAGTGCTGGTGCCCCGCCCGCCAAACCCTGTACAATTCAATGATGAAGCAGCCTTATCCAGCCCAGTGAGAGGTCAACAGCAGCCAAAGCACCATGTTTGCCCTGGTACCTATCTGGAAAATATAGGTTAGGCACAAAAGGGGTCCTTTTTATATACACCTCTCACAACCCCAAACCAACAGTCTTTATTCGTGCTCCCCTATCAACATCAAGCCTCCTAGTAAAAACAGCACCTTGCAGCCGAGGCATTTTCCCAGAGCATCAACGTATCCTCTGTGCATCCAAGGCCCATATCTCAAGGCAACCAGCCTTCAAACAATGCTAACTCCTCCATCTCAAAGTCGCAAAGAATGGATATGCGGTCCTCTTTGCTGAGCATTATTCAATCCTTGGTAGTCGCCATGACTTACCACTCTGATAAATTAGATGAACAAGTGATCATCCTTGGCTTTCTTGCATCCCTCATTACGGGCATTGATCAAAGGTCACACTTTTGACCAAGTTTGGACATCCAACCTGACAGTCTTTAATGTAATGATCTCCCCTTGCACCTGGTCAGACAACCATTTTATAAAATTCTACCTCACCAATGTGTACTTAGCCAAATCCAACTTGCAGGTGAGCCGCATGGCAAGAAACTGGAGACGCTACAACATTGGAGACTTCTGCACCCTGCTGGCCAGTACGGTCCGATTGGAAAAGCAGTCGATCAACAAACATGAAGAAAGCATTACATCTTGGCTGGAATCGGCCAGTGACAATTTTCCACCCTTTAAGAAAGTCAATTTAGCTGGACCCCATGATGCCCAACATTGATTCCCTGATGATATGAAACATAAGAAACTTGCCCTACATCAAGCTGAACGCAACTGGAGACGCAATTATTCCCCAGACGAAAAAGGATATATTTCTAAATCATCTTATACAATATAACAATGACATCTTACAAACTAAGGCCACCTATTTTTCCAACAAGATATTGAGCTCTTCTAACAAATCTAAAGAAATCTTCGCTATTGTGGCTGAACTGTCGGAGCCCGACAGAGTCAGAGCAAACCCCACCCAGACTCAAGCAATATGTGACTCTCTTCATACCTACTTTATTGAAAAGCTTGCTACCATCAAGTCTAACATACCTGCTAATTCCCCTTTTACTGCCCAATTTTATATGTTCAAGAACCCCCACTTGTTGGAACAGATTCCTCCCATCATTAGGGAAGCCTTCTCTGGCCTTCTAAGGAAGGTGAGGTTTCGCTCCCCAGCTGACTGTTGCCCGCCATACATATTGAGGGAAGCTTTCATCACCTGCCCGTACCCTCCTCTGGTGCTCCTGAACAACTCCCTTAAGCAGGGTATTGTTCCCAATGTATTTACAGAAGCTGATATAGTCCCCATCCTAAAGAAAACAGGGGCAGACCCTTTGGCTCTGACAAACTATTGCCCCATTTCCCTCCTGCCTTTTCTAGCCTTCTTAGGTTCTGAAAGCCTATGTGGCAAGCAACTGGTGTCCACCCCCACCCACCTCGCCGGACACACACTCGACGCAGTCTTCTCTTCCAGCACAGACATCGACTTCAGCCACGCCACAGAGCTTCAATGGACGGACCACAGCTGCGTCCACTTTACCTTCAAGAGAACGACGACCCACCACCACCAGCAACAGGCCGCCCGCAGAAGCTGGAACAAGATCACAGCAGACCAGCTCGCCACCTCCCTGAGCCAGCACCCTCCTGCCAGCTCAGCGGACCCCAGCCAGGCCGCCGACAACCTCACGAAGTGGATCAGCATCTGCGCGGACGAGCTCGCCCCGCTGAGGACCCCGCCCAGCAGACCCGGCAGCAAGAAAGCCCCGTGGTTCACCGATGAACTCAAGAGCTCCAAGAAGAACTGCCGAGCCCTCGAGAAAGTCTGGAGAAGGGAACCTACACCGGACAACAGGACCTCCTTCAAGCTTGCCACCCGGAAGCACCACCAGCTGATCCGCGCCGCCAAGAAAACAGCATTCAAGGAACGGTTGGACAACAACGCACACAACTGCAAGGAACTCTTCAACATCGTGAAAGAGCTTTCCAACCCCAGCGCAGGAAACAACAACATCACCCCATCGCAAGACCTCTGCAACTCCCTCGCTTCATACTTCCACAACAAGATCGCGGACATACACAACAGCTTCAACAACCAACCAACGCACACCATGACCGAACAATCACCCCCCACCACCACCCTCCACGCCTGGACCCCGATCAGCACCGAAGACACCATCCGCACGATGAACTCCATCCACTCCGGATCACCGACCGACCCCTGCCCTCACCATGTCTTCAACAAGGCCGACGCTGTCATCGCACCCCACCTGCGAGACATCATCAACACATCCTTCGACACCGCCACCTTCCCTGAGAGCTGGAAACACGCCGAACTCAGCGCTCTACTCAAGAAACCAACAGCGGACCCCACCGAACTCAAGAACTACCGCCCCATCTCGCTCCTCCCGTTTCCAGCCAAAGTCATCGAGAAGACCGTCAACAAGCAGATGGCCGCCTTCCTCGAGACGAACGGATCCCTCGACCCCTCACAGTCCGGCTTCCGAGCCAATCACAGCACCGAGACCGCCCTCATCGCCGCCACCGATGACATCCGAGCCCTGATGGACAATGGAGAAACAGCGGCCCTCATCCTCCTAGACCTCTCCGCGGCATTCGACACGGTCTGCCACCACACCCTAGTACAGCGCCTCAGCAACATCGGAATCCAGGACAAGGCGCTGGAATGGATCATCTCCTTCCTCGACGGAAGAACACAGAGAGTCCGCCTACCACCGTACAAGTCAGAGGCCTCCGAAGTCATCTGCGGCGTCCCTCAAGGATCATCTCTGAGCCCCACCCTCTTCAACGTCTACATGAGCCCCCTCGCGGCCATCGTACGCAAACACAACCTCAGCATAATCTCCTACGCCGACGACACCCAGCTGATCCTCTCCCTGACCAACGACCCCGCCTCCGCCAGAGCCAACCTGCACGAAGGGATGAAAGAGGTAGCCGAGTGGATGACGACCAGCCGCCTGAAACTGAACTCTGACAAGACGGAGGTCCTCATCCTGGGCTCTTCCCCCTCCGCCTGGGACGACTCCTGGTGGCCTCCCGCCCTGGGCACCGCACCCAAACCGACAGACCATGCACGCAACCTGGGCTTCATCCTGGACTCCTCCCTCTCCATGACCAGGCAAGTCAACAACGTCTCCTCGGCGTGCTTCAACATCCTACGCATGCTACGGAAGATCTTCCGGTGGATCCCCACCGAGACCAGGAAGACCGTCACCCAGGCCCTCGTCACCAGCCGACTGGACTACGGCAACGCCCTCTACGCCGGTACCACCGCCAAGCTCCAGAAGAGACTCCAGCGGATCCAGAACTCCTCAGCCAGACTCATCCTCGACATCCCACGAACCAGCCACATCACCGGACATCTGAGAGACCTTCACTGGCTCCCCGTCAACAAAAGAATCACCTTCCGCCTCCTCACCCACGCACACAAAGCCCTACACGACCAAGGCCCGAGCTACCTCAACAGCCGGATCAACTTCTACGCTCCCAAACGCCACCTCCGATCAGCCAACCACGCCCTTGCCGCCGTCCCCCGCATCCGAAGAGCGACTACAGGAGGAAGGTCCTTCTCCTACCTGGCCGCCAAGACCTGGAACTCCCTCCCTCCCGACCTGCGCCTGACCCAAGACCACCTCTCCTTCAGGAAGAAGCTGAAGACCTGGCTGTTCGAGCAGTAGCGGCCCCCCCCCCCCCCCCCCCAGCGCCTTGAGACCCTACGGGTATGTAGCGCGCTCTATAAGTGTCACTGATTGATTGATTGAAGCTGTCTCAGCACCTTTATCGAACGATATCAGTACCTCGACCCCCACCAGGTGGGTTTCCGTCTGGCTCATTCCACAGAGGCCTTTATCCTCAGGGTCCTAGACAAACTTAGAAAGGGGGCCGACATGGGCTCTACCCCGGCCCTGGTACTCCTTGATTTATCTGCAGCATTTGAAACGGTCATCCATGAACTTCGGGCCGACTGTGTCACCATCGCCGGGATCCAGGGACTGGCCCATAAGTGGCTATTATCCTTTCTGGTAGACCGCTGTCAAGCTGTACACCTTGCCCACCTTTTCTCACCCAAGGTTAAACTGACCTGTGGGGTGCAGCAGGGCTCTTACCTCTCACCGCTTCTTTTCAACCTGTACATTCAGCCCCTCATCCGCTCCCTTGGAGAAAGGAAGGTCTGCACCTTCAACTATGCCGACGACCTTCAATTGATATTTGATATCGACCAGACTGCATCTTCTGTCTCACTATCGACAGTGATCTTTCAATGAAAGCCCAGATTGGGGCAGTGGTCTCTTCCTGCTTCTATCAGCTTCGAAGGATCAGGAAAATCAGCAGACTCCTTACTACTGAAGCCCTGATCCAAGTGATATTGCCCTTGTCATCTCCCACATTTACTATGCCAACTCACTCTACATGGGCATCCCGGCATACCAATTAAAACGATTACAACTGGTGCAAAACCAGGCGGCCATACTAATCAACCACCAGCCTGAATTGCACCATGTTACCCCGTTGATGAAAACATTACACTGGCTACCGGTAGCCGAACGCAGCGATTTTAAGCTGGGCTGCATCATCTTTAAAGCTTTTCATGGCAATAGTTCAGAGTTTGTTTCCGCTCAGGTGCAGCGTTATGTCCCCTCTCTGGACCTTAGGTCCTCCCATCTGAATCTTCTTGTCATTATACCCTTTAAACAAAAAAAAATTGGGGGACTAATATTTTCAGTTCTGGCCTCCCAATTCTGGAATTCTCTCCCTCTCGACGTCAGATTTTTGACCTCTTACACCCAGTTCAGGAAACTATTAAAGACATGGCTGTTTTGCCAGGTTTATGATTAATCAGTTCAAGTAGCAGTATCCCTCGGACCCCAGCGCCATGAAACCATTTGGTGTGCGTGCCCTTTACAAGACCCTTTCACATAACATAACATAACTTGATAGGAAACTGAGTACCCTGAATCGCATGATCAAGCATGTGCAATCCGCAACAGACCTGGCTGACGCCCCAGTTAGGCTGTTGGATTCCTGCCCTTGCTCTCCATTTAAGAACAAATTGTCCACTCTACTACAAGTGAAGGAATAACTGTTGCAGGACTTTAGCTCACAGCTGCCAATATTCAACCGTCCAGTAAAAGAGCGTTATTCACAGTAGAACACTCTGGATGCTGGTAGGACACACACTGCACAAATGGGCCCCTCTAAAGGCCAAGCAACAGATGGAGGAACAACCACCTCTCTGCCACCCAGGAATAAAATGTCCTCCCCTGGACATGCAGTTTTATCGCAGTCTCCTCTACAGTCCATCGCTTTGTCTCCCCTGCATCGCAAAGCGCCCTCTCCAAAGCTAAGCAAACAATCTTGCAAACAGCTAAGGAAACAACAGAACAAGATAGGGTGTCTATTACAGTAATGCAAGGTTTGCTATACGCCATCTTAATTAAAAACAAACGCAACACATCCCTCATACTCATTAGCACTGACTACTGGATCGTTCCTGAACACCTTGGTGCTGGTAGTGCCCTCTGGAATACAGAGTTCTTCAAGCTTCTTACAAAGCAACAGCTAGCCTAGATATTATTAGCCATGCAGAATTTGATAATAGACAGGGACAAGGCCCTTTAAGCACCCAAGAAGAGTGATCCCAGGCCCCACCAAGAGTCGCAGTGTACTCAAACAGTGTAAATAATTCTAACAGCACACTAACTAGGGGACAAGCACTCACTGAGAACCATAATAATCCTGACACTTCCTAGAAACCCTACTCTAACTAGTCTATAGGAGTACCCCTCAATACATTTTGTCAGATTGACTTTCTGTCCCATCACTCTTCTCCCATGATGCTGAGTGTTTGGGACTCCCCCGATTGCTCGTCTGCCTTCTCCTGGCTTAATAAGGTGGTTCTCATAATGGAATATCAAACAAGGGCGGCCAATGAAACTCTAAATAAGGGTACCATTATTCTCCTGCTTCAAACGATACCTTCTGTACACCACATGAATCTGCCACTATTTCTGTATTTGAGTTCTTAGAGCCAAGAGGGAAGCAAGAATCAGAATCCACTCAGGTCACATATTTCTCTAGTATGGTTAGAATCAATTCTATCGAAATCTGCAGTTTAAGAAGACTGGGGTATACAGGTAGAAAGAGTGAAGGTTAAAGGATATCCAACTGTGCTCTATCACCAGCCCGGTTATCCTCCTTACTACATTTTAAAAAACCACAAAGAGCTCAAGGCCTTAAAAAAAATCTGTCTGGCTAACTTGTACGGCTACCTAGATCAGGTACCCGGCTGCAAAAAATGCACATGGAGCACATGGACTCAGAAGGACTGAGATCCATAAAACCAACTAGTATTGACTGCCAAATGCCCTTCAGGCAAGGAATTCTCTGTGACAGAGTAACAAAACCCATGCCAATTAATGCCCAGCCTGGGTGAGATTTAGCCAATGCTCATGGAATATTCACAGCCTTATGCAAAAATTGCAAGACAATGAAGCTGTAAAGTCTTGGAGTCACTTTGATCTCCTCATAATACAAGAAACTTGGGCTCAAATTACAGTCCCTCTGACTGGCTATTGTGAGTATCAGAAACAAGCCATCAAATTCACTAGACGTGGTCAGCTAATGGGTGGCCTGTTTACATTTCTACATCATTGCTCTATTCGGTCGGAGGAGATCACCCTTGAAGTACCATGGGACCAAGCAATCCACATCAGCATACCCCACATTATTGAAAAGTATTCACTCCTGATTATTTACATCTGCACTAACCCCACCAAGTCAGGGAAAATGAAGTCAACAGCAATATGCAAATCCTTGTCCAACAGCCCTCCTCTCCAACCCCAAAATTCAATTTAAGTAAATCAAGCACCCTTTTCAGGAAATCCATCTGGCTCTCTAAAAAGAAAAGAAATGAGGATTCATGGACCTGACTGCTGTTTGCAAGCAAGGAAAAGAACGTAAAACATGTTTGGTTGATGGTTAATAAAGTTAAAATCGTAAATAGGCGGGGCTCACTTTTCATTGGACACTGAGGGCTAGATGTAGGTAATTCTCATTTACCGATTCTTAAATACCGACTCATACCGAATCAGTATTTCAGAATCGGTAAATGGTATGTAGCTAAAAAGTCAGTAAAACTTACCGATTCGGTATGACTCAGTATCCCAAATTGGTAATTACTGATTCGGTCTATTCCGAGTCGGTAATTTCCGAATCGGTGAAACCCAAGCATTCCAATGGGCCTCCTGGCCCATAGGAATAAATGGGATTTACCGAATCGGATTTTTCCGAATCAGATTTTTCCGAATCGGAATTTACCGATTCGGTAATTACCAAATCGGATGTTTGAAAAATGCCATGTGAGCCTGCCAACCAATCAGGGACACCCTACACACCCCACAACCAAGGCCCAGAGAATCCAACCAATCAGAATGAAGCACCCCTCCCCAGTACCTGGGAGTGGCCGCACCCATGCAGGTGCACACCAACAGAACAAACAATTTAGCAGAGGTGAGAGGAGCTGAGCATCCACAAGCAAGCAGAGCCACAGAATGGAGTCACATGAAGGCCAAAAGGATGGTGGGGAGAGAAAAAGGAAGATAAAGTTCAGCCCAGAAGAACTACAGGTGGCTGTAGAAGAAATTGTAAGCCACTACAGCCAACTTTTCGGGAGACAGTCTCTGCATGTTGCAGAGACTGTGGAGAAGAACATTTGGATTGCCATACAGGGCAAAGTGAATGCCATAGGTGTGACCCACCGGGAGATTGAGGACATAAAAAAGCGATGGTATGACCTGCGCATCGTAACAAAGAAAAAGATTGCAGCACAAAAAAAGGATGCTGGTGGGACTGGAGGTGGCAGGAGCAAAGCACCAAAGCTGACAGCGATGGAGGAGCTTGTGGAAAGCACCATGGAGCCTGAATGCATCCATGGGATAGGAGACCTGGAAAGTACAGCAAAAGCTACAAAGAAACAAGGTAAGAGGCATGTACCCTAATCCACAACCATCAACCTGACCCCGTACCCCACTGTGTAGAATCATCACACTGCATAACAGCTCAGACTAGGTGGCAGCAATGCATCATGGTAGACGTAGTCATGAATACATAGATGCAAAGCATACACCACATGACTCTGCAAGGCATGCCACACACATCACCAAACACACAATGTGCACTGGGCAAAGGTGTGTAGACTGTTTATTTAAGGACTACACACAGATGAACAACAAAATTGACCCTATGTCAATTTCATTCCACAGGAGAGACCTCACGCAGTTCAGCACCAGCAAGGGAGGAGAGGGCACCAGCAACTAAGAGAGGGGAGAAAGAGAAGAAAAAAACTGGTCACAGCGCTGTTAAAGGAGGCAACAACACCACCTAGGAAGCCTCATCACCAGACCGACCCACAACACCTGTCCCACTATCCCCTTTGTTGTTTGGTTCTCCTGACTTGTCAAGCACACCCATTGCAATGTCCAAGGTGTCCATGCAGGGAGGGGCACTTAGGCATGAGGAGCCCCCTCAGAGGATCCTGCAAACCTCTGAATCGGAGGATGAGGATGTTGTACCTCTAACTAATGCACCTGTGGCTGACAGGGCTAGACCACAGATTACAGCAGGCACTGCGCGCACCAGTGTTCTTGGCAGGAGGGCACGTGAGGGTGGGGAGGGGCAGGAAGGGTATAGGCCACATAGCATCTAGTTTGGAGGCAATATCAAAGGGGTTAACTGACATCTCCACATACATGGGTGTACTGTCGGACAAGTTGGACAGGGATCATCTACAGCGTGGCAGGGATCAGCAGTATATGCGCCAGCAAACAAAGGCTATGAACAGATTTGCCTCAAGTACGTCACTACTGTGCCGACGCTCTATATCCATGCAGGATGCAATTGTGCACTGCTGCACAGACTTGACACGGGGCATGGGAAGAGTGACCTCTGCGATGGAGCAGATGCTCAACACAAACACAGGCAATGCTGGTGACACGGATGTGGAGGAGACAGAGGGGTCAACCAGCAGGAGTGGCTCCAGCACACCAGTACAGGAGGTGTGCAGGAGCGGCAGGCGCAGCCATGCTGAGTCAGGCCCCTGCAGAGAATCTGAAAGCCAGGCACATCAATCGCGCAATGTAGTGCGTGGACGTAAGCACTGACCTATGCTGCAGATTGACACAACTGCACACAGTGGCAGCAACTGAGCAGGAGCAGCCAGAGACATGGACTTTGATGTATGATGCCTCTTCCGATGTGACAATGATGATGTAGTGATTATTAAACTACACTTGTCAAACACTATACCTGTCTATGAGTCATACTTTACCTAGAAATATCGACGTGTAATTTCTGTCCGTCTCAATCTACAATCTATTGCTGCTGGTCCTGTTGCCTGGGACTCTGCATGTTCCTGGTCCTCATCAATGTTCTTGTGATGTGTCACCTCCACCACTGTGCCTTCCTTGGTGGCAAGATTGTGCAAAATGGCACAGGTCACTATTATCTTGCAACACAGGATGGGGGTGTACTGTCGAGCACCTCCACTCTTGTGGAGGCAGCGGAACCTGCTCTTAAGGAGTCCAAATGTTCGCTCCACTACGTTGCGAGTTGACCTGTGTGCCACATTGTATTGCATTTCGGCTCTGTTACTTGGGTTGAGGTATGGTGTGAGCACAAAGGAACGCAGGGCATATGCACTATCACCTGGGAGGGAATGAGAGGTACATGAGTTACAATCACATTACACATTCAGCTGCCATTCATTACAGGATGTGTTACACTTATTTACTTAGCAGATATCGATCTCCAAAATCTCCAGCAACTAGCCGTGTGTATATTCCGCTGTTCTGGAATATGTAGGAGTCGTGTGTGCTCCCAGGAAATTTGGCCACTATGTCGGTGATGATGTTGCCTGCATTGCATATCACCTGCACATTGATGGAGTGCGTAGACTTAAGGTTTCTGTAGATGTGTTCGGTGGCTGCAGGTGGGCATAGGGGAATGTGGGTGCCATCTATGCAGCCTATCACATGGGGGAAGTGTGCCAGTCCATAGAAGTCAGTTTTTGTTTGGGCAAGTTCCGCAGGTGTGTCAGGGAACCGGATGTAATGTCCCATTCTCTGTGTCATGGCATCCAGAATATTCCTAAAAAAAATGGGACAGACAGCTCTGGGATACACCACCTACTGCAGCTATTACACTCTGGCATCTCCCAGAGGCAAGCAGGTGTAAGCTACATAGAACCTGGACATGGGGTGGGATGGCGTGGGCCCTGGGTGTTGGGTGATCCAGGTATGGGTAGAGGTCCCTTATTAAGTCCAGGATGGTTCTGGGGTGCAGCCTGTACATCTGGAGTATCTCAGGCTCAGTCAATTGGAACAGAGTGATCCTCTGCCTGTACACCTGCTCCTCCCTCATCCATACCCTCAGACCTGCAGCCTGTAGCCTTCGCCTCCTCGCAATCACATAGAGTGCCGCCATTTTAGCAGCACTGTTGCATTTTGGGCACTTTCCAGTTTCGGACAGGCGCAAATGGGCCCATATGGTCTGAGCAGCTGTATACTAACAAGTGGATGTGGGTCAAATTGAGAGATGGCTCTCGCATCTCAAGACAGATCCCCACAAAATCTGAGCATCAGCAAGGCTGCATGCTTGCTCCTTTAGCCACACGTCCAAACTGGGAGGTCAATGTTTAACTTATCTGCTATACAGAGATGACCTTGTGCTCCTTAACCGGACACATATTGGCCTTCAGCAACAACTTTCAATCTTACATGTTTATACAGGGAATCATCTTACATGCTTATGCTGGAAATTAATCAAACAAAACCATGACGGTTACATTCGGCCCAAAATCAAACTGTCATGGCAGGTGGCAGGTCAACGTTGCCTGGCTCCATCATGGCAATGAATACAAATATTTGGGCATTTACCTAGACAGCAAATGATAATATAAATCTCACATTCAGTTTATGAACAACATAGGCTCCAGCTTAATTTATGTTCGTTCGGCTGTCTCTCAGAACCTGTTAGGACCAAGTCTCGACCCCCTTCTCTAGGTGATTAAAGCATAATTCATCCCCGCATTAACTTGTGGGAGCGAAATTACCCTGGGCAGGGAGGCTATCATGGCAGACAAACCTATCGCCCGAATTTACAAAGCGGTGCTACATCTAACAAAGAGAGCGTCTTCAGCACAATTAAGACTTCAGTTCAGCATCACAAAACAGTACTAAGCCAGAGGCAGCTGTTTTTTAAATTTCTGTCAGAAGCGTAGACCTGCACAACAAGACTCCATTCACAGCCAAATATGGTGTGAACTAGAGAGCACCAGTCCAACTTCATCTTACTTGCAACACCTCGAGGACAAACTAATAGAATTTTTACTAACCGAGGCCAGAAGCAAGCCTCTCTCTCACCAGGTCTTCCAAAAACTGACATCAACCACACCAATAAAACTCTAAAAACTGGAGTATATGGGGGCACTGAGCAAGCACACCATGCATGTTCAATAACCAACTCTATTCCTCCAGTAAGCATCAGAACTAAAGTGAGTGGAACTTGCGAGATCACTTTCTGGCTTGGTGGCACTCAGAACCCCAGGATGCAACCTGTCTTATCAGTGGCCAGGAAAAGGAAACCTTAATCCATATCTAATGTACCTCCCCTTTTTTTCAGCAGCAAATAAAAATCCTTCTCCACACTGACTACATCCGCTCAGGAGTTTGTACCTGCCGGCAGGCAGTAATAGCCATTCTGAACCCTGTTAAATCCTTACTACGGACCTGATTATGATGTCATCAGCAAAGCAGTCCAACCAAATCGGTTCTGGTTGCTTTCCAAACGAAACTGGGTTGTGCGAGTCCAAACAACCGAGCACGATGCTTCCCAACATCGTTTGGTCGGACTCGCATTGACTTAAATGGAAGCCTGTGTTCTGAACAGGCTCCCATTGAAAAAAGGCGTGGTTGGGTAAACCTTTGCACCCTGCGGCCGGTACACCATGGGGCCTGCCACATTGTGCATGACTGGGAAGAGGGGTCCCTTTGGGACCCAAATGGGCCCCAATCAGACACTTCTAGTTGGGAAGGGGCCCGCAATGGGCCAACAAAGATGGATTCTAACAGCTGTTTAGTGTCTGGCAGACCAAGCCAGAACTGCTGTCCGAAAAGAGTTGCACAATTTGGTTCCTAAAGTCAAAGTCTGTCAGAATGCCTTTCAGAACCGATTGAGACTGCACAAACCGTTTCCGGGCGTTTTAATTAGTCGCTTGGAAATGTGTATGATTTGTTCGGAAACAAGGGTTCAGAATCAGATTCTGCAATACCGAATCCCATCCGGAGCCTTTCTAGATGACATCTTAATTGGTCCCTAAATGTTAATTGGCTTTGGTTATATCATTATATTCTTTGCACCATTGGTGCTCTAAGGGCTTATTTTCTTTCTAAGCAGAAGGAGCTCATTATTAAACCACTTTGAAGGAGGTTTGGTTTGAGTGGCTGTACAGTTTGTTAGCAGGGCAATGCTGTCTAGTGCCCTATTGATCCAGTTTTCTAGTTGAGTGTTTGCTGTATCAAGATCATCAATGAGAGATGGACAGTTTGCTCCGAGCATTGCTATAAAGGATTCTGGACCACTTCCACAATAGTTGCTGTTTTCCTAGTAGCATGTGCAAACTGTAGGCTAGGGTGATCTGGAAAAGAAGAAAAAAATGGTCTTACCAAACTACAGGTATAGGTGGGGTCATGCTTACACTTAGGGAGTTGGAGAATACAGTGCCAAGCATGTGGCCATGCTTATGTGTGGGAGCATGGATCAATTGATTTCAATGCAAAACGTATAGATTCTCCCTAAGACAGGATACTGATGGGCATGTAGTGTCATCAAAAAGTAGATTGAAGTTACCCATGATAAGAAATGTAGGTATCGCAACGCATAAGCTGGAATGACATCAGTCAGTGCAGTTAGAAATTGTGAGGTTGAACCAGGTGAGTGATAAATCAGGGGACCTGCTAGTCTGCAGTTACTGGACAAAGTCATAAAGAAAATGGTGGCTTCACAGCCAGCAATAGGAACTTCAGAGAACTAGCAGCGCAGAATGTGTTTAAAGATAAGTGCAATACCACCTCCCATTTGAGACTGTCTGTTCAGTCTCAGAACCCCATAATCTAGCGACTGTCTATCCTGTCTCAGAACCCCATAATCTAGTGGGATAGCTTCAAGAATGTCAGGGGCTGAGCAAGTTTCCAACAGAAAGAACATATTGGGTCGGAGATCTACCAATAGATCATAAATCTTTGTCCTTTGCTTGGTAGTGACCGATAGTGGATGTAATAGCAGCGACTTGTACGCGGGCCAACATCTCTATTCACCCCAGATGCCTGCACACAACATGTGGATAGATGAAACCCACATTTTCCACAGATTACCCTATTCTGAGTGGCATCTATTGAATGCCTACATGCTCCAGAAATGCTCGGAGCGAGGTAGGTGAGCTCCTTGGTCGTATACTGCAAAAAAACGCTCTAAAATGTAGGATATGCTTATGGGCGTATGGCGATGCAGCCACCCCATGGCGCGACAATTCCCTTTTCATGCTGGGGTACATAACAATTTATCCAGAACAGACTACTTTCTTGTATCCCCGGATAGTTTGAAAAATCTGGACAAGATTGAGATTAGACCCAGGGGCATTTCCGACCACTCTCCAGTACTTTTAACATACACATATTACCAAAGTGGGCGGAGCGAATATTTTCCATATTTCTTGGATACTTAAAGGTTCCCAAGATCATAGAAGGTATGGTCACCACAACACTATTTCCAAGAAAATGTTTCATCGGTCCACTCTCGGACCAACCTGTGGGAGGCCTATAAGACCATTCTAAGAGGGCAGGATCACTTCTATTATAGGTCAAAGGCCAGATCAACAGAAGGAGCTCACTACTAAAGAATCAGGCTTACAGACTTTCACAATCCCACTCTGGCCATGGCCCAATGCTTGCGCCTTAAACAACAATTGCATTGGGAATATCTTAGGGAAGTGACTAAACTCAAACTATCGGCTACACAACATAAGATATACAAGACCGGCGATAAAGCAGGGGAAGCTACTGGCATGGCTTGATAAAAGGGAGTGAGACAAAAAGTGGATAGTGCAGCTTCGAACAGGGGAAATTGTGAGCTCAATTTCTAGCTTAGTGGCGCTCAGAACCCCAGGATGAAAGATGTCCTGTCTGTGGCCAGGAAAAAGAAACCTTAATCCATATCCTATGTACCTGCCCTTTTTTGCAGCAGCAAAGAAAAATCATTCTCTGCACTTACTTCAACCGCTTAGGACTCTGTACCTGCCGGCAGGCAGCAATAGGTATACTGAACCCTGTGAACTCTTTACTAAGTGACTGATTATAATGTCATCCGGAAAGCAGTCCAACCGAATCGGTTACGGAATGGTTTCCAAACAAATTGGGTTGTGCGAGTCGGAACGACCGATCCCGATGTTTCCCAGCATCGTTCGGTCGAACTTACATTGACTTTAATGGAAGCCTGTTTTCCAAACAGGCTCCCATTGAAAAAAGGGGTGGTAGCAGAAAACCTTACACCCTGTGGTGATCACACCATGGTGCCTGCCACATTGTACATGACTAGGAAGAGAGTTCCCTTGGGTACCCCCATGGGCCTCAATCAGACGCGTCCAGGTGAAGAGGGGCCTGCAATAGGCCCCTAGGAGAGATTCAAACAATCATTTAGTGTCTGGCCGATCGAGTCAGAACTGCTGTCCGAATCAGTCATCATACTAACTTGTTCGGAAACCGTGTCCATAGAGTTGTACCATTTGGTTCAGAAAGACATGGGCTGTCAGAATGCCTTTGCAAAACCGATTCTGACTGCACGAAGAGTTTGCTGGCATTATAATCAGTCGTTGGGAAATGTGTTTGATTTGTTCGGAAACAAGGGTTCCGAATAGGATTCCTCAATACCAAATCCCATCCAGAGCCCTTCTGGACGACATCATAATGGAACTCTAAACGTTAAAACCGTTAAGTTGCTTTGGATGGCTTCAGACAAACTGAACAAAGTTAATTCTATATATGCTGCAAAAAGCTGACGTCAAGTGTGAAATTTTAAGCACACATTCTATCTGTTTTGCACATTGCACTTTTTTCTCAAAAATGTTAATGCCCGTGCAATCTGATATTCCTTGTATTACATTGGGCTGGTTTGTGGTAGCAACACTGCCCTGACCCACATGTTACATTCCAAAATTCCTTTGCACATCGCACTATTGCCTGTACTATGTTCCTCAAATGTGCTTGGTATGGTCTATGCTTCTATTGCAATATACACATTGCTTTTTAGCAATCAAAGATGCTGCATATTCTGTTTCTTCTGGGAAGATATGGTTTGGCAGTTCGGTCTGGACTGTTCCCATGAGGCACAGGGTCAAGACTGATTTGCATATGGCCATGTCTGAACTGGGGTGGCTTGGTGAGCAAAATAACGATGGATTAAACCCAGATCTGTGACTGGGGGTGAATGTTTTGCCATTGTGCAACATTCCGTCCATCATCTTGTGTGTTTTGCTGATCACCCTATGTGGGAAGGGTATGCCCAGACGTGGGTCCCGTGCACACTATGCCACTGGAGTCAAGCTATCCTGGCTGAAGACGGCTGATAGCCAGAAACTGGTCCTAGGATGCTTGATTCCGGCCCAGGGAAGATATGGCTTGGCAATTCGGTCTGGACTGTTCCCATGAGGCACAGGGTCAAGACTGATTTGCATATGGCCATGTCTGAACTAGGGGTGGGCGGCCAGCTACGCTCCGTGCACGGAGTGTGCGTAGTGCCGCCTACTCCGCATTTTGCGGAGCGGGCGTAGCCAGGCGGCACTACGCACGCTCCGCAGACGGAGCGTAGCTGGCCGCCACCCGCCTCCCTCCCGCCCTCCCTAAATACTTTCAATTAAAGGAGTAAAATAATTAAAACGCACTTACCTTGCCCGCCGCTGCCCGCCGCGTCCCCGGGGCTCGCTATCTTCTGTCTTCCGTCTTGTTTACTAATGCACATGCGCGGGCGGCCGCGCATGCGCATTTTCTCGTGAGAAATGTGCATGCGCGGCAGCCCGCGCATGCGCATTAGTAAACAAGACGGAAGACGGAAGATAGCGAGCCCCGGGGACGCGGCGGGCAGCGGCGGGCAAGGTAAGTGCGTTTTAATTATTTTACTCCTTTAATTGAAAGTATTTAGGGAGGGCGGGAGGGAGGCGGGTGGCGGGGCTGGCGGCCAGTGGTGTTTGCGTAGTGGGGCTACGCGGAGTGCGGAGGTGGGCGTAGTTTCTCACCCACTTCGCGTAGCTCCGCGAATCCCCACTACGCACACTACGCCCAGGGCTAGTCTGAACGTGGGTGGCTTGGTGAGCAAACTAACAATGGATTAAACCCAGGTCTGTGACTGGGGGTGAATGTTTTGCCATTATGCAACATTCCGTCCATCATCTTGTGTGTTTTGCTGATCACCCTATGTGGGAAGGGTATGCCCAGACATGGGTCCCGTGCTCACTACTCCACTGGAGTCAAGCTATCCTGGCTGAAGACGGCTGATAGCCAGAAACCGGTCCTAGGAAGCTTGATTCCGGTCCAGGGAAGATATGGCTTGGCAGTTCGTTCTGGACTGTTCCCATGAGGCACAGGGTCAAGACTGATTTGCATATGGCCATGTCTGAACTGGGGTGGCTTGGTGAGCAAGATAACGATGGATTAAACCCAGATCTGTGACTGGGGGTGAATTTTTTGCCATTGTGCAACATTCCGCCCATCATCTTGTGTGTTTTGCTGATCACCCTATGTGGGAAGGGTATGCCCAGACGTGGGTCCCGTGCTCACTACGCCACTGGAGTCAAGCTATCCTGGCTAAAGATGGCTGATAGCCAGAAACCGGTCCTAGGATGCTTGATTCCGGTCCAGGGGTGATATGGCTTGGCAGTTCATTCTGGACTGTTTCCATGAGGCACAGGGTCAAGACTGATTTGCATATGGCCAAGTCTGAACTGGGGTTGCTTGGTGAGCAAAATAACGATGGATTAAACCCAGATCTGGGGGTGAATGTTTTGCCATTGTGCAACATTCCGTCCATCATCTTGTGTGTTTTGCTATTGCAATATACACATTGGTTTTTAGCAATAAAATATGCTGCATATTCTGTTTCTTCTGTTTCAACAATGGCTCATTTAATCTTCTTTGTTCCAAATTCAGATCTAATTGCCCTTATGGAACGTTTAAACTCTTCATGCTGAATGCTTTTAATTTCTATGTTTGTTTGATAAGGTCTTTATTAATGGCACAATAAATTGATTACAATAAATAAATAAATAAATGGACAGGTCATTGGGGGATGAGGACCACCAAACCTCAACAGAGATTTCACGCGGGATAGTCACCGATATATTGCATGTTTCAGTGACTGTTTCGTAGTAAAGAGTCATAGCACAATAGTTAGTGTACTAGATTCACGAACATTCCAGGCACTTTACAGACAGGAGGTCATCGTCAAATTTCTGGGTCTGCTAGTTTCTAGGAAAGATTAATTTTACTTAAGCCTGAACTTATTGATACTTCATATTTAAATGGAATAAGATGTCAGAAAGCAAAGACTTCTTACAAGGACAGTGTTTTATCATAAGGGCTTTTATTTAACTGCACATTTCTTTAGTGAAACATTGATGTCATGCCTTTCCATCCTTCCCATTCTTTTTCCCCACCTTCCTTGGGTATTTCCTCACACATTGTGTAATGTATGGAACATTCAATCTAGGGTGGTGGTTGGGAGTCACTGTTGGATTATTATGTGAGGAGGCATTAACACAATTTAAATAAAGGCACCATATTATACAGTGGACTAATGTGACAGGACAACTAATATAAGAATAATGGTAAGGAAGAAATTGAAGACTAGAAACTTAAGGTGTATATGATGGTGCAGTGCACAGCAAGCCAGTTTTAACCATTGTCATGGGCCACCTTATAGGTTACAGCATTATTTTTCTAGTTGTCTTTAGGCCTTTACCTAAAATGTTCCTTTTTCCTCTTTCAGCTACTCTCTTATGTTAAGAATGTCCATTTCTTTGATTCGGTTGGCGAGGATGTGTTTTTCGACGAGAACGGCGACTCTCCAGTCGCATATGACATTGAAAACTGGCAGGTGACCTCATCTGGCATGGGCAAATCAGTGAACGTCGGCCTCTATGATTCCCGCTTCAGCTCCCAACAGAGACTCACATTGAACATGAGTGCTATCCAATGGGGCAAGGATTATTCTCAGGTTTGAAAAGTGATTGTGTAAAGGTGTTGTAGAAATATTTCCCTGGACATCTGCAATTTGTATCATGTAAAATTCATCCTTTCACTTAGGCCAGAGGTTTTCAACCTTTTCTGTAATAGGAGCTACTTATGTTTTGTGACAATCATGGCAAGATACTGGAGGGGAGCAAGCACCTAAGAGGGGCTGTGGGGTGGGGGGGGGGGGGGGAAAAGAAAAAAAATTGAAGTTTTTGTTGGATTTTGATGGAAAAATAAGTTGGAAAAATGCATGTTTTTTTGAGCTATTATTGAGTTATATATATGTTTATCGGGGTCTTAGAGTGATTTCTTTCAACGTGAATGGACTGAATAATAAAAAAAAATGCGAGCAATTGAGCACTGGGTTAAGTCAGAACGACCAGCTGTTGTATTGCTTCAAGAAACTCATATATCTGCGGCTAAAATCAACTCTTTTTCTATGTTTAAAACCTAGTCGGAATATAGAGGTTTTTCATGTGCCCAAGAGTCTTAAAGTGGGGTTGCTATCTTTCTTAATCAGAATTTAGATGTAGAAATTGTACAGTATGAAGATGGGGGGACAGGACGGTGGTGTTGGGTTACGTGCCTAATAAAAGGTAGGAAAAGACCAATTACATTTGTTAGTTTCTATGCCCCCGTGGAAGACTGCGCCCCAATCTATGACGAGTTATTTCAAAGTCAGGGGGGACATAGTGATAGGTGGGGATTTCAATATCCTTATAGATTTAAAATTAGATTCCACCAGCAGGCCAATAATACAATCTAAACCAAAATCAAGAAGATCCATTATGCAGAATATATCTTTACTGGATCTTTGTGACCCGTGGCGTGTTAAATTTCCACAGAAAAAAGAATTTACGTGTTGGTCTGGGAGACATAAATCCTCATCGCGATTAGATTTCTTTCCAGCTTCAAGATTATTAAAATTTTCCTATCAAAAATGCTTCCATAATTGTTTTTCAGACCACGCAATGCTGATAATTGAATTTGAAGTAGGTGAAGAGATGAAATCATTTAAAAGATGGATATTTAATAAAATGCACTTGCAGGACAGTAACTGGGTTTCTTTTCAAGAATTAGAAATCTCTGAGTTTATAGATCGCAATCTACAGACAGCCCCACTTCATATTGTTTGGGACTCACTAAAAGCTTTTATTTGTGGGATTATAATTAGTAAAGATGCAGAAGAATGGCGCATTATTAAACAAACTAAGACCTTACTCTATCAAAAAATCCACTCACTTACTCTGCGGCGTCAAGTGAACCCCTCGAGTGATGTGCAAAAAGAATTAAATGAGGTTAAACGTGAACTTAACACGCTCCTTTTTTCTCAGAGTGAACAGCAATTCTTAATAAAATCTCAGAGGGTTTACGAGGAGAGTAATTTCTCCGGGAAGCTCCTTGCCCGGCAGGCAAAAGAGCAAGCCGCCACAAAATTAATCCATTCTTTAAAATGCCCTGTCACTCAAGTTGAAGTTTCACAGACGGATGCTATTGGTACCATTATGTTGTCCCACTATAAACAGATATATAGTCAGCAGCAAATTATAGACCACTCTAAGCTCTCAAATTTTTTAACCAGGTATAATATGCCCTCCCTAGCACAGATAGATAGTGATTCAATGCAACGGTTATTTACCAAACCAGAAGAAGAACTAGTGGTTAAAAATGTACCAATTGGTAAAGCTTGTGGCCCGGATGGCTTTCCGGCTGAATTTTTTAAGAGTTTTTTCTCTCCACTCTCTGATTTATTATTGCAATTATTCAACCATATGTTAATGGGTGGTCAAGTTTCGGATTCTTTTGGGAGGGGACCGTTGTTAGTTTTCCTAAGAAAGGTAAAGATTCAAAAGACCCTAACTCGTACCGACCTATTACATTACTCAATACTAACTATAAGATCCTTACGAAATTACTAGCAATACGTTTTAATTCAATTGCAACAGATCTTATCCACCCAGATCAGAATGGTTTTGTGGCAGGCCGGCAATTAGCAACTAATACCCATTTTCTTACAGAAGCGTTAAATTATTTTCAAGTTAAAAAAGTCCCGGCTTTAATTTTATTATTAGATGCGGAGAAGGCTTTTGATTTAGTAGTTTGGTAAACTTTATTTGTTATTTTAAAACACTTTGGTATCCCTTCACAAATTATTAGTTTAATCCAAAATTTATACACGGGTGCCAGAGCAAATATAATTATAAATTCTGTTATGGTGGGCGCAGTTTCGGTCGAACGGGGCACCAGACAGGGTTGCCCCCTATCCCCTATCCTTTTTGCTTTTTTTATTGAACCGCTAGCCATTGCTATCTGTGAATCTGTAAATATCCCTCCACCTATTACATCTATGGCAAAAATTAAACTCTATGCCGATGACATCATGTTGATAACTAAGATGGATATCCAACCTCAAACCGCTGTTTTGCAGCTCCTTGAAGAATTCGAGGCTTTAGGAGGATACCGAATTAACAAAAAAACCCTGAAATTTTAGTATGTGGTGGAGGGGAGGTGGTTTTACATGCGGACTTAGCTGGTTGTATCAATCCAAGACCAAAACGATATTTAGGGGTTATGTTTTCCACCTTGGTATCTGAGTTATTTACGTTGAATTTTGACCCACTTGTACGAAAATTTCAATCCTTATTTACTAGATGGGGCTCACTACCACTCTCTATTATGGGACGGGTGGCACTGATAAAGATGTCTGTTCTACCACTATTCAATTTTTTATTTTCAGCTGTCCCATGCTCTCTACCCAGTAGTCTTTTTTCCAAAGTAGAATCCCTATTTTCGAATTTCATATGGGCTAAAAAACGCCCCAGGATAGCAATAAAGATACTTTAGGTAGATACTGAACTGGGAGGCCTATCTCTCCCCAATCTCAGAGATTATCATAGTGCATATTTTGCTCAGTATTTAGAACGATTTAAATCAGAAAGACAGAATCCAAATTTTTTAATGAATTTTTTCTTTGACAAAATTAGTCAAGAGGCTCAAACCCCTGTTCCTTTGCACATCCCTAAATCGCAAAAACTTACTCGATATAAAATAATGTATTGGTTCTTTAAACGTCGGGACACTCTCCTGAAAAAATATTCTCTTCCGCAGTTCAATTCTAGAACTCCTCTAAGGAATGCTCTCATTTTTATGAGTTTGAAAATCAGATCTGATATTGTTTGTCAATGGGAGCGAGCTGGGTTTAGTACTTTATTTGACTTTATAAGAGAAGGGACTTGGCTGGCACCAAGAGAAATGCAACAATTAATCCCAGGGAAGTTTATCTTATTTAACTCATATGTTTCGATTTTTAAAGTTCTGGGACAAGTGGAAGTAAGAATGATTGATTCTCCTTGTCAGCTGTGGGATGATCTATTTCTGATTTCTCAGAATAAGAAACCAGGAGCATGGAAACGTTATTTAGCTCAATACACTGATTTAGACCTTAGTACAAGAGCCATTAAAAAATGGCAAGAACAAGAAAATCATGCTCTTACTATGAATACCTGGAAGTGTATAAACAAATTGAATCTTAGTGTTCTTCGTGGATCTAATTGGAGGAGAATGATCTTTTTTACTAAATGGCTTCTTTATCAAACTCCTGCTGTTATCTCAAAAATGTCTACGAATGTTAGTGCTGTCTGTTTTAGATGTAAGCAACATAGTCCAGCTAATTGGTCCCACATTACAGTTCACTGTACTAAAATCGTCCCTTTTTGGACTGAGATATTCGAATACTTACAAACATTTTGTGGGATTCAGATTGATTATAATGTTAAATTAATACTTTATGGATATGATAGTGATCTCGGCTTGCTTGGACAGTCAGTTAAATTATTATTTATTGTGATGGCAGTTGCGAGGTCCTTGGTTCTACAGAATTGGAAATCATCTCAAGCTCCTTTGTTTAATATCTGGCTTCAGAAAATGAGAAATGTTGGAACAAGCGAATTTTGTTATGCAAAGCGAATTGGGGGGATAAGGAAATTTGATAAAATTTGGAAATCATTCTTTGAGTAATTTTGGAAACTGTATTATGTAAACTGATTTTGAATTGTTTGGATGTCAATATATGCATTTTCTTTACTAGTTGAAACTTGAAACAAAAACTTCAATAATAAAATGTGTTAAAAACAAAATCATGGCAAGATACTAACATTATCAGTATTGTAATAGCAACAATATTATACAAGATTACATTTGTGACCTCCCTACACAGTTATCTGCAGTGATCACCTAAGTACACTATTCAGGGTTGCCCACTGTTCAAATCAAATCAAAAGTTTCTTTATTCGGAGTTTCAAATTTAGAAATCCATAAAAGCAATACATAATAATTTCTTTCTTTCAAATATTTGAGAAAAATTATGCAATACAAAACATTTTCATAAAAATCGTTTTCACTATTCTTTAGGAGTACACTAGTTAAAAGGTAATTACTCACAGTTCATTTTAGGGTGCTCTTATCAAACGGAAGTTACTTTACAGATTTTTCCTGTGTCTAAATATGCATTTGAGAAAGTTTAGTATGTGATAACAGGTAATTTCTGTGTCTAGGAGCTGAAGGCACAACATAGCAGGATGACATTGTCTGAGACCCCAAGACTTTAGCAAAGATAATAACCACAGTTTTCGATGTTCACTATAAAATTTGCAGAACATAACTACATGTAAAGTGGATTGTGCAGACTTTTCGTCACAAGGACAAGGGGGTAGATTTGGATCCCATGCATTCATTACTGGGAATGCTGTTAATCTATGGAATAGGTTTAATCTAAACCTTGTCAGGAGGAAACGATCAAAAGTACTGATTTCGAGATTTAGGTAAGGCTGAATGTGAAAAGTGGATTGTACCATTTTAGCATGTTGAACAGATGGTTTGCCTGCTTCAGAAAGAAGCCTTAAATTGTCCAAATGTCCCAGGGCCAGAACTTTTAACTCATTTTTCGAGAGTTCACTGATCTTTTCAGGGGTGGAATAGTATTTCTCTAACCCTAGGTCAATAACAAAGTTCTTAATGTAGGCTAGCCATTTTATTCTTTGAGCATTGTCTAGTGTCATGGCATCTGTTACTATTAGCTTAGTGAGAGCGTTTTTTTCCGAGGTCCAGATGCGGCGCCATAAAAGTAAAGGTTGTATTCTTGCTAGATCCTCAATGTATGGGACGCCTAGTTCAACATGGCATGCGTACGTTGAGGATCGCTTTGGGGCCATCAGGAGGAACCTCAGAAAAGCGTTCTCTGCAATCTGTAGGGCTGAAACATCTGTGTGTCCCCATACGCCAGCCCCATATAGAGCTGTTGACTGGCATTTGGCTCTATATATTGCTAATAGTTCCAGAGGTGGTCGTTTTCCCAATTTTTGCGAGAAGGACACCAGAGCTGCTATGGCTCTCTTAAAGCAGTGTTTCCTTGCTTCTACTGCCACTTTCCAGGACAATTTCTCATCTATTGTAATGCCCAAGTAACAGTATTCAGATGTGAACTCTATTTTTTGGTTTTTGAGAGTTAGATCTTTAGGGTGGTTCCTCCCTGTGCCTGCCGTCATCACGAAAGTCTTTGATACATTTATGTGGAGGTCAAGGCTGCCCATAAATAGGGAGTATCTGGTAAGTACCTTCTGGAGTTCGCGAGGAGTCCGTGCCAGCAGGACGGTGTCATCCGCATAGAGTAGAGCGGGAATCGGGCGATGTTTTGCCTGTGGGAGGTCCTGGGCACCCTTCAAAAGCTCAACCTCCAAGTTGTTAGTATAGAGGGAGAATAGGAAAGGTGCCAAGACACATCCTTGTCTGACTCCACGCTCCACGCTAAATGACGCCGACAGCTCGCCCTTTGTACCAAAACGGACTCTGGCAGAAGGTTTCGAATACAGTTCTCTCAGAAAATTCAGGAGTGGCAATTCTACCCCCATTTGTGAGAGCACGTGCCATAATTTTGTGTGTGAAACACAATCAAACGCGGCAGATAAGTCCACGTAGACCATGTAGAGTTTATCTTGTTTTGCGTGTAGGTATTTCCCCATGATGATAGAAAGATTTAGAGCCTGTTCCACTGTTCCAAAGCCTTCCCGGAACCCGAATTGCAACTCGGACAGAATGCCTCTCTCTTCCACCCACTGCTGAAGTCGGTCCAAGATCACCCTACCTGCTATCTTTCCCAACGAGTCCAGCAAGGATATTGGACGATAGCAGGCAGGGTCCTGGTGATTGCCCTTTTTAAAGATCGGAACCATCACGGACCTTGTCCATGACTGCAGAATTCCTTTCCTTGCAGCTGCCGTGCATACCCTAGTGATAATAGGGGCACAAAGGTCTGTGTTGTGCTTGAAAAAATCTACCGGGACTCCATCCAGCCCTGGAGCTTTTCCGTTTTTACTTGATTTCAGGGCCAGGAGGACCTCGGAGATTTCAAAGTCTATTTGGATTGGGTAGTTTAGAGCTGGCAAATTTTCTCCTTCTGGTTTTTGGTCTGTTGTTTGGTTTTGAAATATTTTGGAGAAATGCGATAACCAGGCTGCCTCATCTATGGCGACTTCAATGTTTGGGGTTTTATCGTCTACCAGAAATGGAGCTCTCACTGCTCTCCAGAAAGCTTCACTATTTTTTTGTTGGGCACTAGAGTGAAGTTCATCCCACAAAGCTTGCTTTTGCTCCGCCTTTCTCTTTTTCCGTATTGCGAGATATTCCTTTCTCAATATGGCTATTTGATGGGGGTCTCTATCATTCTTGTTAAGTGCTATCTTGAGCTTAGTTTGAGCCTGGGTGCAGTCGTGACTAAACCAACCTTTATGGGGAGGACCAGTTTTTAGCTTTGCTGTAAGTAGGGCTTTAATTTTTTCCATGATTTGTGAGAAGTTACTAAGGATTTCCTCATCTCCTGTCATTTCATCTAGGCATTCCTTAATCTGAGGATATACTGATGTTATCAGCTCTATAGTGAGTGCCCCAGGATTTATCTTCCCCCACTTTATTGTATATCCATTTAGTTGGCCTAGGTTTATGTTATCCTGGCTCAGAGCTTTAGCTATTGTCAGGGGTAAGGATTGTTGATGGATTAGGTCCAATCTCAGTTTGAGCGCTGAGTGGTCACTTAGGGTGTTTGGTATACCTTTGAAGTGTTTCACTCTTGGTTGAAGACCAGCCGATATTATTATATAGTCGACCGTTGTGTTAAAACCCCTTCCCAAATAGGTCGGTTCTAGGCGTTTGGTGCTGTCATTCAGAGTATTTGCTATTTGGAGATCAAGATCTGATATAAGATCATTCATTGTTCCACCAATTTTGTTATGGGAGAAATGAGTAAGGGGGTTGCCTCCCTCTGCCACCATCTCTGGACATTTATTTCCTGTGTGGTTACAGTAGTGTAAATTAAAGTCCCCAACCCATATTAGAAATACGGGGCCCTTTGCTCCTCTTTTCTGCCTTAGGGAGGTTAGTTTCTCATATAGTTATCCCAATACTCTCTGGAGCTGCCGTTCCTCAAGATTGTTATAGAAATTAATCAAGAGAACTGTCTCATTCTTGGGTAGTGAGAGACAAATAATCTGAAAATTGTGATCCAGTTCGATGGTAGTTATTTTTATTTGTTGAATGGTATTAGCTATATGGATATTTAATCCTCCCTTTGGCCTACCCTTTTGGCCCACCAAAGCAGGAGAAAAATACGTCTTGTAACCCTGTAAGTGGAGTTCTGTTGGCGACCATGTCTCTTGTATGCAGACTATTTGATGTCTACACACAAGGTGCATGATGCTCCCATCTTCAATTTTTTACCGCAATCCCGCGGAGTTCCAGGAAACTATAGTCAGAGAATCACTCACAGAATCACTCACAGGGGTATTATCAGTTTGGGAGTTATGCAAGATGTCTGGGTTATCTGGAATTGGGGAGTCAGGATCTTCTGACTGTGGTGGTCAGTCCACTGACTCTAAGCCACTGTACATGTTCATTAATGGTATTCCATTCCAACCCTCCCATTGAGATTGTTCTCTATAATATTTCCGCTGTTCTTGTCCCCTCCACTCTTCCCTTTCTCTTCCCCGATACCGGGGGCCCACAGAGTACCAGGGTCCATCACTTTGGGAGTGATCATTCGAAAATCTCGGCGGATAGAAAAAGGAAAGGCGCTTTGTGCCAATCCCCCCGTTTAAACTAGTCTCCTCCCCTACGCAGATATATTCCACTATTCTAGGCTCTTTAAATGTAATTAAGATACAATCGCCCTGTGTAGTCTTTCTTCCCTGACCAACCCAAGGGGCTCTTCTAACCATCAGAATTCTCGTTGAGCAATACGGAGGGGGTGGGCGGTTTATACTAAGCCAATGCTGGATCTTGTTTTTTAGCGACCAGTTTGGTTCGGATTTTTGGTCCCCCAATTCTGGGACGCCAGTTAAGATGACAACAAATGGACTTGCTTCTGGTGGAAGAGTTACTGGGCGTATTTCACTCGGTTGGTTTCTCTCACTGTCTCTATTTATTTGAGTTTGTTTTGCTTTGGTAGCTGTACCAATTGTGTCGCAAGGGGTATTAGTTTTTACAGTTGATGTGTTTGCAGGTATATTATCTATTCCCTTTTTCTTAGGCACTGTCGTACTAGTAGGCTTTGGTGCTACTGTCGGTGTGGGGGTCGAATTTTTAACTTGGGACACAGAGGTTAGGGTAGACGGCTTAGCCGTCAGTGGTTTTTGTGTTTTTTGTGCCTCTTGAATACGGTTGAAGTTCTGTTTTGGTTTCATCAGGGCTGAAAGTTCAGCTAGCACTTTTTCTAGATTTGCCAGTCTAGTTTGTATTGGTGTGAGGGTTTTTTGTAAAAGATCTTTTATTTTTACTAATCGATCTATATTACTTTCTTGATCTGCCTCATATATTGATGGAGCGTTAGGTATTGTTTCTGAATTTGTGGGAGGTGAAAGATCTATTTGGGGTAGAACATCATGTGAGTGATGTATCACCGCAATGTGACTATTTTGGTTTTCCAGCAAAGGGGGGCTACGTATATTCTCTATTGTGTCAGTTATAGGCAGTGGTTGTTTAGGTGTTTGTGTCTTGTTTGGCGCTACCTGTTTCTTCTTTTTTATAGCTCCTTCCCTCCTCCCTCTTGCCTGTCTTACCTCTTCGGGGGTGGGGTGCGGGACTAGGTCTGGGGTTTTTTCTAAATCTGATGTTAGTTGGGATTCTGAAAGTTGCGATAATTGCGAGACCGAAAGGTCAACTATGTTTGGAAGGCTCTGCCTCTTGTTTCCGCCCTCACTATGTTTTTGGTCCTTGTGAGAGAGCGGTGTTCTTACGTTTGCCAGGTGACCCATAGATGATCTTCTAGCCTCTAGTAAGTCTTGGGATACCCTTCGTTCTATAATTGAGATACTTTGATCTATGAAGGAGTTTGCCCTCGTTATAAAGCTATCTATGGGGCCAGTAAGTTGCCCTTTTTTTGCCGCAGTCTTACTTCTGGTTCCTCTAGGGGACATAGTTCTGGGTTTGAATATGTTTTTAAAGTCTATATTATCACAGACGTTAGGGAGTGGCCCGGCCCGGCCCTAATCGGCCTCTAACGGCCTTAAACGGCCCGCTCTTTGCCCGGTCTTCGCGCGCGTCTCGCGTTCGCGTCAGTAGACTGGGCTAAATTAGTGGAGGGGGCGGGGATCAATCAGCAGAAGGCGTGGCACTGGGAGGGGGCGCGGCTCAACCGGGAAGAGGAACCAGCTGGTGTTGGTAAGTGGAATGCTGGTCCTCGCAGTCCCAGGTGTTGCGCCTCTCACCTCCTCTGCGGCCACGAAGACGGTCTGTTCTTGGCACGGGTTACTATGGCAGCTTGTGAGTTTGTAGAGCTACTCCTGTAGCGAAGGGCAGTGACAGATAATCTGAAATCACCTCTAGCGAGTGGCACCCGCGAAGCGGGGGCCGCGAGAGGTTAAATGCGGTCAATCAGCAGAAGGCGTGGCACTGGGAGGGGGCGCAGCTCAACCAGGAAGAGGAACCAGCTGGTGTTGGTAAGTGGAATGCTGGCCTCGCAGTCCCAGGCGCCGCGCCTCTCACCTCCTCTGCGGCCACGAAGATGGTCTGTTCTTGGCACGGGTTACTGTGGCAGCTTGTGAGTTTGTAGAGCTACTCCTGTAGCGAAGGGCAGTGACAGGCAATCCGAAATCACCTCTAGCGAGCGGCTCCCGCGAAGCGGGGGCCGCGAGAGGTTAAATGCGGTCAATCAGCAGAAGGCGTGGCACTGGGAGGGGGCGCGGCTCAACCGGGAAGAGGAACCAGCTGGTGTTGGTAAGTGGAATGCTGGTCCTCGCAGTCCCAGGCGTCGCGCCTCTCACCTCCTCTGCGGCCACGAAGATGATCTGTTCTAGGCACGGGTTACTGTGGCAGCTTGTGAGTTTGTAGAGCTACTCCTGTTGCGAAGGGCAGTGACAGGCAATCCGAAATCACCTCTAGCGAGCGGCGCCCGCGAAGCGGGGGCCGCGAGAGGTTAAATGCGGTCAATCAGCAGAAGGCGTGGCACTGGGAGGGGGCGCGGCTCAACCGGGAAGAGGAACCAACTGGTGTTGGTAAGTGGAATGCTGGTCCTCGCAGTCCAGGCGCCGCGCCTCTGACCTCCTCTGCGGCCACGAAGATGGTCTGTTCTTGGCACGGGTTACTGTGGCAGCTTGTGAGTTTGTAGAGCTACTCCTGTAGCGAAGGGCAGTGACAGGCAATCCGAAATCACCTCTAGCGAGCGGCACCCGCGAAGCGGGGGCCTGCGAGAGGTTAAATGCGGTCAATCAGCAGAAGGCGTGGCACTGGGAGGGGGTGCGTCTCAACCGGGAAGAGGAACCAGCTGGTGTTGGTAAGTGGAATGCTGGTCCTCGCAGTCCCAGGCGCCGCGCCTCTCACCTCCTCTGCGGCCACGAAGATGGTCTGTTCTTGGCACGGGTTACTGTGGCAGCTTGTGAGTTTGTAGAGCTACTCCTGTAGCGAAGGGCAGTGACAGGCAATCCGAAATCACCTCTAGCGAGCGGCTATGTTATGTAAAAATACAAAAGCTTTATTAATTTGCAAAGCCTTTGCATGAGTAAATGAGTAATAAAAAACAGCCCTAGCTGCACTGCACCAAGGTAGAAATAAGTTGCAGCAACGCCACATGATTTAGCATTTAAAGATCATCTTTAAATACAAAATAATCTGTATGTTTGTAAGAACACATTCATCCTGCTACAATCACATTTACTTTTAACCAAGTCAATGATTTGAATTGTTAAATTGGAAATTCAGCTATTTTTCTCCAAACATCAGCTTATGAGTCCTAAAACACTACACATTTTCATCTTGAATACACGCTTCTCAATGTCAACTTGCATTAATTCAAACAAGCAAACACTTCTAATTTAGTATGCTGAACTGCACACACAAAAAGCTATTTACAGGTAGCTGAAGAGCTATCAGTAGCTCACTGCCACTCGCTGGAAAAGCCTGCCTTAGACTGACTTATTTTGTGCATCTTCACTTCTTCACAGTAGGTTGGAAAAGGGAAAACCTGTGCCTCATACTTCAAGAATATTTGTAAATAATAGGACAGAGCTCAGGATACATCATCCAGAATAATTCCTCTGTTCAAGACCAAAACGATCCTGTTCTCAGACAGTGGGAAAGGAAGTCAATGGTTTGAAAGATATTGCAAGTAGGACATGAATTGCATGAGAGATCTTAGTTGAAGAGAACGAGAGACAAAAGAAGATAGAATGAACAAGACAGCAATCAGGGGACAAAAGAGCAAGATTAAAGAGAGACAAACATGAGGTGAGAGGGATAAAAGGACACGCGAGCTGCAGAAAAGACAATCACAAACCTGGGCATCACAAAAGATGACTCACTTAGCATGCATCCCCAATCAATTAAAGTTGCAACAACCTGCTTCACGATTCTCATATGGTTAAGGAAAATCTGCTGGATGTTTCCAGAATCCACCAGAAAAACCATAGTCAATGCCTTAATAACATCTAGACTTGATTATGGAAATATCCTTTACTTGGGGTCGAACAAATCAGTAGTCCATAGCCTACAAATGGTACAACATGCTGCTGTCAGACATCTATGTGGAGTCCCTAAGTCCACTTCTATTTAGACCTACAGATGCAAGCTGCACTGGCTTAAAATTGAAAACAGAATGAAATTCAAGGCACTGAGTTATATGCACAAAATTAAATCCTGTTGTGCTCCTCGCTATCTTCAGTCCTTGGTCAGTCCTTACCTTCCCTCACGAAATCTCCGATCTGCCACCCAAGGGAGGTTTATGGTCCCTAAATTCAAACTAGCCCAGATGGACGGCAAATCCTTTTCCTATCTTGGTCCCTCAATCTGGAACTCTCTACCCACAACACTCCGAAATGAGGTTAATTACACACAGTTTCGCAAGTCATTAAAAATTTGGCTTTTCGATCAGTAAACTGACCTTCCATCTGGCTCTTAGTCCTGTCTCGTCCTATGCGCCGGGAAACCCTTTTTCGGTATCTGTTGCGCACTATGAATTTAAAAACTAACTAACTAACTAACTTGTGTTTTGCCTATGCTTTTCTGTCACCAATATTGCTTTTCCCAATTACTGTAATATAATTATGTGTTGGCAAAGCCAATATCAGGGTCTGCCTACCTAGAATGTGTTTTCCTACACTTTCAATGGCAACACAAATTAAAACATAATTTGTGACTGGCAGTGTGTTGCGGCTGGAGCATGTGTACCTAAGGAGTCCATTTGAAAATAGATAGGCAAAAGGAATATTTACCCCAGCTTCATAGCTCCACTAAATCCCTCCAAATGCTCTATGCACTCAAACCATAATACTCCAGATGAGAACACATAGAACACAAGTAAGCTCTGCACCTCATTTAAGAGTAATAAAAGGTAGACAATTCACATTCATAAAATACCTTACACAATAATACACTTCCTTCCCCTTAAATATTTTCCAAAAATAAGTTTATAACCAAGAATATGATAATATTGAACATGGATACAAATCCAATATACAATAGATAAGATTCATACCATATTCAAGAAATGTAGTACTGAAAGATCAACAAAGAAGATTGCAATTGAATTGAAAGAATACTCAATGCTATTGTATCCCACAATATTTGGTTTTCTAAATGTATTTTTGAAAATTGTGTAATGGGTTTTTATGGTTTTAAATGGTCACCACTCATACTGATACTGGTCAAGCTTTGTTTTGTGCCATGAATGGGCGGTATCTTTGCAGTGAGTCTACATGATGGAAACGTTTGGTATATGAGACACTTTGATCCTTGTAAGGGGTATGATGAGGTGAAGAGTAATACCTATAAGGGGATGAAAAGGTGATTGAGTATGTGTGACTGGAAAGTAGCAGACGAACGAATCCTGATTTGGGCAGCTCAGGACCAATTGCACAAGCACATATTGAATGTCATAGTGGCAGTAATGCGGATGATGCTAAAGAAGTGTGTGAAAAGGGTGGTGGAGATTGTGGAAACATATTTCATGCTCAATATTTTCATGAAGAGAAATGTGTGTAATTTAAATACACTGTTATGCACAGATTCACTGGAAGCAAAATAGACCAATTATTCCCTTTAATGTAAAGATTTAGACAGCATTGCATTAACTGATAGTTTTACTATTCCACGGTTGGCCCAGGAATAATGATGCTTCATGTTGTACATTGAACATTTTAGCAAATGCAACCTTTTTTTCAAATGAAGCAAATATTCTTTTTTTTGTGTGAAAAGAGTACGTATTTGTGGATATGAATAATATCTCCCCTCTAAGTCCACGTAGTGCTTTCCTGGAGAAAAGTTTGGACACCAACATGTAAGTTAAGTTTCTGATAAAACCAAATATTTGTTTTCTAATGACCTTATCACAATTGACTTGTCTTAGACTAAATTGTAAGCATACTAGACCATAATGTTCATGTTTTTAACTCACTGCTCCAACTAACAATTTTCTAGAGTGAGCCCTGGTCAGTTAAAATGACAATTGTCTTTTACATTGCTGCTTTGTTGACAACTATTTTGCTATAAATACTATTTGGGCGTGTTGTATTTACTTGTTGCCAAGATTATGAAGAAGAAACAAAGATTACAGAAGAAGGAGGTGTGTTATGCCCAGACTCCTATTGGAATTGGGTAACCATGGTAAGAAAATTAGGAAGTTCAGTAGGAACATCAAGTTACCACAGAAGCCACAAGCCACTGTATTCTTTGTTCTTTTCTATATTTGTTTCTTACTGTTCTTAGGCAATAATTTTGTCAAATCTTTAAACTGCACCATTGCCCCAAGGATATCATATTAACACAACCTTTTGTTGTTTTCAGATAATGCTCTATTTTTTCAGATTTCTGCTGGATGCCTATATCCATTAGTACACAATCATTAATCACCCCAAGATCGCCGCCTCGTGTTGGGTCCGGATGATTGCACATTGTTGTCCTGGAAGAGTCTTTGAAGTATCACGAGATATGTGGCTCCTCCCCTGGACTACAGTGCGCATGGGCATCCTCTCCATCCTCAGATTGTTTTTCGCCATTGTGGCAGAGATGGAGTGTAATACAGTGAGTGATGTCCATGCTAGATAGAAATTCTGAATGCTACAGCTGCTACAGGCGCCGGGGAGGAGGGTGGGCGATATGAATGTCAGCAGCCCTACATGCCAAGAACAGATGCATACTGGTAAGTATCATATTCTGTTCGAGGTATGTGGGCTGCAGAATTCATATCTGTGCATAGATTACATAGCAGTCCCTCCTGTTAGCGGCGGCTGCCCGTGCCAGCTGCAGCAGTCTGAAAAAGAGTTCTGAGAACAGCCTGTCCTACAGCTGCCTGCTGTTTAGAATGCACATCTACGCAGTAGTGTTTCGTAAATGTATGTGTAGTGGACCAAGTGGCTGCCTTACATATCTCTTCTAAAGGAATACTCCCCAGGAAAGCCATGGACGCTCCTATCTTACGTTTGGAGTGTGCTCGTGGTGGAATGGTTAGTGTGCGTTTAGCCTTAGCATAGCAAATCTGTATACATTTAACGATCCACCGGGCTATCCCTGCTTTGGAAATGGGGTTGCCTTTGTGTTGTGGAGAAAAGGCAACAAAAAGCTGTTTTGTTTTTCTGAAATCCTTTCGATATAGTACATTAGAGCCCTTTTGACATCTAACATGTGTAGGGATCTCTCCGCGACATTTTCCGGATTAGGAAAGAAAACTGGCAGTTCTATGGTCTGGTTCATGTGGAACTGCGAAATCATATTAGGCATAAATGTAGGGTTGGTGCGTAATACCACCCTATTTGCGTGGACCTGGATGAATGGCTCTTGAATGGTTAGTGCCTGGAGTTCACTAACTCTCCTCAGCGAGGTAATGGCCACTAGGAAAGCAACTTTCCAGGTCAGAAATTGAATCTTACAAGAGTGTAGAGGTTCAAAAGGCGGTCCCTTCAATCTGGTGAGGACCACATTCAGGTTCCAGACTGGTGACGGTGGGTGTCTGGGAGAGATCACTCTTAAGTCCTTCCAGAAAAGCTTTAATGGCAGGCACTCTGAACAATGAGAGGTGCTGCTTGTTCTGAAGATAGGCTGCTATGGCGTATAAATGTATACAAATGGAACTGTACGCTAGATTACATCTGTATAAATGCAACAAATAACAGATAATGTCTTGAATAGATGGAATTGAAGACATTGTCACCATTGTCAAAACCACCAGCTATTGCAAGAGGGGTTACCTGGGTTTTTGGCCCCGTGCTAGACGGCCATCTAGGGAAACCTACCAAACCCACGCATTTCTGAAAAGTAGACACCCGGGGGCTTCCAAGGAGGTATGGCCTGCGTGGATCCTCCAACGTTCCTTTACCCAGAATCCCTTGCAAATCTCGATTATAGCTGAAAAAAATCAAATTTGCACACATTTTTGTGTGTGAAAGCGTGGCATCACTGGGCTAACACAAATTACCTCCCACCCAGCGTTTCCCCAGGTCTCCCGATAAAAATGGTACCTCACTTGCGTGGGTAGGCATAGTGGCTGCAATAGGAAAAGGCCCAATTCATACGGTGGAGACTTAAAAATTACCTTTAGCAAAACTATCTTATTTTTTGAGGGGGTCACCTGAGCTTTTGGCCCGGGGCTTGGCGGGCATCTTTGGGAACTACCAAACCCAAACAGTTCTGAAAACTAGACACCCGGGGGAGTCCAGGGAGGTATGGCATACGTGGGTCTCTCAATGTTTTTCTACCCAGAAATCCCTGCAAACCTTACATTTAGGTTTAAAAAACCACTTTTCCATACATTTTTGGGTAGGATCTCCCTGCGGACACAAATGTCCTACCACCCAGCGTTCCCCTTGATCTCCTGAGTAAAGTGATACCTCACTTGTGTGGGTGGGCCAAAGGTCTGTGACTAAGGTGGGGGGCTTAATTTGTCAAACCTAAGTACTACATTTTTTAAAAATTCATTTTTAGCCTGTTCTGTTTAGGGGCACCCACACAAGTGAGGTATCATTTTACTCGGGAGAACAAGGGGAACGCTGGGTGGTAAGACATTTTTGCCGGCACGGAGATCCCACGCAAAAAGTTTTGAAAAGTGATTTTTTTACACATTTTAAAGTTTGCTAGGAATTCTGGGTAGGAAAACATTGGGGGACCCATGCATGCCATACCTCCCTGGACTCCCCCGGGTGTCTAGTTTTCAGAACTGTTTGGGTTTGGTAGTTTCCAAAGATGGCTGCAGAGCCCCGGGCCAAAAACTCAGGTGCCCCCCCCCAAAAAATCAAGATAGTTATGCAAAAGGGTATTTTATATTCACCACCGTACGATTTGGACCTTTTCCTGTTGCAGCCACTATGCCTACTCACGCAAGTGTGGCACCATTTTTTTTGGGAGACCCCGGGGAACGCTGGGTGGGTGGAAATTTGTTTATCCACTCAGATTCCAGAGCTTTCCACCACAGAAATGTGAGGAAAATGCGTTTTTTTTTGTCAATTTCATAGCTTTGCACAGAATTCTGGGTAACAGAACCTGGTGGTAGGCAGTCGAGTCACCCCATCCTAAATTCCCCTGGGTGTCTAGTTTTTAAAAATGTATAGGTTTGCTAGGTTTCCCTAGGTGCCGGCAGAGCTAGGGTTCAAAAATAAAAGGTTGTCTTTTTGTCCAAAAAGGGCACGATTTCACTGTGAAATTGAGGTGCGACCACGTTGCGTTTTGCGCTGTTTCCTGTCGCAGCCACTAGGCAGACCCAGGCAAGTGAGGTACTATTTTTTTCGGGAGACCCGGGGGAACACTGGGTGAGTAGAAATGTGTTGATCCACGCAGATTCCAGAACTTTCCACCACAGAAATGTGAGGAAAATGCATTTTTTTGGTCACTTTCTTAGTTTTGCAAGGGATTCTGGGTAACAGAACCTGGTGGTAGGCAGTCGAGTCACCCCATCCTGATTTTCCCTGGGTGTCTAGTTTTCAAAAATGTATAGGTTTGCTAGGTTTCCCTAGGTGCCGGCAGTGCTAGGGTTCAAAAACAAAAGGTAGTCTTTTTGTCCAAAAAGGGCAGGATTTCACTGCGAAATTGTGGTGCGACCACGTTGCGGTTTGCGCTGTTTACTGTCGCAGCCACTAGGCAGACCCAGGCAAGTGAGGTACTATTTTTTTCGGGAGACCCGGGGGAACGCTGGGTGGGTGGAAATTTGGTGATCCACGCAGATTCCAGAACTTTCCACCGCAGAAATATGAGGAAAATGTGTTTTTTTGTCATTTTCTTAGCTTTGCATGGGATTCTGGGTAACAGAACCTGATGGTAGGCAGTCGAGTCACCCCATCCTAAATTCCCCTGGGTGTCTATTTTCCAAAAATGTATAGGTTTGCTAGGTTTCCCTAGGTGCCGGCAGAGCTAGGGTTCAAAAACAAAAGGTAGTCTTTTTGTCCAAAAAGGGCACAATTTCACTGCGAAATTGAGGTGCGACCATGTTGCGTTTTGCGGTGTTTCCTGTCGCAGCCACTAGGCAGACCCAGGCAAGTGAGGTACTATTTTTTTGGGGAGACCCGGGGGAACGCTGGGTGGGTGGACATTTGGTGATCCACGCAGATTCCAGAACTTTCCACAACAGAAATATGAGGAAAATGCATTTTTTTGTCACTTTCTTAGCTTTGCAAGGGATTCTGGGTAACAGAACCTGGTGGGAGGCAGGGAAGTCACCCCATGCTAAATTTCTCTGGGTGTCTAGTTTTAAGAAATGTATAGGTTTGCTAGGTTTCCCTAGGTGCCGGCAGAGCTATGGTTCAAAAACGAAAGGTTGGCTCATTGGCAGAAAAGTGCACATTTTCACTGCAAAATTGAGATGCGACCACGTTGCGTTTTGCGCTGTTTCCTGTCGCAGACAGTAGGCAGACCCAGGCAAGTGAGGTACCATTTTATTTGGGAGTCCTGGAGGAACGCTGGGTGGGTGGAAATTTGTTCATCCACGCAGATTCCAGAACTTTCCACCACGGAAATGTGAGAAAAATTTGTTTTTTTTCCATTATTTTACATTTGCAAGGGATTCTGGGTAACAGAACCTGGTGGGAGGCAGGGAAGTCACCCCATCCGAAATTTCCCTATGTGTCTAGTTTTCAAAAATGTATAGGTATGCTAGGTTTCCCTAGGGGCCGGCAGAGCTATGGTTCGAAAACAAAAGGTTGGCTCTTTGGCAGAAAAGGGCAAATTTTCACTGCAAAATTGAGATGCGACCACATTGCGTTTTGCGCTGTTTCCTGTCGCATGCAGTAGGCAGACCCACGCAAGTGAGGTACCATTTTTCTCAAAAGACTTTGGGAAACGCGGGGTGGGTGAAAATTTGTTGATCCACGCTGATTCCAGAACTTTCCAACACAGACAAGTGAGGAAAAAGTGGGTTTTTTCACAATTTTTTAGTTTTCCAGGGGATTCTGGGTAACAGAACCTGGTGGGAGGCAGTTGAGTCACCACATCATGAAATCCCCTGGATGTCTAGGTTTAAAAAATGTATAGGTTTGCTAGGTTTCCCTACGTGCCGGCCGAGCTAGGGTACAAAAACTACAGCTAGGCACTCTGTCACAAATGGTTCATTTTCACCGCGAAAATTGAGGAGTGTCCACGTTGCGTTTCACGCCGTGTCCTGTCGCAGGCACAAGACCAACCCACACAAGTGAGGTACCATTTTTATAGGGAGACTTGGGGTAATTCAGATTTGTAAAGTAACTGTTATTGCCTGTTGAGTTTTGATGCTATTCTGCTTTCCAAATGAAAGACATTGTGTAAAAAAGAAGTCATTTTGAAAAATGACCAATATTTCTCATGCTAGTATGAGTATTCCCAATTTTGAAAATGTGTAAATATGTACTATTTCTAAATTCTATATTTCGTACCCGTTTCAGAAATACATAGGTGTCTTTCATAACAATTATTCCATGTATACATTTGCAAAGAATAATTGCTCTAAACCCAGTAGATAACAATATTTAGACAAATAACCCCATTCTGAATTCAGAATTTTGTCTACTTAAAATAAATGTATAGCTTTCCAGGATCCATTATTGCTTTCATACTAATTGTTACCATTAACTAGAAGGAGGTTGGAAGCACTAAAAATAGCAAAAAAAAGGCTATGTCCCAGAAAAATGCCAAAACTGTGTGAAAAATGTTTGTTCTATGACAAAAGACTGCCATTCCCTAACAACTGGGAAAATGGTGATTTCAGCCCCACAAACCCTTTTTTGATACCATTTTCAAGGAAAAACCCAGAGGCCTTCCTTTGCAGCCCGTTTTTCCAATTTTTGGAAAAAAACTAAAATGTCACTGTATTTTGCTTAATTTCTGGGACCCCTCCAAGGGAATCCACAAACTCTAGGTACCTTTAGAATCCCCATGATGTTGGAAGAAAAGGACGCAAAAATGACATGGATCCCTTATGTGGTCAAAAAGTTACAGAGGCCTAATCGCGAACTACTACAAATAGCCAAAAAAGGGCTCAGCACTGGGGGGGAAAAGGCCCAGCAGTTAAGGGGTTAATTTTGTTATTTGAAATGCCAATAGTGTAAATTTAGCAAATGTTACATCTATAGCATTGGTAAAGGTACATGTTTAGTTTTCCCCTGTCTTCCATGTATTGATCTGACAAATCACAATCTTTTCAAAATGTTATAAATAATACGTTTGCAATGCAATAGGGCTCACATTAGTAAAGTTAGAGGTATTAGTATTGTAAATGACACATTTTTTATTTATGTTTTTGTTTTGAAAATAATGAAATTAATAACTTTGTCATTTACAATGCCAATAGTGTTAACTTTTGCAAACGTGACACCTATAGCATTTGTAATGCAATATGTGTTGTATTTACATGACTTAGATGTATTAATATTAAAAATAACAATGGGTTGTATTTTTTCCAATATTTAATACTAAAATAAAAGTTATTGAAATTTATAATGGCAATAGCTTAAACTTTTGCAAATAACTTTTTGGTTTAGTGTATTTTATTGTGATGAAAATACAAGAACAGAAGTGAAATATTAACTTTTTTTGTGACATTTGTAATAAAGTTTGAAACATTGAGACAACATATTTGAATCAGTTGTTGTTGAATAGTTGCACAGATTGATGCTGTGGTGGCTCTGAATGATTTTATGGCGGCGACGAGTGATGCTGTGGCGTTCAGTGATGCTGTGGTAGCGCATAGTGGGCGAGGGATGGAGTGTGGGCGAGGGATGTAGTGTGGGCCCGGGGAGGGATGGAGAGAGGGGCGGGGGAGGGATTGAGTATGGGGCGGTGGAGAGATGGAGTGTGGGGCGGGGGAGGGATGGAGTGTGGGGCGAAGGAGGGATGGAGTAAGGGGCATGGGAGGGATGGAGTGTGGGGCGGGGGAGGGATGGAGTGTGGGGCTGGATGGATGGATGGAGTCGGGGATGGATGGAAGGAGTGGGGGGATGGATGGATGGAGTGGGGGGGATGGATGGAGTGGGGGGATGGATAGATGGATGGATGGAGTGGGGGGGATGGATGGATGGATGGATGGATGGAGTGAGATGGATGGATGAAGTGGGGGGGATGGATGGATGGATGGATGGATGGATGGATGGATGGATGGATGGATGGATGGATGGAGTGGGGGGATGGATGGATGGATGGATGGTGTGGGGTGGATGGATGGATGGATGGTGCCACTGCACCTGCTGCACCACTGAATCCGCGCTCCTGGCTGCAAATATTCAAGAATATGGGCCACACACTTCATTGCTACATCGTCGAAAAAAGGCACACATTTAAAAGTCGAGTGAATTGTGCCCGATTTCACCGCTAGAACACAAAGAAAATCATTTTCATAGAAACAGAAAGAGACTGTATTCGATAAAATGCGGTAAAACATGATGTACAGAGCAGTCACTATTTACGTCAAGCCCAAATTAATAATATAGTATAAACTGCATCTCTAATATTCATTTTTGGTCCCACTAGGGTACAACTTAGATGGTAACTTTTTGTTCGATGTCATTGCCCTCATACAGATCACTCAGCAAGGATACATCATGTATACTGATTGTTTTTGGCCCGGTTTTGAGGAGGGTCCCTTAGGACAGACAGCAGGTTCCCACCTGACATCAACGTAACAAAAGCAGGGCACCATTAATACAGTTAGTTCTATAGTACACACCAGCCTAAAAGTATCCATAAAAGTGATACCTAACATCACTGTGCATTTAAGCAATGACTTCGGGATTGCGTTGCAAAACTCCCATCCCAAATAGGCATCACAACGCCATCCTAACAGTCTTGTTTTCTCTTTTTTTACTAAAATCTTACCAGGTCAGATGTAGTTTTGTTTAGATTTGCTAATTTTCCTTCTCCCGAGTACTCGTTTACATTCAGGCCCCTTTGTCCAGCCGAACCACATGACTGTCTTTAAAGGGTCCGAGGTCGGGATGTTATCAGAGACAGTGTGCCCAGTGAAAAGACGGGCTGATGGAGAGATAAGAGGTAGCTGCCCCGCCCAGTCTCTCGGGGGCTGGGAGCCACCGCACACCTTTGATGTCTCCCCTCCCCTGACAGATAAAGCAGACCAGAACCAACTGTGAACTGCTGAGTAATGGCGTCACTGCAAATCACTCCAGGCCCGAGGTGTCATGGGATGCCAGCTCCACAAACGGTGAGGATTAAAAGGTGAAAAACACTCTGCTCGTTAAAACGTGTAAAAGAATACCAAAACCTGCCGTGAATGCACCCAGGGACGCTGATGGGAGGATGACGGACACCGGGCTGCAACCTCACACGAACCTTTTGATGGTTAAAGCAAACTATGCAACCTGCTAACGAACATTTTATTAAATGAGCATGCCCAGTATGCCAGTTTTAGGAACTCACGTGCTGCTACTTAAAATCTTGCGGAAGGAAACATCTGTGCTGCTTCACCGCAAGTCTTTTAATAAGTGGCATCGTTAGGTTTGGAAGGGCCTGCAGAAAGGCACAAAATACACTGGCAAAAAATGCTTATGATTTATTTCTCTGTCAGGCCTACGCTGATATCTGCGTGTTTTTAGGGCGGAATTAACAAGAACAGTAAAATAAAGGGAGACACGGCCTGGCGGCCGTGAAACTGCAGGGAGAGAGAGGGGAGGTGCTGGCGGCTGGGGAGGGGGAGGAGAAATGCGAGCCTGGCGGACGTGAAACTGCAGGGAGAGAGAGGGGAGGTGCTGGCGGCTGGGGAGGTGGAGGAGAAATGCGAGCCTGGCTGTGTGGGAGGTGCTGGCGGCACCAAGCTGGGGAACAGATGGCGAAGACTGGCGAGTTGATGCTGTGCACGCGCATTTTAACTCATTGCGCTTACGCATTGAGCTAAAAGCGCACATGCACTGCATCAAATCACTAGCCTAATTAAACTTCTGTTTAAGCCCCTATAGTCTTGCTCCACTCAATGCGCATGCGCGTTGACAGGCGAGACCTAAAAATTAGGGTTTTTACTGCCAGGTACAATGCAGCAACATGCAAGGAAAACAGTAGAGTTAGCAGTATGACGTGCATAGGGAGCAGCACGCGCTTCGAGGCATGCAGCGGGACGTGCACTGGGATGTGCATGGTTGAGTAGCACGTGCTCTCGTTGACTTGCAAGTGAACAGCAGGGTTTTAGTTTGAAAGCACGAGGTGACAGCATGCGCCTCAGTGGTTGCCCTGGAGGAGCAAGTAGCCCGACCAGTGATAAGAAGCAGGAGAAGGCCTTGCGACATGCATGTACACTTTAGAACTGGCCACAGGAGTTTCCATTTAAATACGAACATTTATAACAGTCCCATTTCTGGAGCAGCAGCGACATACAAAAGGACAAACATAAGCGTAAAAAATAACGGCAGTGACCGGCAGCAATTTCACTGAGCTCTGGTCCAAGTGGCACCAACAGCAAAGTATTACGTCAAAATGAACACAGCAAGACATGCAGTAAGCTAACCTCACGAGGTCATTGGTAAACAATACAGTGGTCATCACCTCAAATACAAATTAATAACCAGTAGATACCTAAGTAATTAGTCCGTTGAAAATGTTGCCCTCGGAAGACAATAGCCTGTAGGCACTAGGCAGCATTTCACAGAAAGAAGAACATTGAGAGAAATCTCGAGAAGCTGAAAGTAGTTTAACAAGCATTGGCAATGTCAATAGGTATGGATTTGGAATGTTTTACAGTAATGTGAACCATTACAAGTAAAAAGAATGGGAAATAGATATTTCTGTGTGGAAACAAAAAACTTTAATAGTATTTGTAAAGGTTAATATGTCAGGTTTATGTTTTGGGGATTTGTAAAGTGTATGGCTGCCCAAGGGCTTCCCACTGTCAAGCCAGACCTAAAAATCCACGTAGATTTAATGACTGCCCTCCATATCTATGTTGCTGCCTCAGAAAAAAAACATTATCTGCATTTCTGTGTCTCGTGTCTTTCCCCCACAAGTTCAATCTCAGGCAGCTGGAGAAATAAAATGTTCACAGCTGGGTAGCAGGCAAGCATTCTTTTGTGTGGAAGCACACAACGTTTGCCAATCAAAGCATACACTCCTTGACTCCCAACGTAGGCAGAGCGAAAGCCCCTCTAGTGATGCTCACATAGATGTCTGGCAGCAGCTGCACTGTCTAGCCAGACTATAAAAAGAATTGGCTATGCCATTATGTCTCACCTCTGCAAGAGCTACTGGCGATGTTTTTTTTAGACGTACTGTTTGCTAGTGTGGCTGCTGTACAGCATGGCTAAATGTTAGTGGCATGGAGTACTGAGGAGTTAACTATTTTTTAATGATTCCAAAAGAGGCATTACAATGCATCAAGTGACTAAGACTCATACTGGCCAGTCAGGTGGAAGGAACAGTGAATACAACTCTATTACACACCTCTGTTAGCAATCACATGATACTTGGAGACACTGCCAAAGGACTCTAATTATAAATGAAACCATCCATTACAGCTATGGATAATTTGATATTTAACAACAAGGGGTGGTGATGGACAGAGTTTCTGAATTAAGCAGAATACTCTCACCCAGTCAAGAGATCAGGGCTAGATCCAACACCGTTTTTTAGCTCACTGCACCATCCCAGTTCAGAACCCGGCTATATGCAAATTAGTCTGTTCCTGTCCCAGTGCATGATGGGAACAGGGCAAACCAAACTACCAAGCCAATTCTTACACTGGGAAGGAAACAAGCTTCCGGGGACCGGTTTCTGGCATTTCAGCCGTCGTCGGCCCGGCTTGCTTGAATCCTGATGGTGCAATCAGCAAGGGACTCACATCTGAGTATACCCTTCCATGCTTAGGGTGGACAAAATATTTAACAACAAGGGGTGGTGATGGACAGAGTTTCTGAATTAAGCAGAATACTCTCACCCAGTCAAGAGATCAGGGCTAGATACAACACCGTTTTTTAGCTCACTGCACCATCCCAGTTCAGAACCCGGCTATATGCAAATTAGTCTGTTCCTGTCCCAGTGCATGATGGGAACAGGGCAAACCAAACTACCAAGCCAATTCTTACACTGGGAAGGAAACAAGCTTCCGGGGACCGGTTTCTGGCATTTCAGCCGTCGTCGGCCCGGCTTGCTTGAATCCTGATGGTGCAATGAGCAAGGGACTCACATCTGAGTATACCCTTCCACGCTTAGGGTGGACAAAATATTTAACAACAAGGGGTGGTGATGGACAGAGTTTCTAAATTAAGCAGAATACTCTCACCAGTCAAGAGATCAGGGCTAGATCAAACACCGTTTTTTAGCTCACTGCACCATCCCAGTTCAGAACCCGGCTATATGCAAATTAGTCTGTTCCTGTCCCAGTGCATGATGGGAACAGGGCAAACCAAACTACCAAGCCAATTCTTACACTGGGAAGGAAACAAGCTTCCGGGGACCGGTTTCTGGCATTTCAGCCGTCGTCGGCCCGGCTTGCTTGAATCCTGATGGTGCAATGAGCAAGGGACTCACATCTGAGTATACCCTTCCACGCTAAGAGTGGACAAAATATTTAACAACAAGGGGTGGTGATGGACAGAGTTTCTGAATTAAGCAGAATACTCTCACCCAGTCAAGAGATCAGGGCTAGATCCAACACTGTTTTTAGCTCACTGCACCATCCCAGTTCAGAACCCGGCTATATGCAAATTAGTCTGTTACTGTCCCAGTGCATGATGGGAACAGGGCAAACCAAACTGCCAAGCCAATTCTTACACTGGGAAGGAAACAAGCTTCCGGGGACCAGTTTCTGGCATTTCAGCCGTCGTCCGCCCGGCTTGCTTGAATCCTGATGGTTCAATGAGCAAGGGACTCACATCTGAGTATACCCTTCCACGCTTAGGGTGGACAAAATATTTAAAAACAAGGGGTGGTGATGGACAGAGTTTCTGAATTAAGCAGAATACTCTCACCCAGTCAAGAGATCAGGGCTAGATCCAACACCGTTTTTTAGCTCACTGCACCATCCCAGTTCAGAACCCGGCTATATGCAAATTAGTCTGTTCCTGTCCCAGTGCATGATGGGAACAGGGCAAACCAAACTACCAAGTCAATTCTTACACTGGGAAGGAAACAAGCTTCCGGGGACCGGTTTCTGGCATTTCAGCCGTCGTCGGCCCGGCTTGCTTGAATCCTGATGGTGCAATGAGCAGGGGACTCACATCTGAGTATACCCTTCCACGCTTAGGGTGGACAAAATATTTAACAACAAGGGGTGGTGATGGACAGAGTTTCTGAAATAAGCAGAATACTCTCACCCAGTCAAGAGATCAGGGCTAGATCCAACACCGTTTTTTAGCTCACTGCACCATCCCAGTTCAGAACCTGGCTATATGCAAATTCGTCTGGTCCTGTCCCAGTGCATGATGGGAACAGGGCAAACCGAACTACCAAGTCAATTCTTACACTGGGAAGGAAACAAGCTACCGGGGACCGGTTTCTGGCATTTCAGCCGTCGTCGGCCCGGCTTGCTTGACTCCTGATGGTGCAATGAGCAGGGGACTCACATCTGAGTATACCCTTCCACACTTAGGGTGGACAAAATATTTAACAACAAGGGGTGGTGATGGACAGAGTTTCTGAATTAAGCAGAATACTCTCACCCAGTCAAGAGATCAGGGCTAGATCCAACACCGTTTTTTAGCTCACTGCACCATCCCAGTTCAGAACCCGGCTATATGCAAATTAGTCTGTTCCTGTCCCAGTGCATGATGGGAACAGGGCAAACCAAACTACCAAGCCAATTCTTACACTGGGAAGGAAACAAGCTTCCGGGGACCGGTTTCTGGCATTTCAGCCGTCGTCGGCCCGGCTTGCTTGAATCCTGATGGTGCAATGAGCAAGGGACTCACATCTGAGTATACCCTTCCACGCTTAGGGTGGACAAAATATTTAACAACAAGGGGTGGTGATGGACAGAGTTTCTGAATTAAGCAGAATACTCTCACCCAGTCAAGAGATCAGGGCTAGATCCAACACTGTTTTTAGCTCACTGCACCATCCCAGTTCAGAACCCGGCTATATGCAAATTAGTCTGTTACTGTCCCAGTGCATGATGGGAACAGGGCAAACCAAACTGCCAAGCCAATTCTTACACTGGGAAGGAAACAAGCTTCCGGGGACCAGTTTCTGGCATTTCAGCCATCGTCGGCCCGGCTTGCTTGAATCCTGATGGTGCAATGAGCAAGGGACTCACATCTGAGTATACCCTTCCACGCTTAGGGTGGACAAAATACTTAACAACAAGGGGTGGTGATGGACAGAGTTTCTGAATTAAGCAGAATAATCTCTTCCAGTCAAGAGATCAGGGCTAGATCCAACACCGTTTTTTAGCTCACTGCACCATCCCAGTTCAGAACCCGGCTATATGCAAATTAGTCTGTTCCTGTCCCAGTGCATGATGGGAACAGGGCAAACCAAACTACCAAGTCAATTCTTACACTGGAAAGGAAACAAGCTTCCGGGGACCGGTTTCTGGCATTTCAGTCGTCGTCGGCCCGGCTTGCTTGAATCCTGATGGTGCAATGAGCAGGGGACTCACATCTGAGTATACCCTTCCACGCTTAGGGTGGACAAAATATTTAACAACAAGGGGTGGTGATGGACAGAGTTTCTAGATTAAGCAGAATACTCTCACCCAGTCAAGAGATCAGGGCTAGATCCAACACCGTTTTTTAGCTCACTGCACCATCCCAGTTCAGAACCTGGCTATATGCAAATTAGTCTGTTCCTGTCCCAGTGCATGATGGGAACAGGGCAAACCAAACTACCAAGTCAATTCTTACACTGGAAAGGAAACAAGCTTCCGGGGACGGGTTTCTGGCATTTCAGCCGTCGTCGGCCCGGCTTGCTTGACTCCTGATGGTGCAATGAGCAGGGGACTCACATCTGAGTATACCCTTCCACGCTTAGGGTGGACAAAATATTTAACAACAAGGGGTGGTGATGGACAGAGTTTCTGAATTAAGCAGAATACTCTCACCCAGTCAAGAGATCAGGGCTAGATCCAACACCGCTTTTTAGCTCACTGCACCATCCCAGTTCAGAACCCGGCTATATGCAAATTAGTCTGTTCCTGTCCCAGTGCATGATGGGAACAGGGCAAACCAAACTACCAAGCCAATTCTTACACTGGGAAGGAAACAAGCTTCCGGGGACCGGTTTCTGGCATTTCAGCCGTCGTCGGCCCGGCTTGCTTGAATCCTGATGGTGCAATGAGCAAGGGACTCACATCTGAGTATACCCTTCCACGCTAAGAGTGGACAAAATATTTAACAACAAGGGGTGGTGATGGACAGAGTTTCTGAATTAAGCAGAATACTCTCACTCAGTCAAGAGATCAGGGCTAGATCCAACACCGTTTTTTAGCTCACTGCACCATCCCAGTTCAGAACCCGGCTATATGCAAATTAGTCTGTTCCTGTCCCAGTGCATGATGGGAACAGGGCAAACCAAACTACCAAGTCAATTCTTACACTGGGAAGGAAACAAGCTTCCGGGGACCGGTTTCTGGCATTTCAGCCGTCGTTGGCCCGGCTTGCTTGAATCCTGATGGTGCAATGAGCAGGGGACTCACATCTGAGTATACCCTTCCACGCTTAGGGTGGACAAAATATTTAACAACAAGGCGTGGTGATGGACAGAGTTTCTGAATTAAGCAGAATACTCTCACCCAGTCAAGAGATCAGGGCTAGATCCAACACCGTTTTTTAGCTCACTGCACCATCCCAGTTCAGAACCTGGCTATATGCAAATTAGTCTGGTGACAGGTGACAAAGGCCTGCTCATCAGGCTACCACGCATTTCTCCAATTCGGTTATATTCAAATGTGGTAAAATCACATATCTCAGAATCAGGTGGCAATTACCACCAGCCAGAAGCAAGCGTCAATTACACTGTCACACATTCCAACTGCTGCAAACTACTTACTGCACTAGGACATCAGCCCTGACTCACCATTCATGTGTGACTGGGAGGACCACAAATACTAGCGACCACTTTGCAACACTGCCTCACAGAAATAAATGTCAAAATCCAAGACCTTTACAGTATCAAAGCTCTGACGGTGGTTTCACTGGATTGACGAAAACAACCCCTGGACACACATTCACAGCCGGATTTTTGGGTGGGGCAACTCAATAAAAGTAGTGTAGTGTCTGGCTCTAGGCCCGCATTATGGTAATGAAGGGAGACACAGACACAGGGATAGTTGGCTAGTGAATGGGCCCAGAGCACGTGCCCTCCGGCCCCTTTATTAACTGGGTAACCTGACTCGTGACACCAGTGGTGGGTGGGTGTACAGTGTAGGGTTTCAGAGTAAAACAACTAGAACGTGTCCAGCAGGACACTACATTACTCCCAAACTTTAATAGGAATTGAGGAAAAGCAAAGTCCGAACCTGTTGGAGCAAAAACATAAATATGCAATATCGTAAACTTAGAAGGAGGCTCTTTAGCTGCCTGCTAGATGACGACGGTGAAAACTTACAGTTGAAACGTTCGTTCTCTTGGGCTCGGCGTCCTGGTTCTCTGTGGGCGTGCTCTTCTGGACTTGCGCCATGGCAGTGTGTTTTTCAGTCCATTGAGATCTTGCTTTTGGGGTGACGCCGAACAGGATGACCAGATGGTAGCCTTGAGGGATGTTATCTTTTACTAGTCCATCCGGTTTTTGCACTGTAGGCAGCTTGGCTTCACATAGCAAAGGAGGGAGTGGTTGAAGGACATCCCTCTCACTGGACTCTCGCGGGTGTTCTCCTGCAACAAGATGTCCCGGAGTCCCTCTTCTTCAGGTTTCCGCTGGGCTGGGTGTTCTCTGCAGCGTTGCTCCAACTCCACAGTCTGGGTGTGAATGGAGGAAGCGATGAGATTACTACCTCGCAGTCCGTAGCTCCACCTGGAGGGTGACCGTTGACTCTTGGCTTTGTGCCCAAGTTCCTCTTCTTCCCAGGACGTGCAGGCTAGACGGCGGTGGATCCATCTCTCTTGTCGGGACCCTCTGCCACCGGTGTCCCTGAGGCCTTTTCACCTTGGATATCCACGGGCTGGTGTGGAGTGGTCAGTTGTCACACCTCTCCTCACCTTTCTGGATGTTGTTGTTTTTGATGGCGTCGTGCCACATGACTCCTTTCTTCTTCTCCTTCCTTCATGGCGTCGTGCCCTTCTTCTCCGTTTTCCTTTTCGTGAAGCGGTCTGGTCATCTCACTGTCCTTGTCTTCCTGACCAGGCTTCTCCAGGCAGCGTGCACTCCGCCTGTTTCCCTCTGGTCTTGTCCTAGCTCTAGGACAAGTCTTCCTTTTTCACTCTGTGACTGGACCAGTCGCCACGACCTTATCCTGTTGATAGTTTTACTTCTGGTTTTGATGATGTCGAAAGTTCGCCGGTCCCTGTTCGCGGACCACGTCTTATTTGAACTTTTCGTACCTCTTGCCAGTCCACTCTGCCGATCTCTGGCAGTGGTGTTATTTGGCGTAGGTGCTGATGGCTGGGGTGACGGTGGTTGCCAGCCATGTAGTGACTCGGGATGACGGGTGTTGGTGACTTGCTGGGAGTTTTGGATTGCCGGAGAGACTTGGCAGCCATGTGCCTCCGCCTTGCTGAGGTGGAGTGTCTGTGGCGGCTTGACACGTAGAGTGTGGGGACCCTCGCTTGCCTGTTGTGGGGCCACTGCCGACTCCATCTTGAGTCGGTGTGAGGGTGGGCAATCAGTGCAAATAGAGAAACAGTCTTTAAAAACCTTAGAAGAGGATACCTCCATTACAATAAAGCCAGCGGACAAAGGGGGCAGCATTGTGATTATGGACACAACAGACTACAATGCCCGCATGTACTCACTCCTAAACAATAGAGAGAACTACTGCCCTTCAAATAGAGAGGAATTGATTTCGGTTTCCAAAAAAGTCACAAACTTATTACAATGGGCAAAGGAAGATGGTATCATTTGCCAGGATGAGTATGGATTTTTGAATAACACCAGCCCCACTATACCAGCACTGTATGGACTACCGAAGGTGCATAAAAATATAAAAGACCCCCCTATGAGACCTATTGTCTCCAGCCTCAATTCTTTAACAGAACCACTTAGTAAATACACGGATATTTTCCTACAACCGATAGTGAAGAGGCAACAAGCCTATGTAAAAGATACAACCTCAATGATTGAGAAAATAGAGAATCTAGAATTTAACCCTGAAAACCAATTTCTGGTCTCATTAGACATTGAGGCTCTATACTCTAATATTCCACAAGACGACACAATAAGAACAGTGTCGGAGTTCCTACAAACAGATGAAGCTGATCTTAGCCCACACTCGATCTTCATTATCGAGTGCATCACGATCATCTTAAAAAACAACATATTTCTATTCGAGAAATCCCTATTTAAACAAATCAAGGGTACCAGTATGGGGGCTACTTGTGCCCCCAGTCTGGCATGTCTTTATGTATCCAATTTTGAGGAAAGACATATCTTTAATCCCTCTGCACCATTTTTCGAGAATATCTCCAATTGGACACGTTATATAGATGACGTTTTTTTCATTTGGACGGGCCCCAGAGAAACCCTTATGGAATTTATTCTCTGGCTCAATCTAGGGGACAACAATCTAAGGTTCACTCACTGTATAAGTGACACCAGATGCGAATTCCTTGATGTAGTAATAAAGTGTGAGACTGGAAAACTAATGGTAGAACTATTCACTAAACCCACGGACAGAAATGCAATGCTGCACTTTGACAGCTACCATCCTCCATGCCAGAAAAATAATATACCGTATGGCCAGTTCCTCAGGCTAAGGAAAAACTGTACAAAAAACTCGGATTTTGATAAACACGCCAAAATTCTCACTGAAAAATTTGTAGAGAGGGGGTACCCCAAAAAGCTAATCAGACACTCCTATAAAAGGGCAAAATACTACAATCGAGAAGAATTCTTTAAATCTAAGGACAGAGATGAGCAGACACTCCCGCTTACTTTTGTCACCAACCACAGTTGCCTTAACAATAAAATTAAAAACATAATAAATCGCAACTGGCACCTGGTGGAAAAACAGACAGATACCATTCTACCAAAACCTATGTTTTCATATAGGCGCAATAAAACCATAAGAAACAGTCTCGTAAAAACTTATAGAGAAACCAGTCATCAAAACCAATCTACAATAGACAGGAACCCATTTCCAAAGGGTACCTTTCCATGTAGTGGCTGCAGCAATTGCAAGGACATTCTTAAAGGTGCGGAAATTAAGATAGGAGACAAGACACACAAAGTCCATGAATTCTTTAATTGCAGGTCTAAAAATTTGATTTACCTAATAAAATGCCCCTGTAATTCTATATACATAGGGGAAACATCTAGAGAGATAAGGACGAGACTAAATGAGCACAGATCAGCGATTAGAACGCAGAAAACCACAGCACCATTAGTGGAACATTGGATCACAGCAAAACACAACCAACAAGATCTCAAATGGTGTGTTTTAGAAACCGTGAAAATGAATATGAGAGGAGGAGACATTGAAACAAAACGTAAAAAAAGAGAACAATTTTACATGTCCAAGTTTAATTCAGTACGCAATGGCTTAAACAGCAAGGAAGATTGGGAGAGAATTATTTAGGCAACTTTGGATGATGTAAGAACAGTTAAGCTAAGTAATTACCAACTCTCGCAATGACAGCCTAAGGATAGCGTTAAAAGAATAGTACAACTTCCCCAATAAAATACAATCATAGGAAAACCATAATGAATGCACAATACTTTATGGCAGCCCTGGAGAACGGAACAATATATTTCCTCTCCCTGGATAGAAATCCTTTTTATATATGAAAGAGTGTCCTTAAAGAATCTATGAAGAAAAGGCAGGAAATTATAACAGAGTAACAAATCCTCTTAGATCCATGTTTACCACCAAGATGACTTAGCCCATAGATAATAATATCAGGTTCGACTACACTAAAAATATAAGACTACTAGATAACACTTAAGAAAAAAAAATTTTTGCACGTCAGTATCTGTTGTATTTATTGTTATATAAATTAACCTTCCCAATATATAAAAAATATAAAAAGATTTACTATCATGTTTATTCTTGAGAACCTATTTAAATACACATATAAATCTAAATAAGGGAAACGTTTGCTGAAAGGTACTATAAACGAACGAACAAAGATATGCAGATTTTCCCAACCCAAAATGGCCGACACGTAGTGTTCGGACCACGTGATCGGAACCTCCATCACCCCTGACCCGGAAAGGGTGGATAAAAACAGAGTGCGGGCATCCTCGATCGATACCGCAGATGCTGCACCGGGAGGAAGATGACAGGGAGGCCGCTGGTTGTGATTAAGGTAAGCCGTGAGGCTGCATGTGTGGCTTTCTAGACCTTAACTTCTAAACCGCGAGTTACAAGACGCAGGTCATCGGCGGTTAGCGTCCTATCCGTGTCTCAGGACGGCACTGCGTAATGGTTTTCTACCGCTAGCTGCAAGACAAATATTGACAGCGGTGAGCCACCTACCCGTGACTCAAACCGCAATAAAAATGCGTAAACAGCGAGGGTAAAAAAGATGAGGGAATCAAATTAGAAATAAACCGGTAAAACGTGTGAAAACAATACGAACCAGCTGTCCTCGAGCACCCGTACCCATGGCTCGAACTGCAATACAATGCAGAAACAGCGAGGGAATTAAATTAGAAATAAGCGGGTAAAACGTGTAAAAATAATGCCTATCAGCAGTCTTGGAATTAACCTCAAGCACAGATTAACCTATAGAGTATCGACTGGAAGAGCACATAGAATGAACAATATAGTGGAGAAAAAGGCGTATAGAATAGAGAACACAGTGGGCAAAAAAAGAGCTTATAAGTTATAAAACAGTTTTTGCGTTTTTACTTACCGGTAATCAAGCGCAAAAAATAAGGAGTGAACATTCACTCTTGGGATATATGGCATGATGATGTAATACGTGGGGGAAGTTAGAAATGAATAAATCTAACGGTAAATTTCATTGCAACCACATCCCGGGCTTTTCTCATCCAATAGACAACTCGAATATAAAAGAAGGAGAATAAGAAGATCAGAACCGAAAATCAAAATCGGAAATAGGAGGAAGTAATCAAAACTCCTCTAGACCCCATGAGGTGACCTTAAGCTTCATAACGAAAGGTATGAAAAATTTAAAATATAACAACTGTCGTTTTTTGACCATTATTAGAAGACCATACCCTACCTACAACCTGGCATTTGTGTGTATTTCTGTCTATCCGCAGTAGAAGTGTACATAACCTATCAGAACGGTGGTCATCCCTGGTGCAGCAAACCTTTCCAGCATACGTACATCTGGATCAAGGTATGATAGTATGTAAACTTATAAACAGAAGTAAACCATCTGTGGCCAAAGGAAGGGGAGAAGCATGTTAGATGATTCCATCTCTATTTTTGTAGGTGAAAATCTTTTACGATATGGAAAACATACCCCTAATGGATTAAGGAATAGAGGGTAAACTCAGAGGTTATATCATATTCTGTCTCACTTGATGCCCAAGGTATGTAGAACTCTGGAGTATGAACAAATAAACCCTAGGATCTACGTAAATCAGAAATATACATATTTGTTCACTGTAACAAGTCTAGTAAAGACATTGAATATCTCATAAATGAAGCAACTAGATGTAAAGGATGATATGTTTAGATTAGCCACATAAGCAAGAAAACATATGGACTATGTCTACCAGTATAAAATCTGAAAGGTGATAACATAAACTAAAAGAAATATATCCGATGTATGTGAAAGTCTAGAATTGCACTAATGGGAAAATTGCAATGAATAAGTATAGGAATGTTGTTGTTGTTGTTTTTAAATAAATGTGCAATATTTATATGTATAGCTCGAGGTCTTGTTATGAAGAAGTCTATAAACAGTGTATAATTGTGGCATTCTCTTTTTAGTGATTTTAAAAAAAACCGTCCTGAAGAAGGTGTGACACACTGGTCAAGACACCGAAACGCTGCGTCGACTCTTTGGTTTTTATATTATTGTTTTTGTATGACTATGCAATATGTGAAGTACTGTAACGTGACGAAATTTTTATAAATTACTGTTTTTAATACATACAAATATAGAAAATCTCTTTTTTGAATGCCACAGGAATTATATCTGTTTTGTTTTAGTTTAAGTGTGTTCTGTTGACCTCGAATAGTTAACTGATTAAGTTTTTTTGGTTTGTACTGTAACTGGGGTCCGGTCGAATGACAGGACCAGGTGAGACACAACAATAGTGTTGATGTCACGCTAGGTCCTTTGAGAACAAGGGGCCGTGACAGAGGGCACTCCCTGACAACTAGGGACTTTCTTGTGTTCTAACATTATCCTACCCTGTCCCATATTAGCATATAGGGGATCTCCCTCTTTTTTTCTTGTGCATTAATACAGCTTGTTAGCTGGGGAGCTTTTGTTGAACCATGGAAGGCATTAAGACACATGGTTATACGGAAGATCAATTTAATAAAATGATACATGGCTCAAATAGAAGCACGCCAACTGTAATTATTGACAACAGTAAGGAAGATCAATGGAAAGAACTGTGGAATTTAAAGAAAAAAATTGTAAGGACAGAACTACATGCCGAATTTTTAATTGACTATTGTAAAAAGGGTATTATCCCTAAAGGTTTGCAAATAACAAACGAACCAGGGGTCTTCATTAAGGTTAAAAAATTTATAGACAATTGGACCCTGATAGCGAATAGGTGCAGCCGAGACTGGATGCTTCTCATAATAGAAACAGCACAGGAGGTCTTAATAATTGAAAGAGCAGAAATAGAGGAGTTAGAAATGAAACTAAGAGAATGTGATGCCCTTGATGATGCAAAACGAAAATTAGAAGCAATACAAGCTGATATATCGGGGTATCGGGATTTCATGATTAATAAAAAATCCAACAAACTCAGAAAGGATGTAGCACAATATAACATAGAAAGGGTCTATCCATACCTTCAGAAAGACTACTATGAAAAAGCACAAGATGATTATCAAAATAGAAGACAGTGGACACAACCAGGTCGTAACTTTCAGAGAAAAAAGGTACGCTTCTTTGATACTTCATATACAAGCTCCGATTCAGAAAATGAAACACACCAGGAGACAAACAATAAGGAAAAAGAAACCACTAGTAATATCAGGGATAGTCTACCTTTTTTAGACCAACGCCCAAAAACATTTGGTCCACAGAGAGGGAAGAGCAGAGGGAGGGGTGGATACAACCCCAAACCCCAATACCAACCACGTCACTACAACACGCGGAGTCAGAAAAATTGGGATTAAACGAAAACAACAAAAAAGCCCCCATTATAAACCTATCCTCTAAAAGCATCTCAGACATTGATAAAAAAGTCCTGGAGAAGGGTTTAGGATATGCCATCGCTAGCCCTATTGATAGATATAGCTTGGAAAGGGACCTCCAAAGCTTTTTTAGAAAAGTACGGCTAAATGCCTAATTTGAAGGTAAGGAAAGAACAACATGTGAAAATAAGTCAGGCCTTAAAGCTAGATCCAAATGGACTCCACATTCCAATATGGTCAAAAAAGACATAGAAACTTTTGAAAGATGCGTAGAAAAAAGCATTGAAGACCTCCTAGATAAAAAAATCTGGGTAGATAATAACTTCACCATAATAGAGAAACAGTCTTTAAAAACCTTAGAAGAGGATACCTCCATTACAATAAAGCCAGCGGACAAAGGGGGCAGCATTGTGATTATGGACACAACAGACTACAATGCCCGCATGTACTCACTCCTAAACAATAGAGAGAACTACTGCCCTTCAAATAGAGAGGAATTGATTTCGGTTTCCAAAAAAGTCACAAACTTATTACAATGGGCAAAGGAAGATGGTATCATTTGCCAGGATGAGTATGGATTTTTGAATAACACCAGCCCCACTATACCAGCACTGTATGGACTACCGAAGGTGCATAAAAATATAAAAGACCCCCCTATGAGACCTATTGTCTCCAGCCTCAATTCTTTAACAGAACCACTTAGTAAATACACGGATATTTTCCTACAACCGATAGTGAAGAGGCAACAAGCCTATGTAAAAGATACAACCTCAATGATTGAGAAAATAGAGAATCTAGAATTTAACCCTGAAAACCAATTTCTGGTCTCATTAGACATTGAGGCTCTATACACTAATATTCCACAAGACGACACAATAAGAACAGTGTCGGAGTTCCTACAAACAGATGAAGCTGATCTTAGCCCACACTCGATCTTCATTATCGAGTGCATCACGATCATCTTAAAAAACAACATATTTCTATTCGAGAAATCCCTATTTAAACAAATCAAGGGTACCAGTATGGGGGCTACTTGTGCCCCCAGTCTGGCATGTCTTTATGTATCCAATTTTGAGGAAAGACATATCTTTAATCCCTCTGCACCATTTTTCGAGAATATCTCCAATTGGACACGTTATATAGATGACGTTTTTTTCATTTGGACGGGCCCCAGAGAAACCCTTATGGAATTTATTCTCTGGCTCAATCTAGGGGACAACAATCTAAGGTTCACTCACTGTATAAGTGACACCAGATGCAAATTCCTTGATGTAGTAATAAAGTGTGAGACTGGAAAACTAATGGTAGAACTATTCACTAAACCCACAGACAGAAATACAATGCTGCACTTTGACAGCTACCATCCTCCATGCCAGAAAAATAATATACCGTATGGCCAGTTCCTCAGGCTAAGGAAAAACTGTACAAAAAACTCGGATTTTGATAAACACGCCAAAATTCTCACTGAAAAATTTGTAGAGAGGGGGTACCCCAAAAAGCTAATCAGACACTCCTATAAAAGGGCAAAATACTACAATCGAGAAGAATTCTTTAAATCTAAGGACAGAGATGAGCAGACACTCCCGCTTACTTTTGTCACCAACCACAGTTGCCTTAACAATAAAATTAAAAACATAATAAATCGCAACTGGCACCTGGTGGAAAAACAGACAGATACCATTCTACCAAAACCTATGTTTTCATATAGGCGCAATAAAACCATAAGAAACAGTCTCGTAAAAACTTATAGAGAAACCAGTCATCAAAACCAATCTACAATAGACAGGAACCCATTTCCAAAGGGTACCTTTCCATGTAGTGGCTGCAGCAATTGCAAGGACATTCTTAAAGGTGCGGAAATTAAGATATGAGACAAGACACACAAAGTCCATGAATTCTTTAATTGCAGGTCTAAAAATTTGATTTACCTAATAAAATGCCCCTGTAATTCTATATACATAGGGGAAACATCTAGAGAGATAAGGACGAGACTAAATGAGCACAGATCAGCGATTAGAACGCAGAAAACCACAGCACCATTAGTGGAACATTGGATCACAGCAAAACACAACCAACAAGATCTCAAATGGTGTGTTTTAGAAACCGTGAAAATGAATATGAGAGGAGGAGACATTGAAACAAAACGTAAAAAAAAGAACAATTTTACATGTCCAAGTTTAATTCAGTACGCAATGGCTTAAACAGCAAGGAAGATTGGGAGAGAATTATTTAGGCAACTTTGGATGATGTAAGAACAGTTAAGCTAAGTAATTACCAACTCTCGCAATGACAGCCTAAGGATAGCGTTAAAAGAATAGTACAACTTCCCCAATAAAATACAATCATAGGAAAACCATAATGAATGCACAATACTTTTTGGCAGCCCTGGAGAACGGAACAATATATTTCCTCTCCCTGGAGAGAAATCCTTTTTATATATGAAAGAGTGTCCTTAAAGAATCTATGAAGAAAAGGCAGGAAATTATAACAGAGTAACAAATCCTCTTAGATCCATGTTTACCACCAAGATGACTTAGCCCATAGATAATAATATCAGGTTCGACTACACTAAAAATATAAGACTACTAGATAACACTTAAGAAAAAAAAAATTTTGCACGTCAGTATCTGTTGTATTTATTGTTATATAAATTAACCTTCCCAATATATAAAAAATATAAAAAGATTTACTATCCTGTTTATTCTTGAGAACCTATTTAAATACACATATAAATCTAAATAAGGGAAACGTTTGCTGAAAGGTACTATAAACGAACGAACAAAGATATGCAGATTTTCCCAACCCAAAATGGCCGACACGTAGTGTTCGGACCACGTGATCGGAACCTCCATCACCCCTGACCCGGAAAGGGTGGATAAAAACAGAGTGCGGGCATCCTCGATCGATACCGCAGATGCTGCACCGGGAGGAAGATGACAGGGAGGCCGCTGGTTGTGATTAAGGTAAGCCGTGAGGCTGCATGTGTGGCTTTCTAGACCTTAACTTCTAAACCGCGAGTTACAAGACGCAGGTCATCGGCGGTTAGCGTCCTATCCGTGTCTCAGGACGGCACTGCGTAATGGTTTTCTACCGCTAGCTGCAAGACAAATATTGACAGCGGTGAGCCACCTACCCGTGACTCAAACCGCAATAAAAATGCGTAAACAGCGAGGGTAAAAAAGATGAGGGAATCAAATTAGAAATAAACCGGTAAAACGTGTGAAAACAATACGAACCAGCTGTCCTCGAGCACCCGTACCCATGGCTCGAACTGCAATACAATGCAGAAACAGCGAGGGAATTAAATTAGAAATAAGCGGGTAAAACGTGTAAAAATAATGCCTATCAGCAGTCTTGTAATTAACCTCAAGCACAGATTAACCTATAGAGTATCGACTGGAAGAGCACATAGAATGAACAATATAGTGGAGAAAAAGGCGTATAGAATAGAGAACACAGTGGGCAAAAAAAGAGCTTATAAGTTATAAAACAGTTTTTGCGTTTTTACTTACCGGTAATCAAGCGCAAAAAATAAGGAGTGAACATTCACTCTTGGGATATATGGCACGATGATGTAATACGTGGGGGAAGTTAGAAATGAATAAATCTAACGGTAAATTTCATTGCAACCACATCCCGGGCTTTTCTCATCCAATAGACAACTCGAATATAAAAGAAGGAGAATAAGAAGATCAGAGCCGAAAATCAAAATCGGAAATAGGAGGAAGTAATCAAAACTCCTCTAGACCCCATGAGGTGACCTTAAGCTTCATAACGAAAGGTATGAAAAATTTAAAATATAACAACTGTCGTTTTTTGACCATTATTAGAAGACCATACCCTACCTACAACCTGGCATTTGTGTGTATTTCTGTCTATCCGCAGTAGAAGTGTACATAACCTATCAGAACGGTGGTCATCCCTGGTGCAGCAAACCTTTCCAGCATACGTACATCTGGATCAAGGTATGATAGTATGTAAACTTATAAACAGAAGTAAACCATCTGTGGCCAAAGGAAGGGGAGAAGCATGTTAGATGATTCCATCTCTATTTTTGTAGGTCAAAATCTTTTACGATATGGAAAACATACCCCTAATGGATTAAGGAATAGAGGGTAAACTCAGAGGTTATATCATATTCTGTCTCACTTGATGCCCAAGGTATGTAGAACTCTGGAGTATGAACAAATAAACCCTAGGATCTACGTAAATCAGAAATATACATATTTGTTCACTGTAACAAGTCTAGTAAAGACATTGAATATCTCATAAATGAAGCAACTAGATGTAAAGGATGATATGTTTAGATTAGCCACATAAGCAAGAAAACATATGGACTATGTCTACCAGTATAAAATCTGAAAGGTGATAACATAAACTAAAAGAAATATATCCGATGTATGTGAAAGTCTAGAATTGCACTAATGGGAAAATTGCAATGAATAAGTATAGGAATGTTGTTGTTGTTGTTTTTAAATAAATGTGCAATATTTATATGTATAGCTCGAGGTCTTGTTATGAAGAAGTCTATAAACAGTGTATAATTGTGGCATTCTCTTTTTAGTGATTTTAAAAAAAAACGTCCTGAAGAAGGTGTGACACACTGGTCAAGACACCGAAACGCTGCGTCGACTCTTTGGTTTTTATATTATTGTTTTTGTATGACTATGCAATATGTGATGTACTGTAACGTGACGAAATTTTAATAAATTACTGTTTTTAATACATACAAATATAGAAAATCTCTTTTTTGAATGCCACAGGAATTATATCTGTTTTGTTTTAGTTTAAGTGTGTTCTGTTGACCTCGAATAGTTAACTGATTAAGTTTTTTTGGTTTGTACTGTAACTGGGGTCCGGTCGAATGACAGGACCAGGTGAGACACAACAATAGTGTTGATGTCACGCTAGGTCCTTTGAGAACAAGGGGCCGTGACAGAGGGCACTCCCTGACAACTAGGGACTTTCTTGTGTTCTAACATTATCCTACCCTGTCCCATATTAGCATATAGGGGATCTCCCTCTTTTTTTCTTGTGCATTAATACAGCTTGTTAGCTGGGGAGCTTTTGTTGAACCATGGAAGGCATTAAGACACATGGTTATACGGAAGATCAATTTAATAAAATGATACATGGCTCAAATAGAAGCACGCCAACTGTAATTATTGACAACAGTAAGGAAGATCAATGGAAAGAACTGTGGAATTTAAAGAAAAAAATTGTAAGGACAGAACTACATGCCGAATTTTTAATTGACTATTGTAAAAAGGGTATTATCCCTAAAGGTTTGCAAATAACAGACGAACCAGGGGTCTTCATTAAGGTTAAAAAATTTATAGACAATTGGACCCTGATAGCGAATAGGTGCAGCCGAGACTGGATGCTTCTCATAATAGAAACAGCACAGGAGGTCTTAATAATTGAAAGAGCAGAAATAGAGGAGTTAGAAATGAAACTAAGAGAATGTGATGCCCTTGATGATGCAAAACGAAAATTAGAAGCAATACAAGCTGATATATCGGGGTATCGGGATTTCATGATTAATAAAAAATCCAACAAACTCAGAAAGGATGTAGCACAATATAACATAGAAAGGGTCTATCCATACCTTCAGAAAGACTACTATGAAAAAGCACAAGATGATTATCAAAATAGAAGACAGTGGACACAACCAGGTCGTAACTTTCAGAGAAAAAAGGTACGCTTCTTTGATACTTCATATACAAGCTCCGATTCAGAAAATGAAACACACCAGGAGACAAACAATAAGGAAAAAGAAACCACTAGTAATATCAGGGATAGTCTACCTTTTTTAGACCAACGCCCAAAAACATTTGGTCCACAGAGAGGGAAGAGCAGAGGGAGTGGTGGATACAACCCCAAACCCCAATACCAACCACGTCACTACAACACGCGGAGTCAGAAAAATTGGGATTAAACGAAAACAACAAAAAAGCCCCCATTACAAAACCTATCCTCTAAAAGCATCTCAGACATTGATAAAAAAGTCCTGGAGAAGGGTTTAGGATATGCCATCGCTAGCCCTATTGATAGATATAGCTTGGAAAGGGACCTCCAAAGCTTTTTTAGAAAAGTACGGCTAAATGCCTACTTTGAAGGTAAGGAAAGAACAACATGTGAAAATAAGTCAGGCCTTAAAGCTAGATCCAAATGGACTCCACATTCCAATATGGTCAAAAAAGACATAGAAACTTTTGAAAGATGCGTAGAAAAAAGCATTGAAGACCTCCTAGATAAAAAAATCTGGGTAGATAATAACTTCACCATAATAGAGAAACAGTCTTTAAAAACCTTAGAAGAGGATACCTCCATTACAATAAAGCCAGCGGACAAAGGGGGCAGCATTGTGATTATGGACACAACAGACTACAATGCCCGCATGTACTCACTCCTAAACAATAGAGAGAACTACTGCCCTTCAAATAGAGAGGAATTGATTTCGGTTTCCAAAAAAGTCACAAACTTATTACAATGGGCAAAGGAAGATGGTATCATTTGCCAGGATGAGTATGGATTTTTGAATAACACCAGCCCCACTATACCAGCACTGTATGGACTACCGAAGGTGCATAAAAATATAAAAGACCCCCCTATGAGACCTGTTGTCTCCAGCCTCAATTCTTTAACAGAACCACTTAGTAAATACACGGATATTTTCCTACAACCGATAGTGAAGAGGCAACAAGCCTATGTAAAAGATACAACCTCAATGATTGAGAAAATAGAGAATCTAGAATTTAACCCTGAAAACCAATTTCTGGTCTCATTAGACATTGAGGCTCTATACTCTAATATTCCACAAGACGACACAATAAGAACAGTGTCGGAGTTCCTACAAACAGATGAAGCTGATCTTAGCCCACACTCGATCTTCATTATCGAGTGCATCACGATCATCTTAAAAAACAACATATTTCTATTCGAGAAATCCCTATTTAAACAAATCAAGGGTACCAGTATGGGGGCTACTTGTGCCCCCAGTCTGGCATGTCTTTATGTATCCAATTTTGAGGAAAGACATATCTTTAATCCCTCTGCACCATTTTTCGAGAATATCTCCAATTGGACACGTTATATAGATGACGTTTTTTTCATTTGGACGGGCCCCAGAGAAACCCTTATGGAATTTATTCTCTGGCTCAATCTAGGGGACAACAATCTAAGGTTCACTCACTGTATAAGTGACACCAGATGCGAATTCCTTGATGTAGTAATAAAGTGTGAGACTGGAAAACTAATGGTAGAACTATTCACTAAACCCACGGACAGAAATACAATGCTGCACTTTGACAGCTACCATCCTCCATGCCAGAAAAATAATATACCGTATGGCCAGTTCCTCAGGCTAAGGAGAAACTGTACAAAAAACTCGGATTTTGATAAACACGCCAAAATTCTCACTGAAAAATTTGTAGAGAGGGGGTACCCCAAAAAGCTAATCAGACACTCCTATAAAAGGGCAAAATACTACAATCGAGAAATCTAAGGACAGAGATGAGCAGACACTCCCGCTTACTTTTGTCACCAACCACAGTTGCCTTAACAATAAAATTAAAAACATAATAAATCGCAACTGGCACCTGGTGGAAAAACAGACAGATACCATTCTACCAAAACCTATGTTTTCATATAGGCGCAATAAAACCATAAGAAACAGTCTCGTAAAAACTTATAGAGAAACCAGTCATCAAAACCAATCTACAATAGACAGGAACCCATTTCCAAAGGGTACCTTTCCATGTAGTGGCTGCAGCAATTGCAAGGACATTCTTAAAGGTGCGGAAATTAAGATAGGAGACAAGACACACAAAGTCCATGAATTCTTTAATTGCAGGTCTAAAAATTTGATTTACCTAATAAAATGCCCCTGTAATTCTATATACATAGGGGAAACATCTAGAGAGATAAGGACGAGACTAAATGAGCACAGATCAGCGATTAGAACGCAGAAAACCACAGCACCATTAGTGGAACATTGGATCACAGCAAAACACAACCAACAAGATCTCAAATGGTGTGTTTTAGAAACCGTGAAAATGAATATGAGAGGAGGAGACATTGAAACAAAACGTAAAAAAAGAGAACAATTTTACATGTCCAAGTTTAATTCAGTACGCAATGGCTTAAACAGCAAGGAAGATTGGGAGAGAATTATTTAGGCAACTTTGGATGATGTAAGAACAGTTAAGCTAAGTAATTACCAACTCTCGCAATGACAGCCTAAGGATAGCGTTAAAAGAATAGTACAACTTCCCCAATAAAATACAATCATAGGAAAACCATAATGAATGCACAATACTTTATGGCAGCCCTGGAGAACGGAACAATATATTTCCTCTCCCTGGATAGAAATCCTTTTTATATATGAAAGAGTGTCCTTAAAGAATCTATGAAGAAAAGGCAGGAAATTATAACAGAGTAACAAATCCTCTTAGATCCATGTTTACCACCAAGATGACTTAGCCCATAGATAATAATATCAGGTTCGACTACACTAAAAATATAAGACTACTAGATAACACTTAAGAAAAATTTTTTTTTGCACGTCAGTATCTGTTGTATTTATTGTTATATAAATTAACCTTCCCAATATATAAAAAATATAAAAAGATTTACTATCATGTTTATTCTTGAGAACCTATTTAAATACACATATAAATCTAAATAAGGGAAACGTTTGCTGAAAGGTACTATAAACGAACGAACAAAGATATGCAGATTTTCCCAACCCAAAATGGCCGACACGTAGTGTTCGGACCACGTGATCGGAACCTCCATCACCCCTGACCCGGAAAGGGTGGATAAAAACAGAGTGCGGGCATCCTCGATCGATACCGCAGATGCTGCACCGGGAGGAAGATGACAGGGAGGCCGCTGGTTGTGATTAAGGTAAGCCGTGAGGCTGCATGTGTGGCTTTCTAGACCTTAACTTCTAAACCGCGAGTTACAAGACGCAGGTCATCGGCGGTTAGCGTCCTATCCGTGTCTCAGGACGGCACTGCGTAATGGTTTTCTACCGCTAGCTGCAAGACAAATATTGACAGCGGTGAGCCACCTACCCGTGACTCAAACCGCAATAAAAATGCGTAAACAGCGAGGGTAAAAAAGATGAGGGAATCAAATTAGAAATAAACCGGTAAAACGTGTGAAAACAATACGAACCAGCTGTCCTCGAGCACCCGTACCCATGGCTCGAACTGCAATACAATGCAGAAACAGCGAGGGAATTAAATTAGAAATAAGCGGGTAAAACGTGTAAAAATAATGCCTATCAGCAGTCTTGGAATTAACCTCAAGCACAGATTAACCTATAGAGTATCGACTGGAAGAGCACATAGAATGAACAATATAGTGGAGAAAAAGGCGTATAGAATAGAGAACACAGTGGGCAAAAAAAGAGCTTATAAGTTATAAAACAGTTTTTGCGTTTTTACTTACCGGTAATCAAGCGCAAAAAATAAGGAGTGAACATTCACTCTTGGGATATATGGCACGATGATGTAATACGTGGGGGAAGTTAGAAATGAATAAATCTAACGGTAAATTTCATTGCAACCACATCCCGGGCTTTTCTCATCCAATAGACAACTCGAATATAAAAGAAGGAGAATAAGAAGATCAGAACCGAAAATCAAAATCGGAAATAGGAGGAAGTAATCAAAACTCCTCTAGACCCCATGAGGTGACCTTAAGCTTCATAACGAAAGGTATGAAAAATTTAAAATATAACAACTGTCGTTTTTTGACCATTATTAGAAGACCATACCCTACCTACAACCTGGCATTTGTGTGTATTTCTGTCTATCCGCAGTAGAAGTGTACATAACCTATCAGAACGGTGGTCATCCCTGGTGCAGCAAACCTTTCCAGCATACGTACATCTGGATCAAGGTATGATAGTATGTAAACTTATAAACAGAAGTAAACCATCTGTGGCCAAAGGAAGGGGAGAAGCATGTTAGATGATTCCATCTCTATTTTTGTAGGTGAAAATCTTTTACGATATGGAAAACATACCCCTAATGGATTAAGGAATAGAGGGTAAACTCAGAGGTTATATCATATTCTGTCTCACTTGATGCCCAAGGTATGTAGAACTCTGGAGTATGAACAAATAAACCCTAGGATCTACGTAAATCAGAAATATACATATTTGTTCACTGTAACAAGTCTAGTAAAGACATTGAATATCTCATAAATGAAGCAACTAGATGTAAAGGATGATATGTTTATATTAGCCACATAAGCAAGAAAACATATGGACTATGTCTACCAGTATAAAATCTGAAAGGTGATAACATAAACTAAAAGAAATATATCCGATGTATGTGAAAGTCTAGAATTGCACTAATGGGAAAATTGCAATGAATAAGTATAGGAATGTTGTTGTTGTTGTTTTTAAATAAATGTGCAATATTTATATGTATAGCTCGAGGTCTTGTTATGAAGAAGTCTATAAACAGTGTATAATTGTGGCATTCTCTTTTTAGTGATTTTAAAAAAAAACGTCCTGAAGAAGGTGTGACACACTGGTCAAGACACCGAAACGCTGCGTCGACTCTTTGGTTTTTATATTATTGTTTTTGTATGACTATGCAATATGTGATGTACTGTAACGTGACGAAATTTTAATAAATTACTGTTTTTAATACATACAAATATAGAAAATCTCTTTTTTGAATGCCACAGGAATTATATCTGTTTTGTTTTAGTTTAAGTGTGTTCTGTTGACCTCGAATAGTTAACTGATTAAGTTTTTTTGGTTTGTACTGTAACTGGGGTCCGGTCGAATGACAGGACCAGGTGAGACACAACAATAGTGTTGATGTCACGCTAGGTCCTTTGAGAACAAGGGGCCGTGACAGAGGGCACTCCCTGACAACTAGGGACTTTCTTGTGTTCTAACATTATCCTACCCTGTCCCATATTAGCATATAGGGGATCTCCCTCTTTTTTTCTTGTGGTTTTCACCTGTGGCATCTGCGGACGGGAGCAGGGATGCGCTTGACTTAGACTGCTGGCACTCAGGGACGGTCCGTAGCCTGGGGAAGCGTTAGGATGAGATGCGGTTGGCGCTTGCTGCAGCTTACGTTCTGTTTATCCCTGAGGCTGTATCCAGGGACGTCGGTCTGCCTTGGTAGCTGTCCGGTGTGTCAGGGTGTGCTTCTTGGCTGGCTGTGGGTCCTCGGTCTTCTCCCTTTGTTGGCTTGTTCAGCCCACCTGTGCTCATCCGGTCTTTGGGGTGACAGGGCTGTCACTTATTCTTCTTTCCTTCGAGGGCGTTGCGTTTGGACCTCCAGGTGGCACTGTCATGGCGCCGGCTTCTGCCTCTGCTCTGGCATGCTTGTCTGGCTAGTCACTTGGTGAGGTGCTCCTTGCTTGCTGGGCGACGTCCGGTCTTGTGTCGCTGTTCGTTGGAGCGCATGGTGTTGTGGCGGTCTGCCACGTGGGGTGTGCGACTCCTCTCTTGCCGATCTGGGCGGTGGCCGACTCCATCTTGAGGCAGCATGAGGGAGGACACCGTGGGTGGTCTTCGGCAAACTGCAGGGCTTTGCTGTGGTGGTGGTGGAGATGTGCACGCTCTCCAACCTGCGTTCAGCAGTGCTCCTGCGTGGAGAGGTTTCCTGGGTGCTGACTGTGCAGGTTCACTGGTGGGACCTCCTGCGCGCTTCTGGCTTTATCCTCCTTAGTAACCAGACTGGGTGGTCTGCTTGCTCTTCTTTACGACCAGAATGGGCGGTCGGCTTTCTCCTCCTTGTGACTAGACGGGCGGTCGGCTTCTCCTGGTGAGTTTTCATGATTCCGGTGATTTGCGTGATCACTGGTTTTTTTTCAGTTGCGATGCTTTTGCTTTGGCGCGCTTTTGTTCGCGCTCTTCGGGTGCTTCCCTGTGTCCGGAGGGTTACGCCACTGCTCCAGTGACTTTCGATGCCGTTCCTGTGTGGGGTACAGGCTTTGGTGTCTGTGTAGTGTTTCAGGAGGGTTGCGTCACCGCTCCCTTGACCTTTTCCTGTTCGCTCTATTTCATGTGCTTATGGCTGCACTCTCAGATTGCTCTCTTTGGGTGCACTTGCTGCGCGTTCCCTTGAGTGTTTTGGGTGGAGTTCCTGCACTCCTGGCACGTTTCTTGCGCCGTTTCCTGGCGTGTTCTTTGTGCTTCTGGCGTGTTCGTGTGACGTCCCTCTTTGTCCTTAAGGGCTGAATGGTGACTTGGCGCCATGCAGGTGTGGCAGTGTTCTGTTGAATGTGGCAGGCTGTACAGTCTCTGTGCTACTGTGCACTTGCCTTGTTCAAAGGGAGCTTTGCAGCTTGTCCTCTGCTGGGAGTCTGCTTTGCTTTGGCTTGTCACAGGCTTGTTTGCTACTTTGGGCGCAGTACCGCCTGGTGTCCACTAGATGGCAGTGCAGGATTAGGCTTTGACTCAGCAGCAACTTCCTTTGCTGCTTGACTTTCATCCCTTGTTGTTTTTTTTCTTCCTTTTGACGGTGCTTGGCTGTGTGCTGCGTGGGTGCAGGTGGTGCTGCAGCCACTCTGGCTCTGCTGGTGTGCTGGGAGGCTGCAGGCTTCGTGGGTGCCTGGTAAGTCCTTTGGTGCTGGGAAGGGGGGCATACCTGTTGCCCTCGTGCTTTTCTCGTGTCTTCGCGGCCGCAGGCCGCACACCGTCACCTCCCATTGTACCTTGTAGCAGGCTCACGTGCTTTATTGGCGGCGCAGGGATGCGTCATTGTAGGCAGACTGTTCCTTTGGAGAGAAGAGGACTCGCTCTAGAACACGTTGGCCATAGATGCACTGTAGTCTCTCACTGGCCTCTGGTTGTGTGAGGACACTTGGCACGCCTTAGAGCCCCTCGCTAATCTTCCGGGCATGGGCTTCCCTCTTCCCAGCTTGTCATCACAGCCGATGCGGGTGGGGTCCGCTCGGCTTGCACTCACTCTCCTGGGCTTTTCGCACGCCCCCTTGGCTGACGGGCACTCGGCGCTGCGGGATGATAACCCCCTAGCTTTGCTCACCTTCTTGTTGGGCGACTTCTTCCACGCGGGTGGGCACCGCTTGGGTCATCACACTTGCGGGTCAGTGCCTCGTGGCTGACGCGGGTGGGCTCCAGTCGGCTCGCACTTCCTGTGGGGTCACTCCGTCACGGCCGACGTGGGTGGGCTCCAATCAGTCCGCTAATCCCCTGGAATGATCACGCTGTCGCGGCCGACAAGGGTGGGCTCCGGTCGGCCCGCTGGTCCCCCAGAAGGACCACGCTGTTGCGGCTGACACGGGTGGGCTCTGGTTGGTTGGCGCTTCTGTCCAGGGCCCTTCTCTCACCGGGGCAGCTCACTGCAGGGCTCGAGAGGTGCGGGGTAGGCTCCCTGTCACCTCTTCACTTGCATGTCGACCCGGGGCTCAGCTCGTGTCTCGCGGGCCTCTCGGTGGCCGGCGCTGATTGTTGTGGGGGGTACCCCTAGGCGGGCAGTATTCTCTCCCCCTTCTTCCTGGGCTGTAGCATGCCAAGGTACAGCCACCTCGTCGCCAGTGTAGTGTCGGGCTCTAGGCCCACATTATGGTAATGAAGGGCTACACAGACACTGGTATATTTGGCTAGTGAATTGACCCAGAGCACGTGCGCTCCGCCCCCTTTATTGACTGGGTCACCTGACTCGTGAGACCAGTGGTGGGTGGGTGTACAGTGTAGGGTTACAGAGTAAAACAACTAGAACGTGTCCAGCAGGACACTACAAGTAGCAATGTGAACAGGAAAGTGAATTTTATTATGATATTGTGATATTTATCTAGAAGGGTAAGAAAGGCTATAGACGTCATATGTATAGAGTGTAGGCTGCTACTTGTAGTGTTCAAAATAAACAAATAGGAAGTGTAGAGGTATTGGTGATATAATCACTCTCCTTGGCTGTATATGTAAACAATTGGATTCTATCAATGTGAACAGGAAAGTGAATTTTATTATGATATTGTGATATTTATCTAGAAGGGTGAGAAAGGCTATACTTTGCTGATGGCAAAGGCAAGCACTCTGTGTTTTCAAAATACCCCTCACACACTAAGAATCTCTTAGTGTCATGCTTCATCATGGGGGTCTTCCCGTCCCTCTACGGGGCGGGGCATGCTACGGCCTACGAGCTACGCGGGAGCACTTAGTTTTTTGACGATAGGCTATGTGTAATGTGAAGGTGGTGTGAGTGATCAGAAAAAGTGTAGGGACTTAAGTGTATAAATATGTGAATTATTAAAAAATTTCCTGGCTAGTAGAAAAAAATAATTTATTGGTTTCTCTAGCTGGAAATGTTAAAAAAGGGGGGGTGTTGTAGTAGAGCTTATTATGCACACTATTTGGTCGACATGACATGTTTCATAAGCAGTATTAATAAACAAGGGACCGTGGACTATTTCTTATCAATACCACAATTAGTCAGTACTTAGTCACCAAAGAATCATTTCTTGAGTATGAGAATCTACTCCAAGTCAATGAATGCACCAATACAGAGAAAGCAACAGCATACATATAAATCAAGGGCAATTTATTCATTCATTACCTCTGAGTAAAAATGTAATTGACTGACAATACATAAGAGTTATAGTGGTTGCCCTCAAGAGGAGCGTGCAAAAATAGAAAAGGGAGAACTGAATAGTGTTGGGTGATGAAAAGAAGAAAAGAATTTCCAAGAATTAGTGACATAAAAATATTCATAAACACTTTATAAAAGACAGTAAGGATCCGCAATTATCCGTCCTGTTCAACCTTGCCATAAATACAAATTATTTATTAATGTTCAAAATTTTTCAATAGAAGCACCCATATGTGTCATAAATGATGTTGCACATGAATATAAAGCGGAAACATGTGGGTCCAGGTTCAATATCAAAGGCGTCGAGGTTTTGACTCGTCTTAGGGCCTAACAGTGAATTATGCTTGGGCCATGCGAGTCTTCATCAGGACTATAAAAAAACGGCAACTAAACCTTTATCGATGACCCTATGGGGAAAGAGAATAGATGTATGTATATAAGCTGTTGCACTTAAAACCAAAAGTGAGGGTTTTGAAGGCCCAAGGAAGGGCCCTGATTGCTTACCCTCAAGGAGGAGGTGGTACATATATTATGCTTCCATGTTCCAATCAATGGTATTGCCTCCTACAAAACAATGATGACAATAAAGTCTTATTCAAAACCTGGTCCTAAATTTACGCTCCAGGTTACAAATTTCAACAATGAATTGCAGTACCTTGCGTCCATCATGGTGATAATGCCCATGGGATTTGATCGGCTAGAAGTCCTCAGTCCTCTCTAGTGGATAATGTTATCCCTAAAAATTAATCAATAAAAAGTCTTTTATCTATCAACAACTTTGTCGTACGCCCGAGATGTTAAATCGGGGATATGGGACAATTTTGTTACCTGTTTTAGTTAATAGCGTAGATTGCGGGCTTCTCTCATCAAAAAATAATGGCATTCTGAGTGCAATGAAGAGGTGGTCCTATCAATGTCAGGCCACTGCGAAGGAAATTAGGGATCAAATATTAGGAGCTATAGTGCCCTATATATTCCTGTTTTGACACAAGTGACCTCCCAAATGGCTTACCGTGCTCGATAACCTTCTAGTCCATAAGCTGGGTTTCTGAAAGTTCGTACCTGTTCGCATCAACCGGCATACTGAATCCCTCGGCATATCAACCCGACATAGAAAGGGGACTGGAAACATACGCCCCTTCGTATTCGTAAATATATCAATAGCTTATAGATACAGGAGAGCCATGGGAGAAGGGGTGCCACGATATTCACTGGTTCACCATATTCAGAGGAACAATTATCAAAATAAAACAGAATTGATCATTACTACGGCATTCAAATACTACTGTGGTCGCCATTTTGGAATGGGAGAACACCGTGAGTCTCTCCTAGCTATTAGAAACGGGAGAGCCAAGATATTCACTGGTTCACCATTTTTGGAGGATCAATTCTCAAAGTAAAATTAAAAATGACCACTAATACGGCAATCAAATACTCCCGTGGTCGCCATTTTGGATTGGGAGAACACCTTTTTCCTTCTACAATATTACCATTTGGTCACTGCTAAAGTCGCTCTAAAAACTGAAAGGTGAAAAAGAAAACAGCAATCCACATGCTGTGCAAACCCTTCGGTACAGCTAATATAACTTATAGGTACAGGTGTTTTAAGATCCCATTATAGTATTGTTGATACAGCATAAATCCTGTCCCCTAAAGGGCATAGGTACATTACTTTATACATGATGTTAAATGGACAAAGGTACAGTAAAACATTCTCATACATATCACAATTCTGACATAAAATATATTTTAGACAAGAGAAACAAGAGACAAATCTGTATCATGTCTTATGAGATGGTACATATTAGACCAATTTGGCAGTATTGTAGATCAATAGATCCAAACCCTCCATACCCTCAAGAGGGACACCTCTCTATTATTCTCCTCATTCAATCCTTTGTTAACAGTATCCAAATAATGTTTCCACTTACACTCCCTTTTACTCAAAATACTGCTGAGATCTCCTCCTCTTGTATTAGCTCTCACTTTTTCAATGACCCACCATCTTAAGCTATTTGGATCATGTTCAAATGTGGTGAAGTGCTCCACTAAAGGGGCCCCTGGTGTTTTTCATAAGCAGTCCCCTACTGCTTACTCATCAGGACCTCTGTTAGTCCCTACTAAATATACTCAAATAAATAGTATGCCTATTGTCCTAAAATAAAGTAGCAAAAATAGGCTACTCTATTTAGCATGAGGGCTTGAGTAGGCCCTATTCATAAGCACAAAATGACCTATTGTGGTCTCTAGAAGGAAAAAGGAGGAAAAAGAAGAAAAAACACATATGGTCACATAATTGTCGACATATGTATCTCTGCACACAGTACCTATTGGTCACACGTATGTATTAATCCACCTATGGAGAAACATTGTGATATATTTTTCTCCGTATCTTTCATGTTTTTTGCTATGTATTGCCAGACTAGCATCAGAGCTAAAAATTTAAATTCAAGCTATTGAGGTACGGCTGAAGAATTATGAGTCTCCAGCAAATCTGAAGAAACATTTAGAAGAACTAAACAGAACCCTCAATGAATTTGAGCCGTCGCTAAAACAAAGCAAATATAACAAACTCAAAAAAGACACCAGCCGTTGGAGTCAGGAGAAAACATATCCCTTTACTAAGGATGATTACAGACCAGCACGAGGTAATATAACGGATGATGAATCATCAGACACTGGCTCCAACAGCTCAGATTCCAGCAGAGGCAGGAGCCCGAGATACCTGGGCACACGTCAGAACTATAGACGCCCTAACCATCGTGGAGCAAGAGGATGGAATCACTATCTGCCCCAACCAATGTACCACCCTCAACAATATGGCCCAGCTCCTTTCCAACCTCCTCAAGGAACATATCCTCCATGGGCATACCAACCTCAGGACTATAGTTACTTTGATCAGAGTCATTTTTTAGGGACACGTCAGGGGAGGAACAAAGGAAGGAATCGGAGAGGAACCAGCGTCCATTGGACCACAAGAGTAGAAGAACCAGCCAGAGTGGCTACAAGAAGCATGACGGGGGCATCCACAAGCCGGAAATGAGCTTAGTGGTGAACCTCACTGATTTCAACCTTTCTGAGGCACTTAAGAAAGTCCTAGAGAAAGGCCTAGGATATGTTCCAACGGCGAATATGGATAAATTCCTACTGTGCAAGGAAGTGCAAGAATTCATGAGACACCTGAAATTGCAGATCTTCTTCAAAGACAAAAACAATGATATCCAAGAAGGAGACACAGAGCTAAAACCAAAGTCCAAGTTTACTCCTATGGATAACACCTTACCCATTGAACTTCTGGCTTTCGAAAAAGCAGCTATGAAGGGCCTCAACGACCTAGACCCATTAAACAAACAAGTTTTTCAAAATATATCTAGTGAAGAACGGAGAGCCCTACAGGAACTAAGTAACAACAACGAACTGGTAATAAAACCGGCCGATAAAGGGGGTGCAACGGTGATACAAACCAGGCAGCAATACGATCAAGAGTGCATAAGACTCCTGTGGGATAAACACAACTACGAAGTACACCATACCGACTAAACAGACAGGATCAAAGTTAAGATCAAAGCCATGGTAGAGGAGGCCCTAGCGCATAATTGGATAACAAAGAAAGAGGGAGATTTTCTATGCCAAAACAACCCTATGATACCTTATCTGTAAACGTTGCCAAAGATACACAAATGTCTAGACAACTCACCGGGACGTCATATTGTATCCGGGATTGGGTCAGTCCTGGAACCATTATCCAAGTTCGCCGAAGCTTTCCTGAGGCCTATGGTCCAGAGGAATTAAATTACCTGAGAGACACTAAAGACGTACTTAACCTATTGGAAAACCTATCTTTTGACCCAGACACCCAACTATTGATCAGTTGTGACGTTGAGAGCCTAAACACTAGCCTCCCCCACAAGGAGCCTCTCAACATCATCGAAGATGTCCTGTATGAGGATGACTGGAAGTACCAAACCCCAAGGAATGCGATCATGGAATGTTGCTCCTTGGCATTGAAAGAAAATGTATTTGAGTACAATGAGACCCTCTATCTACAAAAGCACAGGACCGGCATGGGGAGCTCCTTTGATCCCAGGGTAGCTGGTCTCTACGTGCACCACCTGGAGACCACGAAAATACTACACCCCAGAAATCCCTTCAGAAAGAACATAAGCACCTGGAAAAGGTACATCGACGACATCTTCATTATATGGGATGGGGATGTAAGAACTTCACAACATTTCCTCACGTGGCTAAACCTACAAGATGACTTTCTTAAATTTACAAGCACCAGTTCCAACAGCAACCTAGTATTCCTGGATCTCAACATCTTCCCAAAAAATGGGAGATTGATGACTACCACCCACTTCAAGTCCACATCAAAGAATTGTTTGCTGATGTATCAGAGCTTCTATCCGAAACATCTACGGGACAATCTGCCCTATGGCCAATTTCTCCGCCTAAGGCGTAATTGCACAGAGATTGAAAACTTCAAATCTCAATCTAGAGATCTACACAAAAAATTGGAAACACACCAGTACCCAGAGAAAATAATAAACCAAGCGTACAAAAGGGCACGTAACAACTGCAGGGAGAGCCTGCTGGAAGATAAACAACACAAAGAGGAGAGCAGAAGACCAATATGTATCACCACATACAATACGAATTCCAATCAGATAACAAAAACTGTTAATAAGCATTGGAAGATTCTGAACAGTGGCGGTCTAGACATCCCGAAACCGATGTTTTCCCACAGGAAAGGGAGAAGCATACGAGACATGTTGGTCCACACCAGGCCGAAAACAAAGAGAGATGACACTACCCTCCTGAATCTGGGATTTGTCCAAGGCCAACACCCGTGCGGTAAATGCAAAGTCTGTAGCCTCACGAAGAAAAGTAAAAAACGGACATTCCAGAATGGAACTACATGGGAACAAAGACGATTCACAACATGCAATAGTCACAACGTGATCTACTTGATCACATGCCCATGTCAACTGGAATATGTCGGCATGACGAGCAGGGCCATAAAAATTAGAATAGGGGAACACAAGAGCACCATCAAGTGCAAGAAAATCAGCACAAAAATGGCGACACATTTTCTAGAGAAAGGACACAAACATGAAGACATTTCATGGACCATCATTGAACAAGTGGAAAAAGAGGAACACCTTTTGGAAAAAGAACAGAGATGGATGTTCCGCCTCAATACTAACCTAGTGGGCTTAAATGATGAAATACCCTGGGGGCAGTTATAAGGAGGTCCTCCTATCTCATTGAACAATCGCCCTCTCTCTATGAATAAACTGTATGTGCACTAAAGTTTTCAGAAATGTGTGTCTAATTTATGTCACCTCAGTTAGCATTGCGGAAGATGACAACCGTCCTCTCTATGTGTAGATATGCACAAGATCACCAGATCACCATCTAATGAGCACATATCCTCCATTCGTTTGAAACTGACTTTGGAATCTGGAAGGTATACACGCACGTTTTCACCTACTGGTGTACTTACTAAAACCGATCTATTAACTACTCCTCACAGAACAATGTACAACTGCAGCAGTTTCATCAAATTTGAGACATGGTTTAATTTGTAGTTGTTAACATTTGTCTGGGCTCACACCTCTATATTTTTTATCCATCTATTTCTTAACCGATGTGGGAAGACTAGAGTAGGACTATTGAAACAATATAAAGACTTAAACACCAACGAAGGTGCCATTCACACGGCCATTTTTTGTTAGCGCTCTAGCCGTTTGACTAGCGTTGCCAGGCAGAGCCTCAACAGACCCGCCGAGTAGAATGCAGCAGGTATGTTATATAAATATGAGTGTTCCCAAAGAGCCTCCTAAATCCTCGGAGCAGCATGGGAGCAGGATTGAGGCAAACACTCCTCAGCGGTGACGTAAGTTTGGACTACAGCCAGAAGTCTTTAAAATATGGCTATTGTGTATCACGAGTCAAACCGATGTCAAGACGCCGGTGTAACTTTTTTTTTTACAGTGACAGCATGGAAACCCTTTGATGCTGGATCATGGGGCACGCTAGATCTCTAATCCTAGTATGTATATTTACCCTTTCAGCATCGTATGAGTGACACGGATCACTTTTTCTCTTACCTTCTAAATGTGTTCGGAACAACGGCAGAAATGTATCTTCAGTTCCCTGATAAATTTCACTTTTCGTTCTGGTGCCGAGTATGAGTGTATTGAGGTACACGTGTGACTGTGGAATGTTCTCCTTTAGATACAATGTATAAGATACCAATGAACTATTGGAACAATTTTGATAGCGTTTTTTGTCTCTTTTGCATCTTGGCAATACATAGCAAAATACGTGAAAGATACGGGGAAAAATATATCACGATGTTTCTCCATAGGTGGATTAATACATATGTGAGACCAATGGGTACTGTGTGCAGAGATATATATGTCGACAATGCACGGCGCCACCCCCCTTCGGGGAGTGGCGCCGTTAGTGGTAAACAAAGTGCCACGTTAGTTCTTCCCCTTCCGGGTCCGCCGACCCGGAAGGGGAATCGTGGTAGCCCAATAAGACCGGGGCTTACTGTTGAACCGGAAGTTCTCTCAGGGCGCGAGGCTTAAATGCCATCGTCCATTTTAGGAACCCCTCTTTGTTTGCTGGCCAGCCGAGGAGTCGGACCTCCGTGAAGTGGACACTGCTTCACGTGACCATCGCGAAACGAGAGGCGATCGAGGGTCGTGACGACTTTTGGGCAGGTCGGTAAGCCGTGCAGTGCGCAAGGGAAGGGATGGGGGCGGCACGTTGGCGTGTCACGAGGTATGCGGGGATTGTTATTATTTCAATGCGGAGGCGCGCGTTTATGAGCGCGCGAGGTAGCGGAAGTACGGGTGTCCGGAGCGAGATGAGGCGCGTGTCTAATGTTGGTAATGGGAGCGCGTTAGCAAAGGAGACTGGATACGCGCGCACGCGAATGCAATGGAGGGGGGCGCTTTGTACTCGAACCTCGAGGCGCGCTTCAGGCTTAGCGCGAGGCGTCCCTGGGGTGCTCCGGGGCAAATGCTTATCCCGCCAGCGGTGCCGATAAGTGGATGAGGCACGCTGCAAGAGCTGAGGGCGTTTGTGCTCGAGCTCCTTACCACAGGGTTTAATCCTGAATAACTTCCGGGGTGTACATCTGATTTCGGACCAGTTAATGCATTGGTTGAGGTTTTTATGGTGAATCTTCAGTTAATAAGGTATCCGACAGTTATGTCACTATAATCTCCCCTCCTCCATGGTTGATTAAGGGCTAAAACAGTAGGATTACAAGGTAATTGGTGGGCAGTTCCTTTTCAATTTCAAATAGTGTGCCACCCCCTTTCTATAAACCTATCCTAAACTTGGTAAGGACTGATGTTTGATTAGTGGGACATGTTAACCTTAAATACTTCTACTTTAGATGGGGTTATAGTGCTATGGACATAGTGCAAAGGTTGGGCATGTAACTGACAGATCAAAAGGCCACTGGAAATCGGGGTGTCACCTTTGACTATAAAGGGTATGGTGAATGGACACCGGGTGAGCAGTACGAGTTGGGTCGTAACCTAAGGATGTGCGCAGGCACAGTGAGCTTAACCGTAGTTGTTTGGGAGCAAGTTCATCCACGTGGAACTGCAATGGAATGGGCAGGGCCCCTGGAAAGGAGAGCGCGGTTGTATTGATGCTTGCAATGTGTTAAAGAAAGTAATGCTTGTTCTTTTTAAGTGCAGGATGCCGCCAAAAAAATCGCAGAAGGGTAAAGAGCCCTCTACAAAAAGTGATGAATACCTTGGTTTTACGGAGTTGCTGGAGTATACGAGAGAGAAAGGCATGGATTGGGTGCTAAAGAACATGCGAGAGGGGGCTAGAGCAGACGCGAACCCTCGGGAAGAAAGAGGGAGAGGCAAGAGAGCGAGGCGCACTCCGGAGAGGTTTAAAGAGTCAACAAAGGGCAAGCGGCCCAGGGCGACACAGCCCCAACCAGCTTCATCAGGTGAGGAGGAGGTGCTAGAGACAATAGACTCACCTGCAGAGAAAGATAAGGATGGCATGGAAGGACAGAATAATACTGCTAGGCATACGCAAATAGGAGGGTGCCCCGTCACTCCTGTGGGGGCCCCAGGTCTACAAGGTTTGTTACCGCCAGTGGTGGCGCAGCCAGGTAGTGGAGTGTCGCAAGTGTGGATACAACCTGGGGGGGTCGCACAGTTACCAGGGATGCAATTGTACGGTTCCCATGGGCAAACAATTGGTAATGGCCCCTTAAACTCGTTAATTCCCGCAATGACGTATCCAACGGGGGCAGGGCAGGTAATGTTGAATGCTTACACAAACTTAGGGTGTCCTTCAAAGACATCTATAGATAACAGTACTGCTGATCATTCTGTGCCCCATAATAGTCAAGCGCAGGGAGGGGCTGGAGGGCAACCGTCTGGGCATCCACTGTTGGCATTCAGTCCACTCATGTTTGGCTCATCCTCCATGACCCTATCGCCATCCACGGGGATCACTTGGCATGTGCCCATAGATGTAAAGGAAAGGATACTTAGGGGTGAATATATTGACGTGTTTGACCTTATCAATGCAGGAGTGGCGGCAGGGAAGTCAAAAGGTGGGAAAGAGGGCGAGTATAGCCAAAAGAAGTCGTGGACGGAGTGGTCCATGAAAAACTGGATCACAGGTTTCGCCATCTATGCGGCAGTAATACTGGAGAAATACCCTATGTTAGGTCCGCAGATGATGAGTTATATATCCCTTATTCATGGTGCCGCTTCGGAGTTTCCAGGATTGGGGTGGTTAAAGTATGACAAAATGTTCAGGCAAATGAAAGCAGTTCACCCAGGTATTTCGTGGGACCAACGAGAGATCAATTTATGGCACACAGTTTTTTACTCCTCTCCCTCAACGCTTAAAGCTAGTGCCCCTGCTCAGAGTCAGTCCTTTCGGAGTGACAAAGGAGTCGGTGATAAAAAACAGGCCTGCTGGCAGTTCAATAGAAATGAGTGTACGAGGGGGGCTTTGTGCAGGTACAAACACTGCTGCTCCTACTGTGGTGGCACATCGCATCCTGAACTCAGATGTTTCAAAAAAAATGGAAACCCTAAAGAGCAGCCTGCCCATACCACTCCAAAGGGAAAGCCACCCAAGGCATCCGACAAAGCTCCCAACTCCCATTAAACGTCATGTCGTGACACACCTACTCAGTAAAAATGACAATTCTGAGGAGGCCCAATTCCTGCTCCATGGCTTCACATCTGGTTTTCGGATTCCTTCTTCAGCATCCCCTACTAAAGTCCCGCCTCGCAATCAAAGCTCGGTGCTCCAGAATATGGAGGCGACACGAAGTAAGATTATGAAAGAAGTTTCCTTAGGGCGTGTCGCTGGACCCTTTAAGAATCCCCCGAACCCTGAGCTTGTTTGTTCACCATTAGGTTTAGTGCCAAAGAAAGAGGCGGGCAAATTCCGACTCATACACAATCTCTCAAGTCCTCCGGGGTTATCGGTCAATGATAAATTAGATCCCGAACTGTGCACAGTGCGCTATACATCTTTTGACACAGCCATTGAAAAATTGCAGGGTCTGGGTGAAGGTGCCTTAATGGCCAAGGCGGATATCGAGTCGGCATTTAGGTTAATCCCAGTTCATCCGGATGACACTAGGCTGTTGGGTTTCACTTTTGAAGACAACTACTTTGTTGATTTGTGCATGCCTATGGGTTGCTCTATTGCCTGTGCAGTTTTCGAGACCTTCGCAAGGTTCTTGGAATGGGCAGTGGAGCAATTCTTGGCATCGGACAAATCCCACGCTGTAGTGCACTACCTTGATGATTTTTTATTTTTGGGCCCCAAGGGTTCACAGTCCTGCAGGAAGGCCCTGCTGGGCTTCCAACAGGTTGCTGGAGCTCTGGGGGTACCTCTAGCGACGGAGAAAACAGAAGGCCCAACAACATGCTTGACATATTTAGGCATCGAAATTGACACCAGAGCAGGTGTGTGCAGGTTACCAAAATCAAAGGTAGATGCCTTCAGAGGGGCAATTGATAGCTGTATTGGAGCAGGAAAAGTAACGTTACACCAGTTGCAGGTACTCTTGGGCCAACTGAACTTTGCCTTGCGGGTCATACCAATGGGCAGGGCTTTTTCCAGGAGTATAGCAAGGGCAATGTCTGGCCTGCGGGCCAAACACCACAGAGTTCGGTTATCATCTGAAGTGAGGGAAGACTTGCGTATTTGGAAGTGTTTCTTGCAGGAATTCAATGGCACGGTGTTGTGGCGGTCTGCCAGCACCACTAATGCTGATCTGGAACTGTTCACTGATGCTGCTGGAAGCATTGGTTTTGGAGCAATTTTGGGAGCCAAGTGGTGCATGCAACACTGGCCTGATGATTGGATAGAACGAGGGCTGACCCGTAACATTTCCTTTCTAGAGTTGTTCCCCATAGTAGTGGCATTGCATTTGTGGGGGATATGCTCTCTAATAGGCGCATTGTATTTTGGTCAGACAGCATGTCAGTAGTCTTGGTGATAAATAACCAGAGCGCAACCTGCACATGGGTCCTCCGTCTCTTGAAGAATTTGATTTTGAAATGCCTGAGATTCAATGTCCATTTCACTGCTAGGCATGTTCCCGGTGTTGAGAATAAAGCGGCTGACGCATTGTCTCGTTTTAAGTTAACAGAGTTCCGGGCACTTTGGCCGCAAGCAGAGTCGACAATGTCAGCTTTCCCAGCGGAGCTATGGAAGCTTGGTGCCCCACAGCCTCCGACTTGATAGCAGCATCCGTGGCCCCCAAGACTAAATGTATGTATCAAAAGTCTTGGGAATGTTATATGTCATTCTTGAAAGGGGCGGGACTGGTAGAAGTCTTTATGCCACAGAGTGTTTTGGGATTCATAGTGCATCAGAAAGAGAAAGGAAATTCGGTTGCATGTATGAAGAGGCAACTTTCGGCACTGGCATTCTATGCAGGATTGCAGGGAGTCGCTGACCCAACAAAGGACCAGAGAGTGAGAAGGGCGGTGAAGGGTTGGGAGCGCTTGGCGCCTGGGGTGAAAGACTCTAGAAGGCCTATAGATGTTGGAAAACTGGTGAAAATTTTGGACACTTTACCATTGGTTTGCTTCACATCATACGAGACCCAATTATTTAGGGTGGCCTATGTGCTAGCCTTTTGCGGAGCTCTCCGAATTTCTGAATTACTCCCGGCATCGAAAACAGATAGAGAGGGTGGCCTAAGGTGCTCAGATGTGATAGAATCAACAGATGTCCTGAGACTTAGGGTGCGGAGATCGAAAACTGACCCGTTAGGCAGAGGGTCTTGGATACAGTTGGGAAGAGCGGAGGGCCAGTCATTCTGTCCAGTTAGCCTGATGAGGGAATTCATGCTAATTAGGCCGCAAGGGGCTGATGATAGAGTACTTCTTCACTTGAATGGTCTGCCCCTCACTAGGTTCCAGTTCACTAGGGTGGTTAAGATGACTTTAGCAAAGATTGGGGTGGACCCGTCCAATTTTACTTCTCATTCTTTTCGCATCGGGGCTGCAACAACAGCTGCGGGCTTGGGGTTACCCGAGCAGACCATCAAGAAGTTAGGTCGTTGGAAATCTGCATGCTACGAACGTTATGTTAGACCGCAATTACTTTAACAGCTGTACGATTATTTTCCTCCCATCGTTCTCATCGTGCCTCTTCATGTTTACCGTAGGTAACTCACCTAAGAGGGTCCAAATATGTTGGTGCGGTCATTCCTTCATTCGCAGGGCTGGAGAGATCTTCAAGGAGACGCTCGAACAAAGGGTGCACATGGTGCAAGGATGTGATCATCATTGGGTGGGAGTAGGTGGGCAACTCCTTGCTGATGTCCCTAAGGATCTAAAGGCGGCTTTGGCCAGAGGCATGCCTTTCCCAGATATATTCGTGTTGCACTGTGGGGGCAACGACATGATCCCGGCAGGAAGGAGAGGTGTTAAGGAATTCTTGTTTTCGACCCTAGCAGCTGTAAAAAATATCTTGCCCGAGGCTAGGCTGCTGTGGTCCGAAGTTATCCCAAGGTTAGTATGGCCGCGGAACGCACCCAGGAAAGCGGTGAATAAATCGGTGAGGAGGCTAAATCAATCGGTGGCGGAGATCTTGCAGAAGTCTAGTATCAGAACGATCCGTCACAAATTGATACAAATATCCAGGCTGGAACTGTATGCGGAGGATGGTGTACACCTTTCAGAGGCGGGCAACATGATATTTTTAGAAACAATCCTAGGAGCTATCTCCGAAATTCTTGAGCGCGGGGGGAGGTCGAGTCCGCCAGTAAGCGCCTCGCCCTGTGGCGGGGTTTCCGGACAAGAATAACACGGGAACTTCTTGTCCAGTGACAGTTTCCACCTTGGAACAGGTTTTTAGAAATCATCATGGACTCCGGGGCTGGCGGGAGAGTTGAGGCTGACCTGCTGGTGGCCTTAGCTTCTCCAGCCCTACCCTGGAAGCCGCTGGTTGCCCAAGTGGGGGCTTATAATTCACCTGCGGCTCTGTTGACCAAAAGGGGGTTAACGAAAAGAGAGCAGGTTATCTGGGTGTGGCCTGCTGGCGCAGCCCTGAAGTTAAACCAAATGCCCATTGGAGAATGGGCGGTAAAAGAGTAATTTGTAGATAAGAGTGAATTTTTAATGATGTGATATGAAAAGTAATTTGGACTTTAATTAAAGAATGCGGTCAATGAGGTAATTGACCTGTGATGTTAATTTTTAATAAACATACGCACTGCGGAAAATCAAGCGAGACTCCGGAGTTTAATTGGTAAGGGGGGCCTCGTTTTGAAGCATGCTTTGGGGCGGGGAGTGAGTGCACTTGGTTTGCCATCTATGCACGGCGCCACCCCCCTTCGGGGAGTGGCGCCGTTAGTGGTAAACAAAGTGCCACGTTAGTTCTTCCCCTTCCGGGTCCGCCGACCCGGAAGGGGAATCGTGGTAGCCCAATAAGACCGGGGCTTACTGTTGAACCGGAAGTTCTCTCAGGGCGCGAGGCTTAAATGCCATCGTCCATTTTAGGAACCCCTCTTTGTTTGCTGGCCAGCCGAGGAGTCGGACCTCCGTGAAGTGGACACCCACCCACCCAACCCCAAAAGTTAGGTATTTCGGCAGGTCAAGAGCGGGGTTTCCGGACAAGAATAACACGGGAACTTCTTGTCCAGTGACAGTTTCCACCTTGGAACAGGTTTTTAGAAATCATCATGGACTCCGGGGCTGGCGGGAGAGTTGAGGCTGACCTGCTGGTGGCCTTAGCTTCTCCAGCCCTACCCTGGAAGCCGCTGGTTGCCCAAGTGGGGGCTTATAATTCACCTGCGGCTCTGTTGACCAAAAGGGGGTTAACGAAAAGAGAGCAGGTTATCTGGGTGTGGCCTGCTGGCGCAGCCCTGAAGTTAAACCAAATGCCCATTGGAGAATGGGCTGTAAAAGAGTAGTTTGTAGATAAGAGTGAATTTTTAATGATGTGATATGAAAAGTAATTTGGACTTTAATTAAAGAATGCGGTCAATGAGGTAATTGACCTGTGATGTTAATTTTTAATAAACATACGCACTGCGGAAAATCAAGCGAGACTCCGGAGTTTAATTGGTAAGGGGGGCCTCGTTTTGAAGCATGCTTTGGGGCGGGGAGTGAGTGCACTTGGTTTGCCATCTATTATGTGACCATATGTGTTTTTTCTTCTTTTTCCTCCTTTTTCCTTCTAGAGACCACAATGGGTCATTTTTTGCTTATGAATAGGGCCTACTCAAGCCCTCATGCTAAATAGAGTAGCCTATTTTTGATACTTTATTTTAGGACAATAGGCATACTATTTAGATAGTTATTTAAGTATAGTTAGTAGGGACTAACAGAGGTCCTGATGAGTAAGCAGTAGGGGACTTCTTATGAAACATGTCATGTCGACCAAGTAGTACGCATAATAAGCTCTACTACGACAACACCCCCCCCTTTTTTAACATTTCCAGCTAGAGAAGCCAATAAATTATTTTTTTCTACTAGCCAGGGAATTTTTAATAATTCACATATTTATACACTTAAGTCCCTACACTTTTTCTAATCACTCACACCACCTTCACATTACACATAGCCTATCGTCAAAAAACTAAGGGGAAGATTTATGAGGCCCTTGCGCCACGTTTACGCCGCTGTTGCGTCACGCAAGGCGGCGTAAACGCGGCGCATCCCTACGAACGATTTACAACGTGACGCATCTAGGCAGATGCGTCACGTTGTAAAGCCCTGCGCCGCTTGTGGGCGTTCCGGCGCAGGGTGGGCGTTCCGGGGCAGGTGTGCCTCGCAAAAGTGGCTGAGTGAAATATATGAGATTTCACTCAGTCACTGTTAAGCCAATGCTGCATCAAAAGCCTGCGCCTGCTTGAAGCAGGCGTAGGTCTTGACGCAGCATTGTTAAAATGGGGCACCCCCGAGCCTTGCTGGAGCTGTGTCGTATTATAAATGCGGCGCACCATGGCTGGCGGAGCTGTGGCACACTGTGGCGCATGTTAACTGGCGCATCCCTGGGGATGCGCCAGTTAACATAAATCTGCCCCTAAGTGCTCCTGCGTAGGGACGGGAAGCCCCTCATGATGAAGCATGACACTAAGGGGTTCTTAGTGTGTGAGGGGTATTTTAAAAACACATAGGGGCAGATTTATGAGGCCGTTGCGCCTCTTTGCGCCGCAATTGCGTCATTTTTTTTGACGCAACTGCGGCGCAAACAATGCGCCCTATTTACAACGTGACGCATCTAGGAGATGTGTCACGTTGTAAAGCACTGCACCATAAGGAGGCGTTCCTGTGCAGGGGGGGCGTTCCTGCGCAGGAACGCCTCCTTAAATGTGGCTGAGTGAAATCTATGAGATTTCACTCAGTCACTTTCTGGCCAATGCTGCGTCAAAACCCTGCGCCTGCTTGAAGCAGGCGTAGGTCTTGATGCAGCATTAGTTGAATGGGGCACCCCCGAGCCTTGCTGGAGCTGCGTCGCGCTTGCGACGCAACTCCAGCAATGCGACACATTTCCGGCACAGATGCGTCACGCATCTGTGCCGTTTTTGCCCCATGGTGCGCCGCATTATAAATGCGGCGCACCATGGGTGGCGGAGCTGTGGCACACTGTGGCACATGTTAACTGGCGTATCCCACGGGATGCGCCAGTTAACATAAATCTGCCCCATAGTGCTTGCCTTTGCCATCAGCAAAGTGTGGTAAATATTTGATTTACCGTCCTAATTTCTATGCAGGTAAGTACTTAAACAAAAATAACTCAATCGGAAAGAAAGACGCAGAGTCCGTGGTGTTAGAGTTCTTAGGGGTTTTATTCCTTAAAAAGGAATGGTTCTGGTACCGGATATCGGGTTCCTGACACCACTGGGGTGCAGGAAGGGATAGAGCAATGCTTTATTGACAATACATAGCTTATATACTTAAATCATATACTGAAAACCAATACAGTAGGCGTAACAGCTGAGAGAAACAAGATAAGAGCACACACGTGTTAGCAATACGTAATCAGGAGGCGTGAACTAGGCGTGAACATAGAGGAGTGTGCTAGAAACGTCACAGGTAAGTGTCACAAAGGGGTGGATACAAAGCAGAATCTTGCAATGTCAGCAGAAATCTGAGATCTGGATGCGCGCGCAGCTGCATGACGTGTGATGGACGTGGAACTAGAGGGTGCAGGGGACTTGACATTTACTCTAGCGGAAAAAGACAGAAGTCTGGCATGTCAGATCAACTTGTACCTATATCATATCTGATATCTGATGTTTGGGAACCATATTATCTGGAAGGAAAAGGTCTCTCGGACAGAGGCTATTCTATACTGACTGTGAGTGCGTGTATAAGCGTCTAGGTGTCTGCATGAGATGCGAGGGGGCACGGGCCTACCATGGTAACAGAAACTATGAATTACTTGGACGGAGACAGTGAGGCCGGGCCCTTTGCTCTGCAGCTGGAAGGATGTTTACTTAAACTAGTAGGCAGGAATGTATTTTTTGAGGAGCGGAACAGATAATTCGAAGGTTGAATACAGTCTTGGCAGGCAACAGGCTGAGCTAAGCGCCGTGAGCCGCGCAGGGAGTAAGGCAGAGGTCACGGGTACAGAGGCCGGCCCAGGCTGAGGCATTTCAGAGTCTGAAGGCAGGAAAAGGCTCGATGGCAGAATTCAGGGCCTACCTCGTCTGGGCTGGAAAACGTGTAAAGTACACTACAAAAAGACGTTGGCAAGGCATACTCAGAAACGGAATATTCAACCCGTTCAGGGTGGGTCTGAAAGAGGACATGTTAGCGTTGGACGCAAATGTAATTGCGTCTTCATAGCTGGCACAGAAGGGAAGTTACATGCACTTTAAGCTGGTACATGGAGATGGTGGGGTACACGTTAGGGAACATTTCTTGACCATAAAATTTATATTTCCTCATTCCCTCCTTGTTCCCTACGGACCCTTCATGATATATCGATCCTCATGAATCGATCAGTCTGTTCACGTAACATCATTTGCTCTTCTTTCTTCTTTCCGCGTTTTGAATGAAAACTGGAATGCGGAATACATGACGTGGCGCACAGACCGCAAATCGCTGGCCCACACTGTAAACATAGGCAACAACTGAATACTATGAGAAGACCAATGCCTAGGAACGATAGGATCTTCCATCCCCAAGCAGTCAACGTTGTCCAGAACCAACCGGACCAAGTCCAGGTGCCTGGATTCTGATGTATCAAACTTGCAATTTTATGAAGACGTGTGATAGCTTTATATACAGTTGGCGCGTTTTCTGGAATGAAAACACAGCAACTTGACCCGATGACCTTACAAGCTCCGCCTCTATCTGCCAAGATGACGTCAATAACAAGACGATTCTGAAGGACAACAACCCGCATGGCGGACTGCTCCTCTGTTAAGTTACCTAGGGCGGAAGTAGTTTCATTCACTACTGCTTCGAGGGTTCTAGTTAATTTGCGTATCAGTTTACTATTAAGGACAGCACCTAAGTAGGGGAAGAAACCTTTATTAAAGTCTGTATATTGCTCCCATGCAGTTTCAGTATAGTCGACAATCGGGAGATCTCTTCTGAGTCTATTGTTTACTAGATTTGTATTTCTGTGATAATCAGGAGGAGCTAGGAAAACAGGGGGCAGAAGGAAGGCAATGTAACAGGTACCATCCCAATCTGGAGGTAAGCGTATGTATGCGGTATGGCCACAAACAAAGTAGGAATGACGAGTAGCTCTGAATGTAGACCTGCCCTGATCACTGAATTCAACCACAGTAGTACATTTACTATGACCTAAGTGTACTGAACCCTTCTTTCTGAGACATAAATCACCAGTGACTGGTAATACTGACATAGCAGGGAGAACTGGTGCAGCTTCGGATTCAACAGTAAGAATCATGAGGTTAATTGTGTAATTGCCTAATCCAGATACTTCATTTTCTAGATCAGTTCCTGTCCTAGTGGGAAGTCCCTTCTTGTCAGGGTAGCAGGCGTCAAGCAGAACTAAGTTCAGGTTTCCCCAAACCCAATTTCCTTCGAAAACAGCAATGTCAGAATCTAAAGAATTAATTAATCTAAACCACGCACCACATGAGCCATTGTGAGTGAACGGGTACGGAAAAAGAGGCAGAACTCCCTTGTATTTCTGGTAGGGAGGGAGTCGGCCACATATCCAACAGTTGGTAGCATTGTTAGTCTGATGGGAGTGATGTAACATACTAATGAATGTATTGTTGCGCAGCGCAAGTCTGTAAGATAGCTCGTGTAGGGGTAATTCACTAAAGGAATGTTCGGCAGAGACATTGTAAGCAGATTGTGTATGCTTGAAGATAGGGTAATATACAGGCAGCAATATACTAGCAGCAATAATCAGAAGGCTTAGGAGAAACAAAACCAATAATGTCACTATACAGTGACTACGGAGTGATTTACAATATGCACGTTTCTTGAGTTGTCTCTCTCTCTCTCTATCTCGATCTAGGGGATACATGTCAGAAACTAATTTAACCGATTCACCTAGGGGAGGACTTAAACAATTAAACTGTCTGACTTACTAGATCGTAATTTCGTTTTATACTCCTCTTGCGGATTTTTCTCTCTCTTGGGAACTTTAAAGTCACTAGATTCTGGGCAGTCCTTTGAGGGGGTGGAGGAGTCGGTTTCTGGCAACAGTTCATTACATTTCTTTATATGACTCGTATGGATCCACCCCTTTCGGCCCTCAACCTTGATGGCGGTCCTCGTGGTCAGAAGGACGAGCTTCGGCTCCTGCCAACGGGGCTCCAGCGGACTCCTCCTATCGAAGTTGCGGATCAGCACAGTGTCACCTGGACGAACATCGTGTGGCTTTACATCAGTATTGTCGGGAAAGGCTGCGGCAACCTGTGAACGACATGATTGGAGTGCAGACATCAAGGAGGCAAGGTAATCTGTCAGCATATTACAATCAACATCAGTTATTTTCTTAGGCATGGGCGTCCCCACATATTTGGTGGTCTGCCAAAGACCACCTCATACGGGGATAGTCCTGATCTCGAATGGGGGACCATTCTCATATAGAACAGTGCAACTGGCAGGGCGACTATCCAGTCGACCCCTTTCTCTTTACATATTTTTGCAAGTCGTGTTTTCAGTGTCTGGTTATGTCTTTCTACAAGGCCAGCTGCCTCGGGATGTCGGACGCAATGGAATTTCCACTGGTATCCTAGCAGGAGTGAAACCTGCTTCATGAGCTCGGACGAGAATGGCTGTCCGTTATCTGAGTACACGATACGAGGCAAGCCGTACCGTGGGAAGAATTCTCGAACCAGCTGCCTGGCAGTGGTCGGAGCAGTGTAATCTGGGACTGGATATGCTTCGGTCCAACGGGAAAGTGCACAAACCACTACGAGGACATACTTGAATCCTCGACATCTGTCCATCTGGATATAATCCATCTGGAGGACTTCAAAAGGGTGATCGGGAGGATGAAATCCACCTTGCTCTACAGGGACGCTTTTACCTGGATTGAACTGACAACAGATCATGCAAGTACGCACTTTCTGTTTCGCTGCTGCTCGTAAATGTTTGTTGTACCAGAGATTCTGTAAACTGTCCAGCATAGCTTTTTCTCCTAGGTGGGCTGGACTATGTGCGGTATTTATTATGACTTGAACCATAGAGTCGGGGAGAAACCATGTAGATTTTCCCTTCGTCACCCATCCCTGATCTGTCTGGATCCCTCCTAGTTCAGTCCATTTCTTGATTTCATCTGAAGTGGCATGTGTCTGAATATCGATTACATCTAGTGTGGGATCCTTAACAGTCATACAATGTGTCAGCACTATAATCTTTGTTACATCAGTTGTCTGGGTGTGAGTCAATGCTGTATGTTTTGCTGTTTGGTCTGCCAGGTCGTTACCCTGGGAAACAGAGTCTGTAACTTTAGTATGTGCTTTACACTTCATGATGGATATGCCCGAAGGCAGATGTATTGCTTCTAACAGTGCTTGAATGAGGGGACCGTGCTGAATCTTGGCACCATGAGAGGTCAAGAAACCTCGTTCTTGCCATAACACCCCGAAGTCGTGTACGACTCCGAAAGCATAACGGGAATCAGTGTATACGTTAACATTTCTGTTCTTGGCTAGTATACAGGCTCGGGTCAGAGCGATGAGCTCTGCTGCTTGAGCGGACAGTGTGTCAATACGATGTGTTTCTTTGACTTCGGTTTCAGTTGTTACTGCGTACGCGGCCACTAACTCTCCTGTACTTGTTCTCATACATGAACCGTCCGCATAAAGTGTCAGGTCTGGGTTGGTCAGTGGAACATCTGTCAAGTCTCGTCGGGGCTTTGTTACTGCATTAATGATCTCTATACAATCATGCGGAGCTGGATCTGTTATAATTGAGGGTAACAGTGTTGCAGGATTTAGAATGTTACAGCGTCTGATTTCTATGTGGGGCTGGAATAGCGTCAATTCATAACCTGTCAGTCGTGCTATAGTCAAGTGTTGAGTCTGGGTTCGGTTTAGAAGGACCTCTACAGAATGTGGAACTTGTACTGTCAATGGATGTCCTAATACAATTGAGTCGCTCTGTCTGATTGCTAGGGCTGCCGCTGCAACTGACTTTAAGCACGCAGGGAGAGCCTGGGCTACTGAATCCAATGTACTCGAAAAATAAGCGCAAGGCTTATGTGAACCTGCTTGGTCTTGAGTGAGGACAGACAACGCTGTACCATCACGTTCTGTAACAAAAAGTGTAAAAGGTTTGCTGTAACATGGTGTCGCTAAAACTGGTGCTTGACATAAAGCTTTCTTTAATTCCTAAAAAGCCTGTGTATGTTCCTGAGTCCAAGGAAGGGCCGTCGAAGTCGCTGCCTCCTGTGTTGTCAACTGAATGAGTGGTTTAGCTAGAAATGCATACTGGGGAATCCATTGTCTGCAGTATGAGGTGAGGCCTATAAAGGCCCGCACTTCCTTTTGTGTCTGGGGTTGTGACATATTTACAATTAACTGGATACGGTCAGGAGTGAGCTGTCTCCCCACTTTGGACAGCAAGTGACCCAAGTACACAACTTGCTGAACACAGAATTGTAGCTTCGAAGGAGACACCTTGTGTCCCTTGTCGGCCAGAAAATGTGAAATTGTCAGTGATGCTTGTTCACATTCGGGTTCACTTCGTGCGGTGATCAGCAGATCATCGACGTACTGCAATAAGGCAGTGTTAACTGGCATTTGGATACAATCAAGTTGTCTTTTTAGTGCTTGGCTATAGATGCTGGGGCTTTCTGTGAATCCTTGAGGTGCGCGTGAAAATTTGAAACTTCGTCCATTTAAACTGAATCCGAAGAGATATTGGCTCTCTGGATCAATGGGCACACTGAAGAAGGCGTTCTTGAGGTCAATTACAGTAAAGAACGCTGCTTCTGAATCAATAGCAGTCAATAAGGATGAGATGTCGGGAACCACAGGGTACTGTGGAACAATGCATTTATTCAGTTCTCGTAAATCAATCACCAGCCGATATACTGGCGGTGCATTGGGATCAGTACGTTTAAGAATCGGAATGATAGGGGAATTACAGATATTGGAGTCGGTTTCTACGACCACTCCTTGGGCAATGAGCTCTTCAATGATTTCCAGTAAAGCCACGACAGCATCGGGTGGTAACTTGTATTGTCTGATTCGTGGTAAAACAACTCCTGGTTTGAGTGTAACACGGTATGGTGTAATGTGCATGCAACCTACATCGGTTGGGCCTTGTGCCCACAGGTGTTCCGGTACATTTTTCAATCTGACATCAAAATCTCGTAATACATAGTGACCCTTGAAGTCACGCAGAAAAAGTCTAACTCCTTCCGGAGAACAACATATCACAGCTCCTAGAGCCTTCAGCGTCTTTATTCCTAACAAGTTTTCTGGACATGATTTCGTGAGTAACAAGTCTGTAACACGTGATAATGGACCTACTGCTAGGGGGACGGGTTCTGATACTTCATTTACAATAGGCTGTCCTGAAAAACCAAGGGAAACATTTTGTGAGCCTGAGAGGGGTGCCCCTGGGACTTCATTATGGCTGATTGTTGTGCGGCTTGCCCCTGTGTCAATTAAAAACTTTCTGTCTTTTCCCAATACTCGACTATGTACATAAGGACCCTCTTGATCTACAGGAATCTCAATAAGAGGCAAGCCAACCTCCCCCTCTAGGCTGTTTCATGTGTATCGCTGATAATCGGGATAATCAGATTGGGCATACTGGTACATTTGCTGTGAAACTTGCTGAGTCGCGGCAATGGGCTGTGGCTGTGATACCGCTACGGTCTGGGCGGTGTGTGATGAAGCATGCATAGGCTGTGTGTTCTGTGAAGTCTGTGGCTGGACCTGGTCTTGTCTAGGCTGACGCGGTCTTTCTTTAGTTTTACCTGTCGCTATATTGTGTTTCAGGACTGGACATTCATTTACGTAGTGGCCTGGCTGCTTGCAATAGTTGCATGTCCCTTTAACAGGAGCTGCTGAATTATTTGTCTGTGTCCCACCCTTTTTCTGACCGTCAGCTGGGACTGACTGGGCAACTAGTATTTTCATTTTCGTGTCTTTCATACGTCTTTGTTCATGTTCTTGTTCTTCTCTAATTCTGTTCTGATGATATTGTAACATTTGCAACATCTGAGATGGCGTATTTGCTTGCCATGTACTTTCGACTTTATATACACGATTCTTAACCTGTGTTAGGGAGTTCTCTACTAATTTACTTACAAAAAGGTGTGGGTATGACTCGCTGCTTGGTTTCAGGCCACTATTAATAATGAAACATTTCTCGAATCTTGAATAGAAGTCACTAGTATCTTCATCGTGTTTCTGTTTACAGGCTGAGATTGCGTCCCAGTCTTCCTTTTTAGTTGTCAGTAATCTTGGCAAAACCTGTACTATCAAACCTGGTAATGCTTTAGCTTTCTCCCCAAGGCCTAGCCCTGGAGTACGAATTTTTTCCTCGTCTTCTATTTCAGTCCATACAATCTTTTTATCTCCCACCTCCCATTCTTTTTCCTTGCGTTTCTCATAGATGCCAGTAGGCAACAGTACTTTTAACAATTTCATAATATCCGTATATGTGTAGTCTCCCATGAGTAACATATCCTTAAGTTCTCGGTGAAAACCTGCAGGGTCTTTATCGTGACAGGGTACTAGTTTCTTCATCTCTAACAATTCTAACTTTGTCAAAGGTGTGTACACATACACGCGTTTCAGGGTATTATCGGCACCCATAACTGGGTGTACTTCTCGTAAAGGATTTTGCCTGTCAAAATGTTCCAAATGAAACATTTTTCTTTCTGGGGGCGGGGCTGAAACATGTTGTGGGCCTAAGAAAACGTTATATCTGTGCCGTTGCTCTAGAATTATTTGAATCAACTTGGTACTTAAGCCTCTCCATCTATTCATAAGTAGTGCTTCTAATGTATCAGGTAAGGGACCTGGGTCTGAATGTTGGTTTCTGTATAACGTGAGAAGATGCTGAATCATGTATACACCAGCTAATTTCTGCTCGTCTGGGGAAAGGTTCAGAAATGTCTGTGCTACTGTATCATCATTGTATGTGCTAGGATTGTCAGCCCATAGTACTGCTGACCGGGCTAGTTCTTGTTCATCCATAGAGTTTAGTACGTGGTACCCCATTCGTTCTTGAAGCATTTTATCGGTATCTTGAAACAGATATTCAGAAGAATTCGGTTTTGATATGCCGGACAGAAAAACTCTCTTGCTTTCTGGGCGAATACCTTTCCTAAGGTAATTTCCCTTACCCACGTACGCTATCATTTCTTTAGTCGTTTCTGATTCTTCAGGTGCGTCCTCCTCAGAGGAGCCATTCCTGTCGTTTTCTTTTTCTCTTTCGTGTATTTCTATTACTGCTCTTCTGATTTTCTTGTACATGCTCGCTATGCAATTTTGTTTATCATGGTTTCCTTCGGCTATATTTTGACCCCACCTGTTTAGTGCTTCCATCTCTTCCTTGTCTGCTCCAGGCCTGTCTCGGTCTCTTATTAAGCAATTTATGAAGAAACGTAATACATAACCTTGAGTGTCAACTTTCTGGTGAGCCAGGGCCTCTTTAATACTCTCAGGATCTTCCCCAGTCTGGACAAAATGATATATTCTATCTAGATAGTCAGCCATCCCTGGGAATAACACTAAGTAATCTGCAGCTTGTCGTATGCGTAGTGATGCTAACAACATTCTATCGTCTTTACCGGGTACTGGATCGTATCTGCAAACTGGAAGGGGTTCTTTAAGTATGTTAAAGCCTGGTGATTGGGGTGTACGTTGCTTCATTAAGTCCCTAACGTTTAATCGGCGTGTTGATGGCGGGGTTTGAAGACCTCCTGTCGCACCTCCTGAGGCAGAGGCTTGAGCATTATTTCTCTGTGGAGTCTGTATGTGTACCTGAACTTGTCTCTTATTGGGATCAGGTGCAAACGGATTTAGTACATTAATCTTAGATGCGGGGAGTGGTGGAGGTGGGGGAACAGGCTGTCGAACGGGTGAACTTTGTTGCAGTAATGGCAGGACATGGTCTTGGGGTGGGTTGCCACCTCCGTCACCGTCAGGAGGCGGTACTTGGGCAGGTGGATTGGTGTAAGCGGGAGCTACATCATCTAGATAGGAGGCAAGGAATATGTCTTTTGTAGTCCTGTGATTTACTTTAGTTGGAACCAATGGCGGTGGCAGATCTTTCGGTATTTCTGAAGTGGCTTCAGGCGAACCCTCGGTCACTAAGTACATGCCATTTACAAGATTATTTCGCATGCGGTCTACTTGTTCTGCTTTTACTCGGATCCCTTCATTAACTAATTCGTTTTCTCGGACTTTATCCGACTCTTCTCTATGTCTGTCTTCTCTTCGGAGTGCTTTTTCGGCACGTTTATGTGATTCTTTACGCCAAAATTCTATGGCGTCTTTCTGAGATTGTCTGGCTTTCTTTTTCCATAGCGCTTCTTCTACTTTCATGATGCACTCGGCATCCCATGTTCCTGTAACGGGCCATCTGTGTCTTTCTTCTAGGTGCTTAGTATAATCGGCCCATAAATCTAGGTACAGTATGGCATCTAAGCCATGCTTATGGTACATAACATTTCCAGGAGTGTCCCTAGGGGGGATAGGAATTTCTTCCTCTAACATCCCTTTCCTAGTTCCTATCTGTCTTAACTTATTGAAAAACGGCATCTTGTTACTTAGTGCTGGATACTCGATACTTGTTAATTACTTCTGAACACAGCTAGTTACACAAAAACACAGTAATGTACACAAAACAGTCACTCATATCACGACATTAATCACATGAAACATTTTGAACACATATGACTACCCTTGATACTAGATGTACTGCTAAACAGCACGGATACACTGTTGAGAACAGTGCAAGAACTTGGATGCTAGATGTACTGCTAAACAGCAGAGATACACTGTCTAAAACAGTGCAGACCGTGTTTGTGTACCCAAACCCGTCTTTACCGGATACATAATAATGCACCCGTCTAGATGCGTCCCCAGCAATGGTACTCACCGGGAAGCACGGAACAGAAGGCCTCGGAAAACTCGACTGGACTGGACCGGACTGGACTCGACTCGACTCGATACATGAATACTTCGGAACTGGTGGGCCTCTTGACACCTCGGACCTTGCTTCTTTCGGCTAGGCTCTGGTCGGGATCCTCCGCATTCCTCACCGCCTCGTCTGGGTGCTGTTCGCAGTCTCCGTCACCTCCGTAGGCCTGAGGGAGATGCAGGAAATCCTGCGGGTACGCGTTGTGTCCGTCTCGACTGTGGCAGGGGGCCAAGGCTGCAACGCACCAACCGGCGCGTGGGGTGGGGGAGGGGTCCCTATTCGGGCGCCAGAATAATGTGGTAAATATTTGATTTAACGTCCTAATTTCTATGCAGGTAAGTACTTAAACAAAAATAACTCAATCGGAAAGAAAGACGCAGAGTCCGTGGTGTTAGAGTTCTTAGGGGTTTTATTTCTTAAAAAGGAATGGTTCTGGTACCGGATATCGGGTTCCTGACACCACTGGGGTGCAGGAAGGGATAGAGCAATGCTTTATTGACAATACATAGCTTATATACTTAAATCATATACTGAAAACCAATACAGTAGGCGTAACAGCTGAGAGAAACAAGATAAGAGCACACACGTGTTAGCAATACGTAATCAGGAGGCGTGAACTAGGCGTGAACATAGAGGAGTGTGCTAGAAACGTCACAGGTAAGTGTCACAAAGGGGTGGATACAAAGCAGAATCTTGCAATGTCAGCAGAAATCTGAGATCTGGATGCGCGCGCAGCTGCATGACGTGTGATGGACGTGGAACTAGAGGGTGCAGGGGACTTGACATTTACTCTAGCGGAAAAAGACAGAAGTCTGGCATGTCAGATCAACTTGTACCTATATCATATCTGATATCTGATGTTTGGGAACCATATTATCTGGAAGGAAAAGGTCTCTCGGACAGAGGCTATTCTATACTGACTGTGAGTGCGTATATAAGCATCTAGGTGTCTGCATGAGATGCGAGGGGGCACGGGCCTACCATGGTAACAGAAACTATGAATTACTTGGACGGAGACAGTGAGGCCGGGCCCTTTGCTCTGCAGCTGGAAGGATGTTTACTTAAACTAGTAGGCAGGAATGTATTTTTTGAGGAGCGGAACAGATAATTCGAAGGTTGAATACAGTCTTGGCAGGCAACAGGCTGAGCTAAGCGCCGTGAGCCGCGCAGGGAGTAAGGCAGAGGTCACGGGTACAGAGGCCGGCCCAGGCTGAGGCATTTCAGAGTCTGAAGGCAGGAAAAGGCTCGATGGCAGAATTCAGGGCCTACTTCGTCTGGGCTGGAAAACGTGTAAAGTACACTACAAAAAGACGTTGGCAAGGCATACTCAGAAACGGAATATTCAACCCGTTCAGGGTGGGTCTGAAAGAGGACATGTTAGCGTTGGACGCAAATGTAATTGCGTCTTCATAGCTGGCACAGAAGGGAAGTTACATGCACTTTAGGCTGGTACATGGAGACGGTGGGGTACACGTTAGGGAACATTTCTTGACCATAAAATTTATATTTCCTCAAAAGTATAGCCTTTCTCACCCTTCTAGATAAATATCACAATATCATAATAAAATTCACTTTCCTGTTCACATTGATAGAATCCAATTGTTTACATATACAGCCAAGGAGGGTGATTATATCACCAATACCTCTACACTTCCTATTTGTTTTTTTTTTAACACTACAAGTAGCAGCCTACACTCTATACATATGACGTGTAAGAATTTAAAGCAATCATTAATGCAGGTCTGAAGAAAGGAACTGCTATTCTCTATCTAAATGGTCCTTTAAACAATTTGAGAAGGCGGGGGTAACTGGAGACTACACAGGAACGAAGCAAAGGATATAAGGGTGCTTCTTCTCAGAACAGAGGCTCGACCGTAGATTCTAGTCTGAAACTAGACAGCGTGCTGTGTACAGCTACTGGGAAAAAAAAGTGTTTTTTTTTATGCTTGCATGAAATGTCTTCAGCATTGGGTTCTTGGGCGGGACGAGTAACTCGTATCCGGCTAACTGAGAAACATCGGTTCCACGTGTGAAGTTCATAGTCTTGGGCTATTCAGGGTGCGGCAGTTGTCAAGAAGCTATTCCACCAGTTCAATGTTTTTAGCCAATGGAAGGTTGCATTCTGGGACTCGTGGTTTCGATTTCATAATGCACCCTCAGGCAAACAAAAAAACTACGCACAGCACAACACACAAAATTCCGATGCTCATAATGCTATGAGCGGGCTAGGGCACCCAGCCCAAAACTGGACCATTTTGTAGGAAATCGGTTCGTGGAATTCCCACAATTTCATTGAAAAACATGCCTACAAGTGGCAGCGTCATGCAACAAAAGCAATCAATAAATTGCAAGGACTTCGCACATTTTAGGCATCGTCCTCTTTTGGGGAACAGTGTACCGACTCTCATTAAAACTTAAGGACCTTCACCGAATTCCCAAAATCCATCATCCCACCCCACAATACACTTAACATAAATGCCTTTGGCCACAATAGTTTAGCACTAGCAGCTGATGTGGGTAACTGGCCAGAGAAGTTGAAACGGAAAGCTGAACAGAAAGTAAAGTGCCGCAGTCCCTTTAAATGTACCAAATGGAAACCGCCACTCTATTCGTCATTAGATCAGCCATCTCGGTTATCATTGGCCATTGACCCTGCCTGCCAAGGTTTTTTTTAAACTGTGGTTGGTTATAGGCAGTGACTAATCAACCCTCTCCATAAGGTTAACGCCCTCCTGGTCTCACAAGCCCTTTAACTCTCCACTTGCCTTTTTAAATCCCCATTCCCATATCTGATTGGTTGTTGGTGATGAACGTAGAACAACAGACTCAGTTGCCATGGTTGAAGAAGGATGTCTCTGAATAGTAAAACGTAGAGGAAATACCTATGCAGTGCATGGTAATACATTGCAATGGTTATGACCTTCAACAAAATCAGTGGATTTAGCTTTTGCATAGTGAGAGTTGCCAGAAGTCACAGCTACAAGAAACAAGCATTTGCAATGCAATAGGACTCACATTTAAGCAAGACCTATTGCATTGCAAATGGAAGTGCGGGCGGGCAAGGCCAGGAGTGCAAGAAGGCACGAACAACGGGTGTGCGGGCAGGTGAAGGGGCAGGAAGGCATAGTAAGAAAATAGTGCTCATAATGAAAATAACACATACCATACAACACTCAAAGTAAAGGGGTCAGTAGCCATGGAAGGATACAAATGACGGGGGTCGTGGCTTGGCTGCCGAGCGGAATGGCTGCCTGAAAGTGCAGCTCCGCCGATCGAGTAAATAAATCCGCCATTAATCCGTTTATCCTGCTCTGAGGCTCGGACCCCGTCCGCCCTAGGACCTGCGGAGTACATTCGCCCAACCCTGTGGAGATTTGATCGGGGTGTACACACGTTACGCGGGTGAGCGGACGCCCTGCTCTGCGGCCGTCGTGAGGCCTGCTGAGAAGCTGAAAGCAGGGGACTCGCGCTGCCACTGGCCGGATGGAAGTGGGGGCGTGATCGGATACGTATGCGAGGACTTACCCGCCCGAGCGTTTACCAGGTAGCAACTGCTGCGCACTGGGATTGACGTGTGCCTAACAACGAGACCTGGTGACCGGGGCATTGGACACCTATATACCGGGAGTGGAGTGTGCAGTGAACTCCCGGTGAGAAAAGCGGGAACCACGGACTAACGGTCACTACAGAGCGAGAACCGCTGCCCACCGTTACACAGTGATTGTCCTTTGCAGTTTGCTGTCCGACTGCTGCTGACTTTCCTGACTAGTGAGTCCCCAGGCTCACAAGCACAGAATTGAGACACTAGCAGCGAGCCGGAGGAGGAAAGGCGCGAACCGCCATCTTGTCCGGGTGACTATACCTGCGGCTGGGACGGATGGCAGATCTGATGGGAGCGAGGCCCACGAACCCGCATAACCGCAGAGACTGCTTGTGAAAGCCTGAGGGTAAGTGCTGTTTTGAGGTGCTGAGAGGCTTGCCTGGGCACGTCGGACCCTGTGAAAGTGCGGACGGAGGCGGAGACGCTACACACTGTGAGGCCTGATCGCTGCTGACTGGGCCGAATGAGGTGATATGTATTATTGATACAAGCACGGAAGTTGGGGTGCCCCACTAAGGTCGTCGGACACGATCGCTACGACCCTGCACAGCCTGAGTTCCCGGGGCAGGAGGGAGAAGAGTGGCACAGGGTGTTTACCGACTTGCGTGGAGGAACTGACCATCGCCATGGGGAAGCCAGACACCAGACAGCCCAGGATCACATTCGATAAAACGGCTAAAAAGGCTCCAGACGCACAGGATCAAGAGACATCGGGCGAGGCCCGAAATGTGTTACCGGCGGACGACATAAAGGCCATGTTCCAAGATCTGAAATCGAGTTTGCAAGGCATAGATGGTAAAATGGATGCCCTAGCTGCCCGGATAGACTGCATGACTAGAAGAATGGATTAGCAAGAAGGGGTGGTCGGAGTGTTGGAAACTCGAGTGACAGAAACAGAAGAATGCCAAACAGACCTAGACAAGAAGCTACGAGGCATGGACAAGGTGCTATCCCCGATACAAATGAAAAACGAGGATTTGGAAGCCAGGTCCAGACGGAATAACGTCCGCATCACGGGCGTGGCAGAATCGACAGACATTGAGAATATGGAACGATTCGTAGAACAGATGATGAGAGATTTATTTGGAGACGGACTGTCGACGATGTTCTTGGTGGAAAGAGCACATCGCACGCTGGGGCCGGCTCCCAAGCCAGGAGCCCCGCCGCGACCCATTCTGGCCCGGATTCTGAATTATAGGGATAGGGATTCCATTTTGAGACTGGCACGAAACATGGCGGATCTGCAGTACAAAGGTAACCGGTTGGCCATGTACCCTGACTTTACTCTCCAAGTGCAGGCGGCAAGACGTGAATTTCTGCCCGCAAAAATGGTGTTTCAACAGACAGGCATGAAATACTCATTGATTTAACCGGCCAAACTAGGGGTGCAGGGGCCGGGAAAACCCACTTTCTTTACGGACGCGAAAGCGGCCCTGAAATTTGCTAAACAGCTTGCCAAGGACCAAAAGGGACAAACGGTGGAGGAGGAGCGGCGTGCTACTGAGCAGCTAAGTGATGTAGAATAATGCATTGTATTAATGATTGTAACAGTCAGAGACATGCTATATATTTGAGATGGTAAACATTCCTTTACAGTGAAATGCCTGGGTTCCACGGATAAGGGCGGTTCATGCTTCGTTTGGTCTGGGGTTGGGGGGGAGTCCTAGAGCGTTAGGGCCAAGTACTGCGCTCGATCGCCCTGTCATGAGCACAGGGTTAGTAGGCCCATACCTGCGTACCCCGAGGGATGACTCCCAAAATATGGTTCGCCCGTATACTGTTGCTGTTGATTGGTTTGGATGGGGCGGGCAGTGGGGGGGTATATGCACGACCTGATTGGGGGGTTGGAGCGGGTGGGGAGGGTGGAGGGGGGTTTTGTTATGTCTGGTTTACTCTGTTAATTTTTGAAGGCGCTATGATGCGAATGGCACTGAACTTTGTCCTTAATGTGTTAGTTGACACCGATGCTGGATGCATGAGGAGGGGGGTGTCGTGGACACCCTTACGGCGAGCTGAGGAGTTGAGACCTAAATCCCGTCACCAGTTCACACGATGCACTCTGAAGATCCGAATGTTATTCACTTTCATAGATTTCCTACTGTGATGGAGTCGAGGGATAGCTTGGGACCTGGTGTGACCGCGCGCACTGATGCGAGTGTTGCGAATTCGTCGATAAAATGCCTATCATGGAATGTAAGAGGAATGAATGACAGACGGAAAGCGAGACTGGTACATGCGTTTTTATCGCGGAAACACATAGACATTTGTATGCTACAGGAAACACATTTGCGCACTAATGATGCTTCACAGCTGAAACACACTAGATGGGGCGAGACAATACATGCCCCTTACTCAAATTACGCAAGGGGTGTAGAGATATTGATCCGCAGAGGCCTGAACTGGGTAACGCACCAGGTGCTGCGCGATGACGAAGGTAGATTTATATTGCTACTGGGTGTCCTGTGTGGTGTTCAGAAGTTACTGGTGAATGTGTATGGCCCGAACAGCGACACCCCTGAGTTTTATGAGAGACTGTAGGATAAAATGCGTTCCTTTGGAAATGTGGCGATATTGTGGGCGGGAGACTTCAATGTAGTGCTGTCTGATTTGGCTGATAGACAGGGCGCTGCCCGGGAACACCACCCGAAGGCGGCTGAGGCACTGGGAGGCATTATCGAGGAGGCTTCCCTGGTAGACTCCTGGAGGCTGTTACACCCAAATGCACGGGCGGGAACTTGCATTACGGCACACAAGGCCGCATGGTCGAGACTTGACTACTGGCTCTTGTCCAGAGACCTTCATACTTCGGTACGAGAGGCTGTACACTTTCCGAGATCGCTATCGGACCATGCACCAGTGGGTGTGACGATTGCCACCCCCACGCAATATCTTCAACCATTCGGCTGGCGATTCCCGTCGCTGGCCCTGATGGACCAGGTCTTCAGGGAAGAACTCCGAGACCAACTTGAGGAATATTTTACTCTAAACGAGGGAACAGTAGAGTCACCTGGGACACTTTGGGAAGCCTGTAAGGTAGTAACCAGGGGGCACTGCATGTCTACTATAAACAGAGCACCCACTGCTGCGGCCCGTGCCGAATTTAGGGCGAAACTCACCCAGTATCAGGAAGAAGCTGAAAGGGAAGTGAAATTCTTGCATAAATATGCTCAGGCTAGGCGATATGGGGAGGGAGACCGCCCGGGAAGGACACTGGCCACTATGCTTGGGAAACCTAGAGGTTCGGAGTATATTTTGGAACTCACAGCTCAGAATGGTGAGCCTGTCCGGGCGCCGCAGGATATTTTGCAAATTATGGAGTCTTATTATGAGACGCTATACACCTCTAAGGTGAGTCCGGAGGACCAGGTGATTACGAAATACCTGGACACGATAGCGTTGGCGTGGTTCAATAACGGAGCACGTGAATACATGGATCTGCCAATCACGCAGGAGGACATACGTCTGATCATGGCTGGCATGCCTTCTGGTAAAGCGCCCGGGCCTGATGGTCTCACAGCGTCGTTTTACAAAGAATACGCTGATATTATTGTACCCAGGTTACATAGACTGTACATGGAAGCAATTGAGACCGGGAGTCTTCCTCCATCGCTTCGTGAAGCCATGATTATTACACTCTTAAAGCCCAACAAAGACCCTACAAATCCAGACTCATACAGGCCACTCTCCCTGATAAATCTAGACGCAAAAATGTATGCTAAACTTTTGGCGGAGCGATTGAAGCCAATGCTACCACTGATAGCGCTTTCGGACCAATTGGGATTTGTGACAGGTAGATCCACCTCGCATATCCTGCGCACCCTGTTTGGGTTGCTACATTACCTAGACCCCAAGGTTCAGGCTGCAGCAGCCTTGTTAGATGCTACTAAAGCCTTCGACTCGCTGGAGTGGAAATTTTTGCAGGCGCTATATACCAGGATTGGATTCAGCAGATTATTTATTCCGAAAATTTGCGTCCTCTATGATCGCCCTACGGCTAGGGTGAAGGTAAATGTGCAGGCCTCGAGACCTATACAGATCACGAGAGGGACCAGGCAAGGCTGTCCTCTGTCACCATTGCTATTTGCAATCGCCACAGAACCTTTAGCGGTAAGACTGAGGCAACATCACACCCAACGCAGTATTGGCTTCACGTCTAGGGGGCTCTTAGTGTCTCTATACGCAGACGACATAACAATTTTCATGCAGAAACCGGCGGAAAATTTCGACCCACTAATGAGAGAACTAGTACGGTTCAGTGGGTTGACTGGCATAAATATAAACTGGTCTAAATCCACAATGCTACCACTGACAGATGGCACGGCCAAATGTCACACGGAATTCCCCATCACTTGGGTAGAGGATGAGGTGAAATACCTAGGTATCCACATTAGCCGCTCGATACAAGACTTGTGGCTTTTGAATTATGGTACCGCTGTGGAATGGCTCGAGACCAAGGTGAAGAAATGGGTGACAATGCCGCTTTCCCTTACAGGGCGTATAGCCATAGCGAAAATGATTATATTACCAAAATTCTTGTACCTCTTCTCAAACATACCCTTGCCGCTTACCCTCTCCTTCTTTAAACGCATACGGACCGCACTTCTGGACTTGGTATGGGCGGGCAAACAGCCTAGAGTCCAATGGAAAGTTCTGACACTGCCCTTCTGTCAGGGAGGCCTAGCGGCACCAGACTTTGAATTATATGCCTACTGCGCCCAGGCCCAGTACTTATACTACTGGCAACACCCGCTCCCATTTCAGTCGCATGTGGCGATCGAAAAGGACGTATCGGCGCCCACCCCCTTGACCACGACGCTCTATCGCAAATTCAAACGTTCCCCCGAAGACGTAGACTCGGTAGAGACAGTGAGGTGGGCTTGGCAAAATATTGCGAAGAGGGCGGATATTGATGAACTGTACGCCCCATCCATGCCGCTGGGCGGTAACCCGCTGTTGGGGCCCTTACAGGATATGGCAGTAACGGAAAGAGCGCGTAGATGTGGGCTGACGCTTGCCAGTGACCTTTACCCGGACGACACGTTCCTGGCGCTTGAAGATATGTGTGCCTAGGAAGTACCTACGGCTTCTGAGCTGCTCCTCTACTACCAGCTACGGGCGGCGTGTAAGGCCAGATACCCAATGTTTCCGGCGGTGCCCCCAACGCTTTCGGCGCTGGAGGACATATTAAGTAACAGCTCCTCGAGCAAGCTGATTACCCAGATATACAAAATTACTCAAGACACGGCGCCGTGGATACGTCCTACTTCAAAATCGCAATGGGAGGCGGAGGCAAAAATAAACATATCAGACAAACAATGGAAATTCTGCTGCACCCAATTAGAACACTTGTCGCCCAATTACAGGCTGAGACTAATTCATTTCAACTTCCTCCATAGAACGTACCGCACACCGGCGCAACTCTTAAAAATGGGGCTGGTATCTGAGGCCAACTGCTGGAGATGTGGAGAGGAGGGCGCAACCTTCTACCACCTAACATGGCAATGCACGCCAATACAGCGGTACTGGGCGGAAGTGTTTTCGAAACTGGGACGGATAATAGGGGAACGGCTAGATACGGATCCACTCATGGCCTTCCTGGGTTTTGTGGCAAATATACCGAGTGCCTCCAGGAAATTAGCCGCACTGTTGCTCTTACTGGCAAAACGGCAGATAGCACTGCATTGGAAGAGGGGGACACCTCTGACAACTGAGGGATGGATAAACTCAGCGCTATACTGCTGAGATCAACTGACCACATATTGGGAACTCCTTCTTCTGAGATCCCGCCCTGCTGATATCTGGCAACCCCTGACGATCTGGCTAGCTGGAGAAGTGATGGACGACTGATGCGACTGGTGTAGCAGGTGTGGATTAGTACATAGAAAGATAGATGGGCTGATTGATGGATCGAGTACGTTACGTGTGGAGATAATGAGTAGCTGTGTGACTGTGGTGGCGGCTGAGGTTGGATGGGCATGAACCGTGGAACTGAGTGGGGACGATAGGAGAGGATACATGATGTGGGGTTTCCAGACTGGCTGGTCCCCCCCCCCCCCTCCTCTTGAGCGACACTACATGCTGATCTGGTGTTGTTGACATGTCACATTTAAATTGACTATTTGTTAATACTACTGCACATAGCGCTGTTAAGTTTGGTTGTAAAGTTACTACGGATAATTATGCTGCACAGATTGTACAAGTGTATGTACACGAGACCGCAGGACGGGATCCAATTGATGATTATAATGCTGCCTGCCTCCGGGTTGTTGGCTGAATAGCGGTGTAGACACTTGTAATACTCAATAAAGGTTTTGAAAACTTAAAAAGAAAATAAAAAAAAGGATAATAATGACGACATGGCCCTCATAAGGAGTGACTAACAGCCTATAAACCAATCGGAAGGCGGCATTTAAAAAGGACAAATACAGAAGCCAATGAAAAAGATGGGCGGGGTAGTGGGCGGAGCTTATAAGGGAAACTCCATTACTGCCTGCCTCGCAGAGCGAGCCGCGCATGCGCACTGCCGCTATAGGCTTGACCTAAAGAAGAAAACCAAGGTGCTGGCGACTTACTTTAAAAATGTCCACGCGATGATCCAGACTAAGGGGAAGTCAGCAGTGAGACGCCGTCTGAAATACGAACACCGCAAGGGTAATGAGGTAATTAATCCAAGAATGTCGGTCATGTGACATGTCACATGCTCAAATGAGACTTGAAGCAATAATGCTTCTAATATGGCGGCCATTCATGCATGGGTAACAACGCATTATGACCAACTGAAGAGTGAATAAAAAGACCATTGGTTGTCCACAAGGGGCACAGATGGAAAAATGGAAAACTTAACAAATGTGTATTGTTTATAAAAGGATCAACACTAAAACATTCCCACTCAAGTGGTCGGAATGTCCATGCGAGAATGGTGAAAAAAGGAAAATGTAAGTGTTGCATTTATGAAAGAAAAACATATCCAATGTAGATGCTAGAAGGTACAGGCCCAGTAGCACAAAAGGAGAAGGGCTGTATTCTGATAAGGACTCACTCTATATAAATAGACATGGTATAGAGACCTATACCATGGTATCAGTGTATGGGTCACACATCCTATGCATCTAATATCATATCAGAAAAGGGTATTATTATGAAAAATTAAACAGACTAGCCTGTGTTGTAGCAAATAGCTTGTTACCACAGGATTTCTTGATTTAGACCATGGGTAAAAGTATCTAGTGTGAAAATCTAGTATACTTCTCTACGCTTTCTGATTTTATCTAGATCACATCCTGACATGATTAATGTTCTCCGGGATGAGCCAATAGAGGGCTTCAGGTGTATATCCCAATTCAAGAAAGCGCTTTACATGGGGTGCAGCAGTTTTTTTAGTGCAAATGGAAGATCGATGTTCAGTAAGTCGTGTTGATAAAGACCAAGATGTTTCCCCTACATATTCAAGGTGGCATGGACATAGTAGGACATAAACAATATTCTTTGTTTTACAATTACTGAATGTCTACAAACTGATGTGGTGTGCATTATGTTCGAACGCGATTGTGACAATGACATTATCACATGCCTTACATTGCAAACATTTGTGATTACCTACTACTGATTTTTTTCATTCAATGGTTTTCTGTAAATGGTGTTCATTGGTGTTCATGGGGGAGTGAACTACATGATCCCTAAGACTTTTATTACGTCTATGAGCGAACATGGGGCCTGGTAGATTATCACTCTGTTGTGTGTTTGTGTTTAAAATGTGCCAGTTGGCAAATATAATCTGACAAACTTTTTCATTGAGGATAGCGTGGCACATACCAATTTTGGCTCCCCTTTGGGGTGTTGATTGTGCAGAAGATGATCTCTGTCATTAAAAAGAGCTTGTTTAAACGCCTCACATACCAATCTTCTAAGATAGCCTCTGGAAATGAGCTTGGCTTTCATTACGATAGATCGAAGGTCATAGTCCTTCAACTTAGTGCAGTTTTGCCGAGGCGAAGGAATTGTCCTAACAGAAAGGTTTCTTTCTGGGTATTCAGATGATAAATTATTAAAGTGTAACAATGTATTCCTGGCTGTAGGTTTTACATAAAGATCTACTTTTAATTTTGAATTACAGTCTCTAATTTCGATATCAAGAAACTCAATCTTGTGATTGCTGCTGTGGCTGTAAATGTAAAAATAAATTCACAATGATTGATCCACTCAAGGAAGTCATTAAGGAGGACTATCTCTCCGCACCTGATAAAGAAAACAACATCGATATAATGTGACCATTGATTGATGGACTCAAAAAAGGACGCTATTTCATTAGAGATTACATTATGTTCAAAGTGGGCGATGTAGATTTTAGCTCGTGCGAGAGCACACAAGACTCCCATGCTAGCTCCTTTAACTTGTCTGGAAAGGCTGCTATTGAACTTGAAGGTGTTTTCCTCTAACACCACTCGTAGGATGGCTATAATGAAAGTAGCACAACAATCGATATGGTATTGTTCGATGAACCAGTGCACTGCTTTTAGGGCCTTCCTTTGAGGTATGTTACTATATAGAGACTCAATGTATAAGTAACAAGAGTCACTCTCATAGCAATAAATGGAAGGCCTTCCACTGTTTTGATAGTCTCTTTAGTATCTTGAATATAGGATGGGTATGAATGGACGCAAGTCCACATAATTGGAAATGGGTTCGGTTACGGAGCCTATAGTAGTGACAATTGGGCGATATGGGGGATCAGTGCTATTCTTATGTATATTAGGTACCCCACAAATGCTCGCCATGCATGGATGATTGATGTTACGAAAGTCATATTCATTCTGGCATATATTTCCTTGTTCTCAGCTTTTTTAGTAAGAACTTGAACTTTTCTATGTACTCTGGTGGTAGGGTCTATGTTGACAGGTAGATAGTGCTCTAAAGCCCAGATGCATTAAGCTAAAAACCGCTCGCAAAGGGGCAGATTCTCAGAATCTGCCGCTTTGCGCCCGGTATTTTTGCATTTGGGATGCATCATCCCAAATGCAAAAATCGCAATTTAAGAAATCGCAAAATTGCTATTACTTAAATTGCTATTGCATTTAAGGAATCTCAAATTGAGATTCCTTAAATGTAATGCATTAAAGTTAAAAAAAATAGCGATTTCGCTAATAGGGGGAGCAAATTACTGTGAAGTTGAACTTCATGGTAATTTGCAAAAACTTTGAAAAATGCACTAAAGTGCATTTTTCAAAGTTCCATTTTACACACACACATGCCCTAAGGTGGTGCAACAGGGTATCCTTTTGACACCCTGGCACCCTTGAAATTGCAATCTCAATTTGCGATTCTCTAATTGAGAGACCCATAGGAATGAATGGGGAGGTATTCCTTAATTGCGATTCGCAATTTGCGAGTCGCAATTAAGGAATTAAAAGAAATTGCTATTTTTTTAGTGATTTCTTCATGCATAGCATTTTGCAATTCATTATTACCAAATCTTTATTTTTCGCTAAGAAGGAATCGCAAAATGGATGCTTGATGCATCTGGGGGTAAGTTGTGTAAAAGGGCATGCATGTTTGCCACGTAATTTTCAGTATCAAGGACTACAATACCACCTCCCTTATCACCATTTTAATGGTTGTACCAGATGTACTGCCTAGCTCTCACAGAGCATTGAGTTCACTTTTTTTGCAAGTTGGGTGAAGGACGTCGTACGTTATTGGTCACTGCTTTCAAACGAGACACTACTACACTTAAAAATACTCACTTCGGGGCCAACCTGGTCCAGGGGGTGAGTGAAAGTGGAAACAGGCCGGAGTCCCGTGTGATTGTCCGGATTTGCATCTGTGAATGGTGTATCGGCAAAAAATACTTAAACGTATTTTGCAAAAGAAGGCTGTGGTGTCTTGAAACCGTTTGAAAATATTTGGACCAGTGTGGGGTACAAAAGATAGGTCTTTAGATAGTAGAGAGATGGTTGATAATTCTAAAGATTTCTGAGATATACTGAAGAGAGGTATTTCTCTTATGTTCTCCAATACGGTGTATTGCTCGTCATAGATAGTGAGAGTTATTTTGTTGGATATTTCCCCGATTGAAGTTGTCCCAGTATCTGGGTTGATATCTGGTGCTCCAAGGGCCCCTTCGTACTCCTCGTCTGCCTAAGGAAAATTGTCCTGCTGTTGGATTTGACTAGTATCTATCTCCATCTGAGGTAAAATAATAGAAGCTACCTTCGTTTTCCGAATCAGAAGATTAGAAAAAGTAGTAATGTTATGCCTAGGTTGTTTATATCCGGTTGTGTCTGACTCTAATCGGGTTACGATGTAAGGCAGGGCCTTGATAGATGCCATCTCATTGGCCTAACAGCGCACTCTGTAATTCTCATTCACCACTTTGCCTTCATTTTCTGGTAAGGTTACATTTCTTAATTTGAGTTTCTTGGGTCTTTTTCCTTCACAATTGATCTGGGGTTTTTCACACTGATAAGTTTACAGATGCGAAACAATGATATTATGCTGGGTATGTGTGTTCCAACTTTCGGAGGGACTATATATATATATATATATATATATATATATATATATATATATATATATATATATATATATATATATATATATATATCTGGAAACCCTCAAACCACTTCCTGAATTCTCCCAGCGGCAGTCAGGCGAGGAAAGAGACGCAGACCTCTGGAGTTTTTCAAGTGGGCAGTATTTTATTGCAGTGACCCAAATATATATATATGTTTTTTATATCCACGGATTATATGAAATTGATACATGTGGCTTTTTCGGATGAAGGCACTTCTGTGTCGAAATGTGCGTAGATACCATCTGGGTTTCCAGCCCCTGACTGTTGCTGAAATGAATCAATATTAATCAGCTTCTGACTGCTAATAAAACAAGAATTAGGCTTCCAGTCATTCATGATGATATCATATACCATGTAGATAATCTAGACTATTAGGATTAAATGTCATTATAAATGAGAAACTAATAGACGTTCTTTTGTGCATTTTGTCATCGTTTATGTATATGTATTTGTCATCTCTACTGTACAGAATGATGTTAGAGTGAATGTTGATACAACTAAAGTATGCCTGTGGATTGTTTTTATCTTTCATGTTATTGTATTACTTTAATAAAAGTATATTTTGTATTTGTTTATAACGTGGTGTGTGTTCGTTGAGCTAGCAATGTAGATTAAGCAGGATCCTTTGAGGTTGGTTGTCACTTTCCAGGGAAGTCCCTATCTCACAAAGAAAAAGTATTTGAAATAGTGGGAGGTATCGTAGGGTATAATCTAAGATCGAGTCAGCTGTTTCTGAATGAAAAGTGGGGCGTGCAGGGACACCTGACTTGATGCACCCATTTAATGATCTCAACCCCTGGTGGTACAAATTATCCACAAGACCCTGACCTCTGACGTCCTTTGCATTCATGGGTGAAGTAAGGGGATTTGCCACATCTGGCTTTAGATGTCCCGCAATTGTTCATTCTCAAATTCCTGCTGCAGATTCATGTTAAACTTGCCAGTCAAGATAATAAGCGGGATTGGTGACATTAGATCAGTAATAAATGATAATTGTTGAGCAGTGGTTTCCTTCTTGTTTTCAAGTGTGGGATGCATGTAGAAACGTATTATCAGCAGGGGGATATTGTTGTCGTTGAAGAGTTCTGATAGTCTCACAGCTTGAATCTCCTATTTTGGCGTTGATGTCATCCATTGCATGGATGGCTAGGCCCCAGCAGGTCGTCCTAGCAAGTGAGTTTTTACTGCCAGTTTGTAGAATCCTAGGAAAGCAGGTATTGTCCAGGAGGGCAAATAAACACGTTTCTTGAAAAATTATCAGATGGAAGGACTTTATATAAGCTAAGAAGAATGAGTCATCAATGTTTTTTGCAGCCACTCAATGTTCCATGGGCTCAACTTTCCCTCGATGACATGTCGGGTGGAGGTTTTTCACAGCTCTTCATGTTTGGCAGTAGCGTACTCAGGAGCCATGCCCAATCATTTGAAACTTGACTGAGCGGCCACTTCATATCGTCGTTATTGCTGATGTTATTACCCTTGGGGCTTTAGTTGAGATTGATTGACACCTTGCCCCTCTCAGGACTGACCCAGTCTGGGGGTAGCTATGGAGTGGAACCAAAGCCTTTTGTGAGCTCTTTAGTCTGTGTGAAGTTGTGAGAGACTGCCTTTGATCATTAAGAATTCAGGACATGAAGTGTCCACTTAATGCCCCATTCACAAAAGTCAGTTTCTCATTCCAGACCTGCTCGACAAGTAATTAGTTTGCCCAGGTGATTACAGTGGTTTCTTCTGTGTTGGTTGTAGGACTGCAGCAGAACGTGACTGTGTGGGTGTCTGTTATTTTGACTAGCCATAAAGAAAAAGATTATAGCTCCTTGAGCACGTGGAGCATTGTGCCCCTATCAATTATATCAAACTGCCCTTGTGATTTATATAATGTAGTGAAGGTTAATTTGCATAGCTTCTCTGGTATTTTGTGGTCCCTTAATTCTATTTTCTTGCCAGGTAGCGTTCTGTCCTCTAAGACTGGTAAAGACTCAGGGGGTCATTAGGCAAGTCCGCCCGCCATCCTATCGGTGATTAGGACCGCCTGCCATAAGGGCGGGGGTCCCGTGGGGGGCATTAGTATGCGCCCGCCACTGTGGCGGGCACATCCTGCATTTTTAGCATTGTGGCAGGCGGGGCTCTCCGCACCACCCGCCGCAATGCTAAACATACACGAATACATTTGCATACACAAAGCGGCAGGCACCATGCAGTGCCTGCCGCTTTGTTTATGCAAATGCAGGGGGGTACCACAGGTACCCCCCCGTGTGCACCCCACCTCTCCTTAACTCTGGGGGCCCACAGGGGGCCCCCCAAAGTGAAGACCGCATGCCTTTCCGTGGCGGCGATGAGGCATCTACAGAAGCCCATGTTAATATGGATGGCGGTGTCTGATAGACACCGCCACCATATTAAACCTTTTCCGCCCGGTCGCCTTGCCCCTCCTCGGTCCCCCCCGCCATCCTAATATGACGGGGGGTCATTTGTGTGAGGATGGCGGGCGGATTGCCCCCGCCCGGCCGGCAGTGGCTACCCCCAGCCTGGCGGGGGCAATCCGCCTGCCATCCTAATGGCCCCCTTAATAGTTACCAGAGGTTCAGATCTGATGGCAGCAGAAGTCTCTGTCACACCCTTTCGGGCAAAAGGAGAGCCATCAGTGGCAGATTAATCTGCTGTCTTTCTCTCTTGAGTGTTTTACATGAATAGTCAATTCTGCATTCTTCCTTTTGAGGTGATGTAGGCCTGCTAGTGAGGATTGTGCACCTAGAAGGATACTTCATGTGCCAGAGGGCTTATTGCATGGTCTAGAGTCGATGTGCTAGCCGGCTTGGTTGGGGGCTCTTGAGCTTCCTGCTTTACAGGTTGGGTTATTCTTGAATTTGAGGGTTCTCTTTTGCCCAAGGTCTGGTGAAACTCCCTCTGCTGGTAAGTCATTGACTATAGCTTGTTCTTAGAGGCTGGTCTGATGATAGATTATATTTGTTCATGCTGTACAGTTGACACTCCTTTTGTTAGCTGTTTATTGTGAGCCTTCCTGAGTCCCTTGGGCTGTTGCTTTGTTGGAAGCACTGTTAGAAATGGGGCCTCTAGTTGGCAGAGGTAGCTCCTTTTGTCCAAGCAGGGACCCTTCTTGCTAGTCAGGGTAAGGGAGTTACACTCCTAAAATAACCCCTGCTCACTCCCTTGGTAGCTTGGCACAAGCAGTCAGGCAGTGTGTAAACCATTTGCACATTACCAACAGTAATATAGTGAAAACACTAAACAAATATATATATATAAAAATCCAACAGCTAGGATACTGGTTAATGAGGCACTTACAGAAAGTGTGCATATAAAAAGAGGAACCAGGCAGGGTTGCCCACTGTCCCCACTAATATATATATATATATATTTTTAATTGTTTTTATTGAAAATAAATGACAATTACAACAAACAAGACCATCATGCAACGGACATCTGCAATACAGTTTCGGCAAATCAGTGTTCCAGCGATACAGAATCATGCAGGAGTATCACAATTGGGTTCATGGTGCCTCAGTGTCCTCATTTACTGAATCGGGTTCTGGAGGTGTGCAAATATCTCCTCGGTATACATTCCAGGCATCCCATTTCTTTCTCCATTTGCGGGGTCTCCCTCTGGCCACATACACAGCTCTCTCCCGAAACATACACCAATAAAGGTCAGCCATCCATTTCCGGACCCGGGGTGCTCGACCGGCTCCCCATAATTGTGCGATGTTTTGCTTGGCAATCATACAGGCAAGTGTTACCCAAAGCCTGCCATGAATCGAAAGGTCGGAAGGCTCCCACACATTCAGCAAACATCGGCGTACCTCCAGTGCAACCTGTACACCCCACACCTCGCTCATTTTCTCATGAATCTTGGTCCAGTTTTTCTGGATTTCTGGGCACTCCCACCGAATTTGCATGAAAGTACCTAACATACCACAACCCCTTCAACAGTTTGCATTTGAGGCGAGCCCCATTCGGCACATCCCGGGGCCCGTGGTGTAGGACCGGTGGAGAATCCTAAGTTGCACCAACCGAAGTCTCATGGAGATCGCCACTTCTCGAGGGGAGGACACAGCCTCCACCCAAGTCTCATCGTCAAGAATCAAACCATCCGCCACCCATTGCTCACGGACTCTCACCAGGGAATCTTCTGTGTGGTTGACCATCTTCTTGTAAACCAGAGAGATCGCTCTGGTGGGGAGATACCCATCCAGGATTCGATCTTCCAGCTGGGAGGCCTCCGGCGGTATCACATCACGAGGGACAGCTGCCGCCAGGGCATGTTTAATTTGCAGATATCGGAATCGCTCACTCTCATTCAGATGGTGTCTGGCCTGCAATTCCTCTAAGGTCAATATCCCCTTCTTGCCCCATATGTCTCTAATCTGGGAGATACCTATTAAGTCCCAACGATCGAAACCCTTTGACTACCACAGGCTGCCCAGGGCTTCGGAGTTCCATAGTGGAGTGGCCATAGTTATCTTACCCTCCCATTGGAGAGCACGGTTGGCACAATGCCACGCCCGTGCCGAAGCCGACACGGGACCCATCAAAGGGAACCTACCTTGCTTGGCATACAATATCCGGGTATACTCGCCCCTGGCAACTGGGCTTGATCCATTGCGAACCCGGGGTCGGCCGGGGAGCCATAGATCGCGTGATTAATAGGGGCCAGTTGGGAAGCCCAGTAGTATTTCCTGATGCTGGGTAGTCCAATCCCACCGTCATACCAGGGTGACATCAGTTTAGATCATTTAATCCGCGGCCTCCCAGTCCAAAGAAGCTGACGCTGTAGCGATTCTATCTCATTGAAATAAGAGGAAGGCACGGGATCAAAGAAGTTCTGTAAAGCATATAAGAAGCGCGGTAGCGCCATCATTTTGAACAGAACCGCTCGACCAAGTAGGGAGAGTGGCAGTTCCTTCCATTTTGCTATATCCCGGCGGAGTCTGGCCAAGTCAGGAACCGGGTTAGCATCTAAATGCTTTTTAGGATCCTGGGAAATGTAGATACCAAGATATCGAAAGCCCACCTGCTCCACCCTTACCGGGCAGGTTTCTGGCACTCTAGGGGGGTCGCCGCTCAACACAAATAGGACCGATTTCTTCCAATTAATGGTGAACCCCGAATATCTACTATATATTGCCAAGATATCCATAATGACAATGAGGGACTGTCGGGGGGAGGTCAGATACATCAGGAAATCGTCCTCGTATAGCGAAATTTTGTCCTCCCACTCCGAAGTCCAGCGTAACCCTTTGATTGATCTATCCCATCGTACCCAGGCCGCAAGCGGCTGCAGTGCCAGAGCAAATAGAAGTGGCGAGAGGGGACATCCTTGTGGGGTGCCCCTCCCAAGCTGAAAATCACGGAACTTATGGTTGTTCACCACTACCCGGGCCAGTGGCGCAGAATACATGAGACGGATACATCGTATGAATTCCGGGTCAAACCCGAATTTCTCCAACACCGCAAATAAATAAGGCCATTCCACTCTATCAAACGCCATAGTGGCGTCCAATGACAAAAGTGCCGCTGGCTCATGAATGCGAGCCGAACCTTCCACCACCCCATGGAGCCTACTAAGATTAAGGGCGGTATTGCGGCGCGGCATAAAACCGGACTGATCCGGGTGTACCAGTTCAGTTATGATTTTCACCAGCCGATTCGCGAGCAGTTTGGCCAGAATTTTAGGCTCCGCATTTAAGAGAGAGATTGGGCGATAGGAAGAGAATTCCAGACGCGGCTTACCATCCTTATATATAACAACAATGTTGGCAATGCGCTGGTCATAGGGAAGCATGCCATCTTCCCTGCTCTCGAGATACATGGCCTTCATGAAAGGAGCTATGCGGTCAGCATGAAGTTTATAGAGTTAAACGGGAATACCATTCGGGCCCGAGGCTTTCCCGGAGCGCACCCCACGGATAGCCATCGCGACACTGTAGTTTGTTATATCGGGATCCATAAACTCCTGATTCTCGGCCGCTAAAACGGGCATTCAGATGTCCCGGATGACCTCCGCGTTCTCTTCCACCGTGTGCAGCCCCGCTGAGGTGTAAACCTCCTCATAATAACTGACAAACTCGTCCACTATGAGCTGTGGATCCGCCGTGATCCCAGAGCCCGCAATCTGCAGCTCCGGGACCAGATGCGACCCCCAGTCACCCCTCTCCAACCACGCTATTAGTTTCCCAGCCTTGTATCCATGTTCATAAATTCTGCTTTGTGTGTTAGCATGCTGTTCCCTCGCCCCCTCTCGCGCTAGGTGCTTGAACTCGTCCCAAAGGAGACTGAGGCGATGTTCATCGCTCGGGTCCCCAGTGGGGGAGACCTTCCTTTCCGTCGCCAATAGCTCCGCCTCGACCTTGTCAATTTCTGCCCTGCTCTTCTTCTTCTGCCCAGAGATTAGGGAGAGGGCCTCCCCCCTGACAACTGTTTTGTAGGCCTCCCAGAGAGAGCAGTCAGATTTGACTGTCCCCGAGTTCTCGCTAAAGTAACTATCAGTGACACGTACCTGCTCTTTTTTGGTGGCGGGATCTCTCAACCTCCAAGCGCTAATTGGTGCAACCCTAGCAACATTGTCCAACTTTCAACTGCAATCATATGGGAGAGTGATCAGACACTCCCCTGGCCACATGGCGCACTTTCTGGACGAATGCCGCCTGCGACGCAGGCAACAGCAGATAGTCAATTCTAGAGAAAGAGTGGTGTGCCGCGGATGTGTGCGTGTATTCCAAGTCTACAGGGTGTCGAAGCTTCCATCTATCCACCATACCCGTACCAGTAACAAACTCCGACAACCACCTACTAGAGGGAGGTAACACACGGGAGGGGTATCTATCTACTTCACCGTCCATGACTGCATTCAAATCCCCCCCTATCACCATGATGCCAATGGGTAGCGACAAGAACATCCTGCTCAGGTCACGAAAGGTGTCCGTCTGCAATGTGGGGGGTACATAAACTGAAAGGAACGTAATTGTTCTGCCCTCCCAAAGCCCCGAGACACCGACATACCGGCCACGATTATCAGGCCAGGTAGCCTGTATGGTGAGCGGGATGGAATTCTTGACTAGTATTTCCACACCTCTGGAGCCTGAGGTGAAACTGGCGTTGGCAACCAATTTATACCTACCCCTGTGTAGCGCCATACATCTCTTTCCCATGAGATGAGTCTCTTGGAGTAAGACCACATCTGGCAACCGGCGCCTAATCAGCTGTCCCACCATTGCACATTTAATTTTGTCTCCCAGGCCATTCACATACCAACTGAGGACCGACACACCCAAATACCGTCTAGCTGACGCCATATTCGTCCCCGGAAAATCCTAAAGCATTACGCGACATCCATTGCAAGCATAGGTCATAAACAAAACACAAATCAACGAACAAAAGTCCCCAAAACCCAGCCCCCAACCCCTCACCCTGCACCCCTGCATGCAACGTGTGCACATCCCCAACCAGCAGTGTGCCTGTCGCCCCAAAACTAACTACAATATCTAAACATAGAAAACGGAGGAGGACCTTACAACAGGCCACCAGCCCACCCCATCCCAACCCGCATACGAACCCCCATCAGTGCTAATAAAAGCCCCAGAATATTAACAAAGTCAGCGGGGATTAAGAGATCTCCCTCATCAAACCAGCTCCCTTGCCACCGTGGTCAACTCCTACGACCAACACAGGATCATTGTTCCTTATTGTCCATCAGGGTGTCGCCTTCGGTGTCGGGCCCCTGGATTCGGTCTAACCAGTCCGATGCCGCGTCTGGGTGATCAAAGAACCAGGCTTTACCGTTGCATTCTATCCGGAGGCGGGCAGGGAACAGCATAGAGTATTTGAGCTCCGAGGCACGCAGCCTTCTTTTGATGTTTACAAAACCCTGCCTTTGTTTCTGAACAGCCTGGGTGAAGTCAGGGAAAAAAAGGAGGGACGCGTTTTCATAAGCCAGAGGTCCAGAAGATCTTGCGGTCTGCAGAATAGTGTCTCGGTCCCGAAAGTTCAAAATGCGGACAATCATAGGGCGAGGGGGCGCCCCTGTCTTCGGGCGACCACCAGGTACTCTGTGGGCCTCTCCACTGTAAAAAAGTTGCTGAGTCCCTTGGGTTTTAAAAGGTTCAGGATGAGATCTTCCACGAACAGGTCCGGGGCCTGCCCCTCTGATCTCTCCGGTATGCCAAGGATATGGACGTTATTGCGCCTCGCTCGTCCTTCGTACTCGTCCAGCTTGCGAGCAAATTGGGTCCAAGACTCTTTCAACTCTCTCACTTCTCGCTGGAGGTCCGATACATCATCCGTGAGACTCGATGTTTTAATCTCGAGTGATTTGACTTTTTCAGAGGTTTTAATCAGGTCTGCTCGGATTAGGCCCACTTCTAGGTGGACTGTGTCCAACTTGGTGTCCATCTTACCGAGGGATGACTGAATCCTGGTGATCGCTGCCATCAGGTCTTTCAAGGTCGGGTCTGCCCCGGACAGGCCCTCCTCATGGCTACTCACTTGCGTGCGTTTCTCGTCCACCGGGGACCCTTTGGAGAAACTGTACTTTTCCAGTCTATTGGACTGGACCGGTTTGGTGTTCCTCAGCGTTTTTGGAGGTGGCTTCTCGGGATCCGCCCTCGCCGCCATTTTCAGCTTCTGTGCGACCACCAACTCCGCCAACTGAATAAACCACTATTTTGCAATGGCAATTGGCGCAGCCACAGGTTGCTCCGTAGTGGCGTAGGTGTGCAAAGTCAATTGGCTTGAGATGGGGGTCCGAGAGCCACTCGAGTGGGACGCGACTTCCACGGAACGAGTGCCACCGCGCACTTCCGGTCCCTCTCTCCATTGCTGTTGAACTCCAAAGCGGGCTGTGCCACACGCTGGGTCCCGGTGGCGCACCCAATAGGCCCCAAAAGTTCAAGACAATGAATTCAAGTCATCCGAGAGCCCAAATCATTCGGAATTTCGCCCAGTGGCTCAGGAGCGGGTCCCCCACCAGATGGTAGGGAGGGGGATCAGGATAGTGTGCCGGATGGCAAGTCAGGATGTGGCGGCCGGTGGAGCCGGTGCTCAAACGGCCATCTTGGTCGCCAGCTCTGCTCCTCCCCCAATATTTATTTTTTACATAGAACCCTTCGCATGTCTTTTAAGAAGGGACGAAGAGATTATATCCTTTACTTATCAAGGATGGGACAAGAAAGTCGCATTGTTTGCTGATGACTTAATGATATTTACGGGGAATCTAACCACCTCACTTCCAAAAATAGAAAATATCATAAGTAAATTTGGGGCAGTCTCAGGCTACCAGGTAAATAAACTAAAGTCAGAAATCATGGAATGGAATGTTGTGTCAGGAAATCCTTTAGTGAAGAATAAAATAAAGTACCTGGGAATTGAATACATAAAAAATATCGAAGGAATAGCTAGTTTACATTTCAAAAGAGTGCATAAGGAATTAAGCAAACTCCTAAAGGCTTGGTCAAGCCTACATGTATCCTTCCTAGGTAAATCGAATTTAATAAAAATGACAGTACTACCAAAGTGCCCATATCTGTTTAATTCACTCCCATTGGAATTTAGCAAGGTAGAAATCAAAAAGCTACAAGGGGAAATATCTCGCTTTATATGGAGTTCAAAAGGAGTAAGGATTAGCTGGAAAAAATTGAGAAGAAACAAGCTGCAAGGAGGTATAGCCAGCCAAGACATATTGGAATACTATAAAGCATTCAAGATCAAAAATATAAGGATTCTGTTAGGCAAAACTGAAAAATGGCCTTTGCATTTGAAAGCATTAATCGGACCTGGAAACAAACACTATTTATACAAATTTAGACATCCTAAATTTTTCAAGAAAATCAAATTAAAGATGATAAAATCAGCAGCAAGAATCTAGTATACTATAAGAACTACCCTGGCAATACCGTATTGCAGTAAATTCTCAGCAATTGAGGTTCTACGATTTCGGATTTCGTCCCGTATCTAGCCGCCATTTTGTGTCCTGTCGCCATTTTGTGTTACCCTCACTCAGGTAGCACGGCGAACAATGTGCTTTTGCTTTTCCAGCTGCTACGTGTCCTTTCAGTTAAAAAGTAACTCCATTGTCCTTGTTCATGAAACCCGATGTCAGGGTCTGGCTGAGTTCATTAATCCATATCTGGTTCGATTGATCCCTGTCTCAGCCGACTATTTGCACTCTCCTATTCTTTCATTATACTATCTTATCCGACTGGGCTTCGCTATTCTCTCCTTGTATGCTCCTATTACACAACCATTCTGTGAGACACACAAATACGTCCTGCCACCTGCAAGAGGGGATTGTGGACACCATCACTGATTAATTTGTCGGGAGGGGTAGCACACGGGGTCTGAGAAAGGGGCGTATTTGAGACACCTGATAGCTTGTTTTTCAACTTTTCTCATTGGTTCATTTTGTATGTGCAAAAAGTGGGATATTGTAAATGTGTTTCTTATAAAAGACTGTGCACCACGGATTGAAGTGGCAGTCTCCTTAGATTCCACCCTGTGTGTAAGTTCTGAGACAACTGTGCTTAGCTACAGCTAATAAACCTGGCTTCCACGCTCAACGGTGTGTCTCATGTCTCTGTTAGTTGCAAGGCAGGTGAACTCGGGGATTTTGGCGTGCCCTGCGCTGCCCCGCCCATAAGGCCCGGTTCTCCAACTGGCGCCCTACATGGGGCAGTTTCAGTGGTAGCGGTTCAGCCCGAGGGTCATGAGAAGCCCCGCAAGAAAAATCAGGAGGATTCGCGAGCCACGTCAAGTGACCCCTGTATGTCGAAGTGGACCGAAGGTCTTTTATAGCGCGGCTACTCCTTTCCGATGTCTGCTGATGACTGCTGCCCTGACTACCGCCCTGCCTTGGACCCTCTGGTGATGATTGGTATCGCGAGACGTTAGACGGACCTCCGTTGGCGTGAAAAGACCATTTAGTTAAGTATTTGTGGGTAGCGCCCACTTCTTTATTTTGTTTTTGTTTTTTGGTATTCGTCTGTTGCAATAGTCGAAGCCGAGGGGTGAGTACTTTTGTACTGTGTTCTTTGCTTTCACTCCTTGAAGTTAGTAAAAGGATCAGTGTGCTTAAGATGCCTGGTCTGAGCAGATTTAAGAAATGTTGTTGTTTTTGTTGTACTAGGGATTCCTGGCTTGAGGATTCATGTCCGATTCCTCCGGATGGAACTCCCACTTATGAGCTCTATTCCAAGAACGGTGTTAGTCCCATTGCCTTTAACGACGCATGGATTCGATACACGAAGAAAGATGGTGTCTAGCGGTAGCCACAAAATGGTAGCTTTGAGCCTGACATATTAGATAATTTGGAAGCAATTCTGTTTAAAAGAAAAGCCCGGCCGGCAATGTTTGACTCTTTCCGCCTTTGGCGTAAGGAAGCCAAACAGAGAGAAATTAAACAAGCAAAAAGAGATAGGAAAATGAAAGATATGACGGTCATACAGGCTGCCCAACAATTTAAAGACGATAAGACTGATCGTGTGATTGAGGTCTCGGATAGACAGCATCGGATGGCAATTGATAGGTGCTATCCTGTGTTACCTCCACAACGCAAAGATCTTGATGAAGATCCCTTAATGTCTCCTCTGTTGAAATTACCTCTGCCTTATGCGGCAGGTGCTAATGCACCTGTATTATTGCCACCTGTGCAGCAACCAAGTTCAGCCAGGAGCTCCGGCTCCCATACAATTGAGTCTTCCAGTATTACCGCCTGCACCTCCTTTGCCACAAACTTCTGTATCTCAGTCTCCTTTGCCTTTTGTGTCTCTTGCTACGAGTAGCCCCTCTCTTCCTTTGCTTAATACCGCGTCTCCAGTTTTACTTCCTACTTCTTCTCCGATTCGTAATCGGTTCGTTGATGCTGTCTCTGGTCTTTTCTCCCCCCTCTTTGGCCCGTTTAATATGACTCCTGCTTTTTCTTGAAGGCAATCCCGTAGCCAAATCCCAGATTCTGAGGAACGAGTTGTATTTGACTCCCTTGCTCATAAATGGATGATGAATGGTTCGCTGTATAGTGTACCCGATATATTGAGTACCTTTCTCCAGTGGAATGCGCCTACGCAGAGATATGTTTTTAATGTTATGTGTGACGCACTTATTAAAGGATTGGAGGATATGGAGTTGGATCTAACTCATCAGGGTCTATTGGATATACAGGACAGATTTGATAAAGGACTTATTGTGGGTCCTTACGTTGAGGGTGCTATACAGACACTTGTTACTTTTAGGTCCTTATATTCTTCCCGGATATTCCCAAACCTGATTCTGCAGTTCAACAGAAAATGAAGAATTATCCTATGAGGGAAGTACCTCCAGTATGGAGGGAAGAGGTTCCGCAAGCGGGCGTTGTTCCAGCTGTCCCTGCTAATTTCCAGCGTATATGGGTACATGTCCCTTGGAAACGAGCTGAAGTTTTAGCACTTAAGCAAATTTTGCCGGACCCTCGTAAAAATCCTGCTGGTTATTATAAAGAGCTGTCCCAAACTGTTGATGCATGTATTATGAATTTGGCCTGATATTGATATGCTGATGGTTAATGTAGTTCCACAAGAATTGTGGGCTCGGATTCGTAGAGAGGATCATGATCAGGCTTTGGGTGGTACTTCGGCTGATATAGTTGCCGCATTTGATTACACAGTTGCCTGGTAGAATAATAACTTTAATGAAGACGATGATGCCTGCCTTATGCGCTAACTGGGATAAGTTAGCTTTGTGTAAGCAGAAAGATGAGAGTGTTTCTGATTTCTTTACTCGGTTTGAGGAGACATTCATTGATCATAGTGGTCAGGATTTGAGTACTGAAGGTGGACAGCGATTATTTATGGATAAATTTGTCTTTAATCATACCTCCTGAATTGTCCTATAAGTTGAAAGATTTGGAAAGTTCTTGGGCTGTTTCTTCATCTGCCCAAATATTAGCTACTGATCAATATTATGAGAATAGGGACAAAGAAGAAAAAGATAAGGCTGAGAAGAAGACTAAGGATTTAAAGACGAAAGTTCTTCTTCAGCAGGCTTATCCTCCTCGTTCTGGTCAGCGTCAGTTCCAGCAACCTATTCAGTCTCAGAGGTTGCTACAGAAACCTGAGCCTTTTGTTCCGCGACCTTTCCTTGGTCCTAATCAGTGCGCCTATTGTAAAGAGGAAAACCATTTTAAGAATAGCTGTCCGGTTTTATTGCAGCGTAAAGGTAGATTTCAAGGGCCGCGAGCCCGTGGTGGTTTTCAATCAGCACCTAGGGGTAGAGGGCGAGGTGCGTTGCCTCAGGGGCAGCGTCCCTTTCCCCCTCAGAATTCTTCGAATTATTTTGATCAGCAGAATACTCAGTCTGCGCAATATTACAATGAAGATTATTGTGTTGAAGATGAAGTTCAGGATTTTCATTCTAGTTAGGACAGCAATGGACAAAGTAAGGGAGTCATATCAGTTCCAGTGGATCAGAATGGGCCTTATGTTGAGGTAGATGCTTTGGGTGTTGCAGAGCTATTTCTTTTGTATACTGGTGCAATGAGAAGTTCTTTGATCCGTTCAAAACTCCCTGGGGCACCTTTGTTGGGCTTAACAAATGTTTCTGTAGGATTTTCTGGCACCCCAGTTGCTAACCCAGTTTCTTGTCCTTTGCCTCTTTCAATTGGTCCTTACGATCTGGAAGCTCCACTTATTTAAACAACTGATTGCGGAGAGAATTTGTTGGGTTTGGATCTGTTGAAACATCTTCATGCGACATTGTATTGTCCCCCCTCTGGTGTGCGTCTCACTTTGGGTGAGAAATTGGTTTCTCCTATATATCTATCAAAGGATAATTTTCTGCCTGAGTTGCAATCTCTTCCTGCTACACTTTGGGCTACAGGTCCGAACGATATTGGTTTGTTGCAGATTCCTCCTTATGTGGTTACCTTTAAGCCTGATGTTAAGTTGCCACGTATTCCACAGTACAAGATTTCTAATGATGGTGAACGAGCTTTGATGGCTATTATATATGATTTGGTCCAGAAGGGTGTGGTCGAAGAAACTAGAGGCAATGTTTGTAACAGTCCTGTTCTCCCCGTTCTTAAACGCAGCGATCCTTCTCAACCACCTGTGTATCGCTTTGTGATTGATCTTCGGGAGGTCAACAAGATTGTTGTCCCCCAGTTTCCTGTTGTTCCAGATATCACTGCTTTGCTTACTATGATACCCGCCTCGGCGGCATGGTTTTCTGTTATTGATTTGAAGAATGCTTTCTTTAGTATTCCTATTACAGAGGAAAGTAGAGATATTTTTGGCTTCTCTCTCGGAGGCCGAAGTTTTTAGTTCAAGCGTGCTTCTCAAGGTTATTGTGAGAGTCCCTCCATTTACAGTCAGGCTTTGAAATCTCAGCTTGATGCGTTCATTTTGCCTCCAGGTGCTACTTTGATCCAATACGTTGATGATTTGCTGATTGCTGCTGATTCGGAGGATGCTTGTAAAGATGTGACGGTCTCTTTGTTGCGACCTTTGTCTGATCTACATCATAAAGTGTCCCCTTCTCAGTTGCAATATTGCCGCCAAGAAGTTACCTATTTAGGTCATCTCTTGTAGAAGGAGGGAATACAATTGACCCCCGAACAAATTCAAGCGATCGCACAAATGTCTGAGCCAACCACACAGAGAGAGGTACGTGCCTTTCTGGGCATTACCTCATATTGTAGGCAATGGATTCCAAATTTTTCTTTGTTAGCTAAACCTTTGCTGGTGCTTACGTTGAAAGATACGCCACAACCTCTCCCTTGGACTGATGATGCCAAAAGAGTTTTTCTGATTTACGTAATGCTTTGTGTTCTGCACCTGTGGTAGGTACTCCGGATTACAGTAAGCTTTTTACACTCTATGTGCATGAAAGAGAAGGTTGTGCGCTGTCAGTTTCAACGCAACAATTTGGAGATAAACAACGGCCATGTGCCTATTTTTCGGCTACATTGGATCCAGTAGCCAAGGCATTGCCTAGTTGTCTCAGAGCTACAGCAGCAGCAGCAATTTCTATTCGTCAGTCTGCTGGATTGGTATTGGACAACACCCTTGTTGTTATTTTACCACATACAGTAGATACTCTTTTGAATAGGACTAAAACACAACATCTCACGAGTGCTCGCTTGTCTGGATATGAGCTAATGCTTTTAGCTAGCCATATACATATCAAGCGGTGCAATACTCTGAACCCAGCAACATTGTTGCACATACCGGATGAGAAAGGCATTCAAGAACAGCATGATTGTTTTCTCCGGAAACAAAAGGTAGAATAGATCTAAAAGATACACCACTTGTGGATCCTGACGGGGTCCTATTGGTAGATAGATCTTGTTTTAAGCTTCCAAACAGTGAGACAACTGCAGCTTATGCTGTTACTACTTTGCATACGGTAGTAGATACAGCACGTATTTGTGCTGACCTGGTTTTTGGCTCTATTTCTGAGTGATGGTGACTTTAAGCTTGCTACAAACCTAGATCCCTATTCTTAACCTGTTTTGGTTCTTTTCAGGCCTTTTTCCAGACCTAGAAGCATAAACTAGAGGATAGCCGCTTTATATGATGATAGATCCCTTATTCCGGACTCTAATCCATCTATTGCCTATTGGCTATGACATAATTATGTGTCCTTTCATCATCCTACTTATAGTAGAGGGTGGATCCTGTAGTTCTGACTTTATATTATCTATTGGTAGGGTTTGTGTATAGAGTTAAGTGTCTATTTCATCCTTCTCGGGCCTACAAGGCCCAGAACCAGAGAGACTCCATTTTGCTTTCTGCCTCTGCAGACTGAGATGCATGTAGGTCAAGTGTGATGTTTTAGTTATGAGGTGTTGTTCACTTGGAGAGAACCGGCCTGGGCCGGCCCTTATCAGTAGACTGTATTTTTCTTTGTGTCGAAGACACCACAAAAGGCCGGCCGGCTGGGTGTGTTTCCTTGGCGCGGAGTGGTGCAGGGATCTGATGGGCGGCAGGCTGATGACTGGAACTTTCCACTAGGGGAGAGCATTCCATATTAGCGAAGTGCAGAAGAGGCGGAGCAGTCAGTTGGTTGCTGGAGTAGTCAGAAACAGATGGTGTTTGAAGCTGGAGAGAGAAGTCAGTTGGTGTTTGGAACAGTTGTGTGCAGATGGTGTTTGGAGCTGGAGAGAGAAGTCAGATGATTTTTGGAGCTGAAGAAAGTAGTCAGAAGCAGTTACTTGTCAGAAGGAGTTGTGATCAGTTGGAGCAGGCAGTTAACAGCTGGAGTTTGGAGTGATGCCTTTTGGAAGAGACTGAAGTTATATCGTGAATTAGTCTGAGGGAGCAGCAGGAGTGAGTTGGACATTGGAGCTGGAACAATCAGACAGAGTGAAGAAGCTAGTGAAGCAGACGGTTATCAAAGTGGCAGAAACTATATCATTAGACTGAAGTTGGAAGGTGAAGACAGTTCATGGGGGAGAGGAATCCAGTGTAGAGTGATCAGCGCAGATGTGTGTCCAAGAGTGCAGGAGAGAATCTGAGATAAGCCAAGGCACAGACGAGAGAGGAACCCAGATGACAGCTAGAACAAGACTTCATACTAATCAGGTGATATCTGTCCTGTTATATTAGTGCCCATATACATTAATCTTGTCTTTTATTTCCTAGGTTAGATTCCCTACTGTATTGTTACACTGATTAATCCTTTTTCTTTCAGCGGTGTGCAGTCTGTTATAATCCATTTCCCTTCTTAGCTATCTACAGTTCCTGTCAACTATATGTCGGCTGTGTTAGTAATAAAGCTTTATTCCTTTGATGTGTCTATTTCCCTTTACTTTTCACGCTATGCCTAGATTGCTAGTTAATGTGATGTTATAATAATAAAGGAACCCCAGTTCTTAGTGAACCATTGTGTAACTGTTATTATTCATAATAAAGTTAACCTTTCTTCTAGTCAGATGCTGTTATGTGAACGGATGCATCTCCCGTCCAGGTAAATGGTAACTGAGCAAGGGCGTAGAGGAGCACTTGTATTTGATAATACCCTTTGCATATTGTGATTTGGCCATTCTTGTGTACCACATAATATATATCAATTGTATGTGAGACATTCCCAGTAGATATTAGATGTATATAGAGAAACTTCCCAACAGAGAGAGAGAGAGCTGAAGGTATTCATAGGACAGTGATCGTCGTTGTGTAGCGGCGTTAATGAGAGCATTGATTGTGATCAATGTGCATACCCTATCTCTCACCAAGGACCCCAGCACAGCCAAAACTAACTTACACGAGGGAATGAAGGAAGTCGCCGAATGGATGAAACAAAGCCGTCTGAAACTGAACTCAGACAAAACAGAAGTCCTCATCCTAGGTAAATCCCCCTCTGCATGGGACGACTCTTGGTGGCCGGAAGCCCTCGGGAAAGCACCCATCCCGACAGACCACGCACGGAACCTAGGCGTCATCCTGGATTCTTCACTCTCAATGAACAGACAAGTCAGCGCCGTATCCTCTTCCTGCTTTAACATTCTTCGCATGCTCAGAAAAACATTTCGCTGGATCCCCACCGAAACCAGAAAAACAGTCACCCATGCTCTAGTCACCAGCCGACTGGACTACGGAAACACCCTCTACGCAGGTACTACCGCTAAACTCCAGAAGAAACTCCAACGAATCCAAAACGCATCAGCCAGGCTCATATTAGACATCCCACGCAACGAACACATCTCTGGTCACCTTAAAGACCTCCATTGGCTACCCGTCAATAAGAGGATTACTTTCCGACTGCTTACCCACGCACACAAATCACTCTACGACATCGGACCAGAGTGCCTCAACTCTCGACTGTCCTTTTACACCCCCTCCCGCCAACTTCGCTCTTCCAGTCAAGCTTTGGCCACTGTACCTCGCATCAACAAGACCACCATGGGAGGCAGATCCTTCTCTTACTTGGCTGCCAAAACATGGAACTCACTCCCCGCTTACCTTCGCCTAACCCAGAATCACTTAGAGTTCAGAAAGCAGCTCAAAACGTGGATATTTGACAAATAATCCTACTCCCCTTCCTGAGCGCCTTGAAACCCTCTGGGTATGTAGTGCGCTATATAAATGCTATGACTTGACTTGACTTGACTACCCACAAGATTGTGGCTTGAGAGAGCACTGATTGTGGTCAGTGTGTAATGAGATCGCCGCTAGGGAAAGTGGCGTTAATGAGAGCATTGATTGTGGTTAATGTGTATACCCACCGGATTGTGGCTTGTGTATGTATGAAATAGTGAGAGCACTGGGAGGACACAGTGCGTATACCCACCGGATTGTGGCTTGCGCGAGCACTGATTGTGATCAGTGTGTAATGGTAAGTTATCGGAACTGCCCCCTTCACTATGAGTAGGAGGGTAGCATAGTCTGGGTCTGAGTTGCCGCGAGACTATAAGGTATGAGTGTGGTATAGAGCATGGAAGTCCTTAGTAATCAGTGAGTATTCCTAGTAATCCTATAGATTTAGTGGTGTTTTTGATGATATGAGCTTGTATATTGCTAATTCCCCATCCTCAGGTAGGTACCCAGGTGCCTGGATAAATAGGTCCTGAGGAGGGAGATGGTTACGTTTAGGCTGGATTGGTGGTGTTTTGTGAGCTGATTCTATCTGGTCCGAAAATCCGGTCGTTACATTTGGCCTAGTCGGGCAGTTCGCACAAGTTGCGGGGGAGTGGCTCTTGACATGTATATGGACTTAAACCCCTTTAAAATTTGATATCTGGGAACAGTCTGTGAATTGCATGGTGAGGTGTGGTCCCTGACCTATGGGCTTGAACAGTTGGAGTGTAAGGAGATTGCAGTACATCATGGCATCTGACTTATGCAATGTAGAAGAAATGCTTTTCATCTTGGTGTTTGAACTGACAGGCTTGAAGGGTAACAGTACATGAGGGAGCCACTTACATCTTGGTAATGGTGCAGTTGGAAATATGTGTATGAAAAAAGGCTTGTAAATTGCCTATTAAATGGCTTGCTGCATTTGCTTGTGCTGTGAAATGTGAAATGTATTCAGTGTAATATGACTTGTTGAGTTCCTTGTGAATAGCTCCTTGTAAATATGTCTTGTGAATAGCATGTTATCATTATGACTTGTTGAGTTTCTTGTAAATAGCGCCTTGTGAATATGGCTTGTAAATAGCATGTTATCATTGAGTTCCTTGTGAATAGTGCCATGTGAATATGGCTTGTACATAGCATGTTATCGTTACGTTAGGCAGGAGAGAGCTGGATCTCTTTCAAGTGATTAGAGAAAATATTTAGAAAATGTGCACAAATGTTATGTGAAAACTTGGAGAGATAAGTTTTGAATTCCCGATGTGTCTGCAGCTCTTGGGGAACGATTGTGATTGAGCTGCAAAAGGGTTTATATCTTGAATTGAGATGGCAGTGTTTATTTCAATATGCTGTTTAATATGCATGGTTACATGAGCTGACACTAAAAGTCAGTGAATGTTTGGATTCGCCTAGCTGACGGAAGGGTAACATCTTGCACAGAGAAATAAAACAGTGTTCATTAAACATACTGTTTGATATGCGTCCACTAGTCTGTGTCGGTTTGCCTTTGAACACATGATTAAATGAGGTCAGAGTGTTATAAATCAACCAGTCAGACTGCGAGGGGGTGTTTTAAAATGAGCATTAAGAGAGGGTTTTAAGCTGAGAATGGACGGCGCAGAGAGATGAACAAAGCAGTGTTTTAGAATTAGTGATCCCCGGTTCTGGAAACAAAACAGACCCAATGTAGAATGTGCTTGAAAAAAGTGAAATGCAACCGTGTGCTTTTAAAAAATGCTCTGTAGTGTATTTTGCAACTGCAGAAAATATAAGTGATTATTTCCCTACATCAAGCTGCCCCTTTTGTTTAAAGTTCAAATACAAATTATTCTGTATTTTGCGCTGATATGAAGCAGAACAGTGCGAGAGAGAAAAATGTGATAAAATGTTCCCACTCAGATAGGAAAAAAGGCTATCTGCAAAAATAAATCTGATTCTTTTCATCATTAGAACAGAAAAGCTTGCGCACAAATTTTGAATTCCTGGTTAGGCTGTGCAAATGTACATGTATAACTTTTTTTTCCCTTGTTTGAATTGATGGTGTCCCACATGTTATTTTGAAAAGCGATTTTTTTATGTTGCTGTATGTCGTTATCAATGCATTTGTATTTAATGCTGCTTAATGTCTTTGCTTTTTAGCCAGTAACAGTGGATTATGGTGTATAGTTTGTCTTGGATTAGTTTTTCATGAGGCTCCAGAAATATTTTGCTTCTTATTTGAGAATGCTAGCATGTGTCTAGAATGCAAAAATGTTTTTATTAATTAATTTTTTCAGGATGCTTTTCACCATGTCTAATTTGCTTAAATTAGTTAGAAATAACTGTGCAGTGTTTCAAATTAAATGCAGGGTTTCTCTGAAGCTTGAGAACAGCTTTGTTTGTAGCTTGAGGAATTTGCTTTTTGACCTTGGCTGATATGATAGCTCAGCCAGGCTCTCAGGAGCGTTTTGAAGGAGGAGCCCTTTTTGGAGCGTCCGAGGCAGACTTGCCCTTGCCTTGTTATTTTTTGGCAAATATTCAGGAGCTCTTCGAGCACAATGTTTTGAAAGGGTGGAGGTGCCCCGCAGGTGACATCACGATGAGGGGAAGGCAGTGCAGAGAGAAAACTTGGCCAATAGTTCTATTTTTGAAAAAAAAAATTATTAATTGCCTTTTTTAAGTGATGATCTAAAAGAACTTATTTGTTTGGTTATGAGGTTTCTCACAAAAGGAGTCTGCAATGTATTTCCTTGGCCTGCATTCTTGCATTTTCCCATGTTTCTATTTCAGATGGATATTATGCCACTTTTGCAGTTACCACTAACAGGCCCCAATCCCAAGTTTTTTTTTCCAGTCCTGTTCATGGTTTTGATGTTCCAGTTTAAAAGATGCAGTGCCACGTTAATGATTTGGCCTTTGGTTCAATGATTCCTTTTGATATACCCAGGTGCCTGGATAAATAGGTCCTGAGGAGGGAGATCGTTTCGGCTGGATTGGTGGTGTTTTGTTAGCTGATTCTATCTGGTCCGAAAATCCGGTCGTTACAGTATTGCACAGAATTCAGCCCAAGCAGCTGAATTAATTGCTTTGATGAGAGCATGTGTCTTGGCAAAAGGAAGGAGAGTGAACGTCTACACTGATAGCCAATATGCTTTTGGTGTGGCTCATAGTTTCGGTCGCTTGTGGAAGGAAAGAGGATTCTTTACTTCCCATGGAACTAAAATACAGCATGGTCAGTTGTTGACTGATCTTCTCGACTCACCACCTTTGCCTACACAAATAGCAATAATCAAGTGTAGCGCGCACAAAAAGATTACTGATGATGTGGGTTGTGGGAATGCTTTTGCTGATGAAGTAGCAAATGAGACAGCGAGATATGTTACGAGTCATATGTATGTTGCGGGCCCTGCAAGATGGGTCAGAGAAAGAGGAATGTGTGAGGACACAATAGAAAGTGTGAGAATGATTCAAGAAGAGGCTACTGAGAAAGAGCTGAGTAAGTGGAGAGAGAGTACGGGAATGTTGGACGCGACTGGGTGTTGGACGGAATTGTCAGAGCATCAACGATGGCTGTCACCAGATGCTTATGTACTACCTGTAGTTACTATGGCGCATGGTCGAGCCCATATTAGTGCAAAGGGTATCTGTAAAATCTTGGCTCCAGTATGGCAGAACGAAGGAATTCCTAAATGTCAGAAAATGTGGTGAGGCATTGCATTGTTTGTTTAATGCATAATCCAGAAAGGGAGCCCCAACTCCAGCAGGTCATTTTGCTCCCCCTACGTATCCTTTTGAGGTATTGCAAATCGATTACATTCATATGGATCGTTGTTATAATCTCAAGTATGTTCTGGTGGTGGTTTGTACCTTTTCCAGATGGATAGAGGCCTACCCCCTAAAGGACAATACTGCTTTGTCTACTGCCAAAGTCCTTTTGAAGGAGTTTTTCCCGAGGTTTGGTTTGCCCGCATTGTCTGGTCTGACAATGGGAGTGAATTTGTAGGCCAAATTATGCAGAAAGTATGTGCAGGTCTTGGTATTAAATAGAAATTCCATTGGGTAAACCACCCTCAATCAGCAGGATTGGCAGAGTGCTATAATGGTACTCTCAAGCTCAAATTGGCAAAGATTCAGGCGAGCACAGGTCTCGCCAGGCCAGATGCCCTACCATTAGCACTTTTGTCAACGAGAACTACTGGGCATTCTCGTTTAGGTCTGAGTCAGTATGAGGTTGTTTTTGGGCACCCGGCAAATATCTGGGGAGTCCCTTGACCTAAAAGGTATTCTGATGTTCCATACCCAATGCTGATTGATTACTTGCATGACCTCACCACTAAATTAAGTGTTCTTCATCAACAGGTTCAAAACGCTTTGCCAGAGGCCTCCGCAGACCCAGGTCATTCCATCCAACCTGGCGACTGGGTCTGCGTGAAAAACTTTCAGCGAAAAAAGAATTTGGAACCTTGTTAGGGCCCACCGCGTCAAGTGCTATTGACTACACGGACGGCAGTGAAGGTGTTGGGAAAAAGAACTGGGTCCATGGCGTGCACTGTAAGAGGGTACCTTTGCCTTTGCCTTTTGACCAGTGGATTCGTGAGGGCTTAGGTGATAACGAAAGTGAAAAAGTGTCTAGATTTGTACCGTTTAGTAGTGCACGCCTGGACCACACGAACTCTGAGAAAGAAGACGACAACGTGTTACAGGAGGCCGTCCCAACACATCTGCGGTTGAACACGATGGATCCAGAAGCCTTGTTTAAGGACCAGACGATCCCTAATAAGACTCGATATATAATTTACGATCGAGAATGACCAAAGACAATTGAAATTTTCATTTTTACGATTTTTCTGATTATACCTTTTTGTTTTGAAAGACATTTTAATGTGTTTTCTTTAAGCATGGGCGAATTATGCGAATTCGCGATCCACGAATTTGCGGATTTGCGAATTTGCAATCCGCAAAATTCGCGAATTCGTGCGAATTTGCGGATTTTTATATTTTTGCGTGTTCGTGGGTGTTCACAGGGTGCTTTGCATGTTCGCTGGGCGCTTTGCATGTTCGCAGGTTTTTTTTTTGCTAGGTTCATCACTGCCACCCTCTCGTTTTTTTATGTCCTTCTCCCCTCTGTACCACTCGTTTCTGTGCCCTTCTGCCCTCTGTCCCACTCATTTGTTGTCCCCTTCTGCCCTCTGTCCCACTTTTGTGCCCTTCTGCCCTCAGCCCCACTTAGAATGGCGCCGGCAAGCTGCCAGCGCCATTCTAAAATAGCTACAAAGAGCTTCAACAGGAAGCACTAATAGATAAAGTAAAGCAGGTGCTCGAGTTGAAGGTCAAATTAAGTTACACAATCATTATTCACCCCAAGTTTGGGGTGATTAATGATTGTGTAACTGAATTTGAGCTTCAACTCGAGCACCTGCTTTATTTTATCTATTAGAGCTTCCTGTTGAAGCTGACTTTTGTAACTATTTTAATATGGCTCTGGCAGCTTGTCGGCGCCATTCTAAAAGAGTTACAAAAGTGAGCTTGAGCTTTTGACCCAATCCGTTCCGCTCGCGGATTTTGCGGGAAATTCGCGGATCACGCGGATTGCGAATTTACCGAAAATCCGCAAAATCCGCGAGTGGAACGGATTTTCCGCCCATGCTTAGTTTTCTTCCACTATCCATCAAGTTGCAGGGTCATGGTAGGAGTCTTAAGCTGTAACCTGAGTAGTGACCTAGGGTCTGCAGGACTTGCAGTGTCATAGGACGGCTAACAATCACAGCTAAGTGATCTAGGAAGATTATAGTGAGCAACGCTTTAGAGTAATGGATATTAAAGTGGAAATGAATGATCAGACTGTAAATATGAATCATAGATTCAAGAAACTAATGGTTAGTCCATGTGGAATAACCCTCTGTATTCTGATATGTTTATGTACTTTATTAGCGTGTGGAAGTTGGGTTGTTTATGTTATACAGCCATCGTCTGTCCCTACATCTGTCTTTTTTATCTTTTCCTACTACTGCATCCCCACATCGGTTTTATACACTTTCAGAACACGAACAGATTAGGAGAACCGAATATTTCAATAATTTGTTTATTCAGTTATTGCATCAACACCAACTAGTGATGAATACTACTGATTGTTGGGTTTGTGGTGTCATGCCTCATAATACAGAGAGAGGCATGCCGTATTTAGTTTTTCCATTCTCCTATGAAGGTTCCGCCTGGGCTTATTTGGCTATGTTCTCTAACCTTTATCAAAACCAGCTGCGATATCCTCCTGGTAGTCCATATGGTAGTGGAGCAGACTTTAGTCACATTACTTTGATTGAGGGAATAGTGACTATAGCTAAGATTGCTCAGATTAGTAAGATTCCCATAGATGAGAAAAGAGCATATGATGGATGGAATATAACCCGATAAGTTACTAGCCTCACAGAAAAGGCTAAACGAAGGAGCTCTCCGCCAATTTGGACTGTACCTCATCGAAGTAATTTCTGTTTACAAATTAATGGTCAGAATGTTAAGAATCAGCAGGAGAAGAGTATCTGTTCTCATACTTATGTCTATACACCTCAGATTCCCTCACTGCTAGTGCCATCACAAGGCACATATTTTATCTGTCACGATAGAGCCTATACATGGCTTCCTACTTATTTCTCAGGAACCTGTTATGTGGCTTTTCTTCTTCCCTCAACGTATACTGCTCCTTCAGGTCATTACAAGAAAAGACATGGCAGGGGAATTTTTGATCAGAAAGACACAGCAGGACAGGAGGCAGCCGACTTCATTAAAGGGTTGCTTCCCTTCTGGGGCCCAATGGCCAATAGCAGAGACATCAGACACTTAGCTCGTGTTGTTAAGGCTACCATAAATGAAACTTCTCGAGCCTTGAGTAATGTGAAAGCCGAACTTCAGGCGGATCGTCTTATGACGTTACAAAATCGGATAGTTTTAGATATTATCCTTGCAGATCATGGTGGAGTCTGTAAATTGATCGGGTCTAGTTGCTGTGTTTACATTCCTGATAATGCCCCTACAGTATACCAAGCTATCTCCAAGTTACATACCATCTCCGAGTCTATACATCAGGACACAGGAGATCGGTCTGTGATGGGATGGTTTTGGGGACTAATTTCCACATGGGGATGGAAGATACTAACTTTCCTTGTAATGATCTTGGCTATCATCTTCTCTTGTTGTCTTTGTGTGCAGTGTGGACCTGCAATATGTGGCCTTTGTGCCATTATGTGTTTGTCCCGAAACCTGTGTCAGGAAAAACAGAGAATATTAGAATGATGCTACAGCAACAGCTCCATGACCTCATGGCCATTGACATTGACTCAGATTGACTTGACTCCCTGGTGTATTGCCTGAGTAATGGCAAAAGGAGAGTCTGAGGTTCTACGATTTCGGATTTTGTCCGTATCTAGCCGCCATTTTGTGTCCTGTTGCCATTTTTTGTGTTGCCCTCACTCAGGCAGCACTGCGAACGATGTGCTTTTGCTTTTCCAGCTGCTACGTGTCCTTTCAGTTAAAAAGTAACTCCATTGTCCTTGTTCATGAAACCCGATGTCAGGGTCTGGCTGAGTTCGTTAATCCATGTCTCGTTCGATTGATCCCTGTCTCTGCTGATTATTTGCCCTCTCCTATTCTTTCCTTATACTATCTTATCCGACTGGCCTTCGCTATTCTCTCCTTGTATGCTCCTATTACACAACCATCCTTTGAGACACACAAATATGTCCTGCCACCTGCAAGAGGAGATTGTGGACACCATCACTGATTAATTTGTCGGGAGGGATAGAACACGGGGTCTGAGAAAGGGGTGTATTTGAGACACCTGATAGCTTGTTTTTCAACTTTTCTCATTGGTTTGTTTTGTATGTGCAAAGAGTGGGATATTGTAAATGTGTTTCTTAAAAAAGACTGTGCGCCACGGATTGAAGTGGCAGTCTCCTTAGAATCCACCCTGTGTGTAACTTCTGGGACAACTGTGCGTAGCTGCAGCTAATAAACCTGGCTTCCACACTCAACGGTGTGTCTTGTGTCTCTGTTAGTTGCAAGGCAGGTGAACTCGGGGATTTAGGCGTGCCCTGCGCCGCCAGGCCCATAAGACCCGGTTCTCCACAATCTGGGAATCCCCAGGCACACCAGAATGCTTAAAAGATAGCTTAATCAACCCACTAAAAAAAGCCAATATAAACTACTGGGGTCAGTTGATAAAAGAAAACAAGATTACAGAATGGGAGATCCTTGATAGAGAAACCCAGGGGACGCTATCCGGATTTAAATACTATCAATTAACCAGCTGGCTTAAAGGAGTAAAAGAAGATTTTCAAGGGGATGAAACTATTGAACAAAAGCTCCTCAACATTGTGCCTTTCAAAAAAGAGATATCCTATTGGTATTGGGCTTTGATAATATCAGGAGAAGACGAATACAAAGTCCCTCAAGACATCTGGGGAAAATCAATACCAGACCTCGACATTGGGAACCTTTGATAAACTTCGAATACTATTGCAGGCAGAGTGATAAAGTCTGCTCCTTTGAAGAAGAATCACTTGTTTACAATACATAGAGCATAATGGACGCCCAAAACTGTCAACATTTAAAAATAGTACGGTAAGGAAATGTCCCAAATATGGCACAGAGAGAGCGGATGACCTACACATGTTCCGAGAGTGTTCGAGGCTGGAAGAATTCTGGGACCAGATTGGTAAGACTCTTTCTGAGGTTTTAGAACAACACATTGAGGCAAGCATGGATCTAATTATTTTTGGGGCTTGTAAAAATTCACAAAATATCACACTGTCCAAGGGCCAAGAAATTATCTTCTTCTTACTAATCCTTTTAGCCAGGAAAGAAATGTTTATAAAGTGGATAAAACAATCATCACCAAGACACTCTGATTGGTTAAACTCAATCTTAAGGGTATACGAATTGGATAAACAGGGGAGGCAGAGTAAGAAATACATGTTCTGCAATATTTGGGAAAATACAAACTGGTAACAGATAGGGGATCCATTGATCAAGGCAAAGGTACCATTGATTTCAAGCTGAGTCTTGAATTGAGTAGTCAAAATGACTAGCTCTTCCCCCTCCGATAATCATGTGCCTAGAGATGGACAAAAGGAGGCCCCAAAGAACAAGGTAAACAGAATATCTCTAGAGAAAAGGGCCGAATCTAAGAAATGGGACCTCTGACTCCTCCATATTCTAAACCTTCTTTGCTTGATGAGGACAAAAAAAAAGAAAACACTACAAACTGACACCACACCAGACCAGTTTAGAAAATTATCCAATACTTTGTATGTTTTAAAACAAGCCCAGAACAATGAAAATCCAACATACAGGCACTTAAACAAAAGTGCAGTTCCATGAAGTCGGTAGCTCTGTCCAGTGCTACTGCTGTCCTGAAAACAACAGATTTCAACAGTTCTGTCTGACTGCGTCGGTCAGGGGTGTTGACAGATTCGTAAATAGTACTTTTTTTGTTGCAGCTGACTAGTTGGTGTGGGCCAGTCGAGGCAACTAACGCTGTGCAGCATGATGTGCCCTCAAGGTGCGGTGTAGGCAGTGGCTTTGACGATCTTCCAGTGGCGTCAGCCAGACCAAGGCTGTGGTGCGGAGTAAAGGTGGTGGTCGATGTGGTGCTTAGAGATCATTGTGCGGGCGACAGAGCCGACTGCGGGGAGCTGACGTCGGTTGGTCTGGACTGCGGTGTCGAACAGGGCGGTGCGTGGTAAGACTTACGAGCGGTGCCCCCAAGCCACGATGCGGTCACAGAGGTTGCGGTCAGTGTGCAGCGATGGAGTCGGTGAGACCAGGGTGGCAAAGTGAAGCGAGGCGGCGCGGAGTGTGGTGCCTACACCTCACGGTACAAGCAACAGCTTGGTGAAGGCGGTGTCTATTGATGAGACCAGGGTTGCGGTGCAAGATGTGGGCGTGCCCTCTATAATGTCTTCAGGACACGGAGCCAGTGACGGACTCAGTGACAGAATCAGTCACTTTACCACCATTTAAACAACAGTTCCAGAAGCGGTACCCAGAGGTCGGTGAAGTCTTTGCTGTTCCGGATGTGGAAATAATCTTCTGCTGAGCTTGCCATTGCCAAAGCTTATTGGTCGGCAGGCCGGTGACCACACCCTTTATTCAAGGCTGCAACTCAAGGGACTGCAGCAAAACCTTCATCCAAAGTCAGCAGTGGCTTTGTTTGTGAGTTTTTGCAACCTGTTCCCCACCAGCAGCATGTATTCAGTAAACCAGCTCCCCTTCAGCTCCCGCTTCATCACCAAGGACAGCCAGGACAACTCTTCTGCACCCTGGCTTTTCGAGCCAGGTAAAATCAAACTGGCTGTCGTGGTCTGGTCTTGGGACCCACATCACCTGTGCCCTCCTTGGGTTCTCCACAACTCAACGTGCAAGTGACCGATTGTCACTAGTGCTTTTTACCATTGACCACAATTATAAAGTTTTGCAGTACTGTTTTGCACTGATTTATTATTGATTCTAAAATCCATAACTCCAGTTTACCTATCTAATTTACTTCAGTTTGGTGTCTCAATTTACAAAAAATCTGTTTTATTGTTATAAATTGGTGTTGTATTTCTTTTGAGTCGTGTCAATTAGTTATCATCCATGTTGGTACCTTGAAATGCTTAACAAATGTTCCTCTAGTAAAGCCTGACAACTTTTGAGACTCAACCAGGATTGAACGTAAAATGTATTATTATGACTCCAAGGACCATCTTTGGGGTATTTTTAGAGTATTACATGGTAAAGCATAACCAGCATCACCACATCATGCTCCACCTTCCTACATAGTCCAAAACCCTGTTGAACTGACTGAAGCCCCACTGGTGACATTACATTCTGCAGAAAGCTTGAATCGTGACACCCCTCTACAGCCTAACATACAGAACACTGAACATTCATCAACCCACACACCTAGACACAGGGCATGAAAAACAGGGTGATGGATAGAATACTTGAATTAATCTCAGCCAATGGTGATCTCTGTGGGCCACATCCCAATCCATCATTTATCGCCCACCATGACACCTTAGTTTAGAGTTTAGCAAAAAACATACTCCTTAAACTTTTACTGTTGTATACGCCTGCCCATGATAAAACAGAGACTGAGTAAAACCATAATAGTACACATTTCTAATGCATTAGCTGATGGTATATATTTGTCCATTGCAATAATGTTTTTTTTATTCTTGAATTGAAGGTTCATGTGTCGCACATCTGCTTTCCATAAAATACACAGTATTCATATATGAAACTGGAACAATTTGTATTTGAAGGAGTCATGAAAGGAGATGAGCAACTTAAAAAGAGATGTATACTCATAAATTGGCTAAATAAAATATGTACAAATTGTAATTTCCACATTTTAAAACCATGATAGAATACAATAAATGCATTTAGCTGTTTTGAAGTGACTTGAAAACTGCACTTAGCTCCCAGATGCCAAGAAGGTCCCATCACTGCATGTTTTAAACAAAACAGTCGGCACACAGACACCCAATGTGAAGTAACCGCACACAGATCCACATACATACCAAACACAGTTACACATGCATGCCCATGCACACAAGAACTGGTGCAAGTGACAGGTTTTATATTGACCCAATGTTATTTCATTAAACACCTTGGTCTATTAACATGTTTATGACATTTTGGAAAGCCATTCTTTAAAACATTGTCCCCTCAGGTTCCTCGGTCTGTGTGCAGTGACAGCTGCTCTCCTGGATACAGGAAGGTTCCACGACAAGGGCAGCCATATTGCTGCTTTGATTGCATTCCATGCACTGAAGGAGAGATTTCAACACAGAGAGGTAAGAAGAGAAAATCATTGCAATATGGCAGTAGAGTGAAAAACAGAATATATATATATCACATTTACTGTGGAAACAAATTGTGCAGTTGTCTGTGATCATCTACAGCAATAAGTCTCTGGAGAATTTCCTTAATAAAAATTAATCTAACCCTTGATCAGAATTCCATCATAGACGACACAGGAAAATCATGCTTTGAAGCCCTGAACAAAGGAGCTCAGCTTTTCAAAATTGTGCTAAAGTCCAAGATGTCCCACAGTGTGGTGGGATTCCATGTAGTGGTGTAGAAAGCAGCAACATCAGATCTGCCTAGGACTGAATGCCTATTACACATGCAGAGAAGGTGCGCCAGCAGTACTTTCATCAAGCGTGCCTGATCTGGATCAGTCCTTATAATTCTTGAAAGTGAATGGTACCATATTCAGGTAGGGCCTTCTCCTAATCTAGAAGTGCCACCAATAGTATGAGTAACATTAGCAGTACCATGACCACCAACATCTCTGTGGTATCTACTACTATCACCATATATCCAATGGCACTGATGCTTAATTTGAGCCAGTTGTTGCACTCATTTGTAAGGACCAGAGTTAATTTTTGATCATAAGACTTTGACCTAGGACAAAGAAGAGAAAATCAGAAAAGGGGGAAAGACAACAAACAAAATGGGAACACAGTGACAAATGGATAAAGCAGGGCTAGAAAAAAAACCTGCAAGACTGAGAGAAAGGTACAGGGAGAGTATGGTGTTGGATGAAAGAGAGATGGGTTGGAAGCAATACTAGGCAGCCTTGGTATTTGGCAACCCTAACATCTGGGAAAGCCAGTGGTAGGCTTCTGAAAAAACTTTTGGGCCCTGGCCCTTAGGGCCTGATTTAGATCCTGTCTTTAATGGTGCCGCCATCACTTTTTCAACGGATACACCGCCCGCCTTCTTAGCAGTCCACCCGCCTGTTCTATTTAGATGTTGGCAGGTCCATGGATGTAAGACCGCCAGAGTTCCGTCCACTCTGCCACAAATTCTCACCCGCATTGACCGTGTCATAGGCAGAAGCAGCTGCCAGTAGGAGTACAGCCAAGATGACTGCTGAACTAATCAGGATTTGGCTTTCCGTCAAGACAGCTGTGGCAGGAATACCTCCTATTTTAGTAGGTAGAATTTAAGGAAATGAGGTAAGAAAATACCATTTTTGTTGTTTTTTACTTCTATTTCTGTCTTGGACCATATTGTTTATGTCCTTTCTTTACTGCTGCAACACTACCATCACGCCAAACAACTCCATTGTCTCTGAGATCTAAGGTAAGCCACTTTTACAAATGGCTTACTGTAGGAAAGTGCCTCTTTTTACATGATTAGCCCCAACCATTTGTCTGGATAATAATGTAGTTTCGAAAGGAAGTGCACAGAGTTCCTGCCAAACAGGACTCCTGTGCCAGATCTCCTTCCCAAATCTGTACCTTTTGTTTCCACAATTGGCACCCGTTTAGCTCACATAGAAGTCCCGTCTAAAAGGTACCCTTGGTACCAAGGGCCTTGTGATTAAATAGGGTCTCTAAGGGCCCTCACTCCAAGCTCTTGCACACTGCCAGTGCAGCCTGCGCGTCCTGGTGCAGACAAAACTGAAGAGTCAACACGGCACACATCCTTGTGTGCCATGCCCATCGACACTTCATGAGATCTTGGTTAGACACCCCTCTAGCAGGCCTTAGTCCTAAGGCAGGTTGTGCTATGCCCACTGTGAGGGCATATCTGCATGAGCTTATGCGCCCCGTAATATCTTTTTGATTCCTGGATATTGTAAGTGACCAGGGAAACCATAATACGCACATGGGCTGGACACTTGTCATTTCGAATTCCCGAGCTCAATGTTGGCTTCACTGAAATATGGGATGGTTGGTACCAAACATCTCAGCCTAATAAACCAGCACTGAATTCAGTGTCAGGTTTATTAAAAAGTGCACACAGAACACCCCTTAGAGGGTTCTTCTGAAACCTACCAGTCATTAGTGTGGTCACTGACTGACCTAAGCCCGCCTGCTTCATCAGACAGTGGTCTGACTGCATGGGGAGAGTGCCTGCACACTCTGAGGCTAATAACAATGCTTTTACTGGGTGGAGGTTGGTCAGGAAGAGCCATCGTGGCAGGGAGCTTCAAAACTAACCCTGGGCACAGTACAACGCTGCACTCGTAGCACAGTGCAATAGCGGACATTTTTTGGGCGGTCTTCAACGTCAAGTTGGCGACTGCGAGCGAGTAAAATCAACATCCCGCGAGATTTTTTCCTCGTTGCGATCAGCAACATCAAGTTGCCGATCACCAGCGTGGAAAATAAATCTCCCAGCGACATTCTCAATGTGAGGAGGTCAGGTTTCTCCTTGCGAGTGATTGCGTATGCTCGCGACCACTCGTGACGAGAAACTACCAGTCCGCATTGAGAAAGCTCCCGCTCGAGTACAAATCTACTTGAGCAGCAGAAAACGACCGCTTGCACTGTGCAAGATGTCGTTTGCAATGATTGCACAGTGCGGACAAGCATCAGGCACTGTGCAATCAGTGCGAACAGCATTTTCCCTACCATACTACGCAATCCATGTAGCTACGTGTAGGGGGCGTAGTGCGAAGTGCACTTCGCATAGCGACCCCAGCTTCTTCTGTTAGAGGGAGCAGGTCACCTTCCTGTTCTCATGCCCTTTATGTTGGGAGGACAGGTGGGAAACATTAGAAAGAATAGGAAGTGTGCCCCCCTCTGCAAACTCTACCTCCCAGGTTCTGGAGGTGAGGTGAAGTACACATTTTAGTGCCAATCATCTTGAAGATGGTGAGTCTTACTCAATAAGGGCTATGTCCCCCTCCCACAGGTGAGCAAAATAGAGGGTGTGGATACCCCATGTAAGGGGCCTATTGACCACTTCCTGTCACTCCCTTGTAATGACCCTAAATCTAGTATTTAAGTGACATCCTCAGATCCTGAACTTCAGTTCTGGATAACCTAAGATGAGCCGGACATTACAGAGTTGCACTAGCACAGAAGGCTGCAGACACCAGCCGACTTGGCCTCAGCCCTACTGGCCTGTCAGCAGCCCTCGATGATTATGTGCCCAAAGATGACCCGTCCTGCATCCCAGCAACCTGCAAAGCCTTGCAAGGACTGCCTGCCTTTGACAAAGATCAAGACTCCCGAGAACAGCAGACCTGTTCACCCAGTGGCCATCTTTAAAGTAAAGACTTTGTGACCCAGAGAACTGCCAAGCCTGTCCCTCGCTACAACTCTGCACCTGACAACTCTGGCCTAAGTCCAAGTGATCCAATATTCCACCTTGACCTGACATCTCCTGGATACTCCTCAATGTTGCCTGCAGCCTCAGCACAGAAACTCCCGCAACCGTGACCTGCTCTGGTTAGCTGTTTCCAACACCACAAGACACCCCTGCACCTGTCTGTCCTGGGCATTGGTGAAGAGGACACAAGTTGTCCCTGCATCTCAAAGCATTGCAACTTGCCTCTACAGCTGTAGGTTGTCTACGACTGGCTTCCTAGCCAGAGCCTTCAGCCTGATTTCCAATTTTAGTTTTCTCGATTGCTTTTCATAGGGCCCGACGCTGTGTACTGTGTTAGCACCCTGACCCCGGCGGCCCCTGTGCTACTGGTGGTTTAGTGTTAGTGCTGCCTTGAACCCTGTCTAGTGCTTGCTTCAACCCCCGGTTTTTTTCATCTCGTGGGTTAACATTGCAAAGTCTGAAAATCGCACTGTGTCCATTTTTTTAACCGAAAATTATTTACTTTGTAAAACGTATTTACATATGACAAAGTTCTGTGGTTCTGCAAAATAAATATAACCAAGTACTATTTTTAAAAATTGGTCTCAGATTTATTCATTGAGTGTGTGTCTCATTTGTTGCTGCTTTTTGTACAATACTGCCCTCTGATAAGACTTACTGCTTGTCCACACTACCAAAAAAGAGAACATTAGTATTATCTACTTTGGCCTCTGTAAAGCCTCTGGGGATCCACTGAACTCTCTGCAAACTATACCTCATTGTGGTATAGTATACAGAGAGTCAGCATCCTAAAACTTACTATGAATAGTGTGTTGACAGTTGCTGTAGCCTCGTTTATTTTTACATTGCTCCTACATACAATTGTTCTAAGGTGTAATGCAGTAGTGTTCATTTTCTAACTTATCAAGGTAAACCTCTATTGTCACTTAATAAAATATTGTTTTGTGGTGCCTGTGGGAGTGCATTTAATAGTGAGTGTATGTTGTTGTATTGCATGCAATATGTAACAAAAAGGGTCATAACACATTACTATAAAATCAGATCTACTCAAGGACCTCTTATCCATCTCAGACATAGATAAGAATTCATCTGCGGCCCTGGTTGGTGCTCAATCTAACATCCTCCCTAAATTCAAACTAAAAAAAAAGCAACTTTGTCACACTTCAACACTTAAGGTGAAGACTCTATACTAAAGACACTAACTTCTCTGAAACCCTTCAACCATTTCACAGACCCGCTCCTGGCTAAATACTTAAAAGACTTCATTCCCCTGTTACTACCTCTCTGGACCAAGATCATAAATACGTCCCTCCTTTAAGAAATCATTCCAGACATCCTGAAAACTTGTCAGGTGTGGCCGATCCTAAAGAAGACAACAGCTGACCCCTCGGACCTAAACAACTATCGGCCGATTTCTTACATACCTACGTTAGCCAAACTCCTGGAAAATGTGTTAACATGTAGCTGAACAGTCACATTGATCAATTCAACCTGCTTAACCAATTTCAATCAGGTTTCTGAGCAGGTAATAGTACCGGATCGGCCATGACTCATGTAATTGATGACCTTCTGAAAATTCTGGACCAAAATGAAGCTTGTTTACTTAGCCTTCTCAACCTATCATCAGTATTTGACACCGTCAAACATGACAACCTGGTTGAACTCCTGAAAAACAGAATGGGATTGTCTGACACTGTATTTAACTGGTTTGCCTACTTCCTTAAAAACAGATCCCAAAGATTCAAGGTCAACCAATCCCTGTCCAATCCTTTGCCTGAAGCACTTGTGTTCCACTAGTCTCCTCCCTCTCACCGACCCTTTTCAACCTTTTTATGAAACCTCTTAGCGATCTTCTCAGGCTCACCAAGATCCACTTCCATATGTATGCAGACGACACCCAAATCTACATCAAGATTCACTCACTTGATGACATCAAACTACTCAACTCCACTTTACAAAAAACCCAAACTTGGCTGGACGAAAATCATTTGAAACTAAACTCCCTCAAAACGGAATTCCTCCTAATCGCCCCCCCCCCTAACAAAACTCCTACTATCCTTGACTGGCTGAAGCATTTAATAGCTCTCAAAGGTCAACCACTCATCGTCCATTCAGCAAAATCGCTTGGGATAACTCTTGACAGCAATTTTAAAATGCAGAAGCATATCAGCTCCTCCACAAAAGGAGCCAACTTCCACCTGAAGACCCTGTAAAAACTGAAACCCTTTCTGCCAGCCCTCGATTTCAAACAAGCAGTTCAAGCACGAGTAATACCTAGAGTGGAATATGGTGCGGTAACCTTATGCGGCCTCCCAAGGTCATGGACAACCCCTCTAAGAGCCACTCTCAACTCAGCAGCGAGACTCATCACAGGCTCAAAGGAAAACTCTCACATATCCCCTGACCTCAGAGCCCTCAATTGGCCACCATTTGAAGCTAGAATTCATCTTAAAATTGCTTTTATGACTCACAAGGCCCTTCACCACAATTCCCAGCACTACCTAGCTCAGAAACGGGAGCTCTCTGATGGCAGCAGAGCTTCCAGGAGTGCCAAGACACCTCTTGTAAAACCACAACGATTTGCCAAGAAAAAAACCTATACTCGTTCATTCTCTGGTATGGCTCCTAGGATTTGGAACGCTTTGCCCACTGAAACAAGAACGAACCCGTCCCCTGCCTACCTCAAAATAGAAGTGAAAGCGATCCTCATGGCTCAATTCACGTCAACTTTGGCCGTTTTGCTAGTTTTCTGTATATTATACCTATCTATGTCCCTGTGCTCACTAGCTGTCATTTGATCTTTCAAGATAGCTGACTGTACATGTATAAGCTATGTACCTCTGTTTCACCTATTTCTTGTTCTGCTACATTTAGTTTCTTTCTTACATTTGTCTTGTAAAGCGCTCTGTTACTCGTAAGAGTCTTGTTCGTGCTATATAAAACCCTCCAAATAAAAATAAAATTGCTTACATATGTATTTGAGGCACGCAAAACATATATGTGTAGTGACAGAAAAATAAGTTGTTCTTACCGGTCTCAACTCGACCCGAGATTCACTCATCAGAAAACCACCACTAGCATAACACCAGCACAACAGGGAAATCTAAATCGGTTCAGCACAAACCCACCTGCTTGACTGCAATGGAATACTGTTAGCCATCAAAGGAGTCCGCTGCGTCGGCTGACTTTTACCACTTACATGACGGTAAGCAGTCTGTTGATGCGGATGGTGGTTCAGCCAACACACATCTAAATATAGTGGGCAGGATTCCATCAATTTGACAGAGTACTTGAACCCACCATTAATGAGGGGCGGCTGAAGTACCACCAAGATCTAAATCAGGCCTTTAGTCTTTTACAAATGTAGTGGCACTAACACAGTCACAAACAGCATCAGTGCCATTAGCTGATCAAGTGAAAGTATCTCACAGCCAGTACACACCGTGCTTATGATGGCATTTCTTTTCAAGGCCATGTCTAATGAGAGAGTTTCAAATCACCAGAGATTATCCTGAAGCAAGGGCATTTGGGAAAATTGGGGGAAGTGCCTTACCTTCAATTGCATGCTTCCATAATTTGCAGTCACAGGGTTATACACAGTTATCAGATCCATCACTTTGAGCAGACAGTTTAAACCCCAGGACTTAAACTGTCACCAGTAAAGAAAACAATACTGCTGTCAGAGAGATATGGAGCACTCTGTATTATTATTATTATTATTATTATTATTATTATTATTATTATTATTATTATTATTATTCTTATTATTATTATTATTATTATTATAATTGTTGGTGTTGTAATTGTTTTTATTGAAGTTATTGTTATTATTAATATTATTATTATTATTATTATTAATATTAATAATATTATTATTAGTATTAGTAGTAGCAGTAATATACATAAAAGAGGTTACTATTATTTGGTTTAATATTACTCAGATAACAAACCATGGAAGGGATCTCTGCAGCAGTGGTTGAACTTATACCCTTGAAACTACCAATTTCCGAGAGTGGGACCAGTTCACCTTGCCTGAAGGTGGAACAGTTCCCAGTTTGTGGGTGATAAAAAAGAAACATTTTGACAATCAGGTAGAAAGGAAAAAAACCTCACCAAACCATCATGCTTTGCACAAGTGCAATCTACTGGAAGCTGTTTTCAAAATAAAGTCAATAACCCTCGTGCTTGGCCGAACAGTCTCTTTCACAGCCATTACATAGGGCTCTTAGTTCTAAGTCTAACTACTTAGAAAAATGATCACCTTTCAGTCAGTCAGTCAGTCAAATAATCATTATTCAGTTAATATTTTGCAGCCATAAAAGATTACATGAAACAATAAATAAGAAAGACTTACTAAAAATATAAATTAGATATAATCTGATGCATATTAGGTAGAGTCTTCCGAATGCTCCAGCAATTTCTACTAAACTTAGCATAGTAAAACAGATAGGTATAGTTTGCAGGTATTGTAACTATAGAATAGCATGTACTAAGTAGTGTATTAAACTTTCAGAAATATAAAACGTGAAGTGCTTTGTGCAGATAAACCATCACACAGGCACCATCTATTGCTTTTAAACCACTGACCCTAAGTGGGATATGCTACCATAACACGGGTTGTACCAAGATGGAAATAGGTTAAAATACAACACTGGTGCCTATTTAAAACATGCAGAAGATAAAATTGCAAGCCATGATTTGAAGGGATTTGAGTATAGGCGGCCACTGAGCTATTAACACTTTCACATTGTTCCCTAGCCTCACTCATCAAAGCTTTTAGATTCTGCTTAAATTCTAGTTTTGAAAATGGCATCACAATAAGAAGTGTACTTTCTTCAGAAGTGCCCCATGTAAAACATAGTAATGTGTGTGTTGGTCTAATTAATTCAAGCCAAGCAATTTTTTGGGAGAAGTCAACAGTTAAGACCCTATTCAAAGAGGATGCGGGTTTCAGCCATATTGAATGCCAGTGCAGCATTGTGTTGAGTATAGTACTGTCTCCAATATATGGAAGTTCTAGGGCTAGATGTTGGCAATTCTCATTTACCGACTCTAGAATACCGAATTTTACCGATTCGGTATTCTAGATTCGGTAAATGAAATGTAGTTAAAAATTCTGTACTTTTTACCGATTCTGTAGGATTCGGGAATTACAGAATCAGTATTTACCGATTAGGTAATTGTCAATGATTCCTATGGGCCTTGAGGCCCATAGGAATCAATGTTAATTACCGAATCGGTAAATACCGATTCGGTAAAAATACCGAATTTGCAAGGGGGACAGGGTGTCACTTTGACACCCTGTTGCACCCGTGATTCTGGCTTGCGTGCCATGTGACACACATACATGCCCTTAGGGCATGTATGTGTGCCACATGGCACAGGTGTACATGCACAGATGTGCATGTACACAGGAATTTGTTATTTATTACCAAACAGTATTTGGTGGTAAATAACGAATCGGTAAGGGCCTGTGGCACTGATTACAGTGCCAGCTACATGTAGATTTTCCGATTCGGTAAATATACTGATTCGGTATTTTACCGAATCAGTAAATTTACCGATACAGTAAATATACCGATTTGTTACATTTCCAGGCCCCTACATCTCCATCTGCAAATACCGGTCGGTAATGGCCGAAATCGGCCGTTACCGACCGGTATTTGCCGTCCTACATCTGGACCCTAGTTCCTTATGGCATATGAATGCACGGGTGGCTTGAGGGCTAGCTAAATGCCTTCTAAGAATTTTATTCTCAGCCCACCACAGTGATGCACAGTCAACATCACCCCAGGTGCTAGAACCATAAGTAGCAGCTGAGATACTTTTACTGTTACAAATTGTTAGCATCTCTTTAAGTGATGTAGACTCAAGTTTTGAGGCAAACCGGAACACAGAGGTAGCTGTCTTCATTTGTTTTTGGGTCTAAAGAAACATTTGAGGAGTCCAAGACCCTTTGTTGTGAAATAAAGCACCTGTATATGTAACACAGGGACTTTCAAAAGTACAGTATTATAGACAACAATTGGCTAGTTTAGGTATTCCCTTCAACTAGAGATTATGACATAGGTCTTTTTTTAGGTTTACTTTTAAATTCACTTTCTCCAAACATGATGTATGTGAATCTAACAATGACTGAAGACCGTTTGCAGTACGCACCGGAGAAACTGCATCATCTGCTTACAGTAAAGCAGATAGCATTCTGTGACCAATCATAAGCAAATCAATAGTAGAATGCAGGAGGGCTTGTTCAAGACCATTTAGCCACAACACACCTGTGTATGACTCCTTTTCCACCCAAAAAGGGCAATTGCATTCCCCTCCCGGACTGAACCAGACCCTGTCAATGATCTTAGGATAGGGGTGACTGAGCAAGTGAATGATTTCAGGATCCGCACCCATAGAGGACATTATCTTCCATAACTTAGCATGATTCACATAGGCAAATGCACTTCCAAGGTCCATAAAGCCATTGTGTACTCGCTCATGACAAGTTCCAAGGTTAGGAATTGTTCAAATGTACCAAGACCCATCCTTAAAATCTACTGTAATTTTGTAGCCCCTCCAACAGCACCCTATCCAGAATTTTTATTGAACAGTCGAGCAGGGAGATGGAGGGTAGCTTTGAGGGTCACATCTATCCCCCTTTTTGAAAACAGGTACAATCTTTGTTTTAGATCAGGTGGAAGGAATCCCCAACTTTTGACGGCACTCAACATCCTGCTTAGTAATAGGACCCAGAGTGCACAGTTTTCTTTAAACAAATCAACTGGAATGCTATCGGGTCCGACTGCTTCGCACTAATGACTCCTACTCAGAGTTAAAAGAATTTCTTCTATGCTAAAATTAATATTAAACACATTAGCAGCAAGGGTGATTTCACCCACGCTAGCATCTCCACCACCTATATATTCGGTAAAAAAGTTACTATAATTGTCAATCCACCGATCTTCCGAAATCCCTTGATCCAGAGATGGGTATTTTTCCTCCCTAAAATATGAGGAATTCCATATTGACCAGAACATGATTGAGTCTTTTAAAACGCTGTCTTTATTGAAATTGTCCCTTGCCTCTTCTCTTACAGAATGCTTGCACATTTTTAATGCATGCTTGTAATCTAATCTAGCGATAATATTTCCGGCGATAGCGGCGAAATCTGTAAATATCGCTGACAATACAGCGATATTCACGCATTAGCGCTAACAGGGTCTTAGCCATTATATCCACCTCCCATTGGATATAATGGCTAAGAACTGGTCTGAGCAGGCGTTAGTTTTTAGCGATATTCACACTTAGCGTGAATATTTCCATTGCTGTGCCTGCCTTGCTAATAGGCGATAGCAATGTTAGCGACTGCTTTCAGTCACTAATAGGTTGGGCACGCCCACTTTGCATGTCATTAGCGATAAATATCGCTGACATGCAAAGCGGGCCCCAAACCGCTCGCTATCGCCTACAAGCTGTCCCTAACTGACGTTAGCAACAGCTTGCTAATAGGGCGATAGAATTATCTCCGCAAAAAACACAAAATCTGAAACTAAATACATTTCACTAATGCCAACCTTGAAAAAGAATTAAAAAAATTTAACAATACAGGCCAGGCAGTTCACTTTACCACTCATGAATGCTCCCGAGAATTCGTATGCATGTGGTACAATTTAAAACAAGCAGACACACACAGTCCAGGGTTAGAAGGACAGTCGGGCAGTACATATGAGTCTCCTTCCGCACACCTCTCCGCCAACAGACTCTACATCTCCTAGTGGAAGTGGCGATCTTTCAATCTAGCCACAACCTCCACCACTCCAACTGTAGGAACACTTGTTTGTCCCACTAGAACAAGGCTGCCTATTACAGACTCCTGAATCTTAGCACAAGTCATCTTTGACTCAGGACAAGAATCCTTGAACACAACAAAAGCATTAAAGGTTGCTAAGTGGAAAGGATAGATAGCCAACTTCGTATACCAAATGTAAGCCTTATGAAGAGCAGCGTAAGGTTCCAGCCTCTGGTCTACTCTGTCAACACCACCCATGTGCCTATTATAGTCTAAAATGCACACAGGTTTGTGCACTTCAGCAACCTGACCCCAAACAGTCACAGGTGCAGTGCTTTCATCATGGATGGTAGTCGGCATGTAGACATCTCTCCTGTGCCACAAGCAACAGTGCCCACTTTGGCCAATTCCCTGAACAACCGCTCATCAGTGTAGAATTTACCTACATATAAAGGGTGGCCTTTGTTAAATAATCCTCTACCAAGTTCACACACAATTTTCTCAGTCACTCCAAAAATGTTCACACAACCAGGGGGATTAATGCTGGAATACTTACCGGTGTACACCCTGAAATTAGAGACATATCCAGTCCTACTGTCACACAGCATATACAGCTTAGTTCCATAGCTTGCCCTCTTACTAGGAATGTATTGCCTAAAAACCAAGCGGCCCTTGAACAACACCAAAGACTCATCCACTGCTATTTCTTTTCCTGGAGCATAGATATCAGAAAATCGATCAACAAAGTGATCAAGGTCAGGCTGAATCTTAAAAAGACGGTCACAATCAGGGTGATCTTGTGGCAACGCTAAACCATTATCGACAAAATGCAGCATCCGACTGCCGGGAATATTGCCATTGCCATCAAGGGACTAGTAGACCAATATGAAGACATTAATGGCTTCCTTAGCAAGCCCCTCAAAAAAGTTATACCTAAGAACTTCTTCATCTCTTCAAGATTTGTGGAAGTCTCCCAGGTTGCTCTAGAATAGGGCTTAAGGCTGGCACTGTTGTCCCTCAAAAACTGTTTGGCATACAAATTTGTCTGCTCAACAATCTCTACCAAAAACACATCGTCCATAAACAACTGAAAAAAATGTATTGCAAAATAGTTTTTAGTGTTCACTCTACACCATGGAACACCAGTAAAGTCTGGCAATGCCGGCTGAACCATGCCATGGGACAAGCCAGAGGTCAGCACTTTCAACGGGAAGCCTTGCAGTCCCAGCCTGCAGCCCAGATGACTCTTGCCGCACTACACCAACAGGAAGCCTTGCAGCCCCAGATGACTCTTGCCGCACTACAGCAACGTGGAGCCTTGCAGCCGCAGGCTGCAGCCCAGATGCCTCTTGACACACTATCGGCACATCACTGTCCTCCTCTAACACAGGCCCTTCATCCACACTAAGAATAGCTTCATCCGCACTGAGAGAAGCTTCATCATCCGATGATTTCATGTGAAGAGAATCATCCCCTCCCACCTCTGCCTCAGAATCAGAGTCAGTCTCTGAACCATGGTCAGAGGAAGACTCAAAAAGCATACTAACAATCTGCTGAGCAGTAATCCTGCGGCTAGCCATTATCCTCACTAAGGAAGGAGACTGCACAAACAAGTCAAAAACAACCAACACTGTGCAAAGTAAGTAGTAAACAAAGTGTGGCTTTAGCACAAAGATCTATATACTCAAAAACAATATAACTCTTACCAAAGATAGCTACACTCACCAGCATCTACAATGCAGAGACACAGCAAAAAGCAACGATATCCCACTAGAAAGAAAAAACAAAAGTAATTACTCATAAGACAACAAAGTACACATCAAGCACTAATGCAAAAAGATTTTGACACTCAAAACACAGAAGCCAAACATACTGCAATTACTACACCATTTGCAAAAAACACATTTATGTAGGGAAATTAAACTAATTTAGAGTAATTAGTACAAAAAAAATTTCTTACCAATCACATGCAACTACACAAGCTGCAAAACCAGCAGTGACAATACCGCAATCTAGAACAGTCTAAAGAGCAAAAGCCTTGAACTTGAATAATATATAGAAATACAAAAATTAATGTTACATTTCACAAACAATATGACAATTAAAATTATAACACACAATGTCGCTACCCAAATGGCCATTCTGCCAGATGGGTCTTCAAATAGGGCTGAGAAAAATGGGTATTTGGTGAGGTTTTCTACCAAGCTGCTCTATCTCCCAGTTGGGGCAGAAAACAGACAGATATGTGTCGCCCCTAGGGCAGAAAGAGCTAAACAATGAGGCAGATCTGTCAGGCCGAAAATGCACAAACATATTTTAACCTTGGCCAAGGGGTCACTTCCATTATCTATAAAAGAAAATTCCTGGTATCTACTGGAGTTTGGGATAAAAAAAGGACTGACTGCCACCAAGGGGGGGAGGGGGGCCGTCAGAAAAAAAATCCACAAATATAACCACCTACAAAACACAATCCCTAGGGCTTAGTGGGCCAGAAAGGTCAGAAAAAAGGGCACATCTGCCCCCAGGCTGAGGAACATTATCAAAAAATGCTTCCCTTTGGAAGCGACCCTTGCACAAGGGGTCTCTTCCATCTAAATTTAAATGCCCCCAAATGGAAACCCTGGAGGCTAGTGGCATTTTCTGCCCCCCCCTAGGGGCAAAACGGCCCAAAAATGGGCCAATTTAACCCGGGCGGCCGAAAAACATTAGCAATTACATGCCCTCTTTAGAAAGCGACCCTTGCCCAAGGGGTCGCTTCCATCAAAAATAATGCCCCCAAAAGTATTTTCTTCCCCCCCCCCGGGGGCAAAACGGACAAAAAAATAGTCTGATTCCTAAAGGAAGCTCCCCCAACGACACCCGTGGGAGGGAGCGCCAGCACTTCCCCCGTGGGTGAGTACCATGATGAGCTGGACTAGTCAAGAGCACATGTAAGGAGGATAGAATCTTGAGACAGAATGGTTGTCATATATTTTGAAGTTGGACCAGTGTGCTTGGTTTTTGGGTGATATCTCGGGGGCAGCGCAGAGAGATGAGGTAGGTCCAGAGGGGGTCGGGAGTAGATAGAAGATCTAAGTGTGTTTCCTAGGGCAGTCATTTTTTCAGAGAAGAAGGAGGAGAATTCCTCACATTATTAAAGATTTAGGGGTTTCTTCTGAGGTTTTAGCCATTTTATTAGATTGGTGTTTGACCATTTCGAAGAGCTTACGAGGTCTGTTCTTGGCGTTCTGGAGTTCTGATCTGAAGATTTATTTTTTTGAATTGAGAATGTTCCCATCATAGGCATTTCTTGTCTGACAGGAATTTTTAAGTGGGAGGCCAAGGGGTGCTGTCTCCAGTTTCTTTCTGTCTGCCGGAGGGTTCTCCTTTCATTGTTGAGGAATTCGTTGAACCAGGGGTTTCTGTCTTGGATTTGGGTTCTTTTTAGCTTTAGCGGGGCAAGATCAGGTAATGACAGTTAGGGCCTCCATAAAAGGACCACTAGCCTTGGCAATTGTAAGAAAAGAGGTAAAATGCTCCAATAATGTATTCTCTTATGACCTCACTCTGTTTCTCTCACTACCTCACTCTCTCTCTCTCTCTCACTACCTCACAACCACACTCTCCCTCACTACCTCACTCTCTCTCACTACCTCACTCTCTCTCTCTCACTACCTCACTACCTCACTCTCTCTATCTACCTCACTAACTCACTCTCTCTCTCACTACCTCACTCTCTTTCACTACCTTACTCTCACTACCTCACTCTCTCTATCTACCTCCCTAACTCACTCTCTCTCTCTCACTACCTCACAATAAATAAATAGCTATGTTTTAGCCTTTAAAGCACAGCTTTTTCCCATTCCTACAGTTTTTGTGCTAAATGTTAAGCAAGCTACCCCTAAATAAAGTATGATATTGAAACCATAAAATTAATCAACACACTAACATTAGATGTGTTACAAATTAAGCCCTAGGGAAAAATCTGTTAAAAAGACGTTTCAAAGAGTGCAGTTAATAAATTCGTCTCTAGCTGAGGTGCTGGTGTTTAAAATAAATATAACCACTGTTTGGCAGGCACCTTTGTGCTTTGTCTCTTGGTGCCACTGCACCTGCTGCACCACTAATCGATACGCACAAATGTGAACTGTAAACAATGACTATGCTCTTAAAAGATATTCCCCAATATTCTGGTACACATTTTTAAGCCTTTATCCACGTCATAAGAAATAGAAACAAACAAGCATTGTACTAAAACCAGAGTTACAGAAACACTCGTGGCTATAGATGAAAGTAAGGTTTAGGTTGACTGCTTTTAAAATGTGCACCGGTGTACCCTTACCTAATCCGTACAGGATGCTCACAGACAATTACACCCTTTTCGTGAACTTTAAAGAGTTTATAAATTGAGCAAGGAGTACAGAGCCGGGAAACTTTGTAAAATACCAGAAAATAATAGGAAAGCAATCACAATACAAAAAACGTTGGCCCATGGGCACTGCAACGTAAGCATTTGCAGTTTAAGCTCCAAAACAACTTCATCAACACATTTGCACATTTTGTATGCGCACTACATTAACGAGCCCAAATACACTGTCAAAGATTGGCTTTTTATATTAGCACCTGCACCACTATAGCTACAAATTAAGCACTATAAAAACAAATGGAACAAAGCCATTATTTAGTTGTAGTTTCAGCCAATATTGTAACAACATTTTATTTTTAATTAAAACCACATTATTTATACTTTATATGCTCTCCATAACATAAACTAACCAAAGGAATATAATCCATGAAGCTGAAAACATTGCGTTAAACTGCAAAATAATTAGAACCTAGGCACTTTTTTCTCTTGACTAAATCAGTACTAATAAAAACATTTGTAGCTACTTTTCAAAACGTGTAAAGAAAGAAAAAAAGCGGTTTTGTGTTCAGAAAAAACAATATGTTTTACTCTATAAGCTTTAAACAATATAAATAAACAAATTTGCGTACGTTCATTATGTAACTGGGCTAAGCTATTGTAATGCATTGCCATTTAGTTCAGACAAAAAACACAGACTGAAAGTCTGCAAGAGTGTGAAACATCACATGTTTTCACCAGTTGGAAACAAAACCAGAACAGGATACTTTAGTGCTTTAAGCTGCGTCGTAAAGATTTTAATCTGTTGCCTTGCAGCATCTGTGAGATGCAAATCAACTAACAGCAGGAAGCTAAGCTCCGGAAAAAAAAATTGAAGTCACTGCTGAAGTAAGGGGTAAAAACACAACTCCCCCTTCGCATACTTTTAAATGCATGGAAAATGCTATTACATTGTAGTCGTCGAGACAAATAAAAATGTAATGTTTGCCAATATTTTACAAAGAGAACGGACCCAGGAAACTCCGTCAAAAGCTGTAAAATACATCACCAAAAAAAGATGTACATTAAAACATTAGCTTTACTTAAAATACTGTTGGCCAGGCCCCTTGCCCCTAGGCGTCTTAGTGTCACTGCGCTTGCTTCACCACTAATGCATACATGTAAATCATCAGTGTGAACTATGCCCATGCTGTTAATAGGATCTCTGCTAATATTACAAGGAACAATTTAATAACAGCCCCATCAACACTAACAATACATATTGAGTCCAGTAAACTCAGCTGTCAAACAGCAAGTATTAAATCGTAATTAATCTAATAAATAGGTATGTTTTAGCCTTTAAAGCACTAGTCCGGGCCATTCCTACAGTTTGTGTGTTAAATATTAAGGGACACCACCACATCACTCAGGGACACCGCCACACCACTCAGGGACACCAACACACCACTCAGGGACACCACCACATCACTCAGCGACACCACCACATCACTCAGGGACACCACCACAGCACTCAGGGACACCACCACAGCGCTCAGGGACACCACCACAGCCCTCAGGGACACCAACACGGCACTCAGGGACACCACCACAGCCCTCAGGGACACCAACACAGCACTCAGGGACACCACCACATCACTCCGGGACACCACCACATCACTCTAGGACACCACCACATCACTCAGGGACACCACCACACCACCCACCACATCACTCCGGGACACCACCACATCACTCCAGGACACCACCACATCACTCAGGGACACCACCACACCACTCAGGGACACCACCACACCACTCAGGGACACCATCACACATCACTCAGGGACACCACCACACATCACTCAGGGACACCACCACACATCACTCAGGGACACCACCACACATCACTCAGGGACACCACCATATATCACTCAGGGACCTACAACACTGCACATCACTCATGGACACCACCACAACACTCAGGGACACCACCACACCACTCAGGGATCCCACCACATCTCTCAGGGACACGTCCACATTACTCAGGTACACCACCACATCACTCTGGGACACCACCACATCACTCTGGGACACCACCACATCACTCAGGTACACCACTACATGACTCAGGGACACCAACACATCACTCAGGGACACCACCACAGCACTGAGGGACACCACAACATCACTCTGGGGTACCACCACACTACTCAGGGACACCACCACAATCATCATTGGCATCACCACATCACTCACAGACACCACCACATCACAATGCCCCTGAAACACACACTACACACACTGCCCAACTCTCACACAAACCACACACACTGCTCCCCACTCACACACACACTGCTCCACCCTCTCACAAAGACCACACACACTGGCCCCCTCGCACACACACCACACACACTCTCCTCCTCACACAAAACACACACTGACACCTCTCACAGACAACACATACTGCAGCCTTACACAAAGTACACACAATGTCCCCCTCTGACAGACCACACTGTGAGAAGTTGGCCTGATAGATGATGTTCACTAGTTCTAGTGACCACCTTGTATCAGTCCAAACAACCCTTATGATGATTGGTTGTAAGTCAACCTTATAGACCAGCTATCCAAGGGGTAGCGTGGACAAAGCAGTCTTAGGCTAAACTCTGTAAAGGCATGTGAAGCAAGCTGTTTTGCCATATACACTCTCCTTGAATACCAAATGAAAGGACACTACACAGATATATATTGAAAATATATATATATTTATTTACTACAAGTATCCCCTATACTCTTTATGAGCACAGAAGCAAATGCGTTAAAACAAAACAGTGTTAAAATATACAAAAGTTGCACAATATGGATAGGCCCTGGTGGCCACTCAAACCATATACTAAAATAGTGGTATAAGTACCACGAATAGAAAAGGGATAAGGCCTCGGGCCTTGGGAATCGCTGGGACTACGAGGTGCTAACAACTGTTAGTGATAAAGAGGCCCACGGGATGCGTGTGCGGTGCTGAAAGTTACACGCGGGCGCCCATAGACTTTCAAAGTACAAAGTTACTGCAAAGGGAACCTTCTGGACAACCTAGAACCTAGCAACTTGGAACATAGACACTAGAGGTGTATTGCTACACAGGAGCACCGGAGTGCCAGGGTTACCTCACCCACAGGAAGCGGGTGCATATGTCTCAAAGTATGTCGGGTTTCTTCGTGCTGTTCTATGGAGCCTGGAGATGAAGATGCTGCAGGCGGGTCGTCGTGAAGAGTTCCGGTGGATGCAAGGGTGGATCTGAAGAAGTGAAGATCTGAAAGCAGAGGAGACAATGTTCAAAGTCACTAGCCAGTGACTACCGTGGAACCAGTATGGAACCAGGCGATGTTGGGTGCCAACAGGTAAAGAAGGGAAGATTGTCTCTGCAGCCACGTGGACACGAAGAGGACAGCGACGCCCAGGAGTTGATCACCAGCTGTCCCACAAAGGCTCTAGCTGATGGCGGTGCCGGCTTCTTGATTGGAGCAAACAGGCCTTGGCTCATGCAAAAAACACAGTTGATGGACAGAATGTAGAACAATGTCATACATTCACCCCAGTACAAGGATCTGGGCCTAAATCCATCTTTTTTTGCACTCCACACCACCCTGGTTAAGACACTGGCTATGTGCAAATCAGCTCTGACCCTGTGCCTCATGAGAACAGTCCAGTCCGAACTACCAAGCCATGTCTTTCCCAGACCGGAATCAAGCATCCAAGGACCGGTTTCTGGCTATCAGCCTTCATTAGCCTGGATAGCTTGACTCCAGTGGTGTGGAGAGCCTGGGACTCACGTCTGAGTATACCCAGCACACTCGGCGGTGAAAATTGCAAAAAACACAGTTGATGGACAGAATGTAGAACAATGTCATACATTCACCCCAGTACAAGGATCTGGGCCTAAATCCATTGTGTTTTTGCACTCCACACCACCCTGGGTTAGACACTGGCTATATGCAAATCCGCTCTGACCCTGTGCCTCATGGGAACAGTCCAGTCCGAACTACCAAGCCATGTCTTTCCCAGACCGGAATCAAGCATCCAAGGACCGGTTTCTGGATATCAGCCTTCATCAGCCTGGATAGCTTGACTCCAGTGGTGTGGAGAGCCTGGGACTCATGTCTGAGTATACCCAGCACACAAGCCATGCAGGAAACGATGCAAGCTTCTTACTCTGACCAGCAAGGTCAGAGGGGCTGCTCCTTTTTACAGGAGCAAGGGCCAGTCTGGAGCAACCAGACTAGCGGTGTAGATTTCAAATTTCGTCGCCAAGATGGCCACTAGCCAATGGACCAGTGACCGGGATGACGCGTCGAGTGGCAAAATGCAATAGGGCCCCACGCAGATCTTGTGGATGCAGGAGGGCTCACCTTCGGTGCAGATGCTGCTCTGTGGTGGGGCTTCTCAAACAACAAAGCACAGCATTGAGGATACCTGGGGTGCTGCGCAGTCAGCTTCTCGTGGATCTCCCAAGATGGCCGGTCCCACGTCTCTTGGTGCCTCCACGGGTCTCTTCTTTTCAGGGACTGTGTATCGTGCTCTGATTTGTCTCGGAATCCAGGTCTTGTCGGGCTCCGGCTCCGGCAGGAGGCGGCGGCAAAGCAGATGTCGAGTTGCTTGGTGGTGTCTGTGTTCACAGGGTGGTCACTCCTTGGCCACAAGGGAGATTCCCTTCAGTCATCTGTGCAGCACAATGTCGAAGTCCAGTTTTCTTCTTAGTTGCAAGTCGAGTTCAGGATGATCTGAAGTCTTAGGACGCAGCTCCTACTCTTAAACCAAATCTAGGAGCCGGATCACCTGCTAGGTCCCTCCTCTGGGTGGGAGCAGGAAGGGGGGTGGTTACACCCCCTTTCCCTTGTCCAGTTCCGCGCCAGGACTGGGGCTGGGAAGCCCCAGCTCCGGTTTGAACTGGCTTATGCACAGGGACACCTTGTGTGCCCCAGGCATGTGTCAATCTATTCAGCCCTCCCAAACCCACTACACAAAATCCTGCAAGCACCTCCCCTGACAGGAAACCCTTTGTCCAGTCCTCCCAAGCTGGAAGGACTCCCAGCAGCAGGAAGTCAGACTCGTGTCTGTGGTGGCAGCATCCATTTTGTGATGCTGAGGCTCATGTTTAACTTTACCTGGGTTTCAGGTTAGGTACATGTCGTGTCCCTCTAGAAGGGTGGAATGCTACCCCCGTCGCCAGAATTGGCAAGGGGGTAGTATCCAATTCGTATGACACCTTACTCAACATGTTTTGATAAAGCCAAACCAAAGACAGCATTTAACCGCGAGGTTCATAATGCCCTTAAGAGTATATGGTATGGCAATATCATGAAACAGCTAAAGTACGTTGTTCCGAAAGCTGCTCAGCTCATGCCAGAGCACCATCTCACATGAAACCAAACTCTCTGCCTCCAGGATTGTCGAGGCCTGCCATAGGAGTGACTTATATGTTACCATGTGTCCATATATGTTAGATATAGATATACAATATCTAAGTAAGAGGTGATTACACCAACTTACCCCAGCTGAGTGAACAGCCAGTTGTGTCAAATAGCTAGGCCAGGCCAGGGGTGGCACAATACATGCTGCAGCCCCTGGTAGGCCTGGGTTACTCCTATGCCCTGGGTACCTAGAGTACACAGTTACAGGGGCCTATAAGATGAACCAGTTCCAATTGGTAATGCACCTAGAGTGCATTGGTATTAATTTAGAGGGGGAACAGCAGGCTGTGGGTCTGATTAGCAGGCCCACAGCCACATTAAGTCATAAACCAGTGAAGCAAAAAGCAAAAATGTGGGGTGACCATAGGATAGCAGACCCTACTCTCCTACACACACACACTGACCTCCACTCTCACACAACCAACACACACAGACCACACACAGTGCCCCACTCACACAGACCACTCTGACTCACACTTCTACACAGAACACTCACAATTACCTCTACACACAGACCACTCCACACTGCACCCTCTATACTGCAACCTCACACTGTCCTACACAGATTACAAGTCACAAAATGCCACATCGCACACACTGAACTTCACACATTAGACACTGTCATTTGACACCTTACACAATGGTATACACACAGTAGACCACACTAAAAACCACATCACACACTGCTCTACATATATTATACCCCTCACACTTTGCACCCCTTCACCCTTCAAATAATGCAAATATGCTTTAGTTGCAAGGCACTGCAATCATTTACGTGAGTCTGTGACACATTGTGATTATTTTCACAAGAGGAAGACAGTCTTTACAATGAAAAAATTACAGTTTACTGATAAATGACTAAGCTCTCATGAAATGTGTATGGGAACGAAATTAAGAAAAACAAAGTTACAAATTATCAAAGTTCTCTTTTTTGCCCATTTATCGACACAATTTGTTGTTGCTTTAATGCGCTTCAAGAAACACGGATTCAAGAAATGTTTAAAAATATATTCATTGAAAACATTATTTTATTTTCGTCTAAGTAACTGAAAAAGAAGTTTCCTTTGGGGTGCACGCATGCCGTAGCGCCACGTCCCTGCTGTTGCTTTACATTGGGACGTTTACAAGTGTCACGAGTAAACTGACCCGCGGCGCCAGGAGAGCACACACTAGACATGACTCCTCCTTTAATCCTTGCTACTTTTGGCGGACTTCTTTTGTTAGGTTTAGTTTCTACCACTTCCATCCCCAAAAAAACTCTTTTTTTTATACCGACAGACCTTTAACAGAGATTTATACTGACAGACCTTTAACACTGGCTACTAATACTCTGTAAAATTTAAATTTTTGATGTTTACAGCCGAATTTCGATGCACTTCAGCAAGAATAATGTTTTGCAAAATAAATAGAAAAAAGTATACTGTTGCGTTATTATTACTTGCAGGATGTAAAATAGGATTTTAGATTTGCAAAGGCACTAGGAAATATCTTTTGCGTTGAGTTTAACAGAACAGACTATTGCTCTGCAACACCCACACACACGCTCTGCAACATCCACCACACGCTCAGCAAGACCAAGAACATGCTCTGCCCTCAACCACACGCTCTGCCCTCAACCAAAAGCTCTGCCTTCAGCCACACGCTCTGCCCTCAGCCACACGCTCTGCCCTCAACCACACGCTCTGCCCTCAGCCACACGCTCTGCCCTCAACCACATGCTCTGCCCTCAACCACACGCTCTGCACTCAACTACATGCTCTGCACTCAACCACATGCTCTGTAAGCAACCACACACATCTATCGCCCTCACTCTATCTATCGCCCTCACTCTATCTATCGCCCTCACTCTATCTATCTATCGCCCTCACTCTATCTATCTATCACCCTCACTTTATCTATCTTTCTATCGCCCTCACTCCATCTATCTATCCCCCTCACTCCATCTATCTATCGCCCTCACTACATCTATCTATCGCCATCACTCTATATATCTATCATCCTCACTCTATCTATCTATCGCCCTCACTCCATCTATCACCCTCACTTTATCTATCTTTCTATCGCCCTCACTCCATCTATCTATCCCCTCACTCCATCTATCTATCGCCCTCACTCCATCTATCTATCGCCATCACTCTATATATCTATCACCCTCACTCTATCTATCTATCGCCCTCACTCTATCGATCTATCGCCCTCACTCTATCTATCTATCTATCGCACAACAAAAGCATCATTCAGGGGCACCACAGCATCACTCAGGGGTACCACAGCATCACTCAGGGGCACCACAACATCACTATGCGCTAACACAGCATCACTGAATGCCACAGCATCACTTGTCGCCACCACAACATCACTCAGCGCCAACACAGTAACAATCTGTGCTAACATTCAACAACAACTGTTTCAAATATGTTCTCTCAATGTTTCAAACTTTATTACAAATGTCACAAAAAAAGTTGATATTTCACTTCTTTTCTTATATTTTAGTCACGATAAAATACACTGAACATAATCTTCACAAAAGTTATTTACAAAAGTTTAAGCTATTGCCATTATAACTTACAATAACTTTTATTTAAGTATTAATAATTTTTTTTTAAAAACATTATTTTTTGCAAAATCAATACTTCTAAGTCATGTAAATACAAAACATGTTGCATAAAAAATGCTATAGGTGTCACATTGTCAAAAGTATTAGCATTGTAAATGACAAAGCTATTAATTTCACAATTTTAAAAAATAACACATAAACAACAATTTGTCATGTACAGGACAAATAACTCAAACTTTCCTAATGCGAGACCTATTGCATTGCATCCAATAATTTAGGAGCAAAAAAGATGAAAGAGAAGAAATAAATTCAATGGAAAAACCATCCTGGCCAAGTGCCTTAGCACGCTTAAGGAATTTAATGGCATCTGTACTACCTTGAATGTAATGTCAGTCTATAGTTCTGAAAAATCATTAGAAATGGAGAGGGTTTATAAAGAGTGCTGAAAACATCTGTATATCAGGGTCTGATGGAGTAGTGTCCTCTGTATATAATGATTGAACAAAGGCTTGGAAACAAGAGGAACTATTAGAGTCAGAAGATGCAGTGGCATTAGTAGGCTCATTTTGAATGGGACCAATAGTTTTACTCTCTGATTCAATTTTTGAATAATTTGCTAATATTTAACTAGCTTTTTTTACCTCAATGATACATAGATTTTACTTTAAGAATGTTAGAAGCAGCTGTAGTTGCAATATTGTTAAGTTTAGATTTGATTGTAATTAATTCATGCAAAACAGTGGAGGATTTGGAGGTAAAACATGTGTGTTTCAGTGCTTTAATTTGTTGAAGTAAGGCAAGGTATTGGGAGTTAAGCTTCTTTTTCCTTGTAGCAGAAAAAGCAATGGTGAAGGCCCGAAAATAAGTCTTTAAAGCATCCCAATTATTAGGAAAAGAGGTGTCAGCGTATATATTAGTTTGAAAAAATATTGTAGTAAAAGCAATGGTTGTCATTATAAAATCAGGATCAGATAACAGGAGAATAATAAATCTCCAACAACCAGTTTTAGAATTACTAAGGAAAAAATCTAAAGTAGACAATACAGGGGGATGTTCTGAAATAAAAATAGAGCCAATTTCTGATGCTTGTATAGATGATAACAGTGATTTGGTAACAAAATATAATGAATCCTCGCCATGGCATGATGAACATTAGAGAAAAAATAAATTCAGAAATGTCAGGGTTACTCGTTTATCAGACATTAAACAATGGATTAGTGGTAATGGTGGATTGGACAGATTTATGAGATTTGTCTGGGGTAAATTTACACTTAGATCTTCTGTACGAAAATTGATCCAACCAATGGTTGAAATCACCTGCCATAATTATATTGGGATTATCAATAGATGTCGGTTCTACTTTAATAGTATGCCAGAAGTCAGGATCAGGTTTAACTGGGCTATAAATATTGAATGAAGAAATGTGTTTGTCATGAATATTAGCTGGAACCAATGCCCATCGCCCATTAGTATCACATTTAGGCGATAAAATTAGTATTTGCAATGATTTATGATATAACATGATGACTCCCCCTTTATGATTAATAGATGGAGAGAAAAAAATCTGATCTATCTATTGGCGTTTCAATTTAAGAGATTCAACATCATTACAATGGGTTTCCTGTATGAAGGCAATATGTGAATTCAATTTTGATACATGAGAAAGTACCTTCTGTCTTTTAATTGGATGTCCCAGACCACAAACGTTCCATGGGACATCGTTAAACATATTTGGGAATTAGGATAGGGGAACATAACCACAGATGGTAAGCTGCAAACACAAAAAGGAAAACAAAAAGACACAATTGATCAACCAGTACATTACACATGTAGAATATTTAGAATGTAACCTTAATGATATGAAGGTACATATTAACACTCACATATTGGAAAAAGAGAAGGGAATAGAATAAGAGTGAAAGAAAAAGTATGAAGATATAGAAAAAGCACTAGATCAAAGAGAAAGACACTGATCTCAAAATAAGAATATGACAATGCATTGTGGAATGACTCAACACCAGAATAAGAAGTACAGCAGAGAGATAAAGAAAAAGTTATGAAACCTTTGCCATATAGCTTAGGGTATAGAGAGAAAGGAGATGACAAGCACTATAACAAACTTCATAAAGACTGTTAAACATTATACCCATAGTAGGAGGAGAAAGAGCCCGAAGAAATGTTTTCAATTTCATAGGATCATCAAGAGATCTTGAGGTGCCTTTTTGAGTAATTTGCATATGCAGGTTGCAGGATGCCATAACAAATATTTAATGGTCTCATTTGAGGACAAAGAGAAAGAAATTCCTTTCCTCTAGCATTAGTTGTATTTGAAAGATCCGGAGAAATGAAGATGCTGTGACCTGACCAAATGAGACAATGTTTTAGTTTAGCAGCTCTCAGAGCATGCAAAAGGTCTGTAAATTACAGGAAAATCAAGATGATCCCACTTGGTTTGGCAGTATGGAGGTAAGGATGACGCATTGAATGTTTAAAGCAGGGGGATATGGGTGACCAAGAAGACCAGAACGACATATCTTTAGAAATCGTAGAAGCTCAGGACCCTCAATATTCTCCGGTAATTAATACATACAAAGATTATTTTGTCTATATCTATTCTCAAGGTCTTCAGCATGTAATTTAAGATCACAAATTTCCTGTTTGAGAGTGGCACTTTTTGTAGCTTTTTTTCTGCAAGCTACTAAGGTGTTATTTCATTTAGGTTATCTTGCTCTCCATAACAATCCAATGATCCTCAACTTGCTTACGTTTTTCATTAGCTGCACACCTAAAGGGTTTAAACCCCTCACCTCACCTAAATCAGTATCTAACACAGGATTCTGCGAGGATAGGCTAGGTGAAAGGCACCATTTTATGCCCTTTTTAATTTAGTAGTGCGAAAGAGGTCTTTGCAGAAGTATGAGGTTCACATACCATTTTGGAGAACGTAACAGAATGATGGAGAAAACTATTTCAATAATATCACCCTTACCACTCAAAGAAGGGTCATCAGTAGGGTGCACAGAGACAGAAACATTAACTAAAGTCTCTATTTAGAGTACACCATCATAAGAAAATAAAAGATATGTTGAAATAGCAGACATGAGGAAGGCTCGCCATATTACAATTCAATAGGTACATGCAACAATAACTGGCTGAGTAGAGAGCTTTAGTTGAAAGACTTTATAGGCAAACTAGCAATCATACCCATTTATGGTAGAAAGATTTGGGCATTGAGATGCAAGAATTAGAGATGAGCCACTCGCTTAATACAGTTCAAATATAATTCAAAATTGCAGCCATTTAAGGAGGAAAATCACTTCACCGCCGAGGTTCCAGGTCAGTTAGAATAGTAAATGCACAAGGCATATTAAAAGGCATATGACCTCCAGAGCCTCATACAAGCTCACCAATATTAGGCTAGCAAGGCATATGGAGGAGAAAGTCAAAAATATGCTTGCCAGCCAATGACAAAGATCTTCCATATGACGCGCTCGCAAAATGGCCGCTCTGCGTTGTGGAGATGCACTGCTGTGGTGCCGGTCAGAAAAAATCGGCACCGCCGTAGATGCTAGTGATATTGCCTGAAAGTGGGCAGTGTCAGAAAGCACCAAGAGCACGTTTGCAAGAAAATGCAGCTGTCAGGAATGGCATATTCATTCGGCCATGCTCCACATCACAACAGAGCTCAGGGGTCAGCCACCATCTTGCTTGGTGCAGAAGCCATGCCCCCAAATATTCTATGTATAACTTGAGACTCAACAGAAAAGTTTGAAATGCAGCACTTGATTCTATTTTAATAAATTCACATACAGGAATGCCTTATATGGGCAGGGCAATGTGAAGGCGTGCACGCTAAATGCAACTTACTTGAAACGAAATTGCACTCCGAGGACGAAATTGCACAGCATTATATTTAGATTGTATTCAAAAAAGGGGAAATACAATTTGCAGAATAGAAAAGACGTTTCCTGTATTTTCCAGCAGAACATCTTGCTATAATAACAAACCTTTTTATGAAAACATCGATACCGACCCTCTTTGGCTTAAATGTTCTTCCAAGTCCCTGCTTCAGAGATGCATTAGGCCAACGTTGTTGGCACTCCCCTAACGTAATGCCCTTGCCATAGACTGGTGGTGAACGTCTGTGACAGAAACGTTGAAGCCATCAAACGGCTGAAGACATAGTGGTGAGAAACGTTACACTGAGTCGACATTCTCACACACTCAGCCTATGAAGCAATCTTCCTCAAAAACTGAATGTGAAACTGTGGGTGTGTGAGTGGGAGCATTCAGGTCAAAGGGCAAGTGCAGGGCAATATTTGTGTGTTCAGGCACAATGCAAGTGCAATACCGACTGCTTGTATGTATGCAGGGAGAGTGTGTCCACTTGAGTGCCAAATATGTGTGTGTGTGTGTTTGTGGACTGTGCATAGTCTCTATAGGTGATGATGTTAAAATAAATTAAGAGCTGTGATTCTGATGAGAAACAAGATGGTATTGATCTAAGACGGCCATGCAAGGAGATGAGGTTTAAGGCGGAGAGACAAATTACTATTCTACCTGGCCATCTACAACTGTACCCACTGCATGTAGCTTATTTGAAGACAAGCACATGTCATAGCTCTTCGTGTTAACAGCTGTGCTGTGGGAGGAGGGTTGTACTTAGGACATGCTAGAGTACAAAACAAAGAGCAGGTAGAAAATATAAATAATCAAATGATACAGCAAACAGCTTTTAGATATCTGCACATCTGCCGATGGCATGTTATGCCCTTGAATTGTGACATGAAGGATGGGGTGGGGACATGTTCTGTGCATTTCATAGCCCAGCATGATGGATGCAGGTCAGTCAATTTTTTATATAAGAAGCACCGGTCTGGAGAGGCAGCATACACTACTCTACCCAAGCATGTGCAATTCAGCTTGTGTTACACTAAAATAAAAAATGAACTACTGCTAAAAATGCACCTATGTGCAACAAAGCACTAATACTAAAAACAATCGATCATGCAAATAATGTATGCTAAATTTTTGTTTGTGCGCATTAAATGCGTACATTCTTTTCTGAAAAGCATTGCCAGCTCTCTCTGATTCAGGAAAACCCTGTATGGGCATATTATATTGCTGTTAGTGAGGATAGCTTTCTTTTGAAGATGGCTTCACTGTTCAGCAAATAGTACCTGTCTGCTCCTGCTAGTCCAGAAGCTAAACACCTCAGGCATTGTATTGGAAGCATTCCATAGGTGGCAGAAATATACACAATGGTCAATAGCATGTCAGTGAGAAAAACACACTCTTGGGGGACTGACATTAAGCATGTCAATCTATATTTTTATAGTAGTCCTGATAAAAATCTGGCAGACAGCTATGGGTGCCTGTAGCCATGCTTAATTGCTCCCTAACGAGTGTTCTCCCTGTGATCATCTAGTTGCCACCTAGATAACGCTTTGCAGGATGTTACTCTTTGAGATCATGGACTTATGAGACTGTTTCCCTGAAGTGAAGCTTGATCTTGAGATGTCAGAAGCACCTATTTGGTGTTATGAAAAACTCTGATCCCAAGGAACTTGTCACTACTTGATAGGACATCTAGACATTCAAGTTCTTCCCATTTGATGTTTAGAATGTATTCATCATTGTGTTAAATCCTTTAGACAGAGTTATAAAAAGCAGTGATAGTAAATAGAATAGTAGTGCACAATAGACAACAGTAAACATTGTAAATAATAACACATTTACTAATTGTAAATCCATGTTTCAAATCCCAGGACATTAGTAAAAGATGATTTTAAACAGTACATATAATATGCAGAATAATTGAGAGGGGAAAAAATGCATATTTTAAATAATCTTGTTGAATCAGGTCAGTCATAAATAGTGAGTGCAATATTTTTGGTCTGGCTAGGCCACAGTACATATTTAAGAAAATAAATAAATAAATGACAGTACCCAAAAGCGTTCTTCGGAGGTAACCGTTAACAGTGCCTCCCACTGCTGGCGCTCCACATTGTATCTACTTGCATGCCTATATGATTTTTTTTCCTTTGTCTGACAGTTCCTATATTGCCCTTAATACAATTTATAGCTCTCTATTGACCCTCCACTACATTTTGAAGCATGATAGGAATGCCAGTAAGTACATTATGTTTTGCCGCATATCTAAAAAAATGTGATTTTATATTAGTTTATAAAATGCGATGAAGGCATCTTGGCACTGTACATCTACTATGGATCCTCTACACCAGGCCTAGTCAAAAATTGAAATGAGAGAGTAAAAAGCCACGTTTTCACCTGTTTCCGGAATGTCTTTAGATTGGCTTGTTCTCTCAGCATCTCAGGTATGGAATTCCAGAGCTTGGAGGTATGGTACACAAAACCTCGGGTGCCCCAAGAGGCTCTATAAATCCTTGGTACTATTACTTTCTTTAAGGCAGTAGATCGCAGGTCCCTGTTGGTTAAGTACCAAGAAAGTATTTCAATAAAATATTCAGGACCTGCCAGATAAAGAGCTTCATGGGCTGTGAAAGAGCTATAAAGGCTACGCTTTTTTTAACAGGGAGCCAGTGAAGTTCAGCCAAAGTGGTGGGGACCGAATCACATTTCTCAATGTTATTCGCCAGCAAAGCTGCTGCATTCTGAATCCCTTGAAAATGTTGTAACAGCCCTTGCTGCATGCCCAAATAAAGGGTATTGCAGTAGTCTCTGAAAACACAAGAGTAATGAAGGCTTATGCTAGGCACACACAAGAAACTCAGATGGTAGATTCAATGAAATAAGATTGAGTACATTTGTTTTTATAGATTTCGAACTAAGAGTACGTCTTTTGTTGCCACTTGCTTTGCTACAATAATACCAGTTGACTTAAATGATTAGGACTCATCACACCCTACTCCCTAGTTGCTTCCTTTGTCAGGACCTCACATTTACAAGAAACTGTTGGTTGACGTAAAGTGTGCTGGCAATTGGGTAATATTCACATGTTGGAAAACTTGTTTTGGTAATGATAAGTTCCTTGAATTTTCATGAGGCACAACACTTGTTTGCAATAGCGAACGCCACATTTATGAAAAGCACAAGTTTTCTATGTTAGTATATGAGGACAAAAATATTTCCATAGAGGCTTTCCTTTTGAAGCTCAGGAAGGGCTGAGTACAGCCACCAGAACACCCTGCTCAGGAAAGTTACACACTACCCTACACCCAATGTCCTTTTGTCCCGTCAAGAAGGAATACACATTACACAACAGGAGAGCCCTTTAGAGTCATGTGATCCTGAATGCTGGCAGATAGGCATATTTGGTCTAGGCTGAAAAATACAAAGGGGCAGATTTATGTTGTGTATGCGCCACGTTTGCGTCACGCAACTGTGGCGTAAACGTGGCGCATCCCTACGCCCGATTTACAACGTGACGCATCTAGGCAGATGCGTCACGTTGTAAAGCCCTGCGTCGCTTGTGGGTGTTCCGGCGCAGGGTGGGCGTTCCGGGGCAGGTGCGCCTCGCAAAAGTGGCTGAGTGAAATCTATAAGATTTCACTCAGTCACTTTTTGGCCAATGCTGCGTCAAAACCCTGCGCCTGCTTGAAGCAGGCGTAAGGCTTGACGCAGCATTGGTCAGATAGGGCACCCCCGAGCCTTGCTGGAGTTGCGTCGCGCTTGCGACACAACTCCAGCAATGCGTCACTTTTACGGCACAGATGCGTGACGCATCTGTGCCATTTTTGCCCCATGGTGCGCCGCATCATAAATGCGGCGCACCATGGCTGACGGAGCTGTGTCGCACTGTGGCGCATGTTAACTGGCGCATCCCTCGGGATGCGCCAGTTAACATAAATCTGCCCCAAACTATTTAAAAATGGGATTTTTAGAAGAGTAACTTAAGATTAGGCCTGGCCATAAAATTCGCTCTGCTCGCAGAGTAGAGCACAAAATTCTGCCAATGTTAAGTGGGCTAGCACCAGTGAGGAAAATTTTACTCCAGAACACCTCCTTCTCAATGTGGGCCGTCATAGCTGGTCACTATAGCTCACAGTGAGAAATCTTCTGCTCCCATTGAGGAAGCTGCTGCTCAAGTAGAACATCTACAAGAACAATGAATGTATGCCATATCTCTTGACTGGGGATGAATTTTGGATTTGATCTGCATTCCATCCATCATCTGTACTTCTTTTGCTTTCTTGCCCTAAGTGCACCGGCTATACCCAGATGTGGGTCTTGGGCTCACTGTGTCACAGTGGAGAAGTGTGGCTCAATGGTTAGAGCGGCAGACCCTGATGCAGAGGTCTGGCCCGGGACCAGGGTTCAATTCCCCGCCTCGACGGGTCTTGGGCTCAAAATTCCACGGACCTGATAATTCTTGCCTCTGTGCCTATTCCAATCATGGAGTCCCACTCTGCAACTCTGGGCAATAGCTTGCTTAATCTCTACAACGGCCCCCACAATGCTAAGGATGCCTGGTCTCCACCTTGGGGGTGCCCAAGAGAGGACACCTCACAGGGAAAGCCAGGATGGGTTCCACAGCGGCATTCGTACAAGCGCCTTGAGACCCTTGCGGGTGAGTAGTGCGCTATACAAGTATCAATTTACATATTTACTGGATTCAAGCTAGCCTGGCTGATATGGGGTGACCCTTGGTAGGTCACTCCCCACACCGCACCGCACAGCATCGCTTATGTGCCCGTGCCTCAGCTCAGCTGCCGCTTCTGCTGACAGGGGGATCTAGGCCCTCACTGCTCGCACTTGTGTCCTGGTAGTTTTATTTTATTTTATTTACTGTAAATTGTATTGTATTTCTTGCATTCCTCGCTGTGTGTTCGCCACTTGTTTTGCCTTTGTGCCCCCTTGTGCCCTTTTCTGTATTCTGTACCCCCACTGTTCTTCCCTTCAATTTCCCGCCAATGTGTCCCCCGTGGCCCTGCCCCCGCTGTATCATTCACCCGCTCCCACCTCCCAGCTGCTCCTCCCTCCCACCTCCCCTTCTTATGGCGGCCGCCACGCGGAAGTGAGAGTGACCCTTGACCCTTGGTAGGTTGCTCCACTCACCGCACCGCCTGTGTGCCCGCGCCTCAGACAAGCTGCCACTTCTGCTGACAGGGGTTTGAGGCCCTCACTGCTCGCACTCGTGTCCTGGTAGTTTTATTTTATTTTATTTTCTGTAAATTGTATCATATTTCTTGCATTCCTCACTGTGTGTTTTGCCCTTGTGCCCTTTTTTTTATTCTGTACCCCCACCGCTCTTCCCTTCAGTTTCCCACCGCTGTGTCCCCTGCGGCCCAACCCCCACTCTCTCATTCGCCCGCTCCCACCTCTCAGCTGCTCCTCTCTCCTACCGCTCCTCCCTCCTACCTTCCCTTCTTATGGCGTGGCCGCATGCAGCAGATGTGCCGCTGGCACGCCAAAAACAAGCCCATCTCCACCCGTCCACGCCTGGACTGCGCCTAATGCCAGAACCTCTGGCCCATCTGATCCCAAACACTGCTACGACGCCAACACCCTCCACGCACTCAACACCGGATGACAACACGCATGCTGCCTGGCCACCCCGAAGCACATCCATCGACCCTCCTCCTGCCAGAACTGCAGCTTCACCAGCACACGACCCGCCAGCCCACCGACTAGGAGCATACCCAACTATCTCAACTGCATCCTTCTCAACACCCGCCCACCCGCAAACACGCCGTTGATATGTGGGACCTTGTCGACTGAACCTCACCAGCCTTCCTGACAGAAACCTGACTGAACCCCTCCTCGGCACCGGACATCGCCATATATATCCCGAAAGGCTACAAGATCTCTCGCAGGGACCGCACCAACGGATTAGGAGGAGGAATTGCCATCGTCCACAGGAACACCCTCAGAGTCTGGACCTGCTTCGACGACACCCTCAGCACTGCAGAACAAATGTACTTCCAGATCTACACCGACCCCAACACCACCCTCAGAGGAACCCTCGTCTACAGACTACCTGGACCCTGACCACAGTTCAGCGACTCCATCGCCACGTCAGCCCACACGCCCTCGCCTCCACGGACTACATCCTCATCAGGGACTTGAACTTCCACCTCGAGAACAACAACGACACCAACTCTACTACCTTGATTGACAACCTAGCCAACCTCGGACTCAGACAACTCGTCACATCTCCCACTCACTTCGCCAGCCACACGCTCGACCCCATCTTCTCCTCAAGCCCCCAAGTCTCCTTCAACTATCACCACCGAACTCCACTGGACCGACCATCGCTGCATCCATTTTACCTTCTGGAAACCCACCACGCACCACTGCACCCAACAGATGCCTCACCGCTGCTGGAGCAGAGTCACCGAAGACCAGCTAACCACCACCCTCGCCTAAAGCCCACCCGCCAACCCCATCAGCGCCGACACCGCCGCCCGCAACCTCAGACATTGGATTGACGACTGGGCCAACACCCTTGCCCCACTCAAGAAATCCTCCAACAACCCACCAGGAAGAAAGCCAGCTGGTTCACTGAAGACCTCCAGGCCTCCAAGCAAACCTGCCAAAAGGTAGAGAAGAAGTGTTCCGTGAAAGATAACCGGACAGCTACACAGCCCACAAGAATGCCACCCACAGACACCACCTCCTCATCAGATCAGCCAAAAGGACCTCCTTCAAAGACCGACTTGACAACAACGCACACAACAGCAAAGATCTCTTCAACATTGTGAAGGAACTCTCCAACCCCTGCTCCAACACTAATGACATTCCACCCTTGCAAGACCTGTGTGACTCTCTCGCCACCTTCTTCCATCGCAAAATCGCAGACATCCACAACAGCTTCAATGCTACTACCTCCCCAACAACCACTGAGATCACCGCCCCCAAAACCACAATCCGCACCAACCATCTGCTCTCCTGGACCAACATCAATGACGACGACACCATCAAGACCATGAACACCATCCACTCCGGATCTCTGTCTTTCCCATGCCCACATCACATCTTCAACTAAGCCAGCACCGCCATTGCACCCCACCTTCCGAAAGCCATCAACGTCTCCTTCGAGACAGCAACATTCCTGAAGAGCTGGAAACACGTCAAGATCAACGCCTTACTCAAGAAACCAGAAAACAAGAAGACAGACCCTAAGGACCTCAAGAACTTCCGGCCCATCTCCCTGCTTCCGTTCCCAGCGAAGGCCATTGAAAAAAACGTCAACAAACAACTGACCTAATACCTAGAGGAGAACAGCATCCTGGACACGTCCCAGTCTGGGTTCCGCAGCAACCACTGGTCCGAGACAGCCCTCATCGCCGCCACCAATGACATCAGGACCCTGCTAGACAACTGAGAAACCGCAGCCCTCATCCTCCTGGACCGATCAGTCGCCTTCGACACGGTCTGCCACCGAACACTATGAACACGCCTCCACGACACCGACATCCAAGAGAAAGCCCTGGACTGGACCACCTCCTTCCTCTCCGGAAGACAACAGAGCGTCCGCCTCCCCCCTTCTGCTCTGAAGTTACCAAGATCATCTGCGGCATACCCCAGGGCTCATCCCTCAGCTCAATGCTGTTCAGCATCTACATGGCACAGCTCACCCACGTTGCCCGACTGCATGTCCTCAACATCATCTCCTACGTCGATGACACCCAGGTGATCCACTCCCTCACCAAGGACCCCCCACACCGCCAACACCAACCTTCATGAAAGAATGAAGGCCATCGCCAAATGAATGAAGAACAGCAGACTGAAGCTGAACTCGGACAAGATGGAGGTCCTCATCCTCGGATCCACCTCCTCGGCCTGGAACAATTCCCGTGGCCGACCGCACTGGGAGCAGCTCCAATACCCACTGACCACACACACAACCTAGGGTTCATCCTCGACTCCACGCTCTTCATGACTAAACAGGTCAACGCCGTCTCTTCCTCCTGCTTCAACATCCTCTGCATGCTCCGCAAGATCTACAAGTGGATCTCCACCAAAACAAGAAGAACGGTCACCAGGCCCTCATCAGCAGCAGGTTGGACTACGGAAATGCCCTCTATGCAGGACCCTTAGTCAAACTCCTCAAACGGCTTCAAAGCATCCAGAATGCCTCTGCACCCCTGGTCCTCCACATCCCTCACTGCAGCCACATCACACCCCACCTGAGAGACCTGCACTGGCTCCCCATCAACAAGGGGATAACTTTCAAGCTCCTTACCCACGCACATAAGGCACTCCACAACACCGGACCTGCGTATCGCAACAGCAGACTCTGCTTCTACACCCCCACCCGCCAGCTCCACTCCGCTGACCTCGCCCTCGCCGCAGTCCCCTGCATCCGAAGATTAACCTCCTGTGGATGGTCAGTCTCCCACCTCGCCGCCAAGACCTGGTACACCCTCCCCATCCACCTACGGCAGACCCAAGACCTGCTGACCTTCAGGAGACTTCTCAAGACCTGGCTCTTCAAGCAGTAGCACCTCCACCCCCCCCCAGCGCCTTGAGACCCTCACGGCTATGTAGTGTGCTTTACAAATACTATGATTGATTTATTGATGCCCCCAAACCATCCCAGGATGCTTGTTTCCGGTCCAGGAAGTTGGCAGTTTCGGCTGAACTGCTCCCATAAGGCACAGGGTCAAGACAGATTTGCCTATGGCTGGGTCCAAACTGGGGCTGCATTGTGAGCAAAAGAACAATGAATTTAAAAACCCAGTCCTCTTGACTGGGGTCGAATGTTTGCTTTGTTCTGCATTCTGTTCATCATCTGCACGTCTATAGCTTTCTCTATCTAAGTGCGCTGGGTATGCCAAGCAGTGGGTCCTGGGCTCCCTGTGTCACTGGATTCAAGCTAGCCTGGCTGCTGAGGGGGTGATGCCCTGAAACCAGTTCCAGGATGCTTGTTTCCAGTACCGGGAGGACCTTGCTTGGTAGTTTGGGCTGGACTGTTCCCATGAGGCACAGGGTGAAGACTGATTTGCATATGGCTGGGTCCAAACTGGGGTGGCATGGTGAGCAAAAGCACAATGGATTTAACACAGATTTCTTGACTTGGGTGAATGTTTGATTTGCTCTGCATTTTTTCCATCATCTTTCTGCCTTTTGCTTTCTCACCCTTATATACTAATATACAAACCTTGTACATTTACAAAATGTTTTTTTCTAATTGCAAACAAGTGTTATCATTACCAAAACAAGTTTTCCAGCATGTTAAGATTACCCAGTTGCCAGCAAAAATAATTTTCGTCAACCAACAGTTTTTTGAAACTAAGAGGTCCTCACAAAGGGAGTAACTAGAGAGGAGGGTGGATGAGTCGTAATCATTTGAGTGAACTCATATCATTGTAGCAAAGCAAGTGGCAACAAAAGGCGTACTCTTAGTTCACAATCTATAAAAACAAATGCTAGGCATGTCAAAATGTCATGAAGTTTCTAAAAAGGTAGGTGCTGCGCTAACTGCTGTGAGCAATGGTTGTTCTGAGCTCTCTGCTTTCCCGAGAGTCTTGTGGTCCGTTCTGCTGCTTGGACCCCCCCTTTGCACATAAGAGTCGCCCTGCCCTTCGCTGAGGAGCTGACGGGCTGCTGCTGTGAATCTGGGGACTTTATTGCTGCCCACGCTTCACCTTTTGAGGACTGTGGCCGCTCATGGGCAGATCATCTCATTATGGCAGCTGCTACCTTAACAGAGCCCAGAGAGGCTAAAGAGATAACTGCAGCAGCCAATGAGGTCCTGCGTGGAATTTTTGTCAGACAGGGAGGAGCCTGCGTGTCCATCCCAGCTGCCCTGTGAAAGCTGTGACCAGTGCACTCCTACAGTGGGAGTTGGGCATGGCCCATGGTTTGTTACGGAAGACTTGCAGCTTAGGCTGATGAACGGCACGTGGGCTACTGCATCTCTTAACCCACCAGCTTCTTGCTGCTCCCCGCTGTGAGACTGAGGCTCTACATTGTTGGGAAATCAGTACCCCAACTTACTACAGTCAGCGTTGATTGTGGCCTTTTATTAGCACCCAGGTATGCTCAACTCAGAGCCTGATCACCCCCCTTGGAGAGGAGAGTGGATCCCACCTCTGCAACATAGGGGCTCACACTGAGGGATAGTAGCAGGGCTGGGTGGTGCTTGTAAGCGCGTACTTACCTTTTAAACAGCAATGTTTGCCGACTCCCCCTGATGCCTCAAGACCATTGACCACCGGGCATGTTGCCGCTCATACGGGGAAAAAGAGCTGGTGTTTGTGACTAGAATGCCTGGGCCTACATGGGCTCTACCCACTGTCTCACCTTCATGCTAATCCCTATTGAGTGTATCCTGTGACTCCTGTTCTTTCCAGACTATGGCACAGAAATCACCACACCAGGCTCACCACCTAGCAAACTTCCTGCTACCCTATTGGGCTACGTTCTTCTTTCTGCAAAGTAGGGAGCACTACCTAAGCTTCCCTCAACTGGAAGAAGGATTCCAACTTCACAGGCCTCCACTATGGCCGCTGGGGTGAGCCCTGAAATCAGAGACATATTGCACATTATTCTGCGGCCATTGGCGCCATGAGGAAAGTCTTAGAGAACAAAATTGATTCCTTGGTGAAGGACCTCAGCATCTTAAGAGACGATCACCGTAAAATGACTGATTGGGTTATGCACACTAGAAACTGCCTTGTCTGATATAGCTTCAGTGACAAAAGAGCACACATATAGCTCAGTACCGTAGCTGAACCCATTAAAGTCCTTGAAACCAGGATTGAGGATTAGGAATGCAGAATCAGGGCAACTATACTAGACTTGTTGGATGTGCAGAGAACATCAAAGGGGGCTCTATGGTCGTATTCCTTGAGTACCGGCTGCAGGAGGTGGCCACCCTGAGGGCCTGTCTAAGTTATTCTACCTTGAAAGAGCACATAGAGTGCTGCCTCATTCCTCAGCGCCTGGCACACCCCCATGGCCCGCTTCATTTGCATCCTCCATTTCCATGACCAGGACTTTCTGCTCTAACTGCAGGCCCCTTCCAAGTGGAAAATGAGAAGGTCTAAATTGTTCCTTAATACTTCTGTAGCTGTGCAATGGCATAGGGCAACTTTCCAGGATGTGAAAACTGTGTGAACTATCTAGCCTTTATGCTATACTTTTTCCAGCCACATTTCATGGGCAGCTTGATGGGAAGTCCATGATTTTACACTCCCAAATGAGGTCTGGAACTGGATTGATACTTATGATATCTGCGACTGTCTGGATCAATCGCAGGACCCTCCTGTACCTAGAAGGCACAAACAAACTCATTTGCAGAGATGCATGGGGACTCTCCCCACAAAATGACAAAGAGTTCAGGCCCTGGCTGTGGTGAACTAGTGGGGCACCATATTGGAGGTAAGAGCTACGGTGCTTCCTCCGCTGAGGATTCTGGCTCTGGCACTGAGAGCTTCCCAAGCTCCAACTAGTATTGTACCCCCTCGGGTCACACATTGAACTGCTAATGACATTATCAAGAAACTTCACCCCTCACCTACATCCACTTGGAAAGGATCCAGCCCTAGACCATTTTTCTGCTCACTTAGTGGACTGGGCTTAAGTGCCCACTTATCCTTTGATGTGTTCAGTGTTTTTGTTGGGAGACTCGGGTAGGGGGCTCGATATCCGCATTGTCTGTTTCTCCCCTCCCACTAACCTTGAGTGATCGGTCCACTGGGACATCACTGAAGGTGAAATGTTGTTATGAGTCAACACGGTTAGTATTAGTATGAAGTGCTTTGATGCAACTGTCCTCGAGGGCGTTCTGTTGGGGTGCTTTCTTGTCGTTTACCCAGTGGAGTGGGTTGTTGATTATTTTTTCCACCGGGTTCCACTTTTCCCATGTGCATATTTCCATATGACTGCATGGACTGGGTGGCAGTGGAGAGGTCTCCCTGGTTTGGGCTCTCTCTTTTTCCCCAGCCAGCACTGCTCCTGCCCTGAAGGTATCTACTTGGAATGTTCATGGTCTCAATTGCCTGAACAAAAGGTACAGATTACAAAACTTCTTAGAAATGTAAGGTCCAGACAAAACTACGCCAGGTAATCTACCTCTCTAATGTAGAAAGCAAGGCGATACAGAAGCACTGGTTGGGGAAAATTTACACTTCTACTTATTTATCATTTGCTAGAGGGGTGTTAATTTATGTGTTCCCTGGAACTTCTTTTCTATCCCAAATTGAGATCGCTGAGCCGGAGGGTCGGGACAAAGTGCTAGAGGGCAAACTGGATGGGAAAGATATAGATTTCATTAATGTGTACGCCCTAAACACAGATCAGCTACTCCATATCATCACACATCACCACCATACTGCATTATCCACTACTAGTGGGTAGAGACTTCAATTTCAAAGCTGAAGGTAATCTCAATAGATCATACTCTCTCCTTACTTCTTTAATAAGATTTTTCGATTCTTTCATCACTGAATAGCAGAGTAGGTTCTCCTTGATTCCTGGAGGACTCACAAACTAAGAGTCATAGAATACTCTTACTGCTCTCGCATGCCTGACCTGTCTGTCAGCGATGATACATTACTATGCTCCATGCAACTCCCTGACTGGGTGGTATGAACTGAGGGCCTTGTAAAAATCAGCTCAGACCATAATCCACTACTTTTGACCTGCAGCTTGGGTATTACTAGACCCTGCGTATCAACCTGAAAAGTTGCCACCCTCGATGACCCAGTCTTTAAACCTGGCTTAGGGGACACAATTTGCAACTATTGCACTGAGAATAAGGGCACAGCTTAATCTCTCCTGGTAGAGTGAGAGGCATTCAAACGGACTATCCTGGGGCATTGAATCACCAAAATGGCTATGCATCAGAGCTCAACTGCATACTGAGATCACCCAATAGTAGGACCTTCTAACAGAGCTTAAGCCACATAGCACAGGCTTCCCAGTCCCCCAATTCCCCCTGGATAGCCTCAGGTAAGAGAGGAAAAAACATCTGCCACTGAAGAGCGGCTCAAAACCTAATATTATTAAGTTTACACTGTATAGGCTCATGGTGAGTGGGACAAGGCTGGGAGATTCTTGTCTTGGCTAGCTGACTCTGGCAGACTGGGCTTCCTGGATCATCCACATGTGCAACCATAATGACAGGTTGGTGTATATGCAATCTGATATCAATTGGATTTGTTTGAGCTTATTAGCCATAACTCTATTCATTATAGCTGCTGAACCACGCCCAGGTCCTATATGTTATTACTGCTGGGACAAATAGGCCTCCTGGGAGAGGAATAATTATTAAGGAACTGAGGGAAGTATCAAGACGTTGGCCAATGGCAAATATATGTTTATACCCTTGCTAAATTATTAAATGAGGCTAGGACCTCTAGTTGTCTCTCTTCAACACTGCAGACGACCTTATGAAACATGGCCCGCAGTGCCTGGATAACCTCACAGGAAACTAGTCACTCTTTATAAATCCTGATTGATTGATTGATTACTCAATTCCCTCCTAAAGATGGATAACGCAGATGATCAAGTAACCTCTTGTAGACCCATTTCCATCCTCAATACAGATTATAAGACACTGACCAAGGTCACCTCCTGTAGACCCCTTTCCATCCTTAATGTGGACTGTAAGGAAGTAAGCAACATATTGGTTAGTAGATTACTTCTGTCAACTTTAGCTCCTTCCTCAGGATCTGTTTGAAGATTGCGCAGTCCACCTCCAGGCTGCTCCAACTCAGAAAGCTATAACAGCACTGGGTGTTGGAGTGGCCAGAGTCATACCCTTAATATGTAACTTAATAATTCCTAAGTTACTCTTATAAACTAGGGAATTCACCATTGGTGTGATAATAGAGAAAAAACATGCTAATTTCATAACTCAAAGGATAAAGTCCTAGACTTCTTAAAAAATGCTGTGTCTTGAAATGAGGACAATGCTAGATAATGCTCCTGGTGTATTTTCTTGCCGGTTAACAACGAAAATAGGATCAATAGCGCGTGCCACCAAAAACGATAACTGTCATCCACGGAAGGTTGTTAAAATCACAAACACAAATATCTCACAGTTAACGTAGAATAAATGAAAACAAACATGCAGTTATTTTTCAGTAAGGCAATAACACTCGCACACTCATACCACCCAACAACATCTTTTTAACACACCGAGCTAGAATGCTGGACCGCGCATGCAGCGGGATGCAGGTGCAGGCTAATCTTTGAAAGTAAAAGGCTTTCCTTGACAACCACAAGCACCGCTCTGCCCAGCAGACAGCCGACATGTGAAACCGACCTCATGGCAGAAGTGATCCTGAATAGTGAGCACTTGTGTATGGGCTGATGTCCTCTTATAGGCGCAGACTCCATCCAAGATGACCACTGCACAAGGCTTCTGGGACTTGTAGTCCCCTTCAAGAAAAGGAGGGAAAACATAAAAGGCTACAAAAGAGACAACAAGTACATAATGTAGCATTATGTCCCCCCCAAACTCAAAACATTTACAGTCTTAAAAAATACAGACATCACCATATCAAGACCCCAATTGCCTATTACAGCACCACCACCAGCAAAACAGTTTGAAGGGGGGATGGATCTTCCCACACGGTACAACCTGCATCTGGTACCTAGTGCAACTCAGAATTGGTGTACGAACAAAACCCATGATTCTGGGTACCAGGGAGCAAAAGCGGTAGTTAGATCTGGGCTCAGTGAAGCTGAAAGGGTGGTTGGGGCAGGCCCTAAAGCATGAGCCGCCACACTTACAACTTTCCCATATAGCTAACCTCATCTTTAAGGATCAATCAGGCTTGATACCAACCTTCAGTACAGTACCCAATATCTGACAACTGACCCACATAAAGCATACCCTGTTTGTTGATTACCTGAAGGCCCTCGCAATCACCATGTATATTGAGAAAGCCTTCAATCCTTTAAACTGGGTCTACCTATACATTAAAATGGCTAGCATGGGGTTGGGCAGCTGATTCCTTGGCTGGATGTTCCTGCTATACCCATCCCCAGTGGCTCATTTAAGACCTGATAGATGTCTATGTTCTCACCCTGCACTGCTTCTTGCTGTACAGCCCAGTGGCAGATGCTCTTCAGCAAGCATGAGGTGGTGAGGGACTGAAACCTCCTAAACACAACTGCCTAAGGAATATTTGCACCACGTCCAGACAAGAGTGGGTGATCACTCTCCTCTAGAGCATTGGACCTGTATCATGAGCCAGTAACTCATTGCAGATGACTGGCTTAACACCCATTGCATCGCCCGCAATGCCCAATACAAGCTGATTTAGTATCATTACCTCCATGCCTTATACCTGACCCCCAGGAGCATCAGTAACATGTATTGAGAGCGCAAGAGGCCTGAAAAAGTTGTCAGGTGGATGGGGCAGATTTTCATCATATAGTATAAGACTGCTGACCCTTATGCCTTACTGTATACGATCTCACACCTCATTCACATTACATAAAGATGGAATTTGGATACGACTCTGATGGTCTGTCTTCTGGGGTTGTTCCCTAAACCCCAAACCAAGATAACCAATACTAATTTGGCTTACATGACTCTTGTTCTAGCTCAGCAGCAATTGCCCACACACTGTTGTCCCCCATGGGTCTTACCCTCCGGAGGACCAAATAGTCTGCGTGTGAAGGCATTTTACTGAAACTAGAGACACAGAGAGCTCGACTCAGTCCCAAACATGAGTAGACATGCAATCTTATATTACAGGATTGCCCACTCATCACTGAAGATGGTCGATTGCACTCTCTTTCAGGTGAAGAATCCTCAATAACTCTGATAATATGCACGGTTAAATCACAGTGATCTTGACATTGATCAAAAGCGAAAATATACAAATGAGCAGCACCACAATTAAATGAAATTAGATGAGATTTCCTTATCAAAAATAATGTTTCGTAATGAAATGCTTATTTATGACTCTTAATAAGCATCAGAATCATGAAATATAAAATATAAAATTGATTTAAAATTGCGCTGTTTTGAATGACATCATAAAAAAAAATTGGGCTCATGAATAATAATGAGTTAATGAATTTTACGCAACATTGTATAATACCAATGTTACCATATGGTACAACAGTTTGATTTGTCCTTCTATTAACAGTGATTTGAAGTGATGGGAATAAAAGAGGCACATATGTGGGAGCTGACGCAGGCAAACTGCCGAAACGAGTTTTGAAGTGAAGTACAAATAAATCCTAAAGGGATTTTACACTCCTGTGAGTTCTGATCATTTATTCTCAGCATTAAGATAACCGCGAGCCTGTCCGTGAGTTGACAGAGCACCCGCTAATGAGTGGCTGAGTAGGGCAGCACTAGGCATGGTACGAAGCTATGAGATCTATATATTACCTACTGGCGGTGGCCAGTAGGTAGTTATAGTTAGAACCTAGTTTCCATAGAAATTTTTTTTTTTGATTTGCTAACAACTTTGGCATCGTTTGACGAATCTTTGCGAAATTCACCAAAAAAAAGGTCTATCCAGGTCATCTCCTATCCTGAAAGTTTGGGGGTGATTCATGAAGCGAGGGCTGAGAAAAAAGGGAGGTCCCAAAACACGTTTTCCCCATGTTAATTTCCATAGGAAATTTGGAGACGGGCTACAGCCCGAACTGCTTAACGGAATTACCCCAAATTTGGCAAAAAGGTAGAGCTTGGTTTAGAAAGCAAACTTTTTTTAAATAGTGTAAATCCGTTCAGTAGTTTTTGAGATATTGAAAAAATAAGAGTAAAAAAATCAATTTCCCATAGGACATTTGGAGACGGGCTACAGCCCGAACTGCTTAACGGAATTACCCCAAATTTGGCAAAAAGGTAGTGCTTGGTTCAGAAAGCAAACTTTTTTTTAAGTGGTGTAAATGAGTTCGGTAGTTGCTGAGAAAATAAAAAAGTAAAAGTTCTGATATCTGGGTGGATCCTAACTTCTGAGCATGAGCATCACTGTAATTGGCTGCCAATACTCCAAACCAGGAAGTGTTGGCAGCCATCTTGTGACTCCGTTGAAGCGAGTCACCAGAAAACAGAGAAACAAAGATATAAAACAAGAGAAGGGGGCAGGGTAGAAACACCCAGACCCCCTAGGCCAGCTCAGGGGGTCCCAGAAGTACCCCCAGAGCCACGAAAATATAAATATATTTTTAATACACGCTCGCGAATTCCAATGAAATAGTTTAATGAAGTGCGGGTTCCTCCATTTTATTTTAATGAGGCCCCTGGGTGTGCTAGGTCTCGGGGGCATTTCTTAAAAAATAATAGTGTGGGTTTGCAGAGGCCCCCGCAGCTCCGGGGACCTCCGCCTCCTCGGGGCTTCAGTCATGTTGGGAGGGGGGGGCAGGGCAGCCCCCTCCTGGATCCAGTGATGGCCATGGGGACCACCACACCCCAGGGCCGGCTCCTGCAGTGTCCTGGGATGCCAACCCCACGGACACTGCTGTTTGCTATTACAGTGCCCCTACTTCATTACACCAAAAGTCACTGTCCCGTGGAGGTGTGTTTGTGCCGGCCACAGTGCATTCAGTGCCACCAAGTCTGAAATAGAAATGGCATTGAGCATGTGCGCCCGGTCCTTTTAATTGACAGTAAGCATGGGCTGAAAATTCGTTCCGCTCGCGAAATTTGCGTATTTTTGGCAATTTTGTGATCCGCAAATCGTGAGAAATTGCCAAAAAATCCGCAATTCGCAAGTTCACAATTTTTTTTTGCTTGTTCGTGCTTTAAAAATATAATCTCACACGCGCTGCGTTGACTTACCTTGATTCTGAGTTTGCTGAGTTGTTTTCCTCCCGCGAACAAGATGGCCGCACCCAAAAACAACAATATTTACAACAAGGGGTGGTGAGGGACAGAGTCTCTGAATTAAGCAGAAAGCTCTCACCCAGTCAAGAGATCAGGGCTAGATCCAACACCGTTTTTTAGCTCACTGCACCATCCCAGTTTCAGAACCTGGCTGTATGCAAATTAGTCTGTTCCTGTCCCAGTGCATGATGGGAACAGGGCAAACCACACTACAAAAGCCAATTCTTACACTGGGAAGGAAACAAGTTCCCGGGGACCGGTTTCTGGCATTACAGCCGTCTTCGGCCCGGTTTGCTTGAATCCTGATGGTGCAATGAGCAAGGGTCTCACATCTGAGAATACCCTTCCACGCTTAGGGTGGACAAAAATATTTACAACAAGGGGTGGTGAGGGACAGAGTCTCTGAATTAAGCAGAAAGCTCTCAACCAGTCAAGAGATCAGGGCTAGATCCAACACCGTTTTTTTAGCTCACTGCACCATCCCAGTTTCAGAACCTGGCTGTATGCAAATTAGTCTGTTCCTGTCCCAGTGCATGATGGGAACAGGGCAAACCAAACTACAAAAGCCAATTCTTACACTGGGAAGGAAACAAGCTCCCGGGGACCGGTTTCTGGCATTACAGCCGTCTTCGGCCCGGTTTGCTTGAATCCTGATGGTGCAATGAGCAAGGGTCTCACATCTGAGAATACCCTTCCACGCTCCTCGGATGCTTGATTCCGTTCTGGGGAGGACATGGCTTTTGTAGTTCGGACTGGACTGTTCCCATGGGGCAACAGGGTCAGAGCTGATTTGCATATCGCCATTGTCTAACCCAGGGTGGTGTGGAGTGCAAAAAAACGATGGATTTGGGCCCAGATCTTTTGACTGGGGGAATGTGTGACATTGATCCACATTCGGTCCATCACTTGTTGTTTTTGCAATTGCCGCCCTAAGTGCGCTGGGGATGCCCCGACATGGGTCCCAGGCACTCCACACCACTTGGAGTCAAGCTAGCCGGGCTGATGAGAGGTGTTACCTCGAAACCGGTCCGGTCCTCGGATGCTTGATTCCGTTCTGGGAAGGACATGGCTTTTGTAGTTCGGACTGGACTGTTCCCATGGGGCAACAGGGTCAGAGCTGATTTGCATATCGCCATTGTCTAACCCAGGGTGGTGTGGAGTGCAAAAAAACGATGGATTTGGGCCCAGATCTTTTGACTGGGGGAATGTGTGACATTGATCCACATTCGGTCCATCACTTGTTGTTTTTGCAATTGCCGCCCTAAGTGCGCTGGGGATGCCCAGACATGGGTCCCAGGCACTCCACACCACTTGGAGTCAAGCTAGCCGGGCTGATGAGAGGTGTTACCTCGAAACCGGTCCGGTCCTCGGATGCTTGATTCCGTTCTGGGAAGGACATGGCTTTTGTAGTTCAGACTGGACTGTTCCCATGGGGCAACAGGGTCAGAGCTGATTTGCATATCGCCATTGTCTAACCCAGGGTGGTGTGGAGTGCAAAAAAACGATGGATTTGGGCCCAGATCTTTTGACTGGTGGAATGTGTGACATTGATCCACATTCGGTCCATCACTTGTTGTTTTTGCACCCAAAAACAACCGCATAGGTACGTTTGCGGTAGCCACGCTGAAAAAAAACCCGCAAGCATGTGCGCCCGGTCCTTTTAATTGACAGTAAGCATGGGCTGAAAATTCGTTCCGCTCGCGAAATTTACGGATTTTTGGCAATTTCGTGATCTACGAATCGTGAGAAATTGCCAAACAATCCGCAATTCGCATGTTTGTGAATTTTTTTTGCTTGTTCGCTTTAAAAATACAATCTCACGTGTGCTGCGTTGACTTACCTTGATTCTGAGTTTGCTGAGTTGTTTTCCTCCCGTGCACAAGATGGCCGCACCCAAAAACGACCGCATAGGTAAGTTCGCGGTAGCCGCGCTGAAAAAAAACGCAAACACGGCAAATAAAAAAATTTGCAAGTTCGCACAAATTCGGGATTTTTGCGGACCGCGAATTCACTTTCACCTCACTTCGCGGACCGCGAATTCGCAAATTTCGCCCATACTTAATTGACAGGGTCACGTGTCCTGTGATGCCTGTGGTTGATGGGTGTGGTGTGGCTGTAAACCAAGAACTAGACCTGTGAGCAGCAGATCACTACAATGAAAATCTGGGCCATGTAGCATTGTTGTCCCTCCCTGGATGCGTAAGCAGTGTGGGCTGGCCTGGCGCATGCTGGTCTTGTGTGAGGCTGTGACCAATGACTCCAGAGCTCTGGGCGTGGTTCAGTTCTGAGCTCTATGAGGAATCAACTGTATGAGGAATCAACTGATGTTGGTGTCCCTGTTGTAGTGCTGCCGCCACCCGGGCAGCAGTACAAAAGGGGGTGGTGATGGACGGAGCATCTGAATCAATCAAACGCTCACACCCAGTCAAAAGATCTGGGTTTAATCCATCACCGTTCTTTAGCCCACTCTGCCACCCCAGTTCAGACATGGCTATATGCAAATCAGTCTGACTCTGTGCCTCATGGGAACAGTCCAGCCCGAACTGCCAAGCCATGTCTTCCCTGGACCGGAAACAAGCTTCTGAGGACCAGTTTCTGGCATTCCAGCCATCTTCAGCCCGGCTTGCTTGAATCCAGTGGCAAAGTGAGCAAGGGACTCACGTCTGAGCATACCCTGCCACACTTATGGCAGCCAAAAGCGGTACAAAAGGGGGTGGTGATGGACGAAACATCTGAATCAATCAAACACTCACACCCAGTCAAAAGATCTGGGTTTAATCCATCACAGTTCTTTAGCCCACTCTGCCACCCCAGTTCAGACATGGCTATATGCAAATCAGTCTGACCCTGTGCCTCATGGGAACAGTCCAGCCCGAACTGGCAGTTCTGGTTGACTGGGTGTGAGTGTTTGATTGATTCAGATGCTCCGTCCATCACCACCCCCTTTTGTACTGCCACCCGGGCAGCAAGCGCCAATGTGTCACCCTGTGACCCAAGACCAAAAACATGGCCAACATGGAAGGTAGCGGTAATCAGTGACCAGACATTCATCCATACTTTCACACATGAAAGATCATGCAGATGACACATCTGTGTAGATATTATTGTTTTTTGCACATTCAGTGGAGTGTTGCAGCTGTAGCAATATAGGGCGATGCAAAGCCCAAATTTCAGTTTTTGGCACATGGAGTGCGTCAATTAGGGCCAAGTTCGTGCTCGGGGGTTAAGCTCTGCCAACATATGTACTTAGCCAATCACTCCGTCAATCCCAAAGCACTTATAAATTCACTATACTCTCTCCTTGCAGTACTCTAATGATGCAGTCTATAGCTATTTACTTATACAAAGACCTAGACAAAGTTACATAACCAAAGTTTTCCCCACTGCCAGAGGTAATATGGTTGCGAGCACTGTGCACAGCAGAATGTAATGTGGTAGGGCCCAGGGGCCTCATGCATACATAATGAACACACAGACACAGATAGATAGTGGAACTGGCTACGGGCACGTGCGCTCGGCCCCTTTTTATTACCAGGGTCACATGTCCAGTGACGTCTGTGCTGGATGCGTGTGGGGTAAGTGTAAGCCAGCCCTCAGGGTATAACTGGTCCTGGCAACAGGTACAACAGTAATCATCTGTTCACACACAGAGATTCAATCATAAAGGGTTCATGCCTTGTGCTGCACTAAGTTAGGGGCACCAGATGCGAAATAATACACATAAGATTCTATCATTAAGGGTCCATGAGTTGTGGTGCACTGAGATAGAGGCATCAAAGTATTGCGCGTGTACGCAGATAGCGATGAAGCGTGGTCCTGGAGGGCTGCACTGGTAGCAATGCCTGTTGCCTACTGGACTGCATCATCTGCACTTACAACTTGATCTGAATTGTGAGCCCTGCAGTCCGCAATGTAGATGGAAGGCAGTAGTCAGCACAGACATCGAGGAATTCTTTTTTTCACTTCCTCTTGACAAAATCTGAGGACATGGAGTACAATTCTGTCTACAATTAATAAATCAAAACTGAATTCAAATTGTGAGCTCTGCTTACCGCAGTGTAGTTAGCAAAAGATGACATATGTATGGAATACATTGTTGAAATGTGTAGGTTTCGGTGATGTTATAGTTAGTTGCCTACTGGACTCTGAAAATAATGAATGAAGACTGAATTTGAATTGTGAGCCCTGCTGACCACAGTGTTCGCCAGAGGCAGGGATCAGTAAAGGCCCACATACATGTGGCGTTGACTTTATCTTCACACATTGGGAGCATTTGGTTTTCTTAACAGATTATTGTCTCTTACACAATTTGCATCGGTACTAATCTTGAATTGTGAGCCCTGCTGACCACAGTGTAGACTGGAGGCAGTGGTCAGGAAGGGCCCACAGACACGTGGCATTGACTTCAGCTGTATATAGTTAGTGGTAGGTGTGGTGCTCAGCATGTGCGCAGCAAGCGATGATGCGTGGTGGGGGGGGCCGCACTGGGAGCAATGTCTCTTGCCTACTAGACTGCGTCATCTACAATCTCGACTCCATCTAAATTCTGAGCCCTGCTGTCCACAGTGCAGATCGAAGGCAGTAGTCAGCACACACATCAAGGGATGCTTTATGTGACTTTTTCTTGAGAAAATCCAACAACATAGAGTACAGTTCAATAAATCTAAACTGAATTCAAATTGTGAGCTCTGCTGTCCACAGTGTAGACTGCCATTCAGTATTCATTTGGACTTGCAAGAATAATTTGGTTATTGTACTAAAGCTATAATTGATATCAAAGAAGTTCTTGAAGGATACTAAAAGGATAATATGTAGATTTTAGGGACGCTGTAGTCAGTTGCCTACTGGACTCTAATTAATGAATCAAGACTCAATTCAATTCAAACTTACTTTATTCGGTAACTGATAAAGTTGACCATAAAAGTTCATATACCTAAATCAATACAATTTAAAATACTAGTTCCTACAATCATTAAAAACCATATCAAAAACATTACAAAATAGATTTGCGATATTTAAAAACATGTTTTAAGAATGCAGTTACAGAAGCGATAATAAATTCATTATCTAGCGACCGCAAGAAAACGAAACTCCAGTTGACATTGTCTCAGACCTGATTGTTTTAAAATTGGAATGATCCACATTTTTCCAGGGGTAGGATAAAATTTACAAAAAAACATTATATGTAATGTCGATTGTATCGAGACATCGTCACAGGGACATTTACTTAAAATTCTTGACCAATCATTTGGCTCAGGAAAACTCAAGCTTCGATGTAAAATATTCAATCTAAACCGAATCAACAAAATCTCTCATAATCATTCGTTATCAGGGTAATGCACGTTTGTATAGCAGTAGTAGTATAGGACATAGAATATATTTGGACTGTGGACTTCTTTATTTTTATGGTGTTTCTAATTTCACCCAAGTATTGTATACAAATTGCTTTAAAATCTTTCCTAGATACAGTACACAATGTATGTATATCTTTATAGTACTCGGGCTGGCCTAATTTGGTGAAGAATGTTCTAACATATTCTAGCCATCTTATCCTCCTGACTCCTTCCAACGCCTGGGCATCTGTTAATACATGGCGATAAAAAGCCGTCTCTTCTGAGGTCCAAACGTTTTGCCATAGGAGGATGGGTTGGATCTTAATTAATTCCTCCATATAGAGCATACCCAGTTCTTGGTGACATATGTAGTTTGATGTACTATCTGGGACGCCCAGAAGTGACCTGAGAAACTTATTTTCGGCGGATTGCAATATGTTTACGCTTGCGTAGCCCCTTATTCCTGCTCCATAGGTGGCAATAGCCACACACTCTATAAAGCTGTAACATTTCAGGAGGGCAGCGTCTGCCTAGTTTTCTGCTGAAATTTTGCAGGGCCATCAGGGATTTGATAAATAAATGTCTTCTGGCCTTGATCGTCTGGGACCAAAGACCTGAATGGTCGAATAAAATGTCAAGATAGGAAAAGGTTGTAACGCTCGCTATTGCTTGGATTGTATAAAGAGGGTTTTTGTCTTCCTTTTTAGACCAGCTCCGCAATACATTGCATACGTTTTCGAACAGTTGATTGTAAGTCCTAAACCTGACATATAATTAACAAACATGTTGACAACGTTCTGCAATGCATTCGGAGTGCGGACCATGAGAATCACATCATCAGGATACATGAATGCGGGTATGGGCTGGGACGAAGCTGCTGGTAGATCCTTGCACTCCTTAACCAGAACAGTTTCTAGATTGTTTATATAAAGTGAGAAGAGAAACGGGGCTAAGATGCAAATGGCGCTGTTAAGTCCACAAAAGTTAAATATAAATTTTCACATTTGGCCTTTGTATACTTATCTATAAAAATGTGTAGGTTTAGGCCCTGTTCGATTGTACCCAAGTCTTTTCGGAAGCCGTATTGGAGATCGCTTAAGACTGACTTCTCTTCCACCCACAGCTGTAGCCTATCTAGGAGGACTTGCCCCACTATCTTAACTGTGGAGTCCAACAAAAAAATTGGGCAGTAATAGGTTGGGTTTTCCCTATTGTCTTTTTTAAATATGGGCACTATTATGGATTCATACCAGGTCCGTAGGAAGCCTCTTGAGCAGGAAGCGTTGAAGACCTGCATAAGTAGCAGGCCCCAGAATGCTACAATAAGTTAAAAAAGATCTACTGGGATCCCATCAGGCCCGCGGCCTTCCCCCCTTGACTTGAGTTAATGGCAGAGATTACCTCACTAAGAGTGAAATGTAAAGGTATGTCGCTAAAAATAGGAGGGTGGACGATTTCTACCTCAGTTACCGGATTGTCCTGATCTGTTTGGATCAAATTTCCATATAGGCTTGAATAATGAGTGATCAAATCCTGCTCAATTATTGCTGTCTCTATTAAAACATCTGCAATTCCAGCCAGGAAGGGGGCATTTACGGCCTTCCAAAAGGCTGATGAGTCACGGTTGATCAAGGCATCATGTAAGGCATGTCAAGCATTCTCTTTTTGGGGCAAGAAAGAAAGAGCAGACCCCATGCCTAGAGGTACGAATAGAACTAGGACGAAACATAGATAATTCACTAGATCTAAGTTGACAAGCCAGGACATATGGCTGCAGCTTGTTTTTCAGAAAGCATAGGCCATTCCCATACACAGTTTGAAAACTAAACAGAGAAGTTTGAAAAAGACATGCTTTTTTATAGGAAGCCATTGACGGGAATATAATACAGGTTCAGAAGAAGACCGAGGGGGGATGTGGCAGACAAAGTGTGCAGCCGTGTTCTGCTCAACCTGAACTTTAGAGAAAAGGCCTTCACTCATTGCAACCTTGAGGAAATTCCCATAGTGCAGCCGTCTCACTGTCCGTGCCTGGGCTCGTGTTTTCCTGGTCTGCAAAAGAACATAATGAAAGTCTTTTCTGAGCATGCCCAGCACAGCAAAACAGGTCACAGGGATTGAATTGACATGCTCTTTCATGGAAAGTTTGTCATCTAGAATACACCTAGGGGCAGATGTAACACCATTTTTTGCTGTCGCAAACAGGAATTTATTAACAAAAAGTGGTTCTGTTGGGTAGTAACACAAATTACTTTAAAAGCAGGCTGAAGCAGCTCAACACACAAACCAGCAAAACTCTCTGAAGGTAAGGTTTTTATATATTAAAAACACAAAGATAAACAATACACAGGAATTACTTCATTCCGTGTTAGTACTGGTAAATACTTCAAAATTGTGAATAGTGACTGTGGTGAACAAAGTGACTAATACATTACATATAGTGACACTTATATACTAAATATATAGGCTCGAGCCTTCCCCGGACAGCTCGTTTGGCGCTCTGACTCATTGCTGACCGCCCACGCTTAATCTCGAGTTGCAACTACCGAGGGTTGACCGACGGGCTTCCTTCTGGAATCACTTACCCTTTGACTTACCCCCTTCCCCCCAGTCTTGATAAAGACCCGCCGCGACCACCAATTGGGGCGCAACTAGGGTCGAAACGTCGACGCTCACACTTGGCCAAGATAGCTCCAGGAACTTGGACATTAACCATCTGTTTTCCTTGGAATAATAATCTTGTAATACTGGCCTTTTAACGAAAGAAAACACCTTCGTTTTTTCTCAAGTCCCCTGCCCCCCCCCCTCCCCTGTGGTTTTATTGTATATATTTAGTATATAAGTGTCACTATATGTAATGTATTAGTCACTTTGTTCACCACAGTCACTATTCACAATTTTGAAGTATTTACCAGTACTAACACGGAATGAAGTAATTCCTGTGTATTGTTTATCTTTGTGTTTTTAATATATAAAAACCTTACCTTCAGAGAGTTTTGCTGGTTTGTGTGTTGAGCTGCTTCAGCCTGCTTTTAAAGTAATTTGTATTACTACCCAACAGAACCACTTTTTGTTAATCACTCACACCCAGGTTCTGAGGGACACAGGGTTACCCCTTTTTGTAAAAACAAAGCAAACAGGAATTTGGCCCGTTTGCGACTGCAAAATTGGTCAGCCCCATGTACAAACCTTATTTTGCGAGTCACTAACCTATTCGCGACCTGGCACAATATGGTTTGTGACTCGCTATTAGGAAGGGGCGCCCTGCCTAATAGCAAGTCCATCACCTATGTATGATTATTTTGGGACAGCAATTGCGGTTGTAAAATATTCGCAGTTTACCACCCTTCTCAAAAGGGTGGTAAGGCACTTGCAAATGGGAAGGGGCCCCAAGGGGTGTTCAAATATCTTTTAAGAGTGGGAAGTGGTCCCAGTGACCACTTCCAGCCCTTAAAAAATTAAACTGAAAAGTGCATCCCGTTTTCCATTAAGGAAAACTGGCTGCATTTAAAAAAATGCTTTATTGAAAAAGCAGTCATAGACATGGTGGTCTGCTGACCCCAGCAGGCCACCTTCCTTGTGAGTACTGGCCATTCCCAATGAAGTTGCAAATTGCGCTTGGCTCATGAATATTGATGAGGCATGCAATTTGCAACCCCAATGGGAATCGCAAACAGTGTCTGAGTCACCTGTTGTACATTGCTAAGAGTGAGTCGCAAATTGCGAGTTGCAATTTGACACAATTTGCGACTCACTAAACGCAAGCATCGTACATCTGTCCCCTAGATTTTAAGCCATTCTATTGGGAGAAGGTGTCGTTCCTAATTCAGACAGCCATTAGTCGATGGACCAGGCTGCATCAGTCGTCCCAAAGGGTAGAATTTCCATTTTACTGGAATTAAGCTGAAGAAAATTGCTCAAAATCCAGGAAGTATTTGGACCCATAGTGATGACAAGTTGGGTGTCATTAGCATATGAAATGGCATCAACACCGCATGACCTGATAACCTTAGTCAGGGGAGCCACATATATATTAAAGAGGGTAGCACTTAATAGGTGCTACCCTCTTAAAATGGATCCCTGTAGAACCCCTTTATCCAGGACCATGGATCTGGAGTTAAAGAGGTCCACCTGTACTGTGTGGGTTTGCTCCAGCAGAAGGTTTTTCAGCCATCTCAGTACTATGCCACTGACACTGATCAACCCAAATCCCTGGATTGGGGAGAAATGCGTTGTTATCAAAGCTGCCTATAGATCCAGGAGAACCAGCATCGCAGAGTTCCCCCTATCTAAGACAGTGTTGTAATAAGGTAAACTTTTTTAAAGCAGCCTGTTTTCCTTAAAGTAAATGGTTCTTCATTAGAGAAAATGTTTACTTTTTAAGATTTGTTTTAAATTTGAAAGTGGCTCACCACCTCAACTCGAGAATCAATATGTTGTCATTCTTTACAACTGCATTTCAGTTGCAAAACAATGCTAATGGTCATACTGTTTTGTTATATGTCACTTGAAAATATCAAATCAATATTGGGTTGTAATCCCATTTTAGGAGTAAGTAAAACTTTACTGTCCCCTTGATCACAAATACTGAACTGGAGTGTGCAAACATAAAAATGATTTGTATATCTGGCCCCTAAATCATAAAACCGAAGGGAGACATGTGCTTCCTGTGTTGAGCTATGATATTCTGTGAGCCTTTCTAAGTAGTGGCATTAGGAATACTTGCTGTGGGAAAACCAGTACTAATGTGACAGGTCACAAAAAGTTATCTTCTTATATTAGCCAGACATTTTTTATTTACTTTTTAATTTATATTTTCTTAAAACACTTTTTTAATATCGACCTTCAGTCACATCTCCTCCTTTATATTGAATATTAACATATCATCAAGGTGACTGGAGTTAGAAGAGTTAAGAATAGTAAATCTATACTTCCCTATGTATGTTTACTGTGGCAATATGTTTGCAGTGATTCTGAAGTTGATGAAAGTGCAGGCCAATATTATTGTCTAAAATTTTCATAGACAGCTATTTTACAAAAATCCTCTTATAACGAAATACAATGTGTTAAAGATACAAATGGGGTCCTTCACGAAAGTAGGGAAGGAATATTAGAGGCATTTCAGGGCTTCTATAAGATGCTGTATAATGATTTTAACAATGAAATTGACAAGACTCTAAATCCCACAGATTATTTTCAAATCATTAACCAACTTTCTTTGTGCACAGATGATATAGATTTATTTGCTAGGTCAATAAGTTGGGAAGAGATTGAAAGGGCTATTAAGAGTCTTGCAGCTGGTAAAGCTATGGGGCCCGATCAGATTTCTCTTGAATTTTATCGGACATTTAGACTCTTGCTGAAACCAGAATTGCTTAAAATTTTTAATGTAGCATTTCAAGATAAAGCTCCCGATTCCTGGTCTACAGCCACTGTAGTCGTTTTTGTCAAAAAGAACAAGGATCCAAAAGAATTAGGCTCGTATCGTCCCATTTCCCTGATTACAGCTGACAGTAAGATTTATTCTAAAATTCTTGCAAATAGACTAAACGATGTTATGCCGGGTTTGGTTTCTAATATTCAACACGGGTTTATTAAGCACAGGGACACTACAGATCACGTTAAATGTGTTATTGCACTGTTGGATTGGGCTCAGGCAAAGGAATCCCCAGTTGGAGTTATTCTACTTGATGCTGAAAAAGCGTTCGATAGAGTCGACTGGGGGTTCCTTTGGTCTGTGCTAAAATGGAAGGGTTTTCCACCACAATTTATAAAAGCTATACAATCACTTTATTCTAACGCAAAGGGTGTAATAAGATTAGGCACGGATATCTCTAATCCATTTTCAATTACCAGGGGTACCAGGCAAGGGTGCCCTTGCTCTCCACTTTTATTTGCACTTTATCTAGAACCTTATTTGAATAGATTAATTACAGAACCTGGTATTCCACCTGTCCGTCTCCATGAGATAGACCACAAAGTCCTAGCTTACGCAGACGATGTGGCCATTGTAACCTCTGATTCTTCTTCTGCCTTACCTAAAATAATAAAAATTGCAAGCGAATTCGGAAAGTTTTCTGGATACAAATTAAATATCTCAAAAAACAAAATTGTACATTCTAAAACTGATACACCTACTGATATTCCACTAAATGATACTGCTACATACCTTGGTGTAACTATATCATCTAAAGTAGATGACATTGTTGGACTAAATCTGGATCCTTTACTTATATCCACTAACAGAACCTTAGAAAGGATAAATAATTTACATTTATCTTTATTTGGACGGACTAATGTCATCAAGATGTTGATTTTTCCAAAATTTCTTTATTTTTTTCGAACCATTCCTCTATTTTTCTCTATGTCTCTTTTTAATAAAATAGATAGGATGCTGTCCAGATTTCTATGGGGGTATCGCCGCTCAAGAAGATCTTTAAAATGGTGTACCTTACCGCAAGGGCGTGGTGGGTTGGGATTTCCGAATTTTAGAATGTACTACTGGGCTATAACTCTTAAAACAATTAAGGTTTTATTATTTCATGATCATGTTAACGAAACCTTTGCGTCACGGTCCATTTTTGAAATGCTTATGGGTGCTCATGTGCGCCAATGTTTACTGATATTTATGGAGCCGAGTTATTACAAAAAAACAAAATTTAAGGTTCTTCTCTCTGCTTTTTTGGTTTGGAGACAAATTAACAAAGCTTTACGGATAATCCCAAAATATAATTTTTATACACCCATCTGCTGCAATATTTCGTTATCTGGTATTTCTCAAGATATCCCCATGAATCGACTCCGTTTGGGACAGATACATTCAATTGGGCAACTGTATTAAAATGGGGCTCTAATGTCTTTTTCCGAACTTCAAGATATATTTGGCCTCTCCAGAAACGAATTTTTTAAATATTTACAAATTCGTAGTTTTCTGGAAAAAAAAAACCTCTTATACAGCGACGAAATGGAGACCAATGTTGTTATGGAGAGCGGTAGGAGGGATAGTCGCATTGGCACAATTTATCAACTAATGGTCAATAGGCTACATGATGATCTCGACCAACAAGCCCAGAAATGGGAAAGGAAACTGTGTATAGAAGGGATAGATCTGGCAAGGGCGTTTGAGATTAGCAATAAAACATTAATCAACAGCTCTCTTAAAAGTCAACATTATATGGCATCTTTAGATCTTTACTATACACCGGCAAAACTGGCCAAATGGAAAGCTACGAAAGGCATTAATTGTAGTCGATGTGGTACTGTAGCAGCAGACTCATGTCATATGTTCTTTAGCTGTTCTAAGCTAATTGTATATATAAATAGGATAGAAAAGTTTTTGACTAATTTGCTCAATACTAATATCAAGTTATGTCCATCTGTGATTATTTTTGGCTTATATGTTCCATCCGAGAGCTTATCTGCTGATCAAGAACACTTCATTTTTATTGGAATGTCCATTTACCGTTTTTGTATTACTTCAAGATGGTTAGATGCTGATCCACCATCATTCGAACAATGGTTGGGAAAGTTGTTAAATGTTTATAGAATGGATAAAGCAGTGTACAAATTGAAAGGACACAGAAAGAAGATATTTGCTAGGAAATTATGGTCTCCTATTGATAATTGGATTTAATTTAATAACGACCACATCTGTAAAAAATGATATGTTATGTTCTCTATGTCTCACCGGTTTATTTTCTCTTTTTGTTTTTTTTTCTTATTTGGTTTTGTTAATAATGCATCAACAACTATGCGAATGATTGTCATTGTTTAAAATGTTTTTTTCATCCTTGTATTTTGTATGCCTCTGCCACTGAAAATAAAAAAATATAAAAAAATAAAATAAAAAATAAAAAATAAATAAAAAAGACAGCTATTTTAAATATGGACAGTGTAGAATATCGAAAAGATACAGAAATGCTGTAGAGTTCAAATGAGCCTCAAAATACATTGCTGCTGTAGGTTATACTATGTGTATATCAAGCACAGCTGTACAGTAGGAGTAGTCACAGTAGCTATTTATTCAATCTTTTGTAACTTTTTAAATAAGTTACAGTGAGGAATTGTAACACCAGTGTTGGTGGAACAGGTGTTGCAGGTTGGATATAAGAGGTGATTGTTGGCTGGCTGAACCACAGGTCCTCGGTCGGAGTGTCGGCTCCAGCAGGAAGTTTGAGCTTCTCAACGTGGAAGGTGGGAAAGCTTAGAGTGGGCAAAGTTTGAAATCGCTTCCCAAGAAGGCATTGTTGTTGTCATTGTTGAGGTGCTGCTTGCCGTTTGTCCCAGTAAAGTCCTCTATGTGCAGAACTTTTCCAGAAGTCAGGATTGTTTCAGCGATGCAAACCAGCAAGTTGAGACTGATCAGAAATTCAACATTGTCGGCCTGGCAGCCGTCTGGTTGCAGCCTATGTTTTTTTTTTAAAGAAAAGTTCAGAAGAAGTATCTAAGTGCCCAGTATTGTCATTTGAAAGGTGAAAAGAGTGCACTTTAACACCACCCAAGGGCTCGGATCCCTCTGGACATCACTTGGAGGTTAGGACTCACTTTCCCAGAAGTCATCGGTAGGGTCCACGGAAAATCCAGTTGGAACTTGTCAGCTGGGCTCATCTGAGATAAAGGCTTCTTGCAACTTTCGTGTTATCGGAACTTAATAGGAGGGTGACTAACTAGTCCTTGGAATCAACTCTTCTGTCCTGGTTAAAAGTGAGAGCAGGTCCAGCCCTTGAGGTTTCGCTCCACAGGTTCAACAGTGGGTGCAGTCCTTCTTCTGACTTCCACAGGTCCAGAGGTGTTCTGAAGAGGGCACTGAGGATGCAACCATTATGCCCTTTGCTAGCTTATGGGTTCAGAAAAATTCTAGCCACTCCATAATCAATGGGGTAAACATTCTCAGAGGTGCTCCTATTCTCTTTTGAAACACTGTCTGTGTGCCTTACAGTAAACGTTCTCTCTGTGCACCTTTCTATCCAAACCAATATGGTGGAACCTTTCATCCCTTGAACAGAGCTCTAGGCACACCCAAGATATGTGCCTTAGGGAAATGAGAAACTCCCCCTGCAAGCTAGTTCTGGAATAGGCTTTCCCACCAATGATATTGGTGCAACTCTGCCTAGTTGGACGAAGTATTGGGCAGGCGTATGGGTGAGTTACTACTGCCTGCAACAGGGGATACCCCTTAAAGCTTGGAAGTGAGTTAATCAGTCACAACACTATCTTTGCTACAAACTGCAACTAATTGTGATCCACATTAGGATGTTTCTCTATCTACTATGATAACAACAAATGACCACTCCCCCTCACAAACGAACCAAAGTTCCAACATAAAACAAACAAACCTGGTTTTACATTTGAAAGTTACATCAAATCAATGTTAACAACTTACTAGACGTATTAATTACATGGTATGAAGATACATCTTTAGAGCCTAAAGGAATAGTTTGAATGATGAGGAGGGAGGTACACACTCTGTGATTGTTTTAGATGCAACATGATACTGGTTAATAAAGTCTTGATGCAAATTCTTTGAATTAGGAAGTACAAAAATTGAGCATGTTAAAATGTGTAATAGGGATGTTAGAGATGGATTGCGGTATATTTTCATGAAGGAAATATATATCATATAAAAAACGTTTGGAAAGGTCTTCAATTTGTTTTTTTTCAATTAATCTCTTTTACAGATGCCATCAACTGTGATAAGTGTCCAGAAGACCACTGGTCAAATGCAGAGAGAAATGAATGCATTAAAAAGATTTTGGAGTTTCTCTCCTTTGATGAGCCCCTTGGGGCGGGCCTAGCAGCCATTGCTATTCTTTTGTCTCTTCTCACTGCTGCGGTACTGACAATATTCATTAAACACAGAGAGACCCCAATAGTCCGAGCTAATAACCGCTCTCTCAGCTACATGCTCCTCTGCTCGCTCATGCTCTGCTTCCTGTGCTCCTTGATATTTATTGGACGACCAGTCAAGATGAGCTGCCTTTTTCGACAAATGTTCTTTGGAGTGATATTTTCCTTTTGTGTAGGGTGCATCCTTGCTAAAACACTCCTTGTTGTGATTGCCTTTAAAGCCACAATGCCAGACAGTAAATTCAGGGGATGGCTTGGGTTCCAAGTGCCTACTTTTATTGTCCTAGTGAGCTCTGTTCTTCAGGTTATTATTTGTGTAACATGGTTATGCTTGTACCCTCCTTTCGTGGAAATGAACATGAAATCCAGCATCGGAAAGATTATCCTCGAATGTAATGAGAACTCACAGGCTGCCTTCTACAGCATGTTGGGCTTCCTGGGTGTATTAGCCTGTCTGAGCTTCCTAGTTGCATTTCAAGCAAGAAAGTTGCCTGACACCTTTAATGAGACAAAATTGATCACCTTCAGCATGATGGTCTTCCTCAGTGTCTGGACATCCTTTATCCCAGCATACCTGAGCACTAAGGGGAAGTTTATGGTCTCAGTAGAGATATTTGCCATACTAGCCTCAAGCTCTGGATTACTCTTCTGTATATTTTTTCCAAAGTGCTATATTATTATCCTGAAGCCTGAAATGAACACAAGAAAGCATCTACAAGGCAAAGCATGAACCATCTGGAACTAAACAAATGTATGAAAATGTTCACATCCACATATGGCTGTAACAATAATTTACATGGACACTGAATTTCAAAAATCTTATTATTTGAAGTCCCCAATTTTTCTGGCTTGGAGAAAGGCCAAAGAGGAGGCTGCTGTCTGCAGATGTAACTTTGTTTCGGACACTTCATATTCTAACGCTAGAACATATGAAAGTGCGATAAGAAATTGTGAAGGGAAGCATGTAGTGACAATAGAATGATGTAGTGTTTATGATTTTTTGGTTCTGTCAGGGGTGCCATGCTTAGTTGATAAATTTTCCCTCGAGAAGTTGTGCACTAATTTAACCCATTTAGACTGTGTCCAATTGTTTGCCCCCTGCTCTGAGCCGCCACAACTGAATATGCTATGTAAGTAAGATACACAGGAAGCAGGTTGAAGTCAATACTGACTCGGTGCATAGTGTAAAAACAATTTTATATCCAGCCTCCTGATTCTCATGGCTTTCAGTCCCTTTATTCTCTCATGCTGTACCCATTTTCTGTCTACAATACTCTCTACTCTTCTACCCTTTCTATTCTTTCCTATTCTCTCTTTACTTCTCACTGTACTTTCCTTCTTTCATTACTCTTTCTCTCTTTTTTAAATTCATTTAGATTTTCTACTCTCTCATTTGAGAATCTCGGTGGCCTCTTCGCAAACGTAAATTGCCACATGTATATATACTCAAATGTAAATTTATGCTTGCGCCTAGTAGTAACTTTACACTTTTTTGCCATTCAATATTTCTCACTGTTAATTTACTACTGAATGCAAACTAACATGTCTCCGCCCTGTGAGTAATATTTTAGTGTTTTAGCGTTTTAGTTCAATTTTAATATTAATTATTTTATGTTAATTTACAATTTTCTTTTCTTTTATGTAACTACTTTTAAATGAACTCTCTCTCTCTATTATATTATAAGAGATCAAGGGCAAGGGTTGCCGGAAACTCGTCGTTCTGAGGAGCTAAAAAAATAAAGATCCTAATGCTAAAGATTCCGGTGGTTTGTGGATTTTCTGTTCACCCTTCATGGATGTGGAGGTGGGGAGAAACCAAGTTTGGTTGAATATATATCGATACCTCCACTCCTCTCTGCAGTGCCCATCCGGAACCCCGCCAAAGGATGAACAACAGACTCCAAGTATCATGGAAATGCAGGTCTTTATTTTCCAAATTAGTCAGACGCATTTCGAATACCTTTGTATTCTTTCTCAATATATATATATATAGAACCTACTGATGGTCGTCAGTAGGTAGTTATAGTTAGGACCTAGTTTCCATAGGAAATCCGCAACATTCTATTGGGAATAACTTTGGCACCGGTTATTGAATCTTCGCGAATTTCTCAAAGAAGATGGCCCGCTCCGCTCCTGCCCTTTAAGTCTTGGTAAGATTCGTCAAACGGGGGCTGAGAAAAAAGGGGGGTCCCAAAACGTGTTTTCCCAATGTTAATTTCCATTGGACGATTAAACACGGCTACAGCCCGAACCGCTGAATGGAATTACACCAAATTTGGCAAAATGGTAGAGTTTGATTCGCAGATCGCCCTTTTGTTTAAATGGTGTAAATTCCTCCAGTAGTTGTTGAGAAAATCGAATTTGAAGAAATGTATATATCTATAAGCGCGCACCTCTCCGTGCACGAGCTACATGCTGCCACTGTCTGTCAACACTCCAAAATAGAAATTGTTGGCGGCCATCTTGTGCCTTGGTAGACTGGGGCACAGGAAAGCAGAAAAACAAATGTGTAGAACTCAAAAAGGGGGCAGGGTAGAAGCACCCTGACCCCTAGGCCTGCTCAGGGGGTCCCACAAGGACCCCCAAGGCCCCAAAAAAATATTAATTTTTTTGGGAAAATCGCGGGGTATGCGCACTGTGCACGTACCTCCCTTAGGTACGCATACGGTGCTCGCACCCCGCAATTTTATAGAATTTTTTTTGCGGGGGCCTTGGGGGTCCGTGCGGGACCCCCTAAGCAGGCCAAGGGGGTCAGGGTGCTTCTACCCTGCCCCCTTTGCGTGTTTTCCACCTTTGTTTCACTGCTTTCTTGTGTCTTGGTTCTACCGAGGCACAAGATGGCTGCCAACACTTCCTGGTTGGGAGTGTTGACAGACAGTGGCAGCCAATCAGCCGTCCTTCCCGAGAAAGCAGCATGCTCATTGGCTGTCAACACTTCTAACCAGGAAGTGTTGGCATCCATCTTGTGCTAGGTAGACCGAGGCACAAGAAAGCAGAAAAACAAACATGTAGAACAAAAAAAGGGGGCAGGGTAGACACACCAAGACCCCCTAGGCCCGCCCAGGTGGTCCCACAAGGACAAAAAAGGCTCAATTTTTGTGGGGTTTCTATTTTTGATCGTGTGTATCAAAGGTTATATTACGGTGAGAGGAGGTCTGCCACAAGGATGATGTCATCAGGGATGTCATTTGAGATGTCATAAGTGATATCATGAGTGATGTCACTGACCATGTCATGAGTGATGTAATATGTGACGTCATCAGCAGTGCGCGAGTTATAGTTAGCTGAACTAACTATAACAGGGGAATTTCATCGGTTTTGTATGAGTAAAATGACCAGCTAACTATAACTGGTGTGAAACCTATGGTTTTTTCAGTGAATATCAAAGGTTTTTAAAATGCTAATTCCTAACTATAACGTGTGTGAAACCTATGTTTTTTTCAGTGAATATATATATATATATATATATATATATATATATATATATATATATATATATATATATATATATATATATATATATATATATATATATCGCAAAGAAAGCACTCCTTCCACTTCCACTGGAACAGCGGCGAAGAAAGAGAAACGAACCACTTCTTTCTTAGGCAAGATGTTTATTTACAGCCTAGCAGCAGTCAAACAGATATATATATACACATGTTTATATTTCCAATGAAAAGAAAACAAAGGTTAGAAAGGCGTTAAAGTTAGGAAAGAGAATAAAAGAAAAGTAGAAATGTATGAAAAATCCTCATGGGGCTAGAATTGCCTGTGTTTGAGGCCAGGGGATCCCCCCCAGAAACATTACAAGATCTGGGAACGGTGGGCAGATTACAGGGGGTTGACCTTGGAGCCCCCAGTTGATTTAGATGATGTACAGCCTGCCAATGGTGACCTCGGGGCCTTGGAGGGTATTTGATGCCTACTGTGCTTTAACTGTATACTGCGGCGGAAAGTGAACACGTGCACTGGGTTAGGGTGGGATAAGGGGTGGGTAGCGGGGGGTTTTGTCTCTTGGGGTAGTTAGCAGGGTACGGGGGTGTGGGAGGGGGGTGATTTAAGTGTTTAGGCTATATATACATCCTGCTACATGTTTGCCATTGACCGTGTCCTCCTGATTGTGGAGAACTGTACATATGCTATGCCTAAACCTTTAATAAAAAGCAGTTGTAAAAAAAAAGGAATGTATGAAAAAAACAAAGGTTACAGAGACACTAAAGTTAGGTTCAGATTTTACATAAACAAAATCATAGGAATTCAGCAGTTATAGTTGTACATATCTCAAGAAACTATAACTCATACCCTAAGGTAACTATAACTCGCGCCCCCACCATGCAGTTTTCTCATCAATAATTTTATTGCAAATGTTGCAGTGATATTATCAATGATGTTGTAGAAGATGTCATGACTGACATGTAGGGTAATATGTGGTGCATGGAGAGAGTGCCCCTCCCCCTCCTAAGCTAAGGTCGGACTCGTGGCTGGATTCAGCCGGTGGAGGGGGACCGGGTGGCCCCCCTCCTCTTTCTATTATCAGCCAGACCCCTTGGAATGTGGTCCCCTGCTTTGGCATAGGGAGGGGGTCACACATGCCCCTCCCCCAAAATCTAAATCCCGGAGGATGGCCCACCCCGAGGCATAAAATAATAATTGCAGGAAACTGCACTTGTTTTGCAAAACAAAAAATACTTCATCTATGGAAACAAGGTCCTAAGTATAACTACCTACTTTGAAATAAATTTGAACTGAATTATTTTGTTTAACATTATTTTCTAGGCGGTGTTCTTTTAAGACCTTGACTCTATACTTTTCCATGAGAACGTATTGCAGTAACTTGACTTGTGTGGCGTTTGTTTGGCTGAATTTATTCCCAGGCTTGCCTGGGATACATTTTTCAGTGTTTTGAATCTCTGTGGATGCAGTACCTTTAGAAGTGCCATTGTGAATATCAGTGGACTTACTATTTGTATGTGGGTGTTTGTCAGATACAAGGTATTAAATTGGTTTTTCAAAAAACGAGACGCCATGTTAAAGAGATACTCTCTTTCTCTCTTTAGCCTTAAAACTCCATTCAGTGATGCTATTACTGGTCTGGGGGTAAAAATGGGGCCAGAAATTATACAAAATTGGGTCAGACTGGGGTTCACTTCACTATTGACTTTTGTGGAAAATGATGCTTGGTTAACTCCTAACGAGATGTTCTCTCTTATAGGGGGAAACTTTCTTCTTAGGGGTTCATATAATCTTTTATATAAAGTTTTGGTTCAAAATGACCTAGTTCAGATTAGTCGAGCCTCAGATTTATCCAATGATATCTTTTGGTCTTCATTATTTATAAAACCAGGAAAATGGAGAAGAAAACTAGCACAGAGTAGAGAGGAGGAGTTAAGTACTAAAGCAACTAAAAATGGCAGAAACATGAAAGTCTCAACTTAACAGTGAATACGTTGAAAACGTTAAATAAGTTTAATTTCTCTGTATTGAGAGGCGCCAACTGGAGGCGAATGTTGTTTTTTAGTAAATGGCTGTTATATTACACTCCTGCAGTTCTTGCTAAAATGTTCTGTAATACATCTTCTATCTGTTTTAGGTGTTCTCGACCAGATTTGGCTAATTGGTCTCATATAGTAGCTTTATGCCCCAGAATAGATGCCTTCTGGGCGGGCATCTTTTCTTTGCTTTCACTTCATATGCACTGTACGATTATTAATTATGAAAGACTGATCATATTTGGTATTGATCCAGAGCTTAATCTGGTCGAGTCACAGGCAAAACTGATATATATTATAATAGCGGTTGACAGATCACTGATTCTCAAGTATTGGAAAACAGATGTGGTACCATCTTTGGATGAATGGTATGGGAAAATGAAGAGAGTAAGGAAAAGCGAATATATATATGCACAAAGGATTGGGGGACTGCGTAAATTTGAAAAAATATGGGGGACATTTTTTGAATAAATTTCTATGTTTGTTTCTGGATACGAAATTTCTTTTTTTAGGTCTTATCCCTTTGTGCAGAGAGAATGTAATATTTTATTGTTTGTTCTTCAGCAGATCATTGTGTTTTTTTCTTCGATTTTGTGTTTTTTTGAAATTTATGTTACAAATGAATTGTCAAGTCCTGAATAAAAACATAAGTATGTGGGTGTTTGTATATGCATGTCTCTCCCTAAGACCCTACTTACTAATCCCTACATCACTTCTTATGCTTCCCTACCCCCATCCCATTTAGTAATAGGTAGTCCCCATTTTCCAACCTCTCAGACAGATTTCTCCCAGCTTTACTACTGAAATTTAGATCTATGTGTAAAGAGACTTGTGCAACTGGAGCTGAGAATGCTACATAGAAAAATTAGGAGCTGTGGAGGCTGACAGAGCGCAGGCTCACCTGCTCGTCTTACCATACTCACCTGGACCCATAAAACATACACACTTTGAAACAGGTAAACCTACGCTTTAATCAGATATATAACATTTTAGGATCTATACCTTTGACTTAGCTGTCCTAGTCAGCGGTACCTAGAGTTCTAAGGGATCAAGGGAGTTAGCAAGAAAATAGATAGTAAATAACATTTCCTGTATAAAATAACCACAAACGCGGGAAAGGTTTAAACACTTTATCTATGTAAATTCTTAAATGTCGGAGTCCATACCAAATCAATTAAAGCTCGTTCAATTAGAAAGAATATGATCAAAGCGAGATAAGGTTAAAATATTGCGAGAATTTCACTAAGCATTGAAACATAGGAAGGGTAAGAAAAAGGTAAACAGTACAATGACGAACCCACACTGATTTAATAATTACCTAGAATGGTGTGAAGACCAACCCTGGCCACGGGCTGGGATAAAGGACAGAAAACCCGATAGTTCAGGTGCCAGCAGAATAGAACAGTAAGTCAGTACAAAGAATGAGTGGTGCGAGTTACAGATCAATTAGTTTACAGGTTATTCTGTATTACTCCATACAGATAAACACCACCTATACATTTCACTAAATATAGCTGAACAAATTGAAGAGATGAAATATGCAATAATCAAGTTCAAATTGCATTTATTCTTGCAATCGTTTACTTCTGTAAATTTTTCAACATGGAATGTCTCATAAATCAACAACATTAGTTCAATGTAATTGTGAAGTCATTACATTAAAAGTGCTCTCAGTGAGAAAGGGGAGGGAAGTGCAGAAGTTGTGAGGGACTGGGTAAAGGTGGTGTGACATTTAGAACATCACATTAAAATCGAATACGCCTTTACAATCAAGGTAGTATAAATGTTCCCAAATCACATCACACATAGGTTAGGTATGTTCATTTCTTTAAGTCCTATGGTGTGTTAGGTTGGCGTAGTCTACGTTTCGACCCCCATGTACGCTTAAGGGTTATTCTTGCCTCATGTTGGGGTCTTCGTCAGGACAATGGAAAGAGAGCCTATAAGACAATGTGAAGGCTAGCATCAGTTATCTGTGTGGTGAACTGTCTTAATTTGAAAAAGTGGATGCAGGAAGTACCTACATCAAATTAACAGTCAACGTCTGTGCCGTCGTTTCTTGGGCCTGGACGTGCTCCTTAGAATTCTAAAATACACAAAATAAAATGAAGGAAAGGGTCTCAAAGGACTGTTGTTGGCTGTGAAGCCATATAACATTGGGTTAAATTGAGGGGAGACTTACTTGGACAGTGCTCCTCAAGGGTGAATAAAGGTTAACTTGTCACATATGGTTTCCGTGGACACTCTTTGAGTTCAGTAGACACTGAGCACCGTTCTAGAGAATTAACAAAGTAGGCCGGTTGGTCATAGCAGACTGTGTAAGATAGAACAGATAGTCTTTCAAAGCTTAAAAAACCTGCAGTGGGAAAACACTTTAAACACGCTTTGACATGCTGCTTGGTGAATATTAGGCTACTAATACGTGATGATCATATGTATCGTAATCATTAGCCAAGGGAAATGTCCATAGGCTCGCAGCGTAGCGGACTGAACCGGTTGGACTGGGCTTTGCCAATGGGATGCACATTAGTTAACATAACTGAAAAAAGATCGGGGTGCCGTGAAGGCCGTATTGTTAAAGTAGTTTAGAGTTGAAAGTTGAAAATTAAACTACTGGCCCGTAACATAGTCAAATGCTGGGGGAAAGCCTACACGGGATAGTGGAATCGCGTGTGACTTCATACCTTGTCGGCGTGAAGCAGCAGCCGTCAGCACACGTAGCTCCCTCGATGCATCTGGGGATGCTCGCGGTGCCGCCGCTGGATGCTAAGTGCAAAGGGGCTCGGCCAGTCCGGGCCAATCACCGGCACGTTGCATGGTACGCCCTGTCAGCGTGAGACGCGTAGATGGGGGAGCATCTAGAAAGATGCCTATTACTGCTAAGGGATCTACGTACTTCAAACGGGTTCAGTCAAATTGAATGAAGTGATAATATTTCATGTAGGACATTGTTAGTCTAAGACCGAGTCTCGCTCAAACTCAATAGTTCGTACAAATTCACAGTATTATCGTGGAAACCTATATTATATTCTGAATAGGTGATGTCCTTCGGACTTGGCCCCTGAGAGTGTCATATTGCCATTACTTGTGTAAATGACCAAACATGCAGATTAAAAAGTGGGATCGTATAAACATGTGTGACATTGTTTATCTGCACCCGAGTCTCGCTCGAAGTCAATATCTTTTAACTAATCACAATAGTGGAAGATATTCATAATGGCAACCTTTAGTGTGGTGAAGTCCTCTTGAGTGACCCTGGACATTTTCATGTTAATCATTAACTGTCTAAATGAATAAACAAACTTAGAATAAACTTAGCAGTGAGCCAGGACATTTATACCTTACTGATACGAACAGACAACAGTATTACGCATATATAGCAACATATCATACAGTTCGGAAGATGTGGTTAATGCACTTGAATACCACAGGGAGCCTGCACAATGTTATTGCTAACATAAGTCATGGTTAATGCAGTTGAATATGACAGGAAGCCTGCACAATGTTATTGCTAACATACATCATGTCTGTGGATGGGGTGAAATTTGGAAGGTAACCTCCTTAACCTGGCTTTGTAAACTCCATATTCCTCTGGGGTTCTACACCAATCGGGGTGCAAAAGATTGAGCAATTCATTTTACACAATAAGTTCCTACCTAATAGGTTCACTGGACTGGAGTCGCACACTACAAATGTATGCATTTCTTTAAAATTCCCTATTCTAACTTCCATTGGTTCTGTAACTGGGGTACTAATTTGTTTATTAGAAATGCCCACTACTTGGATCACTTCTCCCAAGAGGGGTAGGTTTGGAACGTCTGCTGTACTCACAGTAGAACGGGTAGCGCCAGTATCCAACAAAAAGGTAACGTCATTTCCCTCAAACTTTCCTTCAATGTATGGACCTGACTGATCTACCGGCAAGGATGCGCCAAGTACGCACTCCTCATCCTCCCGTCTCAGGCACCGTCAGTAACTATCTTCCTCGACAAATGCGTCACTCAAAAGAAATTGTGATGTCACTGCATCTTTGCTTCCAATTCCCTCCCAATTTGAGGTATCCACACGGTATTTTACTTGGCTCCTAGAATCTGGCATAGGTGCAAGTGGTAACTGGTTCTGTAGTACCTGTTGCTGCTGCTTCCTTGACACCTCATTCTGCGTCTGTATATTTAAATTGTCAGTTTGGACATTATTACTTAATACAGCTGTGCATTCGTTTTTCCAATGCCCCATTTGTCCGCACCCATCGCAGAGAATTTTTTCCTAGCCTTTTTTCAGTTCTTTCTTCCCCTTGGTTTACCCCCATTTCCTTCTCCTTGGTTCTGATTATTTTTTAATTGATTCAAATGGGTTTCTTGTTGCTCTGCTAACTTTTCTTGTGCCCATATTACCTTTTATTCTAAATTCTTTTGTTTACTGTCAATTTCATCTCCACAATATTTTGCTTACTTGAGTATTTCATCCACAGGCTTGGCCTGTCAGCAAATTTTATGATCTTTAATCATTTGTGAAATTTCTGGCTTAAACCCTGACACGAACCGATAAATAAAATGCATCATGTCGTTTGTATCAATGCTTTCTAATCCACTGTACTGTTTCAATACCTGCAAAAGGAGCTCATAGTACGCATGTACTGATTCATCTTTATTTTGGATAGTTCTATCTATTCTTGTGCAATCGGTTTCTTTTGGGTTACCTTTCCTTTCAAGTATTTTATTACTTGATTATATTTCTTCATAACCTCAACTGATGGGGCTCCTGTATTTGGGTCTATAGGGTACTCATCATTAGGCCAATCAACTGCAATTTTACATTCTGTCCATAGATCTACAGGAACTACAATATCAAACAACCCATCTAAATCTTTCAATAATACTTTTGAGAAACTCTCTTTGCATCCAAAGTTGGCCAAAGTCATGCACAACTCCGTAACCATACTGACTGTCAGTGTATATGGTTACTCTCAAATGTTTCCCAAATTACAAGCTCTTGCCAATGCAATTAATTTGGCTACTTTTTCAGACTTGACTCCAGGTAAATAGGATGGTCCAGCTGGACCCCACAAAGTACACACAGCATAATCAGCACTCAGTCCTCCTTCCTCGTGTCTCATGCATGAACCATCTACAAAAAGCTCATATTCTGATTCTAGCAATGGCTCTGCTCTTAAGTCTGGGCGTGGTTTAGTACTGTATTCTGTGAGGTCGTTGCAGTCATGCTCAACTTCTTCCTTTACTGCTTCAAAATGTGAATCAGGTAACAAGTAGCTGGATTTAGGATAGTGCATCTGGCAATGGTCACATTCCGTGCTCCTAAAAGGATTCGCTTATATTTAGTCAGCCGACTAGGAGTCAGACATTGAGTTTTAGTTCTTTTCAACAAAATCACAACTGCATGTGCAACATACACAGTTACTGGATGTCCCATAATAATGGATTCACTTTGCTCAAGACTCGTGCAAGTTGCAGCTACTGCTTTCAGACATCCTGGCAAAGCGGATGCCACTGGATCCAGTGTGGATGAAAAGTATGCCACAGGACGTCGCATTAAACCTTGTGTTTGGGTCAGAACTGAAAGTGCACAATTGTCTTGTGCATCACAGAACAGTGCAAATTCTTCAGAGTAATCAGTCATCCCTAATGCTGGTGCTGAACACAGACATTCTCGCAATTTCAAGAAAGCAGTCATGCTTTCGTCATCCCATTCTACTTGATCTTTTGCTCTCTTTGTTGTCATCTGTATCAGGTGTTTAGCCAGGACTGCAAATCCCACAATCCACTGCCTGAAATAACCTACAACTCCAAGAAACATTCTGATTACTTTCTGTGTTTGAGGTAGATTCATGTTTTTAATTATTCTGATTCTTTCTGAGGTAACCCTTCTGACACCTCTCTCTATCTGGTGCCCCAGATATTTCTCTGAAGTGGTACAGTATTGCAACTTTTCAGGTGTCACTTTATGTCCTCCTTCAGCCAAATGATTCAGTAATGCAATGGTATCAACAACACAGTCATTTCAGGTCTTAGACGCCACCAATAGGTCATCTATATACTGCACCAGGACAGATTGACCGGGCAGCACCAAAGATTCAAGACACTTTTTCAAAATCTGATTAAAAATCGATGGACTCTTTGTGTACCCCTGAGGGACACAATTCGAAATGTAGACATGGTTGTCGAATTTGAACAAGAAAAGATATTTGTTATCTGGATGTAATGGTATGGAGAAAAATGCATGGCACAAATCAATTACCGTGAACCATGCGGCTTTCCACAGTATCTGATATAAAATCACTGCAGGAATTGGCACAACTGGACAACATGGGACGACAATTTTATTAATTTTGCGGAGGACTTTTACGACCCTGTACTTTCTGCTCGGTTTCTTTATACCAATTATAGGTGAACTACATGGACTGCTCATTATTTCTTTTAAAATGCCTTGCTCGACCAAACGTTTTATTTCTGCTGCAACACCTGCTTTCATTTCTGGACTCATTTTGTACTGCCAAATATTTGGGTAAACTGCACCTTCTCTTACTGTCACTTTTATTGGATCGACATTTGCCATTAATCCTACATCTTTATCAGTGAAATCCCACACTTCAGGATTTACTGTGTGCTGTAATTCTTTTGGAAAATCTTCTACAGTTATCTTTTTATTTTTAGTTTCTTGTTTGGCTAACATTAATTAGTAAACTCCATCTTCCTCTGGGGTTCTACACCATTCGGGGTGCAAAAGATTGAGCAATTCATTTTACACAATAAGTTCCTACCTAATAGGTTCACTGGACTGGAGTCGGACACTACAAATGTTTGCATTTCTTTAAAGTTCCCTATTCTAACTTCCATTGGTTCTGTAACTGGGGTACTATTTTGTTTATTAGAAATGCCCACTACTTGGATCACTTCTCCCGAGAGGGGTAGGTTTGGAACATCTGCTGTACTCAAAGTAGAACGGGTAGCGCCAGTATCCAACAAAAAGGTACATTCATTTCCCTCAACCTTTCCTTCAATGTATGGACCTGACTGATCTACCGGCAAGGATGCGCCAAGTACGCACTCCTCGTCCTCCCGTCTCAGGCACCATCAGTAACTATCTTCCTCGACAAATGTGTCACTCAAAAGAAATTTTGATATCACTGCATCTTTGCTTCCAATTCCCCCCCAATTTGAGGTATCCACGTGGTATTTTACTTGGCTCCTAGAATCTGGCATAGATGCAAGTGGTAACTGGTTCTGTATTACCTGTTGCTGCTGCTTCCTTGACACCTCATTCTGCGACGGTGGATTTAAATTGTCATTTTGGACATTATTAATTAATACAGCCGTGCATTCGTTTCTCCAATGCCCCATTTTCCGCAACCATGGCAGATAATTTTTCCTAGCCTTTTCTCAGTTCATTCTTCCCCTTGGTTTACCCCCATTTCCTTCTCCTTGGTTCTGATTATTTTTCAATTGATTCAACTGGGTTTCTTGTTGCTATTCTAACTTTTCTCGTGCCCATATTACCTTTTATTCTAAATTCTTTTGTTTACTGTCAATTTCATCTCCACAATATTTTGCTTACTTGAGTATTTCATCCACAGGCTTGGCCTGCCAGCAGATTTGATGATCTTTAATCATTTGTGAAATTTCTGGCTTAAACCCTGACACGAACCGATAAATAAAATGCATCATGTTGTTTGTATCAATGCTTTCTAATCCACTGTACTGTTTCAATACCTGCAAAAGGAGCTCATAGTACGCATGTACTGATTCATCTTTATTTTGGATAGTTCTATCTATTCTTGTCCAATCGGTTTCTTTTGGGGGTACCTTTCCTTTCAAGTATATTATTACTTGATTATATTTCTTCATAACCTCAACTGATGGGGCTCCTGCATTTGGGTCTCTAGGGTACTCATCATTAGGCCAATCAACTGCAATTTTACATTCTGTCCATAGATCTACAGGAACTACAATATTAAACAACCCATCTAAATCTTTCAATAATTCCTTTGAGACCTTTACAAATCTTTCGACTTGTCTGTACCACTCTACAGGTTTCTCTCTGTTTTTTGGGAAAACATTTGTAAATGAAAAAATATCCTGTCAAGACCATGGGACATGTACATACCCTCCTTCTGGCACTTCTCTCATTAGGCACACCCTTTCTACTCTTTCTGGTTCTTTTAATAAATATTCAGATGCAGTGCTTTTTGCTTGGGCTTCCTCCTTTTTCTTTGTCCATCTAGCTTTCCACCTGTCTAAATCACCCCATTTTTGACACAATAACAATAGCTCCTTAATTTAAACTTTTCGCCCTGACACATTCATATTTTCTAAATCTTTGTCAGAAAATTCAGCTCGGTAAGGTTTCTGTAACACTTTAGATTTACCAATATCAATTCCCATGTCGGACGCCAAACTCATTAGCTTTTCATGAAATGTTTTAGTATTTTGAGTGATGCTTCTGCATATAAACAACAATTCATCTTCACTGAATGTATTGAACCTTTCCAATCCCACGTTTCCAGCAAACATTTCTTCTATTTCGACTCTTCATTTAAATATGTCAATATTTTTGGCTGTGATTTTGGCTTCGCTATTTCTCGAGACCGCCTCTCTATTTCTTCTGGGGATACTATAGTAGCATTTCTCGTACCTGAGGATGTTTCCATCCTTACCTCTCTAGAGCTAGCAGGAGTGTTTTTCCTGACTGAATCACCCACTGGTTCCCTTATAGGTAAATCCATCAGGGAAATCACTGATTCACATTCACTTGCTTGGTCATCAACTATCAAAGGTTCCTTTCTAGTTTGCACTACAGGTGTATTCAGAACAGGAGTTTTAGGGTAATACGGTTTCTTCCCATATAATGGGACAACAGGACCTATGGTTACCGAAATAGTAAAAGCTTCAGGACTAGTATTCAACTGGGAGATTTTCTGAATTAATTAACTTATCTGTTTATTTATTGCTTCTCGCTCCCTTTCCTGTAATACTTTTTCTAATGAGGTTTCATGTACAACTTGCTGAACCAAAGGTGATTTAAGAACAGTGCACTTGGGTTAACTCTGACGGGTTCCTCATGGTAAGGTGGCAGATTTTCATTAATAAATCCTCCAAGTAATCATCATCTGAATCACCACTAGTCATCAAATCTTTCAATTTCTCTGTACATTTACTTCCTGATGGGTCTTCTACTGTCAGTATAGGATATAATCCTTCTACTAACATAGACTGTCTCCAATTCTTCATTTGCTTTTCTCTTGTCTCTTTAGGGAAACTGGGATAAAACTTACTCCAATGGTTGTTTCTAGGTGTGTCTTGCTCAAAAGCCTCAGTTTTCAACTCTTCTAATGCTTAGTACTGGGTTAATCTAGGTCTGGGATCTAATTCATTCATGCGTGTTCTGAAATTGTACAAAATTCTACCATTAAAAGTACCATTTTCAGGAAATGCTAAAACACCATCATCTTTAGTGCACTCCATCCAGTTTTCCAACCAAACACAAGTGTGGTAGCCCCTTTCTATCATCATGTACGATGCGGGCTTATTAGGTGGTGGAATAATAATCCCTTCTCTGGTTTTATTTGTTTTATCTTTCTTGAAAAAACTCTTCACTCTCTTTAAAAATGAAATTTTTCTCTCTCCTCCGTACATGATATGAGGTCTTCCTTTTATGAATTGTTCTTTTCTTTGTCCATCTAGCTTTCCACCTGTCTAAATCACCCCATTTTTGACACAATAACAATAGCTCCTTAATTTAAACTTTTCGCCCTGACACATTCATATTTTCTAAATCTTTGTCAGAAAATTCAGCTCGGTAAGGTTTCTGTAACACTTTAGATTTACCAATATCAATTCCCATGTCGGACGCCAAACTCATTAGCTTTTCATGAAATGTTTTAGTATTTTGAGTGATGCTTCTGCATATAAACAACAATTCATCTTCACTGAATGTATTGAACCTTTCCAATCCCACGTTTCCAGCAAACATTTCTTCTATTTCGACTCTTCATTTAAATATGTCAATATTTTTGGCTGTGATTTTGGCTTCGCTATTTCTCGAGACCGCCTCTCTATTTCTTCTGGGGATACTATAGTAGCATTTCTCGTACCTGAGGATGTTTCCATCCTTACCTCTCTAGAGCTAGCAGGAGTGTTTTTCCTGACTGAATCACCCACTGGTTCCCTTATAGGTAAATCCATCAGGGAAATCACTGATTCACATTCACTTGCTTGGTCATCAACTATCAAAGGTTCCTTTCTAGTTTGCACTACAGGTGTATTCAGAACAGGAGTTTTAGGGTAATACGGTTTCTTCCCATATAATGGGACAACAGGACCTATGGTTACCGAAATAGTAAAAGCTTCAGGACTAGTATTCAACTGGGAGATTTTCTGAATTAATTAACTTATCTGTTTATTTATTGCTTCTCGCTCCCTTTCCTGTAATACTTTTTCTAATGAGGTTTCATGTACAACTTGCTGAACCAAAGGTGATTTAAGAACAGTGCACTTGGGTTAACTCTGACGGGTTCCTCATGGTAAGGTGGCAGATTTTCATTAATAAATCCTCCAAGTAATCATCATCTGAATCACCACTAGTCATCAAATCTTTCAATTTCTCTGTACATTTACTTCCTGATGGGTCTTCTACTGTCAGTATAGGATATAATCCTTCTACTAACATAGACTGTCTCCAATTCTTCATTTGCTTTTCTCTTGTCTCTTTAGGGAAACTGGGATAAAACTTACTCCAATGGTTGTTTCTAGGTGTGTCTTGCTCAAAAGCCTCAGTTTTCAACTCTTCTAATGCTTAGTACTGGGTTAATCTAGGTCTGGGATCTAATTCATTCATGCGTGTTCTGAAATTGTACAAAATTCTACCATTAAAAGTACCATTTTCAGGAAATGCTAAAACACCATCATCTTTAGTGCACTCCATCCAGTTTTCCAACCAAACACAAGTGTGGTAGCCCCTTTCTATCATCATGTACGATGCGGGCTTATTAGGTGGTGGAATAATAATCCCTTCTCTGGTTTTATTTGTTTTATCTTTCTTGAAAAAACTCTTCACTCTCTTTAAAAATGAAATTTTTCTCTCTCCTCCGTACATGATATGAGGTCTTCCTTTTATGAATTGTTCTTGCGCAAACCCTAAGTACCTCCTACCGGGTCTATTTCCTATGATTGCTGGATCTATATGCCACATATGATCTGTACCAATAATATTAATACGCAGCTACACTCAATTGTTTACTAAATGCTTCACCAATACCAGCACGTTTCTTATTTTCAATAACCAATCAGTGTTTAGAATTCAAATAAATTCCAACCAATAGTTGAGTGGCTTTTCTCATGAGACAAGTTCCCACACTCCTACACTCACCCCTCCTTTACAATTATTACCTCGGCAACACACCCGCTGTCTCAACCAATACCAGCGCGGCTCTTGGTGACGTAAGCGTAGGTCCGCAACTGACTCCCTCCTTTGTAAGGTAATACGAAAAAAAATATATTTTCAATTTTAGATGTAATTTTCATTAATTAACAACGTAAAAACATTCACCACTGTGCCTAAGTGACTATTTCCAAAGGAAAGATAGGTTTGCACTCACTGCGAGTAAATCCCTTTCGCTTACTCTTCATATACTACGAGTAGAGCCCTTCCATCTACTCTTCATACAAGCATTAGAGAACCTGTTACTCCCTCGGGCCTACCCTTTCTAGGTGATATAAGGCCAAAGTTTCAACAGCGAACTCCTTTGCTATCATTTATTCACACATTTATACAGAAAATCCCTAATCATTGCTTCCAGTTTAACCTAACCATGCACTTACTTCCTTAGGCAAGAGACCTCATTGCAGTGTGGCTTCCATTTACCACCCGCTATTCTGCCCCGGAGATTCCAAAACAAACATATAACAATACGAACAGGTTTTGGTTAATACATAGAATCAACATAAAATCAATATATTCAATAATCATAACACGACTAACTGCCTATCTTGACTAAACCCTAACCACTACTGTGCTACCAAAAGAATGCTGATAGAGCGCAGGCTCACCTGCTCATTTTACCATACTCACCTGGGCCCATAAAACATACAAACTTTGAAACAGGAAAACCTACGCTTTAATCAGATATATAACTTTTTAGGACCTATACCTTTCACTTACCAATCCTAGTCACCGGTACCTAGAGTCCTAAGGGATCAAGGGAGTTAGCAAGAAAATATGTAGTAAATAATATTTCCTGTATAAAATAACAACAAACTCGGGAAAGGTTTAAACACTTTACATATGTAAATTCTTAAATGTCAGAGTCCATACCAAATCAATTAAAGCTCATTCAATTAGAAAGAATATGATCAAAGCGAGATAAGGTGAAAATATTGCGAGAATTTCACTAAGCATTGAAACATAGGAAGGGTAAGAAAAAGGGAAACAGTACAATGACGAACCCACACTGATTTAATAATTACCTAGAATGGTGTGAATACCAACCCTGGCCACGGGCTGGGATAAAGGACAGAAAACCCGATAGTTCAGGTGCCAGCAGAATAGAAAAGGTGCAGACCAGAATCAGGACAGGTATAGACCAAATTAGATCAGGACAGGACCACCACAGGTTAGGACCGGCGCCCACAGCTAAAGTGCAACACCAGCATCGCAACTTTCTCTGCAGCTAACAGTCGGACCCCAATTGGGTTATCAAACTCCTTCCCAGGACCCCAATTGGGTTATCGAACTACTTTCCAGAACCCTGATTGGTTTATCGATTCTTCTGACAGAGTGCTCCACCAGCACCTCTGCTCTCGATTCCCCTATTGAGTTTTTTGGGTCAGTGACAGGTCAGCTATTCGGAAAAGTCGGACAATCTAACTAGCGAAGCCTACCTTAGATATACCATTTTCGAGGGCAGTGTACCACCCCCCAATGTTGCAAATTGTGTGTTCCCTCAATTTGATTGGTCGAAATGCGAAGAGAGGTCTTCACACCATACCAGTTATGAGGTCACTTCATTCAAATATTGAATTTAAGGTTCCCTTCCATAAGTTTTATTTTCTCATGCACTTTTATTCCACCTGACAATGGGTGTTTCAATAACAAATACAATGTAATAATATTTGTACAGTTGGTCTTCCTCTTGAAGAGTTCATAGGTCAGGTTCCCATGAACATCTTCGGGCAAGTCAGGAGTTCGCTCGTTTTCGATACCATGACTCCTGGATACTTGGACTTTTGTGCGCAGACTCAAGTCTTTCAAAATGGAGTGTAGCAAGATTGCCTCAGGACCAAATAAGAGCTTATAGTAAAGTAGAAAAGAAACAGTTTTAAAACATAGAATAAATGAATGCACTGTATACCACTTATCTCTACTCTATTCCCATTACTTAACTACAGCATTAAGGATTAAGCAGAACAAACGGCATTGATTCTGTGGAGGCTACATGGTGTCCTGGGGGCCTCCTCGAAAATACATGAGCCTACGGTTTTGGTGTCCTTGGACGCCTCGATGGCCTTTGACAGAGTCAAATGGAATTATCTGTTCGCGGTATTAGCAAAACTAGGCTTCGGCGGTGAATTTATCGGCTGGGTGCGGTTATTGTATGCAAACCCCCTGGCTAGCGTGGTCGTCAATATTTGAAGGTCAAACGACTTCACGTTGGATAGGAGCACGAGACAGGGTTGTCCACTGTCCCCGTTGCTCTTTGCCCTTGCTATGGAGCCACTGGCGGCCTGGGTCCGATGGGACAGAACGATACGAGGCCTGCGATGGACACCGGAATGGGAAGATAAGATCTCGCTATATGCGGACGACATTTCGCTTTATCTTACCAAACCTAGGTAATCCTTCGAGGACTTTCTGGACGTGCTTGCCATTTATGGTAGGTATTCTGGATATTGATCAATTGGTCGAAGTCAATGCTCTTTGTGTTGGTGGGAGAGCCGCCTAGCATTCCGCAGAATTGCCCAATCCAGATTGAGACTGTGTGTTTTAAATATTTAGGTATATACATAACGCTTGATCCGCAATTAAGATATGTTTTAAAACTTAGCCTCCCCGCTGGATAGGTGTAAGAGGAATGTCGAATGATGGAAGACTCCCCCGCTTTCTATGCTCTGGAGAGCCGCCCTTTTCAAAATGTTGGCTTTGCCCCAGTTCCTCTATGCTTTACAGAATTCAATGGACCCAGTGCAAGCCACCTATTTTAAGTAGATTGAGTCACTTCAGAGGCAGCTTTTGTGGGAGGGTCGGCCCCGTATAGCGTTCGTTAAATTGACGCTACCATGGTATGATGGTGGTATCAGTCTCCCAGATATGAGAAAGTACTACTGTGCCTCACAACTTGCCGCTGTGAACCACATCATTTACGGGTCCCCTGGGGATCCGGGGTACGCCATGGACCATGAACTGGCCCCGGTGAAATGCTGGACAGAGTGCTATATGCTAAGCCAGGGACATTCGCTTTATATGGCCCGACTGCGCATGTGGTACAGGTGTGGCGTGCCGCCAATAGGAGCCGGGGTTGGGAGGGACGGTTGACGTTGGCCACACCCCTGTTGAACTCGGAGAAGCTATGAAATCTGTGGAGATCCAAGGGGTTCGATAAATGGGACCTCATTGGAATCAAGTAGATAAGAGATGTCTGGAAGGGGGACACCATACACACATTCGAGTCACTTCAGCTGCAATATGGACTGCATGTAAATGAACACTTTCATTATAGACAGGTGAGACACTCTCTTCTTGCCTGTATGCCCAGGGGCACGTTGCTTCCGGAGGCTTCGCCTCTTGAGGACCGTGTGCTAGATGGGCATATCCCAGAGAAAACTATCTCTCTCATGCACAGGAAGTTGGTAAACATATGGAGAGCCCGTTGGGGCGGGTCCGAGCACAATGGTGTGCAGATGCCTGGAACTAGATGATGAAGACTGGGTGGAGGCTGTCTCCTCCCCGAAAGTAGTGGAGATTAAGATGCGGCTCCGGGTGGTGCAATTGAAGATATTGCATAGGACCTACATAACTGGACCCAGGTTGGTGCGAATGGGGCGGGGGGAGAGTGGGGCTTGCAGAAGGGAGTGTGGAGAATCTGGCACCTTCATGCACATACTTTGGCATTGTGGGGCGATACAGAGGTTCTGGAGGAAGATTCATGATGAGTTGAAAGAAGTGCTGGGTGTGGAGATCCACCCAGAGGCCCATAGATGCCTATTGAATGTGTGGGAGTCTACAGAACTGAATGACTATCGGAAGCAATGGGTGACACTGGCGTATATGGTGGCAAAACGAAACATTGCTCAGCTTTGGGGGGCAGGTCAGCCGCCCAGAGTATCTAAGTGGGTTGAAGAACTGGACTGGTGTATGTTTAGTGGGAAAGCTGTGTACGTGTGGAGTGGTGTGGCTCACTGGTTAGAGGCGGCAGACCCGGAAGCAGAGAACAGCCCGGAACCAGGGTTCAAGTCCCGACGTGGCAGGGTCGTGGACCAGGGTCAACGGACTCGATAATTCTCGCCTCGGTGCCTACCCTAACCAGGGATCACACTCGGCAACTCTGGGCATTAAGCTTGCCTCATCTCTACAACGGCCCCCCACAGACGCCGGGGATGCCTGGTTTCACCATGGAGATACCCAGAAGGGACCATCTCACAGGGAAAGCGAGGACGGGTTCCCCAGCGTTCTTCAGCGCCAGGACGCTCACGGGCAACAGTGCGCTTTACAAGTCCCACACATTTACATTTACATTTACGTGGCCAGGGGTTGCTCAGAGGAGTGGGGTAAGATTTCGGGGGCGTGGAATGAACACTGAGGAGAGATTTGTGAGTCACCGGTTCGAGGTTCGCAGCGAGAAGCGCAGGAATCCCTGTGATCCAAGTGTTTAAATATTGATTTAAGATTCTGATTTGCCGTGAAAAACCTATTGAAGGGACATGTAATGTATCACATGATGCCTATTTATGGTTTATTTGTGTTTATTTGTTATTTGTTAATAAAAAGAGTATTTGGTAATTTACTGATTCCTTATTTTAAGGAATCGGTAAAATACTGATTCCTTATTTTAAGGAATCGGTAAATTACTGAATCCTTGAAAGCTATGTAGGAGGCACTCAAGTGAGTGCATTTTTGCTTTCAGGATTCGTTATTTACCACCAACTACAAGTTGGTGGTAAATACCGAATACCTTTAAAAAAGCAATAATTTGCTTTTTTCAAGGTGCCATGTGGCAGACATACATGCCCTTAGGGCATGTATGTGCGCCACATGTGCACACATGCACGATTCAGGGGTGCAACAGTGTGTCAATGTGACACCCTGCCACCCTTGAACATGCTCCCACTATTACCGATTCTGTAAATACCAAATCGGTTATAGTGAATTACTTCCCATTCATTCCTATGGGCCTCCAGGTAAATTTTACCGATTCATTACCTACATCATATTTACCGATTCCTAAATACCGAATCGGTAAACTTCGGTATTTAGGAAACAGTAAAATTAAATTACCTACATCTAGCCCTTAGTCTTCAGTTTTTTCTCAGGATTGAAGTAATGCTATGCGGATTGGTGAAGTATTCTGGATGACCAATATCTGCCATAAAGCTGTTGATGTAATTTAACCATGGAATACATAGCCCCCTTTCAAGTTTTAGACATTCAGTTATAGTGTCCCGAGTGAGACTCATATGTTTTGTAGCCTATATTTTGTGCCATAATAAAATTGGCTCGATTTTAATTAGATAGAGATATGCAAAATCCCAAGCTCTGCATGGCAGATGTAAGTAGCCATGCTATTGCGGAGTGCCCATAAGTATATGGCAAGGTGTTCTCCACCAATTGCAGGGGCTGAGAGTCAACATATCCCCAAATGCCTGTGCAGTGTATGGCGGTTGTGACGCACTTTACCTTGTAAATTTGTATTAGTTCCACGACCAACCTTCTGCCAAGTTTGCTGGCGAAATGGGCTTAGGTGGAGGTGGCCTTGAAAAATAAAATTTGCCTGGCTAAAACTGCATGTGACCAGGTCCTTCTGTGAATACCAAGGTATGAATATCTGTTTGTATACTCAACCTTGGTGTTGTTAATGACAATGTCATGACATTTGGTACTGTTAGAACCACATTTCATTATGAATGTTTTTGAAATGTTCACTTGCAGACCCAGATTTTGCATATATGTAGCAAAACTGGTCACTACTCTTTGGATCCCGAGTTGAGTATGCAACATTAAGACTGTATTGTCTGTGTACAATAACACTGGGATAGGGTGTTTATCCAAAATTGGGAGCTCCTGACATTCACTGATTAAAAATTGGCCCTGGCCATTAATATATGAAGTAAAAAGGAAGGGGGCAAGAACACAACCTTGTCTCAACGCCTTTCTTATTGGGAATTTAGCAGTGCATTCTCTCGTAATACCATAGAGAACACTGGCACAAGCATCACGATACAGCAGCCTCAAAAAAATTAATAAGTGTTACTTCTACACCCATTTCCTCAAGTATGGTCCACAGTTTGTCGTGTCTGACACAATCAAACGCGGAGCTGAGATCCACGAATGCCATAAATAGCTTCCCCTGCTTAGATCGGGTATATTTGCTTAACAATAGGTTGATGTTATCCCTGTTATTGAATCGCTGTAATGGCCCCTGCATCTTCTGCCCATGTCTGAAATTTGTTTGATAAAGTACGGCCCGTCACTTTGAGAAAATAATCTAATAAGGAAACTGGTCGATAGTTTGTAAGTATATTACGGTCACCCTTTTTAAAAATTGGAACCAGAACTGATTCAGACCAAGATGTTATGAAGACTTGGTGACAACATGCTCTCAGGACCAGAGTTAATAATGCTCCCCAAAGAGAAATATTAGATTTATACACACTTGGCAGCTCACAACTCCCAACAGAGGAGTTCAGGGGCTGCAGGCGAAGTCTTTGATGGCCATGAGAATTCTTAACAGGAGACAAGCACACTCAAGCCCTTAGAGAACCATGGCAAGCAGGATGATGAAAACAAAGTCCAGTCCTTTCACTCTCCAAGACAGAAGCAGCAAGCAATAGTCCAACAACAAGCAGAGTGGCAGTTCCCCTCCTACAGCATCTCTAAATCTTCTTCTTAGAAGAACCACCTCATAGTCCAGAAGTGTTCTAAATATGTGGGGTCACATGTCTAAAACCTCCTCCCCTTTACGCCTTTAAAGTAGGCATACTTCAAAGGATAGTCTTTGTAGTGCACAGATCCTGCCTTGCCCTGTCCTGGCTCCAGACACCTTACAGGGGGTAGAGACAGATGTGTGTGAGGACAGACACAGCCCTATTCAGATGTCAATTACAACTCCACCCACCACACTAACTCAGGAAGGCCCATCAGGCTGGTAATGGGCCATCAGAATATGCAAGGCACAACTCAGCTCCCTTTGTGTTACTGTCTAGATTGAATGAACAAACAGCCCAACTGTCAATCTGAACCAGACGTGGATTCCACAAGCAGGTAGAGGCACAGGATGATAAAGCAAGGAAAAGACCATTTTTTAAAGTGGCATTTTCAAACACACAATTTCAAAACCACCTTCACAGGAAGATATGTTTTCAATTCTGAGTTCAGGTAACCCGAACTCCAACTCTCTACCTCTTCCAAATTGAAAGTTACACATGTAAGATGTTAGAAAGCATCTTCATTGATAAACTATGGGAGAAATAGTCCTTGCAATAGTGAAAAAACAAAAATTGCAGTATTTCACTATCAGGACATGTAAAACACACCAGTACCTGTCCTACCTTTAAAATGTACACTTGCCAGGTTGAAATGTCAGTATAAAACTGCACTCGCAAACACTGCTGTGGCAGATTTGAGACATGTTTGCAGGGCTACTCAAGTGGGTGGCATAATCCGTGGCATAATCCGTGCTGTAGTCCCACTTGCAGGATTTGAATTACAGAACCTGGGCACACGCAGTGCACTTTACTAGGGACTCACCAGTAAATCAAATATGCCAATCATGGATCACCAATCATAACCATGATGTACGCAGGGAACACTTTAGCACTGATCAGCAGAGGTAAAGTGTTAAAAACGAGCAAAAACGAGATGCAGAACATAGTACAAAACTGGAGGTCTGAAGCAAAAAGACAGGTGAAAAATACATCAAAGATTCCAGGTCTAACATTCACTGTTTATTTTAGATAGTTTTGGTCCTATATCTTATCTTATCCTATGTATTGTATTACTACAACTACTACAATGTTTGAATTACTACAACATTGATGCCTTTCAGAGTAATGTCTTAGAATGTTAAAGGTTTGGGTTCTTCTTTAAAACATCAGCAATCTGTAATGCATTTCTATAAACTAAAAGGTTATATTGTTTTGTTGCAAGAAACACATGCGGCAGAGTCAGAGATTGATAAGCTTAAAAAGAAATGGGTTGGTCATGTTTTTTCTTGCACAGGAACAGGTAAACAGATTGGTATGGGAAGTCTATGTAACAAATTCTTAGATATTCAAGCCATTTCACAATATTCAGATGCTATGCATAGATGGATAGCTGTTTCCCCTACCGTTGACAAAATACTGTTACCCGACTCACCTGGGACACGGTCTGCCGTGGTGCGCTGAGTGGCGGAGGAGTTGGAGACGCTTCACAGCAGCAAGCGTTTGTGAGGAGAATGGGACAGAAAGGGCGGAGAGGTCGCGCACAGGGAGCTGCAGCTGACCCGATGGAAGGAACGGAGGGGTCGAAGGAAGCACCTCTGGCAAGTAAGGTGACTGAGGCTGGGTCGGGGTCAGCTGCAGTGTGGTCTAAGGAGGGGACAACGGCGAGCATGAGAAAAAAAATACCGGAGTTGTTTTCTGCCATTAAAGCTAAAGAGGCTGAAAAACTACAGCAGAATTAACAGACTGAGACTTCATTATTGAGCCCAGGAGCATTGGGGGCTGTGGTAGAGGAAACACAGGGGAGTGTCCCCCTCCAAGCTGTTGCAGTTTTTGCACCCTCGGCTTCTGGGCCTGACATAAACAGCTCAATTGTAATCTCTGAGGAAAATGAGGGAAACTTGGCTACAGCGACGAATTTGGTGAATAATGAGGGGACAACATTAGTGGTTAGTGGGGAGACGGATTCTGCCGACCTTTATTCACTATCTGACCGATCTATGTCCTCCTCAGAGGATCTAGCGGAACTGTATGCCACGCGTATGAGTATGGAGGATGGCAGGTTGGAGGATGGAAGCAATCGTAGTAGCTTGGAGGCTGATTTATTGGAGACAGAAGGGCCAGAGCCCTGCACTGTGCGCAAGCTCCAACCGCGCGTGAATGACAATGATAGCATGGTCAATGATGCTTGGGAGGAAAATAGAGGCACCGCTGGCACAGCAGCATCTGACTCTGAGTGGGAGGACATAACATTGGGTCTGATTTATCAGACTATGATGCAACACAGAGATGAGACACGAGAGGACAGTATGAGAGTACAAAATTCTTGCAGGAAGCTACATAACTCTGTGAGATGTCTGGTTAAGTCACACTCTGAGTTTTTGGCTAGGGCGAATGAGGCAGAATCACGCATCTCGACTTTAGAAGATGAGGTAGCGCAACAAAAGAAAATTATTGAACTACATATGGCCACTAAGAAGGACATTAACTGGAAACTGCCGCTCGCAGTCTCACCTTGCCGTTACTGAGGGTGTTGGAAATCGTATCGCCTCATCTTGCTACTGGTTCATCGCTGCCATTGCCTAAACAGAAGTGCTGCTGACTCCGTGGTCCGGGACTGCGAGGCCCACAGGTCAGCGCGCCAGAATCATCACGCGCACCAGCTGCCTCTTCCCATGACCCCTCCCTGCCGAGCCTGTTGCCTGCCACAGCTACAAGATGACTCGTGGCCCCCGCTCCGCGGGAGCCGCTCGCAGTCTCACCTTGCCGTTACTGAGGGTGTTTGAAATCGTATCGACTCATTTTGCTACTTGTGCATCGCTGCCCTTTTCTAAACAGAAGTGCTGCTGACTCAGGGGTCCGGGACTGAGAGGCCCACAGGTCAACGCGCCGGAATCATCACGCGCACCTGCTGCCTCTTCCCGTGACCCCTCCCTGCCGAACCTGTTGCCTGCCACAGCTACAAGACGACTCGCGGCCCCCGCTCCGCGGGAGCCGCTCGCAGTCTCACCTTGCCGTTACTGAGGGTGTTGGAAATCGTATCGCCTCATCTTGCTACTGGTTCATCGCTGCCCTTGCCTAAACAGAAGTGCTGCCGACTCGGGGGTCCGGGACTGTGAGGCCCACAGGTCAGCGCGCCGGAATCATCACGCGCACCTGCTGCCTCTTCCCGTAACCCCTCCTCCTTTGGCTATTAGAGAACAGCCCATCCTGCGGTACGTAGGACGCGCGCGGGACGGAAACCAGGAGCAAGAGCACGCTGGCTGCTGGAGCAGCAAAAGGTACTTTGGATAATTACTTTGCCAAAGCAGGGTCTCTTTTGATTGACGAGATAACGTTATTGGAAAGGCGCATATCACAAGAAATAGAATGGGTTCGGAGATCTCCCATAGGGCCCATAGCGCATGCAAAGACGCCGGAGAATAGACTCAATTGTGTTGTCCCAGAGAATGGGGAAAACATGACTGGTGGGATGCTAGCCCTATCTAACCTAAATAATTCTACCCTGTACAATACTGATAACGAAATGAGTGCTCCGGATGATCTTAGCCTCTTACCCCTACCCCCACCACCTATTCAAGTACAGCAGACCCTTCCCTCTCCCATTGATACCATACCTAATACAGATGTGATCACTGCTACCACAGACTGCCTTACGCAGGGGGAAAGGGTAGATGCTATACCAAAAAGGAAAAGAGGGGCGCAAAATAATGGAGGGCGCAAAGCGAAAATCCCTAAACACAACGAAATAGTAGAGGGTAGTAAACTAGGACTAAGCAAAAAGGGGCCCACTCCAATAGATAAAACCACGGCGCTAGAGGGCGCACTAGCTAATGGCCGCACTTTAGTGAGGCTCTGGCTGCCTGGCCAGATACATCCTGCAAAAATCCTTTTCACCTGTGGGCAGGCGCCCAAAAATCGCAGCGGAGGTGACCCTACCTGTTTTGCAGATCCGGTCCAAATTTGGGAGTGATCGGTGGTCGGATGCCTGAGATATGCGTCTGTCTGTGCTGCCCGAGGGACGCTGTGGAGGAGAGCTGCTGAGGCGCCTGGGCGCCTGACCACGCGAGGCCGCGGCTGCCCACGAGGTGACTGGGCCTCGGTGCTGCGGGGCCCGTGCTGCCTGTGGAGAATCCTGCTGAGGGCCTGTCGGGTGGCGACGGAGGTGAGTCTCCCCCCCTTGGGGCTGCTGCAGCGTGCAAGGACAGTCGGCACTGCACCGGTGAGCCCGCCTGGACCTGCCGGGAGACTCGGGGGGCCCTCCAGATCTGAGCCCCGTTACCCTGCGGCCACCCTGCGATACTGCCGCGATCTCGCAGCATCTGAGAGGGGGGACCCTTGTAGAACCGGGGGTCTCCCGGACGTGGGAACCGGCCCGTCTGCACCTCCGGAGCCTGGCGCACGGACCTTCCCCCGCACCCAGCGCCCTGCCGCCATCTCCCGCTCACATCCCCGGGGCTCCGGTCTGCGGGGATATCCACGGTGCCTCGCCACCGCGCCCGCGTCTGCTGTTCCTGAGTGGGAGCCTGTAGGGGCGGGGGCTGGACGGAGCTCCTGCAGGCCTGCACCCCTGTGGCACCGACATACCCACAACATGTGCCGCTGCGCGAGGGGCCAGCGGGACATGCCAGGTCCGGCCGGTGGAATTGGTCACCTCACCTGGTTTATGCCCCATCATCAAGCAGCTGCTTTGCCTTGCTTCCCAGGAGTGGGAGTCAGCCTGCCTGCATGCACCTAATGAACGGACCTTCCCCTGCGCCCGGCGGCCTACCGGCACATCCCCTGCTGACATTCCCTGGCCTCTGGTCTGCGAGGCACCAACATACCACCGGAGGGCGTGGATATTACCCGGCCTGCAGCCCCTGATTCCAGCGCTCGGGCCTACCATCACGCCCTGCGGCCCGCCATCACCCCCCGCTACTTCGCCCTGGACTTCGGACCACGTGGCTGGACGCAGTGCCTCATCGCATCGCCCGCAGCTACACCACCGGCGCGGGGCACTGGGGGCGAGAGGGTGGTTGCTTAGAAGACCTCTGACCTTGCGAAGCTGCTGCCGCCATTTCTGGGATTCTTGCGAGTGGGGCCATCGGGTCACGCCGACTGGGTTCGGAGCAGTGGGCATAGACGTTGGCACCAGTCACAGTGCCCGTCGGCGCTCACAGTTACGGCACGATGGGCAAAAATGATAACAAGCAACCCAAGCTCTCTTTCGAACCAGCGACTGCCAAAAAACTGTTATGCAGCATGGCGGGGACGAGTGGAGCCTCGAGCACGTCGGGCACTGAGCCCCCCTCTGCCCCCTTGGCTCCGGAGCTGAGACTGATGATGGAGGAGATGCGGCAGGGCTTCGCCACGATAGTCGACAAGGTTGACCGCTTATCATCCAGAATGGATGGTGTTGCACAGAAACTGGAGGTCCACGAGGAGCGCTTGGTGGAGGCGGAGAGGCGCATCTCTACCTCGGAGGACACGGTCGCTGCCCATGATACGCGCCTAACTAGAATGGACAATATCCTGAGAGTTATAGCGGCGAAGAGCGAGGAGTTGGAGGCGAGGAGCAGGCGCAACAACATTCGCGTCACGGGGGTTCCGGAATCCACCAACACTGGGCGCATGGAGGACTATGTGGAGCCCATCCTCATCGCGGCAGTGGGTAAGGAGGCCTTCTCCAGCCAATTTATTGTAGAGCGGGCGCATCGTTCTCTGGGCCCGGTCCCCAAGCCTGGGGCGCAGCCGCGACCCATCATCGCCCGGTTGCTTAACTACCGGGACCGCGATACGGCGCTTCGCGCTGCCCGCACTAAGCGGAATCTAACTTGTGACGGCGTACAGTTCTCCCTATATCCGGACTTTACGCCCATGGTTCAAGAGCAGCGAAGGAAATTCTTGGACGTGAAGAAAAAGCTGAGGGACTTGCAAGTTGACTACGCGCTTCTGTATCCAGCGCGGCTCAGGGTAACCCATCAGGGTAAACAACACTTCTTTGTAAACCCGCAGCAGGCAGGAGGACTATGTTCGGAAACTACGCACTGCCAGGAGGGGCAGACAAAATGAAGGAGAGGATGAGGCGGAAGTGGACCCGGCCGAGCACGAGGAGTCCTAACTGGGTCATTGTGTACTTTCGACCACTGATTCTGATGGAAGGCACAGCGTCTGGACTTAGAATGGCAGTGCCTGCTGCCGTCAGGGTGGCCCGGCCCTGCCGGTAGTACCATAGATGATGGCCTTGCTGTATTGTTGATTACTGGTGAGCGACAACTGTTTTTTTTGCAGATTTCTTGCCCCTCTGCTGAAGGTGTTTTGGGACTGGGCAATATGACAACGGAGCAGAGACAGTGATGAACAGCGGGCGCTCCTGGGATGGCCCTCATGAACCCTTTTTGGTGTTTTTTCCGGTATGGGGGGAGGTATTGGCGGGTGCTGACTTGCGATTCGGGCTATAGCCTGCAGGGATCACATTTGCCAGGCACCACCCCACCTTCTCTGTCTTCCCCGTATGGCGCACGTGGGTCGAGAGGGGAGAGTTGGGGTGATTGGGTGCATACCTCTAGTGTCCTTAGGAGGGGATTCCCCACAAGGTTTTTCTATTGTTCTTGAGTGTTGGGGTCGGGGTGGAGGGGGGGGATGTGGTACTGGCAAGATTGGGTTGCTTCAGTGGGCGGGGGGGCACGGGGAATCAGAGGGGGGATTGTTGTGCATGGAGGGAGGGGTGGGACTTGGTTGTTGGGGTGCGAGTTGTTGTAAGCAGAACGGATGTTGCGGAAGACTTTGCTGACAAGTGTGCAGGTACTGGAGTTCGTGTGTATGAAAGTATGGCTGATTATAGGCATAGAAGGTACTGGACAGCGGAAAGAACTGCATCAGGTACGTCTGTATCGAGGGTTGCAGCGTTGGCCGAATGTTTTTTTTCAGGGATACTGTGACCACCACAGGTGATGATACGTTTAATACTGTCTCAATAATGTCCTGGAATGTCCGGGGCCTTAATAACCCCCGGAAATGCAGGAATGTGATTGCTTATTTAGACCGGCACAATGTGCAGATTGGTATGCTCCAGGAAACCCACCTTAATCAGAATGGTATTCCTACATTTGCGAGTAGATGGGCGAGTGTGAGAGAGTTTTCCTCCTATTCAACGTACTCTAGGGGGACTGTCATTTTGGTCAACAAACGGCTACCGTTTCGAAAGCTGGGAGTGCGAGCGGACAGGGAGGGGAGGTACGTCATCCTGTGGGGGAGATTGGGCACTGATGTAATAATACTTGTCAATAGTTATGCGCCTAATGTGGACACTCCTGGTTTCTTTTTGTCATTGTGGGGCCATGTATTGGAAATTGAAGCAACTCACATTCTTTGGGGGGGGGACTTCAACTTATCGTTGTGTCCAGTAGCGGATAGATCGGACGGTAGTGCACAGTACAACACTAACGCCAGAGATACACTTCAAGGTATACTAACGGAAGCTGGGCTAGTGGATAGCTGGAGGCACACACACGCATCGGTTAGGGAGGGCACACATTTTACGGCACATGCACGCTCAAGGGCAAGGATCGACTACTGCTTTGTCTCGCGAGGACTCGCTGGGGGAATTGTCCGGGTGAAACATCTGCCTCGCACCTACTCGGACCATTGTCCTGTTTTGACGGTCTTGGGGATGCCGGGGTATGCTAGGGTGCGCCCGCCGTGGCGGCTCTTTCCCTCAGCTTTGCTGGACCCTGTCTTTAGACAAGAACTGGGAGAGGAGATTGAAGCCTTCTTTCCGAGGAACAAGGGATCGGTCGACAAGGTCGAAACGATCTGGGAAGCCTTTAAGGTGACAGTGCGGGGGATCACGATATCTAAAAGTTGCGGTATACTGAAGGACATAGTGCGTACATTGACTAAGATCGAATCGGAGCTTAAGGCGCTGGAGGCAGAGATGATCAGTAACCCCTGCCCTGACCTAGCGGTGAAATTCAGGGCTCTTCTGTCGACATATGAGGAGGAAGCGGCCAGGGAAACGAAATTCCGGGGCAAATACTGGACGGCTAGGCGCTACTGTGAGGGAGACCGTCCGGGAAAGGGGCTGGCTGCACTCACAAGGCACCAGCGCTTCGCCACTCATATCCTGGAAATCTCTGATGAGGGGGGTAGGACGTACCAGGATTCCCAAGGAATTCAGGACACCTTTCTACAGCATTACCAGCGACTATACTCCACACAACAGGTGGGTGAGGTGGAGTTCGGTAATTTCTTAGATGACATCGCACTCTGCTGGCTTAGTGATAGCGATAGGGCATTCTTGGGATGCCCGTTCGAACTGGACGAAATCAGAGAAGCGATCATGTCCCTTAACAATGGCAAAGCGGCGGGGCTGGACGGTCTACCGGCCGAATTTTATAAGTGCTACATCGATATTATGGCACCGGTGCTGAAGGAGGTCTTCGAGGACTCGCTCGAGGTAGGGATCCTTCCGGGCTCCATGCGAGAGGTTGCGATCACGTCGCTTTTGAAGCCGGGGAAGGATCCGAAGGACACTGATGCCTATCGCCCTCTGTCACTGCTGAACTGCGACGCGAAGATCCTTGCGAAAGTGTTGGCGACCAGGCTGTCCCTACTCATGAACACCCTGGTATTGCCGGACCAATCTGGCTTTGTCCCGGGGAGGGCCACATCCCATAACTTACGCACACTATTTTCCCTGATACCTACCATTTCGCCCGACTTGCCGGTCGCTGCCGTGTTTCTGGACGCCACCAAGGCGTTCGATTCGGTGGAGTGGGGGTACCTGTTAGCTATTCTGAGCAGAATGGGGTTCCCCCGGATCTTCATAGCCTGGGTGCAACTGCTATACACCTCACCGGTCGCCAGGGTCGTCGTCAATGGGGTTCTTTCGAAACAGATGCCGATCACGAGAGGGACTAGGCAGGGCTGCCCCTTGTCGCCCCTACTTTTCGCCTTAGCGATAGAGCCATTGGCTTGCAAAATCCGACAATTGCACAAGGCCAGTGCATTTAACTGTCTTCAGCGGCAGATCGGTATTTCCCTCTACGCAGATGACGTCACTTTGTACGTGCGCCACCCACAGGATCACCTTAATTCGCTGCTGAGGGAATTTGTGGCATTCGGTGGCATATCCGGGGTACATATAAACTGGAAGAAGTCGCAATTCTTCCCTCTCACGGCGTCGGTAACCCGGTTCCCACTGGATTACCCCCTGGAATGGTGCAGCTCAGACTTGAGGTACCTGGGCATAGAGGTGTCGCTCGATAGAGACGTCACTATCCGGTCCAATTACGGGGTGGCTATCTCGCAGTTGACTGATAATGTGTCCCGCTGGGGGGCCTTGCCGATATCGATGGCAGGCAGAGCTTCCCTGATCAAGATGGTCGTCCTCCCGCGGTTCTTATATCTATTCCAAAACATTCCTTACTATCCGGGGGCCTATTTTTTCAAACGGCTCCGATCTGAGCTACTGCGCCTCTTCTGGGGTGGAAAGCAACCACGCCTTAGTTGGAGGGTCTTAACACAGCCATACGATAGGGGAGGATTCGATGTGCCCGACATGGAATTATACTATCTCAGTGCTCAGGCTCAACACTCCTACCACTGGGTTAACCCCGCTCCCTTTATGCCACAGGTCGCTGCTGAGGACTGGATCGTTCACCCGCTCCCGCTCAAGGGCATGCTGATGGGACTGATTGGGGATGTTGAGACGCCTGCTACCACTGTCACCTGTACTATTGATGCCTGGCGGCGAATAACTAAACAGCTGGACGCCCCCATGCTTTACTCCCCGGCGCTCCCCCTCGCATATCACCCGAAACTTTCTCTTTTAACGGAAAGCGGTTTTCGGTCCATGTGTAAACGCATACACCTTAACTCTTGGGGCGACCTATTTCAAGACGGAACATTCCGCACCAAGGAACAGTTGTTTCAGACTGCCCCTCCGACACCCATGGAGGTGTTTTACTATATCAGGCTCCGCCAAGGTATGCGTGACATACTCCCCAACTTCCCGGACGAACCTGAGACGGTACTGCCATTGCATGTCATGCTCGCCTCCGATGGCAAGCACTTAGTGTCTAAACTGTACGCCGCTATACGTGTGCAACGCCCAATGCTACTGCCGAAAGCCCGGACTAATTGGGACTCTGAACTGCCATCTGCGCTTACGGATGAGCAATGGAGCTATTGCTGCGCAGTCACGGCTCGGATTTCCTCCAGCTGTCGGCTGAAAATTATTCACTATAAGTTTATGCAACGCTACTATTATACCCCAGTCAGGAAACTTCGGTTTCATCTCTCCGAAGATGATAGATGTGTTAGGTGTCGGGCGGCTGGTGCTGATTTCTTTCATCTGGCCTGGGAATGTGGAGCCATACATACTTTTTGGGAAAGGTACACGCCGCACTCCAGGTAATGATTGATGGTCCAATGCCAATGGAGCCAATAGTGCTGCTCCTGGGTTACACCAAGCAAGTGCCCAAACCGGACCGCAAATTTGTAGACATTGCGCTGCTCCTCGCTAAGCGAAGAATAGCTTGCAGATGGGGGAGAGGGAGAGCACCTAAATTTAAGGACTGGCTTGATGACCTCACTTACTGCCAGGACCAGCATGGCGTTTACGCGGAACTGCTCCCCGCCCGATGCGCGCCTAGCGATTTCTGGTCCCCCTTACAGGTGTACTTGCTGTCTCAGGCGGCGCACGGCGACTCTTCTGGTGATGACGAACCGGTCTCGAGCCAGTGAGCGTGTAGGTCACTACTTACAGCATTCACCATACTACTTTAGACATGGGTAGAGGTATGTTGCAACACCTGCATCAAACTAGGTAGTCGCGACAACTGTTTAGAACTAATAATGGGGGGGCTGGGAGTGGGGGGGGGCCCCTCTTACTCATCCATATATTGGGATTATTGTGGTGGGCGCACGCACTGTAGGCCACACACACTAGTAGGTACGGGTTACACTTCCGAAGAGGAGCGGTGGGCGCGACATCGCTCTATGGTGAGACTTGCATGTCCCTACACTGGGGGCTGGCTGCGCTACTTGGCAGGGATGCACACGCTTGCCGTGCATGAGGAACAATGCTGCACACAATGGCATAGCCGATTGACTGGACAGATCACAGACGAGTGCTGATGGGTGGGTTGTGGAGGCGTTGACCTTGCTGGCCTGTTCTCATGTCTGAATGCGTGGGGGTGGTGAGGATTATCCTCCTGGCGTCCTTGACTGTGATGGGGGGGAGAATCCTGGTGTACAGGTAACACTTTGATGTCATTATGAAACTGTGCCTGTGTTATATTGGACCAAGCGAGGCTGCTACCTCTCTACGGAATGTATCACGATTTTTTTATGCTGTACTGAAATGCAAATGCTGTCACTGTCATGTCTCTTGTGTTGAACGCAACTAATAAAGGTTTAAAAAAAAAAAAAAAATAGATAAAACCACACCCCCTAATATTGTCTCACCGCCATCGCAGACACCAAGTGTGGCAATCCTACCCCCTTCTGTAACTACAGAAGTGCATGATTTGACTTTAGCCAGGATGGAAGTACTCATTAGGACACTTTTAAGCCCCTTAGTTACCTGCCTATCAAAGATTGAAGCCAGGCTAGCGTCTATAGAACAAACAACCTCACAACTTGCTGACACTAACAAGACAAATAATAGTATAGCGAAAGGTGGGATCGAGCCCAGGAGCAAGAAGGTCACACCCAAGCCCCCCCTTAAGGACCCTGGGCTAGCTCCAGAAACAGTACAAAAACCAACTCTCTTAGCACACATTGCTACTACTTCAGTTATCGATCCAGCTCCACAAACATTACCTCTGTCAGCACAAAATGCCACTTCCTAGGTGACTGATGGTAATCTAAGACCTAACCGCTCACATAAAGAAGTTGCCGCCAAACAAGATGCATACGCCACCAAAAAAAAAACATTGGCCTGTGAATCTGCCGCCAGAGGCTAGCCCTTACACAGTCATTTTGGCTGGTGTTCCAGAGTTGAAGCCGGATTCTAAAGAACCCGTATTCGCTCTTAAGAACAAGGTCACAATTTGGCTTTCTATGAATAGACCCTTACCATATGGAATTACTAGCGGGGTTCTCACGGTCAGGAGAGTCCCATGGTTGGGCCACACAGATAAATCGATTGAAGGAGATTGTGTTATAATTAATTTTAGAGATCCTAGGACAGTCTCCCATATCTGTAGTTGGCCACACCTTGAACAGGGGACAGCCATCCAGTCGCTACCCCTATCCTTCTTCTACCCACCTGTGCATAACCCATATGAGGAAGAGGTCTGGCATACTATTCCCAGGAGAGGGAGAGGTTGGGTCGATAGAGCTAGGAGTGGCTTCCACTACCCGAGACAATACCAGCTACACCAGCCAGACCACTTTTCGACATTCAACAGATACAGTTGTCTGGACATGGTGGACTGACTCAATCAGGGTAGGAGAGGGGAGATGGGTGACTTCCAGGGTACACACACTGAAGGAAACATCGTCCTCCCGATTACAAGCTCTGTCAGTCCTTTGAAGATCAATTACTGTGGTGAGGCTCATAAGAAGACCTTAGGAATTCTCTCAAATAATATGGGGCCTCCACCTAACCTAGAGGATTCTAGAACTGAGGTACGGGAACAACCCTTTAGTGTTTTACCGCAGGTTAGCAGAAGGGATATAGCGACATCTAATGCACCAACTTCGAACTTTAGATCATCCTCACTTAACATACTGTCCTGGAACGTGGCTGGTCTGGGGAATAAATTGAACTGTCCTGACTGGAGTTTATTCATTGAGGGTAAGGACATATGCCTATTTCAGGAAACCTGGTCAAGAGAAGCAGTCTCTCGAACAGGCTTTGCTGCTTTCTCGACACCGGCGAAATGGGGAGGGAAGGGGCACCCCTCGGGAGGCCTTGCAACCTGGGTGGCAGTCGACCTGGGATGTAAGGCTTTACCCATCCCCTCAGTTTCCAATGACATCCTTGGGGTCTTGTTGGAGTGGCCAAACTCGAGTAGGCTGATTGTGGTAAACATTTACTCTAGACCAGTAAATATCACAAAAGAGTCAGACACCATTGACCAACTCTCGGCTTTCTTAAATGACATCCCACAGGGTACACCATTCCTGGTGGGTGGCGATTTCAACTGCCACTTTGAGCCCCTCCCAGGCTTATTGGATGCACTATCACAGGAGGAGGATGCGGTCTGGCTGGTACCTCCTTCGGTAGCCCCCCACCTAGAGCCTGGACACCTCTAGCCCTTCAAATTACAGCCCTAACCTTGAGGTGGGGCATCCGGGCTTGTAACAGACGTACAGGCTCTGATATTTCACCAAAATGTACTTACCATAGAGAGGGCAGGGAGTCTAGACTGGACTACATCCTGGTTCATCTTTCCATGTGGCCACATATCATTGATTTCCAGGTAATATCTAGGGAAGATAGCGACCACAACGCCCTAGAACTGGTATATGCGGTTCACGACTTAGAGGACAAAGGGAGCAAATTAGATGACGTTGCCTCAGGGCTGACACTGACAAATAACAGACGGCGAGTGAGGTGGGAGAAGTTAGCCTCTAACTCGTAGAAGGTCTGTGAATCTACTCCCGGCTTATACCGACCCTCGAAAAGGTGTGCACGATAATGGAGCTCCCCACGCCCCAGGACATACACAAGGAGCTAGGGAGGGCACACGAGAACCTCATCGAGTCCATGGCTGAGGTCCTTTTCACTTCAGGAAAGAGGCGGCATTATGATCGCCCCAACTGGTATAATCAGGCTTGCCGGAAGGCCAAACTGGATCTCCTGACATCCATCAAGGACGGTGCAGATAGGCCAGTTATCCACGCAAGAAGAAGGGATTATAAGTACCTGATCACCAATGCCAAAAGCGAATGGGAGCATGAAAAATGGGAAAATCTTGCTAGAACACTAGCCATCAGGGACTTCCATAAATTTTGGCGCATTGTTAATACGGGGTCCGAGGAGCTAGCTCCGGCAATCGAACCCAACATCTCAGCTAAGACATGGCAGGACCATTTCCACTCGCTATACAAGGCCCGACGACGCTACTAATGACACCCCACTGAACAGTGATACAGCAATCGAGGGAGAACCTTTTACAGAGACGGAAGTCTGTGCAGCCATTACAGGGCTGGCAACAGGCAAAGCGCCCGGACTGGATGGCCTGCAGGACGACCTATTCAAGCACGAGCCTGATGTATGGCCACCCTACTTGGTCTTGATATTCAACGCCGTCCTGAGGGGTATGGAGGTTCCCTGTACTTGGCTGGGTGCAGAGATTGTTCCCATTTTCAAAAAGGGATCACCTCTGCTCCCAGCCAACTACAGTCCTATTAGCCTCATAGACGTTTCCCAGAAGTTATTTGGTAGGCTGATATTAGATCGCCTCCAAAACTGGAAAGAGGAATTCTCCATTCTTAGTCCCTATCAGGCAGGATTCAGAAGAGGTGTCTTCTCCATGGACCAGATATTCCGCCTGAACCTCCTGTATTGGAAGACTGCGGTTCGAGGGTGGCAGCTTGTACACAGTTTTCGTGGACTTGCGAGCTGCCTTTGACTTAGTACCCAGAGATAGACTCTGGACTGTATTGTTCGAGCTGGGCATCCCGTTGGACATCCTGACTATCCTGATAAGGCTGCACCAGGGAAATTTCACACGTGTCAGGTGCGGTAGAAATGGGGCACTCTCCGACAGGTTCTCCGTTGACAGAGGGGTGAGACAGGGTTGTGTGCTCGCACCGACCCTGTTCTGCCTCTTTGTCAACGGGGTCATTGCCCACCTGACCAGGATCAATGACATTGATGCTCCCAAGTTGAACGGCAGCAGGGTGCCCGCAATTATGTTTGCGGACGACACCCTGCTGCTGTCCAAATCACCAATGGGAATACAAAGAGTCCTGGATGGGTTTTCAGCGTTCTGTGTGGAGCGGGGGCTTGAGATCAATGCGTTAAAAACCAAATTCATGATTCTCAACTCCCCCCTTCAACACGCCCCAACCCTACTATAGGTTCAACAAGATAAGAGAAGGTTTTTACCTTTGAATACCTGGGCGTAACCATTAACCAGGATATGACGTGGGACACGCATCGGGCAAAGGCCCACATGAAATTGGTCCAACTAACAGGAGGTATTTCCAGGATGACAAGCAGGTCGACCAACAAACCTTTTAGCGCTGCCCTTGAAATTTACAAAATGCAGGCTAGAGGGGCAGTTTTATACGGAGGCGAATTGTGGGGTCATTGTCCTACTCAAAACCTACAGATCATTGAAAACAATTTCATTAGGCAGATGGCGGCACTACCCGCAAGTACCCCGCTCCGCCCGCTGAGACTTGAGTTAGGTCTGAGACCTATTGTGGAGGAACTGGGATTAAGACGAATCACCTTCTGGCGCCTTATCTGGAGCACGCTAGAACTTATGAGCTATAGGAGTGAGCTCCAAGAGATTCTCTGTCTACCCAAATCAAGACAAATCCCATGGTTAAGTTACATCAAACAAACATGTGAGAAATTAGGTAGACCAGAATTATGGCTAGACCCAGTTAACACATGCACTAGGATCCCACGTAAACTCCTAGTGAGAGACTTTCGCGAGATGAAGCTCACAGCCACAATGGGGAAATTACGGGAGAGGTCCCTGACAGAATTGTTTTTTAAGTTTAAAGAAGTGTACTTACTTGAATGTGTGCTAGATGACATTTCCCCGGTCCTCACAGGATTTTTTTTTTGCAATGGCGATATGGCACACTTCCCACAAGGGCTTTTACAAAACACTGGGCCCAGTCCTCATCAAGAGAGCATTGCCTGTCATGCTCACACCATCTGGAAGATGATCTGCACATTATATTTTTTTGCAAGGCCTACCAAAGACCCAGGAAATACTGGCTTGTCCCCCTCCTTAAAAAATTGGGCTTCACCCGATACCTCCCAGCTTACAGGATTCTAAAAACGGACCTTTCACCTATCATTGTATTTGGGGTAGCAAAATTTTTAACTGCGATGTGGTATATCCGTAATCGTTTTCTAAAACTTGAGCAAGACCCGGTATAAATGAAATGTTTTGATTATATGTAACTGTAATATCTAGCTAATGCTTTTTATACTATTTTTAAATGTTTTTTAACAATGTTTGCATACCATTGCTATTTTAAAATGAACATGTTTTTGTACATCTTTTATGATCTAAAATTGATCGAAATAAAGATTGAAAATGAATGGATATAGAAAATCGCTCCAGCAGAAATAACTTGAGATTTTTGCAGATTCCTGAAGGGAGAGAGGGGACGGTCACACAAGGGTTTATAGTTGCGCTTTTAAAAAAAGCAATGCCGGATGCTACAAAATGAGATTGGGATCGGGATCGGGAGGTTGAGTGGGCCCATAGATTTCCATTTAAAGTTAATCAGAGTGACCAAAAGCCAAGAGCCATCTTAGTGGCTTTTAACAGTTTTCAAGCTCGTGAGGAAATATTTTGAAGGCACGGCCGGATAAAAAATGCAGTGGACTCGATTGTGAATTTTTTGTGAGGCCCGATTTATGCAAACAATCTGTTGAAATACAATGGCAGCTTCGGCAGTTAATATCTGAGTTTCAAACCAAAGGGGTGCAGACGTATTTGATGTTTCCAGCCAAATTAAAAGTAATTCACAGGGAGCACTCCTGATTCTTTACGACTGCCAATGCTGTCAAAGCATTCTTGGGTTCGCTGTAATCTATGAGAGATACAAGAATTGGTGGTATTGAGATTAACAGCATGTAGTCAGCATGTAGTCAGTATTTTTTTTATTTTTTTTGCTCTTAGCTCTTCACCCAGAGAAGCGGGACTGAGCATGGTGAAGGCATGATGGGTGATGCCCCGAGGGTAAAGGCAGGGGGTTGGGGGGTAAGCTCGCATCAGAGGACCATAAGTCCTAAAGCCTCTATAAAGGGAGAAGGGAAGGGATGAGGAGGGGTTGGGTCAAGAGGGTTGGTCTGGGGGGGGAGGAAGGGGGCACTTTGGTGTCGGTGTGGGGTGAAAATGTGGGAAAAAATGTGTTCACAGCAATCAACACAGGAAAAATATGATGGCAGTAGAAAACAAATTGAATGTGTCAGTATCCTCATTATAAGTTTTGGATTTTTTGTAGGATGGTTGGTAGATAGGTGGGTGGTTGGGTATGGATTGGTACAATGGCGAATAAAGGTATAAGAATTTGCTCTATGAATGTGTCCGGGCTAAATAACTTTATAAAAAGACAAAAAGTAGCTGCGGAATTGAGATATATTCGGCCGGACATACTGTGCTTACAAGAAACTCACATTCCCTGGTCAAAAAGGGGAATGTTAAAGGAATTAGGGTTTACATTAGTGGTCGCGTCCGGCCAATCTAGTATGATAAGGGGAGTAGCTATTCTTGTTAAACAAAATTATGTGAGTATTGGACGGAAAATAATGGATACAAACGGACGGTGGGCCATTGCAGAGTGTAGGATTGAAGGGAGACAGTTAACGCTATGCACAGTTTACAGAGCTAATTTTGATGACCCGGCGGCCCTGAATGAAATAAATTTGGAATTAGCTATCTTCCCACAACCAGTAGTGGTTTGTGGGGATATGAATATAAATCTATTGAATAGTGCAATACAGGATAGTTTTGATAAATATACAGGACGGACACCGAGAGTGTATAAAGCACTTGTCAATTTATTAAAAGATCAAGGTTTACTGGATGTATGTGGCGGCTTAGGGGGGAAGACAATGGGTTAACATTTTATTCACATCCGCATAAGAAGTTGGTCAGACTAGATTATTTTTTTGTACCAGAGACTATATTGGGCGGGGTTACAATAAAAACCTATCCTAGGATTACATCTGACCATTCTCCTATAGTGCTGGAACTACAGGGGGGTGTGAATATCCCTAAGCGCTCTAACTTGGCTCACTGGTTAGAGCAGGCAGACCCTGAAGCAGAGGTCAGACCCGGGACCAGGGTTCAATTCCCGACGCGGCAGGGTCTTGAGCTCAAATGTCCATGGACTCGATAATTCTCGCTTCGGTGCCTGACCTAATCATGGGTTCACACTCTGCAACTCTGGGCATTAAGCTTGCTTAATCTCCACAACGGCCCCCCTGCGGCGGGATGCCTGTCTTTCACCTTGGGGATGCCCTGTAGCTATCTCACAGGGAAAAGCCAGGACGGGTTCCCAAGGCAAGCGCGGAGATACCCCTTCGGGGGTCGATTCAGGCGCTATATAAGAAACATAATAATAATAATAATAATAACTTTACCTATGACCGGAAGCTGGGTTTGAACAAGGAATAAGGTGCATATGGATAGCTGGATTCAGTCTTTTTTTAGCTATAACAAGGGGACTGCTATTGCTTGCACAGTATGGGACACATTTAAAGCGGGATTCCGTGGTGAATGCATGAGTTTTTCAATCTGGCAGCAAAAGACATTTAAAAAAGAGATCGCCATGCTATACGACCAGCTAGCAGAGGCAGAGACCTTATTAACGAGGGAAGTAGTTAGCGTCCGGAAAGAGATATGGGAGTTAGAGAAAAAGGTTGCTAAGGCCAGGGCTAATGTTCTTGGGTTTTGGAGTCCTGAGATCGCAAGAAAATTCCTAACATCTAAAACGCAAAGCCATGAGTTTGGGGAAAAAATTGGGGGAAGGCTTGCGGTTAGACTGCGGATGAAGGAGTCAGCTAGGAATAGTCAAGCAATGAGGTATAGTGAGGGGGAATTACATTCGGAGCTGCAGCAGATTCTTAACATATTTCAGAAGTTTTACTCTGAATTATACACCCAGGAAGGTGGGAATGGTTCGGGCTCGGATTGGAACGATATGTTGGAAGTGGGGTTGAAGGCACTAGAGCCTACGCTAGATAGTCATTTGGATTCTCCTATAACAATGTCTGAACTAGAAGTTGCCGTTAAGAGTTTGGCAATTGGTAAGGCGGCAAAGCCTGACAGAATTCCTGGGGAGGTTTACAGACAGTTTTTCAATAACATCAAGGAAGAACTGCTGAGTGTAATGCAGATGGCCCAGTTGGGAAGCCCTCCTAGTACTTGGTCGGAGGCGACTATTGCAGTATTTTGCAAGAAAGGTAAAGCCCCTGACTTGGTGGGATCTTATCGGCCTATATCCCTACTAAACGCCGACAATAACATTTACACAAAGATTCTGGCCAATCGCTTATCTGAAGTTATAGCTTCTTTAGTATCTCAGCAACAGCATGGTTTTATACGTAAAAGAGGCACGGTAGACCACATAAATAAAGTTATTACGTTATTTGACACCGCTGCTGTGAATAATAAAGAATTAGCGCTTTTTTTACTTGACCCAGAAAAAGCGTTTGACCGGGTGCACTGGGGCTATATGTGGAGACTCATGGCTAAAATGGGATTTGATCAGAAATGTATTGTATCAGTACACTCCCTTTATTCCTCACCAAAGGCTAGGATATCTGCCACGGGATTACTTTCAGACTCTTTGAATATTACTCGAGGGACTCGCCAAGGTTACCCTTGTTCCCCGTTATTATTTGCCCTGTATATTAATCCTTTTATATAACAATTAAGCCCCCCGTAATATGTTTTAGATTATTTATTTTCTGTTTTCGCGTATGTGGATGACATCGCTGTCGTAACAGTTAATCCGGGAACAGCCATTGTAGAGATTGAGAGGCTTGCTAAGGAGTTTGGATCTGTAACAGGGTACAAACTTAATGAATCAAAGACCCAGATCTTGTGTTCAGAAGCCTTAACTTGGGCAGATGAAAGGGTGGTTAAAGAAGTCATTTATTTGGGGATATTGATTAAAGCTAATATGACGGAGCTGGTTGATGCTAATTGGAATGATTTGTATGTTAAAATTAAATTGTCTCTTGATAGGTGGGAACGACTGTATTTTACCATTATTGGTCGCACTAACATTATTAAAATGAATTTCCTACCTAAGGTTTTATACTTGTTCGGTCGATACCTTTGGAATTCCCCAAATACAGGATACAGGCCCTGCAATCCTTATGTGGCAAATGTATCTGGAGCCCTGGAAAGCCAAGGCGGGCGATGAAGTATATGATGCTACCATTAGAGAGGGGGGGGTTTACGGTCCCGGACTTTTTTCTTTGTTATGTGATTTGTTTTTTATTGAAAATGAGGATATTGATAACAGGGGAGACAGTTGATCATATGTCCAACCACCCATCTATCTTTGAAATTGTACTAGGGTCTTGTGCGAAGCAGAGTCTATTTATTGAAATAGACGGTAGCTATTATAAACGCACTCACTTCAAGGTTCTGCTTGGTGCATATAAGGTCTGGAGATGGCTTGCCAGAATTATGGCTATAGGGACATTATCGTACTATACACCTTTCAAAGCATCTAGGATACTGCCTACGATATTTTCAGATGGAATGTCACAAAATTGGCAGAGGAAAGAGGTGAGGTGGCTGGGGGATATTTGTTTGGAAGATGGCACGTGTAAATCATTTGATGAGTTAAGGGAACAGTTTTCTTTTCCTAGAGCTTATTTTTTTAAATTTCTGCAAATACGGGATTTCTTTTTTAGACAGAAATTAACTGTGCAAACTAACAAAGTAATAGAAGGGATTAATAAGCAGTTTAAAATAGTTTTTTTTATCAGATATTATTAAGGGAAAAAACAGATGATCTTGAGAAAGTAAGGGCAAAGTGGGCTAATACTCTAGGAGATTCCGAGATAGTGGTGGAAGATCTACTTTTGTTGTCAAAAGAGGCACTAATGTCTGCAAATTTAAAAGCCCAATTTTTTAAGACGGTGTTTGACTTATATTATACACCCAAATGCATGGCCAAGTGGGGCGAGGGATATGATGGTAAATGTTTTCGATGTAAGGCTGACTATGCAGACAGTATTCATATTTTTTTCTCTTGCCCCCGGCTACATTGCTTTATAGGAGGAATTGAAAGGTTATTTCTTTAGTCATTAATATCCCTGTAACTATTACACCTGCTATGATGCTCTTGGGGAAATACCCATAAATAGCTCTTTGTAGAGTTTATACCCACATTGCCAATTATTTTTTTTTTCTATGACAGTGGCACGATTATGTATAGCCAGTGAGTGGCTTCAGGAAAAGCCGCCTGATTATCAACAATGGCAAGCAAGAATGTACAGCTTATATAAACTGGAGTGGGGGCTTTTCTCAATCAGTGGATCAAGGAGAAAAAAGAAGATGGGCATGAAAATTTGGGGCTCTTTCTCTGATTACTATGAAGAATGAGAATGGATATAAGAATGAACTATTTTTGTTAATAATGGATTTACACTGGCCATTAATTGCTTTATGTATTGTAATGGAATAATTAATTGCCTCAGGTTGTCTAATGTTTTATTAGGTATACTGCTTATATAATATTTTGGTTTTAAATCCTATGTTGTACTAATGTGTTGCTGTGAACATACAAATAAAAAAAAAAATAAAAAAAAGACAAAATACTGATAACAGTATTGAATGCTTATGCAACCGCACAACTTGATAAATTGCTCTGCCTTAAATTGTATATAAATTAATGACTTTCACAGATGAATATTTGTTTTTTGAGGGAAATTGTGACATGGTTAAGTCCAAAACCCAGTTTATCCCATCATCTATTCACTCACAGTCTGCCTTAATTGATGCATGGGGAATTTGTAATCCTACCTTACACGAATATACTTTTTCACCCCTGCACATTTTTCCCAATCAAGAATTGATTATTTGTTTCTTCCCAAGCTCCTTGCACAAAACATTCTGCAATCTGCGATTGGCTCCATATTAATCTCGAATCATGCCCCTGTTACTTTAAACTGAGATCTTATAGCATATACTCCTGGGAAACAGAGGTGGAGTTTCAATTGTGTCTCAAAAGAAAAATGTAGCTTCTTACACAATACTTTGCGCTATGACCCATATTAAACAATTGGAGCATTTATATTATTCCTCCAAATCTAAAGAGTGCTTAGATAAGCTACTTCAAGCCAAATTTACCTTCAATAAGAATTCAACCTTAATTGTTAACTTATATGTCCTTAAATCCAGCGCAAAATATTACGGAGGGCAAAATAAATCTGGAAAACTCCTTGTGAATTATCTTAACTTGTATTTTTTATTAGCGTTTATCAATAAAAGCAGTGTTATCTATATAACATCCGCAAACATAACATAAATCAACAAGAGAGATCAGATTAACCAAGAAAAAGGAGAACATAAAACTAAAATAAAAGATGAGGAGGGGTATTGAGGGTGCATACACAGGTTTGTTACCAAGCATACATGATCCAGTGTGAATAATAGATGTTGACAAATGCGATTATAACAATATGATAGAATATAGTACATATCGTTTTGGAAATCAATATTAGGCTCCTAAGGACAGTTCAAGGCACCGAAGTGGCATATTATCTGGGTCGTTCGTGAGATCTCATTCTATGTCTTAAGGCCAAAATGGTGAGAGCTGGAAGTCCTGTGTACATGGCCTCTATTGTGATGATGCTAATAGTGGTGCGTTGGAATCCTGTTGGTGAACCCAGGCCGTAAATGGTTCCCAAATATCTTTAGATCTGGATCCAAATGGCACGAGTTCCCAAAAAGTAGTTAGTTGCTCTTGCAAAAGGTGACGTCTTGCAGCCATGTCCTGATTGTGGGGCAGGGCGTCTGCGTCAGTGCATGGCTACTCTACATTTTGCCAGCAGGAACAGCATGGCGGTGAGATGATGACATTTTGGTGTAGTAAATTTAACATAGCTCAAGACAACCCCCAGAGGAAAGCATGATATCCCTTGACCCGTGATCATTTGTATATGTGTACACACCTTCCTCCAAACAGTGCAATGTTTGGGCACTGCCAAGCAAGGTGGAGAAAAGTAGCCTGTGGGGACCTACAGCATGAGCAATAGAAGTCAGGGGTAAATCCCATTAGGAACAATTGTAAGGGTGTGTGGTAAATGCAATGTAAATATTTTGAATAGATTAACCTTAGCTGATAAGGAGATCTAACTGTCCACAGTAAAAGAGCCACTTGGCGCTTTCCATTGCTCCAGAGCTTTTGAGACAGTTACCAAAGTAGAGCTCTGCGTAGTGTTATGGAGGCACATTGTTAATTTGATTGAGGAGGGATTTGTAATTAAATGGTCCAATGCCAGGAGGGTAGGAGGTGGGGCTGTGAATGTGTTGTGTAGTGCAAGGCACGATGCTCACAGCTGATAATACACTAGGATATTGAGGGGGTAGAAGTAGAGGTGACACCCGAGGGGTGTTAGCTAAAGGGATAGAGGGAAGACAGGGAGAGATTTGAATTTCATCCTCTTCCTCAGACCCTCCCATGCCATCATAGACTTTCCACTGTATTAAACTAGAGAGTTTAATACAGTGGAAAGTCTATGATGGCATTCAGGGTTTTTGCAAAGTTGGGCAAGTGCCGTACTCAAGGAGCAAGGGGTGGCCTGTCTGCTTTAATGGCTACATGTGGTTAATAAGGGTTTGGGTATATCCAATAATGGTGGTATTGGGCTTGGGCACAGTAACCATATAATGGAGCACCCATTCCGCCTTGTGCCAGTGGGAGTGCGAGAATTTGCCAAGATATTCTAGGTTGTTTACCCACGCATATCAAAGTGGCATACAGGATTTTAAACGTTTTAAGAAGTGAGATGTGAGTTGGAGTGGGGTATTGACAAATAGATAAAAGGAGTTTAGGGAGGACTATCATTTTTTTTGTTTGTTATTCCAACAACCAGAGACAAGGACAGTCTGCACCAACTGGGTGTCCTCTCCTCCAGCCACGTTACAACCCGAACATAGCTTATACACCATAGTTCCTCAGTATCTGGAATAAGCCATATTCCCAAATACTGAATGGGACCCTCCAGCCATGTCAACGGGTATTCAGTTGTAAATTGTCATATGTGTTTGGTAAGCGGGAATAATATGAATTTGGCCCGATTTATGTGTATTCCAAAAAACCCTCCAAAGAGTATAACCACACAAACTAATGATGCTAAATTCCCGGATCAGGGGCGTAAAGTGCAATATCTTCTGCGTACATCGATATTACTGGTCCTAAAGAGGTATAGCCGATGCCCCTGATAGCATGATTTCGTCAAAGTCTCGCCACATGTCTTTCTATAGTGATGGCAAATAATAGTGGTGAAAGGAGGCGTGTACCTCAGGATATCGGGAGTGAGTCAGACATAAGCCCATTCAGCCATTTTTATACAGTGGGGAGTGTGTAAAGTAAGTATATTTGTTTGATAAAAGTGGGGCTAAAGCCAAGCTGTGCTAGGAGCGGAAAGAGGTATGCCATTTCCAGTGAATCAAATGCCTAGTGACATCTAGTGGGGCAGCTACCACAGAAACCTGGGGTCAAGGTGATATATCATTGCAAATAGTGTACATAGATTGTAGGATGTTGAGCAATCTGGAATAAAACCAGACAGATCTGGGTGCACTATCATGGGTAGAAGTGGTTACAGTATTTTTGCCAGGATTTTAGCATAAATTTTATTATTGACAACCGTAAAGGGGGATATAAATTGAAGTGTAATGGTCGCAGCCTCCTGTAATGAAGGCGATAGGATCCCTGCGAACCAAGAGTCCTGAAATATAGCAAGAAGTTGTGGGTTCAAAAAGGGTGCCATATTCTTTGTAAAATGTAGTGGGTGAGCCCATCTAAACCCAGTGCGTATGCTTGATAATTTATTCAGGAGTAATGGACTGTTTGACATAGGCTTGATGTGCTTGATCCAGCCACAACAAATGCACTTTATCAGGGTGCTAGAGTGCTGGCGTGTAAGATGTCCATACGTCTGTGAGGCTCCTGCAGCTTGTGGCCAATGTCTGTTAATATCCTACCCCAAATTCACACATCAGTTTAAAAATGAACCGCCATGAGTGCTGAACACTGCAGGACAATATATTAGTCGGATTCCTGGGAGGGACAACTGAAGACTGGCCTGAAGATTTACGAGGTCACCTTGTCGATCTACCACAGGCCATGATACGTTGGTGAAGGTGATCAGCATAGAGAAAAAACATATTAGACAGGTACCTGTGTTTTTACGAGCTGGCGGTGGTGCCACGAGGTGCAGCATCTGATGAGGGCGCACACTGAAGGCGGTGATCTGATTGCTGCGGTGCCCTGACTGCTGAATGGCTTTCCTGGACCGGGAGGCGGCTGCTGCTTGCTGCTGAGCTGACCGTCTGGTGAAGTGGGGGTCTGCCATGTTGTAATTTGGCTCCCTTACTCATCACTACTAGCTAACGCTCCAGAGTGAGTGCTAGTGCTCGCGGTACCCGGTCTTGGTGACAGGAGTGCGTTGCAAGCTCAGATTACTTGAGTGGGCATGAGTCTTGTGTTGCAATCGAGGCACCTGGAGGCCTGTGGATTGGGCATGGTGGTCTCGGAGCCTGTGGTAGAAGGAAAGTGGCGCGAGCACACTTTTGCAAGTGCTCTGCTCTCTGAATGTTTGCAGTGGGAAAGACGCGATGCTGGCTGCTACCTTCCACCGAATTGCTGTTCACCAGATTTTAGCACGATCACACATGAATGCTAGAAGATGTGGCCTAGGACTCCATGCTTCTCCCTGTATATCTGCTACACTGCGCCTGTCCTCCTCCTCTGCTACAGCCATCAAAATGATAGACAAGGACAGTCTTAATTGAGACACATTAAACCTGCCACACCCTTCTACCTTGTCATACGCCACTGCCCAGTGTATAGTGTTCACATGTTACTCACTTGCTCATGTCGCACACTGTCCACATGGACATTGCAGTTGCAGATTGTGCAAGTTTTGAGGGTGTGAGCAGCCCCTCTACCTTACAACCCAGCTAGCTGTGAATTTCTCACTGAAATGAAATGAAATTAAATGAATGAAAACTTATATAGAGCTACTTAGCCCGGAGGCATCAAGGCGCCTATCAAGAAAAAATCACAGAAAAGGCAGATACCACAAACTAAGGGTAGGCTTTGGCAAAGAGCCATGTCTTCAAAGCCCTTCTAAAGGCTTGCATTGATGGCAGGGACTTAATTTCACAGGGCAGAGTGTTCCACAATTTCGGAGCAAGGCTAGAAAATGCCCTGCCTCCCCACTTAGCTCTTCGAACGCGGGGTCTGATAACAAGAACTTTTTAGAGGAACGAAGGTTTCTGGAGGGGGCATACGGAACCAGCAGGTCTCTTATTCCTCCCGTCCCATTCCTGGTCAAGGCCCCATAGATCAAGCAGAAAACCTTAAAGGAAATCCTGGCTTCGATCGGAAGCCAATGCAGGGATTTCCTAGCGGCAGTGGCTGACGAGCGCCTGGGCACGTCCAGCACAAACTTAGCCGCAGCGTTCTGCACAATTTGTAGTCGCTGTAACAGGCCCTTGTTTATTCCTGCATATAAGGCATTACAGTAATCGAGCCGGGAAGCTATTAATGCGACCACAATTTGCTTGCGGGCTTGCAGGGACAGATAGTGTTTGATCTTCCGCAGGATCTTGATAATACCCCAACAAGTGGAGATTGTCCTATTCACTTGTTGACCCATGGCAAGGGCCGGATCAATCATGACTCCCAGGTTCAGAGCCAAGGCCGTGGGTACAGGGCAAGATCCCAGGGATGAAGGCCACCATTCAGCGGACCAGATGTCCTCCTTCCCACCAAACACTAGGATCTCTGTCTTCTCGCCGTTCAGCCTCAATGAATTTTCAATCATCCATTGGGCAACTGCCTCCATACAGTGTCTAAAATTGGAGGCAGAGGAGCTGACGGACTGGGCGAGAGACACCAAGACCTGAGTGTCATCAGCGTAGGAGACTACCTCCATCCTAAACGATCTAATGAGCTTGGCAAGTGGGGTCACATAGATGTTGAAGAGGGTCGGACTTAATGCCGACCCCTGTGGGACCCCACACTGCACAGGATTGGATGGAGATAGGAACTCCCCCCACTTAACTCTCTGTTCCCTCTGGTCAAGGAAGGAGGCCAGCAAACTAAGTGCTGGCCTCTCCACCCCTATCTCCCTCAGCCGAGATATTAACACCGAGGGAGACAGGGTATCCAAAGCAGCTGTAAGATCTAACAGGATGAGGAGGGTAGTCTGGCCCTTGTCAACTCTGGTGCGGATGTTATCAAGCACTATGGAAAGGGCCGAGTCCGTGCTATGACCCCTCCGAAATCCATGCTGAGAGTGGTCCAGAAGACCAGAGGTTTCCAGAAATGTTGCAAGATGCTGGTTGAGATGTGTTTCCAGCATCTTTGCAGGAGCTGGGAGCAGCAAAATGGGGCGAACGTTTTTAAGAACCTCTGGGTCTAGGGTAGGCTTTTTCAAAAGTGGCTTAACCACTGCCCTCTTCCACTGAGAGGGAAAAATGCCATCCCGCATTGCCCTGTTCATAATGTCCAGTAGTGGTGGCAGGAGAATTTCCTTACACTGTTTAAGAAGTTTAAGTGGGCAAGGGTCAAGGGGAGACCCAGACCTGGTCTTACTCAAGAGGACATCCAGTTCCTGAAGGGAAAGAGGTGGAAAACTGGACAGACACACCAGGGAAGGAACCCCGGCAGATACTGAAAGGGGGATGGATGGAGAGGGGAAGAAAGATATTGACGCCCTTTGTAACTCTAAGGCCGAATAAATGTTGACAATTTTTGAATGAAAAAATTGGGCAATATCGTCACAGAGCTGCTGTGTGCTAATGACTGGGTCCGGGGTCTGCAGGGTAGTCAGCGAGTCTGCGATCTTAAACAACTCTTTCGGCTAGGTAAGCGAGGTAGTAAGATTCGTAAAATACTCCTGCTTTGCTCTCATAACCTCAGCCTTATATCCCCTCAAAAGGGATTTGTGGATTTCCCTGTCCTGCGTAGCCCAGCTGGCCCACCAGAGTCGTTCCTGCTTCCTACAACCCTGTCTAAGTAGTCTTAATGACTCCGAAAACCAAGGAGCCGGCAGCCTTTTTCTGGCAGAGTAACGTAGGGAGGCTGGGGCCAATTCCTCCATAGCTACTATGATGGAACTTTCTAACTTAAGTACAGCCGAACACACATCCTCCTCCGTAGAAATAGCCATGATGGGAATCAGGGGAGCAAGTGAGTCATTAGTTATACTCTTAAGATTTCGCCTGGATTCCATTTTACTAGGGCCATTCTGCTTGCTGTTTGCGCCATTGATGGGGTGGTAGGACATTGTGGTTGTACGTTTTTTGGTGCTTGGTGCTTGCTATTGGGCAGAGATTCCATCCCTCGAAAGCCAGGGGGAGGCACACACTGTGTCTGGATGTTCTAGGTCTGGAAAGACTGTTAGTCCTATACGAGGGGCAGGACTGACGGGCTCCAGACTAAACTCCAGTTTGATGCCCGTAAGTCTGCCCAAATAATGGGTGAAAATACAGAACACACTAGGCCAGAGGATACCCCCACTGAAAGGCCCACAGAGAAAGCAGAAATGAGTTCCTTACTGGTGTCAATGCAGCAAATTCATAGATCCATTGAGAGTAAGTTGGAGAGTATGGGCACCCGAATGGATGCTTTGGCTCACAAATTGGAAATCTTGATATTCGCATAACGGAGGCAGATCATATACTGAAGTACATGATACTGCATCAATTCGGAGTGAACAACTACTCAACATGGAAACAGTACTCTAAATAATACCAGCCAAAAATGAAGATTTAGAAGCAAGATCACGTTGAAATATTGTTCGTATTACAGGGATTCTTGGATCCACAAACACTGGTCAAATGGAAAGATTATGTAACGTCTTCTTACCACAATATTTGGGGCATACATATTTCCCAAGCTCCTTGTGATGGAAATAGCCCACAGAGCGTTGACGAGCAGAATCCCTCTGGGCACCACTCCTTGCCCTATAATTGCCAGACTGTCAAATTATCATAATAGAGATACTGCCTTGCGTCTGGCCCACGAAAAACGTGCACATGTGAGGGCAGCACAGTGGCCTTCTATCTTGATTTCACATTTTCAGTTCAAGAAGCCCACAGTAATTTTCTCCCTCTCAAACAAAAATTGTGACAAGCCAATATTTCCTATGCAATGCTGTACCTGGCAAGACTTCATATATTGCATAAGGGAAAAGATGATATCTTCACCTTCCCCCAGCAGGGAGGAGACTTCATGAAATGCCAAGGGACATGTTCCTCCAAACCGGGTTCGGAGGTGCCCCCTGGACCTCCTCCCCACTAACAGAACAAGACTGATTAGATCCTCAATGGCGAGTCACATCCAACCTGGGTGCACCTTAGCCTGAGCTGCCCGCTTTGACTCAATTAGCTTGTGAATTTTATAAGAACCTATTCCTCAGACGTAACTTGTTTTTCTGTTATACCATCACCAAGGCACCAAATATGAAAGAGGTAGGTAATGCCTGATCATGTTCAACGCTATATTGATGTTATGTGAGGTACACGGGGCATATGATGACCGGCACGAACACTCTTGCCATGGCGAGGGTATCTCTTTCGGCTCTCTGGTTGACTTCTCAACAAGACATCCCTAGCCACTTCATCTACCACTTTTTTAGCTCTTTTCTATCCCTTTGCCTTCTGTTCCTTTCTCGCTAGTGATAACCCTTCCCTCCTGCTAGATACTTTAGCCACATTTCTTATTCCGTTCTCATAGATATTCCTTCCCCCTCTTAATTTATTTTTCCTTGCCACTATTTTTTTCTTCTTTCTTTATCTCCCTTTCTTTTCCACCCAGAGGCATAATCTTCTCATCTGAACTGCAGTAACTACGTGTCACCATGTGACACACCCTTGGATGGTATCAATTATCCGTCTGCCTATCATTCGCTTTTTGGGTGTGGGTGGAATTGATATTTCTGGCGGGATTGGGCTACCAGTGTGGGTAGGGGAGTGAGACAGGGATTGTTGCATTTGTTATTTTGTGTACCTCTACCTGTACAGTGGTTGATACAAAGTGATAAATATTCTGATATAGCACTACCTGGCCGGGCCCTGTCTGCCCCGTTAAATCTTTCATATGCCTTTGGACATGGCTACCATTCAATCCATCAGAGATAATACTGCTCTCACCTGCATAAACTGCATCACATGCAACGTTTGGGGATTGGTATACCCAAGTAAACATAGGCATATACTTGTGTATCCAGACAGACACAACGTAGACATTGCCCTATTACAAGAAATGCGTTTAGCTGATACGCTTCACTCTACATTCACCACACACTTGGCATCATACAGGCAATTTGCTACATATTCCTCATATTCGCAGGGAATTACAATATTTGTGCATAAGGGAACTCTTTATGGCCCTCAGGGCCTCTATACCTTGATATGAAGCATGTTGGTATCATTCTCACTATTGCAGATTGTTATGGCCCCAAAACTGATGATCAATTGTTCTTTGATAGACTCTGGGGCCAAATAACTAATATTGGCTCCACATACCTTCTATGGGGGGATCTTTCTCCACAGATACTCATGGATACTCTATTCAGAGTGGAGCGAGGGCAAGATATCAGAGAGTTTTTTGCGACTAAATGTGGAATCTGTACCCAAGCTAAGTACTGTTGGGGAACCTTTTGCAGTTACAATTCAAGGAAACTGCATAGCTAAAAGCGGCGGTGTTCTGCTGGTCCTTAGAACCACACTTAATGGCAATGAAGCAGACATTAGGAATCTTGAGTCCCAGTTGGACACGCCTGGAGCACCTGAATTGGCCAGTAAAAATAGGACACCTAAGTCTTATATGCTTTTACCAAGGCAAGTATGCACGGGCAAGGATATATGGTGTGGGGGAATGCCCTGGGCATGAGCTGGCATCTTTGACACGTCAGCCCCAGTTTGAAAACCCCGTGTTTGATGTCACTTATAGAGACTGTGCCTTGGTACGCAGTACCCCTGATGTATTGTGTCTGTTTGGCTCCTTTTAGGGTACATTATTCACCTCAACAAGAAGTCAGGAGGTGGAAATCGATGCTTATTTGGAAGACGTTGCACTGGGGTCATTGAGTGATGTACATAGTTCCTTGCAGCATACATTGGGGAGGATGAAATATGGGAGTTCATAATGTAGTTGCTCGCCGGAAAGGCCCATGGCCTTGACAGCCTACTTGCTGATTTTTATGAAGTTTATGTCTGCACCGTTACACAGCTGTTGAGGGCAGTTTACTATGAGGCGAAAGAGCATGGTGTGCTTCCACAGTCTATAAGGGAGACCATGATCACTGTCTAACTTAAGCCAGGCAAGAATGCTGCCTATCTGTATTTCTTACAGACCACTGTTGATCATCGACTGCGATACTAAAATACTGGTCAACGTGCTGGCAAACCGCCTCAGCCTCCTAAAGACAATTTTGGTCTATCCAGACCAATTTGGGCTCATAACGGGGAGGTACACCTCTCATAAATTGCACATCTTTTATGTGCTGATGCAAGATATTGACCCAGATATGTCTGCAATCGTGGTGTTCCTCGATGTCACCAAAGCTTTCGATACGCTGGAGTGGGATTATTTACTAGCCGTGCTTAGTCGCTTGGGATTCCCTTCAGCATTTCTGACATGGATTATTCTCCCATACTCTCCCCAAATGGCCAAATCCAAATAAATAGGTTGTGCTCAGTGCTGTTCTTTATTACTCACGGTACGTGACAGGGCTGCCCTCTGTTGCCACTGGTATTTGCCTTGGCAGTGGAACCCTTGGCTGCAAAGCTTCGACAACATCACTATCAACATGCCACCAGATATCCCACTAGACATAGATTAGTTTTTCTGTACACTGATATTACCCTCTATCTAGGTGATCCTCTGGATGAACATAATACTTTGTGAATGTATTCACTTTAGGGGTATGTTGGGTATCCCAACAAATTGGGCAAAATAAAATATCTTTCCCTTAACTGATCCAGCTCAAAAGTTTCAGCCGGACTGCCTGCAAGTGTGGTGTGACAACAATTTTTAATGTATGGATGTATAGACATCTAGAGATGGAGAAACTTATATGGGCAAACTATGGCAAGGTTCTTGTAAAACATGACAGATAATATTACCCGCTGGATGTCACTACATCTATCCCTTACGGGTCAGATCTCCCTTATGAAAATAGTCATAGTGCCATGGTTATTGTATTTGTTCCTTAATATACCCTACTTGCAGGGGCAAAAGTTTTCTAAAATGCATAAAACACTGCTGATGCACTTAGCCTGTGCGGATAAACAGCTGCGCTTAGAGTGTGAGATACTCTGTCCTTCGGGAGGGAAGGGTTTGAATCTCCAGACATAGATCTTTACTGTCTATGTGCACAGGCATACTATGCCATATTCTGATATAGATTCAGAAAAGGGGGTGGTGATGAACAGAGTGTCTGAATTAAGCAGACCACTCTTGCCCAGTCCAAAGATCAGGGCTTGATCCATCACCGTTTTTTAGCTCACTGCACCATCCCAGCTCAGAACCCGGCTACATGCAAATTAGTCTGTTCCTGTCCCAGTGCATGATGGGAACAGGGCAAACCAAACTACCAAGCCAATTCTTATACCGGGAAGGAAACAAGCTTCCGGGGACCAGTTTCTGGCATTTCAGCCGTCGTCGGCCCGGCTTGCTTGAATCCTGATGGTGCAGTGAGCAAGGGACTCATGTCTGAGTATACCCTGCCACACCTATAGTGGCCAAAAACGATTCAGAAAAGGGGGTGGTGATGAACAGAGTGTCTGAATTAAGCAGACCACTCTTACCCAGTCCAAAGATCAGGGCTTGATCCATCACCGTTTTTTAGCTCACTGCACCATCCCAGCTCAAAACCCGGCTACATGCAAATTAGTCTGTTCTTGCCCCAGTGCATGATGGGAACAGGGCAAACCAAACTACCAAGCCAATTCTTATACTGGGAAGGAAACAAGCTTCTGGGGACCGGTTTCTGGCATTTCAGCCGTCGTCGGCCCGGCTTGCTTGAATCCTGATGGTGCAGTGAGCAAGAGACTCATGTCTGAGTATACCCCGCCACACCTATGGTGGCCAAAAATGATTCTGAAAAAGGGGTGGTGATGAACAGAGTGTCTGAATTAAGCAGACCACTCTTACCCAGTCCAAAGATCAGGGCTTGATCCATCACTGTTTTTAGCTCACTGCACCATCCCAGCTCAGAACCCGGCTACATGCAAATTAGTCTGTTCCTGTCCCAGTGCATGATGGGAACAGGGCAAACCAAACTGCCAAGTCAATTCTTATACTGGGAAGGAAACAAGCTTCCGGGGACCGGTTTCTGGCATTTCAGCCATCGTCGGCCCAGCTTGCTTGAATCCTGATGGTGCAGTGAGCAAGGGACTCATGTCTGAGTATACCCTGCCACACCTATAGTGGCCAAAAACGATTCAGAAAAGGGGGTGGTGATGAACAGAGTGTCTGAATTAAGCAGACCACTCTTACCCAGTCCAAAGATCAGGGCTTGATCCATCACCATTCTTTAGCTCACTGCACCATCCCAGCTCAGAACCCGGCTACATACAAATTAGTCTGTTCCTGTCCCAGTGCATGATGGGAACAGGGCAAACCAAACTACCAAGCCAATTCTTATACTGGGAAGGAAACAAGCTTCCGGGGACCGGTTTCTGGCATTTCAGCCGTCGTCGTCCCGACTTGCTTGAATCCTGATGGTGCAGTGAGCAAGGGACTCATGTATGAGTATACCCTGCCACACCTATAGTGGCCAAAAACGATTCAGAAAGGGGGTGGTGATGAACAGAGTGTCTGAATTAAGTCGACCACTCTTACCCAGTCCAAAGATCAGGGCTTGATCCATCACCGTTTTTTTGCTCACTGCACCATCCCTGCTCAGAACCCGGCTACATGCAAATTAGTCTGTTCCTGTCCCAGTGCATGATGGGAACAGGACAAACCAAACTACCAAGCCAATTCTTATACTGGGAAGGAAACAAGCTTCCGGGCATTTCAGCCGTCGTCGGCCCGGCTTGCTTGAATCCTGATGGTGCAGTGATATAGACCTACCCGTAACATGCCACACTTTTTATTATAATTATTTTTTTAATTTAAATGTTTGTTTTAGAGTTTTATATAGTGCAAACTAGACCCGAGACATCGGGTATCAGAGCGCTTTACATGAGCAGCAGTTTTGTTACAGAAGGTCACATTAATTTTTGTTAGGAACACGGAGATTAAAGGCCAGATGTACGACCAAATATAGCATGCGCAAATGGGTTAGCGACTTGTTTGTGCATGCTAAATTTGGAATGGCCATGTACTAACACAAGAGACTACTGCCTGCCCTTAAAAATGAAACAAAATTGTTTCATTTTTTTTAAAATGCATCCCGTCTTCCTTTAATGAAAACAGGCTGCATTAAAAAAAAACTGCATTATTTAAAAGCAGTCCCAGACATGGTGGTCTGCTGAGGCCAAAGCCACCATACATGAGAGGACCTGCCATTCCCAACAGTCTCGCAAATTGCGAGAGACTCATTATTATTCATGAGCCTTGCAATTTGCAACCCCATTGGGAATCGCAAACAGTGTTAAATACACTGTTGTACATTGGATTTAGGGTGTCACAACTTGCGACTCGCAATATGTCGCAAATTACGAGGCGCTAAATCCAATGGTCGTACATCTGACGCTAAGAGATTTGCCAAGAATCCCAGGATGTTGAGCGTCATTGCCGAGACTCGAACCCGGTTCCCCAGCTTTGAGGTTGACTGCTCTAGCGGTAAGGCTACATATTCTCCCCACTTAGCGTACAAAAAGAATGGGTAAACCCCTAGCTTACTCCCCTTCCCTGCCACTGCATTATGAAGGAGCACTTCCAGTCATACATGAGTTAGCTTGTTGAAACATGCTGAACCAGCCTGGTGTGACTTTTTGGGGGGACCAGTATAGGACTGTCTATTTATTAGACAGGAGGTCCTGTTTGCTGATGACCAACAACACCCTTAGATGTATTTTTATACCTTAGGCTAAGACATGAGGTTAAGGCCACTGACCTTGGCTTTCCTTGAGAACCCCCCATGGTTAATACAATGCAAACACTATTGACCTCTGAAGGACCAAAATATTTGGTCTCCCTTAGGTCTGGGTGGAGTTTGAAGAGTTCTGCTCCGCAAAACTGTACAAAGTGACCAAAAAACTCTACTCAAAGTTCCAGAAGTGGCGGAGTGCGTTAGGTTGCACCGTTCATGCTGATTTTTAGCAGCAGGTTTTTGTCCTGCACTGGAAAATCAGTGCAAATGGCACAATGCAAAGCACAAGCAGGCGCTGCTTCTTTCTGCCGCTTGAGTAGACTTCCTACTTAAGGGCAGCTTCCTCAACATGAACGGATGGTTTCTCAATATGATCGGTCACGACTATCCACGACCACCCACGTTGAGAGATCTCGAAGTGATGTGGTCCAGTGTTGGATTTTCCTCGCTCACCAAGGTTCAAGGAAAAAACTAGTTTTTCAGAACTCCACGTGCTCAGTGGAGCATAAAGTGTGGATTACTCCTCAAATGGAGACCCTTCACAACCTGGCCCTAATTTCTATATCATGTGGCGCAACAGTAGATGTCTGCTGTGGGTGACGGAGCTCTGGGGGGCTGGAACAGCGAGCTGGAAACCCCCCACTGATGTGCAGTGGCTCTACTGCTGTCTACAGACTGGGTGCATTGCATTAAGTCACGGGCTACATATTATAAACTATAAATTCCTGCCTCGCTTATACTATACACCTGCAAAACTGCACAGATACAACATCCGCCCTGACGACAAATGCATCGGATGCCGTGCTGAGGGTGTGGACTTTCTGCATCCGGCATGGCATGCATCTCATATTTAGTCTTATTAGAGGTAGATCAAGGGAGCCCTGTCACTCGTGATTAACCAAACACTTACCCTCACACCACTTGTAGCAATTCTGGAATACACAGGAGATGTAAAGGCAGGATTTTGGAGATATCTCTCACTAGGTCTCCTTCTAGCTAAAAGGTGATTAGCCTGTAAATGGGGCAGAGGTAGAGCACCAAAATTTAAGGACTGGCTGCATAATTTGATATACAGTAAGGATCAACTCACCATGTATGCTATTTCTGACCCCTAGCTTAATACCCAGGGATATTTGAGGGCCACTCAGGAATCAGAAACTGCTGATGACACTACTCCTGCTCCATAGATTGGGGATCTCCCTTAGTTACATGGTTCCTGATTGCCTGTGCATTTCCTCAACCAATATTGCGTCAAAACTGTAGCTGCTCTATCTTTCGTTGTTAGTGGAATTAACTTGCACACAATGTGAAGGTATAACCAATAGGGGAGAACTGAGATTTATGTCTCCATTGCTATCCAGAAATATACTGCTATATACCTTGTTGTCCTTTGATGGATTGATTAAGGGGACGCTTGGACCTTGGTTCACAGGTACCGTACTTTATTAGCTGGGATAATGTTAGACAAGAGAGTTGGAACTATTGATTGTTATTCCTGGTCTTTTTGTACAATCAGGATAAATGTATCCTTTGTGATCCAACTTTGAAATGCCAATAAAAAATTGACAATAAACAACTACATAGAATCAAAATATTTAGACACTTCGGCCGAGTCGAATGTCAGGGTTGTAGAGTATAGCGGACCATAAAAAGAAGACATCAAGCAATGCCATCAGGAAGTAGAGAGGGTTAGATTCATCATTAGTCAATTCTTTTTTTTTTTTTTTTTATTGAGATGGGTTATCAAAAAGAAAGATCATAAATACAATTGAGATATCAGCTGGATAAAAATATCATGACAAAATACAGACATAAGGAATAAAAAGAAGCACAAATACAGAAATAAATACTTCTTATGCAGCTTAAATCGATCAGCTTAAAGGAGAATACATTTGAGATTATAAAAAAAGACATTATCTTTACGTGCGTTACATAAAGGACAAGGACTCTTCAATTTCATCATCTTGTTTTCCTCCAGTTACTAAGAGGGGCCCAAATTTTTTTACCATACTCTTTCTTCTTTTTGCCCTTAAAATTATATAAACACTCCTCGATATTATGGATCCCAAGCAGTCTAGTTAACCACATCTGAAATGAGGGGGCTACGGATCTTTCCAGGCCGCCGCTATTAGAATTCTTAACACTGCAACACACAGAAAAATAAAAGCTTCGGCTTCATGTGCAACTTTAAGATTTTCGTCCCTGCCAATTAAAACAGTAGTTGGGGATAGAGAGATTTGGCACTCTAACAGCCCCGATAAAACCTTCTCCATTTCAGTTAAAACAGGTTTAAGATTTTGGCAAGAATAAAACATATGAATTAGATCTGCCGGACCTTGGTTACATCTTGGACATCTGTCTGTATCCCTTTTACCCCATTGAAACAACTTCGCGGGGTGTAATAGAGATTAAAGATCATCTTGTAATGTTGTGCTTTTAGGTTGGTTGCTCTTAATACTTTCTTATTTAATGCCAGGGCATAGTCTACGTCTACATTTGGATCACCTATTCTAAGAGCCCAGGCGTTTTCTATTTGCACAACATCCTCTTCCATGCCCTGTAAAAGATGACTATATCCTATTTTGATCTTTCTGCCCCATTCCTTATATATTGAACAATCGGGTTTAGCTCCTGAATAGAAATCCTAGGTCTTAGAGATTTCACTGTTTGTTCTAACTGTTTATACAACATCCAGTGATTCCTAGGGATACCATATCTTTGTTGCAGGACCTCGAACCCTAACAAGTCGTCCTTACACATAACGTCCCCCAAACATCTGATACCCAGACTCTTCCAAAGGGCGCTATTCCTGTTCTGTCCAAGATGTAAGAATGGGCTTGAGTTCCAAAGGTCTATAGTGCCATTAATCTTAGGAATCTTGAGAAGTTTCAGCATCAACTTCCATACACCCCAAACACTTAACATCACTTTACTTTTACTCCTCTTATAATACCGCACGTTAACTTCACGAGTTAAAATCCCCATAGCTTTTTCACCAATTAATAATTCGTATATTGTGGGCATTCTGAGAATGCCAGGCGACAACTCAGGAGTATCATAACACAATAGAAGTTTCATATGCAACAATAAACAAACCCAATGATACAGTCTTAGGTTAGGAGCAGATAGCCCTCCTCCCTCTATTGGTATTGAAAGTCTAGCTAACGATCTTCTCACTTTACCATATTGCCATAGGAACTGTGAAAACACTGCATCCATTTTTTTCATCAACTCTTCTGCAATTAATAAAGGAATAGCACGGAATAAATACAATAATTTTGGGAACATTGTCATTTTCAGAACATTCACTCGACCAATCAAAGACAAATGTAGTACATCAATTCTTCTCAGATCCTTATCCATTGACGCTAGTAACGGCAAATAATTTTCCTGAATAATTTTACCCACATCAGCATTGATTTTTACTCCTAAATAGACTGCAGAGTCAACATATCTTTGATCCCTTTTCTGAATGTTTTTTGTACAGATTATTATAGTTTTTTCCGTGTTGAGTTTATAACCTGAATAGGTCCCAAACTGCTGAGCCAAATTAATTAGTTCTAGTATTGCCATATTCGGATTATTTGTAACAATTGCCAGGTCGTCCGCATACGCCAATAATTTAGTGGTATGTCCGTGAGATATAACAGGGGGTATTTTATCTGAAGCAAGAATCTTCCTGATTAACGGGTCGATATATAATGAAAAAAGTATGGGAGAACAAGGACACCCCTGGCGTGTGCCTCTTCTAATCACTACCTCCTCCGATTGAAGCCCCATTGTAGTGATTCTGGCAACTGGGTCCATATACATTGCCTTAATACCTTTCCTACATTTTTCACCGAAACCCCTTTTGTCCAACACCTCCCACATGAGATCCCAAACCACACGGTCAAACGCCTTCTCGGCGTCCAATAAGATCATAGCCCTGTCTCCCCCTGTGGCGGTGACAGCATCAAATAGTGATATAGCCCTAGCTGTATGTTCAGTAGTACCTCTCCCTGGGACAAACCCATGCTGCCAGGGTGAGACAAGTTGACCAATAATCCCTCCTAGTCTCTTAGCCCATATTTTAGAATATAATTTCGCATCTGTGTTTATTAATGATATCGGCCGATATGAGCCGGGATTCTCCTCTGGCTTTCCCTTTTTATGAAATATCACAATATTGGTCTGTTTCCACGTATCCGGAATAATACCTGAGCAGATAACTCCGTTAAAAAGATCTTCGAGCATGGGAAGAATTTCATCACTCAGAGCCCTATAAACCTCAATTGGGATCCCATCTGGACCCGCCGCTTTACCCAATGCCAGTTCACTCAGAGCATTTTTTATCTCCTCGGTTGTTATATCCAGTTCCAGTCGAGCTCTATCTCCCTCCTCCACCCTTGGTGTTATAAGAAACTGGTCTCGCATGAGTGGCTCCTGATCGTAGAGTTTTTGATAAAGTTTCTGGAACACCTGTAATATAGATTTTGGGTCAGTATATTCTCTCCCATTATATTTAATCTTACCAATTTTATTTCGGTTCGATTCTTGTCTGATACGGAGCGCTAATGCTCTACCAGCCTGCTCACCAGTCTCATATCTCCTTGCTCTTTGTGATTGATATTCGCATATCTCTTTCTGAGTGATTATTTTTAAAACGTCACCCTTGACCCGGGCCATATTTCTAATAGTCTCCCCACTATCTTTACCGGATGTTATTTCATCGATGTGACATCTCTCTATTTCTGCCAGATCTACGATAAGCTTATCAATCTTGCTTTTATCCTCTTTCCTTATTCTTGCTGCACAGCTGATCGTCTCTCCCCTTAATGCAGCTTTAAAAGACTCCCAAACACAATTTCTGGAGGCACTATATCTATTACATTCGAAAAATTCCTTTGTCCACCTTTTAATGTGTTTTAAAAACCTTTCATCATTTAATAATTTCCTATCAAATGTCCATCTAGATATTTTCCTTTGTACATTGGGAACCTTATATGACAGTATCAGAGGATTATGATTTACCTTGACCTTACCAATTTCCCCTATTGTAACAAAAAAAAATCCAACTTAGAATACTTTTGTGCTGGGTGGGAGAAATATGTATACCCACGATCACCGGGCATTTTTTCTCCCCATACCTCTACCAAACCATGAGACTGGATCAAGGAGCTTATGGCTGCATTAACCTTACGTTTACGCCCTATATATTTACTTCCCTGTTGCCAGTCTGCAGAAATATTCATATCACCACAAACTATCATAGGGGTATTCCAGTTAGCCAGCTCTTCTTCTAATTTGTCATAGATCGTTGGGTCATCCTCATTAGGACCATATATTACGCACAATGTGAACCCCATATTCATTTCCGCTAATATCCATCTTCCTGAACCATCTGTTTTAATGCGTTTCACTCCGCCCAGATGACTTTTAGTTAATATAGCCACTCCTCTGATCATTGATGATTGAGTGGAACATCCAATCAGGGTATACCCATACATTTCCAGGACCTTCCTGTTATTCCAGGGAATATGGGTTTCCTGAATACAGACTATATCAATATTATTTGTTCTAACCAAATGGCTCAATCTCTGCCGCTTCTTCCAATCGTTTAAACCACCTGCATTAATAGTGCAAATCCTAATGTCTGACATATTTAGAGTATTTACCTTTCCTACACTGACTATTATCCAAATGACTGATATCGGCCCAAAACATATTCCATTCCATCTCGTGATTTTCAAAAGTTTTCAACCCCCTTCCCTCCCCTCCCCTACCCTCTCCTCCCTCTGCACTCTCTCCCTCCCCTTGCCTGGCTCCAGAATGGAGCTCCCCCTCACCCACCCCCCTTGTCTGGAGGCGCTCAGACCGCTGGTCTGTGCACGTGATGGTTGCAGCTCAGCGTGAGGAGATATAACTTTTAGAACTTTATACAATCCCCACTTACACTATATATATTTTTTTTCCCCATTTTTCCCACAAGAATTTACACACTGTGACCCCCTACCGTTCCAATTTCCCTCCACCTATCTAACTATCTACCTGCTTAGAACATTCTGTATTATCCATCTTCCATTTTGCTGAGACTCAACAGAATAATATTTATCAATACCACCCCTGTACTCAGTTCAAATATAGATAAGCATTATATATTAACGGTCCCTATTCCCAACTGGGCTTAATAGCTTAAAAACCCTTGCTGCTCCATCTACAACATCAAGAATTCTTTAGCTTTAATCTCCGAGGAGAAGTATAATGTTTTTTCATCTTTAATTATCTTGAGTTGAGCGGGGTTAATCGAATAGGCCTGCATTCCCTTGTTCTGAAATGGTTTGATCAACTGCCGTAGTCTCCAGCGTCTCTCAACCGTGATATGGCAGAAATCAGGGCGAACGAAAAAGGTATAGCCATCGACTGTCTTTTTTTTATCAGGTCTCGCCCTCTCAGAGATTGCTTGTCTCAAGTTGACATTGCCCAGAAAAATTAAAATTGCTCTGGGCTTATCTCCCTCTTTCGCTTTCTTATAGATGTTGGTAGGGGTACGATGTGCCCTCTGGATCTCCCTGTCAAAATCCCAGTCTTTCAAATCCATGAAGGCAGACTCAAAAAGTTTAACAACAAATGGTTTCATATCTGTACCCTCTGCCCCTTCGGGAATTCCAAGAATACGTAGATTATTCTGACGTGATCTGTTTTCTAATGACTCCAGTTTCCACTGAATATCGGTAAGCTGTTTCGTTTGCGTATCGACTTTACTGGCCGCGGCTGCTGATTCGGCTTCTGTAGAAACCACTCTGTCTTCCAGATTGGTAACTCGCTCTCCCAGATTCACACATGCCTTAGTCAGCTTTCTCACCACCCCTTGCATTTTTCTAACTGCCGCCTGAGACTTACGGCTCTCCTGTCTTGCTTCCTCCCTATGTGCCAGTATCTCCTGATGAATAACCTCCAGGAGGGACATTTGTGCTGATTCCCCATCTGGGCTGTCTAGGGTAGCATTAGTCTGTGGTTGCTCTCTTTTCTGGCTGTGTATTTTCGTTCTAACCACCATTTTTACCGCTGTGCTCGGGGGACTGCTTTCCTCAGGTTCCAAATCGCTGCCAGTGTCTAGGTCACTGATATCTTGGTCCAGGCTATTCTCTCCTTCCTCTGACCATTCACCACCCTCAGATACAGAGAAAAATGCCTCACTTGGAGCTTCTTTTTTACCGCTGTTGCTCTCCCCTGTATCGTCCTCCAGGATCTCTTCTAACCCTTGGTGTATTGCCATGATATTGGCCACCTGATCCGCTGCGGGATTCTCTGCTTGCTGCTCTTCCCCCTCTGCAATTACAACGGTATTTAGCTGTAAAGTCGGGGGTTACATCATCAGTCTCTAGAGTGATCTGTGTGTTATCTACCTTCAGATCTTTGGAGTCCTTATTTTTACTCATTTTTTGAAAAATATCTGAGATTGGGGTGGTGCCCAGGGTATCAGAGTTCCCTTTACTAGTCCCCTGCTGCTGTGATGTTTTTTTAACCAAAGGGGAGCCTTGTTTCTTCCTCTTATTCCCATCTATATCTGTCATTGACTCCGCTAGTTCTGCTGCTGCCCTCCTCCTGGCCGCCGCTTTAGCACTGGCACTCATCTTGGGGGCCATGATTGCCCTCCTCCTTTCCTCCGGCCCAAATAGCTCCTTACCGCCTGGGATACTTTCATTGTCAGTATCCTCCGCCTTCAGCTCCTCAGCACCCTCCAGAGCGTAAGGCTTCTCCTCCTTCCCGCCTCTTGAAAGATTTGTCTCCCGATGCAATTGCTTCTCTGCTTGCTTGTGCCCGCTCAAGCGGGATTTTCCTCTCCGCTGAAAGCACCGTTTTAGCCACAAGCTCCGCACCGCTTTGTTCTTGAAGGCTGACTCCGCAAACTCCGTTACCTCCACCTCTGCCTGCAATCCGACAGCCGCTCCGCCTCTAAGCCTCCGCGTCACCTGCAGGACGTCCAGTAACAGCCGCTTCAGCGGCTGACGGCAGGTCAGTTTCATATAGCCGTTTCCTCCCCGATGTCCGCGTTTCTTCTTCTCCGCCTCGCGTCTTTTACCTCGCGCCCGCCGTTAAATCATATCACCCCGATACAGCCATTGGTAGGGGGATTGTGGGGTCACCGTTCGTTCATTGCACCCCTCCTCACACGAGCTGCTTCCCAGCCGTCTCACACGGCCGCCATCTTGCCTCCCTCCATCATTAGTCAATTCAGTGACATAGGTGGAATGCCTAGGAGCTCAGAACAGGGTAACAAGTGTTTTACCCGGGTGAATACCCTCCCCATATCATCTAGCAAGAGTGTGCTGATATAAAAAACAAGTCTCATGAAGGGCTTCCTCTTGAGACTCACAGAGTTTATCTCTGATGTTGGCGAGCACATCAGGATTATTGGAGCTGAAGTACTGGTCCTCCAAAATATCACTCTCGAGCTTGGCCAGCATTTTCAGTATAGCTATCAATACACTGGATTGTTTGGCGACACAAACCCCTCTCATCATCACCACCTTAAATGCCTCCCACAATTTAGAAAGCAACTCTACAGAGTCTGTATTGTGTGTAAAATATTTTCTTATGTCTTTACGCATTTCCTCTTTGAAGACTGTATCCAACAGCGCATCCATTGGGAGACGCCAGATAAAAGTATGAGGGTACGTCTTTGGGATCTGCAATCTCAATAAGGCGGGGCATGATCAGAAAGAGTGCGCAGCAGATGAGACTCTGACAAGATCCAGATCTGGATGTTCCTAGACACCAACTAGAAGTCCAATCTGGACCAAGCATTGTAAAAAGCTGAAATGTAGATGCCCTCTATGATGTGTGGATATGTCTGTTTCTACTAAATAGCTGTGATGTGTAATTGCTCTCAGTGCCACCGTAGCCCATGGGTATAAGCAACTAGAGGTGCCACGTCCATCCGTTTGATCATTTCTGATAGTGGTAATATAACCCACCCATATACATGGTGTTTATACCTTAGCTAGCTATCTTTGCCAAGATTTAAATAAAACATCAGAGTCTTCTCAATTTGGCTCATTAACGACACCTGTCTCTCATATAGGGTGGCCACTAATATCATAAATCTACTGTCAGGATTGATTATTGAGTGGGATACCTGCCATAGGAGATCAATACATAGCAGCACCGCTACACCTCTTGCATAGTTGAAATATGCTATTGAGTGGGTTTCTCCCCACAAATGGGCATGAAGTCTCGGGGTAATGAGCCACAGAGAATTGTCTCCTGTAAGAAGCATATATCTACCTTGTGTCTGTGAAAGAATGTATGGCCAAGGCAAGACTTTCTATAATCATTCAGCCTGCAGATATTCCATGTGATGCATGAAATGTTAACCATTCTTTTTGCAAGAGTTTAACATATTGCAGGCTGGAGAGTGTTGAGAAGCAGGTATCAGTCATATATAGATGTATATTGCTGCATTGTGGTAGCACAGCATAAATGGCAGGATCTACAATGGAGACATAGAAAAAATAGGAACACTCCAGTCATTCAACCCAATAACCCCCCGCCTACCACAATCCCCCAATCAGGTTGTGAACTGTCTGAAACTGCAAACCAAGACTTCCACTACGCCAACCACCCAATCAGGTTGTGACATGTTGCCCACCATCAGCTCAAAAAACAAAGAAGAAAACATAGTCTGAGTGAGCATTTGGGAATTATCCCACGGGATGGGTGAGTTACCAAGCTTAACAGCCTTTCCAACAACCTCAACCTGCAACCATCATAGAAAACCATGGCTCAACATTGTCTCCTATGCCAATGACACCCAACTCATCCTCTCCTCACAAAGGAACCCAACGTCACCAGGCACTACTACCAAGAAGGGATAACAGCCGTTGCAACCTGGATGAAGAACAGCTGCCAAAAACTCAACTCAGAGAAAATGAAGTTCACATCCTTGGCCTCACCCCCTCCTCTTGGGATGACACCTGGCGGCCCCCCTGCCCATTGAAACCCATCCACCCCAACATACTATGTATGCAACCTCGGCATCATACTGGACTCATTGCTCACTATGAATCGCCAGTTCAACGCCGTCTCCTCTCGCATGCTTCAACACCATCTGTACACTACACAAAACTTTCAAATGGATACCCCTCGACTCCAGGAGTATGGTCACTCATGTCCTCATCACCAGCCGGCTCAACTACGGTAATTCTATGCCATAATCAACAAAAAACTTCTCTGCAAACCCCAAGCAGTCCAGAACGCCACAGCCAGACTTACCCTTAATATCCCATGGCGCAACCACATCACCCAACACCTCCATGACCTCCACTGACTCCCCATCGAAAGAACTCTAACTTTCAAGCTGGTCACACATGCTTACAAGGCCCTCCACAACATCGGACCACAATATCTCAACAACTGCCTCTCCTTTCATACCGCCAATAGGAACCTCTGCTCAGCCGACCTTGCCCTAGCCACCGTCCCACACTTCCACAAGAACAGAGCGGTGGAAGATCTTTCTACTACCTCACAGCCAAGACCTGGAACAAACGCCGCCTTCACCGGCGGCAAATTCAATTCAGGAAGGACCTCAAGACCTGGCTTTTCGAAAAGATCCTATAGAAGCTACTCACACCCCCTCCCCAGTGCAGTGAGACCCTAACAGGTGAGTAGCACACTTTACAAACCACTGATTGATTGATTGATTGAACAACAGCTGGGTGGGCGCGCTCTTAATCTAGGGGCAACCCTGCAAGGTATAGTAACATTGTCAATTGCACAAAAAAGAGAAACATAGAACAATGAAATATCAGAACCATCAGTTAACAGTTTAGTAATGGGAGTGGAGCCACCACCTGCTCCCATCAAAGCATTGGTACATACATGAGTAATCACTTACCTGGGCTCCTGCTGACAAGCGAGGCGAGGCCATCGGGGATCGGTGCATCTTGCTGAAATAGTTCGCAAATTTTAGAGCAGATTTGTCTTCTGTAAAGAAGTGCATTTTTGTCTTCATACAAATCCGTAACTTGGCAGGGTATAAAAGGGCGTATAGTACATCTGATTGCTGAAAATCCTCTTGGTGGGCAAAAAGTCCCAGCAGGCCGTCTGGACCTCTACAGTTAAGTCAGGATAAAATTAGATAATATTGCCCTGATATTGTATTACCCCGCGCTATTGCCTCAGAATTACATCATGATCATGACAATTTAGCAATCGGACCACAATAGGATGGTCGGGGTGCCCACAGGAGGTCTAGGTCCAAGAGAGCAATGGGCACTCTCTACAATGAAGACAGCTGATAAGTCAATTCCAAGTACTTCACACAATCGACTCTTGATGTAGTCTTCCAACTACAAGATAGCTGTGATTTCCTGGAATGCCTGTTAAATGGATAATATTGCATCTGGTGCAGGCTTCCAGGTCTTCATTCTTTGCCTTAATGATATCCAGCACTTTATCCATCCAAAGCAAATGTTCCCTAGATTCCACCTGTTGGTCATCTGCATCTGAAACCCTGTTCTCCAGCTGATCAAGCCTTGTATCGTGTTTGTTGACACACTGTTTTACATGATCAGGATGATTTGGGAGGAGTTCTAGTTTGGAATCAATGGTTTTCAAGCTGGATTTGACATCCATTAATATTGTGTGAAGTTCTACATAGATATTACACGTCTCTCTCCTCCAGCTGTGATGCATTAGGCTCAGAATCATGGCTCTGATCAATCTGACGAGTATGGTATCTGTTTTCAAAGGAGAACTTAGGTTGTTTAGCCACATCTTGAGGCAATCCAGCTGAGTGTGCTGTGTTTACTGGATTGTCTCTGAACTATAAATGGAGGGTTCACAAAGGGGGGAGACTCACCACATGGTTAACATGGTATCTGCCAGAGGAGGTGCTGTGACAATTGGAAGGTTACAATGCCCTGCCACACCCCAGTACAACTAGGCCTTGGGGGCACAAACAGGCCTCACATCCAGGCTGGTGCACAGTGACCCCGGCAATCAGGGATCTCCAGCAGGTCGCCAAGTAATGCTGGTATTTAGTGTTATCAATGCAGTGAGTCGCTACAGATGTAGAGAATCAGGGTCCCATCTGCACGGTCATCTAGTGGCAGAAACGTAGCATGAACAGACACCAGGATGGAGTCTAACTATAGCATAATGATTAGCATGAGCCAAAATGAGACGGCTAACTTGTTAAAATTACAAATGCTTGGTGTCTCAAAGTATCACGTTAGCCAGGTGTGCAGTTATATTTGACCCAGTAAGTGAAAGGCAGAATTTTTAAACTTTGTATTCACAATGTGCAAATTAGCCATGTGCAGCAATGAAAGAACTGGCACACACTCCCCTACAAATGTGAGGCTGTTTGACATACAGATGGCCTAGGAGGGCAGCCATGGCAGGAACGGGCGAACCAGAGAAGCTGTACCCCTATATTTCTTTTACCGCGTGGTCGCTTGGCACCATACTCGGCTCCAGCCCCGCTCAAGGTAAAAGTTTGTCCAGTACCCAGATGGCCCGTGCAGTAATCTGGAGCAGTCTAACTCACACCCAAAACAGTCCCCACAAGGGCAAAAGGGGGCACCGCAAACAGCAACCTTCTCGATGGGTGTGGGAGGGGGATTCAATCTCCAGGTTGCGCCAGTCACCACCTTCTCAGTGTCTTTTACCTCTACCATGCCAGATCAGCAATAGAGTCCACGTGGCCCAGTAGCTCACTATCCTGTCTCCTACACCCCCCGGCCTTGGAGCATCCAACTTCCAAGCAGCAGCTCTGGCCTCACAGTATCTGGCAACACCAACACGGTCCGCAACTCTGTCCAGAGGGGCTCCACAGCCAGCCAACGAGGCCCCCATGCACGCTCACAGCTGGCGCAGCAGGGGCAGGTAGGTTTACAATCCCCAAAATATATATTTTTGGGTCCAGGGGGTTAACGTAGTACTGTGCTGGTGGTTGTTGGCACGTAGGCACCCCTAACTGAATTGGATGCTAAAGGATTTATGGTACAGTTGGAAGAGCCCTCTCAAAGACTGCTCCTCAGTGATACCACGCCCCCTAATTATCTTACATTTAAAAAGTATCATATTAAATTAGAGTCTATCTTGTCCTCTACTAATTCTCTTCATCATTAGAATGAAAACATTTTATCTCATTTTTCTTACTTTTTCACAACTCTTTATTCTCATGAATCCTAATACTAGTGCGCAGAAGCAAGAGATTCCCTCCAAAGCAAAGAATACGTCATATCACGTGTGTGTGACACAAGCATGCGCAGTTGAAACCCTCGCATAGCAGCAGCCATTTTATATGCAAGTGTATTACAGTTAGTAAAACACATAAGCAAGCTTCTCTCGGAAACCCATTTGAAATCGTGTAATGTAATATTAATAAAGCAAACATGTTGTTTAGTGTTTTTAACGTTATTTGAGGTCTATGAATACAAGCAAGTCGCTTCATGTGCGAATCCTTGCTCCATCAATCCCCTCTTTGATGATATTTTATATCATCACCAATTAATGAAACAGATGCCAACTTCTCACAATTCACCCAATTCAATTTCTTCAAACTTTCTTCTCAGGTTTTTCTCATTATTTAAATGATAGGTCTTCATTTTCTTATTTATTTTCTCATTTAATTCTTCAAGTTCCTTTTCATTGCAGTTTCTTTTCTTTCCTCTTTCATTTACTGTATATCTCTTTCTATGTTTACGACATTTGCAACAAATCATTATACTAAAAATTAGTAGGGCTATTCAAACCATTGGCATTAGTATTCTACATACAAAACTTTTTCCTACATTAGAAAGACAATTACCTATAGAGGAGAGACCATCAGTGAGTCTCTTCCATGCACTATCAACCTCCAGTGGTTTAAGCTCTTTTTCCAGATTAGTAATATTCTTCACATACCTCCTTATTTCGACACTTTTGTCAGGTATGTAAGTGCAACTATGTTGCGCTTTCAACATTCTACAGACTCCGCCCTCTTTTGCCAATAATGTATCAAAAGCAAGTCGATTTTGTAAAACCATTGATCTGATCGCAACCAATTCGGTATTGACAATTAAGAAACCTCCAGCAGTGTCAGTTGATAACCGATCCACTACTGTTGACAATTTGCAGATCCTGTGTGTATTCAGAGCCACTTCAACTGTAGGTTTTAATGCACTAAATATATCACCTACTATCTCACAAAAACTAGCTCTTTAACTACGTATTAGTCCATTAGTTCCTTCATTGTTTCCAGTGATTTTATCCACATTATATATTGTTGGGAAAACTATTCCAAAATAACAGCTCCCATACCAGTGATCTGGCAATTTGTAATAAGCTTTGTTTCCACATATAAAATAAATTCCAGGAAACACAGGTTCAGTTCCATCTTTGAAACCCCAACCCCTAATTACCTTACAATTGTGTTCACATTCACTGGAACCAATGAATTTATTGTTATAATAACTAGTTGTTTTTCTGTGGAGACAGAGTTTCTCCTTCTTTTCGAAATCCAGCAACATAGCAGCATGGGTTTTACCATTTGGGGTGAACCCTACACTTCCAGCCCATTTAGGAATTTTATGATTCTTATCATTTGCCTTTCTTTGGAAATTCTCTCTCCGTTTCTCAACCATATTTAAATATATTTTTTCTTTTTCCTGTAATAAGCATGTTAAATTATTCGTGTGTGCTTCAGCTATATCTATTGTTAGAAAATATTCACCCATATAACGTGTTACATCACTTTTAGTATGTACAGGATTCAGGTTACTACCTATAGGGAGTTCAGACAATATCACATCTAAATTAGAATAGTAATACTGCAAAGGTCCTTTCTTATAAAATAAGCTAGCTAAAATACTACATGAAATTCCATATGTTAGTGGCAAATGGTGGTAGGTCACACCTTCGGCTACCAAAGTAGACAACTTCATACAAACATAACAATCTTCTATTTCCATTGCTTCTACATAGTGTACTAATAGGTTTGCAAATACATTTAAATGTGTTCTGTTTTTACTTCCAGTATGATGTAGTCCTTCCTCATCTGATGCTTCTAAATCTACCTTTTATTGTTTAACGCTAAGTGCTTTTTCTTGTGTATCTACTTTTCTAGGTGTATTCAATGTTTGCAGCTCATCTGTATCTACTGTTTGTTGCTTATTAGTTTCATTCTTCATGTCTCTACTCATTATGTAAGGAATAGCTATTGTCAGTCCTAACCATACTGTAAGTACTATTGCTATAATAAATGCACATACTCTACAGCATGTTATAAAACAATTTCTTTTCGGTCTTCCATTAACAGTACGATCAGCCATTTCTGAATAAGGAGATTTATGCCCTCTTTGTGACTTTTACACAGCCTTTTTACCCTGTGAAGATTTCAGGTTGGTCTCACTTCTTCGTCAGTTTGACCAGCAATCAATTCATCATCACTTTCATCACTTATTTCCAGGTTTTCAAAATCTTCCAACACAATGTAGGTCCATTCAAGGCCTTTGTATTTATTATTCAGTCTTTTCAATCGTGGGCTTCTTCTTCTTGGTTGTATTACAGGTTGATCAGGTTGACTTGTTATTTCATTCACTTGTTCGGGTATTTCATTAATTGTCTTTAAACGTAGTTTCAGTCTTTTGACAAACCTAGGCCACTTGTCTTCTTTTCTGAGTCTTTTAGCTGGCACTGTGCTTTGTCTTTCTTCTAATGCTCTCTTATTTACATTTAGTTGTGGCACATCTATTTCAATGCTGTCTTCTGTATTCTTCTCTATCTGACTAAGTCCAGGTCTTATTTATGTTTCTTCTGCCTGGTTACTAATCTGGCCTGGTTCAGGTATGGGCGGAATTTGACTTTGGTTTGATTCACCTTGTTCCTCCTGAACACAATTTTCTATCCCTGTCTGGTCCTGCTTGGGCTCTTCGATCTCTTGGTTTTCTTCTGCCTGAGCTCCTGCCTGTCCCTTTTCGGATTCTGGAGTTCTAGGTGGGGTGTCGATTTTCTGAGTATCCTGTTCTTTCCCTATCTAGTCCTCCTCAGAATCACTTTTGACTTGTATTTCTATGATCCGAGTACCTTCTTCTATTCCTGTCTCGTCCTCACTCTCACTCTGACTGTCTAAATAAACTTGGCTTTTGGTTCTCACATGTTCTGCAGGTATGTCGACCACTGGAATCCAATCATCCGGACTGGTGCTCGGTTGTTCCTCTGCAGCTACTTCAGGATCGATGTTTTGAGACCCTCCAGCTGCACAACCTTCAGCTCCGTCTTCCTCAGGTCCTGACACTCCTTTTGTGTGACTAGCATAAATCCTGTGTGGAACTCCTGCACACTTTACAGCTGTAGTGGTTACTAAAATTACTTGACGTGCTATTCCCCACCTTGGTGCAAGACAAGATTTTCGAGTGTGTTTCTTTAACACTACCCAGTCACCTGGGTTCAGGTCATGTGCTGGAGTTGCTTGTCTGGCGACAGCCTCTTCACCAACCTGGTGAGAGATAGAACGCACTTGGTCAGCCAGTTCTTTGCAGTACTCCAGTACTAAATCATCAGATATATTTATCAGCTTATGTCCTGGCACCCATGCTTGCCTCATTGCTCTTCCCATTAATATCTCATGTGGACTCAAACCTGTGTTCCGATCTAGAATACTTCTGAGTGCCATCAGAACAAGAGGTAAAGCATCAGGTCACTCCAATCGGGTAGACTCATACATCTTTCCCAATCTTGACTTGATTGTGCCGTTCAGTTGTTCTACCACTCCAGAAGCCTGTGGACGGTATGCACAGTGCAGCTTTTGATTAATTTGGAATGCTTCACAGATTAGAACAATGATTTCATTATTAAAATGGCAGCCTCATTCTGATTCAATTGTTACTGGAAAACCGAAACATGGTATAAGCTCTCTGAGTAGAAGTTTGCCTACAGTGATGCTATCATTCCTGCATGTGGGGTAAGCTTCCACCCATTTTGAAAACAGGCAGACAATGACAAGAATGTATTTTAGTCCTTGACAAGGGGGTAACTGAATAAAATCAATCTGCAATCATATAAAAGGACCTTCTGCCTTTCCCATTTTCCCTGGCAACACTACAGTTTTCTTTCCAGGATTTATTTGCTGGCATATTAAACATCTATGGCAAAGCGCCTCTGCTATGTTCCTGAACTTCGCATTGAACCATGACTGCCTGAACAATCTTATCATGGCATTCCGCCCCAAATGAGAATCTCCGTGACACAACCTAGCCATGGGAGCAAGCATACAGTCTGGTACACAATGACACCATCTTCAGCCCTTCTCTGACAACCTATCTTTCTCCATTCTTCCTTTTCTTTAGGTTCTGCTCCATTCAGCAGTTTCTCACTTCTTCCCATGTATCCACACCATCAAGCAACATAAGTTGGCAGCTGTTTCCTCCTGCTTCAATTTTCTTATTTACACATATTTTAAATTTGGCACAATGTTGGGCTAATTGGTCAGCATATCGATTACCAGCTGTCACTTTGTCATTTCCAGATTGGTGAGCAGCACACTTGACCACAGCCACTTCTTTTGGCAGCTGGATTGCTTCAAGTAAATCTTTTACATATTGACCATTTTTAATTGGAGTACCTGAAGAAGTCAGAAACTCCCTTTGCATCCAAAGTTGGCCAAAGTCATGCACAACCCCGTAACCATACTTGCTAACAGTAAAAATGGTCACTCACCAATTTTTCCCAAATTTGCAAGGTACGGGGCATGCTTCAACTGGAACACACAAGGTACACACTGCATAAGCAGCACTTAGACCTCCTTCCTCATGTCTCATACATGAACCATCTACAAATGGCTCATATTCATAATCAATTAATGGCTCTTCTCTTATGTCAGGTTGTGGTTTAGTACTGTACTCTGTTAAATCAATACAATCATGCTTGACTTCTCCTTTTACTTCTGCAAAGTGTGAATCAGGTAACAGCGTTGCTTGGTTCAGAATATTACACCTAGCAATGGTTACATTTCCTGCACCTATAAGGATTCACTCATACCTAGTCAGCCGACTGGGAGTTAAATACGGAGTTTTCGTTCTTGTCAGTAATATCCCAACTGCACGTGGAACATACACAGTTACACGATGTCCCATAATGATGGACTCACTTTGCTCAAGACTCATGCAAGTTGCAGCCACTGCTTTTAGACATCCTGGCAATGCACATGCCACTGGATCCAGTGTGGAAGAAAAATATGCCACAGGACATCTCATTAAAACATGGACTTGGGTCAAAAGTGAAAGTGCACAATTGTCTCGTGTATCACAGAAAAGTGCAAATTCTTTTGAATAATCAGGCATCCGTAATGCTTCAGCTGTACACAGGCGTTCTCGTAATTTCAAAAATGAAGTCATACTTTCATCATCCCATTCTACTGGGTCTTTTGCTCTCTTCTTCGTCATTTGTATCAATGGCTTTGCTAGAACTGCAAAATCCACAATCCACTGTCTGCAGTATCCAACAACTCCAAGAAACATTCTGATTTCTTTATGAGTTTGAGGTAGATTCATGTTTTTTATAATTCTGATTCTTTCTGAAGTAACTCTACTAACACCTCTCTCTATCTGGTGCCCTAAGTATTTCACTGATGTGGTGCAAAACTGAAGCTTTTCAGGTGACACCTTATGCCCTCCTTCACCTAGGTGATTTAGTAAAGCAATGGTATCCACAACACAGTCAATTCAAGATTTAGATGCCACCAGTAGGTCATCTATATACTGCACCAGCACTGAGTGCCCAGGTAACACTAAGGACTCAAGGCACTTTTTCAAAATCTGAATAAAGATCGCGGGGCTCTCTGTGTACCCCTGAGGGACACGATTCCAGACATAAACATGACTGTCGAATTCAAAAGAAAAAAGAAATTTGCTATCTAGATGTAATGGAATCGAAAAGAACACATGACAAAGGTCGATTACAGTGAACGATCCAGCTTCCCATGGTATCTGATACAGAATCACCGCAGGGTTGGGCACAACTGGACAGCATGGGACAACATTTTTATTAATTTTTCGGAGGTCTTGTACGGCCCTGTATTTACAGCTCGGTTTCTTAATGCCAATTATGGGCGAATTACATGGACTGCTCATTATTTCTTGTAAAATGGCAGTTTCAACCAAGCGCTTTATTTCTTCTGCAACTCCTGCTTCTATTTCTGGGCTCATTTTATACGGTCGGGTATTTGGGTAAACTGCACCTTCTTTTACTGTCACTTTTATCGGGTCTACATTTGCCATTAATCCTACATCTTTTCCTGTGAAGTCCCACACAATAGGATTCACAGTATGCTGTAATTCACTTGGTAGGTGTTCTAACGTCAACTTTTTATTTCCAGTCTCTTGTTTAGCCAGCATTAATTTATAAATGCCAACTTCATCTGGTGTTTGAATTTCTACACCACTTGGTGAGCAAAAGATTTTGCAATTCATTCTACACAACAAATCCCTGCCTAACAGATTTACTGGGCTAGAATCGCATGCGACAAATCTGTGCATTTTTTTTAAATTACCTATTTTAATTTCCATTGGTTCTGTAACTGGGGTACTAAATTGTTTTTTAAACACGCCCACTACTTGGATCACTTCTCCCGAGAGGGGTAGGTTTGGAACGTCTGCTGTTCTCACAGTAGAACGGGTAGCACCAGTGTCCAATAGAAAGGTGACATCATCTCGTTCAACCTTTCCTTCAGTGTATGGACCTGACTGATCTACCGGCAAGGATGCGCCAAGGACGCACTCCTCGTCCTCCCTTCTCAGGCACTATCAGTATAAGTCTTCATTGAGAAACGTGTCACTTAAAAGAAATTGTGATGTCGCTGTGTTTCTTCTATTTCTTCCCTCCCAATTAACTGTTTCTGGACTATAGCTTGATTTTTCCCCAGGATCTGGCATAGGCGCAAGGGGCAACTGGGCTTGTGTTACCTGCTGCCTCTGTTTCCATGGCACCTCATTCTGCATCTGTGGATTTAAATCGTTAGTGGAGACATTACCATATTGTACTTCTCTTACACTCATTTCTCCAATGCGCCAACTTACCGCACCCGTGACAGGAAAACTTCTTCTTTGCTTCTTCCCTCTTAAACTTTCCTCTGGGCCTATCCCTATTTCCCTCACCTTGCGTCTGGTTATTGTTTGCTTGGCTAAACTGTTGTTCTTGTTGCTCTGATAACTTCACTTGTGCCCACATTACCTTTTCCTTTAACTCTGATCGTTTATGGTCAAGCTAGTCCTCACAATAGTTTGCATATTTAAGGATTTCGTTGATTGTTTTAGCCTGCCAACAAATTTTCTGGTCTTTAATCCATTGAGAAATTTCTGGCCTCAATCCTGACACAAATCGATAGATGAAATGTGTCATATCCTTCATATCAATGTTGTCTAAGCCACTATACTGTTTAAAAACTTGTAACAGTTGTTCATAATATGCATGCACAGATTCACTTTTATTCTGAGTTGTTCTATCTATCCTAGTCCAATCAGTTTCCTTTGCAGGCACCTTTCCTTTGAGGTATAGTATTACCTGGTTATATTTTTTCATAACCTCATCGAAAGGTGCCCCTGTCTCTGGGTCTCTAGGGTACTCATCACTAGGCCAGTCAACAGCAATTTTACATTCTGTCAACAGATCCACTGGCACGACAATGTCAAATAACCCATCTAAATCTTTCAGAAGGCATTTTGAAACTTTCACAAATCTCTAAACTTGTCTATACCATTCTACAGGCTTTTCACAAAGTTTTGGGAAATCATTTGTAAATGACAAAATATCCTGTCGGGACCATGGGACATGTACTTAACCTCCACCTGGGACTTCTCTCATGGGACAAAACCTTTCCACTTTTTCTGCTTCTTTTAATACATATTCAGACGCTGTTTGTTTAGATCAAACCTCTTCTTTTTTCTTGGCCCATCTAGTTTTCCATTTTTCTAATTCACCCTATTTGTGTAATAAAGTCATCAGCTCCATGATTTGTACCTTTTTCCCTGACACATTCATGCTTTCTAGATCTTTGTCAGAAAATTCAACTCAATATGGTTTCTGTAATACTTTAGATTTGCCAATGTCAATTCCCATACTAGCTGCTGTGTCCATTAATTTGTCATGAAACACTTTGGTATTTCTAGTAATACTTTCACATATAAGTAACAATTCATCTTCACTAAATGTATTTAATATGTCCAATCCCACATTTCCACCCATCATTTTCTCTAATTCAACTCTTAATCTATATATATCCAATGGTTTTGGCTGTGATTTTGGTTTCTCTATTTCTCGTGTCCATCTCTCTATTTCTTCTGGGGTTACTACAGTGCCACTTCTTGTACCTGAGGATAACTCCATTTGTACTTCTCTCGAATTTACAGGAGTGGTTTTCCTAATCGAACTACTTTCTGGTTCTCTTATTGGTAAATCCATTAAAGAGATTACTGATTAACATTCACTTGCCTAGTTGTCTATTATCAAAGGTTCTTTTCTTGGCTGTACTACCGATGTAGTCAAAACAGGGGTTTTAGGACTAGCTTGTTTGTCTCCATACAAAGGAACAACTGGGCCAATAGTTTCCAGTATTGTCAGGGCTTCGGGACTTGTATTTAATTGGGAAATCTTCTGAATTAAATCACTTCTCTGTTTATTTAATGCTTCTCTTTCTCTATCTTGTAATACATTTTCTATTAAAGTCTCATGTACCACCTGCGGAATCAGAGGTGGTTTCAGAAACGGTGCATTTGGATTTACTGTGCTTGGTTCCTCATTATAAGGTGGTGGATTTTTCATTAATAAATCTTCCAAATAATCATCATCTGACTCACCACTAGTCATTAAATGTTTTGTTTTCTCAGTACTTTGACTTCCAGTAGGTTCTTCTAAAGTTAACACAGGATATAGTCCTTCCACTATCATGTTCTGTCGCCATTGTTTAATTTGTTTATCTCTAGTTTCTCATGGAAACTTAGGGTAAAATGCACTCAACCCTTTGTCACTTCTGGGTCTGTCCCGCTCAAAAGCCTCAATTTCCCATTCTTCTAGTGCCTCATATTGTGTTAGTCTAGGTCTGGGATTTAAATCATTCATTCGTGTCCTTTAATTAAATAAAACTCTTCCATTGAAAGTAATGTAATTTCAAATAACAATAGCCAATGACTGCATGTTTTTTTCTCGAGAGACACGTTCCCACGCTCCTGGGCTCACCCCTCCTTTACAATTACTACCACAGCTACATACCCGCTGTCTCAACCAATACCAGCGCGGCTCTGAGTGACGTCAGTGCAGCACTGCGACCGACTCCCTCCTTTGCAAAGTAATACGAAAACCTTTTTTTTTCTCTTAAAAGTGCAGATTTTATTATTCAACAACGTAAAAACATTTGCCACTGTACCTGAGTGACTAATTCAAAGGAAAGATACATTTCACTCACTACGAGTAAATCTCTTCCTCTTACTCTTCATATACTAGGAGTAGATCCCTTCTGTCTACCCTTCACACAAGCATTAGAGAACCTGTTACTTCTTCAGACTTATCCACTCCAAGATATACTAAGGACAAAGTTTCACCAGCGAACCCCTTTGCTATCAATCAAGCTCAGAATAACCTGCTACTCCTTCCGTGTGACCCTTTCTAGGTGATATCACACAAGAAGTTTTGCCAGCGAACTCTTTACTATCATTTATTTACACATTTATACAGAAAACCCTAAATAGTGCTTCCAGTTTTACTTAAACATGCACTAATTTCCTCTAGGTAAGTGACTTCACAGCAGTGTGGCTTCCATTTACCACCCGCTATTCTGCCCCCGGGGATTCCAGACAAAACATATAACAGGTACGAACAATTTGGTGAATACAAAAATCAATACAGCATCAACAGAAATTTCAATATTATTTCAATAATATCACATTTGATAGATCAATAGTAAAATTATAACCAATTAACTAACTACTTATCTTTAACTAAACCCTAACCATCATACTGCTACCAAAAGAATATTCTGATAGAGCGCGCAGGTCCCCCGACTATAATTTTACCATACTCACCTGGGCCCATAAATCAATATCTCAATATTTTGGTCAGGTAACCTTCGCTCTACTATCAGAATATTTTACCTACAAGGTCCTATACCATTTGACTTACCAATCCTTGTCCCTGGTACCTGTAACCTTTTCGATCAGGGAGTTAGTTTGAAGATAGATAAATATGCAACAACATTTGCACTCATATAATAACCACAGACTCAGAATGGTTTTTAACTCTTTTTATCTAAATTTCTTAAATGGTCATGATCCAAAGATTAAACACCACAAGACTCTCAATTATGAAAATCAGAACCAAAATGTAACTATGCAAAAGATGTATTAAACTGATTTCGATCATTTAGCAAAATGAGGGAAGGTAAGAAAAAGGGAACATGGTATATAATCAAATGATTTGAGCAGTTATTTAAAGGGAGGGCAAGAAAAAGGAACCCGCTAAGTAATCAAAAACAAATTAGTAATTTTTTCAAAGGGAAGGTAAGAAAAGGAACATAATAATCAAATGTTCCCCAAAGATTTTACCCATAGGGTGGGTAAGAAAAAGGCGCATATATATATATAATCAAAACTTTCACGTATAGGGAGGGTAAAGAGAAGGAACAAGATGTACGATGACAAAACCCACACAGATTTTATATTCCCCTAGAATGGTGTGAAGACCAACCCTGGCCACAGGTCAGTTTAAAGACAGGAGAACCCCAGAAGTTGCGGTTGCCAGTAGGCCAGCAGATGCAGATTAGAATCAGGACAGGGAAAACCAGATTTGGATCTGGCAATTTTGCGATTTCTTAAATTGCGAAAATTACAAAAATGTTAATGCATCCCAAAAAGGGGAATTGCTTTAGCAGACGACCGAATTTTGCGATTCACACCATTTGCGAATGCAATTTCCTTTGATGCATGTGCCCCTAACTCTTTTTTGATATCACATTTTTATGACAGCTTCAGAAGATCCCCTGTAATCAATTACTCAAAAAAGAGAACTAACTATTTTAATTATTTCGCATATTGTGCATTGCAAACTGGAACTGGCGAATTTCACAGTTGTTTTAGTTTTGGCTTCACTCACTGCAGCAGAATCTTTTTTTTTATCTAATAGAAGTCATATACCATGCACTCAATCTGCCCTGCGCACAAGTGAACAGCCCTTGCTTCACACAATCTTCGACCTTGTGACCTTGTGCAGTAGGGGTGGGCAACTGGGCCTGCTCTTCGGCCTGTCCACTTTTCCAACCCCGGCGGACTGACAACCCTAATTGTACACAAGTTTCATCTGTGTGTAGCGGGCTAAGGCGCCAAGGCCGGGCCCGCACCGGACAGCCGTGTTACTGTTTCTGAGCTGTGTTATATAAAGCAATACCATAACTTGGAGACTTATCGGGTTAAATAAATTCACATTACACAGTGAAGGTGCAATAAACATGCTCTTGTCTCTATCCTGAGCCAGCACACACAGCGCATCACGATACAGCACTAGGAGGTCTTTCGGAACAAAGGGCAATAATGTGTTTTTCAGCAGTAGTGATAAAGCAAACCCTTTTTATGCAAAGGTACAGAAAAACGTCTCTGAATCAAACATATAGGGGCATATCTACAAGGAAGTGCTGCAGCCCAGCAACGCAAGCCCCTTGGCCGAAGCACAGGAATGCGACATTTTTACAATAATATGTTGAATTCCTGTGCTTCCCTCTGCGCTGGCACACAAACTGCAGCCATGCGCCGGCGCAGGTATCCTTGCACCATGGTGTAATGAAGCCTGCGTCATGGGGGAGATTGTTTTTGTGCAGGAAGGGGCACCTTCCTACACAAAATCAATCACTACAGGCATTTTCCTATTTTAATGCCTGCTGTAGAATGCAGTATGCTTTGAAAGAGGAAAAAACGAGGAGAAATGAAAACATTTCTCCTCATTGCGCCTCCCTACGCCTCCCCTGGGGAGGCGTAGCAATGACACGTATTGTGTCTCGTTCCATGGGTTTTGCGTGGGAACACACACAGAAACACCCATGGAAGGCCCCTTCCCGCAAAGTGCTGCGAGTGAAGGGGCCATATTTACAAGGAGAGGAAAAGTCACGCAGGGTGGCTTTTCCTGTCCTTGTAAATATGCAGAAGTGAAATGCGCCTCCAGTCTGTCACAAAAAATGACGTACTGGTGGCGCAGGGGCCTTGTAAATCTGCTCCACAGAGTCCAGTGACTGCCATGTGCGAATAAGAAGATGATTATTGTTTCCAGTTCATCCTACAATAAAAGATTGCAGGCAAGAATGGAATGAAGACAGCCCGCAGCATGTAATAGGAAGTGCAAGAAATCTGTAGAATGAAGTGGTAGCATTTTATCCATAATTTATCAATGCTTTACACCTCATAAACTAGTGTTCCTTCAATGGAGATGAAGGCAGGTATATATTGGAGCCAGTGAAGGGCAGGTTTGCAAGTGTGTGTTTACACTGAAATTCATGCAGAATGTAGTTCTGTGAGGGTGAGTCTACAGAGCTTCCAGTCAGCCTCACTGGATGAATAAAGAGTAATCGCAAGGCCAACAGGTCTGGCATTACAGGACTAATGCATGCAAACAACGTGTTTACGTCCATGGGTTTCCTTGCATTAGCAAAGTCAAATGTTTTGCTTGTGTGTGAGTCACAATAAATCTAAGTGAGGCATGTTTAATACATTAATGAATAAATCTGTATCATTACAACAACTCCTTTTTTAACATAGGGTATCAGAAAAGTAAAATGAACCCAATGCTTTTATAAATACGCACGTCAAATCTTTAATTAAAAAAAGAAATATTTACTCAGGTGGTGGAAGGGAAGAACACATATTACTCATGAACCTAGGGAAATGTTTGAAAGCATAATTGAACAAAATGCAATTTGTTAGAGCCAACCTAGTAATAACACCTCAGATATATGAATTACTGTAATTATGAAATATAATTATACTGTCAGAACTGTAAGTCTACCCTCAGCTAATGAGACTGCACAGAGACAGATGGTTCTGTCACATCACCATTGCGCAGTACAATCTCACCGACCCAAAGTGGCTGTTCATAGTCAGTTTCTAAAATAGTGTGATAGATTGCCCCATAATGGGAAAAAACTGCATCCGTTTTAAACATGCTGCACTATACTCTAAGGTTAATCTCTGGGGCAAGTGCTTACTGTAATGATGTAATGAACATCAAGTTTGGGACTTTTAGTATGAGGAATTCCCCTTTCTGGTGTTTTGGGCCCCTCCCTAGTTCAGCCTACCCTTGAGGCTATGTCACCCGCCTGCCCTCCCTAACTTTTAGTGCCATTTATTAATGGTAACTTTTCAGTTCTTAGGGGTAGATTTACAAGCACCTTGCGCCTCATTTACGCCACCGTTGTGTCCCTTTTGTGACGCAGTGGCGGCGCAAATCCTGCGCCATGGTGCGGGATACTTACAACGTGACGCATCTAGGAGATGCGTCACGTTGTAAATCCCTGCACCACATGTAGGCGTTCATGCGCAGGGGGGGGGCGTTCCGGCGCAGGAACGCCTCCTTAAAGTCTACAAGATTTCCCTCAGTCACTTTTAGGCCCATGCTGTGTCAAAACCCTGCACCTGCCTGAAGCAGGCGTAAGGATTGACGAAGCATTAACTAGATTGGACCCCCAGAGAATTTCTGGAGCTGCATCGCGCTTGCGACGCAGCTCCAGCAATGCGCCAATTTTACGGCACAAAAGCGTGACGCATCTGTGCCGTTTTTGCCCCATGGTGCGCCGCATTGTAAATGCGGCGCATCCATGATGGCGAATGTTGGACCCGGGCCTTATTGGCAGGTTCCCCCCGAGACTTTTTGCTTTTTCCTAGCCTGTTTCTGGAACCTGGTGGTGGTGATTTTAGGCCTCTGCGCAGGTTTTTACTGTGGTACAGTGTAAAGTGCGTGAGCTCTCTGTGTATCTGTGGTGAGTGACCTGCCCTCCCATAGGAATGAATGGGGAATATGTATGCCCATGGTAGTTCCTGATGTGTGGGGAGTGCAGGGTCGAGTTTGGTATGTGCAAACTCGTGAGATTGAATGCTGCGCAATGGTATATGCGGCATGATTGTGTCTAGTTTAGAAGTGCCACTTCTAGAAGTTGGCATATTTGTGTAATTTGTGTCTGGCGTGTGATTGGCTGAGGCTGGCTGGTGAGCCTGGCTCCAAGAATCTGGGAGGGTCTGCCCCGGTGGTGAATGGAGTGTGTAGCATGCTGATGTGAGGGGAGGAGTGAGACTGGGCCTGCTTGTGGATTGACCGTCTGGTTTGAGGGTCCTGAATGAGGCTGGGTTTTCCCCACACAATGCTGGCTTCACCCCCTGGGGTGCGTCTGATGTCCCTAGCCTGGCCAGTGAAAGGAATTCCCTATAACCAGTTCTAGCTGGTTCTCACACTGCCTGCACCCTGCTAGACAAAGGATTTCTCTGTATAAAAAGGGGCTGTGTCCCCTTACAAAATGTTCTTGTTTCTGACTTGAATCCTGCAAGGGGCATGCTGCTGCTTGGGCTCAGGGGAAGGCTTGCCTCCCTGAGCCCTGCCCAGCCCCTGGATACCTGAGGGACTTGGAGACTGATGGACTTTCCCTAGGGACCTTTGCCTGTGGGCCCCTGCTTGCAGACTCCTGGGAACTTTTTCTTGCTTTTGCCAGGGCTTATTATAGCCTAAAGCGCATGGAAGCGCTTTGTTTGCTGTTCTAGCGCTAGGAGCGCTGTGGATTGGCCTTTAGCACTTGAGAGCGCTTTATGTGCGAGTGCCGGTGCCCACCCGGTGCCTGTATTTAATTATTTTTATTGATGGGTGCCACCCCATTTATTTACTTGTCTATCGAGTGCTCACCCTGTTTCTACTTTTAATTTTGCAACCAAGGGTGCCCACCCCTCGTTGTGCCCCTTTGAATCACCGCCGCTGGCCCGGAGATCAATACAGAGGCGCTGCACCTGCCTCCCTGCCAAGGGCCACGCTGCCATTGGTGGCCCTCAGCACAGGAAGCCAGGCAAGCAGTGGCGCGACGTGGGCGGGGCCTCGAGGCGGTCACTTCCGCCCTGCCTTTTCTTCGTTGCCGGTCTCCCGTGTGGAGAGGGAGACCGGAAATGCTGGGCGCGAGAGGGAGGATGTCGGCGTCTGCCAATGTGGAGCGCTGCCGGTCCCGCAGCCCAGGAGAAGAAGCAGAGACCCGGTGAGTGGGGCAGAGGAGAAGGGAGTGGCGCCGGGACACATTGTCGATCTCGCGCTTGTTGTTAGTATGAAGCCACGAGGGCTCCATGGGGCATTTCTTTTGGCCAGTTTTGATTATTCGGAGCCCCAAGAAGGCTCCAGGTGCCCCACTTGAGTCACAAGCCCATGAGAGGCTCTTAGTGGGGCATTGGCTGCGAGCCCTAAGAGGCTCAGGGCCCAGATTGTGTGTAGAGCCCCGAGGGCTCTGGGGCCATTATCTCTTGAGTCCCCCGAGCGGGACTCCACGATTGGGCATGATTGTTTAGGAGCTAGAGAGGCTCAGGCGCATTGTTTGTTTTGAGCCCTGCAAGGGTCCAACGGCGGGCCATTTTGATTTTGAGCCCCGAGAGGCTCCCGCCCATATTTGATTTACGAGCCCAGCGAGGGTCGAGGTGCCATTGTTTTCAGAGCCTGAGGGCTCCTTGGGACATGAGTGTTTTCAGAGCCTGTGTTGCTCCAACGTTCTGCGCAGCGTTGTGTCAGAGCCTGTGTGGCTCCAACGATTGGGCGCAGTTCTGTTCTAGGGTCAGTGAGGACCCTGTCGCAGTTTTTGATTCCCAGCTGCCCAGCAATTAGTGGGCAGCTGCACTGTTTAGGTCTTGGGATGTTCCCAGCTGCCCAGCAAGTAGTGGGAACCTGCAACGTTTAGGTTTTGCGTCTGTGGCGCACCCCTGACTGGCGCTGCATTGGCAGCGCACCCTGACATTCTGGACAGGGCTCTTTAGTCCCTTTACTAGATGGGGGCTGGTATGTGATTTTATTTAGGCGCAATGTGATGTGGTGCTAGGAAATGTAATGCATTTACTATGATTACGCACCTTGATCTTAAACCTCTGAATGTTTTTGGGCATCATGTGTTTTTGCGCTATTGAGTTATGTTCTGGCACCTCTGAATGTTTTTATGCATCATGTGTCTTCCTTGATTTTACACCTCTGAATGTGTTGGTTTATGCATCATGTGTTTTTCCTTCCTTACACCTCTGAATGTTTTAGGCATCATGTGTTTTCTCTGGTACATCTGAATGTGTTTTGATGCATCATGTGCCTTGTTCTTGCACCGCTGAATGTATGTTTTATGCATCATGTGTTTTCCTTCCCTACACCTCTGAATGTTGTGATGCATTGTTAGAACCGGCTGTCTCTAGTTGGCAGAGGTATGCACTTCTGACAAATAGGGACACACCTGTTCTAGTCAGGGCAAGGGGATCACACCCTTTGATAACCCCTGCTCACCCCCTTGGTAGCTTGGCAGAGCAGACAGGCTTATCTCAGAGGCTGTGCGTTAAGCATTTATGACCGCATACAGTAATAAAGTGAATACACTACAAATGGACACGACACAGTAGTATTATAAAAATAAGGATTTTTATATAAGGCTTAGCACAAGACCAAATAACGTCAAAAATATACACAATCTTAATAAATACTCTTGGAAAGGAAAATAATAGTTCACAGGTAGTTTCTTCTTAGCACAAAGTCTTTTCGTAAAAAAGCAACTCTTCTTCCTGGAAACACAGTTCTTGGCAACAGGGTAACCCACACGGGGGTTACACGACATCGAGGCAAAGTTAATCCAAAGGTTCGGCGTCGACCGCGAGGAGCGCTACGTCGAGCCCGGAGTCACACGTACCTTGGAAAAGGAAGCACACGATGATCAGCGGCGTCGAGCAATCCGGCGTCGCGTCTTCGGTGTCGATCAGGCCTCAGCAGGCGTCGTTGTCGTTGATGCGGTTGCAAAGTGTGAGCAGCGCTCACGGCATCGAGAGGGCACGAAGTCGATGCGATCAGCAGCGGTGCAGACACGAGGTCCCTTGGAGCTGGAGCCGAACTCACTACTCACTGGCGTTGCGGCTGGCGTCGATCGGGCCCGGCGGCCGGCGTCGAGGAAGCGGGACACTTGAGCCGTCACTCACGGCGTCGAGCTGGATTCGGCGACGTCCGTCGGCGTCGAGATCGCTGGTTTCAGAGGTGCTGGATTCACAGGTTCCAGCCAATAGCACTCGTAGCAGGTGAAGTCCTTTAGCCCTGTGACTTCAGCAGGAGACTGGCACTCTTCCAGTCCTTGGAGATTTTCTTAGCAAGCGTGAGAGTACACACACAGTTCCTCTCTCCTGGTTTCCTCGGCAAAAATAAAGAAGCACTGCAGGATTCCCCCCAGCAAACAGCACACTGGCAGAAGGGGTAGGCAAGTCCTTAGATCAGCAGGCCTCTTGTCCTTGGTTACAGGGTTCCTTGTCAGAAGTGATCTGATTTCTTGGTTCAGGGGTCCTTCTCTTATACCCCTTTTTGGCTTTGATCCCTTTGTCCATGCAGGGGAATTTCCCAACATCCTGGGTCTGTTGTGGGTGGAGCCAGGCAGAAGCACCTGGCTTATTCACTGAGCAGGGCTGGGTCCTCAGACGCCCAGCAGGAGGTGGATCCAGCATTGTCACTGGCAGGAGCAGAGCTATCGGCCTCCTGGTAGGAGGTGGGGCTAGGATCGTCCATGGCAGGCACAGAGCCATCAGCCGCTTGGCAGGAGGTGGAGCCAGCATTGTATCAGGCAGGGCAGGCTATCAGCAACTACTCTCCCCCTACTCTCAACGCAAATGTCCCACTCATCCCACACTGACTCATTCAGACCTCTGGAGCCACCCAGCTCCTGTCACACACACGCAAGACCAGCAGAAACCAGAAATGGTTAGACAAGAAAATAGACACTTTCTAAAAGTGCTATTTTCAAACCCAGAGTCCAAAAACCATCCACACCAACGGATGCGTAATTAAACCCCGAGTTCCGGGATACCAAACTCGACATTGCACCATGCTCCCCGAACCAGCTAGGATCATAGCATTAATAATCCTGGCGGCCCATTCTAACTAACGGAGAGCAGGTTACCTCGCAATAGTGAAGAACGAAGATGGCTGTAGTTCACTATTAGGACATGCTAACTTGGTCAGGCGTGTCCTACCTTATACTTACAATGCACCCTGCCCGCGGGCCTACCATAGGGGTGACTAACATGAAGTTAAGGGAAGGTGTGAGGGACTGGCAAGTAGGTATACTTGCGCAGCCCGCGTGACAGTACCAGACTGCACATAGGTCTCGCAATGACCGACCCGTAGAAATTCTTTTACGAGGCCGCTCTTCTGGGTGGCACAACACGTGCTGCAAGCCCACGAGCGGCATTTGGATTTACAAGCCCCGGCACTCCTGGTGCACTAGACTAGGGACTGACAGTAAACCAAATAAGCCAAACATGGAATACAATCGATACATCAATTTAACATAGGGAGCACTTGCGCTGTGGCACTGATCAGCAGTGGCACTGCGCCCAAAGCATTATCCAGCAAAATTTTGTAAAACAGTGGAGGCAAACAGAAAAAATGGAGGAGAGACTCAAGCCAATGATGTCAGGTCTAACATGCATCATATGTAATGTGTTCTTGCTTATACCCCTAATTGTATTGTGATACTTAGGTGGTTGTTCTTTCTAGTACAGGTGGTCCTAGTGAGGTCCTGGTTCCCTGCGTGACATTCTCCTAAGGTGTTTAGGGTTGCGTAGGTGGTACTTACCTGTTACCAGTAGTTACTGGTTGTGATTTATTTATTTGCTAATTTTTGCTACAGTGATTTTATATCCTATTTTCTATTTTCTACTAAGTATGATTCTGACAGGCGCGCACGTGGCCCTCTCCTGTGTAAATAATCCCTTGTGAATTTTGCCCTTGCCAGTTGGCACAATGTACATGTGTGATTCTATCTGATGTGTTTTGACAATACAGAAGTTATTTTTATATAACCTTGTGTGGAGTTCCTTTTGTGGTGTGCCTAGGATGTTGTTGCTGTTGTGTGTTGGCGCAAATGCTTTACACATTGCCTCCGGGATAAGCCTGTCTGCTCGTGCCAAGCTACCAAGGGAGTGAGCAGGGGTTATCTTGGCGTGTGACTCCCTTGCCCTGACTAGAATGTTGGTTTCTGCCTAGCTTTGGCGTCAGCCTTAGCCAACCAGAAATAGCCAGTTCTAACAGCGTAGCTGTGGCGCACAATAACTGGTGCATCCCTGCTGATTTGCAGGGATGCGCCAGTTATTGTAATTATGCCCCCCAGTATTTTCTCAGTCTTCCTATCTATTCATATTTTCAGAACACGCCCGGGGTCTCAGCCAGCTCGGACACCCCGATGCTGTGCATGCACTCAGGCTATGCTTGAGAGCAGGGAACAAAGTGGCAACAGTGTTGTTGGTTGTAGTTCTTCCACTCTGTAGGTGATGGAGGAGTCATGGATCATCCCCTGAGACGGTCATGCTGGCCCCACCAAAAAAAACCAACTCAAACAATTGAGTAGCCCACAACAATGGGGCCTTGATGTTGGATCACCTGGTAAGGGGTCTACTTGGTGGAAGGGGCTCATAGACTATAGTCTGAGAGATTAATCACTGGGTTAGTATGTGATGTACTTACGTCAATATTTTCTCCTACTGAAACGAAATTCACTGTTTTAGTTCTCACTGTCTGATCAGTATCTTGTGGTTCAACTGCTGTTGTAAAATGAGCGGTTTCACCTCTTCCTGTCTGGTCAGTAACTTGTGCTTCAGGTTGTGGAGTAGGGTTCATTGTCTCTAGTCTCGAACAGTGGCTACATTCGGACCTATGTTCTCAGGGGTAGGAACATACACAGACTCCTGATTATCTACCAATGGTAGGTTGGCCTTCTTGTTTGTATCTCTCCATGTGATTGAGAGCAAACTTTACACCTCTCCTGTTTCTGTTCCTGCCTCTGTTGTTCTACCCCCTGTTCTACCCTCTGTCCTCTGACCAGCCCAGTGGTGGACCTCCCCCTCTGTGTGTAGTCCGGCTGCAGTCCCCTAAAAAAGAGCCTGATGTTCTCTCAGAATAGGTGGGTCCTTGATAGCTTGGACCCAGTAGAGGTTGTTGTCTGTTTGTGTTGGAACCAGTCTGTTCATAGTCACTGTCAGGGCTTCTCAAGTAGGATGATTCGGAGAAGGTTTTGTGGTTTACGACCCCCTTGTCTTCCTCTATTTACAAATTGACCCTGATTGTCTGATATATAGGAATAGGTGATTTTCTTGTCATAGGTTGTTACATTTTAGCAAGTTTGTCTAACTTTCTATTTAAAGCCACCTTCTCGGAAAGCTGGAAACACGCAGAACTTGGCGCCCTTCTGAAAAAACCCACAGCGGACCCCACCGAACTCAAAAACTATCGCCCCATCTCGCTCCTTCCATTCCCAGCCAAAGTCATCGAGAAAGCTGTCAACAACCAGCTCGCCGCCTTCCTCGAAACCAACAAATCCCTCGACTCCTCACAGTCCGGCTTCCGAGCCAAACACAGCACGGAGACCGCCCTCATCGCAGCAACAGATGACATTCTAACTCTTCTGGACAATGGAGACACAGTCGCCCTCATCCTCCTCGACCTCTCCGCAGCCTTCGACACAGTCTGCCATAGCACTCTATTACAACGCCTCAGAAACATCGGAATCCAAGGAAAAGCACTGGAATGGATCACCTCGTTCCTTACCGGAAGAACCCAAAGAGTCCGCCTCCCACCATTCAAGTCAGAGGCCACTGAAGTCATCTGCGGCGTGCCACAAGGATCTTCACTCAGCCCCACCCTCTTCAACGTATACATGAGCCCCCTCGCCGCCATCGCACGCCAACACAACCTCAACATCATCTCCTACGCTGATGACACTCAACTGATCCTATCACTCACCAAAGACCCTAACACTGCCAAAACCAACCTACATGAAGGAATGAAAGAAGTAGCCGAGTGGATGAAGCACAGCCGTCTGAAACTGAACTCAGACAAAACAGAAGTCCTTATCTTAGGTACCTCCCCCTCCACCTGGGATGACTCTTGGTGGCCAGAGGCCCTTGGAAAAGCACCCATCCCGACGGACCACGCACGGAACCTGGGCGTCATCCTGGACTCCTCACTCTCTATGAACAGACAAGTAAACGCCGTTTCATCATCTTGCTTCAACATCCTTCGCATGCTCAAAAAAACATTTCGCTGGATCCCCACCGAAACCAGAAAAACGGTCACCCATGCACTGGTTACAAGCCGCCTGGACTACGGAAACACCCTATACGCCGGTATCACCGCAAAACTCCAGAATAAACTCCAACGCATCCAGAACGCATCAGCCAGACTCATACTAGACATCCCGCGTAAAGACCACATCTCTAGTCACCTGAAAAACCTCCACTGGCTCCCCGTCAATAAGAGGATTTCTTTCCGACTCCTAACCCAGGCACACAAAGCACTTTACGAAATTGGACCCGAATGCCTCAACACACGACTTTCCTTCTACACCCCCTCCCGTCAGCAACGATCCTCCAAGCAAGCCCTGGCTACCGTACCTCGCATCAATAAAAACACCATGGGAGGCAGATCCTTTTCCTACCTCGCAGCTAAAACCTGGAACTCACTCCCCACTCACCTTCGTCTCACTCAGATCCATCTAGCATTCAGAAAGCAACTTAAAACTTGGATATTCGACAAATAACTCCCCACCCTTCTTCAAGCGCCTTGAGACCCTCCGGGTATGTAGCACGCTATATAAATCTTTTTGACTTGACTTGACTTGACTTAAACCCCCCAATGGTTTTGTCTAATCTATCTAGAACTTCCGTTGCATTGGTAAGTGCTTCATCGTCTGTGATTTCTATCCTTAGTTCTCCTATTTCTTTAGTCAATTTTTTTATATATTCCAGTGCCATCTCTACTCCAAGCACCATCCAGTGTCTGGAGCAGTTGTTGGCAACAAAACTGAAGTTTTCTCGAAATTTAGGAAGATCAATGAAGCTCACTGGCTCGTTTTTTACTTGTAACCCAACAGGGATAATTTTAGCCTAAGGTATTTGGTCAGTAAGTGACCGTTCAATCTAGTCCTAATCAGTATCTTTTCCAATTTCTGTAGTTTATTCAATGTGTTACTTAGTGAAGTGCAAAGGATGTGGCAGCTATTTCTAAAAAGGAATTGTATTTTAACTGCCATGTGCTTTTTAAGATATTTCATATCGAAATAAAGCTTTGTACAAACACCTAAAAAGGATGCATCATCATTTCTTTGTATCAGTCAAGCAATAGATTCTTCTCTATATGATAATGTGTCAGACATTGCATGTCAAAAATAATTAATTTGAGAGAAACAACCCTCACAGACCAGCGTCTGCTCATGAAAGTCAGTACTTCTGTTTTTGAATAGCGTAGCCCTACCTGCTGTGTGCTAAAACTCTGGCCAATTCTTCATTCTCGATCCCGCGATTCCCGCCTGGACCCGCCCGCCAGTCTCCCGCTGCCCAGCCGCTTGTAATTCCATCAAGAGCGGGGGCCGCCGAGCGGAGACCGGCGAGGGGCAACTACAGGATCCATAAGCCCTTGCGGAGTCCAGCGTCACCGGGGAGCGCCAGGAGGCGCTGAAAAGCAGCATCAGCCCCACTGAGCGGGCTACTTCTCTTTTTGAATAGCGTAGCCCTACCTACTGTGTGCTAAAACTCTGGCCAATTCTTCATTCTCGATCCCGCGATTCCCGCCTGGACCCGCCCGCCAGTCTCCCGCTGCCCGGCCGCTTGTAATTCCATCAAGAGCGGGGGCCGCCGAGCGGAGACCGGCGAGGGGCAACTACAGGATCCATAAGCCCTTGCGGAGTCCAGCGTCACCGGGGAGCGCCAGGAGGCGCTGAAAAGCAGCATCAGCCCCGCCTCGCGGGACGCCGGGCGAAGCCCGGGCCAAGGGCGGGCCCGTTAGTGCCTGGTAGGGACCGGACCGGGCCACCCCCCTTGATTTTCCTCGCAAGTTGAATCCCGGTACGTTGCTTTACTTTGCCTATCCACACATCCACCATGCCTGAAAGAACCAGAAGCAAAACAAAAACCGCATTAGCTGTAGCCCAGATGACAGGGCCTATAGATCAATTCATCTCACGGACTAATGAGGTCATTGAACAAAGTATTTCCCTTCTGGAACGCAGAGTATCAATGGACCTTGTCAATGCTAAACGCTCCTCCATGGGCCTTTTGGCTACCGCGGCCTCCCCCATTCAACAAGCTCCCACCACTTCTATTCTTTCACCATCTGTTACGGTTGCAGATATCCATACAGTACCATGCTCAGTAGATCTGTCTGTAACTCAATCTGAGTCTGACTCTCTCTTGTCAATAGATTTAGAGACTACCCCAGACCTAGAGGCTTGTCAATCACCGGGTACATTGGAAACAACTATAGATAAGCAACTCCGGGGAGTTAGAGAAGGAGCCATCTCTAAACGGGGAAATACCAAGTCATGCGGTAATATAGCGGTGCCTGATACCCCATTGGAATCTGGGAGGGATCGGATTTTACAGTCCACACAACCAAGTACAAATATATCAATTGTAAACAATTCCATAGTACCTACTATTACTGTAGAGGATATAGATAACTCACTTAAGCCATCACAGCTGGGGGGCTCGTGCAGAGCCTGTAATTCCACTTCGCAAATATTAACTACCATCAAAGAGCTCTTCAACCACTACCTAAAACCAATAGAAACGAGTCTGAGGCAATTGGAAATCCAAATAGCAACTCTATCACGCACTCCCTCTATCGTGCCTAGCTCACATCCACCCAAACATGGGAAGGGAAATGCTACCCATCCCATAAAAGTTCCCCAACATCCACAACCTGGTGCAGGATCTAAACAGTCTGTAATGGCCACTCCATCCCTTTCAAAACCTAAACATACTGTTCCATCAGTTAAACAACAGCTAAATCCAGCGTTAGGTGTGCAAAAGGCCACAATATCTACTGCCCCGCCCCAGTCTCCATCGGGATTAGGACCAGTAAAAACTGCAAAACTGCAATCAAACTACAAATAAAAAACCGGCATTTTCACCTTCTAAAATGACGGAAACACAACCCTTGATGATACCCAAAAAGGGAGCACGACCAAGGCGCCCAGTGCACCTCCCACCGGAGGCAACCCCCTACACGGTTATCCTCACAGGTGTTCCTGAATTAAACGAAGGTATGGATGAAACTGCTTGGTCACTTAAGAACAAGGTCCTGCAGTGGCTAAGCCTAAATAGACCACTAGAGCCCTACCATTCTGGTGGGATCTCCACAGTCCGCAGAGTAACCTGGATAGGGAATGAACGCAAATCAATCCAGGGTGATTGTATCATAGTAAATTGTAATGATCCAAATACTGTGGACCATATTTGCTCATGGCCAACTCTGGGGAAAAAGGGCGGAATTGACGCCCAACATCTCTCTTTTTTCTATCCCCCACTGAACACAAATCAATGCCTTCCCATTTTAAACTGGCAACACCCTCGGGAAGGGCAATGGAACCAGGTGGGCTACAGCCACAGTTATGGGAATAGAAACAGGAGTAGAGACTGGCAGAACCAACCCTGGCAACAGGGCAGATCCCTCTTTCCAATGGAGGGCTAGCAGGGTCTTCCAACCAGAAATAGGTACGATTGCCTGGAAATGGTAGATTGACCGCTAGTGGCCATAACGAGTATGACCCAGGTCTTAAAAACCACGGTCGCTCCCCTAACTCCGGGTCCACAATCACAGCAGTCTAAACTTCAAGTCCAAGCAGACTTAATTTCCCCCCCCCACCAATAGCATTCAGTTTGGGATTATTACAGAATCTTCTAATGCCATCTTAAATGAAACGTTGGCCAATTTCCCGGAAACCTCCATGGGCGCAATTGACACAAACTCACATCAGTTTAGTGATTTGACTATTATTAAAGAAACCACTCTGATCCCATCAGAGCGTTTACCACTGCGATCTTCTGCTTCTCAGTTATCATCTCACTTAAACGACCACTCTCACACTGCAGACCTGTGTTTCTCAATAATATACTGGAATGTTGCAGGTCTGCGTACTAAGTTGTCATTGCAGCCGTGGCTTGAAACAGTGAGGGAACACCAGATAGTTTGTCTCCAGGAAACATGGTCAATTACTCCAAGCCATTTAGTGGGTTATAGAACTTTTCATATTCCAGCAATTCAGGGAGACATGGGTAGACCAAAGGGGGGTCTTGCGGTATACGTCGCTAATACTTTGCCTTCCTTATCTATCCGGAAGCTAAAAGAACTCCAGACCTACCAAATCCTGCAAATAAATGTTACTAAAAACAGCACTTATATCCTGATTAACTATTATAATAAGTCAGATATAATGGACTGTTTAATAACGTTAACTGAAATTACCACTTTTTTAGTATCCTTGCAAAATGATTCTCAGTCCCCCCCAGTACACATAATCTGGGGAGGTGATTTTAATCTCGCATTATGTGCCAACTACAAAAATGGAAATTGTGGCCTGCAGGATGAACATGATAGTCCTCTGTCCCATTTTGCCCATTCTACTTGTGGCAATAAACTAAATGAGTCTATATTTTCCCTAGAACTGGACTTTGTAAATTACCTAGTGGAACCACAAAAAGATTTCTCTCCAACGTTCCACGGTAGAGGGTTCTCAACCACAATAGATTATATTCTGACTTCCCAGATCCTCAAGGGACAAGTGACCAATGTTTGCACTGGGACAGATGTTAGCAGCGATCACTTCCCGATTAGTGTAAGAGTTAACCTAAAACTGGTTAAATCACACTCTATCACTCCTAGCCATTTAAAACAAAATTCATTAACTATGAATAAACTGAACGGTTACACAGTCAAGTGGGCCAAGGTAGACCCGGTTGAAATAACAGAAAGGGTCCTCCTAAAAACAAAACCCTGGGTACTTGACTGTCTATCACCAGATTCCACTCCCCAGACAATCGTGGGCAGCTTTCAGAATATCCTGAAGACAATTGGAAAGGAGCTTTCCAGTAAACATAGGAATAATAACTCTACCTCTCTGAGGTGGTTTAATGTAGACTGTCGCAAGGCCCTTTCGAATTTAAAGGAAGCCCTCCACAGACCTATGAGGGATCTAGCGGAAATTTCAAATTTAAGGAAACACTACAACATAGCCAGAAGGGAACGCAGAAGAGAAATTAAGAAAAATCTTTGGGCTCAACTGCATGACAGCTGCCAAAGTAAGGATAGCGCTCTCTTCTGGCAAGTCATCAGATCCCCCTTTTTGGCCGATTCTACAAAGGGACAGCATTTAGACGTTGCAGTCACGGCAGATGAATGGGTCTCGCATTTTTCTAAAATCTTTGGTCATTGCCATTCGGACTCAATAGGAATAGCTTACAGCGGAGCCCACAAGTTGGCGAAGAACATCTATCCGATTAACATCCATTTTAATCATATGGAAGTCGCCAAAGCACTCAAGGCGTCGAAACCCGGAAAAGCCCCCGGGCCAGACGGTGTCCCTCTGGATATTTTTCTCCATAATATCGAACTCTGGTCACCTATACTTACCCAGGTCCTGGCAGCAGTAACTTCAGTAGGACTGCTAGAGTCATGGTCAACGTCAATCCTGCTCCCCATCTTCAAAAAGGGCGATCGAAACGACCCGGCCTGCTACAGGCCAATTTCCCTTCTGGACTCCATGGGCAAAGTTGCAGGTCGGGTGCTTTTGGACCGTTTACAATCTTGGGCCCAGGAAAACAACATCATGACCGACTTGCAATATGGTTTCGAGAAGGGCCTTGGGACCGTGGAGCAGGCCCTGAACCTCGCCCTTTTGACTGGAAAGTATGTAGGTGCAAAAGGAGGTAACATCTTTCTTGTATATGTCGATCTTAGCGCGGCATTTGACTGTGTTCAGCACTCTAAACTTTGGTCTATACTAAGTGATCTTGGAGTAGATCCAGCCCTTATAGCTTTCCTCCGTGAACTCTATTCTGACGCCACGGCGTGTGTCAGATTTGGAGTCAAAGGAGAGCTATCTCCCTCTTTTTCTATAGCAAAGGGAGTAAGACAAGGCTGTGTACTGGCTCCCTTCCTGTTCAATCTTTACACCAATGGACTAGAGCAGGCAATGTTGGATGGGAGCCAGGATCTACTCCAGATAAATCACCGTCCAATACCAACACTGCTATATGCAGATGACTCTGTCATTTTAGCCCGAACGCTGAATCAACTTCAAAAACAACTTAACAAATACTGCAGCTTCATGGGTTCACTCGGTCTAAAAATCAACATAAAAAAGACATTTACCATGCATATTGGTCCTAGGGTTAAGAAGCCCAAACCAATCTTGGTGGACAATACAAGATTGGAGAGAACCTCTGTTTATCCGTATCTGGGCATCCTCGTGGACGATTCCTTGAGCTGGCGACAGGCTACTGCCAGCAGAAAACTTCTCTTCCAGCGAGCAACATCGGCCCTGGTCTCCTTCTCGAGAAAGTTAGGCAAACCAGCTCCCCCTGAACTTCTGAAAATTTATTACGCAAAATGCCATAGTGTGGCCACCTATGGAGCAGGCGTTTGGGGTTATGGTCCAATAGACCCTATACAGATAATAGAGAATGGTTTTGTCAAATATCTGCTGGCCCTCCCCCAAAGCGCTCCGAACTATGCTTCACATAATGAGCTCGGTATGGAATATATCACAGATGCCATTCGTTCCCAACCAATTCTATTATGGCAACGCATATGGTCCAAACCAGAGTGTCACCTAACAAGATCTTTGATCACGGACTGTATAGCCTTAACCAACTGGCACAGGATTCCCTGGTTAGTCTATGTGCGAAACTTTTTTAATGATCTTGGCCGTAGCTCTTATTTCGACGACCCACCTAGTGTAGAGGACAGCTCCAGAAAAGAGCTAAAGAAGATGTGTATGGACCATCTGAGAGAACTGCGAAATCAGATGGAGATTATAAAATCTTCGAACACCCAAATCTGTGCAATTCAAATTGTTAAAGGCATCCAACCTTATCTGACATACTATCTGTCTAATCACGAGAAATATCTGTTGACAAGGTTTCGTTTCAACACCTTTTTCTGTTTAGTTTCCTTTCCTGAAGTTCAAAACTGGTCTCGTACTCTCATGAACTGCCCATGTGACGGACTTTCTTCACAATCAACAATTCATATTATTTTCTTTTGTAAATACTATAAAACACCACGAAAAACCTGGATTCGTCCACTCCTTCAATCCTCTGGCCACAGATTATGCCTCCCTGCATTCCTTTCCTTGCAGCGCTTGGACTCAGTACATGTTGCGAAGTGCATAGCCACTTTTTTAAAAGCCAGCATTAAAATACGCCAAGCTTATGACTGACAAGAAAATTCTACCTTAAAGCTTGCGTAATTCTTTTTTATAATTTTATATTTTACTCTAATTTTTCTTCCAAGGTTTTGTTTCTTTATTATAAATTAGTATTCTCCTTTTAACTTAAATATTGTTTTGTTCAAGTCTATTGTTTTAAAATGTGTACTTTTTATGATTACAAACAAGTGGTAATCGAATAAAAGTTTATGAAACGAAAGTCAGTATTAATCAATAGGGATACCCAGAACAGTGCAGAACTTGGGAACAATTACATGAAACAAACAGTGGTTCTGCCACAGCACACTTTTCAAAGCTAAATGACTTCTATGTTTTTTTATCCCTTTCAATGTTAGAATATCATTCAAGGTTATACATATCTGTCTAAACACATACTACAAGTCAATAACATAAACTAATTATGTTATTCTGCAAATTATTTCAAGGAAAAAGGTTCTTGAATCATCTTAAAAAACAGGTCATACAGACATTATCTGGTGCAAAAAGTGAGACAGAGTGAAATAAAGTGTATAGTTTTCATAAATCACAAAACAAAATAAATCCATTGAGTACAGAAACAGGAGAGCTGGGAAGTTTTACCCTCAAACACATGGAGAGATACAAACAAGGAGGAAACCTACTACTGGTAGATAATCAGGAGTCTGTGTATGTTCCTACCTCTGAGAACATAGGTCAGAATGTAGCTACGGACCACTGTTCGAGAATAGAGACATTGAACCCTACTCCACAACCTGAAGTACGAGTTACTGACCAGGCAGGAAGAGGTGAAACCGCTAATTTTAAACAATAGCAGTTGAACCACAAGATACTGATCAGACAGTGAGAACTGAGACAGTGAATTCCGGTTCAGTAGGTGAAAATATTGACGTAAGTACATCACATACTAACCCAATGATTAATCTCTCAGACTATAGTCTACCCCCACTGATTTGTCTGTTTTCGTCAAAGGTCTAAGCGATGTACCTACGGCACCCTCTAATACCTTCAACACCAAAATAGAGCTGAATCGTCTTTTTTAGAAAGAGAAGGCTAAGGCACTTCTTTCATAAAAATCCCAATCTGATTTATGTCAACAAATGGCCCACAACACCACTACGCACACCTTCCACTTTTTTGCCACCTACGTGTCTGATGTTTAGCAGAATTCTTGCATTCGAGCAAGCGGTAATGCGTGATGTACTGAAATTGTAGGAGAAAAAGAAATATATCAAACACAACATCAGTATAGAAGTGAGGTTGACCTTAGGATAACTCTGATAAAATCAAGTAGTGATCAAGAAAGCAGACAAAGGGGGCTCCATTGTCATCCAAAATAGAGAGAACGATGTCAATGAAATACAGACTCAGTTACAAGTAGCTTAAAACTACAAAAAAAATCTGGTGACCTGACCAAGGAGGTTGGCCAGCTTATACATCAATTAACAACAAAGGAACTAGAGGATGGATTACCCAGCAAACTAGAGTTTTGGTACCTCAATCAGAAAGAACCCTGCATTCCTACTATTTATACACTTCCCAAAGTGCACAAGAATAAGGATAAACTACCCAGGCAGGCCATTAGTGTCAAGGTTTGGCTCGGTACTAGTGCCTCTCTATTGCTAAATTGGCATCGTTTTTGCAACCATGGTTGCCCAAGACCAGGTCCTATATCCGAGATACCATGGAGGTTATCAACTAGATAGAAGGGTATCCCTTTGATAATGAAAAACAACTACTGGTAACTCTTGACGTGGCCTTGTTATATAGAGCATTCCTCAGACAGAAGTCCTGGAAATAGGCCAGGAAGTACTAGAACGTAGGGAGAGACCACACTGGGTGCCGACTGGTTTTATCATTGGTCTCTTAGAAATAGCTATGACCAAGAATTTCATTACATTCCAAAATGACTTTGACTATCAAACCAAGGCAGTAGCCATGGGGGCAGGGTTCGCCCCAGACATAGCGGGTGTGTACATGGATCGCTATGAGGCCCTATACATCTAAAATTCCGATAACCCTTTCATAGAGAATATAACTCTTTGAAAGAGGTATATCGAGGATGTCCTTTTCATCTGGACAGGGAACTCGATTACCTTGGAGGAATTCTGTGGATGACTAAATGGTAAATCCAAAGATGTACAACTCTCGATGGCTTATAGTGAAGAAGAGATAAACTTTCTAGATCTCACAATAAGGATAGAAGAGAACACACTTTACACATCACTATACAGAAAGCCATTGGAAAGGAATACATTGTTGGGCTACATCAGTAACCACCCCAGGAATCTCAGAGATAATCTGTTCTATGGACAGTTCCTGAGACTTCGTAGGAACTGTTCCTGCAAAGTAGATTTTTTTAAAGAGTGAGACTCATTAATAGCTAGACAAAGTGAATGTGGTTATCCACGTAGTCTTCTAAAAAGAGCCAGGAAATGAGTATGGTATTGTTATAGAGACATACTACTGCAAACCAAACCAAAAAAAAGAACTGAAAATAACCACATTGTATGTGTCTCTACATTCCACCATAGAAGCAATGAAGTCAAGCGTATCATAAATCACAATTAGTCCCTTGTGGCAGATGAAATAGGGACCCTTGACCCTCTTATTTTTGCCCTCAAAAGAGAACGTAACATCAGGGATTGTGGGCCCGATGTAGGAGCCTTAATACCGGTCGGAAACGGACGATTTCCGCCGTTTCCGACCGGTAAATGGCCATTTGGTATGTAGGTGCCCGTTTCCAAGGGCATATGTAGGTAACTGCACATTTACCGAATCGGTAAAATTACCTAATCGGGCTTCAAGGCCCATAGGAATCAATGGGGGATACCGATTCGGTATTTACAGAATCGGTAAATACCGAATCTTACAGATTCGGTATTTACCGATTCTGAAATACCCACATCTCCCCCCCTCCAATTTACCACTTCTCAAATACCGAATCGGTATGATTCGGTATTTAAGAAGTGGTAAATTGGAGTTTACCTACATCGGGCCCTGTGTGGTCAGCTCATACTTGAAAGAGAGAGAAGTAGTGTGGCTCACTGGTTAGAGGCGGCAGACCCGAGAGCAGAGGACGGCCCGGGACCAGGGTTCGATTCCCGGCGCGGCAGGTTTCTGGACCAGGGTCAGCGGACTCGATAATTCTCTCGCCTCGGTGCCCACTCTGATCAGCGATCACACTCGGCAACTCTGGGCATTAGCTTGCCTCATCTTCACTAACGGCCCCACCAGACCGCCGGGGATGCCTGGTCTCACCCTGGAGATACCCATTAAGGGACCATCTCTCAGGGAAGCCAGGAAGGGTTTCGCAGCGGTCGAAGCGCCTTGGGACCCTACGGGTAAGTAGTGCGCTATATAAATGCCAATACATTTACATTTACAGAGAAGCACCAGACACCCAGGCTTTACTAATGTTACCTCCACTACTAGGCCACTTCAAATGTGGATTTTGAAAAGCCTGTGACTTAACAGTGGAGCAGAAAGATTTCACTCATAATGGCAAACAATTTATGTTACACCATCACTCAAATTGTAATACGAAAGATGTAATCTACATCATAAGATGTCCATGTCCCAAAGTTTATGTTGGTCAAACTAAACAAAAGATCAAAGCCAGAATACTGCAACATTTTTCATGTATTTGCTGTAAGGTGCAAGGCGCTCCTTTGGTGGAACAGTTTCGTGAGATGAAACACTCCCATGACAGCCATGAATGGTGGGTGTTGTAAAAGATCCAACATAACCCAAAGGGGGATCCTTAACTGCCACCATGAACCTAAGAGAGTGTAAATTGATTACTTTTTTAGATTCCGAACAGGGGGGATTAAATGAATCTGAAGAGACCTCACGTCAAATTTCACTATTATGTACTGGCTAATAAATTGTGCATGCACCCTGATCAATGTTTACTGTTTTCCTTTTTTGGATATGATACTTCGAGTTTCTGAAATTTCACCTTTTGGAAATTATGATTTAATGTCCTGTAATGTCTTGAAGTTACTTGTAAATATATTGATGTATAATACACATAAAAATGCACAAGGATATGATGGACGGAGTGCTGAAGCTTTTTAGACATTCAACCCCAGTCACAGATCTGGGTTGAATCCATCATCCTTCTTTAGCACACTTTGCCAACCCAGTTCAGACTCAGCTATATGAAAATCAGTCTTGGGCCTGTGCCTCATGGAAACAGTCCAGCCCGAACTGCCAGGCTATGTCTTCACTGGATCGGAAACAAGCATCTTGGGACCGGTTTCACATCGGGGCGCACCCTGCCAACTTAGGGCGAACAAAGCAAACACAAGGAAAAGATGGACATAGTGCTGAAACTTTTGAGACACTCACCCCATCATCATTCTTTAGCTCACTTTGACACCCCAGTTCAGACACAGCTATATGCAATCAGTCTTTGACTGTGCCTCATGGGAACAGTCCAGCCCGAACTGCCAAGCCATGGCTTCACTGGACCGGAAACAAGCATCCTGGGACCTGTTTCTGGGCAACACACTTCATCAGTCAGGCTAGCTTGAATCCAGTGGCAAAGTGAGCAAGGGACCCACGTCTGGGTATACCCTGCCAGCTTAGGGCGAAAAAAATAAACACAAAGAAATGATAGACGGAGTGCTGAAACTTTTCAGACACTCACCCCCAGTCACAGATCTGGGTTGAATCCATCATCATTCTTTAGGTCACTTTGCCACCCCAGTTGAAACACAGCTATATGCAAATCAGTCTTGACCCTGTGCCTCATGGGAACAGTCCAGCCCGATATGCACATGCACATATGCTTAATGTTTTCACTCATATCCTCATGTTTTTATCAAAGTGTGATTAACTGTTGCCATTCTATAATACAGTTACACATTATTTCGCAAAACATGATATGTATATACTTTATAATCAGTATGTTTTTGTCTCAAATACACTGCATGACACGCATACGGGATTATCCTGGATTAATTCATTGCAACACTAATGAAATGTGAGGAATACCTGATACAATACTATTATGCAATTAGGACACATCTACGCTGACAGCATCAACATAGGTAAATTTCAGTGAACTGGTCCTACAACACACGGCACAAGTGAGACAATTTTGTATAAAGAGACGATCATTTTTTCAATAGATTGTCAAGTAACCTCGCTTTTATAAATGGTACATTTCTCTCCGTCCCTGGAAACATTTCAAAACTATAGTTTTGAGCAGAACCCTTGCCTCGGAGGCTTTCGTTTTTAGGTCTTGTGGGCGTGGCAGTGCAGAGCCCTGCTCCGCCTCTGCGAGAGATCTTGTATATGTAAGATTTGTTAAAGAGTCTCTAAGTCCCGGCCCTCCTTTCCATTGGGTAATGTCAGTGTTTATGGTAAATGCTGGCTTCCCAATAGAAAGGAGTGTTTTTGGGTGCCATCCTGTCCGTTTTTCGGACAGCCCCTCCGGACACCATGGCCTGCTTTTCGGCTGCCGCCGTGCAGAATTTTCTTATCTGCTTGTTTATTTAACAAGCAGATAAGAAAATTCTTCACCACAGCTGTGAAGCAGGCACGAGAGCTGAGTTTCAGGGGGTCACGGGGAGTGCAGCTCTCCCCCATCCACTGCCACCGGGCTCTCCCTCCCAGAATCTGCCGACAGTCACTGTAGCAGGGGAGAGGAACTCCCCCACCCTCCCACCTTCAGCCTCTTCCTCTGCAGTTGTTAACGCTCCTCCTTGTTTTTTACTGCACCCACAGGCAATGCAGATATGTCCCAAGCAGCCCCTACAACCATGGCTTCGGGTGAGAGTCTTACAGCCCTGTTTGCTGCACTTGCCCACTGTACCGTCACTGAAGGCCCAGTAGCGGCTGGTCCATTAGGGACGCCGGGGCATCGCCCCACTAGGCAATTAACAAGAAAAACTGCTCACTAATCGGGCAGCAAGAAATGTAAGCAGACGAATTGACAACTTTGACAATTCGTCTGTTTACATTTCCGACCTGTGCTGGCAGCTGCTTCACAGCCTCAAGTGCGCATGAGTCAACAAACTCACAGCTCAAGCAGGCAGAGCAGCAAGAGTCCAGACTCCGAATGTGCATCTGCCACTCAATTGACATTACATTAGGCACCCATGCCTAGTGTAGTGCAGGAGCCTGAAGATAGGATCCTGCTCGGGTGGTGACGTCCAGTAGCCCTGTGCCCTGTCAAATGCAAAGATACAGCCGAGTAGCCACCCCCTATTGCATCCAGTCTTCCTATTTGCCACTTTCCAGTCAAGCAAAAGAGCGGGGAGAAGTTATTTCCACGACGTGGGACCGGCGGAGGAGATGCCTGGTAAGTTTGTTTGTTTTTATTTTATTCATTTAATTAATTATGGCGCTGTGTCTCATGGCCGCGTTAAAGCGCATTTTGTATATGCACCTATGAAAAGTCCGTTTTACGCTCAAATTGCTTACGGTTTCCTGTTTGTCTTTACCTGAGATGATTCATTGAATCCATTGATGTAGTAAATCACGCATTTGCTGAAAGCGCGAGAGCTTCCGTGTGGTGAAAGTGGGAGTCCGAGAGACCCTGCTCAGTAACAGTGCATAGGACAGCCTACCCCAGGTACATGCGGGAAGCGCTGCTCTCACTATGTGCATGGTGGTACACTTCCCTGTCTTCAGTACAGCTTCCAGGGCACAAGAGTGGCGTAACAATAGCTCAGGGGTGGCTGGTGACATTTGAAAGTGGTGAGGCGTAAACTAATTTGCATATTGCACCGCAGCTATCGAGCGCAGCGAGCGAGCCCGAACCACCTTGCATCCATCCATACATCATTCATGCATCCACCCATCTATCCACCCACCCACCCTGCATCCATACATCATTCATTCATGCATCCACCCATCCATCCATCATGCATCTGCCCATCATGCATCCATACATCATTCATGCATCCACCCAACCATCCTGCATCCATACATCATTCATTCATGCACCCACCCATCCATCCATCCACCCATCATGCATCCACCCATCATGCATGCATCCATCCATACATCATTCATGCATTCACCCATCAATCCACCCACCCATCCTGCATCCATACATCATTCATTCATGCACCCACCCATCCATCCATCCATCCATCCATCCATCATGCATCCACCCATCATGCAAGCATCCATCCATACATCATTCATGCATCCATCCATCCATCCACCCATCCATCCATCCATCATTCATGCACCCACCCATCCACCCATCCATCCATCATGCATCCACCCATCATGCATGCATCCATGCATCCATCCATACATCCATACATCATTCATGCATCCACCCATCCATCCACCCACCCACCCTGCATCCATACATCATTCATTCATGCATCCACCCATCCATCCATCATGCATGCATCCATCCATACATCATTCATGCATCCACCCATCCACCCACCCACCCATCCTGCATCCATCATTCATGCATCCATCCACCCATCATGCATGCATCCATCCATGCACCCATCCACCCACCCATCCACCGAACAATCATTAATGGACCCACCCTGCATCCATCCATCATTCATGTATTTTTATGACCATATAAAAATAAATTATGGACTCTAACAAGCCTTTAGGATCGATGTTGAAGGATGTGCCAGTTTACATATTACGATTCAGAAAAGGGGGTGGTGATGGACAGAGTATCTGAATAAAGCAGAACACTCCTACCTAGTCAACAGATCAGGGCTTGATCCATCACCGTTTTTTAGCTCACTGCACCATCCCAGCTCAGAACCTGGCTCTATGCAAATTAGTCTGTCCCTGGCCCAGTGCATCATGGGAACAGGGCAGGCCAAACTACCAAGCCAATTCTTTTACTGGAAAGGAAACAAGCTTCCGGGGACCGGTTTCTGGCATTACAGCCGTCTTCGGCCCGGCTTGCTTGAATCCTGATGGTGCAGTGAGCAAGGGACTCACATCTGAGCATACCCTTCCACGCTTATGGTGGACAAAACGATTCAGAAAAGGGGGTGGTGATGGACAGAGTATCTGAATAAAGCAGAACACTCCTACCCAGTCAACAGATCAGGGCTTGATCCATCACCGTTTTTTAGCTCACTGCACCATCCCAGCTCAGAACCTGGCTACATGCAAATTTGTCTGTCCCTGGCCCAGTGCATCATGGGAACAGGGCAGACCAAACTACCAAGCCAATTCTTTTACTGGAAAGGAAACAAGCTTCCGGGGACCGGTTTCTGGCATTACAGCCGTCTTCGGCCCGGCTTGCTTGAATCCTGATGGTGCAGTGAGCAAGGGACTCACATCTGAGCATACCCTTCCTCACTTATGGTGGACAAAACGATTCAGAAAAGGGGGTGGTGATGGACAGAGTATCTGAATAAAGCAGAACACTCCTACCCAGTCAACAGATCAGGGCTTGATCCATCACCGTTTTTTAGCTCACTGCACCATCCCAGCTCAGAACCTGGCTACATGCAAATTAGTCTGTCCCTGGCCCAGTGCATCATGGGAACAGGGCAGACCAAACTACCAAGCCAATTCTTTTACTGGAAAGGAAACAAGCTTCCGGGGACTGGTTTCTGGCATTACAGCCGTCTTCGGCCCGGCTTGCTTGAATCCTGATGGTGCAGTGAGCAAGGGACTCACATCTGAGCATACCCTTCCACGCTTATGGTGGACAAAACGATTCAGAAAAGGGGGTGGTGATGGACAGAGTATCTGAATAAAGCAGAACACTCCTGCCCAGTCAACAGATCAGGGCTTGATCCATCACCGTTATTTAGCTCACTGCACCATCCCAGCTCAGAACCTGGCTACATGCAAATTAGTCTGTCCCTGGCCCAGTGCATCATGGGAACAGGGCAGACCAAACTACCAAGCCAATTCTTTTACTGGAAAGGAAACAAGCTTCCGGGGACCGGTTTCTGGCATTACAGCCGTCTTCGGCCCGGCTTGCTTGAATCCTGTTGGTGCAGTGAGCAAGGGACTCACATCTGAGCATACCCTTCCACGCTTATGGTGGACAAAACGATTCAGAAAAGGGGGTGGGGATGGACAGAGTATCTGAATAAAGCAGAACACTCTTACCCAGTCAACAGATCAGGGTTTGATCCATCACCGTTTTTTAGCTCACTGCACCATCCCAGCTCAAAACCTGGCTACATGCAAATTAGTCTGTCCCTGGCCCAGTGCATCATGGGAACAGGGCAGACCAAACTACCAAGCCACTTCTTTTACTGGAAAGGAAACAAGCTTCCGGGGACCGGTTTCTGGCATTACAGCCGTCTTCGGCCCGGCTTGCTTGAATCCTGATGGTGCAGTGAGCAAGGGACTCACATCTGAGCATACCCTTCCACGCTTATGGTGGACAAAACGATTCAGAACCCCATGCCGTGAAATAAACGGGTGACCTGGAATAGACGCACACATTTCTGCAGCAGATGCTTTAACACACTGAACTATCTCAAGTCATTTGTGCAAGCTAGTTTACTGGAACACTGAAAAACACACACTCTTACCTTGCTGCCGGTCCCGCACACGTCACAGGCTCACAGCGCCCCTGGCCAATCCTGGCGCCAGGGGCACAGGTACCCTCTCGCCCGCAGCACGCCCATTAGGGCTCCTGATGGGCATGCGCAACACCGCCAAAACACAAGTGCGCATGCGTGGGCACGGATAAAAATACACCCTCCGTCCCCACGCATGCGTACTTGTGTTGCCGTCTGTACAATCATGTCAATGAATCAACATGACGCCCGCCCGGCGGTCTGACGTCATGTTGATTCATTGACATGATTGTCATGAGGGAGCTGCGGGCGGTGTCGGCAGGGGGGGCTATGCCCCCACGCCCCAATGGACGAACCGCGCCTGCAATAGCCCCTGCGGTGTGTGGGGCGAGCTCCTTGGGGCCCCCTCCATCACTGTGCATCGGTAGCACTAGCCAGCCGCTGGCCTGAGAGGTCTGACTGGGTCCAGAGCCTTGGGTCTGCTCACAAGATACATCTGTTGCAGTTGGCAGGGCACTGAAAGGAGGGGCACCCTGCTCACACTTGGTGAGAAACAATGCCGTTTCAACAACAGACAAGATGAAGAGGGCAATACATTGATGGGGACTAAACACACACTAAGTGTGCACAGCTGGAGGTGCTTTGGCTCATAGCACCAACGTACATACGATGCCTGACTAAAGGATATCACTAGCATAACACTGAAGGGGTGAGGACTCCACTTCACGCTAGGCGTGTGCACCTTAAAGAGAAGTGTCTGATTGGATGATGCTCCTAGGAGGCGCTAAAGGGATGGGGCCCCTCTTACACTAGGCGTGTGCGGCGGAACCAACAGCGTATGACTAGATGATTCTTGTTTGAGACACTAGAGGGATGCGGACATGTGCAAATAGAAATGTCTATTTTACCACTGAAATCTCACACCTCCCAGCACTTGCGATCTGTGCTGAGAGAGTGTGGGATGGAATGAGACCCACCCAGTGACTGCGACAGAAACAGGCTGAGCCATGGTCTCTCCAGTACTTTCTGTTGGAGGGTGGAGGCCTCTCCAGCTGTGCCTGACTCGGCACTTTTTACATAATTTATGTTTTCTTTTATGGTACTTTCACTTGCATAACCCAGACCCGGTTCTCTCGAGGTGTTCCTTGGGAACAATTGAAGGCCTCTCTTAGCTGGAGGTAGCTGTGCTGAGTGATGTGTTTTGTAAAGCTTCTGACAGAACAAACGGAAGCGTACGAGTGACATCAGCCGTGAAACGATTTTTTTAAATGTATTTGGTTTTACTAAGCTCTATGGCAGCCACGGGACGGTGCACGGAAAGGGGAGAAGGTTGCAAGAAATTAGAAACAGGGGTCTTTATTTATGAAAAGTGACGCATTGCGGCGTGAAAACAGCGATACGTCACTTTTCATTGTGCCCTCCTTGCGACACCAATGATGCGTCATATTTACAGTATGACGCATCATGTCGCAAGGAGTTACAGATACGTCAGTATTTCTGACGTATCTGTAGGCGCAAAAGTGACGCATTGCAGGAGTGTGCCACAAAAGTGACGCAACTCCAGCAATGTCTCCTTTCACCTGGGGCAAGCCCCATGTGAAAAGGCTTGCGTCAGTCTTACGCCTGCTGTGAGGCAGGCGTAAGATTTTGACGCATTTGAGTCCTAGAAGTGGCACAGTGAAATCTCATAGATTTCACTGAGTCACTTCCATGACCCTTTCTTGCCTCAATACGCCCCCCTTGCATACATTATACCTGGCGCAGGTATAATGTGGCGCAGGGGTTTACAAAGTGACGCATCTACCTAGATGCGTCACTTTGTAAATATGGCGCAACTAGGCACATTTTTTATGCCACTGGTGCGTCACAAAGTGACGCACCGGCGGCGTAAAAGTGACGCACAGCCTCATAAATGAGGCCCAGTAAGCGGAACACTAGGCGTACGTTTGCCAAAATGTGTAAATCTTTAGGTGTTTCCAGAATGTTCTGAGGTCACTGTGTACTGGTGTTAGAAGTGATTAGTCAAAGCGCAGGGTGACAGCAGACGCGTACCGTGGGCTGGTCCGGTGGATGCAGGGCTGATGCAGCATTTCATCCTCTCGCTGCCAGGGAATTAGCAGCATTGAAGTGTGTACTGCTGTTAAAAGTCATTAGTCGAAGTGCTGGGTGCCAGCAGGCTCGTAGCGTGGCTGGTCCGATGGATGCAGGACTGATGCAGCATTTCATCCTCTCGCTGCAAGGGAATGAGCAGCATTGAAGTGTAAACTGGTGCTAAAAGTAATTAGTCGAAGCGCTGGGTGCCAGCAGGCTCGTAGAGTGGGCTGGTCCGATGGATGCAGGGCTGATACAGCATTTTATCCTCTCGCTGCAAGGTAATATGCAGCATTGAAGTGTGTACTGGTGTTAGTGTGTACTGGTGTTAGAAGTGATTAGTCAAAGCGCTGGGTGACAGCAGGCTCGTAGCGTGGGCTGGTCCGATGGATGCAGGGCTGATGCTCGCATACGTTCATTTGTTATGCAAACGCCTCACCAGTTTCAAATTCCACCAGCCGCCACTGATTTAACCTCTCTTCTTCATCCCCAGTCCGTATATCTCATGCGTTACAGCATATTGTTGGCCTAAGCCGTACCCATCACTCGCCTATGAATGGCACTTGATCCCCGCTGTGTCATTCCCCTAACCAGCCAATTCACCGTGGATCCTGTGCAATTAACCAGATATTACGCTGATGAAAGCGAAATTGTCCCGGTAAAATGAGAAATAGCTTGTGGGATTAGGTACAGAATTACTGATTCCACCAGTTATTCCTAGTTTTTTAAGGCTACACCTAATAAGACATGACAATTCTGCCTCCAGGTGTAACTGATACCCTGGCTATATGTATATTGGTATATTTGCTGATGTGTTTTAAAAGAATATGGAGTTTCGAGAGAGAATTTACTATAGTACAAATGCAATGCAATAGATTTCGCAATTACAACAAAGTGAGCTAATGCCATTTTCAATTACACCGTTTGATTAATGCTTCATGAAGGTAAAAAAAACCAATAACATTTTCAATGCCAATAGCTCAAAACAGTGTCATTGCGAGACCTATTGCATTGTAAATGTTTGTTCAATAGATTGTCAATTAAGCTTTGCTTTTATAAATTGAACATGTTTCTCCGTCCCTGAACTCATTTCCTAACAGTACTTTTGAGCAGAACCCTTGGCTCTGATGTTCTGACTAAGCACGCAGGAATTCACATTCCTGATGTTCCAGCTGTCAACAAGTACGCTAGGTTTGCATCACTCCTTATAAATTGCCCAGTTCCAAACGATCCTCCACAAAGAGAGGACGCACTCACGGCTACGCAGGCTGCAAGCTGACTGAAGTTGTTTGAGACCACAATAGATGTGTCTTTTTCCAGCAACCCGTCTCTGCAGAAGTGAATCCTTCACTTAAACTTTGCCCTTTCTTTACACAGAGCCCACGGGAACAAATATTACCGGGACTTGTGTGTGTTTTCAATACACTTTAGGTTTGGAACAGAAACGCCCGTAATTAGTCACGGACGTTATCTCAACCTATCAGAGGTAGGTAACTCTTTCTTTTTCTTTGAATTAGTACATGATGTGAATTTGCTCCTGTCCTTAAATATTAATCTTTCTATTAAATACGGGTTTTCTTTTGCAGAACACTCACGAATCTTCGGAGTTTATCGTGCATTAAGACAGACTCATTAAGACAGTGGGATGAGGACTACTCCTGCCTTTACATTATTCCATGATTACACTGAGCGCATGACGCCTGAGGTCAGTGTAGCATCCTGCTACTAATGATGACAGACACTTATTTGCTTTTATGGAGCTTTACTTAGTGCATCCATACTCGTCCCCGTCCCTACTCTAACTGTCCCTTTCCTGTGTCCACTCCTCCCCTTCCTCTGGCCCCCTAGCTCCGCCCACACCCAGCTACTAGAATGCATCCCAAAATTACATCTCCCCCCTTGTTAACGAAATGAACTTAGCGTTCAACATGTTTAGAGTTCCTAGATCAGCCATACGAGTCCGCGGGCTGTTCGCTTGAGCTATGGAGACGCATCTCAGCTTGCGTTGTGTGGCCTTCTGCCTCCTCGACGAGAGCATCCTTTATTACAAGAGTGCATCTTTGCACTTGCACAAATTCTCGTGTGATGTGCATATGTTCAGATTCATGGTGGTTTTTACTCAACTTCTGAGTGATCCACTCACCTTCCGTGTCTGAGGTGTCTATGGAGAGCTCAGTTTGATATCGGCAGTTTGTCCTCCTTGGTGACTCTTGTTCAAGTGACGCTCGACCTTTTTTCTGAGGGGATGTTGTTCTGGTTCCCTTCCGAGCGCCTGCATGTATTTTTACTTCCTTTTGCCTTGTCCGGTCGAGAACAACACTGTTTTTTCTGTTCCGAGTCCTGGATACCAGCCGGTATGGTAAGAACTGCGGAGATCATCTTGGTATGGCTTGGAGACTGATTTGCTGTCTCTGGTTGTCTCACCCACTCCCGCTCGCGCCTGGAACAGGTGAACCCTGGGATCGGCGGGGTATTTGTGTTTTTCGTTCTCATCCGATGATGACCTGTCTCTATTGACACGTCTAGCTTCCCTTGCAGATCGACTGGTTGGTCCGTTTTTATCTGGGTGCTAATGGCCACTATATCATTTTTCCTTTTATAGGACCTTCGAGTCAACCTCGCTGCCCCTATCCGGGGTGACAGTGTAGTATTTGTGTCTTGATGCACCTGTGATTGACATGACAGGTTGTCTGGTGGGGTGATCGAGTGTACATTGACGTTGGTGTGAGACGTGTCGCTCTTGACGGGAAGAATGTCCCTTGGTTCTCTGATGTGCTCGGGTGATTGGCGCCTTGGCCGTTGTCGGGACCACAACTCTGTCGACTCGAAGGATCGGACCGACATGCTTTCTGAATCAGAGGAGTTCTCTGTCAATTCCCTCTGAGAACGTTCCTTTGAGGATGTCTTAACTGGTGGACTTCGGAACTGGGTAGTCCGTGACGAGTTGCTTTGCACGCCAGAGCTGTCTTTGAGGTGTTTCTCCGGGTATCTTTCTCGAGGCGTCTTCGTTGTCAATTCACTAGAGAGGTTGTTCGATAACCACGTACTCATGTCTTGAGTTTGATCCCAAGGTATTTCATTTCTGTCTCTTTTGCATGATGATAATGACCCCCTCTCCGTTTCTTCATTATTTTGAGTGTCATGCACGCGTTTGTCTTCCCCCTTTCGTTGTCTAGATGAATCAGTCCATCTTATGCGGTTCACTTCCTCTTCATACTTGTTTGGTGTACTGACATCTGTGTTACCGGTGTGGTGTGTTTTCCTGTTCGACGTCTCCTCGGACTTGTCTCCCGAACAGTGGGATGCTTGTGTGTGGTCGTGTACCGATTTCCAGTGTTGCCTTGATTGGTTCAGTCTTCTATGTTTTGCCTTTCTTGCTCGTTTGTTGGACAGACTGTCGTTTGGTCCATTGGTGCGATCTGAACCACTTGACACTTCCTCTGCTTCAGAACCGTTTGCACCATCTGTTGGCTGACTCCTTGAGATTGAATAACTCCTTAAGGTTATATCAGTGTCACTATCGCAATCCGAACTCATCCTGGTCTTTCGGGTTGTTGACTCGGAGTATTTCATGACGCTTTGTCTCTTCTTTTGTCTTGGCTCTGATCTGCCTTCACCCCCCCTTTTTCTGGTTTTGTTTGATATGTCTCTTACTTCGACCCGCACTCCAACCTAGGCCCCTCTGATGATTCTCCTTAGCGACCACTGCCCCTGAAGAATCTTGCATTTTGTGTCTGCATTTGAACAGCCTTCGATTATCCGAAGCCGAACGGCTTCTTCATTTGTAAAGGTATTGAAGTAGCAGCCAGGTACCAATCTTTGCAACCGGGCAATGAATTTTGGCAGTGGTTCTCCTGGGTTCTGCCGTGCTGTGGTGAAGGCGATGCGAGCATGATCCACGTCTACCGGTGCATGGAAATTGGTACGTAGTTTCTTTTGGAGTCTCTCATAGGTCTCGGTATCCTTTTCAGGGAATGTTCTGACTAAACGTCAGCCCTCTTGACCTATCAGCTGGAGAAGTAGTGTCAGACACTTTCTATCTCTTCGTTCACCGATCGCGTCGATGAAATCGTCCATTGATTCCAGCCACCGGTTCCATTTGGGGCCCAAACTCTGACTGTCAGTCTGGGTCACTGGGGGTGGTACTTCAATGCAGGGATTGGACCGATGGGTTGCTGTAACCACCGCCATGAGGGAGGAAAGTTTCCGTCTGCTACCGTCGCAGGATTGTTCACTTTGCTTCCTGTCTTATTTGCTGACCTTCTTCTGCCGAGGTCCTGTGTCTGATCGTTTCCTTTGATTCTGGTAAGGTTCGCCACACCTGGGTGACTACTGTATTCTGTCCACCCTTAGTATGATTGTCTCAGTGAGTTAAGCTTGGATTTCCTGACCATGCGTGACTCAGCGAATCCCCACTTTCTTTTGAGTTGCCTGCTAGCTGCAGGTGATTTGGGGCTCTTCCGCGATGATACGTGACACCAGTGACATCTCGTACTTGTGTTTCTTTCGGCCTGACACAGGTTATCCAGTGGTTTCAATGATGAGAGAATGCTTCCTTGATGTTCGTTTACTCATGTTTCTGGATTATTTTAACTCCTTAGCTCTTCTTACTGTTGATCATTTATCTTCGCGTGGTGCTGAAAGTTTACTTTGGTACTTGCCTTTAGCTCGCGTTTGTTACATTCGGGATCTGCATTTGCTTGGTGCATTCAGGACTTGCACTTGCTTGTGCTCGCTGACTTCGGAACTTGTATTCATCCGTGCTTGGTATGCTCGGGTTTGTATTGGCTCGTGCTTATGGTGTTTTGGATTTGCATTTGCTTGTGTTTGTCGCAATCGATATTTGTGTGGGCTGTGCGTGTCTATGTTGAGGCTTGCATTCGCTCGGACTTGCGTATACTTGAAGCGTACGTTTGCTTGTGCTTGTTGCGCTGTAAGTCTTGCCTTTCACTAGTGCTTGTTGCTAACAGTCACTCTTGTTCTTTCACTTTCGTTGCTTACAACAGTGCTTGTTTGTGGTCACCATTGTCTTTATTTGTCTTTGGCATTTGCTTATGCTCGTTTCATTACTCTGCTTGCATTAGCTTATGCTTGTTCTGTTGTACTCCCTGTATTGGCCAGTGCTTGTTCGTTTACCTTTGCCAATGCTTGCTCCTTTACAATTACCAGTGTTTGGTCTTTCACATTTGCCAATGCTTGTTGCTTTACGTATACCAATGCTTGTTCTCTCGCATTTGCCAATGCTTGTTGTACTATTTCTCTCCTTGTCTTTATCAATGCTTGTCTTCTTAGACTGCTTCTTGCATTTGCATGTGCTTGTTTGTCATTGTCTTTTCAGCGCTTTATTATTCTTCACTTGCATTCACCAATGCTTGTTTGCATGTGTCAATGCTTGTTTTGTTACAGCCACCAATGCTTGTTTCATTTACAGTTGCCAATGTTTACTTCATCACAGTCGCCAATGCTTGTTTTGATCCAATCTGCCAATGCTTGTTTCCACCTCTGCCTGCCTGACCTCAAAATGGCTGCTCTGGATCCTTGACAGAGTTTGGGACAAAACCTGCCTGACTCCAAGATTGGCGCCGCCACCGGATTCTCACTTCTCACGAGGCTTCACCTCCAGTCATTCAGTCTTCTGGACTCACCGGCAGCCGATCCCGGGGCAGCACACTCCAAATTCCGGATTATCAACAGCTGCCATCGTCAGGTGAGGCTTGGGGTGGGCTCCCACGGCGTCTCACCAGGTCCTGCGCTCACTCGGCGATCGCGTGCCAATGCTCACGCATCGGGAGTGAGGTTTCCGATGCCGGGACTCTTCGAGCTTCGTTTCGAGCTCCCCTTTCGTCGCGCTCCCCTTTCGTCGCGCTCCCCTTATTTAGTGCATCCATACTCGTCCCTGTCCCTACTCTAACTGTCCCTTTCCTGTGCCCACTCCTCCCCTTCCTCTGGCCCCCTAGCTCCGCCCACACCCAGCTACTAGAATGCATCCCAACATTACAGTCAGTGGACCCAACTCATTTCGAACTTACAAGTAAAACGATTGCATGTCTTTTACCTGACTAGTGTTTAATGTATTTATATAGATCGTTGAAGAGCACGCTCAGCCCATGCATTACTGACTGTCTTCAACCCAGGAGCTACTTAGGAGCCCCACTTGGAATCTTATCAAGTTTCCACATATTGGATTCCTTTTGAACTGTATCAATAAGGTGAGCATTAGTGATAGGTCTCACCATATCTTCACTTGAACATTGTAAACACATGAGGTTTAAACAAAACACATCTCTTCTTTTCATGCAGGCCACATACGGTCTATCTTGTTTGTCCCGAAGAAGACCCACATTTGATGCTTATATGTAGCACTGATACACAGGGGTCGAAAAGTCGACGGAAAATTAGAAACATTCCATTCCATTTTGACCAGTAACATTGATTACAAATAATTCAAGGTCATTTTGAGAATAAGTACATGTTTTTACTCTGTGCCTGAACTCCAGTGAGTGCAACAGTAGGGAAAGTGTTGGATAGCATAGGGGTACAGATTACAATTCCCACTCAGTAGGGAAAGTGTTGGATAGCGTAGGGGTAAAAATTACTATTCCCACTCCAGTGAGTGCAACAGTAGTAAAAGTAATGATTTCATATTTAAAGAAAAATTGATTAATTATCAATAGCAATACAAAATTCAAAATAATTACCAATTACAAAATATTTAATCATTAATTATTTATAAATACCAATACATATTATTTATTAAAAATTAGTTACCTATTAATTAACAACCAATTAATTTTCAATACCAAAAAATGTATAATTAATTAAAAAATAATTACCAATTAATAATTAATTAACAGTAAATTCATTACAATACACAAAAACAATATTCAATAATTACTTAATTACAATTAAATTACTTCCCATTATATTCCCCTATAAACCCACAACCCGCTCCGAATAATAAATGAATACAATTAATAATATTAATTAATCAATTAATAAAAATGAATTACCAATTAATAAAAAATAATGAACATTTAACAAAAATGAATTACCAGTTAATAATTAATTAAAAATAAATCAATTATCAATACCAACAAATAAAAATAAATAATTACTTATTAACAATTAAATTACTTCCTACCCTATTCCCCTATAAACCCACAACCCGCTACAGAACTAAAACTCTAAATAAAATAATATAAATAATAAATCCTAAAAACGAATATTTCAATTTCAAAGTACTTTATTCGTTCTTTTTTTTGCACAAAACCATAAAAGTTCATACAACAAAATATATTTCAAGCTGTCAGTTAAAATACATGTTACAATATACATCCGTTAAAACAAATTTTTCATAACGTTAAAATCCAGATATTGCACGTTAAGGAGAGCATCATTCGGGGGATTACTTATCCAGTTCTAGGTATCCAGGCATTTTCTATACTTCATTGAGCTTTTTAAAAAGCTGGCACATGGGGTATGCAATCAGGTTTCAACAATTGTAAATAAAGTAGTGCAGGGCGAGCTTGTACAAATTTCAGTCTTTTTAAAATAGGTTTAAGATAAAAAGCCCTGGGGAATTCATAATATTTACATAGAAACATAAAGTGCAGCAGGTCCTGTGGAGACAAATTGTCGCAGCCACAGGGTGCTAACACTGTCCCTCTATGACACCCCCTTGGGACTGCGATTAAAAGATGAAACAAATTAAACCTAAACCTAATTAGTAAAAAACTCTCATAGGCTGGTAGTGGCCAAAAGAGATATGGGGCGAGATGTAGGTGGCCGTTTCAGGCCATTTACCGATCGGTAACGGCCAAAATCGGTAAATGGGTGACTGGTATGTAGGGGGCATTTTTTTACCGATTCGGTAAAATTACCGAATCTGTAATTTTACCGAATCGGTAAAATTAAAATTCGGTAAATTTACAGAATCTGAGGCTCCCAGATGTAGGTGGGACTCTTCTGAGTCCCAGAGGCCTTACAGAATCGGTATTTTACCATCAAATCCAATTTGATGGTAAAATACTGATTCCCGTGTGCATGCACATGTGTGCATGCACACCTATGCCATGTGACAGGCAGACCTGCCCTTAGGGCATGTATGCCTGCCACATGGCACCTGAGCCTGTTTTGGGGGTGCCAGAGGGTGTCAAAGTGACACCCCCTGCACCCTTGTGGAAATCGGTATTTACCGATTCGGTAAATACCGAATCAGTAATTCCCATTCATTCCTATGGGCTTCATTGGTAAATACCGAATACTTCCGATTCTGTATTCCAGCACATCCGGAATACCTACATGTCCACAGCTTAGATTTACCGATTTTTAATTACCGAATCGGTAAAATTCGGTAATTAAAAATCGGTAAATCTATTTTACCTACATCTAGCCCATGGTTCCACACCAGGCGACGTTTTGAGCATCATATGGAGACGCACATTGGGCTTCAACAGGTCCATTTCCTGCCTTTCCATTATTTTACGTGCAATGAAGGACTGTTTAATATACGCTACGTCTTTTCTAGTGATTCCTTCCGGTTTTAAAAACAAATCCAAGCGTCCCTCCTCACCAAGTCTAGTTTTAAGGTATTTCATCCAAGGAATTTTGGTCATACAATCTAGGCTCAATATCTCTCTTAAGAGGCTGTGAGTTAGACCAAGCTGTTTATTGAGCCAGCATCGTAGCCAAAAAGTAAGGGGTCGCAAGGATAGGGTGTCACTGATAAAAGGCATGCCAGTCTCTTCATGCACAGACATATTCGATGTACCCTGTGGGACACACAAGAGTTGTTTTAGGAATTTGTTTTCGACCACCTGGAGACCCTCTAGGTTGCAGTATCCCCATAATTCACTTCCATAGCTATCTATCGAGATGCTTTTTGCACGATAAACCTTCAACAATGCCACCACTGGTCTGTTGCCCATTCTCGCAGCAAAATCAAAGAGCGCTGCGTTAGCCCTAATAACTTCTCCCCTTTTCTTATTCAGGAGTGAGGCCCAGTTCAGTTGATGATCCAGGAAAACGCCAAGGTAGGAAAAAGAGGTACATGTAGGCTCCCTGGTGCCATTTACCCTAAATGGGTACTGTTTTTTTGCTCCTTTTCCCACCTGCATCACGTAGGATTTTGTGTTGTTTATGGATAGGTCTCGGCTTGCCATAAACCCGTGAAAGGCATCGAGTATAGTTTGTAGCCCTTTCGGGGTGCGGGCTAGATGGACGGCATCATCCACATACAGCAGAGCGGGCAATCCCCGACGTCCCACATAGGGGTAGTCTGCCCCTGTGTCAACCAATGTTTCTTCAAGGTCATTTATATAAACGTTAAAAAGAAAGGGGGCTAGGATGTACCCTTGCCGGACCCCCCGGCTAGTACTAAAATTTCTTGTTACCTTTAGATCCATGGTGTATCTAACGTTTGCCTTTGTGTCTCTATGTAGATCTTTTAGGAAGTTCACAAGGTGTTGCTCTACCCCCATGGCCTCAATGGACTGCCACAGCTTTCCCCGGTTGACACAGTCGAAAGCAGAGGAAAGGTCCATGAAGGCCATGTAGATAGTCCCAGGACGTGAAAGGGTGTACTTACCCAAGATCAGATAGAGGTTTAGGCATTGGGCCAAGGTTGAGTGCCCTGTGCGGAACCCGTACTGGATGTCGAAAATAATCTCTTTCTCCTCCGCCCAGGTAGTCAGCCTCTTTAATATAACGCCCCCTAGAACTTTTACAATAGAATCAATTAGGGAGATAGGCCTATAGTTTAAAGTACAGTTTCGATCTCCCTTCTTGAATACGGGTACAATTGTTGATAATCCCCAGGAGGTTGGACAGCCCTTTTCCGCTGCTGCATTTCCCACTGCTGTCAGAATTGGGGCCCAAAATAGAGGGCTGGATTTAAAAAGATCAGGGAGGATGCCGTCTGGGCCTGGGGCCTTCTTGTTTGAGAGGTTGTTAATTCCCTCCGTCATTCCCATTACTGAAAACACCATAGTGTCCAACCCCAGCATCTCTTTTGGTTGGGCTGGACATATAACGGTATCCTTAAAAATTGTAGTAAAGTGGGACACCCATTCATCCTCCGTGATATTTGACCCCACTTCTTTAACCCCTGACGTTAATAAATGTGAGCGGTTGATTGTGGACCAAAATCTTGAGCTGCATGCTAGGGTCCAAGGATCTAAAAGCTCCTTCTAAAGCACATTTTCAACTCCAATTTCCCATTAGCCAGCACTTTTTTATAAGTTGATTGGAGAGTGCGGATCAGGAATCTATCCCGGGGAGTTGTTTTAAGGGCGTCTTCAGGTCTCTGGCTGCTTTAGAGCAATTGTGGCAGAACCATTTAGGTTCTCCAGATGCAGTTTTTCCCCCCGGGGCATGTAACATCTTTCCTACATAAAGGGCAATACTTTAGAAGGCTTTAAGGACTCCTTCGCCCAAGGGTTCAGTGCTAAGACAGATTGAAAGTTCAGCAGCGCAATCTTTCTTAAGTCTATCAAGGAAGACGGGCGGTATGACCTGATTCCATTTAATGCGCCGCCCTCCATTTATAGGTTGCAGCATATTTCCTCCTACTACTTTATCCTTTTTTTCATAAGATTCCCTCCTAACAACACACTGACTGAATTGTGATTGCTGTGTGCACTCAGTATTATACAAAAGGCCAGGAGGAGGCTCATAATAGTTCTGGAGACTAGGATAAAGTCTATAAAGGTCCCATGACTTCTACCTTTAAAAGTGGGTTCCTTTTGTGTGGATAACGGTGGTGCAATACTCATGGTAAACAAAAGGTCATGCTCCTCTAGCATGAGGTTCAGCGTGTTTCCCTGTTTTGTGTGTTCAAAATGTAACCCCGTTATCGTGCGGCAGCCCATGGTCGCTAAAATATTTAACATAGGGTCACCGCAAAAGTGTACGTTGAAGTCGCCTGCAAGTAGCAGGTTCCTTCTTGTTGGTCCACGACATTGAGTCATAAAATTATGCAGTTCAGTAATCCTACATCCCTTGCCCTGGTTACTTGCGTTATAACAGTTTATCACACACAGGCTGCTGTCTTCTTTCCCCAAAATAATGGCCTGGGTGTTTCTGTTACCTGAGGAAAAGGCCCTTATGCTGCATCTTAATGCCATGTCCCACTGGGTATCAATGAAGAAGGCAGTTCAAAATTATGCATACAATACGTATTACAAAAGAAGGACAACAGGGAGTCTCAGTACATTTTGTGATAGGGTTATTAATTACCAATTGCATCAAACTCGGGAAGCACAGTTAAAGGCAGCACTGTACATGAAAAGACATCATGAAACAACCCAAAGAACACTTGGTGAGAATGTGATGACGTAGTGATGGTGACGACGCAAGTGAAAGTGAGAAAAACAGCGTGGTCGGCGCAAAGTGATAAAAACAATCAATTAAAGGCTTTCACATTAGGTATACACAATTAGACAGGTTGAATTTGAGATAGTGATAAGCCTATTGGTAGTGCGCCGTGAAATTGCGCTGTTGTAGTCGACGGCGTTTCGATCCTCTGTAAATCGGGATCCTCTTCAGGACAGGGTTGGCGTTGAATTAAGGTGCTGCATGGGAAGATAATTTAAGATTAGGGGAAGGCAAGAACCGGAGGCTAAAAGGACGGTGGGAGTGTGCCGTGTGAATTGGCATTTTTATGGTTGTCACGAAATTAAAAAGGGAGGGGGAAGGAGAGGGGGGGGGGGGGGAGGGAAAAAAATAATAAAAATTAATTAAAAATTAATTGGTGAGGCCTGTGCGGGATAGCATGCTGTAATACGTGCTTAAGGAGGGTGATACTCGAGAGGAGGTAGTGCGGGGGACGGGAGGTGGGGGGGGGGGGGGGCGGGGAGGGAATGGGGGGGACAAGGGTTAGATGAGACCAACCTGGTAGATAGGTGCATTGACAGGATCCAGAGATAAATAGTGGGTCCAGGACCTAATACACACTGAAGGTGTATAGTGATTGCAGCGCCTGAAATTACACAAGAGGGTGCATCGATCAGTCTTCGGGTTTTTTGACCATCGGTTGGATCAGGATGACAATGGGTGTCTGATGCCGGCGAGTTAGGGGTCGGTTTAATAAGTACCTGAATCGCTGGAGGCAGAGCGTTGTCGGTTAGAAATCAGGCGATAACGCTGGGCGATTTGGAAACTCTATTCGGTCTGCAGAGCCTAAATGGTGGAGGGAAAGAGCGGTTAGACGCTGAGGTGCGTGGCTCTAATCGGCGCTGACAATCGTAGCGTGAGAAAAACAACTCGGGGGCAATGAGTTACCTGGATGAGTCAGGCAGCGGTAGCCGATTTGATCAAGGCAGTGTCATCCCGTGCAGAGTAGCGGGTCGACTGCCGGTCGGTAGTCAAACCAGGAAGTAACCGATCCGAAGGGGGCGGGGCTGTAAGGAGGTGAGGGCGGGAAGGGGTGGGAACGGGAGAGGTAGTGACGCCCATCGGCTGGGAACGATGGTGGGCGCTGGAGAACGGGGTAAAAGTGTTACATGTCTCGCACTGTTACACTTGCAATTACATGAATATTTACAGCTCATAATCGAATGAATACACAATAGCAGTAAAAACATTTGTCAAGAAACAATCATAATCTACACGTTAGGTATGTGATACGTGCGCTAGAACATTTGGTATGTAGCAAGTTCTAGGAGTTTATGGAGGGTTCATACAGGTTTTTAATAACCATAGGAGTCTGGTTAATAGTGAGGACGGGCAAGGAAGACATATATGAACTTGTAGGGAAGTTCAGGTGATAACTGTGCTACTCCATTCATCAAGCGTGTTCAGGCCCCTATTTACGGAGTCTGTGAGTGAGATCCATTTGCATTCAGCTCGGTTTAGGATTGTATTTATATTGCCACCTCTGATGGGAAGTGTGGGATGTTCAATTACTTGCCACCTGATATCCGTGTCCCGGTGACCTTTTTCAATGAAGTGCGCAACAAGAGGGGCTGACAGCACTTGGCAGTTGATTCGGCTTTTATGTTGGATAATGCGCTGTTTTGCCATTTGTGTGGTCTGGCCAATGTACAGTAAGTTGCAGGGACATCGGATTGCATAAATCACGTTAGTGGTTTTGCAGTTGGTATGGCATGTAAGATCGTATTTTTTCTCATTGTACAGAAACTCCTTGGTGTTGGTAGTGAGTTCGCATACACTGCAGCTTTGGCACTTGAAATGTCCAAGAATGGGGGGCATGCCCCAGGAGGAGGTGATGGTGTTCTGGTTTCTGGTAGTTTCCGGCCAGGTAATCGCACGTACCAGATGATTCGCAATGTTGTTATTGCGTTGATAAGAGAACAAAGGTGGGTCTCGGAATTGTTCTTCAGATCTTAATACCGTCCAGTTTTTCTTGATGATGGAACTCACTTTGTTACTGTCTGGTCCAAATGTTGACACAAAGGGAATCCTAGTCATGGGCTCTCTGGTCTTGGGTATTAGTAGATTTTCACGATGGGAGTACCAGGCACGTTTTTTAGCTTGGGTAACCAATCTACGAGGGTAGCCTCTATGTATAAGCTTGTTCATCAGGACATCTGCTTCGCGGAAGTAGTCTTTTTTCCATTTACAGTTGCGCCTGATACGTAAAAATTGGCCAAAGGGCAATCCATCTTTGAGACCTCTTGGGTGATGACTTGAGTAGTGAAGGAGGGTGTTCCGTTCTGTGGGTTTACGATAGAGGCTGGTTCCCAGTTTTCCATCCTCGGCATGTATGACCACATCTAGGAATGGTAAGTCATTAGTTTTTGATTCGCTGGTGAAGTTTAGATGTTCTTGACTGTTGTTGAGCCACTCAATGAATGATGTTAAATCGTCGGAAGAACCATGCCAGAGGAGAAGGATGTCGTCGATGTAGCGACGCCAAAGTCCCACATGTTGGAGGTGGGGATTAATTGGGTTAAGGAATAGTGCTTTCTCCGGGTGATGTACATAGAGAATCGCAAAGTTGGGTGCGAAGCAAGCCCCCATTGAGACTCCTTTGACTTGTAAATAGTAAGTCTCGCGATACAAAAAGTAGTTGTTTTGTAAGGCAATTCGAAGTAAGTCCATGATAAATTCTGTTGGAATTCTCGCAGGTAATGGTCTGGTTTGTAGTAGGTCCTGAATGACTTGTAGGCCTTCTCTGTGAGGGATATTTGTATACAATGATTCTATGTCCAGACTGACCATGAGTTGAACGGTAGTATCAAAATCTTTGTTCTCTATAGTGGTGATGAGATCCATAGTATCTCGAATGTAGGTGTCGGTTAGGGGTACGAATTCTTTTATGATGGCGTCGATGAATTTGCCCAAGGGTTCAAGGATTGACCCGCATCCGGAAACAATAGGTCGACCCGGGGGATTGGTGATGTTTTTGTGAATTTTGGGTAGGACGTACAGGACGGGTGTCCTGGGGTGAGAATTGTTAAGGAAGGCATGTTCTTTTTTGGTAATGATGCCAAGTTCTCTGGCTGAAGATGTTGTCCTGAGTATTTTAGATTTGATATCTTGCAGAGGGTCTTTTGTGAGAGGTCGGTAATGTTCCAAGTTGCACAGTTGTCGTTTGATTTCAGTGTCATATTGATCAATGTCCATTATGACAATTCCTCCGCCTTTATCGGCCGGCTTAATGATAATTTGGTTATTGTCTTTCAGAGACTGTAGAGCATTCTTTTCTGTTAGGGGTAAGTTATAGGGGACGAACTTCGACGAGGTTTTCAGGTCCAGTACTTCCTTCATAACTAGTTTTTCAAAGGTCAAAATTTCCGGTGACATCTGATTGGTGGGAGGATTGAAGGTAGAAGGAGGTCGGAATATTGATTGATTCTGATAATTGGACTCAGTTTTGTCTGCAAAGAAATGTTTAAGCCGTATCCTTCTAAAGAATTTGAGTAGGTCAGTTTGGAGATTTAGGAAGTTCGTGCGTTCCGTTGGGACAAAGGACAGTCCCCTGGATAGTAAACGTGTTTCATCAGATGTCATGATGTGCTTAGACAAGTTAAATATAGGGATTGTAAGGTCCATCTCTTGGGTTGTACTTTCTGTGTTCATTGTTGTTGTCCCCATTGATAGAACCTGTTCCGGGTCCGTCGTTCTCCTGGGACTTGAGGTTGATATTGTCGATTTCTTGTTTGAAGATTTTGTGGAGGGGGTTGCCCGCGGCCGCGGCCCCTGGCTAAAAAACCGGGTGGCAAGAGGGGTTGGGGCCTGTTGTTGGAGGTTGAGGCTCCTGAATCAAGTTCTTCTGCCGATGTGTTAGATGAGTCAGAGAATGTGACTCTTTGGTTGTTCCGGAATCTACCCCAATTCTGTGACCTTGGTGGATTGTATGGAGTGTTGAAGAACTCCTCGTTGAGGTAGGGGTAAGTGTTTTCCACTTTGTAGAATTTGATATCCTTCTCTATTTTGTTTACTTTTTTGTTGGTTTCAAAGGTGCAGAAGGTTTCAATTGTTTTGTTAATCTTTTCAAGGAGACTTTTTGCATCGGCTAGCGAGTCGTCCGCTGCGATGAGTTTTTCCAGTTCCTCGATTTCTTGGAGTTCCAAACGGCTGTGTTCTATAGCGGTGTCAATTCCTAGAACCATCCAGTGGCGTGAGCATGTGGTGGCGAAGTGGCTGAAGCTGGATCTGAATTTTTGGTCTTGAGTGAAGATAGCAGGGACGTTCCTTATTTGTAAGCCTACCGGTATTACACCTGATCTTAAATAATCTGTAAGCATTCGTGCATGGAGATCCGTGCGAATTTGTTTTTTCTTTAATTTTTCAAGTTTATCAAGTAAAACTTTGGAGGAATTAGGGGTGGAAGTGGTTGAGGTTGAAGCCGCAGAGCCTGAAAGGAGTGAAGGCCCTGTGAGCTTCGACTGAATGTACTCTTCAGAGTAAGTGAGAGACTCCTTGGACATAGTGTGTATCTAAAAACTACTACACAACTAGAGGCTTGAATGAATGAAGCACATATGGTTAGTACCGTGTGGTACTACTCTCGCAGCTCAGCAGCTGCTCACTAATGAGTGAAAGAAACAGGAGTATAACCCATAGACCAAAATGGGACTGGGTACGTTAATTGTAATAAGAAACAATGTCCCACTGGGTATCAATGAAGAAGGCAGTTCAAAATTATGCATACAATACGTATTACAAAAGAAGGACAACAGGGAGTCTCAGTACATTTTGTGATAGGGTTATTAATTACCAATTGCATCAAACTCGGGAAGCACAGTTAAAGGCAGCACTGTACATGAAAAGACATCATGAAACAACCCAAAGAACACTTGGTGAGAATGTGATGACGTAGTGATGGTGACGACGCAAGTGAAAGTGAGAAAAACAGCGTGGTCGGCGCAAAGTGATAAAAACAATCAATTAAAGGCTTTCACATTAGGTATACACAATTAGACAGGTTGAATTTGAGATAGTGATAAGCCTATTGGTAGTGCGCCGTGAAATTGCGCTGTTGTAGTCGACGGCGTTTCGATCCTCTGTAAATCGGGATCCTCTTCAGGACAGGGTTGGCGTTGAATTAAGGTGCTGCATGGGAAGATAATTTAAGATTAGGGGAAGGCAAGAACCGGAGGCTAAAAAGAACCCAATTAATCCCCACCTCCAACATGTGGGACTTTGGCGTCGCTACATCGACGACATCCTTCTCCTCTGGCATGGTTCTTCCGACGATTTAACATCATTCATTGAGTGGCTCAACAACAGTCAAGAACATCTAAACTTCACCAGCGAATCAAAAACTAATGACTTACCATTCCTAGATGTGGTCATACATGCCGAGGATGGAAAACTGGGAACCAGCCTCTATCGTAAACCCACAGAACGGAACACCCTCCTTCACTACTCAAGTCATCACCCAAGAGGTCTCAAAGATGGATTGCCCTTTGGCCAATTTTTACGTATCAGGCGCAACTGTAAATGGAAAAAAGACTACTTCCGCGAAGCAGATGTCCTGATGAACAAGCTTATACATAGAGGCTACCCTCGTAGATTGGTTACCCAAGCTAAAAAACGTGCCTGGTACTCCCATCGTGAAAATCTACTAATACCCAAGACCAGAGAGCCCATGACTAGGATTCCCTTTGTGTCAACATTTGGACCAGATAGTAACAAAGTGAGTTCCATCATCAAGAAAAACTGGACGGTATTAAGATCTGAAGAACAATTCCGAGACCCACCTTTGTTCTCTTATCAACGCAATAACAACATTGCGAATCATCTGGTACGTGCGATTACCTGGCCGGAAACTACCAGAAACCAGAACACCATCACCTCCTCCTGGGGCATGCCCCCCATTCTTGGACATTTCAAGTGCCAAAGCTGCAGTGTATGCGAACTCACTACCAACACCAAGGAGTTTCTGTACAATGAGAAAAAATACGATCTTACATGCCATACCAACTGCAAAACCACTAACGTGATTTATGCAATCCGATGTCCCTGCAACTTACTGTACATTGGCCAGACCACACAAATGGCAAAACAGCGCATTATCCAACATAAAAGCCGAATCAACTGCCAAGTGCTGTCAGCCCTTCTTGTTGCGCACTTCATTGAAAAAGGTCACCGGGACACGGATATCAGGTGGCAAGTAATTGAACATCCCACACTTCCCATCAGAGGTGGCAATATAAATACAATCCTAAACCGAGCTGAATGCAAATGGATCTCACTCACAGACTCCGTAAATAGGGGCCTGAACACGCTTGATGAATGGAGTAGCACAGTTATCACCTGAACTTCCCTACAAGTTCATATATGTCTTCCTTGCCCGTCCTCACTATTAACCAGACTCCTATGGTTATTAAAAACCTGTATGAACCCTCCATAAACTCCTAGAACTTGCTACATACCAAATGTTCTAGCGCACGTATCACATACCTAACGTGTAGATTATGATTGTTTCTTGACAAATGTTTTTACTGCTATTGTGTATTCATTCGATTATGAGCTGTAAATATTCATGTAATTGCAAGTGTAACAGTGCGAGACATGTAACACTTTTACCCCGTTCTCCAGCGCCCACCATCGTTCCCAGCCGATGGGCGTCACTACCTCTCCCGTTCCCACCCCTTCCCGCCCTCACCTCCTTACAGCCCCGCCCCCTTCGGATCGGTTACTTCCTGGTTTGACTACCGACCGGCAGTCGACCCGCTACTCTGCACGGGATGACACTGCCTTGATCAAATCGGCTACCGCTGCCTGACTCATCCAGGTAACTCATTGCCCCCGAGTTGTTTTTCTCACGCTACGATTGTCAGCGCCGATTAGAGCCACGCACCTCAGCGTCTAACCGCTCTTTCCCTCCACCATTTAGGCTCTGCAGACCGAATAGAGTTTCCAAATCGCCCAGCGTTATCGCCTGATTTCTAACCGACAACGCTCTGCCTCCAGCGATTCAGGTACTTATTAAACCGACCCCTAACTCGCCGGCATCAGACACCCATTGTCATCCTGATCCAACCGATGGTCAAAAAACCCGAAGACTGATCGATGCACCCTCTTGTGTAATTTCAGGCGCTGCAATCACTATACACCTTCAGTGTGTATTAGGTCCTGGACCCACTATTTATCTCTGGATCCTGTCAATGCACCTATCTACCAGGTTGGTCTCATCTAACCCTTGTCCCCCCCATTCCCTCCCCGCCCCCCCCCCCCCCCCCCACCTCCCGTCCCCCGCACTACCTCCTCTCGAGTATCACCCTCCTTAAGCACGTATTACAGCATGCTATCCCGCACAGGCCTCACCAATTAATTTTTAATTAATTTTTATTATTTTTTTCCCTCCCCCCCCCCCCCTCTCCTTCCCCCTCCCTTTTTAATTTCGTGACAACCATAAAAATGCCAATTCACACGGCACACTCCCACCGTCCTTTTAGCCTCCGGTTCTTGCCTTCCCCTAATCTTAAATTATCTTCCCATGCAGCACCTTAATTCAACGCCAACCCTGTCCTGAAGAGGATCCCGATTTACAGAGGATCGACACGCCGTCGACTACAACAGCGCAATTTCACGGCGCACTACCAATAGGCTTATCACTATCTCAAATTCAACCTGTCTAATTGTGTATACCTAATGTGAAAGCCTTTAATTGATTGTTTTTATCACTTTGCGCCGACCACGCTGTTTTTCTCACTTTCACTTGCGTCGTCACCATCACTACGTCATCACATTCTCACCAAGTGTTCTTTGGGTTGTTTCATGATGTCTTTTCATGTACAGTGCTGCCTTTAACTGTGCTTCCCGAGTTTGATGCAATTGGTAATTAATAACCCTATCACAAAATGTACTGAGACTCCCTGTTGTCCTTCTTTTGTAATACGTATTGTATGCATAATTTTGAACTGCCTTCTTCATTGATACCCAGTGGGACATTGTTTCTTATTACAATTAACGTACCCAGTCCCATTTTGGTCTATGGGTTATACTCCTGTTTCTTTCACTCATTAGTGAGCAGCTGCTGAGCTGCGAGAGTAGTACCACACGGTACTAACCATATGTGCTTCATTCATTCAAGCCTCTAGTTGTGTAGTAGTTTTTAGATACACACTATGTCCAAGGAGTCTCTCACTTACTCTGAAGAGTACATTCAGTCGAAGCTCACAGGGCCTTCACTCCTTTCAGGCTCTGCGGCTTCAACCTCAACCACTTCCACCCCTAATTCCTCCAAAGTTTTACTTGATAAACTTGAAAAATTAAAGAAAAAACAAATTCGCACGGATCTCCATGCACGAATGCTTACAGATTATTTAAGATCAGGTGTAATACCGGTAGGCTTACAAATAAGGAACGTCCCTGCTATCTTCACTCAAGACCAAAAATTCAGATCCAGCTTCAGCCACTTCGCCACCACATGCTCACGCCACTGGATGGTTCTAGGAATTGACACCGCTATAGAACACAGCCGTTTGGAACTCCAAGAAATCGAGGAACTGGAAAAACTCATCGCAGCGGACGACTCGCTAGCCGATGCAAAAAGTCTCCTTGAAAAGATTAACAAAACAATTGAAACCTTCTGCACCTTTGAAACCAACAAAAAAGTAAACAAAATAGAGAAGGATATCAAATTCTACAAAGTGGAAAACACTTACCCCTACCTCAACGAGGAGTTCTTCAACACTCCATACAATCCACCAAGGTCACAGAATTGGGGTAGATTCCGGAACAACCAAAGAGTCACATTCTCTGACTCATCTAACACATCGGCAGAAGAACTTGATTCAGGAGCCTCAACCTCCAACAACAGGCCCCAACCCCTCTTGCCACCCGGTTTTTTAGCCAGGGGCCGCGGCCGCGGGCAACCCCCTCCACAAAATCTTCAAACAAGAAATCGACAATATCAACCTCAAGTCCCAGGAGAACGACGGACCCGGAACAGGTTCTATCAATGGGGACAACAACAATGAACACAGAAAGTACAACCCAAGAGATGGACCTTACAATCCCTATATTTAACTTGTCTAAGCACATCATGACATCTGATGAAACACGTTTACTATCCAGGGGACTGTCCTTTGTCCCAACGGAACGCACGAACTTCCTAAATCTCCAAACTGACCTACTCAAATTCTTTAGAAGGATACGGCTTAAACATTTCTTTGCAGACAAAACTGAGTCCAATTATCAGAATCAATCAATATTCCGACCTCCTTCTACCTTCAATCCTCCCACCAATCAGATGTCACCGGAAATTTTGACCTTTGAAAAACTAGTTATGAAGGAAGTACTGGACCTGAAAACCTCGTCGAAGTTCGTCCCCTATAACTTACCCCTAACAGAAAAGAATGCTCTACAGTCTCTGAAAGACAATAACCAAATTATCATTAAGCCGGCCGATAAAGGCGGAGGAATTGTCATAATGGACATTGATCAATATGACACTGAAATCAAACGACAACTGTGCAACTTGGAACATTACCGACCTCTCACAAAAGACCCTCTGCAAGATATCAAATCTAAAATACTCAGGACAACATCTTCAGCCAGAGAACTTGGCATCATTACCAAAAAAGAACATGCCTTCCTTAACAATTCTCACCCCAGGACACCCGTCCTGTACGTCCTACCCAAAATTCACAAAAACATCACCAATCCCCCGGGTCGACCTATTGTTTCCGGATGCGGGTCAATCCTTGAACCCTTGGGCAAATTCATCAACGCCATCATAAAAGAATTCGTACCCCTAACCGACACCTACATTCGAGATACTATGGATCTCATCACCACTATAGAGAACAAAGATTTTGATACTACCGTTCAACTCATGGTCAGTCTGGACATAGAATCATTGTATACAAATATCCCTCACAGAGAAGGCCTACAAGTCATTCAGGACCTACTACAAACCAGACCATTACCTGCGAGAATTCCAACAGAATTTATCATGGACTTACTTCGAATTGCCTTACAAAACAACTACTTTTTGTATCGCGAGACTTACTATTTACAAGTCAAAGGAGTCTCAATGGGGGCTTGCTTCGCACCCAACTTTGCGATTCTCTATGTACATCACCTGGAGAAAGCACTATTCCTTAACCCAATTAATCCCCACCTCCAACATGTGGGACTTTGGCGTCGCTACATCGACGACATCCTTCTCCTCTGGCATGGTTCTTCCGACGATTTAACATCATTCATTGAGTGGCTCAACAACAGTCAAGAACATCTAAACTTCACCAGCGAATCAAAAACTAATGACTTACCATTCCTAGATGTGGTCATACATGCCGAGGATGGAAAACTGGGAACCAGCCTCTATCGTAAACCCACAGAACGGAACACCCTCCTTCACTACTCAAGTCATCACCCAAGAGGTCTCAAAGATGGATTGCCCTTTGGCCAATTTTTACGTATCAGGCGCAACTGTAAATGGAAAAAAGACTACTTCCGCGAAGCAGATGTCCTGATGAACAAGCTTATACATAGAGGCTACCCTCGTAGATTGGTTACCCAAGCTAAAAAACGTGCCTGGTACTCCCATCGTGAAAATCTACTAATACCCAAGACCAGAGAGCCCATGACTAGGATTCCCTTTGTGTCAACATTTGGACCAGACAGTAACAAAGTGAGTTCCATCATCAAGAAAAACTGGACGGTATTAAGATCTGAAGAACAATTCCGAGACCCACCTTTGTTCTCTTATCAACGCAATAACAACATTGCGAATCATCTGGTACGTGCGATTACCTGGCCGGAAACTACCAGAAACCAGAACACCATCACCTCCTCCTGGGGCATGCCCCCCATTCTTGGACATTTCAAGTGCCAAAGCTGCAGTGTATGCGAACTCACTACCAACACCAAGGAGTTTCTGTACAATGAGAAAAAATACGATCTTACATGCCATACCAACTGCAAAACCACTAACGTGATTTATGCAATCCGATGTCCCTGCAACTTACTGTACATTGGCCAGACCACACAAATGGCAAAACAGCGCATTATCCAACATAAAAGCCGAATCAACTGCCAAGTGCTGTCAGCCCCTCTTGTTGCGCACTTCATTGAAAAAGGTCACCGGGACACGGATATCAGGTGGCAAGTAATTGAACATCCCACACTTCCCATCAGAGGTGGCAATATAAATACAATCCTAAACCGAGCTGAATGCAAATGGATCTCACTCACAGACTCCGTAAATAGGGGCCTGAACACGCTTGATGAATGGAGTAGCACAGTTATCACCTGAACTTCCCTACAAGTTCATATATGTCTTCCTTGCCCGTCCTCACTATTAACCAGACTCCTATGGTTATTAAAAACCTGTATGAACCCTCCATAAACTCCTAGAACTTGCTACATACCAAATGTTCTAGCGCACGTATCACATACCTAACGTGTAGATTATGATTGTTTCTTGACAAATGTTTTTACTGCTATTGTGTATTCATTCGATTATGAGCTGTAAATATTCATGTAATTGCAAGTGTAACAGTGCGAGACATGTAACACTTTTACCCCGTTCTCCAGCGCCCACCATCGTTCCCAGCCGATGGGCGTCACTACCTCTCCCGTTCCCACCCCTTCCCGCCCTCACCTCCTTACAGCCCCGCCCCCTTCGGATCGGTTACTTCCTGGTTTGACTACCGACCGGCAGTCGACCCGCTACTCTGCACGGGATGACACTGCCTTGATCAAATCGGCTACCGCTGCCTGACTCATCCAGGTAACTCATTGCCCCCGAGTTGTTTTTCTCACGCTACGATTGTCAGCGCCGATTAGAGCCACGCACCTCAGCGTCTAACCGCTCTTTCCCTCCACCATTTAGGCTCTGCAGACCGAATAGAGTTTCCAAATCGCCCAGCGTTATCGCCTGATTTCTAACCGACAACGCTCTGCCTCCAGCGATTCAGGTACTTATTAAACCGACCCCTAACTCGCCGGCATCAGACACCCATTGTCATCCTGATCCAACCGATGGTCAAAAAACCCGAAGACTGATCGATGCACCCTCTTGTGTAATTTCAGGCGCTGCAATCACTATACACCTTCAGTGTGTATTAGGTCCTGGACCCACTATTTATCTCTGGATCCTGTCAATGCACCTATCTACCAGGTTGGTCTCATCTAACCCTTGTCCCCCCCATTCCCTCCCCGCCCCCCCCCCCCCACCTCCCGTCCCCCGCACTACCTCCTCTCGAGTATCACCCTCCTTAAGCACGTATTACAGCATGCTATCCCGCACAGGCCTCACCAATTAATTTTTAATTAATTTTTATTATTTTTTTCCCTCCCCCCCCCCCCCCTCTCCTTCCCCCTCCCTTTTTAATTTCGTGACAACCATAAAAATGCCAATTCACACGGCACACTCCCACCGTCCTTTTAGCCTCCGGTTCTTGCCTTCCCCTAATCTTAAATTATCTTCCCATGCAGCACCTTAATTCAACGCCAACCCTGTCCTGAAGAGGATCCCGATTTACAGAGGATCGAAACGCCGTCGACTACAACAGCGCAATTTCACGGCGCACTACCAATAGGCTTATCACTATCTCAAATTCAACCTGTCTAATTGTGTATACCTAATGTGAAAGCCTTTAATTGATTGTTTTTATCACTTTGCGCCGACCACGCTGTTTTTCTCACTTTCACTTGCGTCGTCACCATCACTACGTCATCACATTCTCACCAAGTGTTCTTTGGGTTGTTTCATGATGTCTTTTCATGTACAGTGCTGCCTTTAACTGTGCTTCCCGAGTTTGATGCAATTGGTAATTAATAACCCTATCACAAAATGTACTGAGACTCCCTGTTGTCCTTCTTTTGTAATACGTATTGTATGCATAATTTTGAACTGCCTTCTTCATTGATACCCAGTGGGACATTGTTTCTTATTACAATTAACGTACCCAGTCCCATTTTGGTCTATGGGTTATACTCCTGTTTCTTTCACGCATCTTAATGCCAGGGAGGTAAAGATGACCAGTCCTCCCGATGCGCGGCCGCTATTTGAGCTTATTGCTGGAACACAGAATGATTTATAACCCTCCAATGGAGTATTGCAGTTGGTAGCCCATGTCTCTTGGAGACAAATGATGGAGTGTTGGCTTACAAACTGCACCCATAAGGGGTCTAAAACCTTTCCTGACAGCCCCGCAACATTCCATGAGAGAACATTAAATTCTGAGTTAAACTCTATGGTCACAGGAACAGGGATTCTAGGTAAATCAAGTTGAGTTGTTCCAAAGTGGTTGACCTCACCGGAACCTTCTTCTGCTGATGGTGCCGTTTTGTCAGAGATAACATCAACTGGATTATTAAAACCTCTCACCGAACTAACCAGGGGTAGGGGATGTACAGGCAAAGTGCTAGGTCCATTACGAGGGGGGTAGCTAATTGAATTACTAAACAGTCAATCACAATCATTAAGGCCCGAGAGGGCATTACATCTGTTGGTGACCTCCATATGCGGAAGATGTCCTGGTCCACCCCTCATCTGGACTCCGTTGGGCCTCAGAGGTGTTGTGTCCCACCCATCTGGTCCTCTACGGTAAAGTAACTTGTTAGCGAACATCCTGTTCCTATTGTTGAAAGCACCCTGCTGCCCTGGCCTATAGAAAAACCAGAGGGGCAATATTTATATACCCTATCCCGCCTGTGAAATACCTCCCTCTACTTACCTAAGTATCCTTTCCACTGGTACCGGACTGTTAAAGTTTATTACTATACAGTCTCCTTCTCTGGTTTTCTTAGAGTATCCCAAACAGGCTACTCGTCAGGCCATAATTATGTTATGCCCTACCATTAGGCCTCCTACAGTATTTCGGGATAGCCAGTATATAACCTTGTTTTTGATCTGGAAAAAGTCCTCTCTTTCTCCTTGACGGAGGGGGGGGGACGTTTCCCAGGACTATCACTAAAGGGGTGCTTTGTAAGGGTAAGTCTAGGATAGTTCGATTACCCACACACTTGGCCAGCTCATTAGTCTGAATAGATCCCTTAGTCAGTGAGGCTGGTAGTGTGCCCTCTTCCTGGTGTATCTCAGGGGCCCCCACAAGGCTGCGACTTCCCTCCGTGCCCTGAGGTCTGTCCTTTATGTCCACTGATCTAATATCCCCGTTGGTCAGAGTCCCTCTTTCTATTGACATTACAGGTTGACTGGTAATGGATGCAGGGGATTGGTTAGTATCGATCCATTTGCTTAGGTGTATAGCTTGTCTCCCCGACCTCTTGCTATCTGTTAGGAAGTGTAGCAGTTGGGTGTTATCTAATGTGGCCTGTTATAACTTGCCTAGGTTTTCATTAGTTATTTTCAGTCTCTCAATTGAGGGGGAGCATTAGGGACTGTACAATTTGTTCCACCTGCCCTATCAACCCACCATCTCCCTGTACGGTCATTGGCAATCTTTTCAGCGACTGATGATTGCCATTATTAGATGGGAGGGCAACACTCTTAATCTGGGCAGAAGCGGCAGCCTGTGTGTGGTTATGTGTGCCCGATGGGTTAGCCATTTTGTTCACTAGTTTGGGGATCATTGCCCATTTGCCTTTCTGTCCACCCCCACCCCGCTTTCTTTTCCTTATTAGTTTGGTGCTTTTGGTTATCGTTTCTACAGCGGGACATACATGGATCTTCGTGGGGGGTGTCTTACAAGGCCCACTTTCCTCGTGAGTGATGTTACTATTCTGTGTACTATTCCCCAGGGTGATGATACTTTGTGTATCCGACCATATGCTAATCTCTGCAATCCTAAATCAACAAGGCATTGACCTATTCGATTTTCAGGAGTTATGCAGCTCTTGATAGTTCCCAATGAGGATCGTTTGGAAGAAATTTCTAATGAGAGCCGTTTTTCGGTGTCTGCTATCTCCCGATCAAGGGCGGCTGCTGCCCGGGTGATATAATTATCTAGAGTTCCGATGATACTTCCACCAGTGGGTTTTGATGTTAACTTTCCCCCTTTATCTGATCTTGTGGACATGATTAGTAATAAAACACGTGCTAATAATGTAAACAATTAGCGACTATTCTAAACAGATGTTGGCTCAGTCCTCTAGTATACACAATCGTCTTAATCACCTACATTTACAGTCACACCGATGTTCGAGACCTTAGGGGGGTGGCCCGGCCCGGCCTCCTCTGGCCTCTGACGGCCGCAGACGGCCTGCCCTAGTCCCGGGCTTCTCCCGGCGTGTCCCGCGCGCGTTCCCGCGACGTGGGGGCTGTTGTCAATTTTATGCGCCTCCAGGTGCTCACCTGCCGTGCGCTACTTCCTGCTTCCTGGCCCAGGGAACGCTGGAATACAGAGTGCCCCCCTCACTGCGGCTGTGCCGGGATCTGAAAAGGCAACGGCGACAGGGGAAGACCAGTGACGAGGACAAAAAGCAAAGTGCCCCAGCAAGCGGCAGAACAGCCTCCAGGCACCCCCAGCGTCCACAAGAGTCAGGTAGGGTAGAGAGTGAGCCCCCAATATTTAATTTACTATAATTAAGTTACTTCCCACCCTATCCCCCTATAAACCCACAACCCGCTACGGAATTAAATTACGCAAAAATTAAATTACGTAAAATTCATTACTTTAAAAAATTTCAAACATACATTACAATAAATACATACTTTTAACACATATACTAACACTTAAAACACTATTAAAAAATCGATGTTTTTATCAACTATATTATGACTGTCCATATTACTAACGTTGATATGAAAATTGATATTTCTTACCTGAATTTCGATATTCTGCACCACTAAATTTTTGCAATTCGATATTCTGTCCATTCTATGTAAAAAACTTGATATTCCGTCCAGTCAATATTTTTTTTCTCGATATTGTGACTAGTTACCGTATAACATTGACTGATATGCTAACGTTGAAAAAGATCAAAAAAACCTTAGAAGTCATTCAGGGGTCCATTAGGATGGCGGGCGGTGGCACACCACGGTGCTGGCGGGGCGGAAAAACGCCTTTTTCCGCCCGCGAGCAGTGGTACGGACGTCCGCCATATTAGTATAGCAAAACACAGGTCATTTCCTGTCTGCCGCGGAGCACCGCTCACTGCCATCAAAGTGAGCCAATGGAGATTCACCATCAGTTCAGACATGGCCATATGCAAATCAGTCTGACCCTGTGCCTCATGGGAACAGTCCAGCCTGAACTGCCAAAAACCGGTCCTATGAAGCTTGTTTCTGTTCCAGGGAAGGGATGGCTTGGCAGTTCCGGCTGGATCGTTCCCATGAGGCACAGGGTCAGACTGATTTGCATATGTCTGAACTGGGGTGGCAGAGTGGGCTAAAGAACGGTGATGGATTAAACTCAGATCTGTTGACTGGGTGTGAGTGTTTGATTGGTTCAGATGCTCCATCCATCACCACCCCTTTTTGTACCACTTTGTTCGCCATAAGTTGGCAGGGTATGCTCAGACGTGAGTCCCTTGCACACGTTTCCACTGGATTCAAGCAAGCCTGGCTGAAGACGGCTGTTATGTCAGAAACCGGTCCTAGGAAGCTTGTTTCCGGTACAGGGAAGGCATGGCTTGGCAGTTCGGGCTGGACTATTCCCATGAGGCACAGGGTCAGACTGATTTGCATATGGCCATGTCTGAACTGGGGTGGCAGAGTGGGCTAAAGAACGGTGATGGATTAAACCCAGATCTGTTGACTGGGTGTGAGTGTTTGATTAGTTCAGATGCTCCGTCCATCACCACCCCCTTTTGTACCGCTTTGTTTGCCATAAGTTGGCGGGGTATTCTCAGACATGAGTCCCTTGCTCACTTTGCCACTGGTTTCAAGCAAGCCTTGCTGAAGATGGCTGTAATGCGAGAAACTGGTCCTAGGAAGCTTGTTACCGGTCCAGGGAAGGCATGGCTTGGCAGTTCGGGCTGTACTGTCCCCATGAGGCACAGGGTCTGAACTGGGGTGGCAGAGTGGGCTAAAGAACGGTGATGGATTCAACGCAGATCTGTTGACTGGGTGTGAGTGTTTGATTTGTTCAGATGCTCCATCCATCACCACCCCCTTTTAAACCTGCTTAATGGACCCTGCAGACACTCATCATCACCTCTTTCACGCAGGACATTGTTTTCCTCACCAAGACGTGGCTCAACCCGGCATCAGAACCAGCCATCACCTCTGTCACACCTTGTGAATACAAGCTAATCCACTACAACTGCATTACCAAGCAAGATTGTGGAATAGCCATCATCTATAAAGAATACATCAACTGCACAGCCACCACAGACACCCCCGCCCCTATCATGGTCCACCTCAATTTCCAGATCAACACCAATGGCAAAACCATGTTCAGAGCCAACAGGTCCTACGGCCCCCACCCGCCTTCTGCGAAGCCATCTCAGACGTGATCATCCCCTTAGCCATCCACTCAAAAGACTTCCTCTTCCTAGGAGACCTTAACTTCCACCTGGAAGACCCCACTGACACTATCTCATTGAACCTCCTGAGATCATGGACCTCCTCCAACTCTCCGAGCTAATCACAAACCTACCAATATTGCCGTACACATGCTGGACCCCATATTCTCAGCTAGCAACAGGATTAGGTACTGCCACACCATCGAAGTCACCTGATCCAACCACTCAATAGTACACCTCTGCATCTACTCCACTAACAAACCTCCCACTGACCCCTCCAACACCCCCTCCAAGAGCTGGAGTAATTTGGCAGAGGAGCTCTGGAATCACGCTCTCAATCCATCACCTCTTATTCCTCCCAAGCCAAATGAAGTCGTCGAAAACTTCAACACCTGGATCACCAACTGCGCCGACAAAGTCGTACCCCTCCAAACTCCTATGCTTAATAGAGCTCCTGTATTCACGTCAAGTGGTTCACAGATGAACTCAAAACTTCTAAACACAACTGCAAAAGGCTTGAAAAGACCTGTTGCACCAGCACAAATCCCTCCAAAAATGAAAAATTCAAAATAGCACTCAATCAGTCAATCAACCAATCAGGGGTTGGTAACGTGCAGCGACTCACCCTTGAGGGTCTCAAGGTGCTGGAGGGTGGTGAGGGGGTGGCTCATTTGAGGGCTGCGGTCATTCAAAGAGCCAGGTCTTGGGGTACTTCCTGAACTGGAGCAGTGTGGGGACTTGCTGGAGGTGGAGGGGAAGGTTGTTCCAGTCCTTGGCTGCAAGGTAGGAGAAGGACTTTCCTCCTATTCAGGTCTTGTAGATGTGTGGAACAGTGGCCAGAGAGAGGTCAGCTGATCGAAGTTGTCTATTGGGTGCGTGGAAGGAGAGGGGGTTGTTTAGATATGCTGGTCCGATGTTGTGGAGGGCATTGTATGCATGAGTGAGGAGCTTGAAGTTCATTCTTCTTTTGATGGGGAGCCAGTAGATATCACAAAGGTGTTGGGTGATGTGGTTGTGATGGGGGATGTCCAGGATCAGTCTGGCCTTGGCATTTTGGATGGTATGGAGTGTTGCCCTAGTCAAGTCTGCTACTGATCAGGGCATGCATGACTGTTTTTCTGGATTTGGGAGGGAACCATCTGAAGGTCTTTCGGGGTATGCGGAGGGTGTTGAAGCAGGTTGAGGACACAGCATTGATCTGGCGGTTCATCATGAGTGATGGGTCTAGAATGAAGCTGAGGTTTTGTGCGTGGTCCGTCGGGGTGTGGGGGTTTCAGAGGGCTGGGGACCACCAGGTGTTGTCCAATGCAGAGGGGGTGGAGCCAAGGATGACGAACTCTGTTCTCAATGAGTTTAGTTTCAGGTAGCTCTTCTTCATCCAGGTGGTGATGGCTTTCATCCCTCTTTGAAGTTGTCCCTGGTGATGTTGGATTTTTTGGTGAGGGAGAGGATGATCTGGGTATCGTTGGCGTAAGAGACGATGTTGAGCCTGTGTTCTCAGATGATGATTGCGAGGAGGGCCATGTAGATGTTAAAGAGGTGGGGCTGATGGAGTATCCTTGGGGCACTCCGCATCTGGTCTCTTGGTTCCGAGAGGAAGGGCAGGAGTCTTACTTGCTGAGTTATGCCTGTGAGGAAAGAGCATATCTAGCCAAGTGCCTTTCCATGGATGCCGGTGTCATGGAGTCTAGTGTCTAGTGTGCTGTGGGAGAAGGTGTCCAAGGTGGCCGAGAGGTCCAGGCGGATGAGGGCTGCTGTTTGGCGCTGGTTTAGGAGGGAGCGGATGATGTTGGTGGTGGCGAGGTGGGGGGTCTCTGTGATGTGGTTGCTGCAGAATCCAGATTGGGAGATGTTTAGGACGTTGATGGCTTTGATGAAGTTTGCTAGCTTGGTGTTGACAGCCTTTTGCTATGACGTTGGCTGCAAAAGGAAACAGGGAGATTGGCTTGAAGTTCCTGAGGTCCGTCAGGTCTGCGGAGGGGCTTGACTACAGCATGTTTCCAGTCATTAGGAATGTGGCGGTTTCGAGGGAGCAGTTGATTGTCCAGCGTAGTCCGGGTACAATGGCTGTGGTGGCTTTGTGGAAGATGTGGGGTTGGCAGGGGTCAGAGGGTGCTCCAGAGTGGTTGCTCTTCATGGTCTTTATAGTATATTCAGTCGTGAGTGATGTCCAAGTGAGCAGGTTCTGTTGGGTGGCATCGCTGGTGGTGGGAGCTGGGGTGGTGTGGAGGTCTTGATTGTCGAAGTTGTCATTGATCATCTTAATATTGAGGGTGAAAGAATGTGCTGAGTCTGATGTCGAGGTTTTGGGAGGGTGGTACACGTCTGTTGTTTCGCTGCCTGGGTTTGGTAAACCTCTTGATTATGGAGAAGAGTTCTTTAAAGTTGTGGGCATTGGTGTGGATTTTGTCTTGGAGGAAATTCTTCTTTGTGGATTTGATGAGTTGGTGGTGTGTTGTGGTGGCTGCTCTATAGGCTGTGCGTGTTTCTGGGGTTTTGTTGTTCTTCCCTATCTTTTCGAGTTATCAGCAGGAGTGCTTGGATTCTTAGAGTGGAGGGGTGAACCAGCTTGCTTTCTTGATGTGTTGCCCTGTGGCTCTCTTGAGAGGGGTAAGTGTGTTGGCACAGTTCATGATCCAGATGTGGAGGCTGGGTACAGCGATATTGGCATCTCGCATTGTCTGTGGTGATGTGCTGTTGAGGACAGAGGGTCTTTGGTGACTTTGTTGCAGCCTCTACGGGGGAGGCGGTGGGCGTGCTTGTGTATGTTGTGTTTTCTGAAGGAGAAGTGGATGCAATAGTGGTCTGTCCACCGGAGTTCTGTGGTGTGGCTGTAGGAGATGCTGTTTCCTTCTGCGAAGACGGGCCGAGTGTGTGCCCCACTGTGTGCATGGTGGTGGTGACAAGTTGCTACAGTCTTATTTTGGTGAGGTTCTCTAGGAGGGTGGTGGTGTTGGGGTCGTGGTGGTGATCCAGGTGGAAGTTTAGGTTTCCAGGTAGGATGTAGCCTACAGAGGCAAGAGCATGGGGTGTGATGAGGTTGTGATGATGTAGGTGAAAGGGGCGCAAGGAGCTCTTCTGCATTGTCCAAGAGTTTTCCAACTCCACAGCAACAGAGAACACCATCACCCCCTACCAGGAACTCTGCGACTCCCTAGCAGAATTTTTCCACAACAAAATCACAACCATCTACAAACACTTTGACCCGGCACCACCCCAGCCATCCTCGACCGACAATCCACAGACAATGACCACAACCTAGCATCAATCACTATGTGGGACACACTCTCAACCCAGACCACCACCACCATCATGCACTCCATACCCTCAGGAACTCCCAGAGATCTCTGCCTAAACCATATTTTCAACAAGGGATTCAACTCCATCAGCAAGGAACTCACCACCATCCCCAGCACCCCTATCACCTTCGCCAACTTCCCAGCAGCCTGGAAGCACTCAGAGGTCAAACCAATCCTAAAGGTAACCTCAGCAGGCCCAGCAGAACTCAAAAACTCCAGACCAATCTCCCTAATTCCCTTCCCAGCTAAAGTCCAGGAAGAAGCAAAAAACATCCAACTCACCAACCACGTGGAAACCAACAAAATCCTGGACCCCTCTCAGTCTGGAGTCCATGCAAACCACATAAGGGAAACAGCCCTTATCACAGCCACAGATGACATCAGAGTCCTCATGGACAAGGGAGAGGTTGCTGCCCTGATCTTCCTCAACCTCTCCACAGCATTCAACACTGTGTCTCAATACATTCCCCTATACGATCACCATCAGATGGGAATCCAGAGGAAGCCCTTAAGTCAGAGGTCTTCAAACTGTGGGGGCGCCCCCTAGGGGGTGTGCAAGCTTCACACAAAGAATTCCCCTTTACCTTATTCATTCCGACATGGGATGCATATTTACTGCAGTTTCTTTTTGAGAATCATGGCCATCGCATACAGGACTCTCTGATTGGAGGCAGCAATTAGAGCAAATAATAACTATGTGGAGGTATCAACTTTGACATTTCTTTAATCCGAGACACAGCAGCATAAAGGCAGGGAATGGCAGGGAATTCCACTTTCATACAAACTTAAACTTAAATACATATGCTGCTTTGCAGGGAGAGCGGTGCTTCTTCCCCGGCCTTAGCTTTTCTAGCTGCTGCCTTATACATTGGTTCATTGCACAGCTGTCTAGACATTTGAAGCTACTCGTAGTTCAAGCTTAAACATTTTCTGCAGTATAATTTCCTCATTCCCCATCTTCGCCCTACTTCTGTTTTTTTACCACTGCCAAACATAAATTTACTTTTGCATTACAGCACAACACTTGTACACACATTATCTCTCAACAGGTGTTCACACTATCAGACAAGCTGATATTCTTTCACACATAAATACACACACACGCAGGGCATGCAACAGTTCCATTAACTGTACACATACGTGAAAAGGGAAAGGTTCACAAACCTTGAGTGGGTTTAAACACAACTAGAAGGGAAAGGAATATTAGTGACTCCGAATCCAGAAACTTTACCACACGCTGGCTTTCAGATTGCAGCCACTGAGTCACTCGAAATCTACTAATTCTGGGTTGCACCAAAAGGTAAAATTCTGCAGTCACTTCTGTCGACCTTTTCAAGGTCCGGGTGATGCTTTCTTTGCTGAGAATCTTTCTAAAAGGCAGAGGAACACCCTGATAGCCAGAAAAAAAGGAACCATTAAATAAAAACAAACTGGAGAAGAAAAATAGGGCGCTTTGAGGTCCTACACAGGGCATAACTGCGCCGTGCAAATGCTGATGACCTAGCAACCTTGCAGTTTGTTGTCCAGTGGTCTCAGTTTAGCTAACAGCAGTTTAGCGTCTGCAAATCTGCTGTGATGCAGGCATTTTCAGAGCTAGAGGCAAAATTACATTTGAACATGTGCCATAGTATTTTCCATAATACTGCATTTTCAGGCCATTTGTTGCAGCTTTGTACCCATTCCTGTTCATTTGTGATAGTGCTGTCAAGAAGCCTCCTGCACAACCTTATTGTAGTTTCAGCCCATTAAACCATGATACTTACAGGGTATTCCTATTCCTAGCTCTAGTCAAGGAGGCCATTTTCGTTGCCTGCACCATGGCCCATGGTATCTATATTGCTTTCACATGATTATAAGAAATAAACATATATGGTAGTGAGAACTTTAATTGATCGAGATGTATTTTCAGAGCAAAGACCTTGCACCGAGAATGATGTGGTTGCCAGGTCTGGCATCAATTTCCTTGTTCGCTCGATCAGGCTGCATGATATTATATGTGGTCCTGAAAGGTGGGGGTGCATGCACTGACCTTGTGGTGGTTTTCCCCAAAAGAAAGTTTCCCATCAATGGGCGTTGAATGAGTTCAGTGGTTGTGGGCCAGATTTACAACTCACAAGTCTAAACTTTAGAAAACCATGCTAATGTGTGTTGGCTGTTGTGAAAATGAGTTGTCAGCTGACGCCTCGGGGATGAACAGGCCGTCAAAGATGCTAAATCCCAACTTCCAGAAATTTTAGTGATAGGGTGGGGGCCCGGCTCCTAAAAAATATTGCCGGGTGGGCTGGTCCTAAAACGGTTTGAAGACCTCTGCCTCAAGTGGATCACTTCCTTTCCCACAGGAAGAACCCAGAGCATCTGCCTCCCACCATTCTCCTTGGTCCCGAAGGAAATCATCTGCAGCATTCCTCAAGGATCATCTCTAGCCCTGCTCCTTTCAACACCTACATGGCCCACCTGGTCATCCTGGTCAGATCACACAACATGAGCATAATATCCAGTGTGGATGACACGCAGCTCATCCTGTCCCTGTCCTCAGACCTGACCAACACCAAAGTCCCTTCAGGAGTTCAGAAAGAATCTGAAAACGTGGCTGCTCAACAGATAGCCCATAGTAGCAGCACATTTCCCCACAGAGCACCTGGAGACTCTCATGGGTCTTCACATGGGTGCTTTATGAATCCGTCTTGATTGATTGATAAAATATATTTATCTTAACAGGCATAACCTTGAAAAAAGTATGCATATTCTGCAAAAAAACTCACATGTCTATGGTTCGCCAGCATTCGTACCCACACTAACTACTTTTGCTCAGCATGAACATCATGAAATATGACATCTCAATTTTGTGTTCAGTGTCACAGTTAACAATGTTAGGTCCCATTAATGCTTGTAATAGTCTGACAGGATACGACTAGCAGTGATTATTCCTTGCATAACTCCAGTGCATTCTCTAAAGGTTTGCAGTCCAGAGATACTTGCAGATTACATTACTCTGCTTAGCATCCTAGCAATGATTAAGCTCACGTGTTATTAGTCACAGTACCAATTATTTTAAAAAAACAGAAAGTTGAATCATATCATTGTAGCAGTTTATTTTTAAACCTGAAAATTACCAGTTTACCCTTGGTGGTCTACCTACTATTTTTTATCCTTAAGAGAATCTGTATTTCTTTTATAAAAACACACAGGATGAGTTCAGTCACTGTGTCTAAACGCGCCCACGTTCAGCAGTGCTATCAGGAAAATACTATCAAATAATGGCACAAGCAACTAACAAAAAAACAACATGGAAAGGCTGCTCTTAAGACCGTAGGTACTCTCTGACATTCTGCTCATGCTTTTTTTTTTTTTTTTTAATTTTTTTTTTATTGAGAGTTCAAATATAGCAATACAATACAATTGAAATCCAATTAATATAGTACGAGGAAGGAAAATACTGGAAAGCATTCATACAAATTGTTGTTTTAACATTTAAGTTATAAAGTGCAAAGTTGTGTAAGAGCAGACAGTTAGTAAACTCGTTCGAATAACCAGAAGATTTTGTTTAGAATTGAAAAAGTACATAGCATACATATACAATAAACGTTTTCACATTTAGTATTCCAAAGCTAAGTTCTAAAGTGCAGCGTGCGGAGGTAGAACCGTCGTGATAGACTAATAAATAATTTCAATAAAGCATAAATTCGGATAAGTAATAACAAGAGAAATCTAAACTTCGAACACACTCCAATATTTATCATATTTTTTGAGAGCCCCTGATCTAAGGGCATATTTTTTCTCCCTTCCCTGGATTCGCTGTAATTTTGCCTTCCATGCCTGGAAGGATGGGACAGAATCTGTTCTCCAGGACTGTAATATAAGGGATTTAGCTATTAGAGAAGCTATGAAAAGGGGCTCATCATATTGGGTGTGGACAGGAGAGCAGCCTAGGAGGGGAATTAGGTCGTTAAGTATAATATTTGTTTTAAGGACGATTGAAAGATATTTTTCTATTTCCTTCCATAAAACCTGGATTTTTGGACACTCCCAGATAATGTGTTTCCAAGTGCCTTTTTCTTCACATCGAAAGCATTTATCGGCTACTAGGGGGAAGATATTATGTAAAAAGGACGGGGTTCTATATAATAACCATTTATTGTAGAATTGCATACGTTTAAAGTTTGCTCCTCGAAAGATGGCTTTATTGAATTTGTTTATTTTGTCCCATACCTGTTGATTAATTATAATATCTTCCCTTTTTTTCCATCGTTCAATTATCTTGTTGTAAAAGTTCTGGTCCTTACTTTCTGTTAATATTTTAATCCAGATACTCATTTTCTTTTGTGTTTTGTTATTAAGGGAAATGGAAATATTCTCTTTGTTGGATAAATTTCCTATATTGAGTTCCCTGAGTTTTGGATTTATGGTAATAAATGACCAGTTCAGAATTGTGTGCGAATGAATTAACTGGCCGTAAATTTCATCCCAGGATTTCCACCTATTTCCCAGTAGGAAGTCTTCAATTTTTTCAAAACCATTTTGCTTCCAAAGAGTTATTATATTTTTATCCATATGTCCTGCTTCTCCCAGGCTAAAATTCATTAAATTCGTCTTATTACTCACATTGGGTAGATCATAAAATTTAAAAAACTGAGTTTTGACCTTAAAAATCCACTGCAAAGTTTTATATCGTACTTTTTTTGGGTCTTTCGTGGTTCTGACCGGATCATAGATTTTCAATTCCAACAACATCCTTTTCATAAAAAAATTGTCTGTCTCATGACAATCTAGAAGAAAAAAAAACCTATGGGTGTAATGTGCAAAAGACGCAAAATAATATTCTTTGATATTTGGGAGGGACAGCCCTCCTTGTATGGAAGATAAATATAAAGTGCTCAGTGCAAGTCTAGGGGATTTTTTTGCCCATAGGAAAGAGGAAATCAGAGCTTCTATTTTTTTAAAATAAGAGGCCTGGATTGCGCAGGGAATCGCACTGAAAAGGAAATTAAAAAGGGGTAATATCGACATTCGAATTAGCGATGCCCGCCCTATAAGAGACAGGGGTAGTAGATTCCAACGATCTAAGAGTGAACCCACCTTTTTTAATAAAGGTAGAAAATTTAATAAGTAAAGGTCGTCTAGGTTATCCGATATAAATATGCCAAGATATCTCTTTGGGTCCGTGTTGTATAACTGCCTGAATTCAGGAGCTAAAGTGTCTATAGTGCAGTTAAGTAGAATAATTTCTGTTTTGTTTACATTAATTTTATAACCCCCTAGCTTTTGAAAGTCAGAGAAGATTTTTAGAATCTTCAATTGACTTGAGGGTTTAGAGTCTAAGAAAAGGGCAATATCATCCGCATATAGTTTTATATTTGTCATTCCTAAAATTGGGGCGGTGTCAGCTTTAATATTCCTAATGGCGATCGCTAGAGGTTCAATAAAAAGTGCAAATAAAATTGGCGACAAGGGGCAGCCTTGTCGTGTGCCTCTAGTGACCTCGCAGGACCCAATGTTGATATTATTGATGATAATTTGTGCCCTAGAATTTGTGTACAAGTGTCGTAAAAGAGAGATAAAAGCATTCGGGAAGTTAAAACTATGTAAAACTGCAAACAGACAATCCCAGGAGACTAGATCGAAGGCTTTCTCCGCATCTAAAAACCAAATTTGAGCCTTCACCTTGTTAGTTTTAAGATAGTCTAGCGCCTCCAGTAAAAATGTAGTGTTGGATTGAAGATGCCTGCCTGCAATAAAACCGCACTGATCATAAGCTATTAGTGATCCTATTAGTTTATTTAATCGGTTTGCTAAAAGTTTAGTAAAAATTTTGTAATCTGTGTTCAGAAGGCTAATCGGTCGATAAGAATTTATATTTTCCTTGTCCTTTCCCTTTTTTAAAATACTGACCACCACCGCTGTGTGAAAAGAGTCCGGTGGGGGACCACCTTGAAGTAAATTATTAATTAAGTCCAAGAATTCTTTACGCAATATTCCCCCAAATTCTTTAAAGAATTCAATGGGAAGGCCATCCTCACCATTGGCTTTGCCATTGGGGAGAGACTCTATCACATCATCTAGTTCTGATAATGTAAAATCCTGTGTGAGGTAGTTCTTGCCCTCAGTATCCAATTTAGGTATTTCCAATGGCTGAAGAAAATCTGTGATAGATTCAGGTGTAGTCTCTGCGGTTGCTTGATATATCCCCTCATAATGTTTTAAAAACAGCTCACCAATGGCAGCGGTGGTCTTGACTTGATTTTTAGTGATGGGGTCAGTTAACTGATCTATTCTGTTTCGAGCCTGCTTTTCTTTAGATTGCCAGGCCAGAAGCTTTCCTGTGTACTCACTCTCCTCATAGATTTTTTGTGCCTGAAAATTACTATTTGTCTCACCTAGTTCATAATAAAATTCCTTCATCTTACGCTTCGCCTCATGGAGATTGTGGCTGGAAATCTGGGATCTAACCCTATAATGCTCTTGGGTAGCCTGTGACAGTTCAGTTTGAAGTTTGATTTTCTCCTCCCGTTTTGCCTTTAATTTGGGGATCTCTTTAGATGTAATTATTCCACGTAGAGTAGCTTTAAATGCATCCCAGATTATGTTTAAAGGAGCTGTACCTCTATTCTGTGAAAAAAATAGCTCAATCTTTTCATTAATATCAGTGCACCATTGTTGGTCAAGGAGGTTGAGTTTGTTAAAAAACCATCTATTTATAGATCTTGCTTCGTAATTCCCCAGTTTAACCTCCATGCAAAGAGCCGCGTGATCCGAAAAGGCATTGGGTAGGTAAGCGTAATTATATAACTCTAGATCGTGGGAGGACAAGAAAAAATCCAGCCTTGACGCAGAGTTATATTTTGCTGAATGGCATGTGTACTCACGCTTGTTGGGATTCAAATTACGCCAATGGTCAATAACATCAAGATCTATCTTGCAGCTTTGAACAGCTAAGGAGACTTGGGGTTTATTCTGTCGACGGTCTTTCTTGGAGGAGTCCAATCGAGGGTTTTGTAATAGATTAAAATCACCCCCCCAGATTATTGGTCCAGAAAGGCCGGTTAATGCCTGCTTAACCTGTAAAATAGGTTGTGGGTCGTCCAGAATAGGTGCGTAAATTGTGGCAAAGATAATGTTGACATAATTTAATTTACCGTGTGCGACTGCCCATCTGCCTCTAGGATCTATGTACGATCCTTCAAGGTTAAAACCTACATGTCTTCCTATTAGAATGGAGACTCCTCTCTGGGCCAACCCTGCAGGAGCAGATATGTTGTAGCCCGTCCAGTTTTTAAAGAGTTTAACTGATTCTGCCTGATCTTTGTGATGGGTTTCCTGCAAATAGATAACATCAGGTGTTAGATTTTTTAGCCAGCATTCAATAGCGTTCCTTTTACGAACGTTATTCAGCCCATTAACATTTAATGAAATAAATTTCACCATGTCATTGATGTTCAAAATATTGAACGTAGCCCTCAATTAAAGTGCACGAGTGCAGAATGAGCAAATATGCAAACAGCAGCAACAACATGAAAAACTGAGAAATATTACAAATATATAACAATGAAAAAATAAAAGTAGCTGATATTCATAGAGAAACTCATAAGAAATCTAAAGTTCAATGTGCAAATATGCAAGCGAGCAGCAAAAATGTAAAGTGCTATCTGAGGAGACCCATCATTCATTACACAAGACATGAAGATAGAAAAAGATAGCAGCTCGGTTTTGAAAATTTAGATATTCAAGACATTGGACGTGGCCCCTAGCTGAAGTGCAAGTAAGCTGAATGAGCAAGCATATAAGCAACAGCAGCAGGATAGATAAATGATAACTAATAAAAATATTTAACAATAAAGAGCAATGACAGGAAAAGTTCATAGAGATTTTCATAAAAATCTGAGTTTCCATGTGCAAATATGCAAGCTAGCGGCAAAAGTGTGGAGTGATGTATGGGGAGACATGCCATTCATTGTACTGTACATGAAGATAGATGTACAATAGAGTACCCTTGTCTGTGCAAAATATGCAAATAAGCAGCCAAACAAATCCCACAAAAAAAAAGAAAAATTAGTAATAAGTTTAAGACACCTCCCAGTGCAAAATGGGCAACTATATTTATATGGTCTTGTCAATTTATCGTTATCCATAAATGAGCCAAAGTGACATGTGCTAGAGATCGATGAATAACCTTCATACCGTAGCCATAAGAGTGTGAAAAAACATATTGCATTTGAACTCTCTTTTTTTCCCCCATGCGACACCCCCCTTCACCCCCCTTCCCTCCCCCCCTGAGTGGACGGAGACCCCAGAGTCCCACTTCCGTCCTACTCTCTTGTCTCTTCCTTTTGGATGCCATCTCTTTGCATCCTTGTGTGCTTCCTGTTTCCGAGAAGTATCCGCTGTGCATTAGTGATTAGTGATAAATTCAGCAGAGTACATCAACTTGATTTATGATCCCCCAAGGCCGTCCAGTAGTGTCTGGGCTTCGTGTAGGGTCGTGAATATAAAGAATTTTCCTTTAGCCAAAACTTTAAGTTTTGATTGCTGCACTATCATGGCCTGGGCTCCCTTGCTCTTAAAAGGGTCTATGAGCTTCACAAAGTCTCTGCGTCTGTGTGCAGATGCAGCCGACATATCGCCAAAAATCCTGAAATTATTCACTCCCTCTGCATTGAAAGTTCTTTTAGAGAATGCGGTATTTAGGATTTTTTCTTTAACCCTAAAGTCTGCAAAGTTGAGGAGGATTGTGCGGGGGAATTTTGAATTATTGGGTTTATGTGCAGGAACTCTGTGCGCCCTTGTTATAGTCAAGTCACCTTGTAGTTCAGGGATAGCTTTTTTTAATAATGAATCTGACCAGCTAACTACATCCTTGTTTTCAAGGCCCTCTGGTATGCCTACTAATCGTAGATTCGATCTCCTATTGTAATTCTCAAGGTCCTGGAGCTTTTCCTCTAAATGTGTTTTCTCTCTGTTGGCCTCTGTAAGATTTTTCTGAATTATAGACAGTGAGTCCTCTAGAGATGATATTCGAACTTCGGCTTCGGAGACCCTCAGAGGAATGTTCCCAAGGCACTCTTCCATCTTCGAAAGCCTGCTGTGCAGAAGTGAGATTTCCTGAGCCTGAGATAATTTGAAATCTCTTAGTTCCTGGAGAATCGTAACTAGGATATCTTCCATCTTATTTGCTTTTGTAGCACTCGGGAGAACGCGCAAGACATCATCCTGGGAGGTCAGGGAATTCTCTAAACTTAGGGCTTGGTTCGGAGCTGTCGTAGTTTGCTTATTGCCTGGGGCTAGACTAGAGTCCGCACTTGTGGTTGGCGACGACAGGGGGTGTAAGAGAGGGACCACATCCAAGGCGGAAACCGTTGGTGAAGGCAACGCTGCTGCTCCTTCCAGCCTTGCTGCCCCTGCGATGTTTAGCACCGGAGTCTTCTGTGGCGACTTTTGCGTTGCGGGGCTGCCTGCTCTCTCTGCCGTGTTGGAGGACACCCGTTCTGAAGTGACTCTTGTATCCCCTTGTTCTCTCTCCCCTCGTGAAGGAGTGCTTGAAAGTTGACCCTGCTGCAAAAGGGGTTTTGAGAAGAGAGGGTATTGTTTGAGGGTAGCTCGGCTCTCAGGACGCAAAGAAGGGGACGTATTAGCGGCCTTAACCGGTTGGTCCACATTGGCAACGTCTCCCCCCCCCTGGACCGTTTTTGTACCCTTATCTCTGCCATCCTCCTCCCCCTTGTCCCCCTTGTCGCTGGCAGTGTGCAAGCTCACTTCTGCTGACAGTTCCGACAGAGTCAGACTTTCTGCCTCTTCATCCTCTTCGCCCTCCTCTTGTTCATTGTCCCCGTTGATATCATTATCTTCCTCCATCTGTTTCCTTAATACATTATACTTATTTTTTCTACTTTGATCATTGAGTTCCATTACTTTCTGTTGTAGAGCTTCTTTTTGTTGCTTTTTCCTTCTGCTTTTTCTCTCCCCCCTTGTAGTTGATGGAGAGCTAATCGGAGTAGGGAGTTTCGCTTCCTTTCCCAGCTCTGGCTTGAGCTGTTTGCCCCTCGCTCTTGCCGCCATCAGGATTCGTAGTTTCGTAGTTTGCAAATGTGTGTGTGTTTTTTTAAAGGCGCACCTGTCTTTGCTCAGGGTGATAAGAAAATTTTGAACAAGAGGACTTTCTTAATTTAACAGTGAGTCAGTGAATAGCTCCCCTCAAAGCAGATGTAGATGTGTAGCAAAATCGCAATGGTACAAGAAAACCAGCCTATCTCCTTTGCTCCCCTTATGCCATCAAAAGATCAAAGACAGCAGCGTGCAGGTTAATGAAAGATTGCAGGGGGGGTGTGCAGGGGGGGTGTGGTACAAACAGAGCGAAGCGCGAGCTGGGAGAAGCCCTGTCACCCCCGTCCAGCGTGCCTCACCTCGCAGAACAGATCAGACCAACGACTCCCGGTACCTCACCGTTCACTTGAGGTCACTGGGTGGCGCTCTCTCCTGCCTTAGCGCTTGGAAGCTTCTTGCTGCAGCCACCACAGCCCTCTCCTCAGGGGCCTGCGTATACCATCCACCGCGGATTTTCGGTCTGATTAGCGGCTGATTAGTGGCTCCCCCGCCGCTGCTGCAGAGAAAGCGGGGGAAGCCCGTACTCCTCTCAAAAAAATCAGCGCTGCTGTTGTTGTTTGCCGCGCTGTAACAGCCCGCAGGACCCCCCTGGCGGCTCCGAAACGAGAGACAGCTAGCTAGCAAAGCAGCTAGCTAGCGAGGACATCAGGAGGTCGGGAAGCGTCAGGGAGCATCGGGAGCGGGAGCAGCGAACAGGAAGCACAGCGGCGGCGCGGGAGGGGCCGCGTCAGCCGTTCATCCTTCCCTGCCGGCGAGCAGGGCTTGCAACCAGCCGGAGAGCAGGGCTTGCACCATCAGCAGCGTTGTGGCGAGCATAGGCGCGCCTGAGGAACAGGAAACAGGAAGCACAGCGGCGGCGCGGGTGGGGCCGCGTCAGCCGTTCATCCTCCGCTCAGGGAAGATCAGCCACATTCTGCTCATGCTTGAAAATTCTGAGTTAAACTCTATATACTATTGGTGCATTTACAAACTGTATTTATGAGGCCCAAATCCATCTGTAAAGCCTACCTGCACCAACAGGGAATCAGATCTAGGGGTGTTTGCAGTTGCTAGGATTTCTCTGCAAGCTACAGCACTTCACTACCGTCTTGAACTTTACGAAGTTGCAACACTTTTTAAAACTATTTCTTAGGGGAAATATACTATAGAAACTGGTTTTGTAGGAAATCACCCCTTTAAAACTCACTTCTGGCGGCAGAATTTTCTTTTAAAAAGAATGTATTGAAAGAAACATTCTTCCTCAGAATTAGATGCATATAAAACAGAACCACCCCCACCCCCCGGGTATTATTGCGGCATGAATTACCGAATTTTGCGGCACAAAATTGAAATTTTGCAGCACAAATTTAGAACGTTTTGCGGCATTTTACTGCACTTTATTTTGCTATTCCATATAACATAATGCACCCTGGACCCGCCGTGGGCCCCATGGTATTCAAGCACTATGTTGTAGTCATAAAATTCCCCCTGGGCCTGCTGTGTGCCCCATGGGCGGTGGGCTCTAGATTTAATTAAAGAAAATTGCCCCCTATATGTGTATCGGTGGGTGTGAGGGAGAGAGAGTGTATGTGTATTTGTATGTATGTGTGTTGTGTGGATATACGATGTAAAACTGAATGTGGTAGAAAGACAGAAAGAGAAAAGGAGGTGGAATGTTTAAATATGTTATGGGATTAAGGTACCAGCTGCAGAGATCTTTGAATGCCCAGAATTTTTCAGATGATAATAATAACAGTAAGGTAACTCTGATGGTTAATGCACTTCCTGGCGAGATATGTGTTCTTGTGTAGTTTCAGTTTTGATTCATAAGGTATAGTCTTTCCAAGTATCCCTCGTCCATGGGTGGATAGCAGCTCCAGTCCAGGGTTTTTCCTTTGAACTGTTGGACTTGTGGTCTTGTTTGTCCCATTATAAAACCAGGGCTAGAAATCCTAGAATTGACAGACAAAAACTGAACAGGAGCAGCTCATCACACACGGATCTGGCAAACCTGGCAGCTATGAAAGCAGCATAGAGAAAGAGAGAGAGAAAGAGAGAGCTCTAAAGTAAGAGAGAGCCAAACGAAAGTTAAAGAAAAAAAGGAGACAACGAAACATTAATGTAAGAAAGAGTCAAGGAAATAAAGAGAAAAAGAAAGTAACAAAGGGAGAAACAATGAAACAATGAGACTATAAAGTAAGCGAGACAAAGAAACATGAGATGGAAAAAGGGAGTTAGAGAAAATAAGAGAACGAAAAAGGGAGTGATATAGACAGAAAAGAAGAAGACATACAAAACGCAGTTCCAGTGAAAGAGATAGAGAAACAGCAGGAGAGAGAGAGAGAGAGAGAGAGAGAGGATAGAGAGAGACAAAGAGACAGATAGAAATAGCCCCGAGAATCAGAGTGAAGACAGTGAAATAGAGAAACACATAAAAGAACGAGTGCCACTAAGCACCAGTGAGAGGGAAAGAGTGAGAGAGGACGAGAAAGCTGGGGAGGACGTGTGGGATTTATAATCTCAGCAATTTGGAAACCCCATTTTCCTTTGAAAAGTTTATTAAGAAACGTGTTGCCATTAGTGGGCCTTTCACTTACATTAGTTCTCAGCCTTGCACCTCGGACCTCACTCCTGCAGCAAAGGAACTTCTCATAAGTGCAAGGAATGGAACCCTGGCATCGTCTTTCAGGTCACTGACAACATTTATTTCCTGCTTTGGATATGCATGAAACGAGAATGCAAACAGTTTTTTCTTGTCATGTTAAACATTAAAATAATTAGGCCAGTGATTTCTTTTAAAAATGGCAACCTTCAATGGTCTCTTCCAGGAAAAGTTGCTTAATATGAGCACATCTAACACACTTTTGAATTTGTTGCCGAAAAGTTCATAGCCTAATTTGTGTGTATTTAGATACAATCCGGGAGTCTCAGATTGTTTACACGTGTGCACAGTACGATTGTGTCGGCATTGTAGGGGGTGTAAGGACTGAAGTGTTTTTTCGTGTTTGGCTGCCGCGTTCATGTATTTGTTGATTTTCTAATTAATCAATGTTCAGGAAAAATTGCTGTAGGCTATTATCCTTCCGGTGGCGAGGACGCCACTGGGCCAATACAAGGAGGATCAAATTCTCCAGATTTCGCAGGCACTTTGGTGAAAACCATGGCCTTTTTACAAAACAGTTGATTTTACGATTGTTTTGCAAAGCGCAATATCTTGGACGTTCTGGTAGGAAGCCGTAGCTCTCAGGCACAATTTTGCAAATTCTGTAGGGTTGACATTTCATGAAGTGCAAAGGTGTACTTTTTCTTAACTGACAAATCGACTGTATAAAAGTATATCTATCCAGAGAATTATCAGCGGTGAATTTGGCCATTCAATAAATAACAAACAATATTCTTAGTGACAACTTAAAAGCCAATAAAAAAAAATTTATATTCATTCTGAACAGAGGGTAAACGTGGCTTTTCACAGATTGCGTGACTGGGCACGCATCTTTCACAGCATGCATTTCTGCTGTTGTTTTCGCACAGACTATTGCACTGGATGTTGCACCAGTAGTGCAAATTCCACTCTAAACAACACTGGTGGATTTTGGCATTTCAGCACCTTTGTGCAAGACTCTGCATGGTGCAAAGCGGCCTTTTTGGCGCCATTACCACAGATGCCAAATTCTCTGTAAATCTACTGCTGCACAGTTTTCGGTCCTTCATGCTATACAGCTCTGACATTTTTAATGCAATGCTCCTTTAAGTGGGGGATAGTAATTCTCGGCCCTAGAATATCCACACTTTAAACACAGTTAACTACAGATGGCCTTACATTGATCCTTGCTTTTGACACTCTACGTGAACATAGTCTGGAGTCTTGATATCACAAAAATGCCGTGGAATGTATTAAAGAGAAAACTTCAGGAGCGCGACAGGCACATACGCTGTTTTTTGTGCACACCCAGAGCCCTGTGGTATTACAGAAGGAGCCATAAATGCTTGTGATACCCCTTCTGTACTACAGATAGCACCAGTGCTAACTTAAGGGGGTGCAAAGCTATTGAAACACTCAGCAGGCACCACAAACGATGACTCACAGGCAGTGCACCCCCTGAGATATGCTCTCTGGTGGGAAAAAGGGGGAACTATGCACCCCCTGACTCCCTATGGCAGCATGTATTCACATAGTTTCCAGCATATTTATTTTTTCCCTTTACAGTGCTGTCTCTTGGAAATCTGACTTTGCTCATGAGGAAGCTTCACAAGACTGAACGAGAAGGAGAATGACCCTAACTCTGTCAGCGTGGATCTTGCTGATGCATATTGCTCTCCCGATGACTGTCTTGACAAGTTGTAAACTCTCCAGCGAACCCCTGCAGGCTTACTCCAAAGAAGGGGATGTGGTGTTTGGGGCACTGGCACCGGTGCACGCACAAATGGTCCTCCCCACGCTCAGCTTCACGCAGGCTCCGCCCAACCGACGCTGTGACAAGTAAGTGCATGGACTACAGAACCTTTCATGCCACATACGAAGGGGGAAATCTTCACCAATGCATTAATGAACATATTTAAAGCGCTTATACCAAAGCCACTGAGTTTAGGTTGTGAAAGCTGTGTGATAGAACATTTTGTGCACCTTCATTTGCATTTCTTCGCAAAGAAGAGCAACGTTCTTGTCACCAGGGCTTGTTTAAAAATTGCTCAAAAAAGACAGGTAGTGCACTCTCTTTGAACGTTGTGGTTGCTTGTTTATGTGTTAATTTGTTTACTGCAGAGAGGTCATTGGTTTACTTTGTGTTACTTGTGGATCGAGAATGTCTCCTGCATGCTAAACACTTGCAGTGAATGCCTGTTCACCTGGCATCCTAACTTTTTCTTTGGCCTGCCATCTAGAGTGGGCATGAGACTACTGTCCATGCCCTGGGTAGGTCACGTAAAGTGGTGATGCAGGAGTACCAAGTTGTTCCTAAACTTTAGCATGACCAGACCATTTTTTGCAGTGTCAGGAATAAGGATGGTTTTATGACCTCTCTCATGTAAAGTTCTGCTTGATCGTGAACTCACACTATGTGCTGATTTTCTGTTTGTATGTGTAATTGCGGTGGATGTATAGCACATACAGGTTATTTGGGCTCTGCGGAATGTACTAACTGTTTTCCTGTTGCTTGAAGGAGGAAACCAACAAACTACCATTAGACATTCAATGAGTTCTTTATTATCAAAGCAGTGGCGCCTCCTCTGTTATAGCGATCACCGCACGACCCCCGTGACCCCCCACCCACCCTCTACCCATGAGCCAGGCCGGCCGCCCAGGTATCAAAGGGCTGATGATTAGTATTTCTAAGGCACTGCCATTTGCTAGATGGTAGGTGTAGGAGTAGACAGCAGTTTTTTTTGTTCAAGGTGGGACAGATGTCTGCCAGGGGTCTATACATTTGTCTGTCCATGCTTACTGCTTCAGGAAGGCTGATGACAGCCAGGTGCAGAGTTCTCAAGCTTCATTAGGCCCCCTTAGTTTTGATACGCTTGCTTGATGTCAGCATCGCTACTCCCTGCTGGGTGAGCCATCATCTTGCTTAAAGGCTTGTGTCTGAGAAGCAGCCAGCAAATGACATTTGAATGAAAGATAACTCAAACTGGCTCTGAGATCTTAGATCGTGGAGCAACATTTCCTCTCTGAAAAATGATTGCCCCCAATCACAGTTGTGGGGGCCAGAGGGGGAGGGGCCCTGCTGTGGGCCCCCAATGTTGCTTTCTGACAGCCTTTCCATTTTGGAAGAGCCCACATGGAAAGGCTGTACTAAACCAACATCATAATCCCAATGGGAAAATGCCATCCTTAGTAGATTATAAGGCCTTTCTGACTGACGGCTCCATTAGCTAGATGGATTGCATCAGTCGGTCCCACCGACTGCTGCCTCTGACCACACGCATGTAATGCTTCGGTCAGACCACAGCAGTAAATGTGGTTCGGACCGCAACCAACAAGCCATCTGTTGAAGTCCGAACTGCATCATAATCAGGCCCAATGTGTATACCCACTGTGACTAATTGAGAAAGTACATAGGGATATGCCCAACTTTTCCAGGTTTCAGGTGGAAGAACCCCGTTCATGTAGATGCCACCTCTCTCTCTCCAATTCCACATTGTATTTTATTTGCCACAAGAACTTGGATTAGTATACATAGAAAATCGTGTAAATATATCCCCCTTATTGTTGTTGCTTTTCATCTGTAATAACTCCTAGACTGCCCTAAATTAGGCTTTATTGATGGGCTGTGTCCTTTGCGACAGAGGAAGAAAAATACATTGGTTTGCTTATGTCCTCATCCTGCTTGATCTATCGGCGGCCTTTGATACGGTCTCACACCCCGTATTAATTGGCCGCCTTGCAGAATCAGGAATAGCAGGAACTGCCTTCAAATGGCTGAAAAATTTCCTCAGCCATAGGAAACAAGTTACCATATTAGGAAGCCACTGTTCAGATGAAAAAGCACTAAAAACAGGGGTACCACAAGGCTCCAGCCTAAGTCCAATTCTTTTTAACCTTTACATGACCCCTCTGATTGAGCTCATTACATCCTTCCACATCAGCACAATATCTGTTTGTGTTAAGACTGACTTAAGATTGATTTAAGACAAAATCCTAACTTAAATCTGTCTTAAGTTTGTCTTAAGTCTGTCTTAAGACAAACTTAAGACAAAATCCTAACTTCTGTGAATACCAAAAGTAGTAAGTTTAAGATTTTGTCTTATGTTATTTCTGTGAATCGGGCCCAGAGATTTGCTCATGATTGTAGCAGTGGAATAAGGGAGGGCTTTTACGATGCCCTAGTTACTCAGTAGTGTTTGGCCCATGTTTTAACAGCTCCCATATCTCCATAGCATTGTAAATTATGTTATCAATAATGTCAATAAAAATGTGTGATGTCACCTTGGATGCCAGCAGTTATGCAATATATTATATCATCGAAGATGTCATGTGTGAGGTCAAGAGGAGGAGTATATGGTGAGGAGGTGTTAACATTACTTGGTTGTCCTATTTGGGGCTTTTATATGCTTCCTAGGTGTGAAGATAGATAATACAGCACATGAATTTTGTCTAATATGGTCATCCAAGAGTTTTAAAGTAAATCTTAACCGCTCCTTAACAAAGATTTTCTTCTGTGAATGTACATGTATATGCAATCTACTTATGTAGAATGAAGAATATGGCTAAGGTTTAATTTTCATTTTACTTACTTTTACAAACATCATACAAGATTAATATAGTGTACATATATAAAAGGTTACTTTTATAAAATGTTAAAACAAAATGAAGCAGTTATTTTTTTCTTGTTTTTTCTTTAATCAAAGGTAGGTGATGCAGGTTTTCAATTTCATTACTATATCAAAAGTGAACATTAAAGGCTAATATTGTCAATTTAGAATGTATGATAAAATGAGTTCAGGAAAGAATTATAGATTGTTAAAAACATTGTTAGTCTTCTTAAAACAAAGGGAAATACACATCAAGCGAGACAATTAATACATACCATCTAATCAAGAATATTGACTGAAGAAATATCTCCTCACTTCACTTTATTAAAAAGGGAGCCCATGTATGTACACACATCTACTGGATGAAAGAGAGAATGATATTCCTATCCTACCTTGCATCCATTTTAGCAGATGCAATTGAACTTAAGAAGGCTGTTAGAAAAGCAAATAGGGCCTGGCATTGAAAGTGCAAGAAGTGAAACAAGAGTAGAGCAGATCTATATTGTGTTAGTCTCTTCCCAAACTTTTGTAGTCTGATCTTACCATTTTCCTCTAAGTAGAAGTAAACGGGCTGAAGGACTAACCATCAATGATCCCCAAATAATAACTTTTTTGAAATAGAGAACGAGAAGCACACAAATTGTGTCACAATATTTCTATTTCATATCAAGCAATTGTAACCCATTCCTTAGTCTAGTCCTCACAATTATGGACTATAGTCAAAAATATTAATCTCATGTCTCCCAGGGTGTGGAAAATATTTTTTTGTTGTTGTTCATTTTTGTTTTTTCTTAGCACATATAGAAAGAAATCAGCCCAGCAAATGTGTTTTGTTTCTCACTGGGACTTCATCTGGTCAGACACAACATATGCACACCATGACTATAATTAAAAATACAAATATCCCAAACAATTAAATACATAGCTGCAGATATTCATCCAAACAGTGAACCCAAACTGTATTTCCAATTTCATTCAACTGAAACCTGTTTGTCTTTGATTTGTAATAGTACTCCTAAACCTTCTCAACAATTTCAAATCCGTCATCAAAGTTTATAGTATTCTATGTATGCATTTACGTTGTGAACAACAAAAACACTATGAATGTCTTACCATTTCATTTTTATATACACAAAGGACCAACATAATTTTTTTCAAATTTATCCTAACAGTTATTTTTTTACATATAACTTCACAATGTGAGAATTCAACATTATAACTATCATGTCAGCCCAATATTAAATATACACAGAGGGCAACAGCACATTTTTATATTTATACAATAAACCATTCTCATAAATACATGTACATCAATATTTACCCGCATATTCTTCCTTCACCGTTCATGTTTTGTGATAGAAAAACACTTACATTATTTCAAAAATTGACAAGCAATTAGTATCTGAGCATCTGAAACAATCAGTTCCAAATTCGCGAAGTGTTACATTTCTAAGTAATGGACAGCGGGCAGGAAAGAAAATAATTGCTGTGATCAGCTATTCTTTGTTAATGCATCTATTTATTCAATCTGTGTATCCCAACTCAGTCAGGACACCTCAGATACTTTATCAAATGACAAATATGAGGTAACTAAACCATAAGAAGCACAATGTAGTGCTGTTCTTTGCAGAGTATGTAAATACATTGAGGTTGAGACTGATGTAGCATATTAGTGTGTAGCTTACACAAGCTACTTTCTAAATGATGATGATACTTACTGGTTTTGTGCTGATATGGATCCACACAATTGTTTATTTCATTTGACAATGAGAGGAGATTAAGCAGTCAAAGTGTCTGCATGTACTGTTCCAGAAACACCAAATATGTTATGAATGCCCATGTGCTGGTTTTCTCTGATCATAGCTTATCATAGAACTGTTTCTAAGATATCATCTTTTTTTTCTTCCCATTGCTTTGAGAGAGACATTTTTAACATTCCCTTTCATTAGTGTCTGTACTGTGTTTCAGTACCCAACACATACCTCAGATAGTACAAAATAGGAGTGTCCATGAAGCCTGAAGTTACTATTTTCAGTACACTAAGGGCCTAATTACGAGTTTGGTGGTGTGGTAGCGGGCTGCCACGCTATGGCTCCACTCCCACACCACCAATCCGGGCAACTGCCCACCAGATTACGAGTGAAATCATGGACAGGTGGGCAGGCAGTGCTGCATTAAAAATGCTAAACTCTGAGCTTTAAGGCTGTATTGCTACCGGACTGCCACAGCAGGTTCCAGCATGGCACGGACTGGGAAATCCATGCAGTGCTAGAAGTGGGGGTGCATGCACACAGGGGGGGGGAAATACTTGTGCTTACCTGTATGCAGCAACATACATGGGGCAAGGGGTGCCCTGTAGGGCCCCTTTTGTTTTCTGATCGCCAGCAGTTTTATGGAGTAAAAACCTCCAAGAGACCCCTGGCGGTCAGGAAACTCATAATATGCATGGCGGTGCCACAGTGGCAATGCTAGCATATTGTGACCCTGACCGCAGCACCACCGCCAGGTGGTTGCGGCAGTCCAATGGGGGTCCTACCACAAAAGTTGTAATACAGTGGTCAGACTGCCGGTTTGGCGGTGGCCGGACTGCCATACTAATAGTCAGGCCCTTAGTGGCATACACTATTTAAATTCCAACTCATTCATTGACACAGTCAACAGTGTGCACCCCCTGCTTTCATATCCTACACATGCTATGGAATAACTCCAAATGGCTGCCTCAGAACACTAGAAAGACAGTCACACAAGGTGACCTAATATTAGGACACCCCCGCGCCGCACGGCCACCTGCTGTTGCGTGTGCCCCCCGCCTGCCACTGCTCTCAGCCTCGCTGAGCCTTCCTTCCTCCTGGCCACGCCCCCCACCGTCGCTCGTTGCTCTCCCGCATTTCCTTGCTGTTCTGTTTTATTGTAATTGTATTGTACTGTAAATTGTATTGTAGATTGCTTTTATTCCTTTTTTCGTTCCTTTTTTGTCTTGTTGTCCCCCCCTGTGCAGTTTCCCCTGCAGTGCGCGCACCCGCCCCGCTTCCCGCCGCCAGGAGTGTGGACACGCCCCCTTTCCTTCTGTACCCTCCCCGCTCCCGCCTCCCAGCTGCTCCTCCCTCCCTGCACTTGGCCATAAATGGCGACCGTGTGCACGCGCAGCGGGCGCGCCGATTGTGCGCCTAAGGCGCGTCAAAGGTAAGCCCGTCTGCACCCACCGTGACCGGACTGCGCCCAGCGCCAGGACCCCTGGATCCCGCCGTCACCAGCCCACCCGCCGTACCTATGACGCCACCGAACTCTACGCACTCAACGCCGGCCGAATCCCGGGCTGCTATCGAGCCACCCCGAGACGCACCCACGGACCCTTTTGCTGCCACACCTGCAAGTTCACCTGCATCCGGACCTGCACCACACCAGCACCGACCAAGCCAAGCACCAGCAGCAACCACCTCAAATGCATCCTGCTCAACACCCGCTCCATCCACAGACACGCGCGTCGAGCTCTGGAACCTGCTCGACACCACAGCCCCAGACGTCGCCTTCCTCACGGAAACCTGGATGAACGCCTCCTCAGCGCCCGACATCGCCATCGCCATCGCGGACGGCTACAAGATCACCCGGAGGGACCGCGTCAACCAGACAGGGGGAGGCATCGCCATCATCCACAGGAGCACCATCCGCATCACAACCAACACCGACGACACCTTCGCTCCCGCCGAACACCTGCACTTCCAGATTCACATCAACCCCAAGACCACCCTCAGAGGCACCCTCATCTACAGATCCCTGGGACCACGCACACAATTCAGCGAATACATCGCTGACTTCATCAGCCCACATGCCCTCCTCTCCACTGACTACATCCTCCTCGGGGACCTCAACTTCCACCTGGAGAAGAACAACGACGCAACACCACCACCCTGCTGGACAACCTCGCCAACCTCGGTCTCAAGCAGCTGGTGACCACCCCCACCCACTACACCGGTCACACACTCGACCCCGTGCTCACATCCAGCAAGGACATCACCTTCAGCCACGCCGCCGGACTCCACTGGACGGGCCATAGCTGCATCCACTTCAGCTTCAGAAGGACCACGACCCACCACCACCAGCAACAAGTTGCACGCAGAAGCTGGAACAAGATCACAGCCGACCAACTCGCGACTTCCCTGAGCATGAACCCTCCCACCAGCGCAACGAACCCAAGCCAGGCGGCCACCAACCTCGTGAAGTGGATCAGCAACTGCGCAGACGACCTCGCCCCTCTGAAGACCCCGCCTAGCAGACCCGGCAGCAAGAAAGCCCCATGGTTCACTGACGAACTCAAGAGCTCCAAGAAGAACTGACAAGCCCTCGAGAAAGCCTGGCGCAGAGACCCAACACCGAACAACATGACTGCCCTCAAACTCGCCACCCGAAAACACCACCATCTGATCCACGCCACCAAGAAAACTGCATTCAAGGAACGACTGGACAACAACGCCCACAACAGCAAGGAACTCTTCAACATCGTTAAAGAGCTCTCCAACCCCAAGGCCGGAAACAACAACATCACCCCTTCGCAAGACCTCTGCAACTCCCTCGCCTCCTACTTCCACAACAAGATCGCGGACATACACAACAGCTTCAGCACTCAACCGACGCACGCCACGACTGAACCACCGCCCCCCACCACCACCCTCCGTGCCTGGACCCCGATCAGCACCGAAGACACCGTCCGCATGATGAACTCCATCCAATCCGGATCTCTGACCGACCCCTGCCCTCACCACGTCTTCAACAAGGCCGACGCTGTCATCGCACCCCACCTGCGGGACATCATTAACACCTCCTTCGACACCGCTACCTTCCCGGAGAGCTGGAAGCACGCCGAACTCAGCGCTCTACTAAAGAAGCCATCAGCCGACCCCACCGACCTCAAAAACTACCGCCCCATCTCGCTCCTCCCGTTTCCCGTAAAAGTCATCGAGAAGACCGTCAACAAGCAGCTGGCCACCTTCCTCGAGACGAACGGATCCCTCGACCTCTCGCAGTCTGGCTTCCGGGCCAACCACAGCACCAAGACCGCCCTGATCACAGCCACCGATGACATCCGAGCCCTGCTCGACAACGGAGAAACAGCGGCCCTCATCCTTCTAGACCTCTCCGCGGCTTTCGACACTGTCTGCCACTGTACCCTAGTGCAGCGCCTCAGCAACGTCGGAATCCAGGAGAAGGCACTGGAATGGATCATCTCGTTCCTCGCCAGAAGGACACAGAGAGTTCGCCTCCCCCCGTTCAGATCAGAAGCCACCGAAGTCATCTGCGGCGTTCCTCAAGGCTCCTCGCTCAGCCCAACCCTCTTCAACGTCTACATGAGCCCCCTTGCAGCCATCACACTCCAACACAACCTCAACATCATCTCCTACGCCAACGACACCCAGCTGATCCTTTCCCTCACCAACGACCCCGCCAGAGCCAACCTACATGAAGGGATGACTGACGTAGCCAAGTGGATGATGAACAGCCGCCTGAAACTGAACTCAGACAAGACGTAAGTCCTCATCCTGGAATCTTCACTCTCCGCCTGGGACGACTCCTGGTGGCCCCCAGCCCTGGGCAGCGCACCCAAACCAACAAACCACGCACGCAACTTGGGCTTCATCCTGGACTCCTCCCTCTCCATGACCAGACAAGTCAACGCCGTCTCCTCGTCGTGCTTCAACATCCTGCGCGTGCTACGTAAGATCTTCCGGTGGATCCCCACCGAGACCAGGAAGACGGTCACCCAGGTCCTCATCACCAGCCGTCTGGACTACGGCAACTCCCTCTACGCCGGAACCACCGCCAAACTCCAGAAGAGACTCCAGCGGATTCAGAACGCCTCAGCACGACTCATCCTGGACATCCCCCGTCGCAGACACATCTCCGGACACCTGAGAGATCTGCACTTGCTCCCGGTCAACAAGAGAATCACCTTCTGTCTCCTCCCCCACGCACACAAAGCCCTACACAACCAAGGCCCAGGATACCTGAACAGCCGCCTCAACTTCTACGCTCCCACACGCCAGCTTCGATAGACCGGCCACGCCCTCGCTGCCGTCTCCCACTTCCGAAGAGCCACCACAGGAGGAAGGTCCTTCTCCTACCTGGCCGCCAAGACTTGGTACTCCCTCCCGACCCACCTCCGCCTGACCCAGGGCCACCTCGCCTTCAGGAAGCAGCTCAAGACCTGGCTGTTCGAGCAGTAGCGGACCCGCCCTCCCCTAGTGCCTTGAGACCCTCCGGGTGAGTAGTGCGTAATATAAATGTTTTGATTGATTGATTGATGGACACAAGCACTCATCACCAGCAGGCACCAGCATGGCAACACTCTCTACACCAGATTCTACAACAACTCCTACACAGACTCCAGGACACTGTTGTAAGACTCATTCTCGACCTCCCATGCCACACCCACAAAGCCCACACCTCAAGAAGCTTCACTGGCCCTGCTGCACTGAGGAAAAATCACCTATTTGCCCTTCATGGAGTCTATTAGACCACACAGAAATAGGCAAAAATAAGGGATGGCAGTTGTGACGCCAATGATGAGGACATGTTCATCACCTGCCCAAATCTTGAAGAATTCTCATTAGGTACGGGCAAGACCATTTCTGATTCTTTAGGAACCATCATGGAGGTAAGCCCCGTTTTAATTATATTTGGCAAGGCCCAGCAGGCAGAGGGAGGCACTCCCTCCGAGTAAAGCTTTTAAATCGGACCTTTTATTTGATTTAATTTGCAAGAAGGGAAATCTGTAAGCATTGGTTACAACCCTTTGCACCTACGTGGCAAGCTTGCAAAAGTTTGGTGGTGTTTCATTTCCAAGAGGAGGATCGGTTGAGTAAAAACTGGGTAGAGGAAGAAGGGTTCTGGGACCAGTTGAAGATAGGATGGGTAGCATCACGTCCAACGATTACACACTCTCAAGTCAGTAGTGGTGGGGAGGTCAAGATCAGTTGACACAGCCCAGCAGACATGTTTCAAGTTGAGCCCGATACTGAGCATGAATGGTGCTAGAATCTCTGTTACAACTTATCGGAGGTGATATGAGGATAAAAAAATGTTTCACTGACTTCCCATTTACAAGTGAAGCCAATTCGATCTTTTCACACACACATACAAAACTCTCCAAAACACAGGGCCAGAATACCTGAACAGCTGCATGCACTTTCAACAAGACACCAGACACCAACGCTCTGCATCACTGTCAATCGTACACATTCCCTGCATCCACAAAAGCAAAACTGGAGGTCTTCTCATTCTCCTACATTGCACGCAAGACATGGAACAACCATCCGCAACACATCAGACCATCCTCCTCACTTCTTGAGTTCTGCAAGATGCTGAAGGCCTGGCTCTAAATATAAGCTCTTTTTGGCCCACTCCCCTACCCAAGTGCCTGAATGCCCTCTTGGATAATTAGTGTGCTATATAAATCAATATAACATAACATGACATAGAATTAGAACCTTAAGTTAGATTACACCATCAATTGTATGTTTTTGAATCCTCTATAGTGTCCATGCCAAAGTACATTCAAGACCCATAATATTTCCGGTGACACATGGATCTAAAAAGTACCCTTATCAATAATGAGTCATGTTTTCTAATTATCCAGCGACACTTGGATTGTATAGGCTACATTCCAGAAGCTAGGAGTAAGAGTTAGCCCTCCTAGATTTAACCCAATTAGTGCCATCCTTCCTCTTTTAATCCATGAACACCAAAGGCAGTCATGGTGGCTATAATTATTGCAATATACACAGTCCATCTCTATCACAGCTTTTTCGTCTCTTTCATCTGTATAGTGTGTAATTCTATATGTTTTACATTGATTCATGTATGGACTGCTAACTCTGTCAGTTGATAATACACTGACAGTAGCTGAGAACATTTGAAGACCCACACACTTGGATTTAGAACATCCTGTCTTTAATAACAATACAGTAGCAAATTATGACTCATGTACACTGATGTAGTAGTCATCACACGTGGTCCAGTGGCACTTGCCCTGTTATAGACTTGGGCATAGGTCTAGCTATATTTGCATAAACTCATTAGTCCACTTTTGGCTTTGCATCTCTCCATCATGCAAATTGGATGTGTTTTCACCCATTGTAGAAGTGGCATGCAGTGGCGGGCTACTGGCAGGGCAATGCTGGATAATAGCACAGTACTATGTATATATGTATGTATATATACGATATATCTCTACTGCAAGACTATCCAAAAGCCAGGAAAGCACTTTGCGTGGTCGAAGAGTAACATAAAGTTAATGAGAGATAGAAGTAGCTGGTTTAAAGACTGCAAACCTCCTTGATTAGTGAGAAAATGAGAGTTCATTTTTTATGAGTACAAGACAAAAATGACAAACATTCAATATGTAAAAACAGAGTTATGAATTTTTAACACCTTGGCTGCTAAGGCAATTTCCAGCCTGTGCTGGAAATTGCTATTTGACATTATTTATGACGAGCTCAGCTCGTCATCAGCACAGCTCCACTGTGCCTCATGACGAGCTCAGCTCGTCATGAGCAGGGAAGGGGTTAAAGATCAAATCAAAATGTAGTATTTAGAAGCAAATAGCACTTAGGGATTACTTGAGGTCACGCTGGACCGTGGTAAATCCAAAGATCAGGCTGACCACAATGGAGGGGTGGCCAGTTACAGGACTCCTTCAGGTCCCGCTGAAAAGGTATCTAGAATGGGGGAAGCGTAGGTTCAAATCTGCACAGCTGATGAAGGCTACATTGATGAATCGCGTTACGATGTAGGCGTCGTCAAGCCACACTGTCCATCGCCGTTAGGCAGTGCAGTCTATCAAAGTGTCGTTGTCAATTAGCTCCGGTGTCAGCAGCGAAGGACAATGCGCCGGTTCAGATCGGCGCAAAGTCAATGTGTCGAATTTGATAGTTCTGCATAGCAGGAGCTCACTTTCAAGGGCCCAAAACTGGATTGGCACCACATGGCAGGGCAGGACTCACAGATGCTAGAGTCAAGGTGCTTTTACAGAGCTGTAGGAAGTCTTTGATGACCCTGAGACCTCAGAACAGGGGGCAAGCCAGCAAGCTCTTGGTGTTACTCTTGGTTCAAATGGGATGGGTCCAGTCCTTGTCCTCAGCAGGGCAGAGATCAGCAGGCAGCAGGGCAGCACAGAAAGCATAAAAGCATTTCTTACAGACCAGCAGTCAAGCAGAGTGACAATCCTTGTTGCACAACAATTGTTACTTCTGGCAGAGTTCTCCACAGGTCCAGTAGTATATAGTCTCGATAGGGTCAGAACCACAGTACTTATACCCAGTTGTGCCTTTGAAGTGGGGGTGACTTCAAATCAGCCCTTTGAAGTGCACAGGCCCCCTTTCTTCCCTGTCCTGGCTCCAGACTAACAGTAGGTGGTAATCAACCCTTTTTGTGGGATACAGGACACTCACCCTTCCTATAGTAATGGCTGTCTTGTCTGGAGGGAATGCACAAAGTGTAGCTGTCACCCACTCCAGACTTATATGGGAGACAAGCTGTAAGGCATGCAGAACAGTAAGAGCAGATCAATTTGTCCACTTTCTAAAAGTGTAATTTCTAAAACAGCAATGTTAAATCCCAACATTACTTGTAAAGTTGACTTATCATTAACATTCCAAAGATATGAAACATGATGCAGGTACTCTTTTCTAATCTGGAATTATAGCTGAAAAGTGGTTTAAGGAATTCACAATATTAGCCTATGAGAGGAGTGGGCCTCTCAGTAGTGAACACAGATTTAGCTGTTTGTCATTACTATGACATGCAAAACCTAAAAGTACAAGCCCTACCTTTTACTTATACAACACCCTCCACTTTGGGATACATAAAGCCTACCTTAGGTGAAATAAAAGGGGAGTTTAACGCTTGGCAAGTAGTTTTAAATGCTAAGCCAAAGTAGCAGTAAACTGCACACACAGGCCTTGCAATGACAGGCCTGGGACAGGTGTGAAAAACTATTTGTGTGGGTGGCACAATCAGTCCTGTAGGCCCATTTCGCATTTAGGTTACAGGCCCTGGGTATATGGTATACCTTTTACAAGAAACTTACAGGTAAACTAAATATGGCAATCATATATACACCGATGACACCATGTTAAGTGGAGAAGCACAGGTACTAAGCACTGGTCATCAGGCAAACAAAAAGATACAGCAGAAAGAGGAGGTAAGCAGACAAAAAGTTTCGGGGGAGACCACTCTAAGGATGACAGGTCTAACAACAAGGTTAAGAAAGGCTATCATAAAATAGATATATCTGGCAATAGTGCCCTATGAACCAGCAGAGTGCGCAATATAAAGTACATCTAATTGACCATATAATTTGAGCCATTACATACAGCTTGTATCCACAACTCTCACATAACTGGGGCACATTACTACAGAGTAAAGACAGTGTCCCTTGGCAGCATCAGATATACTATCATAGCATACAAACAAAGGAAGCACAGCCATCATTTCACCTTGTAGTCAGGTATTTTCTAAACATCTCAATGTGAGGCTTCAATTATAACTGGGCTTGTTTTGATTTTCCTAACCTTCCGCCACTCTCAGTCTCCACGTCCTTGGAACTTATGGCCAACCTTAAATCTGGATCGCCTCTTGATGCGTGCCCGCCAAATTTTTGGCAAAGGTGGCCGAAGTCATAAATCCCATTGTGAATCCCATTTTGAACCGCTCCTTGAGTGAGGGGGTGGTCCAGCAGGCCTGGAAGCAGGCGATGATCATCCCCCTGCTCAAGAAGCCCGGCTTGGATTCAGAGGTTTTGGCCAATTATAGGCCCATTTCTCTCCTGCCCGCTTTTGCTAAGATCCTGGAGAAGCACGCGCATATGGTGCTCTCCAACTACTTGGAATCCCATGTTCTGCTGCATTCCACCCAATCCGGCTTCCGCACCAACTTGAGCACCGAAACAGCGCTCTTGGAAGTGTCGGAGGCAATTAAGGAGGTACTGATTCAGGAGGCAAAGCGATGCTTGTGATGCTCGATCTGTCGGCGGCCTTCGACACCGTCCCCCATGAGGGTCTCCTTGCCAGGCTTTATGAAATAGGTCTGAGGGGGACGGTGCTCAGCTGGTCGACAAACGGTCTGGGCCTCCTCCTGTTCTGCCGAGATGCCGTCATTGGGAGTCGGAGTCCCGCAGGGCTCAGTGTTGAGCCCGACTCTCTTTAACATCTTTATGACCCCTCTGGCGGCACTGGCGGAATCTTTCGGGCCCAGATCGTTTCCTATGCCGATGATACCCAGCTCCTCTTTACGTGCGGGAAAGGAGCAGATTTTGACGGAGAGAGTATCCGCGGTTGCCTCGGGGCTGTTTTTAACTGGTTCCAGCTTAACAGCCTCAAGTGCAACTCGGATAAATCAGAGGTACTCTTCTTCGGCTGCAGATCGGATCCAGATTGGCAGGAATGGTGGCCTGCCAACATGTTTCCTCCGATTTAGAAAAGGGGGTGGTGATGAACAGAGTGTCTGAGTTAAACAGACCACTCTTACCCAGTCCAAAGATCAGGGCTTGATCCATCACCGTTATTTATCTCACTGCCCCATCCCAGCTCAGAACCTGGCTATATGCAAATCAGTCTGTCCCTGGCCCAGTGCATCATGGGAACAGGGCAGACTAAACTACCAAGCCAATTCTTCACCAGAAAGGAGACAAGCTACCGGGGACCGGTTTCTGGCATTTCAGCCTTCTTCGGCCCGGCTTGCTTGAATCCTGATGGAGCAGTGAGAAAGGGACTCATGTCTGAGTATACCCTGCCACACCTATAGTGGCCAAAAACGATTTAGAAAAGGGGGTGGTGATGAACAGAGTGTCTGAGTTAAACAGACCACTCTTACCCAGTCCAAAGATCAGGGCTTGATCCATCACCGTTATTTATCTCACTGCCCCATCCCAGCTCAGAACCTGGCTATATGCAAATCAGTCTGTCCCTGGCCCAGTGCATCATGGGAACAGGGCAGACTAAACTACCAAGCCAATTCTTCACCAGAAAGGAGACAAGCTACCGGGGACCGGTTTCTGGCATTTCAGCCTTCTTCGGCCCGGCTTGCTTGAATCCTGATGGAGCAGTGAGAAAGGGACTCATGTCTGAGTATACCCTGCCACACCTATAGTGGCCAAAAACGATTTAGAAAAGGGGGTGGTGATGAACAGAGTGTCTGAGTTAAACAGACCACTCTTACCCAGTCCAAAGATCAGGGCTTGATCCATCACCGTTATTTATCTCACTGCCCCATCCCAGCTCAGAACCTGGCTATATGCAAATCAGTCTGTCCCTGGCCCAGTGCATCATGGGAACAGGGCAGACTAAACTACCAAGCCAATTCTTCACCAGAAAGGAGACAAGCTACCGGGGACCGGTTTCTGGCATTTCAGCCTTCTTCGGCCCGGCTTGCTTGAATCCTGATGGAGCAGTGAGAAAGGGACTCATGTCTGAGTATACCCTGCCACACCTATAGTGGCCAAAAACGATTTAGAAAAGGGGGTGGTGATGAACAGAGTGTCTGAGTTAAACAGACCACTCTTACCCAGTCCAAAGATCAGGGCTTGATCCATCACCGTTATTTATCTCACTGCCCCATCCCAGCTCAGAACCTGGCTATATGCAAATCAGTCTGTCCCTGGCCCAGTGCATCATGGGAACAGGGCAGACTAAACTACCAAGCCAATTCTTCACCAGAAAGGAGACAAGCTACCGGGGACCGGTTTCTGGCATTTCAGCCTTCTTCGGCCCGGCTTGCTTGAATCCTGATGGAGCAGTGAGAAAGGGACTCATGTCTGAGTATACCCTGCCACACCTATAGTGGCCAAAAACGATTTAGAAAAGGGGGTGGTGATGAACAGAGTGTCTGAGTTAAACAGACCACTCTTACCCAGTCCAAAGATCAGGGCTTGATCCATCACCGTTATTTATCTCACTGCCCCATCCCAGCTCAGAACCTGGCTATATGCAAATCAGTCTGTCCCTGGCCCAGTGCATCATGGGAACAGGGCAGACTAAACTACCAAGCCAATTCTTCACCAGAAAGGAGACAAGCTACCGGGGACCGGTTTCTGGCATTTCAACCTTCTTCGGCCCGGCTTGCTTGAATCCTGATGGAGCAGTGAGAAAGGGACTCATGTCTGAGTATACCCTGCCACACCTATAGTGGCCAAAAACGATTTAGAAAAGGGGGTGGTGATGAACAGAGTGTCTGAGTTAAACAGACCACTCTTACCCAGTCCAAAGATCAGGGCTTGATCCATCACCGTTATTTATCTCACTGCCCCATCCCAGCTCAGAACCTGGCTATATGCAAATCAGTCTGTCCCTGGCCCAGTGCATCATGGGAACAGGGCAGACTAAACTACCAAGCCAATTCTTCACCAGAAAGGAGACAAGCTACCGGGGACCGGTTTCTGGCATTTCAGCCTTCTTCGGCCCGGCTTGCTTGAATCCTGATGGAGCAGTGAGAAAGGGACTCATGTCTGAGTATACCCTGCCACACCTATAGTGGCCAAAAACGATTTAGAAAAGGGGGTGGTGATGAACAGAGTGTCTGAGTTAAACAGACCACTCTTACCCAGTCCAAAGATCAGGGCTTGATCCATCACCGTTGTTTATCTCACTGCCCCATCCCAGCTCAGAACCTGGCTATATGCAAATCAGTCTGTCCCTGGCCCAGTGCATCATGGGAACAGGGCAGACTAAACTACCAAGCCAATTCTTCACCAGAAAGGAGACAAGCTACCGGGGACCGGTTTCTGGCATTTCAGCCTTCTTCGGCCCGGCTTGCTTGAATCCTGATGGAGCAGTGAGAAAGGGACTCATGTCTGAGTATACCCTGCCACACCTATAGTGGCCAAAAACGATTTAGAAAAGGGGGTGGTGATGAACAGAGTGTCTGAGTTAAACAGACCACTCTTACCCAGTCCAAAGATCAGGGCTTGATCCATCACCGTTGTTTATCTCACTGCCCCATCCCAGCTCAGAACCTGGCTATATGCAAATCAGTCTGTCCCTGGCCCAGTGCATCATGGGAACAGGGCAGACTAAACTACCAAGCCAATTCTTCACCAGAAAGGAGACAAGCTACCGGGGACCGGTTTCTGGCATTTCAGCCTTCTTCGGCCCGGCTTGCTTGAATCCTGATGGAGCAGTGAGAAAGGGACTCATGTCTGAGTATACCCTGCCACACCTATAGTGGCCAAAAACGATTTAGAAAAGGGGGTGGTGATGAACAGAGTGTCTGAGTTAAACAGACCACTCTTACCCAGTCCAAAGATCAGGGCTTGATCCATCACCGTTATTTATCTCACTGCCCCATCCCAGCTCAGAACCTGGCTATATGCAAATCAGTCTGTCCCTGGCCCAGTGCATCATGGGAACAGGGCAGACTAAACTACCAAGCCAATTCTTCACCAGAAAGGAGACAAGCTACCGGGGACCGGTTTCTGGCATTTCAGCCTTCTTCGGCCCGGCTTGCTTGAATCCTGATGGAGCAGTGAGAAAGGGACTCATGTCTGAGTATACCCTGCCACACCTATAGTGGCCAAAAACGATTTAGAAAAGGGGGTGGTGATGAACAGAGTGTCTGAGTTAAACAGACCACTCTTACCCAGTCCAAAGATCAGGGCTTGATCCATCACCGTTATTTATCTCACTGCCCCATCCCAGCTCAGAACCTGGCTATATGCAAATCAGTCTGTCCCTGGCCCAGTGCATCATGGGAACAGGGCAGACTAAACTACCAAGCCAATTCTTCACCAGAAAGGAGACAAGCTACCGGGGACCGGTTTCTGGCATTTCAGCCTTCTTCGGCCCGGCTTGCTTGAATCCTGATGGAGCAGTGAGAAAGGGACTCATGTCTGAGTATACCCTGCCACACCTATAGTGGCCAAAAACGATTTAGAAAAGGGGGTGGTGATGAACAGAGTGTCTGAGTTAAACAGACCACTCTTACCCAGTCCAAAGATCAGGGCTTGATCCATCACCGTTATTTATCTCACTGCCCCATCCCAGCTCAGAACCTGGCTATATGCAAATCAGTCTGTCCCTGGCCCAGTGCATCATGGGAACAGGGCAGACTAAACTACCAAGCCAATTCTTCACCAGAAAGGAGACAAGCTACCGGGGACCGGTTTCTGGCATTTCAGCCTTCTTCGGCCCGGCTTGCTTGAATCCTGATGGAGCAGTGAGAAAGGGACTCATGTCTGAGTATACCCTGCCACACCTATAGTGGCCAAAAACGATTGAGAAAAGGGGGTGGTGATGAACAGAGTGTCTGAGTTAAACAGACCACTCTTACCCAGTCCAAAGATCAGGGCTTGATCCATCACCGTTATTTATCTCACTGCCCCATCCCAGCTCAGAACCTGGCTATATGCAAATCAGTCTGTCTCTGGCCCAGTGCATCATGGGAACAGGGCAGACTAAACTACCAAGCCAATTCTTCACCAGAAAGGAGACAAGCTACCGGGGACCGGTTTCTGGCATTTCAGCCTTCTTCGGCCCGGCTTGCTTGAATCCTGATGGAGCAGTGAGAAAGGGACTCATGTCTGAGTATACCCTGCCACACCTATAGTGGCCAAAAACGATTTAGAAAAGGGGGTGGTGATGAACAGAGTGTCTGAGTTAAACAGACCACTCTTACCCAGTCCAAAGATCAGGGCTTGATCCATCACCGTTATTTATCTCACTGCCCCATCCCAGCTCAGAACCTGGCTATATGCAAATCAGTCTGTCCCTGGCCCAGTGCATCATGGGAACAGGGCAGACTAAACTACCAAGCCAATTCTTCACCAGAAAGGAGACAAGCTACCGGGGACCGGTTTCTGGCATTTCAGCCTTCTTCGGCCCGGCTTGCTTGAATCCTGATGGAGCAGTGAGAAAGGGACTCATGTCTGAGTATACCCTGCCACACCTATAGTGGCCAAAAACGATTCAACAAAACATGTTTCCTCCAGCAGGCTCTTCCCAGCTAGCCAAGAATCTGGGGATTAAGATCGACAATGGTTTGACATTGAGATCCCAGATTCTGGGTCTCGCTTGCACTTGCTTTGGCCTCCTCAGGATGCTCCGCAAGTTTCTTCCTCTGCTCCCGGAGGATCACAGGAAGATAACGGTTCAGGCTATGATTGGCTCTAGAATGGACTCTTCGAATGTCCTTTATCTTGGCTTGCCGGAGTATCTTTTGCAACGGCTGCAGGTGGTCCAGAATTCGGCAGCACGGGCCATTTTTGGACTACCGGCCGAGCTAGAACCTCGGGTCTCCTGCAGTCATTTCATTGGCTGCCTATCCGTAAGCGGATAGTTTTTAAGGCCTTGACCCTGGCCCATAAGGCCCTACATGCTTCAGGAGCAAAATATCTCCAAAAGAGGCTAGCTTTTTATCGCCGTGCTCGTTCCCTGAGATCTGAGTCTCTATTTCTCGCCATGGTCCCTCGTATAAAAAGGGCACGTACAGGGGGCCGGTCCTTCAGATTGCTGGCACCGCAGCTTTGGAGTTCTTTACCAGTGACACTGCGCAGCACTTCCAATCTATTGGCTTTTAGGAAGGGCCTGAAAACCTGGCTTTTTACTCTGTAGATATGAGTCTTGATTTCTGTTCATGGTCTTTTATTCTCTGCTATTTTTCTTTGTTATGTTTGGCACAGGTCTGCAATAAAGCGCTGGGACACTCTCTGAGTAGCTGTGCGCTATACCAGACAATATAACATAACATAACATAACATAACATAACATAACATAACATAACATAACATAACATAACATAACATAACATAACATACCATAACATAACATAACCTTGATGGTTTTAACTGTCCCCAAAACACAAAAATACATACAACCAAATAATTTATACTTCCCAATGCTAAAATTAGGCTCAGTGAGGTATAAAGGCAGATTAGAACCAAAACAAGCCCAAACTTGCAGCATAATGGAGGGCAAAGTACTTTAACCAGTTAAGAACTCATACAATAGGCAACTGTTATTCAGCTCCAAGATGCTCCATGGCCTTTGGCTTTTTACCACTGTGCCACTGCATATGGGGATCAGACATATGCACATTACATGATACATATTCCTACAGAAAATGACAGCCCAATATGAACCACCAGGTCCTGTCCTCTCCCAAAGGAAGAACAGGGGACAACATCCCAGTTCCATCCTTGTCGGGCTTCACCAGTGTGGGGCAGCTTTGATCCAATGACGTAGAGAGCATAGTACTCAGAGTGGAATGTAGCCCCAATCAATCACCAGTGGTTAAGACTACTGGAAGCACTTGAACCACCAACAAACCTACTTTTGTATACCCCGAAATTATGAGTAGTTTAAAATTAGAATTCAGTGCAGTGAATTCTGGTTTCTGGAAAACATCACCTGTTGACCTAGGACAACGTTTTCTCTTTTGCCCACTGTTTTGGTCTATAATAAGAATTAGAACTTCCAGTGAACTCTCAGGCCTAACCCAATACTTACCTAAACTACTGACATCTAAAGGGCTGTTAAAGAATATTTGAGTTCTAATGCAAAACTCTCTAGTACTATAGGTGGTGCAAAGTGCTGTACATGTCTGTTAAATAATTATAACTGCCCATCTTGCAACCCACATGAAGAAACAATACAATTGAAGCTGCCTTATCTACAAATCTAGTAGAAACTTAATAGGAATAAATATCTTTTAAACAACACTGAATAGAAACAAACCGGAACAAAACTCCCCTCAATTAGAGGGGTGTTTTGACCCACATAGTGACATATTTAGTCATTCTTTTTGCTGGATAGCAAGAGTAGGTGAAACTAAAGCATTGTTCTTGCATCAGTAATACATTCTAAGAGGTGTTGTGGTATTCTGTCCCCTAAAAGTCACCTTTACCAAAATCAGCATTTCTTTCCTCTCCGTTTGTATTTTCTCAGTCACAGCTTTAATCCTTGTCAAAGTTGGCATCCTCTTTGCATTAGTAGCCAACAAACGTATCCAATTGTTATTAAAGATAAATTCACAATCCAAGGGTATTCTAGGCACTGCTTTAGAAATATGCCCATGCAAGTACTAAAATAAATGGGCTTTTATCACTTTTCTGAATGGGAGGACCTGTTGATATGCCTAAGAACCCCACCAGACAATTCCAAAACAAACTTGCAGTGACAGGAAAAGTGATGTGGGTAAGATACATTTTCCTAAATGGTCTTAAACTCTTTTTGGGAAGGCCCTGCTTCCACTTCATATAGGGGGCAGCAGTACTGAAATAGCTTTCAATAAGCCCTGGTCATAGTCTTAAACTTAATCCTAGAGGCGCTAGGAGCCCAACCAGATCCTGGGGGCCTCAGAAATAAGAATGGCAGAGGCATAATAAAGCTCTTACCGCATAGTTTTGTAAGACCTGCTGCTTTTTTACTTTTTCTATGAAGTCCACAGGTGCAGTGCTTTTCTATATTCATTCATTTGAAAAGCTTTATTTCGGTACATTGACCATAAAAGCATATAAATGTCCACAGTAGATAAAAACTTGGTAAAAACATTAATCCACTTCTTCCATTCAATTACCGTACACAAAAGCAATGGCCATAAAGTGCTAGTGCAAATATTTTGTGCAATTGTTAAAACAAAACCATACTAGAGACCCACACACATATAATAAAATAACTTATTAAAACAGAAGCTAAGGCTTCATTGTTAATAAAATTACAATTAAATTTGTTCAATCATGGGACATAATTAATAAATCTTATTTTGTTTCTAAAAAAGGGGAAGGACCATATACTGGGTTCAACCGTTAGAGATCGGGCTCCAAAAACTTCCTTCTTATGCACCACATGGAAAATAAATAATGGGAGACTGAATAGACAATTGGGGGGTGCAACTCAGTTTTCAGTATTCTAAAAGCCTCATTTGAGTGTCTTGTGCCCATATTCTTACATACTTGTACTAACCAGCGTCGCCTAGGTGTCCTGTAAGAGTGGCAGTGGAAGAAAACGTCACCTCTGTTTCCTCTACTTCACCACAGGCAGGGCATTCAATCGCATCACGGTCCCCCCAGTTTTTAACAAACAAATGAAGCGGGAGGCACCCATATCTAAATTGTAAAAACTATTTTTTGGCCAATGCTGGTTGAGTACTATCCAAAATGGTCTCGGCCCAATAAGTACTTTTAACTGTAAGAAAAGCATTAGTCAGCCGACCAGTTGAACTGTTAATCAGCAGATTGGACAGCCGATGTTCCCTGTAAGCCTCAACCAGGGCCTTCCTAGTAATGGATTGTGACACAATTCGAGGTTCCCCCACAAATCCACCCGTCCCAGTTCCACACATAGCAACTTTAAATGTCTCAACCAGGGTATCTTACTCGCCCCGTTCAGCCCCAGTATCTCAGTTAATTCCTCCCTATGGGGGCTAACTCGGGAGTGCTCCATAAGCATCTCCAGAAGGTTAACGGTCTTAGTGCAGCTTCCTCACAAATGGACCTAATTCCCAGATCCATTCTCAATGGAATTAGGGGTGTACATATTGGGAGGCCAAAGAGCTGTCTAATGAACGCATTCTCTGTGAGTTCTAGAGTTAATGGCACACAATGCCCCCAAATTTCTGCACCATTTAGTGCAGCACTTCTTGCCTGTGCCCTATAGGCTTCCATAGGCAGAAGAACCTGCTTTTGTGTTGCTTTTCTAAAGAATGTTTGGATGCCTCCCGAAACCTGGGTTAATTTCAAGTTAGCCTTGCTGGTCTGCGCTCCCCAATCCATTTTCTCTGTCAGAGTAATACCAAGGTAATCAAACACTACAACTCTTTCCAGAGTTTGACCCTTCAGGGTCAGGTTATTGCGTGAAACTTTGCCCCATTAAATACCATACATTTTGTCTTTTGATTAATCTCCAAGCCCCGATGTTTGCAGAAGGCATTGAAATTGTCAAGAGTCCTCTGGATGCCCATAGGGGACTTTGGACGCAAAAACGTGTCATCTGCAAACATCAGGGCAGGTACACTGCGCCCTGCAAGCTTGGGGGCATCAATATTGGAGCACTTATTCAGATGATCTATAAGCCCGCTAACAAAAAGGGAAAAAAGGGTTGGGGCGAGAACACATCCCTGACGAACACCTCATTCTACTGGGATGGGGGAAGTTAAATTGCCATATTTACTGTATCTAATTTGTGCATAATTACCCTCATGCAATCGAGCAAACATATGGCAGAGATGTTCCGGGACCCCCTTCTCTAAGAGAATCAACCACATCTTCTCCCTGGGGACCAAGTAGAATGCAGATTTCAGAGCTACAAAGATAAGGTACAGAGTACCACCCTTGATACTCACGATCTTCCAGTGAATCATTTGTAGTCTGAAAATCTGATCGACTGTCGAGACCCGTACTCTAAAGCCTGCTTGGAGGGGTGTTAAGATGTTAAATTCCTCCATCCAGCTATGTAGTCGCTCCAGTAAAACACGGGCAAATATTTTTTGGGTAACATCCAGGAGGCTAATGGGACGATCGTTCAGGGGCAAAAGAGGAGATCCCTTTTTGAAAATAGGTATAATTTCAGCACCAGCCCATGTGGGAGGCATAATCATACCCTCCATTATAGCATTAAAAAGCTGGGTCAGATAAGGGGTCCAGATAGTAACTTCACTATGAAAGAGATCTCCGGGTATTCTGTCAAGCCCTGGTGCTTTATTAGGAGCTATTTTCTCCAGTGCAATGGTTACTTCACCGAGTTGTATTCGGGGCCCTGATATCCCCTTTGGTTCCGGTTGGCGTCCCCCGCCAATGCCCGAGGACCCATTGACAGAAGTGGAATACAATGATTTTAAGTGGGCTATCCAGGCGTCCTCACTAATGTTGGGCTCTATAGCCAATTTATGTTGCCTGGAGCCCTCATTAACCAGATTCCAGAAGGATCTTAAATCCGAAGCTGAAAGGGCAGTTCAAATATCTTCCCATTTCTGTTTCAATTCCCTAGCATAAATGGCCCGTGCCTCTGCTACCTCTGTCCTTATATTGCTTTTGATCGCATTGACTAAATTTTGTTTAGCTGCTCGGCAATTACTATTAAACCATTGGTGTCTAGGTTTAACCTTTTCTCTTCCCTTGGATGTGTTAATAAAAAAGGAAGCCATTGTATCCGTTGAGTAGATAACACCTTTGGAAATGTCTGAATGATAAAAGGTATTATGTTTTAAAGCATAGTTTGAGATTGTTGGAAGGTGGTTTATTAAAAGGTGAAGGTAGGTAACTACAGCTAGTAATAACACCACAATCACAAATAAGGCCCAGTCAAGTCTTAATAAATTAATTCTTGCTCAGAGCCGGACTGGCCATTGCAGGCACCAGGCAATCCCCCGGTGGGTCGCAAGGGTGGGGGGTGGTTTTGGGCCCCTGGGGGCCATTATTGTTACAGGACCGTTTTTGCAGCATAGCTGCAAAATCGGCCATGTAACAAAATCGGCCAAAAACGGGCCCGGCAAAGAGCTTGGTCGCACCCCCAACGGCAACCCCCCTCCCCGGGGAGGGAGGGCTTCCCAGCACTTTGCCAGAAAAATTGTACCTTTAAATTGACACCAAAGGGGGCGTGGCCAAGATGGCGGCAGAGTAGGACATGCTTTTTAGTCCCCTCGGCGCCCCGTGTGGTATAGCTTTGTATATTGCCCTGAAAGGTGCCCATCCTCGCAAGAATCAGCTCTGTCCTGTGCCCTGGAGCTGTCCGGCAGTGGTTAGCGACCCGATATTACATATCGGCGCTGGAAAGCGGAGGCGTGGCACGGTGCAGCCCAGGCGAGCGATGATCCAGGAGGGCTTTGTGGCCAGCGGAGTGTGGTGGCCTGTAAATCCCAGAGCAAAACGGTCTGCCCTGCAGAGGCGGTGCGGCCGTAGAGGACGTTGATTGGACGCTGGGGACAGCATCTGGGCGTTCCTAGCCCGGAGCAGAGAGGGCAACTGTCGCGGGCAGAGTGGCGGAGAAGCCCCGCTGGGACCCCGCGGCGGAGGTGGCAGCAGTGACCCGGGACTGCTGAGAAGCGAGCGCGGGCTCCGAAGCTGGCTGGTACCCGTCAGAGGAGCTGATTCCCTCTTCCTCGCACCAGTACGGCCTTCAGATGTGAGGAGTGGGAAAGGGACTCCTCCGGTCGCCTGAGATTCGGTCCGCAGACCGGCGGGCGGCACCGGAGGTCAGCAGCCGACCAGCATTGGAGGATGGGCAGTGTCCCCGGCCCAGAGGGGGGCTATGCGGCTGAGACTGCCACGTGATCCCTTGATTGCAGCCCGGGGATTTCAGAGGGCCCATGGCCCAAGGAGCATTGAGCAAGCCTAGAGTTGGCGACAAGGCCCTTTCCCCACCCCTAGCACTGATCACAGCGGCGCGCGACGCCCGAAGGAGAGACTGTGGACCCTCAGTAATCTCACCGCTTCCCGCCTAGACAGCAGACTTTTCCCGCTTGGGGTACGGAGGCGATTGTGCTGGACTTTGCTCACTGGGGGCCTAGTGACTCGGCTGTACAGAGCGCTTTGGGACGGCCCTCGCTGTCTTGAGTGACCATCTGAGAGACAGTGGGGCTGCTGACGGAGTGTGCCTCTTGTCCCCGTCTGGACTTTATGAGGTGGGGCCCCGAAGAGTCCAGGGTCCCTGGCTGGCCCCTTGAGGAATGAGGAAGTTTGCGGGCTGCTGTCTGAGGCCTACCACCTGTGCACCTGGGACGAGACAACCTGGCCCTCTCTGGCTCCTGAGTGAGTGGATCTTAAGTGGCGATGGGTCTGAACATGGGGGTTGGACTTTGGCTGGCACTCCCTCCATAGCTTATGCACCTTACTTGTGGGCCTCCTCAGAAGACGAAATGGCGGCGGCCAGGCTCAAGAAGGACAAACCCTCGAAAGACGGAACCCAGAAAGTAGCTTTACAGACTGCCTGGCCGACTGCTAACAAGTTCCCACGGTGGGATGACAATGATGCGCCAGCTACCAAGGCCTTTATGCTAGAGTTGTTTTCCGCTATTAAGGAGGACATTACGGAGCTGCATTCCCAGCTAGCGTCGGATTTGAGAGAGGTGCGGCCGGACGTGGACAGTATGGGAGAGCCAGTTGCGACGCTGGAGGAGCATGATGTGGGGATGGCGGAGGACATACATCGGCTCCAGCAAGACGTGATACGCCTAACGGAGCAGAACTTAGACCATCAAGGCCATACCGAATATTTGGAGAACAGATCTCAGTGAAATAACATTCGGATTCGGGCGGTCCCGTTGAAAGGTGAGGGAGCGTACCTAAGGGAGTATGAGGAAGCTCTTTTTCGGCACATCTTAAACGAGGAGGACTGCAAGAGATTCAGTTGGATCGAGTGCACTGTGTGGGTCTGCCGCGGGGGTCCAAGGCCCCACCTCCTGACATATTAGTGTGTGTGCATGATTTTCAGCTTAAAGAAAGGATTCTGAGGAAGGCACGTGACCCGACTCCCCTTCAATTTCATGACCACCGCCCTATGCTGTTTCAGGACCTTGCGGCCTCTACCCTGATCAAACGGAGGGAATTTAAGCCTGTCACTAACTACCTGAGGGAGTAGGGTGTTCCCTATTCCTGGGGACACCCATTTAGGCTTATTTTCAAATAGAAGACCAAGCTGATCCAGGTCCGGTCGCTGGACGCAGCCCTCGACATCTTAGGATTGGAACGACCAGCTACCCCGTTTGAAGCTGGCGGCTCTCCCAACAGACGACGGCAGCGCTCCGCGGATTGGCAGAGGGTCGGCAGGCCAGCTCCCGCGGCAAAACCTGACTTGTCAGTAAGCTTGCTGGAAAGGGGAGCTGCAGTTGCATCTGTGGCTCTGGTGAGGGACACTTCAGGGGGCACATGAGGCACGGATCTTTAGTTAGGCCCTGCCAGGGCTTGTAGCTGGCGCCAGAGGAGGCTGTTCACAGGAAGTGGATGAGTAGCATTTTTGTGTCCTTGTCTGGGGAGGAGTCCTGTATCAGGAAATGGGTAAAGGGTTGGTTGGCACCATGTTCCCCTGTTTTGGAGGCCTGTTTAACAGACTATTGTTTACTCTTTTTTCCTGTATTGTTGGGTCCTGTGTTTGGGGTTTTCCTTGTCTGGGGGAGGGGGAGTGAGGGTGGGGGAGTTGGGGGTGGTTTTGGGGGCTCCGCATCAGCTAGGGGGGGTCAGGGTAGAGGTCTTGGGGGTTCTGCATCAATTCTCAGGGGTACTGGGGGAGATTCCCGGAAGTTTGTCTCGATCCTGTTGTGCTTTGTTGGTCTAGATGCAGCAATGGGTGTTAGCTCTGTTCTTTTTCCTAGTGTAGGATGGTCAGGGATCTGAAAGTGGTGAGCCTTAATGTCCGAGGACTAAATAGCCCAGTGAAGCGTGCTGCAATCCTGTCCCTCTTGGAGAATGTAGACGGTGATGTGTGCCTCTCCAACAAGAAACGCATCTCCTTTCTAAAGATGTCCGGCGCATGACGGACAAGCACTTTCCACTGCAGCTTTGGTCCTCGGGCCCGAATAAGAAACATGAGGTTGCACTGCTGTCTAATGCCTGTATGCATTGTAAAGTGCTCTCCCAGGTAGTGGTCATCAGAGGGAGGTTCCTGGCTGTGTGGGTTCAATGGGGCGAGTCGCTATTAACGATAGGGTCTATTTATGCTCCCAATGTCCAGCAGGAACCCTTTCTGAGTGCAGCCCTTGCGCAGGTACTAGCGTCTCCAGATGCACTGATTCTTGTGGGTGGGGATTTCAATCTTGTGATGGAGGGGGGGATAGATAGGTCGGAGCAGCGGTCAAACCAAACTGGCGCATGGTCGCAAGGAGGGAAACAGTGGCTTTCAGAGGGTGGGTCGCATGATGTGTGGCGCATTCAACACCCCCAAGAGCGTGATTACACCTACTATTCAGCTGTTCACAAGACTTATGCGTGCCTCGACCACTTCCTCGCCTCACCCTCCTCAAGTTTTCCTTTATCTGTATTTATATATAAAAACAGGAAAATACTACTACATTTTGCTGTGCTGCCATCTGGTCCCTCCCCTACCTTTGAGGGTTAAGAGGTGACAGCTTCCCGGCACACACAGAGCTGCCAGCCGCACCAGAGTACTTCACAGGTCATTAAAAGACCATTACTTGTTAATGCGGCTTTGTTGTTATTTTACCCCTTTTAGAGCCCCTGACAGAGTCAAATTAGGACCTTGTATTCAAACCATTGTTGTGTGACTTGTGGTTCATGCACCATGTTGTGAGCAGGTTGGATCAGACTGTAACATCCCACTCACTCTCTTGTGTGCTACTCATGCACGGCAGCGATAAACAACAGGGATTGCATGAGAACCCAGAACTGCTCTGCATCCCAGACTCAATGTGAGACCATAGTCGGTAATCTTGTGTTCTTCAAGCTGATGACGAAAAGCTGCACTTCCTCGTGCCTTAACGGCAATCAGAATTTGATTGTTGTAAACAGTGTATGCATTTTTGGCACAGCGCTGGTACCGGTGTGTGCATGTGTGGTGCATCTGTGCTGTGTGTGTGAGAGCGACGGAGGTCCACCCATTGATACAGGCGTGTGCATGTATGCCGCATGCTGTTGTGCGTCTGCATGTGTGAGAGAGGCGGAGTTCCGACCCGTGATACACGGGTGTGCATGTATGCCACATCTGTGCTGTGCGTCCGCCGCATGTGTGAGAGAGGCAGAGTTCTGACCACTGATACAGGCGTGTGCATGTATGGTGAGTGTGATACCCACTCTTACTGTTGCTGCTTGTCTTTGTGTGTGAGAGAGAGAGATAGGCAGAGGTCTATCCATTGTTGACCACATGTGCATCTGTGCTTTGTGTGTGTGATACATTCTCGAGGGATTGTGGGCGTGCCCCTGCGTGTGTAACTATGCACTGTTTGTGTGTCTTTCTCTGTGCTCAGACGGTGAGGGGCTGTGGTGCGACTCTCCATCGGGCGCTCGACCACACGTCTGGGCCAGGGTTAAGTTTCATATATATCGAATTGTGGCTGATAAAGCGGAAGGCGGGCCCCCCAAACACATACGCCTTGATATCACCCTTGGGGTAAAAATCCACGCCTCGGTATTACTTTTCTGAAGGGGACGGCACTTCGATATTACAAATTACCCCGATTGATACGTTCTGTATAAATCCGTTCCGAGATATTAAACCTTCATTACATTCCATAGTTCGATATTGTACCCTTCGTGTTATTCCACACTTTGTGATTTTACTTTAAATTACATTCTATTTGTCAGTATTATATGTTATTTAGGTCCCAGGCATTCTACTATTCTACCTCAATATTGAACATTCGATAACATTTCCAACCTCAGTTTTGTTCCATCTGAATTGTTTCGACGTTATGCCTTCAATAACATTCCACTCTTAACTCTATACATTCCATAGCAACCGACGACTGGAGATAATACTTGCCCTGGCCACCCATGTTATAATAATATTATACCTTGTCTCATTCCACGCCTCAACATTGTACCTTCAGTAACATTCCACCTTTGTATAATATCCGCTGAACGTTATCACAAGCCCAATAATATAGCGGGTATAGCTTGTTTCTGCATCAGTTTCATACCTTCTGTAGCAATCCAAAGCTCCATGCAATATCTTAAGTATTATTAGGCATTTCAGTCTTCTTACTTACAGTAGTAGTTAGTCCCTTGATAATATACCCCCTGTAACGTTTTCACACTGTGCGCCCTTCAATATGAGGCTGGAAACGGACCACGCAACAATTGCGGCACTCCTCCATACATGGTCTGCTGATGGACGAAGGCTGGACATCCCCGGCAAACCTTTCCCCCCAAACAGAAAACAACGTGCCTTAAACTCTTACAAGATGGCGGGCTCGGATTGCGGAGGAGTCGCCTCGGTGGTGCAGCCGTTATCTGTGGGGGTGACCAAACCGGATCGCAGCAAGGTACCGGTGCTAATCAGGCAAGTGCTTCAAAATCCTGTGCAGTGTGCACCGTAACAAAAACAAAACAAAAAAAACACTACGGCAGCAAATGTTGACGCTCGCGCACACACAGCGCGGAGCACTGTATTGGGCGCTGGCTCGGGCGATAGAGAGAGATAACTAATTGGTAACCGCTGATACCCGGAGCTCGTTCCCTAGCACTACTGGAGAAACCCGGGCAGGACTTGACTGACTCTAATATGGTGCCCAGGCAGGACTTGCCTGACTTTAACATGGCGCCCGCCGCATATGGAGACAACATGCAGGTTTGAGACTGACTTCCACACTGGAAAATTTTCATACTGACCTGCTCTGAGTTGTTGACCAGCGGCAAGCAGGAGCTTTGAGATCTCCACCCCCATTGGTGGAAATGGGTGCCAGCTTTGGATTTTGCAAGTGTTGAACGGGAAACATCCTTTATGACACAACTTTTACCATGCAGTGCCTTTACAATGCAGGTTTTTCAATGCAAGTCATTACAACGAATTGCGCTGGGGGGCGCTGTAGGATAGGTAATAGTTTAATTTACTCTCCAACACCTTCCCTACTATCCATGGGGACTGGAGTTGGAATAGTAAATTAAGCTATTCACTATCCAGCACCCCCCAATGCAAGTCGTTGTAACGACTTGCATTGAAAAACCTGCGTTGTAAAGGCATGCGTGGTAAAAGCATGCGTTGTAACAACGTACATCCGTGTTGAACCTAGTCCCCAGTGTTGGGGAGGGGCACATGATTGTTTCTTCTGAAGAAGGAGGAAAGCCCCGCCGGGAAGTGGTGGAGTGGCATCACTACGGACGGAGGTGACTGGGTACCCCCGACACTCTTTATTGTAAGCCGAAATATTCCTGACCGAGCCCTATCAGGACAGTGCCTGACCTCAAGATGGCATCTGGTTTTTGTTCGGTCTGCGGTATCTCATCTCCCCAACTCCCTTGCTTTATTATTAACATTTTGGTTGCTGGTTTTCCCAGTTTCGAGTTTTCTCTGTGGGGCAGTGTGGTGTTCAGTGGGGGAAAGGATGTGGCACTCTGCCGATGACAGAAACTGCAAGTCTCTGAGACAAATGGCTTGTGATAGCACTTTTAAGCATATTTGGGACATTTTGCAAATGGCAAAGTTTTCAGATGAATGTATAGTGTTGACCAATAACAACTGAGCGCATGTGTGCATTATCAATTTAAATACACGTGGAAAAATACTAGCTGTAGCGTCGTCTTTTGCTTGTGTCCAAAATAAATGTGGATAAATACAGAAAAACATGCTCAAAAAATAAATATGGATAAATATAGACGGAAATGGCAAAAAACCGGTAGCCCTAGTTGTGAGGGGAGGTTTTATAGCGCTCGCTGCAACGTATTGGAGGGGGATGTGCGTGGCTTGGAGGCGATCCACAAGAGAACGGGAGCTCCAAGGGTGTGGAGAGAACTGGAGACAAAGAGACGTATGCTAAAGCACCTTGACCTCGATAGAGCGGCACATGCCTTACTGCACTTGCGACACAAATTTTACCTATGAGGGGATAAAGCGGGTAGGATGCTGGCGCACAGGCTGCACGCGCGTACGCAGTTGCACACTATTCAAGCTATCAAGGATACGCAGGTGACGGCTCACACCACTGACGCTGCCATTGTTGGCACCTTTCGCCACTTTTATCAATCGCTCTATAGGAAGGAGGAGCCGTCACCTGAGAGCATAAGGGAGTATCTCGCGTTGTCTGGTATCACACCCCTCTATAGGGAATCGGCGGAAGTGCTGAAGTTAGCTAAATCACCTGGACCAGACGGTTTTTTGGCTATCTTTTATAAAACATTGAAAGGAGCTGGCTCCCCTTTTGACTCGCCTTTTTAATTCCTTCCTCGACACTGGTGTGTCCCCCCATGACTGGAGCAGCCATAACTGACATTCTCAAACCAGGGCAGGACCCTATGGAATGCGGCTCTTTTTGGCCGATCTCACTCCTCAACATTGATGCTAAGTTATTTGCGGGAGTACTGACGGCGAGGCTTAGCCCTCTGATGGACGGAGTGATCAATCCTGATCAAGCAGGGTTCATCCCAACTAGGTAGAGGGGTGATAACACTAAGAGACTGCTTCATCTCTTGGACCTGGTGCACTGCTCTAAGACACAGGCCTTTCTGCTTTCTATTGACGCGGAGAAGGCATTCGACTGTGTGGGCTATATGTTTGAGGTGCTGAGGGCTTTCGGTATAGGCGATAACTTCTTGTGGTGGATTCAGTGCATCTATTCAGCTCCCACAGCGGTAGTGAGGGTGAATGGGTGTCGGTCTGCCTCCTTTCCCATCACTAGGGGGATGCAGCAGGGGTGTCTCCTCTCCCCGTTACTTTTTGCGCTCTATATGGAGCCCTTCGCCCAGCGCGTTCGGTCTCATGCCGATATAGCAGGGATCCGTTTCGGAGCTGATGTCCTAAAGTCAGTCTTTATGCGGACAATGTCATCTTGGCTCTGACTAATCCCCACTCCTCTTTGCAGTGTTTGTCCGCGGAACTCTTTGCCTTCCAAAGAGCAGCTGGGTTTAAAGTTAATTTTTCTAAATCACAAATTCTCAACATCTCGGTCCCGGACAGTGATGTAGGGGACCTGCATGGGGACTTTACCTTCCAATGGGTACAATCAGATATCACGTACTTGGGTATACGACTAGCCCTAACCCCAGCTAAAACCCTATCCTTAAACTATGCCCTGCTGACTGAGCATGCTACCAAGGCCCTCCCCAACTGGTCCAGCCTTAAATTGGCTTGGTTTGGGAGATTGGCTGCAATCAAAATGACTGTGCTTCCCCGTATACTCTATCTTTTTCGGATGTTACCTTTGAGTCCGCCGCCGGGCATGCTGCGGAGACTTCAGGGTCTGCTCAACAAGTTCTTATGGAACAACAAGAGGCCGCGCTTTGCGTTTACATTGACTACTACCCCGAAGGCGGCTGGTGGACTGGGCTTCCCTCTATTTGCTGTGTAATTTCAGGCGTCCTGTCTTCAGTACATGGTAGAGTGGAATAGGCAGAGAAACAACAAATTAGGAAGGGTCAAGGGGATATATATTTATAGACCCTCCATATTCAAACACCCCTGCTTAGACTACGAACCAACAAGAAGAATCGGAGGGTCTGTGAGACAAGATGCTGAGCCTGTAAGATCCCTATTAAGATACCACTCTATTGGACTGCACAAGACCAGCCCAAGTGGTCACGCGACACTGAGTGCGTAATCAATATCCTATCCGACCACCCATTTGGCGGAGCCTCGTCATATAGGACACCTAGAACCAGGGTGGTGCGTCAAGGCCCAGATGAATTGGCCATACAGCCCACAGTTCTGGTTCAAATGGTGAAAGTGTCCATGCCACTGAATGGTGCTGGTCATGTGCAGTGCAAACGAAAAAGTGAGTAAGTGATGTTTAAAATGGCGTTCCAGGCAAAAAAATTATTTATTAGTATTCACCTGGACGTCAGATTAAAAACGGGTGTAGAACAGTGTGAAAAAATCACTGTTTGCTTAGCTATGTTGTATATCGGCCAACATGTTTCTGCCAACTGGTGTGGTTACACCGGCATTCTTCAGGGCCATGTAAATAAGCTATTGCTACTGCATAGAAACACTCTAATGTTTTCCTATTAAGTGATGAAGACAGACCAAGAATCCTCGAGGAATGTCAAACAAATGGTGTGGTCGAATTGACCATCCTACCGTATCCCCTTATGCAAATGTCTTGATGGAGGATACATTCCTGTAAAAGAAACAGAGAAGAACAAAAACTATTTCGTGTTCAATAAACAATGTAAATATAGAACATGTCATAAGGACCAATTAGAGGCTCAACGCGGCTAGTCCCTATTAGAACAGCCAATAAATTATGTTTTGGTTGCAAGAAAAGTGAACCATAGACACTGCAGAATGTAGTTTGTCAAAAGGTAAACAGGACTTACCCAGCATTATGTGGGAGTCAAACCTCACCTCACCTGGCAACGGCTCGGAGAATGAGGCCCCGCTCTAGGCACAAAAACATATATAAACATGTAAGCTTAAGCGACTCATAGGGCTAGAATAGTGTCCTGAGTCAAAAACTATGTTTTAAAGGGTTTGTGCATGCAGAAAACTGGTTGTTAAATTGCCCACAATGATCAATCGTTCCATGGAGAGTAAAGGAAGGCTGGTGGAATCAATGTAAAAACTTGACTGACTGAGAAAATCATCTGTGAAAACACATTCTTCACTAGTGACTGTTGTCACCTGGAAATGTACTGTGGTATATTTAATTCACAATACAATATAAGGTTTCTAGTCTGTGAGTTTCAAATCTTGCCAATGTCTGCATCTGAAGTTTCTTTGCAATATTAGGCACATTGCAAGTCCTTACTCAAACAGTTGTAAATAGTTAGTCTTTTAAAAGCAGGTAAACTTATCCAAAAACGGGTGCTTAAACAAAGTCCCTACACCAATTTGGGAACAGCGCGGCGCTACTCCTTACCTCTCCGTCGGTACCTGTCGGCTGAATGCGAAGCCGAAGGGGAGGCGACGAAGAGAGGCGAGGCGCGTGGTTTTATACCTGCCCTGATTGGTGTAATCGTCCGTAATGGCAGACAGCTGCTATAGAATTAGAGGTGACGTTATGCAAGCGTCTAATGCAGCGCGCCTGCGCACCTTCAAGTCAGAGATCCCCACGACGCGGCTAATACCCGGGGCAAAAAATCATGGCGCATCAACAATTTCATAAAGCCCTCAACTATACTCTTCAATAGTGGTTAAATTATATCCCTTTTGGCTCACAATCAACCACATGACCAATATTAATGTTAGGGTTGTTCACAGCTCATTCCCTCACACGCTCTCTACACTGTGAAGTGAGCCCAGTGGTTTTTTACTTAGCCTTAAAGACCATGGCGCATTATAAATTTCTTAAAAGCCCTTTGCTATACTCTGCAATAACATTAACAGACCTTCTAACACCCGTTTGAAATTTGATGGCTTGCAACTTTCTTGTAGTACTGACACAGTGCCCACACTAAGTCTTCAAACTATAGTAAGATCACCGCTATATTTAGAGCATTTTCGTTTTTCCATCGTATGCTCTGCGGGAGTTCATATTTATGTTCATAATTATCCCTAGCACGATGAAATGGCCACGCTCATTTGACGAGGCTATTTTTTCCTGCTTAGCGCTGATGGAGCACGCAGCAGGCCATGCGCGACGGAGCGGTGTTTGTTTACAATACCGGGGGCACGCCTCTATTCCATTGCGCATGCCCCGGGAATTAGCCGCGTCGTGGCCAGGGCAGGTATAAAACCACGCGCCTCGCCTCTCTTCGTCGCCTCCCCTTCGGCTTCGCATTCAGCCGAGAGGTACCGACGGAGAGGTAAGGAGTAGCGCTGCGCTGTTCCCAAATTGGTGTAGGGACTTTGTTTAAGCACCCGTTTTGGATAAGTTTACCTGCTTTTAAAAGACTAACTATTTACAACTGTTTGAGTAAGGACTTGCAATGTGCCTAATATTGCAAAGAAACTTCAGATGCAGACATTGGCAAGATTTGAAACACACAGACTAGAAACCTTATATTGTATTGTGAATTAAATATACCACAGTACATTTCCAGGTGACAACAGTCACTAGTGAAGAATGTGTTTTCACAGATGATTTTCTCAGTCAGTCAAGTTTTTACATTGATTCCACCAGCCTTCCTTTACTCTCCATGGAACGATTGATCATTGTGGGCAATTTAACAACCAGTTTTCTGCATGCACAAACCCTTTAAAACATAGTTTTTGACTCAGGACACTATTCTAGCCCTATGAGTCGCTTAAGCTTACATGTTTATATATGTTTTTGTGCCTAGAGCGGGCCTCATTCTCCGAGCCGTTGCCGGGTGAGGTGAGGTTTGACTCCCACATAATGCTGGGTAAGTCCTGTTTACTTTTTGACAAACTACATTCTGCAGTGTCTATGGTTCACTTTTCTTGCAACCAAAACATAATTTATTGGCTGTTCTAATAGGGACTAGCCGCGTTGAGCCTCTAATTGGTCCTTATGACATGTTCTATATTTACATTGTTTATTGAACACGAAATAGTTTTTGTTCTTCTCTGTTTCTTTTACAGGAATGTATCCTCCATCAAGACATTTGCATAAGGGGATACGGTAGGATGGTCAATTCGACCACACCATTTGTTTGACATTCCTCGAGGATTCTTGGTCTGTCTTCATCACTTAATAGGAAACCATTAGAGTGTTTCTTTGCAGTAGCAATAGCTTATTTACATGGCCCTGAAGAATGCCGGTGTAACCACACCAGTTGGCAGAAACATGTTGGCCGATATACAACATAGCTAAGCAAACAGTGATTTTTTCACACTGTTCTACACCCGTTTTTAATCTGACGTCCAGGTGAATACTAATAAAGAATTTTTTTGCCTGGAACGCCATTTTAAACATCACTTACTCACTTTTTCGTTTGCACTGCACATGACCAACACCATTCAGTGGCATGGACACTTTCACCATTTGAACCAGAACTGTGGGCTGTATGGCCAATTCATCTGGGCCTTGACGCACCACCCTGGTTCTAGGTGTCCTATATGACGAGGCTCCGCCAAATGGGTGGTCGGATAGGATATTGATTACGCACTCAGTGTCGCGTGACCACTTGGGCTGGTCTTGTGCAGTCCAATAGAGTGGTATTTTAATAGGGATCTTACAGGCTCAGCATCTTGTCTCACAGACCCTCCGATTCTTCTTGTTGGTTCGGAGTGGAATAGGCCTCTGTCCAGAAAACACTGGAACTTTATGGACCAGACGGTAGCCGGATGTAATATTTGGCAAGAGTTATGGCTGCGACGCAAGCGTAGAGCATGGGGACTGTATTCCTCCCCAGTGACCTCTCCGACGCTAAAAGCTTGGGACCAGTTGGCACTGCGTAAAGGCTCGACTTCCTTCCCCTCCCCAATGACACCCATAGTAGACAATCCCGACTTCCGCCGGGATGCGCATCACCGGTCTTCCATCGCTGGCGAGAGGAAGGCTGCAAAAGGGTGGGCTTGCTCTTCGACCTGGTCGCTCTGATCCCATTTACCACATTGCGTACGGAGTATTTTCAGTTGCATGAAGCGGACGTGTTCCACCACGCGCAAGTAGCACACTGGGTGAGCCAACCGGTCAAAGTAGCCCTCATGTCACGGCCGCTAACGACCTTTGAACATTGGCTGGTATGCAAAAAAGATGACCGGAGCCTCATTTCGGAGCTTTACGCGACGATTCTGCTTTGCTCACGAAGCAACGTACAAAAGCGCTAGTCCGTTGGGAAACGGAGTTAGGGCGTTCTCTGACGGCCAGAGAATGAGAGCATGTGTTATATAGGGCGCACCACATGACTTCTAACACTGCGGGGACGGAATCAGCCTACAAAACAGCAACATATTGATATTATACCCCTGCGCGCATCAAGGTGTGGGACACTGCGAAGTCTGGCCTCTGCTGGAGGGGATGTGGGATGTCGGATACTCTGATCCACTTGCTATGGCGCTGCCTGAAGTTGGTACGTTACTGGGCCAAAGTCCTTGACGAGCTAGATACTGCTTTTTAGATTACACTTCCACGGCTACCTGAACATACGTTGCTGGGGCTTCCCCATCCTAAATTTTTCCCTTTGTGCTCACTCAGAGCAGACAAATTGCATTGGCTTTGCTCGCTGCGAGGCAGGTTCTTTTGTTATGTTATGTTATGTTATGGGGGGGTTTTGTATAGCGCTCAGATACTCCAACGGAGTGTCCCGGCGCTTTCAGACCAACAGGTCAGCAGCTAACACATAACACAACAAAGAAAAAAGGAACAGTAGGAAGAGTAGAAACACCAGACTAAAGACCAAACAACCAGGTTTTAAGTCCCTTCCTAAAGGCAAGCAGATTGGCGGTGCTGCGGAGTGACAGGGGGAGAGTGTTCCAGAGCTGGGGAGCAAGACGTTTGAAGGAGCGTCCACCAGTCCGAGCCTTCTTCACCACTGGAACCACCGCAAGAGAGAGAGTTTCTGATCTCAGAACCCTGGTGGGTTTATAGAAGGCTAGCCTTTTCTGAATATAAGTCGCTCCAGTAGAATATAGCGCCTTGTGGGCCAAAGTGAGGGCCTTGAAAGCAATTTGCTTTCTGACAGGGAGCCAGTGCAAGGTGGATAAAAGATCAGAGGCACTGGCCCGACGGGGGAGACCATAAATGGCGCGGGCGGCCGAATTCTGGACTACCTGAAGACGCTGCATCAGGTAGTCAGGCAGACCCAGGTAAAGAACATTGGAATAGTCCAGCCTCGATCCTATGAGGGCATGGATGGTAATCTTACGATGGTCAAAAGAAAGCAGAGGGAGAAACCTCCGCAACATCCTGAGCAAGCCAAAACAGACGCCCACAAGGCCAAGAACTTGGGCTTTCATGGTCAGGCCATTATCAATTTTAACCCCCAGATTTTTCGCCACGGTGGAGGAAGATGCCGGTGGCAACATGTCATGCGGCCACCATTCCTGCCAGCTCGGGTCGGATTGGCACCCGAAAAAGAGCACCTCAGATTTTCCAGGGTTACACTTAAGACTATGACCCTGAAACCATTCAAATACAGCTCCTAGGCAGCCACAGATACTGTCTCCATCAAACTCAGCCCCCTTTGCACACGTGAAAAGGAGCTGAGTATCGTCGGCGTATGATATTATCTTGGCCCCAAAAGACTCAGCCAGCACCGCCAGAGGGGTCAGAAAGATATTAAAAAGTATTGGGCTCAACACGGAGCCCTGCGGTACTCCAACCCCAAGCGGCGGCACTTCGGCTGAGTGGGGGGGGGCCCAGACCACCTGCCGGCGACCAGTAAGGTAAGATTGAAACCACCTCAACACCGTCCCACGCAGACCTATCTCATACAGTCTACGGAGAAGACCTTCATGAGGGACGGTGTCGAAAGCCACCGACAGGTCGAGCATGACCAACATGGCCCTGCCCCCTGAGTCCAGCACCTCCTTGATAGCCTCACTGACTTCAAGAAGCGCCGTTTCAGTGCTAAAGTTGGTACGGAAGCCAGACTGAGAGGCATGAAGCAGGCCGTGTGACTCAAGGAAGGCAGAAAGGACCCCATGGACATGTTTCTCGACGATTTTAGCAAAAGCAGGTAGGAGAGAGATCGGGCGATAGTTCGCATGAAGTTCAGGGTCGAGTCCCGGTTTTTTGAGAAGCGGAACCACCCTCGCCTCTTTCCAAATACCGGGAACAACGCCACTGGTCAAAGAACAGTTCAGCACAGGATTCACAAGTGGATTGACCACCTCCGCCATCCTTGCCAAAAACCTGGCAGGACACGGGTCAGCAGGTGAACCAGATTTAAGCTGAGAGAGCAAATCATGCGACGCAGTAATAGATAGAGGTGGAAATTCCGATAGAGTGTACTCAGAATCTTCCACCAAATTCCCATGGATCTCCTGGCACATCCTAGCCCCAATGACAGGGTTAGGGAAAGAGTCCTGGATCAGCTTGATCTTATCATGAAAGAAGCTGGCCAGTGCGGTCACCCACGGTTCCGAGAACTCGTGCTGAGATGCAATAGCTTTGGGCGACATAAACTCCTTCACGATCGCGAAGATCTCCTTACAGGAGCTAGAGGCTGACTCTATTCGAGCCGCGAAATAGTGCAGTTTTTCTCGCCGAATGTCAGCATGATAGGCTTTAATAGCTAACTTGTAATCAGTCTTAGCCACATCCTCGTACCTATGGCGCCACCGTCTTTCCGCACTCTTACAGGCACGTCTGGACGAAGCCAGGGCCTCAGTAAACCAGGGTGCAGATGACCGCCTAGGAATTTTACGAGGAGAGGATTCAGGAGCAAGTTCATTTAGGCGCTCCCTGATCCAATCTTGCAACTGAACAAGGTCAGACTCCAAGTTTCCAGACAGCCGGCAAGGGTAATCACGGCAAGCCTGTCCCAAATCTTCAAGAGAGACCTTATGATAGGCTCGATGGGACTGCCCCGATGAACAAGTGGCGGCACACACAGGCTTACCAACCCCGACAATCTGAAAAGATATCAGAAAGTGATCTGACCAGAGCACAGGGATTGGAAGGGCCATGATGAGAGGCAGAGTGGAAAACACCTGGTCAAGAGTATGACCTCTATTATGGGTTGGTACAGCCAAGTGAGGGATAAGGCCAAGAGGAGCGGTGACATCCAAGAGTCTAATCGTGTCACCCTCATCACCTTGATCCATATGGATGTTAAAATCACCCAAGACCAGACAATGTTTACCCTTCAAACAAAGTTCCATGGCCCTTGCCTGCAGATCTTCATAAAAAGAACCAAGGGGCCCCGGGGGGCGATAAACAAGAAGCCCCAAAAAGGATTGGTGGGCAGAAAGAGTCATGGAGAAAGCTAGGGCCTCACAACCCGAGATGGGCTCAATCGGGACTACAGCGCAGGTGGCCGATCTCCTAACCACAATCGCCACACCACCACCTCTCCCTTCCACTCTATCTTGCCGTAAGATGACGTAGTCAGCAGGGATGGCGGCTGCGATATCGGGATTCGATGTTTCTCCCAGCCAGGTTTCAGTCCAACCCCACTGTGCCAGGTTTTGGCACAGTGGGGTTCTCCGGTAATACCTGATCCCCGGGATTGGATCCAACGATTGTGGCACACCCTCGCTATGGAGCGACTCTCTTTGGGTATAGATGGGAAGGGCTCTGAGAAGGCTAAGCTCTGGGATTCGTTTTTACAGCTATTGTCCAAGGGCCTTCGGGAAGTGACATGCCCGAAATACTTTCAAATCTTACAACTCATACCTTTGGAGCCTGTAGGTGCCACGCCGATTACTTGAAGGGCTGATGATTGCAGTCAGTCAGAGTGAGCGGATCCTTAGGGGCAAGTGGTGTTTGGAGAAGCTGATGCGGAGCGGGGTGGGTGTAGGAGGGTGGGTGGAGGGGTGTTTCGGATGGGTGTAGGGCTAGGGAGGGGCAGTCTTGTTTCTCTTGTTCCTTTTTTGACTTTTCCTTTAGAAAAGCGGTGGATGGAACACAGGTGGGGCGGCGGAACCTCTTCATTTACGCGGGGTCACCCTCCGGGGTGTAGACCAAGATTCTGTGTCTTTACTGTGAGAATTCGCCCTGCCGGCAAGTTGATGTACGGTACAAAAGGGGGTGGTGATGGACGGAGCATCTGAATCAATCAAACACTCACTCCCAGTCAAAAGATCTGGGTTTAATCCATCAACGTTCTTTAGCCCACTCTGCCACCCCAGTTCAGACATGGCTATATGCAAATCAGTCTGACCCTGTGCCTCATGGGAACAGTCCAGCCCGAACTGCCAAGCCATGTCTTCCCTGGACCTGAAACAAGCTTCCGAGGACCGATTTCTGGCATTCCAGCCGTCTTCAGCCCGGCTTGCTTGAATCCAGTGGCAAAGTGAGCAAGGGACTCACGTCTGAGCATACCCTGCCACACTTAAGGCGGACAAAAAAGGTACAAAAGGGGGTGGTAATGGACGGAGCATCTGAATCAATCAAACACTTACACCCAGTCAAAATATCTGTGTTTAATCCATCACCGTTCTTTAGCCCACTCTGCCACCCCAGTTCAGACATGGCTACATGCAAATCAGTCTGACCCTGTGCCTCATGGGAACAGTCCAGCCCGAACTGCCAAGCCATGTCTTCCATGGACCAGAAACAAGCTTCCGAGGACCGGTTTCTTGCATTCCAGCCGTCTTCAGCCCGGCTTGCTTGAATCCAGTGGCAAAGTGAGCAAGGGACTCACGTCTGAGCATACCCTGCCACACTTAAGGCGGCCAAAAGCAGTACAAAAGGGGGTGGTGATGGACGGAGCATCTGAATCAATCAAACACTCACACCCAGTCAAAAGATCTGGGTTTAATCCATCACCGTTCTTTAGCCCACTCTGGCACCCCAGTTTAGACATGGCGATATGCAAATCAGTCTGACCCTGTGCCTCATGGGAACAGTCCAGCCAGAACTACCAAGCCATTCCTTCCCTGGACCAGAAACAAGCTTCCGAGGACCGGTTTCTGGCATTCCAGCCGTCTTCAGCCCAGCTTGCTTGAATCCAGTGGCAAAGTGAGCAAGGGACTCACGTCTGAGCATACCCTGCCACACTTAAGGTGGCCAAAAGCGGTACAAAAGGGGGTGGTGATGGACGGAAAATCTGAATCAATCAAACACTCACGCCCTGTCAAAAGATCTAGGTTTAATCCATCACCGTTCTTTAGCCCACTCTGCCACCCCAGTTCAGACATGGCTATATGCAAATCAGTCTGACCCTGTGCCTCATGGGAACAGTCCTGCCCGAACAGCCAAGCCATGTCTTTACTGGACCAGAAACAAGCTTCCGAGGACCGTTTTCTGGCATTCCAGCCATCTTCAGCCCGGCTTGCTTGAATCCAGTAGCAAAGTGAGCAATGGACTCACGTCTGAGCATACCCTGCCACACTTAAGGCGGCCAAAAGCTGTACAAAAGGGGGTGGTGATGGAAGGAGCATCTGAATCAATCAAACACTCACACCCAGTCAAAATATCTGGGTTTAATCCATCACCGTTCTTTAGCCCACTCTGCCACCCCAGTTTAGACATGGCTATATGCAAATCAGTCTGACCATGTGCCTCATGGGAACAGTCCAGCCCGAACTGCCAAGCCATGTCTTCCCTGGACCAGAAACATGCTTCCGAGGACCGGTTTCTGGCATTCCAGCTGTCTTCAGCCCGGCTTGCTTGAATCCAGTGGCAAAGTGAGCAAGGGACTCACGTCTTAGCATACCCTGCCACACTTAAGGTGGCCAAAAGTGGTACAAAAGGGGGTGGTGATGGACGGAGCATCTGAATCAATCAAACACTCACACCCAGTCAAAAGATCTGGGTTTAATCCATCACCGTTCTTTAGCCCACTCTGCCACCCCAGTTTAGACATGGCTATATGCAAATCAGTCTGACCCTGTGCCTCATGAAACAGTCCAGCCCGAACTGCCAAGCCATGTCTTCCCTGGACCAAAAACAAGCTTCCGAGGACCGGTTTCTGGCATTCCAGCCGTCTTCAGCCCGTCTTGCTTGAATCAAGTGGCAAAGTGAGCAAGGGACTCACGTCTGAGCATACCCTGCCACACTTAAGGCAGCCAAAAGCGGCACAAAAGGGGGTGGTGATGGACGGAGCATCTGAATCAATCAAACACTCGCACCCAGTCAAAAGATCTGGGTTTAATCCATCACCGTTCCTTAGCCCACTCTGCCACCCCAGTTCAGACATGGCTATATGCAAATCAGTCTGACCCTGTGCCTCATGGGAACAGTCCAGTCCGAACTGCCAAGCCATGTCTTCCCTGGACCAGAAACAAGCTTCAGAGGACCGGTTTCTGGCATTCCAGCCGTCTTTAGCCCGACTTGCTTGAATCCAGTGGCAAAGTGAGCAAGGGACTCACGTCTGAGCATACCCTGCCACACTTAAGGCGGCCAAAAGCGGTACAAAAGGGGGTGGTGATCGACGGAGCATCTGAATCAATCAAACACTCACACCCAGTCAAAAGATCTGGGTTTAATCCATCACCGTTCTTTAGCCCACTCTTTAGCCCACTCTGCCACCCCAGTTCAGACATGGCTATATGCAAATGCAAATCAGTCACCTCCCCCTTTTGTACGGCAAGTTGATGTAGGCAGCTGGGCGGTGTTCTGAGATGTCCTATCCGCATAATAAAAATTATTGATTCTAAAATGACACCAAACAGAAAAAACCCAATGTAGGGAACCTGGAGATATGGATTTTTACAAACTAAATGCAAAAGTGTGCTTTCAAGAGCCAAAAAGTGAAAAGCGCCTACTGCAGCTATCTGGTCATGCTTGACTCAGACAAAGCTAAAGTTTCAGGCCAACCGTGATGAAGTGTGGGTCGGATACTATTGCGCAGTACAGCCCTGTCAAGTCTTTACTTTCTTACATAGTCACTTTTTTGGTTGTTTTTCCCTCGATGTTAAACAATCTTCCTCGGCAAGCCGAGTTGCAGTTTTTTGATAGAGACCTGTTTAAACGCTTTGCCTCAGGAATTCCAGGAGGTATTTGTCTTCATCTTCGACGGCAAAGATCTCCAGAGCTTTTGGCAGGGCATACCTGGATTTCAGACCAAGTTGTGATTTGATGTCGCCAGCTTGATGTTCATCCTTGGGGTTGGTCAAATTATGAAGCTTTTTGACAAAAGTTGTCTAAATGTTTCCAAACTTCTTGATCTACTTCCAGAAGGTCTCCTTTGGGTCTGTGAGGGTCCATAGCACCAGCATAGAGTCCAGAAGCTCTGAGGTGCCTCTTGAACATTTGGGACTAATATTCCCACAATGCATCCGGTCAAATTCTTTAACGTCCAGGTGAAGCTGGTGAGCAGGACTTGTTTTGGTGGAGTTGATGCAGGTGACTTCTTGAAGTGAAGTCCTCCCTTGATGCAGACAGGGTTTCAGTAGGGCAGTCCTTCTTCTCTTGATGTTTCCAGGCAGGGATCTGAGGTGCGGTTCAGATCTACCATATTTATTGCAGTTTTCTCGGCTGGCAAGAGGGGGGGCACAGCTAACCAATAGGGTTCAAGTAGCCACCCTCTGTGATGACCACTTCCTTAGAAGTGTGGCATATGTTTGTCCCAGAAAGTGCTTCTCAAAAACAATCAAAATGGGTAAAATATCTCCTGGAGGTTCAGGTCTGGCTAACCCAACCCAACCCACTGATGTTGCTAACTATTCCCTACACTCCACTTCCAGCCCATTGACTAATTAGATTACAGGGGCTCCAACGTGGCTGTTGATGCAGGAAGTGGGGGTGGCCCTGGTTCCTGTCTTATGTGTCTTTTTCCCTTTGAGGTACAGTTTGGCTACACATCCCCCTCTCTGTCCTTGCATCTGCAGCTGCAGACCTTCTTCCACCAGGTGTTCTCTTTGTTTCAGCCAAGGCTACTCCACACCTCATCAACAGCCTGTCAACGGCTGGCCAATCAGAGAAGTCTGCTACAGGACTAATTGTAGGTAACATATAAAAAAAGTGATTTATTTATTTTTTAAGTGAAAGCTTTGTGTCTAATAGAGGTGCTCTCTTCGTGGACTGTCGAAGGGGAACACTATGTGCTTTTAAAATACCCCTCACACACTATGAATCTCATAGTGTCATGCTTCATCATAGGGGTCTTCCTGTCCCTCTAAGGGGCGGGCGTGCTACGATCTACGAACTACGCGGGAGCACTGAAAGGTGACGATAGGCTATGTGTGGTGTGGTGGTAGGGGTGAGAGGTGAAGGTGGGGACTTACTAAGGTGTGGTGATAATACTGAAAAAGTTTAAAAATTCCCTGGCTAGTAGAAAAAACAATTTATTCACTTCTCTAGCTGGGAACAGTAAAAAGGGGATTAAAAAGCAGTAAAACAAAGTGTGTTAACTACTTGGTCGACATGACATGTTTCATAAGCAGACACCTACTGCTTATTCATCAGGACCTATGGTGATCCCTATGTTGGTCTGTGGAGCGGACCCCTTAGAGGATGCATTTTAATCAGATAATGCCTGATGTAATCATGCCAGGGAGTGCCAATGGATAATATTGTTTAATCCCTCTGTGTCAGCCTTAAGACGATGTATCCAACGCTGTTCCTTTTCAAAGAGAACTTGTTCCGCGTTGTTGTTTTTTGTCTCTAAGGTCTTTAGGATTACCCCGTTAAGGTCCTCAGGGAGGTGATTCTTGTTTATGAAGTGTTTACTCATCTTCGTGGTAGCTTTTTTACAGGTCACGTCGCTCCTTTGTTCGATAATGCGTTACTTGATTTTGCGGCACGTCATCCCAATATATCTTAATTCACAGGGGCACACGATCATGTAAACCACATGTGTTGTATTGCAGTTTGTGTGGTTGCGAAACTTCCAGTTCAAGTTGGGCAGAAGTTGTAGGTTCTTGGTTACTCTGGTCAGTTTGCAAATGGAACAGGAACCGCAGGGATAATGCCCCACTAAGCAGCTCAGATTCCCTGCCGACGTTATGGTTTCCTTTTTCCTGTGGGGTCCTGGTCTTGTGTGAACTAGGAAAACTTTTATGTTTCTGGTCCTTTTGTTAGCGAATCTTGGTTTCGGCCATTTCAGTGTGTTTGAGGTGAGGATCCTCCAGTTCTTGTTAAAGATCTTCTTCACAGTGTTGGATGATGTGCTGTATGTCATAACACAGGTCAACAGGTCATCAGGTTCTTCGCGTGGAGTGAGTTCCAGCAGGCTTTCTCTCTGCTGATTTCAAGCTCTTTTCTGACATTTCTTTATTGCTCTAACAGGGTAATCTCTCTTCACGAGCTTATGTTCCAACTCCTTTGCTTGTTTTTTTATAATCCTCCAACTTGCTGCAGTTTCATTTTAACGTAAAAACTGGCTATAGGGTAGGTTATCCTTCAGAGGGGGAGGGTGAAAGCAAATGTAGGAAAGTATACTGTTCCTTGATGTTGGTTTGTAGAAGGTTTTCGTTTGAAGTGGGCCACTCTCAGTGTAAATTGTGACATCCAGGAAATCCAATTGTATCTTGTCTGATGTGCATGTGAATTTCAGACAGTCATCCCTCGTGTTTATCCAAAGTAGGAACTCCTGTAACGCTTCCTCAGTGTCCTCCCAAATCACAATGCACCCTACCCTTGGTGCACCTAGGGCAGACCCGATGGGTGATGTATATGTAAAAATATGTTATTTTAAAACTTTGGGAGTATTTTTAATTCCAAAGTCAATGTGTACATAGTTTTATTTTAAAAGCATCCTGCAAAGCAAGACTGCCTTTAAAATGCAACAGACCCCACAGCAGTGCATACCTAAGTACATTAAATCCACTGGGGTCTCTAAACCCACATGCCCTACCATACACTATGTATGTAAATGTAAATGTATTGGCATTTATATAGCGCACTACTTACCCGTAGGGTCCCAAGGCGCTTCGACGGCTGCGAAACCCTTCCTGGCTTCCCTGCGAGATGGTCCCTTAATGGGTATCTCCAGGGTGAAACCAGGCATCCCCGTGGTCTGGTGGGGCCGTTAGTGAAGATGAGGCAAGCTAATGCCCAGAGTTGCCGAGTGTGATCGCTGATCAGAGTGGGCACCGAGGCGAGAGAATTATCGAGTCTGCTGACCCTGGTCCAGAAACCTGCCGCGCCGGGAATCGAACCCTGGTCCCAGGCCGTCCTCTGCTCTCGGGTCTGCCGCCTCTAACCAGTGAGCCACACTACTTCACTACAATACACTAGGGACTTACAGGTAGATTGTTAGAGCTAATTGTAATTACACCCAATTATGATATGCCTTTTAAACAGAGCACTGGGCCTGGGCTCCGCTAACCAGGTAAGAGTCAGTGCCCACCAGTATCAGTCAAAGAATGTGGTGATCGGGGCAAAATGGATGGCTTTCTCACACAGCCCCCTCAGTTAGCCCCATCAGCTAAGTATATTAAACTGCAAAGTCCATCTGCATAGGCATGGGAAGTCCTGGGTCTGGGTTCCACTGTAAATTCCATCCCTTGTAGGGAAATAAACCACCTTAACAGTTTTATAGTCCTATCTCTGCATGAGTCATCTGAGAGGTCTGTGGTCACTTTAAACATGGACGTGAGTACAAACAGGAACAGTTGCAGCCTCTTCGGGGACCAGACCACAGCAAAGGCTTCTCTCTCATCGGCACTCCATTTTTGCTCTCTTTGGAGTATTAGTCTGCTAATGATGGCAACTGGTGGACCCTGGCGCTCTTCATTTACTTGTGCCAACACAGACACAATCTCTTGTCCTAAAGCATCTGTCTGAAGCACAAATTCCTTTGTGTAGTCACGGGCCAGTAACAATAGTGTTGAGCACATAGCCTCATTCCCAGTGTCAAAGATCTTCTGACACTCTGGACACAAATAACCTTTTTGGGCTATTACTTTGAGGTAATCACTGTCAGGGGAGCCACAATGGTCTCATAAATCTGAACAAATCATCTGAAATACACAGTCAGGCCAAGAAAGGCCCTGCCCTGTGTCTTGGTTTTAGTAACTGTCACATGCTTAGGATAGTCCAGGTTAGAAACACCATCTTTTTACATGCTTATGTGTCTCAATTTGCATTCTTGTTATGCTGTGACTTTTGACATACCTTTGCTTATGTGTCTGTACAGGATAATATTGTCTGAAACTGCATTGCTTACATTTTTGTAGGCATACTATCACGACACCTTGAACATTCTGTACAAGGTATAAAGTTAATTTGCCGGATCTGGTGGCTCAGTGGAATAATGCATCCATTGCAGGGGCCTGTGTTCGACCTCATGGTCACAGGTTCAAATCCCGGCGGGTCCACTCAACCTTTCATCCATCTGAGGTCAATAAAATGAGTACCATTGAGTTGGGTAACAATAAACATCTGTTATTCAGCGCCAAGACACCTACGGGTAATCGTGTGCTTTACAAATACACCTGGTATGTTATGTTATGTTAAAGTTAATTTCGTGCAAATGTTGCATATTGTTGTCCGATAGACAGCGAAGCTATCAGAATAGGATAAAGAATAGTGGCTTGACTGTGGGTTCGGCATTTCAGCATGGTTGTTGTCATTATATATACAGCAATAGTTCCTTGTTTTAGGGAAAGGAGTATTTTGCTGACACTGTGAGGTTGCTGCATGATGGAATTCCAGTCCAGCTGATTCCTGTTCATCCCTGTAATGAGAGATGTCCAGGTCACAACCAATACATTCCCCCTTGTGACACATATCCACAGGTAATGGGGAGTGAGACCACCTGACATGAATTTGGCAGATCACCTACCCTAAGCAAACTAGTTTAGGAAGCTCAAGGTAGGAGCACACTATAATACAGTACTTACGTGACAGCATATATTAATTGTTATTGCACCATGTTGGAATTTTTTATCTTTTTTCCTATTCTCACAATGCTAAGTATGCTACTCTCATTCTACTGATTATCACAGTGCCCGTCTTACATACAAGAACCACATGCTTTTATAAATACTGAAACACCTAGCTGAGTATTTCTTGTGCATTTCTTTGGGTATGCTGGAGTTACCAAATGAAAGGGTTCTAGATCAGTTACCTTGACTTTCTTGAGGGATCAGGGTTGTCATGTTCTGAGGTTGCATATATGTTTGCTACCCTGCAAGGTCAGGGTGCAGATGGTGCACTATGAGATAGCAGGACACCATGGTCAACGTATCCTGAAGGTATGCACGGAATCAACCTGGTTCAATCCTGATGTTTATGTTGCTTAGCAAATGTACAGTTTTACCAATGAGGTACAAGTTGAACAACATGGCATAGCCAGTGTTATAGCTTGGGTTCTTATTAATTAAAGGATCACCTGAGTAGTTTTATTTTATATACCAAAGAATCCTACTCACCTATTAATGGGAGCCATCCTTGGTGTTAGGGAAAATCCTCTTCAGCTGAGTAGGTAAATCCAACGTATTGCTCTAGGTTATTCGAGCTTGAAACTTTCAAAGGATTGCCCCTTAGTGGTACCCACTCTGAATTCGACATATTCTTATGGTTTATCCAGCTGCACTAAACATACTTGAAACCAGCAAACGTGCTGCTACTCAGAAGCTTCTGCAACTTGACCTCACACTCACAGGTGGGGAAGTTATCTCCGTGGTAGAGGTCTATGATGCACTTAGACAGAGCTATTCTATTCATGGGTTACATTACCAGCAGCAAAATTCAAATCAAGTCTGTTTCACACTTACACTGCAAGTGAAATTCCACACAACTATACAGTAAACCTAGCTTTAAAAATATCATTAACTTACCAATAACTTTAAGATTGGTATAAAGGTACCCTATGACACTCCATAGAAGAAGTCAGACTAGGTCCCCTTAGTAATGAGGGAGTAATATGGTCAGTCTTAGCCAGTTACACACCACATCCAAACATAGCTAACATGACAGTACCAAAATTGCCCAGATTATATACAAATCTGGTCATGTGAACAATGACAGTAAATCCTGCGAGGACTGCTGAAGCTGCATAGCCACAATTGGCTACATTGGGCATAAGCTCAGTAAACAATCAATGCAGTCATGGGTAAAATTCCCATCAGATGGCAGGAAATCCCATTCAGGATTGCACAAAAACGAGTCTGCTTAAACCAGTGTTTCCCCATATGGGGCCTCCAGGAAAAGCACAGAATTCTTACAATGTGCTTGCCAATGGTGATGGCTTCCCTGACAAGAAGAATGTGCTACATGGGGTCCAGTCTTTGCTGCAGTATATACCAGATCACATGGTACACCACATTAGCTGTTTTGTCACATGAAACATATATTTCTATTCTAAAACAAAACATGGATGGTGTCTACATCAACGTACCACAATACAAGTAAACTCTTAGTTCCTCACAGTCTCCAGAACTGCCAAAAATAGATTGAACAGCCTCAAGCCACCTTTCCGATTTTTATGACTTTTCTTCTGATTCCTTTGATCCACCTCCACTCCCACCTCCACTCCTATGAGGTAGATGAGGCATGCTTTCTACTTTTGGCTGAAGAAGACATACTTTGTTACTCCATGGGTATACCTGTGTATTACAATTTCATGACTTTTCCTTGTCCTCTGGATTAGTTTTGGAACAGTCTTTTTACTGATTATAAATAGACATTATCTACCAGAAGGCTCTGCTGGGCCACTGTTGAACTTGGTTTTAACACCACATTATTCATCACACAAAGTTCAACGAGACCTTTCCCTGGTGAACATGTCTGCAGTTCTGATTCCTGCTGGAATTGTTTGAGAAGGGGTATCCTATGATATATTTGTCCCAGCTGAATTTTTTGAAAATGCCATTATCTTGCATTTCATGATTGCCATGAGTGACATTATCATCCCGATGATTGAGGCATTGTTAGTGCATGAAATGCTAGAAGATCTAGAGTATTCCACTGTTTTTAACTCTGACGATATGTATGAAGGCACAACTAATAATGATGAAATGTTTTGTTTTTAACATTATGGTCACCACTTCTTGCATAAAGCAAGTCCTCCACATGCAGTATTTAATGACACACAATGGGAACACTGCCCTTAACCACCAAGGGGTAGTTCAAAAACATTTGTACAGATGTTTAGGCATTTTCTTGTCAAAATACAGCATACCCAGGGTCTTATTATTATAAGCTCACAACATCACCAGCCAGGAAACATATGTTCACTGATACAAAGCTGATATATTCTGCATCTTTTCTTTCCCAGTTGTCCAAACCAGGGTTTGACTTTTGGAGAGACACTGCTGATTCAAAATCTATTTGTGGAACTAAAGGTTGGAAGGTGCAGGAAAAGAAGGCTTTATTTAGAGTATGCCAGATACAACATCAACTGATTTTCCTGAACAAAACTGTGCAATCAATCAATCAATCAGAGTACTTGTAGAGCGTGCTACTTACCCATGAGGGTCTCAAGGCGCTGAGGGGAGGGGAGTGCTGCTACTGCTGGTAGGACCAGGTCTTGAGGAGTATTCTGAAGGCGAGTAGGTCTTGGGTCTGCCGCATGTGGGTAGGGAGGGTGTACCAAGTCTTGGCGGTGAGGTAGAAGAAGGATCTGCCGCCCTTGGCCGTTCTTTGGATGCGGGGGACAGCGGCGAGGGTGAGGCTGGTGGAGCAGAGCTGGCGGGTGGGGGTGTAGAAGCTGAGTCTGCTGTTCAGGTAGGCTGGTCCGGCGTTGTGGAGTGCTTTGTGTGCGTGGGTGAGGAGCTTGAAGGTGATCCTCTTGTCGATGGGGAGCCAGTGTAGGTCTCTCAGGTGGGGGCTGATGTGGCTGCGGCGGGGGACGTTGATGATCAGTCGGGCGGAGGCTTTTTGGATGCGTTGTAGTCGTCGTAGATGTTTGGCTGGGATTCTTGCGTAGAGTCTGTTGCTGTAGTCCAGTCTGCTGCTGACGAGGGCCTGTGTCACAGTTCTTCTTGTTTTGTAGTGTAGTTCCTATATTCCCAATAGGCTCTGCGCATTGGAATAACATAAACAATAGTTTAGACGTAGGACTGGAGTCGACTAGGTCTCTATTGAATATGTTAGACTTAATTGTGAATGCCAGCTAGCTCAGAGGTCACTAGAAACTTTCTCGAATACACAAGAAGGGATTCATTTCTGACAACCATGTCACATGACTACTTTGTTCCCCAAGAATAAGGAATATATCTCCAGAGTTGCGGAAACAATAGATGACTATTTCACTCAGTCAATCGTGCATACTTCGTTTCACCAGAGGTGCAGAGAAATAGAGAGACGGGCGTTTTCAATAAAAAGGTTATTTATTGAGCAGTCTTATTTCTCATCAAGAGAAGTTAATTGCAACAATCGTATTACTTGCTAACAAGTAAAGTGCGTACAGTAAAAGGAGTATTATGAAGTAATACTGTAAAAGCATCTATATGGTTTCTAAGCCACAAGATACTTAAAATAGATAAAATACATACAATGATAAATAATGACTAAAAGTACTCGACTGGTCATCTAAAATACACCTACCCCGGTGTACCTAACCTAAGCCTAGTACCAGGGAAGAAGTAAGTGAAGTGTAGCTTGAGTTAAATAGTTTCTGCCAAGAATATATCCAAGAATTCTCTAAGGGTCTAATCAGCTCCGTACCTTGGTTATAGAATGAAGGAGGTCTTGTATCTCTCTCTCAGGACTCGATCTCCCAGTAACCCGCAAGGGTAGCAGGGAAACACTGGAGCTCCATTTCTCGGCAGGAGAAAAGACAGCGTCTCTCCCAGTGCATCAGCAGGGAGGGTCGGCTTCCTTCGGCACTTGAATACAGCAGGGCGTCCACAGTGTGTTTTGCTAGGGCAGATGTGGGCAAATTTATACCTGGAAGGGGCCGAGTTTAAGGGTGGAAATAATAACGTCACTAAGAACTCGAAGTTCTTTACACACTCCAGGAGTTCTGGGACAAATCAATACTGAAGCAGGGGGAATTCCCTTACTGCTGAAGGCTGGTTGTCTTCAAGAATTCATTGTACTCTGGGAGCTTAGTGGAAGTAGCCATGCCGTATTTAGACTGCGTTGGCTGTGTCTAAATATGGTTACGATTCTTACGCCTATATAAGGATATGAAAAGTTATATCTATATGAGGGCATGAATCGGGAAAATTACACTAGAGCCCTAGATACGTTACAACACCCACTCCATGTAGAATGTCCATCTTTACTAAATACTAAGCAGTTATAACATTTCTAAGCATGTGTTTACAATCCCACCCCAAAAATACATAAATGCTTTTGAAATGGTTCGTACACGAAAAATGAGTATTGTACTGTACGTTTTCTAAGCAGTGTTATCATTCAAAATAATGCATATAGTTTTTACATTTGAAATGCTGGCTGAATGATTCACGAAATTTACATTTATGAAATGGCTCTTAATTCAGAAGAGAAGGTCGAGACCGTTTCATCACAGATTTATATAATACTGTACATGTGCTAGAGGCTAAGTTTAAGTATTTTCTCTAGGTTTCAAAAGATAGAAATCTTGTTCTCTAAGAATAGTTTTACATTAGGCAGATTACTCTGTGCCAAAAAAGGTAAACATTTTGGTATTGAGAACAAATAACTTTGTTGTAGTAAAAAATAGTTCCACATTTTTAGAAGTTCTGTTTATCAAAACTGAAGGCCGAAATCAAAGTATTGGAGAAATTCTTGTGTTTTCAAGCTAGGGTCGAAAACGTATTCAACGTCTGTTGCAGCAAGAGAATTAACCCATTGTATCCATCTTGGATGTAAAGCTTTAGCATTTGGAATACTGGCTCTTGTCACTGCCTCTAAGGCAGGTACAGGTGTAACGACTGATATGCGTTTTCCCAGTGCCAGGGCTTTTTCTTTTGCTATAGCAGTTTGAACAGCTGTCAGAATTTTCTCAGTTGAAGTGAATTTTATTTCAGCTTTTGTGTACAAGTGTGATTTATAAGCTATTGGTACAGTTTCACCTTCGTTATAGGTCAGGTACGTGAATCTGCATCTTCCTGGGATGACTCGGATTACAAGGTTGCATTTGTTTACGCGTGTCTGCAGCTTTGTTTTAGCTAACATGTCTGTTTGTATTGAACATAAAATTTCTGTGTGCTCATGAGTCCAATTAGTTTGTTTGAAATCAGGTTTTATAAATTCGTGGAGAGGTTTAACCCTCTCTGCGTAATTCAGAACGTAAGTTCTTCCAAAATTCAGGAAACCTAGAATTGATTGTAAGTTTTTCAGCATTTTTGGTGCTTGGAGCAGAGCACTTTTCTCTAAGAAATTGGCTGCTAGGCTTTTCCCTTCACTTGATAAATCATATCCTAGAATTAGGACAGTGAGATGGGCAACATGTGATTTTTTAAAGTTGAATGTGTACCCTTCAGATGCGAACCCAAGTATAATGGTGTTCATTCTTTTCAAGTGCCTGTCCAAATCATCGTCTGTAAGATAGATGTCATCGACATAAGATAATGCATCATCATCATACATTTGTAGTAACTCTGTTACTCTGGCTGAAAATAATCCTGGGCTATTCTTGAATCCCTGGGGGACCTACCCCCCGATCTGGAGATCTATCTCTCAGTTGAGGAGAACTTCCTCTGGACTGAAACTGTTTCTCTTTAGGAAGAGTCTGTCTGGTAGTTTCCCATTTCTTTTTAGGAGTAATTAGACTATTTTAATGAAAGTGTTTTCAGGATTTCCTGTTAGTTGTTGTTTTAGTGGTTTCCCACCCAAACTATCTCTACCTAATTCTTCATAGGATTTTTCAATTATTCTGCCAAGTTCAAAAGGTTGTTCTGTTATATCTGTTTCTTTGAATTTTTGTCGGATCGCTACAGATGCTGCTTCTCCTTATATGTTGGCTGGTAGTATAGCTGAGACTTGCTTAAATTCTTTCAGTAATTTCATACCTAGATCTAAAGCAGACTCTGGACCGTATTCATTTTGAATCTGTCTTAGTACGTCTGGTATAACCGCCATAGACGGAACACCATGTGTTTTTGTGTAGATTGAAGCAAAGACTGTTCCCCAATTGTCACAGTCTTCCACATGTGGTGCGATCCCCATTGGTAAACAGATTGTCAGAATCCTGTGTTTTTCATGAGGTGTACTATCAGGGAATACTGCCTCTATTTGAGTAATCTTTTGAGCCAGCCAGAACGGAATTTGGTCCCGTTTTGCAGGTAATTTACCAATGACTGATTGTAAAGTCTGTGGTGTAATTTTATTTGTGTTCCCCTGATGAGGGGTGTGTTGTGGAATTTTTATAGAAGGTTGGACTGTTAAAGTCTGCATGACATATTGGACCAATTTTCTATGTATTTTAATTAATTGTTTTAGTTGAACTAACAGTTTTCTGTCTGACATTTTTTCAGTGTCAGGATGTGGTGTATAGCTGGCTAGAACCGGCCATGTGGCTCCTGGTCTACCTAATGGACCGAGCCTGGTAATGTGATTTTGATGTTTTAGGGCACCATTAAAACAGAGCTGATGCTCCTGGTAAGTTAGTGGAATTTCAACGTCCTCGAAAGGAACGTATTCCGCTGGAGTTTCCCCTGCATTTGCTGCTGGAAAAGTTATCCATGAATAGAATACCTCTGTCTGCCGATATTCATGTGCCTCTACCACAAATATGACTGTACCACCTTTCGATGATACACCACTATTTATTAGTTTGTAAGTCATACTCTTTCTTACATTTATCGGGATGATTATTGCATCCAGGTCATTTTCATTAAACCATGTAACGTCAAAACCCGGTTGATTTGCATCTACTGCAGCTCCACCGGTTGCGTTGTTGTCGCCTTTAGTTGACATTGTTTAATGAAAGTTTGCAGAGCAAGTTTCAAGGAAACAAAGATTCGGTGCACAATATTTTGGAACACTGTATCCTTCAATGTTGAATAAACCAAAAAACGAATACATAGGATTCTCGTCCTATTTAGTTCTGGCGGATACTAACCTTTTACCCGCTCCAGACGTCTATTGGAGTTTTTACGGAAAAGGGGTCTGTGTGAAAAGCACGACTGAGTTATTCTAGTATTAGGCGTTAAATTATCGCCTTACCAAACGCTGGGCGCCATGTAGTGTATTTCCTATATTCCCAATAGGCTCTGCGCATTGGAATAACATAAACGATAGTTTAGACGTAGGACTGAATTTGACTAGGTCTCTATTGAATATGTTAGACTTAATTGTGAATGCCAGCTAGCTCAGAGGTCACTAGAAACTTTCTCGAATTCACAAGAAGGGATTAGTTTCTGACAACCATATCACATGACAACTTTGTTCCCCAAGAATAAGGAATATATCTCCAGAGTCGCAGAAACAATAGGTGGCTATTTCACTCAGTCAATCGTGCATGCTTCGTTTCACCATAAGTGCAGAGAAATAGAGAGACGGGCGTTTTCAATAAAAAGGTTATTTAGTGAGCAGTCTTCTTTTTCATGCAAGAGAAGTTAATTGCAACAATCGTAATACTTGCTATGAAGTAAAGTGTGTACAGTAAAAGAAGTATTATGAAATAATACTGTAAAAGCATTTATATGGTTTCTAAGCCATAAGATACTTAAAATAGATAAAATACATACAATGATAAATAATGATTAAAAGTACTCAACTGGTGCATCTAAAATATGCCTACCTAAAATATGTACCTAACCTAAGCCTAGTACAATGGAAGAAGTAAGTGAGGTGTAGCTTGAGTTAAATGGTTTCTGCCAAGAATCTATCCATGAATTCTCTAAGGGTCTAATCAGCCCTGTACCTTGGTTATAGAATGAAGGAGGTCTTGTATCTCTTTCTCAGGACTCGATCTCCCAGTAACCAGCAAGGGGAGAAGGGAAACACTGGAGCTGGATTTCTCGGCAGGAGAAAAGACAGCGTCTCTCTCAGTGTGTCAGCATGGAGGGTTGGCTTCCTTCCGCACTAGCATACAGCAGGGCGTCCGGCAAGTATTTAGTCGATCTGCTCCAAAACCACTGTGTGTTTTGCTAGGGCATATGTGGGCATATTTATACCTCAAAGGTGCCTAGTTTGACGTAAGGGTGGACATAATAACGTCACTAAGAACTCGAAGTTCTTTACACACTCCAGGAGTTCTGGGACAAATCAATACTGAAGCAGGGGGAATTCCCGTACTGCTGAAGGCTGGTTGTCTTCAAGAACTCGTTGTACTCTGGGAGCTTAGTGGAAGTAGCCATGCCATATTTGGACTGCATTGGCTGTGTCTAAATATGGTTATGATTCTTATGACTATATAAGGATATGATAAGTTATATCTATATAAGGGCATGAATTGGGAAAATTACACTAGAGCCCTAGATACGTTACAACAGTTTCAGTCGGGATCCACTTGTAGATCCTGCGGAGCATGCGGAGGGTATTGTGGCAGGAGGAGGAGACAGCGTTGACCTGCTTAGCCATGGAGAGGGAGGAGTCGAGGATGAATCCTAGGTTGCGTGCATGGTCAGTGGATGTTGGTGCTGTTCCCAGTGTGGTCAGCCACCAGGAGTCGTCCCAGGCTATGGGGGTGGGTCCGAGGATGAGTACCTCCGTCTTGTCCGAGTTCAGCTTCAGACGGCTGTTCCTCATGCAGTCGGCGGCGGCCTTCATTCCCTCGTGGATGTTGGTTTTGGTGGTGTGTAGGTCTTTGGTGAGGTAGAGGATGAGCTGGGTGTCGTTGGCGTAGGAGATGATGTTGAGGTCATGATGGCGGCCACTTGTGCGAGGGGGGCCATGTAGATGTTAAACAGCGTTGGGCTGAGGGATGATCCCTGGGGGACGCCGCAGATGATGTCGGTGGCTTTGGATCGAAAGGGTGGGAGGCGGATGCTCTGGGTTCTGCTGGAAAGGAAGAACATGGTCACGTTTGGCATGGCTAAGATAAAAAAATTTAATTCACCAAACATTCCCACATTTGCACATTTTGCGAACAGGTAATGGTTCACCAATTACACAGGGGAAATATTAAACAACATGCTATGAAACGGTTCATACAATTCTTCACGGACACATCAGGAAGCATAGGTAGTGTGGCTGTTAGATACTAACGGATATCATGCACATTTCCTGGGTGACACCAAAGGGTTTAGGATCACTAGGCCTGACCTACGTTACATGCAGACACAACATTACGGGGTGGTAACAACTTACAGTGTTGGGAAGTTAGTCCTAAATTGGCTAAAAACCCCAGCATTGTGTCAGGTGAAACAACACTTGTCACTTCTCTCCTATAACATGGGTCTACAAGGCTTTTTATTAGGTCGCAGAAAACCACAACTAAAGTGCTTCTAGTATGCAATATACAATGAAGTGTGGAACGTTTCACAGCAGGAGGCTGCTGAGAGACTTACAAAATTGACAGGTCACTTTTAGAAAAGGCTCAACCAGCAGTTGATAATGAAATGACTACTTGTCCACTAGGATATACTCTCTGGGTAACAAGTTGTTGTCTGAAATAGATATCACAAAGAATGACATGTTCTGTTTATAACATGAGCATTCACATCTTAGATCGATCATATTTCTAAGCTGGACTCTTCAGACACTTCATACCGGTCGCACACCATGGCCACATCTTAATGCCACTAGCTTGTTTTGACCTTAAAATGTACCAAAACAGCAAACCTCCAGGACAAGAAAGGATGCAATGCACACTATGTTACACAGAGAGAAGTTAGAGAAACTACCATTTACTATTGCAGAAACACCTTACGTGGATTGGATAATCTATCGGGTTATTTCTCTTCCAATTTCGACATTATACTTCCAATACTGTTTACAACACCATCACGAAGGCAGACACAAAGTGCTAGGAGAAGGATATGTGCATGAGTCTTTGATATCACCTTTTAGATACTGCTGTAGGAATGTCCAGGCTAAAGTTTTTCTTAGTGGGACTGACTGCAAGACCCCTTTATGGTATTCTTTGGGATGTAGGGAAGATTCGCTTCATGGCGCATGCAAAGTGTCCATGGCAAATAGTTTGTCCTGCTCTCTGAAGGGTTCTCCAGCTGCTGTGATCTGTCCCGCTTTCAGATTGCTCTTGAAATTGAGTTATTTGATGCTGAACGATCTGAGCTTCTGAGGCATGAAACCTGACATTGCCTATCTGGTAATGGTTTCTGCATTCGGGACCCACTGTACACGAGTACAGTTTCGACCTGACCTGCCAGTTAGGAAAGCAACACTTTGGCCTTCGATAAAGACTTTGAATGTGCACTTTGATGCTTTGAGTAGACTTAAAGCCTTATTGTTCCAAAGGATGTGACCTTAACATCTGCAAAGGGACTTTGATCTTCATGTTGCAAGGTCTACTTCCGAGATTCAGCGGCTACTCAACAGTAACTTCCCACTGCATTTTGGGGAGCTTGTGCACTGCATTTTTAACATGTCTAGTACTGCGGGAGTAGAGCAATTATTAAAATCAATCAGCTCTGTGTTGGTTAGCTCCTTTCCAACAGTCTTCATAGTTAGTCAATCATTCGTACTCTCTGTGCTTGGAAGCATTTTCAGAGGTCTTCTGCTGGCCCTGTTCCTGAATGTTGGGACACTGTTTTCATTTCTCTGCTCCACAATAGATTTCTTATCAAGAGGCCAGATGGAACTGGCACTACCAAATGTGCTCCTGTCTGATGATTGCATAATACAGTGTGTTGGTGCACCCTTGTTGGAGCACCCTTGCTTCATGAACTCAATGGGGATTGGTTCTTGTCCTTTCAGCATGTATGGCTGCACTGTGTGCAGCTCCCATACCACTGCCTGATGTGCACTTTCGAGTGTGCCCTGGACATATGCCAAGGAATGCATGGGTTCAACCTTTGGACATGGAACTGGTAGTGGGCTACCTAACTGCTCACTCATACCAGAGCCCTTCACACTTGTTGTTGCTTCTGAACACTTTTTACTAGGTGGCACTGGATTTTTTCAGTTCCTGGTAATCTGGATCTTGGTTCAGCTTTTGCAGATTCCACACTGGCTTTTCCTCCTCGGGCGGCTGCTGAGGGGCATGGACTGAAACGCATTTGCTCTTTGGATCTGCTCCGATGCGTACCTCTGGGAGCATCACATGTGGTCCCTGGGAACAGCAATATTCCGTTTACCTATCAAAACCTGACCGTTCCAAGTAGTGGGAACCATTGAATTTGTCTATTTGTTTTTATACAATACATTTGTTTTAAATGATTCCATTGCTCTATTTTAATATTTTTAACACTTTTATTTTTGCTATGCTCTTGGTTTAAAGTAGCATGATGCTCATAATGCTTTTATAGTATGTATAGTATAGGTATTTTGCCCTATGTTTTAACATATCTTCGATAGCTTTTTATCATCTTACGTCCAATTTTATATGCTCATGTTTCATAACTTGCCTTCTTTTTTACACAGCAACATTTGACATACATTTGCCTACATGTCTGTGCAGGATAATATTATCTGAAACTGCTTTGCCTTCATTTTCACTCCAAAGGCACACTGTTATGACACCTTGAACATTCTGTACAATGGACTAAGATAATTTGCGCAAATGATGTTGCATATTGTTGTCCAGTAGTCGAGCAAGCTATCACAATAAGATAAACAATAAAGCCTGATTGGGGCTTTGGCATTCCAGCATGGTTGTTGTTATTATACAAACAGCATTGCTTCCGTGTTTAAAGGAGAGGAGCATTTTGGTGACACAGGGAGATTACTTCATGAATTATACCCACAGTTAATGGGGAGCTAGACTACCTGACAGGGAATTGGCAGATCACCCACCCTAAGCAGACTAGGTTAGAAAGTGCTTGAAAGGAGCACACTGTTATGATGAGCCATGTCTGGTGGCTTAGTGGACTGTGTTTGACCTCATGGTCACAAGTTTTAATCCTGACAGTTCCACTCAGCCTTTCATCCGTCCAAGGGCGTACAGATGAGTGCCATTGAGCTGGGTAACAATAAACATCTGTTATTCCGCACCAAGGTACCCTTTGGTGAACATGGGCTTTACAAATAAACGTTATGGTATGTTACTTATATGGCAGCATTTATTTACTGTTATATCACCATGGTGGCATTGTTCATCTTTGTCACAATCCTCACAATGCTAATTATGCTACTCTGCTTCATTCTAGTTATGAAAACAATCATTTTACGTTAGGCTTGGCAATATCTAGCAATGGACATACAGAATTCGTTAATCTGCCAGTCAGAAAAATACAATAAGGAGAAGTAGCATCTCTCATGACAACAATGTGAAATTCAATAACCAGCCCAACTTCAGGATCATATTCATTCTTAACTGCTGCTCAGCACCCACAACAGGCAGCCCCCCTCCTCGTTCCCATCTCTCAACATGGTCATACCTGTCATACTCTGCCCCCAATGGGGGGTGCCAACTCTTTGTTATGTCTTGGGTAGTGTACTACGCTAATCTAGATGTACATGTTGTGTCTTTGTAATGTCCCAATCTCATTAGCATGCTAGTATCTACATCTAATAAGGATGCTGTTTCATTCTACTGATTATCGCAGTGCATATATTTTATACAAGCATCACAATGCTTCAAAATATATTGAAAAACCTTGCTGAGCATTTCTTGTGTTTTTCTTTGGTTATGCATGGGTAACCTAAAGATAAGGTTCTAGATCTGTTACCATGATTTCCTTCGAGGATCAGGGTTGTCACGTTCTGAGATTGCACATAAATTTGATATCCTGTAAGGTTAGAGTGGCAGATGGTGCACTGTGAGCTAGCAGGAACACAGGCCAACAAACAACAACCTGAGAAGCATCCCTCTCCTAGAAGTGGCAGTGCTCATAAGGAGGGACAATATAAGCTACCCCTAGTGTTGTGTGGCGTTTTAGGCTCCAATTTAATTTTCCTGATTCATGCCCTTACATAGGTACAATTCACGTTGCCCTTATATTGGCATAGAAATCAAGCCCTTATTTAGGCACAGCCCATGCAACCCAAATACAGGCATGGCTACTTCCATCCGTTCACCAAACGTCACAACGATTTCATAGAAAACCAGCTTAAGCCCTTAGGGACTTCCCCTTGCTTGAATATTCATTTCTCCAAGAACTCAGTTAGTTTTACAATGCGCAACTAATCCCCAGGGGTTCATTCATGACTTTCATACGCCCGACTTTACGTCAACTATGACATTCCTAAACACCTTCAAGGTATAAATATACCATCACTTGCTATAGCAAGATACACTGGTTCGGAGAAGATTGAAGACCTACTTGCCCGACGCAGCTCGCTACAGCAAGTACCGAAGGAATCCGACTCTCCAAGCTGTCACACTGATCAGGACGCTGCTCTTCTCTTCTGAGAATCCAGGTCCGGTGTTACCGGCTCCCTTTGCGGGGTGTTGGGAAATCCAGTACCGAGACAGAGATTCCAGACCTCATTTATTCTAAAGTTATGGAGCTAATAAGAACCTAGGGAAACCTTTGGTAGATTCTTGGCAAAAACAAAACCTATGCTAAACAATACTTACTTCTTACCTTGTACTAGACCTAGGTTAGGTACATTGGGGTAGGCGTATTTTAGAAGCACCAGTTGAGTATTTTAGTCTATGTTATTTATGTATGTATTTTTATATGGCTTAGAAACCATACAATGCTATTACAGTATTGTTTTATAATACTATTCTCACTGTATGTCAGGATTCCTGACTTCCGCGGATCACTGTGGATCACTGTAAGCAACTACGCATTACGAAGACGGCAGCAGCGCAAGCAGAGAACTACAATTCCCAGCATGCCGGGGATCATGTTGCGTGCGTGACGCAAGCCACGCAAAACAAGCAAGTAAATAGCTTGCCAAAGACGCCGACTTTGCCGATTATTCTTGTGAGGAGACGGAGAGGGTTGGTATGCTGCTGCCGTTCCGGTAAGATTCTTCTCTGTTCCTCTATGTCTTTGAAATCAACGGTACCCCGCTCTGGGTCGGGTACGCTGCCACCAATGCTCCAAGTGGAGACTCGCTGTTAACGAGTCTTGGGGCATGTTCTACTCGCTTTCTCTGTCCCAATCTCCCTGTTGGAAGAGATGTGACTTTGTCATCTCATTGTAGGGAGAAACCGGAGCCAAGGCACTAAGGGGTATCGTACATTATTGAATAGAAGTCGGGGCTCTGACTATTATCTACCACATTATTGTGATGCACAATTGCATGGACGTCTAAGAGGTATTAGACGCCTGTGGAACCTGGAATCATTATTGGTTCAACCAAATCTGTTATCCTTTTGACTCCTGAACTGTTTGAGAAGTCTTCACATTGTTTTGTACTTTATATCATCCCTACACAGGAGAAACGAGATAGGGGGTTCAAGCCAGAGGGAGTGTTGTGCCTACAGGAATGAAAACAAACAGTGTTTGGTATGCATAAGAATTGTTTGTACGTAAGTTCAGCCCACATAGGAATGTGAATTATAAGTTATTTATTGTGTCTTCCTTAGCAGTTGGTTACAACACCCTGGCATCGCCCCGAGTCTCTTCTCCTAGATTTCAGGTCCAACGTATTTTCCTTTACAGGTAGGGGTGACACCGTATTATATAAGTAAGGAAAGAAAGTGGGAGATACTCATTTAAGGGGGTGCGGGGGTGTATTCTAACTGGCTGTCGTTCTCGTTTCAGATCTCGCTCCCCGCTGTCCCCTTCCTTTCCTTCCTCTGCGGGACTGTCCTAGTTGCCTGTGTTTATACTTTAGGCCTTGGGGGAGTTGTGTAGGGGAGGTTATAGGTCATTCAGCAAAGCCCCGAAGAGTTGAGAAGACGGAGCCTGACACTGTACTTATAATACTTTGCATTCTGTCTAATGATTGTAGCAGTTCACCTCTCTTGCATGAGAAAGAAGACTGTTCAATAAACCTTTTATTGAAAATGCCCATCTCCCTATTTCTCTGCAACTCTGTAGAAATGAAGCATGCACAATTGACTGAATGAAATACTTATCTATTGTTTCTACGACTCTGAGAGATATATTCTTATTCTTGGGAAACAAAGTTGTCATGTTTATGCGGTTGTCAGAAACGAATCCCTTCTTGTGATTCAAGAAAGTTTCTAGTGACCTTTGAGCTACCTGGCACTCACTATTAAGTTCAGTATATTCAATAGGGACGTATTGACTTAAGTCCTACGTCAAATCTATAGGATATATTATTCCAATGCGCAGAGCCTATTGTGAATATAGGGACTACACTACACTAGACACCATCACACTTAGTGGTGGGAAAAAGGAAACAAAACCTTTTTTATATGTAACCCTCACCCACTTTTGTATTGACATGCATCATCGTTGTGTTCAGCCTGGCTATTAAAGGTCAGGGTGGGATCAATCATGCTCGAGGGAGAGGTTTGAATAACTTTTTTTTTACAGATTGATAAAATTCCTCAACCAACCCCAAGGTATCCTTTTATTGAAAGGTAGTATGGAAGAGATTAAAAACTCTATGTGACGCATTCAGGAAATTGTGATCCAATGACTCTATTATTAAAACGCCAATGTGTTTCTGTCCTACACTGCTGGCCTAAAAAGATCCTAGGTCTTTATCAGGGTAGAATTGTAATGTTGTTCCTCCAATGATGTACAATAGTGACTAATGCAGATCTTGCATGGCATGCATGCCTATTTATTTTCATGCAAGGACTGTGGTTTACTTTTCCTTTTGGAAGTACCTAAAAAAATAAAATGTCAATTTGTTCCAGATGGGCAGATTACCGGGGAATAGAGCTCCCTCCCCTTTTCTCCCAGACCACTTAGGTAAGGTGCTTCCCCGTCTTTTCCAGGTCACAACATGTCACACCCATCATCATAGCTCAATACCACAAACACTATAATTTGTTTAACACATTTCATTGGTAAAGGAAATGTCCACGGAAAGTTGTTTTGGTTATATATATTATTGGTATTAATTATACATACAAAATTTGGTTGTCTTGATTTATACAATGTCTTATTATGTATATGCTGGACTGCGGCCCAGATGGTATCACTTAAACTCAATAAACTATGTTTAAAAATACAAAAAACATGTTGCCTGACTGGTTTGTGCCACAAGCGTGTCTCCATCACTGGCACACTCATAAACCTCAGATTTAAGAAGCAGTGGTGATTGTTGCACTTTACAATTTTTATCGTGTCCCATTATTCTGCATCATAGTATTAGGCTAGGGAGTAAAACTCCACTCCCCATGTGGAGTTTGCAGAAATCGTGCCTCTGTGCGCCGCGGAGTTCTTGAATTTTGCCTTCCTGGGCGCGAAGCAAACTTTTTTTTGCGTTTGCATGCTCAAGATTTATTTTGGCTCTCGCATGCTCAAGACTTCATGCTTGCTCACACGGCTACTGCTGCAATGGTGCCAAGGTAGTGCTGATCGCGAATGCACATCTCTTGTAGCTTTCATGCTTGAGATGCAGCTGTGAGGCTTTTTGAGTGGATTTTTTTATCCAACGGCCCTTTGGAGTTGTTTTTTAATTCAAGAAGTCTTTTTTTCTGCTTTTTTTCCAACAGGAAGGAAGAGCCCTTGAGACTCCTACTTTATTTTCCTGTGCAGCAGGCTCCTTCCATCTCCTGACCATTTTTCATTTGGATTTCGAGCTGGAAGGATAACTCACCTTGTCTGCTGCATATATACCATTAGATTTAAGGACTTGGTATTTGAGATTTCACATGTAAGTTCAAAAACTCTTGAATGAGGGTGTTGTTTGTTTGATAAAGTGCATGCACCAGTATTTATTTGGACTTTCATTATATTCTTCAAAGTTATTGTATTTCTGAATTAAATTTTCCTTTTATGGTAAAGGAACAATATTGCACAGTTCAGTACATTTTCACCATGTTTGTGAATTTGAAATATTTATTTATTTTGCTAGGTAGCCATCCAGTAGGCCCAAGCAAGTGCTAGTTATGGGGACATGAAACAACTGTTTCTGTGGTATATTGTTTTAAATCATCATTTATGGCTGGGGTGGTGTTGGATTGAATCACAAATGTGGTGTATTTTGTGCAATGTATCTAGGTGTGGTAATATGTGATGCTTTGGGAGGATGTGTGTTGCTGTAAAATGTGTATAGCTCAGTTAATTTAGTTTTTTACATTACTGAATTAAAGGTAGTGTTTCTTCAGTGTTTGCTGTAGGCCGCCATTGATTTGTATTCCTTCTCCATGACTTGTGGCCGGAGGCCATTTTATGGAATATGTATCTATTGAACTGAATGTGTTCTCTTTGTTGTACATGGGTCTACGCCTGCTGTTGTTGATTGGCTATGTGGCTGGCAGCCATTTTGTGCATCATGCCAGTGCGCCTTTCACATTGGCTTGCATGTGTTTTTTGTTCCCCATGCCTCAGTGTTGTTGTTTGACTATGTGGCACAGACTGCCAGCCATTTTTTGCATCCATCCAGTGTACCTTTGCCATAGGCTTGCATTGATGGATGTGATATCAGTTTAAAAATATCCTTGAGGATCAATCTAGTATGTATAATAGGAATATGATTTTGATGAACAGTGCTTATGTATTACATATACATACATTTTTTATTTTTATTTATTTTACACCTCTTTACCTCTTAATACGTTTCTCCTCATCTTCCAATACAAACAGTGGCAATTATTGATAGTTTTTTATTTACTTTTTTATTTTATCTTTTCAATTTGTTGTATGCTCCTTGTTTATTTTTTATTTTATAATTCGTTTTTTTATTCAACTTTTTATGTAATTATTATTTTTTATGTTATTATTCATTAGTTTTTTCAAAAAAGTATAGTTTTTTAAAAATGTTGCCTCGTTTGATCCATTTATCTACCCACCCATCCATCTATTTTTTTTGTAGCAATAACTCCATTTCCTCCTAGACACGCTGGCTGTGGTGCACTGCAGAGAAATCAGTATAATCCATTTTTTTAATGAATATTCCTTTTCCCCTGGACCATATTGCATGCAGTACACTCACAAACGTACTTTCATTTTTTAAAATATTATTATTCCATTTACCCATGCCATTCCCTGAGTGTTTCAGGTGTCTCCTTTATGGGCTGTTATGTTTCATATATGTACCCCAAAATAGGTTCAGGTACTCACCTAACCTTTCACCTATATTCTCCCCTGCCATTACACTACTAATGGGTCTTGGGACTGACCTTTTACCTAGTTATTATACTGCTTACAGGACGTAGGGTTTTCCCTGAAAACTGGTCTCATCCATTATGCATGAGGATTCTTGGAAACTCAGCAGGACTACCATCTCCTGCATATTAACTATGTATAAGGGTAATTCCTTCCGCCATCCTAAGCAAGGTAGAACCCCTGAGGGTACCACTTTGGGTGTATAAACATGATATCTTGCTGAGGTAGTTACAGGAGAAAAAAGGACTTCCATGCCGACACACTGACACAAGACACTGAGGTTCCTATCCACAGACACTCTAGCTCACAGTGGTCTGACATCCCTTGCGGAGTGTCCATCTCGAGACCAAGACAGGGTCCCACAGTCTCTCACTTCAGGTAATGGGTCTGACTTTATCCTAGAGGGATTCCTGGCTTTACACCTGCATACATAGTAGGTACACTAATGTAATCTAGTTTGGGTCGCATTGTAGGAGTACACATTTACTACTGTCATGTATTTTATATACTTGCCAGTATTCATTGTTTAGCACGATGGTAGAAATCCACCATCATTATATTCTGTTAGTGCTTCTAATCATTTATATCTGTTTCTGTCTAATAGTTGTTTCAGCACACCTATTTTACACTAGAATGACTCTGGTTCAATAAATGGTTATTGAAAATCGTTGCCATGGTTATTCTGTGTATCTCTCTGAGACAAAGTGAGCAAAAGTGACTGAGCGAAAAGTATGGCACTGTTTCCACAATCCTGCGGGATCAGCGTTGTCATGTTCGATAGTTGCCAAGAACTATTCTCTCCTGGGTAAGAGGGGTTTCTAGTGGCACTGTGACCTAGCTGGTATAGAGGTTAACATACCCGGTCGGGGTATCAGAAATCAGTCCGAACCCCAAGCCCACAGTCTACGTTTTTTAAATGTGCAGATCCTATATAGGTTTAAAGAAACTACACGACATGGTACAGCCAACGTTTGTTTGGTATTTATTTAACAGTCAAATATGAGTAGTTCAGTCGTGACATTCTCAGAGACTCCCACTCACATCACTCTAACTGCCTGACCAAAAATGTGGTTTACTGCATTCAATGCCCGTGTGACCTTTATTACATAGGTAAAACATCGCAAGAAATAAGAAAACGGATTACCCAGCATCAATCTCGTATCAGATGTAAAGTTATGACAGCACCACTAGTTGAGCACTTTACTAAATTGTCGCATGCTCCTACTGATATGAAATGGTATGTAATAGAGTGTGTAAGAGGCACAAGGAGAAGACCCAATGTCGAAAAACTACTGACACAAAGGGAAAACAAACTGATTTGGTTGTGCGACACAGTCGAAAATGGGCTAAATAGCTTTATTGAATGGCACAATTTGGCAACTCTTATTTGACTGCTTGTGCGCCTGTTTATACGGATGTATACGCTATCTGATTATTGATACCTTATTGCTCACTCATGGATACCTCCTCTCTATCCAACTGTGTAGGAATCACTAGCCCTAGGTGGCTGTTCTGAAATTTCCGATATGCACACGTTTTTATGTAATGTTTTATTGGAGTTGTATGTGTAAAGGGCGTTTTGCACTTTATTTTTGTTGTTAGATGTGTTGGTTAGTTTGGTACCACACTTTATCCCGTGGCCTCTGACAAGGCTAAGATGGCCGCCGCCGTAACGGGTCGCGTTGGCGTCACCAGTTTACTTAACCACGTGATGGTTCTGATGTCTGGGCGTCCCGAGTAGTTACCGGGGAACGAGCACGGACTTCGAAGAGCCGGCGCATTGCTGCTGATTAAGTAAGTTTTACACTGCTGCTCCGTTTCTGGAGCCCGTTCCGTGTTTCGAACCTTGATATGCCTGATTGTGCAGGCGTACACGCTAACGCTTCCCCACATTATTTGTATTTTAGATTACGTGGCGACATTTTGACATGTAAGTTGACTTCTGTTACTTGGTGTATTGGTGCATGACTTTAGTGGCACTTGATTACGCGATTACAGGCATTACTGGGGATTAATGCTTATGTTATATGTTTTAATTCATATACAGAACGACCTGTTGGGCGTTTTATTTCTCGTGAGTATTACTCAGACTTCTGGATATCAAGATGCCCCTGATTTAATTTAAAGTTATAGACACCCCTTGTCAATCATTGTTTCATCTGGTGTGTTTTCACTTGAGATTACACTCAGCTGGCGAGATGTGGAATATTAGTCATAGAGATATACCACCTTATGTAGTGCTGAACCCGCATGCTCACTGGTTGCATGGGTTGAATGTTTTAGTTGGTTTAACCTTGTGAGTAGTCACTTGTCATTTGTTTCACTTTGTTGGTTTTTTGTGTTGGTCTGTGTTAAGCTGGATATTGGTCTCCGTGTGCCTCAGGGTTTATTATTGTTATTGTTGTGTTTATACTAGACATTGCTGTGCAACGTCTTTTGTCCTGAAGATGGTCCGACGGATCAACTTGACCAGCATGGACTGAAACGTCGACGCTTAACACCTGACATGCAATACACTGTATAATTCACTGTGCAAATTGATTTGTGAATTTCTATGTGTATATACTTACTTTGCTGTGGTTTAGAGTACGTAGCCACACACTATGCTGTAGGTGTATGTAGACTAGCATTTAGTTTACATGTTATGTTAGTCTGTATGTTGCCAGTTTTGATACTTTTTCCGTGTATAGAAAAATCTAAATTGCATAATCAAAAATAAAGTGAATATATTTTTGATATAAACCCTTGGGTCACTCCATTGATTTGTGTGATCACTTAGGTGACACTGATAAACATAAAGTGGTTGTTTTGAATGATTCCTACCTGGACATTTAGCTTATCTATCTGAGCGAAAAGTATGGCACTGTTTCCACAATCCTGCGGGATCAGCGTTGTCATGTTCGATAGTTGCCAAGAACTATTCTCTCCTGGGTAAGAGGGGTTTCTAGTGGCACTGTGACCTAGCTGGTATAGAGGTTAACATACCCGGTCGGGGTATCAGAAATCAGTCCGAACCCCAAGCCCACAGTCTACGTTTTTTAAATGTGCAGATCCTATATAGGTTTAAAGAAACTACACGACATGGTACAGCCAACGTTTGTTTGGTATTTATTTAACAGTCAAATATGAGTAGTTCAGTCGTGACATTCTCAGAGACTCCCACTCACATTTCCCCAGAGACATCTGTAGAGAGAAGGAAATGATGAGCCACAGCTGACTAGGCATATCCTATGTATTGGCTGTAGGTTTATCAAGCTTGTAGGACAACAAGTTCCTATTGTGCATAAAATCTTATCTCAGGCTCCTTGAAACTTTTTCCTTCTTCAAAATAATGGCTAATGAAGATGCAATAGCACCAGCACAACTTGCTGCAGCAAAGGAGGAAGAACATGAAGGGGATATTAACATTTCAGAAAATGTCAAAGCTGCCCTTACTTTAAAATTAGCAGACTATGGAGTCCCAGCTTGGGTTGGGACAGTCACATTCGTATCGAACAGGGGTATTCTACTGATGAGTTAAATTCCCACCAGCAGATCTACAATCAAAGACATTTCATTCTTACAATGAAGATGAAACACCAGATGAATACTGTCCATATGAGGACATTGAAGTTCCGCTCACCCACCAGGAGCACATAAACTGGTTTAAAGGCGCCCCCCACACAAAAGAGACAGTAAGACTAAGTTTGCTCGGAAGAGCTGGAGCAACTCGGCCAATCCTAGCTACTTACATACCACATCCAGACATTAACTCAATGCAGGCAAAAGCAGACTGACGTCTACTTCATAAGGACATTTTAAAACTTTCCTTAAACCTGACACAGTTCGTAATGAGAACACTCACACTTCACCTGACAAGAGCTACACAAACAGGACAAATTCAGGGATCTACATCTAAAATTACACCACAAACGTACACACAGTTATGGGTAAAATGGCATATGCCATTCTGGATAGCTCAAAAATAACACAGCTAGAGGCAGTATTTCCAGACACAAGCCCTCAAGAAAAACACAAAATGCTAACAATCTGCTTGCCAAAGGGGATAGATCCCCAAATGGAGGAATGTACCACTTGGGGTACAGTTTTCACTGCCATACGTACGAGAACTCATGGTATCCCTTCATTAGCAGTAATACAGATGTATTGAGGAAAATATAGAGTGAGTATGGAGCTGAAGCTGCCCTGAATTTAGGGATAGAATTTTTAGGTAATTTTGCCCAGGTATTAGCTATTCATATTAGCTAGCGTTAAAGGGGATACAGCAGCAGTAACAATGCGCCAACGCCTGAGAGATTTCACTCCTTTACAACAGGAACGTAAATTACCTAAAATTATTGAAGACACCTTTGCTGAATTAGGTAGAGCTAGTTTTGGAGCTAGAGCAACAAAACCTCAACTCATGGGTGGTCCTGATAAGGATAACACCAAACAAGCACCTGAATCTTCCAAAAAGAATTGGGATATCAATAAAAAACAAATAACTAGAGAGAACAGATCACAATCCAGGGGTGGGGCTCCTCAACAGGAGCCTTCCGAAAGGAGGTACAACCTTAAGAACTGTGATAACCTGACAGATATCAGGATACTGATAAACGTTCCTCTTATTGCTTTCAGGGTTCACCAAGGAACTCCGAGAGGGAAGTACGGTCAGAACCCAAACAAAAAGAGAGTCCAGAGACATGCCACACACTTCAGATTATAGTTCCTAAAAAGAAGAGAAGCCAAAAATCAAAACCTCAATTTAAAAAGAAGAAAGAAGGTCTTAAAGTTAGACATGCCCAGAATTCTGAGGACTCAACTTCTGAACGGGGAATGGGCTCTGACGATGCTAGACAGTGCGTCAGAAGTGACAATAGCTTGCCAGAACTTGATGGGATTTTGGGTGACAGTGGAGTGGAATGAGCATATCACGGTGGAAACACCTGTTACAATGTTAAGTGTCCCACAGTGGTTACATGCGATAAAACTCCGAATGGAGGGGGATAAACCCAGAAAAAAGAAAGGTCTCTTTTCAGAGAACCTGACTTTTGGCTATGACATCCTTTTAGCTGAAAAATATTGGCTGTGTGAAATTGTTATGGATTGCCCAAAGGAAACAACTGTAATTTTGCTGGGCTTTTCAGACCTCATTCCAATATACTTAAAACACGCATACGCGTAGGAGTGGGTGGTAGCCCTTGCTCCAGCATTATATTGCAACCATGTTGGGTGGGATTCTGAGTCACCTAGCCATACGATCCCAGTAAAAACTACTCCCACTCCACAGAGACAGTACCCAATAAAACAAGAAGAAAAAAACAAGTCAGGGGGATCTTCGATCAGCTTGAATACCAAGGTGTAATTGAAAGTTGCACCTCTCCAATGAGTAATCCTTTGTTTCCCGTCATGAAACCCGACAATTCATACCGTCTAGTTTTAGACTACAGACATCTGAACACATGCACAAAAACATTTGAAGTACAGAATGGATCAAATTCAGAAATTAATTAATAACATTGTGCAGAAAAAATACAAAACCACACTACATATATATAATGGATTCTTCGGACAAAATATAGAGCCAGAAAGCAGATATTTGACGGCAAGGTTCCCAGCATCAATTTTGTCGACTCCCCAAAGGGTACAGGAATAGCCCTGGGTTGTTCTCCACTCGGGTAATAGAGTTACTTCAAAATTTGGATGAAGAGGCATTGTCCTATGTAGATGATATTTATCTGATGGATGATGATTTAAAGGTACACTTGAACAGGGTAAGCAACATAATTTTGGGGTTTGCCTCAGAGGGCTACAAATTCAACTTAAAAAAATGAAAAAAAGCCCACCTCAGTGTCCTATTTTTGGTATACGAATTGTCAAATGAAGGTAACAGCCTGCCAGCTAACTTTTTAGACAAGTGAGCATTGCTCCGACCTCCTAAATCGCTGAAAAACCTACATTCCATATTGGGATTCTTACATTTTGGCAGAACATACATTTTAGATTATGCAGAAAAAGTAAAACCTTCCTACGACCTAATAAGACCTCATTTCTCTCTTAGGTATTGGCCACCGGAACACACAGATATCCTTTGTTCCATAAGAGCTGAAATGAAAGACCAAAACACTTGCAGACACGTGTAAACGTCTGCAACCTAGTGATCCGTGTTATAGCGGGTCAATCTGGGTACACTTACCTAACCTTCAATGAAGGGGAAACAGTACCCATAGCATACAAATCACACTTGTATACAAATGCTGAAATGCATTTTGCTTCTACAGAAAAAATCCTGACAGCAGTGCAGACTGCTGTAGTAGGAGAAAGAGCACTGGCTCAGGGAAAAAAATAATTGCCGTAACTCCGATACCAACCTGAGGCTGCTACAAAGGCAAGAAATCCTAATGCTAAAGCCTGACATCCAAGATGGAAACAATGGGCTAATTCTCTCACTGCAATGGATGTAGAGTACAGATATGACCCTAGTCTAAGAACACAAGCATTTCTGCAATATGAACAAGAATATCCTCTACCAAATGAAATAATGCCTCTACATCAGATTAAATACATTATTTACACTGTTGGATCTGCTCAACCAGCCATAGGACGTAAGCAACAATACAGCACTGCTTATGCGATTGTAAAAGGCTGTATGCAGGATGGCAAGTTCCATCCCAGCAGTAGGAAGACACAGTCTCTAGGAGACTGCACGGTACAGGTAGCAGAACTAAAAGCCCTGCTACTGGCACTAATAAATACAGATTGAGAATTCCTCACACTGATTGTGTGCAATTCATTCTACTGTGTCCAGTCATACAATGAATATCTTCACTACTGGGGTTACAATTATTTTAAAGACTCAAAAAGTGACACAATTAAGCATAAAATTCCATAGGAACAAGTAGCTACATTGAAAAGCAAACTACCAAGAGCTCAGGTGATAAACATGCTGAGTCATCAAGGTGATGATGTTCATATTGAAGTGATTTCATTGGCCGATGAAGCCTCAAAGGGGGCAGTGCGTACTGCTGCAGTACCTACAATCACTTGTTCAAAAATGAGAATAGACGACAGATAATGGTAGCTGCCATTGCTTCACACAAAAACAGCACAGCCTTACAGTTTCATTATTGAAACAGCGCTATTGGTGACCAGGTTTAACTAAACAAAGAATGTTGTCTTAAAATGTGACATTCGTCAGCAGATGAAGGGTTCAACCTTGGCACATCCAGCACAGACACCACTACTAATATCAGACAGACCATTCGCTTGTGTCTATTTGCACCACTGCAGCCCCCTACAATCGCTGGGTCTTACAAGTATAACATGGTGGCAGTGGATTCATGCTCTAGATTCTTATGGGTATGGCCTCAGCACTCAGGTGACGCTCAAACTGTTATACAAGATTTGTGCATCTTTATACTGACATATGCAGTTGGTGTATTACATTCTAAACGTGGCCCCGCGTTGAGCTCTAGGGTTTACAAGGATGCCTTGGGAAGTTTGGATGTAGCATAGTGGTACTCCTCTCCGTTCCATCCTTGGGGGAATTTGGTTGGGTAGAGGAAAAACTGAGACTTAAAGCAATCTTTAACAGCAGGAGTTTTAGGTTTGGGTGGTAGTTGGGTCAATAACTTATATTGGGTCCAATGAGCCCTTAATAATATGCGAAGAAGTTCCATAGGAGGTGTCACTCCTTATGAGGTCCTATTTGGGAAGAGAATGTGGGTACCTGATCTCGATTATGAAAGCACAGTGGCGTATGAAAAACCATGTGACTTCAATAAAAGTTTGGCTGTTCAGGATATGAATGAATCCCGGGCACTACTAAGCAAGGCGCAAGAAAAACGCACCGCCACTGGGTAAGTCAAATCAGTCACGGCAAGACCTGTCTGGGTCCCAAAAGTCGGGGATCTGGTCAGAGAAAAGATCAAGGACAAGAAAGAATTTGGGCTATCATACAGATAGCCTGTACCTGTCCTAACAGTCGAAGGAACAAGAAAAGTACTTCTTCCGCCGCTTGCCTGTCAAAAAGAAAAGATATTTGTCCCCATTGATCTGATCAAACCACACTATGTGGCTGATACTCAATAGTAGGCCTCGTGGGCTCCTGGGTAGCCAAGGATCCCCTCTTGCTACCACACAGGAAGTTCAGACGGAAAGACTCATAACATTTGAAGTGTCACCAATACAAAATGATGGAATCTCCAAAAATGAAATGGAACTCGTTCCTCTTGGAACAGAACTTCAAAATACTAATGAAAGACAAACATCAATTCAGCCTAACACCGATGGCTACATCGATGTGCCTCTACAAGAGATGTCTGCCAGTTCAACAAAACCTGCTGAGCTACCAAAAATAGATCGTACTGTATCTGGCTACTTCATCAATTTTGATAACTTTTCACTTGATCCCAGTGAACCTGAGACAACGCCAGCCCCAGTTTCCCTAAGAAACAAATTTGTGATTTTTACACTTTTCTGCAAAAGACTTACTTAGTATCATCTTGGCTCCAGCTCTGGATAATGACTGGAATATTGCTTTTTCTGCTCTGGATTGGCCTAGAATGCTGTGCAGTACCAAATGTGAACTTGATCCTAAAACCTTGTACACCATCTCATTGTGAACAAAGAGACCTGTTTTCCATGAACATTACAGCTGTTCCATTTCCTGATGGTATAGTTTGGAGCAAGGTTGATTATGATGCTTTTGGTCACACTGAACTTTTGAAAATACCACATTTATTTAAAATTTCTCTAAATTATATCATTACCTCCAGTACATTTTCTGATGATTGAGATTTTGAAACCGTAAATAATATGTTGTCTGATTTAGAACAATCCGCTGCATTTTCAAGCAATGAAATGTTAGAGGACACAGATGATTTGGATACTATGTTCTGTAACCATCATTATGGTCATCACTTTTTACACAAATCCAGTATCCCACAAAATGTTTTTCCTTAACACAGATGGGAACATTGCCCGGCACCACCAAAAGGTAGTTTAAAGACCATTTGCACAGAAGTTTTCTTATTTTTCAGGTATTAACACTTCTGACCCGACCTTATATTACTATAAGGTTGCACCTGCACAGAAAATATGCTAACCAAGACCAGAAGGATATATTCTGCATCCTTCATTTCCTAACTGTCCGAACAGTGGAAGGACACTATAGATACAAAATCAGTCTAGGGTTCTAATGAATGGCAAGTACAGGCAACAGAAGCACTATTTAGAGCATGTCTAATTCCACAGCAGATAATATTTCTGAATGACACTGTGCAACAGACTTCCTATCTTTGACTAGCCAAGAAAAAGCATTTGAACACACCTCGGATTCCCACTCCTTCACACATCAGTTTTACATCACGTGGAGGGGATACCATAGATGACATCATGCAGTAAAATACTTCAGACCCCAATTGGAAGGGATGGTTAATTTGGGAAACAGACACAAACAGATGCAAATCAACATTAAGGAGTACAACTGTAGGGTTTAGTATCCATAGGTTGGATTAACGCTATGTACAAAGAGAGCATCCGGGGTGGTGACATCATACAGTGTTGGGAAGTTGTGGCTCAATTGGCTAAAAACCTCAAGACTGTCCCAGGTGAAACAGCACTTATCCTTACTCTCAGATGAGGTGGATCTAAAGGATTTTTTGTTAAGTCCCCGAAAGCCATGTCCGAAACGTTTCTTATACTCTGACTATAAGGAAATCTGGAAGATCTCTTAACAAGAAGCTGCGCAGAGACTTCATTAAATATATAGAATTAACCTAGAAAAGGAATTAGCTCTAGTTGACAATAGTACGATTACATTTACTTCTATGATTTATTTACTGGGAACATTGTATCTTCTGCTATAGATATACTAAAACAGGACTTGTCCATACTACAACACGGACAAACTCAACTACCTCCTTTTATGTTAATAAGCTGGATACTGCAATCAGTGCACGCTGGTTATGTGCCTTGGTGATTTAGCAATAGAACGTCCCTATTTCTGCATACAATCTAACTGAGAAGCAGATAACAATGGCACAAAGGTGAGCAAAATATACAATGCTGCATATTGAAAAACTAGACAAGTTACCCTTTACTGTGCCAGAGTCACCATCCACAGAATGGTTGATACATGGCAATATAACACTACCAGTGACAACTTTCGATTTCAGTATTGCCTTGAACAACAACAGGCAGGCAGATATGAAGTGGTAAGTAGGGAATTTATTATGGAATCTTGGGAATTACCATCCAGATTTCAATGCAGGAATGAGGACATGGAAGTGTTTCTTAGTGGTACCAACTGCGAGAATTCTTTAAGTGGATCTCTCATATGCCAGGATATCATGATTCACGGGGCCTGTAATGGTTCAGTTTCTAACTTATCCTGTCACTTGAAAGGGTCCTCAGCTGCAGTGATTAATCTGGTGTTCAAGTTGCTTTCAAATGGGAGTTACTTCATGCTGAATGATCAAGGTTGTTGTGGGTTGCTCCCGGGCATCGCATATCTTGTCAATGTAGGTCTTGTTGAACAGTTCCTATAAAACCTATACAGGATCTGCGTGTTCAGACAACATGCACTGCAGGCTTGGTGTCCAGACTGATTCCAGACACCCCCACCGGATATGTTGGCCTGTTATACCAGCTAGCTCACAGTGCCACAAGAAACTCCTCTTACCAAGTAGAGAATAGTTCCTGGCAACTATTGACCATGACACCCCTGATCCCTCAGGATCGTGGAAACAGTGTACTACTTTTAGCTCAGTCACTCGTGCTCACTTAGTCTCAGAGAATTACTCAGAATAAACGGTAGGGACGTTTTTCAATAAATATTTATTGAATGGTCATTATTCGAGTGTAAAATAGGTGTGCTGAAACAACCATTAAATATTAACGGATATAAATGATTAGAAGCACTAAGAAAGTAAAAGGATGGTAGATTTCTACCATCTTGCTATAATCATAAATACAGGCAAGTATATAAAATACATAACAATAACATGCATACTCCTACAATGCTATCCTAACTTGATGTACCCAATTGTACCTAGCATGTATTTAGGGGTTAAGCCAAGAACCCCTCTAGGATATAGGCAACGCCATTACCTGAAGTGAGAGACTGTATGACCCTGTCTTGGTCTCGAGTTGGACACCCCACGTGTGATTTTCAGACCACTGCAAGCTGGAGTGTCTGCATACAGGAACCTCAGCATCTCACGTCAGTGTGACCTCCTCTGACTATCTCAGCAAGATGTGATGTTTATATACCCGAAGGTATCCTCAGGGGCTCTACCTTGCTGTGCCACTGTCGGACTTAGGATGACGTCGGTAATGAATCTTGTGCACAATTATTATACAGGAGATGGTAGTCCTCCTGAGTTACCAAGGATCCTCATGCATAATGTATGAGGCTATTTGTTCAGGGAAAACCCCACGTTCTGTGGGCAGTACTGTAACTAGGTAAAGGGCCTGTCCTAGTATTTAATGTAGGGATGCCTATAGTTGAAAGGTTGAGTTGTTTCCTGAGCCGATATTGAGGTACCTCTATGGAATATAACACCAACTCCTCATTCGACTGGATGACATAATATAATTCTAATATCCTACCTGTATAGGTACAGGCACACAAACATATGTAGTAAAACAATTGTTCTGCTAAAAAAGGTTTAAAATGTTAAAAAAGTGCTAAACCATAAATGGTCACTCAAGCAATAGCTGTAAATGTGTAAATGTAAATGTAGCTCTAATGTGTCCGTATATATAGTTCGAATGACTGCAAGCATCGGAAAGCCATGCAGGTCATAGTAAGTGTACATTTGTTTCGGTGTTCCAATTTGGAATTTGTTTAAAAAAGGCAGACTTTTTCCCAGCACTTTATGAGCCATGATGTTTATCTGTCCTGGCTGGTAGATGCAACATTGCTGTTGCCTGCCTTCACAGACGACGATCCCTGTAACAACTCACAGATTACTTTAATAGAGCACAGATGATCTTCTGTACTGCCTGCAGCCAATGCCAGTGCCATCCAAGGCCTGGGTGTCAGTGGAGGATCCGGTATCCATTTAAACAGGAGCAGAGAGTTCCCAGTGGAGGCTCTAAGAATGCCGTCATCAACATAGGAATACCCTGGGGACACTGCAGCACAAGGGCCGTTATCAGGTCCAGCAATGCATCAACCTCCGGTGGATGGAAGTGTCAGACAGAGATCCAACACAAATTCCTTTCCGCAGAACAGGCATTGGAGGACAGGTAAGATGCAGTCCATCCAGCACGGTCTAAATGACAGGAACAAAAATGCACTCGGTTCTCGCAGGCGAGATATGCAAAGATGTTGTAACATGCGATCGCGGTATTGGGCTCTTGGTGGCTGGGACGTCCATTGCGTAGAAGAAAAATTACAATCAGGATACCTGCTATTAGAAACAGGATCAGCGGAAGTCCTCCAAAAATGCGCCTGAATAAGGAGTGTATAAAGTTTGTATAACTCTGAGGACCATCTGAAAGGTGCTTACAGTCCCGAACCTATGGTTTTAAATAGGTGTACTATACCTGTCGTATCAGACATGTTAAAGATACAATTTACTATTTCTGCAAAATGGAAGGGGTAGTTCATACGTATGAGTGCCTATACCTCTGCCGAGGACCTTGCAATCTGGATATCAAACGTCTCCCGGATGATGGTTAAGGGCACAGTTTTCTGTTAAAGCATGGCTTTCATTCTGCCTAGAGAATCAATCCGTATAAGAGAAACATTCAGTGAAAGCCATAGTGGTGCCTCTCTGACTGTATGTGTCGGTGGAAACAATACTTGCATACAGCAGCTCATGGTTACTAGATATGTGATGCCACAACAACATTGATCATTCAGCATCAAGTAACTCCCATTCAAAAGTAGCCTGAATACCAGAGTAATCATAGCTGCTGAGGTACACCTCAAGTAGCAGGATAGGTTTACTACCAAACCATTGCAGGCCAGTGTAACATAATATCCTAGCATATGAGAGATCCACTCGAAGCAGTCTTTCAGTTTGTAGCGCTTAAAACACTTCTCAATCCCACCTCCTGCGTCAAAATCTGTACAGTAATCCCCAAGATTCCTTGATGAATTCCCAACCAATTTCTTCATATCTGCCTGCCTGTTGTTGCTCTAGGCAGTTCTGAAATTGAAAAGTTGTGACCCATAATGTAATATGGCCATGGATCAACCATTCTGTGGAGGGTGACTCTGCCACAGTAAAGGGTAACCTGTCCCCGCTTTGCCATTTTCATGTGTTTTTTGGTTACATTGTATGCAGAAAGTAGAGACGTACTTTTGATAAAACGCCAAGGCACATAACCTGCATGAATTGATTGCAGCGTCCAACTCAATAACATAATAGAACGTAATTGTGATTGTCCATGCTGTAGTATGGACAAATCTTGATCTTGTACAACAATAGCAGAAGATACAATGTTGCCCAGTAAATAAATCCAGGATGTAGTCATACCATTGTCAACTATGGCTAACGCCTTTTCTAAATTGCTCCTATCTATTTCTCGTAGTCTCTCCACAGGTTCTTGTTGGGAGATTTTCCAGATTTAATTATAGACCACATAATAGACATTTTTTGACGTGGTTTCCTAGGACCTAATAAAAAATGCTGTAGGTCTACATCCATTGTGAGTATGGATAAGTGTTGTTTCAACTGTGTTAGTATTGAGCTTCTTAGCCAATCGAGGCATAACTTCCCAACACTGTATGATGTCAGCACCTCCGGATGTTCTCTTTGTACATAGTGTGGGTCTGGTCTATTGATACAGTACCCATCAGTTGTACCCCTGAATCTTTCCTGACATCTGTTAGTGTCTGTGGGCAAAAACAACCATCCCTTCCAATTGGGGTATGATCTTTTACATTGTAAAGTGTCATCTAATATAGTCAGTTGCAATGATGTAAAATTAATCTCTGCCTGTGATGGTGTTGGAATTTGAGGTGTGTTCAAATCCTTGTTCTTGGCTATTCCAAGGCAGGAAGTCTGTTACACAGTCTCATTTAGAAATAAAATCTACTGAGGAATGGGGCATGCTCTAAATAGTGCTTCAGTTCTCTGGACCTGCAAGTCTCTATATCCCCAGATTGATTTTAAGTCTATAGCGTCCTTCCATAGGTCGAAACCCTGTTCAGACAGTTGGGCAATAAAGGAAGCATAGTAAATCTGTTTGGTGTTAGACAACATATTTTTCTGTGCAGGTGTTGGTGCAGCCTCATCGTAATATGGAATACTAAATCCTGAAAAATATGACATTTTATGTGCAAGAGTTTTCAAACTCCTTTTCGGCGGTGTTGGGTAATGTTCTCATTGGTGATATACGAAAAAATTTCTAGGGGTACTGGATTTGTATAGGAAATGATGACCATAATGTTGTCTGTTATCTTTTCTCTGACCAGATCCCCAACTTTAGAAATCCAGACAGTCGTGCTGTGACTGACTTGACTTCCACAGTGGTGAACCTTTTTACTTGGACATTGATCTGTAAAGCCTGTGATTCAATCAGTTCCTGTAAAACAGCCAAAAGTTTATTGATGTCAAATGGTTTTTCATCTGCCACTCTGCCTTCCACTCTAGGTCAGGTACCCAAATAGGACGTCATAAGGAGTTACCCCCCTAGAGACCTTCTTGGCATGTTGTTTCTGGCCCCCTGAACTCCAAATAGGTGATTGGTCCAACTAGCACCCTCGCCTAATACCCTAGCTGTTAATGATTGCTTTAAGTCTCGGTTTTTCCTCTCCACTGTCAAATTTCCCTCTGGATGGTACGGAGAGGAGTACCGCATTGCTACACCCAAACTTCCCAGGGCCTCCCTGTACGCCCTTGAGCTAAACGCGGGCCACAGTCAGAACGTAATATGCCAACTGGCAAATCTTTGAAAACAGTTCGAGCAGCAGCAGAGCGCTGAGGCCATACCCATAGGAATCTCATGCAGGAATCCACTGCAACCATTATGTACTTGTAAGCCCCATCAGACTGTTAGGGGCTGCAGGGGTCCAAATTAAGTATGGGCGAAAAATCCGCTCCGCTTGCGAAATTTGCGAATTTTCGTCAATTTTGCAATACGCAAATCTCGCAAAATTGCCAAAAAATTTGCGAGTTGGCAAGCGGGCAGATTTTTTTTTGGGGCCCACTCGAAGCACAGTTAAGGCAGGTGCTCGAGTTGAAGCTAACTTTGTAACCATTTTAGAATGGCGCCAGCAAGCTGTCAGAGTGCTTGCTGGCCCCATTCTTAAATGGTTACAAAGTTAGCTTCAACTCAGGCACCTGCCGTAACCATGTAAGTACTTCCTGTGGGCCAAAAATTAAACCTCAACAGGAAGCACTTACAGATATAAATAAAGCAGGTGCCCGAGTTGAAGCTCAAATTCAGTAACATTTTAATCAGCCCAAAACATTAGTGAGCACGGTCGAGGCTGGGCAAGTGTGATTTAACCCCATATCTGCTATCGAAAATTATCTGTAATACACGAGGGAGGTCTTTGCATCCCTGAGTTTCTTGAGCGCAATCCCCGTTCCTGTGACCAGGAGGCTGCTTTCTCCTCACCTGCTGCCCTGCCTGCTCTCTGTCCCTTTATACACAAGGCATGCTGACACGCATAGAAGACCCGCACCACACACTAGCGGTATCAAACGTCTTCCCGCCCTTTTCCAACTATGATGCACAGCTCACTCAAGGGACCTCGGCGCCTTTTGACGCGGTGGCAAAGTTACAGGCACACATGGTCAGAGGAGACAAATCTTCTGGCCATTTACGCAGCTGCAGCGTAGGAAAAGCACTATCATTTACCCAACGAGGTAGCACTTACTGGATTAGCCAGTAGAAAGTATTCCAGTTGAGTAGAGGTATTGCACAAAACGGTAGTTTCTTCGTGGATAACTAAGCAGGGCAAGATTCATTCTGGCACGAGGCTCCTGTCACAAAAATTAAACCTCAACGGAAAGCACTTACAGATATAAATAAAGCAGGTGCCCAAGTTGAACTCAAATTCAGTAACGTTTTATTCAGCTCAAAAGCATTAGTAAGCACAGTCGAGGCTGGTCAAGTGTGCTTTAACCCCAACTGACTCTCCTTCTGCAGTGGCACTTGAGCCAGCATCACTGGTGGTCTGTGTAGCTAGAATAAAACATTATATATTTTTTTAGATGCCAAATTTGCTTCCCCTTAATGTTTTGAGTCAAAAAAATCCAATCGCAAGACATACATCACTACATTATGGTTAGCACTGCAGCATCTTCTAACACAATTATCACTCTGGGGATTTTCATTTATTGTTTGACAATGTTAGACAAGTCAGGAAATGAAGCCAACCTAAACATTTTTGTAATAGAGGGCAGACCTATACCCCATAATGATCAGGATGGAATAATGTTCAATGAAAGACATATGATGTTGGTTGGCAAATTAATGGGACCTCATACTTTCCAGCCAAGCTGCACTGCCATGGAAACAGCTGGCATACTGTATAAATGAATTAAATAGCACAACATTGTCAGATGAGTCCGTGACCATGGCCACTCTCTTGTTAACTGTTAGAACATGGGCAAGAAAAAGAAAGCCTTCTTAACAAACATGCATGATGAATATGGTTTATAATACTAGCTTACTTGGGCCTGCAGTCTTCTTGGTAGGCAGCAGAGTATCAAAAATGTGTTCTTACTCTTACAGTAACACAAGATATATAGGGGAGAGGGAAAGATTATCAAAAAAGCAGAAGATACGTGAAGTAGAGGCCAGTAGAGACAGGAAAAAGTCAACTACTAAAATAAAAAACAAGTGAGGAAACAAAAAATGCAGGGAAACAAGAATGAAACTAAAACTGAATCATTGAGGTGGAAAAAGGACAGTGTAAAAAAATAAACAAGGCAGATTTCAAAAGTAGCATAGTGGGCATAGGAAAAAGAGCTAATCCATTGTGCTTTGCACTAGTGGGCTTGTATCTACTCCTTGTAGCAACGTGAAAGGAAGCCAGCAGGTAAGAGTATCACCAGCAACACCAGGCTCCAGGAAACTCCCGTTCTGGAACTCAGCACCACCATTCAAATACCCCAAAATTCTATCCTAAGCACACAACAATCATAAACCCCAACATAAGGAAAATTATATTAATACAAAATAGGACTTTCTGGCACCACCTTCTCCTGACCAGCCACTCCTGGAACCCCTTCTCCATGCCCCCTTCTTGCCCTTAGGTCCTTATGTAAGAGATGAAAAGATTAAAAAAATAGATTAGCGGTTCAGTCAATTTCCACAAAATTATTATGACAGGCAAACACAGTCACATTGGACTTATCTAAAACAGATCACCTATAGTACTAGTTTCAAGTCTGACTATCATTGAGTTGGCCATACCAATCCTACAATCCCTTTTCTAAATTTCCTTAACAAATACTGCATCTGGAATTAATGCATTGCAATAAATGATCGTTGATTCTCTCCTCATTAATTAACCCCCTTGATGGACCAACTCAGTCTACCTTTTTTGCAATGCATAGATGCATGCTACACTTCACTGAGAAATACCTTGAAACTGTAAGAGATACATAAGGAAAGTCTCATAGAACGCTAACTTACTGATTTACTATGGTGATAGGAGGACCGAAGAGTCTGCAATGGCTTCTTATTAATCAGCCAAAGCGAGCGTCGATAATGAATACAATTAAGTAGTGCAGAGCACCAGCCTCGCTGAAACTGGATCATCTAATAATATTATTCTTAATGTAAACTAAACGTAACATATCTCTGAGTATAAGCAACATGTAATTTAGGAAAAATGTTGGCATTAAACAACTTAAACACAACAAATAATATTCACAGAGCCCTGGGATTTCGACACCGCGAAGGTCAAGCAGGTCCTGCTCTCGGTCAAGTATATCCGCCCACATGTGAGTCAGCTGCTGGAGGGTATGCTGTATCAGGCTAGTGCCCTGCATGCACAGGAGTATCCTCCCTCAGTGCAGCTGATGCTCCTGCAGGGGGTATCCATTACCGGCCTGCTGCCAGCATGGAGGGGAGCTAGAAGTGCACATAAAAAACTAGTGCTTCCACCTCCTGCTAGCCTGGGGATGCATACCTGGATGGTGGTACTGCCCGCAAGATAGGCTAGCTGCTGCTGATTGTTTGGGGGTCCTGGAGTAGTCACTCCTGTGGCCACCCTGCTCTGCTATGGCGCCGGGTAGGGTAAAGATTGAAAATGGAAAAGGAAGGAAGGAAAGAAAGAAGAAATAATGAAACAAAGGGAAAAATAAATAAACATACAAAAAGTACTGAAAAAACATAAAATACACAGATACGAAAACATAAACTATTACAATAAATAAAAATGAGGGATAGATTAATTAGGAGGGTAGAGGAGTACAACGATTAAAGAGGGATTACAAAACATGCAAAGATCATAAACAAAGTAAGAAAACAAAATGGCCATGCCCATGCGAACCGCATGGTGCCATTAATGCGCAATTTGAAATGTGAGGATGTATTCCGCATAACCACGGAAATGAAACACAAGCCGGTATGCCGGAAAACTCCGCCCTCCCGCAAAATTCGGTGTAGCGCTGCAGAGTTTTTTTACCACTCCTCAGAGTGGAGAGATCCGCATAGCGAGACTCCGCAAACTCTGCCAAGGCCTACATAGTATCTCACACAGCACCTGCCATACTTTCCAATATCAACAGTAGCCACACATTGGTGCTTTGGTTAAGTGTCTGGAAAAATACCAATCAGTCTCAGTATCACACACTAAATATATCACTTACAAGTGGTTTCAATAACCATGTGTTTACTCAAGAACCCAAATGCATGAGAGATGGCCGTGAATTGCACCAATGATTATAAACACAATAAGTGATATGCTGTGACTTTTAACAACTTACCCTGGCATTAGGTAGATAACACCCATCGGGCAGAAAAAGTAGGCCCTGTAGTCATACTCTAAGTTTCCCATTGTAGGACAAAAGGCAAATTAATGCTGTGGAGTCAGCCTTAAACAAATGAAAGTTTAATAAATAGTGTTTTTTGACTATTCTCTGGTAAAGTGGGCCCCAAATGCCACGAAAGTAAAATGGCGCAAAAACGCATCTTGTGAGAATACCAAAGGGCTTGTAGTCAAAGGAAAAGGTGCACTGCCTAACAATCAACACACTTGATATTTAGTAAGCTTGTATCTGGTGGTGCAAAGGACGAGTGGAGAGCCCTTAGAACCACTCAAAGTGAGTAGTAAAACTACCAACTGCAGAAAAAACAGGGTTACCCAATGCACTCAAAACAGTGACACATTTGTTAAGTAACAAATAACAATTCTGTACAAAAGACAAAGCAACAGAAGGTTTCTAGGAATCTCCAGAGGGAGAGTTGTCCATTGGAGTCCTTTATTGTGTCAAACAGCCAGCCGAGACGTGTTTCATCGCTATTGCGAATCCTCAGGGCTAATAGGGCTGTGTCCTACCTCCGGGCCGTGGCCGTGGCCCTCCTGAAACAGGAACACGGCCAGGAGGGAGGACATGCTAGACTCCCGCACTTGGTTTGAAAGAGTTTTGGCGTCCTCATTACTGGTTAAGTTGCACCCGACTGGAGGCTCTCGAGTGATATAATATACACTAGCCTTTTTGGTTCTAGAGCATAACCAAGGAACCACTCGGACTGAAACATTTTAAAGATACTGGAAGTTTCTTCTCACGTTTATCACTTATCGGGTGTGAAGAACAGTTTTCTGGAATTTTCCCCATTGATGGTCACGGGCCCGGCTGTGTCGGAATTATCACCAGCTGTGCGACCTACTAGTCTTTGTACAGCCCTATTAGCCCCGTAGGATTCGCAATAGCGATGAAACACAAAAACGCATCTTGCTTCTTTGAGGATTCCTACCCTCTGCGGACCTGCTTGGTGTAGTGCTCTACCCGGCTGGTGGCTGTGATATTCTGGGGGAGGTGGATATATGCCCCAGGGGGGTGGCCAACTGTTTTTTATTACCTGATGCTTTAGCCAATACAAAACAAAAGCAGCGCATCAGCACACGGTAGCTGAGGTTGTTTATGACAGCTGAAACATGTTGTTATTCTGCAGAAAATGGCAGCAGAGTTCACCGCTTCCTGCTGATGTGAACAGATACTACCCACAGAATAATAATAATTGTGATGGAAGACTAATATTAAGGGGTCATTAGTATGGCATACCCCGGGAAACAGGACTGCCACACCCTTAGCGGGCGGTCCCATCTCCCAATTAGCATGCGCCCACCACACTGGCGGGTGCATGGCGCATTTGTGAGATTGGGGAGGGCGGTGTGGAAGCACCGCCCGCCACAATGCCACAATGCCACAAAGATAGTTTGTGCCTTTCAGTGCACACCGTGACAGGCACCCCGCGTTGCCAGCCACGTTGTACATTGAAATGCAGGGGGGTACCATAGGTACTCTCCATGTGCACCCTCCACCCCCAGAGTCCCTGGGGGCCCGTAACAGACCCCCGCATGCAAAAAACCGCATGCCTTTCCGTGGCAGCAAGGCATGTTGCCGCCCACATGGTAATATGGCTGGCGGTGTCTCACAGACACCGCCACCATATTGAACCCTTTTCCGCCCGGTCGACTTGTCGACCGGGCGGAAAAGCGGCAGACATTCTTTCTGTCTGCCGCGGACCCCCCAGCCATAGTAATATGGCAGGGGGTCTTTGCTGCAAGGATGGCGGGCAATTCGTGCCCGCCGGGTCTGCGGTGACTACCGCCGGCCCGGCGGGGCGATCCGCCAGCCATCCTAATGGGGCCCTAAGACTTTAATTTACTCGTTATTAGGAACTCAATTACAGTAATTGATGTAAAGGTTTTTAGTAAGTATCTAGACATTACAAGAGAAACCCAAGTAAGAATAAATGCAAAAAAATATTTGTTTAATAATACTTGTTATATCTTTTAGAGTCTTTACATTTGATATCAGTCATACACCAGAACTCTTCCACTTACAGTGTATGAAAAGGTGACCACATCTTAAAAGACAATGAGGCAAACGGTACTGGTCATTCATGAATAATCAATACCAAGAGTAACAATCTATGTAAGACTTCAGTATATGTAACAATTGTTTATTGTCATTGTTATTGTTATTATTTTTTTTTTAAAGAAGAACGGCAGAATCCTCTGAAGAGACGAAGAGGAAAATTGCATTTCTGGACATTGGCAGAGTCGGCGTGTTGTTTCTCGCTTTTATTTATTTTTGGTTATTTTATCCTCTTATCCCCATCCCATGGAAAACAAAATTAGCCAAACTGTTAATTCAACTCAGTTAAGGTTGACTTAGGTTTTTGGGGGCTATAGGAGAAGATTCTCAAATCTCTCAAGTGGAACAACCTGGGGTTTCAGGTGAGTGAAGGTTTACAGGGGAACAGTGCTACTTGCTGCCTTCTCAAAAGGTAGCTTCCTTTGTTTAGGGTCCACCTTTCCCATGGCAGAGAAGGAGGGAAGAGAAAACTGCATGAGAGAAGACCTAAGTCGGCAAGAGGAGGGCGGTGAAGAGTAGCATGGTACAGTAGGCTGAAGCTGGGTTAGCCAGTCCGGTAGTGTTCAATAAACAGGGGGGGAGCCCACCATAGCAAGGCTGGTGCCCAAAGAGAGGAAGAAAACTCTATGGAGGCCATGCCAGGGGCCCAGCGCTCAGTGAGTAGCTAAACGAAGTACAATGTGGCTTTGCGTGGGGCTACTGCGTCGTTATGGAAGAGCGGAAGTCACTCCACTGCACCGAGGGATGAATCAGGATGCCGAACAGCAGGCAGAAGGGCCATGTGGTGTGGGGGGAGCAGCGTCGAGAATGTGACAAAAGGGCCCAACCACGATATGGCCAGCCTTCCAGTCCCCAGGTTCACCCGTGGACCCTGTTACCACGAGGCCTCAGGGGCAATCTAGTGGGGCCCTGTGCACTGGGTGGTTCATACTCACTGCTCCTGGCTCCTCTAGCCACTACGAGGTATGCTATGTGCCTGTTCGATGCATCGTACGCGGGCCTGGCGGGGTCAGAGAGTCTTGCGCCTCCTCATGCCAAAGGATGGGGAGCTCTGATGGGCCGATAAAATAAATTGAGGCCTCTGCTCTGCCAATTATGCCAAGCCCCAACACGCAGCACAGTGCCTGAGTTAGTTCCCGATCACCAGGGAACGTGTGGCAGGGCTCGGTGAGGACCGGAGATGTTGCGTAGGCTAAAGCTCCCCATGCTGTGACAATTCTATGTCTAGAACCGCCGGAAGGGCCAGATCTTCCAGGGAGTTGAACGGAGCTGTGAATCTATGTGGCCATCTTGGCCTGCGGTTCGCCCCCCCCCCCCCCATTTAAGCACGAGATGTGACGGCCATTTTTTAATGATTCATGGATCAATTGCGATTTGTGACTTTCATGCTGTGGAAATTTAACCAGCAAGAAAAGATACTAAATTTAGTGTCAGACCTCAGGACTTCTGTAATAGGTGTGTAGAGGGGTGGAAAATTCAAGGCTACTGGCAGTGGGTTGGGTGCAGGCCTGTCCAAATGACTGCTGCATTTGGGCAAAAATCTGTACACAGAGGGGACTGGCTTACAGCACAGTATTAAGCACAGGGACAGCCACCAGCAAGGCACTGGGCAGTAGCTGGCAGTCTGTGTCGGGGTAGGTGCAAGCCATGGCCAATGGCCAGACCCTATGTCCAACTACTACTGCACACAGCCAAAGAGAGGATGGAAATTGGGTTCTTCCTGAGAAAACAATGAAATTCAGTAAAAAAACACAGTTGAAAATGGTGTCATAATTCTGTCTCAAACATGTAAAAAGGATTAAATTCATCAGTTATGGTTCCCAACGCTCACAAACCACGCCATAACTTGCACCATCTGACATGTTCAACAACTGGCCAATGGTACAATAAAAAGGAAAGAGCTATCAAGAAAATTATATGGTGTGTACTGCAAGTTATGGCATGTGTTGTGTACATTGGGAACCATGACTGGACAATTTTGTTGATTTTGCGCATTTGAACCTGAAACCATATGATGACACATACCCTCTGTGGATGGATGAGGGCTTAGCATCCTATTAGAAAAGGCAGAGATAATGCTGTGGGCCCAGTGGGCACAATGGGATAGTATATATTCTCTGATAAGACTTTTTTTGCTCTTTGTTCTATGCTTCCCTTGAGTACCCTCTGTTGTTTTAGTATATATATTTACGGGATGTACTCTGTGTGATTTCCCCATTTCTCCTCTTTACTATTTAACATTTAAACACTTTTGCTATTAAACTTTAAATTCTAACATATATGATTAATATTTGAATGTATTTGTATGTATCGTCAGTCCAAGTGCAAAAAAGGAAAGGAAGACAGATGAAAACAGTTAGTAAATATGGGCCTCATTATGATGCTGGTAGGACCAACTGTTAGACCGCTGTCTTCGCAAGCCCTTACCAACTGCCAAGGCCGGGAAGCTTCCCCTGCTGTATTACAATGCCACCACTGCTTCCATAGCAGTCGCAGCCATGGCGGAGCACATATTCCCTAATATGTTGCTGCAAATGTACACAAAACTCATAGAAAATCTTTGAAATGTAAACACATGCACAACATATGTGGGGATATGCCTTGTGCACCAAGTATCCCATTGCTGGAGTGGGGCAAACTGTGCACAGTCCAGTCAATGGGAATACATATCGCAGAAGGGCTTACCTGGATTCCGGCGCCCACAGAATTGCTGCTATCGGGGTTTAGCTTCCGAGGTGTAGGGAGGAAAGTATCCATGGCGGAGACTGCTGGAGATAAGAAGATTGGGTGAGTATGCACCCCAAATCCTTTCTTTTCAACGACTCAAGACAGCCAGTCGAACCGCCACAGTGGGGTCGTCGGAAACCCATATCATAATCCAGACAGCAGTTGGAGATCCCTGTACAACTCTATGGATGTAGATTGTTTCCGACGCCATCTCGGCAGTCAGAGAAAAGCTGTCGGAGTCAACGGTCGTTGGAGTACACAATGTATGCATCCTAATGCGTCAGTTGGACCAACTGCTTTCGAAGAGACCTTGACGGTCCAACCGCCTCCGACAAGATCACAGAAGTTAATCCAGACGGCATCGTAATCTGCCCCTAAGTATCTGCAGATTAGTACTAATAGTATCCCATAGTCAGTTTTTAGCCCTGCTGAAAGATGCAGTACTGTCACATTAAAAGTTCTGCAGCTGTACTGAAAAGTGATGGTACAGTCTACTGCTAGCATTGAAAGACCTGTTAAGAAATGCTAAGTGCTGCTCATTACTCTTATGACCCTGCTGAGGAGTGCTGTTCTTGTGCTCAGTTTAAAATTCTCAGTATATAATTCTGGACAGTTATGAAGAGCAGAAACCTGCAGAGTGCAACTCACTTTTTCTGTTGAACCAATTATATGAACTTCAGTGTTCAGAAATCAGCAAGCAGGTACAGACTCGGGCAGGGACTGCAAGCATGTTTAATATATGCCAGGGACACAGGAGTGGTATGCCACACAAGGGGCTGCTCACATACAGCCACACCTTCAGGAGTGCATTGCTTACATCCAACAGTGCCTGGTACATAGGGGCACCAGGGCACCAGAAAGGAAAGCAGAAGCAGAAAATATAAACAGACAAACGGACTGATTCATCAGTTCGGTGTTTACTTTTCCAAGACATGCTTTTTTATTGGGGGGGGGGGGGGAAATCTTTTTATTAACAGTGCTCATTTCATTTAACATGTCAGTCCATTGGTCACTTTTCATTAAACAAATAAGGAGAATAGAGTACACAGGATAATAACGGCCAGTCATCAACAACACATCCATTCCAAAACCCATTACCCCAGACCACCCCCCATACCCTGATATCTTCTCCAGGGCCCCCATATCTTTTTCCACTTTTTCGGGCACCCCCTGCTTTTGTAAATGGTTTCCTCTGCCCTCTGGCACCAATCCAGGTCCCGCTCCCACTGATCCCACTGCGGAGGGGCCGACGCCCCCCAGGCCCTGGCAATGTTCCGCTTTGCAACCCCCGCCGCCATAGCCAGCCAGAGTTCTTCATGCCTAGTCCAGTCCGTGGGCCCTTTAATCATTAAGAGCCACCATCTCGGCTCCCTCGGAACCGGCGATCCCACTACTTCTGCCATTATATCAGTGACCTTGGTCCAGTAGGGAACAATCTCCGGACAATCCCACAGTATGTGGTAGAAAGATCCGTCCACCCCACAACCCCGCGTGCAAAAGGCTGACTGACACCCACCCCAGGTGTGCAACAGGGTGCGAGGGTAGTACACCCGATGTAGTATTTTAAGCTGTATCATCCGGAACCTAACACGGATTGCGATCTCCCAGGGACTTTGCAGAGCGTCTTGCCAATCGTCTTCTTCTAATGAGCCCAAATCACGCTCCCAGGCCGCCCTTAGGGACACTAAAAGATCAGGCATGTTATTGACCAACTTTCTATAAATTGTGGATGTGGGTTTTTCCAGAATGGGATCCAGGAGCAAACGATCCTCCATGGGGGAATACTCAGGAATGGATGCACTTCCTTGAACATGGGACCTTATGGCATGGACAAGGCACAGATAGTGGTAGCGCTGCGAGTCCCAGAGATCATACTCCTTCTGTAAATACTCGAAAGAGAGGGGAGTGTCCCATCTCCACACATCACCCAGATATTTTATTCCAATACGCTGCCAACACCTAAAGCCCTTTAAGTTAGTTATGTCACGCAATTGCTCCCCAATCAACAGGGGGGTCCTCCCCGTCAGTGATCCATTCCACCCCAAGAATTGATTCGCCTCCCTCCAGCATTGGACCACCACAGGAGTATGTGAGGGCAAGTCCGCACTCATCTTCCGGGCATATAACAGGGATTCGCAATTCCCACCTGGCATCACAAAACGGTCTACTCTGTACGCGGGTTCCGACCTATCTGCATAAACCCAGTCGTTGACGACTTGTAGCTGAGACGCTCAGTAGTATAATTGCACATCCGGCATGGACAGCCCACCGTCATACACCCCCCTTGTTAGTTTCCTCAACGCAATACGAAGGCTGCCTCCATCCGAAAGGAGCGTCCTCACCACCTGGGAGACTCGTCTGAAGAACTCTGGCGGGACCGGATGAGGCGTATTCTGTAGGCTATATAGAAGGCAAGGTAGCGCCAGAATTTAAACATTGCAACACGACCCGCCAGGGACAGGGGTAGCGCACGCCGATGACTGATGTCCGTGAGTAGGCGCGGCAGCTGAGGTTCAAGGTTCCTGGCCAGAAACTCCGCTCTGTCTCTTGTGACATAATCCCCCAGATACCTGAAGCCCTCGCTCACTAACGTTGCCGGACACCTGGACGGTAGCCGCGGGGGAGGGCCAGAGAGGGGGAAAATTACAGACTTCGCCCAGTTGATGCGATAGCCCGAATAGCTCCCAAAAAGCTCAAAAAGATGTAGGGCCGGCGCCAAAGACTGATATGGCCTAGCCATGTAGAGCACAATATCGTCAGCATAAAGGCTGATGCGTTCCTCCCAGTCATCGGTCAATGCTAAGCCCCAGAAGGACCTGTCTCTCCTCACCCAATGGGCCAGCGGCTCCAACGCCAGGGCGAACAAGAGGGGGGATAAAGGACAACCCTGCCTTGTGCCCCGCCTGAGCTGAAAGGATCTGGAGACCGCTCCATTGACTCGCACACTCGCCATCGGCTTCTCATACAGGAGGCGCACCCAGCTGCAGAAGGTCGGACCGAAACCCAGGCGCCGCAAGACCATAAAAAGATACGGCCATTCAATGCTGTCAAAAGACATCGAGGCGTCCAGCGCCCTCAACGCACTCTTGTGTCCCCCATGCCGTCCGTCATATATAGCCCTCCATACATGAGCCGCAAATTATGGCGCGTGCTCCTGCGTGACATGAAACCTGATTGGTCGACATGCACTAGGTCCGGAAGCACCAGAATCAGCCAATCCGCTAGGATCTTGGCCAATACCTTGGCCTTGACATTTAGGAGTGATATTGGCCGATGTGAGGAGCAGCAATCGGCCGGCTTGCCGTCCTTATGAATAACCACAATCGTGGCCTCCCACTGGTCCGGCGGAAGCATCCCCACTTAACGCACCTCCTGGTACATCCGTAAAAGAGGACCCTTGACAATGTTCGATTGTTTCTTAAAGATCTCGACCGGGAGCCGGTTAGGGCCCTGCGCCTTCCCAGATTGCAGGGAGATAAGCGCCTCCCCAATCTCATCAGCAGTCAGTGCTGCCTCCAGTTCCTCCCACTGGAGTTGCGACAGAGTGGGAAGCGCAAAGTCTCGGAGGAACTCCTCACAGTCCTGCTCCTTCCTGGTGCCAACCGGGGAGTATACTTCTTCAAAGTGTACCGCGAACTTCTCTGCAATCTCTGTGCTGGTGTACACCAGGGAGCCCGACCAATCCCGCACAGCCGCCTCCGAGGAGCGCTCCCTATCCCTGCGCTCCAGCCATGCCAGGAGCTTCAGGGACTTGTCCCCAACATCATAAATACAGTGTTGTGTGGCCAGGGCTAGGGCCCTTACTTACCTCTCCGCCAAAGCCCTGAGCTCTGCCAGTTTGAGGGTCAGAGCGTGCCCACCCTCTAACGAGGGCTCCATACCCAGTCTACTTTCAAGTTCGGAGACCTCCTCCTCTAGTTTTCTAATCTTCAAGGATTCCTCCTTTTTTGCTACTATCAGGGCCTGTGCCTGCCCCCGCAGAACGATCTTTTACACCTCCCAGAGTGTGATGCATGACTGTACGGACCCCTAATTCTCCTCAAAATAGAACTGCGAGTCCTCTCTGATCTTATCTCCTATCGCACCATCCCTTCGGTGACACAGATCAAACCGCGGGAACGCCGCCTTATTAATGACTGGCCCCTTCAAGGTTACAGCCGCTGGCTTGTGGACAGAGAGACCCCTAGCCAAGATTTGGGGATCCGAAAAGTCCCCCAACTGGTCAGTGCGCACCAACAGGTGATCCAGTCTGGAGAAGGACCCATACCGGGCAGAGTAGAACGTGTACTGTCGCAAGAAGGGATGGTGGGCCCGCCACAAGTCGCTTAAACCAAAAGACTCCAGGAACCCCTGTAACCCCTGTTCACCCTGATATCCCTGCCCCCCACCTGACCTATCAAGGTCTGCGGACAACACAGCATTCATGTCTCCCCCCACCAAAAGCGTCCCCAGTGGAAGATCTGCCAAGAAGGAACCCAGGCGTTTGTAAGTTGTGGAATGCAGTCTCGGCGGGACGTAGCAAGAGCAAAACACCACTGTCCGCCCCTCCCACCCTCCCGGCATTGCCACCATACCTCCGGAATCATCCGTACACATCTTGGTGACTACCACTGGAAGAGCCTTCCGCAATAGTATACCCTCTCCCCTAGAGCCTGACGTGAAACCCGAGTGGGCAACCATTTTGTACCTAAAGCGGTCTAATGTCTGGCACCTGTTTCCCTGCAAGTGCGTCTCCTGCAGGAGAACCAGTCAGGCGAATGTCGCTTCAGGTGCTGCAGTACTAGGGTCCTTTTAATCTTGTTGCCCATACCATTGATGTTCCATGTCCAGATCTTAACCACGAACTGAGAGCCTATCTGCGCTTTGTATCCTATGGCCCCAACAACCGGAGCTTGCTATCCTGTGGTGCACCACCCCCACCACCACACACCAAAAGACTGACCAGGAAATGAGCATACACAACATATAACAAACCCCCCCTCTCTCCCCCCTCCCGTACAGACTCAACAAATCATCCCCCCAACTCCCCCCTCCCTGCCTCCCTGCCTCCCTGCTTAGTGAGCCTCCAAACACCCTTCATTGAAACATGCAGAGCGCCTGTTGCCCTCATCCCACAACAGAAACCATATTAGATGAACGTGGAGTCGCCGACCTAAGAAAGATGCACATGTAACATATTGGACTACACATCCTCGTGTATAACTCGGCCCCAGGTGCCCCCCCACCAATATCATGTCCTCAGGGCCCAGCCCAACTCGTAGCCCGAACCCCGGTCCGTGTGACTCCTCAGTCAAAGTCCTGCCCCAAAGAAACCATGCAGGGCAGTCATTGATATTCTCGCCTTACAGGATGCAGGCCTCCCCGGCACACAGCTCTTCCGCCCCAAATCACAAGCAGAGCCGGGCAAATCCCATAGTCAAGCAAGATCCTACCATACCATAGTCACTCCACCCTTAGTCTTTCACCGTCACTGGGGGCACTCTCTGTTTCTGGGCTCGCCACCCGAATCCCGTTCTCCACCGGCGTTTCGTGTCGCTTCCCATGATGGCCTACCGTAGCCAACCTTCCAACCAGTCAGAGGCATCCGCGGGCGTATCAAAGAAATATGACTTGTCTCCATCCAATACCTTGAGCCGGGCCGGGAACAGCATCATGTACTTCACCCCCTTGTCACGGAGCGCCCTTTTGATGCCATCGAAGGAGTGCCTCTGCCGCTGCACCAGCAACGTGAAGTCCGGGAAAAAACGGATAGTGGCATTATCCCGGTGGAGGCCCTCCCGGACCCGTGCAGCCTGCAGGATGGCATCTCTGTCGCGATAACTGAGGATGCGGGCAATGATCATACCTGGGGGGGCCCTGGGCTTAGGCCTGCCGCCTAGGCCTCTGTGTGCCCGCTCCACCGAGAAAAAGTTCGAGAGGCACTTTGGCTTTAGATGGTTCAATATGAAGTCCTCCACATCTGTCGAGGGCCCCTCCATTCCCTCCGGCACTCCCACTATGCGTATATTATTACGCCTAGCCCGACCTTCCTGGTCCTCCAGGCGGGCATACACATCGGCCTGGTTCTTGGTGAGGAGGGTCACTTGTTCCTCAAGGCGTTTCGTCTTCGCCTGCAGTCCGCCTATGCCAGCTTCCGCCGCCACCACTTTTTCAGACATTTTGCGGAAATCCACCCTTAGGAGATTCACCTCTTCCGTCACCGAGTCCAATTTCGGCTCCATGGTGCCCCGAAACTCATTAATGGCCCTCATAATCTCCTTCAAGGATGGGTCCGGACCTCCATCATCTCGGTTGTCGACATGATCGCCTCCAGTCGTGCCCCGGTCCCCGGCCATCGCTACCGTGTATTTTTCGATTTGATTGGACTGGCCCTGCGCTCTATTTTGGTCCATACTGGGTCCAGCTGCCTCACCACAACGGAATTGGAGCCTCTCGGGGAGTCTTCCTCGTCGCCGCTGCTAAACTCCTCAATGCCGCTCATGCCTGGCACGGATTGTGACACCCCAGGGTTAACAGGCGCCTCTATCACCAAAGCATTGCAGCGGCCACACCAGTCTGTCAGCTTCCTGTACTCCACCGCTACACCGCTGTCCAGGCACTCAATGGGCCACGCACAGGGTACAGGCCGCAAGCCGCCAGGTACCCCCCACGAGCCCAGCGCGTTTCTAACCTCTGTTGGTCGGGCCCCGGACCAGGCACCAATGCCCCCTGTTCCTCTAACAGTCACTGGCCCCCAGGGCCCACTCAGTTGCGTCTCCTACCAGGCAAACGTCATCACCTGGCGCCTCCATCCACAGGGGGCCCTCCAATTGACGCCACTTGCCCCTGCCGGATGCCAGTACTATGGCCGTAGGCACAGGGGCTTCAGCCCCGACAACAATGCGCTGATTCAAGGCACCGGGACCGCCACTGGGATGATGCTGTCTCGTGCCTGCAGGCTCCCGCTGCTCACCCCCCTCAGCCACACCGAGAGACGGCAAAGTCCCCCTGTGGCAGACGTCTCTCCGCGCGCAGGTCCCGGTGGCTCCGACACCACCTCTCACTGGGCAATGCCTCTGCCCGCCTCTCAGGCCCGGGAGCCGCGGTTAATAGGATGCAGGCGGCCACCATTTTGGGCGCATTCGGCCGGGCACCACTCGCCCGATTCCGCCACTGCAGGACGCCTATGGCCGCATCAATAGCACCGTCGCGGACTGCCGGGCGACTCCTGCCACTGCGGGAGACAACCGCTTTTGCTCCGGTGCACGGATTATGACGGATTTCAAGGGCAGGATACAGGTCGCTAGCGCAGCTCCTCGACTACGCCACCATCTTCCTCGGCAGTTGGCCACGCCCCCAAGACATGCTTTGTTGACATCGTAAAGTGTGCATGTCAGCAGCACATGAGAGGGCAATACGAAGGAGCACACAGATTGAGCATATCTGAGGGGCGTTTTTTATTTCTGCTCCTGTCATGCATGCTCTAAAAATAGGAGCCTGCTTGTGCGGTGATGCGTTTCCCGTCACATCACCCTATGAGAATGCAGGGCAGTTCAATCAATGGCAGTGTAAAATGGCCAGTTTTCCTACTCTAAGCTGAGTTTTGATAGGACTGCCCACTCTACAGGTTCCACATGCAGAGATCCGGCATTTGTTAGAGGCCTGTGGAAACTAAATAGGAGCTGTATGGATATCTAAAGATGTCTTTTCATAGCCAGTAAGTTAAGGAGAGAAAGGGGGAAGAAACAAGCAGTCTGGAAGTATGTTCATGGGGTATCGAAGAAAGTGTTCTATTGATTTTCAATTCAATCCCCGAAGTTCCCTTGTCCTCATAAGGATGAAAGGCTAAGTGGTCTCATCCAACCACATGAGTTTTAAACATGCAGTTCAAAGTTGACTTTTGAACTATATTTCCTTTTTCACTAGAGCATAGGAAGTCAGAGGAAATGTTTATTTGGCTTAATTCAAAATTGATTTTTCAACCCGACGGATATTTTACCAGTGTTGCAGGTAAGTTATATTTTGAGCCCATTGTTGGTAACAAAAACTGGCAGTATTTATTTACAATTTCCATTTGGAGACTAAGTAAATCAAGCATTTGCAATGCAATCGGTCTCGCCTTTGGGACCTTATATGTGTTTAGCTATGCAGCACATTACCCTGGGTGCTGAAACATCTACTGTCCCAGATGTCAGACAGACCACCACTGACAACCAGCCATCATAATGTGGCCCCTAATGTTTAAAGCTTGTTCTCTCTACAGGCATATTGCATTTCATTGGAACAACAGCTCCACAAGTCCTACAAGTGAAGGTAATTCTCAGATTTTACAAGTGGACTTCAATATAAATATATGGATGGGTAAATATTCATGTAATGCAACTATGGTGCAGCCTTGTGATGTCAGCCACTTTGAAACTACTACAGCAAAGCGTGGAGAAAGCCGCCAGTTAATGTCAGACAGCTTTCCAGGGGATCGCATGTTACACCATCTATTTGTTTATGTAACATTAAAGGGGGTACAGTTAGCAGCACGCATTTTCCAGTCTTTTGTTTACGGAAGACGAACCCTAGTATGGGAGTGAAGTGGATATGGAATTGCAGGCCTTTTCCTGGTGAGGTTCCATGCCTTCTGCATCCTGCCCACTTTCCTTCCCTGTTTTTCTTCCCATATGGAATATAAGCTCTCTTCTGCATAACTTTGTCAGAGCAGTTCTAGTTGTTCAAGTCCCTGCTGGAGTAAAGTTCCATTATTAACACTGCCTATGTGTGCATATCTCTTCCCCTTATTTACACACCTGTACACATTGTACCAGAATGCATCGTCATGTCGTGGGCGTGGCAGGCTCAGAGCGCGAAGCAGAGTGCAAGTGGAAAGTCATCAAAACCCCTGCTCCCAGCCCGTATCATCAGCCAGTATTATCAAATGTCCTCACTCCTCACCGCCGCCACTCACAGCCTGAGGATTAAAAGCCGGAGCCAAAGCGGACCTAAAGCGGTCCGCGGTTGCGATCACTTCAGCACTTCTGTTCTGCTCAGTTCTGCCCAGTTCTGATCTGCCACGGTTTAAGGCAGTGGCAGTCATTGCAGTGGAGCGGAGCGTATCACGGCAACCAAGGGACCGCAGCTGTGTAATTACGGGCACTACAGGCATAACAGGCATCAAAAGGCATTACGAGGCAACAGAGCAGCTGGGCTTTTGCGCTACCGGGTGACAAGGCGAGAGGAGAGATCTATAAGGATCTACAAGGACTTAAAGAGTAGGAGCCAGAGACTTAAAGAGCTAGAGGGAGCCAGAGGGAGAGAACGGTGCAGAGTCTTGCAGAGTTTGGCTAGTTGAGGCGCAGTTTGTGGTGTGGAGCAGATGTTGCAGGTGAGAAGCAGGGGTGAAGGGGTGAGGGCGCGGTCACCCTTAGAGAGGGTTGCTAGGTGTGTGCCCAGGTAAGCTCACAGTAGTAACCCAGCCAGGTTGTGGACAGCGTGCAGCTTCCAGTGTGCCCTGCTCTCCGCCTCACTCTCTGATTCCCTCTTTTCCTCGCTTCCACCCTCCGCCCATCCTCTGCCCTCTCTCTAACACCCCCTCCTCCTTTTCTTGACCAACTTGCCTGTTACTGGCTGTTACTGGTTGCTCTTGGCTGCTACTGTGCTACTGTGCTATTGCTCACCGCCCCCTCCAGCCCAGGGGCCCCTCCCGCCACCTTTGTTGTCTTTTTCTTGCGAAAGGAAAAGGAAAAGGGCCTACTGGACTATTGGACTACTGGTCTACCGGGCTATCAGCTTGCTGGACCTTCAGTAACCAGAGGGCCAGAAGGACAGTCTACGACCTTCAACCAAACCGCTCTCATTTGATCTCATTTGCTCCCATCTGTTGTCCGTGAATATCTGCTGCCTGTAATACCTCTGTGGACATGGTGAGAAAAATGTTGAGGAGAGATAGAGAGTATTAAGAAGATCAAGATGGCCAAGGCCAAGACCTTTTAAGGAAGAAGCTATGAGGCCGGAGAAGTAAAGGGACCAACCACCACTTGCCAAATCTATTAAAAGTACATGGAGGGCAAATGAGAACCTCAAAAGAGATCTTAGGAGGGTCAGTGAGGACGACCTGTGAAAAGGGACAGAGGAGAAGGAAGATGCATCCTTGATCTCTTTGACCCCCCGCCCTCCCTGACCCCTCCGCTCACAAGCCCACAACTTTTTCCAAACAGCGAATTGAGAGGAGCAGTAAGCGCATCTAATCCGTCTAGGCTTGGTTCCCAACTAAAAATCTACACAAAGTTCTGAATAGCCATAACGCAAGAAGCCTACCAACCCCACTGGAACCCAGCAAGGCCCTTCCCCCGAAGCAGCATAGGAATCTGGAGAAGGTGTCGGATTCCAAAAGAAAAGCTGAAGCTGGAGAAGAGGGGAATGATTTGGAGGAGGCAGCCCACACAAGCAAAACAGAGTCTAAAAGGGGGCCCGAAAATGCTGTTCCCTCGAGCCCAAAAATGCAGGATCGGAGCAGGACATGCAGGATGTAAGACTGATGCCAAAGGTCAATGGGCAAGGAAGTAAAACCAATCATGAAAAGCGAGTGCCAAGGCCTCTCTCCAAGCCTGGGTCAGAAAAAGAAAAACACCATAGGATGAGTCCGCTAGGTCCAGTAAGCCTTGGCGCAGTAGAACCACAAGATGATGGCGAAGGCCTGCAGGGCAATACCGAAAGGCAAGCAGAGCCAGCGTTCAACATGCCCAGGAGTCTTAGTACACCAAGTAATGTAGTAGCAACCAGAGGATATTGTGATCCTACACCTCAAGCGGAGCCAGAGCACAACAACCACATATTTCCAATGCCTGATCGCATGGGGATACGGCAAGAGAACACCAGGGGAAAGAGAGATCCCATATCAGTTGACATGACAGAGAGAAGGTCTCCATGCACAGCAATCTCATCACAATCTTCTGTGCAAGAATGGCATGTACCTCCTTTTATTGACCATCCTTCAGATCAACATCTTGAGGAATTAAAGATGAGCCACGCTGCCAATCAAATGCAATCTCAGATTTCAGGCCAAGTCACCCCACTCACTCAACCACTTTAGATCATGGACACCGAATCCTCGTATCTCACCCAAGAAGAGTGGGAAGAATTGATAGCCTCCTACCCCACGGCCTCACAAGAGGAACTCCCAGGTTTGAACAATAGTGCCCTAAACCCCAAACTCAGCAAGGAAACATCACAAACGAAAGAAGACATCCGGGTATCTCTTTTGCATACAATGCAAATGTCCGTAACTGTAATCCAATATCAGCCGGACAAGATGGATCTCCAACTGTCTGTCCTCAACTCGCTTTCAATCTTTGTGGCCAATATTGATGGCAAGTTAGCAGAGCTCAATAATTTGGTCAGAAGGGCACAAGCAGAGGCCAAACTCATACAATCTAACTGCTCATGTATAACAATCATAGATAAATTGGCAACACTTCCAATGGCAATGGGTAATCTCCTCTCAGATATCAGGGAGGCTACAAAAAATAATTCACCACCGGGAACTGACCTGCCAAGTAATAAAGCTTGGGCACCACAGAGGGCAGGCTCCTGGGCATCAATTCTGGTGACCCCAAAACTGACACAAGAAACACATCAGGTGGGGGAAGTTTCCGATTCAACAATGCAAGGAACAAAAAGGAACTTGAGTAATGGAGGAAGCCAAGTGTCACCATCTACTAACACAATGCCACCGGGAGATAGCCCACAAAACGAAGAATCACTGGAACACCTCTGGGCTTTAAAACTGGGGAGAAATCAAAGAAGGAAGGGCCATAAACAAAAGATAAAAATCTCTGCAGTATTCAGAGGCAAGAACAACAGTACAGGGGATATGACATGGGATCCAACAAGAGAAATAACATCTCAGAACTGTAATAAAATAGACAGGCATCATGAGCTAAATGTAAATTCAAACAAAGAGGAGATGCAAAAGACCAAATATAACACCATTCACGATGGAAAAACGTCCTTTAGCGCCACTCATAAAAATGAAGTAGGACATCTTCAGAGAAGCAATGAAATAGATAAGATCTATAACCCCAGAGGAAGTTCGAACCAGGAAGAGATTCAAAAAGAAAAACATAGCACTCAAAACAGTTAATTTGTTTCTAGAAACGAAGAAGGTCAACTACAAGGGGCCACAATAACATCAGCAATTATCACGGGACAAAAGTCAACAGAGGCAATGGTAAAACGTACCCAGGGAAACGAAGTGTCAAACGAGGGAAGCCACAGCTTTGTGGACGCTGTCACTTTTACTCAGGACAGTCCTACATTCGAGATGGGGCATGTAGCCAACCCCACAATAGTGTTCTTCCCGGAGTATAAATCAAAGGGCTCGACAGACACCCTTAACCCCTTCCACGCTGATGACGAGCTGGGCTCGTCATGGCGTAGCCTCCTCGCACGCTGATGACTAGCCCAGCTCGTCACGTAACATGCGTTTTAAAAAATCTCAGCGTACGAGCGGAATTCCGCTAGCGGGCATGAGGTTAATAGGAGTAATATTACTGAAATCTACAATCAGCCTAAAAAAAATATCCACCAGCGACTTGGAGTTAGTTGAGTTCATGGAATCATCGGATTGTTTGGGGGTTGAAGCAACAAAAACTGTTTGGGCAACAGCAGAAGTGGCTCAGAGAATATTAATTGAACAAGACAAATTCAACACCTGGGGTATAAAGCTTCAACCATTCTCAAAACCAAGATACCCCAACCCCCTGGCACCAGACATTCAACAAAGGAAAGAGGAAGACCAAGCCAAATCAAACCCACGATTACTGTCGGTACTGCGTGGGGCTCGCAGCAATACCCCCGACATCCCAGATCACAGAGAGCGACGTAATAAGAGATCAATCGTCACGAAAAGCCCAGACCATCAAGACTGGAGCTGGCTCTCCAGGACTATAAATGTCAAAACAGAAAATCAATGACAAAAGGACGAAAACTCTTGTAACACTCTTAAACTGTGCTCTTGGAACATCAATGGCCTAGGTGATAAGCTTACAGACATGGAACTCTACACCTATCTGCAAAGATTTGATATCATTGCACTGCAAGAAACATGATTTAATAATCCACCAGTACTTCCTGGCTATAACCTGAACTTCATCCCTGCCGCTCAAAAAGCACTGTTTGTTCATAAAAAGGGCGGCCTTGCTATACACAGTTATATAGGGAGTATTTACGCTGCAGAGCCTATTGCACATAAGCTAACCCCGCCAAATGTAATGCTAGTGCTATAAATTTCCATTCAGGGAGGGCCGAAAAGGAGGATATAATTTTGATAAACCTCCACCTACATCCCCAAGAAAAAATCAGCAGTGTGCAGCAGCTAAAAGAAGAGCTCACAAAACTACTAAAAGAGCCACTTAAACTTCAGAAATAATATTCATGTGAAAAAATTCAAAATTTTAATCAATCAAACATTTAGAAGATTAAGGACAAACCCTGCCGCTCAACAAGATCCGAGACAACTAAAAGGGGACAGCAGGAAGTTAATCTGGTGACTTAAACAAGAAGAAGAAGAGGCTCTGTGGGCCAAACTTTTACATGATATTAAAACCGGTAATAGTGCACAGTTTTGGCAAAATATCAACAAATTGACCAGCAAGCGAAGTCAGGTTGATTCCCATGCCACTGAAGAAGCATGGACAGTTTTTCTTGGCTCACATTTTAAAGAAACACAAGAAATCAGGCAAGGGTCTCACAATAGCAATGCTGTACATGACCCTAAAGGATGGCTACCACAATTCAATGAAAACCAGGTATCAGAACAAGAAGACTGTGCAGATCTGTAAAAGAATTTCAAAAGGAAGAAGAGAGGGCGTGCCAGGGCCAAATGGGATCTCTCTCATTGTGTTTAAACAAGAGCCAGAATTCTGGGCCTCTGTCCTAAAACCAATGTTCGAAAAGATCTTACAAATGTAAATATTTCCATTATCCTGGAGGGTGGCCATCATCTCCCCAATCTACAAAAAAGGGAACAGAAATGACACTAGAAGCTACCGGCTGGTATCCCTACTTGACAATGAGGCCAAATATTTTTCAGGCCTATTACTCCAGGAGCTAACATCATGGGCAGAGGGAGTTTCTGCAAACCCATACAATCAAACGGGCTTCTGTAAAAATACAGGGATGTCTAGCAATATACTTGCTCTATCCCTAATGATAGACGCGGCTCTCGCAGTAAAGCAACCTTTATATCTGTGCTACATCGATTATAGCTCTGCATTCGAACATGTTAACAGAAACCTTCTGTGGCAAAAACTAAAAAAAATGAGCATCCCTCCACGACGCTTAAACCAACTAATCCTCCTGCATAGTGGCACGTGGGTACGAGTTAAACTAGGCAATGGAGAATATCTATTGAGGAAGATTCCAACAAGCACAGGGGTTAAACAAAGCTGTGTGCTAGCCCCAACCCTTTTTAATCTATTTATGGGAGAGCTATCAACTCTGCTGAATGAAAGCAACATGCACATACCTAAGCTAGGGGGCACCCAACTGTCCAACCTCTTCTACACGGATGATCTGGTACTAGTTAGCCACACCCCGGTAGGGTTACAGCGACTGTTGGATATTACATCACGAACTCTGTAATAAATATGCTTGCCATCAACCAAGAGAAATCCAAAGTCATGTGCATTAACACCCATAAAAAGAGAAGAACAAAAATCTGGCTCTTGGCTTCCAGGAAGCTGGACACAATATGTGAATACAGATACCTAGGGGTCATTATAGATGACAAGGGAAACTTTAAGCCACTATGCAATGCCATAAAAAAGATAGGCCTAATGACTGCGGTAGCTTTAAGAAATTTGAAAAACGAGATCGCGGGCCCAAGCCTCCACCCTCTTATTAAGGTGATTCAAGCAAAACAAATTCCTGCCATTACTTACGGCAGTGAGGCCATGAGAGGGAGGTATGCTGCTACAGTTGAGGGCACAGTAGCAAGAGCACTGTGCATGATCTTTGGCCTGCCAAGCTACACATCTCCAGTACAGATGAGGCTTGTATTCGGGCTACCAAGAGAAGAGCTAGCACGCCAAGGATTTTACATAAAAAGCTGGCATAAAAGAAGCAGGGGAGAGCCGAAAACGGTAAATGCTCTCCTGTGGAAGGAGCTACAAACCAAAGAAACTTGCCCTGCAAGGCTATATCTGGAGGCTGCCATCAATCATCTGGGGCTATGACAGCTTTGGGAACTCCCAGGGGACCCAGCAGGCTTCAAAGAAGTAGTTAACAAGACTGTCAGGAATTAATCATTGTGGTAGGACAAAGCGACCCTGGTAGAGCGTGCACATGGCTGGCTTACCGTTCAATCCTACACTAAACTCGTGCCCCAAAGATACCTCCAGACTGGGTTCTCCAAAGAAAGCTAAAGAGAAGTATTTGAAATTGCGCTTAGGGCTGCTGCCCTTGGCAAACCATCTACCTCCCTGGCTACGCGCTCAGACACCAGCACAGTGCCACCTCTGTGGAGATGTTGAAGAAAACATAGTGCATGTAATAACTATCTGCAGGGAACTACTACAAGAACGAAGGGACCTCTTGAGACCGCTTTTTAATAGAAAGCAGATACGGTCTTCTTGCAGGCAAGCGGCGTGGGCATGTTTTTTCGATGAAGACAGCGATCTGAGTTGCTGGACGGTAAAATTTTTAGCAGCCGCTGAAGCATGCCTCAAAAAATAAAAATAAAAAACGTTTCAATGAAATATGAGTATGGATGCAGAGGAGAACATACCATCCTGACCCATACAGAGAAAAGTTCCTGAATGCCATCATGAAGAAATAGGAAATACAGCGTCAATATTCGGACCGTCAATTATTATTATTCTTTTTTAACCTGGTTTTAATGAGCGCTGTTCTGAATTATATGTTTTGAACATTTTGATGGGCCGATACAAGGACAGCTTAAGATCATGTGGTGGGTTTTCTCATGCCTCCCCCCTGCACTGTAGGATCCAATTACTAGCTGGCCTGATATGGAGACTCAGCAAGCCTAAATCACTCTGGGGGGTTTACCCCTGCTGCCACGCTACAACTGCCAATGTCATCTCTCGTAATAGGTACCCGTCTTCTCTTAGACCTTGTCAGGCTTACTCTGGCAAGAAGCTTTGTGCCTGGATTCACCCTTAATTTCAGCACACTTTGCAATTTGCACTGAGCCCCAAGTGCCAACCATTAATGGAAACCTCGCTCGATGATCTTGGAAGTGGATACTTTCCACTTTTCAGCCCATGCCAGTCCAAGTTTGCAAGGAAGACTACCCCTAGAAATATTTGCAACCAGCATCCTAGCACACATGTTAACTATGCCCTGACTTTTCTCTCTAATACATCTGCAAGGCTATTTCGCAAATATAGATCTGGCTACCTGCTCTTAACTCCAGCACAACGCCAATTGGGCATTGAGGAAAGGAAACATTCTCACTGCCCTCCGGTTTTATGACTAAGGCTCAAAGAGCTTAGCACGCATGGCACTTTATTCCCCATCATACTTCCCCTGTGGGATAAGAGGCTCCGATAGAAGAGGTTCTGAGCTAGCCCTCAGGGATAGTTGAAGCCGGTTAATCACTAATCACATGTTTTTATAGCTTTTATTTTGTACTTTGAACAAGTATCCTTCTATTGTAATTTGTTGTCCTCTCCATTCTTTTAACTCGAAACTGTGTGAAATGGAGACTGCTTGTAATGGTTTTAAATAGCTGCACAATACATTTTACTTACTCACACAGGGCCAGATGTATCAAAGGGATTTACCCATTCTGTGTCTATGGGAAAATGTGTTGATACATATGGCCCTTACTTACATTGTACCAGAGAAAGTGACTGCTGAGTGTCTCTCACACCAATCAACTCTCTGTATTTGTGGGCTACAATCTCTACCACAATATGCTTGCATAGTACATTTGAAGGAGGAGGGCAATTAGTTAGGTAAACTATTTCCAGACATGATGGCATATTTCAAATTCAGATTTTGGTATTTTTGACTTGTTGTCACCTCTTCTTTTGGCTCATTGTCACAATATGGAAGAGTGGAGAATTTAAGGGTGCTACCCGAGACACAAATTACCTGGCTCATTTCCTGTGCTATATTTGTTTTTAGGGTACATTTGACATTTGACACTGTATGAAGAGGAACCTGCAATTTGTCCGGCATTCCCAATCAAACGATCATCAATCCATATTCTCACTCACCCATTTATCCATCTACTCTTGTAATCAAATCATTTATCGATTTAGGCACTCATCCTTCCATTCATCAATGAACTCAATCCCACCCACTTTCAGATGCCCATCCTTGCACTCAGTCGTTCATCCATTTTCCCAACCATCCTGAATTCACTTACCTATGCACACAACAAATGCAAAAACTTACCAATGAAGATGCAATTTCACTCTTAAAAAGTTAAAAATATCGGATTTTTCAAAGGATTGTTTCTTAGGGGGCAGCCATCTCTAGTGAGCACTCAGCTCATGTAATGCATGTTTGCACTGTTGGAAATAGAGGTGTTATGCTTCTTTTGTAATGTGGAGGAAGTTGACTGTAAGGCCCGGAGGGAAAAACTTTGGTGCTACCGGTGTGCACTTTAATTTCATTGTAGCTGCTTTTCTCTCCTTCATAATTAACTTTCGGAACTACCGTAAACTTTATGCATGTAGTTTGCAGTTCTACATCTGAACTTCTGCAAGCAATCATAATGTGGACAGAACAAGACGAACACTTGGGTTGTGACTTCAGAAAGACACACTCATCCATCTCATCCATTACCCCTCCTTTTCAAATATGGGGTGAATTATGATGCTTCTCTTGCCTAATTCTCCTAGCAGGAAAATATATATAATCTGCATTGAACATTCTGTCCTACACTCCGGTTGTATATTCTGCGGTACGGCATTGTCAGCATCTGGCATGCTGGGCGTCAGACTAATGAGCTCAATGCAACGCAGCTAATTAGATCTCTGAATGAAAAAACAGTACTCTATCACCAGACTTCAAATAAAGTAAATAAGGGGGGACATTCATCTCATTTCAGAAAAGACTCCTCTGAATTAACATATTTTATATGCTCTGCCAGAGCTGAATACTCTTGCAAGACGAAGTACTGCAAAGCCTGACCGTGTTTATTCAGCAGCCAAACACGCTCGCCGTATAGCACGCGCAGCCTCCTTTCTATAGTGCATTTAATACAGCCCAGATAGAGGGTGGATGGTGTTCTGTGGTAGATTCAAAGATGAAACAAGCAGGAACTTCTTCTTGAATAAGGAGTTTATTCGCAGCACAGAATAAACAAGCAGGCCACCATCTGGCCAAGGCTCAACTGACAGTAACTAGAATTCTGCATAGAACCAAGACACAGGGTACTTAGGAAAGTTCTAAACAAGAAACAAGGAAGACAGACTAAAGGGACAAAGCTATTTACAACACATCTCCCTCCCTTATAAGAAAAAAAAAGAAATAATAAACAGAACAGTTAATGAATATAATCATCTAAGTAAACAGGAGGACGAGGAGATTGAGGACTTCTCAAACTGATTCCAGAAGAAATAGGATGGTTGGAGCCATCATTAAGGGAAGGAGCTCCAGTGCCACAACCAGAACAAGTAGAAGTAGAAGTGGAAGCATCACCACTACCCACCTCCTCCCTTGCAGCAGACTGAAAAGATGTAGTCAAGTCACACTGGGATGACAACATATAACCGTTGCTGAAAGAATCAGAAACAGGTAAGACACCAGACGCAGACTTGAAAGAATCCGAAACAGGTAAGGCACCTTTCACAGGTACAAGAGAGTGTTTACGATATAGAGCCACCCTCCTGAAATTCCATTTCTCCCCATTATCAAGAAGAACAAAATTAGGGAACACCCATTTCACACAAAAAGGACCCCTAAATTTAGAAAGTCCTTTAGAGAACCTCCCAGGCTTTACCTTAACAAGGTCTCCGATGGAAACAGGTAAAGAAATACCGTCTGAAGAAGACTTCAAAGAAGGGACTTTATCCTGCCTCCTTAACCAAGAAGGTGTTAACTTTGTCACAGGAGATCGCCCACGCATCAACTCAAAAGGAGATTTACACTCATGTTTATGAGGAGTTGAGCGATAAGCCCACACAAGTTCCTGAACATTGTCATTTGAAAAACAACCAAACTCAACAGACATCTGAATAACTCCTTTAACCAACCTATTAACCCTTTCACAAATACCATTGCTTTGTGGGTTATATAGACTAGTCCGATGATGATGAATCCTACACTCCTTCAAAAACGAAACCATTTTTCCAGACGTCAATTGAGTGCCATTGTCAGTAATTAAAACAGAAGGAAACCCCTCATCCAAAAACACACTCTTCAAAAAACTGATTGTAGAATCAGTAGTAATCTCCTTAACAAAATGAACAGTAAGCCATTTTGAGAAACAATCGATAATAACAATGGCAAAACGCTGATTAAAAGGCAACTCATTAATAGGCCCGATAAAATCCAGACAAACAGTGTGCCGCTGTAAATTCTCAAAAGAAATGCTACCAACATTTTTAGACCCAATCACCTTCAAACGCTTTTTGCCTTCCTTACAAAAACTGCAACGCACAACACAATCCACAGCATCAGCATCAATGGAAGGCCACCAAAAATTCTCCTTCACCCTGCGTTGGGTGAGGGTCGGGCCCAAGTGACCTTCGTGAGCTAAATCAAGTATTTTCCTTCTTAAGGAACAAGGAGGAATAAACCTATCACCCCTCATTAGGACATTATTGTTGGAAAGAGACAATTCATCCAAAATTTTAATAAAAGGTCTCACAGAGGGCTCAACAGCACTCTCCCTTCTAGACCCCTTAATAACATGGTCAATCACCTGCTTTAAAACAGCATCACACTCCATCCCTTTGGACCACTCATCACAAGTGAAAGAGCCAGCACAAAGAAAAAGAACATCCTCAGTGAAAGCAATAGCACAATCATCCTGAGACTGGACCAAAGGATTCACACAAACCAAGGGTTGAAAAGGAAGACGGGAAAGACAATCAGCTTGGATATTTTTCCAACCTTGGACAAACTGCACATCAAACTGAAAGTCCTGTACACGTGACGCCAATCGGGCCAATCTAGGTGAACCCTTTCCAGTACCACCAGGAGACAAAATATTAACCAAAGGTTTATGGTAAGAGCGCAACACAAATTTGGTACTCCATAAGTACGTCCTGAAATAATAGACGCCCCACACAGCAGCAAGCGCTTCCCGTTCAATAAGAGAATAATTACATTCTGAAGCCGTCAAAGGTCTGGAAGCGAAAGCAATGGTCTTTTCTTCGTTTCCATGCCGTTGGAGAAGAACAGCACCCAAACCGATACCACTGGCATCAACCAATAAAACAGAAGGACGTTTAATGTCAAAAGGTGTGAGAACATTAGCAGAAGCCAGTTCACTTTTGATCAATTTAAAACACGACTCTTGTTTGCTGGTCCAAACAAATTTCACACCTTTTTTTAATAGGCACCTCAAAGGAGCAGTCTTAGAGGAAAATTCTCTCACAAATTTAGAGTAAAATTCAATTAGGCCCATAAAGGACCACAATTTATCCTTATAAACCGGACATGGAGTTAGCTCAATAACCTCTAATAAATTTCTTTTAGGTTTTACACCATCAGCCGAAAGAGAAAAGCCTAAGTACTCAATCTCATTGACTAAAAATGCGCATTTTTCTTTCCATAAAGTAAGACCAGCCTTATCAATCCTGCGCAACACACTCTGAAGAATATTATTATGCTCCTCCATAGAATCACCGAAAATCAATATGTCATCCTGAAAGTAGATAACCTTGTCAATCCCTTTGAATACCTCGGAAACCATTCGCTGAAAGACACTAGCAGCTGAAATGAGTCCGAAGGGTAACCTGGTAAACTGGAAAGTTCCCTCGCCAGTAATGAAGGCAGTCAGATGTTTAGACCCATCATCAAGCCGGATCTGGTGATATACATGTTTGAGGTCATGTTTGCTAAAGAATTTGGCTCCCTTAAGGGTAGAGACAAGTTCGCCAATATTGGGTAATGGAAAAACATCAGCAACTACACACTTATTCAAGGATCTAAGATCCACACAGAATCTGATTTTGTTGTCAGGTTTTTGGTAAATAACAACTGGAGAAATCCACGGGGATGCCTCCACAGGTTCAATAATCCCGCCCTGAAGCATTTTCTCCAAAACAGCTTTGACCTCGCCCCTTACAGACAACGGCACCCTTCTTGCTTTATGTTGAACAGGGATACTACCCTCTTTCAGTAAAATTCTATGGACATAACCTTGTAATTCCCCCAACTGTTCTCTGAAAATGTGCTTGAAATTCAACAGAATATCATTCAAGGTAGGATCATCCACAATCATAACAGATTCTTCAGCCCTTGGATTTACTACAATATGGAGATCGTACTGATGGATACGACCTAAGATAGCTGGGCCATTAACAGAAACATAAACTTTACCCCGAGTGGATCTTTTCTTAAAAAGAATTTCACCCTCAAAGTACCCAAGTAAGTCTATTTTCTCACCCTGATAACCAGAGGGAAAAATATCACAATTAACAAGAGTCCTCTGACCCCAGAGGTGCTCCATAATAGACATGGGAATAATGGTCCATTTGGAACCAGTGTCAACCATAAGACTAATTGACTTGTTGTCAATCATGAAATCAGCCTTAAGAATTCTTTCCCTTTTGTCTTTACACGCACAAACAGTATCCTGTATAACAAGTAATTTGTTAACATCATGATTCAATTCAGTATAATCGTTTACAACTGTTACTCTAGAATTACCTCTATTTTTGCACATTTTTACAAAGTGGCCTAGTTTGCCACACTTTAAACACTCTTTATTGTTAGCAAAACAAAATTTAGCATCTGAAGCATGAGTGTTGCTACCACACCTTGAACATACTTTCAACTGTGACCTGCCGTATTGTTGATTCATGTTTTTTTTTTGTAAAACGTACCCTTTTTTCCTAACTAGAGCAACAGCATTACATTCACTATCACTATTATCACTTAAATTATCAACCTTATGAGAAATTTCAGCAACTTTTAATTCTAAACCACTCTTTTGTAATTCGTTCATGCATTTTTCACTTTCCTCAACAATCTTAGCAAGTTCAATTGCGACCTTTAAAGTAGGGTTCTTTGCGGCCCATAAACGTTCCTGTATTTTACGATTGTTACACTTAACAATCAGCTGAGCACGATTAAGTTCCTCAGTCATCTGTCCAAAGTTACATTTGACAGATAGTTCTCGCAACCGTGCAACAAAAATCAATGGACTCATCATCACGTTGTTTGTTTTTATAGAATTTGAAACGCTGCAAAACAAGATTTTCCTCCTTCGCAAATCTAGTCTCAAGTCTGGCAATGGCCTCCTTGAATTCATCAAGAGGTGACTGTGAACCAGAAGGTAGAACTTGAGGTAAGTACTTAAATACCCGTTGGCCCTCTTTCCCCAAAGTTGTCATCAAGAGTGCTTTTTTCTTTTTAGGAGAAAAATCTTGCCCATCTAATGCCTCGATATAGTTATAGAACATAGCGATCCAATCTTCCCAGGCAGTAGAGGGATTTCCAGGTTCACTGAGGAACTGAGGTGGAAGCGCCACATTAATATGTTGTGACATTATGAGACTTTACAGTAAGAGATAACAAAATTAAAACAAAGAATTGAATATGGTAAATACTTCAGAAATAAAATTGAAAGTCTTACTTAGTTGTCAAACAAGTGAATAACAGCGTCAAGGACGATGCACCACCACACACTGAATCTTAATAAAGTTTTTTTAATTAAATCAGAGTGGTATTACGATAAATGAAGAACGTTTCAAACTTCTCAGGAAACAAGAAACGTCTGACGAGCAGGGCAGCAAAAGTCGGAAGTCGATCTTCACACGACGTGCTTGGTGCTGCTGTGAGTAGGTTAAGAAACGCTTATGGCGTTACCAGGACAACAATGGAGAACGCTGAACACGTAGGCAGAGTCAGAGAGACGCGCAGAGGTGACGCGCTGATGAGCAGTGAAGTTGCGCTCAATTGCAGATAGCGCGAGACGAATCTAGCGTTGTCACAGCAACAACTTGCAATGTTGATTACGTAGGCAAACGGTAACCAAGCAATAAGGGTGACGCGCTGGAGTGCACAGAAATCGTGCCGAAATTCAAAACGCTCACCTTGTCAAGACTTGAAATATAACATCCGGACTTCCTTAAAACAAAGAGAAAGTCCCACTGCATGCAGAGTTCTTCGTGTGGTGACAGCTCTGTTTATTCTGTAAAAACTTCGCCACTGCGCTGCTGAACATCGGATTGTTGGCCAGATACAAACAAAGTCCTTGTCGCCAAAAATGTGGTAGATTCAAAGATGAAACAAGCAGGAACTTCTTCTTGAATAAGGAGTTTATTCGCAGCACAGAATAAACAAGCAGGCTACCATCTGGTCAAGGCTCAACTGACATTAACTAGAATTCTGCATAGAACCAAGACACACGGAACACACAGGAAAGTTCTAAACAAGGAAGACAGACTAAAGGGACAGGAGTTCATGCTCTGTTTTTATTACTTCAGAATGTTTCATTTTAGATGATGAATCCGCTCTCAGGGATTCCTTTTTATGAACACTGCGTACGCCTCTGTGAGAGAAGCGAATGCAGGTAATACCAAGCATTTGCAATGCAATCGTAATCGCTTTTACGCAAAACTTACTGCATTGCAAACGGGAGTGCGGACAGGCAGGAGCAGATTGTTGAAAAGGCACCAACAGTGGGAGGGTGGGCGAGAGAGGGGGGAAAAGTAGTGCACTAAATATCATGTACCTTACAGTCTAACACTTGAAGTAAAGGGGTCAGTAGCTATGGAAGGATATAAATGACAACATGGCATAGTAAATTCACAAAAGGGGTGGAGATGAACAGAGTGTCTGAATTGAGCAGACCACTCTTACCCAGTCCAAAGATCAGGGCTTGATCCATCACCGTTATTTATCTCACTGCCCCATCCCAGCTCAGAACCTGGCTATATGCAAATCAGTCTGTCCCTGGCCCAGTGCATCATGGGAACAGGGCAGACTAAACTACCAAGCCAATTCTTTACCAGAAAGGAGACAAGCTACCGGGGACCGGTTTCTGGCATTTCAGCCGTCTTCGGCCCGGCTTGCTTGAATCCTGATGGAGCAGTGAGAAAGGGACTCATGTCTGAGTATACCCTGCCACACCTAGAGTGGCCAAAATCGATTCACAAAAGGGGGTGGTGATGAACAGAGTGTCTGAATTGAGCAGACCACTCTTACCCAGTCCAAAGATCAGGGCTTGATCCATCACCGTTATTTATCTCACTGCCCCATCCCAGCTCAGAACCTGGCTATATGCAAATCAGTCTGTCCCTGGCCCAGTGCATCATCAGACTAAGCGTGGAAGGGTATTCTCAGATGTGAGACCCTTGCTCATTGCACCATCAGGATTCAAGCAAACCGGGCCGAAGACGGCTGTAATGCCAGAAACCGGTCCCCGGGAGCTTGTTTCCTTCCCAGTGTAAGAATTGGCTTTTGTAGTTTGGTTTGCCCTGTTCCCATCATGCACTGGGACAGGAACAGACTAATTTGCATACAGCCAGGTTCTGAAACTGGGATGGTGCAGTGAGCTAAAAAACGGTGTTGGATCTAGCCCTGATCTCTTGACTGGGTGAGAGCTTTCTGCTTAATTCAGAGACTCTGTCCCTCACCACCCCTTGTTGTAAATATTTTTGTCCACCCTAAGCGTGGAAGGGTATTCTCAGATGTGAGACCCTTGCTCATTGCACCATCAGGATTCAAGCAAACCGGGCAGAAGACGGCTGTAATGCCAGAAACCGGTCCCCGGGAGCTTGTTTCCTTCCCAGTGTAAGAATTGGCTTTTGTAGTTTGGTTTGCCCTGTTCCCATCATGCACTGGGACAGGAACAGACTAATTTGCATACAGCCAGGTTCTGAAACTGGGATGGTGCAGTGAGCTAAAAAACGGTGTTGGATCTAGCCCTGATCTCTTGACTGGGTGAGAGCTTTCTGCTTAATTCAGAGACTCTGTCCCTCACCACCCCTTGTTGTAAATATTTTTGTCCACCCTAAGCGTGGAAGGGTATTCTCAGATGTGAGACCCTTGCTCATTGCACCATCATGATTCAAGCAAACCGGGCCGAAGACGGCTATAATGCCAGAAACCGGTCCCCGGGAGCTTGTTTCCTTCCCAGTGTAAGAATTGGCTTTTGTAGTTTGGTTTGCCCTGTTCCCATCATGCACTGGGACAGGAACAGACTAATTTGCATACAGCCAGGTTCTGAAACTGGGATGGTGCAGTGAGCTAAAAAACGGTGTTGGATCTAGCCCTGATCTCTTGACTGGGTGAGAGCTTTCTGCTTAATTCAGAGACTCTGTCCCTCACCACCCCTTGTTGTAAATATTTTTGTCCACCCTAAGCGTGGAAGGGTATTCTCAGATGTGAGACCCTTGCTCATTGCACCATCAGGATTCAAGCAAACCGGGCTGAAGACGGCTGTAATGCCAGAAACCGGTCCCCGGGAGCTTGTTTCCTTCCCAGTGTAAGAATTGGCTTTTGTAGTTTGGTTTGCCCTGTTCCCATCATGCACTGGGACAGGAACAGACTAATTTGCATACAGCCAGGTTCTGAAACTGGGATGGTGCAGTGAGCTAAAAAACGGTGTTGGATCTAGCCCTGATCTCTTGACTGGGTGAGAGCTTTCTGCTTAATTCAGAGACTCTGTCCCTTACCACCCCTTGTTGTAAATATTTTTGTCCACCCTAAGCGTGGAAGGGTATTCTCAGATGTGAGACCCTTGCTCATTGCACCATCAGGATTCAAGCAAACCGGGCCGAAGACGGCTGTAATGCCAGAAACCGGTCCCCGGGAGCTTGTTTCCTTCCCAGTGTAAGAATTGGCTTTTGTAGTTTGGTTTGCCCTGTTCCCATCATACACTGGGACAGGAACAGACTAATTTGCATACAGCCAGGTTCTGAAACTGGGATGGTGCAGTGAGCTAAAAAACGGTGTTGGATCTAGCCCTGATCTCTTGACTGGGTGAGAGCTTTCTGCTTAATTCAGAGACTCTGTCCCTCACCACCCCTTGTTGTAAATATTTTTGTCCACCCTAAGCGTGGAAGGGTATTCTCAGATGTGAGACCCTTGCTCATTGCACCATCAGGATTCAAGCAAACCGGGCCGAAGACGGCTGTAATGCCAGAAACCGGTCCCCGGGAGCTTGTTTCCTTCCCAGTGTAAGAATTGGCTTTTGTAGTTTGGTTTGCCCTGTTCCCATCATGCACTGGGACAGGAACAGACTAATTTGCATACAGCCAGGTTCTGAAACTGGGATGGTGCAGTGAGCTAAAAAACGGTGTTGGATCTAGCCCTGATCTCTTGACTGGGTGAGAGCTTTCTGCTTAATTCAGAGACTCTGTCCCTCACCACCCCTTGTTGTAAATATTTTTGTCCACCCTAAGCGTGGAAGGGTATTCTCAGATGTGAGACCCTTGCTCATTGCACCATCAGGATTCAAGCAAACCGGGCCGAAGACGGCTGTAATGCCAGAAACCGGTCCCCGGGAGCTTGTTTCCTTCCCAGTGTAAGAATTGGCTTTTGTAGTTTGGTTTGCCCTGTTCCCATCATGCACTGGGACAGGAACAGACTAATTTGCATACAGCCAGGTTCTGAAACTGGGATGGTGCAGTGAGCTAAAAAACGGTGTTGGATCTAGCCCTGATCTCTTGACTGGGTGAGAGCTTTCTGCTTAATTCAGAGACTCTGTCCCTCACCACCCCTTGTTGTAAATATTTTTGTCCACCCTAAGCGTGGAAGGGTATTCTCAGATGTGAGACCCTTGCTCATTGCACCATCAGGATTCAAGCAAACCGGGCCGAAGACGGCTGTAATGCCAGAAACCGGTCCCCGGGAGCTTGTTTCCGTCCCAGTGTAAGAATTGGCTGTTGTAGTTTGGTTTGCCCTGTTCCCATCATGCACTGGGACAGGAACAGACTAATTTGCATACAGCCAGGTTCTGAAACTGGGATGGTGCAGTGAGCTAAAAAACGGTGTTGGATCTAGCCCTGATCTCTTGACTGGGTGAGAGCTTTCTGCTTAATTCAGAGACTCTGTCCCTCACCACCCCTTGTTGTAAATATTTTTGTCCACCCTAAGCGTGGAAGGGTATTCTCAGATGTGAGACCCTTGCTCATTGCACCATCAGGATTCAAGCAAACCGGGCCGAAGACGGCTGTAATGCCAGAAACCGGTCCCCGGGAGCTTGTTTCCTTCCCAGTGTAAGAATTGGCTTTTGTAGTTTGGTTTGCCCTGTTCCCATCATGCACTGGGACAGGAACAGACTGATTTGCATACAGCCAGGTTCTGAAACTGGGATGGTGCAGTGAGCTAAAAAACTGTGTTGGATCTAGCCCTGATCTCTTGACTGGGTGAGAGCTTTCTGCTTAATTCAGAGACTCTGTCCCTCACCACCCCTTGTTGTAAATATTTTTGTCCACCCTAAGCGTGGACGGGTATTCTCAGATGTGAGACCCTTGCTCATTGCACCATCAGGATTCAAGCAAACCGGGCCGAAGACGGCTGTAATGCCAGAACCCGGTCCCCGGGAGCTTGTTTCCGTCCCAGTGTAAGAATTGGCTTTTGTAGTTTGGTTTGCCCTGTTCCCATCATGCACTGGGACAGGAACAGACTAATTTGCATACAGCCAGGTTCTGAAACTGGGATGGTGCAGTGAGCTAAAAAACGGTGTTGGATCTAGCCCTGATCTCTTGACTGGGTGAGAGCTTTCTGCTTAATTCAGAGACTCTGTCCCTCACCACCCCTTGTTGTAAATATTTTTGTCCACCCTAAGCGTGGAAGGGTATTCTCAGATGTGAGACCCTTGCTCATTGCACCATCAGGATTCAAGCAAACCGGGCCGAAGACGGCTGTAATGCCAGAAACCGGTCCCCGGGAGCTTGTTTCCTTCCCAGTGTAAGAATTGGCTTTTGTAGTTTGGTTTGCCCTGTTCCCATCATGCACTGGGACAGGAACAGACTAATTTGCATACAGCCAGGTTCTGAAACTGGGATGGTGCAGTGAGCTAAAAAACGGTGTTGGATCTAGCCCTGATCTCTTGACTGGGTGAGAGCTTTCTGCTTAATTCAGAGACTCTGTCCCTCACCACCCCTTGTTGTAAACATGGCATAGTAAGGCGGGACTAACAAGCCTCATAATCAATCAGAAGACAGAATTTACAAAAGACAACAACACAAGCCAATTACAAACATGGGTGGTTAGTGGGCGGAGCTTCAACTGAGCTCCCACTCCATACTAGATACCTTTATGCCTCAGAAAGCGAGCAGCGCATGCGTGCCGCCACTATAGGCTTAGCCTAAAAAACTAGATTTATTTTGATGCGGGATTGTCTTCTGCACTCTCTGTCCAGATTCAAGCATAAATGCAGTGCTGTGTATATTTTTTTTATTATATGCCACAAAATGATTATTTTTCACTCTAGTGGGACAGCAATTATCTCTTGTCCTCAACCATTTTCAAAGTTCATCAGCCGCCACTGCTTACAGTGATACTGTTGCTTTGTGAGAAGGGAAGGACCATGTTGTAAAATAAAGAAAAAGAAACAGGGTTCAAAATTAAGTTATTGGCTCGATTGAAATATTTTTCCTATCCCTGTGCTTTTGGTCAGATACTTTCTGAGCTGGCCCTCGGGGTATGTTTCCCAACACAGACCTGAAGCCAGTAAATCCAGGCATTGTTCTCACGCTCCTTAGTTTGATAAACCACATGAGCACAGCACCAGAGTTGGCTGAGCAGTTGAACACGGTACTCTATTGAAGACTATTGTATTTTGTTTCTGATTCTCCTGCCGCTCTGACACAGATCTGGAGGGCTCAAGTACGCTTGTCTGGCTGACCGTTCCAAGGAATCTGGGAGGCATGGACACCTCATTTCATAGCGGTGGTAGAGGACAGACAGCCTCATCACATAATATCATTAGCACAGTATGCCATGGATATAATAGGTCACTACAGCTACATAACGGTGAGTGACAGAAGTCATTCTCTGTGATTTAGGAAACGAATCAACATTTAAACATTGTGATTATCTGCTGTGTGGGGCAGCTTGCATTTGGGGGGATTGGCAACACCCTCCTAAACCTATGGACTAACCGTCACTTCATAGATAACTAAAAAGAATGTGATGTAATGCCCTTGTTATGAAAGGCTTTAACCAACTTCCAAGCTTATGGCCTAATTATGATGAGTGACAGTCTTACCGCCATCAAAAGCATGTTTACCACTTGCCTTTTTACAACGGCGGGTGATAGTTGGCGGTCAGAAAGCCCGACTGCCATGCATCCGACTGGCTCAAGGAGCCCGTTGGTGCATTGGAGGCAGCTATAATATCTACAATGGTGGTGGTGCTTACCAGGAACCTCCGTAGGGATTACGACGTCCCTTCTTCCCAGCTGTTTCATGGTTTCATAACGGTTTACTTAACATGAAAAGGCTGGCATAAGGGACATTTGGGGCCCGTAGTTGGCCTCCCTTCACACCTGACCCTTAGTTTTGGGTGTTGGGGGCACCTCCCTACATATCCCTTCACTATGTGGCGGGCACTACATGATGCCTGCCAAGTAGTGCAGGGATATGTGTTATGTCTATTTTTGTACTGTGGTGTGTGCTGCAGCACCCCCTGCAATACAAAAAATAGACATGGCGACAAACTTGGAGGCAATCGCATTGTAATTTCATTGGGGGGACTGCTGACAGCAAGTTGGATGGTCCTGTCTCCGATGTGACTTAAGTCAGACAACCATCATAATGAGGCGTGCAGAGACAGAATATTGAATCAAAAATATCGATTTACACAAATATCGAGTTAAAATATAATGGGTCAGAAATATCAACAGACAAATTCTCATGGTCAAGAATATCGAATTTAGGTAAGCAATATCAATGATAAAAATATCGAAGTGTAAAATAACATTTGCAAAGATATACTGGCATATGCATCAAGCAAAATTCCTCCCAGTAAATTAGCGAATCAGTAAAACAGGCCGATACCGAACGCTAAACCTGAAAATGCAATGAATCAACCCCACACCCGGTTAAAATAAAGAATCGCTAAATATCCCCTCAGAAAATTACCGAATTGCAAATTAGCTAATCAGTAATACCGAGAAAGAAATCAGCCTAAGGAAATACCAAATCGCTATTAAAGAATCGCAACGAAATGCATCAAAACTCGCAAATACCGAAAATGCCCAAAATCGCTATTTTGCATGAGCAAAATAAGGGGAATCACAAACTGGAGGTAAAGTTATTGGAAGGAAGAAAAAAAAACACAGGTGCAGACTATCAGAAACCCTTTAAATATGTCTCCGGAGACCCTGTATGTCTACCAAAATTGCTGCCCCCTACGTGCTTGCTAGGAGGAGGAGAATCAACGCTCTTGCACAGCGCAGGAGGATGATCCAGGACAGGGTCTTCAGGGTGCGCATCACATTGCTGGGCCAGACAGAGGAACTGATCTACGACAAGTACAGATTGAACCGGGGTATGATCATGCGCCTCATTTCTGAGCTGGAACCACTACTGCAGCACCAGACCCGTAGGACCATCGCCATCCCAACCCATGTCCAGGTGCTATGCAGCCATGCTGACATTCATACATCGCCACATCACCTTCCCCATAACCCCACAGCAGTTGAATCGCACCGAACGGGAGTTCTACCAGGTGGCACAATTCCCTTATGTGATAGGATGTGTTGACTGCACGCATGTCCCCATCTGTCCTCCCTCAGCCAACCAATACATCTTCCGCAACCAGAAGTCATATAATTCAATCAACGTGCAGGTCGTGTGCAATGCAAAGCACATCATAACGGACATCGTAGCCCAATTCCCCAGAAGCACACACGACACATACATATTCCGTCACAGTGGCATCCACAGGCGTCTGATCAACGGGGAATTTGGAGAGGGACACCTACTAGGTACATACTAATGTCTCATCAGTAACTCCATCCTCACATGTATAATTGCATTCATGCTGCTAAACCTTTGCTCCCCACCCTGCAGGTGACAGCGCCTACAACTTGCGTGAGCATCTCCTCACTCCCTACCTCAGCCCAGCAACACCTCAGGAGCAGCGCTACAACACAGCACACATCAGCACCAGGAATGTGGTGGAGCGAACTTTTGGCATCCTCAAGAGTCACTTCCGGATACTACACAAGACAGAAGTTGCCATGCAGTATGACCCAGTGACCTGCTGCCGGATCATAGCGGTCTGTGCAATGCTGCACAACATTGCCACAAGATGGGGATACCAATAGAGGTGGAAGGAGAGGACGACTTACGTGAACAGCAACCCCCCCAACACAGCCTAACACAGCAGAAGGCCAAAGGAGGCCGACATACATCACACGGCATCACTTCTGAGACAGGTAAGAATGAGCCATCACAACATGATCTTGATTGCAAATTTTCAATGCTTATGAGCAGCTGTCGGGTGCAGATAAATGAGACGCCAACATGACGCAGAATGAAAAGAAATATTGGGATACATGTCTGTTGTCATCACGGGTGTATCATGTGGCCCATGGTTACGTCACCTTGGCCAGGGAGCCAATGGAACATAGCTATTTGTGCTTGCCACGTACCCCCAGCCTCCTGTCTCGTGACACCTCCACATCCCCGCGATGTGTGTCAGTGGCTGTGGCGCTGCGCGCACTGCGCATCCTCTCGCTGGCCTCCGGCACAGAGATGCTGCTCACCCTTGAAGCAGCCTCACTCCCCTCCTCCTCTCCCAAACTGCTGGCACTGAAAGTCCCAGACTGCAGATGCTCCACTGCAGTGGTCACTCTTTCTAAGGACTTAGCCACATCTCCACAATAATGCCCCAAGTCGACCTGCAGGGACACAGAACTGCGTGAAAGCACAGCTGTGCTGTTGCACAGCTTAGTAATGGCCCTAACGGAGGCATTGGAATGGAGCATGTTCTGCCGATGCCTCCGGCGCTCGCTCTGTTGGCCTGCAATGACAGCACGTGTGAGTTGCTGCATGCACTGTTTAATGTCACTGTTGCCCTCAGCAACGGCTGGGGTCATCTCACACACAGCGTCAGTCATGTTGCCAATTGTGTTTGACAATTTGGAAAGGTTAATGTCCATAGCACCCATGTGTCTCCCCTGCAGGCGCTGGACACGCAACATCCGTGTCTCAACCACTCCGTACCCGTCTGTTGGATCCTCAGATCTCCCTGCAGCTCTACTCAGGGGCCTGGCCCACTGTCGGACTCGCACAAGTGCTGGTGTTTGGGCGGTCGGAGTAACGGCTGTCTGCCGTGGAACAATTATGGCGGCTGGCCTCTGCTCTGTCACCATCACCTGCAGGGAGGAGACATTTGCCCTGCAGCTTTGTGTAGTTGTCCGTGCTGGTGGTGTAGTTGACCATGCTGGTGGCGGTGGTGGTGGTGTTGTCTGCCGTAGTGGTGGTGGTGGTGGTGTTGGAGGTGATGGTTGTGGCGGTGGTGATGGTGGTGCTGTGGGTTCACGTCCCTGCGGGGTCTCAGCATCGGTCAACACTGGGGTTTCAGAGATGACGAGGCAGCCGCTGTCATCTGAATCAAGGGGTGATGCATCTGTGTGTGAAACAGTGCATTGTTATTATTTTGTCATGATGTATCTGTTTTGCATACTTTCATCTAAATAAATGACACATTTGGACTGACATTTGGCCCAGTGCTGCTGGTTTCATTTAATTCACATTAGAGGTCAGATATGCACTCTTTCATGATATGACTACAACTCCCGTGATGCAACACTCTGGTGAGGGGATATGCGTTGGGAATGGCTACATATGCACTGTGTTCAGCCTTGGGGAATGGGCAGGGGTTGACAACACACTGCATATCTGCACTGGCATGCATCTTACCTTATCCTCCTGCCGTAGCACCGGAAGTGTCCAATTGGGTGACCCCCACAACAGCTTCAGGTTCAATGGTCGCCTCAACGAGGTCCTCAAGGGTTGTGTTTAGTGTGACATTCGATGGTCCCCCTCCTGTGCCAGCTGCATCCTTCACCCTTTCTGCAATCCTCTCCTTTGCCCTTTTTCTGTGGTCATACCACCTCTTTTTTAAATCGTCAATGCTGCGGTGGGTGACTCCTGCCGCATTCACCCTCTCCTTGATGCACAGCCACATCTTTAGCTTCTCTGTCTCAGGCACCTTCAGGGACAGCTTGTCAAACAGCCTGTCATGTTTGCTGCTCAACCCCCTCAATGAGTACTTCAAGTTCTTCTTTGTCAGAAAACTTTCGCTTCCTCTTCCTGGGCGTTTCCTTGTCCTGGGGTGCATCCTTCTCCATCCTGGAATGCTGTGCAGTATCTGGTCTGTGCTGGCACTGTGTTACTCCTCAGCTCTTGTGTTCTGCCTCCTCCTCTGAGCTCTTCAGGGCACTGAATGAAGCATGGGCTGTGTTACTTACTGGTTGTGATGTCATCAACCTGCTTCAGAAGCGCTGGGCTTTTATTTGCGAATTCGCAAATACCGAAATCGCAAATACTGATTCGGTATTTGCTAATTCGGTATTTGCTAATCTTTATTTTGGGGTCTCGCAATCGTGGTTTCCGATTTATTTAGCGATTTTTACCGATTCGGTATTTAATACCGAATCTGTTGATGCATCGCGGTATGCGAGTCCTTATTAGAGATTCCTTATTTTTCGCTAATAAGGATTTGTATTACCGATTTTTGATGCATATGCCCATATGTTGTTAAAAATATCGATTTTTATATTAATGTTATTAATTTCAGTATATATTTTATATGTATGTGTTTTAGATTTGTTTGTATTTTTAAAATATGTTTTAAATATTTTAGCAGTAATGATTTTTTTTATTTTGATTTTGCGTTTTTAATTCTGTTGCGGGTTTATAGGGGAATAAGGTGAGAAGTAATTTAATTATACACAACTAATTGATTATTTTTAGTAGTTATTAATTTTTGTGTATTTTAATTTAGCTTTTTTAGTACCATAGCGGGTTGTTGGTTAATACGGGAATAGGTTGGGATGTAATTTAATTATATTAAATGTATTGAATATTTTTATTTATTATTACTTCTTTAATTGAGATGTTATAGTATTAAATGGGTAAAGTAATTTATTGTTAATTAATAAATAATTGGTTGTTAATGAATTTGAATTAGTTTATTGGTAATTAATTATGGTTATTGTATAAATAAGTTTAGGTGTCTGTTGTGGTATTTATAGGTGTAAAGGGTGGTAAGGATGGGAAGTAATTTGTTTTTAATTGATAAATTAATAATCCGTTGTCAATTGTAATTAATTACCAAGTAATTAAATATATAAATTGTGTAATTAATTTTAGGTGTGTGTTGTGGTATTTATATGTGTAAAGGGCGGAAAGGGTGTGAAGTAATTAATTTTTAATTGCTGAATTAAAAATTAGTTGTTTATTAATTCATTATTTAGTAATTAATTAATTATGGTAATTGTGGAATTATTTTTAAGTGTGTTTTGTGGTGTTTATAGCAGTAAATAGTGGTAAGTATTTTGTGGTTAATTAATTATTATATAGTTGTTAATAATGTTAACTATTTGATATTTATTTTGTGTAATGTTTTAATTTTGTGTATGTTATTTTTATTTTTAAAGTGGTAATAGCTGGTATTAAATACATTTTTAAATTTGTAATTATTATTTGTTAATAGTAATAGTTTTTCTTTTAAAAATGATATTTTTAAAATTATATTTAATTGTGTTTTATTATTTTATAGTTTAATTTAGGTGTGAGGTGTGGATATTATAGTGTTAAATCATGTGTACTCAATGAATGTTTATTATTTTATTTTATTAATTAAAGTTTTTTAATTGATTAGTAATCATGTTAATTGTTTTGTTATTGGTGTGGTGTTATAGAGTAGGAAATAAAAAAAATAGATTTATATTTTAAATATTTTGTTTGTTTGTTAATATTTGCTACTTTTAAATAATTATTGTTTATACATATTTTTATTAATTTATTTTATATATTATTTGTAGGATTTTGTTATGTGTAATTCATATTATAATATGCATTTTATATATTTAATGTATTTAATTTTATATTTTTAAAATATTGTTTTTTTATTTTTATTATTTTTAACATTTTGTAATATTTTTAGGTTTTTAAAATTGTTCAAGTGTTATTAGTTATTTTTGTTTCTCTGCTATCCAACTCTTTCCCTAATGTTGCAATCACTGGATTGGGAATAGTAATTTTGTATCTCTTCGCTATCCAGCATTTAGCCTACTGCTGCATTCACTGGAGTGGAAATAGTAATTTATACCCCTCCGCTATCCAGCAATTTCCCTACTGTTGCTATCACTGGAATATGCACAATACTGAGAAATATCAAAATACAGTTGTTCAGAATATTAAAACCATGTATACAGCTACTGTAATCATGTTTTGTACATTAACTGAGTGCATTGAACGTATTGTCTGCTAAAGAGTAATTCATTTAACATAGTGAGTTCTAGTTGAACCTCTGTGTTTGTTACAAGATTCATGCCTACGTTTACGCTGACAGAACAGCACCTTTGTGTCTTTGTGGTGGACTTCTTTGTGCAAAAGCTCAGCACTGAAACATAAACAAACTCTCTGGCTCCTGGGGTTCAAAAGCCAAGTTCAAGTATCTCGAATTTAGGTCATCTCTCAGGAACGTTTTGGTTTGTTGAAACTGTAACAATGTCCTGATCTGTGGCGGCCGGCATGGATCGCAGACAAGGAGGCAGGTGGTGGGAAAATGAGGGGATTTAAAAAAAATAAAAACAACTTACCTGATTGCCGTGTCCCTTCTCGTCTCTCCTCTGTCATCTCTTCAGGCTGAAAAAGGGAAGCAGTAAGCACCCGGCTGCCCAAAGTCAATCACAATGCTGCAGTGCAGGGTTGTGATTGGTCTGAGTGCCGTAGTTCGTCACTCAGCCAGGGACTGGGGGCCCGGACATGCTCTCCACCTATGCTGTAATGCAGCCTGCATGGATTACATGCAGACTGTGCATGAATATTTGGCCGCCCGCAGATGAACTTCCAAGCATTCATGCGCACTTGGAGTGGGCAAACCACTCCTCCCCTGCCCTGCTCTGAGAGCTGAGCAGCCCACCCTCACCCAAAGTGTTGCAGCAGCAGTGAAACATAAAATGATAATACCAACCAGTTGTTATCAATTTATGTTTCTTTTATTTACACTGCTAAAAAGCAGTGTGGCGATGCTCCTCCGTCTTCGTGGAAGAGCCACCACTGGTCCGGATCTTATTCTGTTTGAATTGAAACACAAGGTGCAACATTCAAATGTGGAATGTTGGCTTTGATGTCTTCACATACAATTGACAACAATGGGAAATGCAAGCTAAACAGTGATACTAACGCAATTTCATCTGCAAAGCTAAAATTCTGTTTGGTATCTGAAGAACAGCAGAAAATCTGCATTAGTACCCCTTCCTAGAATTTTCCATGTAACGTGACTGTTGAGTTGCATTTAGAATTTGTAAAAATGATAGATGGGTCCCACTGCTCTACTGTGTGCCCATAAATGTATACTGTCAGCGTGGCAGGCACAGGGTAGATGCCTGCACTGAGTTGCGTAGTTGTACTTACTTGCCTTCTTGTGTACTGGGCTGAAAATCCATGAACTTTATATAAACTGTCAATTTCTCACCATGTGAAACATTTTATGAAAAGCGTATTTAGTAATTATGAATTGAAACATATATGCATTTTATGGGCCTGGTTCACAAAGCTAAACTTACACATTTGTGTAAGTTTACGATTATTTACATGTAGAAAGGTATTTTACTATTAGTATCTTTACAACTGCGCAGTCTATGCACATAAAAAGATAGCACAGTTAGAGCCATTACAATTGGCTATTACTGAGCCCCCAAACCTAGAAAAATGTCTTACTGATGCTGGCGGGATTACCTTGAATATGTATTGAATTGTTAACCTTGTTGCCAATGCTCTCTGATTTAAAATAGATGAACATTGCCATCATGTGGTAGAATGTCATTTGTATGTGCTAGTATTGATCAATAAGTGCTGGTTTTGTGCACCGGCAAATGCCAGCGCAAATTAAGCACTGCCATCCACCAAACTCTAAATAAGGCCATTAATTTATTGTTGCAGCTAGCTGTCCTAGTAAATAAGTGATGCTAGTCACCATGAGGAGCTGTATGTCCTCTTTTGTCAAAGTGACCAGTTTGTGGAACAGGGCTAAGACTGATTTGCGTATGGCTGGGTTTAAACTGGAATGGCATGAGGAGCAAAAAACGATGGATTTAGGCCCAGATCTCTGTACTGGAGTGAATGTTTGCCATCGTTCAACATTCTGTCTATCAATTGTTGTTTTACTTGCATTTGTAAAAAGCAAGTGGGGTGTGTATGCTCAGACGTGGGTACTGTGCTTTCCGCCACTGGAATCACGTGAGCTTGGCTGATGAGGGGTGAAACCACTCCTCCCCAGTCCTGCTCTGAGAACAGAGCATCCCCGCCTCACTCACATTGCTGCTGCAGCAGGGAAATATAAAATGATAATAACAACCAGTTATTATCAATGTATGTTTCCTTTATTTACACTGCTAAAAAGCCGTGTGGCAATGCTCCTCCGCTTTAGCAACGTACAAATTTGGAAAATTATCTTTGATGTCTTCACATACAATTGATAACAATGGAAAATACAAGCTAAACAGTGATACTAACGTAAATTCATCAGGAAAGCTGAAATTCTGTTTGGTATCTGAAATACAGCAGAAATTCTGCACAAGACCCCCTCTTAGAATTTTCCATGTAGCGTGACTGGTGTGTTGCATTTAGAATTTGTAAAAATGATAGATGGTTCCCACTGCTCTACTGTGTGCCCATAAATATATACTGTCAGCGTGGCTGGCACAGGGTAGATGCCTGCAATTAGGTATCTAGTTGTACTTACTTGCTTTGTTGTGCACTGGGCTGAACATCTGTGAACTGTAGGTAAACTGTGAATTTGTCACCATTGTGAATCATTTTATGAAAAACGCATTTAGTAATCATGAATTGAAACATATATGCATTGTATGTGCCAAGGATCCCAAAGGTAAACTTACACATTTGTGTAAGTTTATGATTATTTACTATTTAGAAAGGTATTTTACTATTAGTATATTCACGACTGCGCAGTCTATGCACACAAAAAGATAGGACAGTTCGATCCATTACAATTGGCTGTTAGTGAGCCCTCAAACCTGGAAGAATGTCTTACTTATGATGGTGTGATTACCTATAATATATGTTGAATTGTTTCACCAAATTGCCAATGCACTCTTTTTAAAAACAGATGAACAATGCCATCATGTGGTAGACTGCCTTTCATTTGCATGTGCTGGTATTGAGCAATGATTGCTGGTTTCGAGCACCGGCAAACACAGGCACAAATTAAGCATTGCCATCTACTAAACTCTAAATAAGGCCCTTCATTTATTGTACCATCAAGCTGTCCTAGTAGGTAGGTGATGCAGGCCACCATGAGGAGCTGTGTGTGTTCTTTTGTCAAAGAGACCAGCTTGGGGAGCAGGGTCAATACTGATTTGTGTATGGCTGGGTTTAAACTGGAATGGCACGAGGAGCAAAAAACAATGGATTTTGGCCCAGATCCCTGTACTGGAGTGAATGTTTGACATTGTTGAACATTCTTTCCATCAATTGTTTATTTTTGCATTTGTCACCCCAAGTGAGATGGGTATGCCCAGATGTGGGTCCTGTGCTCTCCATGCCACTAGATTCAAGTTTGTCTGGCTAATGAGAGGTGAAACTGCAAAACTGGTCCAAGGATGTTTGTTTCTGGTTCAGGGAGGACCTGGCCTGGCAGTTCAGGCTGGACTGTTCCCATGGGGAGCAGGGTCACGACTGATTTGCGTATGGCTGGGTTTAAATTGGAATGGAATGGGGAGCAAACAAACTGTGAATTTAGGCCCTGATCTATGTACTGTAGTGAATGGCATGGGGAGCAAAAAAGAGGGATTTGGGCCCAGACCTCTATACTGGGGTGAATGTTTGACATTTTTCTGCATTTTGTCCCTCAATTGTCCTTTTTGAATTGTTTACAGCACAGCAGGACAGCTTTTTCATTATCGATGCGTCCCCATATATCATTATAGTCAGAATATTGTCTTAGCTAGATATGATGTCCTAAATATAATCGAAAAAAATATTAATTGAAAATACCAGTAGGAAATCTACACCTAATGGCACTTGAGTTTTGCAAATAATATGGAGCGCAAAATATTTCTTTCTTTCAACTTTATTGACAATTTTATTGACAAAGATATTCTCACATACAACTGTGATATACTGAGGACCCAGTATGGGAACTGGATAGCCATTGTTCTACCAGTTCTACTAGCCTATTGGCACATGTCCTGTGTGGCTGGTGCTGCAGCCCCCCAGAACAAGGTGCCAGATAGACATTGAGGGAACGCACCAAAATGGCTGTCTTTGTGGCTTGCATTTTATCCCCCTGCTTCTTCTTGAACATCCTGAACATGGGCTGAGTACGTTTTCAACCCTCGCCCCTGCTCAACTCAACAATTAAATTTCCCCACTTTGATCATACCACTAAGGCACCAATAAAGACAAGTAAATTAATCTGACAATCCCTACAAGTTTTCAGGATTAAGGTGTTAATGCTGAAGGTTGTTCTCCTCCAAAGAACATTTCGTATTAAAGTCGGGGAGGGGAGAGTGCATTTTACAGACCTTTTTGGATGCATTTATCTAAAAAGTAAAGTATCTTCCAGGTGGTTTGTTTCTGAAGGAGGAGTCATTCAAAATGTGCTGAGGCTACTCCACACCAAGGGTGTTAAAGGTTTGCATTACTTCTTCCCTTTTCTGTTTTCTTTCTTCCTCGCCTTTCCTTTTTCCCATCCCCAAACATGTTGTTTCCTTTCTGCGTTTGCCTCGCTCTCTTTGTTTACCTCTCTTTCCAGTTATAATCATTTCAATTTTTTCATTCTCCGGGACAGTAGCTCCTTTGCCAGCCCCCAACCCCCACCGCTTGGCTCTGTCAACACATTCTGGTACACTTTATTTTAGAAGTTTCCTCATCAATAGCAGGTGGAAGTGGGCCTATAGTATGCTAATTCTACTTTCACTATGGGAGCCTGCCAGGCCATCGGGCCCAGTGACAGCCCCTCCTGTAATTGGTTAAGTGAAGTGTTCCCTCAGTTACTGGTAAACATTCCTCTAAATACGTTCTGTATTATTTTTCAGAGAATTGAATGAAAGCAAAGGCTATTATGGCTTGCTCCCTGAAAGTTTCCTACACATAATGGAGTTTTCTTGTATCAATAAAGGAAAGGACTCTAAAACTTTTTTTCCTTATGTTACGTTCACTTTTGTGAAAAAGCACCTTAAATGTTTACAGACAAAATGACCTCATATGCAGGACCAAGAAGTTATAAGTATAGTTTTCTTAAGAATATAATTCCCTTAGATGAACATCTGGTACAACTATTCTTTGAATAAAGATATAATCCGCAGAATGCTGTACGAGAAATACTTTTGCTGGTGTTATTTGTATTTCATTGTGTCTTGTGTGTCTAGCATGTAATGCATTCCATAACAATTATCCTGATGGAGAACTCACAAATATGAAGTAAGTAAAGTTTTATTGCGCAATTAATTAAAATCGTTGCAATGTACATACACTGGGATGAACGTTACATATTAAAAGTAAAAGGATAGACAAAGCAGTTAAAACAGAAATGTTGTAAATTAAAAAAAGGAAACAGAGAACGTGCGATAATGACACCAGAAAAGGAGCTTATGCTTGGTCAAAAAGCAAGTTAGGGGAATTAATTTCTAAAATAAACTTAACAAAACGAGCCGCCAACTGCGGAGAGTCTCCTCTCATGCAGACGTCTAGAGCTTCCTGGCAGGTCCTGATGTTGAGAAGAAGCCAAAGGGGACGCAACCAGATATGAATCTTCGAAATGAAGATCGAGTATTTTTACCATTGTTTAAACATGTAAAACAGTGAGCACCAATTGTCGTGCACCTGTCGCCTTTCCTGTTGTATCTAGGTGCTGGCCGAATTTCAATTTCACTGGTGTATTCTGAACAATTTTCGAAATTTTTTATTACTTTTTGATGCAGAATTACTGAAAATTACGCAATCAAACTTGCGTGGGTAATTAGGAATAATTTGAGAAGAAACAAGCATTTGCAATGCAATTGGTCTCGCCTTTGGGACCTTACATGTATTTAGCTATAGTAGCACATTAGCCTGTGTGCCGAAACATCTACTGTTCTTTAACATGTAGGGAAACTGAGCACCAAACTGCTTGACATGTCAGGTATGGGAGCACATGGAGAGAAATATTGCCTTTTAGCCGGAAATGGTATAGTCCAAGCTCTGTTTTTGATATAAAATCAGGGCCTTCGGTGATAATATCACTGAAAATACAAGATTTGAAAAAAATATTATTGTCTATGGGTGCTCATGGAAGACAATTTGTATGAACTGGAATCTAGAGAATGCTAAAGTGATTTTGGTATTTTACTGACCTCTGATGGTTGTTTTCTATCAAGAGAGTTAAATAGAGGCAATTGCCAGAAAAAAAAAGTCCCTCAGCAGAAAGCAAGTCTGGTATTTTACTGACCTCTGCTGGTCGTTTTCTATCAAGACAGTTAAGTAGAGGCAGTTGAACAGAAAAAACGTTCCTAGGCGGAAGCAGACATATCCTAGAGCTGATCTCCAGAGCCCACAAAGTACATACATATATAAGTATGTACTAAAGTATATAAGTATACACTAAAATATATACAAGAGGTCTCAAATGCTCGACCTAAAAATCCTACAATGAGAGCACATTTGGTGAGTGTGAACAGCGGTTCACAATACCAATCACTCCATCTTGATCGACCGTGTCGGGAACCTAGGCATTCAATCTAAAGCCAGGGACCTGATTGCCTCCTTTCTCTCAGGTAGAGCACAGGCAGTATCTTTAGGTTCTTATAAGTCACCAAACCTGATGCTACCGTGTGGGGTGCCGCAGGGATCGTCGCTAAGTCCGACACTTTTTAACATCTATGTGTCGGACTTAGCCAGGGTCATCAAAGAACATCAGATGACCCTGACCTCCTATGCAGATGACACCCAGCTTGTACTCGCAGTTAAGAACAATGGGGCTGAGGTCGCAGCCAGATTCCAACAAGGCATGCTTGCAATCAGAGACTGGATGACAAGTAATTGTCTTAAATTAAACTCAGAAAAAACTGAGGTTATCATTTTCGGGAAACTTGTTCCGGAATGGTCATCCGTTTGGTGGCCAATGTCCTTTGGCACGCCCCCTTCCCCAGTATCCAGGGTGAGAAATTTGGGGGTTGTCTTTGACGACAAGCTTAATTTTGCGTCTCACGCAAATCAAACTGCAGCAAAGGCATTTCAAAAACTAAGAATAATTAGGAAAATCATGCCATTTCTCCCAAAAAGTGCAGCAAAAACAGTGGTAAGTACTTTGGTGCTTGCATCACTGGATTATTGTAATGGGCTGTTAATCAATGCTCAAGCACGAGTGACTGCTAAACTGCAAACCGTAGAGAATGCCGCAGCGAGGCTCCTGTCGGGAACCCCCAAATTTGCGTCCATCAGTAAAATTATCAGGGAGTACCACTGGCTCACAATCAAAAATCGCATTCAATTCAAGACCATGTGCCTCACTTTCAAAGCACTCCACAATCAAGGCCCCCAGTTTTTGAAAGACCAACTAATCCCATCCTGTCCAGGGAGACAGCTAAGATCGGTAGCTAACCACCAACTTGTGGTTCCCCGCACCAGAACGGTGTCCTGGGGAGACAGACGTTTTGTGGTCTCTGCAGCCAAAATATGGAATACCTTGCCTATTAACATCAGAACCAGCCCCAGCCTTTTGCAGTTTAGGAAACTGTTGAAGACATGGTTGTTTAATCAATAACTTTTTTACCCAGTGTCAACCCGCAGGTCCTTAAATTGTTGTAGGAAATCATAGCGCCAAGACGCCTACGGGCATTTGCTCGCGCTTTATAAGTTGTAAAAATAAATAAATAAATAAATAAATAAATATTCAGGTTCTATTGCATTTTAGCACTATTTCTTGGCACAAAATGCATTTTCGCTGCAAAGGTGCATTTTGTGCTATACAAATAGCGCTAAGTGCTGCAAGTAAATTAGGGGAAAATCCTACCCTGAGAGTACATTTAGCACTATTTTCTAGCACAAAATGTATCCCTGCACCCGTTTGGACGAGAGGGATCATTTTGTGCTAAGAAAATAGCACTAAATGCCGGGAGTATGTTAGGGGGAAACTCTACCACAAGAGCACATTTAGTGAGCGCAAGCGGATGTTCGCACTTGCTATTCTTGTTCTGCTGCAATATAGTGCTATTTCTTAGTGCAAAATGCATTATTGTGCCCATTTTAGACACAAGGAGGCATTTTAAAACAAACAGTTAGGAGTCGATTTCGATTTGGGAACCAAATCCGTACGACGATTCAAATTCGTAGCCATTTCCGTACGAATCGTACAAATCTGTTCGAATCGCGTAGTACGATCCGTAGTAAAAAAATATGTCTGAATCGTTGCGAACCGTACGAAAAGGAAGGGAAAATCTGTACAATACGGACCCTTAAAGTGAACCGTACGAATCATAAACACGCCGTACGCCCCACAAGTATGATCTGGACAGGGGAATGAGTACCCGATTCGTACGGTAAACGTCACGTATGTGCAATCCGTATGGGGAGCCACACAATCACATAGGGTACGGTTCGTACACCCCATGATCGTAGGTGTACGAACCGTACCCCTACGATCATGGGGTGTACGAACCGTACCCCATGATCGTAGGTGTACGAACCGTACCCCTATGATCATGGGGTTTACGAACCGTACCCCATTATTGTAGGTGTTCGAACCATACCCCTAAGATCATTGGGTGTACGAACCATACCGGGGGTCCATTTTACACGCATTTCGAGTCGAATTCTGCTTTTTCAGACGTTTTGAGCTCTTGTAAAAACAGAGTCGTACGGAGTGTTGACTGGCCGAATCGTACATGCTGGGTTGGAAAATGATGCTTCGATCCGTACGGACATCGCGTACTGCACATTCCGAATGCAATTCGTACGGATTATTGAGTCGTACGGGCTTTGGTATGATTCAGACAAAGAACTGCTTTGGGTACGCATTGTACTACATCGTACGTACGGGGACGTTCGAGGATACGATTGGTATGGGAAAAATGCTCTGTACGGCTATTCGTACGGGATTTTACCGAATCGGAATCGCCCCCTAAGTGCTAAACGCAGAATTACTATTCTCATGTAATTATGTATAATCTTGTTGAATTCTCAAGAAATTGCACGTGATTAGACTACATTGAATTATGTGAATTACGTCTACCCCTAATTGTATCCTCACCCTTATTTTGAATGTAGGTTATCAAATATGTATTAGCAAAGATATCGACAGAGTAGCATAAAAGGCTTCTCTGACTTTAGGTATTGTGTTTTACTTGGGAGTTGCAACTATAAATTGGATAACTCTGAGTGAAACGTATTCCACAGTCGACTACTATCACCTATCATGATAGCAATTTTATATAGTGCTCTGAACATTTCATAAACTGTCGAGGTTTTTTTTTATTCTGGGCAAATCACATATGGTTTGTGGTAAATATTCCCAATGTATGATTTGCTCCTGCCTATAGACTTGAAAGAATTCACTATACATACATTGTTTCGCAGAACTAGTTTGATTAAACATGCAACCCAAGAGTGCACTTCACTTTAAATGTTGCAACATCTGATTTTATCCTACAGGTTTTATGTTGAAATGTACCAGTGCGCCCTTGCCATGGTGTTTGCCACTGAGGAGATCAACCAAAATCCCAACTTGCTGCCTAACGTGACCTTGGGATTCAGAATCCTTGACTCGTGTTATTCGGATTCTTTGGCAGCAGAGGGTTCACTGTGGCTTCTGTCAGGCGCGGGAGATACCGTTCCAAACTACAGCTGCCAGCCACCACTGAAAATGGCAGCAATTATTGGAGATTTGCGTTCCTCTTCGTCAGTTCAAATTGCTCGAATTTTAAGCCTCAGCAGGCTTCCACAAGTAAGAGTGAAAACATATTTAAAATAGTTATATTTTGGTACAACGTTTAACATAATAAAAAGAAAAAATGTTGGTTTTCTGTGCTATATAACAACGAAGTGTAATTGAAGTTGTTTTAATTGATTAAACAAACAACCTTATAACCACATTTTTTTTTTATATTTATAGAATCATACACTATGTACTTGGATTATTGTATAAAACTTCTTTTTGGCGTGTAATGACCTGATAGCTGCAGAGGCTGCAGTGTACAACTAAAGAACATTTTATTAACAGGAAACTGAGAACTACTTGTTTCCATACACTAAAGTTTAATTGAAAATATGTAGGTAATAATGTTGTGACCTTCATTATTACCATTGATAATTAAAAAAAATATATAGTTTTTATCAAATGCATACTTTAATTCATCATATTGAACCCGAATTACTCCTTAGCGCCCCTTAACTCTTTCCATCCCTGAACCCTTTAAATCCTGAACTCCCGCTCAGTGCTACCCTTCCCTGAACCGTTAAAACCCTTACTACCCCCAATGCTACCAATCCCGGAACCCTACTGACTTCTTACTACCTCTTAGCCAGACCCTTGCCTCCAGTACACTTACCTTTGCCCTATGACACTCAATTATTTATTTATTTTGTAGCCACAGCTTTGTTGATTCTATTTTTTTAGTAGATTACATTTTTAACACAACTTTTTTTTAAATCTTTCTCTGACACACCACTGACTTGTTGTTGTATAGTCTTTTCAGAGGAAGTAATAATTGACTCATAAATGACTCCTTCACAGAGGTGCACAGTGAAAAGCCTATTCAGAGAAAGGTATACCTGGACAAGTCGCTACCTTTGACACAACTCAGTGGAATTTATGAGATGCATATACACCTAAGAGTAGCAATAGGCTCTTAGTCAGAACTACCACTTGAGGGTGGACAAGGGCTGGGTTGGCCACTTTCTATGCCATGTTGTCAAATTAATTTTCAAGTTAGACAATGCAGGCATGTGTATTTGCTAAAAATCTCAATCAATCAGTCAATAAGTTTTTATTGCGATTCTTCATCATAAAAGACAATCTAAAACAGTAATACAAAATCCATGCAAGATAAAAAATCACCGTATACAAAATCTTTCTAACAACCAGTACTACACTGGCACTTAAATATTTAAAACAGAGCTAAAAATGGAATTAAATATACAATAAGCAATAGACTTAGACATAGCTAAATTAACTCTAATTTAGAAACTCGATAGGGGCCGCAGATCCTACAGTTGTACCCCACTAAGTTCCTACTTCATGTAACCATAGCGTTGATCAGCCTTTACGCTAAGCCCCACCCTTTTTAATCCAGAGGACCCATGCCCAACTCAGAAATTTTGCAACACTAATTACAACTAGATCAGTGGTATCATTTTTTTTTCAGTATTCTGCTTGCAACCTGTGCCAAACTTGTTCCCATAAGCATACGCACAGGTTTTAACCATACGCGCCTGGGTTGATGGTATAAGTAAAAAATGATCGATGGTTTCAATGTGATCTAGACAAAATACACATTTATCACTGCCAGCAGGATTCCATCTACTGGGTAGCCATCGTAGTGGTAATGTGCCTACTCTGAGCTGATGGTACAGTTTTGAGGTGCCGGGTTTTTAGGAACCCGGTGGTGCCAGGGGATAACACCCGAAGACCTCTGAGTTCTCCCTGTTCCGGACCACAGAAACCAAGAGTCTTCTAGGTGAAGTCAGAGATCTAGTTTTATTGGCTGCAACCAAGTAACATGTGTCCTAGAAGTACGACAGCACGGGCCGTAAGTTCTCAGGAGACTGTTCGTTTTTACAGAACCAGCCTTCTCCTTTTATACAAATTATTGCACTTCAGGCAAGAATTCTTGAGTTTACGATATGGTCATAGACATATTTACACAATAAAGCAAAGAGCGAAGTCATGACGGCCAACCCATATTTTAGATGTCCAGTTTGTGATAGATGACCCAGCCCAGCCCGGAATTACAATCAGATATCGATGAAACCCCAATAAAACAGGGCGCCTCCTTGTCATAAAACTGGCCATAAACAAGGAACATGGACAGGTTTATGTGTGTAGAAAACATGGTCTGTAGGTGGTGAATGGTTTATGGCATGTTGTGCTTTGATGATATCTTACTCGGCCACTGGGCGAGGAGCTGCCCAAACAGGTTTGGCTGGAGGCGGTAGAGTCAGTTCGGCCAGGTCATGGGGAAGTCAGCTAAGGTGGACGTGTCCTTTCAGATCAAGCTCGACCTTAATCAATTGACTTATATGAGGGCAAGGCATAAGATGGATGCCGTTCACAAAATGGAGTCCGAGGGTTCAGAACGGAAACCACGATTTGAGGGTGTTGGCATCGCTCAATCACGACGCAAATTTACAGGGATAATGTCCTACTCATTATCGGTCTGTCGATACCAAATTCGTCATGGTACGACGATATTTTGTGACACGAGTGTTGGACCTCGGTACCATATCACAGCAAGGTCCGGAATTTCAGAACCACAGTTTGCGATCTAGTGGCTTCATAATAATATCCCAGTACTCTTCCAGGCGGGGGTCGTCCTTAATATCGAGAGAGGTTGTTGTCAAGGAACTACCTACCTGGGAAGAGTACCTCTTAGTTTCAATCATATCCCAGTACACTGCACTATAGATCTTTTTGGAAGGGAACACAGCTGTATCCGGATTAGCTCAAAGCTCCCCCATCCCCATATTTGTCAATAATGATTTAATTTCTGCCAGCCAGGAGATCTTAAAAGAACCACCCAGCCCTTTAACTTCCATCATGGCTTTGGCATATAGAGAAAGTTCAGGTGTGGTCCATAGACATCTCCAGAACGCCAGGGGTCCGTACCGTGCCACATCCTCAACCGCCTGGCAACCAAGATCCACAAGAAGGGGAATACGCTGGGAAGATTGGGGTAAGCCTACAGGCGACTTCAAAAATGTATTCTGTGCAACAGTAAGAGGAGACAGATTACTAAAACTCCGCAATTCAGCACCATACAAGATTGTGGGCAATATCTTAGAGCCATAGATTTTAACGAGTGCGGCAATTGGCTTGGTGAAAGACTGCCTATGCTCTTTAATCAATGCGCCTCCTGTTGTGTGTGTTTTAAAGCTAGCATGTCAATTTGGGGCTTCCAACTCATTTTGTCACTATAAGTGACTCCCAAATATGTAAAAACTGGTGTCTGCTCCAGAGGGTCACCCCCATGTGGACCCTTGCTCTAACTGTCCCAGACCCATTGAGCACCATGAACTTGGTTTTCCCCACATCGACCTCTAGCTCATGTTCACGGCAGAACACCTCAAAACGAGACAGTGCTAGTTGTAATCCGTGTCTCATCTTGGAAATAAGCAGGGTGTCGTCCGCAAACATGAGCAATGGGACTTTCATGCCAGCAAGCATTGGTGCGTCAGTCGGGTAGTTGACAAAGTACTGGACCATCCCGTTGATAAATAAAGAAAACAGGGTGGGAGCCAGCGCACACCCCTGTCTGACTCCTTTACACACCTCAAATCTATTGGTTACCTCATAGAAATGGCGAGCCATGACCACCAATGCCCCACCCTTATGAGCTGCTGAAAAGGATAATGATTCATTCGTTCTCAACGATTTCAAGGCAGATTTTTAATTTTTTAATTTTCTCCATGTTTCGTAAGTCAATACAATATTTGCCTCTTTTGCCCATTTATTAGAGTTCTTACATCAGATGTCCCATTTTTCTATTGGTAACAAATACTTACACCAAAGCCCTAATATTGGGACATTAATTGCATTTGCCACGAACCTTTTCTGTCTGATTAAATTTTGGGATCCATACATTGAAAAACATCATAAACAACTGAATCCAAATTGATTGACGTTAATCCGAGGTTCAGTTTTGCTCCAGATCTTCCTTTTATGATTAGCCAATAAATCTACCATCTTTGTCCTTCTATTCAGCAAACATACTAGATCCCCAGAGCCCCCATTATTCCATTCAATGTGATCCAAGTAGTTTTCTGAATGAATACACAGGATAAAGTAGGGTCTATAAAATTGTGCTGTTCTTTTACAAAAATAATTGTAGCGTTTTGTGCCGCACTTTTTATGGTGCTTGGTTAGCCTTAAATTACCTCTAGTTCGATTTTCTCTTAACAACATGTCCATCAATTCATTTTGTAGATGGCTATGTGGTATACCAGTCTTTCTTAACCTGAATGTATAGTGTGCAAAATGTGCATTGTAATATGATTTCAAGAATAAGAGAGCTAAACCTCCTTCTCCGTACTTATGTATAAAATGCTTGGTGCTAATCTTGAGCTAGAGTCACGCCATAAAAACAATTAAATCATTGAATCCACATGTTTAAAAAATTGTGACTATACTATACATGACACAGTCGAAAACAAAAAAAATTAAACATGTGAAGGATTGCCATTTTTATTCGGGCTACACTTCCTAAAGATTTAGAGGAAGTGGTGACCTCTTTGTCACTGATAGTTTAACTTTATCAAGAAATTACTTATAATTCATATCATACAAAGCCCCTATATCCATATCCTATCTTCCATATACGAAACCCACAAATAAGGTTCACGGTGTGTATGCACACAACAACAAAATCAAGGCAGTAAGCTCTCTGCAGAACACTTACGTTGGATAATCTTTGTCTTAGCCTTATTGACTTTGTATATTCTCAAAGTTTGAAAGGAGAACATTTCCAACACTCTCTCAGAATGAGAATCAGAATAAGCTTTATCCGATTTCAAGCAAATAAAATCATAAAAGCAGACATAAACAGTTAAAAAGCCAGTTAAACATTTTTGGTTCCAAAATATATTATATTTTCTATAGATTCATCCATATAAGAACTGCACATAGTCCTAGAGATAAAAAAGAAAACGGATCATATTGTAAGTTAAATGTCACAGACAAGGCCTTCCATCACTTATTTTAATTGATTTCAGCTTTCTAAGCAAGTACAATGTTAATACTTTTCCTCACTCTAAGTATGCTTTTTTAAAAACAAACCACGACCCAAATATCGTAATCACTCTTTAAAAGTTGCAGATACAGAAAGGCTGGTCGACATTATCTCCATCCCCCCAACCTTAAAAGAGGCAAAATCCACCTTGATTTCTCCTTTATATAAAATTTACAAAAAAGAACCATGGGCTAGATGTAGGTAAAATAGATTTACCGATTTTTAATTACCGAATTTTACCGATTCGGTAATTAAAAATCGGTAAATCTAAGCTGTGGACATGTAGGTATTCCAAATGTGCTGGAATACCGAATCGGAAGTATTCGGTTTTTACCGATTCGGTAAATACCGAATCGGTAATGCCCATTCATTCCTATGGGCTTTGAAGCCCATAGGAATGAATGGGCATTACCGATTCGGTATTTACCGAATCGGTAAATACCGATTTCCACAAGGGTGCAGGGGGTGTCACTTTGATACTCTCTGGCACCCCCAAAACAGGCTCGGGTGCCATGTGGCAGGCATACATGCCCTAAGGGCAGATCTGCCTGTCACATGGCATAGGTGTGCATGCACACATTTGCATGCACACCGGAATCGGTATTTTACCATCAAATTGGATTTGATGGTAAAATACCGATTCTGTAAGGCCTCTGGGACTCAGAAGAGTCCCACCTACATCTGGGAGCCTCAGATTCGGTAAATTTACCGAATTTTCATTTTACCGATTCAGTAAAATTACCGATTCTGTAATTTTACCGAATCGGTAAAAAAATGCCCCCTACATACCTGTCACCCATTTACCGATCGGTAACGGCCAAAATCGGCCGTTACCGATCGGTAAATGGCCTGAAACGGCCACCTACATCTGGCCCTATATGCGTTGTTGATTGTGGTGACAAATCATCGCAAGGACAACAACATAAATCTCTAGATCAGTTATTCATTTCTGGGTAGCTAATTAATTGATGGAAAATCCCAGATCTAAAACAGGTTAAAACATATCTTTCATATCCACTTAAACTACATGAAAGATATGGTTGTATATAATTTGTGATTAAAATCAATTGATGCTGTACTACTGTTGGTTTATTCATTTCCAGAGCAAGTCTAATTGACTCGAATACACTCTCATGTACTTCCTCCTTTGAGCTCAGCATCAGCGTAATATCATCGTAGTATAGCTTAATCTTAGCCATTTCGGAGATAAGACTCTGAATTCATCTATCATAGCCAATAGTTTGGGCTAATGGCATAATAAAATGCGAAAACAGGTGAAGTGGGACAACCTTGCCTTGTTGAACACTGAACCTTAAACGCCCCAATTTCGGGTTAATTTAAAATTAATTTGGCCTCAGCATTATAATATATTTCCTTTATAAGCAGTGTGATCTGGGCAGGAAACCCACATTCCTCCAGAAACATATGAGAGTTTCCCAGAGTATAGGGTCAAAGGCTTTCTCGATGTCTGATAAGAAAATTGTTGCTGGAATTTGATTGGTAACAAATATGTCTAAGGCTTCTGTTGATTAATTAGAGTTCATGCATTAAAACCTTTCTGATCTGCATACATTAGTTTCAAAGCTACTTTATTGAACCTGTTCACTACTAATTTCATGATGATTTTATGGTCAGAATTCAAGAGCATATTATGGCGGTCTGAATTTGGACCTTATTTTAAAAAAGGTTACCATATTTTCAGTCTAAAAGGAAAGGGGGCCTATCAACTTTAAATTATACGATTAGCTCCCTTGAGTATGTGTGGGTTTGAAAAGTCTGCAAATACTTTATAAAATCCATATGGAAAACCATTTAGACCACACACTTTACCCCTCAGTAAATTGCCCACCTTTTGCTGGAGCTCTTGCAGAGAAAAGGGATTATTCATAAACCTAATATCTTCCTCTGAAATAACCGGGAACGGAATTTGTGTTAAAATACTTTGATTTGTTCATGTCAAGGCTAGAGGAGGCACTATAAATTTTACTAACGTGATCTAAAAAACTGCATTCATTTTCTCCTCTGAGGTACAGCAAACCCTTGTCCTAAGACATATTAAGGTGCTAATAGTGCTATTTGAAATCTACTCCCGAATCTACAATGGCATACACCTCACCACAAAATCGCTTTCTTCATATGACTTTTTGAAATAAGTGGAATTTATCTGCTAATTTTTGGCACAATAATACTGCTGTAAGGTAAATGCTGCATTTCTACTGCTTTTTTGTTCCTATCTGAAGGATACGCTGGGTACCTCTTATAATCAATTTTAATTTGGGTTAATCAAATTAACCTTCTCTTCCTTTGCAGCTCTGGATTTAGTCACATTTCTATGAATAACTTGGGCATGAAGAGATACCTTAAAACATCCAAGATCATAACCACAGAGTCTGTACCCTTGTTTCTGTCAAAAATGTCCTTTATTTCAACTTTAGAACAGCCAATCTAACTCTTGTGGTTCAAGTATATTTTATAAAAGGTCCATCACCTAATCTTAGACACTCTGTCCTTTCTATAAGGGAAACAACCATGACAACGTAGTCATTACAACACACTACCTTTACAACGCAGTCATTACAATGCAACATCCTTTACATCGCATGCCAGTACAACGCAGACATTACAACACATGTCACTACAATGCATGCCACTACAAAGCATGCCATTACAATGCATGCCATTACAACGCATTATGCGGTAAGTAATGGGAAACAGTCATTTTTACCCCTACACTATCCAAGACTTACCCTACTGTTGCACTCACTGGAGTGGGAATAGTAGTTTTTACCCCATCACTGTCCAAAACTTACCCTACTGTTGCACTCACTGGAGTGGGAATAGTATTTTTTACCCCTTGTTAGACCTGGCACCATTGGCGTGGGTCTCCCTTCCATTTTTGCTGTTGCCTCATGTGTTTTTGCTGGCGTTAGATGCTTTGGGCAATGTGCCACTGCTGTCCAGTGCCACAGTACGAGTGCTCCCTACTGTAAATTGATGTATTGATTAGTGATATGATATGATAAAGAAATTTATACAGCGCATGTTCACCAACGGCTTCTTGGCGCTTAGGGACAAGCCGGGGCTGACAGCAGAACGGGGAGATTTTAATCAAAGGCTTGTGAGAACAGCCACGTCTTCAGAGCTCTCCTAAATGACTGATAGGAAGAGATGAGACGGAGGTAAAGTGGGAGAGAATTCCAAAGGTGGGGGGCTTGCGACGCAAATCTTAAGCCCCCAAGCCTCTTCCGCTTGAAAGGGCATAAGTACAGCAGACTGAGACCAGCCGAGCGAAGTACTCGGGTAGGAATGTATCGGTGGAGGAGAGAGGCAATAAAAGATGGGCCTTGGTCGCTGAGGGCTTGGTAGGTTATGCAGCCCACCTTGAAAAGAGTGCGCTGGACTACAGGAAGCCAGTGTAGGCTTCTCAAAAGTGGTTTTGCAGAACTAGTCCTGGGCTGTCGAAAAACCAATCTAGCGGCTTGGTTTTGAACAAGTTGGTGTTGATGGGACTGATAGAGAGGAATCCCAATGTACAGTGAGTTCGCATAATCAATGCGGGACACCACTAGACCCAGTGTGGCATGGACCAGAGCGTCATGGGTAAGAAATCGGCTGATCTTACGGATACGGCGTAGATGGAAAAAACATACCGATATCACAGATTTAATTTGATGTTTCATGGACAGATCCTTACTGATGGTAACTCCAAGACTCTTGACCGAGCTCGCTGGGCAAGGAGCACAGCCCAGCAAGTGCGGCCAGAAGCTGGGATTCCATGGATTGGTCGAGGGTCCTGTGAGCACGCGCTCAGTTTTGTCTGGATTAAGCTTGAGCTGGTTGGCACTCATCCAGCAGCTAATGAACCTCAATGTATTCTGGAAGTTCTCAATTGAGGCGGGGAGGAGTCAATATTGAAAATAAGCTGGAGGTCATCCGCATAATTGAAGATGACCACCGGCTTCTCCATAAGCTTAGAAATCAGTGGAAGGATGTACAAATTTAATAATAAGGGAGACAGGGAGGAGCCTTGAGGGACCCCACAGGTAAGATCCTTCGCCTCAGACATGAAAGAGCCAAGCCGAACCGCTTGCTTGCGGTCTTGCAAAAATGATGCAAGCCATCTGAGCGCGGAGCCCCTGATGCCGGCGTTCTCGACCCGCTGAATAAGGATGGAGTGATCAACGGTGTCGAACGCCGCCGACAGATCAAGGAGCACCAAGGCCTGAGAGATGTTTTGGTCAGCCCCCTTTCTGAGTTCGTCATGAACTGCCACCATGACCGACTCGGTAGAATGCTGGGGTCTAAAACCCGCCTGGTGCTGGTCCAAGAACTGTGAGCTCTCAATGAAAGAGCCAAGGCAACTGGCGACATGGGCCTCCAGTAGTTTGCCCCAAAAAGGGAGCAGGGATATTGGTCGAAAGTTACTGAGAGTGGCCGGGTCTGCCCCAGGTTTTTTAAGGATAGGTGCCACAACAGCCGATTTAAAGGAGCTGGGGACCAGGCCCTGGCCGAGGGAATTATTGAGCATGGAAAGGGGGACATCAGGAAGACCAAGAAAGATCTTGCGGGTAATGTGGGCGGGGCAGCTGTCTGAAGGAGACCAGGCCCTGGCCGAGGGAATTATTGAGCATGGAAAGGGGGACATCAGGAAGACCAAGAAAGATCTTGCGGGTAATGTGGGCGGGGCAGCTGTCTAAAGGAGAGCCAGAACGAACTCTGCAAAGAAGTGAAGGGAACGCCTCTTTGGTAACTAAGGGAAAATTCAAGAGGGAGGAGGGATTTATTGGGGGACAGCCTATATCTATTCCCGGTGCAGGGTTAGGGATGCTTGCTTTAATTAAGTCGATCTTCTCAACAAAGTAATTGTTAAGAGAGTCACAGAGAGGCTGAGAGAACAAGGGAGTCATTGTGACCCTATCAGGTTTAGCAAGTTCATTCACTATGGTGAAAATCTCCCTCGATTTGTTAGAGGAGTTGAGGATCTTTTGCGAAAAATACTCCGTTTTGGCTGCGAGGATTGCGGATTTATATTCTTTCAAGGCCGTCAGGAAGGCCGTCTTCTTGAAGGAGCAGTAATCAGCCTCCCACTTTCGCTCTGCTTGCCGAAGGGGAAATTTCATATCGGATAGATCTTTGGAGAACCAGCGCTGAGCGTCATGGGGGCGCTTTATCCTAAGTCTCTTTAGTGGGGCAAAGATGTCCCGAGCTTCAGCCAGCCAGGTGTTGATATTATCAGCCTGAGCATGGACCGATAAGGGAGAACCAGCCGTCCCAGTGAGAGAGGGAGTCGTTGTGGCAAATGAGAGGCAAAGTGAAGGAAGGTCGACTCGACCCCAGTTGCGGATCATTGAGGGATTGTTAGAACGTGCTTTGGTTGTAGAGGTCTTAGGAACAGCAAAAGAAATAAAGAAATGGTCCGACCAGGCACATGGGGATATCTGTAGATTGAGAACGTCCTGATTTAATGACCACAGCTGGTCGAGGGTGTGGCCCTTAACGTGGGGAGATACATGGATAAACTGAAGAAAATAAGACCAGTTAAGAGGTCGGTGAACTCCCTGGAGAGGGCATTTTCATGCAGGGCATTAGGCCAGTAGGTAAAATCCCCAATTACGAGGATCCTGGCGTGATTTATTGCCAATTCGGCTATCATGCTTCCAAAATGATGCAGGAAGCCGGGCGACAAACCGGGGGGGCGGTAAAACAAGGTAAAGGTAAGAGGGAAAGTATCCAGTTCGAGTGTGAAGGTAATAAAGTCTACAGACGGTATAGGAAGCATAGTAAGGGACTTGGATTTATAAGAATGGGAGATAATGGCTGCCACTCGCCCCCCAGTTTTGCCCTGGGCGCGATCTGCCTGGAGAACATAAAAGCCGCTAGGGACGGCTGCCAGAACATCGGGGGTGAACTCTGCTGTGAGCCAGGTTTCCGACAGTAGAAGTATGTCCGGCTTCACAGTGTCAAGGAGGTAAAATATCTCTGCTTGGTACTTGTCCAACGAGCGGGTATTCAGGTACCAGATTAACAGACAGTCAGGTTTAGCGGCCGGGTAATATGAGGGGGGTCTGTATTGTGATGAGTCTAGGTCCGAGTCGCCATTTGGCAATGCCGCGGCGGCAGGGACAGGAGGGGAATGTTGCGCTAGGCTAGAACATACGCGCATATCTGGAATGGGCTTGGGAAGGGACTCTAGGCCGCGTGCGGAATACATCTCCTCTGCCGAGTACACCCAAGTAGATGGGCACCAGGCAGGGAGACTGGCCCCCTGGTCCCGGCCCGGCACGCCGCCGGCGCGCCCGCTGCGCGCGTCCGCTGCTCAGTGTGAGCTGCATCCAATTTTAAGGGGGAGGTAGAGGAAGGAGCGCTAGACCGCTCACCTCCTTCGACCGGAAGTAGGTTAATCACCGGCAAGTGTCGCGGCCAATGGCTCCCTCCACAACAATCGAGCACTAGTCAGCTCGCGGTGGAACGGGAAGTCCAGCGGCGCAGACACACAACAGGGAAGGTGGTTCCATGATTGGATGTTTGGTTCACTTGTCAGACCCTAGTACAGTGCACTGAGTGTGCCCAGGGTGTGTAAATCCAAATGCTGCTAGTGGGCTTTCAGCACTGGTTGTGCCACCCACAGAGCGTCCTTGCAAAACGTGTCTAAGGTCTGCCATTGCAGAGCCTGCATGCAGTCTGGTACTGTCATGCTGACTGGGCAAGTGCACCCACTTGCCAGTCCATAAACCTTCCCTTTTATTCATATTAGTCACCCCTATGGTAGGTCCAAGGACAGTGTGCATTGTAAGTACAAGGTAGGACAAGCCCTGATGTGTGTGGCATGTCCTAATAGTAAATTACAGCCATTTTCGTTTTTCACTATTGCAAGGCTACCTGTTCTCCATAGGCCAGAATGGGCTGCTGGATTGTTACATGTGTACAATCCCAGCAGACTCAGAGAACATCTTTTAGTGAAATTTATTTTAATATTCTGTGTTTGCAAATACCACTTTTAGAAAGTAGGTATTTGCTTGCCTAACCATTTGAGCCTGCCTCTGCGAGATTGTGTATTCCTTGTCTGGCTTTTGCGTGTGACAGGGCTGGGGAATTCCAGGAGACAGGCTGGGGAAGCCCGGTGGTGAATAGAGAGATCTGCATCTAGATGGGAGGTAGGAGTTGCACCTGGGACCTGAATGGGGCTGGACCTTCCCTCTACAATGCTGACTCCAACCCCTGTGGTGCGTCTGATGTCTCTGCCCTGTACACTGAAAGAAGAGATGGAAGACTGTCAACAAAGTGCTCCAGGACTGTACTTGCCTTCCACAATGCTGGCTCCACCTCCAGTGGGGCGTCTGATGTGCCTGCCCTGTGCTGTGAAAGGGAAGGAGAAGTCTGGTAAACAGAGTGCTTCAGAACCGGCTTGAACTGGGCACAGGCCCCTCTCCCCTCAGAGAACAAAGGATTTTGGGGTATAAGTATTGGGACCCTGATCCCAAGAAATTAGATCACTTCTGGACTTACAAGACGAAACCTCTGCTGAGGAGAAGGAACCTGAAGAAACTGAGGAGAAACTATTCCCAAGCTGAAGTGCTGCTTGAGGGATTGGCCTGCAGTGGTTGCCTGACTGCCAAAGAGAGGAGAAAGAACTTTGTGGACTTTTCTTTCAACTTGTGCAAAGATCTCCAAGGGCTTGGAAGAGGGCTTGCCCCCTGACCGAAGTCCCAGGACCAGTGGACTTCACCAGCCTTTGTGAATTGCTGCTGGAAACAAGTGGCTACAGAGGCAGGGAGCTGTGACCGACTCTCACGACCAGCCCTGTGTCCAGTAGGCACCACACCAAGCAACATCCGCCTCGAACAACGCAAGCTCTGCGCTCACCGACTCTGTCAATGAGCCGTAGCCTGCACCGTGACTGAAAGGACACCGCGACATGTAACGCCTCGCTACACCGAATCGAACTGGTCTGACCGACGCGGTCCCTGCTGCTGACTTCGAGCGGCTGGTTCCACATTGTACAATTCAGTTCAGTCACTAAATGTTCTCTTCCCCTATACCCACTTTACACCCCCCTTCCACCACCCTGCTGGCATTAGTGTCCCTCTTGGTCGCACCAAAGACAAAACTTTTCAGCCCCCAGGAATATATTTACTCGTAACCATGAGCTAGAGCTTCCTTGCACCCCCCCATTTGCCTATTGCCCATGGCACCATGAAAAAGCGGCTATACTCCTGGCCCTTGTGCCACCCCCTCCCTCAAACCATCTCCTTGGCTATGTGCTCAGCCAGTAGATTTCAGAAAACACATTGAATCTCTAACCAGACTAAACATTTGAAATTCCTCCTGATATAACAGTTTTCAAATTTGAGCTGATGATGCCAATGCTCCTTTTGCACGAAAATTATATCAATGTCAGCTGTTACGTTTTGGGATAAATGTAATTATTTTTTTGACGGTTGCCCGTTTAGATTATGTAAATGATATCACCTGACTCAGTACTTAGCACCCTGCATATGATACAGTTCACATTAGAGATGTCACAAGGTTTTTCTGCTCTTTATTAATCCTGAGTATATTTATAATTGTTTGTGACACAGATGCTATCCATTGCAATTTATGGTATTGTACAGACTGTGAACGAGAATTTTAAATAGTATTTAGCCTGCTTGCTGAACATTAGTCAAATGGGGATTATATATATTCCATTGACTAAATATTACTTTTCAGTGTGACAACGGCGGTCAAACAGCCAAATTGTGTACTTTGTCTGGTGTTGCTCAATGCAATAAACAGTTGTTAATCTTCTCCCGTCTTTGAGTGCTGGTTCTCTGTCCTATTGCAGTGGTATTGTGGCACATGTACATATAGGTACCCATATGCAGGACCAATCTCCCCCAACACGCGGGACCCCAACAAACTGCAAAAATTCCTTCTTTATTAAGCGCAGACGCGTTTCGTTTTGTCGAAAAACTTCCTCAGTGCAGCCTGGAATTTGTGCAAGTGGGCGGTTCTCACAGTTTCTAGTGTCCCTCACCCCGCCGCTTATCTTCACAGTTATGCAGGTAAGCGGCGTGTCCTGTCATGTTCGTGACAAACGAAACGCGCCTGCGTTTAATAAAGAAGGATTTTTTGCAGTTTGTTGGGGTCCTGCGTGTGCTTCCCTCCTTTGCGAGTTGGGGGAGATTGGTCCTACATGTGTCAGGATGCAGCCACGAACATCCCTTGAAGCGCCCACCCCCTTTGGGAGTCCTGTGTAATTGGTGGCAACTTTTGAAGACTGCAAGCTCTGTGGTATACCGGGACACGCCGCTTACCTGCATCCTGCCCGGTCACTACAGGTGAAATACGACTTCGTGGGGGGCGTGCAGCTCACCGGGGCATCATGCACGAGCTGGAACTGTGAAGATAAGCGGAGGGGCGAGGGACACGAGAAACTGTGAGAAGCGCCTGCTTTACAGAACTTGGTGAGCATCAGAGTGAAGGGAGCAGACACCGCCCATTTGGGCCAGTACTGACGTTAGGTGTCTGCTCCGTGTGAGTTTCCTGGTTTAACACTTCTCTGGTGCCTTAACACCAGCACTGCCTTTAACCAGCGGTAGAAGTGGGCGGGGACGGAAGGGCACGGCGTGCCCCTACTTCTAAAAATAATTTCAGCCCGTTCCCCTACTTCTTTCTTTGAAAAAAGCATCCCGGGACGGAGAGAATAGTCCTACTAAAAACGAGAACTTTTTTTTCAGCTTCCAGGGGCTGCTCGCACTTCTCTGTTGAACTCCAGAGGCTGCAGCAGCCCCTCCCTGAGCTCGCACAGACTGCGGGTAGGCCCATTGTCATTCCGATTGAGGCTGATTATCTCCTTTGGAATGACAATGCGCCCGCCTGCTGCCTGCCTTTAGCATATGCCAGCGAGATCTGCATGAGGTGTCTCTGGTATCTGGGTGCAGGCCATGGCTCGTTGTGCAACAAATATACGAGATGGGTCCACAAATGTGTAATCAAAACTTTAAAACAATCCCGCTGGGGCGTGAGAGGTGCGCTGTGGGCAGTGTAATCTGCTGTTTGGAAAACACAACCCTGACGTCGATGACGCGGAGGAGGTGAGGAAAAGCATTACATTTGATCAAGCTATTTTTATAGACAGTATACTTGTAAAAACACTTGTGGCTGTCAAAGGCGTGCCCGAGGGTGCTTGCTTCTTCTAATGCGTTTTATGGAATATATATTTTGCTTAGTGCTCTAAGCTGTGTTTTTATACGTGTGTTTTGCTGCTCGGTACGTGATGTATTAAAGGGGAAATCTGGCGAATATTACATTAGTCTCAACACCCAGCAGACGTAATTGAACAAGGGAACATCGTGGGATGCCTATTGTTGGGGATTGTTCGAAATACAGGTCGATAAACAGAACGGGGTTTTCCTTTAAACTGCCAGGCCCCTTTAACTGGAGGACCACGAGATCTTAAGCCCTCCTCTGCGATCCTGTGGCCTTTAAGGTGTGATGAGGCTCTGCTCAGGGGAGAAGCCAGAAAATCAAAATGCCCAGAACTTTGAACTACACTTATAATGGCAAGCAGCATGTGATGAGAGTGTCCTTTGCACTCCCTAAAAGAGCGGCCTTCACTGCTCCATCCAACCAAGGGAGTAGTCAGAAAATTAGAATGCCCCCCATTTTGCAGTAAACCTCTGATGCACACCAAGCAAAATAAGTAAATGTGCCCATCCTCCACTCGAAGAAGTGACGGGGACAGGAGAAGTGACGGGACAGGAGAAGTGAAGTGAAGGGACAAGAGAAGGAGAAATGAAGTGAAGGGACAGGAGAAGGAGAAGTGAAGTGAAGGGACAGGAGAAGGAGAAGTGACGGGGACAGGAGAAGGAGAAGTGACGGGGGCAGGAGCAGTGAACGGGGCAGAAGTGAAGGTACAGGAGAAGTGAAGGGACAGGAGAAGTGAAGGGACAGTAAAAGTGAAGGGACAGGAGAAGGAGAAGTGACGGGACAGGAGACGGAGAAGTGACGGGACAGGAGAAGTGACAGGAGAAGTGACGGGACAGGAGAAGTGACGGGACAGGAGAAGTGACTGGGGCAGGAGAAGTGACGGGGCAGGAGAAGTGACGGGGCAGGAGAAGTGACGGGGACAGGAGAAGTGAAGGGACAGGGGAAGTGAAGGGACAGGAGAAGTGAAGGGACAGGAGAAGGAGAAGTGACGGGACAGGAGAAGGAGAAGTGACGGGACAGGAGAAGGAGAAGTGAAGGGACCAGGAGAAGGAGAAGTGACGGGACAGGAGAAGTGACGGGACAGGAGAAGTGACGGGACAGGAGAAGGAGAAGTGATGGGACAGGAGAAGTGACGGGACAGGAGAAGTGACGGGACAGGAGAAGTGACGGGACAGGAGAAGTGATGGGACAGGAGAAGGAGAAGTGAAGGGACAAGAGAAGTGAAGGGACAAGAGAAGTGAAGGGGCAGGAGAAGTGAAGGGACAGTAAAAGTGAAGGGACAGGAGAAGTAGAAGTGATGGGACAGGAGACGGAGAAGTGACGGGACAGGAGAAGTGACGGGACAGGAGAAGTGACGGGGGAAGGAGAAGTGACGGGGCAGGAGAAGTGACGGGGACAGGAGAAGTGAAGGGACAGGAGAAGTTAAGGGACAGGAGAAGGAGAAGTGACGGGACAGGAGAAGGAGAAGTGACGGGACAGGAGAAGGAGAAGTGACGGGACAGGAGAAGGAGAAGTGAATGGACCAGGAGAAGGAGAAGTGACGGGACAGGAGAAGTGACGGGACAGGAGAAGTGACGGGACAGGAGAAGGAGAAGTGACGGGACAGGAGAAGTGACGGGACAGGAGAAGTGACGGGACAGGAGACGTGACGGGACAGGAGAAGGAGAAGTGACGGGACAGGAGAAGGAGAAGTGACGGGGCAGGAGAAGTGAAGGGACAGGAGAAGTGAAGGGACAGGAGAAGTGAAGGGACAGGAGAAGGAGAAGTGAAGGGGACAGGAGAAGTGACGGGGACAGGAGAAGTGACGGGGACAGGAGAAGTGACGGGACAGGAGAAGTGAAGGGACAGGAGAAGTGAAGGGACAGGAGAAGTGCCGGGGGCAGGAGAAGTGACGGGGGCAGGAGAAGTGACGGGGGCAGGAGAGGTGACGGGGGCAGAAGCGGTGACGGGGGCAGGAGCGGTGACGGGGGCAGGAGAAGGGAGGGGGCAGGACTGTTCCCATTGGGAGCAGAATCTAGACTGATTTGTATATGGCTGGGTCCAAACTGGAATGGCATGGTGAGCAAAGAAACAATGGATTTAGGCCCAGATCTCTGTACTGGGGTGAATGTAGGATATTGTTCTGCATTCAGTTGTTCTTTTTGCTATATTATGATTGAGCAGCTAGCTGGCGACATGAATATGAAGGAGCCTTTGTGGGTTTCCATGAGTCTAGATTCTCCTGAAGAATCCCTTTCTCTTCTGAGCCCTGCTTAACACATGTGTACAGGAGGAGCCCTGTATTCATGACCTCAATGTTTGAGACAAAAAATAATCATGGATTTCTGAACATTGAGTAAAAGCATTAAGGTAACATGTTGTTCCTGCTTATATTTCACACGCTTTACATAAACCTGTATTCCCTATGACTGTTTGCTTTTTCCTGAATTAAACCTCAAACATGTTTATCCATTGTTTTATTTAAATAACGTTATAAGCTGTAACTGGTCAGTGAAATGCTAAACGTACTACAAATTGGTATGTTTTGCTATTTCTAGCGACGCCCCGGACTCCGCCCACTGATTCAATCTTCGGTTATTCCCGCCCCCTGATTCTCCACCCACAGTTCCCCTACTTTTTTTCCCCCACTTCGACCACTGCCTTTAACCATTCGGAGTGAGGCAGGTTACGTGAAAAGGAGGGTGGGAGAGGCACTTGCACAAATTCCAGGCTGCACTGAGGAAGTTTTTCGACAAAATGAAACGCGTCCGTGCTTAAAAAAGAAGGAATTTTTGCAGTTTGTTGGGGTCCCGCAAGTGCTTCTCTCCTCTGCAAGTTGGGGGAGATTGGTCCTACATGTGTCGGGATGCAGCCACGAACATATATAGCCATATATATATATATATATATATATATATATATGTATATCACCATGGGTACTTATAACTAGGATGATCGTTCCATAGGAAATGCCTTTTTTGGGTACTTATAGCTAGGATGATGGTTCCATAGGAACTGCCCTTTTTGTGCTGCTAATAACTTTGGGGTTGTTTGATGAGTCTCCATGAAACTTACCAAAAGAGAGCTTCTTTTTGACTAGGTTCCACAAGGAAAGATTTGGGGTAGTCCAACAAGCAGGGGGCAACCAAAAAGGAAGTCCCAAAATGAAGTTTCCCCATTAATTTTTTGATCGGAACTTTAGACACAGCTGCAGCCCATACCGCAACAATTTTGTAATGAATTCACGCTTTTAAACCCCCACCCTGGGTGGGCCAGGGCTGTGTGGGAAGTGTGAGCTATATTTTAGGGGGAGGGGTGCATGCCCCCTCCAAATGGACTGGGACCATCTCTTAAAATAAAGGGGAGTGGGGCTAAGTGCCCCCCTGCTCGGACCAGGTGAGGCCCTGGGGACCCATACCTCGTGGCCAGCAAGTTAAATAAAGGGGATGGGGCTCCACATCCCAGAGCCATATAATGGCCCTAGGGACCTCCTCCCATGGGGCCAGATCAGTGAAGGTTTCCAAATGGTCCCCAACACCCAGGACACTGTCTATTTCCCTGTCTGCAGGCAGGGAAATTGCAAAGTAGGCCCACCAGGTGGGAGCATAAAGCTTCTCCTATCCGTTGAAAGAATAACATATTTCCCTGCCCTTGCTCTCAGGCAGGGAAATGCTTAGATTGCTCCCATCCAATGGAATAAAACAATATTGCCCCCGCAGGGTTTGAGCAATGCCAGCTCCTACTGAACCTTTGATGGATTGAAGCAGGAAAGCATGCAGGGCTGCGGGGGCACTGGGATACCCCACAGACCAAAAAAAAACAGGACTAGTTGTGACATGCCCCATGTGGGCACATGGGCATGCCACTTTATTATTAAAAAATTGAATGAAAATGCTGGCAAAGTCCCTGTGTGGGCCCTGGGGCTTCCTCTACAGGTCCAAAATTATAATGGTGTGTGGAACCAAGGCTGGCAGCCCATAGATAAATGCAAAATTGCTGCCTCTTGTGTTGACCCATGAAATGGTGCAGCCATGGCCTCTTATTAAAAAATAAACTGTGGTTGTCCCAGGTGGGACTGGGACACCCAGAAAAAATAAAAAACTGAATAGTAAAAATTAAATAAGGGGTCACACCTACTCATTTATTATTCACTGTTTCAAGGAGTGCCCCATAATGCCCTGGGAGGGCTATTTACGTATATTTTGTTTTAGGTGATGTCCCTAGAAGGGGCAAGGACATCATCAATATTTTTTTTAAATGTTGTGGGGTGTGGGTGGCAGTAGATGTTCTGCAGCCACCCAGCAACACTAGATAAAACACATTAAGTCTCCTGGGTCATTGAAACCTTGACCTGAGGAGAACGTGACCGAGCCAACTCGACGATGCAGCAAGCACAAGATAAATAGTTTTATTTATTTACTTTCTTTACTCCTCGCGTTGTATGTTCGACTCCACTACCCTTCCACCCTGCCCTCCCCCTCCCCACCCCACTGCCCAGCAGCACTCCCTCTGCGAGCCGCCAGTGATTTCTGGATACATTTTTCAAGAAATGTGCTTTCTGACGTACTTTGTACTTCACATTTATACATCATTGTAGACAGTGTGCAGTCAAAATATGCACCCTTGCATTTTGACTGTCAGGCAAGACATTGCTATCTATGTGTGTATGATTTGTATCCAAATTTGTGTCGACAATGAATTTATAACCTCATTTTGTATGTATTTCATCTTTTAGATCAGTTATGGATCTGGACTGCCCCTTCTAAGTGACAAGCATCAATTTTCATCTTTTGTACGATCCAACCCAAGCACAGAGAGAGTGCCGTATGTTATGGCACAGCTAGTGATTCAGTTTGGCTGGACATGGGTAGGAATCTTGGCATCAGCTAGTGACTATGGCATCCAAGGTGGTCAAATTTTGAGACATGAACTTGAAAGCAATGGAGTGTGCGTGGCCTTCTTGGAAACCCTGAGTGAGAACAACAATGATAAGAAAATATCATCAACTGTTAACCTAATCAAAAGATCCACAGTCACCATGGTTATTCTGTATTTGTACCACACTGAGGTGAGTGGTCTCATGGACACACTGGCAGTACAAGGTGTAACAGGCAAGGTGTGGCTAATGAGTCCAAGTCTACATGGTACCATTTTATTTTTCAAAGAAAATCTACGGCAACTGCTCAATGGTTCTCTTATCATCACACTTCAAAAACAAGAGAGCTGGACATTCCAAACATTTCTCTATCAAGTACACCCGCTGTCCAGTCCCTCTGACATTTTTGTGACTTCTTTCTGGGAACACATATTTGAATGTCACTGGGAGACAAATATGAGAAACACAAGTATAGCAGATAAGACAAACAACATTCAGACTAACAGTATTTGCACCGGGTTGGAGCAGTTGAAGGCACTTCCAAACGCAGTATACAATGTGGAAAATTTCCGTTTCTCCTATTATGCCTACAAGGCTGTATATGTGCTGGCTCATGCCCTGGACAATATGTTATCCTGCAGTCGAAAAAAAGCTAAATGTCTTAGTCTTCATCATGTTTTTCACCCTTGGCAGGTCAGTAATACTTCATCGTTCTCACACACACAATCCATAAACAATTTGTTTCAAAATCAGTGATTCAGTGTTTCTAAGCACCTCAACCAGAATGTTGAATATTTTCATGTTTGAACTGAAAATAGTTATTCTATTTAGTAAAATATTCCAACTCTATGATAAACTAATATTAAAGGTTCTTATACATCATCATTTGATACAGTTATGTCATATGCCTACATCAACTGTCAATCTAAAATTTGTGAAATTATCTAGTGATTGTGATGGCCTACCCATTAATATTCAAATATTTAATACTCCCAGCCAAGCACCACTCTGAAATCATTCTTATCAAAAACGTATCTTTGGAACTATAACAAGAGCTTCATACAAGCAAATGTGCTAATATCAATGAGTCCTTTCAACGATAGAGCTCAACAGAGCTCAATGTCCATTGAGGACTGGCAAAAAAAGCTTGTAGAATTGGAGTGCACTCACTGGCAAAGTCAGTAGTGATGGGTGGCAATCTTGGAAAGTGATTTCGTAAAGCTACAAGATGGCGTGCACGTAGTTTCAAGAAACAATGTGGCAGCCATCATGGAACGGTATAACAATAAGTATAACCAATAATATTATAGCATGAAGCAAAGTACAGGTTCTGACTCAGACACAGTACTTTTGGGAATAATTTTAGGCAAAATTAACCTATTATGTCGAAATAAAATCTTAGATGTCTCTCAATATGCAGGGCATATCCATTTGGGGGGTTCATGGCTTCTATCCCAAAACAGTCACATAAAAATTTGGAAAAATAGGAAATACATTAATCTGTACTTATATGGCATTCTGCTTTCGGGATCTGTTATCTTATCTTAGTGGAGAAGTGTGGCTCAATGGTTAGAGCGGCAGACCTTGATGCAGAGTGCTGGCCAGGGACCAGGGTTCGATTCCCGCCTCGGCGGGATCGGGCTTAAATTCCTCTGACTGGATATTCTCGCCTCAGTGCTGAATCTAAGCATGGGCCCCACGCTGCAACTCTGGGCAATAGCTTGCTTAGTCTCCACAACGGCCCCCGATACACAAGGGATGCCTGGTTTCACCATGGGATGCCCAGGAGTGGACACCTCACAAGGAAAAGCCAGGAGGGGTTCCCTTGTGGTAGGAGTACAAGCGCCGGGATACTTACGGGTGACTGTTCGCGCTATACAAATACAACACATTTACATCTTATGCATATGCAAAAGGTGCCAGAATTTCCTCAATTCCTCTCTATTGTAAAGACAACTACAAGAAAGAATAAAACAGAAACTATTTTCATTATGAGAATGTTGCCAATCTAGAGGTGACAATTTGTAGCCTAGGCTCTTATTTAGATCTGGGCGGGACTCCCGTCATACCTCCACAGCCGAGTTTACAAGTTCCCCGCAAAGCTGATGGAATCTCACCCACCATATTTAGATGTGTGATGGCTGAACCATTCTATGGGGTGTCAGAGTGTTATTTGTCACGAAAACGATTCACTGATGTCAACGCTGCAAAGTTCTCTGCTGGCTAATATTACTCCTTCACCATCAGGGTGGAGGGATTGCACTGAGCCTATTTAGATTTCACAGTTTTGCTGGAGGTGTTCTAGCGGTGGATTGCCCATGGAGTGATACTGCCGTGGGAGAAGTTCAACTTTGGACTATTCCTGTGGCTATTGGGTGGATGCTAGCTCACACACCTGATGTAATTTGGCTAAATGTCTTCACCTGCATATCTTACTATAAGACACACTCTATTTCAAACCCTGATCCTTAGCCATTCCACTGCGGCGCAACATTTTCAAGTTGAACATTTGCCTATTAAGTCAGGGTTATTTTCATTCTCTGTTTCTTGTCCCTAATTTCTTCTTTCATTCATATTTTTGTGGGTCATTGCACATATTTAATTTTTGTTTGTTGATAATGGCAGGTAGGAGACATCCCTGTTTTACAGAGGGAGAATTGTCAGTCATGGTAGATGAAATAACTAGAGTGGAGCCACAATTGTTTGTAGCCCAGGTAGAAAATGCAACCATATCTCAGGAAAGGCAGTTGAGGTCATCATATTTGACAGGGAGAATGCTACAGCAAACAACCTGCGCACACAGAAGGAAATTAGAAAGAGGTGGAATGGCCAGAAGGGGTGAGAGTGCATTCCATGGCCTTCAAGCACCACCTGGAGGACCAGAGGACTAGTGGTGGCTCTCCCAGCCCCCCTTACAATGTTCTCCCTCGGAAAAAAAGGGTCTTGGAGAGGGTCTTACATCCTGAAGGATTGTCAGAAATTCCTGGTAGAGTGGAGACTGGTAAGTTACACTTTTAAATGTGTCACTAAACCTAAATGGTATTTTTGATATGCATTTAGCTGTTGCTAATGTGTTTGGCACCTTTTAGAAACATTCAAAAACAATGTATTTGTATAATTTCCATGTGGTCTTTTTGGTTTGTTAATAGTATTTTGTGGCTAATAAAATATAGTTCTCCATAACATTTCACATTATTTAATGTTACCTGTAATTGTTTTGACACCAAATAACATATTGCAAATATGTTTTTCATATTGTAAAAGTCGGTTCTTTTTTACAGCATAATTTCACTTGATATGTTTAACTTACAAATTTGCAAGTGTTGTTAATGTTCAATTTAAGTAAATGACTACGACTACCATGATGCCTTTTTTTGTTTTGTGAAAATAATATTGCAATGTTATCTTGCTCATTCTATCTTTCCTAACACCTTTTCACATATGCAGGTATTTTTCAATGTCTATTTCATGCTATGTTTTTAAATGTTTTTATGTTGAGTTGTGTATGTTGTCATATCCCTGTTATTTGATTACATTGATTTCACAAATCGAAGGTTATATATTCAAAGGTTTTAAGGTATGTAATTTTGTATGCTGAATATGTCATTATTTCTGTAAAAATGTACAGAGCGGCCATAATGCTATTAAAAAACCACCAAAGTGTTATTACATGAGGGAAAGTGGTGGACAGTGAAAGGATGCACAGATAAGGAGAGCAATAATATAAATATAAATCCAATATGCAAATGTATGTGAATCAGCTTTCCTGCTTAATTCCATTCACTCAAACCTAAACCGTAACATCGTCTTGTTATTATTTTTCACAGGTTAAATCAAATCAACCTCATCAGAATTCCGATTAAACAAAACAAAAGACAAAAAGCTGTCATCAAAATCAACAAATGCTCATCCATACTATTTGAAATAAAAGGTAAATTAGCTGTAATACATATATGCCATGCTCGAAAATTACTTAATTTTAATTTATTTTTTTAAATGAAAACACAACCGTTCAACATTTAAAAAGACACTTTTCGTTTTAGAGCTACCCAACTGAATTCAAGACTTCAAAAACTGTAAAAAAAAACACCCTAAACATCCACTAAAAGGCAGAACAAGAGTAAAAAAAATCTTACTGAGGTGAGACATAGCAGAATAACCAATTAACTCATATATTTTTTTTTACAGGGATCTGCAAAATGTTTATTATAATACGAAAGTCATGTTGAATAATGCAAACAGCAATGTAATTTTATTTTACAGAACTCACAACAAACACATTTTTTTGGCAGGTTACAAAAATGTTCAACTTAATTTCAAAAGAAACTAAGGGCCATATGTAGGTAATCTCTATTTACTGATTCTTAAATACAGAAAGTTACTGATTCGGTATTTCAGAATCGGTAAATAGTATGTAGGTAAAAATGTGGTAAATTTGACCAATTCGGTAATATTCGGTATTACCGATTCAGTATTTACCGATTCGGTAATTCCCATTCATTCCTATGGGCCTGGAGGCCAATAGGAATGAATGGGAAGCCATTCACTATTACCGATTCGGTAAATACCGAATAGGTAATAGGGGGAACATATTTAAGGGTGGCAGGGTGTCACATTGACACCCTGTTGCACCCCTGAATCGTGTATGTGTGCACATGTGGCACACATACATGCCCTAAGGGCATGTATGTCTGCCACATGGAACTTTTACCAAAGCACAAAATTGCTTTTTTAAAGGTTTTTGATATTTTCCACCAACTTGTAGTTGGTGGTAAGTAACACATCCTTAAATCAAAAATGCACTCATTTGAGTGCTCCCTACATATGATTCAAAGATTCGGTAATTTACTGATTCAGTATTTTAAGGATTCATTAATTTACCGATTTCTTAAATTACCGAATCGGTAAATTACTGAATCCTTAAATCAAGCCACCGTTCGGTAACGGCAAAATTACCGATTTTCGGCCGTTACCGACCGGTATTAAGCTACCTACATATGGCCCTAAAACTTAAATTTAAAATTAAAGCTTTTTTTATTAATAGAAACTAACCACATTGTCTCCACAGGATAAACATTTTTATTCAAAATTTCGAACTTAAATAAACAATCTCTCAGTTTTTTTTCAGACATTTCAACAATGGCAGCAAGCAGGGAAGCAAAGTATGTGACATCTGCAAGAGGGAATAGACTGCTAAAACATGCTGCCTACCTTTATTATAAGGATAGACTTACTGAACTCAGGAGTCATTGGAGGTGTGTGCAATATTACTCATCCTATTGGAAAGGAAGAGCGGTTACTCTGGGAGACACTGTTGAAAAGACCGCAGAGCATAACCACTCTGGATCTGCAATGGAGATTGAGGTTAGAGAAAATATCAATGAGATGAAACAGCTTGCATGCCCCTCCAATGAACCCTGTGGCTCAGTTTTGAAGGAGGTGTCACACCACATTCCCATGGATGTAGCTAATTCTATGCCTACTATTCCAAATTTAAGAAGATTTATCGAAGGTAAAACACAGGCAAGTTACTCCCAATGCGTAACTCCCCAAACCTTTTCAGATATTAATATTCCTCCTGAATTAAGACTCACTGTTACTAATAAAACCTTTCTCTTATATGACAACAAAAGCTCTCAAAAATGTATTCTAATTTTTAGCAGACCCAGTAACATTTTGAAATTGGAGAGTAGTGATACTTGGATGATGGATGGGACATTTAAATCCACACCCCATCCATTTTTCCAAATATACACTAGCCCTGCCTATATTAACCACACAGTAGTTCCCTTAGCATACAATTTACTCCCAGATAAGCAATCGTCAACATACACTGAACGTTTATCAGTAGTACAATCTAAAACAAAAAACAAATGTCCTAGTAAAGTAATAATTGACTTTGAATTATCAATGATTTTTTTTTACATTTTTTTATTGAGAGTTCATAGACTTAAAATCATACAATTGTACCATATCCAAATACATATTTGAAAATATTGGAAAAGGGAGGAGTGTGATTAGATCCAAGCTACAAAACATTACAATATTATAGATATACATTTCAAAATACTCCATAATACAGTCATAAAAAACCCCTAATAGATTAATGTGCAAAGTGCTGAATCAAAAATGTAAATGTGTAACTACCTATATATCCTACCCGCTTAAGCTAAAGTGCAATGTGCTATACCCGTACAAATACATATGTTTTATCCTTTTATGTCCCCAACTAAATATTCTCTTATGTTTCAAAACATACTCCAATATTTCTCGTACTTTCTTACTGCTCCTGCTCTTATTGCGTATTTCTTTTCTAATTCTAGTATTCCGGACAATTTTGATCTCCATGCATTAAAGGTTGGCACCTTCTCTGTTCTCCACAATTGCAGTATTAATGATCTTGCTATTAAAGCTGCAATAAACAAACCTTCCTCGCGTAAAGAGGTAGCCGTAGAACAGCCCAGAACTGCCGTGGATTTATCGAGTGAGATGAGGGGATCAATTATAATTTTAAGATATTTCTCAATCTCCTCCCAAAAGCCCTGGATTTTTGAGCAGTCCCAAATGATATGTGTCTAGGATCCTTTTTCGGCGCACTGGAAACATTTATCTTTCACTTGCGGGTATATATGCGGGTATATATTATGAAGAAACGAGGGTGTTCTATATATCAACCATTTAAAATAATATAACATACGTTTAAAATTTGCCCCTCTAAAAACGACTACATTGAGTTTGTTAAGCCTTTTCCAGGTTGCCTCTGTAATTTGCATTCCTTCTCTTTTCTTCCATCTATCCCTGGCTTTTTCATATAGTGAAAGTTCTTTATTGTCATCGAAGATTTTAATCCAATTGCTAATTTTCCGTTGCATAGGGTTATTGAGGATTTCACTAATATTAGTTTTATAACACAGGCTATTCATATCTAATTTTTCCAACATAGGTTTCAATCTAATAAAAGACCATTTTAGGATTGTGCTTGAGTATTGAAGCTCCCTTTCGATCTCCGCCCAAGTTTTCCAACAATTCCCCTTAATAAAATCCTGGATCTGGGTATATCCATTTTCTTCCCACAGTCTTAATATATTGTTCCCTAACAGAGCTGTTTCCCCCATATATAAATTTGAGAGCCTGGTTGAAATATTGATTCATAAAAAATCATAGTGTGTTAAAAGCTGGGGTTTTTGTTTAAGTAGCCATTGTAAGGTTTTATAATGCACTTTTTCGGGTACTTAATAACTCTTGTGGGATCTATTATATTATACTCCCTTAGCATCTTTTTCATAGAGAAGTTATCCTCCTCCTGAGGCTCTAAAAAAAAAAACTAAAACTATGATGTGCAAATGTCGCATAGTACTAATATCTAACATTTGGAAGAGATAATCCTCCATCAGCGACAGATCAATTTAAAGTGATAAGTGCCAATCTTGGTATCTTGTTTATCCATACAAAAGAGGACAACATACTGTCTATTTCTTTAAAAAAAAGAGGCTTGTATTGCACAAGGAGCAGCGCTAAAAAGAAAATTAAACAACAGGAGAATAGACATTAGGATTAACGCGACTCGCCCTATTATTGATAATGGTAACTGGTTCCAAAGCGTTAACTGAGAATGTACCTTTTTCAAGAGAGGAACATAGTTTAATACAAAAAGATCTTCTACTCTCTCAGATACATAAATGCTCAAATACCTCTTTGGACGTGTATTATATGTCTGTCTAAGTTCCAATAAGAGGGAATTCGTATCACAATTACATAAAATAAGTTCTGTTTTAGACTTATTAATCCTATATCCCCCTATTTTTTCAAAGTCTGTAAATATTCTCATAACATCCGATTGGGTTTCTATCTTTGGGTTCAGGAAGAGAACAATGTCACACGGTACCTTGAATTGGTACCGTGTGGGCCCTTTTTTCCCTAGTTGCAATTGCTAAAGGCTCTATAAATAGCGCAAATAAAATCGGGGAGAGGGGACAGCCTTGTCTATTACCTCTATTTATTTGGCATGTCCCTACATTCATAGAATTCAAATTTGGGCCTGTGAGTTCTTATAAAGTTGTTTCAATAAAAATATAAATTCATTTGGTTAACCAAACTTTTCTAAAATTGTAAAAAGGCAATTCCAGGAAATAAGGTCAAATGCTTTTTCAGCATCTAAAAACCAAATCTGTGCTTCAAACCTATTAGCATTAAAAAAATCAAGTGCCTCCAATAAAAAGTTTGTGTTAGTGCAAAGCTGTCTCCCTGCTACAAAACCGCACTGGTCTGTCCAGATGAGTGATCCCACCACCTGTTTGAAAGTAGTTTAGTGAACATTTTATAATCTGTATTCAAAAGGCTTATCGGTCGACAAGAGTTCACATTTTTGCTGCCTTTTTGTTTTTTTAAAATACTAACCACTACTGCCCTACGGAATGATTCCGGTGGGTCGCCCCCTTGTAATAAATAGTTCGCAAGTCTTAAAAATTTGGGGCAAAGTACTGTAGATAATGCTTTAAAAAATTCTGTAGGAATGCCATCCTCTCTGGTAGCTTTACCATTAGTCAAGGAGTTGATAACCAAATCCAGTTCTTCCCTCGTGAAATAGGCTAGCAGCAATTCCTTGTAGTTATTTTCCAAACTTGGAATTGGAAGTTCCTGCAAAAATTCATCAATCATCTCAACAGGGACCTGATGCGATATCTGATAAATGTCTTTATAATGATCAAGAAACACTTCACCTATTAGTGGCATAGTTTCTACACAGGTTTTAGTTACTTTGTGCTCTATACATTCGACTCTGTTCCTGACTTGCTGTTCCTTTGCCTGCCAAGCTAACAGTCTTCCCGTATACTCACTATCTTCATATCTTGTCTGAAGATATGTTCTACTTGCCCTATCCCCTAATTCATAATAAAGTTCCCTCATTTGTGTTTTGGCATTTGCTATTTCTTGCCTGTTCTCTGAAGTCCTATTTCTAAAATATTCTTGATTCGCTTGAGTCAGCCTATTTTCTAATGCCATTCTTTCCTCCTTTCTAGCTTTTTGTTTAGGCATCTCTTTTGACGTGATTATGCCTCGCAGTGTAGCTTTAAAGGCATCCCATGTGATGTTAATGGGGGCAGAATCCCTGTTTATAGTAAAAAAGGAGATCATCTCCTTCTCTAGATCTGTGCACCATTGCTTATCTGCTCGATGTTTCCCCCTCTTTAGTCCCTGGAAAGATTTCCATCTCAATGAGGGCGTGATCTGAGAAGGCATTCACTATATGCTCATATTTGCTGATTTCCAAACTATGTGAGATTAGAAAAAAGTCTACCCTTGATAATGAATCATACTTTGCCGAATAGCAAGAATATTCACGTGTTTTCGAATTATTCATCCGCCATTTGTCTAAGATGTCTAGATCTGTTTTACAACTCAACAGTGCATTAGCTACTTGTGGTTTGTTTTGCCTTCGGTCTTTTTTTTGTAGAATCAACCCCTGGGTTTTGCAAAAAGTTAAACCCCCCCCCCCCCATATAATCTGACCAGGTTTACCTGACAGTGCTTGTTTTAGCTGTAAAATCGGGAGCGGGTCATCTACAACTGGTGCATACATTGTAGCAAGTATCACATTTTTGTTGCGATTTCTCTTCCCATGTAGAAATGTCCATCTGCCTATTACATCGGAATGAGATGCCTCAACCTGCAATTGGACATGCTTACCTATGTAGATGCTTACGCCCCTCTGAGCTGTCCCTGACACAGCTGAGCAATGGAAGCCCGCCCAGTTTTTGAACAATTTACTAGCATCTGCTGAGGCTCCTAGATGTGTCTCTTGAAAAACCATTAACGTTAAGAGACAGAATTAACATTTTGCTCCTGTTCATAAAGTCACTGGGAAGAGAGAAATATGGGCTGTATTATACATAAACACCCTAGGAGATCCATTTTAACATGCAGTTTGTACTACATGAGCAAAAATAACATTCCTAAAGTGCAGTTCGTACAAATATGCAGACGTACATATAAACAACCACTTAATTTCTAGAATTGCTTCTTCCAAAGAAACAACAATAGACCAAAATAAATATACCCCCTGGGGGTATCGATCTTAGCGTGCGGTTTGTACTATGTGTGCAAAAATGCATTTCTAAAGTGCAGATCGTGCAGATGTGCAAAACATATGTACAAACAACCGCTTAAATTCTTAAATCTTTTCTTTCAAAATGACAAGTCATATAGAAGAGTGCAAATCACGCATTTAGACCAGCATACCATAGTGCAATTTCGTATTAACTGTGCAAAAAGCTGTTTAAAGTGCAGAATCAGGGATAGAGTCAAGCCAACTGTTAGGCCAATCAGACCAAAGTGCTACAGTACAAGTTCTAACAATTATGCAGACATGCATTTCAACTGTGCAAAAAAACTGTTTAAAGTACAAAATCAAACTGACTGTTAAGCCAATCAAACCAAACTACTACAATACACATAATAGCAATTATGCAGACATGCATCAAACGGCAATACTCGATGTACGAAATATACAATATGTACATTAGTTGGATTATGTAAGACAGTAACCTTCCTCAACAACATTCCGTTTCCTTTTCCTTAACTTACTCCAAAAATAAAAATAAATTCTGTCTATGAACTGTCTTTTTCTAATTGCTTCAACCCCTTCCCTACACCCTCCCACCCTCCACCAAAAGAAGGAAAACCCCATTTTGTCCCACTATCCTTCCTTCTACCTCCCTCTTTTTATTGAATGCCATCTTGCTTTTTCCTGCTGCGTCTCTTGGTTTGCCTCTCCTCCTCCCCTTGAAAAAGCCTTACAGATTTTCATTTTCCTTTATACAGCTATGAGAGTATCCAAAAGGTTTTGGGCTTCCAAAATTTCTGAAAAAATAAACATTTTCCCTCTAGCTATGACTTTTAACTTAGATTGCTGCACAATCATTGCCTGTGCCCCTTTAGCTTTAAAAGAGTCGATCAGTTTAACAAAATCCTTACGCCTGTGGGCAGAGGCTGCTGACATATCAGAGAAGATTTTTGATTTCATTAGTGTTAAATGATCTCCTGGATATTGCCACGTTCAGAATTCGCTCTTTAATTCTATAATCAGAGAAGTTTATTAAGATGGTTCGTGGGTACTTTGGATTTGCTGGTTTATGCGCCGGCACCCTATGGGCTCTTGTGATTGTAAGATCTTCTTGTAATTCAGGTATTGCTTTTTTCAACAGAGCCTAAGTCCATTTCACCATCTCAGCACTTTCCAAGCCCTTCGATATTTCCACAAGGCGCAGATTAGATCTTCTATTACAATTCTCCAAATCTTGCAGCTTTGATTCCATCTGGCTTTTATTTTTTGTCAATGCCTGGAGATCTTTCTGCATAATTACTATGTTGTCTTTCAAAGCAGAGATACGGACCTCCACTTCTGTAACCCGTCTGGGTAGGTTACTTAGGCTTTCTTCCATCTTAGATAACCTATTATTTAGTTGTGTTATTTCAAATGCTTGCGAGATCTTCATGTCTTGCAATTCCTGCAATATGATTGTAAGCATTTCCTGTGTTGAGGTGTCTTGATCAGTTCTTATACTACCCAGAGTTTGATTGACTTTTAAAGCGGCGGGTGTCTCCTTTTCTCTTCTCTTTTCCTTTTCTGACTCTAATCACGGGTTGGGCACAGAGTCCGGATAAGCTGTCAGCATCTTTTCCCCAACTTGGAAATCTTGTTTTGCATTTTTATTTGATTTGGGAAAGTTTTTAATATTAGCAGCCTCACTGCCGATTACTTCTCATCTCCCAGCGCAGCAGACTATGTGCTGACGCTGTAGGAGAGAGTGCTGATAGCCGCCATACTGGACGGAGGAAAGGGTTGCGGTCCAGTTGCTGGCCGCATCCCGCCCTCCCAAGGTATTTAAATCGCGTTCTAGCGCGAGCACGCTGATTCTGACTGGGCTCACCTCTGAGGCGGAAAGCCGAAGGCTAGCGTGCCTTTTAAAAGTGTGCTTTTTGGAAATCTTGTTTTGCATTTTTATTTGATTTGGGAAAGTTTTTAATATTAGCAGCCTCACTGCCAATTACTTCTCATCTCCCAGCGCAGCAGACTACGTGTTGACGCTGTAGGAGAGAGTGCTGATAGCCACCATACTGGACGGAGGAAAGAGTTGCGGTCCAGTTGCTGGCCGCATCCCACCCTCCTCAACACTGGATATAAGGACGACGTCATCTCGCCTGCGCAAGCCCGTCTGCACCCGTCCGCGCCAAGGAAGCGCCCAGCGCCAGTTACGCTGCCTGTTTTGGCCCCTTAGAGACTGATCAACAACCATCTGGTCCCCCTTACTCGAGAGAGATGCTCATACAGTTAGGTAAGCTCCATGCAGACAAAGGAAGGTTCAGACTGTTGCACACGGCCCACCCACGAGCAGACTTTCTTGCTGAAAGTCTCTTGAAATGTGGGCTTTTGAATGTGAGGTCCCTGCCTAAGCACAGTATAGAGATCCAGATGATGATTGAGACACACAAATTGGGTATCCTCTTCATGACGGAAACGTGGACTCACTCTGACTGTGCTTGCCCTCCTGGGTTTAAATTTTTACATCTCCCTAGACCTAATGGGAGGGGTGGAGGGGTAGGAGTTATTTTTAATGCATCTTTCAGAACCAATACTATTGACCTAGATCCGGCTGAGGGTACGGAGCTGTTGGGTTTATCTATCCAGACTCACTCCGGGACTATTTTTACTGGGGTGCTATGTTATAGACCCCAAGGGGCTTTTAGCATGCAGCAGCAACACGCGCTATTAGCTACCCTGGCTAATATCGCAGCTTCACACCATAAGCTGGTTATTTTGGGGGATTTTAACCTCTGGCGCAATGGCTCCCTTGACTTGGGTCTCCTTAACCTACTTCAGTCTTGTGAAAGCTTCGGCCTTTCTCAGCAGGTCATGGGAGCTACTCACAAGGCGGGACACCTTCTAGATCTGGTGTTCGCGGCTCCTGACCTGTTGGCTATGGGGGAAACCCTGCCCATGGATTGGACAGATCACTCCCTCGTCAAATTCTTTGTAAATATTAACGGTGCTCATATCAGGGCTCCTGTGACTGTTAAGGAATTTCGGTGCAGAGACTGGAGAGCTTTGGCACGCTTGAAATCCTCAGAGGGAGTGTTTAACGTGAGAACGTTTTTTGGCGTGGATAAGCAAGTGGAGGAAAACTACGCCTCACTTTGCTCGGGGATCACGGCTGTGTTGGATGCTCATGCTCCCCTAAAAACACGTAGTTGCAAGGGGAATGTTTCTGCCCCCTGGTTCAATGACACACTGAAAAACATGAAGCAGGGCTGTAAACAAGCTGAAAGAAGGTGGAGGCGGGAATATGAGGAAGCATCTAGGGAGTTATGGAAAAACAAAGTTTTGGAATATAAGAGTCTGATTAAGAAATCTAAGGCAGACTATTATTCCTCCTTGATTTGTAATTCTACTAATAGCTCCAGGAGCATCTTTAATATATTAAACAGCTTTACTAATCCTGATTGCTCCAAGAATGCGATTGTCCCATCTCAAGAACTCTGTGAGAACCGTGCCAAATTCTTTAAAGAGAAAATTTAGCAAATTATTGAGGATTTGGAGGTTTCTCCTGAGTCTGGTTTCTCTTGTGACACTAGACTTGGGTCGCCGGTGGACAGGACTGTCGAGCCAGCCTGGGTGCCGAAGGAACCATTATTTGAATTCCCACTCTTCACGGAAGATGCATTCAGTGGGCTAGCCAGGGGGATCTCCTCCGGTTCTCCTTTGGACCCTGTGCCACATAAAATTTGGAAGGAATATGAAGAGGAATTATTTCCTTCACTCCGCCTAATCTGCAATCAATCTCTTGCTACTGGTATTGTTCCAGCCCAGTGGAAACGGCCGGTGATTTTTCCCCTGTTGAAAAAGCCCTCTTTAGACCCGGATTGGTCCAAAAATTACAGACCCATTTCCCTGTTGCCTTTTCCAGCCAAGATTGTCGAGCGTCTGGTTAGTGCTACTCTCTCCAAACACCTGGAACAGCATCATCTATTAGAGGATGATCAATTTGGTTTCCGGCCAGCTCACGGGACCGAAACGGCCTTGGTCACCGCCATGGATGAGCTTCAGAGGCGTGCAGACAGGAGGCAGGCAGCGTTTCGGATCCTGCTAGATATGTCTGCCGCCTTCGATACGGTCAACCACAAGATCTTGTTGAACCGGTTATCTGAGGCTGGGGTGAGAGGTAGCGCTTTGATGTGGTTTCGATCATTCTTGCAGGATAGGCAGCAGGCGGTGTCTTTGCCCCCCTTTCAATCGGCCTTCACTCAGGTACCTCATGGGGTCCCTCAGGGCTCAGCAATCAGTCCCACACTTTTTAATCTGTATCTTAGACCTTTGATCTCGCTCATTAAAACCTATAACATCAGGATTGTAAACTACGCTGACGATACGCAGATGATCCTCTCCTTTGAGGGAGAGGAATCAACACCTGTGGAGATTTTCCACAATTGTCTGCGGGATACGTCATGGTGGCTAAAGGATAATTCCCTTCAGTTTAATGCTGGGAAGACGGAGGTGCTCTTCAGCGCTGGGAATAAGATCTCCCGCCTGTTTCTGGAAAACTTTTGGCCTCCTGAAACAGCGACTAAAGTACGGCCTGTGGATTCAGTCCGTAACTTAGGGGTCATGCTAGATCCAAAGCTCAGTATGGAGACTCATGTAAAAAAAACAACTGCCTGTTGCTTTGCCATCCTACGCTCCCTGAGGAAAGTCTTGCCACTCTTACCATCTCAGGCTCGTGCTCAAGTGGTAAGGTGTACAATCCTCAGCAGGCTGGACTATTCCAACGCCCTTTTGCTGGGGTCCCCTGAGTTTTTGCTGGATAGGCTCCAAAGGATACAGGCAGCGGCCGCTAGGTTGGCTCTGGGGCTTCCTAGAAGAGCACATGGGCCGACTACCCTTGCGAAACTGCATTGGCTACCTATGAGGCAGAGGATACAATTTAAGGCCCTCTGCCTGGTCTTCAGGGCTCTCCATGGAACCGGCCCTGCCTCCCTGCAATCGAAATTCGTTTGGTATACTCCAACCAGGCTGCTTCGATCATCAACGGCCAGGTTGGTGAAGGTACCTAGATTCAGGAAGGTCAGAGCAGGGGGAAGATCCTTTGAGGTGGCTGCTGCTAAACTCTGGAATCTGCTCCCGCTCGAGATTAGGCAAATCACGGAACTTCTTCCATTTAGGAGAAGGATCAAAACCTGGCTGTTTCCCAAAGTTACTCCTTGAAAGGTCACGCTCCACCCGTTACTTGTCCGCCCTTCTGAGCCAGTCAGCGCCAGGATGCCTGCAAGGTGACAGTGCGCTTTATAAGTGTTTTAAATAAATAAATAAATAAAATAACTTCCTTTTGTGATGACCATAAATATAACCGGTGCATTGATCGGTGGCTGACTAGTTGGACCTGATCTCCCCTGAGGAACTGTACTTTCTTGTTGCCCTGGCTCCAAATTCAATTTCGATACTGGCTGTGGGTTTGTAGTTTGAGCAGGGACGGGACCTTCCGAATTAGGTGCATCCTTCTCACCTTGTATAATCTGTGGGCATATTTCATTTTCCGCTCTTTGCCCCTCCGTACTTGGGTCCGGTGTACTTGTGGGTCTCCCCCTCATCGCTGTTTTACTGAAGAGAGGGTACTGTTTAGATTTTACCAAGGTATCATTCTCTCTACTAAATATTTCACCTCCTTCCTCCTCTCCTCCACCTTCTTCCCCTCCCACAGCCAACATACTTAGATCTGCTGAGAGCTCAGATAGTGTCTCTTCTTCCTCCTCCTCCTCCGATGTTTTATCAAAGTCGTCCTGCCCGGCAATTTGTTTTTCTCAGCCAGCGCCAGTACTTATGCTTTTAATTCCCTTCTCTGTTGAGCATTTCTTCTCCCTCTCTTAGCTCCTTGAGATGCTGGGACTGATATTGATGTTGGGATGATTGGCCAGTCTTTAAATAGCCCTTTCCTGTACCAGCTTTAGACTGTTTGTTCCTCTGCTTTGCCGTGGCCTTTTATTCAATTATCAATGATTGACACCATTAGTAAAACCTACCGGGAAACCAGCATTCAAAGATTTTTTTCACTTTTCTCAGGCCTATTTGTGCAAAATTAAAAAAACTTCTCTAGTTGAAGATTACATATCTAATAGTAAACTTCAATTTGAATTAAAAAAAACGAACTGCATTTTGTTTTGCTCCACCTGACAGGAAAGAGTACTACACATCAATAAATGAATCAGAGTATTTTGTAGCAAACGAGGATAAATTTGGTCCCATTCTAAATCACTTGGAGGATATTTTGCTGAGCCATCTAAGCAGGTCCGGTTGCAGGAGGAATCAGAGGTTTCCTGTCAAATTTTGGAACTGTTACACGACCTGCTAAGAGGGTGGAGCAAAGACCAATAATGCCATAGAGGCATAGCATAACTCCTTTGATAAATAATTTGGTAAATGACACCCTAACTTTATCATTTTTTGGGAAATTTTGAGGAAGGAGCAAAGTTTCCAAGAAATGGGAATTTTCGCAATCTTTGTCTGGTAGTCTGAACCCATGAATTTAAAAAAGAACTAAAGAAAAGTCTGAAAGACTAATGGGACGGATTCAACAATTCTCGTTGATGGTGGCTTCGTACTACCTGGACAATATTGCACATATCCTACACTTCTAACACTAGCCTACACCTTTTCGAAGTTGCTTGCCTGTCTTTGAAATTATTAAATTTATTACAAATTAGATTTGTTACAGCAATAATAAAAAAAGAAAAACATTTTCCTACCTTATGATGTTTTCTTTCTCCCAAACTTGTACTTGTCTTCAAATCCAGACTCATCCAAGAATCACCAGAACAACAAAGATTCCAAATGCTTCAATTTAATCCTGAATACAATCATCTCTTTAACCCCTTTGGTGCTCATGAGGAGCTGGACTCGTCATGGCACATGGTAGGCGTGTGCTCATGACGAGTCCAGCTCATCATGGCACACAGCACCGGAAATGCCTCTGGTGCGGGCACCAGAGGGATTCCCTTTTCTCCCCTAAAGCCTCAGGAGCTGGGGAAGAGCTTCCCCAGCTCCTGAGGCCGCCCCCTGGTTTCCCTGAAATTACGATCGGCGCGCACGTCGTGCTGATGTCATTTCAGTGAAACTGAAACTGAAATGTGCCAAGAGGCTCCTTTCAGTTTCTGTTTCTACGTGCTCTTAGGGGCTATCTCAGCCCCTTGAGCACGTAGAAACTCAGGAGAGGTATTGTTGGAATGGGGAGAATGTCCCCTTTCCAATGGTACCCTGCTTGGGGATCCAACCACTAGGCACCAGGGAGGGGGAGCGGCCCCCTGGGTAAGGGCCTTTGCTTCCCCCATAAATATTTTGGTATGATTAGTCTTTCTGCCCTCCTGGGGGTAGAAAGCCCACTGGACACCAGGAATTTTCCATGGGATATTTGTTAGGGGTGGGGGCTGCCTAAAACTGTCATGCCGATGCCCCCACCCCCGGCCACAATATTACAGTCTTTCTGCCACCCCTGGGGGGCAGATGGGGCAGTTTGCCTCATTCTGCCACCCCGGGGGGCAGAAAGCCCACTAGATACCAGGTTTTAAAAAAAGAATTATAATGAGGGGTGGGGACTGCCCAATATGGGCATGCCAGTGCCCCCCTGCCGCAAAGGTACAGTCTTTCTGCCCCTCCTGGGGAGCAGATGGGGGCAGTAGCCCCCAATCTGCCCTCAGGGAGGCAGAAAGCCCACTAGATAGCAGGGATTTTTTTAATTATAAATTGGGGTAGGGGCTGTCCAATATGGGCATGCCAATGCCCCCACCCCCGAAAGAAAGGTACAGTCTTTCTACCCCTCCTGGGTGGCGGATGGGGGCAGTAGCCCCCAATCTGCCCCCGGGGGAGGCAGAAAGCCCACTAGACACCAGGGTTTTTCCCCAATAAACTTAGGGGTGGGGGATGCCCAAGATGGGCATGACAATAACCTCCCCCCACATAATTCCAGTCTTTCTCCCACCCCAAGGGACAGGTGGTGGCAGTAGCCACCAATATGTCCCTCTGGGGTTCAGAAAGCACACTAGATCCCAGGGATTATTTTTCTTATAGGCCCGGGGTGGGGGCTGCCCTGAATGGGCATAAAAATGCCCCCACCCTACCTCCCAAAGAAAAAAAGACTTTCTGCACCCCAGGAATCAGATGGGGGCAATAGCCCCTGATCTGCCCTCTGGGGAGGAGGCAGAAAGCCCACTAAGCGCCAGGGATTTTTTTATACAGGTTTCTGGGCAGCCCTCACCCCAAAAAAAGATGCTACTGTCTTTTTGCACCCCCCTGGGAGGCAGATGGGACAATAGCACCTTATCTGAAACCTCCAGGGGGCTGAAAGCCCACTAGCCACCAGGGATTTTTTTTTACAAAGTAAGGGGTGGGGGGTGCCAAGAATGGACATGCCAATGCCCCCACCCACCCCAAAAAAGATGTCACTGTCAATGTCACCTAGCAAACCTATACATTTTTTAAAACTAGATACCCAGGGAAATCTAGGATGGGGTGACTTGACTGGCTTTCACCAGGTTCTGTTACCCAGAATCCCTTGCAAACCGAAACATTTGTCAGAAAAAAAACATTTTCCTCACATTTCTGTGGTGGAAAGTTCTGGAATCTGCGTGGATCCACAAATTTCTACTGATCCCGCGTTTCCCAAAGTCTTCCGAGAAAAATGGCACCTCACATGTGTGGGTAGGCCTAGTGCCCGTGACAGGAAACGGACCATACGCAACATGGACACACCACATTTTCACTGTGAAAACGGACCCTTTTCTTGCAAAGTGCCTAGCTGTAGATTTTGAACCCTAACTCTGCGAGCACCTACGGAAACCTAGCAAACCTATACATTTTTAAAAACTACACACCCAGGGGAATCCAGGATGGGGTGACTTGACTGGCTCTCACCAGGTTCTGTTGCCTAGAATCCCTTTCAAACCAAAACATCTGTCCAAAAAAAACACTTTTTCCCTCACATTTCTGTGGTGGAAAGTTCTGGAATCTGCATGGATGTACAAAATTCCACCTACCACACGTCTCCCAAAGTCTTCCGTGAAAAATGGTACCTCACTTGTATGGGTAGGCCTAGTGCCCGCGACAGGAAACGGCCCAATAACAACATAGACACAACACATTTTCACTGTGAAAACGGGCTCTTTTCTTGCAAAGTGCCTAGCTGTAGATTTTGAACCCTAACTCTGCCAGCACCTAGGGAAAACTAGCAAACCTATAAATTTTTTAAACCTACACACCCGGGGAATCCAGGATGGGGTGACTTGACTGGCTCTCACCAGGATCTGTTACCCAGAATCCCTTGCAAACCTAAAAATATATAAAAAAATACATTTTCTTCACATTTCTGTGGTGGAAAGTTCTGGAATCTGCGTGGATGTACAACATTCCACCCACCCCACATCCCCCAAAGTCTTCCGTGAAAAATGGTACCTCACTTTTGTGGATGGGTCAAGTACCCGCGACAGGCAAGGGCCCAAAATGTATTGAGGAGAAATCAAAATGACCTATCACAAAGCAACATGGTTTAAAATTCTCATGATGTTGGAGAAAAGGTCGCAAATTTGGCGTGGATAACTTATGTGGTCAAAATGTTACAGGGGCATAAGCGCAAACTACCCCAAATAGCCAAAAAAGGGCTTAGCACAAGGGGGAAGGCCTAGCAGCGAAGGCGTTAAAAAAAATACACAGATTGTCGGAGCCATTTTGAAGCACATAATTGTGCTAAATAATCTGTGCACCCTAAAAAACCGCTTCCCAAAAAAATCAATCTTGAAAAAGTAGTTATAAGTGGCAAAAAACGCAACAAACAATCCAACGTGGCAATCCTCTCACCTTCAAAGTTGTTTGGGAAGCAAGACGTAAATCCATCCAAAATCAACCCCAAATCCACAGTAATGAAACTTTTGGCTATTAACCCCATCCATTTATTCCATAAACGCACATGCTCGTCGTTCCAAAAACATGCGTTTTGTGTTTTTCTTTTTTTAAATCGCATAACCAAAAGGTCAACCAATCAAAAAAAGATTTTGTAAACAACTTTTTTCCCTTCAAAGTGCTCCTTTGAGTTAACTTTTTTTTTTAGAACGAGTAAAAAACAAAAGACAAGCCCGACGTAAGCATAGAACTGCTGCATGCATAGGAAAAAAACGTTGTTAACAAAACATACAAACGTAAGCATAAACACTTCTAACTAACTAAATACCTCCCTCCTCTGCCCTTACACTAAATGTGACCAGCTACAGTCTTTATTTGTGACTTACTCGAGCGCTGATTTATCTTGCATACTTGCTTGCGACGCTCCACCAAGTGAAGAAATATACACCCAAACGTAATCAGCAACAGTAAAAACTAAAAAAGCACAATTCTCCAAATTGTAATCTATGAGAACAGGTGGGAACGTTAACAAATAAATAGATTTCAAATGTTTATCTACTTTAATGCCTTTCTTTATTGTATTTAAATTGTAAATCTATTTACTGCTTTTTTATTTTTTTTTAAATTGTAAATGATTGTATTTTTTTATTACTAATAAAACTATTTTGATTAAACATTTTTCTTTGTCCTTTGTTTTTTATTTTATAATCCAAACATCATTTAATTTGCTTTTTCAGATAATGGGTGCAGCCAGTGTTCACACCCAATTTGTCAGGACCTAAATTTTGGCTGTTGCACATACCAGTCTTGTGGTTTCAATCAGACACCACCTAGTATAAGGCACATTTTCACACGTTTGATAGGTTTATGCCCTCAATATCATATAGCTTTGCAGGCTAAATCCAAATTCGGTATTGAGAGTGGTAGATACAAGGAGTGGAGTACTCTGTTGTAATGGTCTTTGCTTCTTTATTCGAAAACAGGTGAAAAGCAGGTGAGGGCACAAACCTATCAAATACATGGAAAATATTTAATTTGCTGTCTATTGTTAAAAAATGGCTATTTTTTCAATATTGTTGTCTTAAAATTTAAATGAGTTACTATTTTAAAAAATATTTGTTTTTCAAATAATTGTTTTTTAAAATGATAATATTTGCAATTTTTCAAAGGTAGCAACTATTTTAAAAATGTTTGTTTTAAAGGCACTAATAAAAATAAATAGACATACTTTTCATATAAATTGTTTTTAGGATTACATTTTTTACAAAGTCAAATTTTACATTTCAAAAATAATCTTTTGCAGTATATTTTTTTCTACGATATTACATTTTTATCAAATGTATATTTAAAGTATACAAGGCAATTTCTGCATAACATTTAAAAACAAAATACTATTTCAAACATTGAGGGCCCCATTAGGATGTCGAAATCGCCACCGCCATGCGGGCGGTGGCGATCCGCCCGACATTCCCACGCCATATTACCATGGCGGGGAGACCGTGGCGGACGGAAAGATCGTCTGCTGCTTTTCCGCCCGGTCAAGGAGTTGACCGGGCGGAAATGGGTTTCATATGGTGGTGGTGTCTGTTAGACACCGCCATCCATATTAGGGTGTGTGCAGGGACATGCTTTTCCGTGGCGGCAATGCGCCACAGAAAGGCATGCGGGAATGTCTTGTGGTGGCCCATTGGGACTCCGGGGGAGTGGGGGGTGCACATGGGGGGTACCTATGGTACCCCTCTGAACTTCACTGTACAATGTGGCAGGCACCACGCGGTGCCTGTCACGTTGTGCATTGAAGTGCACAATGTGCATTTTTAGCTTTTTAGCTCGACGCATTGTTGAAAATGCGGGCGCATCCTAATGTCCCCCACTGGACCGCCGCCCTTATGGCGGGCGGTCCCGTTTTACGTTGGGATGCCATCCTAATGGGCCCTTAAGTATTTATTTTTAAAATTCTTCTTCTTTGATGCCTTGCTATTTAGTAAATCAACCTCTTTTTAAACTTTTCAATTTGTGTGAAATTAATTTATTTATATTTATTTAAAATGAGCATCATGATCACCCTTTTTTATAATCTGTTTTTATATGAAACAAATTAATGTTACATTCCCTTATAATTAATTTTAAAAGATTATTAAATATTTCAAATGTATTTTAAATTAATGCCATGTTTTAAAACTTACATTTCCATAAAATATTTATTTTTTTAATAAAATGAAATATACATTTTGATGCTTAAATCATTCTTATAATCAATATTTACTTAAGACTCATTTACAAAAAATTACATTATTTAAAAAAATAATTCTCAAGTATTCGTTAATACTTTCAAATCTTAATATAAAACTCAAAAATATAAAAAATGAATTTTATTATTTATTATTTGACTATAATAATTATAAAACTGTATATTAACTATTAAACTTACCTTATACTTACCTTATACGTAGCAAAGGCATGTGTTTTAATGGTCAATTCATTATAACAGGATGCGTTATTAAAACAAGCATGGGCTTGTATGATGCGTTGTAATGGCATGCGAGGTAAAAGCATGTGTTATAAAAAATTAGTTGTAAATGATGTTTACCTTGTGAAATGTTTTGTGTATTTTATGTATACTTTCTAATCATCGTTTGCATTTCAGGACATCTTTTCACCTGCTGATTTGAAGTAGCTTTGTGCATCATTTAAATTGTTTGTGCACCCTATTATCATACCACCGAAAGGTACATTCATCATAATCTTTTGCTTTTATCTGTTAGGTTGCTTCATATTGTAGCATCAAAATATTTTGATGTATAATCCAGTATTAAAAAATGTGTATTTGTCATTAATTCATAGTTTGTTCAACAGCCAGAGTACCGGGACAACTATCTACCACTGAGGATACCTCCACTCCAGACCAAGATCAAGCCTTCGATGAGAGCCACACTCCTGCAAGCTCAGTTGATGAGGAGCAGCTGGGTCCATCTGGTCTGCCTGGGCAGATAGCTCCAGTGAGTCTCACTCTGCCCACACCTACACCTCCCACCCCAGCTGTTACCACAACTAAGTGTATGGATGAATCCACTTCCTGTGTCCAGACCAAATTCACACCAATATTGTGCCCGTAGTCCTCACTGTTGTTGATATACCACCACCACCACTACCTGCAGTTCAGGTTGGAACCAATGTGATTGACCGCACTGGGTCATGGGCACAGGGTAGTGAGAGTAGGGGTTGTGTGAGGCAATCTGTGGGCCAGCAAAGTGAGGCCACTGGGTTCACTATTACACAGGCCACCATCGACCAAGTGTTGGGATCCCTCCATCAGCCCCAATACGTGATGGGCTCTGTCCTGAAAGAGCTCTGGGACATGAAACATTTGCAAATGGAGAACAGTGTGCAGATGGAGAATATGAACTTCAGTTCTGTCTGTCTGACTGGGGTGCTGCATGATATTTTCACCCATATGTGCAGGGCTTTTCCAGCAACATCTTCACATTATTGTGGTGCTAGTACAGCTGTCCCAACTACATGTGCCTCAGCAAGTGAAAGGGATGCCCTGCCACAAGAGGAAAATCCTGCACTCACCTCAGCCCCTGCAACTGTGGACCCATCCAAAGAGTGGACGTTCAGGCGGACAAGCAGTAGAAGATGGCAAGACCTCCACAAAAGCAGCAAGAGATGAAAAAAACCTAATTTCATTCAGTGTGTGACTACCATTCACTCTATGGGCTATTTTCTGGACACATTTATCTTTCAGATACCAGTTGAATTTGGACATTGGGCATGAAACTATTTTGGCTCTGAAATTACAGTTTCATTCACCTTGATTGATTTTGTGGTAGCTTTTTTTTAAATTTTTGATTTAATTCTGTGTTATATTTTTTTTGGTTATGTTGATTCAAAACAAAACTAACAAGTCAAGGACTGTTTTGTATGTCATTTCTCAATTGGTGCATTTTTAATTTACATCATAGATTCCAAAATGTAAACATTGAAATAATAGTTTAGCCACAAATAAATTCCATGTACGTAATGTGCCCCACTTAAAAGCCAAAATAACAAAAACTTCAATTCTATAACTAGTAGTTTTTTATTTGTGATTTTTTTTTCTCAAAATGATTACTACCCATGCATATCTCATACTTTGTGCCTTTTTCTCATTTACAGTTCCAGACCTTGTCACCATTGAAAAACGGAATATAAACAAATATATCCATTTAAATAGGCAGACTAGTCTAGAATTATGTCATCAGCCAGAGTCAGAACTCCCGTCCCAAAATAGGAATCCCACATCAATAACAAAAGTCTAAAAAATGGCGGTACTCCATTTAGTGGCCACAGGATCATTCTAATATAGGGGTCGATTCCGATCTCGGTCGGTCAGCTCTCCGAGACCTGTCAGTAGCCTTACCTTACGGCCGAATCGTTCCAGGAGCGTTACCGTCCAGGCAAGGAAGTACGATGCTGAAAAGTGCCAAATTCCCGACCGACATGTACACTCTGACTCCATCCACAATTTCCGTACGAGTCTGACCCGGAGACACACAATTTGCGCCGCACGCCACCATAAACACTGCCATTTCTGGCCAGGCAAGTACGATGCGTACTTCCTACGTTCCGGATGGGCCGCCACGTACAGGACGTCCCAGCATCCGGTAGAGCTGCATAACAGGTACGAATCGCTCCAGAACACAATACGCGGCTTCAAGACGGACCAGCCAGAAATGGGTTTGTCACTAACGCGTCATGAATCCCATCACGCAGGTCATACCAGTCCTGTATATCTATGACTGGATCAGGAACAGACGTGGACGTCGCAGACGGTAAGCCGGACACCCACCATACAAACAAACAACACGTACCTGCCTAATGTCACACCCACCCAGGGGGTCCAGACCCTGTCCACTAGCAACAGGCCTCCATAGGGGTCGCATGGCCACCACAACTGCCACCCCCACCCATAGGGGAATGTTGCCCACCACTACTACCACCCCTACCCATATGTGTCATGTTGCCCACCACTATGTGCAGCAAAGCATGACATGGTGGATAGCAGGAGCTCATGGCTATTGCTAAATTACATTTTGGAGTCTGTATCTGTGTTATCCCCTTATGTTGACTTCATATGTGACTGTGACAACATGGTGTGATGTATATCATTTCACCCACAGGGACCTAGGTATGCGCACAGGGATCTGCATGTCAGTTTACACTGAGACACGGGCAAGCTATTTGGCTGTGTGGAAATCACATGGGTCAATCATGCCAAGTGTGCATGTTACCATGCATCTTTTGAGTGTACAATTAAGGTTGCACAATGTGACTGCACAGACTGGTATGCAACTTGGCGGTATCATCATCTTCTTTTGTGCTTTGCTTGCATATATTGTGTTTGTGTGTTTGGCACGAAACTGAACTTACGTCTGTTGCAGCATCTGCAGAGGGTACGGAGGGACAGGGGACAGACACCAGTGGCGAGGCATCTTGCACAACTGCTACAAATGAGCTCACTGACAATGATGTGACAAGCGCCTAGGAGGGGGACAGGAGTGTCCTTGAGAAATCATGCCCAGAAACACCAACCTCAACGTCATCTGATGCCAGCAGTGACCCCTCGATGTTGGCAGGCACAGGGAGTGGGAAATCTGCCTCATCTTCCACCACACATCGTCCAGTGCCTGCCCTCCCGGCTACTTCCATTAGTGCTGCACGTGCTCTCACCAGTAAGAAGGGAAGAGGGTCCTTCTCCCCAGGCACCCCTGCCCTTGCCTCTGTCTTCACTGCTGCCCTCAGTGTTGAGGTGGTGGACCTTTTGCACCAGCTGTGTGTGTGTGTGTGTCAGACAACTCTCCTGGGTGTCTTCCAAGACCATGACAAGAAGATGGCACAGGTAGTTGCCTTCATGAAGGGCATTCATTCAGACATAGGTGGTATACACAGGAGTGTTCAGTCTATGTCCTCCTCATTGATTGCAGCCATTCAGCTGTCACAGGCTCAGGATCCAGCTCCAGTCCCTTCTGTCTCTCCCCTGCCAGTGGCTACATCTGACGAGAGTGACCACACATCACAGCCCACAGGCTCAAGATACACCACACGCAGCACACAACAGCAGCACCCCAAGCGGGCCAGAGCACAGACACCATCCCCCAAACAAAGTAAAGTGACACAGGAGCGCAAAGGCAAAAGCCCTTCAGGTGACACTCAGGGCCATCAAGCCGAGGAGCAGGCCTCAGGTTCACATGCCTCAAAAACAGCCCCATCCAAGGACACTCCCGTCCCAAAAGCATCTTCCAAAGACAGGCAGACAGTTGCAGTGCCTGCTGTAAAGCTGGTACCTGCTAAGAGTCCGCAGAAAAAGCCCTCTAAGGCAGATTCACCCACAACATCACTTCCACCTCACATCCCTGTGAAGCTGGGAAAGGAAGGCACTGTAGGGGGTTCAACTGGTCAACAGGAGAGGAAGGGAAAAAGGCAAGGCCAGGCCAAGCATACAGCACGGACCGGCAGATCCCCAGAGGGAGGGCCACCGCCTGTTCCTGATGTACCAGAAGTGGAGAGTGAGTCTGTTGTGCCCACCCCACTTCCCACTATGCCCAAGACAGTTATTCCCTATTGAATCCCCAAGAAGTGTAAAGGCACCCCTCCACTTTCACCCTCACACACTGTGTCTCAGAGCATCATGTCTCCACCTCTACGTGCCACTACACCACCGGGTCCAAGCAGCCCTCAGGTTCCCAAAGCCACTGATGCCTCTACCTTAGCTGGTCCTCTCTCCCAGGTCCAAGCCTTCAACTGGTCCCGACAATCAGCCACCTCCCAGTCCAACTGACAGCCAAGTCTGAGGCTAAGTCCCCCTCCCACACCTATCCCTCCCACAGCGGTGCCTGGACTGCCCATTGTTATACCCCTGGCTGTGTTGCTTCCCATGGCAGTGAACGGTGTCACCCATTCACTGTGCAGGTTCTCATGCACACATGTGCCTACTTTGAACTATGGAATGGCCACTGGCCTTGTAAATGTAAAATTGTAAATTGATACTTGTATAGCGCACTACTCACCCGCAAGGGTCTCAAGGCGCTTGTACGAATACCGCTGTGGAACCCATCCTGGCTTTTCCCTGTGAGGCGTCCATTCCTGGGCACCCCCAAGGTGGAGGCCAGGCATCCTTAGCGTTGTGGGGGCCGTTGTGGAGATTAAGCAAGCTATTGCCCAGAGTTGCAGAGTGGGACTCCATGATTGGAATATGCACGAGGCGAGAATTATCAGGTCCGTGGAATTTTGAGCCCAAGACCCGCCGAGGCGGGGAATTGAACCCTGGTCCCGGGCTAGACCTCTGCATCAGGGTCTGCCGCTCTAATCATTGCTGTTTGTTACTATGGCTGCCCATTCCCTGTGAAGGTTCTCATGTACCTACTTTGTACTGGCCAATGGCCTTGCTGTTTATCACTTTGGATGCCCATTCCCTGTGCAGTTTCTCAAGCACACGTACTTTATTCTACTTTGTACTGGCCACTGGCCTTGCTGTTTCTCATCTAGGATTCCTATTCCCTGTGCAGGTTCTCATGCACACATGTACTTAATTCTACTTTGTACTGGGCAATGGCCTTGCTGTTTATCACTTTGGATGCCCATTCCCTGTGCAGTTTCTCAAGCACACATGTGCCTACTTTGAACTATGGACTGGCCACTGGCCTTGCTATTTGTTACTGTGGATGCTCATTTCCTGTGCAGGTTCTCATGTACCTACTTTGCACTTTGCACTGGCCAATGGTCTTGCTTTTTATCACTTTGGATGCCTATTCCCTGTGCAGTTTCTCAAGCACACATGTACTTTATTCTACTTTGTACTGGCCACTGGCCTTGCTGTTTCTCACTTAGGATGCCCATTCCCTGTGCAGGTATTCATGCACACATGTACTCAATTCTAATTTGAACTGGGCAATGACCTTGCTGTTTATCACGTTGGATGCCCATTCCCTGTGCAGTTTCTCAAGCACACATGTGCCTACTTTGAACTATGGACTGGCCACTGTCCTTGCTGTTTGTTACTGTGGATGCTCATTTTCTGTGCAGGTTCTCATGTACCTACTTTGCACTTTGTACTGTCCAAAGGCCTTGCTGTTTATCACTTTGGTTGCCCATTCCCTGTGCAGTTTCTCAAGCACACGTACTTTATTCTACTTTGTACTGGCTAATGGCCTTGCTGTTTATCACTTAGGATGCCCATTCCCTGTGCAGGTTCTCATGCACACATGTGCCTACTTTGAACTATGAACTGGCCACTGACCTTGCTGTTTTCTACTTTTGATGCCTATATGGGTAATTTTTAATAAAGACAGTTACTCCTGCTGTCTGCTTTGTCAGTGTCCTTGCTTAATAAAAATATTTTCTGTGTGGAATGGATATGGTTTCATGTGACACATGCTCTGTATGCCACTTTGACATTATCAGTTGATAATTTTCACTTTTTCAGAGTTTTCCAGAGGTGACAGGCACGTCAGTTCTTCTTCCCTCTGGGCCCGATTCACAGAACTAACTTAAGACAAAATCCTAAACTTACTACCATTTCAGTATTCACATTAGGCCCTGCTCAAATCAAGCCATCTCTTTTATGATTAATCAATCACTCAAACACCGTTTACAAAGCGCGACTAATCGCCCGCAAGGGTAGCTAGGTGCTGAGAGCTTTGCTGCTTTGAGGTAAGTGGGGGGGTTCAGTTAAGCAGCCAGCTCTGGAGTCCTTTCTTGAATTCCAGAAGAGAGGATTAGGTCCTGAGCTGAAGGGGGAAGTTGTTCAAGGAATTTGCAGTGAGGTAGGAGAAAGAGTGTCCTCTACTGTTTCTTTGGCGGATGTGGGGCAATGTGAGAGAGGCAGAGAGAGTCTAGAAGGCTGGTGGAATTCATGTGGTGGTTAATGTATGCCAATTAAGGGCTTTGTAGATGTAGATCAGCATCTTGAATTGATATCTTTTCTAAATGGGGAGCCAATGGGGATTTGGGTCCACTTGGGGAGGTCAAGGATGAGCCTGGACACAGAATTAAGGGGCCCATTAGGATGGCGGGCGGATTGCCCCCGCCAGGCTGGCGGGGGCAATCCGCCCGCCATCCGCACAGAAATTACCCCGGCCACATTAGGAAGGCTGGGGGGTCCGCGGCGGACGGAAGACCGTCCGCCGCTTTTCCACCTCGGTCGCCTTGCGACCGGGGCGGAAAAGGTCTAATAAGGTCTATCAGACACCGCCAGCCATATTAGGATGGGCTTTGGGAAATGCCTTGGGAAAGGCATGCGGAGACTCACTGCGGGGGCCCTTTGTGGCCCCCCTGGGACTCCGGTACCCCCCCCGCATTTCAAAGTGCAACATGGCAGGCAACGCGCGGTGACTGTCATGTAGTGCTTTGAAATGCACAACATGCTTTTTTAGCATTGCAGCGGGCGGTGCTGTGTTAAAAATACGGGATGCACCCGCCACTGTGGTGGGTGCATCCTAATTCCAAGGACAGGACCTCCGCCCTTATGGCGGGCGGTCCCTTTGTCCGACAGGATGGCATGCGGACAAAGTCCGCCCGTCATCCCAACAGGCCCCTAAGTCTTTTCTGGAGGTGCATGGTAATCCTAACATAGAGTGTGTTCAGTAGTCAAGCCTGCTAGTTACTAGGACTTGAATGATGGTTTGTCTGGTGTTTTTACGGGTGCCATTTGATGATCTTACAGAGCATGCAAAAAGTCAGGAAGCAGACGGAAGAGACTGCGTTGATATGGCTCCTTGTGGTGAGATTGGTATTCAGGATAATGCCATGGAGCCATTCCATGGGGAGGTGTTGTTCCCAAAGATCAGTACTTCCGTTTTGTATGTGTTGAGTTTTAGGCAGTTGTCCTTCATTCAGTCAGTGACACTCGTCATGCACCTGCAGAGGCTTGCCATTGAGGTAGAGGGATATTCTGATAGTGAGAGGATGAGTTGGGTATTGTCTCCGTAGGATATGATGTTTAGTCCATGGGTTCTGATGATGTTGGCCAAGGGGGTCATGAAGGTGTTGAACAGTGTCCGGCGGAGGGATGAGCCTTGAAGAATGCTGCATTTAATTTTCTTTGGTTCTAAGGTAAATGGTGGGTTTTTCCTGTGGGGAAGGATGCAATTCATTTGAGGGCGTCTCCTTGCATTTTAATGTGATGAAGCCTCATGATAAGGGTGTGGTGGGATATGGTGTTGAATGCTGCCGAGTATTCAAGGAGTATCAGGGCTGCCATATCTCCCCAGTAAAGGAGGGTTCTGATGTCATTGGTGGCAGTGACCAGGGTGGTTTTGGTGCTGTGGTTGGTGCGGAATCTGAATTGGGAGGAGTCCAAAAGATTTTTGTTCTCCAGGTGTTCTGTGAGTTGGGGTAGATGGCCTTCTTGAGCACTTTGGTGTGGAAGGGAAGCAGATAGATAAAACAGTGGTTCTTTAGTTTGCTGGGTTGGAGGATGGCTTTTTGAGAAGGAGATTAACTTCTGTGTGTTTCTATTCTTTGGGGAAGGTGGCTGGGGTGATGGATGTATTGAAAATGGTGGTGAGCTATTTGCTGATAATCTTGCTCCAGAGGCTGAATATGTGTTGGGGACAGGGGTTTGTGTACATTATGGCTGTGGTGTTTTGTGTGGTGAGCTGGTCCCAGGTGGTGAGCAGGTGGTCGGGGTTTGCATCTGTGAATACAAAGGTGGCGGAGGATGTGGGCAGCAGTGTGTTGGGATTCAAATGGTCCATAGATGTTGACGCTGTTTTCATGGAGGTAGTCCGCCAGGCGTTTGCAGAGTTCCTGGGTTGCAGTGGTGATGTTATAAGTGGCTGCAGGGTTGGAAAACTCTCTGACAGCATTAAAGAGTTCTCTGCTGTGGCTATCACTAGCTTTGATGTGGTCAGCGAGGGCACTCCTTTTTGTCTTTTTCAGGAGCTGGTGGTATTGGTTGACAGATATGTTTATGGTGGCTAGGTCTGTGGGTGCCTTGCTGGTGTGCCATTTCATTTCTAGTCAGTTGCAGTTGCGTTTTGTGGTTCTCAGTTCTGTTGTGTACCAACTGGCCTGCTTGGTGGACCTCTTGGGTTTGGTGGTCTTGACAGGGATGATTCTGTCGGTGCAATCAGTGATCCAGGTGGAGAAGTACTTGACAGCCTGTTCTAGGTTGATTATGGGGTCAAGAGTGTGTCCTGCATTATGTGTAGGGTCAGTGACTAGTTGGATGAGGTCAGTGTTGTTCATGCTTTCGAGGAGTTTGGTGGTTTTGGTGTTGTTAAGGTCATTGAGGTGAAATTTGAGATCTCTGGGAAAGATGTAGTATTTTGGGTCAATGGCGAGTGGGGGGTCGAATACAGGGATGGCATTTCAGAAACTGTGGTGTGGTCTCCGAGGCCCATAGGCAAGGGCACCTCAGATGGTGGTTTTGCCAAGGGGTAGACGGAATTCACAGTGTTGCACAACATGGAATTTCACAGAGTTGCATAAAAACTCAGTGGATTTCTGCAGATTTCCGTTCTGCCCTAGACAAACAAAACCTTGCATGGAGTATGCATGGTAACCATCCTCTGTATTGTGTACCCACCTAAGGATAGAAAATAATTCAGCTTTTGCAGCATTTGTCGGTCTGTCAATGCCTACTCTTCAGCCCTTGTGAGAGTGTATGGTAGCTGCGGATAGATGAAAGGCAGAATTTAACCTGTGTGAAGATAAAGAGGCCCAGAATCGAAGGAGGCAGCTGGTTTCAGTAAAGAAGAGAGCGATCATCCCTTTAACCTAGAGCGTGTCCAAACAAAGCAAATGATCCTATGTGCAGCTGCCGCTGGCAATCGGGCACCTGTTTGAGAAGAACGTTAATAAAAAAGCATTGCCTGGAAAAGGCAAAAAGCACATTTTTCACAATTAACACTTTCTGCCCAATAATTACAGCAGTGATGTTATTGTTGTTTTACAGTTCAGGGCAAGCAGTGGAAAGTGGTCATTTGGTGAATTCTTTTCATTGGGAACATATACAGTTACTTTACAGTAACGTTCATATAGAGTGCAGGATGAATGTGAAACAGAATATTGCGGTGGTTTTTGGTTCCTGTATGTTATGACAGATTTTTACAGAACAGTGCCGGTTACCATGGTAAACGAACATGTGGGTATGTCCAGAGGTCCTAACACAATTGTGTCAGTTAATTAGTACACCCTGTCAATCACAATGCAGAGACATTGTGTTTATGGTAATTTGGCAGATATTAAAGAACTCCATGCAGCTCAAGAATGTAAATTACCACTCAGCACTTTACTGTATCTTCCATAACTGCCCCCCAGCTAAATCACAATAATGCCCCACGGACCCTCTCAAAAAATCTTGTCTTACTGCTCTTTAGCATTGCTCCCACCCACCTTGCATAGGACCTCATCTGTGTAATACCATGACAACAACCACCCTGCATAGCACATTGTTCTTCCCAAGCCGCACCGTTCCTAGGAGCCCTCCCAATCCAAACTCCCACCCCTGTCACCTCACACATGCAGCAGCGCACCTCTCCTTTGTTGAAAAAGCTGCAGGCTTCTGCTACTACACACGAGTTGTAAAACATCCACCCATGTGCACCCTGCAGAGCTTTGCAGGGTTACAGAACTCTCCCATTATCTTCCACTTTTCCAACACAGAATCTCATTGATTTCCACAGCTGAAACCAAATTCAACATGGCAGGCAGAAGTTTCTATTACAGGAAGAACCCTTAGCAACTATGCAACATCACATGATCATTGCGTCACCCGACACAAGCATGTGACTGACAGAGGACTCCTGTAATCATTAGTTCGAGCAAAAACTGAACTTGGTGTGAGAGACCTCACAATATCGGCCCTCTGCTTTTGATTTGCTGGCAAAAATTTATCTGTCTCTGTAATGCTCCCAATGGTTTCAGTTTTGCTTTAGAGAATCTTGTGATCAATCTTGGGTGGTGCCGTTTAACTCTGCTATGCTGCTGTGGAGGTGGAGTTTTTTGCTGAACTCCAAGTGGAACATTTTTTGAACGCTCTGCTAGTGGAGCAGAGTTTACTGCCAACCCCTGGTTTTGCTGTCGACACAGAGTTGTTCAAAGATTTGGATGGTGTCGTCTGAAGTGGTAAACAGTCAGTACATTGAGTTTCTTTTCGACTTGCACTAATATCGAGTGCAAAATATTATGATACAAAAATATCGACTGTCAGAATATCATGGTAAAGAATACTGAGTCTAAGGAAAGTAATATCATTTTTAACAATATCAAAATCATAAATATCATTTTTTTAAATATCAAAGTCATTAATATTGTTTGCAAAAATATAGTTGTTAAAAATATTGTTTTTTGTTAGTGTTATGTATTTTAGTATGTATTTTAAATGTATGTGTTCTATTTTTTCTCTAAGTATTGCATTTATTTTTTAACGTATGTATTAAATGTTTAGAAGTTATTATTTAATTTGAAGTAAATTTAGCATTTTAGTTCCGTAGCGGATTGTGGGTTTATAGGGGAATAGGGTGGGAAGTAATTTAATTATAATATTGTATTCATGATTTTTAGAAGTTAATAATGTTATTTTAATTACATTTTGCATTTTATTTCCGTAGCGGATTGTGGGTTTATAGGGGAATAGGGTGGGTAGTAATTTAATTACAGCTAGCTAATTAAATAATATTTTGTATTAATTATTATTTATGTATTTAATATGTTATATTGTTAATTGCGGCAATTCATTTATTATCAATTATTTATTAATTGGTTGTTAATTATTATTAATTAATTGGTAATTATGTTAATTGTGTCATTTTTGTGGGAGCAGGTTGTGGGTTGATAGAAGAGTAGGGTGGGAAATAATTTAATTATAATTAATTCATTAATGTTTTTAATTAATTAATGTATATGTATTTAATATATTGTATTGTTAATTGTGGTAATTCATTTATTATTAATTGTTTAGTATTTGGCTGTTAATTATTATTAAGTAGTTGTTAATTGTGTTAATTGTATAATTTATTTACAAGTGGGTTGTGGGTTGATAGGGGAGTAGGGTGGGAAGTAATTTAATGTTAATACATTTGTTAATATTTTTAATATAAAAAAATCATGTTCTTTTAAAGTGTCAATTGTGTGAATTAATTTATTATTAACGTTTTTTATTTTGCTTGTTAATTGTTATCAATTAATTAATCAATTGTAAATTAATTATGTTAATTGTTCATGTTTTACAACATTGGTGGTGTCATTTATAGGTGAAAATGGTGGGAGGTAATTTCTTTTAATATATGATTGTTAATTAATGCTAATTAAATAATTAAATATAAAAAATGCTAACTGTGGAATAATTTGGATGTCTGAGTTGTGGGGTTTATAATTGTAAATGTTGGGAACAACATTTTGTACAATTAGGGGCTGATTCCTTTTTCTGTAAAATCCTGTACGAATAGCCGTACAGTGCATTTTTCTCATATGAATTGTATCCTCGAACGTCCCCATACCTACGATGTAGTACGATGTGAACCCAAAGCAGTTCTCCATCTGAATCGTACCAATGCCCGTGCGACTCAATAATCCATATAAATCGCATTCGGAACGTGCAGTACGTGATGTCCGTACGGATCGAAGCATCATTTTCCGACCCAGCTAGGACGATTCGTCCAGTCAACACTCCGTACGACTCTTTTTTACGATAGCTAAAAACATCCAGGAAAGCATAATTCGACTCAAAATGCATGCAAAACGGACCCCCGGTACGGTTTGTACACCCCATGATCTTAGGGATTCGGATCGTACATCTACGATCATGGGGTACGGTTCGTACACCCTATGTCATAGGTGTACGAACCGTACCCCTACAATCATGGGTTGTATGAACCGTACCCCATGATTGTAGGTGCACGAACCGTACCCCTATGATCATGGGGTGTACAAACCATACCCTATCTGATTGTGTGTCTCTCCTACGAATTGCTCATATGCAAAGTTTACCGTATGAATCGGGTATTCATTCCCCGGTCCAGATTGTACTTGTCTGGTCGTACGGCATGTTTACGATTCGTACGGTTCACTTTCAGGGTCCGAATCATACGGATTTTCCCTTGCTTTACGTACGGTTCGCAAGGATTCTGACGTATTTTTTTACTACGGATCGTACTACGCGATTCGGGCGGATTTGTACGATTCGTACGGAAACGGCTTCTAATTCGAATAGTCGTACAGATTTGTTTCCCGAATCGGAATCTACCCCTTAATGTATGAATTGTTGTTAATTATTAATTTTTCATGTAAAATTAGTTATGGGAATTGTGTAAATATTTTTAGGTGTGTGTTTTGGTGAATATTAGGGTAGAGGGTGGAAACAAATTTAGTTTAAATAAAGTAATCATTAGTTGATCATCAATATTCAATTATTAAGTGATAAGTATTTCTGGTAATTGTTTTGTTTGGTATTTAGGTTTAATAGCTGTAATCTTTGGTTTTATCCCCTCCGCTATCCAACACTTTCCCTACTGTTGTACTCGCTGGAGTGGGAATAGTAATTTTTACAAATAATCTATCCAACACTTTCCCTACTGTTGCACTGACTGGAGTGGGAATAGTAATTTTTACATATATGCTATCCAACACTTTCCCTACTGTTGCACTTGTCGGAGTGGGAATAGTAATTTTTACTCCTCGGCTTTTCAGCACTTTTGCTTTTTCCCCTTTGCTATCCAACACCTTCCCTACTGTTGCATTCGTTTGAGTGGGAATAGCAAATTATTCCCCTCTGCTATCCAACACTTTCCTTACTGTTGCACTCGCTGGAGTGGGAATAGTAATTTTTACCCCTCCGCAATCCAACACTTTCCCTACTGTTGCACTCTCTGAAGTGGAAACAGTAATTTTTACCCCTCTGCTATCCAACATTTTCCCTACTGTTGCAGTCCCTGGAGAGGGAATAGTAATTTTATCCCCTCTGCTATCTAACACTTTCCCTACTGTTGCACTTATTTGTGTGGGAATAGTAAATTATTCCCCTCTGCTATCCAACATTTTCCCTACTGTTGCAGTCCCTGGAGAGGGAATAGTAATTTTATCCCCTCTGCTATCTAACACTTTTCCTACTGTTGCACTTAATCTAGTGTAAAATATAGTTTTTAGAAATTAATAAATATTTTATTAATTGAATGTATAATATATATATATATATATATATATATATATATATATATATATATATATATATATATATATATATATATATATATATATATATATTTATTCTCCAAGACACGCTCACTTGCGTCGGGTCTAAGCGCTCATTTTCAGTAAGGGATCCTCACAGCAGAGCCAAAGAGCTAATTACCACCAAACACTCCTCTCATCAAGGAACAGGGTCAAACTCCGTATTCGCAAACCAATTCTGTTTTTATTTTTCAAATGTTCTGCTCATTATTTACAAGGAAAGTTACAGATCAACGCGTTTCGCTCTTATCACAAGACCTTGCTCATGATCACGCGTCGCGCCCAACAAACACAGTTGAAATACTTTTTTGAATTAAATATGTAATTGCCTGCCATTTCTGTTGGTTGGCTTTAAGCACTCTGGGATTTGTAGTCCTTTAAACATAATACCACTGTATGTTACAAATAATATGTGCTTAGATTGTGACAAAATAACCATTATTTACAAGTGCAAAAATTGTGATTATAGAAAGATAAATTCCTTTATTCTGCATTATACAAAACACCATAAAAGTTCAGTTAAAAATACTAGGAATACAGACAATCTTAATCTCTTTACAGAAACATAGTTACAAAATGGGTACAGCAGTGTTCATTATTATTCATTTAAAATTCAATGATTCCTTTCTAACCCCCACTTCTTTCCACTGATCCTCTTGTCTCTCTTAATTTCAATGCTAACCTTAAAAAACTTGTAATGGCGAGCAGGGTAAAAGGGTCTTGCGCCATTTGTAAATGTAGAAGGGCGACCTTAGCATGTCTAAATTTCATGTTTTTCAGCCAGTTTATTAAATACAGGCACCTGGTTAATAAATAAAAAGGGGAGAGTAATACAAAATGAAGGGTATCCTGTGGAGATCGATGATCGCAGCCGCATGGACCCTTTGGCTCTGCATAATTAATAAAACCTGCTGGTTCAGCTAATAAATAATGTAAAATGTTGAGCCTAAAATGTGTTATTAAAAATCTATACTGAGCGTTATATGTGAGGGCGAGGTATGGATCCATTCCTTCGCTAGACCTCACTAAGCTATAGGCTCTGACTGACTGTTTGCCCCATTCCATCTCCTCTCTAGCGGCTATCTTATAATTAAAGAACCTCTTCTTCACACTGGCCTTATCCCGGTCTACACCTCTGGCCGGGTCTGGGAAGAGGTCCTTGCAGCCAATTATTCTGAGGACAACCTTGAGCGACTTCAGCCAGGGGATATCCATTCCCTTATCCCTGCCTAGACAATCCGTAATAATTTGTCTGGTCAGTTCAGCCTCCGGGTTCTCCCAAACCTGATTATAGAAAAACAAATCCTTAAAATTTAGACCAGATATTTGTTTCATAAAGCAGTGCAATTATGTCCATTGATTGATTTCGATATATTGCAAGTTATTTTGTATATTTCTTTATCTTTAACACACAACCTACAAGGTTGTAGAGATAATGTAGTGACTCCAGTTAGAGAGTATCTATCGGTGGAAAACCGTTTAGTCCCCTCCAGTGGGGTGATGCTAATGATTATGCATCCATTCTACCTATTTAGAGGTTGTGTTTAAGATCTTTGAGATTGCACTTACTATACATTTAGTTTCTGAGGTTCCAAGGAATAGTATGAGTTCTCTATTTAATCATTACTGTTCTAATCTTTCCATGTCCTTTTTTGATTGTGTTCAGAGGTGACTGTACAGTTTCTCCCTTTGGTTCAAACTGTTCGGTGTTAAAGTCCTGAAGTTAATGACATGGCATGATTTCTTCTGGTGTAGAATTCTGTCTCATTTTCCACCCCTGTCATTTGGTGGAATGGTTTCTATGCCATAGAATGACAAGAGTTTCCAATTACTCAGGTGGGATTCCTCCATATGTCTTGATACTGCAATTGTTTTGTCCTTATTAGATGTTGCTCGGACATGTTCTAGTATTTGCTTTTTAAGTTTGCAAATTGTGCTGCCTACATATTTTAGTTGGCATGGACATTCTATCACATAGACCGTGAATGGGTTTTGCATGAAATTAGTTCTCTGATTTTCCATTTTTTGTTGTTTGCTAGTTTTATTTCAGTTGTCGGTTTGGTGATTTGACAAACCTTACAGTTATGGCATGTGACGAATCCTTTTGTGTTGAGCCATTGAGTGTTCTTTTTTCCTTTGCAGTGACTGTGCACTAGTCGATCTTTCAAGTTCCGGAATCTTCAGCATGTGATCACTGGATGTTTTCCTACGAGTTTTCCCAAAGTTTCATCCAACTGTATGATTTTCCAGTTCTCTCCTATTATTCTGTTTATCTCTTTGGATTCTTTTGAGTAATCCATTATCATCCTTATGGGTTCTGATTTGTCAGATTCGATTTTCTTTTTTGGTATTAAACAATCTTCCCTTGTTTTTTCACTAGATCTTTTCAAGCATCTCTTGATTATGGTTTTATTGTATCTTCTTTGTTCAAACCTTAAAGCTGTAGCCTCACAGTATTTTACTCATTCAGTTTCTTCCGTGCAGATTCTTCGAAACCTTAAGAATTCTCCATACGGTATACTTTCGATGAGGAAAGGCTGGTGGAAACTAGTAGCTTCCAGTGTTGCATTTGTGGCTGTCTTTTCTTGCGATGTAGTGTTGTTTGAATTTGGCTGTTTTGGATATATATTTCTGTGTCCAGGAAAAACATACTCTTGTCACTTATCTCCTAGGTGAACTTTAGATTGTGGTGCTTCTATTCAAACTTTTGAAGTAATCCTAGAACTCTGCTTTGTGCGTCACAAATAATCAATAAGTAATCTATAAAACGTTTCCACATCACTTTCTGGTTTACAAATGTGTCATGTTGTGGATGCCAGGCCACCTCTTTTTCCCATCACTAGGCTGGCATAGCTTGGACTGAATGAAAATCCCATTGCTGTCCTCTTGGTTTGGTGGTAGATCTCTTTGCCAAAGAAAAAGATGTTTTGTGTTAGACAGATTGATATTAATTCCAATAGCATCTTGTGATGATTGATGTAATGTATGGTCCTTTTTTGCAGAAAAAATTCACAGTCTTTCATGCCCATTTCATTTTCAATGTTGGTGTAGAGGGTTATGACATCCTTCGTCAAAGGATTATATGTTTCTTGCCAGGGGTTGTGCTGTAAATTTCTCAGCAAGCTGGTATAGTTTTATATGTAGGAGTTCAGTTTGGAAACATAAGGTGCTAAAAAGAAGTCCCTTTGCAGACAAAATCGGACTGCATGGTGGTCTTTATGTAGCTTTGGGATAAAACATTTGTCACTGTGAAAGGGAAGTCGTACTGTGAGGTACTTCCATTCCTTTTCATCAATCAAATTGTTTGCTGGCGATTATTTTTTGTCAAGAGCCCTTTTGATGTCTGCAGTTGGATTGAATTTCAATCTTTCGTAATAATCCACATCTTTCAGTAGGTGATGTGCTTCTGTAACATAGGCACTGCGGTCCCAAATCACCACGTTTCTACCTTTGTAGGCAACTTTGATTTCAATTTGATTGTCATTAATGAGGCCTTCCATTGCCTCTCTTTCAGATTTTGTTAAATTAACCGTGTATTTAGATTTTTTTATTTTGTGTATATCCTGGACCACTGATTCCTGAAATAAATCCACCTTGTTTCTTGGTATTTTGATTCCGTGTTACTCAGTCCGGCTCCCATTTGAGTACTTGTCGATTGTAGAGAGGAGTTTTCATCTTCCGATTCGATGTTGAGGTTTAGTAGAATTAGAAAACGTTCAGAATCTTTTGCCCTTAAGTTTGATACTTGTAGAGCCGTAGAGCCGTAGAGCCGAGTAGCAGAGCCGAGCAGCAGCAACGGGTCCGTGACCGGTGTTACAACCGGCGTTACAACAGTCATCGGATCAGATTACCGGACTATCATTCCTGCCTCTGGCACCAGGAGAGTCTGAGGCCCCATTGTGGTCCGGTGATAACCACGGAAAAGACCGCTGATATCCAGGCGGGGGGCCGAACCTGCAGTCGAGCCACGAGGTCCAAGCAGAGCAAAGCAGAGTCTAGCAGTCCAGCGGGAGTCAGCTGCGAGAGCACCCGCCCACAGATGAGAGCTGCTCCAGGAGCTGAGACAAGGCGGGTGCTCTGCGCTCTGTGCCGTGCTCTGTGCTCCGTGCCGTGCTCTGTGCTCCATGCTCCACGCGAAAGCAAAAGCGAGGATAGTGACTACTGGGGGGGGAGCCTTGGAGCCAGACTCTCTCCCTCACCCCTCCATCGCCAACTCTGTCCCGGTCCCCAGCACTGCACAGCAACTAGACCAAAGGCCCCACCGGCCGTGTTGTAGAGCAAAAAAGCCATCAAAACCAAACAGAAACCGGTGTTAAATGCTCAGAGGCTACCCTCTCTACCTTAATTTTTGATTTTTTTTACCCACCTTTAATCATCCTTCACTATTGATCTCCATTTTATCCCCACTTGCCAAGACAGAGGGGTCCCTGCACCGTAGAAGCAAAAAAGCAAAGAAGTCTTGCAATTATTAGCGCTGGCCAGGGGTCAAACGCTATAAGCCAACGATAAGAAACTGCTACTGTATTGACCTGAGGAGGTCACTCCATAGGGCCTTCTGCTACTAAACAGCAAAACAGCCCAGCCCAACCAATAAACAAACAAACCAAACAAAATAATGAATCAAAAACTATAACCAATACAACAGATCAAACAGTAATATCAAAAAGTTCACTAAATAAAATATAATCTGACTGAAATTCAAAATATATTTATTTCAATTACCAAAAATAATACGACGAAGGTCAAATATGAGATCAAGAAAAGAAAGGCGATCTGTTACAAAAGTGATAAACAACAGGAAAAGGAAAAATGCGATTTTAAAAGAGCCAAACAAAGCTCAGGCTGCAACATCAATAACGCTGGGCTCAGAAACGACTAAAACCCACAAGGTCTCTGACACACTAGTGGACATACGGGATGTGTTGAGCTCGTCGTCAAATCACGAAAAGAATTATTTCCAGCCCAAAATATATTCTAAATTCTCTTTTTTAAAAGATGCTGGAGCAGTGTTAATCCTAAGTATTAGTAAACGGCTGGCCCTCCCTTCCCCACTGCATCCAGAAACAGTAATGGATAAAGCACTACAAATGAATGGCCCAACTTCAGAAACCACAACCACATCGGAAATCAGGGGTGAGGTCCAACCTGGAATAAACATCAACTACGGAAAAAAAGCCAAAGGAGACCTAGACTGGGGTCAACGTGATGCTCCGAAAATGATAAAAGCATCAACAAGAACTCTGGGATACGGAATAAAGAAATTACCACACCTACCTTCTCCCTCTGGGACGCTCATAAAACATCCTCAACAATTCCATTAGAGCCAGACATGAAAATATGGTCTCGCCAGCGCTCAGAAACTCACAGAGCTATAGCTCCCATAAGATCTTTGGACTCACAAGTCAACTGAGTTAATCCTGAGACCATCTCAGCCTGAATCATCATCTTAGACAACTCTCCAGACAAACCAGTAGAAGTTAGGAACCCGCAATTAAGCCCAGGTGCCAGCACACATATTTACGTAAATGGAAGCCCCATCAAGACTCCTCAGATAACGGGGGTCAGGAAAAGGCTCCAGGAACCATCAACAGCAATGTTAATACCAACAAGAATACCACCATCAAGCTAGAATTGTTAACTCCAGCACTCACCAGTACACAGTCAGACCCGGTGTTTACCGCACCCGGCAGCAGTATAGGGGAGGTCTGTGGCGAAGAAGAAGAGGCATCAGTTTGTGCACTCGGCAACGCACTTTCAAATGAAGAATGGGAAAAACTGGTCACCAAATACTCCTCTGAGGCCAAAGGCGAAATAGCCAGTCAAGAACCAGGAAGAGCAACAAGGAAGTCAAAAGAGGAAACGCCAATTGCAGAGAATACAATCTGGGCATCTTTGCTCAATACAATTCAACTTACAACAAAGGCCATGGAATACCAATCACACAAGATAGATATACAGTTAACCCTTCTTAACTGTCTAGCCCTGCATGTTACAAGCATTAATAGAAAACTGTCGCATATGAACAACCTTATCATAAAAGTTCAAACAGAAACAACAATTCCTCTAAGCTGTACTTGCCACTTAATCATCGATAGACTTGCAACGTTGCCTGCAATATGAATACAATCAACACAATGAACACAATAAACCTAAATTCCAATAATAACAAACAAAAAGGAAACTTCAAAAACGACAGTGCACCGCTCTCCCAGGACTACAAAGAGCAGCCCACAATTACAAGAACACAAATACTCTAGTTTCTACCTCAGTTGTGGCCAGAATCGAACCATCATCAGGAGAGGAAGCGGCCATCAACCAGGAACAACAAGACGATTTAGGAATCCACGGCAGGGACAGCGTGTGTACACACTCAAGCTTTGCCTCCATAAGCAACTTGGATGATCTAGAACAACCACGGGCTGAGCAGAGATCTAGCACCTGCAATAAGCACTCAAGCCAATCAGCTGAAGGAGAAGTTTTACTAAATAAATGACAATCTTCCAAACAACGTCGAAAACAGAGGAGGAAAGGGAGGAACAAAAATCCTACCATCAATACTTTCTTTCAAGCAAGCCGTAATGGGGAAACGCGTCATTTATGCACTTGCTGAATAAAGTGACTGCATGGAGCCTGGGTGTCAGAGCAATTCCTTTTCCTTAAGGCTATTCCTTAAGGGACTTGCAGTAAGAATATATATATATATATATATATATATATATATATATATATATATATGAAAGTAAGTAATAGCTTTATTTCGATACGGTACATATCATAAAAGCAGTACAAAACATCAAATAAAAACATTGCAGAAACACATATTATAAAATACCGTAGGGAATCGTAGTAAAAACAGTGAGACACAAATTACACATTTAAGAATCCTTCAAGATATATACGCTAGAGTATGATACAGATCACAAAAAGGGACATTACGGGATCAACAGCTTCCTTGAAGTTCTTATACGCCATGCCCAGCCTAGAAATTTTGCCATGCAACATGCAAAGAATGGGCGGGCATCAGAGCGCAATATACGTAGGGCTTCTAGATGGGATTTTGTTCCTAGACTCCTACACAAGGGCTTTAGCCATTTCAATCTAGGAGCTGCATAGACACTGCACTCAAACAAAAGGTGGGCGACAGACTCAACCCTTGAATCACAAAACGGACAAAACGGGACCGTTTGGAAAGGAGGGTTCCATGAGGAAGTAAACAATCCTAGAGGGAGAACACCCACCCTGAATTTGAAGTATATATATATATATATATATATATATATATATATATATATATATATATATATATATATATATATATATATATATATATATATATATATATATATATATTCACTGAAAAAACCATAGGTTTCAGCTACGTTATAGTTAGGAATCAGCATTTAAAAAACCTTTGCAATTCACTGAAAAAACCATAGGTTTCACCCATGTTATAATTAGCTGGACATTTCTCTCATACAAAACCATTGAAATTCCCCCATTATAGTTAGTTCGGCTAACTATAACTTGCGCGCCCGCAATGCACTGCTGATGATGTCACATATTACATCACTCATGACATGGTCCGTGACATCACTCATCACATCACTGATGACATCTCAAATGACATCACTGATGACCTCACTGATGACATCATCCAGTGAATGTGTGTCTTTCTGAAAAATAAATATTTTTTATATATGTATATCTAAAGGTTGATGGAAAAATAAATGGGTAAATAAGTGTCTAAATGGATGTTTTTTTTTGTAAAATTGATTGTATAACTGACTTATTAAGTATACCTTAGTGAATACATGTATTAGCGAGTAATGTTTAAATATGTAAATATCTGTATCAGTGTCTCACTTTGTATATAAGTGTTGGTGAGTACCTACATGAGTGTCTATATTGGTTATTAGTTGGTTTTTTGAGTATCAGAGTGAGTGTCTGTATGGTTTGGTGGAGGGTATTACTTAGCGCACAAATGCATGAATGACTGACTCACTGTTTGTATATGTTTTGAAGACAGAATGTGTGCAGGACTGTATGGGTGGATGAGTGTGTGTATGGGTGTGTTAATAAGTGAATCACGGTCTCAATAGTATCTTTATGAGTAACTACATATGTTTTAAACTAGTATATGTGAGTATTGATGAATATAAGTGAGTATATGTGAGAGTGAGAGATTGGAGGAGTTTCTGTATAAATAAGTATGTGTTTCTATAAGTGATTGTTTAAGAGAGTAAGTATGTGTACATTTCTGTAGAAGTAAGTGTAGTGGTATGTGTATAGCTGTATATGCAAGTAAATGGATGTTTGATAGTTTATTTGCATGTGTGAGTATGTGTGTGAGTAACTCTATGGATGAGTATCGCTGTGTAACAGGATGTATAGGTGTATGAGTACATATGATGAGTGAGTACATGTATGAGTGACTATATAGAACTGTTGCTGAATGAGTGGATGTGTATGTAGATGTTGGAATTACCTAATAGGTTCTTGTAACTGGTATTGGTATCTCCATTTTTAAAAAAAATTTTGTTTCCATTTTTGAATGTGTGTATCAAAGGTTATATTAGGGTGAGAGGAGGTCTGCCACTCTTTTACAAGGATGATGTCATCAGTGAGGTCATCAGTGATGTGATGAGTGATGTCACTGACCATGTCATGAGTGACGTAATATGTGACGTCATCAGCAGTGCATTGAGGCGCGCTAGTTATAGTTAGCTGAACTAACTATAACGGGAGAATTTCAATGGTTTTGTATGAGAGAAATGTCCAGCTAACTATAACATGGGTGAAACCTATGATTTTTTCAGTGAATTTCTAAGGTTTTTGAATGCTAATTCCTAACTATAACGTGCCTGAAACCTATGTTTTTTTCAGTGAATATATATATGCACTGGAAAACTAAACACCCACTTCCTTTACAAAGAAATGGAAAGTTTGCATCTCTGCAACCTCTCTAATTTTTCACCTTAGTCATCTTCCACTCAATCAACACAACAACCACAAATACACACACCTACTTGCTACCATTCTTGCCTAAGCTTATCAATTATTCTTCTTTAATTCAAATTCAAAGTGCAGGCCCTTTATTCAACCTTCTTGGTAACTACTACCCGTGAATAGCAGTGGGTAATTTGCACACTTCTGTCCTTTCTTGCATCTTTTCTACCACACACTGCAGCAGGTTTACAAGCCCTTTGCGCCACTTTGCATCATTTTTCCCACAACCTTGTAAATCTGCCCAACTGTGTGTACTTTATGCACTAGCTTTCTTCCTTAGTTGTTGCACTAGTTTCTCTTGCTCCCACTGCGGAATCCAACACCCTATATGTGTAATGACCTGGAAATCCAAAGATCCACTTCACTGCAGTGGGTAGTTTGCATCTCTCCAACCTTTCTTATTTTTCACGTTTTTCATCTTCTACTCAATCTACACATCATCCACACATACACACATCTAATTGCTGCATTCCTTAGCTGTAATTATCAACTATTCTTCCATTTTATATTCATATTCAAAGTGCAATCCGTTTATCAAGCCTTTTTCGTGTAACTACTATTCCAGGAATTCTGCTCATACACAAAACTGTGCATAAAGACTTAGGACCTCAGTGAATTACGGTGTACCAAAACCCACCTTACTACACAAACCCCCTACCAAACTAGCAATCAGTGACTCATTGGTTCTTCACCCTAGAGCAAAAACACCAATGACTAGTCGACCCAGAACATGCGACTTAGATTACATGAAGTAAAGTGGATAACAAAAACACTCTTTCAATATACTCTTACACCAGTCAAAAACAAGATGTAAATAAAGAAATGTGCAACTTTGAAATGTTTCTTTCTAATTGCCATAATCTCATGCACAGTACCTTAGAAAATACAACCAAACATATTATCAGGAACAAGGTTGTCTGCATTGTTACTATTCTATGAAATACAACCGGAAAAAACATCCTATAATGCTAAAGGTAAATACATTTAAAATATACCTATATTTCACCGTCCCTACCTAGCAGATTAGTTTATAAACACAGAAAGTCTCATAGGATTACATGGGCACACCCATACCTCTGATACTCAGCAGTAGTGGATCACATTCAGTGCTCCACAAACTGTCAAGATATTAATGTTCTCCAACTGTGTGTAACTTTGCCTCCACAATGGATTATAAAACGCGAAAGTATCAGAGATGCCCACAGCTCCATATGTATTATGGCTCGAACATGCGAGGATCATTCTGAATAACAGACACGGTATTCAAGATAACCTTGATCTTCCATGCTCTCACTATACACACAAAACCAGCGAGGCAGTTTACAAATCCAGCATACCAAATTATTCTCATATATAGCAAAATACTCAGCCTTCTCTAAACAATATAACAAGTACGTGTCGTGTGCAAGGCAGAGCAGGAAAGCAAAAATAGCGTGTACGTTTCTAATAAACCCATGCTAACTTAACAGGCTGTGAGTGCAAGGCTCAGCCCCACAGCACCCTTTCTTGATCAAAGCACGTGATATAAACGTGGGTGAATTAGGAACACACAGTCCAAGCCTAAAAAGCAGAGTCAAGTTCACATTTCCAAAGTTATTTGCTCTTTGATAGAAAACAGTAACTAAATAATAAAGAATACGTAGAAAAATCAAACAGTCTTAATACAACAGCATGTAAGCACAGTATGTAGCAACAGCCTCCAAGAGGAAGTCAGTGTTCTCATCTGAAAACATTTCAGCCATCCAATTCAATAGTAAGTATGAACATACATGTTCCTCAACAACCGGAGCCTCTATCACCATCGGAGGAAAACTCGGGTCATCTTCAATGTAACTGCGTGCCAAGAATTCAAGCGCCACTGCAAAAACATTCCAACGTCCCATAATTCCATGTGTCGCTGCTAAGGCCATAATCCCGCCGCCAGAACAGAGCAAGTCATGAACCACTAAGGGGCTCATCAACTGGTCATAATCCACGTTGGGAGACACCGTACTGCAGAGACACAAATCCAGGGCCCAGTCAAAATGGCAGCTCAGCCAATGGAACACAGGTTGAACGCATGTGAAAAAGGAAAATCGAAACTATAATCCATAAGCTGCACTCAACGTTGCAAGAGGCAGCGCTCCATAGTAACTAAGCATTCGGTTGCGGAGCAGCATCAGCCGGGAAGTATTATCGTCTGCTGCAGGATGTGCATCCATATTTATGTAAGCAAATTAATAAAAGCACACCGGTAACTAATGTGAGTATTAAGCGCAATCCACCAAAGATGCTGGAAAAAATCGAATGGAAAAATCCCAAAAAGACACCAAATATACTTTCTGCAGAAGTCACAAGGCCACTGCTTCTAACTTTAAAAAAGTAAGGTAACCCCGTAGTCAAGGACATATTAAACATACTCTAAATTAACTCCCCAAAATTCAAGAGCAGGTCTGTATTTAATAAATCATGAACTTCTGTGCAGGTGTTTGCTACATAAATGATAAATGTTTCTGTACCAGATATAAGAGCGACCTCTTTTTGAGACACTAGCGCTCTTATATGACTCATTTGGTTGACTCTGCTTTCAAGCTCGAAATCGACCGCCAGATGGAAACATCCAGCTTCCCATGCAGAGCAGTTAACACAACTTTTTTTTAATCAAACTACACGCTCAGTTACCATAATCATGTAAGCGATGCCTGCTAACATTGCACAACAATCTCCATTATTTCAAAGTAAATAACTCCCGTTTCCAGTAAACTGAACGTTGTTATGATAGCAGTTGTCGGACTACCTTTCAAAACTCTTCCAAAACAGGCGCATCTTGTATACAAGAGCCATGCAATTGTATGTGTCTACAAATTAAGGAGTGATCTGGTACTATTGTGCAATCCTCGCCATTCACATAGAATTCTTCTCCCTCCCTCAGGCACCTATATGTAAATGGTAATAACCAAGCTTCATGGACATAAGTGCTGCCAAAACATCCATATCTGCTTATAGCATAGTATTTCATGCAAACCTCAAACTTAACCAGGTTAAAAAATAACGTTATTATACTGTGGCTAAGCCACACACCTGAATTGGATCTCCAATGAGTGACCACTTCTAACCATTCTCATAAAACGCCCTGTGCTCTGATTTGACAGTGAGAGAGTGATTGCACCATAATTTATACTGCTAATCATTCCCAGCATACGCTATGAATACGCTTTGAGGTTAACCGTCGCATCAAAGCCTCCGTGAGACGTCATGTACGGTGCCCCATACAAAAAAAACGCGAATGTTTTTAATTGTTTAAAAACATATATTCATGTATTTAATGAACATACTAACAGAAGACTTAATCTAGGATAATTATGGAATATTTTTTTTAAGTTTTAAAAATCCTATAGTACTTCTATATTGTATGAGTGCAGCTGCCTGCCCCTCCGCCTGGCACTCTAGACTCCACCACGCCCAGACCCGGTTCACAAGCATGCGTGATCGTCACCACAAAACCATTAGCAAGCATATTGCTTTTCCACACATGCTTTGACAACTACTATGCATTTACCACACATGATAAATGTATAATCTTAATAATGTTTTTTTGTTGACCAACACGTGTTGTAATGCCTGTGCCTTACGCCCTTCAAATTAGTTTCTAGGTATACGTGTGACCAACTCTGATAAGATCGGAGGTCGAGGACAAACACAGTGTGTGGTATCGGTGGCACCAAATCTCATCGATCATAGAGAAAATATACGTAGGGTAAAATGAAAGTAACAGGTATAATAAAAAATAACGAAGGAAAACTACTAAAATGGCGGTTGGACGGAGTATGTAATCAACGTTTGGCGCTCGACACTACATTTCAAATAAATATACATAGAATATGTTTATTAATATATTACAAAAGTATAGCACCGGATAACACATATGACCCGGGAAAACAAAGCGACAAATTTAATACCTAAAATCAGGAGAGGTTTGCTTGGCAAACTTGATGAAAAAGAAAAAAAAGTGCACTTGCAAACAAGAAATATAGCTCTAAAAATTGCTCCCGTAGTTTTCCCCCCCTCCGGGACCTAATAAACAAAACGGACTTCTAGTTTTTTTTCACCTTTTCCACCGCGTACAAGTACTGCATGAGTACCCCACCATTTTTTATTTTAAAAAAAAATAAAAATTAAGCCTAAAGATCTATGTACCAACCCCCTGACCAAGACTATAGCGTCATAATGTCTCTACCCTGCCCCCTTTCCTTATATCTCAACTTTGTTTTACTGTTTTCTTGTGACTCGGCTCTCGCGACAAACAAGATGGCTGCCGACATTTCCTGTTTTGGAGTATTGACAAACAATCAGCATGCAGCTCTTGCTCGTAATTGTACGTCTTTCCAATCGCGTACGCCTCGATTTTCCTTTAAAAAAATAAAAATAAAAAATAGAGCCTAAACATCCTTGTATGACCCCCTGAGCAAGCCTAGAGCGTCAGAAGGTTTTTAGCCTACCCCCTTCGCTTATTTCTCAACTTTTCTTTACTGTTTTCTTGTGACTTAGTTCTAACGAGGCACAAGATGGCCGCCAACAATTCCTAGTTTCGAGTGTTGACAGACAGTTTACAGCAAATCAGCATGCAGCTCGCGCTCGTAATTGAACAGATTTCCGTACGCCTGCTGAACTCCGTCTCTAGATATCGCTATGATTTTACTTTTCTCAGAAACTACTAAACGGATTTACACCATTTAACAAAAAGCACAATCTGCGAACAGAACTCTACCTCTCTGCCAAATTTCGTGTAATTCCGTTCAGCCGTTCGGGCTGTAGCCCCGGCTAAAGGTCCCTACGGAAAATTGCATGGGGAAAACATGTTTTGGGACCGCCCTTTTTTCTCGGCCCTCGCTTGACGAATCACCCCCAAACTTTCAGGGAGGAGCGGGACCGAGCAGGCCATTTTCTTGGAGAAATTCACCAAGATTTGCCCTCCGGCGCCAAAGTTATTCCAAATAGAATGTTGTGGATTTCTTATGGAAAGTAGGTCCTAACTATAACTACCTACTAGTAGGTAATATAAGTAGTAATATATTCTAACACTTTATAATTTATTAAACTCATTATTTATTAATTATTTACATTTTATATATGTATGTCTAAATTATGTTTACATTTATTATTTATGATTGTCGAAAAAAATCTAATTATTCTAAATATTTCTTTAAGTTATATGTATTATTTAATTTATTTTACAAAACCTTATTTTTTACTTAAATATTTTTAACAACTATGGGGCACATTAGAATGTCGGACAGATCGCCACCACCTGCATGGCGGTGGTGATCCGTCTGACAGTTTGTCCCGCCCGCTTGCAAATTTCCCCACCATATTACTATGGAGGGGGGAACCCCGGCGGATGGAAAGACCGTCCGCTGGTTTTCCGCCCGGTGGATGAGTCGACTGGCCGTAAAAGCTGTGAATATGGCGGCGGTGTCTGTTAGACATAGCCATCTATATCAGTATGGATGCGGGGATTTGCCTTTCCGAAGGCATGCGGTCTCTAACATTGGGGGCCCGTAGCAGGCCCCCAGGGTTTCTAGGGGGTAGAGGGTGCACATTGGTGTACCTATGGTACCCCCTGCATTTGAATGTACAACATGGCAGGCACCGCACGCTGCCTGTCACGTTGTGCATTCAAATGCAAATCTTGCATTTTTAGCATTGCGGCTGGCAGGGCTTTTAGCACCGCCTGCCACAATGTTAAAAATGCGGGACTGGCAGGCGTATCCTAATTGTATGTGGGGGACCGCCGCATGCATTGTGGGGTGTTCCATTTCCCAGGGCTATGGCGGGTGGATAAAGTCCGTCCCCAATACTTATGAGCCCCTATATATTTTTTAAATATTTTAGTACTCACCATTATGAAGATACAATGTTGATATTTTTTACAGCAATATTTATGTCCCCATATTTTGGGAACACAATATTTTGTCCCTCTATATTTTGTCAGTGATCCGTCTGAAGCGGTACTTTACCTACAATACCTTCCAGCTTTGATCCTTTCTCTGCAAATGTTAGTGACAGAAATCATACCATTGATTGATTATTTTTTTCTAACATATGATTTTCATATAAAATCAATAGAAAGCAGATATAGTTACTTTATTGTTCAGTAAAATACTTTTAATTGTTTATATCTTTGTGGCATTCAAGGTTAGTGCTATAGCTTTGTAGGAAGTGTATGATGTTCATGTTCTTAGAAAGTTAATGTTAAAATAGTTGAAGATCCCTAGACAGCTGTTAGTCATTGGCTATAGATTGAGTCCTTTTGTGATCCAGAATAAACTACCTAGTCCTTAGTACTCTGATGATCTCTTTGTGTTATTACCAAACACCACAATTCTTATTATTATTTAAATGTTTTAATTAAGTTTAGATGGTAATATTTAAAAGTGTTTTTAAAATTATCTTACAATAATATTGGATTACTGTGGGCATGTGGCATAAAAACATATACACTTGTATATTTACTAACATCTATACTTACTCTCCAATGTACATGTAACATTCCAATTTTTTGATAATCATCATTCATCTTATTCACCTGGAAAAATTTTAGACTGTTAAAATTTAAATGAAATAATAGAAATATTTAAATATAGTTTAAATGAATTTAAAATATTAACCTTGAACTAATAAAACAAAATGTTACAACCCAGTAACTCATTAAATTAGGTGAGTTTTAAAAAATATATAATTTTAAATGTGTTTTATGTTATAACAATTTTGTTTAAACATTAATTTTAAAACATTACTCATCACTGATATTTCTGTTTGTATTTAGTATTAATAAATAAGGATGACATTTATTTAATTGATTTAAATAATGTATTATCATCATTGATTTCGGGTTGATACATTTTGCATCTATTATGTTCACTTCTGTTGTAATACTCGGTGAGAGTCTAGGTATATTTTGATTGAGTTGCAGGACTCTGGTTTTGCTTATGGAGGGCTTACTTGTGATTGACAAAATTTGAGATATTGTTGGTTGGAGGCCATGACTAGAGCATGGATGTGGGTATTGGGTGTCTGTTGAGTACACATAATAATTGCCTAATTACTCCCTTTTAACTTGCTACAGAAACTGGATACTTTGTATGAAAGGTGATTGGCTCTAAATGTATATTAATTGGCATTTAGCTGAACAGGAAATTCTGGAAGGGGACAAAGTAGTTGCACATTACACTTTATTGACGATCCTTGTGAAACACAGGGCACCTTGAAATATTTTTATCTTTTGGGCTCTTATGTACTCTACTCATGATTTTACCTGTTGGGGATTAATGATTTACAAACTCACAGTCGGATCAACTTCTGTTCTAGGTCAAGTAATGGCGCTAGATTATATTTCCATTGATGTGAAATGTAATAAGGAGGAATACTGTTCAATTGTGAAATAATTGATTTTGGATATACTACAATTTAATTATTGAGATGTCACCAGTGATGTCACTGATCATGTCATGAATGATGTAATATGTGACATCATCAGCAGTGCATTGCGGGGGCGCGAGTTATAGTTAGCTGAACTAAATATAACGGGGGAATTTCCATGGTATTGTAAGGGAGAAATGTCCAACTAACTATAACGTCCCTGAAACCTGTTTTTTTCAGTAAATTTCTAAGGTTTTTGAAATGCTAATTTCTAACTATAATGTGCCTGAAACCTATGTTTTTTTCAGTATATATATATATCAAACCTAATGCGGAAGGGGACAACAATGAGCGTATCACATCTAGAGCCATTGTGACCTATAGCAACCAGCACTCCCAGATCAGTAAGATTTTGAACAAAAACTGGAATCTGGTCAAGGGTGACCCTATCATAGGGGACCTGGTACCGGACAAACCAAGCATAACATTTCGCAAATCTCCTAGCCTTGCTAGTGCACTAGTCAGTAACATGTTAGAACCCACCAAGTCCTGGATGGATAACATCACTGGCTTCAAAAAGTGTCTCACATGTAAGGCCTGTCGCCACGGGATCAACAAAACCCAGGTCCAACGTCCTTTCTCAGATAAACCCTTCATTATCAACAAAAGATTAACTTGCAAGACAGAATATGTTGTCTATGTCTTGCAATGCCCTTGTGGATTGCAATATGTTGGGAGTACTCGCCCACCTGCACACAAGCGCATATTACAGCACTTAAGGGCAATCTCTGGGAAGGACCAGGCCTACCCAGTGGCCAGACACTTTGAGGCTGTACATGGAAGTGATCCCAGTAGCCTACAGTACTTCTTGGTTGATACAGTGTTGCCTCTGAAGAGAGGGGGTAACCGGGACGCAAAATTGCGTCTCCTGGAAACCAGATTCATTCTTGAATTCAACACTAAGAGCCCGGGAGGTCTTAACAATAGCGAGGATCTTTATACTTGCCTCTAGTTGACTGTAATACATTCTTCCCCCCCGAATATGTATTTACTTACTGTTGTCCGGATGTAAATAGTAAATTCCCCCTATACCAATTCTCTACGTGCTTTTATCTGACTCTGCTACCTGCTGTTAACTGTAGCATGTTTTTAACCATTAGTATAGACACTAAATTCACTTCACAAACATTTTTTCTGCTCTGCAGTAACTAAAAGAGGTTGTTATAAAGTGCACATTCTCATTATAAACACTTTGTGAGATTGCTTTGGATATGCCCACTTGGGCACAACATCGATCGTTTTGTAAGTGAAGGCGGATACGACCAGTGAGGATAAATGAGGGTTCTTCAAATTAAATGTGCTATATATACTGAAATAATTTTGTGTGTATATATATGATGATATGGTCATTTGAGTTTGCCATTTACGGTTTAATTTTTTCTTAACCATATATGTGTATATATATGAAATATTTGGGGCCGAAACAATCTGTTTATAGCTCTATGCAGATCTATATATTTTTGTACCCATGTATATATGTATATTGAATGAAATTCATCTATATTTGTATAAGAACTATGACTATTTTAAAACATTGCGTTTTTGCACATTAGAACCCTTCGGGCACTATGCCCTTTATCTAGACTTAAAGGAATGAAATTTGTCTTCACTTTCCATGACTCTTTGGAGAAAAAAATGCAATTTGCACAGGTGTGATTAATTATGTATTTGCACTTTAAAAACCCTTGTTTGTGTTCATGACACTTTGTGTGAGCAAGCCTCTTTACGAGGTGAAACGCGTCATGGCGATGTTGCAGGCTTTGACTTTTTGCACTGAATAAACCACGCTAAGAAACTGCACCTACTTTGTGGTCTCGCTTTCTTCGTTGTTCTGCAGAAGGCAGGATTTTGACCTCGACCTTTGGACATATATATATATATATATATATATATATATATATATATATATATATATATATATATATATATATATATATATATATATATATATATCCAAGACTACTTCCTCCATTCCACCGGGACCCAGAACTGTGGTAAAACACCAGGGATAGAGGTCGCCTTGGAAACTATATGACTTTCACCTCGCACAGCGGCCGCTCTGCAATGCACTTCCACTCCAGCTTCTCACAAAGCGAACCAGGAAAAGCGAGTGTGCTCAAATTAAACTTTAATTCATTTTCGGTTCCAGCATGTTGTCAACGGAAATCATGGAACAATCCCAACGGGTTTCGAGGAACCGCACTCTCCTTGGTCACGGGTAACTTGTGTGAAGGAAATTAACGGTTTAAGTAAAGTTATCGCTATTCAAAGTGCACATGTGATTTCTCAGTGAAAATAAACATAAACAGTGGACATGGAACCTTTAGCATTGGCAGCCATCTTACAGTGGTGTTGTTCAAGGGCTAATTATTTGTAATCCAGTCTGTTTATAACTCACAGATTCACCCTCCATACATTAATACCACATTATATCATATACTTGTACCATTCTAAGTGGAAAATCATACCGTTTGCATCAAGCACATTTACGTAGTATCTCAATAAGGCTTGTTCATGAAAATTATAATTAATAACCCCTCATACAAATTTATATACAACTTCTATAGAGTTCTTTAATGAACTGTCCAGGACATCATCGTCTCATAAACATCATTTGAGAATAACTTTGTGCCCATATTATATACAGTGATAATACACCAGTGCGTGCCATTGTCTCAATATAGTCCAAGTGGATTGCGGGTCACTCAGTAAATAAAGTTTCAAACATCCAATAAACATTCTCTTGTCCATCAGAAAATTGGTTGAAAATTAATTGTCTACTTCCCCAGTGGGAGAATAAAGACAGACTCAATAGGATACACGTGTTGTCGATCACATAGGGGGGTTTTCATCAGATAGTATTCCTTCGTAGTCCTGTGCATGAGTAGGGGAGAAAAGGAAAGAGAAGAGAGGTGCGAACCTGCCAGAACTGAACTTTTCATACCACTTACTACAACATACCAATAAACGTTCCATGAAAGTGCCCACACCCTTAATCAAATGTGATAACTTATAAACTAATGTTAAAAAACATAATACTACGTTGTCTCGCATGGGCTCAGTAATACCTAATATGTATTGACAAACTACAGACAGAATTTCATACTCAAGAACAATATTAATATTATTTACATGTCAGACATGGTATCTAGATTCCACTCAAAATTTCAAAAATTCATTCTCCAAGATGCCATATCATCTCTTCCTCCGAATTGAGGCCACCTGAGATCTGAGTATCAAGGTTCACAATATACCTATTTTCTAACTGTCGCAACCTTCAGATCTTATCTCCTCCTCTCTTCATAGGGGGTAGTTTATCAATGACAAAGAATTTGAGGAGGTTGCGGGTACTCCCATGGTGTTCCTCAAAATGTCGGCCAACAGGTGAGTTTTGCTCTCTATTTTGGATTGCCCTTATATACTGTAAAACCCGAGTTTTTGCAGGGAACATAGTGCTCCCTACATACTTCTTGGGACAAGGGCAGACCAGTACATACACATAATATTCCGATAAGCAAGTTAGATGTTTCTCAATATTTTTGTCCTTATCCGAAATCGGATAGTGTACTTTCTTCACGTTTGTGCTGTACCTGCAAGCTTTACACTTCATACATGTAAAGAAGCCAAAGATGTTGTTGGTACTGGGTCTGATGGTACTGACTTCATTGTGACTAACCTTACTCCTAAGTGTGTCTGCCCTTCGGTAACTAATACTCGGCCTGTCTCCTAAGACTTCATTCAAGGTAGATTCTGTCCCAAGGACCTTCCAATGTTTGTTGAGGCTTTTCTGCACTTCAGTTTTCTCCCAAGTAAACAAAAATATTTGCTATGTTTGTGTAATTCAGGTAAAGGTGCCATAATGCCAAATGCATGTTCTACGGTACAAGTAAAAACAACACAGGCTCTCAGTCACCTGCACAAATATATCTCATTCATACGCACACTTGTTCATACACCTGAAAAGACCACTCTCTCATTGACACACATGGCAGCCCTTTCACAGTGCCCTAAGACATAGTATCTGGTACTATGGACAATAAGCTTAAAATCAATAAAGATGGGTATGGGGTTGTCTGGTTACAATGTGCAAGTTGTTTAGCCTTCAGTAGTTCACAATGATTTTCACCGATCAGAAGTAGCTCTCACTACAGTGAATGTTGGAGACCCCTGACCTAGATGACATCATTGGCCTGGATGATTAAATTTAGGACACAACAAAGGATAAGCATACTCAATAGTTTTTTCAATAAAAAAGAAATATAGATAATATGGTGTAACAACTTTTTACAAATGCTTCCGATTGATTCCTCTAAATTGTGTTACACCAATAAAGACAAACAAAAAGTAACAATATGTTTTTTGAATCCACACAGGTTAATGCCTATCCATAGATGGCCATCGCCAAGAAGGTGTGGACCAGGGGGTACTACAAACGGCACAGCATCCAATGCAGAAAGAGGAAGACCTACGATGCTGGATCAAAGAGTCAGCTGAAGTCCAGCTTGGCCAGTCCTCCCACATAGGAAGCATGTGCACCACATCCGACCCCTCTAATGGCCATCATATTTGCAATGGCATTACCCTGGCCTGATATGTAGTTATGAGCCCAACAGCAGTATTAAGGGGTAAGTTCTTGTGTGAGTTTAACATGTTAAATTACTATTTTTGTTACAGCAACAAAATATGGCATCAAGGTTAAGCTCACCACATGTCAAGTGCACAAGAAGAGTTCTTTAAGATGTAAGCTTTGCACAAGGTGAATGATGATGTGTAATGTATATTGATTTGTGAAAACAGATCCCACCAAATTACTGATCACTCTCAAAGGACTGTTTTGAGCAGAAACATGCTAGCTTAAACAACAAATATACATGAGTTTCAGTGTTGGTAAATCCACCACCACATCCACAAGCACCTCAACAACCACCACACCCACAAGCACCACAACCAGACCAACCACTTCAACAGCACACTCATCTAAACAAACACACTCACACAAAACCATACCTATACCCAAAACAACACCAACCAAAACAAAAACACACACACTCACCCGAACATGAAATGCCTGCCAAAAAACACACACGCTTATGTAGAAAACATGCACCGGACTAACATGCAGCTGCACAACAGACAGACAAACAACCACATCACACGCTCTAGCTCCCTATACCTCCAAGACGCAGTCCTCTTCTAACCCTCCAACCCTTTCTCCTCATTCTGATTTTTTTTCTGCTCTGGCCTTGACCCTTTCCAGACCCAAAGTTACACCTCCCCCTCCCACCCCGCCAACCCCAAAGCCACCCCTCCCAAACCCAAACCTACCCCTCCCAAGAAAGATCATTGGGGAGCCTGATCTGTGCCCAATAGATGCCTCTTCCTGAGGAGGTTACCCTTTGGCAGTCTGTTTAGGAGGAAATTTCTGGGCACCAATACCATAGGTTGTTCCTGTGTATAGTGTGTGCCCCCCTGTATTTTTCCTGAATAATCATTTGAGATAAGTATCTAATTTATGAATAAAAATATTTTCTTTTTACCAAGGTTGTCCCACCTTTTTTATTATTTTGCAAGTTATTGATTATGATTAAAATGTGTGATATATTATTATTACTTACGTTTATGGCAGTAAAGAAAAAGCACCAGCAATGGAATGCAGGAGGCGCAGCACACGGAATACTCCAGCATCAGAGTGGTCAAACAGGGATGTGTCAGAGCACCCAAAACAGGCAATGGGAGTGCGTGGACGCCGAAAATAGTGTGGCCATTTGCACAGGATTGTCTTTTGGTGATGTAACCATTATCTAGATTTGTCTGGACTGATGTAGAAGTAGCATGGCAAAGTTTTCCAGTTGGTGTAAATTTACACATCTTGGCATGTGTGCATTAACACAAACAGAAGTCTTGCTTTTTTAAATAAATGTAAATGGCAAAGATTCGATGAAGTGTCTGGTTTATCATTACACACCTCAAAAATAATTCTGCGTTATTTCTGCACGTCGCTGTCTTCCTTCTGCTGCACTCGATGGGCTTGCTGTATGGTGCGGTTGTGATGTCTCCTTGTTTTCGTCAGATTCACTATCCACTAGTTCCAAGGGTACGCCTCTAGCAGTTGCTATGTTATGCAACATGGCACAGTGGCAACAATGTTACAGCAAGTGTCTGGCCTGTACTACAATGCACCACTGGTTTTAGGTAGGGAGCGGAAGCAACTTTTCAGTTTTTGAAACCACATTGCGCGTTGACCTGTGCGCTGCATTGAAACGCAGTTCACTTGGTATACTTGGTTTCAGGTATGATGTCAAGATGAATGAGCGCACAGCATATGCGCTGTCACCTATGGGGTAAAAGGCAATAGATTAGTCACTGCTATATCTCACAATGACCAGAGAATCAGCATAAGAGAGTGACATGTGTTTACCAGCAGGTATCCTTCATCAAATTCACCCCCAAGGAGACGTGTATGTATGGCACTGTGTCTGAAGATGTAGGAATCATGCGTACTACCTGGTAATCTTGCTGCTATGACTGTGATGATGTGCTTTGCATTGCATATAACTTATATTTTCAGTGAATGATGACTTCCTATTCCTATAAATGTTCTCATTCACTGAGGGGAGACATATAGCTACATGCATCCCAACACAGCCAATTACATTGGGAATGTGGGCTATCTGATAAAAGTCTACTTTTTGTTTCTGCAATTCCTGTAGGGTAGGGGAAAATCTTATGTGGTGGTGCATTCTCAGCAACATGGCATCCAGGAATGAGTTAAAGAAATGCGATAGTGCACTTGGTGAAACCGCTCCTGCTGCAGGTATTACCCTTGTAAGCTACCTGAGGCAGTGAGCATATGAGCTGCACATGGGTGGGGGTGGTATGTGTTCTGCAAGTTTGACGCTGCAGTAGTAGATCTAATTCAGCTATCAGATCATAGATCATGGATGAATTCAACCTATATTTCTCAATAATCTCTTCCTCTGTCTGCCCCAACAATGTAACGCACAATCCATAAATGCATTGCTGTACCCTCCTTCTTCTCTTTGATGCTGTTTGTATCCTCATCCTCCTCGCTATGAAGTACAGCACAGCCATTGTGAAACATTCTGAGCTATTCTGGGCCTATTTAAGTAGTTTTCAGTTGGTTAACACCTGATGTGAATTTGTGCTATTTTGCATGTGCTAAATAGCAAATTCTAGCTTAATCACAAATTGTGAATGTTTCATGCATTGGTTTGTGAATCCATATTTACGGATTCGCAAATAAGGAATCACTATTTCATGATCGAAAAATTGAGAATTGCAAAATTAGCGATTTTAAGAAAAAAATAGCGATTTTCAAAGATGCGTTGCATAGTGCTATTTTGAAATCTCAAGCACCTGTTTTATGCGATTCGCACTGTTCGCTATCGCAAATTAGCTTAATGCATGTGCCTCTATATTACATTTCAATTATCCCAATAATCTGTAATGCACATGTTTATGATTCTGCAGTTTAAGATGGTAATTTTTAGTTTTTCGATTGATGTCAATTTTTATGCAACTATCCATTTTTATGAAGGAAGCTTACACACACTTTACAAATACATTACATACAGGTGTGTTTATTTACATTTTTTAGGCAACAACATTACATACATATGCATCACATATTATTTAAATGTTGGTTTTAAAAGAGATTTTGAAAAGCACGAGTCCAGAGCAAATGCAGACAGACAATGCAAATGGAAATAAGTTAAAAAAGCTTACTTCGATTCCGGCGATGTCGGGGTTGATTAGCTTCATGATCGAATAGCAGCAGCAATGGCAGAACTAGGATGATAGGGCTCCTGTCAGCTACGGATGTGGGAAAAGAACAAAATGTAATGTGCTAACTTATATGCCTTCAACACCTTCTAGTCAGGTGTGGAGGTTTAACGCCATAGTTAAATTGGCAGAAGGTACTTCGTAATTGCCACGTCAGAGAAATGAGCTAAACTCCCTTCGACAGACGCTTTTGTCTATGATGTCGTAGAAACATGTGATGGAGTTGCGGCACTCTGACGGTCTTTCGTCCATCGACCCGCCAGCATCTAAATAGAGCTGGCGAACCACCTTGTAGACAGAAAAACAACTGTGGGACCAAATCTGCAAAGATCTAAATCAGGGCCCTCATCATCAATATTTTTCCCAAAAGAGGTTTTTATTGCAAGAGTAAAAAAGTGGGGATACCCTTAGATGGAATTTCTCATGGTATATCATGTCTTGGAGGCATATAATATCTCTTTTTATATCTATATCTGTATCTATATCAATATATATCTACATATACCTTTATATATACATTTAAATATCTATTACCTACTGTAAGTTGCCAGTGGGTAATTCGCCAGTAGCATTTTTCCACTTGCCTATATATTGGGTGCCAGTTGACGAAACGTCAATGCATTATAAAAAAAAGTGTGCTTCCATGTTTTATTATGCACAGAAAGTTTCAGGGACATCCATCAAACAGGGCCAAGACAGGTGGCAGGGTAGGAATACCCTATCCCCTAGCTCTGGTGCTGCGGTCCCCCATGGACCGTGCCAGGGCAAAACAGCATGGTTTTTTTTTGCGGTGAAAATCATAATGGATTTGCAAATTTGCTGCAAAAATCAATAAAAAACAAGCGCTTTCTCCCGCGCTTGTTTTCACTTTAGCCCCTGGGTGGGCCAGGTACCAGCGATCTCTCGTGCATTTTTTTCACTTCAGCCCCCGGGGTGAGCATGCCTCCCCTGCTAGGTTTCTTTAAAGCCCTGGGGACGACCACCTCCCCGGGCTTTTTATAAATATTGAAGGAAGGCTTTTTGAAGTTCTGGGGACCACCACCTCCCTGGGTCTTCATTTAAAAAAAATGAGGGGGGCAAGGGGGCCCCCTCTTTATAATATGTCCTAGGACCACCCCGTACCCAGGGATAAATTATTAAAGATGCTGGGGCCGCGAGGACCTCCGGCCCGAAATGCCACCACCTTCCCGTGGCTAGTCCACACCAATTAAAGGTGGGGGGGTTGTGTCTCCCTTCCTGAACCCATTACTGGCTCTGGGGACCACCATCCTGAGGGCCAGCTCCTGCTATCTCCTGAGGAGCCTAGCCTCGGGAGATAGCAGTTCACTTTTGCTTGGCGGGAGCAGTGACAGCTCCCCCAAATGAGAGCCAACACTAACTCCACTCCACCCAAATGGGAGCTGTCAAACAGCTTCTGTTTGCTGAGAATTGTTTTCATTTCTTCCCCGCCAGCTTTCATGCGGGGAAAGGAAACAGATGAAAGATTGATCCTGCACACTGGGAGCTACATATTTAGCAGCTCCCTGCGTTGGGGAGCAATGCTGGCTCCCACAAGAGGAGGAGAGCCGTCTGGGACCACCAAGACATTAAGGCTCCCCACACTATAACAGAGGAATTTCTATGGTTTTGTACGAGTGAATTGTCCAGCTAACTATAACACCCCTAAAACCTATGGTTTTTTCAATGAATTTCTAAGGTTTTTAAAATGCTCATTTCTAACTATAACGTCCCTGAAACCTATGGTTTTTTTCAGTGAATTTGCAAGGTTTTTTAAGTGCTAATGTCTAACTATAAGGTTCCTGAAACCTATATTTCTTTTCAGTAAATTTCAATGTTTTTTAAATGCTAATTTGTAACTATAACATTCCTGAAACCTAGGGTTTTTTAAGTGAATTTCAATTTTTTTTTTAAATGATAGTTTCTAACTATGCCTACAGAGGTAGGACATGTGAAGAAAGAAGAAAGAAACCCCCAGAAAGAAGCAAAAGAAATGCAGAAAGAAGGAACAGAACTCCACAACAATGAAGAAAAGTGTAGGAAGAAGCAAGACATGTGCAGAAAGAACCAACATGGAGCAGAAAGAGGCCTTGTTGCAAAATCATCCTGTGCCCACAACTTTTTCAGACGGGTACTGGTGGAAACTGACTCTGACTACCTAGGCCTAAAGCCAGTGCTATGCTAAAAGACACTTAGAATACTGTGAAAACACCTACATACACTAGGGAACACTGTGCTTTGGGTTACCCCTGTGATTACCATGACTTCCTCTGTAAGGTCCTAGTACATAATAGGGCAGAAGGGATCAAAGTCACCTCTAAGTCAGAGGAGCAGAAAAATGCTACTTTAACTAGTAGTTGAATTTGCAGAGTGGTGGAGAAAGGGTGCTGGGCGTCCAACCAACGCTCAGGAATTCCACTGCATTTGATTTACAGGAGGTACCATGAGGGATTCTTGGCCCCCAGACTCCCTCAGGACTAAATTGGACTTCATCCCCCATCCCGTAGTCTGCCACGAGGCACGTTTGCAGAGTGGTAGTGAAAGGGGCCATGGCCTCCGAAGACGTCTTTGGCAATCCCACTGTGTGGGACTTATTAGAGGTAACAATAGGGGTAATTGGCCCCAAGGACATCCTTGGGGGCCAACTTCCCAAACTATAACCTCCAGTCAGTCCCACACAGTAACACTGATAGGTACTCGTACCAGGCCACACCCACTTTGCCCACCATTTTGCAAAACGCACTCCATGGCAAGCTCTTGGATGGGATTGAAGTCCCCTTCACTATTGGGGGTCATTTAAGAGCCAACTAGCCTACCTTTTACCTCTGGTAAGCCACATGCAGTGGGATTGGTGAAAGGTAGACAAAGGCCATGCCCCCTTTCTCCACCACTCTGCAAACGCGCCCCGGGCGCGTTGTTAGTTGGGGATTAACTCCCCTTGAATCCTGAGGGTCTTGTTAGTCCAACTCGCCCACCATGTACCTTCAGTAAGCGCCACAGAGCTGCGTTGCCGAGAGGTGTAAAAAGGGTTGTGGCCTGGCCCACCTCTCTGCAACACAGTGCAGTGGCGCTTACTGGAGGTACCTGGTGGGGTTGTTGGCCCCCCAGGGACCCTCAGGATGGAAGGGGAATTAATTCCCCAACTTAAAACACGTCACAGGGCGTGTTTGCACACATTTCACCTCAGGCCCTGCCCCTCCCATCACCACTGTGCAAATACGCCCTGTGGTGTGTTTTAAGTTGGGGGATTAAGTCCTCTTGAATCCTGAGGGTCCCTGGGTTCCAACTAGCCCACCAGGTACCTCCAGTCCAGTGGGCGCCACAGAGCTGCGTTGCAGAGAGGTGTTAAAAGGATGTGACCTGGCCCTCCTCTGTACAATGCAGGCCTGTGGCGCTTACTGGAGTTACCTGGTAGGCTAGTTGACCGCCAAGGGCCCTCGGGATTGAAGGGAAATTAATGCCCCAACTTAGAACACATCACAGGGCATGTTTGCACACATGTCACCTCAGCCCCGCCCCCTCCCTTCACCACTGTACAAACATCCCCGTAGCGCGTTTTAACACCTTCGATGCTGATGACGGCCCCCAGCCATCATGCATCACGGTGGGCGTGTGCTAATGACGGCTGGGGGCCGTCATGAACCCGCCCACTTCAAAAAACGCCGCACAGGCGCAGAATCGCAGCCGCGCCCAAGGGGTTAAGTTGGGAGATAAAGTCCCCTTGAATCCTGAGGGTCCCTGGGGTCCAACTAGCCCACCAGGTACCTCCAGTAAGCGCCACAGAGCTGCGTTGCAGAGAGGTGTAAAAAGGAGCATGACCTGGGCCACCTCTCTGCAACGCAGGCTTGTCGCGCTTACTGGAGATACCTGGTGGGCTAGTTGGCCCCCAAGGGCCCTCAGGATTGAAGAGCAATTAATTCCCCAACCTAAAACATGTCACAGGGCGTGTTTGCACACGTTACCTCATGCCCCTCCTCCTCCCTTCACCACTGTGCAAATGCGCCCGTAGCACGTTTTAAGTTGGGGGATGAAGTCCCCTTGAATCCTGAGGGTCCCTGAGGTCCAACTAGCCCACAAGGGCCTGGCCATTTCTTTTTTGTTTTTCAGAGGGGCCGCCTTTTTTTGGGGGGGAGGGGGCTGCGTGGCCCCCTTCCTGGGCCACTTCTGGCCCCGGGGACCCCATCCCTTTGGCCGGCCCTATCTGTTGGGGACTGTGGGAGGTCCCCAACCACCCACGGTCCTGCTAGCTCCCCACGTCCTGCGGGAGCCGGCATTGCTTTTCAACAAGGAGAGCTGCTGACATGCAGCTCCCCTTATGGAAAAGCAATCTGCTTAGCTTCTTTGAAGTGAGAGCAGGTTTCCCTGCTCTCGCTTCAATGAAGCAAAGCAGTTTGCCATGACAGGGCGGAAGCCGCATGGCTCCCACCCTGTCATTGCAAACAGCAGTGTCCCAGGGGTGGGCACCCTGGGACTCTGCAGATGCAAGCCCTGGGGTGTGGCGGTCCTCAGGGACATCAAGGACTCCAGGAGGGGGGCCAAGCGGCCCCCTCCCAATAATTGCAAAGCCCCAGGGAGGTGTTGGTCCCCGGGGCCAGGGGCCCCCGAATTTTAATATTAGTGCCCCGGTAGGTGATATTTTATAAATAAAAGCCATGGGGTGGCCAGTAACGGGGGGTCAGTTTCCCCCGCAAAACTTTTAATGAAATCCCCGGGGTGGCGGTGCCTGGGGCTGAAGGGTGACCATGAGACCCCCGCAAATATTTATAGAAAGCCCCAGGCTGTGGCAGTCCCTGGGGCTGTGGGGGCCTCCCTGGGCCCCCACTATTACATTTTTACATAACCCCGGGACTTGGGCGCCTGGGGGCTAAATATTTTATTTTCGTGGCTGGATCTACGGATCCTCTGAGAATTTTACTGATTTTTCTCTTTTTGTAATGCTTTTTTTGGCCCTGGGGGTCCTTGTGGGACCCCTTGAGCAGGCCTAGGGGGTCAGGGAGTTTCTACACTGCCCCCTTTTCTTGTTTTGCATGTTTGTTTTACTGTTTTCTTGTGCCTTGGTTCTACCGAGGCACAAGATGGCTGCCAACACTTCCTGTTTGAAGTGTTGACAGCCAATTAGCATAAAGCTTGTGGTCGGGAAGGTGCGCGGATCTTCTGTGCCACTAAATATCGAAACTTTTATTTTTGATTTTCTCAGCAACTACTGAACGTATTTACACCATTTAAATGAATGCTTTCTGAAGCAAGCACTACCGTTATGCCAAATTTGGTGTACTTCCGTTCTGCAGTTTTGGCTGTAGTTGTGTTTAAAGTTTCCTATGGGAAATGCATTTTTCAACCTTTTTTTTTATATTTCTTTTTAATTTTTTAGTTCTCAAAACTAGTGGGGCGCTCCAGTGAGCTTCTGTCTTGAACGTTTTGGGGTGAATCATCAAGCGGGGGCCAAGAAAAAAGGAGGTCCCAAAATGCGTTTCCGCATGTTATTTTCCATAGGAAACTTTAGACAAAGCTTCAGCCTGATCTGCTAAACGGAGTTACACAAAATTTGGGAAAAGGTAGGCTTGGTTGAGAAAGAGCTCTTTTTGTTAAATAGTGTAAATCCGTTCAGTAGTTCCTGAGAAATTAGAAAAAAAAATCTATATCTGGGAAAGAGGTGGGTTTGCAAACCCTCCCGGGCACGAGCTTCACTCTGATTGGCTGCCAACACTCCAAACCAGGAAGTGTTGACAGTCATCTTGTGACTCTGTAACTGAGTCACAAGAAAAAGGGTGAAACAAAGATAAAAAACATGAGGCGCGTTTGCAGAGTGGTGTAAAAAGTGGGCGTGGCCTTGGACCACCTCTCTGCAATTCAGCTCTGTAGTGCATATTGGAGGTACCTGGTGGGCTAGTTGGCCCCCAGGGACCCTCAGTATTCAAGGGGAGTTAATTCCCCAACTAACAATGCGCCGGGGGCACGTTTGCAGAGTGGTGGAGAAAGGGGGCATGGCCTTTGTCTACCTCTCAGCAATAACACTGCATGGGGATTACTGGAGGTAAGAGGTAGGCTAGTTGGCCCCTAAAGGACCCCCAGCAGCAAAGGGGACTTCAATCCCCATCCAAGAGCACGCCAGGGATCGCGTTTGTAGAGTGGTGGGCAGAGAGGGGCGTGGTCTGGTACAAGTACTTACCAGTGCTGCTGTGTGGTACTTACTGAAGGTAATATGAGGGGAAGTTGGCCCCCAAGGTTTTCCTTGGGGGCCAACTACCCCTCTTGTTACCTCCAGTAAGTCCCACACAGTCGGATTAATAAGACGTCTTCGGAGGCCATGGCCCCCTTTCTCCACCACTCTGCAAACACACCATCCGGCAGACTACGTGATGTTGGATAAAGTCCAATTTAGTACTGAGGGAGTTTGGGGGCCAGGAAGCCCTCCAGTTAGTCCTATGCAGCTGAATTCCTGAGCGCTGGTCGGAGGCCAAGCACCCTTTCTCCACCACTCTGCAAACATGACTACTACTTAAAGAAGCATCTTTCTGCACCTCTGACTTAGAGGTAGTTTTAATCCCTCTGCATTATTATGTACTAGGGCCTTACAGAGGAGGTCATGCTAATCTTAGGGGTACCCCAACACATAGGGTTCCCTAGTATATGTAGGTGTTTTCACTGTATTCTAAGTGTCTTTTAGCATAGAACTGTCTCTAGGTCTGATTAGTCAGTGTCAGTTACCACCACTTCCAGTCAGCAAAAAGTTGGGGTACAGGAGGACTTTCTGCTCCTCTGTTGGTTCTTTCTGCCAATCTCTTGCTTCTTCCTTCACTTTTCTTCATCTTTCTGGACTTCGATTGCCTCTTTTTGCATTTGTCTTGCTTCTTTTGCTCCTTTCTGTGCCTTTTTTTCTCTTTCTTCACATGTCCTACCTCTGTAGACATAGTTAGAAATTAGCATTTAAAAACCTTTGAAATTCACTTACAAAACAATATTTTTCAGTGACATCATAGTTTGAAATTATCATTTAAAAAACCTTTGAAATTCACTGAAAAAAACATAGGTTTCAGGCACGGTATAGTTAGAAATTATCATTTCAAAAACCTTAGAAATACCCAGAAAAAACCAGAGGTTTCAGGGACATTATAGTTAGTTGGACTTTTCACTCAATCAAAACCAGTGAAATTCAGCCACTATATTAAGTTCAACTGACTATAGCTTGTGCCTCCACAATGCACTGCTGATGACGTTACATCATTCATGTCAAGGTCAGTGACATCACTGATGATATCTCAAATGACTTCACTGATGACATCATCCACATGATAATCTGATGCACCTCCTCACACCCTACCATAACCTTTGATACACCCACTCTAAAATACAGAGTACAATTTTGAAACCATAGGCACACCAACACCAGTTACTACATAAGTACTCACTGATTCCTAGGTCTTCACACATATTCACTCATTCACCCATACAGTCACTCATCAATACAGCACTATCATATGTACTCATGCATCTAAACAGACACTCACACACCACCACTCAGCCATACAGTTACTTACACACCTAGTCAGTCACGTAAATAATCAATCACACTCCCATTTACTCAACTATGCAGTTATACACACCACCTCACCTATTCACACAGATAATAACACATACTTACTCTCTTATATAATCACTGACACAAGCACACACTCATCCATACAGCTACTCTCACTATCACTCACTCTCACAGTCATTTATATACTCCAACACTCACATATACTGCCTGTCACATATATTGTTACTCAGACATATACCACTGAGACATCTATTTACTCACCAACACAGCCATACGCACACTCACTCACTCATACAGCCCTTCACAGACACACTCTTGAACCCATACACTAGGCATGGGCGGTAAATTCCATTCCGCTTGTGGAATTTGTGGAATTTGGGTAATTTCACCTTTCGCAGAGAATGCAGAATTGCCCAAAGTTCCGCGATCCACAGCTTCGCGGATTTTTTTGCTTGTTCGCGCATTCAAAATGTGTCTTCACAAGATATTTCCCCAAGCACGCAAACAGCGTTTGAGTACAGGAAAAAGCATCACAAATGGGCGGAACAAGCAATTTCGCATGTTCGCGGAACTCTGTGTGCTCACAGAGATTTTTTACCATTTCGGGGAGCTTTGCGTAGCGCGACTACGCAAATTCCACCCACCCCTATCATGCACCCAGTGAATCACCCACTCACACATCTATGCACAAAGTCACACACCTCCCACCCACCCACATAAACACTCAGGCACCCATACAGATACTCAGGCAACCAATCAATAACCCATATAGGTACTCATGTAGCTACTCACCAACTCATGCAGAAGCTTACACAATAACAGACACATGGATACAGACATTCACACAGTTTAGTCACTAACCCATGCATTCAGTAGGACACATTTATTCACTCACTCATACAGTCACACACCTACTAAATCCTCCATCCAGATACTTATACGCCCACTCATTCTTCAATACACTTTGGCATGTATATATATAAAACATATTTAAACTTTATAGAAACATACAGTCACTCGATGATGTCATCAGTGATGTCATCAGAGATGTCATTTGAGATGTCATCAGTGATATCATGAGTGATGTCACTGACCATGTCATGAGTGATGTAATATGTGACGTCATCACTTTAGAAAAGGAGAACAAAAAGCACTGGGTTTTGTGCATGTTTCACAAGAACAAATAAAGAAGTGGTACTAGTAAATAGATTAACACTGTATGTATTCCTGATATATTCTGTTGTTTTTTTATTATTTTATAGTATTCAATTATTATTTCATCTTTTTTATCTGTTATTTTTAACTTATTTTTGACCCATATAGAAAGGGTGACTGTTCATGCAACATGGATTATGTGGACAGATAATACAAAAGTAATATACAAGAATTAAATCAAACAATTCATAGAATACAGAAACACATTCCCATTCAACACGTTTCGGCGTAAGCCTTCTTCAGGAAGTCTGTATTTCTTTCACAATAACGATTACTGTAATAGAGTCCAATACTACTAGCTTTTCTCTATGAATATATTCAAATTTATATTTCACGCAGTATCTCATGTATGTTGCTTCCAGACAACGAACACGTGGAGAAAAATTTGGGAAACTTCTCGTTATATCCTTGCAATTAACATTTAAATAGATTGGGTCTAGTGTTGAGGAAGATATTCATCGCCCGCTTGTGCCAAACGACTGTGCTCGATAAATGATAGCGTTCTAATGCGTGATGAAATTTCTACTGGGTCTCTATATTTTTGCTTCACATCATCCGTGTGCTGGTAATTTTTGTTAAATGAAAGGCTTGGCACATGAACAGAGCGTCTTCCAACTGGTCACTAAAGTGTGACGTCATCACCAGTGCATTGCGGGCGCGCAAGTTATAGTTAGCTGAGCTAACTATAACAAAGGAATTTCAAAAGTTTTGTATGATAGAAATGTTCAGCTAACTATAACGTGTGAAACCTATAGTTTTTTCAATGAATTTGCAAGGTTTTTTAAATGCTAATTTCTAACTATAACGTGTGTGAAACCTATGGTTTGTTCAGTGAATTTCATAGGGTTTTGTAAATAATAATTTATAAATGTATTCATTATTATGTCTTTCTTTTTATACTAATTTCTTATATTTTTAATATAAATATTTATATTTATTTTATTTTTTAGATTATATTTCATATTCTTATTATAAAATATTAACAAAACTAAATTGCAAAGTAGTTTTTGGATGAATTATTGCTTGACATCGGTTGCAAGTATAACACAGCTCCAGCAATTCTCTTGGGGCCCTATGCTCACAATGCTGTATCAAACCTTACACCTGCTTCAAGCATGTGCAAGGTTTTGACACAGCATACGCTCAAAAGTCACTAAATAAAATGTTATACATTTCACTCAGTCACTTTTAGGAGGCCTTGCTGCACCCCCTTCTGCACAAGAAACCCTCTTCTGGCGCAGCGCTTTACAATGTAATACACCCTCCAGATGTGTCACATTGTTGCTACCACACACCATGGCACATCTTTTGCACCACCGCTGTGTCACAAAAGTGACACAATGGCTGTGTTAAAGAGGCACAAGGGGATTGTAAATCCACCCCTAAGACATACAAATTCACCCAGGCACTTTCACCAGACACGCAAATTGAAACATAGACTTGTAACATATTTATATACATATGATACATTCAAGTGCTTCGGACATACTACAGTATACTATAGATACACACCTTATAGATTTATGCTGTAGCAGTTCCTTACAGTTCTGCACTTTCACATTCTCCATACACTAGTAACATATTCATTCATTCATTTATGAACTACACATTCATTCTGACAAACTTTTACACACTAACATAGAAATATAGTTCATTCTTTGACCAGTGAAGGTAGTTCTAAAAAGAACAGTTTTTTTTATTTTGTATTTTTTTTATGTTTTCTCAACAAATTCCAAGCGGAACAAAAGAATGAAAAAAAGAACAACTAATGTCGAGGACAGCAATGATCCTGCATCCTGCGTTTCATCAAGTCTATAGACTGTTCCCCATAACACAAAAGTTTATCGCAATAAATGCATAGAATTTTAACTTTAGCAAAGTCAGAATCAATATGTGGGTGTGGACTGCTTGCTGAAAATGCTGCTGACGCAGTTGATGTGCTAGGTGTAGCAGCAGGTGGGTTCTCATGCAACCTTCGTCTTGCAGCTTGAGCAAAGTTCTTGGGGTGAAATTCTTTACGTGTCGCACCATATTTGCTGTGCCAAAGGAGTATTTTTTTCATGGATCACCACTTGAAAGAGTTGTTTCGCAAATTTTACAAGTTACTTTTGGAGCATTAACTTTTTTTGACCTTCTGGAAAAGTGAAAAAATTCCGAATTAGAGCTTCTTTCCTCTTCTTTGGAGGTTCTTCAGGAATGAAATCTCCCTCTGAAGAACTGCTGGAATATGACTCCATTGCTCTTATTATTGTGATCTTCCTTCTATTTGAGAAGATTCTCAGAACAAATGCTTCTTCTTAGAAAGTCAAAGTCGAATAATTATAATAGGACGGAACTTTCAACAGTCGCAATAGGAAAAGTTATGAACCAATCAAATCTCTACTTTTTAAGTCACATGGCTTTACATACGCTTATGATGCGCTTGCGCAACTCTTTCAATACGAGTACGCATGATGTTCTACGGCGATTTGTGTAATTCTTTTTGAAAGTAATATATGATTATTACAAGTATTAAAAAAATTCATATTTATCCCAAATGTCTGCCCTTAGTATGTACATTAAATACATACATGTTTTAAATGAAGTCGAAACATTGCCCCCTTTCGCATACAGAACGCCGTACATGACGTCACACCGAAGCTTTAATGCCACGCGTAACGTCAAAGAATATTCGTACTGTATGCGCGGGTCACGCTGAGTATGATAAGCAGTACAAACTATGGTGCGATCACCCTCTCAGTAACAAATCAGAGCTCAGGGCATGCTAAGGAGAATGATTAGAAGTGCTGACTCATTGCAGATCCGATTCTGGGCCTGCGCACATGATAACACCGCCGCCATCTCTCTCTGTTGTTAATTGTTGGTGCACACACTCACACTTGCACAAGCACGGTACACACCCGGCCCCACTGCACACATGCCACCACCAAGCATGCTTGCTATCATTTAGCCTGAAACCAAAACATTAGCCAATGGGATGTCCCCCAGGGCCATCATTCTTGCAGACCGCGAAAACGCTACCAAAGACGGCCCTGGGCTTGGTTTGGTCAGCCCTCGCAGTTCCCATATAATGCGGGCACTGACGTGAGCACGCTCTCTTTTGCCTGCCTCTGCTGCGATGACACACAGATTGTCGGAAAAAAAACAGACTCAGCGAAACCACAGCCTTTCAAGACATGACAAAAGACGACAGAAGCAAAGGTAAGAGAAGACGTCACAACATCAGCCTCCACTGTAAATTGTATATGCATAATACTAGTTTTTATCCTTCATATGGCTTTCCTACCCCTCAATGGTTTTAAATTGTACTTACATAATTTAAATATTTCTTTATAAGTCACGACGTCTTATACACCTCTAATCTTAAAAATTGTGCGAGCATAAATGTCTGTGTCGCATTTCTGTACTACGCCACGTGCTTAGCCTTCTATTATTATTAATTGTGCGTCCATGATAGTATTTTTTTTTCTGCGTCACAAGGCCTTCCCAAACCTCTAACTTATTGATCTTCCTTTGTTTGCTGTAGCTGCAACACTCTTAACTACGGAATATTAAGAACTCACATTAAAATTCACTTTTGATAGAAGTTACGTAACTCCGTTTACGATGACTAATCAAAATGTCCTTTTGTTTCCTTAAGCAAACATAATTCAGAAGCAACTACGGCATATCGACCAACAGCAATGGAATTCTCTGCAACCTATGGAATGTACTTTGACGTATAGAAGCAGAGGTGAACTCAAGTTGTGAACTTCGGTGTCCGCACTGTTTATACAAGGTAAGCACAGAGGCCTATATCTACAAATCCTTCATAGAAATGCATTAGAAATAATTCGGCATAACGGGCGTTAGTAACGAAGTAGGCACTTCAATATAGACACCACTTGAACTTGGAATGCTGTAAAATGTACCAGGTACACTGCACTCATAAAACTGTAGTGTTAGCTTTATTTGTGAAACGAGAGAGGGCCATATTATCAAGCCTTGGCGACAAAATTATCGCCACTTTCTCTGCAGCAAACTGCCGCTAAAGTGGCTATAATGGGTTTGATCTATAATTACCTCCAAGCAATGACAACAGATAGGTTACAACAGTCTGACAAACAGATCCACAACCTTATTACGCCACTATTGAGTCACTTGTAACATGAGTAAAGTGATGCAAGGAAAAAATGTCAACTCCAGACTCTGCGACACAGTTTTAATGTTGTTTTCTCTCTCTCTCTTTCTCTCCCTGACTCTCTGTGACATCATTTCTCTTTCTCTCCTAAACTTAGACACTGCTGTCTTCGACGTGTAGACGTGTAGAAGAATTGTTCAGAATACGTTGTGACACCAACTGCCTAAAATGTTTACCCGCAAGGTTTATACAACGCTAAGCACAAAGGCCTAGATCTACAAAGCCTTCACAGGAATGCATTAGAAATGTCACCATACCGAGCGTCAGTAATGCACTAGGCACTTCCATATAGACACCACTTGAACGCAGCACTACAACAGAACTGGAATGTACGAGTCACACTGCACACGTAAAACTGTAGAGTTACCAAAACTTGTAGGGGCATAGTATCAAGAACGGCGATAAAACTATCGCCGTTTCAGCGGCAAGAAACTGCCGCTAAAGCGGCGATAATGAGCTTGATAATATGCCCTTGTAAAATCTCATAGTAGCCCAGGTTAACACCACAGCCTGCACTGCTATGGTAATTCACAACAGCATATTATCAAACCCATTATCGCTGCTTTAGCTGCAGCTTCCTGCCGCTGAAATGGCGATAATTTTATCGCCGTTCTTGATAATATGCCCCGTAATGCTTCAGCTCATTTATTCACATCTACATAATTCTAAACTCTAATTTTCTTTTTCTTTTGCAGATTAACAATCGGACACCTTTTGGAATCCATTTTACAATTTGTTTATAACATTGTTTAAGTTATTTTTCCAGTTGTAATATAGTTATAATTGAGTTTCGTTTATATTTATTGTTTAATAAAAGTTAATAAAAAAAGACTAAATACTTCTTTTATTTTGTGGGGGAGGGATATGACTGCCCACAATAATAATAATGTTGAAATACTATAGTAAGATAGTCAAGACTAGGATTGAAAACTACTGAGTTCTACTAAAATGGCAGTGGACGAAGTAGGTAATCAACGTTTGGCTCCTCGGCACTACCTTTCAAATAAATATATAAAAAATATGACTATTAATACTGTATAAAAGTACAGCAGCGGATGACACACACGAACTGGAAAAAGAAAGCGACAGATTTACTAACTGATATAAAGAAAGGTTTCCTTGTTGAACTTGAAGAAAAAGAAAACGTGGGCTTCGAAAACAACGCTGACTGAGCATGCGAAGAGAGTACAACTGCTACACCAACAAAAAAGGAAACCTTTACATACTATCATAGAAATGAAGGAGCATATATCAACAAAAGGCGATACATTATCGCTGCTTTTATCGACAGGAAACTGCCGATAAAGCGGTGATAATGGGCTTGATAATAGGCCCTTGTAACTTCCCATAGCACCCCAGGTTCTGGTGTTAACCTGGGCTCCTAAGGTTATTCACAAGGGCATATTTTCAAGCCCATTATCGCTGCTTTATCTGCACTTTCCTGCCGATAAAAGCGACGATAATGTTTCGCCTTTTGTTGATAATATGGCTCATTGCTCTTTTTTTGACCAGTAAACTTAGGTGCGTATTATCAAGGACCGGTGTTACAATTATCGCCGTTTTATTGGCAAGAAACTGCTGATAAAACGGCGATAATAACCATTATAATACGGCATTGTTATTTCCCATAGAAGCCCATGTTAACACCAGAACATAGCCTTCTATGGCAATTAACAAGAACGTATTATCAAGCCCACCCTCCCAACATTAATAAAAAATCATAGGCCCTTGTAAATTCCCATAGCAGCCCAAGTTCTGATGTTAACCTGGGCTGCTATGGTTATTCACAAGGGCATATTATCAAGCCCATTATCGCCACTTTATCAGCAGTTTCCTGCCAATAAAAGCGACGATAATGTATCGCCTTTTGTTGAAAATATGGCCCATTGCTCTTTTTTTGACCAGAAAACGTAGGTGCGCATTATCAAGGACTGGTGTTACAATTATCGCCGTTTTATTGGCAAGAAACTGCTGATAAAACGGCGATAATGACCATGATAATACGGCATTGTTATTTCCCATAGATGCCCATGTTAACACCAGAACATAGCCTTCTTTGGCAATTAACAAGAACGTATTATCAAGCCCACCCTCCCAACATTAATAAAAAACCATAGGCCCTTGTAAATTCCCATAGCAGCCCAAGTTCTGATGTTAACCTGGGCTGCTATGGTTATTCACAGGGGCATATTATCAAGCCCATTATCGCCACTTTATCAGCAGTTTCCTGCCAATAAAAGCGACGATAATGTATCGCCTTTTGTTGAAAATATGGCCCATTGCTCTTTTTTTTTACCACTAAATCTAGGTGCATATTATCACGCACGGACCGGTGTTAAAAGTGTTGCGGTTTTATTGGCAGGAAACTGCTGATAAAACGGCGATAATGACCTTCATAATACGGCCTTGTTATTTCCCATAGAAGCCCTTCTTAACACCAGAACACAGCCTTCTATGGGAATTAACAAGGACGTATTATCAAGCCCACCCTCCCAACATTAATAAAAAACTCCACACAATGCAGGTACCCGGAGCTGGAAGGTCATTTTACATATCACTGCCCCAGGAAAAGTGGCGTTCCCCGCGACGTGTATGGGGAGAGAGAGAGAGAGAGAGATCTCAAAACATATTTGTTTTTTTTAAACGACCCGAGGGGTGCCGCTCACCGAGACAGCGGAGAGTATGACCGTAACCCCCCCCTGCATACTTCAAAATAAAACCAGAGGAGTTCCGTTCCCCGGTGCTCGGGGCACCTTACAAGCCCCTATTATGCAGCAAAATTGCCCCCATAATTTCCCCCCGGGACCTAATAAATGACACAGACTTCTACTTTTTTTTCAACTTTTACACAGCGTACAACTACTGCATGATTACCCTGCCATTTTTTATTTTTAAAAAAATAAAAATTGAGCCTAAAGATCAATGTAGCACCCCCTGACCAAGACTATAGGCTCAGAATGTTTCTACCCTGCCCCGTTTCCTTATTTCTCAACTTTGTTTTACTGTTTTCTTCTGACTCTGCTCTCCCGACAAACAACATGGCTGCCAAAACTTCCTGGTTTGCAGTGTTAACAGCCAATCAGCATGCAGCTCCTGCTCGTAATTGTACGTATTTCCATACGCGTACGCCGCGATTTTTCTTTTAAAAAAAATAAAAATAAAATAGAGCCTAAACATCCATGTACGACCCCCTGAGCAAGCCTAGAGGGTCAGAATGTCTCTACCCTACCCCCTTCCCTTATTTCTCAACTTTGTTTTACTGTTTTCTTGTGACTCGGTTCTAGCGAGGCACAAGATGGCCGCCAACATTTCCTGATTTTGAGTGTTGACAGACAGTTCACAGCCAATCAGCATGCAGCTCACGCTCTTAATTGAACAGATTTCAGTACGCGTGCTGAACTCCGTCTCTAGATATCGCTATGATTTTACTTGCAACTTTCTCAGAAACTACTGAACGGATTTACACCATTTAACAAAAAGCACAATCTGCGAACAGAACTCTACCTCTCTGCCAAATTTTGTGTAATTCCGTTCAGCTGTTCGGGCTGTAGCCCTGGCTAAAGGTCCCTATGAAAAATTGCATGGGGAAAACACGTTTTGGGACCCACTTTTTTCTCGGCCCCCACTTGATGAATCACCCTCAAACTTTCAGGGAAGGAGCGGAACTAAGCATGCCATGTTCTTGGAGAAATTCACGAAGATTCATCCTCCAGCGCCAAAGTTATTCCAAATAGAATGTTGTGGATTTCCTATGGAAACTAGGTCCTAACTATAACTACCTACTGGCGACCGCAATAATGTCGTTTTACATTTGTAAGTCCCCTAAATTGTTCAAAATACTGACTACATTCCAGCTTGACGTATTAATTTAATCATGTTCTTGTCTGAGGAGGATCTCACAAGACTGAATACTGAGACCTGAGCTGATGTTTGAACCAAAAAGTCAGTCCATGTCACTCCAGTTGCAATTACCCTCTCTAACTTGTGGCTGGATTTGTGTGTTCGCAGGATTTCATTTTACAGGATTGCCATGGAGACAGGCAACATAACGAAACCCCCTGCTAGTTCTGTTGGATACTCATATAAATCTTGGGTATATCACAAAGAGCCCCAATTAAGAATTAGCAAATGCTGCACATACTTTTATATTGTAATGATCTACCACTGTCACGCAGCCTACCCTTTATTTGCATGATCGCTATATCCTTTTGCCAAGGTTACAAAAATGTAAAAATTCTTGAAGATTTGCTTCATCAAAAAAATTTCGTTCGTTTCAGCACCTTTATTCACCCATACCGGGCAACAGTTATACATGATAGCAAACCTGGAGGTCAAGGACTTATGTCCGGTGCCATATATTTGAATTTAAGATCAACAGTGACACAACACCATCCTATTCGTAGGGCGTTTCAGAGTCCCAAATGTAATCCTGATTGTGAGCCCACCCACATCAAAAATATTATTGATTTGTCCAGCACTCATAATAGGATCTTGGGCACCAGGTAAATTAACCCCTGAAAAATTTACAGAAACTGTGAGAGTACCATAATTTTAATCGAAGTGACCCTTCCAATTACTAAGAGTGGAAGAGTAGACCAAAAGAATATCGATCGACAAATCCTATCATGCACCCGCTCCATGATAAGATCAATGATATTTTTTATATTACATGCCACATGAATACACAAACCCTGCCTTACTAAACTCCCATTCAAGCAAGCACCCTCGATTCCCACTAATTAGCAACATAATTGTAAAGCTCTTAACAAATATCTGCACGCCACGTGGAATTAACAGTGCTTTTGCACAGGCCATGACTCACTAAAACGTAAATGTCCTGCTGTAAGACCCATAAGGTGGAGAATCAAAGGCAAAAATGTTCCCCCAAGTGTTGCTTATGCAAGGCATTTTATGATAATTTGCTTCAAAAAACCTAGCATCTGCTTTGTAAGTTTAGGTCCTATGCCCAACCTGGCTTTGAGTTAAATCTTGCACACCTAACATAATGCAATACAAGTTGATCTACTACACTGCTTGGATGAAAATGTACAGAGTGACTCTTTACAAGCTTCAGTGCTATCCAGTCAACCAGTAAAAAGATGCACCGGTGGCCATCGGCCTACCATAAACTATATGGCCTAGCCTCTATCCTACACCCTCTCCTCTAGGTAATAAAATGACACAGTGTTTCATGATATTACATTTGCAGCCATGTTACCAGTGATAATCTTCACTGCTTCTTCCGTTTTGCACATTACCACAGTGGCCTTCTGGCAATATGAGAGAAAATGATTCATTTTCAATAGGAAACACATCTATCTTCTGTTCAAGTGCACTTCTGGATTCACAAATAGCTTTGAGGAGATCACAGAAAGTGCATTCCATTTTCTCACCCACAGCCAATTCATGAGGTATTGCTACCTCAGCACAGGGTCCTTCAGTCATGGAAGTGCTTTACATAATTATGCAATAGCAATGACATCAACCACCATGTTTACAGCAAGTATAACCAATTGTAATAAAACAACAGTGCAATAGCTCACCAGGTCAATGATCAGTTCACCACTACAATTTGAGGCAGTTTCATAGTGTTAAATCCAATTTGCCTGTTAAGCTCACAATGCTCTCTTAGGGGCACATGCATCAAAGGAAATTGCATTCGCAAATGGTGCGAATCGCAAAATTCGGCAGTTTGCGAATGCAATTCCCATTTTGGAGATGCATTAATATTTTTGTAATTTTCGCAATTTAAGAAATCGCAAAATTGCGATTTCTTAAATTGCGATTGCGTTTAAGGAATCTCAAATTGAGATTCCTTAAATGCAATGCATCAAACTCTAAAAATTTGCAAATTCCCAAATAAGGGGAGCAAATTACCATGAAGTTGACCTTCATGGCAATTTGCGAAAACTTTGAAAAATGCACTAAAGTGCATTTTTCAAAGTTCCATTTTACACACACACATGCCCTTGGGGCATGTGAGTGTGCAAAATGTACTTCTAAGCAGATTTCAGGGGTGCAACAGGGTGTCCTTTGGACACCCCTGCACCCTTGAAATTGCATTCTTAATTTGCGAATTTCTAATGGTGAATTGCAAATTAAGAATGTCGTTCCATTCATTCCTATGGGCCCATAGGAATGGATGGGGAGGTATTCCTTAATTGCGATTCTCAATTGGAGAATCGCAATTAAGGAATTTTTAGAATTCGCTATTTTTAGATAATTGTGATTCCTTATTTTTCGCAATTAAGGAATCGCAAAATGCAATATTGATGCATGTGCCAGTTTGTCTTTATCCATTCTCACAGCACACCTACACCTCCCCAAGGAATCCCAACAGATGTGGAATAGGCACATTGGTGGGAATAAGAGAAATACAGCCACGGTAACAGCAGGAGGTAAAATCATGTAGGCATCTTGTTCAATCTTGCCAGTGACAAGTTAGTGTAGCTGAGCTCTTACTTCAGCTTCAGGGGGCAAAGGGCACTGGCCACCAGGTCCTAAAACCATTCAGGGGCAGGTAGATGAGTAATATCTCCCAGTTGGGCTGTTTAAATGGTATAATGTCAGAATGCCACAGCAGCTCCATTGCCACTTCAGAGACCCCAGGTCCAAAGCTCAAGTCACCAATCCCCTCACTGCAGGCAACCAGGGAAGTTCAAACAGTTCAGGTTTACCAATGCGGTCACCAGTCATGGGCGCACCGATGTGGTGGGGCACGAAAAGCATTTCTAGTCAAAAAAGGAACTTCTATTGGAGGATAAATGAGCAGTCTCAGATATGATTAGGATTATCAGAATTTGAAATGTAAAACCCGGACATTGCATGGTCATAGAAGAATAACTAAAGTATTGCATCGGCTAAAGTATTGCATCGGCTCAGGGGCACAGATTGACTTAAATGACTGCCCTCACAAACATGGAAACCACAAACAATGTTGCACTGAGGGGAATTCAATGCAAATTTTGCACTCATAGGGCCTGATTACAAGAATATGTGCTATTTATCACAGCTGGTAAATAATGATACCACTGGATTAGTTACTTATCGGGTGTGACAAACAGCACCTATTACGAGTTTCTGAGGACTAGCATGCCGCAGGCACCAGAATCCACATGAAACGGTAATTACCGTATGCCTGCTCCCTGTTCAAGTTTGGCAAATTTGGCCTATCAAAATGTAACAAAGGCTGAGGTATTTGAAGCCTCTGATAATCAATGAATTCGTTAAATAACACTCAACTCGTAATGCTGATCCGTGTGTAAACAGGGGTTTAAGCACGGGTCGGAAAACAATGACTGACTCATAAGCAGATCCATCGTGTTATCGAAGTCAACTGAGTTGCTTTCTACTAGGGAATGTTTACTAATGCTGTCCTGCAATATGGGAATATTTGCTTTCCTCCGCGTTCTGTCCACCCTCTCTGAAATCCTGGACATGTACTAAGTTTACTGAAATTTTCCAGTACGGATGTTGAAAAGCCAGGACTGTTCCAGGAAATAAGGGACACCTGGTCATCCTAGGTATGATGCATTTTACAAACTAAGGGGCAAATTTATGTTAACTGGCGCATCCCCAGGGATGCGCCAGTTAACATGCGCCACAGTGCACCACTGCTCCGCCACCCATGGTGCGCCGCATTTATGATGCGGCGCACCATGGTGCAAGTAAGTGAAGATGCGTGACGCATCTCTCGGCGTACGGGCGGCGCATTGCAGGAGTCATGCCGCAAGTGCGACATGACTCCTGCAATGTAGAGGAGCCACCTCTTCAATGCCTGGTGCGTCAGCCTTACGCCTGCTTCAAGCAGGCGTAAGGAATTGACGTAGAAAGTGACTGAGTGAAATCTCATAGATTTCACTCAGCCACTTTTAGGAGGCGTTCCTGCGCAGGAACGCCCCCCCTGCGCAGGAACGCCTCCTTATGGCGCAGGGCTTTCCAAGGTGACGCATCTCCTAGATGCGTCATGTTGTAAATAGGGCGCATTGTTTGCGCCGCCGTTGCGTCACATTAAGTGACGCAATTGCGGCGCAAGGAGGCGCAAGGGCCTCATAAATCTGCCCCTAAATCTTTGTCTTTTTCACCTCTTACTAGTATTGTGGCTTCAGGATGTCTAGTTCTGGGTAAAAGTACACTATTTAAGGTTTTGATTCATTCATTCAATTGTTGGAACCATGGGGGACATTTACTATTATTTCATGAAACAATGCTGTTTTGCATTACTTTGTTTTTACTAAAACACGCCTAGTGATGGATAGTGGCTTTCTGTAGCTTAGTAAATGCCAAACATGATTTTACGTGGCTGCACCACAAAAGTGACGCAAACCCAACCCAATTCATAGTAACTCTGGGCACGCATGTTTATAGAAAAGCTGGTGGTAAATGACAAAGGGCCCGATGTAGGTGACCCGGTATTGAGCCATTTCTGATGTAGGGGATGATTCAGTAAATACCGAATCGGTATTTACTGATTCGGCATTTACCGAATCATTATTTACAGATTCGGTATTTACCGTAGGAAGCACTGTTAAGAGTGCTTATGTGCTGTAAGGATTTGTTATTTACCACCAACTATAAGTTGGTGGTAAATACCGAATACCTTTGAAAATGCAAATCTGTGCATTTTCAACAGTGCCATGTGGCAGACATACATGCCCTTAGGGTATGTATGTGTGCCACATGTGCACACAAGCACTATTCACGGGTGTAACAGTGTGTCAATGTGACACCATGCCACCCTTGAATGTTTCCCTATTTTACCGAATTGGTATTTACTGATTCGGTAATTCACATTCATTCCTATGGGCCTCTAGGCCCATATGAATGAATGGGAATTACCGAATCGGTAAATACCGATTCGGTAAATACCGAATCGTACCGATTCGGTACTACTTACCAAATTGTTATTTACATAGCATTTACCGATTCTAAAATACCGAATCGGTAAGATTCGGTATTTTAGAATCGGTGCATTTTTTCCTTACCTACATCTAGATCTAGCCCAAAGTCTAGAACTGAACACGAAGGACACATTGCCAGAACGTAGGATTCATGGAGCAATTACGAAAGCCTCATTCTTTGTAGACAAAGATGTCCAGGGTTGCCTGGTCTGAGGAGAAGCAGGAAGAGAATCATTAATAACCTCCAGGAGGCTGTGGTGTTTTGACATGAATGCTTCCCAGCTGATGGTGGTGTTACTGTCTGGCATCACTACACCACACTGGTATTTTCGCTGATGAAGATGTGCTTGACGTCTCAAATCTTTCATGACATTTATTTCTTACAATAGCAACAAGACAGAAGCAATGGTAATTAATGTGCTTTCTGACCCATATTGTGACATGACAAACATCGCATTGCAGGCCGTGGTTCTAAGCTGTTTGATTTAATTGCCTCTGACTTTATCACTATGCCAATAAGTGGTTAGAAACCAAGAATAATCTTACCTCGTTTTGATCACATAATAATGGCAACTATATCTTCATTTTCTGTATTTTTGTATATTAACCTGACTGTTTTAGTGTGAATTAAGAAAGGTCTTCCGGTGTTTGGTTTTGCAGCTTCTACCTTTTGTGAAGAATGTCCATTTTCTGGACCCGGTTGGACAGGAGGTGTTTTTCGACGACAACGGCGACCCACCGGTTACATTTGATATTGAAAACTGGCAGGCACCCTCGGATGGCATCGGCGGATCGGTCAATGTCGGCCTGTATGACGCACGGCTGCCCTTGAATCAGAGACTCACTCTGAACAGAAGCACCATCCAATGGGGTAACCATTATTCTCAGGTCTGAGCAGTTACAGTGTCTCGATAAGCAGAAACACATCCTTGCATTTTTGCTATATGATTAGTGTGCAATAGAAGAAAATGTCCTAGGAAATCTTGTTCTGAGTGCCCACGATGCTAGGAGGATAGTTTTAGAATCTTAGGGGCAGATGTATCATCCGTTTTTTTTGTCGCAAATGCTGCGATTCGGAAAATAGCAGCGTTTGCGACAAAAAAAACGGGATTTGGAATGTATCATTCAAAAAGCCTCGCAATATTAAGGAATCGCTAATTTAGCGATTCCTTAACATTGCGAGGCTTTTAAGAAATGGCAAATTGCGATTTAATATTTGAAATGTATCAAGCATTTCAGTGTTGCGATTTTTGACTAAGAATTCGCCAATTACCATCAACTTGTAGTTGGTGGAAACTTGCGAATTCTTTTCAAAAAGCATTTTTTTTAAATTCTAAAGGTGCCATATGACGCTCATACATGCCCTTAGGGCATGTATGTGCGCCATATGCGTACACATATCAAATTCAGGGGTGCAGCAGGGTGTCCTTAAGACACCCTTGAAATTATTCTCAATTTGCGATTAGCTAATTGCTAATCGCAAATTGAGTATAATTTTACATTCATTCCTATGGGCCTCCTGGCCCATAGAAATGAATGGGAAATTATTCCTTAATTGCGATTAGCAATTTGCTAATCGCAATTAAGGAATTCTAAGGAATCGCTAATAAATAGCGAAATTCTACATACATACCATTTTGCACTTCTCAAATAGCGATTCCTTAACAATCGCTATTTGAGAAGTGCAAAATGGTATCTTGATACATCTGCCCCTTAATCTGGGAACCTCGGAACTGCAATGCATTGATCGGCTATTCCTAAATTGATTCTAATGTCAAGCTTTTTTCATCTTTTGACGTTGTTTGAGAATGTGTTTAGAGAACAGAAGAACAGAGAAAAACGATAGATGTGGTATAACGCGCAAAGAATGCATTTGTATTGCAAAATATATAATTGTAATTAAGAAGGCAACAGACTTACAACAGAAAAACTGGCATAGTTACTGAGCAGGGCTATCTCTTCTACAACAACTGTGAGAGTTATTGTCTTGTTTTCATCACTTTCCTGGCCCAGAGGGAGTGCTGCCGCACTGCTGTTTGTACATTATTTGTAAAATATTATTGTTCGGTAAACAATATGCAATGTGAAGCTGCATTAAGGTACTTAATTTCGGTTAAATCCAGTGAAAAGATTACGGGCCCGATGTAGGTAATCCCAGATTACCGATTCTTAAATACCGAATCATACCGATTCGGTATTTAAGAACTGGCAATCGGGATTTAGGTAATTTTACCGAATTCATTACAGAATCGGTAAGATTCGGTAATTACCGAATCGGTATTTACCGATTCGGTAATTGCCATTCATTCCTATGGGCCTGGAGGCCCATAGGAATGAATGTCAATTACCGAATCGGTAAATACCGATTCGGTAATTGGGGGAAACATTGAAGGGTGGCAGGGTGTCACTTTGACACCCTGTTGCACCCCTCAATTGTGCATGGGTGCACATCTTGCAGACATACATGCCCTTAGGGCACGTATGTCTGTAACATGGCACCGTCTTAAAAGCAAAAAAAATGCTTTTGAAAGGGTTTTCATTATTTACCACCAACTTCTAGTTGGTGGTAAATAACGACTTCTTAAACCCCTGTAGCACTGATTTAACTGCTACCTACATGTCAAAATACAGAATCGGTAATTTTACCGATTCGGTATTTTACAGAATCAGTAAAATTACCGATTCTGTATTTTAACATGCCCCTACATCTCCATCTTCAAATACCGGTCGGTAACGGCCGTAATTGTCCGTTACCGACTGGTATTTGGCTACCTACATCGGGCCCTACATTCTTTATCTAGGACCTGATTCAGAAAGGTGAGTTACAACTTTTGAGTAAGTTTCCATTTTGTAGTAACTTTATTACTTTCTATAGTCACAAACTTTGAATATAAAGTCACTGCAAAAGTGTAAGTTACATGTCTTCACCATCAGAGTAGTGCGATTGACTTAGGGCCGCAACTGCCAGGGATCCGCAATCCCTTGTGGTGGCACAGGGGTCTTGAGTGAGCAATGGTCTCAGTGTGCCGCTGCTGCACCATCAAGCATATTATGAGTTTCCTCAACCACAGCGGTCTCATGGATGTTCTCATGCCATAAAACTACTGGCAGTGAGGAAACAAAGGGGGCCCTGTCTTTAGCCTTTAAGGATGGGGTGCATGCAGAGGGTCACTTGTTGTGCCCCCTGTGGGCATGCACCCCTGTTCCTGCACAGCATGGACTGCACTGGTGGTCCAGCTGAGGTGCAGTTATTTGTACTGCACTGCCGCAGAACCACCACTCCACCTGTCCGCCAGACCATAACATTACTTGTAATCTGGCGGGCGGGCAATGGTCCTAGTTGGTGGTGTGAGGGTGGGACGGTGGTGTGGTAGCCCGCTCCCACACCACCAAACTAGTAATTAGGCCCTTACTCTTTTGTGTGTGGTTGATATCCCTCCCTAAACCCCTCCCTGATTCTCCCAAAACCTCTCTTACTCCTCCCTAATCCCACCCCTGTTAGTAGTAACTGCCCCTTTTCCCACCCACCCCCCTCTGTCCCTGCAACATTTACTACTATGCGGAGACTCTGTAGTCAGGGCCTAGAACTCTGCACATATAAATATGGGCAAAATGTACACACTAGATGTTCAACAAAGTGCAATTTGTGAATCATCCCGAAATATGAAACATCTCAAAGTAGTTTTAATTTCATTATTACTTAAAGTCAAAACTAAATTTATCTCAAACCTCATAATAACCCTCAATTTCAGTAAGGTCTACGTCTTTGAAATGTGTCTCTCAAAAGTCTTCTAAAACTGCAACATGCTCTTTACTCACCAGCAAATTTTGATAGGAAATAGTTTGGGCGATCAGGAGAAGAAGCTGCTCACCTCATAGACAAAGTGCCCCCATCCAAACAGATCTCCATCAAAAGGTCAACCTAGTTTTATCCAGTCACCCACCCTGACACATCTCCACTTACTTAAGGGACTTCTTAACTTTCCAAGATTAGATAACCTTCATTCCTATCCAAGAACATTTTTACCGTTGAAGATGTTGAGGAAAATCCAAGCAGCAATGATACCACGTAAATAAACTAAAGTGACATCTGATTGGGGATATATTGATCAAAATATGTCACTGATATACTCCAACCTTCTCTGTAGCCTTTATATGCCAGTTTGTCACCCTTTCCTACAGCAGGAGAAGGCGTCTCATGCATCTTTGGCAGTGTACCTTTATCCTAAACAAAAGCAGTGTTTCTTTTCCGGGACTGGTCTAACATTGTCACACAGTCCTGTTAAAATGCCTCCATGATTCAACTCTAAGACTCTGCTGCTGCATGATAGCCTGGGCTGGACATGACAGTGGATGTATTCATGTGGAAGCTGCTGAAACTGAAAGATGCAGGATGCCTGACTCACACATATGTGAAGCATTACAAAATCCCAAGAAAATGTTAGAAATTAAGTCTGATTCTTTCTTGGGTATGTCTGATAAAAACACATAATGAAACCCATGCCATTTGTTCTCCCACTACTCCTGTGAAGCATTGATTCTCCGAGAATGTAATTCATAGATGGGGATCTTGTCACCTTAAACTTGCACAGAAAAAAAGTAATAATTCTGGGTGTAAATGTATTCTTTTTCCTTAGAAAATTTCACCCATAACACGTTTTTCTGTTCATGTGGTGAAGTCCAATCAACATGGCAGACACTGTCTGCTATGCGGAATGAGGAGAAAGCAGTAAATGGTGATCTAATGCTTCAGTAAAAGAACCACCATTTAGTAGGTCCATGGTAATAATTGTCATCTTCACATATTTCTCTGTTTTAAAGAAGGAGATCACTAAGCTCATCCTTACATACGTTTATATTGATGCAGAGGTGTCATAAAGGCACTGTCAGAAATGTCATTCTCTTCATTGGTTTTGGTCTAACTGTAGATGGACTTGGTCTGTGATACTTGCATTCTGTGGACCAGTTCCCGTCCCTGTCCCTTATCCTAACTACCTGTTCTCTGCTTTGTCTGCTGGGCTTAATATATGTGCTCTTCTTAAATCTTTCAAACTTACAGCAAATTATTTTCATCTCTGTTTCAATCAATCAATCAATCAATCAATCAATCAATCAATCAATCAATCAACCATTTGTAGAGCGTGCTACATACCCGTGAGGGTCTCAAGGCACTGGGGAGGGGAGGGGGGCCTCTACTGATTGAGCAGCCAGGTCTTAATAAGTCTCCAGAAGGTCAGCAGGTCTTGGGTCTGTCGTAGGCTCAGTGGGAGGGTGTTCCAGGTCTTGGCGGCGAGTTGGGAGAAGGATCTCCCGCCAGTGATTGTTCTTCAGATGTGCAAGACGGTGGGCAGTGCAAAGTCGGCAGAGTGGAGCTGGCAGTTAGGGATGTAGAAGGAAAGTCGTCTGTTGAGATAGGCTGGGCCGGTCTCGTGGAGTGCCTTGTGTGCGTGGATGAGGAGCTTGAAGGATATCCTCTTGTTAACAGGCAGCCAGTGCAGGTTTCTCAGGTGGGGGGTGATGTGGCCGTGGTGTGGAACATTGGGGATCAGTCGTGCCGAGGTGTTCTGGATGCGTTGCAGTCGCTTGATGAGCTTGGCCGGGGCTTCTGCGTAGAGGGCGTTTCCATAGACGAGTCTGCTGCTGACGATGGCCTGGGTGACTGTTCTTCTTGTATCTGTTGGGATCCACCGGTAGATGTAGATCCTGCAGAGCATGCAGAGAGTGTTGAAGCAGGAGGAGGAGACAGCATTGAATTGCTTGGTCATAGAGAACGTTTATTTGAGGATGATTCCCAGGTTGCGTGCGTGGTTGGTGCCCCCAGTGCCGTTGGCCACCAGGAGTCCTCCCATGCTGATGGGTTGTAGTCAAGGATGAGAACCACCATTTTGTCCGAGTTCAGCTTCAGTCGGCTGATCTTCATCCAGTTGGGGACGGCCTTCATTCCTTTGTGGAGGTTGGCTTTGGCAGTGATGAAGTCCTTGGTGAGGGAGAGGATCAGTTGAGTGTCGTCGGCGTAGTAGATTATGTTGAGGTCGTGCTGTCGGGCAACGTGTGCTAGCGAGGCCATGTAAATGTTGAACAGTGTCGGGATGAGGGAAAATCCCTGGGGTATGCCACATATGATCTTGGAGGCTTTGGATCCGAAAGGGGGAGGCGGACGCTCTGAGTTCTGCCGGAGAGGAAGGAGGTGGTCCATTCCAGGGCTTTGTATTGGATCCCTACGGTGTGGAGGCATGAGCATAGTGCGCGGTGGCAGACGGTGTCGAAGGTGGCGGAGACGTCCAGGAGGATGAGGGCTGTGGTCTCACGGTCTCACTGTTGTCCAGCATGGTCCTAATGTCATCAGTGGCGGCGATGAGGGCGGTTTTGATGCTGTGGTTGCTGCGGAACCCTGACTGGGAAGGGTACAGGATTCTGTTTTCTTTGAGGTATCGGGTTAGCTGTCTGTTAATGATCTTCTCAAAGTTCTTGAGGTCTCTTGGGTCTGCCTTGGGTTTTTTGAGTAGGGCGTTAGATCTCTGCGTGTTTCCAGCTCTCTGGGTAGGTCGCGGTCTTGAGGGAGAGAATGATGACTTTGCGCAGGTGAGGTGTGATGGACCTGCTGGCTTTGTTGAAGATGTGGTGCACGAATGGGACTGACGGGGAGCCGGAGTGGACTGTGCTCATGGTCTTGATTGAGTCATCGATGCTCACGCTGGCCCAGGCTAGCAGGGGGTCGTGGTCGATGGTGTGTGGAAAGTCTGTTGTGTTGCTGTCTGTTGGGGCTGTCTGGGTGATGAAGCTGTCGTGGATGTCTGCTATCTTGCATTGGAAACAAGTAGTGAGGGAGTCGCACATGGCTTGCGACTGCGGGGTGTCGTTGGTGTTGGAGAGTTCTTTCACGATGTTGAAGAGCTCCTAGCTGTTGAGTGCGTTGTTATCCAGGCGGTCTTTGAAGGAGGTCCTCTTGGCAGTCCTGATGAGGTGATGGTGGTTGCGGGTGGCCTCCTTGTGGGCTGCATCGCTGTCCGGAGTCTGTTCGCTGTGCCATTTCTTCTCTAGTTTCCAGCAGGCTCGCTTGGAGGCTATGAGTTCTGGGGTGAACCAGCTGGCCCTCTTGCTGGTGTCTCTGTGGGGGGTGGTTTCTTCAGCAGGCGAGGGTGTTGGCACAGTCCTTGATCCAGCGCGTGAGGCTGTGGGCAGCATTGATGGTGTTGGAGATTTCGGCGGGTAGGCTGAGAGCGAGGTTTGCACGTAGTTGGTCTTCGGTGATTTTTCTCCAGTAGCGGCGTGGGATCTATTGGGTGCGGTGGTGTGTGGTGGGTTTCTGGAGGGAGAAGTGGATGCAGTGGTGGTCGGTCTAGAGGAGTTTGGTGGTGTGGCTGAAGGAGACGTGAGGGCTAGCGGAGAAGATGGGGTCAAGCGTGTGTCCAGCGAAGTGGGTAGGCGTTGTGACGAGTTACCTCAGTCCGAGGTTGGCGAGGTTATCAATCAGGGTTGTCGAGTTGCTGTCATTGCTGTTCTCAAGGTAAAAGTTCAGGTCTCCGAGGAGGATGTAATTGTTGGAGGTCATGGCGTGCGTGCGTGCTGACAAAGTCAGCGATGGAGTCGCTGAACTGGGGTCGGGGTCCGGGGGGTCTGTAGACGAGGGTGCCTCTGAGGGTGGCGTTGGGGTCTGTGTAGATCTGGAAATGCATGTCTTCGGCGGTGCAGAGAGTGTCCTTGGTGCTGGTCGAGACTAGGGGTGGGCGTAGTTCGCGAAGTAGCACTACGCATAGCTACGCGAAGTGCACTTTGCACTACGCAAGCTACGCATAGCACTACGCGAACTGCGTAGTAGCATGTTCGCACTGTGCAAGATGTCGTTTTCAATGATTGCACAGTGCGGATAAGCATCCGGCACTGTGCAATCATTGAAAACAGCATCTTGCACAGTGTGAGCTGTTCTTTTCTGCCACTTGAGTAGATTTTTACTCGACCTACAGCTTTCTCAACCCGGACTGGTAGTTTCTCATCATGAGAAACCTGACCTCTCCGCGTTGAGATCCTTTCCCGGAGAATTATTTTCCATGCTCGCGATCGGCAACTTGATGTTGCTGATCACGAACAAGGAAAAAGTCTCGCAAGGATGTCATTTTGCTTGCTCGTGGTCGCCAACTTGACGTTGAGGACCGCGAGTAATCAAAAAATGACCGCTGCACTACGCTACATTGCGCTACGCAAGTTTGCACTGTGCTACGTGCAGTTCGCGTAGTACAAAGTTGCGCAAACTTCACAAACTATGCAAGCATAGCGTAGTGCTTCACCCAGGGTTAGTGGAGACCCTCATGCTGTTCTTGTGGACGAGAGTCATTCCTCCTCTGACTCATTTGGTGCGGTCTCTGCGGGTGACCTTATAGCTGTCTGGGATGGCTATGGCGATGTCAGGTGCGTATGAGTCATTGATCCACGTCTCTGTCAGGAAGGCGACGTCCGGGGATGATGTGTCGAGCAGGTCCCAGAGCTCGAAGGCATGTTTGCGTGCGGAGCGGGTGTTCAGTAGGATGCATCGGAGGTGGTTGAGGTCTTTCTTGGCAGGTTGATTGACTGCTCTGAGGCTGATGTAGCTGCAGTTCCTGCAGGTGAAGAGGATGTGCATGCGTTTCGGGGCGGCCTTGAAGAAGGTGTGGGTCCGTCCAGGGTTGAGAGCATGGAGTGTGCTAGCAACGTAGCAGTGGTGGTCATCGTGGCGCGGACCAGGGGTTCTGGCACTGGGTGCGGTCAGAGCGCGTACGGGCGCAGACGGGCTTGCCTTAGGTATGCAGCGGCCGCCATATATGGGGATGTGGGAGTAAGGAGCAACTGGTAGGCGGGAGGCAGGAGGCAGGAGCAGCAAAAGAGCAGTGACAGGGCGGGGCTGCAGGGGGCACAGCGGCGGGAATAGGAGCAGCTGGGGCACCAAGGCAGCTGGGCTCAATCAGCGGCAGCGAGGGGGAACAGAAGGCAAGAAAACCAGCACAATCAAGGGAGCAGAAGGCAAGAAAAATTAGCACAATCAGGGGAGCAGAAGGCAAGAAAACTGGCACAATCAGGGAACAGGAGGCAAGAAAACGAGCACAATCAGGGAATAGAAGGCAGGAAAATGAGCACAATCACGAAACAGAAGACAAAAAAACAGGCACAGATAATAATGCAGGCACAGTGGGGAGACAGGCAACAGCAGTCACAGACACCAGAAGACAGTATGGGCAGTACAGGGAAGACATACAGACAGCAACAGTGACACAAACCTAAGGCCTACCACTGGCCACGTGGGATGAGGTGCAGGTGGTAGCCTGCGGGTTCAGGAGGGCCTTAACTTCTACAGCAGCGGCAGCTGGGGCAGGGTCAGGAAACACAGGCGGAGCTGTGTGGTGGGGGAGCGACCTACCAGCAAGGTCAAGGTTGTCTTCTGAAAGTTCTGCTCTCTAAAAACTCAGGATCTACTTGAACTTAAGCATAGAACCTCTTTCTTTCTATCTTTTTTCTCTCTGCTCATTACATTCTTGCTTTTCTACTCAAAGTCACCAAGGAACTCTTCTTCCAGTCACTTATTACCGAACATTCACATGATCCTCTATATCTCTTCACCACTGTAAATCGTCTGCTTTCTCCAACTTCTCCCAATCCTTCTTCTCATTGTTTTCACACTGTGGACTAGTCAGCTATGGGCTTTATTTCTAAAACCTCTGGCATCTGTGCTTCTTTTACTTCACCCCAACCAGTTATCCCTTGCAATTCACCTGATTCCATTCTTGTCCATCATGCATCTTCTTTGTTCTACTTGCTCAAGACTTGGTCAGAGAGTAAGGCCATTTCAAATTTGTACATTGATTCCTACTAATCCAGAGCAAAATCTACTGCATCCCACTTTGATGCTTTATCTATCATGTTGGGGAAAACTGGGTACCCATAGCTGGCACTCATACTTTTCTACAGTAGCCCAGACTTAAATGGCTTCCAATCACTAGAGTGATTTAATTCCATTATCTCTGGATTGTCTTCAAATATCTGGAATAATTTTCCCAACCTATCTATTCTCATTGATATCGTTATACATATCTAGTTGTTCTCTTTGGTCTTTCTGTCCTGGACTTCCTTGTGCCACTTCAAGCTTTCACTGTTTTACACTCCATGCACCACAGCTCTGAAACAAACTTCCTTTCTCTATTCACTAGGACCCTACACTATCTAGTTCAAGGAAACTTTTAAAGGAAAACATGGTGTATATATATCCAAAATCAAATGAAGTAAAGCGTTCACATGGAAGAAAGTGAAAACTGTTTTGATCACCACACCAGAAACATTTTTACCCAGCCGAACCTAGATCACATGACCCAAAGTTACAAGGTTCTGGATTAAGTCACTAGACACACACAATGGACAAAAACACATGTATTAATGTAGGCACCATATTGGAAGCAAGCAAGTATACTGCAAGGCAATGCTTCAACATGTTTAACAATGCGTCATTGTATACTGCCCACTTGGGTTTGATTTTGTTACTGTTTCAGTTCCAATCAAAATGAGAACATGGATGGGGTGTGTACTCGCCGAGCAGCAAGATGGCCGCTCTTTGAGTGTGCTCTGCCAGCCGGGACATAATCCTTACATAATCCATGCTAAAAAGTGACCAGCTGCGCTGAAAAAGACAAGACAACTGTTCCTGGTGGTGTGGAGAGCATATCGGCGCTATTTGGCAGGGAAAACCTCCATGAATCACTGGAGGAGCAGAGTGTCATTGCAAGCCTGGTATGGTGGTCTATGAGCAGCCGGACTGCGATGTTACCAGCGCTGGGTTGTGCTGCTGTTTCTTCCGATGCAGAGAGCTGAGATGTGTGACTGGCGATGCTGTGGGCCCCCGCAGATGATCTTGATGAAACTGCCTGGAACGGAGCTCTGCCGCTGAGTGCAACCTCATCGGCCTGGAGCCCGAAGGGGCGGAGGCCACCATCTTGTGCTTAAGAGGCGGTCCCTAAGATTGGGCGTCGTCGCAATGGAGATAGCGCTGAGGTAAGAAAGCACAGCAGAAGACCAAAAGTGTGCGAGGCCAGCAACGACCGGTGAGCCCCCGAGTGAGATTTTGACTGCTGGATGGGAGGTGGTTCTGGGGGAGGCCTGGAGCGGACTAGATATACTCGTCTTGCACCCTGCAGCAGATGTAGGCCTCTACCCTGAGCCAATTCTAGTTGCGCTCACTGTGGAGGCTACATGTGAGAGAAATCAAGGGTATACGCCTGACCACCACTCTCATACTCCAGGCTGGACAATCACTGCAGCAGGGAGGTGAATAGATCCCTATGTGGGGGCAAGAGATATTATGGCCTTGCAGGGTCTGACAGATTGCAAATAAGCAGACACATTGAGGTACTTAGAGCTTTGCTGTCACTGCAGCTTAAATTACAGCTTGAGTTGCATGAAGCTACATACCCGCTGGATGGTGGGTTACCATGGGATTTAAAGGTGTTGCTGGATCTGGTGAGGGCTTGGTCAGACTACGAGGCGGACTACCGACAATGACCGGGGGATCACATCCCAGGGGATCGTGCTGACCCTCCTCACCTACCAACTGTACTTAATGCCAGGAGGACACTAATGATACAACACTGAGAGGGACATAGCTACTCACTGCGAGAGTTGCTGACATCATTCGTCAGATTTAGGAACGTGCCAGAGAGTTCCTCTGCGCAATACGATATATGCTGAGCGGATCCCGTGGTGAAAATGCCTGCCCTTCCAGGTGCAACCTGATTCGCACCCAGCCCACAAACATGGGGAAAAGAGACAATAAACAGTCAAAGTTATCATTTGACAACAAAAGACTCACACGACAAAGAGATTCTGGGACCAAAGGGGAAGGCGACAACACATCCACAGCACCAACAGACGATTGTGAAGAGGACCTCCACCCGCTCCTGCTGTAAATGAGATCTAGTCTTAAGACTATTAACAAGAAACTAGATAAACTTACCTCTCAAATAGAAGAGCTCAGGAAAAGAGTAGACATGCACAAATCAAGATTAGACCAGCTCCAGAATCGCACCATAGACACACATGATTTTCAGGTCGAAGCCAAAGAGCAGCTCTTGCAGGTTAACAAAGTGCTGACCCTCATCGGAACCAAAACAAATGACCTGGAAGCTCGGTCAACGCACAATAATGTTTGCATAATGGGAGTATCGGAAATGACTGCAATTTTTAAAATGGAGGCATACCTGGAGGTACTGCTGCGTTAGTTGTTCAGATCTGATCTATCAACGGTATTCATTGTTGAACGGGCACATCACATGCTAGGACCCAAACCTCCTGTGGATTCCGCTCCTTGACCTATCCTGGCCTGGTTGTTGAACTACTGGGGCCGTGATGTTATACTGCACCTGGCCAGACTGCATGGGACTATACAATACAAATTTCACACTATTTTATTCTTCCCAGACTTCACCCCTACAGTGCAGATAGATCGGCGCAAGTTTGTGCCAGTTAACCGCCTGCTGCTACAGGCGGAGGTACCGTATGCACATCTCTATCCTGCCAAACTGAAAGTTATGCATGACGGCACTGCTCACTTCTTCATTGATGCTAAGTCAGCAATGAAGTTTGCCAAGCACGTGGGCGGACGGAGGCGCATGGCAAAATCCAAAGCTCCCCAGAGTCCTGATAACAACCTTAGTGACAATGACTGAACATTGTTTGATGCCGGTACTTAATTTCTGATCCAAAGACGATTGTTATTGTATACATATAGACCCGATGCCACAGTAAAACAGTTTTATAAGTTATGTGCAAGACTCAACTATATTTGTCATGGTTGCAAAATTGGAAATTCATAGATATGCTGCTGGTGCTCCTCATAGTGCTCGGCCACTCCGCCTCCAAGCAGGGCTGTGTGCCGGTGTCCCCACGCCTCTGGGGAGAGCTCCCAAGATTTGCTACCAGGTTGTGATCTGGAGCATGTTGTTGAGTTTGCATTTTAAGGCAGGGGGGGTTATCACACAACCTAATTGGGGGTGGTGGGGGTGGGTTGGGAATGTCACAGTTGGGAAGTTAGACAGAAGAACATTATGGAACTGAACACACATTGTCGCTATCTGTAACACTCAGGGCGGCACAGGTCGAGGCCTGTCAGGGAGATCAGAGTTCTAACAGGGACCACATGCGGTATTTATCATACACTCACACCTACACAAGCTAAATTCCTCTGGTAAGCATGCATTCTTTGGGTGGGCATGACTAACTACAGATTTCTAACCTCGAATATTCACAGGTTAGATGATTGCAGGAAGAGTAGACTGGTCCACTCCTATTTAAGTAGATATCATATTGATATATGTCTAATTCAAGAGGCCCAATTATATAACTCATCTCACCAAAAACTGCAGCATAAGCGCTGCGGGCACACTTTCTCCTCTATATATTCTAATTATGCGAGGGGGGCAATCTGATTCGACAGGGACTAGACTGGAAAACAATAGAATCACAGCTGGACCCTGAAGGCTGATTTATGATTATGTGTGGCATGCTGGTAGGGGGAAGATAACGCATGTGACGGTATATGTGCTGAATACTGACTTTCCTTAATTTTTTCAAAATATATGGGCAACAGTTCAAATCTTAGGCTGTTACACAATTAGATGGCGGGGTGATTTTAAGGCTGTATTGAATGACATTCTAGACAGGAAAGGCACATCCCTCTCTATGCATCCCAACTTGAGCAGCGCTTTGAATGCTACATTACGTAACGGAGGCTTAGCTAACATCTGGAGGCAGAGACACCCGGGGGCTGCAGAGGGCACATGTTTATCAGCACATTATGGAGCCTGGTCAGGTTAGATTACTGACTAGTCTTGCGGGTCATTGCAGCCTGGACATCCAACAGCACACATTTCCCCAGAATGCTTTCTGATCAGCTTCTTGTTTGCTGCAACTGACAATCCCAGACACCCCGCTTTTGATGTTTAGTTGGAGACTGGAGCCTGGGTCTGTATCCACACATGCAAGACTTTGGGAAGCATTCAAGGTGGTTATACTGGGAAAGTGTACCAATGAATATGGTGAACATGCACAACCTATCTTCTTTTTAGGTGAACAATTTCTCTTTTGTAGTGTGCTCCTGGGGTATCGCTCTCCGATCAGGTGCGTCAAGGATCAAGACTCAAAATAGCGTACCCTAAATAGGGACAGTCCCCCTAGGCACCACGGAAACCCCTCCAGGGGTTATATAACTCTTCACAACTCCATAAAGCTTCATCCAAGTTTGAAATTATGAGTCCGTTTTTGCTGTTTAGGTTCTCTTGAGGTTGAAAATCACTGCTCTCATATACGTGGGAGAAAGCTCCTGTGTTGTCATTCCATGTATAAAAGCACTTCAGGTCCATTTTCGTGTAAGTATTGACCCTGCAAGTTTGACTTTATTTGATACACGTGTGTATATACCGTTTTACAGAATGTTTTTTTAAACACTTGTTGGCAACTTCGAGTTGGGTTATTCACTTTAAAAAAAAGCGTGTTCAATGGCGTTGTAAAAACACCGGCACACTCGTGAATTTACATCGTTTTAAACATTGTTCTTAAGCTTCCAAATGCATTTTGTTAACCACGCTTTGTGTATTTGAGCTAGAAACAATGCCATTTCTACTGCATAAAGTCACATAGCATGTTAGATTAATTTGAAGCAATTGTCACTTGATTTATTATGTTTTAGCCACGGTTATAACGCACTACCTACACCTATACAGTTGATTAAGAAACCATATCATATCAATGGCATGAAGATATTGAGTACATTATTTTATTTTCATCATCACGAAACCCACAGATTTCGGTGATGACGGATGGTGATAATATAGCGCTAGCAAAATCAATGGGTCTGGTGACCTTTGCAGATCTTTATCCCAATGACACCTTCTGTGCCCCACAGGAACCAATGGTAGCAGCCCCAATGAACTTCCCTGAGCTATTTAAACCATCAGCACTTTAGCAATTGATTACAAATGAATCCTCCCACAGACTGATAACGAGTTTATATTGGTCTATGCAAAACACAGCCCCCCTGACTACACCTAATGTCAAGCACATTTGGAACATAGACCTTGATGGGCAGGGAACGGATGAAAAATTGGCTTTTTGTTGTGGCCAGCTTCAATTGCTCTCACCTAATTATAAACTAAGATTATTGCATTTTATATATCTGCACAGGTTCTATTGAACCCCTTTTTAGTTGGATTAAATGGGGATCAGACCAGATGTGAGATGTTGGAGATGCGGGCATGCTCCAGCCACTTTCCTTCACATGTCCTGGCAATGCCCACCCATCGCTTCCTATTGGGTTGACATATTCAGTAAAATCCAAGAAATATTAGGGGTACCTAATGAACCTCAGCCAATCACGAGGTTATAAGGATATGTGAAGGACACCTAAGCTGAGCACCGCAAACTACATGCAATGCTACTCTTGCTAGCTAAACGTATCAAATTTGCTGGGGCGACAGGAAAGCACCCACTATTAAGGCCTGGATTCGGGACGTCACTTTCAACAACACTCAATTAACAAACTTTTGGGAACTGATGCCCACAGCCTCCAGACCCAAGAATATCAGGGACCTTTTTCTAGATTGGATAAACACACTCCAAGAAGACAATTCTGCCTTCCCAACCCAAGCTGATACCCACAGATCACATTCACCTGAACCACAAGTATGTTTGTTACCACCCTTGACTGGCTCCTCTGAATCCTTGCTGGAACCAGACACATGACGACCTCCCCTCTGTGAGCAGCTAATAACCATGTTACAACGAGATGAACTAAATGCAGACTAGTCAATCGCCTAATGTTCCTTTCAGGGTACGGTTCGAAATGTACGATGCCTCCTGTCTGTTTTGTTGTGGGTTTTTTTGGTTTTGTTTTCTACTCACCGGTACATTTGAGATAGAGATGAGCTTTGTATACATAGTCTACATGATATGATACTGAATGTACAATGTTTTTAAACAACTGTCAATAAACAAATTTATAAGAAAAAAAAGAGAACATGGATGTCACATACTACAGCGTATTCCAGGCCTATGTATGTGTTGAGGCATTGCCTCGCAGAATACTTGCATTATTTCAAGATGGCACCTAGAGTATCACAGGTGTTTTTGCCTTTTGTTTGTATCAAGTAACTATAACTAGACCTGTGTTATAACTTTGGGTCATGTGATCAAGGTCTGGCTGAGTCAAACGCATCTGGTGTGGTAAGTCACTACCGTTTTCACTTGCTTTACTTCATTGGATTTGGAACCACCCCAAATGGTTCAGGCTTGTCTGCGACCTCATATGGTATATATCGTCTCGTATGCCTTGTTCATGGGTTGAGAATACAAGTTGAACATGTAATTGAAATTAAGAATGTGCGAATTTTGCGAATCAGGGGTCCGCGAATTCGCACGAAATCGCAAAACAATCTGCGAAATCACGGATTTTCCTGCGAAATCGCGGATTTTTTGTCAATTTGCTCCATACTTAACTGGAGTACTTTCTACTGGCTAAGTGCTACCTCGTTGGGTAAATGTATCGTGCTTTTCCTACACTACAGCTACGTAAAGGCCCAGAAGAGTTGTCTCCAGTGACCCTGTGTGTCTGTAACTTTGCCACCGCGCCCATAGGCTCCGAGATCCCTCGAGTGTGCTGTCCATCACAGTGGGGGAAAGGGCGGGAGGAGGTTGCATAGCCTAGTGTGTGTGGGGCCGGGCTTCTGTGCAAGATCACATGCCTCTCGTTTATAAAGGGTCAGAGACCGATCAGAGCAGCAAATGAGGAGAAAGCAGTAAGTGCTACCTCATTGGGTAAATGTATTGTGCTTTTCCTGCACTACAGCTGTGTAGAGGCCCAAAAGAGTTCTTTCCAGTGACCCCATGTGTCTGTAACATTGCCACCACGCCCTTAGGCGCCGAGGTCCCTCAAGTGAGCTGTCCATCACAGTGGGGGAAAGGGCGGGAAGAGGTTGCATATCCTAGTGTGTGTGGGGCCGGGCTTTTGTGCGAGTTCACATGCCTCTCATTTATAAGGGGTCAGAGACCGATCAGATCAGCAAATGAGGAGAAAGCAGTAAGTGCTACCTCGTTGGGTTCATGTATCGTGCTTTTCCTGCACTACAGCTGTGTAAAGTCCCTGAAGATTTGTCTCCAGTGATCCCGTGTGTCTGTAACTTTACCACCGTGCCCATAGGCGCCGAGGTCCCTAGAGTGAGCTGTTCATCACAGTGGAGGAAAGGGCGGGAAGAGGCTGCATAGCCTAGTGTGTGTGGGGCCGGGCTTCTGTGCGAGTTCACATGCCTCTCGTTTATAAAGGGTCAGAGACCGATCAGAGCAGCAAATGAGGAGAAAGCAGTAAGTGCTACCTCGTTGGGTAAATGTATCGTGCTTTTCCTGCACTACAGCTGTGTAAAGTCCCAGAAAAGTTGTCTCCAGTGATCCCATGTGTCTGTAACTTTGCCACCGCGCCCATAGGCGCCGAGGTCCCTCGAGTGAGCTGTCCATCACAGTGGGGGAAAGGGCGGGAAGAGATTGCATAGCCTAGTGTGTGTGGGGGCCGGGCTTCTGTGCGAGTTCACATCCCTCTCGTTTATAAACGGTCAGAGACCGATCAGAGCCGCAAATGAGGAGAAAGCAGTAAGTGCTACCTCGTCAGGTAAATGTATTGTGCTTTTCCTGCACTACAGCTGTGTAAAGGCCCAGAAGAGTTGTCTCCAGTGACCCCGTGTGTCTTTAACTTTGCCACTGCGCCCATAGGCGCCGAGGTCCCTTGAGTGAGCTGTCCATCATGGGAAACAACCTTTACAACGCAACTTTTACAACGCACTACCATTACAACAAAACTTTTACAACGCAACATCCATTACAACGCATGCCATTACAACGCATGACACTACAATGCATACCACTACAACGCATGTCATTACAACGCAGTCATTACAACGCATACCATTACAATGCATAGCATTACAACACATAGTACCCTTACACTATCCAACACTTTCCCTACTATTACACCCCCCTGGAGTTAGAATAGTAATTTTTACCCCTACACTATCCAGCACTTACACTTCTATTACACCCCCTTGGAGTTAAAATAGTAATTTTTACCCCAACACTATCCAGCACTTACCCTACTATTACACCCCCCTGGAGTTAGAATAGTAATTTTTACCCCTACACTATCCAGCACGTACCCTACTATTACACTCCCCTTGAGTTAGAATGGTAATTTTTACCCCTACACTATCCAACACTTACCCTACTATTACACTTCCCTGGAGTTAGAATAGTAATTTTCACCCCTACACTATCCAGCACTTACCCTACTATTACACCCCCCTGGAGTTAGAATAGTAATTTTTACCCCCACACTATCCAGCACTTACCCTACTATTACACCCCCCTGGAGTTAGAATAGTAGTTTTTACCCCTACACTATCCAATACTTACCTTACATGTAATGTAATGTTATGCGTAGTAATGGTATGCGTTGTAAAGGTAGTATGCATTGTAATGGAATGCGTTGTAAAGGTAGATTTAAAAAATTCGTTGTAATGGCATGCAATGTAACAGAATGCGTTGTAATGGATGTTGCCTTGTAAAAAATGCGTTGTAAAGGTATGCGTTGTAAAAGTATGCGTTGTAACGTCATACATCCGTCCATCACAGTGGTGGAAAGGGCGGGAAGAGGTTGCATAGCCTAGTGTGTGTGGAGCCGGGCTTCTGTGTGAGTTCACATGCCTATTGTTTATAAAGGTCAGAGGCCGATCAGCACAGCAGATGAGGAGAAAGCAGCCTCCTGTTCACTGGAAGTACAGGGGGATTGCGCTTGAGAAACTCGTGGATGACTAGACCCCCGTCACGGATTACAGATAATTGTAGATGGTAGATCTGGGGAGAAAGCACACCTGCCTAGTATCGACCGTGCTCACTAGATTCTTGGGCTGATTATAATGCGTTACTGAATTTGAGCTTCAACTCGGGCACCTGTTATCTGTAAGTGCTTCCTGCTAAGGTTTAATTTTAGTGACAGGAGCCTCGTTGCCTAATTGTAACTATTCTCTGACCCTGCTTCGAGGGTCAGCGAATAGTTGCAAGTAGGCAACGAGGCGCCGCTCAGGAAGCACTTACAGGGTTACAGCAGGTGCCCAAGGGAAGTGAATTTCTTTGTAACCATTTTGTAAATGGTTACAAAGAAATTAGCTTTAACTTGGGCACCTGCTTTAAACCTGTAAGTGCTTCCTGAGCAGAATTTGTCCAGCTTGCGGATTCGCGGATTTTGCCACAATTTCGAGCGATTCGTGGATCGCGAAATTGCAGATAATCCGCAAAATCCGTGAGCGGAACGAGTTTTAAGCCCATGCTTAATTGAAATAGACACAAGTGTAGACATAAACAAAGGGCATGGCCTTAAACCAATGCAATGTCTATGGTGAAGATATCAGCCATTGTTGAGTGTTGGAATTCAAGATTCTAGCTAAACACCAGAGATGACACTGTGACGATCTTACCAAAGAGGAAAGAATGACAGCCTTGTCATCCAACAGTAGGATAAGGGCGAAAATGTTGTGGTACTCTCTATGTTATTTTACCTAGAGAAGGGTTTTCGCCAATTGAATGATGTACAATGTTACAAGTTGGTTACCAAAAATGAAGCAGATATGGCAAATGTTGTACTATGAGATGTTAATTGACTGGAGGGATCAAGGCTTATTACAGTGGGAGGAATACCAATTTCCTTTGAACAAATATCCTAGGATTCCCATCCTCTATTTACTGCCCAAAGTTCTGATATATCCAAATGCATGGATTTTTACCTCTGCCCTTTTGTGACCTCCCTCCCATCCTATAACCAAGACAGCAAGGACTTCCTCAGGAGGCTATATTGCATCCTCTGGGGGAAGCCTATCTTCTGATCGGACTGGCTGCCAGAAGCATGTAAAGAAGCATCAAGCAAAAGGATGTTATTGCAGTTTGTAGATACTACCTCAGAGCATGTTCCCTATCACTCTTTTTCCAAACCGAGGTGATTTGAAATATGATACAGTTCTGCCTAGAGAGCAATTTCTTTCGGTTTGATAATAAGCTGTTCAGACAGGTGCAGGGCATGCTGATGGCCACCTGTTCTGCTCCCAGCTATGCCAACTTCTGCATGGGAGGCATGGAAGCTACTTGTGTTTGAGACAATAGATGACTACAGCACATGTCATTCTTTGGCCACAATACATTGACAACCTGTTCTTAATATGGAAGGCTAGCAGAGAATGGGTGTCAGAGTTCATTGCTAAACTTTTGGGCGTCTGTTCCTTTGCCTGCTCCCTGAGGCTGTCGCTGCTGGTGTGAGCGGCTCTGCAGTCGGCGGAGAGCTAACTCGCTCCCAGCAAGCTGCAGTACAGGTTGAGGACTATTGGCGTGCCCTTAGCCTTGAAGCCTACCGGGGGACTGCGAGGACCAGCATTCTCCACTCAGCACAGCTGGTGCCTCTTCCCCTGGCGGCCACGCCCTCTGACTCGAGCCCTCATTACCTTTCGTGACACCCGCTTCGCGGGTGCCGCTCATCGTTGGATTATCCCTGCTACAAGGATCACTTTTGGGCGTCTGTTCCTTTGCCTGCTCCCTGAGGCTGTCGCTGCTGGTGTGAGCGGCTCCGCAGTCGGCGGAGAGCTAACTCGCTCCCAGCAAGCTGCAGTACAGGTTGAGGACTATTGGTGTGCACTTAGCCTTGAAGCCTACCGGGGGACTGCGAGGACCAGCATTCTCCACTCAGCACAGCTGGTGCCTCTTCCCCCTTGGCCCCAACCTCGTTGCTATTCAAGTTCGCCTACCGAGACACCTGTAGACTATAAGGTGGTATGTCCACACGTGAGTATAGAAGTAGGGCAGCCAAACGGAAACTGCAAAATGGGTCACTTGATGACTTTATTACCAGGACTAATACCGCCATAGACATTGAGATCAATAAAATGCAGCATAGGGTTTCCATTGAACTCAATGCTGCTAGAAGGTTATCCCAGGAGCTGGCTATGGCCAAAAAATCTTCTCTAGGCCAGTTTGCCCTTACCAAAACACCTGAACGTTTAATAGGCCCGGCTCCTATTCTGACACAGGCAGTCATCCATCAGCCAGCACTCTCGTCCCTGCCAGCCCCAGCATTAATGGCGGAGTTTCCCCGTTTATCCCCAACCATTCATAGTCCATCATTGGGTGGGGTGGCTGGGGTTGAGGGGGCCCCTTCGGAGATGGCACCTGCTGTTAAGTGTAAGGTAGTGAGTGAGAGGATCTCCCTTACCCCCAAAAGGGTGCTATTCACAAACGAAAACGCAATAACACATCTGCCTATTCTAGGAAAAAGGCCAAAGTTGCAAAGGCCCAGTTTTTTACGGGGATAAAGCCTAATGATAACAGAGAGGGTAGCCTCCCCCCCCCCAATTACCCTCTCATACACCGCCTGTTGGATCTCATGCATCCCTTTCGATGGTAAATTATTGCCCCTCTGCATTAGAATCTAGCTCAACTAAAGCGGCGGGGGATCATGATAATTTTGTTATAGAAAGTGAGAATGGTGGGGTTCCACTCTGTACGATACAAGGGAAGGATGTGGAATTTCTAACAATTGTTTGGGAAACATTAAAAAAACTCTTAACCCCCCCTGGAGGTTAGACTGTCATGAATAGAAAACCCGCTGCTTGAGACAGAAAAAAGCATTCTAACTTTAGCAACCCTGAGCATACCCGAAAATAAACCAACTAGTGCTCTAGTTGCTACTCCTATTCCACCTGCACCTGCTGCCATTCCTACAGTAGTTCCTGGACTAAACCCATTCCGAAACCTCGGCGTAAGGTTGTAGCAAGCACTTCCATTATTCCAGCACCGGAGGTTGCAAACCAGGTGCTAGCCCATCCTCTACCAGCCCCGAAACCTATGGCAGTCCCGAGAACTAAAGATCATAATACACACCACTTTACCTCTCAGAGGGCAAAACCTAATAGAAATCATTATAGGGGCTATGTTGATCTCCCGCCAGATGTAAGACCCTATGTAGTTGTGTTACCGGGGGTTCCGGAAATTCCACACCACCAACAGGAAGACTTTGGCTCACTCAGAAATAAGGTAACCCACTGGCTTAATGTAAATAGGCCATTACCTAATCACCTGAGAAGCAAAACCCTTATGGTGCAAATCTATCACAGGTGATTGTGTTATTGTCTCCTTTGAAGATCTTAACACGGCCCACCACATCCACTCATTGAATAATTATGGAGGGAACATGCCCATAACACCTAGACCTCTAACTTTTTTTTATCCCCCGCGCTCATATCCTAACACTGGGGAAATTGGAATTGGATCCCGGCAAGAAATTGTGTCCAGGGCGGGCTACCCAACCACTGGCAAGGCACACATGGTGGGTGGAATGGGGCACCCACTTATAATAGATTTGGGTGCCTCGAGGATGTGGATTGACTTTCCCATAGGGCCTCTGACACACTGCCCCCAGCCGACCCACACTGTTCTTTGCCTTGCCCTTTACCCCGCTCTGTCCTTTTACCATCAGAATGTTCCCCTGATAACTGTAAACCATTTATAGGTGAGACTATACACATAGAGGGGGATGTTGTTGCACACAGTGTTGGTGGCACATTTCCTGAGCCCAACTACGATATTGTGAACCAACTTGTATCAGCTGGTGAGAATGCTAAGGGTATCCCCTTTCTTAGGGAGCCGTATGAAATAAACTTGCAGCATCCAGAGGGATTCCCCGGCACTAAGTCATCTCTCCTAGCTCTAGATACTCGGGGCGAAACATCTGCATCTAGCAGCTACATTGAGCGGCCAACATTGCCGATAGGGGGAGAACTCATTGAGCGACTTGTGGAATCATCAGGGAGGGAACAGCTAGTTTTGTCCCAGGCTAATGCCCCGAATATTGCTGTAGCCCCCTCCACTGTCGATTGTGTGCTGAATGTCGAGGGAGTTGGTGGCGAAGGCCTAAAGTTGCTTAGCTGGAACATAGCTGGCCTTGCACGCAATATAGACCTACCCGATTGGAACACATTTGTTGATTCCTTCGGGTTGTGTTTGTTTCAAGAAACTTGGACCGTAGAACCACACTATAAGGTGGGCTTTACCACCTATTTTGTCCCTGCGATCCAAGCACCTGGAGGGAAAGGTCGTCCTTCCGGCGGCCTCCTAATTTGGGCAAGTATTTCCCTAGGTCTCTCTTTTAGGTCTATAGCTAGTAAATCTTCAGACTTGCAGAGAATCACAGCTAGAGGTCCACGTGGGGGGAGAAGGCTTGAAATCTTTAACATTTATGTTAGAGGCTCGAGTGGTGGGTCTTCTACACTCTCTCTTACGGGCATTGAGGAGGGCCTTAGTTCCTGTACACCAGATTCCCTAGTAATATTAGCAGGTGATTTCAACTGCACATTCGAACCCCTTGCTAGGGAGGATATACTGGGCACTGGGGAGGATGATGCCAGAAGAGGTATCCCTTCCCTCTCACTGGCCCCTATTAGAAGCTGGTCCCAAACAGCTATTGATCTTAATGCTCTCTGCTTGGAGCACGGCCTCAGGGCCACCAATGGTAGATCGGCCTCAGACCAGGCAGGTGCTCATACGTATAATAGAGTAGGACACTCTTCACGTATTGATTTTATTTTATTGAATTATACCCTTTGGCCCCACCTAATAGATATGGAGGTCCTATCGACGTCTGCTAGTGATCATAATCCTCTATCCTTGTCACTGTCCACCTTATGGTTGGACTCTCCCTTGGCAAAATGCCACCCTGCTAGGAAAACAACGCATGAAGTTATCCCTACTAATTGTGGCAGACGCCTAAAATGAAACACCTTTGCGGCTAATGAAGACAATATTCAGGGTGCCAATTTAATTATGTCTAATACCGCTTTGCGGCTAGCCACCCTTGAAGCCTCCCACCCTGAAGTCTCCAAGTTGTTTTCTGAAACAACAAAAGCACTAGGCGATTTGTTTGTGGTTCATTCCCCAGGTGCCAGGAGTAAGACTTATGGTAATCACACGCGCAATATGGGTTGGTTTACCCAGGCTTGTAGTGTTGCCAAGAGGGAGTTGGTGAGAGCGGTGAAAGCCAAGGATGGCCCCCAGATTATCTCCGCTAGGTTTACTTATCGAAAGACTCTAGCAAAGGCAAAGGCCGAGCATGAGAACCGGTTCTGGCAAGATCTACTGGTCGCCAGCTCGAGGAAAGATTCTACGGGCTTTTGGGACTTAATAGGAATGAGGGACAAACCTACGGACTCTCTTATTACATGCAATATAACGGAGGATGTATGGTTTGACCATTTCTCAAAGCTCTACTCTGTGGCCGCGGCTCCAGGGCCTATTGAGGTGGAGCAGCACTTCCCGAGCAACACCAAGCTCAGAGAGGTAGTCTTATTTACGCACAAGAAAGTAGAAGGGGCGATCAAGTGCTTGGTTCCCAACAAGGCAGCGGGCCCAGATGGTCTCCCTGGGGACTTGCTGTGGTGACCTGTATTGTGCAATACCTCCTGGAACTCCATGATGTCACCTGTGGGTTCTTCCTGTACTGTACATTCTTCCCCAGTGTTCCCTGCTTGGCAGTTGCAGCTGCCCTGTCTCTCCTTCATGCTGGACGGCTCTCTTCTCTTCAATAAATCTCCTTTCAGCAGTTCCTGCCTCCGCCTCATCTTTACATTGGCGACTGAGGATGGTCAGCTGTTCTTCAGCTGTTGGATCTACTCACTAATCAACTCCTACCAAAACGGTTTGGACTCCTGAATATTTCCCTGAAGTACGATCTACTTCCCTGTGAGTACCTTCTTTTTCAAACATTTATACCACGTTTCATATTAGAGAGCCGTCGCAGCCAACAGACTCTTTTTCTACCATTTATCTCGTTTTGCGCATCAATCAAACGAGTTCTCACCTCTAGCGCTTTGTCAACCATTCCTGTACTGTACATTCTTCCCCAGTGTTCCCTGCTTGGCAGTTGCAGCTGCCCTGTCTCTCCTTCATGCTGGACGGCTCTCTTCTCTTCAATAAATCTCCTTTCAGCAGTTCCTGCCTCCGCCTCATCTTTACACTTGCTTTGTGTTAATATGGGTGAATGGGGGAGACTCATTGCCTCAGTGTTGAACGGTGGCCTGGATGGTCTAGACCTCCCAGATTCACGGAGGGGTGCAGAGGTCGTACCAATTTTTAAGAGAGGAAGTCGGGACAACCCCTCTAATTATCGTCCCATAAGCCTCCTGGATTCCACACAAAAGGTGGCAGGTAAAGTGGTCCTAGGTAGGCTACTACAGTGGGTTGAAGAGAACAATATCTTATCCGACCTTCAAGCCGGGTTCAGATCGGGCATAGGAACGATCGAGCAAGCACTCCGGCTGTTGATGTGTTTTGGAAAGTGGTTGTACTGGGCAAAGGCAGTCTATACCTTGCGTTTATAGATCTAAGGACTGCCTTTGACCTGGTCCCACGTAACCATCTCTGGAGCGTCCTCCATTCTCTAGGCATCCCCCTTTACCTATTGGATATGCTGTTAAGATTTCATGCCAATAACTTTGCACAGATTAGGTGGGGAAAACAGGGTCAGAGAACAGCTCGAATACCGGTAAATAGGGGTGTCCGCCAGGGCTGTGTGCTAGCTCCCACTCTATTTTCATTATATGGCAATGGAGTGGTTGATCACCTACTACAACATCCAGCAGATGCACCATCCCTGGTGGGTAAGAAAATCCCCACACTCCTATTCGCCAATGACACCCTCCTCATCTCCAAGCCACCAGTGGGCTTGCAGTGTCTTCTAGATAACTTTAAAAACGTTTGTGATTCAAGGGGATTAGTCATCAATACGGGGAAGACGAAGTTTCTGGTTCTAAACCCTCCTAAAAAAACAGTCTACCCACCTACCCTTGACTCAGTCCAACTCGAGAGGGTCAAAGAGTTTGACTATCTTGGCATTCGTCTCTGCGACTCCCTGAGTTGGAAATCACACCATAACAAGATGCTGCTGACATATAAGAGGGTGACGGGGGCTCTCCTAAAGGAACACCGGGGCTCTTCTCTAAAACCCATTGCACCGGTCCTAGATATTTATAGAGCCCGAGCCGTCAGTGCAGCCCTTTATGGGGCCGAACTATGGGGTGTGCAAAATGTGGATCATCTAACTTATTCTGAAAATAAATTCAACAAAGATCTAATGGCCCTCCCTTACAGCACCCCAACCCTACCTCTCCTAATTGACATGGGCACACGTCCTATCAGTGACCAGGCAAAATTGCGCCCACTTCTCTTATGGGCTCGTATCTGGAGAGTCCCATAACTCTCCAGCTATGCAGAGGGGCTAAACGAGATCCTCCTCATGCCTGGCTGGGCTAAGATCCAGTGGCTAAGGGGAGTTAAGCGACTCCTATTAGACATGGGACTTGAGGATGCCTGGCTCACTCGATCGGCCCCGCCCAAGTCAACCTTGACACAACTTTATTGGGCATGGGTGATTGAGGATAGAAAAGCTAATGCTAAACTGTGCAGGGCCACGACTTAATTTCTACAGGTAAAGGAGGTTCACTACTGTGCGCCTTATCTGGACTGTATTAGAACCCCGTGGGATAAGGCACTCTACTTCAAATTCAGGGTAGGGGTCCTCCCCCTAGGAACTATGACAGCCAGCTGGAGGGTCCCCGATGCAGACAACCCCTTTTTGTCCCTGTTGTGTGGAGAGGCTAGAGACAGTTCCTCACTTACTGTTCGAGTGCCCGGCCTATGTAAAACATGGCTGAAGTCTCTGTGTAGAGAACTTAAAACCAGATCCCACAAGGAGGCGCTAAGTATCTTGCAAACTGACCCCCGGCCATTGTTTGCGATTGGCATGGCTAAATTCCTAGGCTGGGCCTGGCGCATTAGATTGAATAGACTTTCCCATCTAGTCTGAGAGCATCCCTGGCCACAATGCGCAGAATTTCTCTAAACAGTTTTTTAATGTATATGTTTTTATCAATGCTTTTTCTACTGTTTTTATGTAAATGTCTTGCTTTTTTAGTATATGAATTATATATCGAAATAAAGCTATTTACTACTACTACTAAAATATATATCGAGTTTAGTATATTGACAGTACTAAATATTGACGTTAAGTATATCAATATTAAAAAAAAATTGTATTGTAAAAAGTATTGATGTGTGAAATATCGATTGTTAAAATATCGTTATGTCAAAATATTGTTGTAGTAATTTTTATTTTGTTATATGTTTGTTTTTGGTCTAATATTAATTAATTAATCTTATAACATTTTTAATTTGTATTTTAATTTTTAGGAGCAGGAGGTTGGGTTTATAGGGGATAAGGGTGGGGAGTGTTTTAAAAATGTAGTTTTAAAAAAAATTAAAATTTGAAATGTATAAATTTAATTTTAAATTGTTGTTTTAGGAGCGAAATGTTGGATTTATAGGGGACAAGGCTAGGGAGCGTTTTAAAAAAGATTTTTAGAAAATGTAATTTTTTTAAAATTTGATCAATTTAATTTCAAATTGTTGATTTTGGAGCGGGATGTTGGGTTTATAGTAGGGGATAAGGGTGAGGAGTGTTTATAAAAAATGTATATATATATATATATATATATATATATATATATATATATATATATATATATATATATATATATATATATATATATATATATTTTTTATTTATAAATGTAATTTAAAATTTTTGGTTTAGGAGGTTTTATAGGGGATAAGGGTGGGAGTGTTTACATTTATTTTTCAAATTACAAAATGAAATAAATATTTCAAAAATTGAAATTGATATTTTTATTATTGTTATGTTGTCTTTATTGTGAATAAAGGTGTGCATTTCAGCTTTTTTTGGTTAAATGTTATATAATTAAAAAAAATTACAAAAAAAAGAATTGTAAAATATTGAGTTGATAGTGAATATGTTTTATTAATTTGTTTTCAAACAAAAAGCCCTATTAGTATTTTTAAATATTTTAAAAAATACTTAAATTTTTAATAATTAATTGCTATTATTTGTGTTTTACAATAATTATATACGTGAAATTGTAGATAATCATTAATATGTTTTAATAATTTACAAATGTAAATAGAAATTATATTTAGGTGTAAAAATGATATATAAAATTATGTATTATGTTTCGTAATCAAAACAATGTTTAATAATATATATATATATTTAAATGTTATTTCTTATGAATATTATATATTTAAATACTTTTCTGGATAATCAAATTCCATATAGTATTTTTTTTATAATTGTCAATACAATGGAAAATATGTTTTATGTATAGGATCTTCCCTGATGTAATATTAATTTGAATGGGAATATGGCTGGGTTCAAATTGGAATGGCATGTTGAGCAAACAAACAATGGGTTTAGGCCCAGATCTCAGTACTGGGGTGAATGTATGACATTGTTCTGCATTCTGTCCGTCAATTGTTCTTTTTGCATTGCAAGAACTGACACCATTCCTCAAATTCAGCCTTATTAGCAAAGAACTCTCAGTTGGATATTACATAGTTGCATTATGCAGGCTGTAACCTCTGGGAATAGTTCGCCACAGGATGCAACAAACCTGTCTTGGTGTATCTCTGTGACAGTCCTCCCCCAGAACAGTTTGTGATGCGTCAGTCTCAACAACAAAAGGTTGGTCAGGGTTGGAATGTATCATGATGGGGTCGTTGTGAACTTGGTTTCGGCTTCGTGTCCCACAGGAATTTCATAACTTTGCCAAACAGACAGGTTATAGGCATGGTGGTCTTGGAAAAACTCTCTATAAAGCGTTGGTCGAAGTTAGCTAACCCTAGGAACCTTTTAACCTGTTTCACTGAGTTAGGGGAGGGCCAATGTATTATGGATTTGACTTTTGTCCTGTCCATTACTATTCCTGTAGGACTCAAGCCATAACCCAAGAATTTCTGCCTTGGTGGTATTGAATACACTTATTTCCAGCTTGAAAAACAAGCCCCATTGCTGTAACCACAGTAGGAGTGCACATACATGTTGAACGTGTACAGATATTTCTAGAGTAAATCAGGATGTCATCAATGTATACAATGCAATATATGTTGACGTACTCCCTCAGAACTTCGTCAATAAAAAACTGAAAGGCAAAAGGAGCATTGCAGAGCCCGAAAGGCATGACCTGGTATTCAAACAATCAAAATTTCATTCGGAATTGCTGTTTTCCACTCATCTCCCTTTGGGACTCTGACAAGATGGTATTCCCAACAAAGGTCTAGTTTAGTGTAGATGGTAGCCTCTTTAACTTGATTAAGTAGGTTGGAAATTAAGGGGAACGGGTATCGTTTTTTATTGTAATGTTGTTTATAACCCTGTAGTAGAAACACGTTCTCAGGTCATCCTCTTTTTTTGCCACGAAAAAGAGGGAAGAAGAAACGGGTTACTTGGAATTTCTTATAAACCCATTTTATAGGTATTAGTCAAGGTAGGTGCATAAATGGTTGTTCTATTTTTCAGTGACAGAGTATACCTGGCTACATGGTAGCCATCAACCTGGAATCAAGTCTATCCGGCAGAAAAATATGCAATGGGGATGTAAAGTGTTAGCCCCTGCTTGTCGAACACCTTTGCTAAATTATCATAAACATCTGGGACTGCTCCTTATATGATAGTACCCGTACCTGTTAACGGGAAAGCATGAGCTTGTACAGTCTGTTTAAGAGATGAGCCATTCAGCAGATAGCAGGAAGAGTATTAGTACACTGAATCTAGTGTTATGACTCTGAACACCCAATCAATGTGTGGGTTATGTGTTATCAACCAGAGAAGACCCAAGATAAGTTTGAAATGAGGTGTGTCAATGACGTCAAAGTTAATAGTTTCTGCCTGATTGTTTTTGCAAATCATTCTTATAACTTCGGTTTGGTAACGAATAAGACCAGAAGTTAAATCTGTGCCATCCACTGCCTTCACAGTTTCTGGTCTTTTCTTAAATATTGGAATTATACCTAGGCCCTCCATATGCTGAGTATAGATAAAGTTCCCTAGGGCTCGTGAATCAATAGGAGCAGTAACCTGTCATGATCGGCATGACAGTGACTGTAAGGTTACTGCTATCTCCACATGATAGTTGACATAGCAGGGGGCTATGATCGAGATCTTTTGAAACGAAGGATCCAGTAGACTGACCCCGTCTTCTAATGAGTTACTTCATTTCCCGATGATTTCCCTTGGGTTACTGGAAGAGCATATGTTTTATTCTGTCTTGGTTTGGTTAGTTTGACAAGTTATTCTTTGACAAAATGACCGTTCTTGCAGCAATATAAGCATTGGTTTAGCTTTCATCTTTTTTCTTTTTCTTCCCTTGACAAGAGACCTCAGATTCCGCCTATTCTCATTGGTTCACAGGTATTGGGTAACTTACATATCTCAGTTTTAGGTCTTTCATGAAATGCAAGGAACTTAGAGTCACTGCCCTTCATTTTCTCAGCAGTACAGTCTTGCATCCTATAGTTTAGTTTGACAACTAGATCAATGAAGGATCCTATCTCATCTAGAGGTTCTGACATCTGGAGATAAGATCCTTAATATCGTCGTGTAGGCCCCGGTAAAACATGGATACCATTTTTGACTTAGGCCATTTAGCTTCAATCACTATTCGGTTAAAGGTAGGCCTAGGCGGACTTCACATAGCAGCGCTACACGGAACTCTGTGTAGTTGGAAAAAACTCTGCAGCGCTACGTGGCGTTCCACAAGCTTGCGGAGTTGCTTGTCTCGCCCATTTGTGCGACATTTCCGCCGTACGTCAACGCGGATTACATGTTCGGGTAAAAATATTGCGCACACTGCACCATGCTGTTCCATATGGGCACGCCCATCTTGTTTCTTACTCTGTTTATGGTGCTGAGGCCTACCTTTTCATATTTCCTTAATCTCTATAATCCCTGGCTTTTAAAACTTTTTCCCATCTTTTTTTTTATTATCTTACCCTTTGTCTTTCTAACTGTATATTTGTGCTTTTTTCTACTTTACCGTGTGTTTTTGGTGAGTTTTGTACTTATTTTCTAGCTTTCCTACTTCCTTATTATTACCCAGTTCTTTCTTTTTTTTCCCCCATTTCTTTTTTCTCTCTTTTTCCCCCAGCCCCATTGCATATAAGGGTGCAACAAGGCGTGACTGCCTATCTTGCAGAAGGTGACGACAGGCAGGGGTGCAGACCCGTGCTCTGTTTTCTGAGGTGGAGGTGACAGCGTTAGTTTTTTATATCCAGCACCACCTCCCCTCCACACTGGCAGCAGGCCTGGGTCTGGGTACGGAATGCAGGAGCACCAGCAGCACTGGGTGAGGTTGCACCAGCCAGTCTACAGCTGCTCTGGGGTCCAGCGCACCCTCAGAAGTTGGTGCACCACTGGTCCAACATCCTGGACCGAGAGTAGGACCTGCTGGTCCTGCTATGAGTTGAACTTGCGGGACTAGGCGTGTATTTATTAAATTTTTTAATTGTTATTATTACTTGTGTGTTCTATGCTATAGCTTAAATTTTTTGCCCAAATAATAGCAAGCATACTGCTCACATGCAGGGAATTTTCTTTAAGTAAGTTGTCAAACATTATGTAATAGTCTGTTATTCTAGACAAGTGCTTAGCTTACTTGGAGCTACCCACCTAACCTAGGGGGTCATTAGGATGGCCGACGGAAGGACGTCCACCGGCATGAAGTAGGCAGAAAATGCCTTTTTTTAGTCCCCCAGCCACGGTCAGTCCGTCCGCCACATTAGGATGGGAAGCACTGTCAAATTTACGTACGCCGCGGAAGAACAAGCACCGCAGCGGAAATACACCCGACCCCGCGGCGAACGTAACCAACCAGATACACTGGCGTACGGAATGACGTCTCCGACCGTCCACGTAATTACGATAGCGGATAAGACACAGCAAATCGCAGCGGAAAAACCACCAGCCTGAACACGGCAGATTCACCACAGTGGAGGGGCAAAACATTGCAGAGAGATACCCACCACAGGCAGATCTCCGTCATGGACCCAGCTCTGAACGCATTTCCGATCCTCTTTGTGCTCCACCACCACCAAGTCTTGGACAGTCACCGACGACGACGCAGGTACGCAAACACAACAATCGCTGCCGGAAGGGGAGTACCTGCCGGGGCTGTGGGGTGGGGAGGTGGGAGGTGGGAGGTGAATGTTGGGGAAACCGTATTTACGATTCCACCAATATATCAACAATGCAAGTAGACAACAAGGAATGACACACAGAAACCACTACACACGAATAAATTGTTTTATTGCACATATTAGTAAATAACTCCTAGAGTAGGCAGGAGCATGGGCACTGGATACAACAGAAAAGGTACATCTGAGGTAGCACATGAGAGGGCACAATGCAGTATCATAACAGCAACAGGGCACAGTTCGTAACAGAGCAGGTACATCAGAGGCAGCACATGAGAGGGGCACAGAGCATCAACAGTCCATGGCAAGGCACAGAGCAGGTACATCTGAGGCAGCAGATGAGAGGGGTGAAGTGCATCAATAGTCCATGGCACAGAGCAGGTACATCTGAGGCAGCACATGAGAGGGGCGCAGAGCATCAACAGTCCATGGCACACAGCAGGGACATCAGTGGCAGCACATGAGAGGGGCGCAGAGCATCAACAGTCCATGGCAAAGAACAGGTACATCTGAGGCAGCACATGAGAGGGCACAATGCAGCATCCTAACAGCAACAGGGCAGTGTTCATAACAGAGCAGGTACATCAGTGGCAGCACATTAGAGGGGTTAAGTGCATCAACAGTCCATGGCACACAGCAGGGACATCAGTGGCCCCACATGAAAGGGGCCAAGAGCGTCAACAGTCCATGGCACACAGCAGAGACATCATTGGCAGCACATGAGAGAGACCAAGTGCATCAACAGTCCATGGCAAGAACAGGTACATCTGATGCAGCACATGAGAAGGGCACGGAGCATCAACAGTCCATGGCAAAGAACAGGTACATCTGATGCAGCACATGAGAGGGGCCAAAATAAAGCATCCTAAGAGCAACAGGGCAGTGCTCATAACAGAGCAGGTACATCTAAGGCAGCACATGAGAGCGCATAATGTAGCATCCTAACAGCAACAAGGCACTGTGCATAACAGAGCAGGTACATCAGAGGCAGCACATGAGAGGGGTTAAGTGCATCAACAGTCCATGGCACACAGCAGGGACATCAGTGGCAGCACATAGAGGGGCCAAGTGCATCAACAGTCCATGGCACACAGCAGGGACATCAGTGGCCCCACATGAGAGGGGCCAAGGGCATCAACAGCCCATGGCACCCAGCAGGGACATCATTGGCAGCACATGAGAGAGGCCAAGTGCATCAACAGTCCATGGCAAAGAACAGGTACATCTGATGCAGCACATGAGAAGGGCACGGAGCATCAACAGTCCATGGCAAAGAACAGGTACATCTGATGCAGCACATGAGAGGGGCCAAAATAAAGCATCCTAAGAGCAACAGGGCAGTGTTCATAACAAAGCAGGTACATCTGAGGCAGCACATGAGAGCGCATAATGTAGCATCCTAACAGCAACAAGGCACTGTTCATAACAGAGCAGGTACATCAGAGGCAGCACATGAGAGGGGTTAAGTGCATCAACAGTCCATGGCACACAGCAGGGACATTAGTGGCAGCACATAGAGGGGCCAAGTGCATCAACAGTCCATGGCACACAGCAGGGACATCAGTGGCAGCACATGAGAGGGGCCAAGTGCATCAACAGTCCATGGCAAAGAACAGGTACATCTGATGTAGCACATGATAGGAGCACAGAGCATCAACAGTCCATGGCAAAGAACAGCAGAATCCTAACAGCAACAGGGCAGTGTTCGTAACAGAGCAGGTACATCTGAGGCAGCACATGTGCTAGTGAGGTAGTGTGGCTCCCTGGTTAGAGGCGGCAGACCCGAGAGCAGAGGACGGCCCGGGACCAGGGTTCGATTCCCGGCGCGGCAGGTTTCTGGACCAGGGTCAGCGGACTCGATAATTCTCTCGCCTCGGTGCCCACTCTGATCAGCGATCACACTCGGCAACTCTGGGCATTAGCTTGCCTCATCTTCACTAACGGCCCCACCAGACCGCCAGGGATGCCTGGTCTCACCCTGGAGATACCCATTAAGGGTCCATCTCTCAGGGAAGCCAGGAAGGGTTTCGCAGCGGTCGAAGCGCCTTGGGACCCTCCGGGTAAGTAGTGCGCTATATAAATGCCTATACATACATACATACATACATACATGAGAGGGCATAATGTAGCATCCTAACAGCAACAGGGCAGTGTTTGTAACAGAGCAGCTACATCAGAGGCAGCACAAGGATGTGTGTCAATCGGCCCGTTCCATGGACATAAATAATGCAAGGGTGGTTACAATGGACTATCTACACAACAAGTACAATGAAATAATCTGGTTGACTGCTCGACCTAGTAGCCTCAGACACAGAAGCAGGATCTGATACCGGATTGGGAGACACAGCCATAGCTCTAGTGAGTGACACATGAGCCATAGACCCAGACACACTGCCAGCACCAGAAATAGGAGTGTGAGACACAGCCACAGCTCTAGTGACTGACACATGAGCCATAGACCCAGACACACTGCCAGCACCAGAAACTGGAGTGTGAGACACAGCCACAGCTCTAGTGACTGACACATGAGCCATAGACCCAGACACACTGCCAGGACATGACCGTGCACAGTGACCAACAAATACCATGCCAGCATCTGAGACATGAGAGTGGCAGATCCACACATTGGTAGTACCTGAAACAGGAGAGGGCACAACTGACACAGTGCTACTACATGAGGCATGACAGCGAACAACAGACACAGTGCCACTATCTGACACATGAGAGTGAACTGCAGCTGACCCACTAGGACCACTGAAATGATGAGCCACAGGGCTGTATGGTCCAGGTGGCAGGATGGCTCTGGGAGCTGGGGACAGCTGTACTTGAGCGACATTGGGGTGGGCAGGTGTCACAGGTGTGTGTCTCCGTTTCTTTGGGATATGGAAGGGCACCCTGGACATGACTGGACTGGTAAGTGGTGTGGCCTCATCATAAACATCACCCATGAAAGGTGGATCATGTGCTGGTGTGGGTCTGCTCTCTGGGGATGTGCTGCACCCTGCTTGACATTTGCTGTGGCCCTGCCTTCTGCCCTCTGCATCATGTGTAATGGGTGATGCAACAACAGTGTACTCCTTCCTCTGCTTCTGCGGGTTGTGGATGGGAGTAGAGGTATGGGGGGACTCCACCGCTGACACATGTGTTTTACGTTCCTTCTCCATCAGCCTCAGGGCATCCAGGGGTGATGTATGCCTGTTCTTGATGGATCTCGTGTCCATGGGAGAACCCTAGGGCCTGGGAGGTACCTTGCCTGTAGGATGTGTCCTGTCTATGGAATGTGCCTGATGCGTGGGTGGTGCCCTGTCCCTGGGAGTTGGCTTGTCCTTTGTAGTGTCCCAGTCCATTGTAGTGTCCCTTTCCTTTGCAGTGTCCTTGTCCTTGGGAGTGTCCCTGGCCTTGGCAGGTACCCTCTCCTTTGGTGTGTCCTTGTCCTTGGGAGTGTCCGTGGACTTGGGAGGTGCCCTTTCCTTTGCAGTGTCCTTGTCCTTTGCACTGTCCCTGGCCTTGGAGGGTGCCCTTTCCTTTGCTGTGTCCTTGTCCTTGGGAGTGTACCTGGCCTTGGGAGGTTCCCTTTCCTTTGCAGCGTCCTTGTCCTTTGCAGTGTCCCTGGCCTTGGGAGGTGCCCTTTCCTTTGCAGCGTCCTTGTCCTTGGGAGTGTCCCTGGCCTTGGGAGGTGCCCTTTTCTTTGCAGTGTCCTTGTCTTTTGCAGTGTCCCTGGCCTTGGGAGGTGCCCTTTCCTTTGCAGTGTCCTTGTCCTTGGGAGTGTCCCTGGCCTTGGGAGGTGCCCTTTCCTTTACAGTGTCCTTGTCCGTTGCAGTGTCCTTGGCAGGTGCCCTTGCCTTGGGAGTACCTTTGGAGGGGGATGCCTGTGTTACACGTGAATCTGTGTCCCCCAACACCCCTTGAGTATCCTGTGTGTCAACTCCAGAGTAACTGATGTCGTGGTCTGTGAAAGATTTCTCTGTCCTAGGGGATGGTGTCCTTGGGAGTGTCCCTGGCCTTGGGAGGTGCCCTTTCCTTTGCAGTGTCCTTGTCTTTTGCAGTGTCCCTGGCCTTGGGAGGTGCCCTTTCCTTTGCAGTGTCCTTGTCCTTGGGAGTGTCCCTGGCCTTGGGAGGTGCCCTTTCCTTTGCAGTGTTCTTGTGCTTTGCAGTGTCCTTGGACTTGTGAGGTGCCCTTGCCTTGGGAGTACCTTTGGAGGGGGATGCCTGTGTTTTATGTGAATCCGTGTCCCCCAACACCCCTTGAGTATCTTGTGTGTCAACTCCAGGGTAGCTGATGTTGTGGTCTGTGAAAGATTTCCCTGTTCTAGGGGATGGTGTCCTTGTCCTTTGCAGTGTCCCTGGCCTTGGGAGGTGCCCTTTTCTTTGCAGTGTCCTTGTCCTTGGGAGTGTCCCTGGCCTTGGGAGGTGCCCTTTCCTTTGCAGTGTCCTTGTCTTTTGCAGTGTCCCTGGCCTTGGGAGGTGCCCTTTCCTTTGCAGTGTCCTTGTCCCTGGCCTTGGGAGGTGCCCTTTCCTTTGCAGTGTCCTTGTCCTTTGCAGTGTCCTTGGCCTTGGGGGGTGCCCTTGCCTTGGGAGTACCTTTGGAGGGGATGCCTGTGTTACATGTGAATCCGTGTCCCCCAACACCCCTTGAGTATCCTGTGTGTCAACTCCAGGGTAGCTGATGTCGTGGTCTGTGAAAGATTTCACTGTCCTAGGGGATGGTGCCTGTGCCCTCCGTGCCCTGCCTTGCTCTCTGTGGCTGCTTCTAGTGCAACATCCTGAAAATGAGCCCCGCTCAGAAATGTCACTCTCCGCTGAGACATCAAGTAGTGTGTTTGGGGGAACTGAAGTAGAACCTTGTCCCTGCGACTTTTGAATGGCTGCAGACACTGTGTTGGATAACGACTGAACTGTTCTGTGTAGACCAGCAACATCGCCATGCATCCCCTCCATGAATGCTACCCCCTGCCCCAACTTCCTATCGTGGTCTAGGAATGCATTGATCATGTTGGTCTGCCCTACACACAGCTGTCGCAGCAGATCAACCGCCTCAGCACAAAGGGCACTTTGTGTCACTGGGGCAGGGGCAGCGGTGCCTTCACCGAAGGCCACTCTGCTCCCCTTAATCTGGTGAGCACAAGCAGTTTTTGTTGCAGTTGTTGGCAGTGTTGCCCTGTGTGCTGTGTACCGACTAAAGGTGTAGATTGCCCACTCCCTGTGTCTACCAACAGTGCTGACTCACCAACACCGTCTGAAGATGAGGACGATGGTGTCTCCACGTGTGAGTCCTCAGGGACAGTCCTGTCCCCCTCTCCGGGGCTGCTCTCTTTAGTCTCAGTGTGCATGTGTGTGATTTCGGATTCTGATGCATTGCCACCACTGAGCTCTGTCGTTTGTGGGTCAATGCCCTCGGCCAAAGCTGAAAGAGAGAAAAGAGGTATACGTAAGTGCCACACTCACGTACTGCAAATTGCAAAAACAAACCACCTTGATTGCTGACCAACATGTAGCCCCCATCCTGCACAAGAACAACCCCTACCAGACATTCTCATGTCAAAGAACCGGGGGTGCCTGTGAAACATGTACTTCTAACAAACAGGGCAACTGCATGCAGACCACCACACATGTGTTGCAATGAGAACACAGAACTCAAGGGCATGTCCTGGGACCCTGCACTACAACGCAACTGGTATGTCCACCTGGCTGACATGGATGCCAACGCACACTCCGATAATGGCACCAACATGCTATTGCAGCACAACATACACACCAAGGATGTCACTACTGCGTCTGTCATCAATACATGCATGCACTCACAAGTCACAAACACATTCATTGTGCTTACCGCTAGTTTGGTGCTGATCCCCACTCAACCGGGCGGACAAGTCATGATGCGTCACTGCAATAATACGGAGCATCAGAGGGGTCATGGTGCATCGTGCAAGCCGGGATGAACGTGGAATCTGCCCCAGTGTCATCTCCGCCACAATCCTGCTGAGCCTGGAGATCTCATCCCAGCGCTTGTGGCAGTGTGTGTGTGTCGCCTATTACACACTCCCAATACCCGTACATCACGTGCTATGGTCCTCCACACGGCCTTGCGAAGGTACAGCTTGACCTACCATGATGGGAGACAAAAGGGGAAAGTCAGTGGACAATTGGACATTTACACAGATAGGAGCAACACGTATCCTTCAGCAGCCATGCACAGTACAGCACATGTGAAGGTCCCACAGCACACCGCCAAGATTGCAGAAGCCAGGAGCCAGTGACCACCTCATGCACACCAACATGTCCCCCACTGCACTTACCACCTCTCCGGGGGCACCATAGAGCCGGTCATAGTGGTGGAGCACACCGTCCACAAGGACATCCAGCTCCACTGCGGTGAAGGGACAAGACCGTATCTCTCGCACTCTCGACATGGCAGGGTCCCGGACTGTGGCACAACAGCAGCAGTTGGAGGATTGGTCAGCAGCAGCAGATAGAGGAGATGGGTGCAGGCAGCAGTTGGTGGATTGGTCAGCAGCAGCAGGTAGAGGTGATGGGTGCAGGCAGCAGTTGGTGGATTGGTCAGCAGCAGCAGGTAGAGGTGATGGATGCAGGCAGTAGTTGGTGTATTGGTCAGCAGCAGCAGGTAGAGGTGATGGGTGCAGGCAGCAGTGGCTGGAAGCAGTGGATGTGTGCTGCAGGGATTCACACATATATAGGGCCCTGAGCTGATATCAGTGGCACACGTCTGCAGCAATTGGTTTTCCCGGGATGCCTCTTTCAAAAAGAGCCAATGACTGACCTGCTGTGGCAGTGCACGGCTTCTGCTATTTTTTTAAATCGCTTACGCGCCCCGCGTTACATGTTTCCATTGGCTTCATGTGCAAGGACTGTCACGGTCACACACCGGCAACCGCATGTGTGCGCATACGTGATGGTGCTTCATTTGAAATTCAACACTCACTGGCGTCGCAATGGCGGAGCACGCATTCTACGGGGGCGGGGCAGGCTAACACATACATTTGAATGTGCAAGTGGGAATGGCAGTTGGTACCCCCCTTACAGTCACATAGCAGCACCCACCGCAGACCGCCGGGCCTGGCTGCTCACCCACCTCCGGATGCAGGCTGTGGCTGACCGCCCTGTGTAGTGATATCAGCCTGGCATTGTTGCCCCTGGCCACTCTCACACCCCAGGGTGCAGGCGGTGGGTGACCGCCGGGTACAGGCGGTGGCTGACCGCCCTGTGTAGTGATATCAGCCTGGCATGGTTGCCGCTGGCTGCTCACACACCGCCATGTGCAGGCAGTGGCTGACTGCCCTGTGTAGTGATATCAGCCTGGCATTGTTGCCCCTGGCCACTCACACACCCCAGGGTGCAGGCGGTGGGTGACCGCCGGGTACAGGTGGTGGCTGACCGCCCTGTGTAGTGATATTAGCCTGGCATGGTTGCCCCTGGCCGCTCACCCACCGCCTGCACCCCGCGGTCACCCACCGCCTGCACCCCGCGGTCACCCACCGCCCGCATCCAGCAGTCACCCACTGCCCGCATCCGACGGTCACACACCGCCCGCATTCGGTGGTCACCCACCACCTGCACCTGGCAGTGGGTGAGCGGCCAGGGTCAACCATTCCAGGCTGATATCACTACACAGGGCGGTCAGCCACCGCCTGCACCCGGCGGTCACCCACCGCCCGCACCCCGCGGTCACCCACTGCCCACACCCCGTGGTCACCCACCGCCTGCACCCGGTGGTGGGTGAGTGGCCAGGGGCAGCACAGGGCGGTCACCCACTGCCCGCATCTGGCCGTCACCCACCGCCCGCACCCCGCGGTTACCCACCATCCGCTTCCGGCAGTCACCCACCACCCGTACCCCGCGGTCACCCACCGTCCGCATCCGGCAGTCACCCACCACCCGCACCCCGCGGTCACCCACCGCCTGCACCCCGTGGTCACCCACCGCCCGCATCCAGCGATCACCCACCGCCTGCACCCCACGGTCACCCACTGCCCGCATCCGGCAGTCACCCACCGCCCGCACCCCGCGGTCACCCACTGCCCGCATCTGGCAATCACCCACCACCCGCACCCCGCGGTCACCCACCGCCCGCACCCCGCGGTCACCCACCGCCCGCATCCGGCGGTCACCCACCGCCCGCATTCGGCGGTCACCCACCGCCTGCACCCGGCGGTGGGTAAGCGGCCAGGGGCAACCATGCCAGGCTGATATCACTACACAGGGCGGTCAGCCGCCGCCTGCACCCCGCGGTCACCCACTGCCCACACCCCGTGGTCACCCACCGCCTGCACCCGGCGGTGGGTGAGTGGCCAGGGGCAACCATGGCAAACTGATATCACTATACAGGGTGGTCAGCCACTGTCTGCACCCAGCGGTCACCCACCACCCGCACCCGGCGGTGGATGAGCGGCCAGGCCCGGCGGTGTGCGTGGGTGCTGCTATGTGACTGTAAGGGGGGATACCAACTGGCATTTTGACTTGTCCATTCAAATGTATGTGTTAGCCTGCCCCGCCCCCGCAGAATGCGTGCTCTGCCATTGCGATGCCAGTGATGATTTTGAAATGATGCACCGTCTTGGTAGTGCGCACATGCAGTTTGCGGGGTGTGATCGTGATGGTTATTGTCGACTCAGCAAATGTAATGCACTATTGCAGTATCAAGGATCATCTTATGTGTTGGGGGAAGGCGTACCCGGATGTCGTGTGTACACACAATGCATGTCTCCGCACACATGTAATGTTCATAGTTGTACATGTGTGTCAGGACATGTCAGGAATGCGTCAGTATCAGTTATGTCCTTTGTTTACATGAGTGGCCACGCTATTGACCTTGCCAGTGTTGAACATAGGCCAGTGATGTGAAACAAAGTTGTGCCAGATGTGCATGTGTTTACGTCTTGGTTTTGAGGGCACACGTTTCTATTGGTACACATCTACACAGTACATCACGGCTTTGTACCCACATCCAGAAGCTGTCGTGAGTGTGTGGTTTCTGTGTGCAAGTCGCATTAATGGTGGTATACATACATACTGGGTATGCGTCTGTGTGTCGCATGTTGAATGGCCATGCCTGTCATGTGAGGATGCAGAGCATTGTAGGTGGGGTCATAGGTGCATGATGACAATGAGGGTGTGGTCCATGTTCGTGTTGTGTGTGCACGTCAAGGTGTGTCTGTGGGGACGCTTCTCCACACTTGGGCAATCAGTCATGTTATGTTGGCAGTCCTTTCTGTCAGACTCCACGCTGCAGGATCCGGTTGGTGCACATAAAACTCCACCTCCCGACCTCACCAACACACTGTTGCTTAAAACACAGTGTGTTCGAGGGATAGGGCGAGGGAAAAAAATAAACAGAACAAGGAGGGGACGGAAGGGGACTGCAGGGAAGGGATGGCTGAAAGACAAGAAAACAATTACACAGGTTACAAATGTTCACAGGTAAACCCTACTCTCATTTCATTCTCGCTAAATAGATCAAATGATTCACCTTAGTGAAGAAAGTGTACTCCACCTCCTCCCTGTTGTATCATGTGTCGAATGACAGAACCTCTAGTCCCTAAGGAACACAAATATCAGGTTAACTCATATACTACAGAGAACACTTGTAAGAATTTCTCATTTCTGTTTGTAACGTACCCCGCCTTGTGTTGGTTCAATGTCCTAAGATAAATGTGTATCACACCACAATCCCACGTGAATTCAATCAAAAAGTCTGTTATTTGAAAAAACAAAAGTATTTTTTAGAATATGTACAAATAGGATCCTGAATAGATACGGCAAGACGTAGCCTCCTACTACAGTCTTCCGCTCTCCAATATGTAAATCCACCATATCTTCAATGAAGCATGCTCCAAACACGGCAAGGTGTAGAACCCCACAACCTTCCGCTTTGGCACTTAACCCTCTAGACACGAGTGCCTTTCTTCGTAGCGGTAGTGAGTAGAAAAGATATCTCCACTACACTCCGCTCTCTCTTTAACAAAATAAACGCCAATGCTGAGCACCGCCGTGCCAGTCTCTTAATCCGGAGCCTTTCTCTTGCTCATTGACAATAGCAGATCAGTTGCACACAAGTAACGCGTTAAACGCCACGCGCTGCTTTTTAAACTCACAGTACTAGAATGAGCTGCTAAGGGTCCGCTCTTCCTCTTCTAGATCTCCGCTCCTCCACACGCCGATATGTAGCGTCTACCAGGAACGCAATAAGACTTTGCAGCTAGAATCCAAAACACACGCACTACTCGGAAGAACCCGATTCAGCAGGAAGTACTCAGAAGCGCGTCTCCTTTTTTCACACGCCGATAGCAACCAAAGAACGAATAAAGGCTTCTCTCTGCTGGAAACAGGGAGAAGACGAATGCCAGTAACCAGCGACTGAAAACCAAAGCACTGTTAGTAACAAAATCACGAACAAAGTGGACGGGGCCCACCCAGCCTTTATGGGACCACGCCCACCTCCAGGACTTCTGGGAGATGTAGTTTTTACATTTTAGGCAGGCGCCTTGGCAGTTCCTGACACTTTCAACATGTCTGCACGTAACATTCAACATTTTTGCACACCGGATGTTGTTTGTGGATGTACATTGAGTGTGTAGTCAGCTGTAGTGCCTTATATTTTGGTCACGTCACACATACAATCAGTGTCTGCAACATGTATAATTTGTATTGTGTTGGTCAAGATGTGATGGTGTGGCCCACACTTACATTTACATATCATAGAATAGAACATGTTAGTGTAGATAGAAGAGGTGGGAATAGAACTCTAAAATTGAGACGGAGAGAAGCTAGATGGATTATGATTTTGCGAGCTGTGGAGCAAGGATTAAATTTGGATCCTGAATTACAATTCTTTTTAGGAGACTCAAAATTGTTTACTTTGTTTAATCTAACTAAAATGTTAGAATCAAGTGTCAGAACAAAGTGAAAGATTAGTTTGTGAAGAATTTTCACTATATACAACTGCTAAGATTTTTGGATACCTTATTTTGTCCTCTGTTTTTGGAAATGAGAGACTAGTAACACTATTGGAATTATAGAGCCAAGGTGTAACAACACCATGTATATTATTTATTGAGGTGTGACAAACTACCTGTATTTTTATTATTGATGTAAGATTTACCTGTCTCTTTTGCCTTACATCTGCACCCCCGATATGTCACTAACTTTCCTTCTCCCCCTGACAACTTAATGATACATTTATGCTTCACTTTGTGATTTCCAGGTATACTCGGGGTTGTAACTCTGGAGCGTGAGTGGACAATCCGAAGTTCTTGCGATACTGTGAGACAAGCAATTACTTATGGCATTTCTATATTGATCAGAACTTTCTATATGGAACATTTCACCTCAGGATTACAAACGGCAGCGGTGGCACTATAGATTGGAGTACCGAGATATCACTCTTTTAACAAGGGTTCGAATACTCCCTGCACTGGTACAATATATTTGGACTACCGAGATATTATATTCTTTTAACCAGGGTTTGAATACTGTCTGTACTGACATAATATATTAGGTTCCTTGTATTAGATAATTAGACCAATACTTAGAATCTATAACTAGAGGTTTTCATTACATACGAGGGTACTCGATGTTGTACATACTTACGTTTTATTTTCGATCTAACATTTCAATTGTTATCAGCTTCTAGTAACTTTAAGTTTGATTCTGATATAGTTATAAGTGATAATTGGCTGTTCGGATAAAAGTAATTTCTCATATACGTAAAGATATAGCGATTTTTACCTCTACAAGATGGCGACCAATTCTATACCTTTTCTAATGAGTTTAATAAAATGGCGCCCGTGTTGAACGCTCGCTGCTGAATGTGATCGCGGTTGGCGTACTCGCCGTGCACTGGAGGTAAGCAGCCCGATTTGTTAATGCGATCTATTTACAATACTAATCGTCGTAGTTTAATACTCAAGAACTATATGTTCTTTTTCTTCTTTATAACAGAACAACTACTCGTCGAGTACCCGTGTTGACAAGATTGAGAATAATACGGCAATTCTTGTGATTCTATATAAAAAAGATGGTTGTGTTTACACCTTGGAGATAATCACTCTAAATATAGGTGAGTGATTTGACAGTGGCTCATGTATGAGAACTAGTTGGAATACTAGCGGCCAAAGTTTGATACACAAGAACTTTTTATGCTTTCTCTTTTTTACAACAGAATAATTACACATATTAAGTTTCTTTTTCTGCGAGATTGAGGATATTACTGCCATCTTACGTTTTGTAAAAAAGATGGTTTTGTTTACAATTTGGAAAGAATCCCTCTAAATAGAGGTGAGTGATATGACAGGGGTTCATTTTGAGATCAATTTAATGTAACCGGGGTGCATTAGTGAGAATTGTTATTCATGTTACAGGAAGCCTTTGACGGATGTTTACGATTGATTTATGAATGTGGTTGACAAAATTGAGGAATCTTTTTCTTTTGGACTTTACGATTGTTAGAGTAAGTACGCTATCATCTTTAACATATCTTAGAAGGTGGTAACGTTTATAAATGGCGGAGCTAAGGATTGTCCTCTGTCGTTTTAGGGTGTAACTTACGGTTATACTAGTGGAAATCTGAGTTGCAGAACACTTACTCTGGTAATAATTTCTTCATCTAATAAATTCTGATAAGTTTGGTACTTGTGGGCCTTTCTTTGTGTTTCCTTTACACCAAGGTATGCACTCTTATTTTCAGGTGACTTTCAACTTGGCCTAACACAAATCACATGGATATCTTTGAACTTGACCCCACATGTGGGTGTACCCCTTTTCTTTATTATTTTTAATATATATAGTGTGTTATACTTTGAATCGTAAATATTATTGTCTTCTTGGCTTGCAGCCCTGAAGAAGTCAAAAGGCATGATATGGTGGTATATTGATTATTGGGATTGCTCAGCAACGAATCTTTTGAATGCTTTAAGCAGAGGAATTCTTCTGGGGTTGTAAGGAAGATAGGTGGCCTTCCTTTTCTTTGCTTTGTAGCATATTTTTACAAGGGTATATTTACTTACTGCCTAAATCTTGTTGAGAGCCTGTCCTTTACATGGTCATCGTATTATGCCTGTTCTGGTATGTTCTGTTTGCAAATGGGGGTGGGAGATGGTGTACGTCCAATGCTCCCTGATGTGTGTCCTGTGATCCGCTTAATTTGTGATGAGTGTGGTTTGTGGGATGTTGCTGTATGGTGTGGTGTGATGGTTGTGATGCAGTTTCCTGACCTGTGCTTGTTATTCTTTCATTATCCCTAGGTCACTCCCACAGAGACATGATTGTCAAGTACATTGATACCTGCACCTGGTAATGACAAGTACTAAGACGAACCTTTGATTGAAACATGGAGGTCACACAGCATTGAGTGTTTACGTGGTGTTTAGTTACAGGGTATGGATTACTGTTTGTGCATATTTACAAATAGGTGTTGGTTGGGAAGTGAGAGTTAAAGGTCATGTCAGATGAAAACACTGTGGGGACACCACATTGTGTGATGTACACCTAGTCCAACAGACGTGTGCCAATGCTTGGCATTGTGGTACAAGATAGTGCACAGAGCGAATGCCAAGCTCAAGGAAGGGTGAAGTCAGTGGCGGCCCCTCTTTGAGCGGGCGGATGGTGCATTGCCACTGCTGTGAGCTGGGGGACACCAGTCTTTGCCAATACAGCATTGCCATCGGGCAGAGGAGAGCCGTGAGGGAAACGGCGGAGAGAATCCCGGGAGGCACCGGGAGTCAAGGACCACAATCCCCAGCAGCCCCTGGGGCACCAGCGCGACCGTGACGCGCTCGAAGCGCCCGGAGGCGCAGGTAAAACGCTGACCCCCACGAGACCAGGGGGGACACCAGTCTTTGCCAATACAGCATTGCCATCGGGCAGAGGAGAGCCGTGAGGGAAACGGCGGAGAGAATCCCGGGAGGCACCGGGAGTCAAGGACCACAATCCCCAGTAGCCCCTGGGGCACCAGCGCGACCGTGACGCGCTCGAAGCGCCCGGAGGCGCAGGTAAAACGCTGACCCCCACGAGACCAGGGGGGACACCAGTCTTTGCCAATACAGCATTGCCATCGGGCAGAGGAGAGCCGTGAGGGAAACGGCGGAGAGAATCCCGGGAGGCACCGGGAGTCAAGGACCACAATCCCCAGCAGCCCCTGGGGCACCAGCGCGACCGTGACGCGCTCGAAGCGCCCGGAGGCGCAGGTAAAACGCTGACCCCCACGAGACCAGGAGGGACACCAGTCTTTGCCAATACAGCATTGCCATCGGGCAGAGGAGAGCCGTGAGGGAAACGGCGAAGAGAATCCCGGGAGGCACCGGGAGTCAAGGACCACAATCCCCAGCAGCCCCTGGGGCACCAGCGCGACCGTGACGCACTCGAAGCGCCCGGAGGCGCAGGTAAAACGCTGACCCCCACGAGACCAGGGGGGACACCAGTCTTTGCCAATACAGCATTGCCATCGGGCAGAGGAGAGCCGTGAGGGAAACGGCGGAGAGAATCCCGGGAGGCACCGGGAGTCAAGGACCACAATCCCCAGCAGCCCCTGGGGCACCAGCGCGACCGTGACGCGCTCGAAGCGCCTGGAGGCGCAGGTAAAACGCTGACACCCCCTCGCCCCCGCGAGTCGCGCGCGGGAGCGCCCGGGGCTAAGCCCGGGCAAAGGGCGGGCCCTCTGTGGCCCTCAGAGGCACGAGGAGGACGGGACGGGGCCACCCCATTTCGTCACAACGCTAAGGTACTTTTCATTGACCCATTGGTCATCCTCCATTCGGGAACTGTGGTTACAGAAATCATTGTTGGGACTATCTGCCTTTTTTGCTAGGTGTCATTGTCATTTGTGTCTGTTGTTTCGCGTAGCAACCCAAAACGCTGAATAGGGGTTAGCAACTGTCAGCATGTCCCCAAGAGACACCCGCAGCAGAACAGCTGCCGCTGTGACTGGCCCCATTGACCTTTTTATAACGAAGGCCAATGACGCCATCAATCAGGGCATTAGCCTTTTAGAACGCAGGGTATCACAAGACCTGGCGCATGCCAAACGTTCCTCACTTGGCCTCATTGCTACCGCCACTACACCTGCACAAGCTATGCCTAACAACATCAGACCCCTACTTGACGTTTGTGCTGACATTCACACCATCCCCTGCGAGGTTAACCTTTCAGCCTCCATTCCTCTGTTAGACTCAGACACCGACATTAGCACAGACCTGGAAAAAACCCCTGACCTACCCCTTAACCCCTCTCCCAAAGTAAAATCTGCTGATAACACCAGGCAAGCGAGAGGTAGGCGAGAGGGGGCAGTTCAAAAACTGAAGTCACATGCACCCAAGCCCCGGGTCACCACGGTCAGGAAATATGGCCGGGTACAAAGGAAATCTGGGAAAAATACCAACTCTGTCCCTAACCATAATCGCAACACGACCAGGGTTACGGTAATATCTCAGAAGGATGATAGTGAAACTGTTCAGCAGGGCAGAACACTGAACACTAACGATAACACAGACAAGGCATACGACCCCCTGCTGGAAAGACTGGGGGAACTACTAAGCATTTATCTATCCCCAATTGAAAATAGGCTTGCTCGATTAGAAAAACAACTAGATGAATTGAGTAGCCCTCTTAAGAATTTCCTAAAGGAAGGTCCTTCAACAAGTACAAATAACAGCAACCCCACTAAAATAGCAGGCCCTAAAACAATTATTTCACAAGTACCCCCAGCCATCCCAAATAACGCACACAAAGCTGCACCTGTTGCATTGGCCAATGGCCCAACTACCAAACAAAAAGCAGTAACATCGCACACTAATAGCAAACCTACAGATAAAAGGAAGGATCCTGGTACCAGTACCCTCACTAATACTAAACCCCCAAATGTGAGCACCACAGGTCACCCTCCAATTTCATCAAGCAATCCTATCTTGACCCAATCCATCCCAAAAACACCCAGACAAGTTCCTGCCCGCATTAACCTTCCACCGGAATGCGGTGCATATGTACTAGTGTTAGTAAATGTCACCAAACTAAGAAAGGATCAGGATGAAAATCCCACATCACTCAAAAACAAAACCCTGCACTGGCTAATTGCTAACTGCAACTACCCTATTGACGGTGCAAGGGAGATTATTAACACACAGCGAGTGGGTTGGATTGGACCACTTAGGAAAAAATTTGAGGGCGACTGTGTCACTATAAGCTTTAGAAAACCGCATTGGGCAGAGAAAACACTAGCCAATGCCCCTCTACCATCGCCCTGGGAATTTAACACCACGCTCCTCCCCTTAGGATATTTCTACCGACACCTGATACCCCCAGAACAAGCCACGGCCAATTTCCCCAACAATTTCCCCATTAATCCGCATCAGGATATGAATTTTGGAGCAAGGATTAAATCACCCCTTTTTGCCCAAAATCAGAACTTAAATGCCGCCTTTTCCAACAATTACAATTGGCATCCACAACCCCCAATGCCAATCCTAACCCCCAACCATCCGCAGCACTTTCAAGCCCCAACTATGCATCAGAGTAATTATAGGGATAGGTCTTACCCAATCCCTAATCCGTTCCAGTTTGCACAGACGACTGAAGCTAGGCCATTGTACAACATCCCTACTTTCAATCGGTTCGATTATCTATCATCATTAGACGAACAGGATTGACTGAGTACACCCCTCAATAAAGAAATGTGCAACAATGCAAAAGCCTGTAACCTAGAGGGTGCTACAATTACAATTCCAGCTGCATCGCTTCACGTTAAAACTGCAATTACAGAAATTACATTGTCGGATAGTATCCCGGCCATTTCTAACGAATCATTTAACCATGATAATGGGAATACTGGGAGTACATCTATTAAACAGGGGTTCAAACATGGCCTATCAATTCTAAGCTGGAATGTTGCAGGGTTAGAATCTAAGCTCTCGGACCCTGCTTGGATCGAATTAATTAATGACGTAGACATACTTATGTTCCAAGAAACCTGGGCTGCTGATAACCTGTATATTGAAGGCTACCACTGTTTCAGACTGACATCAGCAAAACCTAGTTTTGGCCGAGCAGTGGGTGGTCTTTTTATGGGGATTAGAATTTTGGCAGGCGGTACAATTAATGATTTGAAGCTAGATAACCTTGCCAATCCCAATATTCAAATTTTGGAATATAAATTGAAATCAAAGACCACAATTTATTTAATCAAGTTTTACAATAATGATTTTTATGGTGTACCGAACAAAAATTTTGTTGCTTTATCTAAGGTTTTAAACATGATTGATTGTTCCTTGTCAGTAGACACTAAGACTAGTATTCTGATTGGGGGAGATTTTAATGTGAAACTTATAGAGAACTATGGATCTACTAATTTTGATCACTGTAATGACCGCAGGGGTTTGGAACTGATCAGCATACTTTCTGATTTTAATCTTGTTGATGTAATGAGTGTAGGGTATGATATGAATTTTCCCTACGCCCCCACGTTTAAGGGCAGGGATAACGGTTCAATTATCGATTACATTTTTACATCACCTGTGTTAACGGACTGTTTAATCAAATCTTCTGTGGTGCATACGTCCTTCAGTGATCATAATCCATTGTTAGCTATTTTTAACCTCGCACCCAGTCCGATTTTTATGAATTTAAATGGGGCAAGGGATATTACACCCTCAATTGACGGCCTTCGCCTTAAATGGAGAGGAATTGACTGTGGGGCCATTATAGACACGATTCAGGAGGCACATCCTGATTTACTGAAATGCCTCTCCTCCCCAAGTACAAATAATGAAAAATTGATTACAGATTTTGAAGCTTTATGCTCCAATATAAAAACTCTCCTGTCAGTCCCACTCCCTACTGAACACAAAGAGCCACGGTGGTTTGATACATCTTGCTCCGTGGCCAATAGAGAGTTAAGAAAGGCCCTCTCTGCTAAACCCAGGTGTAAGGATGTAGTTCGAGCTGCCAGGAAAAACTACAAAGACAAAACATCGAAAAGGAAGGCAAATTTGCTCTCCGATCACTGGGATAAGCTGGTTATCAGCGCCAATCTGGGTGGCAGCGCCCCATTTTGGTCGGCAGTCAGGAGAACGAGGGAAATGGGCAAAGAGCTTACAAAAATTAGCTGCAATATAACCAGTGCAGCCTGGGAGACCCATTTTTCTAATATTTATGCCGCCCCCTCTGATGAGCAACCTCTCCCTAACATGAACCAAACTGAAGGCTTAGAGATCTCGGACCTAGAAGTCAGGAAAGCCATCAAAGAGAGCCTAGGTAACAAGGCGCCCGGGCCGGACGGCCTCCCTATTGATATTATCAAATTCAACGCTGCTCTTTGGACACCAATACTCCTAAACATTTTTAACAGTCTCCCACATGTAGCCATGCCTGTCACGTGGGCTACTAGTATCATTGTTCCCATTTACAAAAAGGGAGACAGATCAGACCCAGCAAATTATCGTCCCATTTCCCTCTTGGATAATACTCTAAAAACACTAGGACGAATAATTTATAATAGGGTACTGGAATGGGCGTCTGATTCTGACTTTTTAGATCCCTGCCAGATGGGGTTCAGGAGCGGGGTAGGAACAGTCGAGCAATGCCTGAATTTAAAACTGATAAACGACAAATACTGCATTGCTCGCTCATCCCCCGTCTACCTAGCTTTTATGGATCTTTCATCCGCATTCGATCTTGTGAACAGATCCAAGCTATGGTTAACTCTCCTGTCAAACGGTCTTGATGCCACTCTTGTTAGATTCTTAGCCTATCTCCATACTGACCTGAAAGCACGGGTACGTATTGGGATGGGCGGAGAGGTATCGGGAGCCATTAAGATAGGGAGGGGGGTGAGACAGGGGTGCGTTTTAGCACCCCTGTTGTTTATCATTTATATTAATGGTCTGTCCAACTGTTTAAAGACAGCTACCCCTGATGTCCCAATTATTTTAGGAAACCCCTTACCCGTACTTTTATATGCAGACGACGCTGTCCTTATGGCACGTACACCTAACGCCCCACGTCTGCTTGTACATAGTTTTGTAAATTTTATGGAGGGACTGGATTTGAAAGTTAATTTTAAAAAGTCTTTTATTATGCCCTGTGGGCCGGGCAAAAGGAAACTCGGCACAATTCGAATTGGAACAGATAAACTTGAATCTGTCCATAAGTTCCCTTATCTGGGGTTGGTTTTCGCTGCGAATGGCTCGTGGAGTGGGCATGTGGCCCACGCCACGAGCAAGTTCTCGAAAGCCAACAATTCTGTTCTGAGTCTCCCCCGCCCTAAGAAAATCGGCGCCACAAAAGCCATTGTTAAAATTTTTAAACTACAGTGTTCCCCTGTTGCCACGTATGGAGCCGAAGTTTGGGGATCGGCCAGCAGCATTAGCATTCAAAGAGAGGAAAACCGTTTTTGCAGAAAATTGCTGGGAGCACCGATCTCCTCTTCCAATTTCATCTGCCACAACGAACTTAACCTCCCCTTCATAAATGACTTTATTAAAGCAAGACCAGCACTCTTCTGGATCAGAATCTGGAGGAATGAGGCTGCTGTCCTTACGCAAAACATCATTAAGGACTGCCTTAATTGTGAAAATGGCATGCAGATCCCCTGGTTTAAAGAAGTTTCTAAAATATTTAATGAAATTGGTAGAGGCATTTTGTTTACTGAGGCAACGGCTATTGAATTAAAGGATAAATTTGAGGTCCAAAAGGCACTTTATGCACTTTACCGCAATGAACGGCTTGGAATTGAATTACAGAAATCAGGGGTCGAAAAATACATCGGTAACGGTCTCTGTATGCAAATCATGCCACCCTACCTCTCACTCCCTATGTCATATTGGGAGCGATCTCTACTGTTTCGTCTAAGGGCAGGAACTGTGAAATTTTTGCTGTCTTTTCCTCTGGGGTATCAACACCACATAGATCTTACCCCCTGCCCTTGTGACGGTACAAGCACTCAAGATGATTTGCACTTTCTGTTTTTCTGTAAATTTTATGTGAGATACACCAAATGGCTTTTAACCCCATATTTTAGAAAACTCAGACCTCTCACACTTCAGGAATCCTATATGTTGCTGCTCACCTTGGACACTGATGAACTGACATTTCGCACTAGCACTTTCTTAAGACTAGCCATACGCGCACGTAAGACTATGGAAAGTCCTTGAAATCAGATTCAGTCATAAAGATACTACTGCTAAAACTTTATAATATAATGAAATTTATTGCTTAACCACTGTATGAATTGTTTTGTTACTATGGAATGTTATTTATTTAACTGTTTTGTATTATGGGTATATATGTGCTTTGGTGTGTTCGGTACTTTTATGAATTTTATCAAATTCGAATAAAGGTCTTTTGAACTTGAACTTGAGTGTTTACGTGGTGTTTAGTTACAGGGTATAGATTACTGTTTGTGCATATTTACAAATAGGTGTTGGTTGGGAAGTGAGAGTTAAAGGTCATGTCAGATGAAAACACTGTGGGGACACCACATTGTGTGATGTACACCTAGTCCAACAGACGTGTGCCAATGCTTGGCATTGTGGTACAAGATAGTGCACAGAGCGAATGCCAAGCTCAAGGAAGGGTGAAGTCAGTGGCGGCCCCTCTTTGAGCGGGCGGATGGTGCATTGCCACTGCTGTGAGCTGTATCCAGCCTTGGACAGCCCCTCCGTCTTGGAGCCAGAGCGATGCCAGCTGTGGGGGCAGTTTGTTCTGGGACAACCTCCCTGTCAGTGGCCTCAGGTGATGGTGGCGGTGGTGTTGGTGCCCTGTCCCGCTGGCCACTTGGGGGAGGGGGAGGTGGTGTTGGTGCCCTATCCCGCTGGCCACTTGGGGGAGGGGGAGGTGATGTGGTGCAGGATAACCACTCCCTCCAAAGAGCTGTTTGCTGCCCCATGATGTCAACAATGTGTCTCAATCGGGTGTCCACAGACCGCAACAGCTGGCAGGTGTCTATGGAGTCTTGGTGTGCACGATCGGCCTGTGCCTGCGACCGCTCGTAGGAGGCTTCCACTCTGTTGATGGCATCCAGTGTCTCTGTCCCAGGATGGGCTGGATGTTGTTCACGGCCTCGCCTTGCAGCTGCACTCCTGTTTGTGACCTGTGCCGTCACCTATGTCCTCACCCGTCCACTCTCCCTGCTAGCCTGTGATGTTGATGGTCCATCATCGTCCAATGGGTCAGGCAGGATGGCAGTGGCAGGAGTGGTGGTGGTGGTGGTGGTAGCTGCACAGGTCACAGTGGCCGGCATCGTCCTCTGCATCCGAGGTGTCCACAGGATCATCACCTGGGGGTCCAGACTGTGAGGGTGGCGACTGGTGCAGGCGGCTACTGGTTTCTCCTGTCAAGTCTCGGTCACCTGAGGGAAAAGAATTTAGAAATCAATGCTGTGGACATGACAGGTTTGTTGTTGTTACATTTCTATTTTGTAGGGAATGAGGACATGGTTGTTGGTGTCATCAAATTGGTGTGTTAGATAGTGCTGGGCATTAGGGTGGTGTGGAGGTGGGGATACAATACTTGGATATGTGTGGGCCTGTGCTGCTATTGGATGTTGCCCCTGTGAAGATGGCTACCTACATGTACGTTTGAAGAGGGAGATGCAGCGGTCAGCACATGGTAGGCGGACTCCATCTTGCTCTGGGACGGGACATGGGGGCCTGTTGGGAGTTATAGTGCTGGACCTACCCCCCACCCTCCCTGTGAACATGGTGGCCTGTTGGGAGTTGTAGTGCTGGACCTACCCCCCCCCAACTCTTCCCCACCCTCCCTGTGGACATGGGGGCCTGTTGGGAGTTGTAGTGCTGGACCCCCACCCTCCCCCATCCTTCCCCACCCTCCCTGTGGACATGGGGGCCTGCTGGGAGTTGTAGTGCTGGACCAATCGCCCCACACACCCCTACCCTCGCTGTAGACGTGGGGGCCTGTTGGGAGTTGTAGTGCTGGACCAATCCCCCCCACCCACCCCACCCTCCCTGTAGCCATGGGGGCCTGTTGGGAGTGTTAGTGCTGGACCAATCCCCCCTACCCTTCCTGTGAACATGGGGGCCTGTTGGGAGTTGTAGTGCTGGACCTACCCCCCATCCTCTCCACCCTCCCTGTGAACATGGGGGCCTGTTGGGAGTTGTAGTGCTGGACCCCCACCCTCCCCCACCCTCCTCCACTCTCCCTGTGAACATGGGGGCCTGTTGGGAGTTGTAGTGCTAGACCTACACCCCACCCTCCCTGTGAACATGGGAGGCCTGTTGGGAGTTGTAGTGCTGGACCTACCCCCCACCCACCACCACCCTCCCTGTGAACATGGGGGCCTGTTGGGAGTTGTAGTGCTGGACCAATCCCCCCAACCCCACCCTTCCTGTAGATGTGGGGGCCTGTTGAGAGTTGTAGTGCTGGAATAACCCCCCACCCCCCTGTGAACATGGGGGCCTGTTGGGAGTTGTAGTGCTGGACCTACCCCCCACCCTCCCCCACCTCCCTGTGAACATGGAGGCCTGTTGGAAGTTGTAGTGCTGGACCAATACCCCCACCCACCCCCACCCTCCCTGTAGATGTGGGGGCCTGTTGGGAATTGTAGTGCTGGACCAACCCCCCACCCACCACGAACTCCCTGTGAACATGGGGGCCTGTTGGGAGTTGTAGTGCTGAACTGTCCCCACGACCACCCTCCCTGTAGACGTGGGGGCCTGTTGGGAGTTGTAGTGCTGGACCACTACCCCCCCCACCCACCACCACACTCCCTGTGAACATGGGGGCCTGTTGGGAGATGTAGTGCTGGACCTACCACCCCACCCTCCCTGTGAACATGGGGGCCTGTTGGGAGTTGTAGTGCTGGACCTACCCCCCCACCCACCACCACCCTCCGTGTGAACATGGGGGCCTGTTGGGAGTTGTAGTGCTGGACCAATCCCCACCACCCCCACCCCCACCCCCACCCTCCCAGTAGATGTGGGGGCCTGTTGGCAGTTGTAGTGCTGGAATTACCCCCACCCTCTGTGAACATGGGGGCCTGTTGGGAGTTATAGTGCTGGACCTACCCCCCACCCTCCCTGTGAACATGGGGGCCTGTTGGGAGTTGTAGTGCTGGACCTACCACCCCACCCTTCCCCACTCTCTCTGTGGACATGGAGGCCTGTTGGGAGTTGTAGTGCTGGACCAATCACCCCACCCACCCCCACCCTCCCTGTAGACGTGGGGGCCTGTTGGGAGTCGTAGTGCTGGACCAACCCCCCACCCACCACCGAACTCCCTGTGAACATGGGGGCCTGTTGGGAGTTGTAGTGCTGAACCTACCCCACCACCACCCTCCCTGTAGACGTGGGGGCCTGTTGGGAGTTGTAGTGCTGGACCACTACCCCCCCACCCACCACCACACTCCCTGTGAACATGGGGGCTTGTTGGGAGTTGTAGTGCTGGACCTACCCCCCCACCCTCCCCCACCCTCCCTGTGAACATGGGGGCCTGTTGGGAGTTGTAGTGCTGGACCTACCACCCCACCCTTCCCCACCCTCCCTGTGGACATGGGGGCCTGTTGGGAGTTGTAGTGCTGGACCAATCCCCCCCCACCCCCACCCTCCCTGTAGCTGTGGGGGCCTGTTGGGAGTTGTAGTGCTGGACCAATCCCCCCCACCCTCCCTGTGAACATGGGAACCTGTTGGGAGTTGTAGTGCTGGACCTACCCCCCCACCCTCCCTGTGAACATAGGGGCCTGTTGGGAGTTGTAGTGCTGGACCCCCACCCTCCCTGTGAACATTGGGGCCTGTTGGGGGTTGTAGTGCTGGACCTACCTCCCCCACCCTCCCTGTGAACATGGGGGCCTGTTGGGAGTTGTAGTGCTGGACCCACACCCTCCCCCACCCTCTCTGTGAACATGGGGGCCTGTTGGGAGTTGTAGTGCTGTGTGATAGTTGTCATTGGTTTGTACTTACCAGCCTCAAGTCCCTCATCTATTCCTTCCAGGCTCTCAGGGTGCAGTATGCCCAGCACCTTCTCCCATTCGGAAAATGGTATGGGCTCCGGGGGAGTGCCGCCGCCAGTGTGGTGTGCCCGCAGGTGGTTCTTGGCCCTGATTCCTTTCACCCTTGCCTTGAGGTCGTGCAACCACCTCTGGATCTCGTGTTTGGTGCGTGGCACGGTCCCTGAAGCATTCACTCTGGTCACTATCCTGTTCCACATGTTGGTTTTGGTTGCCAAGGTGGTCTGCTGGACTAGGTTGCCGAATAGATGTGGTTCGACACGGATGATTTCATCCACCATGACCTTCAACTCAGTGTCTGTGAACTTGGGGTTTTTATTGGGTGCCATGGTGTGTGATGTGCATGGTGTGGGTGGTGTGGGGTGGGGTGTGCAGGTGTGTGATATGTAGGGATGGTGTTGTGGGGGTTTGTGTGGTGGGTGTGCTGGTGTGCAGGTTGTATATGTGTGTGTGTGTGTCTGCTGTTTGTGGTATTCTGCCTCTTTCTTCCAGCTGTGCTGTGATGCAAAGGATTGTGGTAATGGGAGGGATTCCCTTTATACTCTGTGTGGTTCGTGTGTCCCAATGGTTGTTGGCAGTCAGGTGTTCTCTGGGTGTGGTGACTTGGGTGCTCTTGTTTGTGTTGGGGGGCCTTGGGGCGTGTAGTTGTTGGTGGTGGGTGTTTCAGGTAGTTGGGTGTCCTGTTTTGTGTGTTTTCTATTTACTTCCGTCCACCATTTTAGAATCGGTTTGACTGCAGGGGTGATGTTCGTTTGGTCCTTCTGCAGTCATGCTTCGTTTACCGATGATTCCGCGGTGGTCGTGGGTCTCGGTGGTCGTGAGTTTCATAGGGATTGCGGGGTTATCCTAATCGTGCGGCCGGACCCTCCGCTGGTCGTGCGGCGGTTGGCCCTGTTTCCGCGGTGTTTGCGTCCGCGGCAGAGGTAATTTATGTTGTTTCGCCACCTGTGGTGGTCTTTCATGTGATCTGTCCACCGCGGTCGGTGTTTGATGTGATCCGTCCGCTGTGGTCCGTGTTTGCTGTCAGTTATATCCTAATCGCTACCGCAGATTATCCGTGGAGCGGTTGGGAGTATTTTTCCCACGACCATGGCGGACGGAACACGTTTCCATCCGCCATCCTAATCGACCCCTTAGTTATTGAATCGTACTTGCTGTCGTTCACTTGGGTTGATTTGATTAGTGATGATTATGTAAGACATTCTGTAATTAGTTATTTGTCATTTCGTAACCGCATGGTGCATGCCAATGCCATATGGGAAGAGCAGGGATGTTTGTGAATAACAACATTCATTTTTCAATGGAAGCTTGTGCTCCAGGCCTCTTTTGCCTGCTACGCAAGCTTCCATTGAAAAATGGAGGTTAGCTGCTGCCCTATGGTCTATGGGCTATCGCATCGGTTCATAATAGACTTATGCGGACGTCGAGACCGAGGCGCCAACCTAAGGTCGAACGGTTCCGGAACCGCAATGGCGTCCCTCCCATATCATTGTAGTCATTATCATAAGGCCTAAGTGATTAGTGTTTTGGCACGTCAAAGGAGGGTTGACTTGAGACTGAGAGATTGTGGATAAGATTTGAGAAGAAGCAAACATCATGATTTGTTGCAATTTATTATTAGAATTTCCAAAATACAGTTTACAAAAATTGGAATAGGAGGGGACTAGGTAGGTTGGTTTTGGAAATTTGAAATAGGATAGGACGGTCTGTGAGATACGTCTACCAGTTGATCTGATTTAGAAAAAAAACAATATTATTGCGATTGCCTATGTCTGTCAAATATATTTTGGGGAGGTATTATTTATTACTACTAATCTTTTTTTGTCTCTATGTTTTATATCAGCATCCAGAGGCAAGAAGAGGGCTGAGGTGGGTGAGGGACCTGAGGGTCTGGGAGCTGGTGCTGGAGTTGCCTCCCGGAGTTCCTCAGCCGATGGCTCTGCTGACCCCAGTAAGTCCTCCTGATGTTAACATTAATATATTTATTCCACTACTTTTTCTGCTCCAGTCCTTTTTGAATATTGTGACATCTACTCATTTTATAATAATTTTCCACATCCTCATCGATGTATCCATTTCTAAATTCGTGTTATTATCCTATTTACATATTTTCTATTGTTCAAGTTTCTTTACGTCAAACTGTCTCTTGTTACTTATCTGTCTGTAGCTTCCTTTCTTCTGCTTTTTCCGTCTGCTTTCTTCTACCCTTTTGTGGACTGCCTACTGGTGGTACTCTAAGACTCAGATAACCCATTGGTCACATAGTGCTACTACTCCTCTCCTGTGCAGATTGCATGGCATTGCCCAAGTAAGGTATTCTACATATGTAATAGATGAGAAGGCCTAATCACTAAAACAAGAGAGTGGCAATGGTCATGTTGGGCACCCCAAAGTTGGGTATTCTTATTAGCTAGGCCTAGTATTATTAAGAGCAGTTGGTGATCTGATGACTGTGCACCATGCCGAGGGTATGAGGAGGATGGCCTCATTGAATTTGCCAACCAAAGCCACATGCTATTTTTTTCTCAAAACATTAGATTAATCAATTAAAAGCTTCAGACACCCTTAACAGCTTGTCTCTTGACTTGACTTCAGGCTTTTCAAACAAATTCCACCAACAAAATGCCCAGCCTGATATTTTTGATAGAAGATACTGACTGTAATGTATCCAAATTGTAGTGAATGATGTGTGTGGTGTTTATTTATTTTGCTGTAAAATTATTAATAGGGGGAGGTGTATCTGGCATCTATGAAATGTGTAATCTTTTTTTCCTAGCTGCACTGACCACCAGTCCCAGAGCCATCAATGACAGTGCCATCCAATCTGCAGATGTGGCAGCAGAAGGGGGTGAGGCAGTGGCAGTGGCATGTGGTTGTAAGTCATATTGCTTGCTTATTATTGACAACTAATTATAATTATAAGCTCACTGTAAAGGTGTAATCTTGTTGACTTGTGAAAAACAGGTGAACACAGCAGGAGTTTAGGTTTGAGCTGAGTAACTAATGGCCGCTCCTATTTTCAATTCAGCAGAGACTGTTTCATGAACAAGGCCTTCAACTATGGTTGGATTGTTGGAACAGGGAAGGATGGATGGGGAAAAGTTGGATGACATGTAAGATACATGACTGAAAGCAAAGGATGCGTGGGTGAAAGCTCATGATGCATAAATAGTACCATAGGTGGCTGATAGCTAGGATGCATGGTTGGGTGAAGTATGGATAACAGGTTGGTATATGGGTAGGAATCTTGCTTGGGTGGGTGAGAGTGTTTGTGTAGAAGGATGCCTGCCTGGGTGGGTGAGTGGAATGCTGTGGTGGCTTCTTTTGATTAAAATATCTTAAGGACACATGGTTGGGTACATTTCAAAAGATAAATGTTTGTTGCTGAAAGGTTGCACTTGAGATCATGAGACTGGAGTGAGACAGAAAGCCATGTTTGGATCTTTGGATGGAAGGCTATATAGATCGACGGGTAGTTTCAATGGTGAGGAGTGGATTGAGAGAATGTAAAAAACTTAAATGGTGGTGAGTAGCAAAGCCAAGGATGAAGAATAAAAAATAAAATACTCGTAGAACATTGTAATGGTGAATGTAAAAATCCTAGCAAGGGAGAATAAGGAACTTTAGTGCTCCTCTGTAGCGATGTTCGTTTCACATTTACTTGCCTGGAATGGTTTTTTAAGGATTTTTGTTTGCTTCAAAGGGTTGAGGAGCTATTTAAGGCTCCTCCCTGGACTCGCAGAAGTTTTCAAGCACAATATTATGCATCCTTCCTTGCCACCCATCATCAATCACTTCCCTCCATACCCATGGCATAATTTTCTATGTGTTTTGCTAAGAGCATTGTTTGCGATTTGATATGTTGCTCCCCTGCTGCTCCAAAAACAAAGAGCAGGCAGGAGGTTGCAGCACAGAACCGGCGGTGGAAAAAGGAGTCCATAAGGGTGGAGTACCAGCGGCTGGTGGCCTTGGAGGATGAGGCCCATGCTGCTGCAGATGCCCTGGGCCCCAGCCAGGTCCCAACAACCACCCCACTATACCGTTGCCACTGTTCAATGGGTTCCTGCCGGCGCCACCACCATTCCACCAGCGCAGCTGCTCTCACTTATTTCCGCCACATTGAGCGCCACATCATGCGAAACCTGGCAGATATTGAAACCAGGCAGGAACGGGTAAAGAGGCACCTCGAGAAGCTCCTAAACCACTGTTAGTGATCTCTTCAGCCCCTTTTTTAATAATTTTTTGGGGTGGGTGGGACTGGGCTGGGAGTTGGGGGATTGTTCGGTTTGTCTTTATTTATGGACATTTTGTGGATACTACTTGAACATTGGTTGGGGTTAGGGAGAGGGGTTGGCTAGTTGTGGTTTCGGTATTTTGTTCAGGAAATAATAAACTTTTTATATTTTGACATTTGAAGATTAATTTAAGAATGATTTAAAAACAATTTGGAGGGGTTATTGATTGTTTGATTTACTCTTCGCTGCTGCTTTTGTCGCAGGCAGTTTTAAAATCTGATGATAGTGTAAACCATAGTGATGGGGTCCCATTCCTAGTCCTACTACTCTGTCCTCCTAGTCTCTGCAGCCTACTCTGCTACTACTATATATTATTATTAACCCCTAAGGACTCGGAGGAGGTGGGGGCTATTACCATTGTATAGAATGATGGTTGTTTAACAATGATCAATCAACCACAGTTCCCTTCTCTTACCTGATTGGATGAAGCGAGGGCTCCATGGTTTCCCAAGGTACCAACATGGTAGTGGTAGTAGAAGTAGCATGCGTTGCTAGTGTTTCTTTTTATATTGAAGGCAAACTCATCAAAACTGAAGGAAGGTCCCACTCCCTCCTATGCGGACTAGAACTGTAAAATAAGGACTCAGAGAGTGGGTACTATTCATTGAAAATGATGATAACCCACTGAAATAAAATAAAAACTAGATTAATGCTGTTATATCTATGCAAGCTTGATGATAGTCACGAGAGACTGGACTACTAAAACAGACTCAGTCTCAAACACAAGAAAAGACTATGATAAGCAATGAAAACTTGAATTATTCAGAACAATGTTGAGCTACTATGAACTGTACAAAGTGGGCAAGCTTAACCTTAGATGCAGATTAATACAGTCCCGGAATGATGATGCTGGCAACTGTCAATGAGGTGTATCTCCCAAAAAAAAATCATAAATTGTGCCGGGCGGATTTTATATAATATATACTACCAGTGTGGGCTATATGAGCTTAGTTAAGAATACGATCCTCCTCACCCTGATCTGAGTTGTGTTGCTTTCACCACATCCGCCTCACCATATTTGTGATCGATTAATGGTGTAACAATTGTTAAGTTACATGTCAATAAATCACACAGCCTTGGGTAAGAGGGTTAGGTATTTGATAAGTGGTTGGGAAGGGGGATTTGAGGGAAAGGTTTGACAAAGACAAACACTGGACATGGAAAACCCTCATCTAGGCAGCCAACCATCATAAATCTGTAATGGGAGGAAAAGGAGATGCATGCATGATGATAAGTGGTACTAGACAAGTACAGGGTAGTATATTAATTACACAATTGTCTGTCTGCCCTGAGAGAGACCCCGGTTACATGCATTACATGTATGTTCTGTTGTACCAGGCTTAGAAAGATAGCAAATACAATTAAAATATCTGTGGGATTAAAATAAGCAAACATAAACAACACACACAGTCATAATCATTGAAGAGAAAAAAAAAGATATGGTATAAATTGGAAGTTACATCTCCGTCCACATTCCTATTGGACTATCTGCCTGTGAACCTTGGGTGCCTGGCGGATGCTGCTTGGTATGGTAAGTGTGAGTTGTTTTTCCAGTATGGTGCAGGGTAAAGGGCCTGTAGATGGAAAAAATAAAAGGATGTTAAAAATCGAGGAAAAAACTTTAGTTAAGCTGCATAAGGAGTGCAATAAGAAGTCTTTCAAATGCAGCATGGCTAAATCAGACCCTGCTCTTGGCAGTTACCTCCAACAACAGGTCACCCTCACTCATACTCCAGTTAGCTTCGGATTTGAGCTAGACAGCACAGAGCACACATAAAAAGTATAAACGCAGCAACATAGTATTTTCTAAATGAAGTAAATAAATCCATGCACAGCTGTCACACCACCCTCGCCACCCACCACCACTACACAGACATGTAGGTTTGGTCTGTGTTGTTTTTTATATTTAAGCCGCTTCAAAGTCATCATCAATCATCCAAATCAGTTGGTTTCAGTGAATTTGTAAAATTCCATCTTCTTCTGGTGGCATTTCTCTAAGTTGTCATGCTCACGCCTGATTTATTTCATCAATAATCTCTGATCCTCCTGACCTAAATCTGATTGCAAGCATGGTCATAGTGTCCAACTCCGAGTCCGTACCAACAGTGTCCGACTCTGGAGTGAGTCCTCCAGACTCGTCCGCTCCCCACTCAAAATGCAATAGATCAGCCCGTAGTAGTACAATTTTGCAATTGAACAACAAGAAGGGAAAGATTGACTTGAGTAACTTTGTAGAATGGACAATCACAACAAACAAAAATCACTCATTGTGCAATACATGCCATCAATTACCTGTTCTTCCAGGGCAGTCCCTCTAGGTTAGGAAAGGATAGATAGATAGTCAGGGCCCAGGGTTGGAGGCAGGAACACATTTGTTTGAATTCTCCATCCAATGTTTGGCTTGAGGGAAATGGTTTTTGGGCGAGTCAGGAGTGGACTTTACTTCTTCATTGAATGTCCACAGTTGCAACTCTGATTGGGCAATAAAAAGAGTAAGATGGTGGGAATGGATTTGTGAACCAGAAATACAGTGACACACACAAATAATACAGTAAATAACGTTCCTTAGCTATATCTTTTTTTGGGGGGCATAAAAGAAAGAAAGTAGCTGGAAATTGAAAGAGCCTAGTTGTCAGGGAAGCAGAGTTTGTCCTCAAACTCTGGTGGTTCGCCCAGAAGAAGGTCACCTAACACACTTCTTCCATGACCTGAGTCGACGTCACCATATTCCTGCTGTGCTACTTCAGGTATGGAGTAATTCGGTGGTATAAAGTACTGATTCATTTTGATCATGGTTAACCTCTCCACATTTTGGGGTGAGAGACTGATCCTTCTCACTGTCAGAACTACACCAGCAGCACTTGAAACATGCCCAGCAGAGACACTTGCGGCAGGGCAAGCCAGATACTTTATTGCCACCCTGCTGATCACTAGCCATTGGCGTCTTTTCCCATACCAATACATCAATGGGTTTGGTCAAAGTAGACCTCTGTTGGGTCATCCAGATGGCCTGGGCCATCAGCTTAAGGCTCCAGGGTGCTCCATTTTGATCGGCCTCTATTGCCTTTGCCTCAGCACTAGACTTAAGCCCTTGCTGTGTAAAAACATTCCTGTGCCAATTTTGGGGCTGCAGTACATGTTGTGCCCTGGAGGAGCCTCCTCCAATTTCTGACAATTCTTTTTCTAGCTGACTGGCTTTCACTGCTATCCAAATTTTGTAGCGGGCAACATCCCTGTTGGAAAAAGAAATGAAAGTGGGCAGTATTGGTTTGTACCGTGGATCAAGAATTGTGGCACAAATGTAATCGTTGGATGACACAATACCTATTTGCACCCTTGTATTTTCAGATAAGCAAAGGGTTAAGCTCTCCATCAAATAGGATTGCATTTTGTTACCACCATAACACACAGAACGATGTCGTTATATGCAACAACTGTTTTTCATTTACGAATGAAGCGAGTGAAGAGGCATGCTTTTGGTTTAAACAGAACGCTGACAGTTTATAGCCTACTCTGCAAGAATTCTTTACTAGCAAAGTACACTTGTTTTATTTGAGTAATTTCGCTTTGTTACTGAATGCTAAGGTCCTGAATGTTTTCCCATTATTATTTTTTCAAGAGGCCCCCGACGAAGGGCTATTTTCCTTCAACCCGAAATGCATTGGGCATAATATAAACTAGTGAATTTTCATGAATACAATTAACTTTCTCTCATGAAGTGAAAATGTCTAAAAATCTGAAAAAAATGAATAATTAAACACAACTATGAAATTGACGAACTTTACAGTGGTAATGTTATCATTTTAAGGATTGGTATGAAAATTGATGACATACACATATAAGTGAGTGAAGAAACCCAGAAGTTTCATTTAAAAAGGAGCGCATTCTTCGTGGTTTGTCAAACCACACTCGGTACAATTCTGTTTTTTCCCTCCACACATGCATACATTGCAGTCACCCCCTCCAGCTGTTCCTGTAGTATTTGCAATAATGGGATAGGTTGGCCCATAGTACAGTCCTCCTTGCTGACTTGACGTGTGAAGACCTCGAAACGAAGTAGCATCTCTGTCAGACATTTAACTAGGCTCCATTGGTCCATCTCAATGATCATGGCTTTCACAGTCGCATCCCCTCTTTGCATGACATATTCATTGATTCATCTGTTCTGCTCAAACAGATGTACAAGCGTGTAATAAGTTGAGTTCCAACATGATGGCACCTCCTGGATGAGTGCTTTAACTGGTATTCTATTCTCACATTGAATGATCTTGAGCTACTTCCAGGCTTTAAAAGAATGGCTGAAATGTGTGCAGATTCTTCTGCAGGTGGTCAGTTAGTTCCTGACTCAGTCTTCTTTTTTCAGAAAGTCCTGAACAATGATGTTAATGCAGTGCGTCAAACAGAGGGCCAGGAAATAGCCACCATCGGCCATGGCCTTAAATATATTCCATTGTCCGTGGCAACAAAATCAATGTTAAGCCCTCTTGACTGCAGTCATTCAAATACCTTGCTGTCAAATTCTTCCAAAATGTTTGCAGCAGTATGAGATTTTGCCATGTCAAACATGGCTACAGTTGCATGTTTCCGAGTTGCATTAAAATATCAGCAGTGTCAACAAGTACAGTTATCTTTTCACTAACCCCCACAAAAGAGATCCAGTGTGCAGTGATGCACATGTAATCAGTGGCTTGGCAACTGGTCCACATGTCTATTGTCCGGTGGATAGTGTGAACAGCACTCTGCTGCAAAGTTTGGCTAAGCAATTCCAGCACATCGTGATTTAGTGCTGGAACAGCAACTCTGGCGAAATAGGACCGGATGGGAACCTTTCATTCCAGGCAGATGGCTGCCGCAAGTTCAAGAAAACTCACCCCTTCCATAAAATAAAAAGGGAGGAGGCCCAGCACTAACATTTGAGCCAGCTTTGCGTTGTACAAACGTGCCGTTGTGTGGTTGCGTTCGTACTGTCGCTCCAACCAAAATATGCTGATAATGGTAGCCTGGATTTTTTTATTTTCTGGTTCCAGTGATGCAGGTTTCTTCTTGACACCAGTTGTTAGTCCCAATGCACATTTTTCGTTGCGGTAATCTCTTGCCTTGGACCCCTTGGTGGCTCCGCCTGACTCTTATGCTATTGCAATGTTGCTGATGAAGATGTGGGCAGTGCCACTGCACTGATGGGAACATGGCTGCTTTGTCTACCATGGAAAATGTCTCCCTCCTGTTCATTCTTCTACTTCTTCATCCCTTCCAACTACAATGGGTGCAGTTTTTGGGGCGCTAAGGTGCGCCTCCCACTGGATCACATGGTGTTTTCTCAGCTGGGTTGTTTGGCATCTGGTACCCTAGTTTGAACCAAGCTTACCCCGACTAGCACCTTCTCAACAAATGGAGCATATCGCAATGTTCACCTCCTTTCTGCTAACTGAAAAGAAGCCCCAAACTGGGAGGTCAATTTTCTGGCACTGCTGGTGCAACTTGGAATGTCGGATAAACTGCTAGGTGAGTATGACATTTGACTCTATGGAGTACCTACTTCTACTGAGGTGGTTACAGTGGATGTAGGTCTTTGATGGGCATTTGTAAATATGGAAGCAGGAGGTGGTGTTGCTGGTACCCGTGTTGGTGGTATCTGTGCCACATCCATCATAGCAATTTGGGATGGGGTAATGTTGGTCTCCACTGGGGCTGGACTAATTTCCATGATGACTGGCTCATCATCCTCTTCCTCTTCTATATCTGCCTCCATAACGATATGGCTTTCTGGAACCTTCCTTTTCCCTAACCTTGTATCCTGGTGTATCTCACTCTCAGACTGAGGTGGCTTCCAAGTGGTGTCTAGATTATCAGAATGGGTTTTGCAGAAGAAGTTGATGGACTAACCCTCCTTTTCCTTGCTGGGGATCTGGAAGGCAATGGATCTTCTGAAAGAGTGGCTTGCTCTCCTTTTTTCTTTGCAGGAAGCTCGATCTCTTAAACTGTGCCTACTTTGGGAGGAACAGCTACTATTGGGGTGGTTGCTGCTGTTATTGCCCACTATCTGAGTTTCCTGCATTGATAACGATAAGTTAATTTCAACATCACTGCTCGTCGGCGTTGGACTTGTGATTTGACTAGCTCCCTCTGCGACAGACATGGGATTGGGCCTAGGTTGGTGGGGTGGGTCCATTGATGCAGGGGTGCTGCTCCCAGCTTGCACCCTGGACACTGCTGCTTCAGGTGCAGTTTTTGTTTTCCCCTAAAAGGTCTTGTGCATAAAACTGGTGGTGTTAAGTGTAAGTAACTTCTTCTCGCTGGTAACTTTCTTGGTAATAGATCTGGTACCTTTCTTTGGGGCCATCTTGAAGATGTCAGATGGATGCAGTGGCACAAGTTGAAGAGATGTCTGTGGTCGCACCTCACATGATGTTGTGTGCAGCAGGACTGTCTGGCAGTACAATGGGTGATGTTGTCTCCTCCTTTTGGTTTGTGAACCTAAAATCAAAGAAGCAAGAAGAACATCGGTGAAATGTGGCATTCATTGTTGAGGTATAATTACTAGAAGAAACAAATGTAATATAACTGTGTTAATAATATCATATTACTATTACATTTTTAAAACCCCAGTTATTAAAACCATTAACAATGCAGTGTAGACATTTGTGAGACTTTGACAAAAACAAGGGTTTTTATGATGTACTGTATGTACAGTACACTCCGGAAGGATAGGAAAGAAGAAAAAGAACAACAAAAATATAAATGTAACGGTTTAGCATTGTGCATCACGTGGGATGCAGCATTCAGGGAGCTCCAGCTGACAAATTATGACAATGGATGGAAGCAACAAGCCAAGAGGAACAAAGGAAAGGGATGCAGGCCTATGGCAAAAGCACAGTAACAAACACCACAAAATGGCCGCCAACCACATGGTCACTCACACAACAACAACAAGCAGGAGGCCTGGAAAACAATGAACTCAAGCAGGCCTATATATCTGAACAGAGACTTTACAAAATGGCCACTGGCCACATGGGGAGGCTCAGCAAAAGTAAATGCTGGCACACTATTACCTACAAACACACATAAAACAAAGACACATAGAAAAAAAGTAAACTACTGGGCTACATAGTGAATTAAACAGAGAAGGTTTTGATGCTGCTCAGGATATAAATATATTACAGATTACAGATTATGCGTGTTCCGGATCACGCTCTTCACAAAACTTCGGCTGGAAGGCCGATGGAGCTTCCAAATTACGTGTTTGCGATTGCAAACTCTTGGAGGACCATGAGGCCACCTAGCAAATCTTGTGGTGCTCGTGAACAGCTCGGGAAATCTTTTCAGCGGTTGCAGGCACCCAGTAAGTCATTCCCACATACACAAAAAAGCATTTTGGGTACACAAACAAAACAAAAAACTCCACTTCATTGCAGAGTGCAGAGTTTTTCAGTAACTCAGTGTTCTACATATGTTGATATTATATAACAAGTCAGAGCTTCCTTGTCTGATATTAAGGAGCTCATTATCAGCTGCTTGTACAAACATGTGATGGGCAAACAATCTTTGTAGGGTTTCCTTAAACAGTCTGACATTGTATAACATAAGGTCGTCATTTTCCACCAACGGTATGGTCCACTGAGTGGTATCCCCACCCAAATAGTAAAGGATGAAAGTAACCTTGAAAGGTCTTTGGACTGGGTAAGAGTGGTCTGTTTAACTCAGACACTCTGTTCATCACCACCCCCTTTTCTAAATCGTTTTTGGCCACTATAGGTGTGGCAGGGTATACTCAGACATGAGTCCCTTTCTCACTGCTCCATCAGGATTCAAGCAAGCCGGGCCGAAGAAGGCTGAAATGCCAGAAACCGGTCCCCGGTAGCTTGTCTCCTTTCTAGTGAAGAATTGGCTTGGTAGTTTAGTCTGCCCTGTTCCCATGATGCACTGGGCCAGGGACAGACTGATTTGCATATAGCCAGGTTCTGAGCTGGGATGGGGCAGTGAGATAAATAACGGTGATGGATCAAGCCCTGATCTTTGGACTGGGTAAGAGTGGTCGGTTTAACTCAGACACTCTGTTCATCACCACCCCCTTTTCTAAATCGTTTTTGGCCACTATAGGTGTGGCAGGGTATACTCAGACATGAGTCCCTTTCTCACTGCTCCATCAGGATTCAAGCAAGCCGGGCCGAAGAAGGCTGAAATGCCAGAAACCGGTCCCCGGTAGCTTGCCTCCTTTCTGGTGAAGAATTGGCTTGGTAGTTTAGTCTGCCCTGTTCCCATGATGCACTGGGCCAGGGACAGACTGATTTGCATATAGCCAGGTTCTGAGCTGGGATGGGGCAGTGAGATAAATAACGGTGATGGATCAAGCCCTGATCTTTGGACTGGGTAAGAGTGGTCTGTTTAACTCAGACACTCTGTTCATCACCACCCCCTTTTCTAAATCGTTTTTGGCCACTATAGGTGTGGCAGGGTATACTCAGACATGAGTCCCTTTCTCACTGCTCCATCAGGATTCAAGCAAGCCGGGCCGAAGAAGGCTGAAATGCCAGAAACCGGTCCCCGGTAGCTTGTCTCCTTTCTGGTGAAGAATTGGCTTGGTAGTTTAGTCTGCCCTGTTCCCATGATGCACTGGGCCAGGGACAGACTGATTTGCATATAGCCAGGTTCTGAGCTGGGATGGGGCAGTGAGATAAATAACGGTGATGGATCAAGCCCTGATCTTTGGACTGGGTAAGAGTGGTCTGTTTAACTCAGACACTCTGTTCATCACCACCCCCTTTTCTAAATCGTTTTTGGCCACTATAGGTGTGGCAGGGTATACTCAGACATGAGTCCCTTTCTCACTGCTCCATCAGGATTCAAGCAAGCCGGGCCGAAGAAGGCTGAAATGCCAGAAACCGGTCCCCGGTAGCTTGTCTCCTTTCTGGTGAAGAATTGGCTTGGTAGTTTAGTCTGCCCTGTTCCCATGATGCACTCGGCCAGGGACAGACTGATTTGCATATAGCCAGGTTCTGAGCTGGGATGGGGCAGTGAGATAAATAACGGTGATGGATCAAGCCCTGATCTTTGGACTGGGTAAGAGTGGTCTGTTTAACTCAGACACTCTGTTCATCACCACCCCCTTTTCTAAATCATAAAAGGCAGATGGCATTGATTGAGAAAAATACTGTTGTCGCTATTCTCGCCATAAAAGCGTTCTGTAGCAGCTAAAGAAAAAAGTGCAATACCCAAAAAACAAATTTTCCATTTCACTCCAATGCCATTCATGCCCTAAAGAATTTTTAGATTCAACAGATACCACCGAAACAGTGTGTTTCATGCATCCATAGTTGCTCTGGACCTACTGGCTGAAAGACCTATTGTCAGACTACTGGGCTACATAGTGAAATAAATAAATCTTGCAAATTGATGATTTCAAAAGTTGGAGAAAATGCAGTGAACTGCGCAACATGTTTCCTTTATAAAAGAAGACAAATTACTCACACAGAAACATCTAGTCCTCTACTGAAACTACAGGCCAAACAACACAATATTTTCTTTTCAATAATGAAAAGTACAAATAAATCTAGGTGCCTTGCCCCAGTCAAACAAACAACTCCAATTTTCCAACTTACCTGTGAAATCTCATATTCAAAAGTCCTCACATCCAATGATATATGATGCATCAGCCACAAAGAGTGATTCTTCCAGCTCCAAATCCAAATGAAAAGAGAACAGGAGATGTGTGAAGCACTGGGAGGGGACTGCTTGACAGGAACAGGAAGTTGGAGACTCTGGGGCACTTCCGTCCTCTTAAAAAAAATTAAAAACAGAAAAAGGGCTCCTTGCACAAAAAAGTACAGCCAAATGTCAATCTGAGCAGTTTTTTAAATCCAATCATTATTTAGAGAATGTTTTAATGCTGCTCGGGAGATAAACATATTACAGATTACAGTTCATGTGTGTTCCGGATCGCGTTCTTCACAAAACTTCGGCTGGAAGTCCAATGGCGCATCCAAATGACATGTTCACGATCGCAAACACTTGGGGGACCATGTGGCCACCTAGCAAATCTTGTGGTGCTCGCAAACAGCTCAGGAAATCTTTTCAGCGATTTCAGGCACCCAGAAAGTCGTTCCCATGCACGCAAAAACGCATTTCGGTCAAGTAAAAAAAAAATCTCTACTCGATTGCAGAGTGCGGAGTTTTTCCGCAACTCAGTGTTCTACATGTGGTGTTGTTATATAACAAGTCAGAGCTACCTTGTCTGAGATTAAGGAGCTCATTATCAGCTGCTTGTACAAATGTGTGACAGGCAAACATTCTTCATAGTGTTTCCTTAAACACTGACATTGTATAACAGGGTCGTCATTTTCCACGAACGGTATGGACCACTGATTGGCATCCCCACCCAAATAGTAAAGGATGAAAGTAACCTTGAAAGGATCATCTAGGAAGGCCGAGGCACATGCCATAAAATGCAGATGAAAGAACTACAATGGGTGTGGCTCTAATCAGTAAGGCTGAGCCCTTAAACGACAGAACAACCAAACATGCCAATACTGATCACTATTAGAATTGCTTTGAATGGCACAAAAGCAACTAGTCAATATGTACCATAATTACTCAATAATCTTTATTTATATGTAGTCTTTTTTTCTCAAAGAAAACAACGCTACGTTTGACATCAAATGTTAGAAAAATAAAAAACACCACATCTAATATTCAATCCAAATTGATCAACGTACAAGGAAATATCACATACCAACTTATCCATTCATGACATTCGTCATTCATACCACATTTCCTCACTCATACTATTCAACATTCACACACATACTCATAACCCCTTTAGAGTCCAAAGAGGGATTTTTCTTACCTACAGACGGACCAGGGGGCCTAAAACAAACAATGCAATAGTCCAATATAGAGACTTTGTTGTGCGAAAAATCTATAAGAAACAACAGTAATACATTCAAAACGGACTTTTTTACCGCACAGCCAGCCCTAACTATCTAAGTAGTGCATTTGTTTGATATCCAACACAAAAAGGGTCTATGCGTTTCGAACCCCCTCACTTTTGGGGTTCTCCTCAGGACCACAGAAAACTGAAAAAAAGAAAAAACTTATGTTTAAAAATACTAACTTCCATTCTCAAGAGTGTACCACCTGACAGCGACAGACCAGTGTAAATCTTACCTATTTTGCAGATCCACAAGTGATCAATACAGGTTTTGTTCAACTGGCAGTATATCAGTACATTGTCTGTATATCAGTACAGACAATGGCGGCCATCTTGTAACATGTTGGAGATGTAATGGATCAATAGATGTAACTGTTCTCAATACTGCACAAGTTGCTGACACGGATAAAACTATGTCAGGTACGGTTCAAGCGATGACAATAGAACAAAAATGTTGTATATGTTCACAATAGAGCAAACAAATTAAATCCAGTTATTCATACGTACATACTACTTTCCTGAAAAAAATACTCAAATGCACAATCATGCAAGGGCACATGTGTAATTGATCAATAGTATATAAAGGTAAATGCATCACTGGTGGCTATAAAATAGTTTTCTTCTAAACATGTTGCAATGAAAATCAAAGATTCAAAACTTCAATGAGACCTACCCGATTCACCCCATAGTGGGTCCTCATAGCTGGCCTAAAGTCATGGTACTACATGCTTAAGTTATGCTTGCAGACAGTCCTACAACAATTCTATTTCATGATCCAAGTGGCACATGAAAAAATATATATTAATCACACTCCTGGTGGGAATACCATACAGTAGAAGAATAAAACATAAACAACAAAATCAAATGAAACACAGCGTAACTTAATATAACTCAACAACCACAAACACAGAAGGGCTCATGATATATACATTCAGTATACACAATCAAAGTGAGGTATCCATCACATAAAGTGAGTTCCTGAAGAAGAAATGGTAAGGAACCAATGCGCATATCCCCACACCACTGGTAGGCCCCTTCCTGTCCTCCTGTAATAAATTGCAAATGCAATAGATTAAAACACAAATGAAGGTTCAAAAAGTTGCATGATACATTCACGAGGGATCAGGTTGCACTGTTACAAAATTGCAGTACTTGTTGAAATGCAGAGTGAAAGAGAAGAAAAAAGAAAGAGAAGAAAAAGGATAAGAAGAAGACGAAGCAAACAAAAGAAGAAAAGTAAACTTAAACAAAGTCACTGGAAGAGAACAAAAAAGGAAGAAAGAGAGAATATGAGACTGAGAAAAAGAGAAAAGATAGAGAAATAGAGAGAAGGGACTTTTATATGGATCGCTATGCAGAAAGTCATTCTTTACTCATGTAAGTGTGTCCTCAGTTCCTCATCTAAATTGTGCCCTCTGGATATTTAGTCTCAAGCTCAAGTATGTATTTTGATTCTTGTTTGTGGGTTTACACCCCTTGGGCCAGTGTGTACTTATTCAATAGCAAAAAATCTCAGGAGGTAACTGTTGGATATGTGATAGTCCTGAAAATGTCTGGCTATCGGGTAGTGGGTGTCTCTGTTGTTAGTGGCCTGCATGTGCTCCAATACCCTTTTCTTCACCATAAACGTGGTGCTCCCCACATATCTAAGGTTGCATGGTATTCAAGGACATATATCACAAAGCTGGAACTGCATGTTAGGAATTGCATAATTTTCTTAGTGCTGTTCTATCTAAGTTTAGTGTATGCTTTTTTCCTTTAACTGCTGCAACATGCTTTTCAGTGTCTGCATGGGAAAAAGCCATGTAAGTTGTGTTCCCTGAATTGGTGCATAATAATCAAATAACCATGGATGAGGATGTCCTTAAGTCTGCGGCCCTTCGTGTGTGTAACCCTGGGTCTATCATACAGGGCATGTCCAACAAACAGGTCACTGGTAACTATGTCCCAGTTAAGTCTCAGAGTATATACCTCTTGTGAGTTAGCATTGTTTGTGAGTATGAGCCTTCCATCATTGGTTTCACTTGTGCTTTCACTGCAAGTGTTTTCTATCAGGGTTTGAGATCTGCTAACCTTACTAGCTTTAGATATGGCATGTTTGAGACCCCAATCAGGGTAACCATGTTCCTTCAATCTGTAGATCATATTATCTTCTTTGATAATGAAAGCACCCTGCAGATTCTCCTTGCTATCAACAGCCCACCAAACATAATACTTTATTTCAGATTGTCTGGGTGGCTGCTAAGAGCATGGAGAAGACTGTTCCCAGAAGTGGCTTTACGAAAAAATCTTAAATGTAAGGTCCTGTCAATTATCTCCACTCTCACATCCAGAAAATCAATACTCTCACTACTCATATTATATGAGCGTTTGAGATTGTAGTTATTGAGATTCAGTTTATCGATAAATGCTGTAGTACTGTTTTGCGTGCCATTCCAGATTAGGAACAAGTAATCGATATTGCGAAGCCAAAGGACCACCCACCCAAAATCCGAATTGCTATTAGCTAATGTTAAAGAATCGCAAATTTTATTGTAGAGGCATTCGCCATTACCAAATAGCGAATCCTTAAAAATCACTATTTGGTAATCGCAAATGAGGAGTTTGATGCATGTGTTCAAATGTTCTCATCTCGAGACTTGACAAGGGACGGTCTGAGAGGTTGATGATGGTTCTATTTACCATTGTGACATCCATTACCACTTCTTCTTTTAGCTTCCTGCTTTGCTTCCCACATCCTCCTTTCCTTTTCCTCTTTTGTTCCCTTTGTTTGAGTCATGTTCTCCTCCACTGGCTCCTCCCTTGCCCCTTCCTCGTCCTCTGCTACATTGTCCTCTCCCCCTCATTGGGTTGATGGTGCTGGTGTTGCTCTTGTGTTTACCGGACCCTCCTGAGGAGCCGATATTCATCTAAAAAAGTTGTTGGTTTACCCATGAGTTCATTTCCTGAGATGGGCCTTGCTGTTGGTACAGAAGTATCGGTGTCACAGCTGTTAGAAACCGGAACCTAATTTCTCTTGGTTTGTGTCTCCATGGTACTGCCATCTGAAGCTTGTGCATTATATAGATGGTCATACTTGTGGCTAGAGGTAAGTATTCTGCCACTCTCATAATTAGCACAGTCTCTATGAAATTTTCTCAGCATTCTTGCTTTAATATCTTCTTAATGTTGTTTCAGTCGGACCTTCAATTCATCTTTAAATTTGTTAATGATGTCTTGTTTATTGCTCTGTTTAGGTTAGTCTTCATAGTTTTGCAATCTTGTAAAATCGCCTATCTGTCCTACCAGGCGTATTTCACAAGGATACTCAGCATGTTGTTCCAGCTTTTTGATGAACTTTCCACCCACTCCTCCAACATCTTAGGGTTAGGCGATTCATATGATGGTGTTATATATATTCTGAGCCCTCATGGTACCATATCTTCATCTATATAGTCCAGTTGGGAAATGGCTTCCTACCAATTCGATGAATTTCTCTAATCTTCTCAATTTAGCACTGAGAGAGGTATCTTGGTCACTGTAAACGATTGTCCATAACCGTGGGCCCGTGCAAATAGTTTTTGTGTTGCTGCACGTCTCTTCTTCATGCTGTTAATCATATCTTCCTCATAGACTGATAAGGTATGTGGTTTATTCTTGTAGAATGACAGACATAAGTTCATGAATTCATATAGATGCATGTACTGTAATGTGTATCTCTCCCCTCACTCCAGGTGAGAGGTTCCTACTGCCATCACAGAGAAATCTACATGATGCAGCATATGCACCCAGTTCCCAATGACAATCGGCTGAAAATTACGCTGGGTATGCTGTATACTGGACATGCTGTGGACGCCAGCCAGAGAAGCGGGTATCCCCTCTGTAAAGTGTTCAGAGATAGACAAGGCGCGCATCCTCGGATACACGAACAAGTCCCTCCCCAAATCGTTCCCCAAGCTTCACTCACCTCTAGACGCAGTCCAGTGCTTGTAATGCCAGAATCTTGAATTCCACCCTTACATGAAAGACGGCCGGCCAGTGGGTTCCTGTAAATAATCCACAAAACAGAGTGCTCGTTTCGGATCCCTCCACTTGCTGGAAGGTGGTGTGCTGTGTGGCAGAGCCTGCCAGTCATAAATGCCACACAGAGAGTCCAAATGAAGCAAACGCTCAGGGAGTTACACAGAGTGCAGGTTTATTTTAGTCCAGTAATGCGTTTCAACAGCAAACTGTCTTGATCACACACAGACTAAAGGGTAAGATTTAATACATATCATAGAAAACTGACTACACCTAGTAAATGCAGTATATCAGCACAGCCATCTAACAAGTTCCTCGTCTTTTTATTAGTTAGTTTTCATCAGCGGGTGCGGATATGAGGCCAAAGCATTTCAGCCATATGCTTCAACAGGGTCATAAAGTTGCAGTGTAGAAACAATCTTTTTCAAGGGATAAACCCTTTAACTCACCGTCATCAAAAACAATGCATGGACTGCTACATGTTTAGCTGAATGGCACATTTCTTCCACCATGTTGTTTCCATTTCATACATTTTTGTGTTACATTTTGAAGTTTTAACTTTCCTTTTCCATAATTTTCACAGTTCTACATGTAACACAAGAAATGACATGAATCTTTTTTTTTTTAGTCAGCCATTCAAAACACTTTATTCGATTACTTAAAATCATAAAAGACCAAATAAAAACATGATACATTAAAAAATGTGAATTAAAAATATGATATATATACAATCAGCGCCATCAATGTACATTCTGTAATACAGTCCAAAGATACATTATCAGTTTAAAAAGACAATTCATCAAGGTAAGAGTCCAACAAGAATGCTATGAACAAACAATCCTTTTGTTATTAATCCGGGCAGCAGTCACCAAAAAACTTGCAACGCAGTAAATATCACGTGTGCTACTTAGCGTTTGCAAATAAAGCAAAGCGGGCCTAACTTGTACAAAACCTGCCTCTCCTAATATTAGGGTTAAAACATTTTTTAGGATCTCAGAATAATACTCACAAAACATGACAAAGTGCAGCGTGTCTTGTGTGGAAAAATTATCACAGAGGCATGGCATAGAATTTTCTGGTTTTCCCCATGTTGGGAAAACTCCTAGGGTTAGATGAACTAAGTTAAACCGGAATCTAGTCAACAACTGGCGATGGAATGGCTTAGTTACAATTTTTACATATGGTTCCAGTGAGGGGGTAGGTAATAAAACATAATTAGCTTTGACAAGCATTTTTTTTAACTCCTGCTCCTCTCGTTCCAACTCTAACATATTCAAAAAGTTGTACTTATTCCAGCTTATGTCCTCTTTTTTTATACATTCAGGTGATGTGTATATCTCAGGTCGCCCCAGCTTGGTGAACATCGCTCTATTGTACATCAGCCATGGGACCCTGTTTGCCTTGTCCAATACTACACAATCACTGAGGATCTGGTGATTCAAAGTAATTTCTTCGTTCAAACAAGTTTTCACCCAACAGATCAATGGTGCCATTTTTAGTTGATCTGTAATATACCCTAATCCTAGTTCTGTGTGTAAGGAATAGGTTGGGTCGACTGGGGAACTACCAAAAGAGATCTTAAAAACCTATTTTCTGCCACTTGTATCTTATTCTAAGATGTATACCCCCATAGAGATGCACCATAGGTAGCAATCACCATACAGTTAGATTTGTAAATTTTTAGTATTGCCTCCATTGGTCTTGCCACCAGCCGCTTAGAGAAACCCAGGAGTGCTGAGGTCGACCTAGCTACCGCATTACTCCTGAGCTTCTGCTGTGGTCCCCAGGTACCTTTTTCAGCAAAAAGGACCCCGAGGTAAGTAAAAACCGGGACCTTAGATACTTCGACACCCTTGCAAGAAAAATATTTTAACTTCGAGTTCCTGCTTCTGACCCCGGCCACCATAACGTGCGACATTTTAATATTAACTTTTAAATCCAGGGAGTCCATGAACCCGCCGGAATGATCCAGCAGCCTCTGGAGACCAAGACCAATACGCGCCAATAAAACTGCATCATCTGCATACAGGAGAACCGGAATAACCGACTCCCCTATACGCTGAACATCCAGAGTAGCCACGCCCATGGACTTCTCTAAAGCGTTAATATACATAGTAAAAAGAAGGGGGTCCTGAATACATCCTTGACTGACTTCCCTCTTTGAACTAAAATAAGTAGTGCACTGTCCCTCCCGGGTGGAGGGCAATCTCTTCAGTAGTGACAATCCCAAACAAGTGTGTTCTTTCTTGTTGTATCCTGATCTGATAGCAGAGTCCATGATTCTCCCTTTTAATTACTGCTGAGTATGGAAATGTACAAAATCACACACAAGTTCCACTCATTTGGCCCCCGTCCTTCCATGTAAGTGCTATGCAAGCTCTATTTCCACCAGTTTTGATGGCACATTCTTGATACAGAGGAATATAAGGACATCTCCACTGAACAAAGAAGCACTTACTTTATATAATTAAGAGGAAGTACCCTTGTTTGGCGAGAATCAACTCCTTGCCAGTAGTGTAGTCATCCCCCCTGATTCTGGTGCCTTAGTGGACCAATGCGTCCACTGTAGGGGCCTTTGTTTGACCTCATGGTCACAGGTTCAAATCCCGGCAGGTCCACTCAGCATTTCATCCTTTTGAGGTTGATAAAATGTGCATCAATGAGTTGGGTAACAATAAACATCTGTTATTCAGTACCAAGATACCCTTTGGTGAATGTGCGCTTTACAAATACATGTTATGTTATTTTATATTATGTCTTCTCTATATGAGGACTCCATTTTTCCCTGATTTCTGTATGATGATGCAGAGGAACAATCACATTGCCAAAATTACATCTTCACAAGCTCGCTGGAGACATTACCTAGTAGTCCGTTTGCAGCTGTAGTACAGAGTATGTACTAGACAAAACCAAAGGTAAAAGTAACGCTATAGTTTGTATGAAAGGAAGATCTGTTTTTATTTTTAAAAACACCTTAGAAATTCACTGGAAGAAGCAAAGGTTAAAGTAACAATATAGTTAGGTGTGATAAATGATATATTTGTGTTTTTAAAAGAATGCGGAAAATCACAGAAAAAACAAACGTTAATGTAAAGTCACAGTTAGGTGTGATAAAAAGATCTGTTTTTGTTTAAAAACACTATAAATTCACTGAAGAAACCAAAAGTTGAAGTAATGTTATAGTTAGGTGAATATTTCAGTGACAACATTAACATTTTGAACAGAAAGAACATCTGATCACAGACCTAAATATAACTTGCACCCTACCATGCACTGCTAATGACCTCACAAATTACTTCACTCTTGACATGGTCTATGACATCATTTATGTCATCATTCATGGCGTCTCAAATAACATCATTGATGATATCACTGATGACATCATCCAACTAGTGTTCTAGTTTGTTTTATAGTTTACTTAGTGGTGGGTATCTACCATTTTGCTTTTCTACCTAATGTTGTACAGCCTGTGTTCAGCTTATGGGTGTAACTGTTTACAAAATGCAAGTGCTCCTAGTGCATCATAGGCATGTAGAGGTATTGAACAAGTTATAAATCTTTGTATTGGAGAGTAACGTTGTGTGCAGTTGACAGTTGAAGACTTGTTTCCAGCATGTTCTACACAAGTTTTTTGGCTCTGCAGAAAAAGTTTACAACAGTGCAAAGGTTCCACATAATAGATTCTAAGGGCCTGATTTAGATCTTGCCAAATGGTTTACTCCATCTCAACAGTGACAGATATCCCTTCTGCTGAAATAGACATAGTCTATTGTTTTTAAAAAAAAAAAAGTTGCATATTTATTGGTTTTGACAATACAATCAGATGTATGAAATTGATGAAATCAATATTGCACTTTGCACTTTCATTAATATGGCCTTGGATTGAAAGGTAATAGCATGGGAATAGACCTATGTATAATATGACAACATATATAAACATCAATTGAAAATTAAAGGGTAAACTTAATGGGAGAAATAACATATGAATGGAATGTACCTAATATATCTAATGATGTGTGTGATGTGTATTTGTACATAGACAGGAATGCTTTAATATACAAGACGCTTACATCAATAGGGATGTGTTCTGTAAACATGAAACATGCACACATAGTATTTTTTCTATGTTTAGCAGTGCCTCATTTACGTCATTGTAAGCACCAATTGCTGCTGTTAGCAGTGCTTTTGTTTAACAGAATCTGTGTGGCAAAAATGTATGTGGGGATGCATTTTATGCTAAAATGTAGGATGAAATGACAGATCTGCTTTTTGCGTAATTATGTGTAATTTTGTTACAGTTTCACATAATTACATAAAAGTAAATTATGAGAATTTTACACACTCCTTGGTATGCTCTGACCAGTGCTCCCACAACTCTATTTGTCAAATGCTGGATCATGATACAAATTTACCATCATTAATTTATTGCTGGTAAATTTGTGTGGTGTTCCAGCACTTGACACTGGAATTCACTTTGCAATTGGGCTGCCAGTGAAGCCAAGTCCCTCTCCCATCCAACCTCCTTTTGTACGCACAGATGGAGCATTTAATGCTCCTTTCTAGAAAACCAATTCCATCTCTCTTCCACCGCACTCTGGGCCAGATGTACAACCCACCAATTTGTGACTCGCAAATTGCTTTGCATTTGCGACTTTCAAATAACATGATGATATCATCCAACTAGTGTTCTAGTTTGTTTTATAATTTACTTAGTGGCGGGTAACTACCAATTTTACTTTCTATTTAAGGTTGTACAGCCTGTGTTCAGCTTATGGGTGTACCTGTTTACAAGATGCAAGTGCTCCAAAGGCATCATAGGCATGTACAGGTATTGAACAAGTTATAAATCTTTGCATTAGAGTGTAACTTTGTGTGCAGATGACAGTTAAAGACTTGTATTCAGCATGTTCTACACAAGTTTTTTGGCTCTGCAGAAAACGTTTACAACAGTGCAAAGGCTCTACATAATAAATCCTAAGGGCTTGATTTAGATCTTGCCGGATAGTTTACTCTGTCTCATTGGTGACGGATATCCCGTCTACTGAAATAGAAATCCTATAGGATATAATAAGATTTATATTTCGCTGGATGGGATATCCATCGCCGCTGTGATGGAGTAACCCAGACAATTTGTGACCCCATTAGGAATGGCTAGCACTCTCAGGGATGGTGGCCTGCTGGGGTCATCAGACTACTAGGTCTGGGCTGCTTTTGAATAAAGCAGTCTATTTTTTTTTTAAATACGCCTGTTTTCCTTAAAGGAAAACAGGATGGATTAAAAAAAAGAAAAATTAAACTTTCCAGTTTAATTTTTCTAAGGGCAGGCAGTGGTACCTGAGACCCCTACCTGCTCTTACAAATATTTTCTCATAAACTCACAAAGAGTGGTTTGCCAACTACTTGAAGTACGTGGCAAACTGCGAATGTTTTGCGGCTGCAAATTCAGTTGCAAAGCAATTGTTCATGGCATGGTGACTCACTATTAGGAAGGAACAATCCTTTCTAATAGGAGGAGTTGCAAATGCTATTTTTCCAGTCAATAACTCGCAAAATAGCATTTGTACATGTCATTACCCTTTTTTGCTGTCGCAAACGGGAGGATTACCTGTTTGCGGTCGCAAAAAAGGGTCAGTCAGCTGGCCCTCTATTCCATACCTGCTTTCACATCTCCTTTTGTAATACAAACAACACTTGCACATATATAGCGCTGTTTTAATCCTAAGGGAACAGGCCCCATCCTAATGAGGGAAACGATTTTTCTTTGCTGCTGCACCATTTCATGGAGGCAAGTATATAGGTAAAGACCTCATCAAGAGGTGCACTGATGAGCACCACAAAGACGTTTTAGTCCTGTTGACTTTATTATAGTGGATATATTGAGTGGAGTGGTGTGGCTCACTGGTTAGAGGCGGCAGACCCGTAAGCAGAGAACGGCCCGGGACCAGGGTTCAATTCCCGACGCGGCAGGGTCGTGGACCAGGGTCAAACGGACTTGTTAATTCTCACCTCGGTGCCTACTCTAACCAGGGAACACACTCGACAACTCTGGGCATTAAGCTTGCCTCATCTCTACAACGGCCCCCCACAGACGCCGGGGATGCCTGGTTTCACCTTGGAGATACCCAGAAAGGGACCATCTCACAGGGAAAACCAGGATGGGTACCCCAGCGGTCTTCAGCGCCAGGATACTCCTTGGAGTCACAGTGCGCTTTACAAGTACACCCACATTTACATTTACATTTATAGTCATCTTCTGGTCAGTAAAACTCAGAAAAATTCCATTCGCACTCATTGTGAAGACAATGCTAGAGAGTTGTGAGGGCTTTCACCCACTCACTGTAGTGGACAACTGATGATGTCTGTGTCGCACTTTCTCTCTAGTGAAGTTGAAAACCATTGTTTAGGGAGCATTTTGTGATAAAAACACTAACATCACATGCTTCCAAGTGTGACACGACATACAAGTGAAGGTGATGCATTTGTGAATGATAAAAAGTACATTCAAAATATACAGAATTGTGAAAAAGTATACAGTGTTAATCACATGCTTTTTTCTCAGGTTCCTCAGTCCATCTGCAGTGAGAGCTGTTTTCCTGGATACAGAAAAACTCCCCGTCAGGGACAGCCAGTTTGCTGCTTTGATTGTATCCCCTGTACAGAAGGAGAGATATCCACACAGACAGGTAAAGTGAAAACATTACTCTGAAATTGAACAAACTGGGAAAACAGACCCTAGGTTATTGACTATTCTCACAAAATATATATTTAAAACATAATTGATTCTACATTCAGAAATATCCTTTATTTAATCTTGGTGTGTGAGAAACTGTAATCAATTCCTCTAGCGTAGGAATATCTCAAATACATTGATTTGGAATTCACCTAGGTTCACACTACTCCCTTTATAAGAAAGCCCAGAGATGCAATTCTAAGATTTCCATACGACATCCTTTGTTGAACTTCTCAGGTAGGATGAGCTGCACTATATATATATGAAGGTACTGGGAGTTGCATGAATCAATTACTCAAAATAAATTCCCTTAAATATTAAACAATGTAAGATCTAATTAAAGCCATCTATTTGCTTTGAAATTGAAAATAGAGGTAAAAGTGTCTGAGTCTCCTCATTGTAATCTGGAGCCACAATTTTACTAGTCTCATTTTGTACCGTTTTAGTTTCTAAATCATAGATTAGATTGAATATTGGAAAATGGCCCTCCCTGAAGGGTCACCCCAAATGTTTAGCCTTCCTCCTCCTCCTTTTCTGATCTCTGGTTGTTGGCTTTAGGACTCTGAGCACCTTACCACTGCAAACCAGTGCTAAAGTGTTTCGGCTCTCTCCTCTAAACATGGTAAGATTGGCTCATACCCAATTTGCATATTTGATTTACTTATAAGACCCTAGTAAAGTGCACTACATGTGCACAGGGCCTGTAAATTAAATACAACAAGTGGAACTACAGCACCAAGTGTGCCACTGTGGTAAGCTGTATTCAATGCACTTCTCTGAGATAATATTTATATAATTATTTATGATGTATTTAGATTCTAGATTTCTTAGATTCTAGTATTCATTTCTATTCTGTAGCCAGTGCAAGTCTGTGATGTGAAGGGATCTGTTGTGGGTCCTTATCCTCCAGAATAAATCTTTACCTTTTAATTTGAAGATTCAAGACTTTTATTTTATTGAAGGAAACCATACTACAGCCACCTACTCACATAGCCCTTTAAACGGTTCACTGACACATCATCAATGTAAAAAATATGGACTCCCCATACTTATATTGAAACAAAATATTGATGTTAAAAATATAGTTGTACACAATATTGTTTTTTTATATACATATATTAAATAATAAATGTTAAATATATTAAATAATACATATTTTTTAACAAAATGAATTAAATGGAATGTACATTTTAACAAAATATAACACATAATTTTAATTAAACAAGTTAAACACACAAACATATGCATTCATATATATATATATATATATATTAAAACAATTATTAAACTATTCATTTTAATTTATTTTATAATTGTAAACATTTTGAAACATATATACCAACAACATAAAATATAATTAAAAAAAAAAAGATATTATAAATTAAAACATTAAACTATTTAAACTTAAATTTCCCAATTCAGTTAGTGCAACAGTAGGGAAAGTGGAGGCGCTAGGGTGCGCACAGCGGAATGGCTGCCTGAACCGCAGCTCCGCCGAGCGATCGCTAACGATGTGATCTATCACCGCTCAATCCCCGCCAATCCACTATCCAAAGCCATCCTCGAGTGGGTGAAGATGTGGGGCGCCGATCAACGTGGAGAAACTCGATCACCACTCCTGCTTTTTTGACTTTTGCCGAGTTAATTGCAGGGTGCGGCGTCCCGCCTGACAACATGGCCGACATCAGCATGTGGACTTCCGACCTCCGCGGCGGCGGCAGAGAGGGATCAGCCTGCTAAACTGGCAACCGCACCCGGGGGGTGAGAAATTGCTTCCCTGACCTGAGTGAACATTGTTTTTCGCCCTCACCCCCCCGTGGGCAGCCGGTTGCTTCTGCAGTCTCAACGAACTACGCGCCTGACAATATGGCGGCGCGTGGTGCCGGAGCGGAGCTATCGCCGCCTTCGCGCCAGTGACTGCGGACTCGGCCGGGCTGGACTCGCCGGCTGGCGGATCAACGGGGACCACCACGGGACTGTATGCTGCCGGGTGTGGACACTTGCAGGCTGCGTCTCCTGGTGTACCGGTGCCACGTGTTTTGCAGAATCGGCGAGTGGTTCGCCAGATCCACAGGCGACTACTGCAGCGGAGGGTCTCACGAAGCGGGCCGTATTCCCGCATCCTGCTGACAACATGAGAAGGGACGCCTGACGGCCATATTTCCCGGTCGCAGGGTCAAAAACGCGAGCAACTAGTCGCTGCTTTACCGGTGCATCACGGCGACGGCGGGCAGAATCACGAGGGCATCTGGGCCCACAGTCCGAAAAGCCGCCTCTCCGACCGCCATTATGGGGAAACCTGATAAACAACAACCGAAGCTAACATTCGACAACAAGAGGGCTACGAAACCTGCGGACGAGATAGTGGAACCTGGCGTCTCCACTGAAACACCGCCAAACAGCAATATGGAGAAGATACTTTTGGCAATCCAATCAAATTTGCAGGACATCAACGGTAAGCTGGACAACCTGACATGCAGGATGGACAGCATGGCCGCTAGACAAGAAAAACATGGCGAACGTTTGGATGAAGCGGAGACGAGAATATCGGCCGTCGAAGATGAAGCGCAAACCTCAACCACCAAATGCGCTGGAATGGAACGGATCCTGGAGGTGATCAAGGCGAAGGAGGAGGATTTGGAAGCGCGTTCGAGGCGCAACAACGTGCGAATCACAGGCCTGCCGGAGTCGACCAATACTGGACGGATGGAGCAATATGTTGAAAATTTGTGTAAAGATCTTTTTGGCGCGGAGGCCTTGTCGCCCATCTTCATAGTGGAGCGAGCCCATAGATCGCTGGCCCCCCGACCACCGCCCGGTGCCATACCAAGGCCGATCGTGGCAAGGATACTCAACTACAGAGATAGAGACACAATTCTTAGGCTCGCACGTGAAAAGGGCAAAATCAATCATCAAGGCAACACCCTCGAGTTCTACCCGGATCACAAGGTAGCGGTTCAGCAGGCACGTAAGGAATACACCTCGGTAAAAGCCAAACTGCGTGATCTAAACATTGTCTACTCGATGTTATATCCAGCCCGACTTCGAGTGGTGTGGAAGGAAAAGGCAATAGTGCTGGCAACACCAAAAGCGGCCCAGGACTTTATTAAAAAGGTGCAGAGGGAGTCGAGATCGGACTCGCAAAATGATCACCGAGGAGACTCGGACTGAAGGCATTGGCGTAGTCCCACGCAGAACAGTGGTGAGTTTTTTTGTTTTTTTGTTTTTTGTACTGTTGGCTACCTTGGCTGCCTGCGTGGCTGCTCTACACTGCACGGGACAGTCCCACATGATGTCAGACTCATGTGTATAGACAATGAACTCATTTTATGGCAGGGGGGCTGTCATCCATTGGGCTTGAGGCTCGCTTCAGTTTTTTTGACTTTATTGACGCCTGTGGGGAGCACATGCATACAATCCCTCCCTGCGGTGTGTTGGTACATAACCTCAGGTCAGAATGGTGCAGAGACTGGCGCACTAGGCGACCGTACAGACTCTTCCCCATAAGTTGCCTTCCACTCCGGCCTATTGCGGTCACTGGGACAATGGGAGCGGTAGCGCCTTCAACGCCATGTTGTACGCGACCTTGTGTTATGGCTACTTGTGGATAAGCGCTCCTCCCTGCACACCCTCAGTAGATTGTCGACTTGCAGTCATGCACTTGTTCCACGGGAGTGGTTTTGAACTCGGAGCCGTGGGGGGATCAACTGCTGCTGCCTTTGGAAGGAGCCAAGATGGCGCTGGGCTGCTCCTATAACAACGCTGCTAATGGTGTACTGTTGATGAATCGTTGGAGGAATGGGGGGAGCAGCGGACCAATGGTCACATATATCACAAACATGTACGATTTTTATAGTATCGCTGGCACCCGTCCACCGGGTGTAAGGTTGCGCTCCTGGCGGTCCTCCATGAGGGTAATACCCACCACAAGTTCTCAGTATGAGCACTGAGTTGTTGGTTTTGTGTTTGTGGGATTTGTGCTCAGTGGGGATATGGCTTCGGCAGGTTGGGGTTGCTAGAGTGGGCGGGATACGGGGTGGGGGGATGTTTGACTGTTTACAGAGACCGACAGCATTGCATATGTGTTCTGGTATAGGTTCACCGCTGGGATGGACAGCCATCGTTACGGGTATTATTTGTATTACGGTGGGTTGGGCACCGACTGCAGCATTGGAATGTACAGGGACAAAATGTATTAACATGTCTGATGACAATAGGTTCTAGGAATGAGGGCAGGTTATGCTTAAACGTTCTTAGTTGGAATATACGAGGGTTTTCTAAGCCACAGAAAATCAGACAGGTATTTGCTAATCTTACAAGATGGAGCGTAGACATAGCGTTCATACAGGAAACACACCTCGCACCTAATACACATGCACACTTGGGGGCGAGGTGGGCGGAATCCACATACGGGGCCTCCTACTCCTCCTACTCCCGGGGGGTGCTCATTTTGATTAAAAAAGGGGTCAATTTTGTGGCACAGTCCGTTATGCATGATCCCGCTGGAAGGTACGTGCTGGTAACAGGCACATTGAGGGGCCAACGTGTGACATTCCTTAACGTATATGGTCCGAACACTGACGCTCCGGAATTCTTTCGTGAAGTCTGGGGTCGCTTGCAGACACATACCAACATGCACATATTATGCGGAGGCGACTGGAATGTAACACTGCAGGATGGACTAGACCGCTCCGCACATTCAATAGAGCAGCACAAACAATCGCGCCTGATGGTGGGTCACATGATGGAGGACCTGGCATTAGCTGATTTATGGAGGTTGCAACACGTAGCCCCGCCAGGCGCCACACACATTACAGCGTCTCACAATAGCTGGTCCAGGCTGGACTACTTGCTGGGTTCTAAGGACATGGCTCTGTGGGTTCGCAAATTGCAGGTACTACCCCGCACATTGTCAGATCACAATCCAGTCTTGTTGCAAGTAGAACTTCCACGTTACTCGCCCCCCCCCTTCCAGTGGGGATTTAATTCTAGGGCTCTTACAGACACAGTCTATGTTGACACCTTAAAGAAAGCCATAAAAGACTACTTTGACATTAATGCACTGACAACGGAAGACCCGTGCCTTCTCTGGGAGGCATTCAGGGCCACAATTAGAGGGGTCTGTATTGGCACCACCATCGGGGTTCTCAAGGACATCAGGAGTCAGATCCGCCAATGAGGGACTTGGAGGTGTTGTATGAGACGACACAGGATGTTTTGCTGCTCACTAGGTTGCGCGACCTGCATACTGAGCATGCTGACTTTCTGGAGTCCGAGATTAAATACTTGGACCGTAGGCTTGTTGCTAATGCTTTTGGAGAGGGGGGTAGGCCAGGGGGCATGTTGGCACGGAAGATTTGCGAGGGGCGAGGACAATCGGCGATACTCAGAGTTAAATCTCAGGAGGGTATATTACAAACACATTCCGCAGATATCCTGAAATGCTTTGTGGACTCCTTTAGCTCGCTATACCAATCGAAACCTACTGCTCCAGCCGAAGAAACGTATGAATATTTACATGATGTAGCGATTGGCTGGCTATCGGATGCACAAAGGGAGTACTTAGCTAGGTCCATCACGGTGGAGGAGGTAACTGAGGTGATTAATTCGCTGCCAAATGGCAAGGCGCCGGGCCCTGACGGGTACACCTCTGAATTTTATAAACAGTTTGCAGAACTTATCGCTCCCTATCTGGTGGACATGTATGGCACCTCCTTTGAGAAATCGCTACTTCCCCCCACCCTGCGGGAGGCACTGGTCATAGCACTACTAAAACCGTCTAAGGACCCGGATGAATGTGATTCTTACAGACCCTTGTCTTTGTTTAACGTTGACTCGAAAATTCTCGCGAAACTCCTAGCGGTTCGGTTGTCCCCTTTAATGACCAGTCTGGTCCTACCAGATCAATTGGGGTTTGTGCCAACCAGATCCACTTCTCATAACACCAGATCCCTGTTTGCACTCTCACACTATCTACAGCCCTCGGTCAAGGCAGTGGCTGTCATGCTTGACGCCGCTAAGGCATTCGATTCCATTGAATGGCGCTATATGCTTACCGTCCTCAACAGAATGGGGTTTCCTAAACGGTTTGTTCAATGGATTTCCTTACTCTATACGAAACTATGCGCAAGGGTCCGTATTAATGGCTATGTCTCGGCTCCGTTTGGCATTGAGCGAGGCACACGCCAGGGCTGCCCACTGTCGCCCCTTCTACTTGCGCTAGCTTTGGAGCCCCTAGCTTGCATAGTGCGACAGAACTACAAAGACTCTGCTTTGCAATTCATAGAGAGGCCGCTTCACATATCGCTCTATGCGGACGATATGTTACTATACATCCGCGACCCTGCAACCCATCTAAATCCGCTGCTCAGAGAGTACATTCGCTTTGGTGGACACTCAGGGCTGGCGATTAATTGGACCAAATCATCCCTAATACCTCTAACTGACACTACGTTGCCCTTTGCAGTGGATTTCCCATTGGAATGGCAACAGGACCCGATACGCTACCTGGGGGTCATGTTTCACAGGGATCCAGAGGTGGTCCTGCGAGCAAACTATGGGGTAGTCCTTGCTAAGCTTGAAGAGAAGATTCAACGGTGGATCCACTTGCCGCTATCACTGGCTGATAGAATCGCAATTGTTAAAATGAACGTGTTACCCAAATTGCTCTATCTGTTTAATAACATCCCAATCACGCCAACGCGAGAGGTTTTCCGCCGCATTAATTCCCTGGTGCACACCTTGATTTGGGCAGGTAAACAAGCTCGTATTGATTTGCAGATGCTGACACTCCCGATTGCGCAGGGCGGATTTGGTGTGCCGGATTTTCTCCTCTATTACCTTTGTGCCCAGGCGCAATATGCGGCATATTGGTACCATAAGGTCCCCTATCTCACACATGCGGCCATAGAAGAAAGTGATGCTCATCCTGTCCCTCTATCCGCAATCATATCGCACACAAGGCCACCATTACATGAAAAGGACATAAACACTGTCAACACCACGGTAAAGGCTTGGCACAGGCTTGGACAGTTGGTGCACAAAACTCCGCTATATGCGCCGGCCATGCCACTGCAACACCATCAGGCGCTGTCCGTCACTAGTGAAAAGGTTGGCATGTCCCTGCTGAATAGGGCTGGCATTGACAAGCTTGGTGATATGTTTAAGGCTGGCACATTCATAGGCCTCGACCAATTGACATATATCCAAAACCAGACTCCCATGTTCCGCTTCACATATTATAGGTTGACCAGGGCGTTGAGGGAACATTACCCAACATTCCCCACAGAGCCGGAATGCCTTGCGCCACTGCAACTACTGATTACTACTAACGACATCTCCCACCTGGTTTCCAGGCTGTATACAGCTGCATAATCCGAAATATCGGGTCACACGCTTCCGGCCAAAGGGCGATGGGACGCGTTGCTAGACACACCATTGCATGAAGAGGAATGGCAAAGTGCTTGCGCATTAACACAGATACTGACGCCTAATGGCAACTTGAGAATCATACATTTCAAATTTCTTCACCAAACCTACTACACGCCAGCAAAACTGCTTAAGTTTGGGTTGCGGGAGGAAGACAGGTGCAAGAGGTGTAACAGGGATGGTGCGGACTTTGTGCATCTGGCCTGGGATTGTGAGAAGGTGGCGAGGTACTGGGGTGAGGTCACTACTACCCTCACTGTCATGTTGGAAGAAGAGGTACAGTGCACGCCTAAGGTTTGTCTACTGGGTATAGTGCCACAGTTCAGAGCGCTGAAACGCAAGTTCTGTGCGATAGCATTACTATTAGCGAAAAGACAAGTGGCGCAATGTTGGCACAGCCGCAAGGTACCGACGAAGAAAACATGGCTGCATGATATGTCGGTCTGCCGAGACAAATTGCAAACTTATGAGGAGCACCTACCGGCGAAATCCAGACCAAAAGACATATGGTGTTTCCTAACAGACTACCTTAACTCACTGCAGGACAGTGATGAAGACTAGCCCTTCCTATGTCCTATTCAGACATGCGTCCTATTGGTGCTCGAACCCATAGCTATGGATGGCTACACCTGGTGAGGAACTGGAACTATTGTTGTACTTCAGGTATAGGTTGTGACTGATGGCACTGTGAGGTCTTAAGTTGGGGTATGTTGCAGTTTCTTTTTTTCTGTTCTTTTTGCCCTATAAAATGATAAAATGTAAGACTCACATCACCTGACAGCCAGGAGTCCTACGGAAGGTTTGTGGGGTGGCCATACTTGTAGAATTCATGCTCTTGTAGTACTGCATTTGTTATCTGTTGAATGATCATAACAACGTGGCGGGCCGGCCCCAGGGTTGTAGGCCCATGCTGTGTACTTTGCTTTATGTTAGTAAAGGTCTTACACAAAAAAAAAAAAAAAACTGTATGGAAAGTGTTGGATAGGGAAAGGGTAAAACTTACTATTCCCAATCCAGTGAGTGCAACAGTAGAGAAAGTGTTTGATAGCGGAGGGGTAAAAATTACTATTGCCTCTCTAATAAGTGCAACAGTAGGAAAAGTTTTGGATTGCGGAGGGGTAAAAATTACTATTCACACTCCAGTGAGTGCAACATTAGGGAAAGTGTTGGTTATCAGAGGGATAAAATGTACTATTCCAACACTAGTCAGTGCAACAAAAGGGAAAGTGTTGGATAGCGGAGGGTAAACAATTACTATCCCCACTCCAGTGACTGCAACAGTAGAGAAAATGTTGGATAGTGGAGGGGTAAAAATTACTATTCCCACTCCAGTGAGAGCAACAGTAGGAAAAGTGTTGGATAACGGAGGGCTAAAAATGACTATTCCTACACCAGTGAATGTAACAGTAGTGAAAGAGTTGGGCAGCAGATGGGTTAAAGTTACTATTCCCAGTGCAATAAGTGCAAAAGTAGGGAAAAGGTTGGATAGCGGTGGGGTAAACATTACTTTTCCCACTCCAGTAAGTGCAACACTAGGGAAAATGTTGGATAGAGGAGGAATAACATTTACTATTCCCACTCCAGTGAGTGCAACTGTAGGGAAACTGTTGGGTAGCGTAGGGGTAAAAATTACTATTCCCACTCCAGTGAGTGCAACAGCAGGGAAAGTGTTGTATAGACGAGTGATAACATGTACCGTTGCCACTCCAGTCCGTTAAAAAATGAAAACAAAAAACATAATAAAAAACAAAACAAATACATAAAAATATCAATATGTTAAAACGTAAAAATGTAAATACTTATGTATGTAATACTAAAATAAAGAAATAAAATATATTATAATGTTAATTACATTTAACAAATACCAACAATTATTATATAAAATGAAATGAAAATAAACTTCAAACAAATACATATTTTTAACTAGAAAATATTTAGAAACAAAAGCATTGATTATCACATACATTTATTCATTTTATTTCCTACCCTATAACACCACAAAAATCTAAACCCACATCTAAATAAAAAAAATATGTACATCCACAATTAACATAATTAATTACCAATTTAAGAAATATTATTAATAATAAAAATGTATTAACTTACAACACTTTAACCCTATAATTACCACAACACACATCAACAATTACACTTTAGAAAGATGATTTACACAATAATCACTTTTTTAGAAATAAAAAACTGTTACCAATAAACAACTAATTATGAAGTAAGTAAAATGTATTTAATGCCCACACTTTACCCCTTTAAAAGTAAAAACCACACACACAAAACTAAAAGAGTATCCTAAATAGATTTAATTTAAATATTTAATATTAATTAACAATGAATTAGTAATCAAATGAAACATAAATTACTTCCCACCCTTTACCCTTATAAACCCCACAACCCACCCCTAAAAATAATTACATAATCACCATTATTAATTTTAAATAAGTAACTTGATATCAATTAACAGCTATTTAATAATTAATTAAAAAATGCATTAATACCCACCCTTTACCCCTATAAACCCCACAACCTGCACCTAAACTTAATTAAACAATTCCCATAATTAGTTATCAATTATTTCATTATTATTCATTAAAAACCAATTATTAATTAATTAACAATAAATTACTTTACACAATTAACCCAAAACATCACATATAAACTTTTCTCATGCAAATAAATACATCACACACATTTAAGATATATACCAAAATACATAACACTAATTAAACTATATTTTTGCAAACGATAATAATCACTTCTATATTTTTAACATCAATATTTCTCACCTTAAGTCGATATTCTTGACCACGATATTCTTGCTGTCGATATTTCTCATTCACGATGTTTAGGACTCGATAATCTTGTCTGTCGATAATTTCAACTTGATATTCTGTCTGAATACCCCTTTAAACATGTGTTAGACCTGCAATTACAGATCTTGCGTGTGCAGTTTACACTGCATGTTGACTTGGCATTTAAAAGCCCTCAAGAAGCCTTAATCTCCCCTTTTATAAGACATAAGCCACCCTTTAAAGTAGGCCCTAGATGTGCAAGGTGCTGTGTAAGCAAAAAGCAGAACATGTACCTTTACATTTTGTATGTCCTGGTAGTGAAAAACAACTACATGGTTTTTCACTACTGTGAGGTCTACTCCTCCCATAGATTAACATTGGGAATTCCTTATTACACTTTAAAGCTGTAATTTCTGATTGAGAAGGTGTAGCTCTTTCATGTTTTATATAATTGGAAAGGTAATATTAAATACATTTCACTGGTACAGTTTCATTTAAAACATTACTCTTTTCAGAATGTCACTTTTAGAAAGTTTGCATTTCTTTGCTCTTAAAGCTTTATGTACCTGCAGCCTGTCTCCAATTCAAGTCTGAGGAGTTGGCAGCTTGTCTTTGTGCATTCCCCCTGGGCAGCCACATAAAAAGGAAGGTTAGGTGTGTTTGTGTTCCCATCAGCATCCTAAAGGCAGGATGGGAGGAGGAGATGACACTCATACTTAAATAGGTAGTGTCCTGTCCCCACAAAAGGGTTGATTACACCCCTGTAGTGAGTCTGTACCCAGTGGCAGGAGGGAAGGACCTCTGTGCACTTCAAAGGCCCCTCTTTGAAGTCAGTCCTGCTTCAAATCAAGACTTGGTATAAGTGCCAGATCTCTGACCCCCCTGTTAAGAAGCTCTGTCACTCTACTGGATTGCTGCTAGGTAGTTTTGCTTTTCTGCTGTGCTGCCCTGCTGGCAGCCTCCCTCTGACCCTGCAGAGGAATAACTGGACTTTGATTGAACCCAAAGTGATTTCCATGGCCTTCTTGGCTTGCCTCCTGTTTTTGAGTCTCAGTGATATCAAAGTCTCACCATATGCTCCCATGCCTGGTACATTGGAAGTGGACCCAGGTACTTACTCCAGTCAAACCAACGTTTCATTGTCGCTGTTGCGGGAGCAGAATTGATGCATTGCACTCAGAACCAGTGCATCGCCTTATTGAACTGACACATTGAAACCAGCGCTTCGCCACTGCTGCAGTGTGATAAGATGGATGCATCCCTTCAACTGAATAAGGAAAACCCAACGCATCATCTATGGAACCAATGCCTATTGACTCTGTGCATAACCACCACAGACTGAAGAAAATTAAGTCATCACCACAAATGCTGGATCTACACTGACATATTGCTTGGCTGCACTCTGCATCTCGCTGTTGTGACCAGAATCAAGGTACTTTGTTTGTTCAGCAGGCCCTGCATGGCTCCTGATCTGTCCTACACTCCATCGTGGTCGTGCTTTTTACTGTGTTGGTATTGCAAAAATACTTTGCATATTGCCTCTTAAGTTAAGCCTGCCTGTTCTTTGCCATGCTACCAGAGTGTGAGCACAGGTTAGTTTATGATGAATATCTGACTTAAGCTGACTAGGATTGTGATTCCTACTTCTATAGGGTGCATACCTCTGCCAACCAGAAACCCAATTTCTAACATCGGTGAACAGCGGTGAAGATAAGACTTGTGTTTGTGCAGTGCGATACAGTGACTTAGTGCATACTACTACTCAATTCTAGACCAATTGGAACTCTTTTCAGTTCTCCCTGAGTGGCATTTTTAGATTTCTAAAACTATGTCTCTGACTGGAGAAGCATAATCTGCGCTGGCAAAGATGGATTTTGATCTGTCTAAGCTGGAGACCTATACTGTGGCCCAGCTCAAGGAATATTGTAAGGGGGTTGGCTGTCTGGTAACGGCTTTACCAGTATGATGGAGCTGCAAAAGGCACTAAGACCCTAAGATTAAGCTATCAATGCAGAACGTGGGACTCCTATGAGGATGATCAAGAGATTGAGAAAGAAGAAGAGATGGAACAAGGTTCAGTGGAGAACCTGGGACTGCCTGTGGAAAAGGAAGTCAGCATTTGTTCTGGAGCAGTGGTTGTCCCCAGGGCAGGGAGCTGCATCTCACTCAGAAACCTGTCCCCAGAGGAGATGGCAGACAGGAGGGAGGAGAGAAAGCTGAACCTGCAGCTTTCCAAATTAGAGCTGGAGCAAATAATTGCCAAATTGCAAAAGGAGCAATCTCTATCAGAGCAGAGGCTAGCCATGAAGGTAAGGAAGATCACCCATGAGCTAAGCCTTAGAGAGCTGGACATAAGAGCACCTCAGGTGGAGTCTATCAATAATGTTGACAGTGTACTTGTAGTATCCACTGGTGAAGTAAGGATCTGCATACCAAAAAACATGGTGCCCAGTTATGTTGTGAGGGATGACATAGATAAATGGGTTGGAGCCTAGAAAGTGGCTCTAAGGGTGCACAAGGATCATGAGCAGTCCTGGGTGGGGGTAGTTTGTTGAGGTACATGCCCATAGTGGGGATGGACACACTCTTAACACTGGAGGTAGGGGAACAGACACACTACACTACAATGAAAGCCATTCTAGTCAGCAGGTTTGGTCTGACTTCTGAAAAATATAGACAGAGATTCAGGGGCAGCCACAAGATCTCATCACAAAACTGGGTGGATTTCCTAAACTACGCTAGCAAGGCACTGAAGGGCTGGGTGAGGGGCAGCAAAGGTGATGATTATTCAGGGCTGTACAATCAAATTTTGTAGCAGCACATGCTTGATAGTTGCCTTCCAGAGCTGCGCCAACACCTGGTTGATAGTAAGCTGACTGATCCCAGGATGCTTGTTTAGCACAAGAAGGGTGGTCCAGGATCTCCCCCACAGTGTGATGATGAGGCCAAGAGGGACCCAGACAGGTCTCAGGCTAAGGGGAAAGGAAAGAATTCCCATGCTCCTTCTGAGAAGAAGGAGGAAGGCTCTGGCTGGTGGTGCTCCAGGGTGCCCTAGTTCCAACCCCGCTGCTTTGAGTGTTCCCAGCTAGGACAAGTAGGAGGACTCTGTCTGCCCAAGGAAGCCACCCACTGATGGGGACTCCACAGAGGTGGCAAATGGGGCCTTAGGGAATAGTAGTCCCCGAGGGTAGATAATAGACCATGCCATGATCTCCATTAGATGGGAGATGAAGTCAGAGGGTGAGCTGGTGATCCCTGAGGGTAGGAGTTGTCACTGTGAAACATACAAAGAAACAGACCAGGTCCGACGTTGGTGTGTAACTGTACCAGTGACTGAGAAACAGATAGAATGTATGTGTGCATCACTACCGTAGGTGGTTATTGGCAACATATAACTAGAAAGAATCCCATCAGACCACCCTTATTGGTGGAGTTAACGTCACGTGGGAGTCGTTGATCATACCATACCACATGTGGCCAAATAGTGCCGTAGTGGGAATGGATGTCAGCAATCTAGCCATAATATTTGCCATTAAGTGGACATAATAAAGTGCAGTGCTCAAGTGATAATAGTGAAATAAAATTGACTACTTCAGTTCTGACAAAGTGTACATACGTTTGAATTTCTGGTAGATATGTATCAGGTTTTTACCCAACACATTGTTTGTGGTTGTAATTGCAGTAGCTTCCTTATGTCTATGGTCCTGAAGAAAGCCGGGACAATGTCCCATAGGCTGAAACATGTCGACCGTCCTGCATAGCGCCATAGGGTAGACTTTTCACCAGGCTTTTTTAATTTTTGACACCGTAGTTTCTGTATGTACACTTTGTCAGAACTGAAGTAGTCAATTTTATTTCACTATTATCACTTGAGCACTGCACTTTATTATGTCCACTTAATGGCAAACATTATGGCTAGATTGCTGACATCCATTCCCACTACGGCACTATTTGGCCACATGTGGTATGGTATGATCAACGACTCCCACGTGACGTTAACTCCACCAATAAGGGTGGTCTGATGGGATTCTTTCTAGTTATATGTTGCCAATAACCACCTACGGTAGTGATGCACACATACATTCTATCTGTTTCTCAGTCACTGGTACAGTTACACACCAACGTCGGACCTGGTCTGTTTCTTTGTATGTTTCACAGTCTGAACAGGGGTGTTAGCAGACAGGTCGGTAAATATGCCCCTTGACCCTCCACACACATTTTTGTCTTTGTTAGGAGTTGTCACTGCCACCAGGTGAAATTAAATGGGATCCCAGTCACTGCTCTGAGGGATACTGGGGCATGCCAGACCATGGTTGTGGAAAGGTTAGTCTCCCCAAGGCAGCACACTGGAAGTGTGTAGATTCACTCAGTCTCAGAGGCAGCAATTTATCTACCCTATGGCCTAGAGTGGGGAGTTGACATAGAGGAGGGTCATAGTTAGTCCCCATATGGCTATTGACTGAGTTGTCCGAGGTGTGTAGAGAACTGGAAGGGAATTACAGTTCATTTTTCTGGGGGTATCACTCCCAGAGAGTACAGAAGCCCAGATGTAGGGGCAGGGAGAGGAAGGACTCACCTCTGACTCCTATTCAGCCTACGGGGTACAAACCCTGGGCTTAAGGACCAGTTCTAGGATAACACCCCAAACTGGAGGGAGGTGGATTGGAAAAGGGTACAGGACACCTGGGGCTACTGCCCCCACTCTGAAAAACTTCAGAGGTCAGGGAGCCCTGGGTGGCCTGGGTCCTTGCTCTTGACGACACTGACTGCTGTAAGTGGTCTCTTTTGGTTTTTGTCATTGTAGACAGAGTTTTCCTAGGGTTGGGGACATAAGTCTGACCCACGGGGTGGAACAGGCCACATCACTTTGTTAGCCATGGTGGTACTGTCTCCCTACTGAGATACATCTATGTGCAAGTTAAGGTTAGATGCTGCACAGATGGGGCCCACAGGGAAGGAGATGGATCCCCCATGGGTTACCTCAGTGGCCTCAGGGAGTATATACAGAGGGATCCAACTGGGCTCAGTGAGGCATAGAACTGGCAAATGTTCTTGCATTAGTGGGCCCTTGCGCATGTTCTATCACCATAAGTAGGCATGTCCTTCAAAATTTTAATTAGTCTACCCTCGCTTTAGACTGGAGTGCTGTGTTTTAGAAAATGGCCTTCTCTGAAGTGTCATCCCAAACTTTTTGGCTTCCTCCTTCTCTTTTTCTGACCCCTTTTGGTTGGCCTTCGGACTAGGAGCACTTTAACACTGCCAATCAGTGCTAAAGTGAATGTACTGCATCCTCTAAACAAAGTAACTTTGGTTCATACCCAATTGGCATATTTACTTATAGGTCCCTAGTAAAGTGCACTACAAGGGCTAAGGGCCGTAAATTAAATTCAGCTAGTGGGGCTGCAGCACTGATTGTGTCACCCACTCATGTAGCCCTATAAACATGTCTCATGCCTGTCATTTCAGAGCTTGTGTGCAGTTTTGCACTGCCATATCAACTTGGCATTTATAAAAACCATGCAAGCCTTAAAGTCTAATTTATTTACACATGTCACCCATCAGGCAGGCCCTAAATAGCCTATAGGGCAGGGTACTGTGTAGGTACAAGGTAGGACGTGTACTTTTAAGTTTTGCATGTCCTGGTAGTAAAAAACACCATTATTCGTTTTTCACTACTGCAAGGCCTTCTCTTCTCCAAGGTTAATATTGGGAATGCCTTATTTCGCTCTCAAGCTGTAATTACTGTTTGAGAAGGAGTAGCTCTGTCATGCTTTATATCATTGGAATTGTAATGATAAATATTCTTTGCTAGTAAATTTGGATTTACTATTTTTAGAAATGCCACTTAGAAAGTTGACATTTCTCTGCTCTTAAAGCAGTGTGACTGTAGCCCGTCTCCAATACACATCTGGGGTGGGTGAGAGCTTGACTTTGTGCATTCACTTTAGAGAGCTTTAGAAAGCCATACACAAAGGAAGGTTATGTGTGTCTGAGTGCCCATTTACATCCTGATGGCTCATCCTGGGCATGATAGGAGGGAGAGGCTGACACTGAATAGGCAGTGTCCTGTCCCCAAATAAATGGTTGATTACCTCTCTGTAGTGAGTCTGGAGCCATGGCTAGGACGAAAGGACCTCTGTGCACTTCAAAAATCCTTCTTTGAAGTCACCCCCACTTCAAAGGCAAAACTGGGTGTGAGTGCTGGGTCTCTGACCCCCAACAGATCAGACACTTACGGACATGAAAATAAATTCTGTTAGGAAGAAGAACAAAATTTTGTTAGTAAGTACTACTGTGCTGCTGCAAAGAATGTCACTCTGCTCGACCCCTGCTCTGGAAGAACTGATTTCTGCTTTTCTGATGCCTGCTACCTTCTGACTCTGCTGAGGAACAATTGGGCTCGGTTTGAACCCAGAGTGATCTCCAAGGGATTGTTGGCTTGCCTCCTATTTTTAAGACTCATGGATATCAAATTCTCACAACCTGCTCCTGTGCCTGGTTCATTAGAAGTAGACCTTTGTGCTAGCTCCAGCTGAACCAATGCATCTCCTGTCTACGTGTAACAGAACCAATGCTTTATCACTGTTGCAGGAGCAGAATTATTGCATTGTACTCAGAACCAGCATATCACCTTAAAGAAATAAGACATGGGAACTAATACATTGCAGCAGCTGCTGCAGTGTCAGAAGATCGACGCATCTCCTTGGCTGCTTGGAGAAGCCTGATGCATTGTCTATGGAGCCAATGTCTCTCAGCTCAGTGCATTGTTTTCGGAACTGACACATCACCACCATTATGTGAAGAAAATCACATTGGTCGGTTGTACCCTGGATCTTGCTATTGCAATCAGGATCAAGGTTCTTTTTTAAAAGACTCTGGCTTGACTACTGCATCCGGACTGCCCTCCATTATAGTTGACCTGAACTCTTGACTTTGCCACGGTCCAGCGTGACCATGTAACCCCCATAGGCACTTATTGTTTCTAAGCACTATTTTTACAATTCATCTTTAAAAATTCTTATCCTAACTTCTATTTAGTGGATTTTTGTCATTTTGGTCTTGTTTTATGGATAACAATAACATCTATTTTGCTGCACTGGTGTGGTCTTTTGTGGTGTGCTTCCCTATGTTACTGTTTAAAATATTGTACAAATACTTTACACAATGCCTCTTACTTAAGCCTGACTGATCTGGTATCAAGCAACCAGTGGGTGAGTACAGGTTAATGTATGGTGGGTATCTGACTTACCCAAACTAGGTTTGTGACACCTGTTTGGACAGAGTGCATGCCTCTGACAACCGGAAAACCAATATCTATCATTGAGCATGCCTGTTCTTCCCTTATTCACCTAACCCAAACCTCAGATCTGATCCCTTAAGCATGTGGACATTGAGGAAAACTGTCTTTGCACAGTTTCATATGAATATGCTCACTGTTAGGTAAATATAGTGTGCTATTTACTCTTCAGTGTATATATTTTTAATGATAAAGCTAGTTTCGAGGTAATTCTTTGCACCAATGTGGTTATTGGCTAACAATGTAATTATAGGGTAGTAGATCTCTCTTCAGTCTCAACATGCAACAATCACCTACAGGAGAAAGAAATCTCTCATAAAGCTCAAAGAGGAAGAGAAACCATCCAGATCATCTAGCAACATCTACAACAACAGGGAGTAGCAAATGTCCCTGCCTGAAACTGCTCTTCATCTTTGTCCATTGCAGCTTCCAAATCCGTCTGTCAGACCTAGTATAAAATTTGTTGTATACATCCTAGAGAAAACCTAGATGAGATTAAAGTCCTTAAAATATATGACAGGGTGTGATGTCAGGAGGGTGAAGAATGACCAGTCGTTCATGGTGGAATATAATACTTTAAGGATATTTTCTTTTACATTTAAGGACCATATGAAGAAGGGAAATGGGCATCAGCACTACAGGGTACATAGCCTCTGGATAAATGAGTCATAAAACAGGTGGATTATTAAAAGGAACATGGTGAGTTAAGGTCACAGAGGTGAGTTTAATGGCTTGTGTAATGGAATGGTTTGAAGAATTTTGAAGACCGGGCAGGTTTTGTTGAGAGAGTACTACTTGGGGGAAATAACATTGTTATGCAGAGGCAGTATTATTACAGGAAAAGACAGGTGCATATTGTGGAATGAAGCAATTCATGTGTAACGTTGGTAAAGGAAGATGCCATTTGGAGAGTTTTTTGAGGAAGTGGTGGGAAATGCAGCTGGATATTAGTGATGTGGCTTCTGCCACATCTCCCATCAAAATGCTGAAATGCTCCCCTCCGCCACTTTAGGCAGTCGAAAAAGGTATCATTAACCCAGAAGACACTTCACTTAGTCACTTCAGGATTGTGGAAATGTGGGCAACAAGCATCATTTGAAATATATTCAGCTGCTTCCTGTAAATCGCTGACAAGCCGCCTCATCATCATCTATTAGACTTGGTATTGCTAAGGATCAGCTCCTGGTTTTAAGGTAACTATGAGCAGCCTTGAGATCTGCACTGCATTCTCTATATGTTAAAAGAAAGCGAAGGAGTTGCGGAGTTATGACATTCAATTTGCAGGGGAGCCATGAAATCCTATCTCCCTACTATGCAGAGTTATCTTCTGCCATGTCAGTGTTCACTGTTTCGGAAGCTGATTACCTATCTTGTATGTCTTTATTGTAAGATATATTTATTGTACTACAAAATTGTATCATCTGGTATGGTGCAACAGAGATAAAATAGTTCAGTATGAATAGCAAAGTTACATTCTTCATTAGCTTTCAAAGCAGAATTAACCAATTTCAGATCATCAAGTGATCATGTTAAAAGAGCATATTACTATCTTTTTCTATTTATGTCCATCACAGCCAGCCAGTCGTATTTCATACACAAAATTCAAACTTCTGCTCGCAGTCATCTATAATCAAGGAGCTCATCCTTAAAGATTGTATAGCACAATGCTGATAACAAACATATTGTGATACACAGATCTCGCAAAAAATTCAGGAAGCAAAATATTGTTTCTTTGTACATAAACTAAAACAACATAAAGACAAAAACATTATGGACCAGAATATTCTAAAAAATCAGGTATTTTGTTTTGATTACATATAGCATTATATGTTTTCAATTTAGATATTAAGGATTACAATGATGATACAATTAAATATATATATATTCTAAAAATATATAACATTTTTTTAATATAAAAGATATACTTAAAAAAGAATTAAACAATATTTAAACACTTATTAAACATAAATTACATAAATGTTATGAATAATAACAATAAACATAAGAAATAATATTCAAATACAAAAAAACTGAAAATATAAAATATAAAAATGCAAATGATTTAATTATATAAATAATTTTGAAAAGTATTAGAATAAAAAAAGGAACATTAATAAAACCACTTCTATCTAACCAATAGAAGGGAAAGTGTTAGACTTTAATGGGGTTAGCTTTACCATCCACACTTTAATCTTAGCAACAGTAGTTAAAATTTTTATATTTTGGAGGAGTCCGAATTCTAGCTCCAATATCAGCAAAACTAGGGAAAGTGCTGGAGTTTTGAGTGGTCATATTTACTCCAATCTGAGCAAAAGTTAAGAAAATTATGGACTTTGTAGGGGGTCAGATTGACTATTCCCACTCCAATGTTAGCAATATTAGGAAAAGTGTTGGACTTTGGACAGGTCATTTTTACTTTAGCCACTCCTAAATGTTTTAAATAAAGCATTTAAATATAGGTCAACAAAAAAACATTATAAAATATCCTTAAAACAATAAACCTACTCATTGAATATAAACAAATACAATTAAATAAAATTAATAAAAAATGTATGTTACAAAAAGAAATTAAAAATATTTCCAATTAAAATACTTCACAACCTGCAACCTTAAAAAATAAACAATGGAAAATAAAAAAAAACATTAGAAATATAAAAAATGAATACAAATCAATTTAATAAATTGATCAACCAATTCACAATAATTTAAAAATCAACAAATAGTTTAAATAACAATACAGTATTTCATTACATAAATAAGTATTAATTGAATAAATTAAATAAATTAGAACTCATTTTAAACCAAAATAATAATTCACAAATTTAAAAAATCCCACCCTAACTCCCTACAAATCCAACAAATTGCTATTTAATTAACAATGACTAACAAAACAAAAGAAATGCATTTCATATACATATTTACAAAATATACTGAAACAAAAACCAAATATGTTAATCTTTTATTGCTTGATTAATTAAAATCTTAGCAGTCATCACATCAATATAAAATATATAAAAGAATACATATATATCATAATTTCATATTTCCTTAAAAAACGGTTGACTAATTAAAAATACATACGAAATATCTGCGATAAAAGTGTATAGTACGAGTGAAGGCTATGGGTGAGTCCTGGTCTGGGGGCAACGCCTGTGTCCATAGATCTGATGATCTATTCTTTGGTCGTGATCAACTAGACTTAGTGTCGGCGCGTGGTGGGCGTCAAGGAGAGTTACCGGACTGAAGGGCTTGGGCGTGAGCGATTATACTCAGGCTGCAGCGTAAAGTTTTGTTTGTGCAGCTTTCATGAAGCGGACAAAACTGCAGGTTAGTTTAGCATTGGCCCCATTGAAGCACGCCTTCACTGCCTGTCTGCAAGAGCGGATTTGCATTTCGTTTATATGCTGTTTTAACAGCTCTCTCCTCTCCCGGTCTAGAGACTTGCATATGCATAGAAGATGCAACATATTTTCTTTAGTTTCGCCACATAATCTGCATAGTGTAGTTGCAAATGTGCGTTTCCAGGGAGGCATGTGGGGTTTAACAGGTAAAATCCCCATCCTCAGTGCCAAGAAACCTTCCTTTAATGATCCAGAAAAGCTGGTGCCGAAATACGGTTGTGGCGAGCATTTTGAGTAGCTTTGTATCACGAACCAGCTGTGGGCCCTCTTATTTAAGCATTCTTTATCGTTTTCGGTAGAGACAAGCTTAGTCAACTTATTTACCAGATCTTTGACGTTATTAAATGGAAGTCCTGACTCCCAGATGTTCTCCAGGGCTAACATGCTAATCCCTGTTTGAAGGTAGGCCTTGGCGGGGGAGTCATTTTTCCTTGATATTTCCTTCCATAGGAATGAGTTCAGCGATCCCGCCTCTGCGCACTTTATTTTATACCAGCTTTTTCAATATGCGGCCTTCCTGCTTATTGTCTGGTTTGCTATTCCAAATTCAAGTCTCAATTGGACTGGGGAGGTATATTTTGGAAGCTTGAAGATTATTCTTAGGGCTTTGGCGACTGTATTATTCAGGGTTTCTTCATCCGTCCCTCGCATGGCCTCATTGCCACATGTTATCGTTGGTAGTAGCTTTGCTTGAAGCACTTCGAGCAGCAGGAGCAGGTTTGGTCCTGTTATTTTGCTCTTAATGTTTTTTAAGGTGATTGCTAGGAGGGTCCCTTGCCTCTGAATCGCCTCTTTTTGTTGGTCGTACGACCCATTCTTGTCAAAGATGATCCCTAGATATCTATAATCTTGGACGACTTCAAGTTCTCTCTCGTCCAGCTGCCATTTCAGTTGTTTTTTTGGATTGCGCTGGTTTAGCACCATTATTTTCGACTTTTCTAGGTTAATTTCTAACCCGTTTTTTGAGGCGAAGTTGTTCGTGGTGTGAAGCAAGTGTTGTAAGCCAACTGGTGTTTGGCTGATTAATATCAAGTCATCGGCATACAATAAGTTTGATAGAGGGAGGCCTCCCAGTTTTGGTGCAGGATGGTTGCAGTTGTCTAGTTCGGTTGAAAGATCAGCCACAAACAGATTAAATAGGGTGGGAGCCAAAACGCAGCCCTGCTTTAAACCTCTGGTGGTTGGGATCCGCCTGGACACGATCGTACCGCTCCCCAGTTTTATTTGGACCCATGTCTCGGAATGTAATAGGATGATTTGATTCAGGAGGGCTGGAGGTATTTCCCATCGAGCTAGCTTTGACCATAGTTTTCTTCGATCTATGCTGTCAAAGTCGGCTTTGTAGTCGATGAAGCAAGCAAATAATGGTTTTCTTGTTACTTTTGTGGAGTCGGCTAGAAGCGAAAGAGCCAGGATGATTGTAGTGGTTCCCAGGTTTTCCTGGAACCCGTTTTGATTAATTGGGATTAGGGATTTTTCCCTTGCCCATTCCCCGAGTTCGGCCAGGATAAGGCCTGCGGAATACTTGGCCTCAATGTCAATAAGAGCAATGAGCCTATAGTTTTTTGGGTCGCTCTTACAGCCTTTTTTATATATAGGGGAGATGATAGAGCCTTTCCAGGATTCTGGGATTGTTTCTGTTACAGTGATGTTGTCAAAGAGCGGTAGTAATGCACTGGACCAGTATTTTTGGTCTTGTTTGTATGACATTGGTGGCAAGCCGTTGGGCCCAGGAGCACCCCCTTGATGACTTTGCTGGATTCTGCCATCGAACATTTTTAAAGAGGAGCTAGGTGATAGGTTATTCCTGTAAAGGGGGCGGAGGTAATGCTACATGAAACTCGGCTGGTTTTTGCAAATTGCTATGGCGCTCTGTGTTGAAGTAAGTTTGCAAGTGATTTGTCCAAAAGTCCTCCATTATGTGAGAGTTGATCCTGGGTGCCGATGGATTCTCAATGCTCTTGACCGTTAGCCAGAATCTTGCACTATTGTTCGTTTTGGCGTCGTACAGTAGTTTGGCCCAGAGTGATTCCATGTGGTCCTTTTTTGCGCGCCAAATAATTTTCTTTTTCCTTGTTCGAAGTTTTCTTAGTGCATCTATGGTGCCGGCAGTTGCGCTGCTTTGGCGGAGGGAGCGGATTGCTCTGTTTATGTTGCCCCTTAGTTGTCTTAATTCGGCATGCTGGCTTGATGACAGATGGGTGCACTGGCTTGTTCCCGCCCAGATGTTTTGTTTTAGCTGGTGCTCTTTTTGTGCTGGCTGAGTAGCGGCCGGTGGGGCTGGTTGGCCCAGAGCTTTAGAGAAGATTTCCCAGGCGTTGACAGTACTTCCTTCGATGAATTTGATTTCTTCCCAGAGTGTTTTTTGCAGCGGCTAATAGCTTTTCTGGGTCGCGTATTTTACATCGAATTCTCTTGTGTTGGTATCTCGTCGTTGGATGGGGGTCTGGGTTTGCGTATGTAAAGGCGGTACCCTGGATACCAAGAGTGAGCTCTTGAGGTTGATGGTCGCTGTAGTCGGACACCCTGATCCTAAAGTCTTTTACTAAACCAAGGAGTGAGAGGGCAAGGAAGGTGTAGTCAATTGCAGTGTTAACTGAGTTTCTATTGAAAGATGGGACTTGAGGTCTGTCCCCTGGCATGCGACCATTTAATGCTACCATCGATAGACTTTCCAGTTCTCTATGCAAATCTTTCGAGTTTTGTGTTGGTTTGCCCCACTTATTGTTGTCCTGGGAGACGATCCCCCATGCCTCCGCAAGGAACATGTTGAAATCACCTGATAAATGTAGCTTGAACCTTCGTCCTCCGTTATTAGCTGTGTAAGTTCGAGTATCAGCTGCTTTGCGCCGATCCTCTTGCTCTGAGAGTGAATGTAGATGTTTGCCAGAGTTATGTGATGTTGGTTACTTTGGCCCTGCATTTCAAATTGGATTGCCATTATTTCAAGGGATGTAGTGTTTTTGCTCATGCATTCTTTTCCTGCAGTTATGGCTTCAATCGAAGTGTAGACGATCAATCCTCATTTGCGGTCACCATAGTTTGATTGTTGGACTGCAGGGAGATAGTAAGTCTTGTAGCCTTGGAGGTGAAGAGGGTCCTCCAGCCAGGTTTCCTGTAGGAGAACCAGGTCAAACTTTTGAAGGTTGACAATAGTGAGGGGTCGTTGATTTTGGCCCCGACGCCATTGATGTTCCATGAGCAGAGTTTTAAGTTCATTTCCTTGTTTCCCTGTTCAAGATTAGGTCATGTAATATCAGTTCTTAAATTTATAGTTTTAGATATCCAAGACCAATCAGTTGGGGGGGTGGGTTTCTTCTAGCTACCTCCCCCCCCCCCCCCCAGTTGGGGGGCTGAGTCCGTCTGGGCCTGTGACCGAGGTGCTGCGGGCTCCCTTAAGGACTGTGCTGATTTGATTGCGTTCGGTCCGGCTACTTGGTGCCTCTTGTTGGGAGCAGGTTGGTGTTTGAGCAGCGGGGTCGGGTACCCAACTGGTCGGTGTTGATACACTCGGATCCCCCAAGCTTCTAATTGTAGATCTTCACTGAGGATTCTTTCTGCTAGCTCGGGTGTTACCCATTCGGTCGTAGTTGCCTCTTGGTCCGAGAGATGCTTGAAGGTTTCAAATTCTACTGACAGTAGGTCTTGGGTTTTAATCCCGGCCAGACTTCTGATTGCTTTTAGAATTTGAAGTATTTTGCCACGATTTAGGATGTCCCTTCTACCTTTGGACTTTGATTCTGGGACAAACAGAATTATTTGTGAAGTTGCTTGCTGACATTGGTTTGCTGGATTACTGCTGCCTGGGCACTTGCAGCCTTGCTCTTCGGTCGAGAGTTTCATTCGGATTTTTTCTACTTTATTTTCATTGCCGTGGGTTAGCTCTCTGTGGTAACGTTGATCGTCAATGTTGGGTAAGGGAGTTGTGATTGTATCAATTATTGCTTCTAAATTTGGTTGTGCGGTTGAGGGTTGATGTTGATTGGTGTCACATACTGCAAGGTGTCTGTCCGTTGTTCGGTCGTCGCTTCTATATGTACTTGGCTTATTGCTGCAAGTCGCATTTTCCTGATGATTTATTGGGTGTTGATTGTGATCCTTGGGGCTATCCTCTACTACTCTTGGTGTCTGGGAGCTGGTTGAACCTTGGTCCAGCTGTTTGGTTTTTGGTGTGCCGAATTCTTTGAGCTCCTGCGGAAGGCCATTCTGGGGGTTTGGAGCGATTTGGAAATATGATTTTATAGGTGAGTTCTTGTACCTCCCTTTCCCCCTTTCTTTCCTTCGCTGCTTGGAGGATTGTCCTTTCTTCTGCTCGGCCTTGCCTTCTAAAGTTGTTGCTTCATGCTTTTTTGGCTGGCTGGTGGTTACTGCCGTTAGTTCCAGATTCATGGCCTCGACACTCCCTGGAGATTTAGAAGGAGACGGGTTGGATGCTTTGAGGAAACTTTTTGTTCCGGTTTCCAAGCCTTGGCAAGCCTCTTGGAGGGTTTGGTCCATCGGGTAAGTTGCTTCTTCCTTTGTTCTTTTTCCTGGACCTTTGCTGAGGCTAAGAGAGTTACTGGTGGTAGGTGGATTGAGGTCTTGGGTGGCTGATTCTTGTGCCTCTTTATGTGTCCACGTCTTGGGGCCGGTTTGGATGTTGGTTACTGGTCCTTTAATACTGGTGTTTGCGCTGTCTATGTCGGTTTCAAACTTGAGCCTATGGTTTTCAAGTCGGTGAGGAGATCGCTCATCACTGTCGGTAGCGTGGCGATTTTTTCCACGATTATTTGTCAGGTACAGCTTGGTGGAAGAATGGTTGCATCCCGTTGGGCTCTTTCGATAAAGCTGTTCATGTCTGAGAGTTTGCTGTCAATGCTGGTAACGTGTAATGCCAGACAATTGAGAAGGGTAAGCTGGATATCCATTTTGTCAGAGTGGTACTCCAAAGCTTTGGTAGAGAGTTGCATGGTGTTTAAAAGGGAGGCCCATATTCCTGATTCGCTTGGCTGAGTGTTTACGTCAGCCTTTTTGGAAGTAATTCCCGATCCTTGAGGGGCCGCTTCTTTCTTGTCCTCAGATGTATATGTGGTGACAAGGTTTTCCCATTCTTCCTTTGTGAGGGAAGCGATGTTGATACCTCCTAGAGATGTATCATCAGGTTCGCCCTCCGTGTTGACCATTGTATGGAATTGCTTGAGTAAGGGTACTTTAGAGTGGGGTTCCGCCGAAGTGGACTTCGAGAGCTTGTAATTTGTAATGTTTCGGATGGGTGAATGATTCGCTATCGGCTGTTTGAGGGCAATTTCTTTCTTGTTGTCTTTACGTTCCTGGTTGTGATTATACTTATTGAGTACGTGATTGCAATCAATGGGGTTGAAAAAATAAGATTTCAGAGGTTGTAGGGGGAATAGCTCTCTGGTTGCCTTTGAGTCAGTTTTGTCTTCAGATGGGGAAGTCGTGAGGCCTGTGAAGTGGAATACATCTGACACTGTGGGAGGAAAAGCAGGGGGTCCTCTGACTGGAGGGAGGCTTGTAAACTGGCGATGCAGTACTGTGATTTCAGGCTCTAGGCGGATCCCGGATGGTTCCGTTGATAATTCCGTTTCGTCTTCTTGGAGAGACTGGGAAGCTGGTAAAAACGTGGTTTCGTCGCTTGGCGGAGACTGTTCTGGGGTACCCCCTGTGGCTTTTTCAGAGTTGATTAAGGGGGATACAGTAAATGCCATTGGTCCCATTACATCTTTTGGGGTCCCTGTGTTTGAATTGATCGGCATGTTTAAGGGGCTGTGTCTTCTCTCCCCTGGTTCGGTTGATAGGATGGATGGACCAGTGTCTGATAGGACCGATGGGGCTGGGAGGTTTCCTGGGAGGTATCCTGATGCGCCTTCTGATCGCTGAGGGTGTAACGGGGAGGGGAGATTCGGTTGGTTATTGATGTTGAGGTGGAGTAATGCTCCTGCGTCTTTGATGAAGGAGAATTTTGAATACATTTTTGGTTGGAATGTTTTTCCCCCTGGATAGCAGGATGCTTCCAAGTGGTCCTTTTTCCTGCCTCTCTTGAGTCTAGATCTAAGTCTACTAGCAGGATGTCTGGCGTTCCAAGGGTAGCGAGGGCCTTACAAGGGGCCTTTTCCCATCCAGTCGGGGTGATCGGAGTTTGGGTATTGTTCTCAGTCGGCTCGTTTGGAGCCTTAGGGTTTTTAATTTTCTTTTTCCTGGTATTGGTGGTGGAAGTTGTGGCTCGCCTCACCTTGCCAGACCTCATTGTCGGCTTGGCACCTTCTTGGCACCCTCTGCGATGGGTTAGGCTTGGGTGGTCAGCAGTTTCAGGAGCTTCGACCTTTACTGCTTTTTTCCTAATAATTTCCTGAATCTTTGGTGTGTGTTCAACGTTGTGCGTTGTGCCTCCTTCTAGTTGGCGGTGGGTTAGCGGTTTTGGCAGTGATGCTGATGCTGGCGACGGTACCGTCAGTTTTGGGTTGATTGTTGGTGGCTGCTGACAGGTCCTTTTAAGCAGTTAAGAGCAACTTTGGGTTTCTTCGTATTGCTTTTGGTGGACTACCTTTGGTTCCTTCTTTCCCTTTCCCTTTGAGGTTTGAGAGGTCTTTATTAGCGGATGGATGGTTGAGAAAGGTTGAGAATGGTTGAGGGCTGCTGCCTGCCTCGCTGGTTGCTAGTTGCCTGGTCTCTGGGCACCCTGCACCGTACTCCTTTACACCTTACAGGTGAGCGGGGAAGCAGGGGATAAAGGGGACCAAGGGGCAGAATGCGATGGACGTGTGAGCCCCCCGCCACCCTGTTTCAGCTTTACAGCCCAGGTGGATCTCCAGCGGCCCCCTCGCAGCTCCTCATGGAGCGGAGTGGCACGGCGTGACGCGGCCGCTCCCAGCTCCGAAATATTGCCGGAGATTGCCGGTCGTTGCTCGTGGCTGTAACTCGCGGCTCACCCCTGCCACGGCGTCTCCGTCTCCGTCTCACGCCTCTGCCACTGCCGCTACCGATGCCCTCACCGGGGAGAGGATGGAAGGGAGGAAGGTCGGAGTTAAGTTAGGTAAGTGAAATGGAGAGAACTGCATTCGTGGCTCCTCCGCACGCTGCTCTCTCAAGGCTCGATCCTCGATCCCTCGGGCTCTGCTCAACGACGCCCAAATATGATTACACAACTAATAACATCATACTAAATAAGTATCAAACTGATTAAAAAATTATATACCTATATAGCGGTATTAGAAAAAGCAATATTACATATCACTTCAAAATATTTATATAATTCCTAAAAAACTATGTGGGTCATTATGATCGTGGACATACTGATGTCCGTCCGCCATCATCCCGGGGATGGGGACTGACCGCCTATAAGGTGGTGGTCCCGCAAATGAAATTAGGATGCAACCACCACCAAGGCGGCCGCAAATTGCATGTTTAACATTGCAGTGGGTGCTGCTTGCTGCAGCACCCGCTGCAATGTTAAAAAAGCATTGTTTACATTTCCCTGCACTACGTGGCAGGCACCATGCGGGCCTGCCACATATTGCAGGGAAATGTAGGGGGGCACCATATGTGCTCCCCAAGTACACACACCAAAGGCCGCTGCACAAGGGGGGCCCAGCAAAGGGCCACCAAAGTACATCCCTGCCAGCCTTTCCATGGCAGTTGTACAGCCATTGAACGGCTTGCAGAGATCCAGCATCCTGATCTGATGGACAGTGCCTGCTAGGCACCGCTATCATTCTGTGGATGAGGCGTGGTCCGACAGGCAATCATAACGATTACCTCTGTCGGACCCGTGGCAGACGGGCTTTCCGCCTGCCAGGCACACTGCCCACCATCCTAATATGGCAGGCTGTAAATGGCCTTACAATGGTAGTGAACCCACCACCACCAGCCTGCTGTGGCGGGTTCACTGCCATCGTAATCAGCCCCTATATTCTTACCTTCTATACTAAGTCTCAGGTTATTCTTTGCATCACAATATTCTGCCCACGATATTTGTGACCCAAAATATTTTTGTTTCAAATATTTTGGTCAAACACCTCCTCAGTACCACCAAGGTCAATTGAACAATTATTTCTGCAGGCATCTTGTGGCAGTGACGTTATCCATCTGCTCTCAATGTGTTTATCTACAAGATGAAGCCAGTAGAGCTGCTGAGTGTGAAGATAATATAATTTACAAACACGTTTCTCATTAATGATGTGAATTAAATTTAAAGAAGACACACAACAAATGGATCATCTCAAGTTTGTAAAAATGGAACTCAGAAAGAGCATAATTCAAACTCAAAATTAATAAATACTAAATCTATAGGAACTTTATGATCATATATAAAAAAAAATTCTACCCTGCCTGCATGCCTGTGTCTAAGTGTTTGAAAGATGCTTTAAAATGTTTCATATCCAAGAACAGCAGGCTACGATGACAGTTACGCATCAAATCATTAAAAAATGTGGTAAATACCACAATATTATTCTCTAATGACAAAATCACTTGAGTTTGACCAAATATTATCCGATTACTTTTTAATTTTCGTGGCAGTTTGAATTATAGACAAAGATGGAATCCTTTAGGGTTAGGTCAAAGTCATTGTGACTCTTCTAATCTTCTAATTACTACGTAAGTAAGGACTAACAGTCATTTCTAGTGCCTGAAATAAGGCATATGGACACTGGCATGTCCCTTAAAGATAAACTATTCCCCTGTCTTTATTCATGGGTTCCTGTCTTATTAACAAAGGACTACACATGAAATGAATCCCATTCTAGAGAAAGCTTCTGACAAACTTGCTTTCCTGGAGTTCTTATAATAAATACAAAAAACACACATAAGTAGTTGGTCATGTAAAATGTTAAGGTGTTGAAAAGGAAAGTAAAAAACTTGCAAAAAGTCTTGCTTAAAACTGGGTCCCTTCAATTTGAAATGTTTCTTAATACAGAGTCTATAGGAAGGCCACTATTGTTACAAAAGCTTTTCCTGTTTCTTATTTGTGACTACTTACTAAAATATGTCTTAAAACTCTTTAACAATTAAGGCAGCACATTGAAATTCCTGCCTCATGGACCACACCAAAGATAGGTAAATTACATGATCACTGCATTGACTGACAAAACTTCAAGTTAATGCAATTTTTACTTAACCCCTTCGCTGCGGATGACAAAGCCAGCTCGTCATGGGCGTTACCTGCGCTACGCGGATGACGAGCTGGCTTTGTCACAAACCGCGCGATTTTCAAATTACAGCGCACAGCGGGAAAACCCGCTAGCGCGCATGCGGTTAAGCAAACAGAATTGAGCAAAATCAGGAAATGAATGTGTATGGCTAGTATTTCTTGTTTCCAAATTGTGTTCCAACTCAAGGATACATGGTTAAAAAAGGTCATCCTGCTTTACCATCCACCATTTCTCTTTGAGGACAATAGGTGTGACATCATGGGGCATGAATGGGTGGATTCACGGGCTACACCCAACAATCAACCACCATTAGGTTCAGTGGGTGTAACAGCAAGTGAAGCTAGTTGGAGGGAGGAGGAGGATGTGGCTAAAAATGGTGTCAGTGGGAATGAAGGGGCTGGTCGGTGAGGTTTTATTGAGCCTGGCTGTATAGGAATCTTTTTTGAGCACTGCGGAGGATCGAAGAAGTGTACCGGTTACCAGGTTCTCGAGCAGTGCCATTACCACCATAATCATCAAAAAGTGACTGACTAACCACCACAACATCATCCACCTGCTGGTTCCCTCCCAATCAGAATCTATATTGAACCACAACCCCAAGACTGCCTTCATTGCTGCAATTAATGACATGGATAAGGAGTACACAGTTGCATTCATCCTTTTCACCTCTTGGCTGCTTTCAACAACACCTACACATAGCTGGAATAGGTGGACCTGCACGCTGTTGAAACATTTCCTTTCTCACTGAATGCACCTGAACAGTCACCTCAGCACTGTTATTGTCTTCTACATCCAACCTGATCTGTGGCATCTCTCAAGGCTTCTTGCTCAGCCCTACGCTCTTCCATGTCTACATGACTCTCTAACCAGCATAATCCATTCCCACTGATTCAATATCATCTCCTATGCCGATGACACACATCTCATGCTCTTGCTCTTTAATGAGAACTCCAATTCCCAGATGAAGTTCTCCTACAGCATGTTCAAAGTTGCAAACTAGACGAGAACCTTATTACGGAAGCTCAACTGCGACATAACAGAAACTGTAATCTTCAGAAAAGACACTGCCCTCTAGTCCATAGCTTGATGACCCTCAGAACTAGGACTAACACCCACCCCATTGAACTCAGCATGGAACATGGGGATTGATGTAGTGGAAATCGCATTTTAGTTGTGGGGTGCAATATAATCACATATATGTAGTCTGCACCCGCATATAATCTTTTGTTGTATTAATATGAAGCATTTTGAAATGTAATAGGAAAACGTGATGCGCTTTAGGCCATCAAAATGAAATATGTATAATAATGTAGAGAATGAATGTAACTAGCTGCAAACATTTTGGTGTAGAGCTTGTGTTGTGCAACTGACAATCATTCATGTATTAGATGTGCCTATTAATCATATTATTTTTCATATAGGTAAATGCATTAATTGAAAGTGCCCTAATGCTGTGCAAATGTATAGAGCTCATATGATGCTTTCTTATGTTAGCCGATTCTTTTAGGCCTGACATTCTGTCACCTGTAAATCTCTCGCTTTAGAAATAATCTTTGAATTTCATGTTTGCTATGGAATTTGAGAAAGAGCATCTTGAAGAGCTCTGTCTTAGTAGCTTTATGCTATACTGACCCATACTGTGGAGAGACTTCTTAGGAAGACTCCCCATGCTGACACCTTTTACCCTCCAATTGGGCAATGCTAAGGAGGGATGTCATGTTAGCGTTAGAGTAGGGAAGACTCATGCTCTTTATTCCTCAACCCTTGATGCAAGGAAATTTGGAGTCATACTTTTTGATATTCTGCATACTGCTACTTCAATTCATTGTTTTACTTATGCTACATCGTCTAAATTGTATGCACAGATTTGGCTTTATGCTAATTTTGATGTACTTTTACACTTTTGTATTGAGGTGTCTTTATTTTCAGTTCAGTTCAGTTCAGTTCAACTTTATTCGGATACAACAGTACCCATAAAAGCACAAAAACAAATACATCATAAAAAATTGGCCATTAAATTTGAAATAAATTAGAAATATTCAGTATACAATTCAAAAGTGACTTTGTGCAAAACTATACATCATGACAGTACATATAAATTGTTAGAACGGAGAAACAGTAAACAAACAATAAAGAAACTATTTATAACAATGTCAGGCGTCAATCATAGTTCTGCGCACCCTTACTGCAGTTTTTAAAAAAGTACTAGTGCAAAAAATAAGATCCACATCGTCTAATGCTAACATAGATCAAGATGCTGCCTCTAAACTAAATGGTCTTCATTTATTAAAATAAGGACATAAAAACTGTTTAAAATATTTGATACAGTATTTGCAGAAAAATATAAAGTGCTTAATAGTTTGCTCACTCCTCCCGTCACAAGGGCACACGTTCGAATTTGAGTTAGGACTATAGCCAAGTGGGAAACATAGTGCTAAGCGAATTGTACCAGCTCTTAAACGGAACAATAAGCTCATCTCCATCGGCTCATTGGGAAAGACAAATACATATGGAGTGGGTGACTATACCGTTCAATATCAATGTAGTTGCGCACAGTTATTTTGCTGGCCTTTGCCGCCTCCCGCTCCTCTTATATAGGGAGTGCATTTCTTTTTTTGCAACTAAGGCAGCGAGTGGAGTGTCCCAAAAGATACTTTCCATATTTATACTGCGCAAGCTACTCAGCACATCACTCAGCCATGGAATTTCTAAACCCTTAGCACAACCTAGACAGTCCTTAATGATCATCTGTGTCAAGGAAGCTGCATTATTCTTCCATACTGCAATCCACTTGAGTGTCGGGCGAGCCCTAATAAAATCAGCGATAAAATTAATATTGAGCTCTTTGTGACATGTAATGGGAGGTTGAGATTGGAACATTCAATAGTTTCCTGCAAAACCTATTCTCCTCCTGCTGTATAACTGAGCAGTTGACCGTCCCCCATATCTCAGCGCCATATGTGGCTACCGGGGTACACTGAAGTTTGTAAATCTTTTGTACAGCTAATACCGCGCCCCTGGTCTTGGGGCGAGGTATGCTTAAGATCGAATTGGTGGCCTTTGAGAACTTGCTCCTGGCGTGAGCTAAGTGCTCACCCCAGGAGCTGTTCGCAGCAAAGGCCAATCCCAAATATACAAAAGATTTTACCACGGTCATCTTATGGCTGTCTAGTATGGCTGGGCGTATATCATGCTTACCCGGGCCACTGCTCATTAAAAAAGATTTTTTTAAATTGACTTGCAAGTCTACATTTTTCATAAAAATGTTAAAATATTGGACAAGGAGGAGCAATGAATTTGATGCGCAACCTATTAAAACTGAATCGTCAGCATAAAGCAACACAGGGATGGGTACTTTATTATTATATGGAACATCTTGGGTGGCCAATTTCAGGGAGGCATTCAGGCCATTGATATATATAATAAAAAGCAGGGGGGCCAACACGCAACCTTGTCTGACCCCCCCCTGCCGATGTCAATGGATCCTGAAACCTCTCCACCCGCCCCAATTCTCACTTGGTCCTTAAGGTCTCTGTGCAAATAAGCCAGGAAATTGTCCAGTTATTTTTGGCTTTGTAATAAACTAAGTAACCTTTCATATATATCTGTGGTTACTATGTGTCTCTCCTTTACACTTTCATGCTGCAAACAAGAACCATTGGATTGTGTGTCTAGAACAGGTCTAGAACTTGTGGGCCCGGCCCTTTCAGTATCATGATCAACAATCCAATCTTGCTGTCTAGCCAGGTCTTCACAGTTACCCCCACCAGCTTTTACCCCCACCAGCTTTTACACCCTCAAACTCCTCAATAAAGTTTTTAATTGGCTCTCGCTTAGCACACAAAAATCCATCACTCATGCACTCTTGGGAAGCAGACTATATAATATCCTCTATTTTGGAATCACGTGCAACTCACCAAGATACTCCAGAGCACTCAAAACGCAGAAGTCACACTCACTCTCGAAACTTCCACTAGGCACAAACACATTCAATCATCTCAAAGACCTACCCTGGCTCCTCATGGGCAAACATGCCCTCTTCAAACTCCTCACTCACTCCTACAGTGCAGTACATAGGAAAGGTCTTGCAAACCTGAAAAGCATTTATCAACTTCCCACCCGATTACTCAACTCAGCTCTGCCAACCTACCGCTTGTCCACGTTCCCTACCTCTGAAGAGCTGGTGTTGCACTTTTTCATATCTGACTACTAAAGCCTGGTGTGACCTTCTGTTACACATTAAAGCCACCAGCGCAATTTTAGATTTTTGTAAACAATTGAAAACCTTTGTATTCCAATAGAATTCTGTCAGGGCAACATGCCCCCTTCCTAGGGACCAGGATAACTTCTGGATGATATGTGCACCTTACAAATTTGCAGAACATAACATAACACAACATAACATAACATAATCTAACATCTTTGTTCTGTCTACCAAGAGTGTCCATTAGGTCAGTTTTTCCATTTTTTTTAATAAGGGTAACCATGCATTTTGCATCAGTGTCTGCAATTAAAAAAATGCAAAGTTCCCAGCCATCAGGATTTGCAACTTCACACACATATAGGAAATTGCTTGCATTCGGTAAATATTTAGTAAATTAGTTTCAAATACCTTGGCTCTTCAGTTAAACAGTGCATATGAAGGCTGCTGTTGCCTAAACCAGCGGACCATTTCTTCAAATGTTGTGTTTGATTTTAGTTTAACTTTTCATTTTAGCCTAGCATGTAAATTATGACTCTTTTCTGAAAGTCAAACATTTTCCCTGCTGATTCCTGCTATAGATATATTAGCAATGATCTACTCCACATTTTATTTCCTGCATTTGCCAAATGTGTCACTGTTTCAGCTGGGTTACCACGTTGATAAAAGAAAACTGCTTTAGATTCTTCCCAATAGTGCACCTAGCATGCAACATTTCGCAGATGGCACTTGTGGGATGACTTTTATTAACATGCAAAGCAGTCTACTAGAGATGTTAGGAATCTGTAGGTAACGATATCTGTCCTGCTTGTCCCCTTGGAAGCTTTTAACACCTTGGCTTCTTTTCTCCTATGGTGAATACTTATTGACGTGGTCAAAGTCAGCCATAAGTTTGATGTTTATTCTCCTTGATCAACTTTATAGGATTGTAGAGATATTTACTGAGTGATACTTAGGCAGCTAAGTACAGATCCTAGAAGAACAGAAAGTGTGACTAACAGTCAAAGTGCAGACAATTTTGTAAAATAATATTTGTTAATTGATATTGTGGCTGACAGCATATTTGACAATGAAGAGTACGGTCAGATTTAACCAATGTTACTGAAAAGACATATGTACATTCACTGAAGGCGTTACCGTGTGCTTATTATACATAGGTCGAGTTCAATTCTGCAATGTATTTGTATTTAGGCTTTAGCGACAACTAAGAAAGCCTGTTGCCCAATTTAAAACACATCACTAAACATTATAAGAACGATCCTAATCGTGAATAAATGCTCATCTGGCAGTTGGTAGCGGTGTCATGCTATGTCAAATGGGACATAAGGAGAGGAGGAGGTCAAGCCCAGTACCTTCAACTACTAAACTACATCATTGTGTAAATGGGGGAGGGTTTTAACTGGCATATAGGGGAAGGTGTCTTAAGACGGCTGTGTCGCTGCCTTCTGGGCTGGACCGGCATCTCTAACACCCTCAGGACAGAGATCTAGATTCCACTACCTCCAGATATCCTTGCCAGTCTGGGGTGGGGGACAAAGTCATTTGGTCTGTACAGTTCTCCGGGGTGCAAAGATAATATGACAGCACCAAATCGATCTCACCGACAATCCAATTAGCAAATGGGAAACTTTTACTGCCAATCTTTCAAGTTCCTTTTCATCTATTGCCAGATACACGCCATCTAAGGAGTCTAGGGATGATGGGAGGGCACGAGTGCACAGCCGACCGAATCTAGGGGCATATTACCAAGGGCATTATCGCCGCATTAGCGGGACTTTATCCCGCTAATGCGGCGATAATTTTATCGCCCTCTTACCAAGCTGTCGCTAACACTAGTTAGCGACAGCTGGTAGGCGATAGCGGGCATTTAGGGGCCCACTTTGCATGTCAGCGATAATTATCGCTAATGACATGCAAAGTGGGCGTGCCAAGATGTTAGCGACTGAAAACAGTCGCTATCATCTCTAACTCCTATTAACAACTTTTGGAAATATTCGCGCTAAGCGCGAATATCTCCAAAAGCTAACGCCTGCTAAAAGCAGTTCTTAGCCATGTTATCCAATGGAAGGTGGATAACATGGCTAAGAGCATTGTCACGATAATGCATGAATATCGCAGATTTTTCAGCGATATTCATGCATTTCGCAGGATTTTTACAGCTTTTGAGATAAACCTTGATAATATCAAGGTATCTCAGCTGTAAAAATCCTCGGTGCTCGGCGATATTTTTTTCCTGCTAACCAAGCAATAGCGATAATTATCGCTTTTGCTTGGTAATATGCCCCTGAAACTGTTAAAAAAAATCCGCAAACAAATTACTCAGAACACTGAGGTCCCACCCTCGAGAAAAGAAACTAAGCCTATTATTACGTCAACAGAAAGGCATAATCAAAATACGTGAATGGGGCATCAACAGAGCCAATGAAAATGCATTTTGGGCAAAACTTTACCATGACTCCAAAGCAAACAGCAGCTCACGCTTTTGGGTCACCATCAACAAAGCACTTCACCCAGCCCATGGAGGGTTATCATCACACATTACAGAGGAGACCTGGACAACCTTTGTGGAATCCCACTTCAATCAGCAATTGCCTGGATCAAGATCTAACTCAGACTTCTAACTGACACGCCTCACTTAAATTGAAGGGAACCTGGAGGAAGAGGATAATCAAATCGGCGTAACAACTATTAAGAAGTTCAAATCAAATCAAATCAAACAAAGCTTTATTCGATTTTTATAAGGAAAAAATCATAAAAGCACAAACAACAGCACCTTAAATCACATTTCATTTTAACAGAGGTCAATTTTCTGTGCCCCCCTCTTACATGTTTACTTTGTTGAAAGATTAAAACTGTCACATTAAAATTGATTTCCTGCATTTTACTACACTTTTTAAGAACATTGATAGGTTACATATTCATTTTCTAAAAACTGTAGTGCTAGAAATGCAGGGCGACATTGTCTAATACCAAACTATTTAAAAAGAGTTAAAATCCATCTTTTTTGTTCGAAAATTATAGAATTTACTAAATTAAACCACATGGAGTGTTTTTTGCTCCAAGCGATCATCACAAGGGCACAATTGCATAACATTTGACCAGCCGTTCATGTTTGGGAAACTAGTTATTCTATGTAATATCCCAAGTCTAAATCTTGTCAATAAAAATCTGTTGTAGAAGCCACAGACAAGTAAAAGATAAAGTTGCAATAAAGTTAAGATACTATAAATAATTAGAATCCAATGAGATGTACTTGGCCCTATATATTTGTAGTAGCTCATGTGGAGGTCTCCGACCCAACTTTTAAAAAAAATTTACTAAGGCGGCAGTAGTTTTCATAAAAGCCAGTTTTTATGCATGGACCGCACAAGTCCATGTGGCATTATAATCAAATAGGATGCCCAAATAGCTAAATCTGTTTATAAAATCTATTTTTTGTTTGTCAATGTACATATCCCTACACATTTGGCTGCCAATACCACATATCATAACAACAGTTTGTGTTGTGTTTACCCTCATCCCTAGATCATGCAATAATGTCGAAAAGCTATTTAACAGTGCTTGGCCTAAGCCATTTATTTAGAGACTAAAAAGAAAAGGGGCCAGCATGCAGCCTTGCATAACTACCTCGTTGATTTGAAACGGGGCTGTACATCCTCCATGTGTACCATATTGTACCCTGGCCTTGGCATTTCTATACAGTTGTCTTTAAAAAAAAATGATGGTGGGCTCTACTCTTAAATTCTGGCGGATCCTCCAAGCTTGTCATGCCTCACACAGCCGAAGGCTGAAGTGAGGTCAACCAAGGCTAGGAACAACCTGCACTTTTTTGCGATGGTATACTTCTCTATGATAATATTCAGGTTTAAGCTTTGTTCAACAGTTCCTTGCCCCTTGCCCCTTGCGAAAACCAAACTGTAATTAGGAGATGATCTTGTTATTCTCAGCCCAGTTCTGCGGTCTTTCAAGCACAATACGCCCAACTACTTTTGCCAAGGAATCTAGCAGTGATATCGGTCAATAGCAGGCGGGGTCTTGACAATTTCCTTTTTTCAAAAAAAAATATTGGTACTAGAATCGATTCAGTCCACATCTCTATTAAATTGGAGGAACAGCTAGCTGTAATTACCTGGGTTAACAAAGGGCCCCATAGCGTAGTATTATTTCTTATATAAATCTATGGGGATCCAGGGGCCTTCCCTCCCATGCTTGCCAAGTTTGCACAATTTACTTCATCCAGGTTTACCTGCAGGTCTGTCGCTGTTATTAGAGGTGCCTTATCGTAATCACCTACTGGTTGGCTTTCTGCAGCATTCTTGGACAGGCTGCTATTAAATATGTTCGCAAAATGCTCCACCCATTGCTCCTCTATTATTGTGATTTCAATGAATAGAGCATCCCCGGGATCTAAAAAAGAGGTCTTAACAACCCTCTGAAAGGCCGCCTCATCCTTAGACATCGCAGCCCCATGCATCGCCGTCTATGCCTTGTTTCTCAGCGTCACTTTTCATAACTTCAGTGCATTTTTATAGTCCCATCTTGCCTGCCTTATATCATGCTGATTTGTAGCAGTTTTTTGAGTCTTGTGTTTTAACTTGGCGTAAGATTGCGTGCACTTTGTGTCAAACCACCCTTTTGTGTTCTTGTTTTATTTTATTTTTCATACAAATAGGGCCTCCTGTATAGTTTCTGTGATGTGCTGGAAAGAGGTCAGGACTACTTCATGTATGGCGTTCTCTGCCAAGGGGGCCGCAACAGTGGACTTAGTCTTGCTTAAAACATTTGGTGCAATTTCTGAGGGATCCACCATTGCCCAACGGAGGGAATAACCATTAACTTTATCTATTGATAAGTTTTAGGGGGACATGCATACCTTTATTCTGGCAATGTGTTGGTTGGGTTATGTAGGAAATAGATACGCACTGTGGAAAATTGTCTCTCAGAAATATGTTATAGGTGTTGAATGACTTAACTCTATTATAATATCTTTTTGATATCAGAATGTAATGTATTGTTGCAAAGTAACCTCTGCCATTAAAAGTTCTTCTGAAAGGGGAAGGTGAAGCACATATTTCATTTGCAAAACCAAGATTGTGGCCAAACATGATTTAGTTTATGGATTCCCCATATTGTGAATGCGGGACGTGCTTACCACTATTGCCCTCTTTGTCTTGAGGCCACATATTTCCCTCTCATTATTTGAACACAGAGCGGTATTAAAATGGCCCCCCTTCAAATGATGAACACATCCCCTTCATTGTCATTTTTTATTGACTTCAGATAATTGTTTAGTTTTTTCAGAATGCTCCCAATCTGATTGGGCGGAGCATTGTTATAAAAATGTATCAATACAACACAGTGCTTTTTATCAGTATGCAATGTTATTACTTGATAATATAGTTCAACAAATTTCAATTCTATTTTTCTTACAATTAGCATGTTAGATATATAAGTAGACAATCCCCCCTTTGCCCTCACATGACTCCCACCACCCAAGCTGTAGTATGAAAAGTGCTATAACCGTTAATATGAACAGCGTCCTCTACCCAGGTTTCTTGACAACACATAATGTAAAACTTTGATAGAAAAATCGCACTATAATGGGGTTGCTATCATTGAATGAATTCCTGCAACATTCCAATAAACTATATTAGTTATCTCAGAGTAATTTCTATCATTGCAATTCTTTAGGGTGTCATCTACAGTGATAGCAGTAAGAGCACCAGATGGCATCTGGCTTGTACCTGCAATGATGGTAGCATCCTCTATTGTGTGACTTATAATTTGCACTTCATCAGCCAAGTTAGGCTGAGTTGATAACTGAGCCACTTTGACTGGTATCCATTGTTTATATTTAGAAGCAGGGTAATTCGGAAGAGGCTTGTGACTACTTGCTTTGGTGTGAAGATTTCAAACTCCACCCCTCTTATTTTCAATTTGTTGTTCAAGCCCCTTATTCAGTCAATCAATATGTTCCAAGTTGTTTAGACTGTCAAAATGATTAGTTACTGGGACACTATACCTAAGGTAGGTTTCGACTTGTTGGCTCCTAGTCATGTTTCTATTACTCTCCATCTTAAGTGCTTGGTAAAGTAACCTAATGGCTCAATATTTACCTCCTGGTGCCTAATGCCGTGGCTACCTGCTCTTTCAAAATTGTTTGCACCAGGTGTGGAGATCTAAATGTTAACACCACACAGTCCTCTTTCAGTGCTTTACGTGTTTTGCCTATCTAAGCTTTCTTCCGGCCATTTTGAATTCGGAGAACAGAGCCTCAGTTAATCTTATTTGTATGCTAAGCTAGTTAATAGATGTATTTCCCAGGGCAATCCAGGATTCCCCTTCATGGCCAGGGAGTTGAGGTACGTTTGTTAGAACTACAGTATAAGAAGTAGCTTCAGGTGGCAGTTCTAAGGATTGTAGGTTAGTTTGAAGGGAGACCCTTGTATTGAGTAAAAAATTAGGGTTAGATTGATTATTTAGAGACAATGTATCATTTTGGGTCTTCTTCATGGGAATTTATATATGTATCTCTCCTGCTAGTATTACTGTTGCGATGGTGACCTTCAGAACGAGGGAAAGTTTTCAACCCCTGCGATCCTGTCCGGTTCTCCTGATTCTCCAGATTTGCCATAATTAACTTACCACAATTCTCTTCATGTTAAGTTTGCCTATTTAGAAGTTCTAGTGCTTTTGACTGAGATACTCAGTCAGACCTAGGTCTTTTGGAATCCACACACTTATGTATGTCAATATAACTGCTAGGTGTAGCATTTCCTATGTGTTTTTCTATTGCTGCCTCTATGGATTTTAGCCTCTCCGCCATTTTTGCTAGGGCTTCCTCTAGTATACTCTCTAACCCATCTATCTGCTTAGATGGCTTATTTAAATCATCTTTTGAGCAATAAGGCTTCATAACAGTTGGTATCCCCTCCTTATGTCCCCTCCTTTTTTCCACTTTGTTACCCTTTTCTGTAGCTTTTTGCTCACTGTTTTTAGGTCTACCTGGCCGCCTTGTGCTGCCCTATTATCCTTTCCTGGGTTTCTAGGTCACTTTGGCAGGGGTTGAGTGTCACTATCTTCATCACTAATCTGGGTGTTCAGAAAAACAAGGTATACAACCAACCTAAGTTGGTTGTATACCTTGTTTTTTTGTAATTAATTTACAGATCATTTGTTGCAGTTTCTGATTGTTCAGATAAGATTTAATGATCATTTCAAGATAGAATCTTAAACTGGAAAGAGATTACTTTTAATAAAGTCCCTTGCTGGCATCATTTATATACTGTGTTCATCAGCCCAAGCTTGCAAGGGTATATTGGGTTCCCCCCCTTTTTTCTGATGTTAGTACAGTTATAGCGCTCCTGCAGTGTCTTCCCGCCTCCCAGCAGGGTTCTGGGATCTCAGGAAATGTGCAAGTGCTTCTGTGATTCCTCTGCGTGCCCTGTCTTTGAAGCACCTTAGTTAGTCGCAGCCTGTTCCAAAAAAGAACTGGTTCATCACCATATCTGCTGCAACGCTCTTCATCCATACCATCAGCACAATTAGGATCTCTTATTGCAGCATATTTACCTTAATGAAACCCTTTGGAACAGTATTACTCTGGGTCATTGGCCAAGGCTTGATTGGAAGTAAGTTTTCTTTTTACTCTACATGGCTGCTGCAGCTCCACCCTCTTACCACCTGCGTTTAGTTTCAATAAACTGTGCCCACGCTGTTCTGCTCCACAGCCTGTGCCTCCTGCACCGCGCTCGGCAGGCTTCACAACTCGAGTGAGACCCAGACATAGCCATTCACGTAAACCAATCTGTTAAAAAGTTAATCTCGAATGGAAGGATAGAAGGTGCACCGGGGCCAAACAGGATTCCATCAGCCCTTTTTAAACAAGATCCAGAGTTCTGTTCAGGCATCCTTGTCTCCCTCTCCCAAAGCATCAGACAGTTTGGGCATCTACCAGCCTCCTGGAAGGGTTCTATAATCTCTCCGATTTTTAAGTCAAGAGACAAAACTTCCCCGGGCAACTACCGGTTGATTGCACTACTAGATATTGAGGCAAAATACAATGCTGGTACTCTACTGATAGTTCCGCAGACTGGGCTTAGGAGAAGGAAATTATCCTCCCAAATCAAACTGGGTTTTGCAAAGACACAGGTACCTCAACTAACATATTAACTTTGTCACTGCTCATTGACAAGGTAATATCAACAAAACAGGTGATCCCTTTCTGTTTCATCGATTTTAAGTCAGCTTTTGACAATGTCGAGCAAGTCTGTAGAGGAAACCGGCAAGTTGGGGCATTCCGTCAGCATTCCTGAACCTTCTAATACATCTTCACACTGAAACATGGGTACTGGTCAAACTAGGCAATGGAACACTTCTTTTGAAGCACATACCAACTACCAAGTGGCTCAAACAGGGCTGCGTGCTAGCGCCAACCCTGTTCAACCTGTACATGACAGACATGACATATATTTTAAGCACCTGCAATGCCCATGCCCCCGACTCGGCGGCAAAGTCATCTTCTCCATCTTATATGCCAACGATGTGGTCCTGGTGAACCATACCCAGGTGGTGATGCAATGCCTACTCGATAAAACACAGGGTATGCAACAGAAAACATAATAGAAGTGAACCTTGAAAAAACAAAACCCCTGATAATAAAAAATGGCAAACGAAGGCCCGACACTTGGTATCTGCAAAAAATGCCAATCAAGAACAACCCGGCTTACAAATACCTAGGAATAATTATCGACGAAGGTGGTAAATTTGCCTGTCAACTCGAGACAATCGGAAGGAAGGTGATGGCAATAGAAACAACACTAAGGCAGTAAAACACAAAACTAACAAGCCCTATCCTTTCTTCTCTTCTTTGGATAGCACAAGCCAAAATTCTACCTACCATCACTTACGGCGACAAAGCCCTGAGGTGTAGGGACTCAAAAACTTTGGATACCACAACGGCCAGGTCTGACAGAGTCTTGTTTAATATTCCAACTTACGCCTCACCATCCCAGATCAGGTTAGAGTTCTGCCTAACCAAACACATTTTGGCAAGGCAAGGCTCTTATATAATCTGCTGGCACAAAATTAGGACATCACCCCCAAATACATTGAACCACCAGCTTTGGCAAGAACTTTGGTACAGATGAACTTTGCCAGACAGACAATACTTAAAGGACTCCCTGATGACCACCGATTTAACTGATTTTTGGGAAATGCAAACCACCTATACAGCCTTCAAACAAGTAGTCAAAAAGGCAATAAAGATACTCTCTCTTGTGGAAGACAAGGCCGCCTTTGCCCAAAGAAGCCATGCGTGGATGACAATGAATAGGTACCAATCACTAAGTACAGAGGCATACTTCAGCCTGGGGAACTCTAGGAAGACAAAAGAAATAAATCTTAAAATATAGGTCAGGATTGCTGCCAGCAATTCCACACCTTCCACCATGACTGAGGGGGCATTTTGCTAACAATTCTCATCTATGTAGCAATGGTATTGAGGATATGGCACATTTGATCTGCTCCTGTCCCAACTGAAAGGATGAAAAGGTATGCCTACCCGATTGCAATTTATTCTTTGAGGGATCCGTACTCAGAGACATGCTGTGATTGCAAGCTTCAACTCAAAGAACCTGCAACTAAATGGGAACTAGTGTAATTCTTGACACTAGTAGAAGTTAATCTGGGAAGAGTTGCACACCTCTCTACTGCCTAAACAGCTGCTATTACCATGAGAATGAGCTTCAGCTCCCACAACCAAAAACCCTACACCAGCCGCAGGAAGTAGTTTGGAACAGTCTCCAGTGCTGTAGAAGAATCAATAACAATAGGAAAATGAGCAAGTCATTACAAGATTATGAGACTTTAATAGTTTTTAAACAACCTACTTTTTCATATACTCCCTTTTTCCTTCTCAACATCACTCTTCTTCCCCTCTTTTCCTTAAAAAACATGAATTTTAAAGTGCATTTTGTAATGGTTTTAATTAAACAAATACAATAAATTATCTACTATTGCTACTACAATCGGCCTGTCCCTGTCATGCGTAGAGATTCCTGTTTTGCCAGAATACCAGTGTGCAGATCAGAAAGCCATAATCGAGTAGAAGGGGTGCTTGGCCAGAATCAGTGCCAAGTCAAGAAATGTATCAGTGGCTTTGTGCACAGCAGTACAGGAGGTTATCCCAAAGAGATAATGGAGACCATATACTTGGAGTGGAGTGCCAAGGGGCTCAGAAAGTAGTTCTGGTATTGCGTTGTAGTAGGGAATCAACTAGGCACATATCCATACCATGTGGATAAAATTGACCTCAGGATCTTGGCAGCGTAAGCAGGGGTCCAAAGCCTCCTCATATATAAATGCCCCAGTCTGTATGGAGTGAGGAATGTCTGGTGAAGCTAATTAAACTAAGTATAGTTGAGTCTGGCATTCATGGAGATACACTTTGGGACCCCTAAACGTTGTGTCTATTGTTTATCTGTTAGCGTAGTTGATAGCTCCTATTCCCAGTAGGCATGGAGAGCAGGGAGAACTGCTTCTCTTTCTCCACTCAAAGAGAGTTATATAATAGTGTAAAAGCATGTGACCATCACTGTGTGTAAGCACTACCTGGAGGAGTTTGGTTGTGTCTGGTTCGTCATGTGTTCTATGCCAAACCGTATATAAACAATGGGTCAATGAGGCGGAAAGGAGATTGGAACCCGGTGTATACAATAGCCCCATATTCTCGCAATAAGACCTGCACAGTAGTGGAGAGAATATTGTATGTGCCTTGATTGTTATTCTGTGTGCTGACCAACCTTATGGATCCCTAAAGCACGTGTAGATGATTCAGAATCAGACTGGTAGGCAAAGTGCATCAAAGAGTCACATGATACCAAATCTTTGACAACTTTACTAGCAACCTGAGAATATATGTAGTACTTTCAAAATGTTGCCCTAAATCATGAAGCATTTGATGGACTAGTCACATTCCACCTGACTGAAAAACATATCTATACCATCCCTCGAAGACTTTAATCCTAGGAAAGATATATGGGGATTATTGTTGATCTCACCTATTTCTAGACAGTTAGGAGATCTTTTTTTGACCTAGACAGTACATTTTTGAATGGTCTGTCAGAAGCACAGATTAGCAGCTTCATTTTTGAAGGCAGCTCAAGACCCTGTTTGTTCTTATGCCTTTTGTTTTCTTCCTGTTCTCACTGCTGTTAAGTTCTTTGATGACGGTCATAGGATCCACAGCATCCAATAAATGCAATAGTGAGGGAAATAAGACAAAGAAGGATGGCTTTCTTTCTCTGTTTCATTCAAGCAAGCATATTCCCATATTCTTAAATGCTTAAATCTTTGTTTCTTTGACACTAAAAACCTCTCTTTAATTTATTGAGGGGAGGGAAGTCAACCCCATAATCAACCAAGCATTCCACGATGTTGTAGCTTAAGAACTTGTGACATAGCGGCCTATTTAGAGTTTGGCAGACAGGATACTAACAAAATATGCAAGAGATCCTGTCCACTGTATTAGAAGAACCGTAGGCTATAATGCACTTGTAATATGGTGGATGAGCCATCCGCTGCATTTGTGATGGAGTATGCCAACTGTAAAAGTCTAAATAATGATCTTAGTCACAATCCATTTTGACACTGTTCCTCATTTACATGGTGTTGCCGTTCTCTCTTTTCAGTTTCAAAAAGGTCGCAGGAAAAGCTCTGAGTCTCGTTAGATGACTTCAAGTGAAGAAATACACAATTACCAAGAGCAGCACGTACAGTTTTGACAGCAGATAGTCTGGCCTTCAATCTCATGGACTTAGCTCTTCTCTCAAGATGTTTAACAAAAAGATGTGTAAGACTAGAACTTATACATGGCAGTGGCAGACATTTCCCCAACAAAGTAGTTTAATCCAATGAGGTAGAGATATTTGGTGCAGTATTTCTGCTAGCAAATTGGGACATTGCAAAGCTAACCCCAAAATTGGAACACACTGTCAGTGATGTGAGCACATACATAGATTTCCTTCTCAATGCACTGGAAGCTTTCATCGAGGTAATTTCATTACACATGGGGGCAGGTGGTACGATGCAACGTGTCTCAGCTGTGGGGAGTTTCAACACTACCACAATTGGAGATATGGAGCTCAGACTTGGATTACTGCATGAGTCATGAACGAGTTGTATATTATTGGAGAGGATGACATCATTAATTTCAAAAGTATGTGACACGAGGAAAGAATATTGTGGCCGGCCTTAACCTTTCATCACTCTAGTGAAACCAAGGGCTACAACCTTTACACTATGAAGGGGAGTTCACTGATGTTTTCCAAGCTAATTAGAAAATGTGCGACAGCGCACTACTGGGGGGACCACTAGATGTGAAAAAGATGCTGTAGAAGAGTGATGAACGCAGTGTATGTGGATAAGAAAGTGAACTAAAATGAACACCAGGAGAAGGAAAATGTATAAAATATATCTCCTAATGTCTAAATTAAAAACAGTGCAAGAACAGTTATAACATAATAACTGTCAGTGACAAAAGGAAGAAAAATGGTCTACATGTTTCAGCCTATTGGATTAACTAAAGCCATTGCTTTCTTAAGGACCAGAAACACTCACTCAATTGCTAATGCCAAAAAAGTGCTTAACAAAATAACATAAACAATGAATAAATTGTAAATATTGTCATGGCTGGATCAATCACAACCATGTAACCTGTATTAGTGGTTTTTTCAGCTCCTCATGTGTACCAGGAATACTGTAAATACCCATATACTATGAGGTACACACTACACCTCTCCTGGCAGCGGCTCAGGATTGTAGTGTAGTTCCTATATTCCCAATAGGCTCTGCGCATTGGAATGATATATCCTATAGATTAGATGCAGGACAGAGGTCAACTAGGTCTCTATCGAATATACTAAACTTAATTGTGTGTGTGCCAGCTAACTCAGAGGTCACTAGAAACTTTCTCGAATACACAAGAAGGGATTAGTTTCTAACAACCGCATAAACATGACATCTTTGTTTCCCAAGAATAAGAATATATCTCTCCAAGTCGCGGAAACAATAGATAAGTATTTCACTCAGTCCATCGTGCATGCTTTGTTTCTACAGAGTTGCAGAGAAATAGGAAGACAGGCGTTTTCAATAAAAAGGGTTTATTGAACAGTCTTTTTTCTCGTGCAAGACAGGTAAACTGCTACAATTGTTGTGCAGACTGCAAAGTATAATGTGTACAGCGTAAACAGTAATATGAAATAATACTGTAAGAGCATTGTATGGTTTCTAAGCCATATAAAAATACATACATAAATAACATTGACTAAAATACTCAACAGGTGCTTCTAAAATATGCCTACCCCAATGTACCTAACCTAAGTCTAGTACGCGGGAAGAAGTAAGTAATGTGTAGCATATGTGAGAAGTTGGCCTGATATATGATGCTCACTAGTTCTAGTGATCACCTTATATCAGTCCAAACAACCCTTATGGTGATTGGTTGTAAGTCAACCTTATAGACCAGCTATCCTAATGGTAGCATGGACAAAGCAGTCTTAGGCTAAACTCTTTTGGCATGTGAAGCCAGCTGTTTTACCACATATAACCCTTTGAATACCAAATGAAAGGACACCACACAGGTAGTTATGAAAATAAACAAGATATTTATTAACTAGCATACACCTTTGAACTCTTTATGAGGTCAGAGGGCTAAGCACATGACAAGACTCTTAAGAAAAATACGTTAGGTTGCACAAGTTACAATGGTGCCCTAGGGGCACGTCAAACCATATACTAAGTAAGTGGGTTGAGAAAGTCGATAGAAGGAATGGAGCTGTCCAGAGGCTGTAAGATCGCTGGGAATACACTATCCTAATTTTAGGTAAGTAATAGGAGGCCCACGGAACGCGTTTGCAGAGTGTGAACTCACACGCGAGATGCGTAACAAAGTCAATGGACAGTACAGTTTACGAAAAAGGTAAGTACTGACAGTTCTGACTAGTTAGGACTAAAACCACTGTGAAACTGGACACTAGGAGAGTCAATCTACCCTTGAGCACAATACCAATTAGATATGTAACTGAGGTACATGGAGTCCATTTTAACAGAGAGAGCAGGGAGCCTGGGGTCCTGGATAGCAGGATCCCAGGCCAACTAAGTCGAAAACCAGCTAAAAACTAGGCAAAAAGTTGGGGGTTACCATAGTCAGATATCCACCTTCCTACAGCATACGTACATACGTACATATGTGCTGCTAATATTAGTCCTAATATATGTTCCATGTTTAAAATTACTCTATCCTCCACTCCAGGGATCCGAGTAAATGGAACATTATTTGTATCAGTTATGTATGAGTATTTGAGTGGAAAGTATTTTGGTAATGTTTTACCACTGTCTTTGATTGAAGCTTTGACAGCTAACATTATTACGCCGTCTATTTTCGTTTTTGTACGAGTGATTGCAGCTACCGAAGCCGTTTGCACAGCTGCCTTTGTGGCTTCATCAGCCAATTAATTCCCTGAAACGTGAACCCCATCACGTTGATGACTCAGTGTATGTATCATGTGAGCCTTTTGTAGTTCTTGTCGTAACTGAACTATTTGTTCCCAAATCAACTTATGCTTGATTGTGCCACCTTTTGCATCTTTGTAACCATTTTGAATCCAGTTTTGCAAATATTCATTGTAAGATTGAATACAATAATACGAATCGCACACTATGAGTGTGGGGAATTCGTGATCAGTATTTTTAAGCGCCACCTTGAATACTTGTAGTTTAGCTTGCTAAGCTGTACAATCTCATGGAGATTGTCTTTTAGTCACCACAGGTCGGAATTTACCATCGTGCCAGCGACCTTTAACAATCACGCACGCAGCACTATAAGTTTGTTTACCCCCGAAGCGGGTTGGGCTGATCCGTCAGTATAAATTTTACATTCATACTGTTCTAGAGGCAGAATCTCACCAGGCAGAGGACATTCTTGCTCATATTGTAGAAATGCTTGTGTTTTCAAATTAGGGTCAAAAACGTATTCAATGTCTCCCAACTTTTGCCTTCACTTAATAACTCGTATCCTAGAAAAAGGACTTTGAGTGGGCAATTCTCGATTTATTGAAATTGAATTTATACCCTTTAGAGGCGAAGCCAAATATTATGGTGTTCACCCTGTTCAAGTGCCTATCCAAGTCATCGTCTGTTGGATAGATGTAATCAGCATATGATTATGCCTCATCATCATAGGTTTCTAGTAACTCTCTTACTCTGGCTAAAAATAACCATGGACTATTCTTGAATCCCTGAGGGAGACGGCAGAAGTGACGCTGTGTCCCCATAATTGAGAAAGCGTCAAATACCTACTTTCTGGTGCAATGTTTTGACAGAAGAAACCGTTAGAAATATCTAATGTGGTTTTATACTTTTTACGCACAATGTAATTCAATAGTGCAGTACTATGTGCATTTTGTACTGCAAAGGTTTGGCAACAAGAGTTTTACGGCCAGATGTAGGTCGCCCGAATACTGGTCGGTAACGGCCGAAATTACCGAATTTCGGCCGGTACTGACCGGTATTGGGCTTTTTAGATGTAGGTGGCATTTTTCTTAGGATTGGGCATTTTACCGAATGGTAATTTAAGGATTCGGTAAAATACCGAATTCTGAACATACCGATTCGGTAAATTACCAAATTCAGGATGCAGGGAGCACTCAAGTTGGTGCATTCCTCAGTAAAGGATTTGTTATTTACCACCAACTACAAGTTGGTGGTAAATAATGAAAACCTTTGAAAAAGCATTTTTTTTGCTTTTCCAACAGTGCGATGTGGCAGACATACATGCCCTTAGGGCATGTATGTGTGCCACATGTGCACCCACACACAATTGAGGGGGGCAACAAGGTGTCAAAGTGACACCCTGCCACCCTTCAATGTTTTCCCCCTTTTACCGAATCGGTATTTACCGATTCGGTAATTGCCATTCATTCCTATGGGACTCCAGGCCCATAGGAAAGAATGGCAATTACCGGATCGGTAAATACCGATTCGGTAATTACCGAAACTTACCGATTCGGTAAATTTTAACTAAAAATTACCTACATCCCATTTACCTGTTCTTAAATACCGAATCGGTATGATTGGGTAATTAAGAGTCGGTAAACTAGGATTACGTACATCTGGCCCTAAATATCTGTAATCCAATACTAGACGACATGTATTGTCTGGTTTGGAGACAGGAACAAAAGATTGTTCATTGACGAGGTGCATGTTTCAATCACCCATTGATATTGAAGTTGATCTAATATCTCCCTGACCTGTTTTTTAGCTTCTTGGTTAACTGGGTACTGGCTTTGAGCAGTTGGTGGATTTTTTAACTGCATTTTATGGTGAAGAGAATCCTCATCCCATCCTACATGATTTTTATATAATGCAGGAGCCTGGGCTGTTGCCCATTTCCTTGCATAGGTATATTTTAAATGAACTAGAATGTGGCTGGAGAAAGCTGGCATAATGATTTTTTCACCATGTGGGCACTCCCTGACAAATTCAGGTGGCCAGTGTGGTTCAGCTAGAGGAATGTCATAACCCTGAGAGAGCTTCTCTCAAAAGGGTGCTCTTATTTTTCTTGTTATGTCCCCCACCATCCGGAGAGTTACTTCATATAACTTATGTGGGACACTAACCATGGTATCTACAGTTTCAACTTGGATGTACTCATTCAAGTCCACTGTCTCCAGATGATCCTTCAGGTTCTTGCGAGCTATGGTGACTTCTGCTGTGCTGTCCAACATTGTTTGAGCCCATTCCCCGTTCTTGAGTTGTGTCCTCAAGGTCCTCAGCATGTCTGATTTTTAGACCTGCTACCTTCTTTTTGTTGAATTGAGTTTTCTTATTTTTCTGAACGTGTTGATCATCTTTGGACTTCAGGCACTCTTCCTTTTGTTCTGATCGTCCTCTTCTTTTGGATTTCTGTCTCTTGATATCTACCAGGTTTTCTCAAATGATCCCTATTCCTGATGTTATACCTCCTATCAGAGGGATCCTTTTGTCCTTTTGAGGAGATCTACCACTGGATTGGGAATGCTTCTCTTTAGAAGTTTGTGTAGTGTTCTCCCACTTCTTTTTAGGAGGAGTTAGGAGTGTTTTTAATTAAGACCTTTGTTGAAATCGGAGTGATAGCAGGTGACCCAGAATCGCGCTAAAACTTCAGAAGCCCTGCCTGAAGCCCCACCTAATCCCGTCACCTGGCCTCGACTGACGGAGTTGCCCTGGGTGCCTGCTCCCCGCTGCTGCACTACTCCATCGGTTAGCTGCTGTGTGGTGAGCGGGCCCAGCGGACTTCAAGGTCCAGCATCCCAGGCGGCCGGTAGCCGCGCATGACATCGCAGCGCCAGGAGGCGCTTTAAATCAAGCCACATCCCCGCCTCGCGGGACGCCGGGCAAAGCTCGGGCAAAGGGCAGGCCCTCTTAGGCCCTCAGAGGTCAACAGTGGTCGGGCGGGCCACCCCTCTAAGTTGCTACAAAAGGTGAGCACGAAACATTCAAAATTATAATGGGGAAACGAAAAACTAGTACTGTGACACAGGCACCCAAGGGATCCTTAGCTCTCCCGCCTTCTTCTGAAAGCATGCTGAAAAATGCATTTAACATGTTAACAAATGAAATTGCCAATACCGAGAGGAGAATGTCAATGGGCCTCACAAATATACATCCAGAGCCATTACAAGCAAACTCTAATAATGTTCTGCCGCTTTCCCCCGTGGTTACAGTTATGAAACCTACCCCACTTGCCAATCCGTTGGTACCGTTGCCTGGGGGAAGTATCTCTACCACTATTCTTGACTCCTTGCCTGACCCTGTTGTACAAACTGTCATTACCCCCTTGACCCTGAGCAACAAGTCTGGAGGTGAGAAAAGAAACAGAGGCTCCTCCAAATGAACAGTAAACAAGAGGAAACAACCCCCTCGCAATAAGAGCCAACCGACCCCACAGAGTATGTGGACTAGAGGGAACAAACAACTACCAGGGGGTGGCACTGAAACCAATGAGTCTACGCAACCTGCCGATGGGGCTCCTGTTGCCTCTCCACAAACTTTCTTAAAAGAAGGACATATCTCTACCTGCACACAGACTGAGTCGCTAATTGAAACATTATCCAACCAAAGACTAATGGGAATCTTATTGAGACTATTGTTGATACAATTTTTAAACAAATGGAAAGTCAAATGATCAAATAGTTTAATACTATTTTTAAAAGACTGGATAGATTGGAAAACCTTGTAAAAAAGGAAGACGTAAAAAGGAAAGGGGTGATTACTCTTGATCTAATTAAGGGGAGATCGCCTACTGAAAGATCTGGAGTCTGCTAGTAAGGTCATTTTGGGTGGTGGGCCCAATACCAATACCATTAGCAGTAGTATACCAACATCTAATGCTGCACCTAGGAGCGACACTGCAGGGAAAATCCAATCTGCTACGAAACCACAGTACACTCCGGCAGTAGCAGCTGGATCCTCCTGTTCCATCAGTACTGCTAGTGGCACACCTAAGGGTGGCCCTACTTCAGCCACCACTAAATCAGGAGCACCAACTAATACTGGCACAGATAAGGGACAAGCTTCTGTTATTAGACCCACAAAACTCCAGGGACCTGCCCTTCACCTACCCCCCGACGCATGCCCTTATGTTTTAATCTTAGCAGGCGTACCACCACTTAAGGAGGGACAAGGAAGTCCTGGGTCCAGCTGAATAACAAATGCATTGACTGACTGTGTAAACATAAAGGGGTAGGTCAGGATATCTCGAACAAAATCCTGTCAGCACGACGAGTAAGCTGGGTTGGTCCTCTATTTAGAACATTAATGGTGATTGCATCGTAATTATTTTTATCACCCTGGTACAGCTAAATATATACTTAGCAACAACAACATCTACCCTGGCCCAACAACTGTTATAACCTCTCTACCATTGGGTTACTTTTATAGGTCCCCTCAGAGATCATTTAGCCAAGCTCCACCACCATATCCACTATTTAATAGATACAATGCACTATCTGAGCTGGGTACCTTGGAATGACCACCACCACCCATCCTCTCTGATATAGCAGCTAGCGATCACCTGAATATAATTGATCCTGTGGAAGAATTGCCAATCTGCCCCAATGTAATGGTGCCTAATGGGCTTAGAGCATCTGTGTTAACATCTAACCTTTTAACATCCCCCCAGGGCACCATTACTCCCATATCATCCGATGACCTGACCATTCTGAGTTGGAACATCGCCGGTCTTAATGCAAAAATGAAAATTAAGGAGTGGATAGATTGGGTTACTAACTTCGATATCTTAATGTTCCAGGAAACCTAATGTACCAGCCCCCTGCTTCAAGAAGGATATAGCTGTTATAACCAAATTGTACCCATCCTGGCCATGGGCCGACCTAGTGGGGGCCTATCCATTTGGGCCAAGATTACGGAAGGAGTTAAAACTGAAACACTGCCTACTAACGATAATAATTTTCAGGCGTTGATATATACTAGCAGGATAAAGCTATGCTTAATTAATTTTTATAACAATGATTTCACAACTCACCCCAACGCTAATTTTATAAGACTATTTGATTTTATTGATGAAATTGTTGATGGACATAAATATGGTAAATTTGATGGTATTTGTTTAGGAGGCAATTTCAATGCACACATCCACCCAAGAACCCCTAGCTGTAAAAGAGGAAAAGAATTGCTCAACTATTTAGCTACACGCGACCTAGTTAATGTTATGGAGAAGGCAAACACGACCGTGAACAAAGGACCTGATGCCACCTATGTAGGGCGTGGGAGTTCAACTATAATAGACTATGTATTTATATCCTCTCGGTTAGGGGACCTCTTATTAAAGGCCGAGGTTGCCAGTGCCTCACATAGTGATCACTACCCGATTTTAATTAGTCTTAAATCCATTAAAAAACAGGGGAACCATAGAGAAATCGGGGCAAAAAATCTGGTGGCGTCCACAGATAAACTTAGGGTGGTCTGGAGGGGGACAGATAATAAGGGTGTTTTAACTCGTATTAATAAAAAGCACCCCTTATTAGTGTCTGTCTGTCTATCCACCGATAGCTCTGAACATGACATTGTTGAGGTCTTCACAGGTCTTTATAAGGCCATAAAAAAGGAGATCTCTAAACCAGCCTTAGCCAGCAATCACAAAAGCCCAAGGTGGTTCGACACCTCATGTTCCAAAGCAAATCGGGAACTAAGGGCTGCCCTCACAGCTGATCCACGGGAACAGTCTGTGGTGAGGAGACTGAGGTCTAGCTACAAGCGCACTCTAAAAATAAGATCAGAGGAGTTACTAAAAGACCACTGGGATTCCCTTGTGCGCACAGCGTCGTTGAGAGATGTCACCGGGTTCTGGAGCGAGGTTAAGAACTTGAGATCAATGGGATCAAATATCACCCCCATGAATTGCAATATATCAGGGGACGTGTGGGTGGACCATTTTTCAAAAATCTATGAGGCACCATTTAATTCCATGGGTACTGCCCCCCTTTAACTACACTGAACATCACCATAATGGAGGTGGAAGATGCTATCTTAGAAAGCGCGGAGAACAACGCTCCAGGGCCTGAACCGACCAAATCAAATCAGAACCTGACTTCTGGGCACCTTTATTGTGTAACATCTTCAATAATTTATCTCATACCCCAGTCCCAGTAACATGGTCAAATAGCATCATTGTGCCTATTTTTAAAAAAGGCGATAGATTGGACCCTGGCTGTTATCGCCCGATATCTTTAATAGATAACACTCTGAAGATCTTAGGTAGGGTCATCTTTAACAGGATCAGAACCTGGGCAGAGGATAATGCTATTCTACACCCGTGCCAGTTAGGTTTTAGAAGCAACGTGGGAACTGTGGAGCAATGCCTAAATTTAAATTTATTAATGGCCAAATATACCATCGCCAAAAAACCCCCTTTGTATTTAGGTTTTATGGATTTAAGTTCTGCTTTTGATTTTGTTAACCGTTCTCGTTTATGGTCAGTTTTGTTGAACTATGGTTTAGATGAACCCTTGGTTTATTTTTGGGCCCACCTACACAGCGATTTGAGAGCCCGAGTTCGATTGAATAATGATGGTGAAGTCTCCGGTGATATTTTAATTGGCAGGGGGGTCAGACAGGGTTGCGTCCTAGCCCCCTTGCTTTTTATCTTGTACAGAAATGATTTAAGTAGTTTTGTGTGTAAGCTAACAATTGATGTCCCGCACGTAAATGGTAAACCTCTTTCCGCACTACTTTATGCAGATGATGCAGTCCTTATGGGCCGCACACCCAATGCACTGCGCACTTTAATATCAGGATTTGTCACGTATATGGCAGATATTGGCCTGTGCACTAATTTTAATAAATCATTTATAATGTGTTCCGGCCCTAAAAGACATAAAATTAACCAAATCTTGTCAGGGAATAATGTTTTAAAAAGCACATGCACTTTTCCATATCTAGGCCTGTTGTTCTCTGGATCATGGCAGCCCCATGTTGCCCAGGGGAGGAACAAATTGGGCAAAGCTATTAACTCTATAACCTCCCTCCATCAACCTAAATATGGAGAGGTTATCATATCGTTGCTACAAATCTATAAGACCCAATGCTTACCCACAGGAACCTATGGTGCTGAGGTGTGGGGTTACTCGAACTGTACTAACATACAGACCGAGGAGAACAGATTTTGTAGGAAGGTCTTGGTGGGGGGTTATTTCCGCCCCAACTTATGTGTGTCAACGGGAATTGAATCTCCCCTACACAGAGGATTTCATAAGATCTAGACCTGTCCTGTTCTGGCCGAAAATATGGCTGAATTCAGCAGCCTTTCTGACCCGTGATATTATTTCGGATTGTCTAAAAAGTGAGCGGGCCAATTATATACCATGGCTCAGGGCTGTGGAGAAAAGCCTAGCAAGTGTGGAGCAGGGGCATCTATTTACATCTCCCCAAACCATCGATCGTTCGCACAAGAACTTAGTAAAAAGGGCTTTGTACGACCTTTACAGTAATGAGAGGGAAAAGAGTGAGTTTGCAAAACTGGCTATTATAAGGTACATACCCCTTTTGGTACCATGCGGCAGGCCATACGACATGCCCCAAGGCTATCTGTGTAAAAAGATGGGCAAATGGAACTGGAGCCTGCTGTTCTGGTTCAGGGATGGGAGCATTAATAATTCATTATGCTTCCCATTAGGCTTTAACAAAAATTTGGAAAACCTAAGTTGTCCCTGTAACCAAGGCGGGAAACAAAGCCTTTTACATTTTATGCTTTTTTGTGGCTTTTATGTAAAATACACTAAACATTATTTAATCCCATATTTTCGAAAGACTGCTCGGATGAATTTTAATTTAGCTTTTGGAGATTTACTGATGTTACGCTCTGACAAAGTAATTTTCAGAGTCAGTTGCTTTCTTAAAGCTGCTGTTCGATCACGAGTATCATTGAATATGGTCTGATATGTTTTGCACTATTTCTTGCCCAGTTTGCACACTGCTAATTTGCACTAGTGGCTGTTCTCTTGCACACATCATAGCTATTTGACTTCGCATTGTTTTTAATTGTCGCGTATCCCATTTTAAGCCAGGCATACTTTCTGAAATCATCATTTTTGCCTGATATTTGCATTTTATGTAATGTACAATGACGGTTATCTATGTCATCTTTTATTAGTTTTCTAATGACTGTTTTACTGTGTTTTTATTGGATGATTCTTGTGATTTACATGTACTTTTATGGATGTTTTTTTAAATCCGAATAAAGATCTTTGACTTGACTTGACTTGACTTGAATTAAGACCTTTAACTGTGCAATTCTACTAATCTTTGTATATTACTTAGTAATTCATCGTCTGACATCGCTTCAATGTCAGGGTCAGGTCTGTAGTTGGCTAAAGCTTGCCATGTTGCTCCTGGTCTACCAAGTGGACCGAGCCTGGTAATGTGATGTATATATTTTAGGGCGCCTTTAAACCAGAGGGCATGCTCTTGGTATGTTAGTGGAATTTCAATGTCCTCTAAAGGAATGTATTCCTCTGGTGGTACATCTTCTTTGTAGAAATGAAACACTTTTGTTCCTGGATTTGCTTCAGGACAGACTATCCATGAATAGAATACCTCTGTCTGGTGATATTCATGTGCCTCTATTACAAAAACACCCTACCATCTCTTGCTGATAGACCATTTCTTATTAGTTTCATAGTTATGGCTTTCCTTAAAGTTTCTGGAATGCTTATAGCATCATTGTTGGTCTCTTGGAAACCTGTAAAGTTTAAAACGTGTACGGCTGCATCAGCTGCAGCTCCACCGGTCTCGGTGTTGTTGCTTTTATTTAATATTTTGTTGACTGAAAGTTTGCAAAGCAAGTTTCAAGGAAACAAAGATAAGGTGCATGATATTTTGGAACACTGTATCTTTCAACATTGAAAAAAACAAAAACTAATACATAGGATTTTCATCCTAATCAGCTATGGCGGATGTTATCCCTTTACCTACTCCAGACGTCTATTGGAGTATTACGGAAAAAGGGGTCTCTGAGAAAAGCACAACTGAGTTACTTTAGTATCTAGAGTTAAATTATTGCCTTGCCCCACTTTGGGAGCCTTGTAGTGTAGTTCCTATATTCCCAATTGGCTCTACGCATTGGAATAATATATCCTATAGATTAGACCTAGGACTGAGGTCAACTAGGCCTCTATCGAATATATTAAACTTAATTGTGTGTGTGCCAGCTAACTCAGAGGTCACTAGAAACGTTCTCGAATACAAAAGAAGGGATTCGTTTCTGACAACCGCATAAACATGACAACTTTGTTTCCCAAAAATAAGAATATATCTCTCAGAGTCGCAGAAACAATAGATAAGTATTTCACTCGGCCAATCGTGCATGCTTCGTTTCTTCAGAGTCGCAGAGAAATAGTGAGACGGGCGTTTTCAATAAAAAGGGTTTATTGAACAGTCTTCTTTCTCATGCAAGAGAGGTGAACTGCTACAATCGTTATGTAGACTGCAAAGTATAATGCATACAGAGTAAACAGTAATATGAAATAATACTGTAAGAACATTGTATGGTTTCTAAGCCATATAAAAATACATATAAGAATAACATTGACTAAAATACTCAACTGGGGCTTCTAAAATATGCCTACCCCAATGTACCTAACCTAATTCTAGTACGCGGAAATAAGTAAATATTGTGTAGCATAGGTTTAGTTTTTGCCAAGAATCTACCAAAGGTTTCTCTAGGTTCTAATCAGCTCCATACCTTGGTTAGAATGAAGGAGGTCTTGTATCTCTGTCTCGCGACTCTATTTCCCAACACCCCGCAAGGGGAGCCCGAAACACTGGAGCTAGATTCTCGGCAGGAGAAGGGCAGCTTACTGATCAGTGTGTCAGCTGGAGAGTCGGCTTCCCTTCTGCACTTGGTGTAGCGAGCTGCATGGGGCAAGTAGGTCTTCGAACTGCTCCGAAGCACTGTATCTTGCTAGAGCAAGTGTAGGTATATTTATACCTTGAAGGTGTTTAGGAATGCCATAGTTTGACGTAAAGTTGGCCATATAAACGTCAGGAAAGAACCCCTAGGGAATAGTTGTTCTTTATAAAGTAACTGAGCTCTTGGACAAATCAATATTCAAGCAAGGGGAAGTTCCCTAACTGCCTAAGCTGGTTTTCCAAGAAATCGTTGTGACGTTTGGTACGGGTGGAAGTAGCCATGCGTGTATTTGGGTAGCATGGGCTATGCCTAAATAAGGGCTTGATTTCTATGCCTATATAAGGGCAATGTGAATTGTACTTATATAAGGGCATGAATCGGGAAACTTCACTCGGAGCTTAAAATGCCACACAACAGGATAATGAGGCCCCAATCTCTCCATCGGTACCTCTGGCTTAATGAGAGCCGAAGGGAAGGTCTCAAGTCATTTTACTGCCTGTATACTTATGCACCTTTAACTATGCATGACCTTGGGGCATGGCCAAGATGGTGGCGCGTGCAGACGTGCTGTTAACAGCTCCTCATTAGGCAAGTCACATAATCCTCAAATATATGCCTTCCCCATACCTTATAAGCCATCCACCGCAGTATGTCACCACCAGTGGTAGTGAAACCCCAGCACACTATAAATGTGGCCCTGGAGCTATGCGGTTGAGACAAATGAAGTGATGGCCCAGCAACTTGGAGAGAGGCTGGTAGGGGCGCAGCCTCGCGTAACCGACTGCGGAGGGAGGAACCATGATCTCCTGCACCAGTGATGCCCACTAACGGTGGAGTTCTTGGCAGTCTGGAAACACCAGTATCAGGGCAGTGCAATTACATCTGTTGAGTCAGCAGTTCGCCGAGGCTGCGGCTGATTGGAGGACACCCGGATTGGCTTGGCCTGCAACTGAAGTATGACTCTGCACTTGACCGCATCGGCAAGCGTTTATTGGGGTGGTGTACTCAGCTCGGGCACACCGGTGCTTCGGGCAAGGGTGGGGGTGGGAAGGCCCTTCTACCATTGACTGCGGTAGAAACGCCGCGCCGGGAGAAGAGAGCTGACCACCCCAGGGGGCACAGGGGACAAACACGGACCCCAAGAGCTGGTCACAGGGGGCCTGGATGCCTAGCAGCCTACCCCATTTTAACCTGCCACTGTTGTGGAGCCCACGCTCCTTCCTGCTGAGGCACACTGGGGAGGTGAGTGCTGGGGCGGCAGCTGAGGCAGATGTGCTGAATGCCCGTAGCCCAGTGCTACAATTAATGCAGAGATGGAGCAGATGACAAGCTGTGTGTATAGTATGCTTGTATTGTAAGTGCACCATGATAGTTTTTCCTCTGTTGTTACATGCCTGAAGGCGGGCTGTCCAGAATCCTGCAGCAAATCCTGTGTGTAGCTCCATTGTCTCAGCTTGTCACTTGACTGCCTAAAGGTCATTAATGTACCTTTAAAAATGACAAGGCGACTAGGACGTATGGTACATACATGTGTGGTTGACCTGTCGCTTATGATCCCTGGCATGGCCATCAACGCTATCAAAGTTATCCCTGAGACCGCTGTGTGAGACACCTTGGAGGATGTTGCTGTGTGCAGGCTGATGTGCAACCCAAAACACCAAAATCCACCTGAAACATATTTTCCAATTGCTCGATTACTGGGTGATGATAAGAGCCCTTCGCCACAGTGAAGTTGTACAATTTATATATGGAGTTTAAGTTTCACTCAGTGCCTGCGTGTGCAAATGGTTGCACAGTCACTACCAGGTGAATAACACATATTGGTTCTCCTGAATGACTGCCTGGTTTTCATCTGCAATTATTAATTATTATGTTATGAAAATGAGACATATTAACTGATATAATGTATGATTTTTGCACTTTTATGACCTTAATGGTTAAGGTCTAATAAAGTTATTTGAATTGAAATTGACTGTCTTTCTGGTCCCCTTGCTGGCATCACACCCTTAATTATTGTCCATTGGGACCCATTACGTCGCAACTGGACGAGATACCTATTATACACCAACGGTACTGATCCCCACGGAAATGTCCCAATAAACCCAGTATATACTGGAGTGCCCACATTACTACCACCACTGAGGGGGGTTCTCCGCCTCCCATGCAAAAGCTGTTAGGTGACTGCCAGCCCTTTGCACACCTGAATAAAGGAAGGACATCCGCAGTGCTCTAGGAGAGCCATTAGCACCAGCAATATTTGCTGTGTATTCTATGCTTCAATATTCAGCTGTGCAATAGGAAAACTAAAAACAGATAAAACAAACTCACAGATGGCCGAAGCATCACCTCACACATCTAGCACAGTGGCCCCTGAGCAAACAACAGCCCTTAAACCCAAAGATCAAACTGACCACTCACATCGATTAGATGAGTGAATGACGGTGATACAAGATATCTAGTCCACACTCGGTCCCAAAATAGGCTTGCTCTGTACCGAAATGGGATTTCTACTCGAGGATCACAAGTAACTAAAGGAAAGAGTAGAGGAATCGGAGTCGGCTTGGGCAAACTTACAGCCCACTGTTTCAACAGCCACAGAGCAGATCAGGTCTCTCTAAAAAGAGGTGGAATATCTGAAGAGCCGGGCCAAGGATCAGAAGGGTAGATCTTGCAGAAACAACATTCGCATAGTGGGCCTGCCAGAAGGGATAGAAGGCTAAAGCACAGAGTTGTACCTAGAGACATGCTTCGCCATGGACATTCTCAATGGCAAATTCTCTAAATTCTTCTCAGTGGAACAGGTGCACAGTGTGCAAGGTGCCTCCCCGTCCGGGCAACCCCCCTTAGCCTATGATCGGCAGATTATTCAATTACTGGGAAAGAGACCATATCCTTCAGGTGACAGGGGCCAGTGCCACGGTGTACATTTATCCAAACTTTACGTTGATGGTGCAGCACCACAGATCTTCTTATGTGGAAGTTAAAAAATGCTTCTGCAAGTATGAAATCCAATGCTCTCTAGACTATCGCGCTAAGCTGCTCTTCCGGCATAATGGCAACAATATCCTCTGCTCCACTCCCGAAGAGGCTTGGTCCTGGATGGAACAGAATGGATTTGCACATGCCCCGAGTGCACACTCATCGGACTCTCATCAACCATGGAGAACTGCAGACACACACAGATACCATGGCAAAGGGAGAACACCGTGCCCATCCAAAATCCAAGCAGCAATGGAGCAAGAACAATCCCTTAAACAGGTGTAACACCTTGGCAACACCACACCCGCCTCAGGATCTGAGTCCGACTCGGACGCAATTATAGACCAAACACTCCAGCTGACAGATATATACCATGCAGTGCTGATGTAAGGGGTCCCAACAGTCTCCGCACAAAGAGCTGATGACCTCTGGTGATCTCCTGCTGAGTAACACAAAACTCCCCAACAGCAGGACACGTATACATCACCACTGCGGGAGTCAAGATAATTGTCTGTGCTCAACAACTGTCAGAAATGGCCATGACTATGGCAGGTACGAACTGTTAAGGCAGCCTTTATGCAGATGGCAATAACAAATAGCTGTGCCTTCATGCACGATTTGTGGCTGATATAGCATCTATATTTCTCTGCTTTTCTTCTCTCTCTGCTTATTTGATATTCTCTCTTTACAAACTATCCTTATATGCATAATTCCTCTTTTGTTCCTCCTTTACATTAATTACAGTTTTGGTTAAATTGCATTTCAGTGCAGATGGCCTATTGCCTGTTGGCGAGTTGGCCTCGGGTGGGGGATTGGGAATCTGCAAATGTTTATTGCAGTTTGTCTACTCCATTAATTCACACAATATGCACATCACGCACAAGTTAGCCACACCAATATTAAGGGGTTAGGTGCAGGGGCAACGGGCTGCCCGTGTCTGGGTGCAGTCGGCGGTTCAAGAGTGTTTTTTCACTTTCAAATACTGGCACAAATGACAATAGGCAATAATTATCTTTTGATAACCTGGAACATTCGAGGCCTAGCTGGCTGTGTGATATGCCACAAGGTCTACCAATACTTGCACAGTCACAGAGCACAATATCATTGATCCAGGAAACTCACCTTACTGCTCAAACCCTCACATCACTACGCAAGCGCTGGAGAGGCACGGTGAAAGGCACCACATACACAGGCTATGCCAGGGGCACCCTAAATTGGATAACACCCCTGCAGATATTGCATACCCAGGTAGACCCAGATGGTCGATATGCAATTCTGAAGGGACTTCTAGACGGTTCCCCACTGACATTAGTTTCATTATGTGCACCACGCCCGACAGGCGTTATTCTTACAAACGTTGAAGCCATCCCTGCTCAGAGATCCAACGGCACAAATAAACTGGGAGGAGACTATAACTGCGTATCTGATCTGGGTTTAGATCGCTCAGGCCCGCCACTCCTGGGAGCTCAATCTACTGCCCTTGCACAGCATATGAAGTAATGGATCAACAACATGTAATTCACTGGAGCACGCATTGCACATCACATATTTATTTACACTACTCCAAAATACACAACCTTCACACAAGGATAGATGCCATAAACTGCTCTGAGAGTGCCATAGTGAGGGTATCACAGGTGGAGTATTTAGCTTGCACGATATCTGATCGAAATCCGCTACAGGTACAATTGTCATGGGGAACACATAAAACTAGCATCCCAGCATGGCGCTTCCCTATGGAGGCACTAAAAGATGTAATATTGAGCGCACTCATAGCACAAGCTATAGATGCATACTTTCAAACGAATGCGGGCTCTGCCTCCCATACTGGCATTGAACTGGTGATTAAGGCAGTTTATGGCTCTTGTATGGCGCTCACGAAAGAGCTTCAAGGCCACGAGTCAGAAATACAGAAGTGCAAACAACTCTCTCCCACAGACCCAAGTATTGCACCCGTGTTGGCCGAAGCTCACCTAGCATACAAGGAGACACTGGACAACCTATGCATCTTAGAGTACAAGCAATACCTAGCCCGGCAACATAAGGAGGGAGACAAGATGGGCAGGATGCTGGCTGGTTGTTAAAAGCCGATGCCTTGCATCCCCCATCATGGTAATACACACCTATGATGGTCATTTAATGAATATGCAAGAAAGGATGAATTATTCTTTTTTTCCAAATACTATACATCTCTTTATAAAGCTCCTGACCTTGAAGATCCTTTGCACATTCAACAGTTCTTGTCCCAAGTTAACCTCCCACAGATAATGCAGGACCAATACAAATTGCTAGAGGCCCTTATATCTGCATATCAGGTCTCTGAAACGATCAAACAATTAGCCACGGGCAAGACCCCAGGGGCAGCGGATGGCCTTCGAATTCTATTCAACCTATTCTGAACAACATAGCCCGAGGCAATGCTCAGTATATGGGGAGGCATTTGAACAGGCGGGAGCTACCGCTTTCACTGAGGGAAGCGGTGCTGATCATATTACCAAAATCAGGCAGAGACCCACTACAAATGGGCTCTTACCACCATCTATTATTACTGAACTCAGATTACAAAATCCTAGGCAACATTTTGGCCAACAGGTTAATAGATGTAGTACAAACACTGGTGCACGACGACCAGAATGGGTTCATCCTAGGGAGAAACACTGGCTTGAACTCACACCAGCTTTTTAAATTGTTAGAGTGGGCCCGAACAGAAACAGACTTACCATGGATAGCGGCATTAGATATTGAGAAAGCATTTCACACCCTGAGTTGGCAATACCTACTAGCTGTGTTGGTAGGCTTTGGCATGGGCCCTAATTTTTTCAGATAGGTGAAGAAACTGTATGCAAAACCACAGGCCAGAGTCAAGACAGGTTGTATTGTTTCTTCCTCCTACGTCATAGAGCGTGGAACTAGACAGGCTGCTCCTTATCGCCCATCATTTTTGCGCTGATCATGGAGCCTTTGGCATGCAGATTACGGTGCCGCGTTTGTGGTAGGGGCATTCGTGCGTATGAGCAGTGGCACATTGTCTCTCTTTACGCAGATGACGCATTAATCTATCTGCGAGGCCGCTATACGATTCTGCAAGAACTAATGGAGCTTCTAGATGACCATGCTTGAATATCTGGCCTAAGAGTTAACTGATCTAAATCAGTTGTATTTCCAAAGAAACCCCTGGCCTTAGAGCAAAGATACATTCTACCTATCACTCCACTCACTTGGGCTTACGACACCTTTAATATCTGGGGGTGCAAATCTATCACTCTCAGATAGATATGATGCAAGGTAATTTGGGAAAGGCAGTCACAGAATGGAGGAGCCCAAGCTGCTCCTCCATTCTGGATGGGTCTGCAATTATCTCCTATGGAGCGGATTGAAATTTCTAAGATGCTCTTACTCCCTCGACTTTTGTAATTTTTCTCTGTCCTTCCATACAAGCTACTGCTCAGGTTCTTTAAAGACCTACAACCACTCCTGGCACCCCTGATTTGGGGCGGTTCCAGGCAAATGGGTGTCACTTCAGAAATTACACCTGCCTATATCTGAGGGGATATTGGGTGCACCAGATTACGAACACTGTTATGCAGCTGCACAATTAAAATGGCCCATGAGGTGGCTCACAAGTTTCAATCTAGCCTAGTTAGACTCCTGTGCGGTAGCCCTACGACAGCTACCCTTGATGGAATGGCTGTCAGGCTTCAAATCCTCGCTGCAAAAACACAGGGCAATTTTCTAATGTCGGCAGCTAGATGCAGCTGGCTGAAACATGTCCTGCCGTGCCGTCAGCCCGCACCATATGCACCTAATCTTCCTCTTGAAGTACTCCCTGGCCCCTATACTTATCATAAGTGCTCTGAACCTGAAACCTCTTGTGGGGCTAGGCTTGAAATATGGCGAGACCTATTTGCAGACTCAAAACTATGAGCCTTTGCGAAGCTAATAGATGATGTTGGTATATCACTAGGACCTTTCCTACTGTACGCAACACTGACACAGTAATTGGTCCAGATATGGGGCAATATACAAATGGAACCCGCTACATCCACGGTATTGCAAACTCTATTAACACATGAGCGAGACAAAAAGGCGATCACATCGATTTGCACTCCCCTTAGGCTTGATTTTGCGCCTCTGTTAGTGCCATTACATGAATACTGGGACTCAGCACTGTCAATTAGTTTCACGGATAAAAAGTGGGCACAATGTCTGGGATATCCCAGGGTTATATTGATGAATGCCAGGCTGAAGTACACACAATTAAAATATCTCCATCACACGTACCCCACTCCTGATAGATTGGCACACATGTATCCCACATCCACTGACATATGCCCTAGGTGTCTAGCCACTGATGCCACCTTCCATCACATGGTATGGACCTGCCCCTGTCTCCAGGTGTTCTGGAATGAGGTGGCTGACAGATGCAGTAGGCACCCCGATAGTAGCCCCGGGTCAACATTTCATGTTAGGAATAACAGAGCACAACGCCTGTCGTGACCTGGGCACAGGGCACACACCCCGGCCGCAACAGGACCAGCGCAAAAGAGAAGAAGTAATCATCCGGCTGCAACAAAGCCAGTAAGAAGCCCCCAACGTCCCAAACTGCAAGTGCGCGCGGGAGAGACTTGAAAGAAATCTCGCGCGAGATCTCGTGAGACGTTAGCGGCCATCTTGAGGTCAGGCAAAGCACCAATCGGCATCACGGAAGACCTGGTGGCCATCTTGAAATCAGGCGGGAACTGAAAAGATCCTGCGATCTCGCGAGACTTGGGCAGCCATTTTGGAACCAGGAATTTTCAGCCAATCGGGAGAGGCCCGGCGGCCATTTTAAAGGTAGGAAATCAAGGGAAACACAAGAAAAGTGCAACAAAGAGCAAACAATGACAAAAGAAGAAGCCAAAATGCACCAATGACATAAAAGAGACAATACGAAAGGAAAGGAAGAAAGAATAAAGCTGTCTAAGGTAAGGAAAGACAGAAATACATGAAAAAGAAACCAAACAGCAGTAACAGAGTTTAAAGAAGTAAGGAAGCTGCGCAAGAAAGGAACAGAAGCCACAAAAGAAATAAAAAGAAGGAAAGTAAAATAAAGAAAAGAAAAGCAAGAAAAAGCAGAACAAAAGAAAGAGGTGCCAAGGGCTCAAGATGACCGAACAAGTAGACGACAAAGCCAGCGCTCAGTACCGCAGACCACTTCCATTCAACCTGTCTGAACCACAAGTAGGCATCAGATGGGAGCGATGGGTTCGCAAGCTTGAACGATACATGCACGCTACGGATGTAACAGACGCCAAGCAGCTGGATCTGTTTTTAAACCTTGTAGGTGATGAAGTAGACGACCTACTAGTGACATTCCCGGAGGACCAAACAACAACATATAAAGGGCTAATAAAGTGCCTCTCAGACAAATTCGATCCACAAAGAACATTGACTTTGAGAGATACACCTTCACAATTGCATTTCAGCACACAGATGAATCTCTTGATGACTTTGCGACAAGACTGCGCAAACTGGTCACACACTGCGAATTTGACCACGAACAAGCGATTCGCCTGCGCATCATTGAGGGATGTCGGTCAATAGAATTTTGCACACGAATTCTGAAAGAACCGACCTCGCTGGAGAAAAATCTAATGATGGCCAGGGCAGAAGCTAGGGCGATGGCGCAATCAAAGCAGATGGAGCTGGGCAAGGGGAGGCGGATTGAACAAGCAAACCGAATGATGTGAAGCAGTCGCACGAACACCTGGAAGAAAGAAAATAATGAGCAACCGACAAGGAAACAACAAGAAAAAACATGCTACAGATGCAGGCTTGAATTCCCACACACTGGGGTGTTCCCAGCAATGTGCCAGACATGCAGGAAATGCAACAGGAGCAATCACTTCGCAAGTGCATGTCTGGGCACACATTTCAGAAGTGAGAGAGGAAGGCCGGGAAGACCGCGAATGATGACAAACATATGCCAGGCACATGGAAATGAGAAATCGCAGCTCTTCAGCTGAATCTGAGGGAGAAGTGGTGCAAGAGAACGTGGAATGGTTATGATTGATGTCCGATGCTGTGGGGCGAGAAAGTATCCACCTAATGGAGAAGCATCAGGTAAAAAAGATGGAGGCCGTGACCATAGATGTGGGGCAACACACGAGAGGGCATACTCCCAGCCGGAGAAGGAAAGCTTTGCAGTAGTATGGGCATGTGAGCACTATCACATGTTCATATATGGGAAACCATTCACCATCGTAACGGATCATCAGGCCCTAGAAAAGATCTATGGAAATCCCAACGCAAAAATACCACCCAGAATAGAGAGATGGGGCATACGGCTGATGGACTACAACTTCAAGATCATACACAATCCAAGGAAAGAGCACAACTCAGCAGATTACATGTCGTGACACCCTTTGCCACGACAACTGAGGCTACATCAATAGCGGAGGAGTACCTGAACTTTGTACTAAAACAAAACACTCCGGCATCAATAACGATGGCGGAGTTGGAGCTAGAAACAGAGAGGGACACCACAATGCAGTTGGTCAAAATGGTTACAAGACAACAGAGATGGAGGCATGTCAACAACAACAGCATCATGGAAAGCGGAGTGATCAAAGAGGAAATGCTGGCATTCAAAAAGATTAATGAAGAACTATCAGAGACCAAAAATGGAGTAATAATGAGAGGAACAAGAATAGTGAGGCCAAGAGCTCTGCGGAGACAGACAGTGAATTTGGCACACAAATCACATAGAGGCATGGTCGCGACAAAGAAACTGCTACAGGAGAAAGTGTGGTTCCCGGGGTTGGACAACATGGTGGAGGCCAAAGTCACAAACTGCCACAACTGCCAAGTGACGGGGCAGCCAACAAAACTGGAACCACTACAAATGACAGAGCTCCCGCGGGCAGTTTGGACCGAACTGGCATTAGACTTCTACGGGCCCCTGGAAAACTACCTGCTTGTGATAATTTATGAATTCTCCAGATTTCCCATTGTGAGACAAGTATCGTCAACATTAGCAAGTGCAGCACTGCCAACTAAGGATGACGTCTTTGCGGCATGGGTCTCCCCGCAAACACTAAAGACAGGCAATGGTCCACCATTCTCAGGGGAAGAATTTAGAAAATGTATGGTCTATCTGGGGATCCATCACAGGAAAATAATGCCCCTGTGGCCACAAGCAAATTGGATGGTGGAACGATTTATAGAGAACATTAAGAAGGCTATCCAAAGAGCAAAACTGGCGCAGATCTCAATAGGGCAGGCTCTGTGCCAAGTACTAAGGGACTATCAAAACACCCCTCACAGCTCCAAAGGATGGTGACCAGCCGAGCTTGTGCTGGGCAGATCAAGCAGGACCAGGCTACCGTAGCTGGAAGTAGCAGCCGAGCCAGAGCGAAGCAGCATTGCCACCAAATATCAAGAGGCAAAGGAGAAAATGAAGACATATGCAGATGCAAGGAGACACGCCACTCCCGCGCAACTAAAGCAAGGAGATAAAGTGGTGGTGCAGCAGCGGCAGCTGAGGAAATCGGACAGCCCGTTCTCAAAGGAGCCTTTGACGGTGACCGAGAAGAAAGGGCCCATGATAACAGCATCAGCAGGACATTACCACATCACGCGAAACAGCTCACACTTCAAGGAACTCAAGATCGTAGATGAAGACGGAGAAACGATCGCAACAGGAGACAGAGGCATGAGACAGGATGCGGACGCACAGACGGACAACGGAGACACACAACAGAGAAGGGAGTGCAAAAAACCAAACAGACTGATTGAAGAGCTGTGATGAGCACAACTGTTTAACTCACTCTCTCTCTCTTTTCTGCAACAAAGGGGGAGATGTTGTGACCTTGGCACAGGGCACTAGGACCCTGGACCCCGACTGGTGGGAGGGTCAAGGAACGGGAGACCACTTCCGGTCAAGAGGTGGGGCGCAAGTCAGTCAGCCAGGAGCTGGGCAGGAGACAAGATGTGCGATTGTGTACTGTAACCAAGATTAATAAAGTACCTGAAAGAATCAGCTGACTCCTGTCGTGCTTCGAAGATAAAGACATGACAAGGCTCAACGCAGGAACCTTAATACATTTGTGGACGTGGCGCTGGGATTGGAAAAAGCAGGCTTGTAAATCGACAGCGGGTCCCACATAACACACATGGCTCCTAGACCTTCGTAGGGCACTTACAGCAGAGCATGAGTCTCAACTGGTCAGCACTCCACGGCAACCAACATCAACTAATCCCATGCAATGGTGAGATTACCTACCCACCATAGAAGCACAATTGAGTGCATTAACCCCAGCTACAACTTAGAATATACAGTTGTTTCATATTCCCTAGACACCGTGTCATACCTACAAAGTATGTGGTGCGATAACCCGCCCACTGTGCACATGACACTAGATAAGTGATCAGCGGAAATGATATGTATACTGGCATGCATGACATGGTCTTCCCCTCAAAACCCTTTAATACACACTCAGTCACATATACTTGTTCACCCAAGGCTAGTGTAAATGTCGGTATAGATGGTAGGCACAGACAGACTTCCTTGAACAGACACTTTTGTTATTGTTATTATCGCAGTGACTAAATTATGGAACTGTGGAGTAAAACTGTTATTGATGAACTGTAAAACATCTGTACCATTGTCTAGCACCCCAACAACGCTGCTATTGTTGCAGTCTGTGTAATCCCGTGCATACTACTCCTACCTTCTTTGCATAATTTGTTGAAAAGTAATAAAGATTATTTTTGAAAAAAACAATGCATGACCACACAAATATGCCATCCTGTGCGATGGGTTTCCTTGCTGCATATCACTTTTTGTGTCGCTGTTTGCTCTTTGTTTCTCAATAAAGAGAAGTTTAAAAACAAATTAGGAAATCCTGTTGAATTTTTGAGCAATGGAAGGAGTTTGGTTACAGTGTTCTGACAAACGGGATGCAAGTGAATCATCACCCAACAAAAGAAAGTAAATAAAAGATATGGAAGTGGGCATAACCATTTTTGTTTTATAGAATTCACTGTAAGAAGTTAGTATATGTATTTTCCAAGCACCTGTCCTTCTCTGTGACCTCCACAGGTACCCCAGCTGAGATATGGATACCGTCTGTGTTGACATCCTTACAGGTCTCTACAGTCCTCCACTCAATAGCAGTATAAATACAATTAGTAAATAATACTCCAAAACGTGTATGCCTGAGCTTCTAGGGTCCAAAGTTGACTTCCGGCAATCTGGTATCTGCATCAGAACCTGGCACTCCCAGCACCCCCAGTCACTTTCTTCCTCCATCGCAGTATCTTTCTGATGTAATCGGAAAGATGATGGATACTCCAGGATAGATTATTGTTACTTTATTTAGATAAGTTGTTAAGATATAAAGATAAACCCCATCAGGAGCAGCTGTCCTGCTGCTAAGCCCTCACCCAACTGACATTCACATCACACTAACATTCCATTCATCCAACATTCCACATCTCATGCATTCTAGCTGAGCAGCAGGAAGATATAAGATACAACATATCTCCCTTCGTTGGGAAATTTAAAAGAAACAAATAAAACATTGACAACATGTCAAGTACAATTGGTCAGTAGATTCAATAAATTTAAACACAGCACAAGTAAAATAAAATGTGCAATATAATCAATAAACGATAGATACCCACATACCTCACATCACAACCAATGACACAATCATCAAACTGACGCAATCCCATCCTCGTCGCCAAATGATGTAATCGGAAAGATGATGGATACTCCATGATAGATGATTAAGTTACTTTATTTAGATAAGTTGTTAAGATTTAAAGAAAAACCCCATCAGGAGCAGCTGTCCTGCTGCTCAGCCCTCACCCAACTGACATTCACAACACACTAACATTCCATTCATCCAACATTCCACATCTCATGCATTCTAGCTGAGCAGCAGGAAGATATAAGATACAACACTTTCCTGATTCCTTCTCCACTTGAGTCACTGCTCTGAATTCCAAGAGGCCTTTTGCCACGCTTCCCATGGCACTGTTCCTATTCTCAGTTAACTTACAACTTCATATTGCCATGGGAAAATGGGGCTTGCATTTGTTGCCTGAAAATCAGAGGTATGCCCTTACTCTGAAAGAGTTTCTTGGCAGGAACCATCTCCACCATCACATTGGCCAGCAAAGTCACCAAGCCCACTCCTGGCACAGCCCAGTCAACATCCAGATGGCACAATCACCAATGATGCTGCTTCTAAGCTTCAACACGATCGTGGATGGTGTCTACTTTTCTATGTGGTGTTGTCATCCATGATATTCAGAGCACTCTCAGAACCTCTCTCAGACACCATGAGAGAAGAGAAGTGAGATGAATGAATTCCCCAAAGAAATTAGGCAAACAGCTACCTGTCCAGGTTTCTCCAAATGGACATATTTTTCACTCAGCAAACACCTGAATATTGAGGTTCACTTAAACCAAGGACCTCACAGCAAAGCACAGCATACGAATGGGTGATTCTATTTAATTGTAGTTTGAGGACCAGTCCTTTAGTATTAAATGCTATTATTGATTCAAGAAGGTGTGCTCAATCCTACCTCATCAAGTTATACATGAGTGCAGATAGGCCCAACCAAGCCATATTATTAGGTAGGTTATGTGAGCCCAAGCCAATAATTCTGGGTATGAATAAAAGGTAGGGAAACAAATAGAGATCTCAGATGAGCAAAGCACTCTCCGATGAGCAACCCACAGCACCATAGGCCTCTCCAGCTTTATGTATGCTCAACCCCATCCATTCGAGGTCATAAAATGAGGCAGGAAGACAAGGAGAGACATTGGGTTGGCACAGCAGCATTAACACATGTTGATGATGCTGAAGGTGCTCCCTGAGAAGCAGGAATTTCAGATGAAAAATGTGGTAATCCCGATGATAAACCCCTGAACAGTACTAATAATTGTGATATAAAATAAGGTTTCTAAGCAAAAAATACAAAGATAGTGGGCATTGTTCAGATAAAAGTTACTTAGATCTGAGCCTGGTATCAAATTAACTCAAAGTGGATGATATGAAACAAAACACATTTTCAGTGTGTTTATCAGCCCTTCAGGGTGAAATGAGAGTATTTTTAAGTTGATCTGCTCACGTAATTGCTAATGTGATGCTAAATGTTGATCATTTGATCATTGTGACTGTCAGACTGCTAGCTATTTGGGCCAAATTCCAGTCATACGTTCCGAGGCTGGAGTTTTAAAGCTGGAAATATGGTACATTATAGGATGGCAGAGTTTTTGAAGCAGCCACTCATTTTTTTCCACAAATAAATACCAAGTGAAATAGGATGTGGTTATTTTTTAATGTGATGCAGGGACTTATAATGTTAATTGCATGCATCGGTATTAGCAGAAATTGAGACAAAAACAATTTAAAATAAGCACAGAATGTAGAGAAAATATCAATATTTGTGTGTTCTTTTTTCTTCATCATATTATAGATGCAATCAATTGTATGAGGTGCCCAGATGATCACTGGCCAAATTTGGAGAGAAATGATTGCATTCGAAAAGCAGAAGAATTCCTGTCTTTCTCTGAGCCCCTTGGAGCAAGCCTAGCAGTTGTTGCTGTTCTGTTGTCACTCCTCACAGCTGCTGGACTGACAATATTCATCAAACATCAAGATACTCCTGTTGTCCGAGCAAACAACCGCAGTTTAAGTTACATGCTCCTGTCTTCCCTCGTGCTCTGCTTCCTGTGCTCCCTGGCATTTATTGGACGCCCAGCGAGGATGATCTGCCTTCTAAGACAAACATTCTTTGGTGTAACATTTTCCTTTTCTATAGGGTGCATCCTTGCAAAAACATTCCTGGTTGTGATTGCATTTAAAGCAACAAAGCCAGGCAGTAAAATCAGGCGGTGGGTGGGATTCCAAGTACCTGCTTTTATTGTTATGATGTGCCTTTTGCTCCAGCTTATTATTTGCATCACATGGCTGGAGCTTGCCCCTCCCTTCCTGGAAATGAATATGAGGACCGCTATTGGAAAGGTCATTGTTGAATGTAATGAGAATTCACAGGCTGCCTTCTACTGTATGTTGGGCTACCTAGGTTTCTTGGCATGTCTGAGTTTCCTAGTTGCTTTTCAGGCAAGGAATTTGCCAGACACCTTTAATGAGGCAAAACTGATCACCTTCAGCATGATGGTCTTTCTCAGTGTTTGGACATCCTTTATCCCAGCGTACTTGAGCACAAAGGGGAAGCACACGGTTTCAGTGGAAATATTTGCAATTTTGTCCTCAAGTGCTGGTTTACTGCTCTGTATATTCATGCCAAAGTGTTATGTTATCATACTAAGACCTGAAAAAAACACAAGGACAAATCTTCAAAGCAAAGCATGACCCTTGTTAGTTAAGTATTGAGCTCTGTCCAGTAAAGTACATAGTTTATGAGTTTGTGTATCATTATATTTGCATGGATGGGCACTGCTAAATTTCTATGGATACATTTTAATAAATTCCTACATCACTTGAGTTGGTGCCACTCAATGCATGTAGCCACTCTATATAAATCCATAGTGAGCAAGATCCAGAAGGATTTAGCACTTTTTACGATATCAAAGAGAAAAAAAGGTAATAACATTGAAACAGCACCGGCACTCACATGTCTCGAACTCCACTCAGAAAATTTATGTTGATCATAGATTAGATATTTTATACATAAACAGGTCTGGGATTATGGGGGTTCTAAGCTCAGACCAGGATGCTCAACTGCGAGTGAGAGTGTGCTCTACAAACCTACATTCATTCATTCATGAGTATTTTACTGACCAAGTCTGGAAATAGCAGATTAGTGTGGCAGCAGTAAAGTGCTTCTGTGTTCATTTCCACTAGCCTTTCCCAGACCTAACTTTATAATCACATTTTTACACTTTTTGTGTAATACATCTAGCATTTAATCTGCCAGGCTAACAATATATTAACAATAGAACATACCATCATTGAATATCCTACAATTCAATTCTGTTCATTCTTAACATACTGGTGAAATCATTCTTAATTTTTCTTTAGTCACAGTAAAAAAAAGAGGCATTTGCAATGCAATAGGTCTAATATTTACGCAAGTTTAAGCTATTGGCATTGTAAATAACAATGCCTTTTAGTTATGTTTTAAAAACGAAATAAAAAATAAAAAAGCATTGTTATTTGCAATGTTAATAGCTCAAACCTGCGTAAATGCGAGACCTATTGCATTGCTAATGCTTATTAAATTAGTGAGTAGAAACGCTCCCTTTCATTAATTTAAACAAGCACAGGCGCTAAAGTAAAACCAGACCTTGCTGCAAAAAAAAAAAAATGCCTACCGACTTATGTAGTAAACCGTGTAACACCACAAGTAAAAGATCCATTCCTCATGGGAGGTAACAAATGGCGACAGAACGGTAACAAGGAGGGACTAACAAGCCTCCTTATCAATCGGAAACCAGCATTTACCAAGGACTATGACACCATCCAATCAAAAATATGGGCGGAGAGAAGGCAAGGTTTCCACAGCTACATGACACCAAGTTGTTACTCTCTATTGCAGAAAGTGAGAGCAATCCGATTACATTGCATCAAGTACTACAGGATTTGGATTGTTGCACTAATGAAAGTGAGAACAGTGGGCTTACGGAGAAGTTGAGATGGACGCAAAAGCTATCTAGTGGAAATAATATAGGTGCCTTTTACAAAAGTATAAACAGGGAATTAGATCTCCTGGAAGAGAGGTTGAAAGGGAACAAACTGCCTCATTATAAAAAACAACTTGACATTCAAAGAAAGGACTGCACTTAAGAATCTTGGGGACGACAATTCCCTCATTATCAAAGAGGCAGATAATGGGGGGAATGTTGTTTTAATGGATAAGGTTAAATACGACGCAGAAGCCCTTAGCAAATTGAATAACAGAGACTGGTATATTGAACTACCATACAACCCCATCTTTGACATTACTAACAACATCAATGGCCATCTTAAGAGATGGCATACTGAGGAGGAGTATAACTATCTAACTATTGAAAGGCCACGCTTCCCTTGCCTTTACACCCTCCCCAAGGTGCATAAGGATGCAATGTCACCCCCGGGTAGACCCATTGTATCTGGGATAGGTGGCCCCACCGAAAAGTTGTCACAATTTGTTGATATTTTCCTCCAGCCATATGTGATGAATTTACCTTAAAAAATAAACGATACAAAACATGTACTAAACATTCTTAATTATCTAATTTGGGAACCAGAAATGATGCTGGTCACTATGGATGTCGTTTCACTGTATCCAAACATCAGTCATGAACATAGCTAAGACGCGTTAAGATATTTTCCTTATAAACGGCCAGTTGAACTACTAGATCATACTGAGATGCTCCTGACTATGTCAAGACTAATATTGGAGCATAACGTCTTTTTATTTAATGGACAATGGTATAGACAGACCTGTAGGACCGCCATGAATTCCAGATTTGCTCCCTCTTTTGCCTGCCTCTTCATGGGGTGGCTGGAGAGGGTGCAGATCTGGGTCCCTGGTGGTGCAGGATGGCAACAGTATATTCACTATTATGGAAGATATATGGACGACCTATTATTTATCTGGGCAGGCGAGGAGGCTGAACTTTTGGAATTTTTTGGACATTTAATAATAATACTTACAATATGTAATTTACGATGAATTATAGTTGCAAGAGCATATTATTTTTAGATCTAGTACTATATGTTAACCAGGGGAGGTTGTGTAGCCAACCATAAAGAAAGAGGACCTCTTGCAATGCAGTGCTACATTCGGACAGTGCTCACCCGAGATCACAGGTCAATGCAATCCCATTTGGAGAACTCTTCAGAGCACGCCGGAATTGAAGTGAAGACTCAGACTTCATACCTTGTGTAAAGGACATAGAGAATAGATTTCTAACGAGAGGTTACGGAAGGGAGGTTGTGACAAGAGCTAAAGAGAGAGTATTAAAACTAGCCAGGAGAGATACATTACATTCCAACAAGAACCCTAAGAAGGACCATAAGAACCCAGTAAGATTGGCAACAGGCTACCATGCATTGTCCCCTAAAATGTATCAGGTTCTGAAAAATATTGCTTCATGCTCACGGCTGATCCGACGTTATTACCACATATAAAAAGTCACCCTTCTATTACTTATCGCAGAGGAATGACGATCAGGAATATGGTTAGTCCTAGTTACCCCAAATTGCAGGCACTCAATCCGACATGGCTACACACACTTAATAAGCGATCTTTTGAGTGTGGTAACTGTAGTTTATATAGGTTGAGTTAGCATGGATGACGCACTTTCAGCTATAATGGTTCTAAGACGTTTCAGATTTCTACTCATATAGACTGTAACACTACTTATGTGGTATATGCTGTTATTTGTAAATGTGAGAGGGTGTACCTTGGCAGCATAATTAGGAAACTCAAGGAACGCATTGTTGAACACTTCAGGGCTCTGGAGAATAGGGACACGAGACATCCCATAGTGTCACATGCGCTTGAATGTCCGGCACAAGGTGAACATTTGTCTTTTACCTTCCACGGTATTGAAAATATTCTACCAGATGCTAGAGGAGGTAACCATGAATTGAAATTGAGGAATAAAGAAGCATGCGGGATAATGCAGCTACATGGAGTCGATAGAGGCCTCAATATCAATAATGAATTACAGTACTTCCTGGGTAACTAGTCACATAACCTTATAGATTGATGTCTGAATTGCTATCAATTACTTAGCACGGTATGATGCATCCCTGATGGAGAGATAATGACTTGTCATTCTGCATTGCTTAATTGATTGGGAGGATTTTTAGTCCCTGTAATGGTCATATTTTAACATACATTATTTGTTTACAGACGGTACTCTGTTTTCATCCTCATAAAAGAGATCTTTGTATAGGAACACTTGACTAAAATCCCTGCTAGCCTGTTTACAGTATTTGAAACTGTTTGCAAGATGTTACATGCCAAAGATACTGATTTACTGAATGCGCTTTGCTGTTAACAATATGACATGTGAAACTATATACATCATGTATGTTAAGCAATCTGCCAATTAATACGTAATATGGCCATTTGGCCAACCACGGGGAAACACACAAAAGACCAGTAGAAAATACCTCAAAGCTGGCACAAAAAGAACCCTCTAGAAAATAGGCATAGTCAAGACACCTGGTGCCGGTAGTAAGGGTCCCACTGCATGGCTTGTGCAAGGACAGGGAGGTTTACGCAGGACCCCAAAAGCACATTGCAACAACAACATTTAATTACAGCCCTCCCCCTCCTTATACATCGCCCACTCATGTGTAGGTCAAAAGGCACCCCCTACACATGCACTAGGGAAGGTAGGATATTGGAAGTCTTGCGACACCCAGAAAACATTAATTAAGTAACAGAGACCATCCACATGCTCATGAAAACCACCCCTTAAGAAATGTATCCATCTCTGTCATGGTGAGGGGGGAGAACCAATGACCCATAAGCAATTATTAAGGTGACCTAAGAATAATCACCCACAGTTTTTAAAAGTGGATACCCACAATTGGGGCCACCTTCCTGTGCCCCACTAAAATAGCACATATGAATGTAAAAACACACCTCTAGGAAAGAAAGGTACAGGAATCCCCAAGAATACTGATGATGATATATGTAAGGATACAAATGTTTACTGAACATAATCACAAGCAACAGCTCTTATCCAAGAGGTCTGCAATCAAGCCACCAAAGTGCACCACTGTTACAGTGGTCTACCATCCACTCAGCGACCACTTCCCCAAGACCTACAATGTTCAATAAGTTATGCATTTTTGTACAATTGTATACCCTGTTTACTGTGGGTGTGGCTGAATCCATACATTGCAAAAAATCGGGACACATCCTTTACAACACGGTCATTACACCGCAAGACGTTTACAATGCAGTCATTACCATGACCGCGTTGTTACAACACAGTACCATTACAACGCAAGTCCTTACAACGACTTGCTCTAGATGGTGCTCTAACCTAAGGAATAGTATAATTAACTATTCCTAAGTCCAGCGCACCATCTATAGCAAGCCGTAGTAATGATTTGCATTATAATGGTACTGCGTTGTAACAACGCGGTCATTATACCAACTGGGTTGTAAAGGCACGCGATGTAATGACTTGCTTTGTAATGAGTCATATTCCAAAAAATCTACCAAGTCACTTTTACAGTGCTCGCGTAGGGACTTCTGCCACATCACTTATAATTACACTAAATCTAACACTAGCATTCCCACATGTACTAAACAGGGTGCTCTTACACTACATATATTATCAGAATATTACCTCTGTGGGCACTCAGACATCAGTCAGGTCATGTTATGTCTGTTCACTGATCCCACATACAGTAGGTGCAAACAAACTTTACTTGTCCCAAGAGGTAGCCTTTGAAAAAGGGAAATGCCTTCTCCACCTGTACCTCTGTAGGATTAGAGTCAAGATACAACCCAACAGAGTAGAACCAACTACTTAATTTGTAAAAGAACAAGTGCTGGGGTTCTCATCAGGAGGTAGCTTGGACCAGCCCTTTTTTCCAGTTTGTGCTGCCTAAAACAGAACCAACTACTAACCATGTGGCGCAATGTCCAGAGCTGCAGAATTCAGAGCTAGGAAACCAAGTTTAAGTCTTGGTATCAGCTCAAAACGTTGTGATTCTGAGCAAATCATGTCATCACCCCATAAATGAATATGTCCTTAAATGGTGCTCATGAAAAGCACAAGTGTTGATGATTAAGTGCCTGTGCAGAGCACCAGAAACCACTCCCTCAAATTAAGCATTGATAGAACCCCATTGAGTAGTAGTAAACATTGCGAAGCCAATCCTACAGCACTGTAACTCTTCACTGAGTTTAAGGATATTTAAACTTTAAACAGAGCTAGATACAATGTGCAGGATGGGCACCATAGGGAAGTATACTATTTGGCCCGAGACTTTCTAGAGTTGAGATTCTTAAAGGTAGCAAAGCCAGTGCACAAACATGTCCGCTCCCGCTTCCGTATGTGGTCCCAGGGGAGTCCTTACCATGTCTCGGGCAGTTTTCTTTAATAACAAAAGAACCACAGACATGAAGTTTCAGTGTACGGCCATACACCTCAATAATACCAAGGGAAGTTAGTCTCAATGGGCAGGGTTAAATGCAGCACAGATACACACTGTCTGAAATTTTGGGATACTGAGGTAGATAGCCACACATAGTTGGAAGGGAAGGGGTGACCCCTATTTGTACTAAATCCTACATTGTATTATTTGTGTTTCAGAGGTAAAAGAATGAGTCCATTTGGCACAAATGAGAACTGTAGTGCAATACTTCACATACCAGACATGCAATGGGGTCCCTCCATGCTAATGGATACCTACTGGCCGTGCAGTGAATTTGTCTACGCCCAGCTCATGCCAGGAGGGTGGGGCTTATGTTCCCTTGTCACAATACACACCCCAAGCCTGGTTATTCCTGGTGAAGATCTGTCAGAGTTGTTCTATCATCCGCTACAGAGGAAGCATCAGGCTCAAGAGAAAGGGACTGCTGATTATTTTTGCTGGGCTCAGTTCAAGGACATTCAGACTCTTGTTTGACACCCTAGTAAATGTGGGAGGGTCCATACCCTTCATCACTGTGTAGATAAAAGCTAACGCCCACTGGTTACAAATAACCAGATTGGAAATGTTGAAAATGAGGACCACTACTGAGCCCATCCCTAATGCAATCAAGGAAGAACTAAGAGCCATCCATCTCATGGTGCTGCAACATTGATATGGGTTGGAATTGCTGACTGGAATGGAAGGAGGGGTGTGTGCCGAGATCGGTGTGTCCTGTTGCACATATATTCAAGGCAATGACATGGATAATAGGACTTTGATTATTGCTATTCAAGCCCTGCTCCAATTACTAACAGACATGCGGAGGAAGGTGCCTTTGATGGGGAATGGTATGCCAATTGGGTTTCCTGGTTCTCGCAGTAGTTGACTGGGCTGTGTATGTCTTTTTTTTGAGAATTCATTACTGGTACAAAATAACAGAAGAGAGAAAACAACCATTTCATACATTATTCCATACATTATTCCATCTAACAAAGCTAAAAGGAGATACAATAAGTACAATAAATATACATTATATATAAGGGCATGCTTCCATCTTCAATAAAGCCATTACAGTTCTTAAAATTCCTTATACACATAAAAAATATAAAAATATACAAGCCTATTTTTACAATTGTGAATCTCTCCAAGCTTTCAAGGGTGCCCAGATTTTTAACCTGCATTCCCGTGTTTTCCTGCCCTTTAGTGCATAGAGTGTGGACTCGATATTATGGATATCAAAGAGTCTGGTCAACCACATTTGGAATGATGGAGCCATTTCGTCCTTCCATGCTGTTGATATGAGGATACGCAGTACTGCCGTTGATATGAAAACGAGTGCTTTGGTCTCTTTATTTACACCCAGCTTAGTATCGCTTCCGAAGACCATTAAGGTCGGGGATAGGCAGATCTTAAGGCCTAGCAGCCCCTTCCAAAATGTCTCGATCTCCGCTTTTATGATACTTAATTTCTCGCAATAATGGATCATATGCAACAGATCCCCCAGGCCTTTCAGACATCTAGGGCATTTATTATCTTATCTTCCCTTTTACCCCAGTCAAATTAGAGGAACGCAAAATCTCTTTATCTAATTGTAGCGCTCTATCTAGATCCACATCTGGATCAGACAGTTTTATGGCCCAGGAGGCTTCCTTTTTGTCCATATCATCCTGGATCCCAGATAATAAAGCCTTATAAATAGTTTTAATTCTACACCCTCCTTTTAACAAATACTCCAAAGCGCTGCAGCAGTTACCAGGGGAAATGCGGGGTCTTATATATTTTAGTATTTGCATAACCTGGAGATAATTGAAAGCGTGACTCCTGGATGTCTTTGATCTCATCATGGAAATGAGCGGCCATATGGCCAGTCCATTCCTCCGTAGGGGCAAAAGGCTTCACTGAAGCTGCAGTGGAGGAAAAGTCACTGACCTCTATGGCTTGTTTATTGTAAGCCTTTAGTGCCTGTTTATAAATCATTTTGTCCTTAGGGTCAAAAAGCTTATGCAATATCCTTTCTAAGTATTTACAAGTCCTCTTACTTTCTCTGAGGGCAGTAGTAAACCAGGGGGCAGAGGGACGTCCGTTCTTCCCAAGATGAGAAACAGAGGTGCAAGATCCTCAGCCCAGAGCCGGATCCAATTGTCCAGGACCTCGGCATCAGCCTCTAGAACCCCACTAAGAGTAATTGGATGCTTATTGATGGCATTACTTAGTGTGTAATTAAGTGAAAGGGTCTAAAATTGCTACTCCTGTGCTTCCCAGTGGCCTTAGAGGCATTTATTTCTTTATTAATTGCAAAGTCCAGGAGAAAATGGTCAGACCATATGAGAGGAAGAGGTCGGTGCATATCTAACTTAGTCGTTGAGAAGATCTGAACTAAGGTATGGCCCTTCTTGTGAGTAGGGAAGTAGACATATGGGGTCAATTCTAACACTTCTAGCGCCTCCAGGAGTCTGATCGAATCTACGTCTTCCGGGATATCCATCTGGATGTTAAAATCACCTCATACTACACAGTGTTTGTGTTTTATGACAAAAGGTTAGACAGCGTCACCAATTCAGGCTAAAAACCTTGCGGCAGGACCTCCTGGTCTATATAATACAATGCCCGCCAAAGATTGATGGGAAGACACCACCAAATGGAAACCGAGACATTCCGCTCCCTTTACATTGACCGATGGAACAACTGTACATGAGAAATGGCTCTTAGAAATAATGGTGATACCTTCCCTGATGCCTGCGTGACGATCTTTCCTGGTAATCTGATAGCCCGGCGGGATATCAGAGGCTATAATGGGGGTTGAGGCCACGCTCATCCAATTCTAGATTCAGAATAAAAAGAAAGGGGATTTGCCCAATAATTAATTATACACGTTAAGGGCGTGTGATTTGAGGGAACGTGTGTTAAGAAGCAGGATCACAGTTGCGCATTATCCTGAGCAAGAGAAGCACCCCCTTGGCTTGAATTACACCCTACCTGCTTCTTTGAGTGCTGCACAGTTCCTTTGACAAAGCCCTCCCAGCCGCATTGTGCACAACCGTTTAGTGTTTGCTGTGTAAATACAGATGCAGGTAAAGGGGTGCAATCACTCATTTTCCTTCCTATATCTATGAGCGAGACATCACTGTAACATCTGCGGGACCCAGAAATCATCTTGCCAGCAGCATGTCCGGCACCGGCCGCCTCTGGGATGCTGCTGGGCGCAGACAGGCTTGCCATGCCATTCCAGTTTAGACCCAGCCATTTTCAAATCAGTCTTGACCCTGCTCCCCATTAGAACAGTCCAACCTGAACTGCCAGGCTAGGCCCTGCCTAGACCAGAAACACTATTCAATAAATGGGGTTAACCCTATAAGTCAAAGGACCTGGGTATCAATTAATATAAGAAAACAAGGTGGTCCTGGACATATTTAAAAAAAAACACAAATCAATGTATGAATTGTTATTTACACTTAAAGTAACAAATCCTGCAGGAAAAAGGGAGATAGAAAGACAATAAACAGACAGATACATGTATTAATCAATCATAGCACACAACATCCTTATTAAAGAATAAATCTTTTCATCGGTCACAATGTTTCAATTTCTTTACAATATAGTTAAAACATATGTACACAATTACAATTTGAATAAAATGAAGGAAACTGCCAGATGCAGTAAGTTTGTGAAAAGAAGGTGCTCAAGTGATTTGGAGAAGGAAAAAATCGAAAGGGAATATTCAGATAATTTAAGCTCAACTAAAATGTGATTCTTCTAGTTGAACTACAAAGAGGCCTGCCCGTACAGTATTCAAAAACCAATTAAACAGGGGCAGAATCTAGGAGGTGGCAAGGACAAGGGAACATGGGAACAAGGTGCCGACCCTGGTGCAATACGGGGTAAATTGACACCTCTGCTGCGGGTCTTCTTCAGGACTGGACAGTGGGGAAGAGGGGCAGGGATGTTCCTAAAAAGATTAACAATATAATCAATATACTGTCTATTAAAATTGCAAGGAAGACCAATTTAATTGGTTGGGTACATTACCAAGGTTGCAATATGAAACAAGGGTCCAGGCAATAAATGAGGACGACCTAAAAACACAAGGAATAATCTGGCTTAGTGCCCATCTCCAAGGCACAGTGATAATTATCTATCACAATCAAGAAAGTATCATAAAGGCACTCACCCGTCTATGGTGTGCCTGATAAAAATCCAATGTAGTTTTAATTTCAACCAAAAGTAAATTTATCCTGAAGTTAATCTATATCATAAGACAAAAAGAAAGAAGAAAACACTAATTACAACACAAACCTCACGGGAAGGTATGAGCCCAAGTGCTCGAACAATTTACCAGAAACGGGCAAACTCACCCTAAACGTCAACCACTCGTGGCCAAATGGATTTGAAGATGGTTGGGCGGCGGTGGCAGAATTATAATGCAATTTGCAACATCACCGGCACTAAAATGAAAAACGGCCCAAACAGGGATACGCATTAATGAAATGGTGAGTTGCCGAGTTTGGCTCAAACAACAAGAATCCCCTCGACAACAAATACCAAGTTATTTGAGATGGTTACCTGAATATCCGATATATCCCTGTCGTCAAAAACTAGGCTTCCATGCTAAATAATCCCAATAATCGGGAAAACACCAAATTGGTTCCTACTTAGTACACGGACACATCAACAAGGCACGTAACGTGAAGTCACATGGTGCCTCAAGAAGGCGTCTGTCCCGTTAGAAATAGAAAAAATACTAGAAAAGGTTACGTCTGGCAACTCGATAAAATGAATTAAACCCTACCAAGGAATTTCTATTAACAAGCAGTGTATATCCACATTCTCAGACTCAAAAAATTGTAAAAAAATTTATGAAAAAGCAGCATGGCATAATTACTCGGTGGCTACGATTACAACCAAATCTGATGGAATATCATCCACAATACCTAATTAGTCGTCGTAATAATACCCACACAGGTACATATCGATCTCATAGTAATATTAAGGTAGAGTGTAAAGCACACGATTGGAGCAAGGTGAATGACAGAAAGCAGGAGATAACATTAAATGGCACAATAACAACAAATCCTTACAAAAATATACATACACAAAAAAAGAACATTGACAAGAGAATTCCATATAATAAACAAACAATAAAATCAGGTCCTACAGTTAGATAATTACAAAAATGATTGAACAAAAACATTATCAAGGGGGTGTGTCTGAAAAGGTTTCCAAGGAGCACTTAGTCAAACATGGAGACCCGTAAAACATCCCTTGATCCTGTATAATGCTCCACTGATTTAATTAGCCATTATGTATAGCGGCCATTTGTCTAGTGACCTCTTCATGCTCGTTCAAGCCCCTATTTACTGTATGAATAAATGCATCCATCTGCATTCTCGGGTGCTCAGAATATTAGCAAAATTGCCACCCCTCGGGTTCTGTGTAACTTTCTCAATGACCCACCATTTTAAACTTTCTGGTTGATGGTCAAACCTGATGAAATGGTCTACCAGGGGTGCCCCCTGTACCTTGCAGCGAACTCTACTGCAGTGCTGTAGAATGCGGTTTTTGACTTTCTGCGTAGTTTGGCCTATATACATAAAACCACAGGGGCGGAGAATTGCATACACCACCCCCATGGTGTTACAGTTGGTATGATGTTTTAGAGTATGGGTATAGTTGTTATATATGCATTCTTTTATCTCCAAAGTCATTGTACACGCCTTACACAGGGGGAAAATTCCTTAAGGATGTCTGATTTTCAAAATTTTCTTTGGCAGTAGGGAATGTACCATATAGTCCCTTACACTACTCCCTTTCCGGAAGGCATGCATCGGTGGTTCCGATATTCCAGTTTCCTCAGCCACCAAATACCAGTGACTTATAATAATCTTCTTTATTTCAGTACTCCGGGTATTAAAAGTAGTGACACATGTCATCCTTTCATCTTCATTATCTCTTTTATTCTTAGGTTCCAACAACAATTCCCTGTGACAAAACCATGCTCTCTTTCGTGCTTTTTTGACTAAACTTCTGGGATAACCTCTATCCATCAATCGTTCCATTAGCACAGCTGATTCAGAGAAATAATCAATCTTACGACTGCAATTCCTACGCAACCTCAGGAAATGCCCATATGTGAGATTATCCCTGAGGTTCCGTGGGTGATGACTCGAATATCTCAAAAGAGTATTCTTCTCAGTTGGCTTCCTATAAAGGGTGGTATGGAGCTTACCCTCATCCTCCCTGATTGTGATATCCAGAAAATGTATTCCATGGCTACTACAATCTAAGGAAAATTGGATGTTCCTATTCCTCTCATTAAGCCGTGTATGAAATGTTCCAAGGTGTTGTTCTGTGCCTCTCCATATTATGAGCACGTTGTCAATATAACGACGCCGGAGGTGAATACATTGTGCGACCACTGCGCCTCTGGCCTGGTCGCCCCCTCGCTCCTCACCTCTCCTGCCCCAGTGCCTCCTGCTGCCTGAGAAATATCGCCACTGAGAGCCGGCGCTGACGCCGATAGCAGCGCCCCAGCCGCCGCTGGGCCGCCCGCTCTGCCTGCTCCCGTTTTCCCACCGCTTCCTGCCTGCGGCCCCGCCCCCACGCCAGACGATTGGACAACACGATTCCGCCTCCCAGCTGACCCGCCCTCCCGGCTCCCTTCTTAAGGGGACCCTGCCTGCCACTGGGGAGCGACCACTGCGCCTCTGGCCTGGTCGCCCCCTCGCTCCTCACCTCTCCTGCCCCAGAGCTTCCTGCTGCCTGAGAAACATTGCCGCTGAGAGCCGGCGCCGACGCCGATAGCAGCGCCCCAGCCGCCGCTGGGCCGCCCGCTCTGCCTGCTCCCGTTTTCCCGCCGCTTCCTGCCTGCGGCCCGCCCCCACGCCAGACGATTGGACAACACGATCCCGCCTCCCAGCTGACCCGCCCTCCCGGCTCCCTTCTTAAGGGGACCCTGCCTGCCACTGGGGAGCGACCACTGCGCCTCTGGCCTGGTCGCCCCCTCGCTCCTCACCTCTCCTGCCCCAGAGCCTCCTGCTGCCTGAGAAACATGGCTGCTGAGAGCCGACGCCGATAGCAGCGCCCCAGCCGCCGCTGGGCCGCCCGCTCTGCCTGCTCCTGTTTTCCCGCCGCTTCCTGCTTGCGGCCCCGCCCCCACGCCAGACGATTGGACAACACGATCCCGCCTCCCAGCTGACCCGCCCTCCCGGCTCCCTTCTTAAGGGGACCCTGCCTGCCACTGGGGAGCGACCACTGCGCCTCTGGCCTGGTCGCCCCCTCGCTCCTCACCTCTCTTGCCCCAGAGCCTCCTGCTGCCTGAGAAACATCGCCGCTGAGAGCCGACGCCGATAGCAGCGCCCCAGCCGCCGCTGGGCCGCCCGCTCTGCCTGCTCCCTTTTTCCCACCGCTTCCTGCCTGCGGCCCGGCCCCCACGCCAGACGATTGGACAACACGATCCCGCCTCCCAGCTGACCCGCCCTCCCGGCTGGCTCCCTTCTTATGACGCCCCCTCAGCGACCGCGCAGCGGACGCGCGCAGCGGGAGCGCCGACTGAGCGCCGAAGGTGCGCCAAAGGTAAGCCCGTCTGCGCCCGTCCGCGCCTGGACCGCGCCCAGTGCCAGGACCCCTGGCCCCCGCAGACCCCAGCCCACCCGCCGGACGTACGACGCCGCCACCCTGAACGCACTCAACGCCAGCCGATTCCCGGGCTGCTACCGAGCCACCCCGAGACGCACCCACGGACCCTTCTGCTGCAACTCCTGCAAGTTCACCTGCATCCGGACCTGCACTACTCCAGCACCAACCAAGACCAAGACAAGCAACAGCAGCAGCCACCTGAAATGCATCCTGCTCAACACCCGCTCCGTCCACAGGCACGCCATCGAGATCTGGAACCTGCTCGACACCACAGCCCCAGACGTCGCCTTCCTCACGAAAACCTGGATGAACGCCTCTTCAGCGCCCGACATCGCCATCCCAGACGGCTACAAGATCATACGAAGGGACCGCATCAACCACACCGGAGGAGGCATCGCCATCATCCACAGGAACACCATCCGCATCATGACCAACACCGACGACACCCTCGCACCCGCCGAGCACCTGCACTTCCAGGTCCACATCAACCCCAATACCACCCTCAGAGGCACCCTCATCTACAGACCCCCGGGACCACACACACAATTCAGCAAAGACATCGCCGACTTCATCAACCCGCACGCCCTCTGCTCCACTGACTACATCCTCCTCGGGGACCTCAACTTCCACCTGGAGAACAACAACGACCGCAACACCACCACCCTGCTGGACAACCGCGCAAACCTGGGACTCAAGCAGCTGGTCACCACCCCCACCCACTACGCCGGACACACACTCGACCCCGTCTTCTCATCCAGCAAGGACATCGCCTTCCGCCACGCCACCGGACTCCACTGGACGGACCACAGCTGCGTATATTAGGTGGAAAAAGAACAGATGATGGACGGAATGCTGAACCAATCAAACATTCACCCCAATCACAGATCTGGGTTGAATCCATTGTTATTTTTCAAGCCATGTTATGTTATGTTAAATGGGTTTTGTTAAGCGTGCTGATAGACCGCAGGTTCACCTGCCTGTCTTACCATACTCACCTGGGCCCATCAAAACTATATATGCAAATGAACAGGTAAACCTACACTCATATCAATAAATGTTTGTTTTATCATTCAGGACCTATAACATTTGACTTACCAATCCTAGTCACCAGTACCTAGAGTCCTAAAGGTTCAAGGGTGTTACCATAATAGGCAGTAAAACATTTTCCACTCATTAAAATACCCACAGGCTCGGATAAAGTTTAAACTCTTTATCTATGTAAATTATTAAATGTCAGTGTCCATACTATTGTGTTTTATCTAGGAACCTGAATCAATATTGCTATTTTATGCCCTTGTACGGCTATAATCAATAATATCCCTATAATGGCATAAGAATCAGATCCATATTTAAGTATATAGCCCTTGCAGTCCAAGGCACGGCAAAAGCTACTTCCTTGGATTCCTAGAAAGCACAATGAGTTCTTTCGACACACCAAACCTCCAGCAACCTGGGAAATCCCCATTTGCTTTGTTTTGATTTGTAATAGAACTCCTGCGAGCACTGTAAGAATGGCCAGTTCTTAGTGACATCTTTATTGACGTCTTATGTCCAAACCTTACGTCAAACTCGGCACCTTTCAGGTATAAATATACCAACGTTGCCTTAAGCAAACACACGGTGGTGGTTTTGGAGCAGAGCAGCTATCTACTTGCCGAGAGCCCAGCTGATGCGAGAGCCCACGGACGCTGCCCCTCCTCTTTGACGCGCTGAGAAAGACGCTGTCTTTTCTCCTGCCGAGAAAATCCAGCTCCGGTGTCTCCAGCCTACCCTTGCGGGTTGCTGGGATATCAAGTCCTGAGGAAAGAGATACCAGACCTCCTACATTCTATTCCCAAGGTACGGTGCTGACTAAACCCTTAAAGAGAATTCTTGAATCAGATTCTTGGCAAAACCAACTTAACTTAAACTGCTACTTACTTACTCCTTCCCACGTATTAGGCTTAGGTCAGGTACACCGGGGTAGGCGTATTTTAGAAGCACCAGTTGAGCACGTTAGTCAATGTATATGTATGTATATATTTTATCCATTTTAAAGTATCTATTGGCTAGGAAACCATATCAATGCTTTTACAGTATTATTTCATAATACTCCTTTTACTGTACGTAATTTACTTTATATTAAGTATTGCAATTGTGGCAATTCATTTCTCTTGCATGAGAAAGAAGACTGCTCAATATATAATAACTTTTATTGAAAACGCCTGTCTCTCTCTTCTCTGCACTCTGGTGAAACTAAGAACGCACATTTGACTGAGTGAAAAAGCTGTCTATTGTTTTCACACAACTCTAGAGATTTACTCTTATTCTGAGGGAGCAAAGTTGTCATGTTATATGGTTGTCAGAAGCTAATCCCTGCTTGTCTATCCAGGGAGGTTAAACTCCTCCTCGTTTATTCGAGAAAGTTTCTAGTGACCTCTGAGCTAGCTGGCAAACCTTAAGTCTAATATAGTCAGTAGAGACCTAGTCGACCTCAGTCCTTTGTCTACACTGCTTAATATATTATTCCAATGCGCAGAGCCTATTGGGAATATAGGAACTACACTACAATACTACATTAACTGAAACTTGATTAATCAACAAAAATGTGATTAAGGTAAGATAGAATGAGAAACTTTCATTAAGCATTGAGACATATGGAGAGTAGGAAAAGGAAAACAGTACAATGATGAATCCAAATTAATTATATTTACCTAGAATGGTGTGAAGACCAACCCAGGCCACGGGCTGGGTCAAAGGACAGAACCCCCAAAGTGCAGGTGCCAGCAGGAAAGAATAGGTGCAAACCAGAATCAGGACAGGTACAGACCAAATTGGATCAGGACAGGACAACCTCAGGCTAAGACCGGCACCCACAGCTAACGTGCTATGCCTGCGTTGCACCTTCTCAGCAGCCAACAGCCAAACCCTGATTGGGTCTTTGAATCTCCCTTTCCAGTAACCGCGATTGGGTTATCAATTCTTCTGACAGAGTGCTCTGCTTACACCTCTGTTCTCGATCACCTATTGAAGGTGTTGGGTCAGTGACAAGTCAGCTATTCGGACAAGTCGTACAAATTAACTAGCTAAGCCTACTCTAGTTATACTATTTTCTTGGCAAGTGTACCACCCCCCAATGTTGCAAGTGTAAGGATCCCCAATTTTGATTGGACAAAAGGATGAGGAGACGTCATCACACCATACCAAAATGAAACTTTTCTTCTGGATATTGAAATTAGCGTTCCCTCCCATCAATATATTTTTCCCATGCGTTTTTTTTATTCCTCCCAGCAATTGAATGTTCTTATAGAAATACAATGTTAACAGTTTGTCTTCCCCTTCGGGTCATTAGGTTAGGTTCCCAGGCGCATCTTCCAGCGTGATGAAAGTTTGGCTTTAGTTCAATGACAGATGACTCAAGTTCTTTCTTGGAGTTTGACATGCACAGTGTGGGTTTCAAAATGGAGAAATAGCACCTCCCAGGCCCGAAATGTAATACATAAAAAAATTGAAAAGAAACAGTTTTAGAACACAGAATACATGAATGCATTGTATACCACTTATCTCTACTCTATTCCCAATGATTTATTTTAACTATTGCATTTAATGTTTAGGCAAACGAACAGCTTAGCAAAAAGCAGCAGTGCAAGCTTCAAGAATGCTGTAACACAAAGCAGCCATCTTAATTCTAATGCGCAGAAGCAAATGTTTCCTCCAAGCAAGATAATACGTCATGTCACGTGAGTATGACAGACGCATGCGCAGTAGGAAATCCTGCGTAGCAGCGGCCATTTTAATGCAAGCGAATTATAGTTAGTAAAATCACATTTGAAAGCTTCCCCTAGATGCTAGATATGTCATGTAATGCAATATTAATTAGACAAAACATGTTAATTAGTATGTTATGAGTCACTTGAGAGGGTTGAGTACAAGCAAGTCGCTCTACGTGCGAATCCTTGCTCCATCAATCCCCTCTCTGATGATATTTTATCATCACCAATTAATGAAACAGATGCCAACTTTCACAACTCTCCCAATTCAATCTCTTCAAATTTTCTGTTTGGTTTCTTTTCATTATTCATATGAAAGTTTTTCCATTTCTTGTATAAGTTTGCATTCAATTCAAGACATACACTTTCCGGAAAGAGGATTGAAGGAGAAGGGCTCCGACGTAGGAGACAGTACACTGTGCCTTAATCGGCACGTAACAGCGACACGGCTATGTTCAAAGTTTTTCCTTCATCCTAAGAAGCAAGGAATTTGACAACATAGAAAGGATCACGGGACAGTACTTAATCCTTTAATGAATGCGTGATCTTATGAAGTGGGTTATATTCGCCATTGTTTGGACTACACTAATGAAGATACCCAAATTTGGAGACATTGTAGTACCAAGATATAAAAATAAACCCTGAACGCGTAGCCTGTGGATTTTGGCTGTGGATTTTATGAAACACAATAAAGGCATTTGAAAATCACGTCACCGTTTGGAAGATTAATCACTCCTGTCATCTATGTTTGTTTATATGTATGGCATTTAAAGCTACAAATATGTATTGATACACTTTGCCTCTCCATAGTTGTGCTTCCTGTCATCTATGTTTGTTTATATGTATGGCATTTAAAGCTACAAATATGTATTGATACACTTTGCCTCTCCATAGTTGTGCAAAACCATTTATAAGTCCCTTCCATGCACTATCAACCTCCAATGGTTTGAGTTATTTTTCCAAATGTGTAATATTCCTTACATACCCCATAATTTCAACACTTTTATCAGGTATGTAAGTGCAACAATGTTACGCTTCCAACATTCTGCAGACTCCACCCTCTTTTGCTAATAATGTATCAAGAGCAAGTCAATTTTGTAAAACCATTGATCTGATCGCAGCCATTTCGGTATTGATCATCAAGAATCCTCCAGCAGTGTTAGTTGATAAGCGATCCACCACTGTAGACAGTTTGCAAATTCTCTGCGTATTCCGAACCACTCCCACTGTAGGTATCAGTGCACTAAATATATCACCTACTATTTCCGCAAATCTAGCTCTTTTACTACGTATTAATCCATTAGTTTCTTCATTGCTTCCAGTGATTGTGTTTACATGATATACTTTTAGGAATACTATTCCAAAATAGCAACTCCCATACCAATGATCAGGCAATTTGCAATATGCTTTGTTCCCACAGATTTAATAAATTCCAGAAAACACCGTCTCAGTTCTATCTTTGAAACCCCAACCCCCAATTACCTTATAATTGTGTTCACACTAACTGAATATATTGTTATAATAACTGGTGCTTTCTCTATGGAGACAGAGTTTCCCTTTCTTTTCAAAGTCCAACAACATAGCAGTGTGAGTCTTGCCATTTGAGGTGAACCCTATATTTTCAGCCCAGTTAGGGATTTTATGGTTCTTGTCTTCTGCTTTTCTTTGGAAATTCTCTCTCCTTTTCTCAACCATATTTAAAAATATTTTCTCTTTTTCATGTTATAAGCATGTTAAATTATTATTGTGTGATTCAGCTATATTTATTGTACCCATAGTTAGAAAATATTCACCCATAAACCGTATTACATCACTCTTAGTATGTACAGGATTCAGGTTACTATATATAGGAAGTTCAGAAAATATCACGTTATGCAATATTAATTAGACAAAAACATGTTAATTAGTACAGTATGAGTTATTTGAGAGGGTTGAGTACAAGCAAGTCGCTCTACGTGCGAATCCTTGCTCCATCAGCTACTCAATTGAGTGTCCCGGCACTAGGCATGGTGACTGGTATTGCTAAACCTCAATGACCACTGATCTGGATGTTAAAGCTGAAACAACCACGTTTTCAGTAATTTCCTAAATGCCAGGAGATGCGGCATCATCCTTAGTTCCAATGGCATCTTATTCCACAGTTTTGCAGCTTGAACCTGGAAAGAACGTCCCCCAATGCGAGCTCGCAGATATCTAGGTGTACGTGCCCATTGGAGTGCTGTAGTCCTAAGAGTGCGATGAAGGTGGTAGAATTGAACTCTCTTCGCAATGTACCCAGCACCACTACCATGAAGAGCCTTGAAAGCAAGAACCAAGGACTTAAATTGGATCCTCTTACAGACTGGAAGCCAGTGCAAGGATCTCAGTTGTGTCGTCATGCGGACTCTAGTGCCAAGCATCAGTATTGCCCTGTTTGCTGTGCTCTGGGCCACCTGCAATCGGGCCAGTAAATACTCTGGTAGCCCTAGGTAGAGTGCATTTAAGTGGTCCAGCCTAGAGATTATCAAGGATTGGACCACCGTTTTTCGGTTGGTGATAAGCAAGAGAGGAAGAAACTGCTTCAGCATCTTACGCATGCCGAAGCAAGTGCCGACCACTGACTGGATCTGTGACTACATGGAAAGTTCCTCATCCAACTTCACCCCCAGATTTTTCACAGTTTTTATGGATGTAGTAGGAGGGGACATGTCGGAAGGCCACAAGCTGCACCAGACATTGCCTGGGCGATGGCTAAAGAAGATAATCTCCGACTTCCCAGGTATGCACTTAAGCTGATTACACTGTAAACAGGAGAACACATTTGCTAGGTAGCTGTTAATCCTGTCTCCATTAAAATCCATATCTTTGTTTCAGGTGAATAGCAGCTGCGTATCATCTGCATATGATATGATTTTAGCTCCATATTCCTCTGCTAGAGTAGCTTCGCTAAGGGTGTCATATATATATATTAAAAAGGGTAGGGCTCAAAATGAAGCCCTGAGGTACACCCACCTCTAAAGGAGGGATAGGGGCAGCAAAAGGAAGAGACCATAATGTTTGCTGGCGGTCTTTTAGAAAGGAGGCAAACCAATTGAACATCGTATCCCCAAACCCGCACTCCCGGAGTCTCAGCAGGAGTCGGTCATGGGGGACGGTGTCAAAGGCAGCAGATAGATCTAGCAATATGAGTACGGCTCTGCCACCTCTGTCCATAACCTCCTTTATGGATTCAGAGACTACCAGCAGTGCTGTCTCCACGCTAAAATTAGGCCTGAATCCAGACTGGCTCGGAAGTAATAATGAGTTAATCTCGACAAAAGTGGTAGTGGCGATGTTCACCGCTTTTTCGAGGGCTTTAGAGAAAAGGGGGAGCAGAGATATTGGCCTGTAATTGGAGGCTAACTCTGGGTCCAGTGTTGGTTTTTTCAATAGGGTTAACATTTTTGTTCTTTCTACCTATCTGGGACCTGCCTCGACTTCAAAGAGAGCGAGGACCCGATTGACCGCTGGATTAATGATGTCCGCAGTCGAGGCCAGAATGGGGGCAGGGCAAGGGTCAGAGGGGGAACCATATTTGAGGCCTTTCATAATGTCTAGAGACTTTTCCATAAAGATCCTCAGAAACTGTTGAAAGACAGTACTATGGCTTGTGTTAGTGAGGAGACAAGCATAGCGCTGTCGATACACACCACCGATGTTGCTGAAAAGGACTCCTGGATGTCTTTGATCTCATCATGGAAATGAGCGGCCATATGGCCAGTCCATTCCTCCGTAGGGGCAAAAGGCTTCACTGCAGCTGCAGTGGAGGAAAAGTCACTGACCTCTATGGCTTGTTTATTGTAAGCCTTTAGTGCCTGTTTATAAATCATTTTGTCCTTAGGGTGAAAAAGCTTATGCAATATCCTTTCTAAGTATTTACAAGTCCTCTTACTTTCTCTGAGGGCAGTAGTAAACCAGGGGGCAGAGGGACGTCCGTTCTTCCCAAGATGAGAAACAGAGGTGCAAGATCCTCAGCCCAGAGCCGGATCCAATTGTCCAGGACCTCGGCATCAGCCTCTAGAACCCCACTAAGAGTAATTGGATGCTTATTGATGGCATTACTTAGTGTGTAATTAAGTGAAAGGGTCTAAAATTGCTACTCCTGTGCTTCCCAGTGGCCTTAGAGGCATTTATTTCTTTATTAATTGCAAAGTCCAGGAGAAAATGGTCAGACCATATGAGAGGAAGAGGTCGGTGCATATCTAACTTAGTCGTTGAGAAGATCTGAACTAAGGTATGGCCCTTCTTGTGAGTAGGGGAGTAGACATAGGGGGGTCAATTCTAACACTTCTAGCGCCTCCAGGAGTCTAATCGAATCTACGTCTTCCGGGATATCCATCTGGATGTTAAAATCACCTCATACTACACAGTGTTTGTGTTTTATGACAAAAGGTTAGACAGCGTCACCAATTCAGGCTAAAAACCTTGCGGCAGGACCTCGTGGTCTATATATTAGAATGCCCGCCAAAGATTGATGGGAAGACACCACCAAATGGAAACCGAGACATTCCGCTCCCTTTACATTGACCGATGGAACAACTGTACATGAGAAATGGCTCTTAGAAATAATGGTGATACCTTCCCTGATGCCTGCGTGACGATCTTTCCTGGTAATCTGATAGCCTGGCGGGATATCAGAGGCTATAATGGGGTTTGAGTCCACGCTCATCCAATTCTAGATTAAGAATAAAAAGAAAGGGGATTTGCCCAATAATTAATTATACACGTTAAGGGCGTGTGATTTGAGGGAACGTGTGTTAAGAAGCAGGATCACAGTTGCGCATTATCCTGAGCAAGAGAAGCATCACCCTGGCTTGAATTACACCCTACCTGCTTCTTTGAGTGCTGCACAGTTCCTTTGACAAAGCCCTCCCAGCCGCATTGTGCACAACCGTTTAGTGTTTGCTGTGTAAATACAGATGCAGGTAAAGGGGTGCAATCACTCATTTTCCTTCCTATATCTATGAGCGAGACATCACTGTAACATCTGCGGGACCCAGAAATCATCTTGCCAGCAGCATGTCCGGCACCGGCCGCCTCTGGGATGCTGCTGGGCGCAGACGGGCTTGCCATGCCATTCCAGTTTAGACCCAGCCATTTGCAATCAGTCTTGACCCTGCTCCCCATTAGAACAGTCCAACCCGAACTGCCAGGCTAGGCCATGCCTAGACCAGAAACACTATTCAATAAATGGGGTTAACCCTATAAGTCAAAGGACCTGGGTATCAATTAGTATAAGAAAACAAGGTGGTCCTGGACATATTTAAAAAAAAAACACAAATCAATGTATGAATTGTTATTTACACTTAAAGTAACAAATCCTTCAGGAAAAAGGGAGATAGAAAGACAATAAACAGACAGATACATGTATTAATCTTTCATAGTACCCAACATCCTTATTAAAGAATAAATCTTTTCATCGGTCACAATGTTTCAATTTATTTACAATATATATAAAACATATGTACACAATTACAATTTGAATAAAATGAAGGAAACTGTCAGATGCTGTAAAATGAAGGTGCTCAAGTGATTTGGAGAAGGAAATAATCGAAAGGGAATATTCAGATAATTTAAGCTCAACTAAAATTTGATTCTTCTAGTTGAACTACAAAGAGGCCTGCCCGTACAGTATTCAAAAACCAATTAAACAGGGGCAGAATCTAGGAGGTGACAAGGACAAGGGAACATGGGAACAAGGTGTCGACCCTGGTGCAATACGGGGTAAATTGACACCTCTGCTGTGGGTCTTCTTCAGTACTGGACAGTGGTGAAGAGGGGCAGGGATGTTCCTAAAAAGATTTACAATATAATCAATATACTGTCTATTAAAATTGCAAGGAAGACCAATTTAATTGGTTGGGTACATTACCAAGGTTGCAATATGAAACAAGGGTCCAGGCAATAAATGAGGACGACCTAAAAACACAAGGAATAATCTGGCTTAGTGCCCATCTCCAAGGCACAGTGATAATTATCTATCACAATCAAGAAAGTATCATAAAGGCACTCACCCGTATATGGTGTGCCTGATAAAAATCCAATGTAGTTTTAATTTCAACCAAAAGTAAATTTTTCCTGAAGTTAATCTATATCATAAGACAAAAAGAAAGAAGGAAAACACTAATTACAACACAAACCTCACGGGAAGGTATGAGCACAAGTGCTCGAACAATTTACCAGAAACGGGCAAACTCACCCTAAACGTCAACCACTCGTGGCCAAATGGATTTGAAGATGGTTGGACGGCGGTGGCAGAATTATAATGCAATTTGCAACATCACCGGCACTAAAATGAAAAACGGCCCAAACAGGATACACATTAATGAAATGGTGAGTTGCCGAGTTTTGCTCAAACAACAAGAATCCCCTCGACAACAAATACCAAGTTATTTGAGATGGTTACCTGAATATCCGATATATCCCTGTCGTCAAAAACTAGGCTTCCATGCTAAATAATCCCAATAACCGGGAAAACACCAAATTGGTTCCTACTTAGTACACGGGCACATCAACAAGGCACGTAACGTGAAGTCACATGGTGCCTCAAGAAGGCGTCTGTCCCGTTAGAAATAGAAAAAATACTAGAAAAGGTTACGTCTGGCAACTCGATAAAATGAATTAAACCCTACCAAGGAATTTCTATTAACAAGCAGTGTATATCCACATTCTCAGACTCAAAAAATTGTAAAACAATTAATGAAAAAGCAGCATGGCATAATTACTCGGTGGCTACGATTACAACCAAATCTGATGGAATATCATCCACAGTACCTAATTAGTCATCGTAATAATACCCACACAGGTACATATCGATCTCATAGTAATATTAAGGTAGAGTGTAAGGCACACGATTGGAGCAAGGTGAATGACAGAAAGCAGGAGATACCATTAAATGGCACAATAACAACAAATCCTTACAAAAATATACATACACAAAAAAAGAACATTGACAAGAGAATTCCATATAATAAACAAACAATAAAATCAGGTCCTACAGTTAGATAATTACAAAAATGATTGAACAAAAACATTAGCAAGGGGGTGTGTCTGAAAAGGTTTCCAAGGATTACATAGTCAAACATGGAAACCCGTAAAACATCCCTTGATCCTGTATAATGCTCCACTGATTTAATTAGCCATTATGTATAGCGGCCATTTGTCTAGTGACCTCTTCATGCTCATTCAAGCCCCTATTTACTGTATAAATAAATGCATCCATCTGCATTCTCGGGTGCTAAGAATATTAGCAAAATTGCCACCCCTCGGGTTCTGTGTAACTTTCTCAATGACCCACCATTTTAAACTTTCTGGTTGATGGTCAAACCTGATGAAATGGTCTACCAGGGGTGCCCCCTGTACCTTGCAGCAAACTCTACTGTAGTGCTGTAGAATGCGGGTTTTGACTTTCTGCGTAGTTTGGCCTATATACATAAAACCACAGGGGCGGAGAATTGCATACACCACCCCCATGGTGTTACAGTTGGTATGATGTTTTAGAGTATGGGTATAGTTGTTATATATGCATTCTTTTATCTCCAAAGTCATTGTACATGCCTTACACAGGGGGAAAATTCCTTAAGGATGTCTGATTTTCAAAATTTTCTTTGGTAGTAGGGAATGTACCACATAGTCCCTTACACTTTTCCCTTTCCGGAAGGCATGCATCAGTGGTTCCGATATTCCAGTTTCCTCAGCCACCAAATGCCAGTGACTTATAATAATCTTCTTTATTTCAGTACTCCGGGTATTAAAAGTAGTGACACATGTCATCCTTTCATCTTCATTATCTCTTTTATTCTTAGGTTCCAACAACAATTCCCTGTGACAAAACCATGCTCTCTTTCGTGCTTTTTTGACTAAACTTCTGGGATAACCTCTATCCATCAATCGTTCCATTAGCACAGCTGATTCAGAGAAATAATCAATCTTACGACTGCAATTCCTACGCAACCTCAGGAAATGCCCATATGTGAGATTATCCCTGAGGTTGCGTGGGTGATGACTCGAATATCTCAAAAGAGTATTCTTCTCAGTTGGCTTCCTATAAAGGGTGGTATGGAGCTTACCCTCATCCTCCCTGATTGTGATATCCAGAAAATGTATTCCATGGCTACTACAATCTAAGGAAAATTGGATGTTCCTATTCCTCTCATTAAGCCATGTATGAAATGTTCCAAGGTGTTGTTCTGTGCCTCTCCATATTATGTATTTACAACAAGGGGTGGTGAGGGACAGAGTCTCTGAATTAAGCAGAAAGCTCTCACCCAGTCAAGAGATCAGGGCTAGATCCAACACCGTTTTTTAGCTCACTGCACCATCCCAGTTTCAGAACCTGGCTGTATGCAAATTAGTCTGTTCCTGTCCCAGTGCATGATGGGAACAGGGCAAACCAAACTACAGAAGCCAATTCTTACACTGGGAAGGAAACAAGCTCCCGGGGACCGGTTTCTGGCATTACAGCCGTCTTCGGCCCGGTTTGCTTGAATCCTGATGGTGCAATGAGCAAGGGTCTCACATCTGAGAATACCCTTCCACGCTTAGGGTGGACAAAAATATTTACAACAAGGGGTGGTGAGGGACAGAGTCTCTGAATTAAGCAGAAAGCTCTCACCCAGTCAAGAGATCAGGGCTAGATCCAACACCGTTTTTTAGCTCACTGCACCATCCCAGTTTCAGAACCTGGCTGTATGCAAATTAGTCTGTTCCTGTCCCAGTGCATGATGGGAACAGGGCAAACCAAACTACAGAAGCCAATTCTTACACTGGGAAGGAAACAAGCTCCCGGGGACCGGTTTCTGGCATTACAGCCGTCTTCGGCCCGGTTTGCTTGAATCCTGATGGTGCAATGAGCAAGGGTCTCACATCTGAGAATACCCTTCCACGCTTAGGGTGGACAAAAATATTTACAACAAGGGGTGGTGAGGGACAGAGTCTCTGAATTAAGCAGAAAGCTTGTCTCCTTTCTGGTGAAGAATTGGCTTGGTAGTTTAGTCTGCCCTGTTCCCATGATGCACTGGGCCAGGGACAGACTGATTTGCATATAGCCAGGTTCTGAGCTGGGATGGGGCAGTGAGATAAATAACGGTGATGGATCAAGCCCTGATCTTTGGACTGGGTAAGAGTGGTCTGTTTAACTCAGACACTCTGTTCATCACCACCCCCTTTTCTAAATCGTCTCCATATTATGAGCACGTTGTCAATATAACAACGCCAGAGGTGAATACATTGGGCGACCACTGCGTCTCTGGCCTGGTCGCCCCCTCGCTCCTCACCTCTCCTGCCCCAGAACCTCCTGCTGCCTGAGAAACATCGCCGCTGAGAGCCGGCGCCAACGCCGATAGCAGCGCCCCAGCCGCCGCTGGGACGCCCGCTCTGCCTGCTCCCGTTTTCCCGCCGCTTCCTGCCTGCGGCCCCGCCCCCACGCCAGACGATTGGACAGCACGATCCCGCCTCCCAGCTGACCCGCCCTCCCGGCTACCTTCTTAAGGGGACCCTGCCTGCCACTGGGGAGCGACCACTGCGCCTCTGGCCTGGTCGCCCCCTCGCTCCTCACCTCTCCTGCCCCAGAGCCTCCTGCTGCCTGAGAAACATCGCCGCTGAGAGCCGGCGCCAACGCCGATAGCAGCGCCCCAGCCGCCGCTGGGCCGCCCGCTCTGCCTGCTCCCGTTTTCCCGCCGCTTCCTGCCTGCGGCCCCGCCCCCTCGCCAGACGATTGGACAACACGATCCCGCCTCCCAGCTGACCCGCCCTCCCGGCTCCCTTCTTATGACGCCCCCTCAGCGACCGCGCAGTGGATGCGCGCAGAGGGAGCGCCGACTGAGCGCCGAAGGTGCGCCAAAGGTAAGCCCGTCTGCGCCCGTCCGCGCCTGGACCGCGCCCAGTGCCAGGACCCCTGGCCCCCGCAGACCCCAGCCCACCCGCCGGACGTACGACGCCGCCACCCTCAACGCCGGACGATTCCCGGGCTGCTACCGAGCCACCCCGAGACGCACCCACGGACCCTTCTGCTGCAACTCCTGCAAGTTCACCTGCATCCGGACCTGCACTACTCCAGCACCAACCAAGAGCAAGACAAGCAACAGCAGCAGCCACCTGAAATGCATCCTGCTCAACACCCGCTCCGTCCACAGGCACGCCATCGAGATCTGGAACCTGCTCGACACCACAGCCCCAGACGTCGCCTTCCTCACGAAAACCTGGATGAACGCCTCTTCAGCGCCCGACATCGCCATCCCAGACGGCTACAAGATCATATGAAGGGACCGCATCAACCACACCGGAGGAGGCATCGCCATCATCCACAGGAACACCATCCGCATCATGACCAACACCGACGACACCCTCGCACCCGCCGAGCACCTGCACTTCCAGGTCCACATCAACCCCAATACCACCCTCAGAGGCACCCTCATCTACAGACCCCCGGGACCACACACACAATTCAGCAAAGACATCGCCGACTTCATCAACCCGCACGCCCTCTGCTCCACTGACTACATCCTCCTCGGGGACTTCAACTTCCACCTGGAGAACAACAACGACCGCAACACCACCACCCTGCTGGACAACCTCGCAAACCTGGGACTCAAGCAGCTGGTCACCACCCCCACCCACTACGCCGGACACACACTCAACCCTGTCTTCTCATCCAGCAAGGACATCGCCTTCAGCCACGCCACCGGACTCCACTGGACGGACCACAGCTGCGCCCACTTCAGCGTCAGAAGGACTACGATCCACCACCACCAGCAACAGGTTGCACGCAGAAGCTGGAACAAGATCACAGCCGACCAGCTCGCGACCTCCCTGAGCATGAACCCTCCCACCAGCACAACGAACCCAAGCCAGGCGGCCACCAACCTCACAAAGTGGATCAGCGACTGCGCAGATGACCACGCCCCCCTGAGGACCCCGCCTAGTAGACCCGGCAGCAGGAAAGCCCCATGGTTCACCGACGAACTCAAGAGCTCCAAGAAGAACTGCTGAGTCCTCGAGAGAACCTGGCATAGAGACCCAACTCCGGACAACATGGCTGCCCTCAAGCTCGCCACCCGAAAGCACCACCAACTCATCCACGCCACCAAGAAAACCGCATTCAAGGAACGACTGGACAACAACGCACACAACAGCAAGGAACTCTTCAACATCGTCAAAGAGCTCTCCAACCCCAACGCCGGAAACAACAACATCACCCCTTCGCAAGACCTATGCAACTCCCTCGCCTCCTACTTCCACAACAAGATTGCGGACATACACAACAGCTTCAGCACTCAACCGACGCACGCCACGACCGAACCACCGCCCCCCACCACCACCCTCCTCGCCTGGACTCCGATCAGCACCGAAGACACCGTCCGCACGATGAACTCCATCCACTCCGGATCTCCGACCGACCCCTGCCCTCACCACGTCTTCAACAAGGCCGACGCTGACATCGCACCCCACCTGCGGGACATCATCAACACCTCCTTCGACACCGCTACCTTCCCGGAGAGCTGGAAGTACGCCGAACTCAGCGCCCTACTCAAGAAGCCATCAGCCGACCCCACCGACCTCAAGAACTACCGCCCCATCTCGCTGCTCCCGTTTCCGGCAAAAGTCATCGAAAAGACCGTCAACAAGCAGCTGGCCACCATCCTCGAGACGAACGGATCCCTCGACCCCTCGCAGTCTGGCTTCCGGGCCAACCATAGCACCGAGACCGCCCTGATCGCAGCCACCGATGACATCCGAGCTCTGCTCGACAACGAAGAAACAGCGGCCCTCATCCTCCTAGACCTCTCCGCGGCCTTCGACACTGTCTGCCACCGTACCCTAGTACAGCGCCTCAGCAATGTCGGAGTCCAGGAGAAGGCACTGGAGTGGATCATCTCCTTCCTCGCCGGAAGGACACAGAGAGTCCGCCTCCCTCCGTTCAGATTTGAAGCCACCAAAGTCATCTGCGGCGTTCCTCAAGGCTCCTCGCTCAGTCCAACCCTCTTCAACGTCTACATGAGCCCCCTCGCAGACATCGCACGCCAGCACAACCTCAACATCATCTCCTACGCCGACGACACCCAGCTGATCCTCTCCCTCACCAACGACCCCGCCACCGCCAGAGCCAACCTTCACGAAGGGATGACAGAGGTAACCGGATGGATGAAGAACAGCCGCCTGAAACTGAACTCGGACAAGACGGAAGTCCTCATCCTGGGATCCTCACCCTCCGCCTGGGACGACTCCTGGTGGCCCCCCGCCCTAGGCAGCGCACCCAAACCAACAGACCACGCACGCAACCTGGGCTTCATCCTGGACTCCTCCCTCTCCATGACCAGACAAGTCAACGCCGTCTCCTCGTCGTGCTTCAACATCCTGCGCATGCTACGTAAGATCTTCCGGTGGATCCCCACCGAGACCAGGAAGACGGTCACCTAGGCCCTCGTCACCAGCCGTCTGGACTACGGCAACTCCCTCTACGCAGGAACCACCGCCAAACTCCAGAAGAGACTCCAGCGGATCCAGAACGCCTCAGCACGACTCATCCTGGACATCCCCCGTCGCAGCCACATCTCCGGACACCTGAGAGGCCTGCACTGGCTCCCGGTCAACAAGAGAATCACCTTCCGACTCCTCACCCACGCACACAAAGCCCTACACAACCAAGGCCCAGGATACCTCAACAGCCGCCTCAACTTCTACGCTCCCAAACACCAGCTTCGATCGACCGGCCACGCCCTCGCCGCCGTCCCCCGCATCCGAAGAGCCACCACAGGGGGACGGTCCTTCTCCTACCTCGCCGCCAAGACATGGAACTCCCTCCCGACCCACCTCCGCCTGACCCAGGACCACCTCGCCTTCAGGAAGCAACTCAAGACCTGGCTGTTCGAGCAGTAGCGGACCCCCCTCCCCTAGCGCCTTGAGACCCTCTGGGTGAGTAGTGCGCTATATAAATGCTTTGATTGATTGATTGATTACATTCTCTGTAGGGGTTACTTTCACCAAGGACAAACTTGTGTTCATAAGCATTCACATAGATTATGGCCAGATTCGGGGCAAAACTTGCCCCCATTGCTACGCCATTAGTCTGTACGAAATACTCTCCTTCAAAGATAAAGAAATTCCTTTTCATTGCAATCCCTAAAAGATCTATTATGAAACTCGTAGGAACTCTATGTGGCCTAGGTCTTTCATCCAACACACTCTTAATTACCTCGAGGGCTGCCTCTTGGGGGATATTGGTATAGAGGGATGTAATATCCATTGTGACCAGTAAATCAATTTCCTGATCAAAAACTCTCTCATCCACCATTTGTATTGCTTGCATTGCAAGTCGTATCCTCAGCAATTGGTTTAATAAATACGTCTATAAACTTGCACAGTGGTTCAAGTATTGAACCACACCCGGAGATAATCAGTCTCCCGGGGGGATTATCGAGTCTTTTATGCACTTTAGGGAGTGTATAGATCGTTGGATATCTAGGATGGGTGTTATTTAGGTATTCATATTCATGTTTTGTAATGAATCCCTCCTGGTACGCATTGTCAGTCAAAGCTCTAATCGTGATGGCAATATCTTTGGTGGGATCTAATTGAAATTTCTTATAATTGCCCTCTACCGATAATTGAGCAACGATCTCTGCTTTCTAGTAATCCCTATTCTGGATGACGATAGCTCCGCCTTTATCGGCGGGCGTAATCACTATATCCTGGTTAGTCTTCAAACTTACCAGCGCGTTTTTTTCTTGTCTTGAGATGTTATACTTTATGTACTTCCTATCCTTCAATAGTTTACCGACATCACCCATTACCACTTGCTCAATGGCCAACACCTTGTGTGGTATCATATGAGAAGGCGGGGTGAAAGTAGATGGCGGTCTAAGGCCCGTATTACTGAATGAAGGTTGGTATGGAATTTTATGAAAATAATGTCTTAATCGAACTTTTCGAAAAAATGTATTTAACTCCAATTTAAGGTTGAAGCTGTTGGGTAAATTTGTTGGAACAAAGGACAGCCCCTTTCCCAGAATTTTATACTCATCCATGGTCACGTTGTAATTTGAAAGGTTAATCAAGGGGCTCCCTGCATCAGTTAACATATGAGGTTCTACCACCTGTAATGCTGTTTGAGCGTTCGAATCTCGCCATGGGACTCCTGACGAAACTGAACTTGTTTCGCTGGTCTGTCCCTGCCTTGATTCCAATTGGGTTGACCTCTGCCCTGATTCCAAGTTGTCTGACCCCGACCCCTGGGGCGTCCCAAGTGGCGACCCCTGCCTCGTTGTTCCACCCATGGGTCTTGGTCTAAAAAATCAGTATGGTACTCTTGTTGGGCAGCCCCACTAGTACTTGGTTGCTCGTTTTCTGAGCCACTGCTAACCGATGAATTAGAGAAGGTAGTATATCGCCTGTACCCTCCTCTGCCCCTAGTTGTATACCTTCCTTGTGACTCTTGATTGTAATATCCCTCAGCCAGGTAGGGATAAACAGTTTTTTTATCAAAGAATTTTAGATCTTTGGTTAGTATATCTAATTTTGTCGATTGAGTGAAGGTATCAAAATCCTTCAATGTCTTTTCTAGGCGTTCTAAAGCCTTTTTCGCGTTGGTTAGTGCTGAGTCTCCGACAATTTCCTTTCTCAGTTCTGCAATCTCTTTTATAAGGCGCTCAACCTCCTCAAGTGCTGTCTCAAACCCAAGCCTGGAGCAATAGTTGGAGAGGAAACTGAATTTGCCTTTAAATTTGGGGTTATCTACAAAAATTGCAGGTTCGTTACGAGCCTGCAAGCCTACTGGGATGACATTTGCCTGTAGGTATTGAGTGATAGCATGCCCATGAAGTCTTGTTCTTATTAACTTCTTTTCAAGCCTTTCCAATTTATTGATTTTATCATTTAAGGTTAGATCAATCACAGTAGTTGTTCGGCCCAGGAAGCTGCCACCCCCCTGAACCTCAATCAAGTTTTTGATATAATCTTCACTGTAAAGGAGTGTTTCGTTATCTGACATGTCCTAAGATGTCACTAGTTGGATTCCGTCTAATGTTATAAGCATTTAAAAATTAGACAAATTTACAAAAAGCAAACACAAAACCCTTGCAGGAATTCCTGCTCAAGAGACCATTCAATAAATGGGGTTAACCCTATAAGTCAAAGGACCTGGGTATCAATTAGTATAAGAAAACAAGGTGGTCCTGGGCATATTTAAAAAAAACACAAATCAATGTATGAATTGTTATTTACACTTAAAGGAACAAATCCTGCAGGAAAAAGGGAGATAGAAAGACAATAAACAGCCAGATACATGTATTAGTCATTCATAGTACCCAACATCCTTATTAAAGAATACATCTTTTTATCAGTCACAATATTTCAATGTATTTACAATATATATGAAACATCCGTACACAATTACAATTTGAATAAAATGAAGGAAAGTGCCAGATGCAGTAAGTTTGTGAAAAGAAGGTGCTCAAGTGATTTGGAGAAGGAAAAATTCAAAAGGGAATATTCAGATAATTTAAGCTCAACTAAAATTTGATTCTTCTAGTTGAACTACAAAGAGGCCTGCCCGTACAGTATTCAAAAACCAATTAAACAGGGGCAGAATCTAGGAGGTGACAAGGACAAGGGAACATGGGAACAAGGTGCAGGCTCAATATGGCGGGGGAAAACCGTTGACGTTTCGACCCTGGCGCAATACGGGGTAAATTGACACCTCTGCTGTGGACCAGAAACAAGCATCCTGGGAACAGTTTTGGGGTATCACCTCTCATCAACCAGGCTAGCTTGAATCTGTTGGCATTGCGAGCAAGGGACCCACTTCGGGGCATACCCTCCCCACTTAGGGCGACAAATGCAAAAAGAACCGATGAAAGATGAAATGCTGAACTAATCAAACATTCTCCCCCAGTCACAGATCAATCCAGCCTGAACGGCTCATCATTTGTTGCCGCAACACAGTATATTGGGCGGAGCACCATGGAACTCTATTCAATGGCCTTGGGAGATAAAGGAAAGCACCCACTGGTCTGAGGTTATAATCTCCACTGTGGCACGAGGAACCTCAGTCTCCCCCTGACTGGTGTCGAATGATTGGTAGAGAAGACCATTTGGCAAATTTTTGGACTTACCATGCTGGTTTCCACAGAAACCATACCTTTAATACTACCCCTGGGCTGTTAATTTCCTAGAAAGTACTACGGCTGTGAGAGATACTGGCATCAAGAAATCAAGAAGGGGGAGAAACCTTCAAGCTAACTCAACTTTGTGGTCCCTGAAACTGAGCTTTTGGCGGCCGGTGTTGCTGCATACCCATAGCTTTGGTAGTATTGGTGTTCTTCTTTATTGTTTACAGCATCTCATCCATACAGGGGCAGAAGAGATGATCACCGCTGAAGTACAAGCCAACAAGGTGCTGATGGACTTTCGACCGAAAGCCACAGAGGCAAGAGCAGTGGCAGATTAGGATGTTAGTTTTAATTGCCTGCAGACTCTATTTGCTGCATCCAAAGGACAACGAATATTAGCATTTGACATCAATTTCCCTTCTTTAAAAAAAAAATGTTATTAAAGAAAACAAACAATATCTAAATACAACCAAAACCAGTGAAGTACAGTGCATTGATCAAACATTCCAATAATTATGCGTTACAATACAAAATTAAGTCCAGGTATTGGGTCTACTACTTAAAAAGAGTATACATTTTTCCACATTTTTGATCATTAAATGTCTTTGTCATCTACCACTAGGGTAGGCATACCGGGGTGCATAACAGACCTCTACTTTCATTCCAGGGGCCACAAATTTTGTTCCATTTGTGCGGGCAACCCCTGCTCTCGTAAACCACCCTCTCCGCCTGCATGCACCAATCCATATCCAGCTCCCAATCAGTATACCTGGGCCCGAGTCCTCCATTCAATTTTCTAGCAATGTTACGCTTCGCCACCATGCAGCCCAACGTAACCCACATCTTCTCGGTCTGTGACAGATCTGTGGCCTCCCAAATAATCATCAGACACAACCGGGGGGAAATCTCTATAGGTGATTTACATATGCAAGACAAACCTGTTATAACTTTATTCCAGTACTTCTGAAGGATTGGGCAATGCCACCATTGATGTATGTAGGTTCCCACTTGGCCACACCCGTGGGGACAGTCAGGAGAGGTCAGGATCTGGAGTAAATCGCAACTTCGCAAGGGGAGGCCAAAGCTTCCCACCAGTCATCATCGTCCAGGTCCCCTAAGTCGTCAACCCACTTTGTTTCAAAATCTGTTTATTTGGTTTTCATAACTTCTTAGAAATGCATCACATAAACAACTACAATCATGGCAAGTAAGGGGGGAAAGCCAAGAGTTATAGAAGGCACCTGAAAGTAACATTTTTCGCCACAAGTTCTGTGGCTTGAAATCCCAATCCAATAGACAATCTCAGTCTGTTGTTGTGTGCAGGTCATCCAATAGTTTACAAATCGCTCACTATACCGAGGGCGGTACAGAAGAACTTTACAAATTATAACGGAACAGTAAATACAACAAAAACAGTGGTGTAGTGGTGCCAAAGTATGATAGGTGTAGTGAGGGGGGAGCTGTCTGGGTTCCTCGTGTTGGCTCCAGCGCGGTGCCCCCGTGTGGCTAAGATTCTGGGGCCCTAGATAAGGGACATGTTGAGGGCCCTAAGCCGCGGTGAGCAGGCTGTTAGTGGAAGGCCTTCAGAGAGGTAGCTCACTAGTGGGGACCATGTATATTCAAATTCCTTCCTGGGGTCATCGACTATGTCCGCCATGCGCTCGAGAGCCGGTGCCCTCCATAGCCTTGCATGCCATTAAATTATCGAGGACGCCTCTGGTCACTTCCAAGCAGCGGCAAGTGCCATTTTAGTGTCCCCCAGGCATAGCCACATAAAAAAATCGATCGCTCTGTGTTTGACGTTTTAAAGTGGGATCTCGTGCTCCTAACAGGGTGTGTTCTAGGGTCTGAGGGATCGGGTATCCTATAATAAGCTTGATTTGGGAAAGGATCTCCTTCTAGAAAGGTTGAATATGGGGGCAGTCCCATAAAATATGCCTAAAGTCGCCCAAAAGACCACACCCCCTTCAACATCTATCTGAGGTATTGGAGAAAAATCTGTGCAGTTTCTGAGGGTATAGATACCAGTCATACGCAACCTTATAGTGCGCTTCCCGTAAATACATTGAACGGTTGAATTTCGTGATATCATTTTGGAGATGTTCCCATTGCTTGTCGCAGAGTGGGGTGCTTACCAGAGTGTCCCAAAAACTTCTGTATCTTGGGGTGGTGCGATAACTTAGGGCTTGCATAAATGTGTAGAGGAAGGAGATACACACCCTGGAAGTAGACCTTGATCGAGCAAAGTTTTAAATGGGGAGCAAGTCCCTGGTGGGAGCCTGCTGCATCGAGGCCTGCATTACCCAGTGCTTGAGCTGCAAGTAGTGGAAATGTTCCTTAGTGTCCAACGAGAACTACTGCTTGCATTCTTGGAATGTGAGGAGCTCACCCTTGTGGAATAGATGGGAAATTGTGTGGCACCCTCCCTCGGTCAATGCGTTGTAGGGACCTTTATGAAGTGCCAGGGAGAAGGCCGCATTACAGTGTATGGGAGTGTATGGTGATGGGAATGTGGTCAGTTGCAGTTTTTGGGTAAGAGACCCCATTGACCTGTACCCACGAGGTGGGCCTGATAATTGGCACATATCATCCCGATGAAGGTCTCATGAAAGCCAAATCTTCGGAGGACTCGGAACAGGTAGGACCACTCACACTCAACCCGGTCAAATGCCTTCTCCGCGTCTAGCGAGAGAAGAGCGCTGGAACATGTTTCCTCCGGGCCTTTTCATGATATAGGTGATGCATCTCAAATTGATGTGGATCTGTCACACTTCATTGAAGCCAGATTGGTCTGGGTCGATGAGGTTGGGAAGCATTGACTCGAGGCGGGTGGCTAGGATTTTTGTAGAGTTTAGCATCAAGATTCAGGAGGGCGATTGGGCGGTACTAAGAACATGCTGTGTGTTCTTTGCCCGGCTTGGGGATCACTGCTATGATCGCCTCCCTCATAGAAGGGGTGACCTGTTGTGTAGAGGCAATAACATTAAATAAAGTGGTTAGGAAGGGTGCTATCTCAGGGGCAAAGGTATGGTAGAAATGAGTCGTGAATCCGTTGGGTCCAGGTGCTTTCCGTAGTTTAAGTGCATCAATTGCTTTTTGCACCTCCTCTTGAGCGATAGATTGAGCCAGGTTGTCATTTACAGTCTTGGGAACTTGGGGGAGGTCTGTGGAGTCTAGATAAGTCAGTTGGTCGTGGGGCTGGGGGGTTTGTCTGAGGTGTGGAGCTTGCGGTAGAAAGTTTCAAAGCTGTGTGCCTTCCCTTCTTTAGTGCCGTGAGAGATGCCAGCATCATCCACTATACGTCTGATGTACTCCTGTTCCTGTTTGACCCTTAATTGGCGTGCAAGTAGGGATCCCACTTTATTTCCCCGTGTAGCTTCCAGCTTTTAGCTGTAAAATAGTCTTTTCCACCCTATTGGTATATATGGCCTGTAGTTTCCCCTTAAGGGATGTTACTTTTCTCGGTGTTGGGGCCAATGGGGCGGTCTTATGTGTTGTGTCTGCGGACCGCAGTTCCGTTTCTAAAAGAAGGCATTCCTCCCTCTGTTGGGTCTTTAGGGTGGTAGCCAGTTCAATGCACTTACCTCGGATGACGGCCTTGAACGGGTCCCAGGTAGTGGCATGAGAGGTGTGCTAGGGCTCATGTTGTTCAAAGAACTGTTTAATAGTGTGTCTAAGCTCATCTCGAAGTAACCAGTCTCTACACAGTAAGTTGAGGAAGTACCAGCGCACCTGCCTGGGGTGTGGATTCGGCCAGGTAAGGGCAGTTCTAGTGGGGCGTGATCGAACAAACAGATTGGATGTAGGTGTGTTTGCAATACAGAGGATAGCAGTGATTGGCTGAAGAATACATAAACTTTACAGGAATAAGTTCTGTGGGAGTGGGAGAAAAAAGTATAGTTACGCACAGTGGGGTTGCCGTCTCTCCTGACAACTACCAACCCCAGTTGTTGGAGCTGCGCCTTAAGTGCCTCACCAAAGGTCCCCACTGCCGTCCTATGGGAGTTGGAAGTTTCCAGGTATGGGTCCCATACAAGGTTAAAAACCCCAAAGATGAGGATGTTTCCTCGCAAAATTCTCCAGGGCAGTGCAAAAGAAAGTAGAAAATCTTGTTGCCCCTGGTTGGGTGCATAAAGAACTGCAAAAGTGCAGAGCCTGCCCCTCAGTTCTCCCTTGACCATTATGTATCGCCCCTGTTTGTCTGCTTTAGTGTCTTGCATCTGGAATGGGACCCCGTGTGGAAGAGAAGTGCCACCCCGTTGTGTTTGTTAGAGTGGGATGATTGGTATATATGTGGGTATGCCTCGTGTTTCAAGCGGTGCCCTTCAGATTTTTTGAGGTGCTTTTCCTGCAGGGCTGCTACTTGAAGATTAGGATCTGTTAAATATTTCCACATGCATTGACGCTTGTGAGGGGGATTAAGTCCCCAGAAGTTCCAAGATATGGACCTAACTGCCATAGGGATCTAATAACGGCACTGCGTTCCTTCCCTTGCCCCTGTATTGTTCCTGCCCCCATCTGTCTTTTCCCCACCCCTCTCCGACAAGAAGAAAAATAAAAAAGGCACCATGACACCGTAATAACTTAACCAAACTACATGAACCAGAATATTGAGTGTAGAGGTTTTCCCATCACAGAGGGAAACCTCTGTGTTAGCCATATCCGGTTCACAGGCCCCTCTGACAATAAGTGTTGTAAGGCAACTATATAAAAACATTATAGAGCCTATGTGCATTGAGTTATTGTTCAGTATCCCATTTGCAATGATAGCATGACATATGTGCCGGCGAGTCTTTATCCGTCCGAGTGTTAGGCGTTCGTCCCAATCCCCCCTTCCCCTCTTCCCTTCCTTACCACACCCCTAGGTTAACCCACTTTGGACGTGTTTTCTCCTGGGCATCTGGAGTATGATTAAGAATTTTACAATAGGTCAGTGAAATTGCTTTCCACAGGAGAAAATCATCCAATAATCCATCTTCCAGAGGTGAGGAGACCAGTAAATCTGAGTCTTTCGGCATAGCGTTGTTTAATGCATTTCTGGCCTGGAGGTAACAAAAGAATTCCCTTTCATGTAGTTGGTAGTCCATTTGCAAGTCACCAAATGGGATCACTCTACCTTTTACTCAACTTTCGAGAGGCCAATCAGGTCCCATTTGTCAAACCCTGGTTGTTTCAATAGCATCCCTAAACGGGCTGTCTCCAACAAAGTAGTCACTAGCGTTATTTTAACCTTTCAACCTAGTGCGTGAGTAGCCAAGTGCCATAACGCTATAGTGGAAGATGTAGGAGTAAATATAGTAGTATACTTTGCCCCTCCCATAAAGTGCTCTTAAATAAGTGCCAGGACTCATGTTATGTCTGTCCATTGTGTAAGCAGGGTCAGATATGGGGTGATGTACCCAGTGATTCAAAACAACTAACTGTGAGGCCCAGTAGTAAGATCTGATAGCAGGTAATGCAATACCTCTGTCATACCAGCTTTTTGTGAGCTTAGTGAGGGCGAACCCTGATTCCATAGCAGGGCGCGTACTTCTGAGTCAATTAATTGAAAATAGTGAGGTGGATTTAAATAAGGTGTGTTTTATAGGGCATAAAAAGCGTGGGAGTGCCATCATCTTATATAGGGCCGCCCTGCCTAAAAGTGTAAGGGTAATGTCTTCCAATGATGTATATCTGCTCAGAGGCGGCGCAGGGGGGGCATCAAATTACATTCATAAAAAATGGAGGAATCAAGTCTGACATATATACCCAAGTATTGAAAGCCGTCCGTAACAATCTCGACGTCACATTCGGTTGGTAAACTCAGCGGTTCCCCACTCAAGATATAGATCAGGGACTTATCCCAGTTAATGGTGTAAGCGGAATATTTTTGGAAAAGGGTAAAAATAGCACCCTACGAAAACAAAAAAGGGGGGCCGAGCCAAATACAACAAGATGTCGTTGGCATAGAGAGAGATCTTATTTCCTTCTTAGACAATCTCAGCTGGTCTCTTCCTGCAGGTGCCAGGGAGGTGAGAGTTTAAGCCGCTCCTCCACCTCTACCCACTGATCTCTACTGTACCTAGCTGGTTCGGCCATGGAGTTAATAAAACATAATTGTGTGACAGCTCCCAGGGTGAATCAGTATTCTTAGTGTCCTTTCTTGTGGGCAGTGTGACCTACCAGGAAGTCCTCTGAAACATACCCACGAATAAAGGAAGGGTCTTGTGGAACCAGTTTAAATGTATTCTGCACTCAGGGAGGAACTGCCCTTACCATAATGGGGCCCTTGATGTGTTCAGTGAAATATTTAAGCATTGTCTGTAACATGGGAAGGTAATAAAAAGAATGCTGCTTTCAACAGAGTCTGTTAGAAAATCGGTTTCCTCCTCTTCAAGGTGCATTGGAACTTACTTTTTGCCGCTTCTCTTGATATAACAGAATGATATATGGTGGTATCATCTGACAGCAAAGCATTAACCGGAGAAAGCTCATCGGATGTGTCATCCTGAGGATCTTTTCTATAATCATGCTAAGCGTCCTGATGATCAATTGGCCTTGGTTACGGATAAAATAGCTAAGGGTCAGAGGAATGTTCCTGGTTACAATCAGAGAGTCATTCAGTGACACATGTATTTGGGGTGGAGCTAAGACTGACTTTCTTTTGGGAATAGGATAATCCATCACCTCCATATCAATCGGAGTCTCCTCTTAACTGGAACATGAGATGGGGAAGGCTGTTGTGTACATATGTGACCACTATCGGGGTCAATGCAAATGAGGTGTTCCCTGCTGTCTGGATGTTCAACTTTTTCCTGAGAAGGAGCCAATAAGGTGGGCATGGAGGGTGTGCTCAACATCGATGCTAATAGCAGATCCAAAGGTATGTCAGTAACGCCTTGGATTGGAGCTTCAGAGCTTTGACCATAAGAATTTCCTGTTGTTGAAAATACCTTTGGGCATAGAACGGTTTCAACGTTATTGGGCTTTACAAACTATAGAGTTTTTTCGAGGTCGGTCCATTAATTAAGTCATGGTTCTCTCAAGCCTGTTTATAGGTGGAGCGAAGACAGTGCTTGCGCTGCCACTTAGCGACCTAATGTAAATGCTTTGTGGAGTTCTAACTCCACCCATCGCTTGCCTTTGCTTTCCATTTGTCTCTTCCAGTGTCCTTTAAAAATTATTGCTTGCTAGTGGTCAGTTCTGTCTCTTTGTCCCTCCTTTTTCTCTTCCGTTCCTCCCAGGCAGCATGGACTAATTACGTTTTCATTACATTATGGTTGTTGATCTGCTCTTAGGAGGACTATTTTTTCCTTGGTTTCGTGCTTTGTTACTGTGTGCTTGTGCTTGCTTGTTAATGCAGCAATTGTCTCTCCCATTTCAGTGTTTGGCAAATGCATGTTTTTTTGTGTCCTGCACTCTGAAAGTATAGGAGCGCAAAATGCCTTTTCAAGCTTTAAAGTCACCAACTCTAGCCATTATAAGTGTTTTTGCAATTTTAGATATCGACCGTCATTTGGACTATTTTTGGTAGGATACTGGTTTGGTTTTGGGCTTTCTTTAACGCTGGATTGGGCTTGTTTTGCTGTGCTACTGATGACGCGGATCTTTTCTCAAAAGCACCCCAGTTCCATCAGCGCATGTGTGGGTTGGATTAAATTATTTATATTTAATCTGAATTACCGATGTCATCTCCATGCTGCATTGAGCAGCTCTTTTTGGCAGGTCTTAATTTAAATTGCTTGCTCAAACATATCAACGGGCCCGCATTATATAGTGTACTGTACAGTGTGTACAGTGAAAGGTCGAGTACTTTTAATTACTCTCTCTTGGATGAATATTATTGCGGTTGGGACGCACTCGTCCTTGTCACAACATAACTTATTTTCACTGAGATGGCGCTATCATCAGCTCCAACGGTCAGCAATATCTTGTCTTTTAGCAGTTCGATGCAATCCTCCGCCCCCCCCGTTCGGTCTATGATTGGTAGATGTTTTCATAGTAGCTAGCAAATATTTCTGAGATCTCCGTGCCTGGCCCACTCTGCAGTCCCTCTTCAGTTCTAATTTCAGACACCCAATTTCTGGACTCATCCCTCCTTTCCAACCACGCAATCAGTTTGTTGGCCTTATCACCCAGATTGTAGATTTTCCGTTGTGTAGCGACTGCATGAGTGCATGCGGCTTTTTTTTCTAAGTCTCTGAGCTCTTTTTGCTTAAGTCTAAGTCTGTGTTTATGTCTAGAGTCTTCCTCTTGGTCAGTGCTCTGTGCCAGCTCGAGATTTGGTATCTCTTTCTCCACACAGTCACATTGTGTGCACTGTTCTTTGCGCTTGATCCCACTTTTCGCCTGCACAAAGTCCCTGGCTCCCGTCTTATAGGCCTCTCATAGTATACAGTCCGATCGTACAGAGCCCACTTTTTCAGTGAAATACTGTTCCGTACGCTCCTCAAAGCGATCTGGAAACTCCTGATCTCTGAACAAGAAGGGGTCCAATCTCGGCATAAGAGACCAGTTCTTCACTGGCCCGTGCACCTGAACCTCTATTGGCGAGTGCTCTATTGGCGAGTGATCCGATATCCCTCTCGCCTTGTGGCACCCGCCTTGAAAAAGTCCTACACAAGTGGTATCTGTAAAGATATAATCTACTACTATGTGGGCCGCGGAGGTATGCGTAAACGGTCTTGAACTGGGGTTGTACCATCTCCAAAGATCCATCAGTCCCATTGCACTCGCAAATGTGTTTGATGGTCTGTGTCCCTGAGTGTTCAGAGGGTGTTGCTCCCTGTCTAGGTCTGGGGTCATAGTGTCGTTCATGGCCCTCCGCCCGTAATCAATGTTCCCTGAGGCATGTCGAGTATTAATTGGTTCAGATCTGGAATGTGGTTCCATGTAGTCAAGAGGGCACATACATCGAACATATATTTACGACTCGCCCCTCCCAAACCCTGGAGAGGGCAGCGTAGCGTCCCATCTTATTATACCAGGTGTTTTTTACCACAAATGAGACCGAGCTTTTACATAGTATAGCAGCCCCTCTAGAGCCAATAGTGAATCCAGCGTGCACCCGGAGGGTATAACCATATCGGTTCAGTGCTAAATAATTGTCGCCTTTCAGGAGCGTCTCCTGTAGGACCACTATGTCCAGTGAGTGTCTGCGTAAGTATTGTAGCACCATGGTACGCTTTATCTTATCCCCCAGACCATTTACGTTCCAGGAGAGAATCTTTCATTTTTTAGCTTGTCGTGCAGCCATTTGAGAGATCAATGCGGCCCTTCTCCCTTACTCCACCCTTCCCACCCGCCAAACCTCCGCGCTCCTGGGCATCAATATACAGCATAGGATTTCTGGTCAGCCCACATGCGTCGAATAAATATTTCTGAAGCATAAATAACCCAATTCAAACTGATATAAATAAAAGTCCCAATATAAACTCCCCCCTTCCTGCTACCATGCCTTGTAGGTCTAAAACTACCCACATCCCAACTAGCTGAGTGCCTGTTGCCCACAAAACAGTAGAACATCATTGGGTTGGCTGACACCATCACTCAATGCTCTCCACCCAGAGCCCCACTCCAGCCCCTCAACATTTAGTATTGCTATAGTGCTCGAGTCAATGTTCCTGTGTGGTAGGGTGTCAAATATGACTGTCTGGATTGTTTGGTCTCCTCTCACCCCCAAATGTTCATAGTCTATACCTGCAATCACGCATCGTTGTCATGCCCAATCTCTGGAAATCTGCCAGTGTCTATTCCTTTCCAGATGTCGCCGCTTCGGTGGGTGGACTTCTAGAACATGACCCACTCAATCTAGTCTCTGAGCTCTCATCCTCCGCTCGTCATGTCAGAGATTTCATGTTGCCATTTCAGTTTCCCCTTCCAGTTTCCCTCCTGCGCCGGCTACGTTTCTGAGGGCACCCCTTCTCCAACCATTGCGGAACCTCCGCTGGCACAGTGAAATACCAGGATTTGTCATTCTCTATTACCCTGAGTTTTGCTGGGAAGAGCATCATATATGTTATTCCTCTTTCTCGCAGGGCACGCTTCACCCTGTCAAATGTATGTCTCTCCAGTTACACTCTCAGGGTGAAGCCTGGAAAGAACCTAACAACCGAGTTTTCGTATAGAAGGTCACAGTGCACCCTAGCCGCCTGTAGTATAACGTCTTGGTCCCTATAATTTAGGATCCTTGCTATAATAGTTCTGGGGGAGCCCTCGGCCACGGTGGAGGTAACGGTGCTCTGTGTGCTCTCTCCACCGTAAAGTAGGTTGAAAGTCTTTTAGGCTTAAGATGGTTGAGTATAATGTCCTTAAGAAAGAGATTCATGCTTTGACCTTCCGCCCCCTCCGGGACCCCCACTACTGCTGTTGTTGGGGCAGGCTCTCCCTTCCTGGTCTTCGAGCTTCAGTGCCATTTGTTTGTGCTGTTGCGTCAGTTGTACTCGTTCTTCGAACTGACGCGTTTGTAGATCTGTAATGTTCGTTTCGGCTGTGGTAACCCGTGCTGTGGTAACCCGTTCTATGGTCTTGTGCATGTCTGCTTGCATCAGGTTAATTTCAATCGTGGCTTTATCTATTTTTGTTTTCAGGGTCGTTCCCAGGGTCAGAATGGCAGCGATGATTGCTCCCAGAAAAGGCTCTTCCGCTCGCTCCTTGTCGCTGGGCGCTCCATTTTCAGATACCACTTGCCATAGAACCGCGTATTTATCCAGTTTATTTAATTTTACTGAGGGTGGATTGCCCTTCTGCTTCGTCATGGTCTGATCCGATGTTAACAGTCTTCCCGAGAACGGTGCGTGGCCTCTCGTGTTCTCATCCGGCCGTGGTATTCCACCTCAGGTCGGAGTTTGAGTAGTGGGGGAGATGTCTCATTTATCCTCCAGGCCCTCTGTATTCACTAATGATCGTGCAGTGGGGCTTTAAGCGTGCAGGGAGTAATAAGTCTCACCCCCAAGTACTCCGCTGGTTGACTCTTTCCCCACCTCTCAAGCTTAATTTCACTTCTACAGGCAGCTGTCTGTATCCCCAAATTCTACCCTGGGTCTCCGATCTGCCTTTATTTCAGGTCTGTGTCGCAGCCTGTAACTGGCACTAATTTGCCGGGTCTGGTACAATGGCTAAAGGCAGAATCTATGTCGCCTGCAAACTCCCACCAGATCAGCACATCCAGGATGCCCATCCCGTCCAGATCACACCAGCATACGTCATCCCTGGGCCAGTTCCCTTCTTGGTCGATGGGGTTCCCAGCCTGAGTCACACACACACTGTCCCCACCGGTCACCTCTGTGGTAGGTCCTCTCTCAGGGGATACTGGTGGCATCTCACCGCTTGTCACTCTGTCTCACCTCCTGTCGGCCACGGCTCCTCCTCTCCAGCACTGGCCGTCTCTCCTTCAACCAATGTTTTTCTGTCCTTTCCACATTTTGTGAAAACTCAGTAAGTTTGCTTTAATTTTTACAACAAAGGACTTGGTAGCTTGACAACATGCGCTAAAGTATAGTAGTGCTTTTTTATAGTTGTGTTTAGTTTATGCACGTTGAAAGTCACAACTAAGTACTTGGCTGCTCATGTATTTATTTCAAACTCCAAGGCAACCTTAAAAGAACATGCTTCTATATTTAGCTGTATATTAAATAATTAGTATAACAACCTGCACCCTTTCATTGATTTTCTGTTTATATTTCCGTGGTGGAGGTTTTATTTATAGCAGAGAAAACATCTAGGGTTTTGTTTTGCCAGTTATTGTATTTGCCTTACAATGTAGTAGTGTTTAATTTTAAGGTTGCTCTAGGCAGTGCTGCAGCCGCTTCTCTGGTTCCGACATTAATTCCTCATTCTAACTCCTCTAGGAAGTGCTACAATTATATCTCTAGTCACAGTAGTAATTCCTCATTCTAAATCCTATAAGCAATGCTACACTGGTCCTGTCAGTAATTCCTCATTCTTAGTCCTATAGACAGTGTTGCCACCTGCTTCTCTGGTCCCAGTGGTAGTTTCTCATTCTAGGTCCTCTATACATTGCTGCAGCTGCTTCTCTGCTCTCATCTACAATTCCTCATTCTACATCCTCCCATCAATAATTCCTCATTCTAAATACTCTACACATTGCTGCTACCTACTTCTCTTCTCTCAACGGTAATTCCTCCTTTTAAAACCTCTACATAATACTGCAGCTGGTTCTCTAGTTCCAATGGTAATTTCCAGGTCCACTATGCAAAGCTGAAGCTATAGCTCTGTTCATACATCCGCTATACACTAAACATAAACACATAGATAAAACACTATCATTTGCAACGCCAATAGCTCTAAATCCAAAAAAATGTGAGACCTCTTGCATTGCAAATGCTTGATTGGGGTTGAGGCAATACTCAATGCAAGATCACCGTGGTGGAATGATCCTCAGTAGGCAGTGGTTTTCTCTGTACCTGTAATCATGGTGGGTGTACCCAGCTCTTGCTATTGATGTGAGAAACCTCATAGCTTTATGACCTTTGTGCGGGTTTTGTGGTTGGCCTTGGAGATTCTTCTTCAGATTCACAGTTGCGAGATGAAACATATGTTGTGCTCCGAGCCTGCAAGGTATCCTGGGTACCTGTGGTCACTGGAGTTTGTTCCTTCCAACATCGTTGGAAACTGAGGTGCGGAGTGTATTTCTTCTGTTGGAAACTGCAGCGAACATTGACTCTGAAGAGTCTTGGTGCATCATCGAGGAGTAATGTTCCGAACTTTCCAACATAGGAATTTATTATTACAGGAAGGACAAAACTTATGTTTGGTTCAACTAAAAGGTATTACAAGCTGCACATGAGCTATTGTTGAGGCACCTCAGCAGACAGAGGTTATATACCCAGTGCTGGCCCAACCACAGGAATTTATTAGTATAAGAATGGCAACATTTAAAAGGCGTATTCTCCACGCCCTCCTCCAAATGAGCCACCCATGGCTCTTCTGCTGATTCAGTCCTTAAGTGGTTGCCTGCAAGGACATGGCCTAGAGTTTTTCACCAACAAATCCCAGTACTCATGCATCAAAATGTAGGTTGGTGCGCAGCAGTATGGAGTGCTCTAAAGCTTATTCAAAACGTATGGCAGAAAAAACAATCTAAGTAGAGTCCTGGTGTATAGAGCGTTTCAGGTGATGTATCATAAGTCATCTCAAAACTGGAAGAAATTCTTCCATGACGTACAAGGTAATGCGAAGGTTGATTTGGTAGGGTGTGGCAATGCAGTGTGGGGTGGCACTGCAGTGCTACAGTGCTTTTCAGTAGTTTAACAAAAACAAGAGCAAGTGGCCGCCCTGCAAAAATTTCCCATGGTAACATCCAAAAGGTGGCCCAAGAAACAGAATGAGCAGAACGCCCCAGAAGAGGACGAGAGGGAACCACAGAAAATACATCAAAAGCCAATAGGACAGTCTCCTGAATCCACCAACAAGAGAGTGGAAAGAGACTGCCACAGGCCGTGTGGGGCCACACCAGAGGACATACTAATTGGTCACTGTACCGAAACATACCGTGTGTTTAAAGCTGGGCAACAAAGCACGAGTCACATTCAAAAAGGAGCAATGGAGAGTCCCCCGCCGACGAAGGAACAGGAAGAGGATAGGCAGGACCACCACAGCCGACGGATGAAAGAATCCACCATAGGCATCAAAGAAGGACGAGCCGGCAAGAGCACCCCATCCCCCAAAATCCTCAAGAAAGGAGCAGACTGTAGGAAAACCCCCAACACATCTGGCAGAGGCAATAGCCACCAACGTCAATGTCAAAAACCTCAAGTCCACCGACTCCAAACGACCCAAAGGGAACCCTCCACAAAGACCTCAATACCAATGGAAGGCCCCAGGGATGAGGAGACAAGACAGGACGCCGGCGTGGAAAGGCCAGAGACTTGAAAAGACGAACTACCAAGGGCTCAACAGATACAAGTTGGAGACCATGAAAATCCGGAACGGCCGCCCACTGAGCACGGAGGGGAGAAAGGGCCAAGCCAAAAACAAAACCGCCCTCCAAAAAATCCAGGCCCAAGAAGGATCCAAACCCTTAACAGACCAACCATGGCGGCAGAACTCCACTAGCAAAGATGACCCAATGCATAGAGTAAGACTGCAAAGGAGAGGAACAGCAGGACTGCAGGAGAAGATCCACAACCATCAAGGTACAACCACCGTGGACCAGGGAACACGGTCCAAGAGTTAAGTCTGAAGACCCCTTACCCGGAACATCGGGAGAGGAACCAGAGTGCCCAAAAAGGGACATGGAAGGTACGGCAACGTCCAACCCGGACTCACCACCAACTCCAACAACAGAGGAACCACGGGCGGCAGCACTTGCAAAACTGCCAAAAGGGAAGTTATACACAGGCCCATGGGCCATAGTAAGGACAGCGCATCCACCCTCCAAGCCATCTGACAAGGCATAATTGTGGAGAAACAACGGATCATGGCACTGTCCGGAGACGCAAACAAGTTCACCACCGGACACCCAAACCTCCTCAGCAACGTCCGTAACAGCACCCGGGATAGAGACAAGATCCCGTGGAGGGAAGACCCAGCCCAGACATTCTGCCACAACATGCACCCAGCACGGGAGGGAAACCGCAGACAGGGAGGCCAACGGTGACTCCGCCCAAGAACAAAGGAGGTGACTGAGGCAGCCGAGGGAACGGACCCGGCAACCCCCCTGATGACAGATGTAAGACATGACAACTCGGCTGTCAGTCTGTACCTGAACAAAATGACCCTCCAGCAAGGCAGCAACGCCAAGAGACCCAAGTGAACGGGTCATAGCGCCCTATAAATGGAGGAGCAAGTCAACAGAGCCACCGACCACCAGCCCTGCACAGAAGCGTTGTCCAGAGTAGCACCCCCAGTCCAACAGACGAGCATGCAAAGTGACAACCAGAGAGGGAACACTATGAAACAGACGACCCCGGACAGAGGACCGTCGTCTAACCAACAAAACAGAACCTCCCTCAACCCGACTGACACAGGAACCCCCTGACTGACATCCAGACCACAGGGGCGCCAAACAGACAAAATATGGCCCATCACAAGAGCCACATGAAGACAAGTCCAAGGAATCACCAACAAGGAGGCTGACAGCAGCCCCATGACCCACAATTGGACCAGGTAACACCCAAGGCTCACAGGAGGTCAAGTCACTGATAACAGTGATCGAAGTACCAACACCAGAGTCAATATCTGGGCAGGAGGCAAGAACCCAAATCCCAAGAGAGCCCGGAAGGGAGCCCCAACGTACGTCAGATCCCGAGAAGGAACCAGGCAGGGCTACTACTGATCCACCAGAAAACAGTGACCCACCAAGACCAGGCAAACCTCCTTGACTTAGAACTCAGCTGAAGAGAAAGAAGAAGCAGAAATCAACAAACATCCAGGTAAGGAAGATCACAGCCCCCAACCCATGGAATGGCCAATCAGATGAGCTAGAACCTCAGTAAAGACAAGAGGGGATGAACACAGGCCAAAGGGTAACACCTTGAATTTAAAAAGACCACCCAGAAAGAGGAAAAACTCCCGAGTCCAGATGGACAGGGAGAAAAGCATCCTGATGGCCGATGGAAGCCAGAAAATCTCTGATAGATCGGAGGCAGAATCACCTGGAAGCGGACGAGTGGGGTGAGAGCGCTGCTTGTATCTCTGCACTGCTGCTATTTTCACTAGACGCCTTTTTAGAAACACTTTTAAATACTTTTAAAAATCGATTTCATTGTTTACCAGTGATATATATGCTCATTTGCACATTGCTCACCGGCTCAGTATCCTAATGCTTTCCTCTTGTGACGCCCTTCATTGCCTCGTGCTCCCCGGTCCACCACGGGGTTTCCAGATTGTTGTGGAGGGAGCGCCAGGCGGGTGCACTTCCGGCTAGAGGTTCACTATAAACGGCAACGCTGGCAGCTTCGCGCAGCGGACGCGTGGGGATGAGAGCGCTGCTTGTATCTCTACACTGCTGCTATTTTCACTAGAAGCCTTTTTGGAAACACTTTTAAAAATCGATTTCATTGTTTACCAGTGATACATCTGCTCATTTGCCCATTGCTCACCGGTTCAGTATCCTAAAGCTTTCCTCCTCTGACGACCTTCATTGCCTCGCGTTCCCCGGTCCACCACGGGTTTTCCCGATTTCTGTGGAGGGAGCGCCAGGCGGGTGCACATCCGGGCTAGAGGCTCACTATAAACGGCAACGCTGGCAGCTTCGCGCAGCAGACAAGTGGGGATGAGAGCGCTACTTGTATCTCTGCACTGCTGCTAGTTTCACTTTGACTGGGTAAGAGTGGTCTGCTTAATTCAGACACTCTGTTCATCACCACCCCCTTTTCTGTATCGTTTTTGGCCACTACAGGTGTGGCAGGGTATACTCAGACATGAGTCCCTTGCTCACTGCACCACCAGGATTCAAGCAAGCCGGGCCGACGACGGCTGAAAAGCCAGAAACTGGTCCCCGGAAGCTTGTCTCCTTACCAGTGAAGAATTGGCTTGGTAGTTTGGTCTGCCCTGTTCCCATGAGGCACGGGGTCAGACTAATTTGCATATAGCCAGGTTCTGAACTGGGGTGATGCAGTGAGCTAAATAACGGTGATGGATTAAGCCCTGATCTCTTGACTGGATAAGAGTGGTCTGCTTAATTCAGACACTCTGTTCATCACCACCCCCTTTTCTGTATCGTTTTTGGCCACTACAGGTGTGACAGGGTATACTCAGACATGAGTCCCTTGCTCACTGCACCACCAGGATTCAAGCAAGCCGGGCAGACGACGGCTGAAATGCCAGAAACCGGTCCCTGGAAGCTTGTCTCCTTACCAGTGAAGAATTGGCTTGGTAGTTTGGTCTGCCCTGTTCCCATGAGGCACGGGGTCAGGCTAATTTGCATATAGCCAGGTTCTGAACTGGGGTGATGCAGTGAGCTAAATAACGGTGATGGATTAAGCCCTGATCTCTTGACTGGGTAAGAGTGGTCTGCTTATTTCAGACACTCTGTTCATCACCACCCCCTTTTCTGTATCGTTTTTGGCCATTACAGGTGTGGCAGGGTATACTCAGACATGAGTCCCTTGCTCACTGCACCACCAGGATTCAAGCAAGCAGGGTCGGCGACGGCTGAAATGCCAGAAACCGGTCCCCGGAAGCTTGTCTCCTTACCATTGAAGAATTGGCTTGGTAGTTTGGTCTGCCCTGTTCCCATGAGGCATGGGGTCAGGCTAATTTGCATATAGCCAGGTTCTGAACTGGGGTGATGCAGTGAGCTAAATAACGGTGATGGATTAAGCCCCGATCTCTTGACTGGGTAAGAGTGGTCTGCTTAATTCAGACACTCTGTTCATCACCACCCCCTTTTCTGTATCGTTTTTGGCCACTACAGGTGTGACAGGGTATACTCAGACATGAGTCCCTTGCTCACTGCACCACCACGATTCAAGCAAGCCGGGCCTACGACGGCTGAAATGCCAGAAACCCGTCCCCGGAAGCTTGTCTCCTTACCAGTGAAGAATTGGCTTGGTAGTTTGGTCTGCCCTGTTCCCATGAGGCACGGTGTCAGGCTAATTTGCATTAACCCAGGTTCTGAACTGGGGTGATGCAGTGAGCTAAATAACGGTGATGGATTAAGCCCTGATCTCTTGACTGGGTAAGAGTGATCTGCTTAATTCAGACACTCTGTTCATCACCACCCCCTTTTCTGTATCGCTATTTTCACTAGACGCCTTTTTAGAAACACTTTGAAAAATTGATTTCATTGTTTACCAGTGATATATCTGCTCATGTACACATTGCTCACCGGCTTAGTATCCTAACGCTTTCCTCCTCTGACGCCCTTCATTGCCTCGCGATCCCGGTCCACCAAGGGTTTTCCCGATTGTTGTGGAGGGAGCGCCAGGCGGGTGCACTTTCTGGCTAGAGGTTGGAGGCTCACTATAAATGGCAACGCTGGCAGCTTCGTGCAGCGGGTGCGCCGGCGGGCCGCCAAAGGCAAGCCCGTCTGCGCCCGTCCCCGCCTGGACCGCGCCCAGGGCCAGGACCCCTGTTCCTCCTGGGACACTCATGTATCGGTATAATTCTAGAGACCTACTCCTTCTCAACATGCCTGAAGCAAATTGCTACAAATGTATTCCGGACAATGGACAAGCCGTCTGTTCATGCGGCTTCACCCTTCCTGACACACAGAGGACCAAGGCTTTTCAGCCTGTCCAGAGACCCAAAAGTGACAAGCCTTATATAATCAAAAGGAACACTACTCTGCATGGCGGACTCATAAACGTTAGATCGCTAGCCAAACACAAATATGAAATCTTCCACCTCATCTCAGACTATGAACTGAACCCACGGTGTTTAACTGAAACCTGGGCAGACACAGCTTCCGACCCGGACTTCGTGACTGCTACTCTGGCTGGTTACCGGGCTCTAAGGGTTATTAGGCCACTTAAACGAGGTGGCTATTATTTTGAGGGAACATTTCCCGGTCAGATTTTATTCCGCCTCTACATCCTTTTATGAGGCCATACATTTTATAATTGAGCTTAGCTCAAAGCAGACTTTTAGGGGTATTTTACTATACCGGCCGCCTGGCTTTAGGAGTAACTTCACATCTAACTTAGATAGCCTCCTAGAGCCCACCCTGCAAAATGATGAATTTACCATTTTGGGAGATTAAAATTTTGATCTCGAAGATAGGGACAACAGAGAGACAGAGGCACTGCTGGAAACACTGGGAGCAGTGGGTCACAGGCAAACGGTCCAGACCCTTACCCATGAAGCTTGTCACACTTTAGATGGCAACTTTACATCAGTCCACAGCCTTATCTCCACTGAAACCCTGCCTCTAACTTGGTCCGATCACTCGTTTGTCAAATTTCATCTTCTAATCAGCTCCTCCGGACCGAACGGGACTTCCAAGACCCCTGTTATGACGAAAAGAAACTGGGGTTCAATGGATAGAAAAACCCTCCGCACCCAGCTGGAGGTTTCCCGTCTGCAGCTACATGAGCCCCCCAACACTACAGCCCCTAAATATTCCAAATGGCTAAACGATGCATTTAAAGCTTCCGTACCCATTAAAAAAATAACAGGAAATAGGCAAAACCCTACAGCTCCTTGGTTCTACAAAGATCTTTGGAAAGGAAAACAGAAATGTTGACAATTAGAAAGACGTTGGCGTGCCAACCATTGCCTGAACGAGAAAAGAATCTACAAAACAGCCCTATCACAGTACAAAAGCCTACTGATAGCTGGAAAAAGAGATTTTTACACCAAATAAATCGAAGAAGCAAAAAACTCATCTAAAGAACTTTTTGCAGTGGTGAACAAACTAGCCACTTCCAAGACTCTAGGGATTAAGAGTGACCAAAAGCTCTGTGATACCATTGCAGCAGCCTTTAGAACAAAAGTGTTGAACATTTTTTAAAATTTTCAAGACTTAACCCAGTCCCCTTCTAGCGAACCCTCCACAAGAGAGCTCAACACTAACACGCTTCTCGCGTTTTCTTATTCAAGAATCCTAATCAGGGTCTCCCACTGACCCCTGTCCACCATTTCTTAAAGAAATTGTAGACCTGGTGAGTCCAGGACCTACAGAAATGTTTAATCAACGTTCATTTCTGGGACCTTCCCTTCAATTTGGAAGGACACGTCAATTTTACCATTGCTGAAAAAACCCTCGCTGGATGCTTCAGACCCCAATAGTTACCGGCCTATAGCCCGGCTACCACTGCCGGCTAAAATAATTGATACAACCATGAATTCCCAGCTGACCCAATACATCAACGAGAACAACTTGCTGGATCCCTCACAGGTTGGCTTTCGTCGTGAACATAGCACCGAAACAGCACTTATTAAAGCCACAGAAGAGATTAGGGCGGTGATGGATCGAGGCGGTCTGTCAGCCGCCTTTGATACCGTTGACCATTCTCTTGCAAAAGCGGTTCGAAAGTTTAGGGGTCGGGGTACTGCGCTGGCCCTGTTGTCCTCCTTTCTTGAGGATAGGAGGCTAACGGTCTCGTCGACACATACCACTCTGAAGCTTATACCCTTCCATGTGGAGTGCCACAGGCCTCCTCATGGTGTCCATCACTCTTTAATGTGTATGTCTCGGAACTGGCTCCACTAATTCAGAGTTTCGGTTTTAACCTTACATCATATGCCGACGACACTTAGACTGTGGTAACAGCATATAAAAATGAACCCCCCCCCCCACCCTGCAATTTAAAAATTGCATGCGGACTGTCAATCAATGGATGAACACACATTGCCTTAAACTAAACTCTGACAAAACAGATTTAGATTTTCGGCAATTTGCTACCTAGCTGGGGTAATCTGTGGTGGCAGCAGAGATGAGTGAGCCCCCTAAACCTGTGGTGAAGGCCAAGAACTTGGGGGTGTGGCTGGACCACAAACTCTCTCTTATCCAACACACCAATGCAACGGTTTTGGTCAGTCACTTTCTTATTAAAAAGGTGAGGAAGAAACTTCCTTACCTCCCTGTAGAAACTAGAAAAACCATAGTCACATCCTTGATCCAGTGAAAATTGGACTACTGTAATGGACTACTGGGAAACGTACAGAAGCAATGCTTGAATAAACTTCAAAGTGTACAGAATTCAGCGGCACAGCTACTATCTAATATTCCTAGAAATAACTCTGTCACCCCAGAAATTCGAAGGTTGCATTGGCTTCCAGTGGAACAACGGATCAAATTCAAGGCACTCTCTCTTGCCTATAAAGCCCTGAGCTAAAAGGGTCCGGTTTTTCTGCAAAATCTTTTTGCCTGGTATGAACCAGCAAGACACATTCTCTCCTCCGGCACCAAACTTCTGCAGGTGCCGAAAATCCGCACCTTACAGTGGGGTGGTCACAGCTTCCATTTTTACACCTTCAAGCTCTGGAACTCCCTTCCTTTCGAGCTTAGAAGCGCAACCACCCTCACTTCCTTTAGAAAGGGCTTGAAAACCTGGATGTTCCAGAACTAGTTGTCAGTGCAGACCCCCTCCGCCCCTAGCGCCAAGACACCTCTGGGTATATGTGCGCTTTATAAATTAAAATAACATAACATAACCTGTAAAGACACCACCCTGAATGAGACAGGGGAATGAACCAATCCAACCACATCAGGACCAAGATCAGCCAGAAGACCCCTGTATGCCTCTTCACCTAGAAGAGAATAGAGGACACTTTCAGGCCCCACAGATCCCCGGGCAACGGAATGACAGCGCCCTATACCACAAGCAACAGCCATCCACTGACGGAGCCTCATTCAGCAGAGTTTCCCAGGGGTAAGGAGTGACCCGAGAATAGTCTGGGGGAGACTGGACGACCCCATGTGAAAACCTTCCAACACCACTGGAAGCATCCAACCAGCCGACACAGTCGGCAACCAGTCGACCACAAAGAGAGACAGGTGACCTCCCTCAGGACCCACACCTGGAGCCACCCATTCATGATATGGAGTGTGCAGAAGAGGAGGTAGAGATGGCAGGGAACTGGGGTGTGCCAGAGGAAGGAGCACCCCGGCCACGTCCCGTACACGAAAGAAGTGAGGAGTCCGCTCCAGACGAATAGGTCCCAAAAAGGCCTGACGAGCCCCAAAACATCGGGAACACGCCACCATTTCAGGAGCCAACAGCTAATGAACCTCTACCGACATCATGACCAAATTCTCCAAGGGAGCACCAAAAAGCTCACACTAGAAAAAAAAGGATATTCATGAGCAAACCCTTCAGTGCAGCAGCGGCCTACCAAGAAGGTAACCACAACTGGTGACGAGCCGCAACAGAAGTCCCAGTAGCAGATGCAGTTGGCCCCAAGGAAGCAAAAGAAATGTTGTAAATGAGCTGCTGCCCCATCAGGACGAGTGAGGAAGAAATGTTTGCGGCCCTTTACAACAACACAGCCAACAGCTGGAAGGTCCTCAACAACGACTAGATAGCAGGGGAAGAATAAGCAGCAGCACCGTAAAGAAAAAGAGGCAGCAGCAAAGTGTGTCACACTGTCTATAAGCCTACATCAAATGTTATTCCCAGGTGGACTCCAAACCAGGTATTAACCAGATCAGACCCAGCTCAACTTCTGAGAGCAGACGAGATCATAAACATTCAGGGTGGTATTGCCATAGGTCAAAGAATCCATATTACCAGCAGACCCTGAAAATAACAGGGTGGAGCGAACGTGCTGAAGGACAACCTGAAAATTTGACTCCAGCACAAACGACGACTCCTAAGATCTACAACCTCCCACACCAGAGACCTGAGAGGGACCAGGAACACAATTAGCCTCTCCAGACGGAGAAACAATCCAGTCACGAAAAGCGGCAGCCACCGCAGAATATAACATCTGCTGGAACACAGCCAGCGAAGGGACCTTGGCAGCAGAGTCAGAACAACCCCCAGCGTGGGAAGAATCATGACAGCACCCCACGCTTCATGACAAAAATGCATGAAAAACCACCACTGCAAGCCAGCATGGTTTAAAAAGCGACCCAACGCCAAGGCAACCCTGAAAACACTCCTAGACGGCCTCGGGCATGCCCCCAGCGTGTACGCAACTCCCCAGGAATGCAAATGGCCGAAATGTATTGTTCCATAACAATGCGACGACCCACAAGGAGCCAGAACCAATCCACGCCCCCAATAGGCCGAAGCGCAACCCAAGGGCACTGGGATCTAAGCGGTGTCCCAGCGGGAAACCGGTAAGACAATGGGCCGGAGGCATCCTACAGGAGAGCTTAGGGGGCCAAACAAAAAGGTGCAGAAAAGGTGCTGAGAAACCAACCGCCACAAACACCTGCCGAGTCCGCTAGGGGACTCGGTAGGAGAACTCCAGCAGGTGAGGTCAGAAGCACAGCACACTCAGGGAGTCCGCTATAGCAGGAACGAGGAGGAAGTGCAACAGGGGGAAAGAAGATAAGTTAGGCAAACCAAAAAAACCCTGGGGCATGAGAGTCCGCTACAGCAGGACCTCCGCCCCCATTTACCTGAACACAGGAACAGCACTCAGAGTAGTGCAGAAACAAAAAGACAGGTTGTGGTGTGGATCTTGTACCCTTTTATCAATCAATAATCAATCAAAACATTTGTATAGCACGCTACTCACCTGTGAGGGTCTCAAGGCGCTGGTGTGGGGAACAGCTATTGATCAAACAGCCATATCTTGAGGAGTCTCCTGAAGGTCAGCAGGTCCTGGATCTGTCCTAGGCGGAAGGGGAGGGTGTTCTATGTCTTGGCTGTGAGGTGGGAGAAGGATCTGCCGCTGATGTTTGTTCGGTGGATGCGTGGAACGGTGGCGAAGGCAAGGTCAGTGGGTGTAGAAGGTGAGTCACTTGTTGAGGTATGCTGGTTTCGCATTGTGGAGTGCTTTGTGAGCGTGGGTGAGGAGCTTGAAGGTGATCCTCTTGTTAACGGGAAGCCAGTGCTGGTCTTTAAGGTGGGCGAGATGTGGCTGTGGATGTCGAGGATGAGGCGTGCAGAGGCGTTTTGTATGCGTTGGAGTCTCTTCTGGAGTTTGTCTGTGGTTCCCGCATAGAGGGCTTTGTTTAGTCCAGCCTGCTGGTGACGAGGGCCTTGCTGACCTTCTGGTTTTGGTGGGGATCCATCTGTAGATCTTGCGAAGCATACAGAGGGTGTTGAAGCAGGAGGAGGAGACGGCGTTGACTTGTTGGGTAATTGATAGCGTTGAGTCCAGGATGAACCCCAGTTTGCGTGCGTGGTCGGTGGGTTTCGGCGCAGTTCCCAGCAAGGCTGGCCACCAGGAGTCGTCCCGGGCGAAAGGGGTGGAGCCGAGGATGAGGACCTCCGTCTCGTCAGAGTTCAGTTTCAGGCGACTGCTCTTCATCCATTCAGCGACAGATTTCATCCCTGCGTGGAAGTTGGTTTTGGCGGTGGCGGGCTCTTTGGTGAGTGAGAAGATCAGCTGGGTGTCAATGACGTATGAGACTAAGTTGAGGTTGTGTGATCGAACGATGTTGGCGAGCAGTGTCATGTAGACGTTGAAGAGGGTCGGGCTGAGGGATGATCCATGGGGTACTTGCAGGTGATCTTGGTGGCTTCGGATCGGAATGGAGGGAGGCGGACTCTCTGGGTTCTGTTATTGAGGAAGGAGGTGATTCAGTCCAGGGCTTTGTCGTCGATTCCTGCATTGTAGAGTCGTGTGCGCAGGGTGTGGTGGCAGATGGTGTCAAAGGCGGCCGAGAGGTCCAGGGGGATGAGGGCCACGGTTTCGCCATATTCCTGCTGTCATCAGTGGTGGCGATGAGGGCGGTTTCGGTGCTGCGGAATCCGGATTGGGTGTTGTTCTCTTTGAGGAATTGGGTCAGTTGTCTGTTGACAATCTTCTCGATGACTTCCGCCGAGAACAGGAGTAGGGAGATGGGCCGGAATATCTTGAGGTCCTTTGTGTCTGCCTTGAGTTTCTTGAGTAGGGCGTTGAGCTCTGTCTTTTTCCAGATTTCTGGGAAGGTGGCGGTCTCGAATGAGCTGTTGAAGATCTTACGGAGTTGGGGTGCGACGAGGGAGCTCGCTTTGTTGAAGATGTGGTGGAGCAGGGGTCTGATGGTGAGCCGGAGTGGATTGTGTTCATGGTCTTGATGGTGTCTTCGACGTTGATGTGATTCCAGGAGATCAGGCGACTGGTGTGACTTGGGGGCAGTGAGTCTGGGGTGTTGGTGGCTGTTGGAGAGGTCTGGGTGCTGAAGCTGTTGTCGATGTCTGCAATCTTGCAGTGGAAGAAGGTAGATAGAGAGTCGCAGAGGACTTGTGACAGCGGGATTTTGTTGGAGGTGGAGATGGGGATGGCGAGTTCCTTCACGATTTTGAAGAGCTCTTTGCCATTGTGTGCGCTGATGTCGATGCGTTCCTTGAAGGAGGTCCTTTTGGCCATTCGAATGAGTTGGTGGTGTCTGCGGCTGGCGTTCTTGAGGGCTGCATGGTTGTCCGGTGTTTGCCTCGCAGCTCCATTTCTTCTCTAGTCTCTGGCAGGTCTACTTGGATGTCGGGAGGTCGGCGGTGAACCAGATGGCTCTTTGGTCAGTGCATCTGTGTGTCTTGATCGGGGTGAGAGTTTTGGCGCAGTCCTCGATCCATCGCTTGAGGTTGCGGGTGGCTGTGTTGGTGTGGTCGGTCTGTGAGTCTCGGGCGAGGGTGGTGGGGAGCTGGTCTTCGGTGACCTTGTTCCAACTGCCGTGGGGATTCTTCGCTGGTGGTTGTGTGTGGTGGTTTTCTTGAAGGATAAGTTGATGCAGCGGAGGTCGGTCCAGTGGAGTTTGGTGGTGTGGCTGATGAAGACGTGTCTGCTGGCGGAGAAAATGGGGTCGAGCGTGTGTCCGGCGGAGTGGGTGGGTGCTGTAATGAGATATTTGAGGATGAGGTTGGCAAGGTTGTCTAGTAGTGTGGTGGAGTAGCTGTCGTTGGTGTTTTCGCGGTGGAAGTTCAGGTCTCCAAAGAGGCTGTAGCCTGTGGAGGCCAGGGCGTGCGCACTGACGGCTTCTGTGAAAAGTCGAACTGAGGTCAGGGTCCGGGGGGTCTGTACACGAGTGTTCCTTTGAGGGTGGTGTTGGGATCAATGTGGATCTGGAAGTGCAGGTGTTCGACGGTGCTGAGGGTGTCTTTGGTGTTGGCCGAGATAGTGAGGGTATTTCTGTGAACAATGGTGATTCCTCCTCCAGGTCTGTTGGTGCAGTCCCTGCGGGTAATCTTTTAGCAATCCAGGATAGCTATGGTAACGTTGGGTGCCGATGAGAAGTTCATCCAGGTTTATGTGATTGGTGGTTGACACTGGGGGCCATATTGGAGGGATAGAGAGAGTAGTATGACAACTTCTGCTTGGAGTTTCGGAGGGAGCAGGATGCTCATTGGTATTACTGTGGCGAGGAAGACGGATGAGGTGGTAATGCAGCTTTATAAAATGCTGCTGTGGAAGTCATAGAAAAACCAAAGGTGGTGATGGACGGAGCGTTGACAATACAAACACTCACCCACAGTCAACTGATCTGGGTTTAATCCATCACTGTTCTTTAGCTCAATCCGCCACCCCAGTTCAGACATGGCCATATGCAAATCAGTCTAACCCTGTGCCTCATGGGAACAGTTCAGCCCGAACTGCCAAGCCACGTCTTCCCTGGATCGGAATCAAGCTTCCCAGGACCGGTTTCTGGCATTGCAGCCGTCTTCAGCAGGGCTTGCTTGACTCCAGTGCCAAAGTGAGCAAGGGACTCACGTCTGAGCATACCCTGCCAACTTAGGGCGAACAAAGAAAAAACACTGTATGACATTGTTCTGCATTCAGTCCATCACCTGTTGTTTTTGCATTTGTCACCCTGAGTGGGACGGGTATGCTCAGACGTGAGTCCCGTGCTCTCCATGCCACTGGAATCAACCTATCCAGGCTGATGAGGGCTGAAAGCCCGAAACCGGTCCTTGGATTCTTGTTTCCAGTCCAGGGAGGACCTGGCTCTGCAGTTCGGGCTGGACTGTTCCCATGGGGCACAGGGTCAAGACTGATTTGCATATGGCTGGGTCCAAACTGGAATGGCATGGTGAGCAAAAAAAAGATGGATTTAGGCCCAGATCTCTGTACTGGGGTGAATGTATGACATTGTTCTGCATTCTGTCCATCACCTGTTGTTTTTGAATTTGTCACCCCGAGTGGGACGGGTATTCTCAGACGTGAGTCCCGTGCTCTCCATGCCACTGGAATCAAGCTATCCAGGCTGATGAGGGCTGAAAGCCCGAAACCGGTCCTTGGATTCTTGTTTCCAGTCCAGGGAGGACCTGGCTTCGCAGTTCGGGCTGGACTGTTCCCATGGGGCACAGGGTCAAGACTGATTTGCATATGGCTGGGTCCAAACTGGGATGGCATGGTGAGCAAAAAAACGATGGATTTAGGTCCAGATCTCTGTACTGGGGTGAATGTATGACATTGTTCTGCATTCTGTCCATCACCTGTTGTTTTTGCAGCTGTGGAAGTCATGGCAGTGCAGCGCTGAGCAGCAATAGAGTGGTGCTTGGGGTGATTTTGCAGTGCTGGCGACGGTTTTAAAGGTGGTGACAGTATCGTAGTGTGTTGGTAAGCTGTCTTTGTCCAGTGCGCTTGCATTTCAGGTCGGGTGCTTATATTAACCACAACAAGTGCTGCAACAACTCTTACTATGTCTGACTTCAAATATATCTTGCACACGGGATAGGGTGTTTTTCTGTTCGGTGATGCAAACCACTTAGGGACAGAAATGCATAATGCAATGGATCAATAAATGGTCTAATCTGCTTCAATGAACCACAGATCTTTCATGACATATATTTCAGTAGCTGTAACTTTAAGGGAGAGCAGTATTAGAAAGTACTCTCTGTTCTTTTAAGACTCAGTCTTTTCTTTAACTGCATCCTGTAGAACTGAAACATAATTTTACATTCAGAGTGAAGTTAAACCAGTATTTTATTAAAATAACAATTCAGTAGAAAAAATGTAGAACTAAACATTCTATTGTTTTTTAGAATAATTTTCTTTTTTGTATTAAAATGAATAACTAACTTATTAGCACTAATTCATAACTTGTGAGAAATGGGACTGGAGGTTATATTGAGATTCAATTTAGGAACGATGACATCTTTTATTTGAATTTGGGGACGGTTAAATTAAGAGCAAAAAGAGGATATTTATAGAAGGTTACACAGTCTAGGAGGCTAAGAGATTGTGATGGGGCAAAACTTTGAAAATGAATGAACACTGGACTGTGTAGGCAATTTGCTTTCTGCTACCATGCCTCTCAAGAGAAGAGTATCATGATCACATTTTGAGGAGTCTTAGTTGGACTTCAGTTCACAGACCGCTGAAGGACATTACTTTGTGTCTGGAGAATGTTGACCACTTGCTGAAGAAGTTCATTGGTGCGCTGGTGGTAGTCTTCCAGTCTTTGAACTCTGGCGTTGAGTTCTTTAAGAAAAGAAGAAAACATGAAAATGAATACCTACAAGTACTTGTGTATATTATTACTTTCAGCCAGTTGGTATACTTGCAATTATCAGTAACACTCACATTTAGCTAAAAACATATTTGACTTTTTGTCAATTTTGATATGACAATCTAATTCTGAATTCCAAAACACAAACAAGATAAGGTGTGAAAAATTCAAGCAGAAGGTACCACTAACATGTTGTGAATATTGAATAAATGACACTTGAAACTTGTTAAGGCAGAGAAAAACAATGTTTGAATGACTTCTGGTGCTAGCGGACTCAAATTGAAAAAAAGTATTAGGGAGCTCATCCGGATGCCCCCTTATTCTGGGAAGTAATGGCGCACAGGGTAAATAGAGATACCTCATTGCACAGCATTTACGATGCATGGTATTTCCTTTGCAGTCTAAGTTCTGTATCGTGGAATAGTGAATAAGGTTGTACTACTTTGTTTCCCCTAATGCGAGGTGCAAAACTTTGCATGGGGAGTGTTTTTCAGGGAATATTTTTCAATAGGTATCACCAGGCAGTCTGTGTGTGGGAAAAACTACTAGGTGCAGTATTTTATTTTAACAATGTAATCGGGCAAAATCCTGGTTGAGGTCAAATCTGGATTACAGGCAGAGGAATAAAAAGCACCTACTACATTGAGATTCTCGTAACATTACGCTACTTATCGAGTGAACATGTGGGGATTGTGTACTAAACCGGAGAGCATGCAGCTAAACAAAGATCACTTTTATGGAAATTGGCCAATATGTATTGGTTGAATACCAACAACCTAGCCCTAGCCCTAAAATATTGGAATTTCTATTCTGAAAACAATCTGACGTTAAACACCAAAATTCTTTTTTGAACAGGCCGGCAGGGGTACAGCTGCACTTAAAAACCTACACAATTGTTTTAATATATCACTGATAAGCCTATGAGATAGCATAAACCACTGGACCACCTAAGGAACCCAGGACACCCATCCAAACAAACCCTAAAATTACAAATCTTAATCACATTGTAATATTGTTCGAGCACATAACCTAAACAATTACAACATTGTAGGTCCCACGAAACAGCGCACAAGTTCAATCTCCTCACCACAGCTGCCACACACGCAAGAATGTTATCAACAGTGTCACGTCTCTTCGCAAATGTTTTAGGGGCCCCTTTCCAATCTATGCACTTTATCTATCACAACAGCCGCAATCCGCTCCATTGCACCATATTTTACCCCACCAAAAGTTTATCGACAGTTGATATGCCTGCTTTCAGAATTGTGCAACTGGAAGCTTGGAGAAAGTGAGTAATAAGCCCACCTAGTGTGGAACCTAGTGGATAAGAGGCATTATTGCATGTGTTTCCCAAACTGAGCTACCAGTGAATCAGCTTTTAAAGTAATACCAGTTATATCTTTATGATTCTCAATATTATTTCCCAGTATCTTCGAGCATGCCCACCCCCTGTTGGCCATAGTTCCTCTTACGACACATTCCCTCCAGCAATGAGATGAAGAACAAGTTACTTACCTTTGGTAACGCTCTTTCTGGTGCAAAATCCTCACATTTTGAATATTTCCCCAGGCCTTAGACTTGATTCGGAACATTTTCTAGCAGTACCCCCTTCAGGAGGCTGCTTTTTGTTCAATACAGAGGAGAGGAGTTGGCCTAATGGCTAGGTTGGTCAACCTCGAATCTGGGGAACTGGGTTAGAGTCTCGGCAACGACCCTGCCCATCCTGTTATTCTGGGCAAATCATTTAATCTCCCCATGCCTAACAAAAAAAATTATATGAATGTGTCCTCCTGTAACGCAACTGTTCCTATGTAAAGCGCTCTGATATCCAATACCTTTGGGTCAAGTTTGCGCTATATATGATGGTCTTTTTCTGCAAAGCTTTGCCTTTCTTCGCTCCAGTGAACCTGATAAATAGCTGGTGTTCATTAGCACGATCAATATAGAAGCTGAGGGCTCTTTTCAAATCCAAGAGGTGAATCCTTTCCTCCCAGATTATAGGTTTGAGGTGGAGTACTGAACGCCAGAAGGGTGATGGTCTGACCAAAATGAAATGGAGTCACCACCTTCTGAGGGAGGGAAGAACCTGTCCAGAGGAGAAGCTTGTCTGGGTGTAACATAGTGCGAGGTTGATTACAGAAAGAGCCTGAAGCTTGCTGATCCACCTCGCTGATGTTATTGTGACAAGAAAGACTGTAACAACTCCTTCGCTGCCAGGCCTTTTCTCCCCTGTGCCATGCCCTTTTTTGGCTATTTGGGGTAGTTTGTACTTAGGCCCCCATAATGTTTTGTCCACATAAGGTATCCATGCCGAATTGGTGACCTTTACTTGCAACATAGTTACCCAGGGTTTGTAGATTCCCCTGGAGGGGTTCTAGAAATTAAGCAAAATACAGCAACATGTTTGAGTTTTGGGGGAATATAGGAAAAAGTGCTGCGGAGGAAAACACCTGGTTTATTAACTGCAAATGGTATCAACCAAGGGTTTGTAGTGCTAAAATCACTGTCTTCCTAGCTTTCAGGAACAGGTAGACTTCTGTCAGAAAACCATAACTTTGTACACAGTTTTGGCATTTTACTGGGACAGAGCCTATTTTTACTATTTTTTGTGCTTTCAACCTCCTTCCAGTTAGTGGAACAAATGGGTGGGAAACAAATAATGGATCCCAGCTAGCTATAAATTTCTGAATTGTGAACAAAATTCTGAATTCAGCAAGGAGTAATTTGTGTAGATCCTTCAAGGTTTTCCTATATTAAGTAACAGTTGAAATAAAAGAATGCTGAAATTTAGTTGAGAAAAACAGCCTTTTGTGCCTAGATTTTCACCTGTAACTTCTTTTAACTATGGTAGATTTTTGAAAGCTATATACTGTTACGGCCGCAAGACCCTTCTGGTTGCGGAGATATATGAGGCTTGTAGGTTCACCAAGAACCTGAAGTACGCAGAGCCAACAACTGAGTTGCACTCTGCAATGGTTTTTCATTGTGTACCGGGTATAAAGAAATTAATTTGGTAAAATATAAAGAGTGAAAAATAGGTATCAAGGTAAATTATGTATATCTGAAATGGTAACAAAATATGGAGTTTGAAGCAGGGATTATTTGTGCATCTCTGAATTTGTGGGTACCCAAATTAGCATGTGAATTTCAGGATATTGTTCAAAATGACTCCTTTTTTACACACTGTCTTAAATTTGAAAGGCAGAAATGCATAGAAAGACAAACAGTAATAACACTTGTTCTACTATTCTTTTTTCCCCTAAGTCTCCCAAAAAAATGATACCTCACTTGTGTGGGTAGGCCTAGTGCCCGTGACAGGAGATGGCCCAAAACGCATGATGGACACATCACATTTTTACAGTGAAAACTGACCCTTTTTTTTGCAATGTGCCTAGCTGTGGATTTTGGGCGCTAGCTCAGCCGGCACCTAGGGAAACCGAGCCAACCTGTACATTTTTAAAAACTAGACACCCAGGGGAATACAGGATGGGTTGACTTGGTTGGTTCTCACCAGGTTCAGCTACCCAGAATCTCAGGCAAACCTCAAAATTTATTAAAAAACCAAAAAACCTAATTTTCGTCACATTTCTATGAGTGAGGTATCATTTATATTGGGAGACGGAGGGGAACTCTAGGTCATAGGAAATTTTTGCTGGCGAGGTGATCCCAGACAGAAATGTGAGGTAGCAATTTTATTGAGAGACCTGTGGGAATACTGTCTGGTAGGAAATTTGTGTGGGCCAGGTGATTCCTCACCTTTCCCACACAGCTAAATTTGAGGTTTGCAGGGGATTCTTGGTAAGAAAACGGTGGGAGATATACACACAAGCCACACATCCCTAAACTACCCTGGGTGTCTAGATTTCAGAATTGTCTAGGTTTGGTAGGATTTCTTTGATGGGTACCAAGCCCTGGACCAAAGGCACAGGTAGCCCCTATATGTGACAAAACAACCTGTTTTTGCAAGAGAGGCACCTGCATTTTTGGTCCCGGGCTCAGCGTCCATCTAGGGAAACCTACCAGGCATTTCTGAAAGTAGACATTTGTGTGGCTCGCATGGATCCCCCAATATTGCTTTACCGAGAACCCCCTGCAAACCTCAATTAAGCTAACAAAATCATGTTTCACGTTTGGGAGGGGTGGGGGCATTATAGCTCCCATTTAGGGCTTTCCCCAACCCTAAGTACAAAAAAAATCCCCTGCTGTCTAGTAGACTTTCTGCCCCCTTGTGGGGGCAGATCAGGGGTAACAACCCCATCAAGACTGACCTTTTTTTGTTGGGGGCATTGGCATGCTTATTGTGAGCATCCCCCACTCCTCTTTTATTTAAAAAAAAAACAATAATTATCCCTGGTGCCAAATGGGTTTTCTGCCCCCGTTTGGGGTTATTGACTTATCTGCCCCCAGAGGGGCAGAAAGACTGCGGCACATTTTGGGAGGGATGGGGGCATTATAGTGCCCATTTAGGGCCGCCCTCACCCCTAAATACTAAACAAAAGAATCCCTGGTGTCTAGTGTGCTTTCTACCCCCCTGAGGGACCAGATTGGGGGATACTACCCCATCAGCCTCCCAAGGGGGGCAGAAAGCCCGAAAATGCCCAAATTTTTATGGGGGAGCAAAGGCCCTTGCCCAAGAGGCCGTTCCCTCCCTTCCTGGTGTCTTAGCGGGGATAGTGCCCATTTAGGGCCGCCCTCACCCCTAAATACTAAACAAAAGAATCCCTGGTGTCTAGTGTGCTTTCTACCCCCCTGATGGAGCAGATTGGGGGATACTACCCCATCTGCCTCCCAAGGGGGGCAGAAAGCCCGAAAATGCCCAAATGTATATGGGGGAGCAAAGGCCCTTGCCCAAGATGCCGTTCCCTCCCTTCCTGGTGTCTTAGCGGGGATCTGACTAGGGAAAAGAACTATTTGAAAGGGGAGATTCTTCCCTTTCCAACGTACCTCACCCACGTGTTTCGGTGCTCTGGGCTGAGGTAGCCCCACGAGCACCGAAGCAGTGAAACTGAAACGAGCCGATTGGCTCGTTTAAGTTTTAATGTAATGACATCATTACATTGAGAAAAAAAAATACCTCTGGAGGTTGGGGTGCTCTTCCACACCTCCCGGGGCTAAAAAAAAGACAAAACAACACAAAATGGAAATCTCTCAGCTGTTTACAGCAGAGGGATTAGGAGGTGGTGTGCCGAGGACATAATGGTTACCGGCCCCGCAGCCGGGGACGTAACAGATACGTCCTCGGCACTCAAGGGGTTAAAGGTATGGAGTCTGAAAGGACAACTGTATAGGGGCTCAAAAGGCATACATGAGGAACACATGAGGCATGTGAGGACCAATTTTAAGCCCCATTTGGGTGCAATAGAAGACGGAGCAAACATATGTTGCAAGCCTTTGCAAAATTGCATTATAACAGGAGATTTAAATGACATAGGCTCATCTGGCAACCCTAAATAGTCAGGAAGAGCTGACAAGTACCTTTTAACAGAGCCCAAAGCAAGGCATTTCTGGGCTAGGGACAACACAGTCAAAACTTCAGAGAGCTTGGCCTGGAGGGGTCAAGTCAAAGTCTAAACAAGCTTTGTTCGGTATATAAAAGAGTATCAATGAAAGCATTCTACATAGTAAAAACAAACTGTCAAGAATTATATAGCAGAGTTATCACAACGTGCAAGGTGCTTATTTGGAGATTGGAGAAAGTATGAGGACTAAAAAAACGTAACTTGATATTAGCCGAACATCAATGGAGATCTTACCCGCCCATTGAGCATCGCAAGCACCTGAGATCATTAAGGAACAGTTACTACAAGAACATCAGAACTTCTAAAGCAGACTTATTCAGAAACCAACTCAATCAAGCCAGTAACTGAACCAAAACACTATTTGATCTCATAAAAGCACGACTGACCTGCACTCTCAATCAGTCACTGGTGGGAACCAACTCGCTTCCAAACTGAGGAATTAGCCTCCTTTCTGCGCAGAAGGCAGAAACCATGAGAAATGGCCTGCAGCTAGACTTAGAAAAGCAACCTGTCCCCCCTCAATCCTGCCTATTCCCTCTCAGGCGTTTTGTTCCAGTATGCTCTCCCAGTCTTTACCCCAAAAATAACACCTCATGGAACTCTTTTAGAACATTTGATGAAGAAACCATTCATAAAATCTTAATTTGGCTGAAAACATCAAACTATTTCCATGACCCTCTTCCCTTGAAATTCTTCAAGGAAATAATACCTGCATTACTCCCAATCTGGACCAAGATTGTCAATGCCTCCCTCCTTCAAACCTCCATCCCTGATTGCCTAAAATCAGGACAATTTACCCCCATTCTGTTAAAAACAAAAACGGACCAAAATAACCCTAAAAACTTCGGACCTACTTCCAATATCCCTACCCTGGCAAAACCATTGGAAAAAGGTATTCACACTCAACTCTGTAACCATATCGATCTTTTCCATCTATTAAACAAAGTCCAATTGGGCTTCTGTTCTAGGCACAGTACCTAATCTGCTATGACATACATTGTAGACGATGCACTATAAATGCTGGACTAGAACCAAGCCTGTCTTCTAGTCCTCCTTGAACTATCATCGGCATTCGATATGGTGAAGCTCGCAAATCTCCTAGACCTTTTGGAACACCTCTACTGGCATTACAGGTTCTGTCTTTCAAAAGCTTTCCTCCTACTCCCTAAACAGATCTTAAAGAGTCAAGCTTAATCTGTCTCTATCTTGTTGAGGGACAAATTAACAATATATATATTAAAAAAACCTTACCGGATTGCCGTTGCTGTCTGCTGCATTGCGTTCTTCTGTATTCCTGGCATAGTCTCCCAGAATGCACTGCAGCAATCCTGACGCTGCATGAAAGCAGTGTCAGGATTAACCAGAGCGCTGGAACTTTGCGCTCCTAGGCAAACAGGGAGCCAGTGCCTGCTTGCTCAAGCCCCAGCAACGCAGCTGAGGCTGGAGAAAGCTTCTTTGCGCATGAGCGTTTTGGTTGGCCTGAGACAGCAGGACAAACCCTCATGCGCTGTGACAGGAGTGCACTGCCACTCCCTCATCACAGTGGCATCCCCTGGACCCGCCCCAAAGACTCAGCAGAGTCATGGGGGCGGGTCCACAAGGATTAAAAGAAAAACATTTTATTATTGTTTTATTTGTGGGTGGTGGCGCTAAGCATGGGCGGAAAATCCGTTACGCTCGCGGATTTTGCGGATTTTCGGGAAATCCGCAATCCGCGAGATTTGCGAATTTCCCGCAAAATCCGCAAATCCGCGAGCAGCGGATTTTGCTCGCGCTGCTCGCACTGTTCGCGTGAGTTCGCGCCCCGCGAATAAGTGCAAAATTGCAGAAATACGATTTTAGCAAAACTGAAAGTAACTACTTACCAGGTTCAAAAGTTCAGGCACATCATTAGTAGCCATTTCCTGTAGTGCTTCCTGAGGGGCCCCTCCAGAGTTCAGTTGCCAGTTGAAACTATTATGTGACCCTGCTCTGAACCTCAGAATAGTTACACATATGCCACAAAGGTCCTGAATTACAGCTAAGGGAGACAAGCAGGAGCCAGGCTGGAAGTTAAAATCCATTAATCAGCCCCTAATTCATTATTGTCAGTTGGGGCAGGGCAGGTGTTGTAACTAATTTTGCAACAATGAAAGCACTTAGCAAGTGCAAAAGATCACTAATCAGGGCGCACTAAGGAAGCAGGTGCCAGCTAAAAAAATATTCTGTGACACATTAATCAGCCCCAAATTAATTCAGGTCACTTGAGGCAGGGAAGGTGTGCTTTGCTTTGCCGAAAATAATGTACACTGGACAACCAGAGGGTGTGGTGATGAAACAGAGGGTGGCATGGGTGGGCCAGAGGTTGGCATGAGTAGTCAGAGAGTGGCAGTGGTGACAGAGAGTGGCAGTGATGAAGAAGAGTGTCCCAAACAGGCTGGACACGTAGAAACAACAAGTTCGCCAAACTTGCGACCCGACAGGTAAGTTCGCAAATTGCGAAATTGTAAAAACCCTCGCGAACTGGCAGAAACACGGGCGAACACAAAAAAAAAAAAAAATCCGCAAATTCGCGGGAATTCGCGGATTTTGCGGATTGCGAATCCGCAAATCCGCAAAATTCGCGGATTGCCAATCCGCAAAATCCTCTCATGCTTAGGTGGCGCTCCTCTCCTCTAGTCGAGGGACCGTTCCTGCAATGAGCCCTTCTGTGCAATACCGAAGTTACCCCCCTGCTTCTCAACTCTGCCTGGTATTTGCATTTGATGAACTATTACATTATGCTGTTATTAATGACAGAACCATGTTATTCGACTGTTAGTGAACGTGTAGTGAATGTGATTTTACTGCTTTTACTACTGTAGTTCTGTAAAGCGCTCTGATAACCGCAAAGGTCATGTTTGCATTATAAAAACGATTATAAAATAAATAAAAATGTTATCTGCCAAAATGCTATTTATGTTCTAAAATGAACTTATGGATGAAATATGTAGGCAAGGCTACACCTAAAGTCAAACACCATATTCTTGCACACAAAAGCAGTATCCAGTCGGTAGGCTTACACCTAAATTAGAAGCCCATTTAATGAGAAAAGCACATTCAGAAAAGAAATTTGAATGGATCATAAAAGAGAGGACCAAACTATCAACACAACAAATATTTTGCGAATTGAAAATTACTTGCCACAGTATGCATCTGTTCTTTGCATGTAGAGCTGTTGAATCTTATGCTATGCATGGATCGTCATCTAGTGTTGGGTCCGGATGTTTTGTTCGAAGAAGTCTTTCCAGTCATGAGGTAGGTGACTCCTCCTTTCGGTGATAGTGTGCATGGGCATCGACTACATCCTTAGATTGTTTTGCCACAGAGGGTGATGATGGAGTTAGTAAGCGTGGTAAAGAGAGATGTCCAGTTATATTGTATCTAAGTAAGATAGTACTGCAACAGGTATAGGTGCCCGGAGAGACAGGCAGGCACATGAGATTCTACAGCTCTACATGCCAAGAACAGATGCATGCTGTGGTAGGTAGCATTTTTCGTTCGAGGTATGTGAGCTGTAGCTCCCATGCTATGAATAGACTGTTTAGCAGTCATCTCCCAAAGCGGTGGCTAACCTGTAGCTGTTGCAGCTGTCTGAAATAGTGTACGTAAAACTGGCTGGCCCACACTAGCTTTTTGTCTTACTAACACATCTACACATTAGTGTGGTGTAGACCATGTTGCAGCTCTGCAGATGTATTCTATGGGTATATTTCCTAAGAATGCCATAGAGGCCATCAGTTTGCATGCAGATGCACTCAAGGGGGAAATTTAATGTGGTTTTAGCTTTGATGTAGCATATCTGAATGCACTTAACTATCCACCGTGCAATACTTGATTTTGATATTAGACTGCCTTTATGTGGTGGAGCAAAAGCAACAAAAAGTTGCATGGTTTTCCTGAAAGGTTTTGTCCTTTGTTATAGTAAAGTAATGCTCTTTTGACATCTAAGGTGTAAAGAGCACGTTCTGCCACTGACTCTGTTTGAGGGAAGAACACAGGCAACTCAACAGATTGGTTGATATGAAAGGCAGAAGTGACCTTAGGTAATAATTTGGGGTTAGTCCTTCGAACCACTTTGTTTTGGTGTATTTGTAAAAATGGCTCTTCTACGGTTAGTGCCTGAAGCTCACCCACTCTTATCAGAGATGTGATAGCTAGGAGGAAGGTGAGCTTCCATGTGAGAAATTGTAGTTCACATTTGTGCAATGGATCAAAAGGCAGACCCATGAGTCTTGTAAGAACAATGTTGAGATTTCACATTGGAGCAGGTGGAAGTCTGGGTGGAATGACTCTTACGTCCTTCTATAAATGCTTTAATAGCAGGCACTCTAAAAAGAGACAAATGTTGTCCGTTTTGAAGATATGCAGCTATTGCAGCAAGATGTAAGCGTATAGATGTGTACACTAAATTGGAACGCTGTAGATGTAGTAGGTAGCAAATGATGATGTGAATTGAAGTATCTAGTGGATTGATTTTATTGTTGTTATATTAAATGACAAACTTCTTCCACTTTGCTGCACAGCATGCTCTTGTGGTAGGGCGTCTAGCCTCTTTGATAATATTCATGCAGTCTGGGGGAAGATAAACATAACCAAACTCTAGGATTTCAGGTGCCAGATCGCAAGGTTGAGATGACTGGGATCTGGATGCCTTATCTCTCCATCGTTCTGAGTGAGAATATTGAGAGTAAGATGCAGTTTTTGGTGAGGAACTGCTGATAGCTCCAACAGGGTTGTGAACCAGGGTTGACGGGTCTATGTTGGAGAAACTAGGATTTGTGTCAGGGTCTGCTGTCTGAGCTTCCGAACCACTAATGGAATGAGTGGGAGAGGCGGAAAAGCTTAAGCAAATATCCTTGACCAAGTCATCAATAGAGCATTGCCTTTGGACAATGGGTGTGGATACTTGAATGCGAAGTTTGGGCATTTTGCATTTAGGTGGGTGGCAAACAGGTCTATTTCTAGGAAGCCTCACGTTTGGAACAATGGGTAGAGTTCCCATTCATGGATCTGCTGTCGTTGGCGACTGAGCAGATCTGCAATCTAGTTGTTTACTCCTGGGAGGTGTTCTGCAAGGAGATTTATTTTTTGAGGTATGGCCCATTTCCAGATACTCTGGGCTAGCTGAGAGAGCTTGAGAGAGTGTGACCCCCCCCCCCCCCGTTTTTGTACGTAGTACATTGCTATCATGTCTGTGCGAATCAGGACAACTTTGCCTACTAGATGAAGTTGAAAGGATTTCAATACAAAAAAAATTGCTAGAAGTTCTAGATGGTTTATGTATAGTTGTTTCTGTTGCAGAGTCCAAATGCCCTGAACGGTATGTTTTTGAAGATGAGCTCCCCAACCAGTGAGCGATGAGTCTACCATTAGCACTATTTGTAGGACCGGGTTGACGAATGGCCGCTCCTTGGAAAGGTTTTGTATGTTCCACCACTGCAGAGAGCGATGGGTGCGGCCATCCACCAACACTAGATCTGATAACTGACCTTGAGACTGGTTCCACTGACATGCTAAGCATTCCTGTAAGGGACGCATTTGGAGTCTTGCGTAAGGAACGATTAAAATGCACGAACACTCGAGCTGGTAATGAGTGTTGAGGCTGAAACTATGATAATAGAGTCTGCATGTTGCAGATCCTGACTGGGTTGGGACACGCTAGAGCTTTCTGAGTGTCTATTGTGGCTCCTAGATACACTTGTGTGTTGGATGGTTGGAGATGACACTTGGTGAGGTTTACAGTGAATCAGAGGTCGTGAAGCAGTTGGACTGTTTTTCGAGTGTGGCGTAGGCAACTCTGATGCGTGCTGGCTTTTATTAGCCAGTCGTCTAGGTAGGCAGTCGTCTAGGTAGGGGAAGACGTGAATGTGCTGTCTTCTTAGATGAGCCGCGACTACTGCTAGACACTTTGTGAAAATCCTGGGTGCTGTAGTTAGTATGAATGGGAGGACTTTGAATTGATAATGTTGGCCGTCGACCATAAACCTGAGGTATTTGCGGTGAGCTGGGTGAATGGAAATAGGCGTCCTTTAGATCCAGAGTGGACAGAAAGTCGCCTTGCTGAAGGAGTGGGAGAACCTGTTGAAGCGCGACCATGTGAAAGTGGTCTGATTGCATGTAGAGATTTCGTTGTCTGAAGTCTAATATAGGTCTTAATGAGCTATCTTTCTTGGGAATTAAGAAGTACAGGGAGAATACCCCGATCCCTTGGTATTGTAAAGGGACTGGTTCTATAGCTTGTTTTTCTAGGAGAGAGAGAACCTCCTGCTTTAAGAGTGAGAGATGTTCCAGTGACATTGCATGTGGTTTTGGAAAGATATTTGGGGAATTGGCTGTAAGTTCCAGGCAGTAACCATATTGGATAATTTGCAATACCCATTTGTCTGAAATGATGGAGTTCAAGACAGGGAGAAATTGGATTAAACGTCCCCAGACAGGAATGGAATTATCGGGGTACGGGATGGAAGTCACTGTTTCTTGCTGGATGGGGAAGAGCGTGTGGAGTTGCCTCTGTTTCTTCCCTTACTATTGATCCCTCTAAAACCTCCTCTGAAATAACCTCTTGGTGAAAGGGATGGAGTATTACCCTTGTAAGAGGAGTAGTTAGTGTCTGTGGATATGTTTTTAGAGCCAGGCCTATAAAAGGAGTGGCAAAAGGACCCTCTATTGATGTGTGACTGCAAAGCCCCCATGGACTTTGCCACCTCTGTATCTTTCATTTTTTCCAGCAAGGTGTCAACTGCTGGTCCAAATAGATGTTCCCTATCAAAGGGATGGGTGAGGATGAAGGTTTGTACCTCCAAGTTTTTGAAGGTGAAATCCCATTCCATTACAGTGTGGAGTGCCTCAGGGTTCTTCCCTGAGTCAGACTCTTTGTAATGTCTTTATGGCACAGTTGGCAGATATTGTATCCCGCTTCGATATCCGTATAGTAACGTATGTCGACGACACACAGTTGGTCGTAACATTCAATCAGCCCAACCAGTCCTGCAATAATCTCCAAGCCTGTCTTGAGGAAGTTGCCAAATGGATGAGCCTGTCTCACCTAAAGCTCAATGCTGAAAAAACTGAGCCTATGATTCTCGGCAATCCCCTAAATTTTAAAGCAAGTACAATGTGACCGCCGTGTATGGGCCCGATGCCAGCCCCATAAACTGAGAAAAAAAGTTAGGGAGTCTGGCTAGATCAGTACCTCACTTTTAAAGTACAGGCTAGGAAGACGGCCACCTCATGTTATGGCCTACTTAAAACGATCAATAAACTCCTCCCCTTGCTACCATTCCAAGCAAAAACACTGCTGATCCAGGCTTTAATCCTCTCAAGGATAAACTTTGAGAATGCCCTCTATTTAGAGGCGCCAGAATCAGTGGTCGCTAAACTGCAAGATATACAAAATCGTGCAGCAAGACTTCTGACAGGGACCCCGAATCGTTGCTCTGCAAGGCCTGCGTTACGCTCCCTCCACTGGATCCTGGTGCAGGAGAGATTTAACTTCAAGGCTCTCTGTGTCGCCCATAAGTCTCTGGAAGGGAGCGGACCTTCCATTAACAAAGCCATGATTTGCCCTTACAGGTCGAACAGAAAACTCCACTCCGATGAACTCCACTTAGCAGTCGTTCCCAGGATTAAGAAGGTCAGAAGTGGCGGCTGGTTGTTTTTTTACAAAGCCACCAGACTTTCGAACGCTCTCCCATTGGACCTTCATAGAGAGCCCAACCATCTCACCTTCCGAAAACAGTTAAAGACCTGGCTCTTCACCTAGGAAGTTGTGCTTCTAGCCACTGTTCAGTGCTAGGATCCTTCCGGGTAGCCATGCGCTATATAAGAACTATTTCAACCTCAGTTTTGAATCCTGAAACTCTCAACCAAGCATGCCTTCGTAAGAGTACACTGGTGTTAATTGTACAGGCTGCTGTGTCTGCCGCATCTAGAGCACACCTGATAGAGGTATTTGTAATGAGCTTACCCTTTTGAATAAGGTCATTAACTTTAGTCTTGTGTTCGTCGGGTAAGAACTGCATAAGTTTTTCTAATTTATCAGTGAGCCGTTTCATAACGAGCCAACAAAGCTTGAGTATTGGCAATACGCCAATGGTTAGCTGCTTGTGAAGCTACTCTTTTGCATGAGGTGTCAATGATCGTTGCCTCCTTATCTGGAGAAGGAGCTTCACCTGACGTTGGGAGTTGGCTCTCTTGCAAGCATTAGAGACTACAAGAGAGTCTAAAGGTAATTAAACATTGATTTATGTAGGGTCGGTGGGTGCAGGCTTATATTTTTTCTCCACCCTAGGAGTAATAATTCTTGCCCAGACAGGGTCTTTGAAAATGTCATCAGTGTGCCTTAACATGCTTTTGAGCATGGGTAATGTATGAGTGACTGTGAGAGGAGCTAAGGGTCTCAGAGAGGAAATCCTGCTCTAATGGTTCTGATTGTAATTCCACCCCGTGATATTGAGCAGACCTATTAAGGAGCTCAACGTATCCAATGTTGTCATCTGCTGTGGAGGGCCTGGAGGGGTACAACTCTGGATTATTAACTTGATCTGGATAAGTGTGATAATCCTGGCAAGGATCAGTGTCCTGTGGGGGATCTGGATTGTCATCCCCATCTCCGTCCCCATCATCTTGTGGGTCACTTAAAGTTGGTGGTGGTGAATTTTCAGGTATAATGAGTAAATTAGGATTAATAACATAAGTAGGTGGGATGTAAGGAGGAGAAGGGTTAGTACCCTAACTTATCTTCTTTAGAGGGATGTGGTAGTCCTCTGGTAGGCCTAATTTTCGGGTAGAGATGCCTGAATATGCCATGCATCAGGTAAATCACTATTTTTTTCAGCTTCGGATCCAAAATAGAGTTATCGGACCGAGGCTTTTCAGACGAAGTCTCTTTATCCTTGGTTGCCTGTTTCCTCGTCAAAGGTTTTGGCCCCAGTGATGTCGGCTTGGACTTGTGTATAGGTGCCGAAGGTGTCGGGTTGGCACAGAGATGAGGTTGGTTCGAGCCAGAACTGTAAGGATTTCTTTATGTTTCTGAGCCAGGCCCGAGGTCGGGCACCCAAAACTTTTTGCAGTGCCGACCTTGGCCCGATCGAAGACAGAGGACGGATAGGAGCCTTTGTTTTAGGTCATTAGGGGGGGGGGGGGGGCAAGGGGTTGTCTTTACTCACTATACTCTGACCCAGAGTAACTTGCTCCTCTTCTTTGATGTCTGAGTCGGCCTAGGACACAGAGAAGTGTTCTTCTTCTTCGTCTTCTTCTTCTTCGGCTCCCTGGGCATGATGTTCGGAGACGGAATCTTCTCCCAAGATGTCCGGTACGGAGCCGCTTTGCTCTTGCATCTCGTGACGACGATCATGAAGAGTCCTTTCCCATCGTTATGTTCCGGGGCTAGACAGAGGTTGCACACTTCGTGCAAGGCAGTGCATGGAAACTTAGCACAACTTGCGGGACATAACTTGAAGGGAGTCTGTTCCATTGACTGCTAGAGCGGTCGGAGCTGGTAGGCCCGGCGGCCTTCCATGAGTTTTCCAATCAAAGATGTTAAAGTTGAGACGATACGCGACGAATGGGGAACCGCGATCAATAACAATACCGTCGAGGGTATGGATTGCGCGTCGAAGGGGTCCGAGAAACAGTGCAGAATCGGAGCGCAGCAATACACATCCGAACCCGATGGCGGAAAAATACAATCTAAGGATGGAGTCAATGTCCTTGCGCACTATCACCAAAAGGAGGAGCCACCTACCTTGTGACTGGAAAGACTTCTTCGAACAAAAACAAAGTGCAAACATCCGGAACCAACACTAGATCTATACATAGCATGTGATCTACAGCTCACATGCCTCGAACACATATTTTCAGCCTTACTACTAATCACAGTGAACTGAATGACAAGCTCTTGTGGACCCTACCCAAGTTAATAGTGTAGAAAGGTAGGGCAGATATGTCATTAATAACTTCCAAGAGCAAGATGCTTAGGTAGACTGTCAAGTTTATTTTTCAATACATAACCAAAGCACAGACAGTTTAATATCTTTCAATCAGTTTACAGATGCACACAAATAGGCACTTAAAATATTTTTGACTAATGTATTACTGCATTACCTGATTTTTTTGGACATTTTTTCACTAAATGAGAATATGTCTTAACCCCTTCGATGCTATTGACGGAACGGTTCCGTCATGAGCGTCGGTTGGCCTGTGCTCAAGACGAAATCGTTCCGTCATGAGCCCGTTGGCTCATTAGAACGTTCAGCACAGCGCAGGAATCTGCACCGCGCTGATGTGGTTAAAATTAAATTGGGGCGAGTTCAAGATATTTCTGTGGGTCCCAACTTCTTGGCTTGGTGGACGGGGTCCACCCTGTGGAAAGAATGTGTAGACGCCTTTAACCCGCGTGTGTCTTCGGCTTGAGCCTTGCCTCCAGGGACATATTCTGGGTACTTTCCTTAGTAACTTATTGTGCACAAATATAGCAGGCTTTGACAGCCGCCTATCAAAGAGATTAGACTATTCAACACTCTTTCTATGACCTCACTTGATGGAAGTATAACAACACATCCAATTGTATGAGTGTAGTAACACCCACATATGATTTGATTACAGAATAACTACTCACAGTTTATCTTATATGTGCTGGCAGAAGTGTGTTCGGGCTGAGCTGTAAAGAAGAGTACACAGAGTGCTATCTTCACTTCATCACACAACAAGTACAAATGTCATGATAGGAAGCTTCTTTGGCTAATATGTAACAAATATCTGTACTTTTCTACACTTTTCTGTCCAAGGGGACTCATCTAAACCGCCATGTTTTAAACTGGGAAAGGAAGGTGTCATCCTTTTTTCATTTCCTCCAATAGTGTATTCTTGACTCATAGGAACATACCTTCTAGAATGGACAATGACGTAGGCAGGAACATTGGAAGTCACTATATGTCCTGGCGATGGCCTTGACCCCACTGGGCAGATAGCAAGGGCAGAAATATGTTTCCGACTTGTATTAGGGGGCAAATATAAATAATAAACAGCCTACAATACACAATTCTATTCAGTTTGTGACCTGCGTCAGGTACAATTCTACTTACATGGAATATGACTTTTATACACAAGTGAACTCTCCAACAACACAAATCATCAGCAAAAATAGCTTGTGGAGAGCCCTCATTGCAACAATCTTTGTCAGTGAACAGCAAACCCCCATTGGGCATACCACGAATTGTTCGTGAAGGTTTGCGTCCTTTTTATTAAAAAAAAGAAAAGGATTATTTTAGTGTGTTCGTGGGAACCTCCAGTATGGAATAAGGGCTGAAAAGCAGAGGTACGAGTGTGGAGGAGAGAACATATGGAGGGACTGTGTAAGATGAGGAATGAGAGCTTGCTTAAGGAGAAAATTAAGAATAGATGGAGTGCATGCTGGAAATCAGGGGACGAGGGGGTGGGAAGAGAATATGGGCTACAAAAATGAACCTAAAGGTTTGAGGAGAAAGCAGAGTGGACGCAGTATGTAAAAGAGGAATATGGCTATAAAGAGAGACTGTGGATAGTAAGTTGAAAGGAGGTGTGATGGATGATCATGTGAAGTGATAAGAGCGGGTGTGGGTGATAGCTTGGATGATTCAGAGGGATGCCATTAGCTGTTATTTCTGAGAAATTCTATTTAACGTTGCTTTCTGAATGTGCTACTAATTTAGGTGTATGTCTACCCACTGGAAGTGGTGAATACTACCTTGAATTCTTATTCAGATATCGCCCGCATGTTTCTCCTGTTCAACTGTAAGGAGTGGCAAGACCACATAATTTCTCAGTTCAACCCATGCCATTGACGTGGCTTTTTGGTGATTTTACGGTAGATTCAAAACTTTAGTGAAATGGAGATGTGGGTGTATCTGCCTTACCTAGGCTACACAACTTTGCAAATAAGGGAAGAATTGCAATTGCATACAGATGAAATTGCACAGTTTCAATGCCTGAATGTACCACTTGTTTCTATGTCTCTATTTCTTTTAATTTCATTTTTATTAAGGCTTGTAAGGATATTCATGTTATTATGATGATTTCATTTGCACCTGTGTGTGACTTTCACTCTTGTTCTATTTTTTCTTTATTTGTCTTTTTTGTAATAGCTTAACTAACATTAGTCTTCACGGATCAGCGCATAGTGACTTGCTAGACAAGTTGCATCTCAGGAGAGGTCCTTCAGATCAGTAGACCAGATGTTCCTGACAAACCAAATGACAAAAACGGCATTGGAAGGGAACAAGTGATTTTCTGTAATAGGCCTAATGATTTGGACCCTTCTTTCAAACGATATCTAACACAAACCAACCCTTCATGAAACCAGTAAAAACAAACGTATTTCATCTTTTAATACAAGTACTCAAGGGTTGCCCCTGACAATGTGCACAGCTACTAAATATTCCCTACGGATGTGATTGTGTTTAGCCCTCTTTATGCCCACCAGCAAATAAATTGCGGAACACACATTATAAAGAAATATGTACATAAAAACATTGTGTTTTTCTTTTGCATGTGCTCTACTGCTTAGTTTGAATATTTATTCACCTTGCTTGTCCGTCCACTTGTCCTACCCCTTCTTCCTCTACATGCTTGTGAAGAATTCCACTCATACTGCTTTCTGCTCTTAGCACACCCGAATTGAACTTACTTATACCCCATACTTCCCATATTTCCTTTGTTTAATATGCTTGATTGCGTCCATTGAAGAACCTCTGCGGAAGAGCAGTAAAATACGATTGGTAGTAAAAATAACATAAAATACACCCCCTTGAGAAATTTGTAGTACAATAACCGTTTAGCCAATAAAAATATGAAATTGTAAAAAGGAAGGTTTAAGGAAAGAAGTAAATGACATTGTGCGTAAAACAATACAAAATGGATTATGTGAGAGGTACTAGAGTTTTAAGATTCTGTTTGATGAATTTCCAAATGTTATTTTCCGTTTGGCTCCAAAGAGACAGGTGTGGTGAAAAGAAGAAAGAGAAAAAATGAGTGAAACTGGATTGGCAAATTTGGATTATCAGCAGCGATTTTAGATCAATTTCCTCGAGGAGTCACTGCTGAGGTGACATATATTTGTTTACTGTACTGTTTCAATTACCACTTATGTACTGCATCTCAGCTTTTAACTTTCTAACTGTGATCGCCCGTTACCAAGCATTCAAAAACTCAAGCTCAATGCAAATGAAAATAAAGCTGTGATTTAGCATTTGAGGACCCAAAGTAACAGAAGGAAACGCAGATTAACAATATCTACAGTTCTCATTCAGTAGCATATATAAAGAACAGCCCTGAAGCAGCTGCCGGGTCTGGTGGCTCAGAGGACTAATGTGTCCACTGCAAGGGCCTGTGTGTGACATCATGGTCACATGTTCAAATCCCAGCAGGTCCACTCAGCCTTTCTTCCATCTGAGGGCGATAAAATGAGTACCATTGAGTTGGATAACAACAAACATCTGTTATTCAGCGCCAAGATACCTATGGGTGAAAGTGCGCTTTACAAATACACGTTATGTTATATTACAAACCAGCGAGCTCTGGTGAATGTCATTGTTCCTTGCATCCACGTTCAATCTCACAAATTGATCCTCCTTCAGCAGTTGCTATATGGTGCAGTTTCCAAGCAAGAAATGGAGACGAATGTGGACAGGTGTGCTGGCCTTCTGTGTAAGCATCTTTTATAACTTGGCTTGTGGGCACAAGCCACTTGCCAATTTTTTGCAAAACTGACAATGCAAATCTTCGAATCAGAAAAGGCAGTTTGCAGGCTCTCCTTGATAAAATAACCAATTTTAACCTCAGGCACCAGCTGACCTCGTACTATTTTGTTATGTGCATTTAAATACTCTAGTGCATGCTTACCTTTCAGCAGCTCAGTGTTGTTTCCTGATGCTTGGCAAACGGCTGGGACAGGTGAAGATGCAGTTTCTCCTAAAAAGCAAACCAGTATTCAGGTATTAGGAAAAACGAGAAGTTGCTGTTGTGGGAAAGTAACGCGAAATAGGAGGCTGTCACAACTCTGTGGATTGACCTTACACTATACTGAACGTGCAAACCAGTAGAGCCATCTACATTCCCATACCTTTTCAAATCATGTACCAGACACACTACACAGATACACAGTAAACATTACAGCAACAGATCTTCGCTCCTATAATTGGCACAGAAACTTGGAATAGGCATAGCGACAAGTCATAGCAAAATAGCACACCGATAGTAAGAACTGTAGTGCCATAAAATATAATTTCCTTATCCTCATAATGCTAAACCATCTATAAATGTTTAAATAAAAGTGGTTCGGTTGATACAAAATAATTCCATAAGTAACCTGTATTAGGTTCCTTGTTGTCAATCACATATTACAAATGTTTATATTGTCTATATTCATAAGAGAAAGTTCTCACCAATACAAGTTAAAACTGGGGAAAAGACGCATTAAATGCTTTTCAAAATTGCAAAAACAAATAATAAAAATTCAGATATTTTAGTGTGCTTGCGTGGAAGGTTATATCAATCAATCAATCAATTTTATTTGATTCAGACCTCAACTGAGGTCAACAAATACAAGTACATAAGTATAAAACAGTTATATTTGCACTTAAACTCATTAAAAACTTAAACAGGGTATGGCATATTGAGGTCGACAAATACAGAATGCGTGATTATAAAAACCCTTTTTATTCCCCTATTCTTATGCGCATATTGGTACGCGAGCAAATCCTTTGCACGCGTTCATCAAGGTCTCCAGCCGGAGACCGACTATAATATGCACCAGCCGGTTTAGATTATTACTCACGTGCAGCAAACAAAATGGCGTCTGTACTACACACCGGCGCCCCCCCCCGATTGCTTAGAGGGACGCCCGGTGTACCGACTGGAAGGTTAGTGCCTTGTAATAATCTAAACCGGCTGGGGCATATTGTAGTCAGTCTCCGGCTGGAGACCTTGATGAATGCGTGCGAAGGATGTGTTAGCGTACCAATATGCGCATGAGAATAGGGGAATAAAAAGGGTTTTTCACTATACTAAGTATGCGCAGGTTTGTCAAGCAATGTTGTGTGACATACTGGGCATGATGTATGCATTAGGAATATCGATTCGCTAGTGCATTTATCTGTTTGTGCATAAACAAGCTCAATTCAACAACTATTTGAGCACATTAAGTGAGCCCAAGATTGACGAGCAATACCTTAAGATAATCACTGCGCAGCATACTACAATTCGAGGAACATGACCTAATGTTCTGTCCATTCAATTGGACTTGAAAGTACATAAACTTATTAAGACTGAATCTAAATTGCAGAGGATGTGTCACTGTTTGGAGTTAGTTTAAGTGGTTTATTTTGTTTTGTGTTTTTACTAGAGCGGTGCTCCTCATACCCGAGCAGCAGCCAGGTGGGGTGATGCAATTCCTCCTACCAATTAGGTAAGATGGCTAAAAGTCTAGATATGAGATAAAGGTGATTTTTTTGACCATCTCTATGGATATGATGAAGTACTTACATCATATGGCTAAACTATATGGTTATGCCCAAGTGCTAATTTTACTGTGTTTGCGTTTGCTGTGGTGAATTGTTTCCTTTTTCTTTTTCTTTCATTATTAGTCACGGAGGAGAGGACTGAGTAACACCGAGAAAAATATACAGGGGATATTTTTCCATTTTTGTGCAGTAGCCATTAACATCTAGGTCCTGAAGAAAGCAGTGACATATTTAGAGTCACATTTGCTGAAACATGTTGACCCTACTGACTTGCAGATATTATGTCAAATCTGCTTGTTTTCCTATTTTTTTATATTGGGAGTATTCAGGGAACTTAATAAAATAATTCTCATATCCACTCAACTACTACCTAATTTTAATACTTGCACTTTATTATCACAAAATGTATTTTTGGCACTGTAATTCAGCTACCCGGATATACAAAACTTTCCTGTCCAACCCAATGTACAACTCTTGATTTTCTTGAAGTTGTCAGTCTGTCAAATATCACGTTCATAGACAGACTGTACTTTCTCCTGGGTAAGGAGAGCCCAAATGATGTAGGGCGGTACCGGGCGGGAGCTGATGGGCACTTTTTTCCAGACTCAGGAATTTAAGTGCAGTATGACACATACTTTCACATAGTAGTCTTACTTCTGTCCATCTCACAGCACCTATTCTGATGTTTACACAGTAGGATTGTAGCATTTTTTGACCCCCAGACATTCTTTTCGTCTTTAAAATTTGATAAATCGTCACCAAGCCTCTACCAGGATCGTATTTGGACAGATTAACAATACATGAGAAAGGTCTTGTTCTCTACTATAACAAAAGTCACAATTACCTGAGCGATTTTCAAGGGGGTTCCATTTAGAGGAATATACTTTTAAAGGGAGGATTCCTACTCGCAGAAGAAGGATACAATGCCTTACTCTTTGCTCTAACTGAAACTGAAGATAGTGCTCGGGGGTTGCAGTGCTGAGTGACTAGTATTCACACAGGCTGGACCGCTTGCGAACAATTCAGGATTGCTGATCCAGGTCAGGATAGTGCAGTGAGTGGTTAAAGTGATGACCCATGACCGCCACACTCACTGACCGTCTGGTTGGGTTGCAGCGGCTGCCAGGAGAGAACTCGGACAGACTGCCAGAACTAACTAGGCACCGGAGGCAAACCCAAAGATGATTGCCATGGAGGGGGGGCTGGAGGCATCCTGAGCCTGCTGCCTACCTGCTGCAGTCAGTCGCTCAGGCCAGTCACGCAGCGCTGCGGCTGCCTGACTGAACAGATCTGATCAACAAGAACAGAGTTTGGTAAGTAAAGTAGTTACCACTTGCCACCCCCACCGAGAGTCTGTCAGTGTACCAGGTTAGTGCCCTTCCATTTCTGGTCCTGTGCAGTACTTTTAAGATCTTCTTAGAGCAGGGATCTTGAACCTTTTCTGTGCTGAGAGCTACTTTGCGCCTTGATGCCCTTTTGGGGCTACGTTTGCGCGTTATAAAATTCTTTTAATTCATTCATTCACTTAAACGCATTGAGAGCTACCAATATTACTAAAGTTGTTATATGTATTTTAATTCAACCAAGCAAAAGCTTTCTAATTTAATAAGCTGGGCTGCACACAGAGGAGCTACTCAGATGTAGCTGGCGAGCTACAGTAGCTCACGAGACACTGATTGGGGACCCCTGTCTTAGAGTTTCTCGTTGCTGAAATGAGTTTATTTGCTGATATTTATATACTTCCCTCATCTTTATTGCTTTATTTTGCTTGCAAGAAAGTTTCACTCTTAGTCGCGGAAATGTCACTCATAATTAAACTGAAATTATGAGAATGTCACAAATAGCAATCTGAAACCTTGGCAGCGATGAAACTGTCCTAATAATACCTGTACTTGTTGCTTGTATTTCCTGTGTAACAATGCTACTAATTCTTCCACAACCTGCATATTGGACCACATATTTGCAGGATCCTATTTACATTTCTAAAAATTAACCCGCTGGATGACTCCTACAGAAAGCACCTCCTGCAGGACTGGTTGTAAACTGATGATCACGGGTGGATTCGGGCAGAAAGACTTAAGGCTTGTGTCCTTGCATAGTTTATAAATTGTGGATTACTGAGTGGGATGATAATAATGATAGCTAATTAGCGCCTAGAGCCTGTTCGTTTTTTTGTGGTGTGTTCTATTTATACTGTCAATGTTATACTAATCTGCCCTGTGACAGCTCAACAGCATGACCCCATGTGTCCTTCCTTACGTGGCAGCCTGCAAGGGGGGTTTTGGGCAAGCTCTGGTACACATCCTGTACAGCACCATTTGCGTTTAAGTTCCTCATTATCGCTAGATAGGGACTTTCCAAGCACTCTTTTTACCAGTGTTATGAGAATGTTATATTTCTGGTGCCTGAATTATACCTTAAAACTGAACATTTTTGTGTCATCATCTTACACATGTTATGGAGCACTGATAGCCGGAAATCATAGCCTATGTTCCTGTTATCCACAACTTAATGTATTTTGTATTAAACTAAAATGAAAAATAACTACGACATTGAGTAAACTTTATAAAATAAAAAATTGTCTCTGGAATCTAAGTCTATGGATTTATGGAACAACGCTCACCCTCTACTTATCGCACTCCAATGGACTGATTTAGAGGTTCATGGGAACAGATCTTCTGCCATGGTTTGGCCAGATGCCAGATCTTCTCATTTTATAGGTAGAGGAAGTGCATGGTGAGTCGACCCGTGCATTCCCAAGGGGTTGTTTTCTGTGCTTCACTTAAGAGGATGGGTAGACAGCCTCGCTCCAGAATATCGAGGATAGGCTGTCTGGCGGAGGAGGCCGTCTCGCAGCTGGGGCAGGTCCCGGAGCGCCAGGTACAGGGACTGCCGGGGGGGGGGGGGGGGGGGGGGGGGGGTTCCAGCTCTGCCTTGTAGGTGACCCGTAGGGGCATGGGCTCTGTCGGGTCGGCCGCCCTCTGGGGCCGCGGTGTGGTGCGTGGGGCCGGCCGGGAGAGGATCCGAGGCACCAGCAGCATTCTAGCTGAAGGAGATGGCCTCCCCGAGAGATGTGTGACAATTCAAGCATTTCTAACCAGCACCTCGAGGCTAACAAATGCGCTTCAAAGCACGCGCAGTGAAGGAACTGGACATGCTGCTACGGGCGGGAGGGGAGAGGAAAGTAGAGTGCGAACAGACCAGTGGAGCGCCAACACTTCCCCACCGCCACGCAGTGCGAAACATGTGAGGCTGCGGCTGCGGGGCAAAAAGCGAGGTGAAGACTGCTCCAGTCCCGGGTAGCGAGGACAGGGATCGCCGTGGCGGAGCGAAAGGCAGAGCCGCAGGCGCACAGGAGAAGGCGGCGAGGCAGCCTCCCTAAGGTACCGGGGCTGCAGCGGTGATGAGGCAATTAAGGCAAGAGACCCCAGCGCATAGCAGGCACCGCGTGTGGGGGACCTCAGCCAGGTCCCGGACGACTGTAGTTGGCCAAACCTTCCGGAACATGCCCACCCCAGGCCCCCAGAGAACACTCTTCATTGGAGCGGCCTGTCCCGCCACGGACTCTCATGGACCTCTTTACTTTTTCTTTTGTCCTGGCCGCCATTTCGCTGCTGTTCTCGGCCTCTCTTATCTGGACCCCGACCCGCCATTTTGTCCATTCCCTTGACCTTTACCCTATTCCCTCGTTTCCCCCTTGACGATCCTCAAATGTTTCTTCCCTTTTCTGATTTGCCTTTTCTCCATACCCTTGTATCCCTCCCACCCTCCCTTGGTGCTGTGACTGCGTCCCCCCTCCGACCCCACTTGATGGAACTCTGCTCTTCTGGGGTTTTTTTTGGGGGGGGGGGGGGTCTTGACCTGAGAACTTTTTTTGGGGGGGTCTTGACCTGAGAACATCTATGTGTATATATATATGTATATAGAAATAACTCTAATCACTAGTATATGCAGTAGACCTTTGTACTCTCTACCATTCCTATGTGACTCTTAGAGTATATCCATTTGTATCTCTTCCTTGAGTGACTTTACTATTTTACATTTGCAATTTTTCTTTGTTTGTATCTCTTCCTTGTGTGACTTTACATCTTGTACATTTGCAATTTTTATTTCTGTTTGTATCTTTTCCTTGTGAGACTTTACATCTTGTACATTTGCAAATTTTTCTGTTTGTATCTTTTATGTAACGCATGTAATCTTAAATCCTTATGTTTTGCAACTGGTTCTTATGTAAAGCGCTCTGACACCTTCGGGTAAAGTTTACGCTACATAAAATCACATTAAATAAAAATACAAATAAAATATACTATATTGTACGCAAATTGTTTATAGTGCTTTAATTGCTTACAGTTCTCCATATCTAATTCAAAACGTATTCTTGGCGTCAGATATTTTCAAAAGAGCTTCAGGTGGGCTGGGGACCAAGCCCGCAAAAGTGCTACAGTATATTGGGATGCATCGAGGGCTATTTTAAGGTTTCTGTTGAAAGTATGCTGTGTTGACTGAACTCTAAAAGTCTCCAATTTTAATATGTATCTTAGGGAGCCAGGGACAGCAAGTAAAGGGTTAAAAGCCCACCTTATAATGTTGGAAATGGCTCCAGCATATGACACTTAAAGAAAGCTTGAGACGTAAGGCTTGTGCTGGGACTGATTGGGTGACTTTTAGCAGTTTCCGTTGAATAATCCCTTCTTTCACTTTTACTGGTTGCCAGGTTTGAATCTGTATATAGTCCAGGGCATAAAATAGAATAGGTGGGATTTTCATACAGTAAACCTCCAGTAGGGATTGGAAATGTCTATTCCCAGTGCAGCAATAATATGTCTGTAATGCCCCGACATGGGCATCTGCCTTTCGCCTGAGATGTTGAAAATGGTGAGCATTTGGTAAATTATACAAACAAAATTCAATCCAAATAAGCGTATTCTTCGATTATCTCGATAGGGTTACCTCCCAGTGACCATGTGAAAGGAAGAGATTTCCTTCTTCCTCCAAAAGGTAAAATTTTGGTTTTTGAAATGTAAGAGACCAAAAAGTTCTCTTTTGTTCTTTTGTGTATCGATTTGATTTGTTTAAGATTCCTTGTTAGCCAATTGGGGTACGATCGAGTATAACGTTATCATCGACATACATTAGGCTATGGAAATACGCTTTGTGCTAATTTTGGTGGAGAATTAATATTTTGGGAAAAGTTCCCCAGTAGGTTACCTACATAAATCGAAAATAACATGGGGGCAAGAAGTCAACCTTGTTTCAATCCATTCATCGTGGGAATTGGTCTGGTTAAACCATTTTCACCCCGCATTTAGACTGAACACCATGTTGCTGTATGCAAAGAAATGATTATTGTAAGGAAATTGTGGGGAATCCCTAAACTTTCTAACTTTTCTCATAATTTTGGCCTATCCACGCTATCAAAAGCGGTCAAAAAAATCAATAAAAGTGCAGTAAACTATGTGTGATTTTAACACTACAAACATATCAAGGACAGTCTGAAGGATAGCAATATTGTCCGTAACCGAATGTTCTGGGCAGAAGCCAGCCTGTGCCATAGGAATCCCTCCATTCAAAATGCTCAGTCTTTTAGGTGGTCCAATACGCATGCTGGGAAGATCTTTCCAGTAGCATCTAGGAGGGCAGTTTGTCTATAGTTGTTTGGATTGGAGCTGGAGCCTTTTTTTTGAAAAGGGTGACCATGATTCTCCCCCGCCAATATTTTGGTATTGTCCCAGTTTCAAACCAATAATGAAAGAGAGGGGTTAAAAATGTGCTCCAATCCTCAGGGTTTGATTGTAAGACTTTGATTGATATGTTGTCTTGTCTTATTGCTGCAGATGATCTGGCAGATTTAATAAAAACGGCCATCTGTGTAGACGATATGGCTAACATGTCCCAATCAGATTGGCCCTTTCGGTAGGGGCACTGGCCAGGTGAGACTTGGTTTTGAATGTTCAATTCATATAATTTAAGGATGTGTTTTTCCCATTTGGTTATGAGGCTGGCGACGCTTGGACTGATTTTCTTATGACCATTTACATAGCTACAATACTCCAGAAAGACTTGTTATTTTTACGTTTTACTGCAATTTGATTATCAACCCAGTTTTTGTCTTTTTGGTCTTGTTTTTGTTTCTCTTTTTTCCGTTGTGGAGCTTTTTCAACTTTCGTATTTCTCTTTGTCTTGTGGCACAGAAAAACAGATGATCTGTTCGCTTTCCATTTTGGTGGATTTTACCTTCATCTTGCCTAGTTATATTTGCCGGAAGGGTAGCCATGACTGATTGTACTGTATCTTCCTAACCGGTTATAGGATCAGCTTCTCCGCTTATAAGGACTGGCAAAAAGGAAGAAATTTAAGTGTTCATTTTATTGATTGCTTTGGAGTTCCAATGGATCCTACCATATTTTTGGTTTACATCTGCCAGACCTTTTAAAGAATGTAAAGACCATAGGGAAGTAGATTGTGTTTACATTTCATTTCCCATATCAAAAATGCATGATCGCTTTCATGTGTGTACTGAACGTGTAATGATTAAACTTTCGTGATAATTGAAGGCTATATAATCACTTTGTTTAGACATATTGGGCCCCATTATGATGCCGGTCAGACACACTGTGCTGGAAATTAGCCCACCTGTCAAGGAATTAGTGGTCCCGCTTCCCAAATCAGAATAAGACTGCCTTCATGGTGGTCGGAAAGAATAGCTTTCCTATTGAGGCTTGTGCTGCGGTCTGCAGCCGAAGCCGCCATAGGAAAGATGCACTTTTTAAATACCAATGCACCGTGTGGCAGGCACCATGCAGTTTCTGACACACGATGCATGGATGTTTGGGGGGGGGCACCATAGGTGCCCTCCAGGCCCCATAGAAGAGGCCGCAGGGGGACAGGGGTCCTGTTGAGGCCCCCAGAGTTCGTTTCCGACAGCCTTTCTATTGCGGCCTGACCTCCATAAAAAAGCGGTCATAAACGTGCATCGTAATCCCTCCGCTGGTGCCTGAGCATTTTGGGGATAACGATCTGCCCTTCTGCCGGAGGGGGGGCAAATGTTGTAAAGAATAGCTCTTTTGACACATGCATCATGACATGCCGCCCATACATTGGCCCACAATGTTTATAACGAGTACTGGCCATGTCAATAAATTTTACTTCTAACAAAGTACTTCTTCAGTCACTGACGAGTTTAGGCACTCAATGAGTTACATGCAGTCTGTCATTCCAAAGATCCTAAAGACCGTTACCAGAGGTACAGCAATTACATATTATGGAAAATATCTTACAAAGATGACAGTCCAGTTTAGGAATAATGGCCGGATAGGATACAGCACACTGCAGATTAAAATAGCAGCAAGCAAGCCTCCCAGTGAGACTGCATAGGTAGCCGCAAGAGACTATTAAAAAGCAAAGGAAATGAAAGGGGACCTATAAAACAAACAAATGGAAAACTAAAGAATAGGCCACCATCCCTGATGCTGACGAGCACTCATTTCCAGGCAGATGTGCACGTGATTAGGTAAACCGCAGTTACCACCAGACCTAAAGAAGCAATGGCAGAAACTGGCTAACCTATTGCCCCATGCAGCATGTGTTAATCCAGAGAAACAGAATGTGAATGACACTCGAATAGACATAAGTGAGGCTGACCCAAAGAACCACTATGTATTTATATGTATGTAAAGATTTTTCTTTTGTTTTTAACAAGTTTCTGGAAGACAATGTTGCCTATCATTCCATTAAAAGAGAGTGTAGCAAGGATTCACAGTGCAAATCTTCCATCCGAGGGTTTATCAAAGGGATAAACCCTTGCTTAATACAGTAAACTCCAAGATTTCATTTATTAGGAAAGTGGTTTATTATATGGTGTGGTCGTATGGCCTAACCGAATACTGCCATAGTCTTTGATGGAGTGGTCCTTATTTAAGGTAAACCAGATGCTGAGCCGGTAACAGTGGTCTTCCTGGGGCCATCCCTCGGTACATGAACACAGTGAGGTGATTTAGGCTGCAGGGGTCGATGTCCCTCAAAATCTGGGTGAAGTCCAGTTAAAAAATAGTTGGCAAGGGTCTACTGGTCTCAGAATACAGCAAAACCAGCGGTTCCCTTTAACTGGTGGCAACTTCCTTGTTGGGTGACTAAAACGCACTCTGATGACTCTCCTTGGTGCAACAGTCTCGGGTGCAACTTTTTAAGGCTTGCTGATCTTTGGCGGTCAGTGGCGATCAGGCGTTCTGGAATACCAACGTGCCAGGGTAGGCTTCTTCAGTTTTTGTGCCCTGTAGCTTTAACAGGAAGTCAGTCAACTGACCCTTGGAGTCACCACTTCTGTCCGGGGCTTGGAGATGATGTTTTCTTGAGCAGAGCACCACAGGCACAGTTCTATCTTTGTTAGACCAAGGAGAGGCCGGTGCAGTCCAGTGTTTGGAGCAGCCTCTCTCCAATGGGTCCAGAGAACAGCAGGGCAGTCCTTCATTTTTCTCACTAGTTCAGACGTGATCTGAGGCCTGGATACCAGGGGTGCCACATTTATGCCCAGTTCTCGCCCTCTGGGATGTGGCAACTACAAGTCAATAAGCTACCAGGTGCCCTCCACCTTCTGATGACTTCCTGTTAAGTATGGCCTCCAGCTAGGTCTAAAAGCACCATTCAGCCCACTCCTAAATTGGCAGAATCCTTTTCTTGGTGTGTTGAGCTCCCGAATCCATCCCAGGGATGTGGCTTTCCTTTTGAAGTTGCCTTTTGGGCTTACATCCTGTTTGGTCTTCCTGTCAGGGTGAGGTCACACCTCTCCAGTGGCAGGCCCGTTGTGTTCTTTCCGGAGAATCATTCACAACCTCCCTACCCTGGAAAGCAGAAGCTGCCTAGTGGCCAGCAACTGTAAATGGTCCCTGGAAGAGTTTGGGCAAAAAAAATGCAAAAGTTGCATTTATTACCTGAGAATCAAGTCAGGTATTTTATACCTTGAAGTATCTTATTTAGTAGTCCTAATCAGTAATTTTGACTGAATTGGAGAACAAACGCGACTATCGACCTTTTTTGACCCCCTCCAATCACATGCAACCAGATACCCAATGTGGCCGACGGTACTTACAGCGAAGTGATCTTTTTTTGCGGCACTTCGCAGCGGATTATGCCTTCCTGTTCATTTCACTTGCCATAACATGGACATTATTTCACAGTGATGCGGGCCATGAAAGAAAACAAGCAATGAAAACAACAAAAGTAAAGGAAAATTAAAAAAAGTCCCACAACATACCTCGCGCCCTTCAAACCTGCTCCAACACTTGTACAAATGGCACTTCTAGTAAACAGTTAAGTCATCTGGGGCGAACGTGAAGAATACTTTCAAAGTAGTTGCTGCTTAAGTCTATGCTCGTTCGGGCTGGACTGTTCCCATGAGGCACAGGGTCAAGGCTGAGTTGCATATGGCCATGTCTGAACTGGGGTGGTGTGGAGTGCAAAAAAACGATGGATTTAGGCCCAGGTCTCTGTACTGGGGTGAATGTATGACATTGTTCTGCATTCTGTCCATCGACTGTGGTTTTTGCATAAGTGTATGCTCAGCATGCTGCCAGTACTACAGTAAGGAGTATGCAGCTGTTTCGTGGTCCATTGCGTGGCCACAAAATCATCAAGTAAGGCGGGCAAACAACTTCTGTACAAATGGGGGTATGCAGTGCGGTGTGCCGCCATTGTTTCAAATGTGAATAAACAGCAAAAAAAGTTGCTTGTCTGCCGTATTACTTTTACACACAATGGAAATGGCACACACAGTTCACCCACCTCCTCCTCCTCATAGAAAAGACTCGAAGCAGTGTTGTCAAAAGTAAGGCGGCTGTCTCACATTTCACCAAGTATACCAGATGGTGTTAGGAGACAGGGTTGGATTGGGATTAAAAATCGGCCCGGGCACGCAAAACAAAAAAAATAAAAAAAAGGAATTGTCCCACATTTGCATAATGCCTTTCCTCAAAATCACTGCTTCAGCGTAATTTTATAAAATAACAAGCATTTACAATGCAATGGTCTGGGTATTATTACAGGTAGAGCTATTGGCATTGTTCATGATTTTTTTTTTTTAAATCATAAATAAATGGCATTGTCGTTTACATTGCCAATAGCTTAATCGCTCGCAAATGCATGACCTATTGCATTTACACCCACACAGAGCCACTCACACAGAGCCACCCACAAAGAGCCACCCACACAGTCATTCACATAGAGCCACCTACACAGAGCCACCCTCACACAGACAGAGCCACCCATACATAGAGCCACCTACAAAAATAGATATCCACATGTTGGACCCGGGCCTTTATGGCAGGTTCACCCCTAAACTTTTTGCTTTGTGAGTATGAATTGGAGGTAGTGATTTTTTGGTTTCTGCGCACTTTCACTGTGTCCCAGTGGAAAGTGCGTGCACACTCTGGGTGTGTGGAGTAAGGTTGGCCTGCCCTCCCATAGGAATGCATGGGGAATGTCTGTGTCCCTGGTAGTTCCTGATGCGTGAGGTGTGCATGCTCGAATTTGGTATGTGCGAACTCGTGAGAGTTGATGTTTCGCAATGATGTATGTGGCATGAGTGTGTCTTGTGTACAAATGCTACTTCTAGGAGTTGGCATATTAATGTAAAATATTCCTGGCGTGTGATTGGCTGGAGCTGGCTGGTGAGCCTGTCTACAGGAAGGCTGGATGGGTCTGCCCGGTGGTGAGTGTGAGATTAGCATGTTGATGGCTGGGGAGGGCTGCACCTGGTCCCTGATGGGCCTGGACTTTCCCCACACAATGCTGGCTCCGCCCCCTGTGGTGCGACTGATGACCCTAGCCCAGCCAGTGAATGAAAGGGGTGGTTGAGCTATCAAGGATGCTCCAAAACCAGCTGCAACTGGTTTCTCCCCCCACCCTGCACCTACAGACAAAGGTTTTCATAGTATAAAAATGGGGCTGTGTCCCCACAGATGTTGTTCTCTTCCAGGATCCTGAGGGGGCTGCTGCTGTTGCTGGGCAGGAGGACCGCCACTTGGACTGCCTCCCTGCCTGGAGGCCCAGTGAGCTGGCTCTGGGCCCAGCCTTGCCCCCCTGACCTCCTCAAGGACTTTGCCTGGACTTTGCTTCTACTAAGCGCCTGGGAGCGCTTTACTTGGGCCCCTAGCGCTTGAGAGCGCTTTCTTTTTGCCCTAGCGCTTGGAAGCGCTGTTGTTTTCAGCCGGTGCCTACCCGGCGTGTGGCCGCTTGATTTGCCGATTTAGGAAGTCCTGGCGAGTGCTCACCTCGCCAGGGACCTGGCCGCCATAGCGAGAGACCACCTCGCTTTATATTCAAAAGTGGTGTTCTGCCCGTGAAAATCACCGCCGCAGCCCCGGGGCCGCGGAGAAGCCGCGGAGAAGCCGAGGGAACCACCGCTGACGTCACCCGGGAGCCGCGCTGCCATTGGTTCAGGCTGCGGGAGGCTCGCCGGGCGACCTGCGCGGTGATTGGCTGCTGGAGTGAGGAGAAACCAGGAAGCGGACGGGAGGCCACCCCGCGCTCCTGCCGGGAAGAAGAAAGAACCGTCCTCCGGCAAGGCTCTCCCGAGGAGAGAGCCCTGTCACCGCCACCCAGAAGAGCCCAGCAGAGAGAAGCCGACGCCGCCTCAGACAACCGGTGAGTGCGGGCAGGCTCCGGGTCGCTCTTATGCTCAGAGGAGTGCCGTGGGCAGGTTGGTGTGTTCAGAGCGGCCCCGTTGGCAGCGGGCCGCTCCCATGACCTCGGGGGCATTCCTAAATTGAGCCCGAGAGGCTCTTGGGGCCAATTCCTTATTCTGAGTCCCCCGAGCGGGACTCCAACGAATGGGCCATTCTTGTGTGGAGCCCTGAGAGGGCTCCGGGGGCATTTTCGTCTCCCGAGGATGAACTCCAACGAACGCCCGCAGTTGGTAATTTAGAGCCACGAGGAGCTCAGGTGCCACAGTAGCTTTTAGAGCCAGGAGGCTCCCGCGTTCAGAGGGGCATTATTGCTTTAGAGCCCAGAGAGGCTCAGGGACAGTGCTTTTGGCCAGAGCCTGCGAGGCTCCAGCGTTGGCCCGTCATTATCTACACAGCTGCCCAGCACTTCGTGGGCAGCTGCCACGTTTAGGCCTACCCTGACTTTGGGACACAGGGCGTCCTAGCCCAACAAGGCCAGAGGGCCTAGGGACTGCCACAGGTTGTGGCTCATGTGAGTTTTGCGCAATTGCTTGTGCTTGCACCTCTGAATGTGTTTTGATGCATCATGTGTTTTTCCTTGTTTTTACACCGCTGAATGTAGGTTCTGCATCATGTGTTTTTCCTTGCATACACCTCTGAATGTGTTTTGATACATCATGTGTTTTCTTTCCCTACACCGCTGAATGTTAATGCATCATGTGTAATGTTCCTATGCTTATACCCCTAGATGTTGGTGATCCTTAGGTGGTTGTTTTTCTCCTAGTACAGGTGTTGCTAGTGAGGTCTTGGTTCCCTGCGCAATATTTTCCTAAGGTGGTTAGGGTTGCATAGGAGGTACTTATGCTTTACCAGTAATTACTGGTTGTGTGCTAATTTGCGCTACATTTTCTATTTGGTTCTACAAAGTGTTCTATGTGCTAATTACTATTCCTAAAAAGTGATGATTCCTGACAGTGGTCCAGGTGGCCCTGTCTTGTATATATCCCCTGTAAATTCTGCCCGTGCCTGTTGGCACATTGTAAAATGTGTGTTCTTATCTAATGTGTTTTGGTATAATACAAAGGCTATTTTTATATAACCTTGTGTGGAGTTTCCTTTGTGGTGGGCCTTGGGTGTTGTTGCTGGGTGCGCGCGCAAACACTTAACCTACATAGCCTTCAAGTTTAGCCTGGCTGCTCGCGTCACGTTACCTAGAGGGTGAGCAGGGGTTATCTTGGTGTGCGACTCCCTTGCCCTGACGTGGAAGTGGTGGTCTCGGACTGACATTGGCGCAAGCCCTGGCCAGCCAGAGATCCCATTTCTAACACCACACATAGAGCTACCTACAAAAAAATCTATCCACACAGAGCCACACAAACACAGAGCCACGCACACAGAGCCACACACACAGAGCCACACACACAGAGCCACACACAGAGAGCCACACACACACACACACAGGAGAGCAAGCACAAAGAGGGGGCAGGAGAGCAAGCACAGCCAGGGGGCAGGGGAGCAAGCACAGCCAGGGGGCAGGAGAACAAGCACAGCGAGGGGGCAGGGGAGCAAGCAGAGCCAGGGGGCAGGTGAGCAATAGACACCCAGAGCCACATACACACACCGAGAGCCACACACACACACCGAGAGCCACACACACAGGGCCCCACACAGAGCCCCACACACACAGTCTACGCTAGCTGGGACCTAAAAAAAATAAAAAACACAGAGCCTGGCAGATCGTGTGTTGGTTGCACTGTAATTTCACTAGAGCACAGACTTCTGGAGACATCCGAAGGGGCTGGACTTCTTTAGAAGAGAAACAGCTTGACAGTAGGTAGATATGGCCTGTTCATCAGGAAGGCGTCTGTCTCTTGTGTGGGTACTCCTCGAGGCACGGCTGCCTCCGTCTTGGGGCACAGTCTGTAATCCGGCCTTCACCCCTTATCCCTCCACACATCTAAACCAAAACAGCCCCATGTTTGCACTTCTTTCTTTGGGGATAAACAGGCTTCTTTTAAATCACAAATCTATCACCTGCTCCGCTTCTTACCTCGCTAAGTGCCTTTCATTGTGTTTTCCTGCCTCGTCCGCTGCTAAACAAAACACCAGGAAGTTTTTAGGAATTTTTCAGGAATTTTAGGCCCAACACTTCAAGGATGTTTTATTCTCTTTGAGGCAAAAAAAAATAAAGAACTAACTTTCGATATTATGGGTAAAGTTGGATATAGGCCCTGAATAAATGCTTCTGAAATTGCCAATGGACTGCATTAGCTTGGTCTTGTGCTGCTTTCACCAGACCTTCGCTGGGCCTGCCTCACCCTCAGTGTTAGGACCTGGGCGGGCCCTGGAAAGCACAGTGTAATCCCATTGAAAAGTAAATGTCTCGAAATGAACCCCTGGGTCTCGATCAGCCGTTTCAAAATGACAAGAGCTTGGCAATGTTTTGGAAAGTCGAGAATTTTCAGGAAAGTGGTCTGTGTTTTCATATGCAGATGTATCTGTTGAATACAAGGAGTGCTGAAGTGGGGGCCATTGAGAGGGAACCCCGTCAGGCGAGCACTCTTCACAGAACATTCAACCCCACTCGGCGATGCTTTGTTTTCTGTCCATGTGTGAACGTGCTTATAGCCGGCTGGCTTTACATGCAAATCACCTCAATGTATTTCAGCCTCTAAATAGATAAGGACTGCACACCTCTCGCCCTCAGCTGTGCAAATGGCTTCCCAGATTCCTCATGTTTGGGGGGACAGTGCGCACTTTCGGGGGAAAAGTTTGAATTTGTCTATTCTCTCCTTTTCATATTAAATAACTTAAGCGTTATACGTGGACCCGAAAGAGCATCTGTGTTTGATATTTACATAAATATATATATTGCTTTCTCCCATTTGAAAGTTTCAGCTTCATTACACTCTTTTCTCTGGAGGAGAAGCGCTGTAGGTACAATCACTTAGAGTCTGCTGCCGTGTGAAGCTGCCCATACTGTCCCTGGCTGTAGTGTGTACATTAAACTGGCAGTGGCATTCTTTGGAAGGGCAGGTCTGTTCACAGGAGAGGGCTCTGAGTTCCAAATATTAAACAGTTCGTTGTAGCTGGTGTGAAAAGAAAGCAACTGTTTGCCTAGTCAGTCAGGGAGTGTTGCACTAAGACTAGAGGCGCTATGGGACATACAAAACACAGACATAAACTGCCACTACCATTCATCCATACATTGATGGATTCTGCCAGACACCTCCTACCAGGACCATGGTACAGAAAGACATTGCGGGGTTAGTCAGGTGCTATAGCCCATGAGTATGCCAAGAAAAGAGAATGGAGTGAAATACACGAAGGGAAGACTGAAAGGCACGTGGGGAAAGAAGGACTGAGGAGAAAAAGACGGTAAACATGCGAGGCAGTAGTAAAAGCTCCACTTCATTCTGACACCTTTTATTTTCGATTTTCTATAGCACTAAATGCCATGGGAGTGGTTACATACTCCTGCACTCCCACTGCGTGCTGCCATCCCCGGTCCCCTGCCGCTCCACGTCAAGCGCCTCAGGGCCGAAGCTCCTGCCGACGAAAGTGTGAGGGCATGCTGTGGGAGAGGCAGTCCAAGGGGTGTAAATATCCCTCCCCCACACCGCGACAGGGGAAGTGAGGGGGGACTGGTTGTACCAGGACCTTGCTGCCGATTAGAAACTGCTGCTTGTGCCATTTGCGAGCGACAGGGTGCGGGGGTGAGGGAGCAAATGGTGAGAAATGAGGGAAAGACACCACATTTAAGAACACTCGCTTTTGTACAGCCAATTATTGAATCTATATTTGAACCACCTCGTGCCCGAGTGGTCAAGCCCAGGCCTGGTCCACGGCTATCAGTGAGACTCTCGCCTCCTCTCCCCATTCTCCTGACTGCCAGCGGTCCCTTTCCCGAGCCACGGATGCAAGATTTTTCCAGCACTACGGCCAAGTGTGGTGTGATGGGTGTGGAAAATCGTTACGGTTTGGTGAACATCGTCTGCGCCATCTTGCCTTTTTTCCCGATGCCACACTTTTTGTCATACGTTCCCACCATTTTAGCTGTTTTTGATCAGAACCGCTCTCTGCACGTCCCTGACCCCCAACCCGGTTCTTCACCCTCGCCAGCGCCCCCATGTACTAGTCACCCCCGCCCTCACATACCTTGCGCATAAGCGGCAGCCATTTTAAGCACCATGGCCTCCCTGTCCCTCGCTGATAGCCGGCGCGTCTCACTCTCTCTTAACCTCACAGGCATCCCCCGCACGCTGACAAACCCCCTCGCTCTCACATGCCTTGGGTCATAAACCCCTCTTCAGCGCAGATCTGCCTCAGAATCCCATCCTGTTCCCAGCGCGACACCTCCCTTCATTCCTTTCACAGTCTCAGGCCCTTTGATGCAAACCCCCCTTTTCCTGTGTGCCCGTCTGTCTTCCTTGTTCCCAAGCCACCACCTGGCCCTGCGGATACTGTTTATTACCCCGTACAATAGGAAACCTCCCCTCCCCATCAAAAGACCCTCGAGCCGATCAAAAGCCCCCCACTCAATGAGATCCGATCAAACTCCACACATTCCGTGAATCGGCGGAATGTCCAGCTGCGCGATAATCATCACCTGTTGTGACCGGGGTGGGGAATTCAACTGTAAATGTATGTGGGAACGGGCCTGAAGGGGAGATTCCGAGGATGTTCTTTCACATATCAAAGTGTTGCAAGAATGTGTTACGTGCAATAAAGATCATAAACCTGTGTATAAGAGGCCAGGCCTCAGAGATGCGGTTAGAGCACCTCGTGACGATACTTGCTGTCCGAATTGATGTGTTCTCCTCCGGAGAGAATAAACCCTCGTTTCTTGCCTTTCAGTCTCCAGCGCCTGCTTCTTCATTGATTAATATTGGTGGGTCATTGAGGCGACACCGCCGGGCAGCACTAAAGGGTCTTTGGTCACTGGTTGTCTTTGCACCCTTTTACAATTGGCGTCCCAAGCGTGGGGCCCATCAGCGACTCGTGGATCCAGTGGGAGAGGTCCTGACGACAGAGTGAACGACTGCAACGATCGGAAGGTACCCTGTCCGATAGACCCTCGTCTGACAGCCGATCATCCGAACTTCACTGGTTCCGAACGGACCTCTCTCGAGTGATCTACGGTCCTGACTGGGAACCATCAGGAGTGCCACGAGGAGTACGAAGAGAAGAGGACGATCGGGCGCTGGATTCGGAAGACAAGAAACTGTCCATACGGTCCGGGTAAGGTCGTGTAAACACGACGAATTGTGGAATGAATGATGATTGATGGAAAAATACTAGTATTATTCTTTGTTAATTTATTTGGAGTTTCGCTGTCGGCAAACGGAGAAACAACCGGCTCTCTCTTTGCAAGCAGTGAAGGATAGGTAACGCACCCGTCGTGCCTATCTTTCTCCCCCACTGATCAATTGCCCCTCCCCATTGATTAACTGTTACGGATCGTTTTCTGGAGATTCTCTGTCTGCAAACAGGAAAGAATAGGTCCCCTCTTTGCAGATAGTGAAAGGGTAGGTGACGCGGACCTTTGCGGGCCTACTTATTCTCCCCATTGACCATTTTTTATTTTTTATTTATTGACCAAACACTGATTGCCCGATATTGGTTCTTGAGGTATTCACTGCCTGCAAACAACGTAGAATAGAAATATTCTGTCTAGTCTTTGCACGCAGTGATAAGATAGGTAGTGCTGACTATTATCCCCATTGTGATCCGTCATGCCTGTCTTCTCCCCACTGATGGATAGCTGGTTCAGCCCGGACCGTTTATTAGAGGTGGACCATCTAGCCCCGCTGGAAGGCACCCCTAATAAAGACATGTTCACGAAGTATGGATTAATTACCATAGCCTATAGTAAGCTAGGGCACAAGTATACCAAAGCAAACCAAGAGAAACAGTGGCCACTGATAGGATCCTTCGATTTAGACAAAATAGAAACGGTAGAAATAGCCCTTCGTAATAATAAGACAACGCCTATTATGCTCGATAGTCTCGGTATGTGGCGCAAAGAAGCTACGCAACAAAAGGAAAGAGACGAAGTCAGAGTAGGTAAAGAAACGCGGCAGACAACCCTCCAAACGTCTGGTAGGCAAAAGGAAGGGCCAGCGACGACACAGTTCCGAGGATTAGACACAAAAAGAGAACGGTGTAAAGGGATGTGCCGACAGGACAACCCCGAGACACAACGACCCAAAAGTAATCCCCCGACACTATGCACAGGACGAACAGATTTAAGGCAAAACCAATGTGCTTTTTGTAAATGTCTCGGGCACTGGAAAGCCCAATGCCCGACTCTACAGAACATAGGTAAGAGCGGAGGGTCGACAGAAATAACAGGCCGGCAGAAAGGGAAAAGGCGCGAGATAAAAACAAATCAGACTAACACGGACAGGACGGATAGAACCACCACGTTTGATTATGCTCGATGGCACAGATTTAGTCAGACCAATTTCAACGACATGTTTGAGTTCTGGGACTGATTGCTCCCTGTTGCCCCCCCCCACTCTGAAAAACAAAAGCAATTACAGGCCTGCGTAGACAACCCCCCGTTAGAAAAAGGACTCAAGGAAGCCAAGCATCTGTTATATAATTTAGGATTTAATTACGATAAAGATAATACACAACCAACGATAAATAGAAAAACTAGTAAAACATTCTTTAAAGTAAACTGTACTAATAGGAACAATACAAAACATATTACGCTCACTCCGGAAGTTCTCAAAATGTAACAAGTCAACGGTCCCGCCCATCCAGAAGGTGAAACACACAGCACGTGTGGGGCGGGCCAGCCATCAGCCATAGACCAAAAGAAATCGCCGACGAGAAGGTACAGGAGGCTCCATGGGCCGACATGAAATGGTCTTCCCATACTCTCCTTCCTGGGGTGACGTCCCCCGGGCCACGAGTAGGGAGGGGGCGAATGCAGGTGACCCCCCTCCCTCGTATCTCCTGGTCCGGCCATCACGAATTCCTCCATCGAACTGATGCAGGGTGGGCTGGGAGGGAGAGGCGACGCGGACGAGCCTCTCCCACCTCCACAGGTAGGAGGTCTCCCAGCTCTGGCCCGGCGCCGAAGTCCTCCAGCCGGGCGATGGACCCATATTTGCGCAGCACCGAACATACAATGGTCCCCCAAGAGTCGGAGTCAGGGGTGTAGGGTGGTCATCATGTGCACCCCTGATTCGAAGGGACGGCGTGGGATGCGCTGGGAGAGGGAGGCGGCGCGAACGAGCCTCCCTCACCTCCCCAGGTGGAGGCTCCACAGCTGCACCCTGGCGCCCCGAACCAAATGTCCTGCTCCAACAGCATGGTGTTCTGTCTTTGTCGCCACAAGAAGTTTCTTCCACTCCTGAAAGACACGACGAAGGGCGGCGGCTGCAGGGTCTCAAAATGGCGTCTGGGCCCTCTGGAAGGTGGGTCTAGGCCGCTGGAGTAACTTTGTCCGGAATTGCAACTCGGGCACTTGCCCACCTGGGCACAAGCCCCCACCTTCGACAACATCCCCACAGCTTTGAAGATTCTACCAAAGTCCCGGGAGCCCTCGGCCCCTACAGGTTTCCGGAGGGGAACCGCTGCATTTATCACTAATGAAATAACCACTACACAGCCACAAGATGGTGGTGCTCTCGTGACAGCGCCAGCTTCAGTCTGAACCACCCAGGAACATTATGGGCTAACGAACTCGAGTAAGTTCCGGCTGAACATCAACGTGACCCGGTAAGAAAGATTCTACCTCCCTCCCCCCTTTTTGATTGACGGTCCACACCACCAGCCCCTCTGTTAGCACAGGTTTTTGAACTGCCGAAAGGGACTCTGGTCCAACCGCCAATCGTCGGAGACATTTTGCCCCTGATGCTACTTCCGGACTAAACCGGCCTCGCCCAAAATGGCGCTGGTATCAATAGGAACTAAGGGACACCTCGTGGTGTTCTTTAGCTAATGAGACTTGGTGTACTAAGATATATATGTGAACCTTTGCACACTTGACGAAAAAGGGAGGAGGGTTCACTTGGCGAACATTTGAAAGGGGTCCCGTCAAAATGTTGATTTCAATGAACGATTTATTTTGATATTTATTGTAACTGGTACATAACGTCGCTTATGATGCACACCCACGGTATACATCTAGGAAATGTGATTACAATGAGCTTGACTGTGTTTCCATTTATGAACTAAAATGCCCCTGATCCCTCATCACTTAATGAGACGTTTTTAGTTACTTGCAAATAATTAATTAGGCCTTTTTAACATGTTCTTATGCTGCAAAATAACCCCCCCTACTGTATGTGCTTCCACCGTCGCCATGTCCGGCCAAAATATGATAGCACTCTCACATTTTACGTACTGAACGATTATGCAAATAAAGGTTTTCCAAACTATGAATGGGTATCACATACTTTTGTAAATGTGGGAATTGGTGGGAGGTCTTTTCTGTGCACAACCGTTTTGCTCTCTATTTAAGGTTATTAGAAAATGGTTGGTCGGCCCCGGATGGATGATTGAATCTAAGGTATGATACGCTGCCTCCAAATGTGCGACTAGGCTCAGGAACTAACACAGGAAGAGGGACCACGACTTCTGAGAACGGGTAAAGTGAAGCGGTACGAATGACAGAATGTTATAAAGGTATGATACTCGAAGGTGCTAAGGAACAGGGTCGGCCGAAGAACTGATATGCCTTAAAACATCACAGCATTGAGGATGATTTAAGGGTCCCGATAGCTAGATTCACCTCCAAAAACCAAATACCTTGCGCCAGGCGCCCCTGGTTTCTTCTTAGCGTTTCCCTACACACGATCTAAAATACCACGCTCGGACCGTCTCCCCCGTGAACAACCTATCGCTCGCCACCCTTACCACACTGCCCACCCCTTTGACTTCGGAAACCGAGGCCCCAGGGATTATATCCTGAGGGGATAAGATGAGTATGTGGTAAGTAAAGGACTTTCGTGCCCGTACATTTGATATGCTCGAATGTTGTACCCCCTCCCTTTCCCTCTTTTTCTCCCTCTGCAGGTTACAATGGAATCACGATTAGGGTATCGTAACAGATCTGGAGCCACGTCACGTCCGATACATGAAACGGACTAACGCTGCAAGATGACACCAAAAGGCGCCCAACTCAATGCACGTCCTTCTTGTACCTGACCTAATGCTCTTCCGTCCCAAAACTGCATGCTTTCTACATCCTAACACAGACCCGAAACGTCTCATATTGGGTAATGCACTGAATAGCCTAAATAGTACACAGTCACTCTCCAGGACACATGTGTATCATTTAGCCTATCGTTGCACATCTCTCTCTCTCTCTCTCTCTCTCTCACTCTCTCTGTCTCTCCCTAACGACTGGCACCTAATTGGCGAACCTGGTGTACCACCCAATTGGCTCCAAATACCACAAGTATTTGCACAAAATTCGTTTTTAATAAAATTGCATTGATGCCATGTTAATACCTCTCCTTTTCTGCTAAATATTGATGAAAACTAGATTGGCCGAAAAGAAAGGGATAAGTAAGACGACTACGGTTCCCTAATCTGACCCGTAATGAGGGACTACTTGTCAGTGGCTTCTATGATAAAATGTCTCTGGTAACGCGACCTTCCCCGTCCCAAATTGTCTCAATGCCCAATCAGTAAAAGCGATCGAGACATACCCGCCTTCCCAGGACACCATCAGTTTTGTATCGGCTGCCCCAGACGAGAATTTGAAAAATTTCCCTTGCTCCAATTCGCTGTGTTCCTAGTTGTTTTCCATAAGACCCCACTCACCCCAAAGATGAGTTTAATGGTTATCGCAAGCCCCCCCGAGTTTTTAATGAAGTAGCCAGGTTGTAAGAAACGATGTAGAAATTAGAATGATGTTTACAAAGTTAAAATTAGATCGAAAAATGAAAGAACTTGTTGCAGTAAACCTTGTTGAAAATAAGATGTTTAGCTAAAAGATAGGACGCATTGATGTAATGGAGAATCGTTTAGCCTATGTTCATTCCTCAGAAGGATGCCTATCAGACTATGGTGAATAACACGTTGCACTTTTCCGTAAAATACAAAGCCCTGAAGACCGGTCTAGCCTTGCAAGACTCGTACTAGGGAAATGGGTCTCTACCAGGAGAACTGACATGACTGTAATAAACGAATGCAATGAATGGGTATCAGACCTCGTACCACGACAAATGAATGTAATAACCAACAAAACGCCAAAGAAATAGCCACAAAGGGAAGTTGTTGGGAATCCAGCAAACCCATCATCAATTGTTTATACGTTGGCTGCAAACCTCAATGTAGCGGATGTTTACCCCAGTTGCTTGGTGTTGGGAGAGAAATAGATTTACGTAATTACCTTCCTCTGCAAAATCTCTAAAGACTGTCTTTTCAAACTCATTTAAGGGTACCACTGTCGGAGGAGAAAGAGACCGGATGTGGGAGCACGCGGCCTGACTGCAGATCGTGGAACCTCAGCGACGGAGGCCAAGGCGAGACCACAACAGTAAGGAGTCGCAGGACGAGGCACTGTTTCCGACAAAACTAAAGGAAAGGGCTGACCTGAGGCCCCTGCTCTATGATCGACGTGTGCCGAAAAGTCCCCGTTCTCTGAACCTGGTTATGGACCCGCCTGTCAAAATTTTCCGTCCCCCTGATCTGTTCCCGACTTGGCCCTGCTCCATCCCCGCCTCCTCCGACCTACCATAAGGACTACTCACACACACCCCCCTTCCACCTGAACTTTCAAAATCCTCTAAATCCTACTGAACCATCCAGAGAAGGGTATTGCCTGCGACTAAAGGGAGGGAGCTCCGACTAAGTAGACCACGAACTATGTTAATCTCAGAACGGTGACCTAAACTCCACCAAGGGTCGCTCCAAAGAGAAGATGAACGAAGTATGTGGTTCTACCCGCTGCTGAGCGCCTCGACGATGATGGAAGCAACAGGAAATACCCACCACAGAGACCCAAGAAACAAACAGACTCCACAACTCAAAGACAATTGCACTTTCCATCGCAATCCTTTTCTGCCTCCTAATAACTATGCTCTGAGTTATGGAAGAAAATGTACGTGCTCCGAAACCATAACGCATTTCTCCCATGAGGTCTGGCGAAACAAAAATGTACTCCCGCCCGCAGACCTCCAACGACTCAATCCACATGAACATTCCTGTTGACAGAACGAATTGTAATACAGGTGCTTAACAGTGCCAACAGAAGACGACAAAGAATGCTGAGAACTCACTAATGCGGGTCCATGACCATAAGACACTGAGAACTCTGATTATTATTTTTATTATATCTCATTTCTCTCCCAACCACCATTGGATTTGACTATGCTCCCACCGAGTACAAAAAGGGCTTACTTATATGATAACTTACCAGTTCCTATTCCGAATGACTATAAGCATCGATGATCTGTACCCAACGCCCTCGCTACATAATTCTAGTCTGATATTGCATTACTATGACTTTTTCTGCAACAAGCTTAACGATGAACCCGCCTACTAGATGACAAGATTTTCAAATGTGATGTTTATAATGTGATATTTATGTACAGTTCCTTTTGCCTAGGTCTCCATCCCCTTACTTATGACCACCGCAGTAGAGATAGATAGGAAATAGGCCAGCAAGATGTCTTGGAAATGTTAAAGGGAGGACTGTGGAAAATCGTTACGGTTTGGTGAACATCGTCTGCGCCATCTTGCCTTTTTTCCCGATGCCACACTTTTTGTCATACGTTCCCACCATTTTAGCTGTTTTTGATCAGAACCGCTCTCTGCACGTCCCTGACCCCCAACCCGGTTCTTCACCCTCGCCAGCGCCCCTATGTACTAGTCACCCCCGCCCTCACATACCTTGCGCATAAGCGGCAGCCATTTTAAGCACCATGGCCTCCCTGTCCCTCGCTGATAGCCAGCGCGTCTCACTCTCTCTTAACCTCACAGGCATCCCCCGCACGCTGACAAACCCCCTCGCTCTCACATGCCTTGGGTCATAAACCCCTCTTCAGCGCAGATCTGCCTCAGAATCCCATCCTGTGCCCAGCGCGACACCTCCCTTCATTCCTTTCATAGTCTCAGGCCCTTTGATGCAAACCCCCCTTTTCCTGTGTGCCCGTCTGTCTTCCTTGTTCCCAAGCCACCACCTGGCCCTGCGGATACTGTTTATTACCCCGTACAATAGGAAACCTCCCCTCCCCATCAAAAGACCCTCGAGCCGATCAAAAGCCCCCCACTCTATGAGATCCGATCAAACTCCACACATTCCGTGAATCGGCGGAATGTCCAGCTGCGCGATAATCATCACCTGTTGTGACCGGGGTGGGGAATTCAACTATAAATGTATGTGGGAACGGGCCTGAAGGGGAGATTCCGAGGATGTTCTTTCACATATCAAAGTGTTGCAAGAATGTGTTACGTGCAATAAAGATCATAAACCTGTGTATAAGAGGCCAGGCCTCAGAGATGCGGTTAGAGCACCTTGTGACGATACTTGCTGTCCGAATTGATGTGTTCTCCTCCGGAGAGAATAAACCCTCGTTTCTTGCCTTTCAGTCTCCAGCGCCTGCTTCTTCATTGATTAATATTGGTGGGTCATTGAGGCGACACCGCCGGGCAACACTAAAGGGTCTTTGGTCACTGGTTGTCTTTGCACCCTTTTACATGGGGACCCCGCTCTTCGGAGAGTGTGGTCCTCGGGGAGCCCCGCAGATAGGGCGGCTAGCAGGGCAGGGCGGGGCGTAGGCTGGGAGCGTGAGAGAGGGGACACGGAGTGTGAGAGAAATTAGAAAGAGAGAAAGTCAGGGGGTTCGTGGGACGAAGAAGTCAAGGCTATTCCTGCAGAAAGAGGAGCACAGCTCCTGGGGTTTTGTACCTGCTTCATCCCTCCCGTGACCAGGCACCTGGGCGGATTCCTGTAAGGAACGGATTGCGCTTCGTGGTTTTCAGAGGGTGTGTTTCCTTCTCTAGCTGTCTGAGAGTCCCCCTCGGCGCGTGTATCCGTGCTGCCCTGCCAGGTGTGATGCGCGGCTCGCGGGCGTCCGAGGTTCTGGTGAGTATGGCTGTGACCTCACTTCAGCACACAGGGTAGCTTTTTAAGGTAAACCGGTGAAAGGCAGCATTGTTTACAACCTGCCACAATGTCTTCCTGCGTCCTGCCGTTTCTTTCAAACCTCTTTGACTCCGGTGTGTGTGGTGTTGTTGAAGCATTTCTGCCCAAAACCTAACCAAATGAACATGCAATTTTTATGTGTTCCACCGTGTCTAGTGAGGTATTTGGTTCTCCCCGAGTGTTTTTTTTTTTTACTTGAAGTATTTGTGCGAGTTGTATCTGTCCTCGCAAAGCAACAGACTGCAGGACATAGTTCTGGGTTAGGGTAGTGATGTGGAAATGCTGGAAAACGTCCCGGAAGAGGATGTACAGGCAGTGGGGTTTGAGCATTTTTCCTAGTGGGGGTGCTGGGCAGTGGCTTCAGTTCATCAAAAATACAGGGCTTCTAATAATTCTGGTGTCACTAAACAACCAAATGCAGCAAATCAGCAACAAAAACAAGGGATAGTTACCTCACGCTGCTCTCCTGGTTTTACCGAGCATTAAAATGGCGACCGCAACTCCGAAAATTTCGGAATTGGGGGAGTGTTTTTGGCGTTCTGAGTGACGGATGACGTCAGTCGAAAGAACGCAAAACAACACGCCCCCTAATCCGAAAGAGACGGGGGCTTTAAAGGAGTGACGACCCTCTCCTCCAATAGTTGGCCTCCATTTAGGAAGCCGGCCAATGGAGGAGAGAGGCAGGTTCAAGCCCCGATACTCTAAAACATTAAATCTCCTCCCAGAGACTGTGCAAGCGCAGCCTTCGGTCCTTGACCTAAAAAGGGGTGGTAAAAAACATGCGCGCATTAGTTTACACTAGTGAAACACACCTGAAAACAAGTGAGGCCACTTCTGCTCAGGCCCAGCGAGAGAAAGGGAGTGACACCTCTGCCTGTTGCTAAATGGGAGTCAATGGATGCCCATCTCCCTCCAGAAATGCCACTCAGACACCCACTGCCCGAGTGCCCCCGTTACCAATCCGACGCTGTTAGGAGACTTCCCATGCCCGCTATATACGGCGCAGACCCAATTAAAATAAAACAAGAAGGGCTGTGGCTGGTCAGTTGTTGGGAAAGCTAGGAGCTGCGGAGACCAGACGCTAGTAGTCACCCAAGAAATGAACTAAAACACATACTTAAGTATGTCAGTGAGTAAGAAACATAACAGCAGTGCACCATTGAAAACATTTGCAGTCATACATGTAAAACTTAAGGGTAGCAGGTTCAACAAATGAACAATGCCGGCTGGCAACTTATTTAAACAATGTTATGTAGTGTGTGGTGTATCCCAGTGCAAATAAACCCTGGCCCTGATGAAAAATTACCTTAGACAGTAGGGGAACTTCGTGGTGGTACACAACTGTATTATACTCCGGGAGGCGTGAAAGTATGTGAAGCTGAATTAAGACCCCAAGTTGCATCAGAAGTCAGCATGAAGAATAAAGTAAATATATTTAAAATGCAGTTGAGGAAGCATACAAGGAATGTAGATCAGTGTCTGAGATTTGTGAGGGAAGTGTTAAGTGTGTCAGTGTTAGATCTGGGGGTCTCTAGTTGGCAATGGTATTCACCTTTGTCCAAATAGGGACCCTTACTTCTAAGTCGGGATAAGGGGATTACACTCCAAATAATGACTGCTCACCCCCTTGGTAGCTTGGCACAAGCAGACAGGCTTATCTCAGAGGCAGTGTGTTAAGCATTTGTGAATATACACAGTAATACAGTGAAAACACTACAGATGAACACAACACAGGCTTTATAAAAATAAGTATTCTTTATATAGACAATACTACACTTAAGATTGCTTAAAGATGCTAAAATGTTGCTAAATTCAAGTTGATGATCAATGCGTCAAAGTTCTCAACAAAGTACCTGGATGCGTAATGCAAAGTAAACAAACGGCTCGCAAAAAGGGGAGATGTGTCGGGCCTCGCAGCTTGTGCAGAGTAGGGGATGCGTCGTGATCCTTACCGGTGCGGGGTTGATGCGTAGATTCTCCGCCTGAAGGCCCCTTGCGATGCGCAACATGGCGCCTTGATGAGATGCAATGATCCAGTTGTGATGGGAAAAGATGGCGCCCTTGACGTGGCGATGCGATGACGATGCGTAGACGCCCTAGCAGCCTTACGATGACTCTGTACTTTGGAGCTACGACAGGCCCTGCGACACGCTTCTTCGGTGATGAGATGGCAACTCTCTCAATGGCGTCACGCTTCTCCGGTGATGCGACAGCAGGCAGCTTCGATGGACACACACATCCAGGGACATGAGACGAAGGCTCGGTTCTCCGGCGATGCGACGATTTCAGCTGCGGAGGCGACACGCTTCTTCATGATGCGTCGCGCTTCCATCTCCCAGCGACACGCAAATGTCTGGAGTTGAGCATTTCCCAGCAAGGAAATTCAGAGGGGAGCTGGAGATGAAGTCTTTTGTCCCTGACACTTCAGCGGGAGGCAAGTACAGTTCAAGCCCTTGGAGAATATTCTGTAAATGATGAAAGTCTTTAAAAATTTCCTTCTCCTTTCCTTGGCAATGAAGCAACCACTGCAGGCCAACCCAGCAAACAGCACACTGGCAGAGGGGCAGTCAAACTCCTGCAGCTTCCTTGGCAAAAGGTTTCTTTTCCAGAAGTGAGCTAAAGTTCTGGGGACTGGGTCCCAATATTTACACCCCCAAATCCTTTGCTCTCTGAAGGCAGAGAGGCCTCTGTCTAGTCTAAACCAGTTCCTGAACACTTTGTTTACATGACTCCTTCCGTCCTTTCACTGTGCAGGGCAGAGACATCAGCCGCCCCACATGAGGTGGAGCCAGCACAGGGGAGGGAAGGCACAGCTCTGGAGCACTTTGTTGACAAGGTTCCTTCTCTCCTTTCACAGTGCAGGGCAGATACATCAGACAAGCCACAGGAGGTGGAACCAGCATTGTAGAGGGAAGGCCCAGCCCTATTCAGGTCCCAGGTGCAACTCCTCCCTCCCATCTAGATGCAGATCTCTCTATTCACCACCCGGCTGCCCCAGTCTGTCTCCTGGAATCCCCAGCCCTATCACTTACAAACCCAGACAAGGAATACACAACCTAGCAGAGGCAGGCCTGGACAGTTAGGCAAGAAAATACCTACTTTCTTAAAGTGGCATTTTCAAACACAGAATGTTAAAACCAACTTTACTAAAAGATGTATTTTATCATTCTGAGTTCAGGCATATTAAATTCGAATTCCTACCATGTTCCCTGAGTCAGTTAGGATTATAAGAATGTAATAATCTAACTGCCTATTCTAGCCTAAGGAGATCAGGTAGCCTTGCAACAGTGAAAAACGAAAATGGCTGTAATTCACTGTTAGGACATGCTACACACATCAGAGCATGTCCTACCTTATACTTACAATGCACCCTTCCCTTGGGCCTACCATAGAGGTGTCTAATATGAAGCAAAGGGAAGGTTTAGGGAATGGCAAGTGGCTGCACTTGCCAAGTCGACATGGCAGTACTAGACTGCGCACAGGCCTTTCAACGGCAGGCCTGAGACACACTTTACAAGTTGCTTCTGTGGGTGGCACAACCAGTGCTGCAAACCCACCAACAGCATTTGATTTACAAGCTCTGGGCACACATGGTGCACTGTACTAGGGGCTGACAGGTAAATCAAATAACCCAATCATGGGATCGCCAATTAGTACATCAATTTAACATAGGGAGCACTTGCACTGTGGCACTGAATAGCAGTGGCACAGTGCCCAAAGCATATAACCAGCAAAAACATATCAAAACAGGGGAGGAAATGGAAGGGAGACTCACGCCAATGATGCCAGGTCTAACAGTCAGCATGTGGTGAAAAGCAATCAATGTTTAGGTTGGGGCTACTGCTCCCAGATTAACAAAAGATGGTGACACAGATAGTGATCAAAGGCCTTCTTGCCGGACTGTCGAACGGATTACTTGAGGGAATGTTTCCACAAGGAAACAAATCATGGCATCTGTCTGCTGCTTCCCACTTTTGCCGACCAGAAGAACCATCTAGCATTATATTATTCAATTTTAAAACAAGTGTTGCTCTAGTGTACGGCATTTGATAAAGTATATACCGAGATAGCGAGAGAGCTGTACTTCCTTATCGAGCTTACAAACTGAAGCACTTCTAATATAACCAATAGATACTGTGCGTTTTGATGGTGCAGTTCACCCGGGGGTGGGTGGGAAACTACCGCAGTATTGTAAAAAATAAGATAAAAACATTACTGTTGGGGAAAGTTGTTGGTGATGCAAGTTAACAACAGACACAAAATTACATCTATTGTGAGTAATAAAGCGTAAACGGGTGTGAAAGTGCATTTAATCCCCTAAGCGTATCCCAGTGCAATTACATCCGGGTACTAATGAAAATTCGACACAGACACTCTGGGAAGTTTGTAGCTGCACAATAAAATGCATAACATTTCCGAAGAATAAAAGTATGTAAAAAAATATATAATTTCATTATCGTTGGTGATTTGTAGCTGGTGAAGTGTATTGCTGTTTCGCCAGTAACACTAGACAGAAATTAGAATTCTGTAAATGCGGTATCGGAGGACAATGTTCCTTAAAAAAATATAAGTGACATTTGGTTCAACAGTGACAACATATAAGAGCCGGTACGCACTGTAACTTAATTAAACACTGTCATTTGGCGAACGCGTATTATAGTGCAATTAAATCCAGGGACTAGAATATCACAACTAATATTCGCTGAAGTCCGTAGCTGGACACTTAAATACATAAAATTTGTAGAAGCATATAAGTATGTTAGGGTGCAGTAAGACGTTTGTTTAAAAAGTAACAGAAATAATAAAAGAAATGTTTTATAGTAGGCGAAGCACCTACAGTGTGTGTAATAGTGCGCTTACAGCCTGAGGCGTGTTCAAATTTACCACAATTAGCCTGTGCGCTGAGTGGGAGAAGAGGAGCAGTGGGAGGGAGAAGGGGGCACGAGGGAAACAGAGTAGCAGCAGGCAGCGGAAGTCAAACGAGCAGAGACAATGTGCAAATATAAAGTAATAAAAAAATACCCTATCTCGGATGTTTTGTGAGTGCCGTCTCCTGTGTGGCGCTGTGTTCTGGGAGTGCTACCTTCAGGTTGTAGTTGTGAGGCGGGCTTGCAGAATGCCCAACAGAATTTGTTGAGCGGTGTCAATTAAAATAAAGGCCCGCCTCGCCAAACTCTTTTTTTCAATAGTTAATGCTTTTATTAAGTAGCGCAGCATGCCACCTGTGCCACGCTGCTTATTAAAAACATAACCGGGCATCAGCAGATGAGAAGGCAACCCCAGAACACGGGGAAACATGTGCTCCGCTGCCGGTGCCAGCTCACTCCGATGTTACCTTACCGGACAGGTGTCAGAGTTACTATACTAAAAATTCCACGTTTAAACACTCGCTACACAAATAAACACTGGATACACACAAAAAATAAAACAGCTAATTCAGCCTTCTACGGGTGCCAGTGCCAGCTCACTCCGATGTTACCTTACCGGACAGGTGTCAGAGTTACTATACTAAAAATTCCACGTTTAAACACTCGCTACACAAATAAACACTGGATACACACAAAAAATAAAACAGCTAATTCAGCCTTCTACGGGTGCCAGTGCTTTACACGGGCTGAAGTGGTCAAGTATTGAGAAGCTTCACATCTTACATTTGAAAGGGAAATTGCCATCCAAGTACTGCAGCTGCACCGGAGTACTACTTCAGGATGTAAGCAGACACGGTGATGGTGTGTACCCTCTGAGCTGCTTTCCTTGATGTGAGCGGTGTTCACTCCTCTGGTTCCCCCCGCCCCAAGGAGCGTTGGACTGCTCGACCACGTTACTACTGAGACTTAAGTGCAGAAGGGGGACTTGGCCCAGTTGCTCAGAATCCATAGTATGTCAGGCCCATGACATCAGGAGCAAAAGACCTCAACCCCTAAAGTTGGGCCCAGAAACCTGTGCTTGTCCCGTGGCCCTCTGAAAGAGGTTCAAACAGTACTTGTAAAATTATTTCTGAGAAAAGCACCACCATCGTCTAACAAAAAATCCACCTGCTAAGGCAAATTGGATAGCAGTTTGCCTTAGAAAATACTCCATGGATGTTGGGGCCCTGTTAATAATAGTCACGTCTTGGGGATCAGTAAACAGCAAATTAGACACCCCATGGAGCCACCCCACAGAATTCTGTGATTGAATTCAATGAAGACTAGCTTAGAAACTCTTCTGAAACAATATATCTTTAACCCCTTCACTGCTGGCCCGTTTCCGCCCCTGTGCGGTAAACAAATGAACAGGGGTGGGCCATGACGAACCCCAGCCGTCATCAGCACACGAGCACCGTAGTGCATGACGGCTGGGGTTCGTCATCAGCATGCAAGGGGTTAATGAAGCAACCCTGAATGTTGTTCCTCAAAAAGGTTCCAAGGCATTGGATGAAGGGATTGGGTAATGCCACTATTAGCTCAGAGCTTCTGCCAAAAAGCTCAGAAAGAAACATGTAAAGATGAACTTGATAAGGTGGCATCAATTTTAGGAACACTTTGCAGGCACCTCAGGTCCTCCTCCCGGAAAATTTTCCTAACATCCTGGTAAAGTGCACCTTAAAGAGGAAGTGGCTTGCCAACATGGCAGTGTAGACGTGCTCCGAAATAGCTACGAGCGGCTGCCCGTGTTGGCCATAATATCCTGTGGAATCCTGGCTCGTTTGGGCTGAAAAACGAGCTTCTAACTTAGTGGGAGACCTTGGCCCACGGCCTGAAGGAGGAAAGACCCGCCGAGATCGTGTCTTCCAACCCGGTGCCCTGATCGGGTGGAGCTTCGGCCACCATTTTGAGAAAACTTGGGTGGGACCGGGCTGGTCCGTCGGTGCTGCGTGCTCCTGGGACCCCAGCGGAAGGGGGTAATTACACTTACACTCCGATTCAAGAAAGGAGCCACCGGCGGGTAGCACGGCTCGGAGGACGACCCCAGGCAGTTGCTGTGAGGCCGCTGTGTGGGACGTGGTTTCTCCGTTGCGCCGTTGCTCTTAGCATAGACTGAAGCCCTCTTAGTGGAGACTGGACGGCTCGAGAGAGTAAGTGAGTCGATGTGCCTCACGGGACCTCTGTGGTGGGTGGAAAATGGTAAGGCCGTCAGCTGTGGGATGGGGGCTGTGAATAGATTGCCATTCTCATAATACTGCAGGGAGCAGTATCTCTGAGTGGAGACCCCCCCCACCCCGATCGTCGAGGAGTGGTCTGCCATTACTAGATACGGACGGCGTGTTGGGAGGTGGACAACGCGCCGTGACGGAGACGCACTCACCGGGACCCGATCTGCTGGGTATGGGCTAGCGAAGTGATTCAAATACTTGAGAACCTGGGGCTGAAGGGCTGTGGGAGACCGAGATTGAAGGAGATCTCCTACACCGACAAAACCTGTGGATCAGCCGGGGGTGCGCTGGATGAACTAGAAGGGGGGGTGGGGGGTTGCTGGACGCCCTTTGGCAGGAGGATCCGTCATCCTGAGGAACGGAGTTGTATAGCTGTGCAGTGTCCAGAGTTCGTATTAAATATCCCTGCATATCCTGGGGTCTGGAACAGTATCATTCAGTGTGCATAAGACTCAGACCCCGGCCGGGGTTGAACCCAATCAGATAAGATATAGCCTGCGACCCCCTCCCCCCAGGTTGGTTAAGACCCAATCTGTACAACAAATTGGCCAATATGGGTAAAGATAAAATGACAAAATCACAATCAACTAAACTTTGCCCAGCATAATCGCGCTGCCCGGAGGATAGAATTGATGACCGAGCACTGGAAAAAGGAGCACTGGTGGGGGCTGGTGACGATTCCCCGACCCTAATGGAGGTTATCCGCGCAGTTCGGTCGACCAGAGAGGACATGATCTGAAAGTTTGATGCTGTGGCTATCAACGTCAATCAGCTGAGGTGTGACCTCAGAAAGGTCTCGGACAGGGTGGTGGTCATGGAGAAGGACATAGAGACCCTGAAGGAAGAGGTTAACAATCTTAGTGCCACGGTAATGGAGTTGAAAGGACAGATGATCAAGCTCGATGACCGGGCCGAAGATTCAGAAGGCCGGTCAAGAAGGGGGAACCTAAGATTTGTGAGGTTCCCTGAGAGGGCAGAGGGCTCTGCGGTGGACCTCTTCCTGCAGGATTGGATCACTCGAGAAATGGCACCCAAACAGCTGTTGAAATTCTTTAGCGTGGATCGGGAGCACAGGGCACTGGTGGCCCCCCTAGACCCGGAGATCCTCCTCGAGCCATCATCGCGAAGTTGTTAAATTCCAGGGACAGAGATCTTCTGCTCCAGCTCTCTCGCAGACTATTCTTTTTTGAGGGTCACTCCATACCAATATACCCTGATTATACACAAAGAGTCCAAGAACACAGGAAGACTTTCATTGCTATTAAACGACGACTCAGAGACCTGAACTTGAAATACAGCCTCATGTTCCCGGCAAAGCTACGTGTGGAGAGTGAAGGACGAGCATTATTCTTTTTCTCAGCGAGAGGCTCGTTGGACATCAGGGCTCCAGAGGGGAGGCGCCTGGTCCCTTCTACGAGCTCTGCAGGATCAAACTCCTCGTCCCCTGTGAGGAGTCGTGGACAGCTTCAGAGACAAGGGCCCAAAAAGATAACGATGAGCTTGGGCCGAATCACAGTCCTACGTGATGGCACACTACAGGCCTCGGACCCCAAGGTTGTCCCGGATTCAGTGGAAGTGACGCCAGAACTTGAACCCGGTACAGTGAGCAGGACTAAGCTTTAAGAGCTGTGTATCAACTGCTGAACTGTACAGATAAGTCTGCGAGTGTCTGAACTATGCTGAGACCTGGGAGCCAGCCCTGTTTGCCTATGGAGGGATGCCAGGGGGTAAAGCATTCTGAGTATGGGGAAGTGGCCTCTCGATTGATGTGGTATTATGCTTCTCCTTCGTTCTTTCATTAGACTACAGTATAGGTCGAAGGTCTTGTCAATTGTTGGAAGCATTGAGAGCACAGGCTGCTGTCGGAGCAGCTATGCCCCCATCAGAGACTAGGTTGCACCCCGGTGTAACCAACTCTCTTGCACAGCGTTACTTGTTATGGGTAGGGGGGAGGTATGGGGCGGTATGTATGATGGCTTATATGGAACTGTATATTCGCATTTACGTTGCTGCACAAGGAAGGGGTTACGAAAGTTTTAGTTCCTGGAAGTTTATTTATTTGTTCTGGAATCTACTTGGTCACACAGAATTACACCATGATGCACGATTTCTGGTTGAGATGGGGGGACTCCCAGGACGGGGAGTGCTACACGCCTTGAAAATACTACCACCTTACCATGACAGTACAATCACTAAAGTTCCTTAATTGGAACGTTCGAAGGATGGCAGACTTAGTTAAACGCCGTAGAGTACACGCTTTCCTGAAGAGGTATAGAATAGCGATTGCGGTTCTACAGGAGACACATATCTGGGGGACACCATAAAGTGTTTACATAAACGGTGGAGGGGGGAAATATATGCCACATCTGGGGCATCGGTGTGGGTGGCACTGGGCGTTCCATTCCAGGACCTTCATCAGGTCTTGGACCCTGAAGGACGGTATGTTATTCGGTTCGGGAGGGGGGAAGAAAAGGAATTATGTATTATTAATGGGTATGCATCCAACCTGGACTGCCCCAATTTTTACCCAAAAGTGCTGAAGGCAGCGACACTGTACATGGGAACGGAAATTCTTCTTTTTGGTGACTTCAATTGTATACTTGATAGGAAGTCAGATAGAGCACCCCCAGAGACAATACCAAACCCTGTATGGTGAAATCCCTTACGGGTATTCTACAGGGTATGCAGTTACGGTATGAATGGAGAGCATGCAATCCTGATAGAAGGGAGTTTTCCTGCTACACTCCTACAGCCAACACCTTATCTCGGATTGATAACTGCTATTTCACGGCCAGCCATGTTGCCGTGACAGAGGCCATCTCTTACCTACCACAATATTTGTCTGACCAAGCACCATGGCTGTTGATCCTGACCTCCGTGCCGGGTGGATTGCCCATTCAATTATGGTGACTTCGAGCTGAGGCCCTTACAGATCTCCCATATGTACAGACTGTGAGGGAGGCTCTCCAGCATTACTTTGGGGAGAATTGGGGATCCACCGCCACAAAATCCACAGAGTGGAAGGCCATGAAAGTTGTTATCAGGGGAGTCTGTATGAAGACCACCTATGGGGCGTACCACCAGCTTATCGCAGATATCGATTCCTTAGAAAAACGCTTGAAAAACCTAGAGGCTACACTGCATCGTGCTCCAACTAATAAAACGAAGTGGGTGCGAGTTAAGGGGGAGTTACTTGAAGCTTGGTCGCAACTAGAGAAATACAAATACACCACCTATAGACAGAGGCTTCATATGGAGGGCGACAGGTCGGGAGCGCTGCTAGCTCCGCTGATTAGGACGGAGATGGACCACACTCCGGTATTACAGCTCTGTGAAACCATGGGGAACATAGTATACACACGACATGATTGTAGGTGAATTCGCGTCACACTTACAACAGACCTGTTCGATTGTAGCCCGGGCCGGATGTCTTGCATTTCAAGACTTTTTTAATGATATAGTTTTGGGACGCCTCTTACAAGGGAAGAAATACTGACATCAATTAAACAGCTGAAGAACTAAAAATGCCCCGGGAGTGATTGTCTCCCGGACGAGTTTTATAAGAGGTTTGCCCCAGAGTTGGTGGACCACCACCTTGAGGTGTGCACAGAAGCCCTAGACAAGGGGGCACATCTCAACACCATGATGGAAGCACTGGTTTTCATGGTCCTTAAGCCGGATAGGGATCCTCACTCCCCGAGCTCTTACAGGCCTATATCTCTTTTAAATATTGATGAGAAAATACTGACCGGTGTCCTAGAGGCACAACTTTTGCCGTATATGACTCAATTGGTCCACCCGGTTTATCCCAGGTCGGAATACCACACATAATTTGCGCAGATGTGCACACTTATGGCATGCGCCGGATCTCCGGGAGTCTGAGTGGGCGTTGTGTCTTTTAGATATTCGTCAGGCCTTCGACACTGCTGAGTGGGATTATATGTGGCTGGTGCTTACCCGAATGGGATTGGGGGATAACTACTTAAGTGGCTGAAATTGCTTTACTGTAATCTCACGGCTCGGATTCGCCTCTGGAAACAGGTTTCAGATAGTCTGGAACTCCAAAGAGGTACCCGACAGGGCTGCCCCCTATCGCCGCTCTTCTTCCCCCTTGCGATGGAGCCTCTGGCGATTGCCCTCAGACGACGGATGGAATGCAGGGGGGTTAAGCTGGAGACTGCGGTTCATGTTGTGTCCATGTACTCCGATGATGCCATGGTATACCTCGGATACCCTGAGATGGCGGTCCCAGAGCTCCTCCAGGAGCTGACTCGTTTCGTTGAATTTTTGGGACTTTGCCTTAATCCGGGAAAATCTAAACTTTTCCCCATGGGCAGCCTGTGGGATGTCGGGATAGAAGCCCTGCCTATAGTGGGGATGAGCTGGGTCACTGACACGGTCCGCTACCTGGGGATCCGGCTGACTCACACGCTGCAACATGGGAAACAGCAATTAAAGCTGTGGTGAAACAAGCATTGTATGCCCCGGAGGCCCCGCTGCAGGGAGTGATACTGTTCAAAAGAATAAATCTAAATATGACCATCACTAGATTGATGGTGGGAGGTTGCAACACAATGGGGGATCTATACCTGGGGCAGCATTTCCTCACAAGGGAGGAAGATGAGTCGATGTTTGATTTGGGTCAGGGACAATATCTCCACTGTGCAAAGATCTCTGCAGTTGCACAGGAGATCTGGCCGACATTTCCAAAGGAACCACCCATAACTGCCAAACTCTGGGCCCTCACTTGGATGGCTTTGGGCTGCAGACTGGTATCACACATATACAGGGTGTTAAGAGAGGACCTAGCCACATATCCACTCCCAGTGCAGGCTAGATGGAATGGACTATTAGACAGAATCTACCCGGATCGTTCCGCCCACTGCCCCAAATGTGGTTATTATGACGCCCAGTTCTTACATATGACATGGGACTGCCCGAAACTTAAATTGTTCTGGAAATCGATCTTAGAACGTTTAAAGCAGGTGGCGGGGTGGTTGATGCCAAAATCTATTAAGCAGGGGCTTTTGGGACTTATTCCAAGGCCCAAAAGAAAGGAGCTTACACAGAGGTTCCTACAGCTGGGACTGGTGCTGGCAAAAAGAAGGATTTCAATTAGCTGGCTGGGCTCTCTGCCACTCCACGATGGATAACTGAGCTAAAGACTTAAAGTAATGGGCCACAGCGGAACTACTCCGCGTGAGGCGAGTCCGTAGGGAAGACAAATTAGAGACGACGCGAGGGCATGGCAGGGTATGAACTGAGAAATCCCCATTGGCGAGAGCCCCCTTTCACACGCTAATGAGGGAACACAGATGGATGGAGATAGGTCAGAGGAGAGATCGTAGCCAGAGAACAATCCCGGACTATGAACCTTCCAGAAAGCCTGGGAGGGTGGTACGGACTGTGCCGTGGCACAAGTTGCGGGGAGGGGTTTCCCAATGTGACCCAGGGTGGGGGGATGTTTATAGTTGAATTGTTTAGAGTTGTTTTTAGGAGCTGTATTTCTATATTCGAACATAGTATGGAGTGGGTAGCACCAGATCTCAGTTGTAATCAGGTCTTTAACAGATGGAATTGTACTGCTGGTTTAGTCTGTGTATTAGGAACCAACGAACTATGTGATATGTAACTGCTGCAAAAATATAAAATAAAAAGGTAAAAAAGTGCCCCTCAAAGAAAAGTTCTCAAAAATACATGATGTGTTGCTCAGACACCACTCCACTTCTTTCAGTTGCAGGTTGAACTACAAAACTCGTATTCCAGTTCCACAAGACACATCCACTACCACTAGTCATCAGGAATTCTCCCTGACCGGTACAACCTTCCTCTGTCTCAGCAATTTTAGTAGTCCTAAGCCTCAGGAGACAGCAATATTTCAGGTCAACCATGAATCAATTCTCTTCAATTACCCAGGTAAGAAGGTTTCCATAGAACAAGCAGGTGTGTTTTCAGTTCTCTTGAGATATTAAAATATTCTGTCTTTGGAATGGACTAAACAGAGTATTTTAAAAGTTACGGTAGCCAGTTATTGCTGGTGAGAAAGACCTAATACCATTTTTGCTTACCTCTACTGTTTTAGAACAGTGATGCACTTCCAATATTGGGTGTATGCTTTCTCGCAACAAAACTATCTCAAAAATCTGTAGTGTTGTGAGACTGTGTAGACTCAGTAGAAGAAGTATGTAACTAGCTGTGGAGGTGTTAAGGTGTGGTTATTAGCTGTTTGGACATAATCAGAGATCAGAACATGATTGTATCTGAGGAATAAAGACGTACATGTACAGCTCAGTGTGTGGCTTATTCCTTTGTATGTTCCCGGTCTCAGGAGCATATTAAAACTGGCGACTAGTGATGGATCTGTGCCCTGAAGAAACAAGACGGCTCTCCCAGGTAAGTCTGCAACACTATTGCAAACCCCTCTTGTGTACCATATGCGCCTATTTCGATGAGAAACAGTTCACAGTTGGCATGTGTTGAATCGAAAAGTCCCGCTCCAGCCCACTTATGGCTCTTGAAGAAGTTGAAGACCCTGCAGAAACCCACTGTTACTTCCAAAAGAAGAGATACTGCGCCTCAGCCTAACACAAAGCTATCATCGGTATTCAAGCAGATGGCAAAGGCAGTGGCAATCAGGTACTAAAGAACAAGTGTACTTACCAGCACAAGTGAGGGAAGTGCAACACAACTGCAAATCGGGCATAACGACCATGCCTGGCTGAGCTGCGGAAGTGTGCAAAGCGGCAAGTGGAATCCAGTGCACCGAAAGGCCTGCAGAATAGTGACATTTTCCATGGCTGCCGAAAGAAGTACTAAATATGGTGCAGCCACATTTCTGAAACCACCGCTTTTTTTCGACACTGCCAAGAGGCAGAATATTGACGCCAGAAGGACTGCATGGATAGAGACCTTCGATAATTTCATAGATGTCCTAGAAGATGTCGATAATAAGAAAATCATGAAGTACCTAAGAACTTTGCTAATGACGAAGTAAAACAAGTACTGAAGAAAATACCACAAGCTGACACAATCTCATACCGTCAAGTCGAAGAAGAATTAGAAGTCAAGTTCAATCCGATGCCGAACGTCTACTATAAAAGGCACATTTTTATTCAAGCACGGGAGCAAGCTGGTGAAACTATGGATGAGTCTGTTGAAAGATTTGATGAGAAATCAAGCATTGCAAATTTAGTGAACTTATTGATGAAGAAACCAAATGTCTTTGAGTTATTGATGGCTGTTAGTCACACTCCTACAGAAGCCGCATGTTGAGAGAGACACTCAAATTTTGAGAAAATGCTTATGGCCACCAAGGGCGAAGAAAGAGCAGATCGACAAGCCGCTGACATGTAAGCTGGAAAGGCGAAAAATGAATCAACGTTGGCCATGAAGAGTGAGCAGAAACACCGAGTAGACACATGCAAGTAATAGTCTACAAAGAAAAAAATAGTGTTTCCGATGTGGGTTTTAATATTCACATGAACACAAATGTCTCACCATAGGTAATATGTGCTAAGGCTGCGGTAAGGAGCACCAGTTCCTAACGGTTTACCAAGCTAAAAAGAAACTAATTGCTTCCCAGTGAGAAGAGAAAATGAACCCCAGATCGTTCCAGAAGCCTTTTTGCCAATGCGCCCAAAAAACAAAGGAGGCGTCAGGTACGACAAGTAGAAACCAAACAAAGTCACTCATAGTCAAGTTTTTCCTACAGAGGCTTCTCAATGTCCTCATTGAGCGCCAGTGAGGAAAGAAACTGTGTGCTGATGGCATCGACTGACAAAAAATGGGCACATGTAGGTTTGGCTGCTTGCAAGGAAGTACTAATGACAAAACCAAACCACCTAACGAAACAACAAAACTCATTTGAACATTGCCCCAAAATTACATTAACCCCTTTGATGCTGATGACGAGCTCAGCTCGTCATCAGCCACGGTGGTCGTGTGCGGATGACGAGCTGAGCTCGTCATCTAACGCGGCTTTTAGAAAAAAGCCACGTAGCGGAAAAATAACCGCTGCAGCGATGCGGTTAAGGGTCAGCGGTTGCCCCAAAACTTTCATTATAAATAGTGGAGCGTTGATTAACGTCATGCCAGTTGAGAACAGCTTATCTCATGTGCCACGTCTCCAGCCGTGAAACACAAAAGTATACTTGTGGGCAACCTCAAAACCATTGTAGAGTCAAGGGTCCTTCACAACGACTTTGAGACATACAGCAGTATCCGTGCAAGCGCCAATTCATGTTCTTTAAGGAGCCTCGTCCAGGGCTTGCCCCCTCAGCTTTTTCACCGCTGGTGACGCAAGACTGATATCTATCAATTACAACCTCCACACTCAATCTGAAGTAGTGAGTCAGTATTGATCATTACTTCATGGCCTGGGCAGGCTCAAGAGTTAAATTGTGACTACACATTAATGAGGACAGAGTCGCTTTCCGCTTTCAAGAAGTTGTTGAGAAAGAACTAGAAACGCTGTTGAAGCTTGACATCATTGAGAGCTCCATGGGTGTCGCCCATAATGGTGGTACCAAAAAAGGACAGCGAGGGTGCAGTGCGCATCTGTGTTGCTATGAAACCAGGCCAACAAAGCAAATGACAGAGAAAGAAATCCTGGTCCAGATATAGCGCACATGAGCACCAGGCAACGGAACAGTGCCAAAGTTTTCTCCCGTCTTGACCTGAACATCAGATATCATCAACTCGAGTTGGGAGAGAATTGCAGGTATAACTACTTTTTAGACTTATGTTGGTTTGGTCAGATATAAAAGATTATTTCAGGATGAGCTATTTTTAGGGACTACTTGTCCTTTCTGGGGAGTTAAAAAGCCTCTACCTTCAGGGAAGACAAACTGACTTTTGACCTCTGTCTCTGAAAGCAGAGCCAATGTGTCATGATAACTTGATATAATCACATCTTTATTGCTTACAAAGTGAAAGCACCATAACAATGCCATTAAATCTTGTTATCTTGTCACATTTGCTGGCCTTCAGAGACAGAGGTCAAAAGTCAGCTTATCTTATTACATTTATTTTTCTTTCTATGACTTCAGTTAGAGGATTTTGTAAAATAAACTGTGTGATAATTGAAATAAAAGGCTGTATGAAGTCAGGCTTTTTTCCAACACAACACTGAAATAGCTTAGTGAACTATTCAAACATTTCAAATATATTTCACTAGTTATAAAGATCCATTTTTGTAATTCTGTGTTGAAAATGTTTTATAGGATCAAAACAAACTAGAACACTTTACTTGGTGATGTGGAAGACGTGTGGCGCAGTGGCCAGGGTGCCTGAGTCCGGACCACGGGGTTCCCGGTTCAATCCCCAGTGCTGGCGGCAGGTTAGCCTAGCACCATGTGACTCTGGGCAATAGCTTGCTTAATCTTCCTGAAGGCCCCCAGCGCCGGGACACCTCTCCGGAGGTAACTGTGCACTTTACAAATGCTGGTATTTTCATTTTTTTCATGTGCAAATTTTAAATACTTTTTGCAGAAACACAATTTCGAATAAGATTTTAGGAGCTATTATCAGTAAAACTACATGTTAGAGGGAAAGTTTTGTAGCCATTTCACTGGATAATATGTTAGCTGTAAAGGACAATGCACTACCACATCATGCTTTGGTAATATATTTATGAAAAGTGAGTTTTTAAACATGTAGTAGGAATTATTACTGCTTCTACCTAGATGACAATGCTATTAGTGAACTAAGAGGCAAGCCAGTAATCATGTGTACCCTATATATGGGCTTGATTCTGGTTATACATAGAGCAAACGTCTAGTCAAGTAAATAAAAAGTTTCTTTGTACAGAAAAAATAGTGAACTTGCATATTTTAAGGTGCTCTCCTATGTGCTAATAAAGAAAAAGGCAGCTCCATATGACAAAATATTTGCCTAGGATCACACAATTTAAGACCAGTTCAAGGGTCAGGTACATTACAGTTAGGTTGAGTAGATTATTAAAGTTACTAGACCTGCAGGTCTAGTAACTTTTTTATGATTTTTCGAGCCCTGAGGGTGTTGTACATCAAATAATTTACAGATACTTTTAATTGCAGTGATGACATATATTTATTTGGAGAGACATGAAAGGAGCCCGGCAAGCCTCTTACACAAGTGTGCCAATTATTAGCTGATGTAGGTCTTACTCTGAATACAGCAAAGTGTGAGTTTCACAAGACCAAACTCATATTCTTGGGACACATATTTTCTGATAGGGAAATGACTCCTGACCCTGAACTTGACAAAGTAAAAGCACTGTCAGAAACTTGCCCCAACAAGATGTGAACATGCTGCGATCTTTTCTCAGTATGGCCAGCTATTGTTCAAGGTACATTCAAGATGTAGGTACTGTAAGTGCTCCATTTAGAGAGCTGACAAACCAAAATGTGCGGTTCCAATGGTCTGGTGAAAATAATCAAAGTTTCAAAGGAATAAATCATGCAATTGTGCATGCAACCAATATATCCTACTTTGATCCCAAACTACATACTGAGATCTCAGAGGAAGTGAGCCCAGTGATGCTGGGGGCAATCCCTGCGTAGCATAACAGTCATCCGAATGCTAAGAGACACACTGTGCCAGTCGGAATCTGTCTGACATAGAACGGGCCTATTGTCAGCTGGAGAAGGAGAGTCTGGCTGTAGTATGGGCCTGTGAAGTGAACATTTTCATGTGTGTCTGTATGGAAAACATTTCATTATCCTCACATATCACCAAGCGTTACTCACCATCTTTGAGAATCTAAAAGACAAGAGGCTCCCTCTCATTGAGAGGTGGGTCTAAGACTGTAAGAGTATGATTACATGGCTTGTGTACAATTGTGCAAAGATTAGAACCCTGCTGATTATTTTCCACGAGTACCACTAAATCGTCAAAGTTCATCATTCAAGAAAGCTAAGGAGGACATCAACTTTATTGTGAAGTCTAATACGCCAGTGGCCATATCAATCGAACAGATTGTTGAGGCTACAAATGCTGACAAGAACATGCATAATCTCAAAATCCTAGCTCAAAAAGGTACAGGATGAACTGAAGGTGTTGTATTGAGAGGCTCAAGAATTGTCAGTCCTGAAAGCCTGAGACAACAAGTCATTCAACTAGCCCATGAAGGACATTGTGGTATTGCAGCGATCAAAAGAGCCCTAAGAGACAGAGTGTGGGTCCTGCACTTTGATGAGCGGATTGAGAGGGAACGTAGAGTTCCATCTTTGCAATTGCCTTTCCCCTAAAGTGACACAACATCCACTGACCATGTCTGAACTTCCTCGGAAGGCTTGGGAAATGCTTGTAGTTTCTTTCTATGGGCCCCTAGGGAACAGACATCATCTCATGGTAGTCATTGATGAATATTCACCTTCCCACTGTTAGAGTATTTGTCATCAATAACCCATGACAAGGTCATTGAGTGACTGGACAACATCTTTGCAGCATGTGGGTACTCCGGCCATTCTCAACTCTGACAATGGTCCACCGTTCAACAGGAAAGAGTTCAGAGAGTTCCAAGTCAGAATGAATGTCAAGAATCAAAAAAGTACACCTCTGTGGCCTCAAGGAAAGGTGTGTGGAACCTTTTATGGATACCTTCAAAAGGGTTATTCAGCAAGCATGCCTTCAGGGAAATGAATTGAAGCAGGCCCTGTGTCAAGCCCACCGTGCTTATCCTTCAACTCCTCACTCCACAACGGGTGAAAGCCCCGCCACCTTGCTGTTTGGGAGAGCCATCGGAACCAAACTGCCACAATGGACAACAGAGTGATACTTGAGTGCTGACGAGGTTAGTATCATCGACACTTCTCTGACGTGCAAGTTGAAGACATACGCCGATTGGTGTCGGAGAGAGTCTTTAGTCCTGGCTAAACAAAGCGGAAAACAAACCCTCCATTTGCTGTTGATCCGCTGAGGGTTGTAACGTGCAACTGGTGCTGCACATCATCCCGACAGTCCAGCACATGGGACATGTTACATTATAAACACCTACCCTTGCGATCGTCTGCTCCTACACCTACTGATTAATCCATCCCACCTGACAGTCCAGATCAAGCATCAGAACCTGAACCAACTGTTCCTTAACAGAGTGCATCTCAACCACTCCCTGGCACTCGATCTAGTTGAGTCTTGCGAGCGCCTCAACGACTCATCGAAAAAATATAATATAACTGTTGCTTGTACTTTTCATTCAACAAAGGGGGGATGTACTGTGGTGGGACCATGTGTGCTAGGAACCCTTGTGGGTCTGGGCAGACTCACTAGAGGAAGTAGTTAACTAGCTGGGCAGTATTAAGGTGTTGTTATTAATGGTTATTATGTATTCAGAGATCAGAATGTGATTGTATGCTGAGTAATAATGAAGTGCAATCCAGAGCTCCATCTGTGGCATAGTCCTTTGCATGCTCTCAGTTTGGGGAGGACGCTACAAGATCCACAACCAAAAATCAAAATGGTGATTTCTTCCCTAGGCTGCACAGAGTAATGTCCTAAATTTCCAACTCCACCCAAACCCAGGCCTCCTAATTAAGTCCTCTAAACTTTAAAGCCTATCTCCTTCGTTTAGTTAACACTCCTATCTAGACCATCTCCAGTATAAGGATCCTTGCCTGCATCAAAATGCGAAAAGATGCTACACTTTCATACAGCAATGTGCAAGCTTTTTGAATGTACTGCAATTGCGCTCATACATATTAGATTTCTTATCTCAGGACTTCAATACGGATATCTGATAACTGCCATCTACCGTCACTGCTTGTCTTTTCAGACTAGATTTTCTAAATGCTGGAAATCTGTTTTTGACAACATTTGCTAATTGACAGGTACACACTAAGAATTACATAACACTTCCTAAAGTAGAATCTATGACTTGCAGCAGAGAGTGCAAGAAACAAGCATCTGCAATGCAATAGGTCTCGCTTTTTTGAGAGTTTAAGCTACTGGCATTGTAATTAGCAATGCCTTTTATTATCTGTTTTGATAATTAAAACAAATAAAAGGCACAGTAATTTACAAAGCCAATAGCTCAAACCCTTGTAAATTCAAGACCTATTTCACTTCAAAAAAGCACCCTCCATTGTCCCGGATTGCTTGGAAAGTGAAAGCGTGCATGGCGCGCTGAATGTTGCAGGAAAGCATGTTGTGCCTGAAGTAGGATTAACTCCTTAAGGAAAATGGTGCTTGCACACTAAATAAGACATACCAGTGTAACAACAGAAGCAAAAGGGGCAGTCCTCATGGGAGGTTACAAATGAAGACAAGGCAGTAACTAAGGAGGGACTAACAAGCCTATTAACAAATCAAACCAATGAAAAATATAAGCGGAAAGTGAGGGTAGCTTCAAGTCCATACTCAAACACAGCCTGCCTCGCAGAGCTGCGCAAGCGCTGCCTAGGCCCGACCTAAAAATACCTTTATTTAACAGTGTTACACACAACTTCACTGAAGATCGCAGATTTAGTTTCAAAGCCATGCTCTGAATCTCTCCAAACTGAACAGCATTTTAATCAAAGCCTGGCAGATTCAAACTGAAGGGTAATTTTCCATGCTACATCATGCAGATTTCTTACGTCGCACCAAAAAAGTGAAGTACACATGCAGGTAAGAGAGGCCTTTGAGAACCACACCACGTCCCGTTCCTCAGCACATCCCTTTCCTCCTTTTAAAAGCGGATTCTTAAACATACACCCTGGAAAATGAACTAAGAATCACAATTAAGACCTAGACAAATACCTTCCAGGCTGTTTAAACTAAACTAATGCCAATGTAAGGTCCAGTAATCTAAACAACATTCTAAATTAGGAGACTATGGCTCTTAATATGGCTTAAACGCATTCCAGCTCTGGTTATTCAAAGGTCTCTTTAGGAGGTTGCTGTACTCGGGAGGCAATCTGCTTAAATGTGCAGCCACTCAACTGTGAAGAAAACAACCAGTAATGAGAAATAGGCTTTTCAGAGTTGTTTAATTGGGAATTACTAGAGATGGTTCTGTTTCAGATAGCAGCAATAATGGTAAGCCACACAGGTTAGGAAAAAGTTAACTATTTCAGTGCACTGGTTGGCGCTTGCTGTCACCAGCGCACTGGTGACTGCTCTCTAAAAGCAGGGCAAAGGGTATCTTACCGACATCCGATGCGCCTTGGCAGTTCATAAAGAACCTTCGGTAAATTTACAACATCAGAATCACACATCCTCAGCTCATTAAACAGGACAGGGACACATAATCAGACTGACTACAGATACCCAGAACATATATATCATCACAGGACAATTCAGACTCTGAGGCTGTGAAGGAAATACCTAAATAGCTGCTGGGCACTATCAGACAGCCTACAGCGCCATCAAGGACGGTGAATGTGCATTACAAAAATGTCAATAACACAAGGTAAGACAAACAGGGCTGTGCAGCAGCACAAAAACAGCAGTAGTTTACTAACCATCACCTACAAGATTCCATCATTCTACATTAAGCATTTAACACACATCCAAGCCCCCTTGCTTCAACGTGTGTGGCATCTCCACACATACCATATGCAATTCTTACAGAAAGCACAGATCACAAAGTGCTTTGGTAGTCCCCGGCTGCCTCCCAAAAAAATGAAAACAAGACTTCAGGACAATGTGGATCGATTGCTCCTTGAAGGTAAGTTGTCAAAGGTGTTCACACTAAACAACACAGGAATTATAAAAAAAAGTGGGTATACAACGGTATATTAGAGAAGGTCTACTTTTAAGCTCTATAAGTTACAAAATCGGAGGATCTGAAACACAAGTCCAAGTCCCCCAGATGCATTTCAATAAAAATAAAGGGACGGTCAACTCGTGGTAAGTGTCAAGTACTGTGCAAGACTCTGTGCCTCTCTCGAGAAAGTATGTCTTGCTACAAGCACCAACACTCTCTTGTGCTGCCAGGCAAGACCGAGTAACATCCACAAATGGCAACAACCACCTCGCCATGGGGCACAATCAATCTTGTGCAGGTAAAAAATAAAACGCGCTTCTAGACTTTGCGCCCGCCAGGAAATCCGTTTCAAATGAGAATATAGAGGCTGGCCCCAAAGATATGTTCACCTCGTTGTAAATTTCCTATGTAAGATAGCACCAGCCCCAGGCATGGCAGCGAGGGTGGAAATTCGCCGACCTGACCACAACAAAGGAGGCCGGTGTGACTCAGGCAGGTGATCTCAGGCCCAGAAGAAGTAAGGTTCAGATGGTGAGGCACAGGCGTGGGCATCTCTGTGCCTGGGTGAACGTCCCATTGGTTACAGATTCTCAAAACCAAAAGGGTAATGATGACCCAGAAGGGGTGGATAAGTGCTGCCATACATACCCATAGATTTATGGGAACGCTCCCCAAATATGAACACACACACTTTAAAGTAGGTGATAAAATCCCCAAGTGGTCGCTCAATGCATAATGGAAGTCGGTAGGGATAGAGGGGTTTCCATTAGCTAGTTTCGGATAACTCACCTGGATTATAAAGTAGGTGTTTGAGGACCCCAGTTTTCAATCATCAGACACCCCTCCACCCCCCAGTGCTCCGGCACTCCAATGACAGCCACACTCCAACTACTGCCGCTGCAGCAGAGCAGTTACAGGCGATGGACATTAAAGTCAAGTGCACTCAGAGTAGGCACTAACACTGGCTACTTTTCCCACACGATATACCGTGTAATAAAATAGGAGACATCTCAGGCCTCTTCTTATCCTTTGTTTAATGGGGTAAGGATTGAAAACGCAATCTAGGTATCAAAAGGATTGCCGCTTTCCACACATACTAAATAACATATATAATATTTATTCAATCTTATAGGCTTTGGGCTGTAGGCCGCTACCAAGATGAGGCCGGTCAAGACATCACTGTCTCAAGTATATTCCTAGTGTAACAGTGACGTTTTGCCTGACCTTTACAATTGCAGAGGCTCTCACTGGCCAATACTATGTATAACGTCTTCAACAAGAACTACTCATTCGGTTTATTCTGGACTGTCCTCGAGGGTTAAGACTGAAAAAACAAACAAGCGAAGGATAACGTCGTGAGCGAGCGAGCATGCACCTCAGCTGTACGGGCGCACACTCAAAGTCACGCTGTGCGCGTTTCCATGTGCCGTGAGCGTGCACATCGGACGTCTAGGAAACTCGTCATCGAGAAAAGGAGCTGAACCTGAGGCGAGGCGAGGCGGGGCCGCAAACAGGAAGCAGACGGGAGCCTACCCGGCGCTCCTGTGCCCGTGAAGCCAGCCGGAAGATTTGCGGTGTGTGAGCTAGCGGGGCTCCCGTGCTCATGGAGAGCCCCGCCTGCTGCCGAGCCTGAGCCGCTGACCCTGCACACACCTGAGGAGGAAAGACCGGCCTGGAGAGCAGCGGGGGAGTCCTCAGTCAGCCCGGTGAGTAGGGGGACGTGTAAACACTGTTTTTTGGTGCATCAGGCTAGCGAGACCGGAGATGGGCACTTCGAGTGTGTGGATGCGCGTGTGTGACTGAGTGTGTGGATGCGCGTGTGTGTGACTGTGTGTGTGTGTGTGTGTGTGCGTGAGCCCGTGAGTAGGTTGGGGGGTGTGTGTGTGTGTGCAAGCGTGTGTGTGTGAGCGTGTGTGTATGCAGTCTGTGTGTGTGTGTGTGTGTGCGCGTGACAGAGAGGCATGGCTGACTTCCTGGCAATCTGAGACAGGAGATGCGCACGGCTCCGGGGGGCTGGGCGTGCGCGCCCATGATGTGAAATCGACGCGCGTGCCCCAGTCTGTCTCCCTTGAGAGGCAACTCCACGACAATAGGTCTCGAGAGCGAGACCTCAAAAGTAAAACAAAAATGGCACATTAAGTTTTCGTAGCAGATGAGAAAAAAATATTGTTACAAATTGAGTCTCTAGTTGGCAGAGCACCCTGTACAAGTAGGGACCACAATCGTAGTCAGGGAAAGCTATGTACACTTTAAATAATAACATGTGCTCACCCTCTGGTAGTTTGGCACAGAGCAGGCATGCTTATCTTAAGAGCCAATGTGTAACAAATTTATGCAAAACACAGTAACACCACAAAAATACTTCACATAGGTTTAAAACAATAGAGAACAATTTTCGGAGTAAGACAACACCAAAACAACAAAACTACAATAAGTAGAACTGGAGTTATGAATTTTTGAAGAATTAATCAAACAGTAGTGGTTAGAGTCAAATAGCGCTTAGGTGTTATTTGAAGTCGTGCTGAAACGTTGTAAATCCTAAGTTAAGGCCGACCATGATGGAGGGCAGTCCGGCTTAAGTACCCACGCAGGGCCTGCTGAAAAAGTATTATGGCTGGAGCAAGCGTCGGGTCAAAGCATGGTTGTTGAGCCTCGCAGTCGGGTCTTACGTCGAACCCTTACGATGCAGGCGCTGCGTCATCATCGAACCTCAAAGTTTGGGTACTTGCCGTCGACCCACAGTGCGCGAGGGATCGGCACTGTGTCAGCATCAAGGGCACTGCATTAGTTCGGATCAGCGCAAAGTAGACATAGTGTCATTTCTATGGTTCTGGGCAGCAACGTCAACTTTCAAGGGCCCAGGACTGGATTGGCACCACTTGGAAGGGCAGGACTCAGATATGGCATTGCCCATGTGCTGTTGCAGAAAGTCTTTGATAGCCTTGAGACTTCAGAACAGGGGGCAAGCCAGCTAGCCCTTGAAGTCACTGTGGGTTCAAGTGGGATGGGTCCAGTCCTTGTCCTCAGCAGCGCAGAGATCAGCCGACAGCAGGGAAGCTCAGCAAAGCAGAAAGCTGTTCCTTCAGAGCAGCAGTCAAACATAGTGACACTCCATGTAACACAGCAGTCCTTACTCCTAGCAGAATTCATCACAGGCCCAGTAGTGCACTACCTTAGTAGGGTCAGAGCCCCAGTACTTATACCCAAATGTGCCTTGGAAGTGGGGTGAATTCAAAGCAGGCCCTTGAAGTGCACAGGTCCCCTTTCATCCCAGTCCTGTCTGTCAGACTATCTCTGGGGGGCAAGCAGGCCTCTGTGTGGAAATGGGAAACTGCCTATTCAGCTATTCGGGCGTATCAGCTCTCCTTCTATTTTCCTGCCCAAAAAGAGCTATCAGAATGTAGATAAATGCTGATGAGTTCTCTTTCACACCTACCCTTTCTGAGTTTGTGGCTGTCGAGAGGGAATGCACAAAGTGCAGCTGTCACCCTTCTCAGACATATATTTTAGAGAGGCTGCAAGGCACACAGAGCATTACGAGCAGAAAAGTGTCCACTTTCTAGAAGTAGCATTTCAAAAACAGTAATGTTAAATCCAACTGTACCAGTAAAGAGGATTTATCATTACCATTCCAAAGATGTGACACATGATGTAGCTACTTGTTAGAAATGGGATCCTTGGCTGGCCAGGGCTTGCGTCAAAGTCAGTCAGAGACCACCACTCCTAAGTCAAGGCAAGGGAGTTACACGCCAAGATAACCCCTGCTCACCCTCTAGGTAACGTGGCGCGAGCAGCAAGGCTAAACTTGGAGGCAATGTGAGTTAAGTATTTGCGCATGCACCCCAGCAACAACACCCAAGGCCCACCACAAAGGAAACTCCACACAAGGTTATATATAAAAATAGCCTTTGTATTACACCAAAACACATTAGATGAAAACACACACTTTACAATGTGCCACCAGGCACGGGCAGAATTTACAGGGGATATGTACAAGACAGGGCCACATGGACCACTGTCAGGAATATGCACTTTTAGAACTTAGCACTTGGTAGAATGAGCACTTAGAACATAGAATATATATCACTGTAGCATAAAATAGAACATAAAGCACACAACCAGTAACCACTGGTAACCGGTAAGTACCACCTACGCAATCCTAACCACCTTAGGAACAGGTCACGCAGGGAACCAGGACGTCACTAGCACCACCTGTACAAGCAAGAACAACCACCTAAGTATCACAATACCTGTAGGGGTATAAGCACATTACACATTATGCATCACAACACATTCAGAGGTGTAGGGAAGGAAAACACATGATGCAGAACCTACATTCAGAGGTCTAAGAACAAGGCACATGACGCATTAAAACACATTCAGAGGTGCAGGGAAAGAAAACACATGATGCATTAAACAACACATTCAGCGGTGTATTAAAGAGCAACTGCGCCAACTCACATAAGTCATCACCTGTGACTGTCCCTAGGCCCTCTGGCCTTGTTGGGGCTAGGACGCCCTGTGTCCCAGTGCCAGGGGCCTAAACGTGGCAGCTGCCCACGAAGTGCTGGGCAGCTGGGAAAAATGATGGGGCCAACGTGGGAACCTCCTGGGCTCAAGAACACAATGTGGGAGCCTTGCAGGCTCTAAATAAACAAATATGCCCCACGAGCCTCTCTGGGCTCGCAACTAACAAAGGGGTGCCCCATAGCCTCCGTAGCTCTAGAACTGTGGCGCTGCGAGCCTTTCTGGGCTCTCAAGACAAAATAGGCTGCCTGAGCCTCTCGTGGGCTCGCAAAACAGAGGTATCGCCTTGAGCCTCCGCGGCTCGTCAACCAATGGCAGCACTGGCGGTGTAGTCCTTCGTGGACTCGAGAAGTAATGCCCCTGAACAACGTAGGAGCCCCGCTCGGGGGACTGGAACACAGATTTTCCCCTGAGCCTCACTGGACTCGAAAGTAATCACCTGCGAGCCTCTCGGGCCTCTGAATAAAACGATTGCCCCCTGGGCACCCTCGTGGGTCCGACACAAATGCTCCCCGTCGTCGGAGTCCCCCACTGGGGACTCTGAAAGCAATGGCCCCTCTGCTGGAGCGGCCCACAACGGCGGGCCCGCTCAGAACTGTAGCCGGGTTGGGGCCGGCTACACCGTGGCACTCGTGGAGCCCCCACCAGCCCTCCTTACTCACCAGGACGGAGGGGACTCTGCTCGGGCGCTGCTCCTCAGGCTTGGTGTGGCGGCCGGGCTGCAGGAGAGCTCCCGCTCCTCGGGGCTCTCCCTCCTTTAAACGGGTCACCACGGGGCTCTCCCTCACTCCTGGGAGCCCCGTGGAAGGCGCCGGCTTCCTCTCTCTCCTCCTCTCACCGGAGTGCGGGGTGGGCTCCCGTCCGCTTCCGGTTTGCCTGAAATCCTGCGGTGGGCCGGGCGGCGGCGGGGACGATTTTGCGGGGCAATGCCGGGTGGGCACCGGCTTTAAAGATGAATTCAGCGCTCCCAAAGCGATAGTGAACAATTAAGCGCTCCCTGCGCTAGGGCACAATAAAGCGCTCACAGGCGCTTGTGGGCACAAAATACAGCGCTCCCAGCGCTAGGCGGGTAGAGGAAAGCGCTCACAGCGTTAAAGGAACCAATGCGCTCCCAGCGCTAGGGACAACAGGAAAAGCGCTCCCCAGGCGCTAGGAGCCACAAAGACCAGCAAAGTTCTAAGGTAGGCAGGGGGGCAAGGCTGGGCCCAGAGCCAGCTCACTGGGCCTTCAGGCAGGGAGGCAGTCCAAGTGGCGGTCCTCTGGCCCAGCAACAGCAGCAGCCCCCTCAGGCAGGATCCTGGAAGAGCACAGAACAAATTGTAAGGGGACACAGCCCCTTCTTATACTTGAAATCCCTTTGTCTGTGTGTGCAGGGTGGGGGAGAAACCAGTCGCAGCTGGTTTTGGAGCACCCTTGATGGCTCAACCACCCCTTTCATTCACAAGGGAGGCTAGGGTCGCTAGACGCACCACAGGGGGCGGAACCAGCATTGTGTGGGGAAAGCCCAGCCCCATTCAGGAACCAGGTGCAGCCCTCCCCAGCCATCAGCATGCTAATCTCACACTCACCACCGGGCAGACCCATCATGACTCATGGAGCCTGGCATCCCAGCCAGCTCCAGCCAAATCACATGTCAGACACATGTTACACTAACATGTCAACTCCTAGAAGTGGCACTTCCGCACAAGACACAATCATGCCACAAACATCATTGCAAAGCATTCAATCACACGAGTTTGCACATACCAAACTCGAGCAGGCACACCTCCCGCATCAGGAACTACCAGGGACACAGACATTCCCCATGCATTCCTATGGGAGGGCAGGCCAACCTTACTCCACGCACTCAGAGTGCGCACGCACTTTCCACTGGGACACAGTGAAAGTGCGCAGAAACCAAAAATCACTACCAATTCACATTCACAAAGCAAAAAGTTTAGGGGTGAACCTGCCAGAAGGGCCAAGTACAACACTACTCCTTTTTAATGAGCAATTGCAGGTTAAAAGTGTTTTAAGGAATTCCCAATATTAGCATCTGAGAGGAGAGGGCCTGGCAGTAGTGAAAAACAAATGTATCTATTTGCCACTGCCCGGACTGGACATGTAAAACTTACCTGTACATGTTGATCCTTTTACTTACACAGCACTCTGCCTTAGGGGCTTCCTAGGGCCTACCTTATGTGTGACATGTGTAATAAAAGGGGAATTTAAGGCTTGACAATAGGTTTTAAATGGGAAGTAGAAGTGGCAGTAAATTGAGCACACAGGCCTCACAACGGCAGGCAAGAGACTGGTTTGAAAAGCTACTTGTGTGGGAGGCACAACCAGTGCTGCAGGCCACCAGCAGCACTTACATTACAGGCCCTGGGTATATGGTATACCACTTTACAAGAGATTTATATTTAAACCAAATACGCCAATCATGTATACACCAATGTCACCATGTTTAAGGGAGAAGCAGATGTACCATAGCACTGGTCAGCAGTGGTAAAGTGCTCGAAGTCCTAAGGCCAACAAAAAGATAAGGCAAAAAGTGGAGGTAAGCAGACAAAATGTTTGGGGAAAAACAACCCAAGGATGATAGGTCTAAAACATATATTTCACTTCTGCATTCTAGCTCTGTGCACTCTACAGCTGTGCAGGGGATCAGAACAAAGTCTGCGTACCGATCAGTGTGACTCCTATTGTGATTAGGAATACAACTAGATTTTTCTTGGGGATATCTGTTAAAATACAGCCCTAGAATGACTCTTCTGGATATTGGCTCTGCTCAAGGAAGGCAGACAGCAGTGAGGGTGAACACTTGAGTGGGAGATAAAACAGACAATATAGGATGTGGGGTGATTTGCAGCAGGTGGCAGAGACCTGCATTACAGCAATAGGTGATAAGCAGAAGGTGGAATATTAGTTATGACCTAGTAGAACACTAAACAAATGTGCTAGATTGCTCACATTAGTAATACTTTCAAGTTGTATTGTGCACTGTTGAACCTACCTTGACTCTGTTGAATGTGTGATTGTGGCCTTGTGGATGCAGGCTGACACGGGGGCGTGTGCTGAGACTGGTTGGGTATGTCTGGAAATAGAAAAGCACGTTAACGTTTTTAGTTTCACTATAAAAAGAAAAGGAGGACGCACAGCTTAAAAAAGAACCACACTGTACTTACAGGATGAAAGAGGTACATGATTCCCTCTCTCCAGTGTCGTTTCTTGTGCTAAAAAGCATAACAAATATTTCAATAAAATACTTTTTTTTAATAATTAAACATTGGTGACAAAGCAGTAAGCATAAGTTGTAACGTCAGCACTCTTTCATCTATTTCAAAACTAGAACATTACCCCTTTCCATTTATATGGAAGGTGGCCTGGGCTCAATTCATTCCAAAAACCCACCAGCAAACAAACAAACACACACATTTAACCTTGACATTTAACAAACTAGCTTTAAAAAATATTCTAGTTTAATACCAGTGACAACAATGCTTAGCGAGCTTGTATTCTTTTATGTTACTGCATACTTTTACATTAGGGCAACCTGGATATGCACACTTCTTCCTTCTATAAGTGTTTGAACCTTGATATTACTTTCTTTTAATTGCCAAGGCTAAGGAGGTGTACTTTAGGTATGTTTGTTAAGGTGGCACGAAATTACTAGGTATTCATTCAAATACGAACCAAAACCTCTATTTGTGGAGCAAAATACTTTCATACGTTCAACACAGAACTAGAGAGCCCTCCTGATACCCAGGTTATGGAGCATCTGAACAGAGTGCATAATTAATAATTGAAAGGCACATTTCCCAAGAGAGGTGGAAGTCTTTGTTCCAAGGCTGACATATCAAGACTGACATAAGATGCATTTGTCCCGGGGTGAACAAAGAGGAAATAAATGTAGATGTATCAACTATAAAACACATGAGAATTCCTTTGGACTGATAACTAGGCTGGTAGATGAGGGAACGTTACTTGTTGAAGTTCTATTGGCTCTCCACCAAGATCCTGAATAGTAGTAAGATGTGAAGTGGAAAGTGTCAGTGGATTTTTCCTACTGAATGGCAACTATACTGCAGAGGTGTGGATTTGTCCTGGATGCCCAGGTAGTACTAACCTTTGCTTATGTTGAGTGTCTTAACGTTAAAGATGTGACGTTTCAACCCATTGAAAGCACAACGAGGAAACAATGTTGCTTCTGGGCGTGGGAGATGAAGTCAAGTATGTGAAAGCTAGGGGGAGTGATGGGGTCTTATGATGTGCAAGAGTGCTGATGGCTTGCGAGGATGCAAATGTCTAGGGGATTCCAGGTTATGAAATGGAGGAGTGTGACAGAGCCAACAATGTCTGAGAGGGCCCGGAGTGAGCAGGGAGAGTAAGGATGACCATGCAAGCATAAGGGGACTAGAAGATTAAGGAAGACCAGGGAAGGCAAGCAGGAGGCCTACGTGTTTGTCAGTTGCAGTACCCTAGAATCAATTGGTGAAACTGCTACCTACTCAACTCAGAGCATGCCTCTTGGAGACCTCCCTCTGCAACAGTCGTTGGTCTATCCAGGAAAAAATAATTGTGCAGGCTTGTCAAAGATTGTAAGAACAAAGGAGCCCAAGGTTCTGATCAGTGATAGCACCACACTAGATGTGCGCTTGTGGGGAGGAACCATCAGCAAGGGAGGAACCATCAGCAAGAGCAGAAGCACCCACTGAAAAAGCTGGTGCAGCCTGCTACTCCCACCACCTCTCTACTTTCCTCCTCGTTAACTGTAGGAAGGAAACTCAGTTCCAGTTCCTGCAGCCAAACAAGTTCCTCTGCAGTGGTCGGCCTGTCATAAATCCGGCACCCCCATCGTAGACTGAGTGTGGGAACAGTGTTACAGTGCTATATTAGAGTCACAGCAGGCTGTACCAGCACTCCATTTCTCTCCTAACCAACTGTCCACGCCCGCAGTGACAGTATCTGACTCATCGACAAACCATGCTAAGGCACCGGAAACTACACTGTGGGCCTCACAGGGTGTTAAAGATAAGCCACAGTGACTCAGAAGAGGGAGGCTACTTGGTTAATGTTAATTACCCGTCCACATCACGGGCATAACTTACTATTTGGTAATTATTAGATGGATGGCTATGGCCTATATTGCCTGCATTGACTTATGCTGCTCCCACCAGCATAATGGGCTCCACCCTATAACATTCACATTGCCTACCCTGAGCCTAGATATGAACATAGTCTGTAACTTAATTTTAACTCGCCCAATCCAACTTGATGAGACTATTTGTTCCTATTTTTCTACCACAGCATTCTAACCCAGTTTTCTTACCCGTTTCATGTTATTCACCTGAAGTTTCTCCAAACTTACTTGAAACCAACCATTTAGATATCCCACAACCACCTCAAAACTACTAAAAAATCACTCAGAATGGCTCCAAATCACACTAATCCGCCCGAATCTCCAAATGGAGCGAAGACGGAACAAATACAATAAGCCTGCCACCTTTTACAAGGGAAAGGCTCAAGAAGGGGGCCTGAACTACCACAGAAGGCCTCAATCTTAGGAGCAGTCAGCCCCAACCAGAAGCTGAAACAAAGGCAGATTGCAGAGTTGCTTGTCTGTGGGGGGTTCATGGGGTGAAGGAGAGAGAGAAGCGGGAGAGAGGAGAGAGAGAAGCGGGAGAGAGGAGAGAGAGAAGCGAGAGAGAGGGAGAGAGAAGGTAAATGCAGGTCTAATAATCTCAATTTGTTTAAAAGGAGAATTAATAACCTATATGTAAGTCCAAGACGAATTATTCAATCTTCCAAATACTAGAACATTGATTTGTGGTCAAAGTGATATTTTTTATTCTCTTCTTATTCCATAATAAATGACAGACACAGACAGAATGTAAGTGACAAACAAGGCCAACCCCTTTCGTCCCGAAGACAATGGGACTTCTTCAGGCCTGATAAATAAACACATTAGACATAAAAACCATTTGCAAAAAATTGATTATTTACAGTTGTTTAAAAAATAAAAATCAAATATACATTATTAAAAACATGATATCAATGCTATAGATTGATTCGCGAAACAATTTAGGGCTCATGACCATACCTAGGTATGGCCCTAATTCTAAACAGGGCCTGCACCATATATTTATTAGTAATGAATTTGTCATCAATGAAAAGTTGACTCATAGTTCACATTGGCATCTTAATCCTAAAATAATGATTCAATATTTATTAATTTATTCTCAAACTGTTTTACGTGTATAAGAATACTGGGAAAGAATAGCTTTTTTTTATACCTGAAACTTGAAAATGTGAACTTTTATTATGTTTTTAAAGGGTTTTTATATATATGAATATGAAATTGATGTATTTTTATGAACTTTTATGGTCTTTCAAAAATTATGGAAAACCGAATAAAGATGATTTGAATTTATTCTCTTGATTCATCAAACGTCAAACTTGATCAACACAAATATAGTGAGCAAATACGGGACAATGCCTAGGTCATTAAAACGATCATACATTAATAATTAATACATTTTTGCAAACTACTCACAGTATTTTAAAACTTCAAGCAACCAGTTATTTAGTAACCGTTTTTGATACGAATGTCAAATCCAACGGAGAGACATGATAGGCTTATACAGTCCATGTGGTACCATCACAACTTGTCACCTATATCCACACCTATACTATCATTTCTTAGTAAAGCAATGCAGACAAATCATCACAAACAATATCCTTATAAACTTGCATTACCAATTTGCTATTGTCCAAAAGAAAGCAGTAATTGATAATTTAATTTATCTTTCATTCTTGAGTTATATGAAATAGGATCATATTCGCAGTTCTAGCAGTGCTCTAACAATAAAAATATTATTGTTGGACTCACTAATCCTCTCACAAGAAAACCATTTGGCCATTATGCAACAGATTAAGCACAGCCCGAAAGATGACCTAACAGGTCAATATGTAATCTACATATACTTAACAGGCCCATAAACTGCATTCCTCATATAAGGAGTAAATACAAATTGACCATTGATTAGTCAGCAAGACAATAATCCAATTCTACTTCTATGTACCTATAAATCAGTTTAGCAAAACATTTTGTATGAAAACAACTCAAGACCTGGCTGTTCGAGCAGTAGGTGTCCTCTGAGTCCGATATGTAACTAAGTAATAAATAGCAACAGTTCTGCCAATACCATTGAACACAATGGTCTTACTACAGTCGCATTACCTGAGACTGCACTTGGGAGCCAAAACGTAGCGTCATAGTCCCATCCAAACATGTGCCAGTGTTGCTCGAAGTGGCGTGGGGCAGCAGAATGGGCACAGCGCCATCTTCCTTAAATTCAGCCTCCTCTTTGAGGCCTACAGATCAAGACAGAAGAATAAAATGGGCAAAGGTAATCCCGGAAGACTTTTACAAAAAATGTTTCCCCAAAATCAAAACGCAGACCGAGCTGTGTCAGAACCCGGACACTCAAGGGAAACTACTGGTCTCCGCCTACGAGGAAATCTGTGCACAGGTCTCGAGAGATCTTAAAGCTAAACCTCTTCCAGGAACCCAAGTTCATAAGCGTTGGTTTGACGCCGCATGTTCGAAGGCCCATAGAGACCTGCTAGCCGCCCTCAAAATTGTTCCAAGACCAAAGGAGGAAATCGTGAGGCTGAGAAAAATCTATAAGTCAGCAGTAAAGAGCCGTAAAGACGCCATTAAGCGCGAAACATGGGAGGAACTCCTCTCAGCTTCGGTGCTTAAGGACAGCAGAAGATTCTGGGCAATTATCAAGCACCCTCTTTTCATGGAAGATGATAATTTACCGCTGGACTGTGTGATCACTGAAGAAAAATGGCTATCCTTTTTTAAAAATGTGTATGGGGACAATGTAGCCGTTGAGGACAATAGCAGACATTTACCTTCTTATGGGATGGATAACCGTATTGTTTTTAACCCCCAAGAAGTAGAAAATGCACTCATGAATACAACCAAACATAAGGCCCCGGGCCCGGACGGCGTCCCGGCCGATTTCTTTATGTTTTCCCCTAAAATGTGGTCGAGAGTGTTAGCTAATGTGTTTAACGCAGTAAACTCCAGTACAGCACCTGCCTCATGGGCCAACTCTATTATTGTTCCCATTTATAAAAACAAAGGCCAGAGGGACGATCCAGCTTTTTATAGGCCCATATCCTTGTTGGACTCCACTGTAAAAATTCTGGGGAAAGTTCTTTTAGTAAGATTAAGGGAGAACGTTGAGGGCTGTGGCGGGCTGTGCGACTTACAATATGGCTTTAGAGAGAGTAAAGGCACGATTGAGCAATGCATTAATTTGTACTTACTCATCTCTAAGTATACAATGGCTAAGGAGGGCTCAGTTTTTCTGGCCTTTATGGACCTTTCGTCGGCCTTCGACCTTGTTAACAGGTCCAAATTGTGGTCGCTCTTGTTAGACATGGGAATTGACGAAGCCCTAGTCACGTACATGGCCTCGCTACACCAGGAGCTTTTCGCAGCTGTTAGAGTGTCCAACAGCGGTAGGTGCACTTCCTCATTTAAATCCCTAAAAGGAGTACGCCAAGGCTGCATTCTCGCCCCTACGCTTTTCACCATCTACATTAACGGCCTAGGGGCACATTTGAGGAGCAGGGGCTCGGATGTACCGCGTGCAGGAGACACACATGTTCCAGCACTCTTGTATGCGGACGATGCCGTATTGATAGCTCGTACGGGTGTTGGCCTGCAGATTCTTCTTGATGCTTTTGGCTCCTTTATGGAAAATCTCGACCTAAAGGTCAACGCCTCTAAATCCCATACCATGGTCATGGGATTAGAGGGCGCAAAGAGAAGACACAAATCATTCTTTTGCAGGGGGACCGCCGTATCCAGGGTTACCACATTTCCATATCTGGGAGTGCTGTTCGATCAAAAATGCACTTGGGGCCCACAGATCAACGCAAAGAGGTTGGCAGTAACTAGATCTTCCTCCGCTCTCGTGGGATTTGCCGGAAAATTGGGTGCCAGACCCATGGAAGCGTTGCTGAAGATATACAAAAGCAAGCCTGTTGCCATCGCATCTTATGGATCCTCTCTGTGGGGTTATGTAAATCTCGACCCCATTCAGAGAGCGGAAAACAGATTCATAAGATCCCTTCTTTCTGTCCCCCAATCAACCCCTACTTACTCCATTCATAAGGAGGTTGGCTTGCCATATGTATCGGACCTATTGAGCGTAGCACCCCTGATTTTGTGGCTGAAAATATGGCTAAATGCTGATTTACCTCTGAACCATAAAATCCTGAGGGATGTCCTATCATTGGACAACCAGAGCAAAATTCCATGGCTGGCCTATTTAAGTAAATCATTCTCAGAGCTGGGTCGTCCAGAACTTTTTCGTTCTCCGGAGAAAATTACGACCAGCGACATAGCCCAAACCAAAAAAGCCTTTTTAGAAAGGAAGGAAGCAAGTCGTGAGGCAGTCGAGCTTCAGAAGCCGGCAGTTAGGGCTCATTTCCTATTGCTGAGCGATTTCCAAATGGCCCCATACCTACGCTTTGTAACTATCCCCTATCATAGGTTTTTATTAACTAAACTAAGGTTTAACCTCATTCATTTTCACCTAGGTTCCTTTAAGGGATGGCAGAAGCCAGAACTAGCCGCCCCTTGCTGCTGCGACCATTTCTCTGTGCAGGATACCATGCACTTCATTATGTTCTGTAGCCTATTCCACGAGCAGCGAAAAAAGCATTTACTTCCATTGCTCAAAAATGCTGGGTTCACACAGGTGAGACCCGCACTGCTCCATCTACAGTTAATGGCTAATCCATGTATTGCATTTGGCCTTGCAAATTTTTTAGTCGCGGCAGCTAGGGCGAAAGCTGCTGGTCAATCTTCACCCTAAAAGTTTATTAAATGCATGAAATCACAGTACAGGCTCTGTTTTATATATATATACCTTTTTAATTAAGTGTAAATAGTATTTTTTAAATGCGTATTTAACTGTCATGACCGTATGTATAATGTATACTTTTTAACGTGTTGTTTTAATGTTTTCTTTCTTTGTATGACTTTAATAAGTCGAATAAAGATATTCTGACTGACTGAGGTGCCATGTGGTAATTCCTATCAATTTATAGGCATTACACCTATAGTTGGTACGGATACAAAATCACAGTACATTGGCAGCCTTCTTGAAAGAGAAATAAATCTCCTTCCTGACAAGATTGCTTTCTCTTCTAAGATGGCCGCTAATGTACTGTGGTTTTGGATATATTCAGGGCATTTGACTCAAATGTGTGTCCACTTTTTTTAGCTGAACATTCCGCTAAATATTACATTCGATAATAGTTGTGAAATTAATATGTGCCCACTATTGTAATCAGGTTGTTCAGTCCAGTCTATCTTGCAAGAAGGTAGATTGCTTTCTCGTTCAAGATGGCTGACAAATTATTGTAGTTTTGGATACGCTCCCACTATTGGTGTAATGTGACTTTTCCCTGAAGTCCCGAGCCAGTTCCTAACATAGGTGGGATGAAGAGTGAAGATTAATCGAGGAAGTCGTGAAACACAGCACTTACAAAGTATTCATCACTGCATACTTTAGCTGGATGAAGTCAGTAATGTTTAGCAAATGCATGCAAAAATGACCAGTTGGCTGCCTGGAAATGCCATCCAACATATTGCCTGTGGTGATAACTGCAGAAACAGCCATGCCCTTAGTGGAGAGGACACCGATTCCACCCTGAGGTTTTTTTTGTTTACTGTGTAGCAGATAATGATACAAAGAATGACTTAATGTGGAATGGTGCATTTAGTCATCACCTTGCCCTTTTTAGCTCTGAAGAAGCTCACAAAGCTGATCATCCACCCTCTGTCCCGCTGAGTGCGGTTGACGTGATAGGATACAGCACTTTTGGGGTGCAGTCTCTGCAGCCACTTCTCTTTTGTAGGAGTTGAAGGGAAGAAAGTTAGAAGGCTAACAAACTGGCCCGTGTGGAGGTTAGATACAACCCGCGGTAGAAAGGATGAGCAGGTACAGAGAACCAACTTGCCCTGGCAGAATATTGTCAAAGGTGGACAAAGTGAGAGTGCATGAAGTTCCACCAAGAAGACAGTCCTCAGAGTAGGAGATTGCATTGTATGCATTGGCTTGGCTTGAAAGAGGATGCCAGTCCAACAAGCATTTGCAACGCAATAGGTCTCGCATTAGGGTAATTTTGCAGCTACGGGCGTTGCAAATGATAATGTTTGTTAGATTTTGTTTTGTCAAACAACAGTCCAGCAGTACCATAACTAATATAATAAAACCCATAAAACAAGGAAAGGGGGCAGTACCATAGTCTGCTACTAGGTGTCCCTGTGGAGTTGTAAAGGGACCTGTATTAGCAACTTAATGTACTCTGCCCTTAATGCAATTATAAAAATAAATAAAAAATGCAGCTGACCCTACTTTGCCATTTGCTTTTATTGGACGCATTCTCAGTTACAATCTTTCTTTTTATGATTGCATTAAGGATGCAGTATCTTATGTGGATAATAGATGCCCATTTACAACTCCACTGGGACACCTAGTAACAGCCTGTGGTATTGCACCCCTTCCTTGTTTTGTGGATTTCTTTAATTACTTATGTTACTGCTGGGGTATTTTTTGACCCAAAAAAGAATCTAAAAAACATTCTTAGTTGCAACTAAAATAGACACTATACTGCCTTTAATAATCATTAAACTGGCTTCCAATATATCTCTGCAACATGACAACTAGGAAGAACGAGAAGGGAGAGATGGTGACCGTGCCTTTGGAAATAGTACGCTCATTTGTGTCACCCAGAGGAAATAGAGAAGGCTGTAGAAGCACGCTTCTTCGCTTCCATCAATGTGACACTGCTTAAGTGACGAGGCAGGGGAGCGCCAACATGGGTATAACCAGAGCCGCACAAGAAATGTCCACCAATGAATCACGTGTGATGATGGATTCCCCGTGGAATTGTATAAGAATTGCAAGGGAAAGACAATCTCCTCGTAGGGTTTCTCCAGGCATAATAGAAAGAGGAGACAAAGGAAGAGCTAGACAAGGTCCTAATATCGGATACAGCGAGTGCTGGTTACAGTTCACCTCTGCTAAACTCCAGTTAGGGCTGAGACTTCAAGAAGCAATTCCACCGGTGAGTCACAGGTAGGCTTTGTGTAGGGTCGCTCGTCCAGAGACAGCCTGCGATTACTGGTACCCATGCTACGTAGTGGAAGGAGGATCACAATGACAACATTGGCCGCTCAGGAGAAGCAGTCGAGGAGTCTGAATGGATCCAATGGTAGCACACCTTCAGAATGTATGTCGTGTGCTGGAGCGTGTGTAGCATGAACCTAGCTAGACAGCAAGAAAGCGCTACACAAGGGCAGAATGCCTGTATGAAGTGCCATCCGTGGGGGAAGAAGCACTGTGGAGGTGGGGGTGCAGCAATGGCAGTTTAGTGTCCCTGGGGACTGACACAGGACATAAGAGGTTCCATTTTCAGGAGCGGGTCTTGGCGCGTGGAGCAGGGAGGGATGCTGCAAGACTCTGCCTCCCCTCATTTATTGGCTCAGCTGCTGCAGGAAGTGAGTGGGGGTGAAAGAGCAACAAACCTGAACACTAAAAACAACAAACCCAACGCAGCAGCAGAAAGGGTGGTGCAAGAAGCTGAGTCGGATTACCGTCCCTGATGTCTGTGCAAAGTTAAACCCCTCTTCACCCCCTTCACCTCTTTGAAAGATGAAGGGCTTTGCGGAGTATCGACGCTAAGCTGGAGGAGGAATGGACATTTACGAGCTGCGCCGTGCTAAACAAACAAAGGTGTGGCCTCCATAATTTAAGATACGGCTCGGCATGTTTCACTGCAATTAAAGAAAAACAGAATGAGTTCCTGGAAATGCCACAAAAACAATGGTTCTTTCATTTAGTTGCGTCTACGTGAAATGGATCTAAGAAGCCCGAATAAAGCTTGTTTTGATTTGACTCGCAAAATAGCGTTTGTACATGCCATTACCCTTTTGTGTAGTCTCAAACAGGAGGATCGCCGGTGTGCGGCCGCAAAAAATAGGTCATACATCTGGCCCCTAAATCTAAGGAGGAGACAATTGACCTAGTTCCTGACGAAAATCTTAGGAATTTTGTTGTTGAAATACCAAGAAGAGCTCCAGACCTGTGAATGAGGCAAGGAAAAAACACAGGAACTGACAGCAGAGCATCACTCTGTGTCTTATATCTCTCTAAGGCGTCATGCTCCTTGGTGGTCAAGCCGAATGGCACCAACTGGTATTACAGCAGGGCTATTGCTGGTGGGAAATGGTCCAGATCCAGTCTGGTACCTGGAGGATATTATACAGGTGGAAAGTACACAGAAAGACAAATCCATCTTAAGACTGAGCACCCACAAACTGGGCCAAAACTCTGACTGCATCATCTTAAGGCTTGGCCACAGTAGTATCAGAACACTCTCATGGAAAAAACAAAACCAGGACTGGAACAATGAACATCCATTCCATTGAGTCAAATGCCTTTTTCTCATCCAGCGAGATATACTATACGTATTAGGCTCAATTACCCATTCAGCCATAGCCAGGCAGAAACACACTCAGCTGAGATTGGCATGAATACAGATTGTTTTGGGCTCATAGCTTCTTTCTCCCACTACCGCCAAGAGTTACCTGGCTAGATGTATGGCGAGAACTTTCTTTTCGATCTTAAACAAAATGCTTTAGTCATGCCATGCCATTGTTAGTGTACCTGTATTATATGCATTGTTCCCTTACCAAAACTGTGTTGTAGTTAACCTATTGCTTATTCTCTGCATCATGACACATTTTGTGTTGTGTAATTGTACTCCTTTACTCAGAGAAATTTGCTAGAGTAAATGATCACACAAGAGCAAATTAAAGCCTGAACTTGGAAAAATCTTGATAGCCTATGTTTACTAGCACTAATGCCCTGCAATCCATCAGTGGAAAGAGCTGTAAAGATGCTTTGACACTGAAGTTAATATATTTTCAAAGCTTAACTAGAACTATTATTTCAACTATTGAAAAATGAATAGTGTGGCTGGGCATCGAACACAAAAAATAATGCCTATTTTGGTTAACTTGTACAGTCAGTGCTTTGCTGGAACTAAAGTGAGCTCAAGCTGGAAGTAGTCATCGTTAGTGGAGAAGGTGAAATAGTGGCAGTGCCCAGAGACATGAGGAGTCCTCTGTGCTTAAAGTAAGGGAAGAGTTATTACTTCTGTCTGACATTAATTCAACCATTCCATGTAACACTTTATTGATATGCTCATTGCAATGCCTTAACTGTGCAGAGTATGCTCAGATATGGATCCTGTGGTGTGTCACACGGATCAAGCTGCACCTTACTAAACCCTACTGACGAGGCACAATTTGGACGAAATCAATCTGGGGTTGCTTGTGTTTCCGGTTAGAGAGGACCTAACCTGGAGGTTTGGGATCGACTGTTCCTATCATTCCCAATGAAGTTGGAACACGGTTGATTTGGCTTGTTCCTGTCTGAGGTGGCATGATGGGCAAACAAATGACTTACTAGAATTCGACCAGAGTAATTTCTAGTGGCTCAGATGAATTCAAGCATCCCACCCATCATTTTCTGTTTTTCTCAAGGCTGATCACCCAATCATTAAAAAGACACATACAGTATGGTGTTTCTGGATCGGTTTACCTTGGTAAGCTGAAGTTCGGATATTCTGCATACTTTTTTGATGTGGAGATGGATTGTGTTGGAAGGAGGCTGCAGCGAGGACAAAATGTTGTTTAAAACAATTAAACAGCATGCATCAACTTCAGTATTTAATAATGGGTGATTCAATGTTCTCTCCATGTGGTTAAATATTTATTAGCAAACTGCTATCTGGAAAAGCAAAAGTTCTAAATGCTTGCACATTTGAAGCAAAAAATTGGCATAACCAAGGACAAAAACAGTTGCACTGTATATATTTCAGCATGTTGTTAAGGGGTTTGCTTCTTGTATTACCCCTCTTTAGATAACTGATGTTCAATCAAGTGGTGCGATCATTCAAGACCCGTCCTACAATGTTACCTTTGATTCGTTTCACTCAGAGACATTATATCACAGATTCATTCTTCCATAGAACAGATCAGTTTTGGAGAATATAAATAAAACTATTATTAATGGGCTATATTACTGCTTTAAATGAACTTCATACAAGTTCTCACTTAGAAATTCCGATTTTGTACCATACCTTATCAGAGGATGTACAACTTTACAAAGCTTGTAATAAACACATATGTAATACAAAGTGTTGCATTATATTGTGGATCTTTACCACTCCTTTTCATGGTTATATGTTACCCACTAGCAATCGCTACTGGGTAGTTATAGTATATAATTTCCATAGAAAATGCTTTTTTTTTTGAGTAGCGAATAACTTTGGCGCATCTCCACAAAATTTCTAACAAAAAGCTACTTTTTGACCAGTTTCAGCATAGAAAGTTTCTGGTGATCCATAAAGCGGCCCTTAGAAAAAGGGGAGTGGTCCCTAAACATATTTTTCAATAAGAATTTTAGACTCAGCTACAGACCAAACTGCTGAATGGATTTACAGAAAGCTAGATCTTGGTCCATAAAGAGCACTTTTTGTAAATTGGTGTAAATCGTCTCAGTAGTTATTGAGCAATTATTGCAACTACAAAAAAAATGTACATTTCACACTGCAGAAGATCCGTCGAGCCGACAGACCTCTTGCTGAGATCCGATTGGCAGCCACCATATCAACCAGGGAAGTGGTGGCAGCAATTTTAGGACTCAGCCCAACCCCTAGAAAAATGCACAAAAAAAACCAAAAAAATACATGGGGCAAGGTAGAGAAACACTGACCTACCTAGGTCTGAGGTGAAAAACATCTAAGGAAAAGAAAAAAAATTGCTGCAAATACACAGAGAACAAGAAAATCTAGGGCAAAAAATAATAATAATAATAATAAGCGCTGGCTCGGTCCCTGGTTAAAATAAAAAAAACAATACAGGTGTGGGCCAGGACCCACGGGGCAACACTTGTTTTTATTTTGGAGAGGGTGCCCATGGCCCTCCTCTCCAAACCTCAAAGAGGCCCTGAGGGCCCTATTCCAGAGGCCAAGATTAAAAAGAAGGAAGGGAGGCACACGGCTCCCATTCCGGACAGGATTAGGCAATCCCCCCAATCCCCAAGGGCCGAAATATATGAAAAAGGGGAGTAGGGCCACATGGACCCCCTCTCTGAGCCTAATAGGCCCAGAGGCCTCATCTCTCCGGCAGAAATGCATATAAAAGGGGAGGGAGCTCCCCTGGAGCCTTAAAAAGGCTCAGTGACCCCATGCCCCGAGGCATGATACTAATTAAAAGGGAGAGGCCGGCTCAGGTACTGTGTCCCAGGGAGCCCCTTCCCCTGGGCACAGTAGTTTATCTACCAGCGAAGACAGGGAAACAGGTTGCTCCCTCCTGGAGGAAACATTTTTCAATCTCCTGCAAAGATGGGCGCAAACAAGCAAGTCTGCTCCCGCAGGGCAGAATGTTTTAAAAAGCTAATACCGCCTTGAAGCAGAACTCTGTGCTCCCGCCTGGAGGGAGCAAGGAGTAGTTTCTGTCCTGTAACTCCAGTTCTGTAGTAGGTATCTCTGTTATAGTCATTATCTAGTGAATAGTCCCGCCCATGTGCGTGGACCCCGGCAATCAAAAATAATCTCTTGAGCTGTCAAAAAATTGCAGAACTGCAAAGACACTTAAGAGAGAATTTAAAGACAAATAATGCAGCCTATATCCACAGGCTACACTGTCCAGTACTTCAACTAGAAATTCCACCAAAAACACCACACATACAATACAGCCTGACCAGTTTCTTTCACTGAGAAACTAGCCTCTCCCAGTAAAAGCCTCTGGAATGATAGAGAGGAAGGCCTGGACAGACAAGCCCCATAGGCTGCCATTATGTGGCTTAAATAGGATACTGTGCCTTTAAGAGAACTTTCCAGAACCTCCCCCAGTATCCCAGAATGCACAGCAGGTCCCATTTACTTTCAGTTCTTTTTGAAGGCGTAACACGCCAGACCTGTAGCATTCCCTACATGAAAAACGTTCTCCACCGGGGAGGTGGGAGGGCGCTTATGACTATAACAGAGATACCCCTACTACAGAACTGGAGTTACAGGACAGAAACTACTCCTTCTGTAGTAGGGGATCTCTGTGTATAGTCATAATCTAGTGAATAGAATGGCAAGCCCATCCCCACACCAAGTGGCGGTGGAGAGAAGAAAATTAACACCACTACTGTGCGAACGGATTTCGCAGCGAAGCCTGCCCAACCTGAGCGTCTGTCCTGGCATCAGTGTCCAGATAGTAACGCTTAGCAAAGGTATGAACAGACTTCCAAGTGGCTGCCTTGCAGATTTCTGCAATGGGCACGTTACAGAGCAAGGCTGTCGTGGCAGCTTTGCCCCTGGTGGAATGAGCCTTAGGCTTACCTCCTAAGGTCTTATTAGCTTTTTGGTAATACAATTGTATGCAGGACACAATCCACCTAGAAATGGACTGCTTAGAGGTAGCAAGACCCGTCCTGACTGATCCATAGTTGATAAACAATTGGTCAGACCTACGAATATCTTTGGTTTTGTCCAGATAAAATTTCAACTCCCTCCTGACATCCAGGGAATGTAGAGACCTTTCCGCTGGAGATGAAGGATTCTGAAAAAACGTAGGCAAAGTTATGGTCTGGTTGACATGAAAATCAGAAATAACCTTGGGAAGAAATTTAGGGTGAGTACGCATAACAACCTATGCAGCATGAAATACAGTATAAGGTTCTTGACAGCACAACGCCTGAATTTCACTCACCGTGCGGGACGATGTAATGGCCACGAGGAACGCCGCTGTTAGACCTGACATCATTGGCTTGAGTCTCTCCTCCATTTTTTCTGTTTGCCTCTACTGTTTTACGATGTTTTGCTGGTATATGCTTTGGGCGCCGTGTCACTGCAGATCAGTGCCATAGCGCAAGTGCTCCCTATGTTAAAATGATGTATCTATTGTATCCATGTTTGGCTTATTTGGTTTACTGTCAGTCCCTAGTCTAGCGCACCAGGAGTGCCGGGGCTTGTAAATACAAATGCCGCTCGTGGGCTTGCAGCACGTGTTGTGCCACCCACAGGAGCGGCTTCGTAAAAGAATGTCTACGGGTCGGTCATGGCGAGACCCACGTGCAGTCTTGTACTGTCACGCCGGCTGCGCAGGTATACCTACGTGCCAGCCCCTCCAACCTTCCCTTAACTTCATGTTAGTCACCCCTATGGTAGGCCCGTGGGCAGGGTGCATTGTAAGTGTAAGGTAGGACACGCCTGACCAAGTTGGCATGTCCTGATAGTGAAGTACCGCCATCTTCGTGCTTCACTATGGCGAGGTAGCCTGCTCTCCATTGAGTAGAATGGGCCGCCGGGATTGTTAATGCTATTATCCTAGCTGGCTCGGAGAGTACGGTGCAATGTCGAGTTTGGTATCCCTGGACTCGGGGTTTAATTACGCATCCGTTGGTGTGGATGGTTTTTGGACTCTGGGTTCGAAAATGGCACTTTTAGAAAGCGTCTATTTTCTTGCCTAACCATATCTGGTGTCTGCTGGTCTTGCGTGTGTGTGACAGGAGCTGGGTGGCTCCAAGAGGTCTGGATGAGTCAGTGTGGGATGAGTGGGACATTTACGTTGAGAGTAGGGGGAGAGTAGTTGTTGATAGCCTGCCTTGCCTGATACAATGCTGGCTCCACCTCCTGCTAAGCGACTGATGGCTCTGTACCTGCCATGGACGATCCTAGCCCCACCTCCTGCCAGGAGGGCGATAGCTCTGCTCCTGCCAGTATCAATGCTGGCTCCACCTCCTGCGGGGCGTCTGAGGACTCAGCCCGGCTCAATGAATAGGCAAGGTGCTACTGCCTAGCTCCACCCACCACAGACCCAGGATGTTGGGAAATCCCCGGCATAGACAAAGGGATCAAAGACGAAAAGGGGTATAAGAGAAGGACCCCTGAACTAGGAAATCAGATCACTTCTGACAAGGAACCCTGTAACCAAGGACAAGAAGCCTGCTGATCTAAAGGACTGCCTACCCCTTCTGCCAGTGTGCTGTTGTTGGGGGAATCCTGCAGTGCTTCTTTATTTTTGCCAAGGAACCAGGAGAGAGGAACTGTGTGTGTACTCTCACGCTTGCTAAGAAAATCTCCAAGGACTGGAAGAGTGCCAGTCTCCTGCTGAAGTCACAGGGCTAAAGGACTTCATCTGCTAAGAGTGCTATTTGTTGGAAGTGTGAATCCAGCACCTCTGAAAGGAACAGCAATCACGACGACCGGACGGTGGGCCCGACCGACGCCAGCAGCAACGCCAGTGAGTGGGAGTACGGCTCTAGCTCCAGAGGACCTCGTGTCTGCACCGCTGCTGATCGCATCACCTGTGTGCCCTTCGACGCCGTGAGCGCTGCTCACTCTGTGCAACTGCACCATCGACAACGCCTGCTGAGGCCTGATCGACACCGAAGACGCGACGCCGGATTGCTCGACGCCGCTGATCATCGTGTGCTGCATTTTCCTAAAGGTACTGTGTTGTTGGGGGTCCGTGTGACTCCAGGCCCGACGCCGCGCTCCTCGCGGTCGACGCCGAACCTGTGGATTATCTTTGCCTCGACGTTGTGTAGCTCCCGTGTGAGTTACCCTGTTGCTAAGAACTGTGTTTCCAAGAAGAAGATTTACTTGATACTAAAGACTTTTATGCTAAAGAAGAAACTACCCTTGAACTATCCTTTTTCCTTCCCGAACGTATTTATTCCGATTGTGTACAGTTTTGCCGTTATTTGGTCTTGTGCTAAGCCTTATATAAAAATACTTATTTTTATAATACTACGGTGTCGTGTCCATTTGTAGTGTATTCACTGTGTTACTGTATGTGGTCATAATTGCTTAACGCACAGCCTCTGAGATAAGCCTGTACTGCTCTGCCAAGCTACCGAGGGGGTGAGCAGGGGTTATCGAAGGGTGTGATCCCCTTGCCCTGACTAGAAAAGGAGTGTCCCTATTTGTCAGAAGTGCATACCTCTGCCAACTAGAGACAGCCGGTTCTAACATTGGTGGGTCAGCGGTGAGGATTTGGACTTTGCATTTATGACCCATGTACAGTGATTAGTGGGCGCTACATAGTGAAAGCAGACCATAGCGCAGTCACAATCCGATTCGGAAGGATCCTATTTTTGCTCTCCGCTTTTCTGAAACTTGATTTTCTGAACACTGCCAGTTTTAGCCATGAGTGACAACGGAGTCACTGCCCCTGCTATCGTTGTTGTGGAAGAGTTCGAGAGGAGTAAGCTAAAGAAATACAAGAAAGATGAGCTGAAACACTTTTGCAACCAGTTTGAAGTTCCTACCACCGGCCTCTCGAGAAAAGATGATTTTTATAAAGCATTGCAGGCCTGGTGGGAATCGAGAAATCCCTCTGATGTGGTGGTGGTACCCACAGAGGAAGGGGATGAGGAGGTGCCAGTGAATGGACCTGTGCCCTCTCCCGGAAGCAGTGTTTCCTCCAAAGGTCTTTCCCCTGAAGAAAGAGAAGAAAGGGCGAAAGAGCGAGCTTACAACATGGAGATGGCAAGGCTAAAGATAAATGGGCAGTTAGAGTTAGAAAATGCAAGAGGTAGAAGGGAAGCTGATTTAGAGATCAAAAAGTTGGAGTTTGAACGAGAGAAGTTAGCTTTGGAGCGTGAAGCCAGGTTGAGGGAACTGGATATCCAAGCTAAAAAGTTAGAGTTGAATCCCTCTGGTGGCAGCGTTCCATCCGAGCCTGCAGAAAGTAAGTTTTACTTCCCGAAAGATGTGATCAAAGATTACAATAAGAATGAAGATATTGGTCAGTGGTTTAAAGCATATGAGTTAGCATTGTTGGCCCACCAGGTCCCTGAGAAGAATTGGGGAGCGGGGTTGTGGGGTCGCTTTGTGAATGAGGGAAGAGATACCCTGTTAGACATGCCTGTTGCAGATAGGATGTCGTATGCTCATATGAAAGATGCTTTAATGTTGCGATATGGCTTAACCCCCGAGCAGTACAGACAAGCTTTTAGAGAATGTAAGAAGTTGCCTGGTACGACGTGGGTTGAATATGTGTCTTATTTTTGCAGAGCCATGGATTGTTGGGTAAAGGGCAGCAAAGTGGAAAGTTATGAAGCTCTTTATGATTTGTTTGCTTGGGAGCACTTGTCTAATAACTGTTTTCCAGAGCTGCGCCAGCACCTGATCGATAGCAAGATATCTAGCCCTAGAAAACTTGCTGAGGAGGCGGACCGCTGGGTCAGTACCAGGGTCCACAAGGGTCCAGTGGGAGACTCAGCCAAAGGTGGGCAGGGTCCCCAGCAGAAGAGTGGGGGGGACAAGGGAAAACAGAAGGAGTCTCAGAAAGGGCCCCAAAGTAATCCCCAAGGGAACCAAGGGAAAGGTTCCCAGCCTCCCCCTGAGAAGAAGCCAGGGGCCCCGACGGGTAAACCTGTTCATAGGGGCCCTCTAACCTGCTACGGTTGTGGACAGGTGGGACACCGGTTTTATGACCCTCAGTGTCCCAAAAAGGATTCGAATGCACCGCCGCGTGCACCCCCTCGTCAGTTGGCGAGTGTAGCCTTGGGAGGGGAGGAGATGGTTGTCCATGGTGGGAGGGGTCCCGCAGAGATGTCCCTGGTCTCGCTAGGAGACATGCAAATGGTCCCTCCACCCCCTCTGCCTAGTAACACTAGTAAATATAGGCAGTGGGTGACCATTAATGGCCATAGAGTGGAAGCTCTCAGAGACACCGGAGCGAGTGTGACAGCTGTCAAGTGTCACTTGGTGTCCAGAGAGCAGGTGGTTCCCCACGCATTCTACCCCGTGATAGCTGCCGATAACTCCCAGAAAGAGTGTGAGGTGGCTCAGGTTTCCTTTGAATGGGGGGGAGTTTCAGGTACTCTTCAGGTTGCTGTGAGGCCCGCCATGCCTGTCGATTGTCTCCTGGGCAATGATTTAGAAGATTCACCTTGGGCTAAGGTGGAGAGAGCGGCGCACTTGAAAATGTTGGGTGTGCCAGAGTGGGTGTGTGCAACCACTCGTTCGATGACAGTGAATAAGGGTGTTGATGGGGTCCCGGAGCCTGAAAGTACGGCACAGGACCCAGCTGTGAAGAGAAGAGGCAGGAGGCGCGGGAAACCGGCCCCCGTAGTTCCCGTGGTCCAGGAGGAGGTAGACCCTGAGGGGGATGCCCTGGAGCCCACAGGGGAACAAATTGCCGAACTGGGAGATCTGCCCGAGCTGACCCATTGGCAGCAGGACGGTGGTCCCTCCAGGGAGGAATTCTGTGCGGAACAGAAGGTGTGCCCTTCTCTTGTGGGCATGAGGCAGCAGGCCTCCGCCCAATCCTCAGGTGATCAGTCAGGGTCCCATTTTGTGTACTGGGAGAACGATCTCCTGTATAGCGAGCCTAAGGCTGCTGAACCTGGGTCAGCCCGTGTGCTGGTGGTACCCCAGCGCTTCAGAGCCTTCCTACTGGGTTTGGCTCATGACGTACCGTTAGCTGGACATCTGGGGCAGGACAAGACCTATGACAGGCTTGTCACCCATTTTTATTGGCCTCAGATACGTAGGGATGTAGACATCCATTGCAAGACTTGTCGCACTTGCCAGGCAAGTGGGAAAAGCGGAAGGAAGCAGAAGGCTCCCCTCCAACCTTTTCCAGTAGTCAGCACCCCCTTTGACCGGGTGGGTATTGACATTGTTGGGCCCCTGGACCCCAAGACAGCCCTGGGCAACAGGTTCATCCTGGTCTTGGTGGACCATGCCACGAGGTACCCGGAAGCCATCCCTCTCAGAACAGTGACGGCCCCCGTGGTGGGACGGGCACTGATGGGTGTTTTCTCCCGGATGGGGTTCCCCAGAGAGGTGGTGTCCGACCGAGGCACCAACTTCATTTCGAACTATATGATGTCTCTGTGGAAGGAGTGTGGGGTAACCTACCGGTTCACCACTCCTTACCACCCTCAAGGAAACGGGCTGGTGGAGAGATTCAACCGGACCCTGAAAGGCATGATTATGGGTCTTGAAGAACCAATGAGGCGGAAATGGGACGTCCTCTTGCCATGCCTGTTTGCTTACCGTGAGGTGCCGCAGAAGTCTCTAGGGTTCAGCCCCTTTGAGCTCTTATACGGTCACCCGGTAAGAGGACCTCTGAGTCTGGTCAAGGAAGGCTGGGAGCAATCTCCCAGGAAAACTCCCCAGGATGTATACAGCTACATGCTGGCCTTTCGGAACCAGACTCGGCGCTTCAGAGAACTTGCTCAGGCAAATCTGGAGGCCAGCCAGGAGGAGATGAAGCGTTGGTACGACCGGAATGCCACTCTGGTAGAGCTTCAGCCTGGTCAGGAAGTGTGGGTCATGTCCCCTGTGGAACCTTGTGCGCTCAAGGACAGGTGGACTGGACCGTTTAAGGTTGTGGAGAAGAAGAGCGATGTCACCTACTTGGTGGACTTGAAATCTCCCAGGAACCCCTTGCGGGTCCTGCATGTCAACCGTTTGAAGCCCCACTTAGAAAGGTCCGAAGTGGGCATGCTCCTAGCTACAGATGAAGGAACGGAGGAGGAGAGTAAGCCTCTTCCTGACCTCCTGTATGCTAAAGAGCAAGACGGGTCAGTGGATGGTGTGGCCCTCTCTGACACACTGACCCTTGAGCAGAAACAGGATTGTCACCAACTGTTGGGGCAATTCCCGGATCTGTTTTCCTTGGTTCCGGGTGTCACGCATTGGTGTGTCCATGACGTTGACACCGGAGACAGCCCTCCTGTGAAGCACAAGGCTTACAGGGTGACTGACAAGGTCAGAGCGTACATTAAGGAGGAGGTCTCCAAAATGTTCGCGTTAGGGGTGATTGAGTCCTCTAGCAGTCCTTGGGCCAGCCCAGTGGTCTTGGTCCCGAAGGCTGCAGCGCCTGGTGCTTCACCGGAACTTCGGTTCTGCGTGGATTACCGAGGGCTCAATTCGGTCACGAAGACTGACGCGCACCCCATCCCCAGAGCTGATGAGCTCATCGATCGGTTGGGGGCTGCCCGGTACCTTAGTACGTTTGATTTAACGTCTGGGTACTGGCAGATCGCCTTGACTGATGGGGCAAAAGAGAGGTCAGCATTCTCCACACCAGATGGGCTATACCAGTTCCGGGTGATGCCCTTTGGGATGAAAAATGCCCCTGCCACCTTCCAGAGGTTGGTCAACCAGGTCTTGGCTGGACTGGAGGACTTCAGTGCCGCCTACCTGGACGACATCGCAGTGTTCAGCGCCAGCTGGGAGGAACACTTGCGCCACCTCCAGGAAGTGTTGTTGGCCCTGCGCGGAGCAGGCCTCACAATCAAAGCCAGTAAGTGCCAGATTGGGCAGGGTTCTGTGGTGTACTTGGGGCACCAAGTAGGGAGCGGCAAGGTTGCCCCCCTGCAACCCAAGATCGATACCATCCTGGCTTGGGCGCCGCCCAAAACCCAAACACAGGTGAGAGCCTTCTTAGGTCTCACGGGTTACTACAGGAGGTTTGTCAAGGATTATGGTAACATTGTGCACCCCTTGACGTCGCTGACTTCCAGGAAGCAGCCACGAAATGTGATCTGGACTGACGCCTGTCAGACGGCCTTTGACACCCTGAAAGCTGCAATGTGCACAGCACCTATACTCCAGGCACCCGACTTTTCGAAAGAATTCATTGTTCAGACGGACGCTTCAGAGCATGGCCTGGGGGCTGTTCTAGCTCAGGTGAATGAAGAGGGCCGAGACTTGCCTGTAGCCTTCATCAGTAGGAGGTTACTTCCCAGGGAAACCAGGTGGAGTGCGATAGAGAGAGAAGCATTTGCTGTGGTCTGGGCGCTGAAGAAGCTAAGACCCTACCTGTTTGGGACTCACTTCCGGGTTCAGACAGACCACAGGCCCCTCAGATGGTTGATGCAAATGAGGGGTGAGAATCCAAAACTGTTGAGGTGGTCCATTGCTCTACAGGGGATGGACTTTACGGTGGAACACCGCCCTGGTACAGATCACGCCAATGCTGATGGTCTGTCCAGATTTTTCCGCCTTAGTGATGAGGACTCCCTAGGTTAAGGGTAGTTCTCCCCACATTTCAGCTGGAGGGGACACGTGTTAGACCTGACATCATTGGCTTGAGTCTCTCCTCCATTTTTTCTGTTTGCCTCTACTGTTTTACGATGTTTTGCTGGTATATGCTTTGGGCGCCGTGTCACTGCAGATCAGTGCCATAGCGCAAGTGCTCCCTATGTTAAAATGATGTATCTATTGTATCCATGTTTGGCTTATTTGGTTTACTGTCAGTCCCTAGTCTAGCGCACCAGGAGTGCCGGGGCTTGTAAATACAAATGCCGCTCGTGGGCTTGCAGCACGTGTTGTGCCACCCACAGGAGCGGCTTCGTAAAAGAATGTCTACGGGTCGGTCATTGCGAGACCCACGTGCAGTCTTGTACTGTCACGCCGGCTGCGCAGGTATACCTACGTGCCAGCCCCTCCAACCTTCCCTTAACTTCATGTTAGTCACCCCTATGGTAGGCCCGTGGGCAGGGTGCATTGTAAGTGTAAGGTAGGACACGCCTGACCAAGTTGGCATGTCCTGATAGTGAAGTACCGCCATCTTCGTGCTTCACTATGGCGAGGTAGCCTGCTCTCCATTGAGTAGAATGGGCCGCCGGGATTGTTAATGCTATGATCCTAGCTGGCTCGGAGAGTACGGTGCAATGTCGAGTTTGGTATCCCTGGACTCGGGGTTTAATTACGCATCCGTTGGTGTGGATGGTTTTTGGACTCTGGGTTCGAAAATGGCACTTTTAGAAAGCGTCTATTTTCTTGCCTAACCATATCTGGTTTCTGCTGGTCTTGCGTGTGTGTGACAGGAGCTGGGTGGCTCCAAGAGGTCTGGATGAGTCAGTGTGGGATGAGTGGGACATTTACGTTGAGAGTAGGGGGAGAGTAGTTGTTGATAGCCTGCCTTGCCTGATACAATGCTGGCTCCACCTCCTGCTAAGCGACTGATGGCTCTGTACCTGCCATGGACGATCCTAGCCCCACCTCCTGCCAGGAGGGCGATAGCTCTGCTCCTGCCAGTATCAATGCTGGCTCCACCTCCTGCGGGGCGTCTGAGGACTCAGCCCGGCTCAATGAATAGGCAAGGTGCTACTGCCTAGCTCCACCCACCACAGACCCAGGATGTTGGGAAATCCCCGGCATAGACAAAGGGATCAAAGACGAAAAGGGGTATAAGAGAAGGACCCCTGAACTAGGAAATCAGATCACTTCTGACAAGGAACCCTGTAACCAAGGACAAGAAGCCTGCTGATCTAAAGGACTGCCTACCCCTTCTGCCAGTGTGCTGTTGTTGGGGGAATCCTGCAGTGCTTCTTTATTTTTGCCAAGGAACCAGGAGAGAGGAACTGTGTGTGTACTCTCACGCTTGCTAAGAAAATCTCCAAGGACTGGAAGAGTGCCAGTCTCCTGCTGAAGTCACAGGGCTAAAGGACTTCATCTGCTAAGAGTGCTATTTGCTGGAAGTGTGAATCCAGCACCTCTGAAAGGAACAGCAATCACGACGACCGGACGGTGGGCCCGACCGACGCCAGCAGCAACGCCAGTGAGTGGGAGTACGGCTCTAGCTCCAGAGGACCTTGTGTCTGCACCGCTGCTGATCGCATCACCTGTGTGCCCTTCGACGCCGTGAGCGCTGCTCACTCTGTGCAACTGCACCATCGACAACGCCTGCTGAGGCCTGATCGACACCGAAGACGCGACGCCGGATTGCTCGACGCCGCTGATCATCGTGTGCTGCATTTTCCTAAAGGTACTGTGTTGTTGGGGGTCCGTGTGACTCCAGGCCCGACGCCGCGCTCCTCGCGGTCGACGCCGAACCTGTGGATTATCTTTGCCTCGACGTTGTGTAGCTCCCGTGTGAGTTACCCTGTTGCTAAGAACTGTGTTTCCAAGAAGAAGATTTACTTGATACTAAAGACTTTTATGCTAAAGAAGAAACTACCCTTGAACTATCCTTTTTCCTTCCCGAACGTATTTATTCCGATTGTGTACAGTTTTGCCGTTATTTGGTCTTGTGCTAAGCCTTATATAAAAATACTTATTTTTATAATACTACGGTGTCGTGTCCATTTGTAGTGTATTCACTGTGTTACTGTATGTGGTCATAATTGCTTAACGCACAGCCTCTGAGATAAGCCTGTACTGCTCTGCCAAGCTACCGAGGGGGTGAGCAGGGGTTATCGAAGGGTGTGATCCCCTTGCCCTGACTAGAAAAGGAGTGTCCCTATTTGTCAGAAGTGCATACCTCTGCCAACTAGAGACAGCCGGTTCTAACAGCCGCCTTCCAGGACAGGTGCTGCAACGAAGCCTTGTGAATAGGTTCAAAAGGCTCCTTCATCAACCTGGACAGCACCACATTCAGTTCCCATGAAGGCGAAGGAAGCCTGACAGGAGGGAATACTTTCTTCAAACCTTCCAGAAAATCTTTGATCACAGGGATCTGGAAAAAGGAAGTCTGTGAAGGGCATTTCCTGTAGGCAGTCAAAGCAGCAAGATGAACCTTAATGGAGTGAACATTAAGTCCAGACTGCGCCAAATGTAGAAGATAAGGAAGGATGACATCTTCCTTGCACGTCGTCGGGTCATAGTTCTTGGACTTGCACCAGATACAGAACCTCTTCCACTTGTAAGCATAGGACGTCCGAGTGGAAGGCCTCTTAGACTCCTTCAGTATGTCCATGCAATCTTCAGGTAGATTCAAATGGCCATATTGCACTATCTCAGGAGCCATGCCGCCAAATTCATGCAGTGGACCGGAGTCGGGACAGACTTGGACATGTTAATGTGCAACCCCAGCTTGTTCAAGAGAACGCACGTCTTCTGGAAATGCGCTTGAGCTTCCGAGAAGGAGGAGGCCTTGATCAACCAATCGTCCAGGTACGGGTAAACAAACACCTTGTTCTTCCTCAGGTGTGCTGCTACCACCGCCATGCACTTCGAGAATGTTCTCGGCGCAGACTAAGTGTTCTCGGCGCAGACTTCAGTCCGAATGGGAGTACTGTGTATTGATAATGATTGGCGCCGACTTTGAATCGCAGGAACTTCCTGTGTTTGTGTGCAATGGGCACATGGAAGTACGCATCCTGTAGGTCTATTGCGCAAAGCCAGTCTCCCTGTTGCAACTGAGGATAAATCTGATGCAACAACAGCATGAAAAACTTTTCTCTGCGAATCCACTTGTTTGCCTGTCGCAAGTCCAGAATGGGCCTGAACTCGTTCTTGTCCTTCTTGCGAACCAGGAAGAACCGGGAGTACAGACCTCTTCCTCTTTGAGACCGAGGTACGTCTTCTATCGCCCTTTTCCTTAACAGGATATCGGTCTTCGCCTGGAGCTCGCGCAGTTGATACTGTGAGCTGACCGGAGGGATCGCTGGAGGCGGGCTGGTGAACCGAAGACTGTATCCATTGCAAACAATATTCAGCACCCACTTGTCCTGAGTAATTTTTCTCCACTCTGCCAGAAAAAATTGAACGCTTCCCCCCCACCAGAGTGGGTAACGGATGTAGGGGAAGTAAGCGCTCAGGGCCTAGACCCGGCCGGGCCTTTGGTCACTGTTGCCGACTGCTGGCCTCCTCTGCCCCTCTGGCTCTTCTGGAACGGCCTTCGGAACTGCTGTTGTTGTTGCTGCGGTCCCGAAGGTTGGCCACGCCCTCTGCCCTGTCCGCCGAACCGCCTCTGGAACGGTCGGTAGGACTTCTTAGTCTCTTTGGGCTTCTACAAGGCCCACAGCCGTAAGCGTCTCAGCCTCAGTCTTCATTCAGGCCATTTCGTCATCCGCATGCTTCCCGAACAGAGTTTCGCCAGAGAATGGCAAATTGGCGAACCCTCTGTTGGGCGTCCGGTTTTAACAACGTGAGGCGGAACCAAGCGTGTCGTCTCTGATTAATCCCATGGCAGAAGCTATGCGCCGCCAGGAGGGAAGAATCGGCCGCAGCACTGATGACCTGATTCGCCACCAACATCCCCTCATTTAACACCTCCTGGAAATCTTCCCTTTTGTTGCGAGGCAGGTGTTCCACAAACTGCTGGAGGGATTCCCAGAGTGCGCGGTCGTAGCGCCCCAACAGGGCCGTAGCGCTCGCCGCCTTCATAGACGTAGCAGACGTTCCACAAACCTTCCTCCCAGCAGAATCCATCCACCTAGATTCTTTATCTGGTGGGACCGTGGATGACGGAGTGGTGGCATGTTGTTTATGAGCCGCCGTCACTATCACAGAGTCTGGAGGGGGTTCCACACTTAAAAAGGCCGGATCCGAATCGGGAGCCCGGTACTTTTTCTGTAGTCTCGAGGGGGCCGCCTTAGTCACCGCAGGGGTGCGAAAAAGGTCCATGGCCGGATCCTCCAGGCTCGGCACCAGTGGCAGTAATGGTCGAGACAGATGTTTTTTGGTGCAGCGTCTCGAAAATTACCGACGTCTTGGGAGTGGGCACCGTCAACGAGATGCCCAACTTAGCTGCACTCCGTAACAGGACGTCGTGAAAAGACACCAGATCGTCCATCGGTGATACTCTCGTCTCCTGTGACTCCGACAGAGTCGGGGAGTAGTCCCTGGTCTCTGAGGACCTCGTCGGGGAACGAGACCTGTTCCTCCTGTGGCGTCGTCTCGATCTCGTGGATGACCTGTTGCGTGATCGTTCCCTCCTCCTGGAACGAGAACGCGATCTCCCGGTCCTTGGACGCTCCGCAGGTTTCCTTGGAGGTGTTCTCCGTGGTTTATCCTGAGGCTTCGGTTTTGGCGTCCCCTTAGGTGGTGTGGGAAGGGGAGGCAGTGACGTCGACCTTGGAGGAGGAACGGGAGGTACCTCCGTCCGAGGGACGGGCCCACGTGGCGGAAGTGGTGGTGGTTGTCCTGAGGGAGGTAGTGGCGGAAGTGGAGGCTTGATGGGAGGATCCTCCTTAGGAACAGGGGGAGGAGGGGCCTTTGGCCGAGGTGGTGTATAAACCACTGAGTACACCGAGCCCGGTGACTTCTTCGGGGGAGGGGACTGTGACCCAGTCCCTCTAGCAGGCGATCGCCTTCTCCAGCGCCCTCCACCGGAACCAGCGTGACTTCTGGCGCCAGAACTCCTCCTGCGCCTCTTAGGAGAGTTGGAACGACTCCTAGACGCTGATCTCTTCCTCTTCGACGCAGAGCGTTGTGCCTCCGGCGTCGAATGTCGTCTCCGCGACTCCGGCGTCGTTCGCCGCCTCCGCGACGTCGAACGCGTCCTCCTCGACGCCGAACGTCGAGCGTTCACACCTAGACGACTAACGTCGGCTCTTCCTCGATGCCGACCGCTCATTCGAGGAACTCGACGGCGAGGATCCCCTCGACGCCGATCGTCGTAGTATCGACGCCGATCGTCTCCTCGACGGCGAACGGCGGTGTCGCCTTGACGGCGAGCGCCGACGCCTGTCATGCCTTCTTCGACGTCGATGGCTTGACGCTGACGACGAAGAGGCCGTCGACTGGGACTTCGCCGGAGGCCTACCTCGGCCCTTTGACGTCGATCTTTCCCGTCGTCTCGACCCGGAGCCCCTGGGAGATGGTGAACACACCGTCGTCATCCCTCTCAACGTCGTCGTCGATGCAATCGACGTTGACGGAGACCGGGACCGTTTGCTGGTCTTCCTGCCTCTGGGGAGCCCCCCAGAGGCCTCAGCAGAGGCAGAGGGAGCCTCCCCGGTCTGCCCAGACCCACCTGCAGCCTGCAGTCGTCTGTCCTCCAGGCCTTGAAGCCTAATCTTCAGCCTTTCCCTCAGAGTCCTTGCAGAAAGGTTCTTGCAGATGTCACACTCTTCAGGGACATGTGCTTCAGGAAGGCAGATGATGCAGACCTCGTGTGGATCGGTCTTGGCCTTCTTCCTCCCACATACTGGGCATTTGTCAAAAAGAGCAGGCATTTTAGAGCCCTAAAAAGCCTAAACAAACACACAGGAGTGAAGGGAAAGCACCAAGACACAAACTGAAAACACTTTTGAATCACAAAGTGCACAAAATCCAATAAACCCTTGAAAAAGGGAGAGCTCAATGCACCAGGGTCCTGTTAGCAGGAGCCGGAAAAAAGAACTGAAAGTAAATGGGACCTGCTGTGCATTCTGGGATACTGGGAGAAGTTCTGGAAAGTTCTCTTAAAGGCACAGTGTCCTATTTAAGCCACATAATGGCAGCCTATGGGGCTTGTCTGTCCAGGCCTTCCTCTCTATCATTCCAGAGGCTTTTACTGGGAGAGGCTAGTTTCTCTGTCAAAGAAACTGGTCAGGCTGTGTTGTATGTGTGGTGTTTTTGGTGGAATTTCTAGTTGAAGTACTGGACAGTGTAGCCTGTGGATATAGGCTGCATTTTTTGCCTTTAAATTCTCTCTTCAGTGTCTTTCCAGTTCTGCAATTTTTTGACAGCTTAAGAGATTATTTTTGATTGCCGGGGTCCACGCACATGAGCGGGACTATTCACTAGATTATGACTATACACAGAGATCCCCTACTACAGAAACATATATACCTTCTCCCTCTGGGCATTAGAAATGCTGACTCCTGCGCCATGCGGTAAGCCAGCTAGGGCTCCATATTATTTGTAAAACATCGCTTAGCATACAGTAGGTACAGGAGTGACATGAAAGTGAGCCTTCAGTGTACATTTTGGTTAAAGCAGCACATAGGGACAGTAAAGCATGATTATATATTTGAAATGGAGCCTTTATGGCCAATGACGCTTTGTAGTATACAGATTTAGCAAACTTCCAAGTGGCAATGTTCATACTCTTCTTCCTGGCTCCACCCCCATACTCAGCACTCTGGAAATTTGTGCCAGTTATCCCACACTTTTCCCCACTTCTTGGGGCAGCCCCTGCTTTGATAGACGACTTACTCTAAGCAGATTGGCACCGGTCTAAGTTCGACTAACTCTTCTATCCAAGGGGGAGTTGCTCCGTCCCAGGTCCACATAATATTACATTTATCCAACCACGCTGCAACGACCAGCCAAATCTTTTGATGTTTTGGCAAGGTCACTTTCTCTGTTATAGACAAAAGGAGCCAATTTGCTTTTAGGGTAACCTCCAAAGTTAATACCCAAGACATTCTCCTGGTCACTTCTCCCCATTAGAGCTGTATGATCGGACACTCCCAAAGGATGTGAAAGAATGTGCCTTCTTGTCCTCACTCTGGCAAACAGGGAGCAGAGCCCCTTTTCCCTATCTTCTGAAGTGGGACTCTGGAGTAGTATGATCTGTGTAGGATTCTCAGTTGCACCGGTCATAAATCGGCACATAACACTACCTCTCTCGGGCTTTGGAGTGCTTCCGTCCAGTTGTCATCGTCCAAATCACCCAGGTCTCTTGCCCAGGACTCCCTCAATGCCACCATAGGGTTAGCGGAATAATGGTTCGGTATGCCCTTAGGAGACATATGGTAGAGGAGGAGAAGCCCAATCAGTAGGTACCTATACCACGCAGCCTCTGTCAATTCATACTCCTGTTGCAGGACTTCGAACCTAACTATTGCTTGCCCCCTCCAGATGTCTCCCAAGATTTCTAATGCTGATCAAGGCCCATTTCGAAAAACCTTTCAGGTCACCCACCTCTTGCAGTAGGTCACTGTCCCATAGTGGCGTTTGGTTAGTGAGCTTACTCCCACAGCCCAAATACTAGTTCGCCTCCTTCCATACGCAGACCACGGTCTGGCTATGTAAAGGGAGGTCTCGTTCTTTTTTTGTCTGTATACGACTGCCAAAGGACCCCTGCCACCCATAGTCTCTCTATCTACTTGGTAGACCAGTTTGCTATGATCAGTAAATACCCAGTCATTGACTGATACTGATTTAGCAGCCCAGTAATACGTAGTATGTCTAGAACCGCCAGTCTTCCATCATATACTCATCTTTGGAGCGTGCTCAGGGCAATTCAGAAGCTACTGCTATTCAATAGCAAAAGACAGGCTTCATGATCTATTTTAGGGATGAACTCTGGGGGGATCTCAAAAAGTGTATTTTGAAGTATATTTAGGAGGCGGGGGAAGGTCATTATATTGTATAGGGCAGCTCTACCCATTAATGATAGAGGAGAGTCCTCTAATGTATGTTCTACATCCTGATGGAGTCTATCCAGTTGGGGGAACAGATTCCTACACAGGAATTAGTTAGGATAATGAGTAACGTAGATCCCACGATATTGGAGCCCATCCAGCACCAAGGGCCCCATACAAAAGGAGGGGAGCCTTGGCTTCCCATGCGCCAGGAGAAAGTTCAATGATTTGGACCAATTTATTTGATATTCTGAGTGATACCCAAAGATTTGCAATATTCTAGCCATGGAGAGTGTGCGCTGAGTAATATAAAGTAACACATCATCCACATACAGAGAGATGCGCTATTCCCATACCCGTTTCTACCTATTCCTTGCATAAATGGATCTTGGAGGATCCACGCTGCCAGCAGCTCAAGCGTCAGTGCGAATATCATTGGGGATGGGGGAGCCCCTGCCTTGTGCACTTCTGTAGGGCAAAGGCTAGGGAAAAGTGTGCCATTGACCTTCATCCTAGCAAGCGGGCAAGATATAAGTTTCACTTATACGCAAAACTCTGGCCCAAAGCCCATTCTCGCCAGAGCTGCAAAGATCTAGTTCCACTCTATGTTGTTGAATGCCATTCGTACATCTAAGGCCATGAGCGCCGCCTGTCCGGCCAGCAGCATTCTGGTCATGTGCAGCACACCATAGAGATGTGGCAAGTTAAGATGTGAATTCCTATGGGGCAGGAAGCCCAATTGGTCAGGGTGAATCACCAAAGTGACAACCTTGCAGTCTGGTTGCCAATGCCTTTGCCAGCATATTGGCTTCCACATTTAATAAAGAGAGGGGCCTATATGATCCACAGTCAGTCAGCGGCATGCCCTTTTGTGAATACTTACAATAGTGGCGATCCTCTGTTCCTCAGGCAGACTGCCTGTTCTCGCAATGTTAGATTTGTAATTCCCTTTCCTGTAATGCCTTTGTTGTGCTGATTTAGGTTAGCAGTGTGCAGCTAAAATACATGCATTTGTATTCACGTTACCACTGAGTTATCCTCGCAACATGTAAGCTTCAGTTAGCCAGTGTGCATCCATTTTGAATTTCCCAATCCATATTAGACTGTGCCAGGGTTAGGCCTCAGTGCTCATATTGCTTGCTTCAGCAGAACACTGTGTTTTGTTATCATTGCTCCTGCTGTCCAAGGCTGTTTCCTTGACTTGCTAATGAATAAGTTAATCTGCCATCACAAGATTAGCTGAATGGGTAGCTTCTGCCCCCACCTTAGGAGATGCTGAAACCCAGAACCGTGGCCTTGTATCACTGATACAAATGATCCCATCTGGCATGTGTTAGCTGATCTCGTTGTGCTCCATTGTTCATGTTCAACCCAGGCTAGTAACTTTCCACGGTGGGTGGTATTAGAGATGTCTGGGAAGTTCTTTTTACCTAATGTAACCTGTTGGGGAGCTAGTCCCCTCAGCGTCCATCTTAAGGTTCAGGTCTGACCGGGGATCTCTCTGAAGAGAACTACATCGAGCCCGACGATCATGAAGGCTTTTCTTCGACCGAGACGATCTGCAAGCGTCGCAGTCTTCTTCTTTGAACTGCAGAGAGAAGCACAAGTTACATACCTGGTGTGAGTCAGTGCACAGATACTTTGCGCGGCACGGAGGACAGAATTTGAAAGGTGTCCTTTCCATTGACGGAGAGCTGGGCAGATGCAGTTAGGCCCGAAGGCCATCCACAAAGCTTTCTGATCGAAATGTATATTCTGTTGACCATAACGACACGCAGAGAGGTGAGAAACATGTACAAAACAATATTGTTGAGGGTAGAGAGGATTGCGCACCGAGGGGAACCCGAAGAACGGGTTAGAACCGGACAGCAGCGATATATGTCCGAACACAGTTAGGGTTTGCACTATCACCGAAAGGAGGAGTCACCTTTCCTCGTGACTAGAAAGACTTCTTTGAAGAAAAACAACTTGCAAACATCCGGACCCAACACTACATGGCAGGAGTTTGCAAAGCATGTGTATCTACAGCACATATTCCTCTAACAACCCCCCCGCCCCCCAAGGTGAAAGGGAATGTTATAATTAGGTGAAAATGCCAGTTAAAACATGTTTTTAAACTAACAAAAACACCGAGATGTTGCAGTAAAGATACCAATTATGTCACAGAACATGTCATGAGTGATGTAATATATGACGTAATTAGCAGTGTTGGCGAAGACGCAAGTTATAATTACTTTAGGGCACAAGTTAGTTACTTGAGATAATTATAACAGGTTAATTTCAGTGGTTTTGTTTGTTTAAGATGGTATGCTTTAACTGACATTTTCAACTAACTATTTGCATCCTTACCCCGCGGGCGCACTATACCTCTGTAGCGCATGGACTTTGGCTGTGCATAATGTGATGGTGGGATTGGGCGCAATGCCAACCCATCCTCCGTGGGCACGAATGGCTTACTATGTGATGTCACAATATAGAGGGTGCAATTTTAGATAAAAAGACCTACTGACTTTATCAAAGGCTAAGAACACCAAAATAAATAAAGCTGGGACTATTGGATTTATCAAGGGGTCTGTGGCCCAAAGTAGACCTATTGTCTTTTTCATAGTCATTAATAATTAGAATTTAGGATTCCACTTTTCTAATGGAGTTAGATTTGGAGACCATTGTGCTGCGGCTTTAATAGTCTGAATACGTGATTTGCCTCCACTGATGGTAATACTCTTGAGAAGGTGTATACATTTCCATATCATGGTATTGCGTTTGACTCTGGATATTCATGGTCTCCCAACATAACTATTAATCAATCAATAACATTTGTAGAGCGCTCTACTCACCCGCTAGGGTCTCAAGGCGCTGGGGGGAGAGGGGGGGGGGGCGCTACTGCTTGAACAGCCAGGTCTTGAGTGGTTTCCTGAAGGAGAGGTGGTCCTGGGTCAGCCGTTGGTGGGTGGGGAGGGAGTTCCATGTCTTGGCCGCCAGGTAGAAGGATCTTCCTCCGGCGGGGGTGCGAAAGCGTGGGACGGTGGCGAGGGCGAGGCTGGTGGATCGGAGCTGGCGGGTGGGTGGGTGCGTAGAACGTGAGGCAGCTGTTGAGGTATTTGGGGCCCATGTTGTGGAGAGCCTTGTGTGCATGGGTGAGGAGTCTGAACATGATCCTCTTGCTGACGGGGAGCCAGTGCAGGTCTCTCAGATGGGCAGAGATATGGCTGTGACTGGGGATGTCCAGTATGAGTCGTGCCGAAGCGTTCTGTATGCGCTGGAGTCTTTTCTGTAGTTTGGCTGTGGTTCCAGCATAGAGGGCGTTCCCGTAGTCCAGTCGGCTGGTGACGAGGGCCTGGGTGACCGTCTGAACTATTAGATGCGAGAAGCTTAGTCGCTCAGTGGGTGCATTAGTTAATCTAAAAGCCACAGTAGCTAGTAGGGCCATCATACCCCAGTTTGACATTTTTAATATTCAGTGTCTTCCGATCACCCTATATGGCGCAGGTGGTTGGGGAAATGCATACACAAACTGTATACAACTTGAAGAGAATCGGTTTAGTAGCGTCTACTTTCACTTCCTCCGAGATGTCCTCATTTTTTCAGTCATGGTGAACGGAGGCTCTCCTACATCGAGGATCATATTAAGCTTGCCCCTTTGCGGTTATGGCTTTCTGTGTGGTCCAACCCCATGCCACTATGAACCAAAATATAATCACTGACAGCTAAAGCTGCAATGATTGTACCAAGATTCACTGGTTATTCAGTGGCGGTTTTGGACCTGCCCCCATTATTTCTCAATTCCACTACTATCAATAGGCAGGGCAAGACAAGGGTCAAAACATCCTTTTTGGATAATAGATTCATGAACTAGGAATCTAGAGAAATAATTCAACCTAATTGCAACATTATACTACCTTTGAGACTACTCCTTGTGTTAAAGCCTACTTAGGGCCCTATTTTGATGTCGGTCGGAGAGCCTCCGACATGTGGTCGGTGGCTTTCCGGCCGACATCTTCGGTTTCACTTTTGACCACCGCATTAAAATGCTGGCGTTCGAAAGTGAAATCGGCCGGTCATTCCTGTTGGGTTCAGACGGGCTCAAGGAGCCCCACCTTAACCATCGGGATTACGATGTCGGTTTCCGACAGGCTTTCCATGTCGGGCTTTCCGACATATAAAGCCAGTTAGAAAGCAACTTTCGGGCTCCTAGCTGGGCTCCATTCCTCCACAGTCTCTGGTTGTGGGCTGAGGGGACACCTATGGTGCCCTCTTGTTAATCCAGCTTGAGGTGCCTGCAAAGCGGTGCAGGTAATAACAGAATCTCCCATTTCTCCATGGGAGCTTGTGCCACGGGTGGTTTACAGCCGCAGCACAAGCTCCCGTAGAGAAATGGGAGTACGTAATGTATGTTGTATTGTAATGGGGGTGTCAGGACTACCAACCGGAGGTTGTTTGGTCCCAAGACCGCGGAGTAGTCGTACGTCCGACATCTTAATCAGTTCCTTAATGTGTGCACTAGAAAAATGGGAAAGACCTTCCGTATCTATATTCAGAGTTGGGTCGATTTGTAGTATCCTGTTGTTCACCCTTGGTCAATACAATAGTGCAACTGTTTGCGTATGCCCCTGTGATGAATTTTCTGATCACTCTGTACTGAGTTTTTTTATTTGTAAAGTTTATGGGATTGATGCCAAAAGGTATCTAATTTCTCTTTTGAAGTGTTACAATTTTAGGCAATGTTTAACAGCACTTTTGCAGATTCTATCATGACAGGACGTCTCTTGCAGTTGGCTCAACGTAAAATAAGCAGTACGACATAGGAACTCGGTGCTTTTTTAACTCTTGATTACTGAATTATGTCTGGATTCACTTTTATGATTATATTTTTCTAATAAAATAAAGTTATGTTTTTATATTGATTGACACCGCTACTAGAACGTGAACATCTCTTCCTGTAATCAAGTGATGCTACTCTAACCCCATCATTCAGCTAAGAGTCACACTGTATATTGTAGCAAGGACTGTGGAACACACTTTATGGTTTTGTTTCTAAAATTGTAATAGAGTCAGAACAATGTATAGAGAGCTACATTAGTTGATTCTGAATGACTGTTAAAAACACACTTACAGGTGAAGCGAGATGCTGCCGTTCTGGAGGGTAGGGTTACCACACGTTCTGCTACGGACAATAAAATATAAAAAATGAAAGCAATTAAAAAGAAATGCATGAATTATCAGAAAAAAACTAAATTGAGCGCATTTCTACAATGCTTTAAAAATATAGACTAAGAACATTATTACTGTAATGTGCGATAGCTTGCCAGTAGTAGCCAAGAACAGTAAATGTCAGCAGAAATGGTCGGTTACCATGCATGGAGGTCCTGTTGGACTCCTACCAATTTCAGTGGAAAAGCTGGGAAAAGGAAGAAAAAATGCACCTCCTTACAGCACCTGAACTAATTTATTTAATTCAGCTAATAGACAGCTGGTCGGTGAACGGGTATGTGAGTGATTGTGTGGGTGTGTGTATGAGAGGTTATATAGGGGTGTAAGTGGTTCTGTAGATGATGTCATCAGTGATGTCACTGACCATGTCATGAGTGATGTAATATGTGAAGTCATAAGCAGCGTATTGGGGGCGTAAGTTATAGTTAGCTCAGGTAACTATAACTGCTGAATATCACTGGTTTTGTGCGAGTGAAATTTGAGTTTAACTATAACGTCCCTCTAATCTTTGTTTTTTTCAGTGGAAATGTATATTATATATATATATAAAATAACATATACATATATATCTCATAGGTTACAGGGAATGTTATAATTAGGTGAAAATGTCAGTTCAAACATGCAGTTTTAAACTAACACAACCCCTGAGAATCACCAGTTATAGTTAGCTCAAGTACCTACAACGTGTGCTCCCGCTATGTACAGTGTTATCATCAATTGTGTCATTTCAGATGTTACAGAGAAGATATAAATGATGTCACAGAATGTTATGAGTGATGTAATATATGAGGTAATTAGCAATGCTGGTGAAGGCGGGAGTTAAAGTTACTTTAGGGCACAAGTTATAGTTACTTGAGATAATTTTAACGTGTTAATTTCAGTTGTTTCGTTAGGGGACAAAAGGCAGGGTGGGCAAGAAACAGACCAGTAGGAGAGTAATTGCTGCGGGCAGTCCTTTTTTTCTAGTGTTCTACTGCTCATAGATTAACAATATTGTTGGCCTAGGCAGATAATTTTGTTATCGAAGAGAGACAGTTTCCAATGTTTTCTATCTAGGGCATCAATATATTTAGTCTCCATAAAAAAGTGCAAATACATAATTTTCCATAAGCAGGCAGGACAAACGTTTTCTATCTTAAAACATGGCATATGGGCCCGAACATGGCTTTGAATATAAAGCATTATCAGAGCTTCAATGCTCAAAGCATGACCCAAAGCATTGGCAAATTATTACTCTCCAAAGTTAACATATACTTGCCCCAAAATATAAAACTAGATTTGCCTTCAAATACCACTATAGTTCACTAAATATATACATATATAATACCACACATATAAATAGGTGTACTTCTGTATGTTTCTTGATTCTAAGAAACGGTATAGCTCCTGCAGTTTAGGCAACGCAGTTAACTATTCCTAAAACATAATTACAGATTTTTAGAGCCAGATGGGATCAAGAGCAACTTAAAAAGGTGGCTGCTGACCTTGCATGAGCTGCTCTAATGAACAGATGACTCTTTAGGATTACTCCATTTGTACTCAATGTTCCATAAAAGGATGTGGAAAGTGATTACAAACTGATAGCATAAACAATTAAGGCAAACTGCATTAATACCCATACCAGCCAAGGCAATTCCAGTCTAAAATGGTTTAGCCACAAACTAAAATGTGTTTCTGGTAAAGGGATAGGAGATTTTTGGGAAAACACGCATTAGGCCAATCAACCATGCTGCCTTCCTAGGTAAATCTACCTTTAATTTCAGACTCAATCAGTATTAAAATGGTCCCATTCCCATACACAAGACTTCATTGTGGGAGTGAACAGATAACATTATGCACTAGACACATCTTAGTTTCTCTATATTTCTATTCAAAGAGTCCACATCTGAATGAGTAAGAAAACAATAGCACGTCGGTCTGGAAAATAATTTACTCAAAATATAAAGCTTCAAAGGATCTAGAGCCTTAAAAACCAACACACAGCAATTAGACCCATAGTTGTGTAAGTCAATAAACCCACAAGGTCGCCACTAGAATTTGTTTTCTTAAAATAGGAGGAAAATATTTGAGGTACAGTTTTTTAATTTTTCAAAATGATTGCACACTTTAAATGTCATTGTGTGATGCAGTAATATTAAAGCAAAGTTAGATGTATGAGACTATAAATGAATCACTAATGTAATGGCAACTAGGATAACCAACTTGACAGGAGGTAAGCTACATAAAGTCCAAAACGGTTTTATTCCAGATAAACATAAGCAATATTTTCTCACAGTTAAAATACTGACAGTTCTAAAGCTGTTGGATGCTGAAAATGCCTTTGTCTTTGTGTGCTGGGAAAGCCTTTTTAGGTCTGGCCAAGATCTTTTGATTTTAATAAAATTATATGCATTATATATTAACTTAAAGGGGCTTTCGGCAACCTCTCTTCATCAATTAGTCTGTTGTGTCATTCACATTTTACTTCTGGCCCCTACAGCATAGAGCAATGGATCAGACTACTTCAGCTACTGGTTAACTTTTTCTCTTTCACCAAAAGCATATCTATCAGCACACAAGGTGTTTCCCTTCAGTTCCACTGTTTTTATTTTTACTTTATAATTACTTTAGTGTTACACTTGTGTTTAGAGACCAGGGTGAAAGCAGGATAATTATACCAGATGGGAGCAAAGGCCTCATTATGTGCTTTATCAGTTCCTGATTCTTGTCAATGCTGTTGCAAATTCCTTTTCAAATGTCCTTTGTTCATCTGACGCTGGTATTTCACAGCACAACAGCCTGCAGTCTTTGGTTTTTTCTTCTTTCTTGCCTTATTTTTCCTTCTTACCCTCACTGGTATTTTTCTTTCCTTTTTTCATTATTTATATATTTTTTTCATTCTTTCTTCCCACCTTTGCTTCCTTTTTCTTATCTTCTTTCTTTTCTCTTTCTTTCCATCTTTCCTTCTTTCCCTCCTGTCTTCTTTCTTTCTTCCCTTATTTCGTTAATTCTAGCATCTCTTTTATTCCCTTCTTTATTTCCACTTGTCTGCTTTCTTTCCATCATTTTTCGTTATTTCTATCTTTCCTTCATTCTTTCAATCAAGCTTTCATGCCTTTCTTGCTTTTTCTTTTTCTTTATTTTCACATTTCCATCCTTCCTGCCTTGTCTTCTATATTTCCATCTTTTTTCCTTTTTCTTTCCTGCTGTATTCCCTCTTTCTTGTTATCTTTGCTTCTTTCCTTTTTTTGTTCTTTCATTCGTTATTTTATTTCTTTCCACCTTTATTATCTTTCCTTCCAGCCTTACCTTCCTCCTTTCCTTTATTGTTTTTCCTTTCAACTTTCAGTATTTCATTTCATCTTTCCTTGTTTCTATTTTTCTTTCTTTTTTTTTCTTTCTTTCAATATGTCCTTTCTTGTTTCCTTCCCGCCTTCTCAGTATTTCAATCCTTTCTTTCTTTCCATCTATCTTTCTTGCCTTCTTTATTTCTGTGTTTAATCTTTCTTTTTTCTTTTCTTCTAGCCTTTTCTCCCTTTTCTTCCTTCCTTCGGTCTTTCTATCCTTTGAATTTTTCACTTGTGCTTTACTTTTCTTTCTACTTTCTCTTCATCTTTCTTTCCATCTTTCTAGCTTTCTTTCTATAGTTCCTTAAAAGTACGTGTCGTTCTTTCCTTCCTGCCATATTTCTTTCTTTCCTTCTGTCTTTTTCCATTCATTCTTTCGTGCCTTTCGTCTTTTTCATTCTTTTATTGCTTTCCTTGTTTCTCTCTTTTTTCACATTTCCCTCCTTATTTTAATTTTTTCCTTCCTTCCTTCTATTTCACTCTTTCTGTCCTATATTCTTTTCCCCTTTGCCTTCTTTCCGTTTTTATTTCCATCTTTCCTTCATTCCTTCTTTCAATCTTTGCTACGTTTTTAGCCTTCTTTCTATTTATAATTTCTTTTTTCCTTAATTCTTTTGTACGTTTTTTTTTCCATACTCCCTTACTTTCCATGCGTTTGTCTTTGTTTTCTACTGTCATTTTTTTGTTCATTCCGTATTTCTTTCTACCCTTTTCTTTCCTTCCCATCTTTCTTCGTTTCCTTTTTTCCATTTCCTTCCAGCATTCTTGCCCTCCTGCTTTCCTTCATTCTTTTTTTTCATATTTGCTTCCTTTTGTCCATGTTTTTGCCTTTGTTCCTTCCTTCTTTCATTACATTCTTTTTTCCCTCTTTCCTTTCTTTTTTCCGTCTTTCCTTCATCTTTTCTTTCAATGTTTCCTTCCTTCTATTCTTGGTTTGTTTTGGTCTTTTTCATTCCATCATTCTTAGTATCATTCTTTCTTTACTTCCTGCCTTGTCTGCCTCCTTTATGACTTTCTATCCTCGGTCATTCCTTCTTTTTATTCTTTATTTTTTTCTTTCCATCATTCCACCTTTCTTTACCTCTTTCTTTTCAGCCTTCCAGCTTTATTTTATTCCGTTTTTATCTTTCCTTCTGTCTTTCAGAATTGTTTTCCTCTCATTTTTTCCCTCTTTACTCCTTTTCTTTCCTTTTTATTTACTTTTCATTCCATCTCTCCTTCATTCTTTTGTTCCATCTTTCTTTCTTTCCTTCGTACATACTTTCTTCCTTTTTAGGTTCCTTCTTTCGTTCTATTCTTTTTTCTTTTCATCTTTCCTACATTTTTTCATTGTTCTTTCCTTCCCTTCTTTCCATCTAGGTATAATTTTATATTCTTCATATTCTTTCTTACTTTTCTTCTTTCTTTTCTCTTCTTTCCCTTTTTCTTGCGTTTTTCTTCTTAGTTTCCTGTTTTCTGCTTTTTTTCTTCGTTCATTTGTTTTTTTCTTTTTGCCCTCTTTACTTCTTTCTTTCCATACTTTTCTTTCTTTCTTTCCTGCCTTCTTGCCAACTTTCTTTCCATTTTTCGACCCTTTCTTTCATTCTTTCTTGCTTTCCTTCTACTTTTTCCTTTGATTTCCCTTTTTTTCCCTTTCTTTTTTCTTTTGTCTTTCACTCAACTTCCTTTTATCTCTTTTCTTTCTTTCCATCTTCCTCGCCTTCTTTTATGTTTTTTCCTCGTCTTGTTTTTTCCCTCTTTCTTCTTTTTTCATTTCTTCTTTTGTTTGTTCTTTGTCCTTTCTATCGTTCCTTCATTTTTAGGGCTCGCCTGCTGTGCGCTTGCGCATAGCTGGCAAGCTATATTGCAGCTTAAACAGAGTTAAACCAACTCGGCGATTTCTTTGAGTGCCCGAGAGCGCGTGCACATCAAAGCCACCAGCCTCCTCGGGCATCTCAAGCTTCCCTCAGCCGGCATTTCTCCTCCCCTAATTAGTCATGCACGGCCGGCCGGTCAGCACATCAAAGGCTGCTGCTCCCGGCCCCTATTCTTCCCTTCTTGCCTCTCCCAGCCCCCCTTCCCACCACAGCAATGCTGAGGGCTTGTTTATATTGCAGCTTAACCATCTCGCATGCTGCTCTTGAAACAATAACCATTGTTGGTCATGATATAATAAACGCTCTAATTATTTTATCAGGGCCACACAGAATTTTATAAAGTCTTTTGCTGGCATTTTCGTTTTATGCTGATTGCTATTTTACACCTTTCACATGCTGGCGATTTGCTTCAAAGATATACATTCATCCTGAATCCCGTTACTAGAGCTTTCTCCTCTTCTGCTATATATGGGTTTTAGTTGAATTTCATTGATCTCTTTTTACTAATGATTTATAAAAAGTGCCACCTACCACACAGCTCCACCTACACAGCTCCACCGATGCACCCACCACACAGCTCCACCGATGCACCCACCACACAGTTCCACCGATGCACCCACCACACAGTTCCACCGATGCACTCACCACACAGTTCCACAGATGCACCCACCACCCAGCTCCACAGATGCACCCACCACACAGCTCCACAGATGCACCCACCACACAGCTCCACTGATGCACCCACCTCGACCGATGCACCCACCACAGAGCTCCACAGATGACCCCACCACACAGCTCCACTGATGCACCCAAGACACAGCTCCACCGAGGCACCCACCACACAGCTCCACAGATGCACCCACCACACAGCTCCACCTATGCACCCACCACACAGCTCCACCGAGGCACCCACCACACAGCTCCACAGAGCCACCCACCACACAGCTCCACAGAGCCACCCACCACACAGCTCCACAGAGCCACCCACCACACAGCTCCACAGAGCCACCCACCACACAGCTCCACCGATGCACCCACCACACAGCTCCACCGAGGCACCCACCACACAGCTCCACCGAGGCACCCACCACACAGCTCCACCGAGGCACCCACCACACAGCTCCACCGATGCACCCACCACACAGCTCCACCGATGCACCCACCACACAGCTCCACCGATGCACCCACCACACAGCTCCACCGAGGCACCCACCACACAGCTCCACCGATGCACCCACCACACAGCTCCACTGACACAGCTCCACCAATGCACCCACCACACAGCTCCAGAGGCACCCACCACACAGCTCTACCGATGCACCCACCACACAGCTCCACCAAGGCACCCACCATACAGCTCCACCAAGGCACCCACCACACAGCTCCACCTACACAGCTCCACCGATGCACCCACCACACAGTTCCACCGATGCACCCACCACACAGCTCCACCGATGCACCCACCACACAGCTCCACCTATGCACCCACCACACAGCTCCACCGAGGCACCCACCACACAGCTCCACAGAGCCACCCACCACACAGCTCCACTGAAGCACCCACCACACAGCTCCACCGAGGCACCCACCACACAGCTCCACAGATGCACCCACCACACAGCTCCACAGATGCACCCACCACACAGCTCCACAGATGCACCCACCACACAGCTCCACAGATGCACCCACCACACAGCTCCACCGAGGCACCCACCACACAGCTCCACCGAGGCACCCACCACACAGCTCCACCGAGGCACCCACCACACAGCTCCACAGATGCACCCACCACGCAGCTCCACCGATGCACCCACCACGCAGCTCCACAGATGCACCCACCACGCAGCTCCACAGATGCACCCACCACGCAGCTCCACAGATGCACCCACCACCCAGCTCCACCCACCACACAGCTCCACTGATGCACCCACCACCCAGCTCCACCGATGCACCCACCACACAGCTCTACCGACACAGCTCCACTGATGCACCCACCACACAGCTCCACCGACACAGCTCCACTGATGCACCCACCACACAGCTCCACTGATGCACCCACCACACAGCTTCACTGATGCACCCACCACACAGCTTCACTGATGCAGCCACCACACAGCTCCACTGATGCAACCACCACACAGCTCCACTGATGCAACCACCACACAGCTCCACTGATGCAACCACCACACAGCTCCACCGACACAGCTCCACCGATGCACCCACCACAGAGCTCCACAGATGACCCCACCACACAGCTCCACTGATGCACCCAAGACACAGCTCCACCGAGGCACCCACCACACAGCTCCACCGAGGCACCTACCACACAGCTCCACCGATGCACCCACCACAGAGCTCCACCGATGCACCCACCACACAGCTCCACCAATGCACCCACCACACATGCTCCACCTATGCACCCACAACACAGCTCCACCGAGGCACCTACCACACAGCTCAACAGATGCACCCACCACACAGCTCCACTGATGCAACCACCACACAGCTCCACCGACACAGCTCCACCGATGCACTCACCACAGAGCTCCACAGATGCCCCCACCACACAGCTCCACCAAGGGACCCACCACACAGCTCCACCGAGGCACCCACCACACAGCTCCACCGAGGCACCTACCACACAGCTCCACCTATGCACCCACCACACAGCTCCACCGAGGCACCCACCACACAGCTCCACAGATGCACCCACCACACAGCTCCACAGATGCACACACCACACAGCTCCACAGATGCACACAGCTCCACAGATGCACCCACCACACAGCTCCACAGATGCACCCACCACACAGCTCCACAGATGCACCCACCACACAGCTCCACAGATGCACCCACCACACAGCTCCACAGATGCACCCACCACACAGCTCCACAGATGCACCCACCACACAGCTCCACAGATGCACCCACCACACAGCTCCACAGATGCACCCACCACACAGCTCCACCGATGCACCCACCACCCAGCTCCACCGATGCACCCACCACCCAACTCCACTGATGCACCCACCACCCAGCTCCACCGATGCACCCACCACACAGCTCCACCGACACAGCTCCACTGATGCAACCACCACACAGCTCCACCGACACAGCTCCACCGATGCACCCACCACACAGCTCCCCTGATGCAACTACCACACAGCTCCACCGAGGCACCCACCACACAGCTCCACCGAGGCACCCACCACACAGCTCCACCGAGGCACCCACCACACAGCTCCACCGAGGCACCCACCACACAGCTCCACCGAGGCACCCATCACACAGCTCCACCGAGGCACCCATCACACAGCTCCACCGAGGCACCCATCACACAGCTCCACCGAGGCACCCATCACACAGCTCCACTGACACAGCTCCAATGATGCACCCACCACACAGCTCCACTGATCCAACCACCATACAGCTCCACCGATGCAACCACCATACAGCTCCACCGACACAGCTCCACCGATGCCCCCACCACAGAGCTCCACAGATGCCCCCACCACACAGCTCCACCGATGCCCCCACCACACAGCTCCACCGATGCACCCACCACACAGCTCCACCGATGCACCCACCACACAGCTCCACCGATGCACCCACCACACAGCTCCACCGATGCACCCACCACACAGCTCCACCGACACAGCTCCACCGATGCACCCACCACACAGCTCCACCGATGCACCCACGAAACACAGCTCCACCGAGGCACCCACCATACAGCTCCACCAAGGCACCCACCACACAGCTCCACCGATGCACCCAGCACACAGCTACACCGAGGCACCCACCACACAGCTACACCGAGGCACCCACCACACAGCTCCACCGAGGCACCCACCACACAGCTCCACCGAGGCACCCACCACACAGCTCCACAGATGCACCCACCACACAGCTCCACAGATGCACCCACCACACAGCTCCGCCGATGCACCCACCACACAGCTCCACAGATGCCCCCACCACACAGCTCCACAGATGCACCCACCACACAGCTCCACAGATGCACCCACCACACAACTTCACCGATGCACCCACCACACAGCTCCACCGATGCACCCACCACACAGCTCCACAGATGCACCCACCACACAGCTCCACCGACACAGCTCCACCGATGCACCCACCACCCAGCTCCACCGATGCACCCACCACCCAGCTCCACCGATGCACCCACCACACAGCTCCACCAATGCACCCAACACACAGCTCCACCGATGCAGCCACCACACAGCTCCGACACAGCTCCACCAATACACCCACCACCCAGCTCCATCGATGCACCCACCACACAGCTCCACCGACACAGCTCCACCGATGCACCCACCACACAGCTCCACCGATGCACCCACCACACAGCTCCGCCGATGCACCCACCACACAGCTCCACCGAGGCACCCACCATACAGCTCCACCGAGGCACCCACCATACAGCTCCACCGAGGCACCCACCACACAGCTCCACCGAGGCACCCAGCACACAGCTCCGCCGATGCACCCACCACACAGCTCCGCCGATGCACCCACCACACAGCTCCGCCGATGCACCCACCACACAGCTCCGCCGATGCACCCACCACACAGCTCCGCCGATGCACCCACCACACAGCTCCACGGATGCACCCACCACACAGCTCCGCCGAGGCACCCACCACAGCTCCACCGATGCACCCACCACACAGCTCCGCCGATGCTCCAACTAAGCTCCACCAATGCACCCCCCAAACAGCTCCACTGATGCACCCGCTAAGCTCCACCGATGCACACACCACTCAGCGAAACCACAGCATCACTCAGCGCAACCACAGCATCACTCAGCGCAACCACAGCATCACTCAGCGCAACCACAGCATCACTCAGCGCAACCACAGCATCACTGGTTCAAATATGTTCTTTCAATGTTTCAAGCTGTTTTCAAGCTTTCACGCTTTATTACAAATCACAAAAAGATGTTAATATTTCACTTCTGTTCTTGAATTTTCGTCACAATAAAAAACACTGAACATAATCTTCACAAAAGTTATTTACAAAAGTTTAAGCTATTGCCATTACAAATTAAATAAATTATTTAAGTATTAATTATTTTTAAAAATTAAAAGCCATTGTTATTTGTAATATCAATACATCTAAGTCACGTAAATACAAAACATGTTGCATTACAAATGCTATAGGTGTCACATTTGCGAAAGTTATAACTATTGGCATTGTAAATGACAAAGCTATTAATTTAGCTATTTAAAAAAAAAAAAAAAAAAAAAAAAATTCATTTATAAGACCAATAGCTCAAACTTTCCTAATGCGAGCCCTATTGCATTTCCAATGCTTGTTATAGTATGTTTTCATCTCTGTAGAATGTGGTTTTACATTTTGCATAGGAATATAAAATATAAAATTTTCATGAAGAAGGGAAGATGATCTGGAGATCTATCTATAAGTTCAGCAGCACTTTATGGCATTCCACATCCAATCAATGTTCATGAAATGCTGATGTTTGATTAGCCAAGAATGTTCTCCTGGCAGTTTGATCCAGGTGCTCCCTGGACTGGTGGAGAATAAACTCTGCTCCCCTTCATCTCCCTGCGTGAAAAGTCATCATTACACCCAAAATCCCAACGTAAAATTTATTTACACATTTGATTGGTAAATGTGTTGTTTATTCGGATTTATGCTTGAACCTTAAAAACAAACCTGGTAAAACAAAAACAGAAAATATATAGTATCTGCCTATATTCCTAGTCTGTTTGCGGTAAACAAGAGACAACCTCTCAGCCAGTATTGGGCTGCTGGTGATATTGCTATATCCCACTACCCACGACCGGAGTGATATAAACAAAGCTGTGAGCTCTTCCGCTTATCTGGATCTAGGGACTACAGAAAGAAAGTCCAGCACGGAGGCCAATATATCCCCCACCCCAACAAGAAGCGACTGGATCCATAAGTGAGAACCTCAATAACATGCCTGAACCCCTCTCCTGGCCATGGATCCATCTACCCGGTACTCTTCAAGAAAAGCTAGCTACCTTTTACTAAATGTATAACATAAACCTGACTTCGAAGGGTAGGGTTCCCAATATTTGCCTTCGCCACATCGCCAATATCACTATAGGAACAACATCTCAGCCTGTTTTTCCCCAGTGCTTTTCATTTAGAAGGATGGTGTTAAGCTGCAGGATCCAAGAGCATCTAAGTCTTGCATTGAACATAGAGCCTTGTTTCTATTGTTTACGCCTTCCTATCATTACTTTCTTGCGCTCCCTCTTTTTTTAATTCTTTCCCTCTTATTTGCTCTTTCCTTCCTCTTCAACTTTTTCTTTCTTTCATTCTTTTTCACCTTTCACATTTCTTTCTTTTCATCTTCCCTTCCTTTTTTCATATTCCTTTCTTTGTTTCTTCTCTTTTTCCAGCTTTCTTTATCTCTGCCTCTTTCTTTCATTTTTTGGACTTTCTATCATTTCATTATTTGCTTCCTTTTGGACTTCTTTCTTGCCTTCTTTAGTTCTTTTTTTTCATTCCTTCTTTCTCAAAGGTTGCCAATGCAGAATGATTGGCTTTTTTAGGTCTAGGTTAGTCTAGTCCTTTTAGGTGTACTATAATTATGTGTATGACAGTTATCTACAGGACCTTAAGCCATATTTCATCCATTTGTCTGTACTTTTGTAATTCACATTTTTCTCCAACCCACTCAAGCATGCCTCACAGGGCAATGTGTCAGCCACTGGCTGTATTCAGTACGAGTTATGGCATGCTACCCTTTAACAATGAGCACATCCACAGAAAATATAGTTTCCTTCAGGGCCAGGGACTATATGGTAATGTGTGTGCTTTTTTGAGACCCCAAAAAGATTTTTGCCTTTAGTAAAAAAAAAATTTGTTTGACCAACACCCGCCACTTCCTGAACAGTAAAAGTTTGCAAAAAGTATAGCAGAAGAAAAGATGAATTGACAAAAGTTTGGCAGACCAAGCCAGACCGTCTAGCTTTCCCAGTGCTTGTTTCCATCATAGCAGAATTTTGCTTCCAGTCACCTAGCTCATAATTTTAACAGTCAATATCCACACATATGCTGAAGCTAAAATTATGGTAAATTTGGTACTAGCTGATAAAGTCAAGGTGTTAAGAGGCACACAACAGGGTTGCACTATGTCACTATTTTTTTCTTTACTTTTGTTGAACCTTTAGTCATAGCTCAGAAATATAACACCACTACAAAATACTTTGAAATGAAAACTACAAGTTCACAAAATTGTTTTACTTTTTAAAGTAGTTAATCTTACTTTACACAAGGGATTTATGCTCTTGTAATATAAAACATGTGAAGACCGAAACCGTGACTTCTTTTTTTTTTAAAGCACAATAGATATTTTACCACAGACGAACGCTAACATATATAGGCAGTAACTGAAACAATATGAGAAAATTCTAGTTTTAGTAAAATCCTTAGACACATATGACCAAAACTAGGTGATTTTGAGAAATGTTTGATAAATGCAAAGATCTTCCTCTTGTAATAATTCGCAGGATTGCCCTAAAACAAAATGTCAATACCTCCCCTTTTCATTTTTGTTTTCTCCAATGCACCATGTGTTTTGTATATAAATGTATTTTCAAAAGATCAAGAGTTTATTCTCTAACTTTATTTAGGCCAATAAATGCTTAGGACTTGCACTTCATACAATAATTCTAAATTGGATTGTGGATTAGGGCTACCTAATTTACACATGAATTATTATTACGTTTTTGAATACTATTGCTTCAGGATTAAGTAAAAACAACATAACATTGCTATGATAACTGCCTGGTAGAGGAAATGATAAATGATCTAACTGCACCAAATACACACAATTACTAAAAAAATGTTTTTCAAAAGAAAACATACATTTTTAAAAACATTTTACTAGATCAATGACCTATGTCGGAACTAGACTAGAAGATTATATAACAGATTTGGTATTTTTTCAGTCTTGCCTCAACCTCTTGCTAGCTAGCCAATAGAGTAGATTGCCTACTTTATCTCCCCATTGGTATATTCCCTGCTGAAAATGCTGCTAATCATAGCAGGCAGAATCCAGCATCTTTCCCCGCAAGGAGTTTTTGAGCATTTCAAGCTGCTTGAATGTTTCCTCTGTTTGTGCGTGATTAGAGTGCATTTTTAGACACCTAATCTGTTTTTTCATCGCCTCGGTCTCTTGCACTCCCTCCCTATCTTTGCGCCTATACATGGCATGGTCTCTCTGAACTGTTGCGAATGCCTCCTAGAGGGACGCTTGGAGGGAAATAAACTCTCTTTAAGCTCAATGAATAGCGCAATTGCAAGTCTACCATCCGCACATCCCTCAACCACTGGGAGTTCGGACTTCAAGTTCCACCCCGCCTATGTCTGCCCTCTGAAGGCACAACTCCACTGGAGAGCCGTCAGAGAGTCTCCTTATAGGACTCGAACTTGAGAGACAGAGGCGGCTCCTGAAGCCCGGAGGAAGAAATTGTTGATGCATGAGTGGAAGTGGTGTGCATGTGAGTAGAATGTAAATGTTCGGTCAGCCCGTTCCAAGGGTGCCATACATCTGTAAGTCCTAGTGAGGCAGTCCACATGCCCAAAGCAAGGGGCCTGCCTACAATACCTGCACTATGAACATCCAGTGTGGGCTCATTATAAGACTGAAGTTCCCATCTATATTTATCTTCTCAGGTGGCGTATTCTATAGGGAATTGGACATGTGTATGATGTTATATTCTTGAAAGCAAACCTAATTCATGGGGTGTGCGCAATTGCCCACTCAGCTCTTACCTCCATCATTCAACAAATTGTTATTTGTAGCATTATCCTCCACACCCAAAGTATGCCCGGCCGTATCATTAGGCCAAAGATGAACCAGTGTTAACTCCTGCCCAGGATATTGCCATCCCGCAGAGTGGGGCGTTACTGCCTTAACAAGCTGCTCACCAACACTGCAGCAAAGGCTACCTCTCACGAGGCCGAGGTGAGGGGGACTGGGCCCCTCAGACATACCTGGAGTCAGGGGGGGCACAAGAGTTCTTAACACATCAGCTGAGTCATTGCATCTACACTATTGCCATCATGTGCAGGACTCCCCTTGTGCCTACCGCTCCGTAGATGGTATAGTTTCCTCTGTGGCGAACAAAGAAAAACCAAAGGAAATGATGGACGGAGCGTTGACAATACAAGCACTCACCCCCAGTCAACTGATCTGGGTTTACTCCATCAATGTTCTTTAGCCCACTCTGCCACCCCAGTTCAGACATGGCCATATGCAAATCAGTCTGACCCTGTGCCTCATGGGAACAGTCCAGCCCGAACTGCCAAGCCATGCCTTCCCTGGACCGGAAACAAGCTACTGAGGACCGGTTTCTGGCATTTCAGCCGTCTTCAGCCCGGCTTGCTTGAATCCAGTGGCAAAGTGAGCAAGGGACTCACGTCTGAGCATACCGTGCCAACTTATGGCAAACAAAGAAAAACAAAAGGAAATGATGGAAGGAGCGTTGACAATACAAGCACTCACCCCCAGTCAACTGATCTGGGTTTCCTCTGTGGCCTTGGACGCCCCTCAATTAATGTGCCTAGAGTGTCTGCCATTGGTTCCCCCAGGTGTTGCTGCAGAGCCTTCCTCTCCTCCACCCAGTCCCATGCTGCCTCGGAGTGGTCAAAGAAAAAGGATCTACCACCAAAGTGAACTCAGAGTTTAGCTTGATACACTTATCCTTTTACCCCAACTTCACTGGGTGGTGCAGGTGACCCCCCGGGAGTTTCTCCCAGCTAAACGTATGCTCCAGAAAGCAGAGATCCCATGCGCCTTGGTTTATCCTGCCCGGCTCAAGGTGACCTGTGGCGGCAAATAAAACTTCTTGCGGAAGCCAAGGCAGGCTTGAAATTTGCCAAATGCTTCACTAAGGACCCAGGGGCATCACAAAGCTCGTCGGTAGCGATAATGACTGATTTGATACCTCCCTGGCCCTCACCTGTGTTCTATTGTTGAAATGTATGACACGTCCACCTTTAATAACATATATATATACTACTAGAGCCTATACAGGATGTTTGTTTCTAAAATCTGCTCGTTGGTATCCTTGACTCGGCCACACTGCCTTACATGGTAGAAGGTGTTCGCCAGGTTTTTCTCTGTCCCCTGGGACGATTCCTCTCAAAAGTTCTTTACAAGGTTTGTTTGAGGAGGGTAAGGACGGTGCACAACCAAGTTGAGGGGTTGATGTGAGGGTGGGTTTATTATAGTTTTTAACATCAGCACCTATCTGCTTCAACATATTCGGGCACACTATACATGTAATGAGGGTTATTGTGCATTATCATTACATTAGAATACTGTTTTCTCATGTACAACATTAAATTGTTAACATGGAATATCTGCAGCCTTAACGACCATCGGAAGGCATGTCAAGTTTTTGCATACTTACATAGCCACTCCATAATTATTTGCCTGCTGCAGGAGCTCCTCCTTGCAGAAAGTACTGCAACTAGACTTAGATCACGCTGGTTCGGTGAGAATGATGTGGCTGCCTATTCAAGCTGTAGGCGGGGAGTGGTGACTGTGATACAAAGGGGCTAGCATTGCTGAGGCACAGGGTCAAAGTTGACGCACAGGGTAGATACGTTTTGCTTTCGGGTGGCATGCTGGGACGCGCAGTCAGGATACGGTCTGTTTATAACTCTAAGATAGAGGACTCCCAATTCTTCACAGAGGTATGGCAGCAGGCAGAAGCATTAGGACCTGGTGCAACATTTTGTAGGGGCAACTTTAATGTCATACGTGACCCTGAAATGGACAGAGCGACACTAGGCGACCACACCCATGGGCCGCTGGACAACTGCGCTTGATATCTGCTGCATAGGACATGCCCACCTGAAAGAAGGAACCTGTGTAAATAATGAGCATGCAACATGGTCGCGACCTGACTATTGGCTTATTTCACAGGACGTGGCATCGTGGTCGGCACAGGCATCACACCTGCTGCACATGCTCTCAGACCACGCCTCAGTGCTATTGGAACTACAGCTGCCTGTAGTTCGCTCCCCGGCCTTCACCTGGCGGCTCCCACCTAGAGCGCTACACAACCAAGTGTTCTGCAAGGACACAAAAATGGCAATCATGGAATATTTCGAGCATAGTGACAAGGAGGACACAATTAGGGCCACCCTTTGGGAGGCCTTCAAGGTGGTTATCAGGGGAGCTTGCATCGACAGGCAGGTGTGCTTTGCGACTTAAAGGGCGAAGGGGGGGTGGGGGGGGGGGGGGGGGACTTGCTGGGCCAGAGCTACAATGCGAAGTCGTGTGGAGCCTACAGGCAAGAAGGAGATTTTGGTGACGAGCTTGCAGTCAATGGCACTGACGTCGATAGACCAGGGCTGCAGTGGGGGATGGGGCGATGCTTCGTGTATCTCATGGGCCATGTCCACAGGTCACGGTGCAGGCAGCATTGTCGATGTCAGCATGGAGCATAGTCATTGGAGATATCAAGGCTGCGATGCGACGTGTGGTGTTCACAGGTCACGGTGCAAGTAGAGGCTCGATGGCAGTGTCGGTGAGTCCAGGGTTGCGTTGTTAAGCAGGCAATTCTTCATGCAGTGCCGTCAGGTCACGGTGCAAGCAGCTGAGTCGGTGACGGCCTAGATGTTCCTATGTCTTCTGTTGCAGCACTAAAGTGCAGTTCTCAGCCCTGGTAAGCATATGAAGGCTGTAGTGTTCCTGGAACTTCCAACAGGAAACAATTTCTACTTGAAGCCCTAAGAGAAACTTCAACAGCAGGATAAAGAAAGTTCAGTCCTTTTACTGACAAAGACAGAAAAAGCACACAGGCTGGGATGACAGGAAAGGGTAGCTTCAATCTAATAATATGGGGAAAATAACTGGATACTACCATATTGTATGCACCCAGGATGGGATGGCAGGAAACATTTGAGAATTAAATCTGGAGAGCAATGAACATCATGTCTGCAACAGTACAGCAGCAAAACCGGAGTACTTTTCTTAAAACGCAATGAATTATTTACAAATGTAAATAATCTGAATATATTTAGCTTTCTTTATGTGCTTAACACCGGCTAGAATCTTGTTACTCAGTAGCAAGTCAAGGACAGCATTTAGAGAATGTAAGGTTTAAGTAGCTATCACCTGACAATTTGGGTGAGGAAAAGATTTGGGAAAATTTCGAAAAAAGTCAAAATCCGCCGATTTTCTTTTTCACCTTAAGAGAGAAATTAGTGCTCATTAGCTTCCCCATGGGTGGGGAAAAAAACAACGTTCACCAGTGCTATTTTCGTGAGCAAAGTAAAGGCTTTTTCAAAGTACTCACATCCATGAGGACACATGAGAAATCAGAGGAACCAATCAGAACTGCCCATTTTCGCATCTGCTTCTGGCAGACTAAAACAAACGGTATTTGTCCACTCCACTCATTATATGGTGGGAAATTTGTAAATATCGCCCTAAGCAATAGGTTTGTTGGATTATTTTCTCTATTATATCACCGATGGTTCCTTGTCAGACTTAAATATAACTAAGGTAACTCAGAGCAAGCCTGTAGTGACGGCTTAAATGACAGTCGGAGCCGTCACGTATGTAAACAGGAGTGTTTATTAATTAAGTACAAACACCTGCGACCTCAGCCACAGCCTCGCAATGCAGCCTCCTCAGCTGGTGTCCCCGGCGCTCGCCTTGGAACGCTGGTCGCGGTGACATTCTAAGTGATGTCACCGCGAGCAGCACCATCACACGCGGAGACGCCGGGGGTGGAAAGAAGAGGGAGATACCACACATCCCCCTCCCCTGCAAATTGAAAACATTAAATACAACATGTGCAGAAAGAAAACATGGGGTGACTAAAAGAACGAGTAGTGGGGAGTATTGCACACAGGAACCCTGACCCAGAGAGGGTGTAAGCTTACAGTAGGAAGAGTGGCAACGGCTACATCATTACATATTGATCAAAATGCCTGGGAGGTCTGGTCACTCTCCTGCTGGGCCTGTGGCCTGGGTGAGGGACACATGACGGCCTCATGGTGGTGGAGCTAAGGTCCAATCTTGGGTCACCCTTTCCCCCCCTTGCACTTTCAGGGACTACCGCTGGAGGGTGGTATTTTACAACTCTCCCCAGGTTCCATATTTTCCCTTCTTGAGTTTTGACTGCATTCTTAAATATTTTAGTGATTTTGGTGGGACTGCTGTACCCTGACCAGTTTGCCCTCCCTGTGGGAGCTCTGATTTTGATGTCGTCTCCTACTTTGAATTCGACCTCCCGTGTGGCTTTGCGCTGGTCGTATCCTTCCTTCCTCACTTTCATGGCTTGTTCATGCTTCTTCAGGCTGTCCTTTTCTTTGGTTCGGTCCGACCACCCCTTGTGCCATTCCATCAACCCTGGGGTAAGCTTAGTGTTGGGTATCCTGGCGCGGAGCAGTTCGAACGGGTGACGCCAGTCGTTTGATGCGGTGTGAACCTGTATGCTTCTATGCGCCTCCACACCTCTTCTTTCCAGCTTATGCCACTGGCTTTGGCCAACTGGATGCTCTCCTTGAGGGTTTTGTTGAAGCGTTCGACCATGCCGTTTGTTTCGGGGTGGTATAACGTGCAACGCTTGTGTCTGATGCCCCTTTCTTCTAGGAAGTCTTCCATCTCCTTCGAGCATAGTTGTACTCCGTTGTCAGTGAGGATGTTGCTGGGGAGCCCCTCTCGGATGAACACCTCCTGTAAAAATCCGATGACAGTCTTTGTCGTGACTTCATTGACGAATTTTATCTCTGGCCACCGAGAATACAAATCTACGAGCACCAATATGTAAGGCGTCCGCAGTTCACCAGACATCGGGCCCACGATGTCTAATGCCAACTCATCCCATGGTCCTGACGGGGACGGCCTACACACCATGGGTGGCGTCTGTTGCTTCAGGACCTTGTCGCTATTGCTGCATGGAATGCACTCCCTGATTCTCCTTTCGGTGACCAGGTCCATGTTCGGCCACCAATAACTCTCCCTGAGTCTTTGCTTGGTTTTGGTGATACCCAAATGCCCTTCGTGGGCTATCTCGACCAGGTTGTCTCTCACAGTTGCTGGTGGTACAAGCCTTGTTCCCCTGAACAGGCATCCGTCAACAATGGTCAACTCGTCCTTAATAGCCTGGTAAGGCCGTAGGTCTTCATCTCGTTTGTCGCCGTGCTTCCATCCATCCCTCACTCTTCTGCAAATTTCCTCCAGTATCTTGTCCTCATCCAGCGCCTTTCTCCATGTTTCTTCTCCCAACGCCTTCTGGATGGTGCAGACATTCTCTACCATGAATCCCTCTTCTTCTTCATCCGTTTTTTCTTGCATTTCCCTTGCTTCTTCTTCACTGACGAGTCTGGATAGACAGTCAGCTGCAAGGTTTTGCGTTCCTGGGACGTACTCGACGTTGAACGTGTACTCCTGGAGGCTGACCACCCAACGCCTAATCCTGCTGGAGATGGCATCCAAACCTTTTTTGCTGAATACTTCTACCAACGGCTTGTGGTCGGTTCGGAGGGTGAACTGTGCACCCCACAGGAAGTCTCTGAATTTTCCTACTGCCCATGATACCGCTAATGCCTCTTTTTCGATAACTGAGTAGTTGTTCTCAGACTTCTGGAGCGACCTTGAGGCAAAAGCTATGGTTTCTTCTCCTTCCTCGCCTTTTTGGGTGAGGACAGCTCCCAACCCTTTGGCGCTTGCATCTGTGGTGAGGATCGTTGCCCGGTTGGGCACGTATGACTTCAAACTGGGGGCTTCAGCAAGTGCTCTCCTTACATCCTCGAACTCCCTCTGGCATTCCTGGCTCCATTTGAATTCATTTTCTTTTTTCAACAGTAGCCTGATGGCGTAAGTCCTGCCTGCCAGGTTCCTTATGAACTTTCCATAGAACTCCAACATCCCCATGAATGATTTGATCTCGTCCTTACTTTTGGGGGGCGACAGATTCACGATGGTGTTTTGCAGTTCGGCCTTGGGACGTATGCCTTCCGTCGTTACCTTGTGACCCAGGAAATCCAGCTCTGCACAGCTAAATACACATTTGTTCTTCTTTACGGTAAGGCCTTGGGACAAAAACCTCCTCAACACACATCTCAGTCTCTCATCATGCTCTACGTGGTTCTTTGCGAAAACAAGCACGTCATCCTGGTAACACATGGCGCCTGGGATGCCTTTTAGGATGTTGCCCATGATTCTTTGGAACACGGCGGCCGCCGAGACTAACCCAAAAGGCATCCTTTAGAACTTGTAAGCGCCCATAGGTGTCACAAAAGCAGTGAGTTCCTGAGACTCCTCGTGTAGTTTTATCTGGAAATAGGCCGAGGTGAGATCGAGGGTGGAAAACACCTTGGCACCCTCTAGCATGCTCATCATTTGGGTGATGTTCGGCAAGGGGTATCGGTCAACCACGGCCTCCTTATTTAGTGCCCTTAAATCAATGCAGAGCCGGACTGACCCATCCTTCTTCTTCGCTGCCACGATGGGTGCCAACCATTCAGTCGCTTCCACAGGTTCGATGACTCCAGCCTTGCACAGTTTCTCCAATTCGGATCTGACCTCCTCCTGAATGGCTATGGGGAGCTTTCTAACTTTAGCCACAACGGGCTTGGCGTTCACCTTCAATCTTATTTTGTGACAGTAGTTCTTCAAGCATCCAAGCCCTTCCCTAAACACCTCTTCGAACTCTGTTGTGATGTCAGTCTTACATTCTTGTATCTCCTGTATTAAAATCTGGGGATTGCTGTTGGGATTGAGATACACACCCAAACCCTTCTGAGCTTGCCACCCCAAGATGTTGTCTCCTACAGTGGATACATATACTTTAGACACAGTAGTCCTATTCCTGTACTCAATTTTACTCAGAAAATATCCTTTCATGGAGATAGGACGCCCCGCATACCCTCCTGGCCTTAAGTCTAACCTCTTCAAGATTATCTTTCCCTTAGACACATGTGAGAACTCCTTAGCATTGATAATTGTTATTCTAGAACAGGAGTCAAACAATGCTTCTAGGTCAACCTCCCCTACTTTTATGGCGTCTTTTGGGCTACTGACTTGACTTTCATCTTCCTGTACTGCAATTTCCGCACACGTGGGGTTTCCGGGACTTTGTGCCTTCAACTCTTGTATTTGCACTACAATCTCGTTGCACACCACATTCGTTCTGTCTCTACTCTGCCTACTGGCCCCCTGCCCACTCTTGCAATATTGCTTGAAATGGCCTTTCTTACCACATTTGTTACATGTGAATCTGAGGGCGGGACACTCCTTGTCGTTGGCTAGGTGCCCTTGCTTACCACACCTGTAGCAGGTACCTTTGAATGTTCCTCCCGGCCTGCCTTCCTTCCTTCTGTTCTCTGCCCACTACCTTCTGACCTTTAACTACGGACACAGTCTCGCATTCGGACACCACCTCACTGACATTGGTCTTGTCATCATTCTTCTTCTCCCCTGCGTCTTGCTTAATCTCCTTGACGCACTGCAACATGTGCTCTACCTGCTTGGCTATGATGAGGACCTCTCTCAAAGGCGGGTCATCTTTAAGCCATAGCTCTTCACGCACTCGCTCCATCCTGCAAGTCAGGACAAACTGGTCCCTAATTCTCTCCTCACTCGCTCCACTAAACTTGCAAGTGGCAGCTAATTTTCTCAACTCAGACACAAAATCTTCTATAGACTCTCCTTCCTTCTGTGCTCTCTTCCCAAAGTGGTACCTCTCCATGATTGTGCTTGTCTTAGGGAGGTAGTGCAAATCTAACTTCTTTAGGCTAACTTCAAACTCATTCAGACCTCTTGCCTCCTGTGCCCCTAAATCCGGGAGGTGGTCTAGGACTTCCTCTCCTTCTGCGCCTAAGTAATAGGCCAGCAGCGCAACTTTCCTTTCTAGTCCTAGGTTGGGCCCACACACAGTAGCGTAATTCAAGAACACTTTTTTCCATTTTTTCCACAGGATGGTGGGATCACCTGGGTTGGTTAAGAAAAAGGGTGGAGGGGTCACACTTTGCATGCTTACTTCACAATAGACAGGATAAAAACTTTCACTCTTCAAGCATGCACCAAAACACTGTGAAACTTTAGTACGTTCTGAGAGACGCTGAAGTCTGTGCCAAGGTAAGTGTGCCTTGAAAAAAAAACTACTGGTGGAGACACCTATACTTAAGGAGAAAACATCTAACCACCTCTGCACAGCTCTCACTTCCTTAAACAAAAATACAGAACATGCAACCTGCTACTGAATGGGTTACTGAAACACAGGAGATTCTGAAGTTATATGAACGTATGAAAAGACCAGCAGTGGGGAAGTGGAGGTTCAAAATACAACATGAATATTTTCCCCGTTTGTACAGTCATTCACACTGGGGCTGACTGTACTCAGCGCAAGGCTTGCCCTATGAAAAGTCAATGCTTTGCTCTAAATGCTGAAACAACAGTTTTTTTTTCTTGTGTTGGCTGTCAACACCGTTCTCCCAGAGAGATTCAAATGTTGGCAATACACATCTTCTTTCTCGTCTGCTCCATGGGGGTCAAAATCGCCAACAGTTCATCACACGTGCAGGACAATTCTCCGTCAAGCCACAGGCAGTGCACCTTCTCTCACATGCACATCTCCCCTGTCGCGTTCAGATAGCGCCTGCCCACTGTGGTGACAGGGGAAACTGCCACACACACGCGCGCGAAGCAAGACCTTCATTAACCAGCAGGGTTACAGGGGTGAGGAACGCTTCTCAAAACAGGTCAAATGCCAGTCAAAGTATGTCGATTGCACGCCGGTGACAATCCATGGAACCAAACAGCCGCGTTAAACGCTGAATCTTTACTCGCAGTACAGTGCGTGCCCCCTCACGTTTATTCCACACTTCTCCTGCCTTCGCCTTGACTGATCTCTCTCAGTATTGTTTCAGGCAGCAATCAGTTCAGTCAACGTGGCTGCCAGTCCCCGACAGCCCTGCTCTTCTGCTCCGGATGGGGACACAGCGCGCCTCGCTCTCGCCTTTACACTCGGCTCAGAGGCGCTAAGGTTACACGCTAGCCAGGCTCCGGCACGAACGGGACGTCTCCCACACACTAATAGCTGAAAACACGTAGCTCGCCACAGTCTAGGGGTTGCGCGCAAGGATGGCAGACAGGCGTACCTCACTTGTCAGGAGAGTTTCGGATGAAAAGTCTACACCGACCTGCAGTTGCCTTCACACGTATTCCGCCATGGCACTTCAACTCCCTCTGCACCTTCTTCGGGTGTTAGACAAACACCATCCACCCTGGGCTGCGTCTTCCTCCGGTCCGTTCTCCGCGTAGTAACACGATGCCCTTTCCAGTCAGCCGGCTGGTTTTCCTCGAGTCTGCTGTCCTACTTTTCTTCCTTCTGGCGTGTTGAGGTCGCAGAAGGTTACCCTCCTCGCCAGTGTGGTGACGGCTTAAATGACAGTCGGAGCCGTCACGTATGTAAACAGGAGTGTTTATTAATTAAGTACAAACACCTGCGACCTCAGCCACAGCCTCGCAATGCAGCCTCCTCAGCTGGTGTCCCCGGCGCTCGCCTTGGAACGCTGGTCGCGGTGACATTCTAAGTGATGTCACCGCGAGCAGCACCATCACACGCGGAGACGCCGGGGGTGGAAAGAAGAGGGAGGTACCACAAAGCCACATCATCTATGTGACCATTATTCAAGAGAGAGTCAAAACTATGGGCCTCATTTGGTGCTTTGAGGGATCTGAAAATCCTCTAACTTTAAGAGAAAGCTCTCAATACAGATCACAATTCACAGGTTGAATTTCTTTTAACACAGGGATATTGCTTGGTAGGAAATTCGCCTGAAGATTCCACCCCCTATTTACAGACTCCAAAATCGGGAGAATTTTCCAATCCCCCCCAAATTCTAAATTAGGCCCTTTACCTAAATGTAATTTTAATTTACTGAGTTCAGTTTAAGTTTAACAGTCATTATGGCTCTTTAGTTCACTTTTTGTTGCAGTAGTTAAAAGAAAATTAGTATCTTATTATTAGTTTTTCCGTTAATGCCAACCACTAAACTCTCAAAACTGCCAATTTTAATAATTAAATATCACCGAAAACAACAATGCAGTTAAACTAAATTATAACTTAAACCTTTCTGTTACAGTCGACACCATGTATGAATCTTGACCCATCCCTTTCCACATACAAGTGCCTGGAGAATGGTCTTTGATTCTGCAGACATATTTCATAGACTATAATAAATTAACATAATGAAGAGGGAACAATTTAAAGAATACAGTATTATGTACTATGATTAAAAAAGCGGTATTTACCTTGACGGGAAGTTGGGACATGTTTTAATCCATGCGCCTTTTGCATAAATCCTGAAGGATGCAGATGGAAAGTGTAGTGTGGCTTGGGATGCCCGCCCTCTATCTTACAAGGAAAGGTTCTGTGTCCTCCTTCATTGTGTTCCACGTCTATTAACTTTGACATTTCCTGTGTTCTCTTAGCATTCACATTTTTGCTAGAACTGTTAGCTAAAATAAAAGGAAAACATAACTGAGAAACGTTTACAAAAGAGGACAATGTTTGATGCAGCAATTAAGTGCCAGCAATGAAAACATACTTCACTTTGCTGCCACTTGGGGCTGGAAAAGAGGGAAAACAGTGCGTATGCAATCATTTATTGATAAGGAACAAGGTACTTACCTTTGGCTACACTCTTTCTGGTAGGTACTCTATCTAACTGGAGATTCCCTACCTTAGAATATCCCTCCGGTACAAAACTGGAGATGAATAATTCTGCAGCAGTGCTCACGGGCGCCTCTAGGTGGTGTTGTAACTCCATACTGCCCTTGAAGTGACAGAGTAGAGCTGCATTTACTTGTTACTCCTGTGTGCAGAGCATGGGCAATTGTTCGTAATAGTATGCCATTTACAAATTAGAGACCTGTTTAGATAAGAAAAAGAGGCCGCTCCCAAGAGTGGAGTCGTGGGAGGGCAGTGAGGAATCTGGTTAGATAGAGTGTCCACCAGAAAGAGTGCAATAGAAGGTAAGTAATATGTTATTCTGGTGGACATACCAAACCCCAGATTCCTAATTTCAGAATAAATACCAAAGCAATAAATCCTCAAGGTGGAGGGTCTGTGGAGTGGGCTCAGACAAAAAAAAGGAGACAAAATGTCCTTCTCGGCAAACTTGGTAGTCAAGGCTGTAAAAACAAAATGCCCTTCTCCATAAACCTGGCAGTCAAGGCAGTAGTGCTTTGTGAGGTCCAATAGACCTTGTGTCACGTTCTAGGTAGAGGCCTTGGCCCTGGTAGAAATGGCTCTCAGAGAGCTGCTTATTAGCCTATGTGCAGCAGTTTTCAAGGCAGAGGGCCATACTTCTCAACAAATTCCTCTTCTACAGTGCCATTCACCATTCTTTGCTCCAGAGAACACTTCTTCCGTGATATGATCAACAGAAAAAGTCCAAACCAAACTTGCAGCTCCTCCCCTTTTAGGGGGTCAGGCAAAAATGTTGGTACATTGATTGGCTAATGTGGAAAGTCACAACTTTCACTAAGAAGGCCTACCGACTCCTCAGCACCAATCTGTCTAAAAAAAAGTTAGTAGGGTGGTTGCAATGAAAGCGCCTGCAGTTCACTCATGGGACATGCAATGAGTAATACAGTGTTCAAGGTCAGGAGATACAGGAAGGAGCAACACATTGACTTGAAAGACTTATACACATGAGGAATGTCAAGACCTAGTTAAGGTCCCACTATGGCATCACAAGTGATTTAAACAAGGACAAAGTGCAAGACCTTCTAGGCTAATAACAAAACAAACATAAGGATTTACGAAACAAATTTTTCCAGCAACTGACATAAAAGAATTATGTAGAGGAAAATTTGGAGAAGATGATGGCATCTACCACACCACTTCATGTGGTAGATTGAAAACAGTTAACTGCTGCCACTCAATTTTGTAGCATGGAGGTGTAACTTGCATATATGGCAGGAACCTGCCCTGCTGCTGAGACAAGTGTTCCTCCTAAAGTAGTAGTCTTATTGGAAGACAGACGCTCATGGAGGATAGATGTTCATGGATGGCTTGGTCTCAGTTTTTTTTTATCTTCTTCAGAATTTAAGACAGGAGCAGTAGTGTCGGAAAGGCAATCACTTGCACTATTCAGCCGGAATGAGTCTCCTAAAAAGTGTTGTTGCGGAAACCCCAGCACGCAAAGTTTTTGATACTGCAAATTCATGACTGTGCAAAAAAATCTAGCCAGGGCTCTCCTTTGGTGAAAGACATGATGTGCCACCTTGGGATGTAAACACCACAAGTGAACTGCCAGACGTCTTCTGCTCAGTCCGTTCACTCTGGCATTCAGGGACCTCACCAAGAGGTTGGAGAACAGCAAGATGTCCTAGTGCACTAGCCCCCTCTAAAGACACAAAGCCTCTTGACACAGGACTCAGGACCCTACTCTGCCCTCCTTGTTGCAGTTCCACACAGCAGTGGTGTCGGTGAGAACCTGCACCACCCTCCCCTTGGTGGATAGCAGGAAGACCTTCAGGGTCAGATCAAAGGCCCATACCTTGAACAGGTTGACACACAGCTAGCCCACCACTGGTGATCAGAAGTCTGTACCTGGTGGTCCGTCTCCTTCGTTGCCGGCTTAGCGTGAATGCTTGCCAGCTGCCGAAAGGAGCTGATTTGTGTGTGTGTATATATATATATATATATATATATATATATATATATATATATATATATATATATATATATATATATATATATATATATATATATATATATGGTTCTACTTATTGGATGTTTGTCATTCTGATATAACTTCATTTATTTATTCACCTTACTCTATGTTTTTAATTGGTTTGGGATTTTTCCTATGTTCTGCTTTTACTTTAATACTGTTTGAGTGCTGCAGAAATACTTTACATATTGCCTCCAAGTTAAGCCGGTCTGCTTAAGCACAGTTTAATTTAGTGACTTTTGTGGTTCATCCTGACAAGAATTTTGGCTGTTGATTGAGTAGGGTTTTCACCTCCTCAACCAATGACATTTTTTACGACAAAGCTGATGGCTGCTGTTGTTCGTTATTATAGTATTTAGCAGAGTGGAGGAAGAGAAGCTCCGGGGAACAGATGGTCATGCCCATAAATACCAAATGTAAGATGCTAGAGGCCTAGCTCAAGAAGCCCTTAAGGAATAATTCAATCAAGTCTCATGTATTTAAGGATGTCATAAGCAGTGAGATCTTCTGCTCCCAGGCCTTCCTTCCTTCTGTTAAGTGATACTTTGAAGTCAATGACAGCAGAAGATGTAAACCTCGGGACACCTTCTCTAGTTGAACATATTTTTCTGCTCTTCAAACTGTAATTACCAAAGAGTGATCACCTGCTTTGAGTACTTAGTTGATAGCCACCGAGATCCCCTACTGCATAAGAAGTTTTGAGTTAAAGGGTCTCAGTGTAGAACTGGTGTATCTGCTTTACCCCTATCTATTTGTTATCCACAACTATAGGCTTCGTTTTCCTCCTAAAGTGTGTAGTCTGATGTGGGGGCTGTTCACAAATCTTTTATTCAGAAGACTCATGTTGATCAGGAACATCAGGTTATATGCTAGGAAAACTGAATATTGTTCCAAACTCATCATTTATTCATTTACATCTAAGGTTTTGTAGGACAGGAGTTCAAGCCAATATATAATTATATTCAACATTTAGCTGGTTACAAGTCCAAAATACGTTAGCTACAAACAAGAAGTCCTAAATGACCGAAGCAAGATCAGAGAAATGGGCATAAACAATGACCTATGTTTTTATGGAAAAAATAATAATGTGGGCCTGCTTTCGAAGTACAGGGGTTCACTTGAGATGCATACTGTGGTATATTTACAGCAGCATTGAGGTAACATTATGCAAAAACAGGAGAACTTTCGGCCCTTTGAAAACCAGTAGTAAAGAGAGCAATAGTAACTTTGAAATGTCTTTATATTGACCTCGGGACGAAAATTCTGAGTGTAAGGGACAAGGTAAGTGACATTCTAAGGGTTAGAGCTGGTACATCGATAATTTATGGTTACTGGGAAAAGAAACAGTAAGGGTAAAGTTAGTGTAAGGCATAACCTTAGGAATAGAAAAAGAGTTAAGTAAGGGAAAGAGATTAAGAGTAAGGCTTACTGTAGGGTTTGGTAAATGGTAAACCATAATGAAAAGGCTTCAAATTATATATAGAACAATATATGGAGGGAAGGGGCATCTTCCCCGTTTATAAAGAAAAGGGCATCAGAACTAAGCTGATAAGTTAGGGATAGGCTTCCCGAGAATATTCTGCAAGATTAATTTTGAAGTGATTACCCTGAAAATAAAATTGCAGTCATAGCAAGGTTACCCTTTCAGATTTTTTCACCATGTGCGTCTCCAGAGTCATCCAGGTAACCCTCAAATGAGAAGGCTGAAGTTCAATATCCTAGAGTGCCTTGGCCTGTGTTGTGATCAAGCTTTCCAACTTCTGGTAGAAACTCAGTGTATAATGTCTTTTAAAGTATGTATTACTTTTACAATTTACATATTTCAGAGATGCAGTTAGTGCACATCCTCCCCATTATAGTGAACGTAACATTTCTGTGTCTCAAACAAATATGTATGTATTTCTATTGAACATCAACACTAGCAAAGCCAAACTTGTACTGGTCATTGCTGGTCAGCACAAACATATGGCAGTCCTAGAAATCAAATATCCTTATCATTTACCTATATAATCTGATGGATTGTGTCTGAAGTACATTAGTATACGGTTATAAATTTAAATATTCTTGTGAAACAACTAATTATAAATGCTACATAGGTTGCCACTTACAGATCTATGGAGGTTTATCTTCACTTTTTCCAGTTGGGGAGATTAGGCTATAGTCCCAAATAGCAGACGGGTAATGGAGAAGTAACTCCTAAACACCCAACACCTATTTTTAATCCTGCCAAGTGGGACCACCAATAAACAAATGTATACGGTACGCACTTAAACCATTTTAACTTAGTATTCCTTTCTGCATTAGGGATCCCTCTTTTAGAGAACTTCCTCGCTTTCTTGTTTTAAAAGAAATCAGTGCTCCAACACCCTGTGTGTTGGTCAGCACCAAGGTGTTGATAGCGGCCCTATGATGAAGCATTCCACTACTTTGTGGGTGAGGGCAGTCTTAAGAAAACTAATAGATTTCCTTTAAGTCAGTCACTGTTATCCACAAATTCTTGCACTTTTGCTTTTACTCCCTATTATGCACATCCAATGTATGATTAATTAGGATACCATCCATTCTTTAGCTGTTCTATTTAAGCAGCTGGTTCCCATCCTTCCCTTTTTGTGAGGTATATCTTGCCCCAAACAGTCAACAACAAATGGTCATCTCCATACCACTGATGTTATAGAATGGCCACATCTCCGACCACCTCCCATTGTAGCAGCTCTCTCCTCCGTTTGGACACAAGTGCAGTGCAGGGTGATTTCAGTGTCACTGCAATATGTATTTTGGGCGGCAATAGTGCTAGATCTATACATTTGCTTTCTAATTTTGTTCTTCGTGTCTGGGCATCAGGCTATGTAGATGAGCCTAAGGTTTATAAATGCGGGCCCGGTCTTTAAGTACAGCTAAAAGGGCCAAAAGTACAGACCGATATGGCTTTACGAAGAGGCATAAGATATGGTAAAAGTTTGCATCTTCATGTTGCATCTCGTAAAACTGTCTGGTATCATTTGTAATATGGGTTGTATGAGTTGAGGAGTAACGCTAGTTCGATGTGCTAACTCAGGCTGTATTAATTTGAATCTAACATTCCTGGAGACCTTGACATGGGAACTCAGGACAAGGACTATTTTGTGTCTGTCATCTCTCTACTCTTCTCCACTGTCCATTATCCTTTAGTTGTTACAGCTTAGTGTTGTTCATAACCTAAATAGCACCATACAACTGTGTAATCATTTTCTTAGTACCAGCCATTGTGAAACATTGATTTGGCACACCATGTGTTACATCACATTCAAAGTCCTTTACAAGGAATCCGTATGCTAACAATTGACCATTGGGGATACTGTTGTCTAAAACTAATCATGAAGCAACGTGTCTCCCAATAAACCCCTCACACTGGAAATGTCTGTTTCAGTACACAACTTTATGCTAGCTGCCATTAATGCCTCCCAAAAACAGAAATAACACCACAATGATAGATTTGGGGCACCTCAACAACCCGGGTTTGTATGTTTGAGGCATCGCATTGATCAGCGTGTAATTCTGTTGCAGGTATTTATTTGATAATTACGTTTCCCAGCTGTACCAAACATCACCACAGAGTTTCATAAAAACAAAACAAAAAACGGTAATGGAAGAAATGCCTGAGTTATTGTCACAAACTGGCAAGCACTTCGGCCCCATTCCAGACCATCGCTTCTCACCTACTCTGCCCTTCTAGCAAGCAACCTGCCTTATGCAATCAGCCTTGGGCCTGCTCCAACAGGAACAGTCCAGACCCAACTGACATAGTTGAGCGTGGCTTAACAAGCAACAGCCTCAGGAGATAAGAGTTGATCAATTTGAAAGGTGGCTGAGAAAAACTGACCGTACAAATACTAAAAAAGATCAAAGAATCACTCAAATCATAGCAATTAATGGCTATCTTTCTAATAAAACGGAGGACTTAAAACGTCAGTACTAGAACATTACATCTTTCAGAATACAGGAAGAACAGGTAAACACCGGTCCAGAGGGCTACTTAGTAAAACTGCTGTGGAATGCTATTTATCAACATAAAAAGTGTGGTGACGCAAATAGCAATAGAACAACTGAAAAGGAAAAAAACTCATGACCCTGTCAATTGATAACATCGTATCAACAAGGCCGAAATAGCATTATGAGAAGCATCAGGAGAGGCGACAGAAAAGTTCATTTGAAGGCAGATCAGCATCCAGAAAAAATTGCGAAAGACCACTGTCTGATTAACACAAAAAGGCAGTGTAATGATACAAACGGCACGGACAATGAGTTAAGAAGAAATCAGACACCACCTTCTCACAAGCAAACAAAAGAGAACATATCAAATATAACAAATAGGTTCCTATTTATGCCACATTATCAGTGACAAGGTCTGCAAGATTATCTGAACAGAGGGAACATCTTACGCCTCATGGCAGAAATCCCAACATTACAACATCTAATGTCTGCAGACCGAATAGCAATAGAATTTGTTAATCCTGGAAACAACATAGGAAATGAAGGCACCCTAGCAACATGGAGGAATAAAAAATAGTAACAGCGATCCTGCAAGAAACCATAACATTCGAAGTCTGGGGAATATCAGTCACCAGCCCAGTAATACAACGTTATCCATCTCCATTCCTAATATTAAGCATTTCCCAAGCACAGACTTCATCAAAATGTATAGTCACCTCGGTACTGCGAGGTGCCAAAGGTGCAGATGGTACAAACACAGAGCAACAGAGGAAAACAAACCTAGGGCTGCCCATCACCGGGTGGATGGGAGAATGAAGCTGCAGTATAATTGGCAAGACAGCGCTCTCCCCCGTAAAATATTCTATCCTGGAACATCGCAGGAGCAAAAGGAATCCTATAAGACAGCGGAAAGTTAGAGTCCTGAAATAGACACAAAATAATTGTGTCCCAAGAAACCTGGCTGACAACCCCAGTTGAGGTCCCTGACAGGATAGGCTATCATGTGAATGCAATAAGAACTCAGCAATACGGAAGAGCTAAGGGGGGCCTTGCTGTTTATATCTCTACGATTCAGAAAAGGGGGTGGTGATGAACAGAGTGTCTGAATTGAGCAGACCACTCTTACCCAGTCCAAAGATCAGGGCTTGATCCATCACCGTTATTTATCTCACTGCACCATCCCAGCTCAGAACCTGGCTATATGCAAATCAGTCTGTCCCTGGCCCAGTGCATCATGGGAACAGGGCAGACTAAACTAGCAAGCCAATTCTTCACCAGAAAGGAGACAAGCGACCGGTCCCCGGTAGCTTGTTTCCTTCCCAGTATAAGAATTGGCTTATGTAGTTTGGTTTGCCCTGTTCCCATCATGCACTGGGACAGGAACAGACTAATTTGCATACAGCCAGGTTCTGAAACTGGGATGGTGCAGTGAGCTAAAAAACGGTGTTGGATCTAGCCCTGATCTCTTGACTGGGTGAGAGCTTTCTGCTTAATTCAGAGACTCTGTCCCTCACCACCCCTTGTTGTAAATATTTTTGTCCACCCTAAGCGTGGAAGGGTATTCTCAGATGTGAGACCCTTGCTCATTGCACCATCAGGATTCAAGCAAACCGGGCCGAAGACGGCTGTAATGCCAGAAACCGGTCCCCGGGAGCTTGTTTCCTTCCCAGTGTAAGAATTGGCTTTTGTAGTTTGGTTTGCCCTGTTCCCATCATGCACTGGGACAGGAACAGACTAATTTGCATACAGCCAGGTTCTGAAACTGGGATGGTGCAGTGAGCTAAAAAACGGTGTTGGATCTAGCCCTGATCTCTTGACTGGGTGAGCGCTTTCTGCTTAATTCAGAGACTCTGTCCCTCACCACCCCTTGTTGTAAATATTTTTGTCCACCCTAAGCGTGGAAGGGTATTCTCAGATGTGAGACCCTTGCTCATTGCACCATCAGGATTCAAGCAAACCGGGCCGAAGACGGCTGTAATGCCAGAAACCGGTCCCCGGGAGCTTGTTTCCTTCCCAGTGTAAGAATTGGCTTTTGTAGTTTGGTTTGCCCTGTTCCCATCATGCACTGGGACAGGAACAGACTAATTTGCATACAGCCAGGTTCTGAAACTGGGATGGTGCAGTGAGCTAAAAAAGGTGTTGGATCTAGCCCTGATCTCTTGACTGGGTGAGAGCTTTCTGCTTAATTCAGAGACTCTGTCCCTCACCACCCCTTGTTGTAAATATTTTTGTCCACCCTAAGCGTGGAAGGGTATTCTCAGATGTGAGACCCTTGCTCATTGCACCATCAGGATTCAAGCAAACCGGGCCGAAGACGGCTGTAATGCCAGAAACCGGTCCCCGGGAGCTTGCTTCCTTCCCAGTGTAAGAATTGGCTTTTGTAGTTTGGTTTGCCCTGTTCCCATCATGCACTGGGACAGGAACAGACTAATTTGCATACAGCCAGGTTCTGAAACTGGGATGGTGCAGTGAGCTAAAAAACGGTGTTGGATCTAGCCCTGATCTCTTGACTGGGTGAGAGCTTTCTGCTTAATTCAGAGACTCTGTCCCTCACCACCCCTTGTTGTAAATATTTTTGTCCACCCTAAGCGTGGAAGGGTATTCTCAGATGTGAGACCCTTGCTCATTGCACCATCAGGATTCAAGCAAACCGGGCCGAAGACGGCTGTAATGCCAGAAACCGGTCCCCGGGAGCTTGTTTCCTTCCCAGTGTAAGAATTGGCTTTTGTAGTTTGGTTTGCCCTGTTCCCATCATGCACTGGGACAGGAACAGACTAATTTGCATACAGCCAGGTTCTGAAACTGGGATGGTGCAGTGAGCTAAAAAACGGTGTTGGATCTAGCCCTGATCTCTTGACTGGGTGAGAGCTTTCTGCTTAATTCAGAGACTCTGTCCCTCACCACCCCTTGTTGTAAATATGTTTATATCTCTACAGCATTAAAAATTAACTCAACACAGCTGACAACGACTTCAGCCATGCAAATAATAAAAATGGAACTGGGCACATTCGCAGGGTTAAGCCCCATTAAACTCATCAATATCTATGCTCACCCGAAATCTAAGATGAAGAAAGACCTTTTTAAGAAAGTTACTGTTGTCATTGCGGAATTTCGCTTTGAACAGCCAACTTGGGAAATAATCCTTACAGGAGATTTTAATGCATATCTACTACACACTCAAGAAGAGGAAGACAATATCATCGCATCAAACGAAATTTGGGCGGTAGAAACGCAGCGGTTTCCCGTTCAAAAACACAATGACAAAGTAGGCCAGCAATTTACAAGGGACCTCTAACATCTAGGTATGCGCATATTAAACGGGAGAATAAAACAGGATAAACCTGCCAACTGCACGTATATTGGCCCCTGCTCAAGTTCTATCCAGGACTATACAATAGTAACCCTCCCTCTTTTAGGGCAAATAAAGAGTTTTTAAATCAAATGCTCACCTGACCGCGATCATTCAGCACAGCAGATCGAATTAAAAATAACATCATTTAAACATCAAGAAGCTCCAGAAATCGAGGGAGAAACATCAACAATCAACTTGAAGCGTTTGAGTGGACGTGTACCACACTACCGCATATAGCTGTAATAGCCAAAAATCTAATGCCAATCCTTGAGTCAGAAAATAAAACTACCATAGAAATATGGATCACATTTTTGGCAAAGCTAGCCGATGCAGGAGTATCCGTCAACAAGATAAATAAAAAAATGCACAGATAACACCAGCCAGCTTAGTCAAGCATCACAAACTTTAAGATATCTCCTGAGAAAGTCCCTTAGGAATGCTAAACATCATAGCCCGCTATCGAAAGTATGGGAGGAAGTACGCTCTTTAAAGATAAAATACAAGAAACAAATTTGGATTGATAAAAAAACTGAAGAAAACAACTTCTGGACAAAAATACTTCATAATGCAAAAAAATCTGACCCCAGAGCATTCTAGGCGCAGGTGAACTCTATGGACAGACCCTCCAAAATCATAAATATGACCAGCGTTGCCGAGCATGCATGAGTACAGCTCCTCATTTCCACATTCTCCATAAACAATTTGGAACAGCTGCCATCAGCTGGAATTTCCATGCACGAAAAGCAAAAAGATACCCCTGACTCTACTCTCGTCCATTCTGAAGTACAAATTTTGCAAATCATAAGGAAAAGTTGGCTTGATAGCGCACCAGGACCGAATGGTATGCCACAGGCAGTCTACAAACAAGATCCAAATTACTGGGCAAGTAAGTTCTGTAGTTTGTTCAAGATGATTGGCACTACCAGTCGTATTCCAGAAAGTTGGAGAGGTGCGATTATTAATCCGATATATAAGGGCGGGGACCACACAGATCCAGCAAACTACCGCCTGATCGTGTTGATAGATGCGGAGGCCAAATATTATGCATCGCTGATCCTAACTGATTTAGTAAACTTGTCAGATGAGAATAAAAAAATCCCAATAAACCAGTCAGGCTTCCGGCGTGGCACAGGCACAATTGCAAACGTATTAGCAATAGGGCTAATCTCCGAGAAAAGTCTACGACAGCGGCAGGGACTCCATCTATGCTTCGTGGATTTCAAGGCGGCCTTTGACAATGTTAGCCGACACACACTATGGGCCAAACTGAAACTCCAGAGTCTACCAGACACAATTTTAAACCCAACCATGTATCTTTACACTAACACTTGGATGCAAGTTAAAATCGCCAATGGCCAAAGGCTCACAAGGAAGATCCCTACTAACGAAGGGTTAAAACAAGGCTGTGTCTTGGCCCCGCATTTGTTTAAACTATTCATGGCCGATCTAACACCAAGGCTAGACAGGGTCAATTCACACCCGCCACGGCTGGGCACGCTGCCACTAACACACTTGTCCTATGCTGATGATGTGGTCCTTCTAAGTCAGACAAGAATCGGCCTGCAACGATTAATCCAGGAGCTAGCTGATTTCGCTAACAAACACCTGATGGAAATAAATATAAAAAAAACTAAGGTCCTGATCGTAACACATTGTCGCCCCAAACAGCCGAAATTTACAAATCGACAACATTGAGTTGGAAGTAGTCGATGGCTATTAATAGCAGTGGATTCATTAGGACCAAAGGTTCACATTCGCCACACAATATGAAATAATTTTAAAAAAGGGAACCGCTCTACTGTTTGCATTTTGCAGGATATCAAAACAGTTAAAAGGCCCATTGTTCACCCCACTCCTGGCAGTCATTAAAGCAAAACTACTTCCAACTATTGCCTATGGAAGCGTGGTCCACTATGTAAACAGCACACAAATCCTAGACAAAATCCAAATGCGAGTGTACAATAGAGTATTTTGTTTGCCATGTGATGCCTCACCAGCTCAGGTACGTCTAGAGTTCGGATTACACCATCAAATACTCCATAAGAGGTATGAGACAATTAAATTCTAGTACAAAATATGGCTCAATCGTTACCTAGAAATCAACTCTGCACTCTGGGAAGCCTTGCAATATGATCCAAAATCCCACTATGCGAAGTACCTAAATACCTCGCTAAAAATAACAAAGATGGCAGACATTTGGCAAAGGAAATTACCATGGACATCATTTCAGCTGATCGTGAAAAAAGCAGCAAACTCGCACTCTTTAACTAAAGATAAAGCAACCTTAAGCCGACGTGCGGACACATGGATGGTTTTATAATGCTATACAAGGCTTGAGCCAGCGGCATACTTGGGCCTCGCTTTTTCCCCCACCTAAAAAAGAAGTATTTGGAGTTGCGCATGGGGAAATTGCCCCCCAATGCTGACCAACCCAATTGGAGGACTCCAGGCCCAAAGGATTGTAATCTATGTGGAGCATCAGTTCAGGACTTTATACACCTGATATGTATTTGCCCGGTGTTAGAGTGCAGTTGTCGAAATTTACTTAGGATGAAGTTTAATGGAAAAGGCATCCGCACCTGTCTATCAGCAATACTTAAAACCCTAGACTCGGAGGACCCACAATTAATCTGTCAATTAGTAAAATTTTTAAACTATTTTGAGAATTTACTAAAAGAATAATACAGGTCATAATAATAATTTAGCAATTCATGCTTGTTTTTAAAAAAGGTACATATTATGCAAACTGAATTCAAATTTTAAATGTGGTATTAATTGTTTATATCTAACAAAGTACGTGAAGGAAATACATTTTATGTTTTGTAATATTGTAATGGTTTTAATTAACTGTACAATAAAGAATTTTTTCACTTTCACTGCTGTGAAAAGCCAGCACTGAATTATAAAAGCCTAAATATTATTTATGAAATCTAGAACATGCTCTGTCTACCATTTTCAAAAGTACCCAAAGAAAATTTCAAGGTTGCAACGTGGTTCTGCAAGCCAATACATACTGCGTTGAGTCCTTTCAGTTGCAAGATGACTGTGAACACTTGCAACAAGCGCAGAAGAGTGTCAACAGCTTGGCTGCTTAGTCCAAGAATATCATTAATTACCTTAACGTGGGAAATATTCATGGATTTTCCACCTGTAAACCTAAATCTCCCATTTGATTTATAGAGGTTTAATCTACATTTCAACAAAGACAAGTGTGACATACATTAAATTGTCTCTACAACAAGCTACAGAACTTGTTGTTCACGGAAAGGTCACAGAGTTTTCGAACAAAAATAGTCTACATAGAAAAGCACCAACATATAAATTTGAGGTAAACTGCAACTATCTATTAGACACAAATGTTATCACACTTATGTTTAGCATACAACTACGAAGGGTTGAAGAGTTACGAAAAGATATATTTTGTACTTTCTTAGAATATAAATAACTTGAGAGGGTGTAGTGTTAGAGGCACTCTTGTGGTTTGAGACCCTGTGATGACCTTTAACTACCATTATTTTAACTGACTTTAGTGTCTTATTTCGTCCTAGCCTGGATGTACGACAGTCCTGCATATGCCTTGCTTGTTTCTTGTAATCTTGCTGTCTTTCATTGGGAGCTGTCATAGAGTAAGACAGCTTTGCCAAGAATAGAACATGTGGGTTGAGCATTTGAAAGCGTGAAAGGGAGAAAGAGGTGTGTAATGTGCTCTTTGGTCTCGAAGTGTAGTGTTGTGGGCAGTGATGCACACATGTGCTCGGTGTTGTATGAGAATTATGAAGTTCTTACTATTGGCTTTGACATGGCCTAATGTCATCTTGTTTTCTGACTTTGCCTTGCTTCAGCTTTTCTGCATGCAAAGCAGCGCTTGCAAGTTTTTTGGGTTATGAGATTTATAAAGTGCTAACTATTTATTGCCTTTGACATGGCCTCATGTAATCCTTTTTCCCTGGCTGTGCCTTGCTTCAGCTTTTCTGCGTGCACAGCAGCGCTTGCAAGTTGCTTGGGTTATTCACGTTCAAGGTCTTTCTGTTTTGTTGCAGGATTGTTTATGTTTTCTGAAAGGCATTGTGAGCTGTGAGCTTCGTCAAGATAAAGGCTGGAACATGTGAGATTTGTAGAAAAGGGAAGTGAGAGCTCCGTCCTGTCGCGGGAATGCTTGCTTGGAACCTGGCCAGTTCTGGTAAGATTCCTTTGGCCCATGGGGGGGTCTTTCTCGAACCTTCTAGTGTGTTTAAAGCTGAGGGTGTGGACTTGGAAACTGGGAGTTTGGAATCCGAGCGAGGATGGATGCGTCTATCTCGGAGTGTGAACCCTGGATGCTGAGCTCTCAATCACGGCTGTTTACTTTCCCAGTCTGAGATGCGGTGCTTTGCACTAGGTGATGTATTGAGTTTTAGTTATTGCCATTGTGATGTGAGCCAGTGGCTGTGATCATTTGATGTGTGAGTGAGTGCGTTTTCTTTGTGATGTGTGAGTGAGTCAAAGTGCACCTCCAAAGTACTCATTTGATGTATATATAGCTTTCTGATCTCTTGCAGGACGTCCAGTATATTTACTTGATTCTTATCTCATATTATTTGCTGCTTGTTTATTCATCAGTATTATTCATTCATTAAATTTACCAAGTGTGTTATTATTGCTTGCATATTAACATATATATATATCTCTTTTTATATTTGAATCTTTTGCATTTGGCATCTGGGAAAGCTTTTGAGAGCATTGGGTAAAATAAAACCCCAAGCCTTATTCTAAGAGAGAGTCCTGGCATTTTGTTAAAAAAAAAACCTTTTCTAAAGGTGCTGTGTTAAAGTGTTTTGACTGGGCCGGGTGTTGGGCTACCGTGTGGAAGATTCTGTGTTATATGATAGGCACATATCAAAACAGAGGGATAGCTACAAGGCAGTGCCATAGAGAAAGAAGAAAAATTACTATTACATCACACAACTATGATTTCATATTACCTTTGGTCAACGGAGTATTAAATTTTGGTTTCCCAGCCTGTCTCCACAGATCCATCATTCGAGGAAACCAGTGAGGCAAGGATGTTGTGTTCTTGCCACCAGGTCCCCAACCAAGTCTCAAGTGATGGAAAACACGTCTTATACCCTTCATCTTTAGTCTGCACTGGTCAGCTGAACGGCAGAAACCTTCCTGGCGCATATCATCCTCAACCGTTTGCCATTCATGCAGGGTGGACATATGTTTAGACGACATTAGGAGTCCAAGGTGGGGTGATCGTCTCAAGGCATTAAGAAGACCCTCCAGCTCCTCTATGGACCAGTTCACACTGCGCCTTCTGACCTCAGTCCACTTTGCCGCTATTTTCCCTCTATGTCCATGCATCCATTTTCCCTGCTGACGAGACACTTGAAACGATCCAACTGTTGCCATGTCCTCTTCATGCCTTCTAGTAGTTCCTGTCATATTACAGGTAAACAAAAGGCATTAAAATGGTGTGCATTCAAAATATTATAGCTAGAACATGCTCACAAAATCTTGAGAAAGAAATCAGGGAGTACCATCACAGCTACAGAGAAAAAACATGTTTTGATAACGAAACACGCAATACGAAAACCATCTAAGGTATATTGTGATTACCAGTTACCAATATTATATTTTAAGTCATTTAAAGAAAACCAGGATCATGCAGTATTTTTCCCAGGACTGTTACCATTGTCTGTCTCCAGAGAAGGTGGGGTAAAACATATGTATTATTTGCCATTAAATCATTGCTACTTCTCTATAGTAGTAGGAGGAGGACATATTAACTAGCTCTGGGCGGAGTTCGCACAGTTGCACGACGCTGGGCTCTGCGAAGTGCAAAAAAAAACTCTGCCGCACTATGCGGAGCTCCGCAAGCGGTGGAGCACGATAGAGAAATGCTGTTTGGTGTGATTGCACAGTGCCGAATGCCTGTCCGCAATGTGCAATCATTGCAAACGGCACCTTGCACAACGCAAGCAGTCCCTGCTTTCCTATTCTGCCGCTCAAGTAGATTTGTACTCGAGCAGCAGCTTTCTCAACCCCGACAGGCTGTTTCTCAACGCAAGCATTTGGACCACTCGCAATGAGAAACCTGCCCCCCCCTACCCCTCCCCCCCCGAAATGAGAAATCTCTCCGGGCGGTTGATTTTCCACGCTCATGTTCGCCAACTTGATGTTGACGATCGCAAACAAGGAAAAATCTCACCAGGAGTTTCATTTTCCTCGCTCGCCAACTAGACGTTTAAGAACGCGAGCGAGTTCCCCGCCCAGGGTTAATATTAACTTCAGATGCGTAGCAAAACTCCATTCCATTAAACAGAGTTAGGACAAGAAAGCACAAATGGATAAGATTCATAAGAAAATGAATATTAATTTGACCAAATATTAAAACAAAACTTGTGAGCATAACACAGAGCAAGCAGTTAAGAAAGTCCTTAAGTGAATGAAGGCAGCCACGTTCATAATGAAAATTGAGTTCTTGAGAAAAACTTCAGCCTGTAAATTTAAATTCTGTGTAATCTACCTCGGAGTTTCTATACTCCAATCTGTCAATATTACAAAGAAACTCAACAGGAAATACCCTCTTTGCAGGCAGAAATGTATATCAATTAGGAAGCAACACCAAACTTATTGGAAACATGTAGAACTCAGTCTTTAAATGATTTTGAAGTCATAAGAGTTGATGACATTGAAATATCTTTGAGCAACAATGAAGGAACAAATATTAAACATGTTGAAGGAATTACTTGCATCATAACTACGAAAAACGATCTTCCTCCTAAAACGGAAGAGTTGAAATGTGTTAATATTATATTTTTTAGTATTCAGGAAGATCAAGTTAAATGAGGCCCAAAGGCTACTTAGTAAATCTGTTGAGGAACACATTCCTGAACTGAAAAAACAAGATATAAATTGTTAAATCAAGAATGTACTCTACCATTTCCAAAAGTACACAAATAAAAATACCAAGGTGGACTCGCATCACCCTCACAGGTGACGGTGGTTCACACTCTACAGATCCGATTGATTGACTGACCCAGTGCAAATCTTAGTTTACATAGGTACTTGTCAAATAAAATAAATGTTGATGGCTGCAATGTGATCCCTTTCCTTTCTTCTGATTCACATCAACTATAATATATAAAATATATAAACATCACCTCTTTACAATAGTCTAACAGACAGAAGATTCTGAAATGGTAAGTATATAAAAATATGCATTGTTTAAATTCAATAGGAATAATAGATACACACTAAGTGTCAATATATAAAGCGCAGAAGAAGAATTAGGACCTCGCCGACTGGAAGGATTGGGTGCTGCATTAACAAATGGAGCCCTCAGCTTTGGTTTCCAGACAATTGTGTATTTATATTAGCAGAAAGAGGACACATTCATTTCAAGTCAGTGTAATAACCTACAATTTAAGCTTAGCTACAATACAGTTTCATTCAACTGCATTAAATAGAGCTAAGTGGGTCCTAATAGAGTTTCACCAAATTCTAGTGGTTACTCTGTGAACTTAAAATTTTGTCAAGTGTACCTGGTGTTCTCTTTAGCCAATAACCAGGGCTTAGAGTGCAAATCTAGTGTTTCCAAGACAGTATATTAACCTCATATGCACCGGAGCCATCATGTACTGGTGCATTTCACAATCAAAATCACAAGAGAAAGCAGACAAAAAAACTGCAGCCTGAGAATGAGAGGGGACATCATGCTTCTTCATCCGCCGATAATCAGTCCTACAACAAGAGACCCAAAGCTAGCAATCTAACGGGTAAAGTTAAGCATCTGTTATCTTTACTGCCCACTTAGCGTTGAACTTGTTTGAGTAATCCTGAAGGACATGGTTAATCTTTTCATATGCCAACAGCTGCCAGAGTATAGGAAGCTACATTCTTTCATTTGGGTTTAGGCCTTTCTCACAGAGACTCAATATAGTCTTCTTGGACACCAGGAGGAGGTAGGAGATCCTCTAACCTCTGAGAGAGTGGAGGGAATACGAGTCCCTTTTGAACAGCCCCAGAAGACTGAGACAAGGGTCCCGGTGAAAGGCTGGCCCTCCACCTCTGATACAACAGCCAAAATTGGCTCAGACGATGGCAAGATCACAAAATATGGCAATGGTCCCCATCCCAGCACACGCCATTCAGTAAGTCCTGGGTTTGCTAGCATCTATCATGTGAGTTAGAGTGCACTGCCATCAATAGACGATCTTAAAGAGCACTTCCCTGCCTTGAGAGTGTTTACCGAAGTTGGCTGTTCGTGTATGGATAGCTTCCCATTGGTTTTGTCTAAAGCAACACCTTAAATATTCTCCCAAGTCCTCTTATAAGGGGGTGGACTCTGGGGTGAGCTGAGGAGCAGAGGTTTGTATATCTGGGAGATCAAGTGAAGAGTTGTTGTGAGACCCTGGAATTTCTCCAGGTACATAAGCAGTCTTGTGGCCCCCACTTTAAACAGGGGATGGAGGACCTAGTGCCTGATTTGCAGATAGTGGAACCTCTATCTCTCTTCCTCCGGTATGCGGCAATTCCGCATAATCTCCTCAAAGGGTGGATTGCTCCTCATGGAATAAATCCGAGACAATAGCAGCTGCTCGCGATCGAGGGCTAAAACGTGAACCTCTTCAGGCAGGAAGAAAAGTCTGTTCCCATGTATCGCGGTCAAGGGGGACGGGAATATGGTTGCTCCTTTATACTGGGAGAGGTAATCCCAAACTTCAAAGCTGGCCCTCATGACTGAGGAAAAGTAGAAGTTACAGCACCTCTGGCACTTCGGGGAGCCAGAAAAGCTCGGCAAGTGGCCTAGCTGCCATATTCAGGTTAATCAAGCAACAGGGTTTGTCTGTTTCCCCTCTCTACCGCACCAGAGCTGCTAGGTAATAAAGGCGGATATTAAGGACACCCAGTACGACGCGCTTTAGGGTGCATGTGATGGACTGGTGGCTGAGTTGAGATAGCTTCTCTGGTCAAATAAAGGACCAGCATATATCCATATATCCATCAGCTGTGCTATTACTGCCCTTTAAAGTGGAAGGGTCTGCAACAAATTCAAGATCTTCGGGAGGGAAGCCATTTTAAAGGAAGCTATTTTCCATCCCATAGAGAGGGTGTGGGGATGACATGAGTAGGTGGCAGCCATAAGGAAGCCTGCCAGTTGTTGATAATAGCTCTGGGAGCATGTGTACAGGTCCGGGGTCAGTGTCATTGTGAGAAACTGTCTCTATATATACTGGACAATAATGCGTGTATAGAGTCCACAAACCCCAAAGGTATAACAGAGGTTAAAGTCAGGACTGACCTTATTCTCAAAAGTGGTATCTTGGTCGAACAGTAAGACAGTACCTGAGGGCAGTGCAAAGCATTTGTTGTAAACACTCAGTCAGCAAAGGATATCACACACTCAAAGACTGAATTCCAGGCCTATGGCTGTTATATCCAAAGATATAGTTGTTTTATTTTAAGAACCAACAGGCATAAAAATATACTTTGCTAGATATGAGAACTCTCATGTAATTACTTTGCAAAGAAGCATCTCTCTAGCACCTTAGAAATCCTATGATGATATAAGAATGTGGAACTGGTGATGTCTTGGCGTATGGTGTTTGCCTCCAGTCCGTTGGTATCCTTGTTACTGAAATATTTTAACAGTGGCAGGTAGTTTTGATATAGTCCTTTAAAGGCACACAAGAAGAATATCACATTGGGAGTTGACCGCCATGGCTAGTTCTGTTTAAAAACAATATGACAATTTGAGACCATAAAAGATCTCAAAGAAAATATTTAAACATGTCCAGCTTGGACTCCTGTAATCATATTCACAGACACTACTGACTAGAAACCAAAACTCTTGGAAATAAGAATCTGCACCACTGATTTAATGGAGAGTGATCATTGTTATTTGTATAGTGAGTTTTTCGTGACTAGAAATTCAGAAGCTGGGGCTTCAACCCCTTGAGAAGGCCTGTTGTGCAGACAAAACCTTACCAGATGAAATAGCGGAACCGTCACATCTGAGCAAAATTGCTACACTGCATCATTTTCTCTGACACATCTGCCACACTGGTTAGAACTGCTAATCATCACAAATATATGCAGGTGGATCCTTCAGGTCCCTGATTTGACCAGAACGCTACCTCGGGGACATTTTGCACTGGCATAAATATATTAATGCACTGTGACTGAAAATAAAAGAGGCCCAATAAAATAAGTTATTTGAAGTAGGAATAAAAGTTTATTTACACCTTTATTAATGAACGGCAAATGTCTATTTTATGTTAGGACTACTGTATTAGTATACATAATTTAAGAAATCACTGCTTACATTCTGTCCATTCCAGGTTGAAATCACTTTATAGAGCAAAACAACTGGCCTATACTCGATTGGCATGATGAATGAGATTTTATCTCCCTGCATGGATTAAACCCCATGTGCTGTGGTTCTGGATAAACAACTTTGTTTTTAACTTATATACATGAAGGAACAGCATGGCGTAAAATATAGATGCAGATTCACAAGACTAATGTGATCACTGGTAAGGAAAGTGAGGGGCATCATGACCGGCTTGAGCCTTCACCTCTTGTGAACCTTTGCCTCTTTCCTCAATCCCCAATGAAAATACATTGTATAATACAGTCTGATCTGATTAAGAGAATAACTTAATTACCAAAAGCATCCGCTAAACTGTGCATTGCCATCTGTATTAGAATAGTAACAATGAGATTCAATCTAAATAAACCACTAAAAGGCTGAAAGAAAACACTACATAGAGAATGTTACAAAGATAAATATCCATTCCTTACCTGCAGAAGACGTACCATCCCACTCTGTGTCGTCTGATTCATAGTGACTCCCGTCAGGTGATGTCTGTCCTATTTCAATCTCTAACACCTCAGGTTTCACAGTTCCAACAGCTGATCAATGAAAATGTATAATTACAGTTTGTAATAAAATACTTAGGTTATTAATATGACGGCATTACAAATTAACAGATATTTTGCTTAGAATTATCTTTACTAGGTGCAACTATCAGTTGGCTGTATTGCAGGCCCCATACTATTTTTATGTGGTTTTGGTCAAAGTATTCAATAATGTCGTTGACTCGTGTAACTGCCCTAGTTGGTGATTTACAGAGCGATCTCAAATCCTTCCAGGATAGTCATAACAAAGAGTTATTGATTGTCTTGTGGGGTGGGGGGGATTTTAACGAAAGGCTTTGAGGGAAAGCTGATCCATCCTCTTGTGGCTTGGAGATATCAAAGGGAGAGGAGTATATACATTTCCCACATACACCTTTTGGGAAGGCCCTGAATAGATTGTTAACCTATAGATATGTGGTTTTTATCAAATAATTCAATGCCTCGGTGCCCCTCATCGCTACTTTTAATGGTGTGCAAAGGGTAGTAAGATCGACTACATCTTAGGGCCCGATTCTGATCTAGTTTGGAAAGAATTCCAACCGAATCCGCTCCGGAATGCTTTCCGGACAACTCAGATCTGGGTAGTCCGACCGTGCAATATGGATGCATCCGGAACGTTGAGGATACGATTCGGTTAGACGCCCATTAACTTCAATGGGAGCCTGTGTTCCGAACAAGAACACAGGCTCCCATTGAAGAAAGGGGTGGCTGGGGAAAATCGTGCACCCTCTGGCGGGCACCCCATCGTGTATGGTTGGAAAGGGAGGTCCCTTGGGTAAATGTAAATGTAAATGTATTTGAGCTTATATAGCGCACAGCTACCCGCAGTGGGTGTCCCGGCGCTTGCTTAGGGAACCCGTCCTGGTATTCCCCTGTGAGATAGCCCCAGCAGGGTATCCACAAGGTGAAAGCCAGGCATCCCGCCGCGAGGGGCCGTTGTGGAGATTAAGCAAGCTATTGCCCAGAGTCGCAGAGTGTGAACCCGTGAGTCGAGAAGGCACCGGAGCGAGAATTATCGAGTCCGTGGAATTTTTAACCCAAGACCCGCCGAGGCGGGGAATTGAACCCTGGTCCAGGGCCGATCTCAGCTTCCGGGTCTGCCGCCTCTAACCCCTGAGCCACACTTCTCCACTGGTACTCCCACAGGCCTGATTTGGAGGGCCTCGGGTGAAGGGGGGCCTGCTTAGGCCCCCAAAGACAGATTCTGGCAGCCGTTTTGTTCCAGAGAAACAGAATCGGAATGGCTGAACGAATCAGTCATTGTACTTGCTTGCTTGGAAACTGAGTGCATAGAGCTGTACGATTCTGCTCCGAAAGACATGTCCGAATACCTTTCAGAACCGATTCAGATAGCCCTACTGGGTTCCAGGCATCGTACTCGGTCGTTGGGAAGTGTGTACGATCAGTCGGAAACAAGGACTCCGGATCAGATTCGGCAAACACAAATCCAATTCGGAGCCCTTCCAAACGACATTGGAAACGACCCCTTAGTGTCCCATGATTTAGCCAAACTAATACTAGACCATTACGTTCTGAACTCTTTTATTAGCCACCATAACCAATTTACAGTAGTTTTGGAACTTACACTGACAGGGACAAAGGGACAGCAGGAGAACCTGACCCAGCCTTACTCGCGCAATGGGGGTGTCCCGAAAAATGGGAGAATGTGGACAAGGATGCCTTTCTGGGATAAACTTGTGTGTGAGAACAGTGAGCCATTCTCAGTACTTACCCGGAAGAAGGAGACACCAGAGAACATCTCCAATGTCTTTAGAAGTGTATGTTCTGTGGTGGTCATGGGGTTTAGGCAGTCTAAAGTCCGAAAAAATTCCCCCCACAGCTTGGTTCGACCATGCCTGTACATTGATCTAAAAGAAACTGAAACTGGCTATATCTACTAGACCGCGCTCAAAAAGTGACATATTGAATGCCAGAAGAAGGTATAAATCTATTCTGGAGTGTAGAAGTTGCCTCCTAAAGGAAGAAGCTTGGGAGGAGCTGCCAGAAGCCTCAGTTTTGAAGGACTCTGCCCTGTTCTTGAAGTCAAGGATATAATTGCCGCCCTCAGAGTGCGGCGGGGAAGGCGCCAGGCCCGATGGTGTCCCTCTCGATCTCTTAAAAGATAATATTGTACTCTGGGCCCCGATTTTAACAAATTTTTGCAAAGCTTCAATAAGGGGGAACCTTAAATACACACATGGAAGGAAGCTGTAGTGGTCTCGATTTTTAAGACAGGGGATCATCATGATCCCTTCTGCTGCTGGTCAATTTTCTTTCTAGATAGCTCGCTCAAGACCCTCAGCAGAATTTTAGCAAGTAAACTGGAGTATTGGCGGGACAAAACTGCATCCATTTCTAGAGCTTAATACGGGTTTCGTACCGGGCTCGGTACAGTCGAGCAAAGCTCGAATCTCCAGCTGGTCATTAGCAAGAATGTCAAGGCAAGGATAGGCTCCATTCACCTAGCGTTTATGGACCTCTCCTCTAGACACGGTTAACAGATCTAAGCTCTGGGGGATTATGGCAAGGATGGAACTTGGCCAAGCCATAATTGGTTCGCCACAGAGGATGCACTGGGATCAGGGTCAGGTTTTGTACGGAGGGCAAACTTTCTTCTGAAATTAAATCCTCTATGGGGGTTAGAGAGGGGTATGTGATGTCCCCCTTATTGTTTCTTATTTACAGCATTGACTTTGAGGAGACTAAGTAAAGCGGGGAGGATCTCACCAAAGTGAAGTCAAGTGCCCTGTCTGTTGTACTGTAAGCCGATGACGCGGTTCTTATGTCAAGAAGCGCAAATGATTTACAATGTCTTTAAGACTCTTTTACTGTTTTATGGGGGGGGGGACGACTTAAGAACTAATCTCAGTAAATCCTTTGCTTATATTCCCACAAATATTTTTTAAAACCTGAACGTTTTATTTGGGTCGTAAGAAACCCAAGAAAAAATTGGTCTGCGTGAACACTTTTTGCTCCTTTTCTAACCAGGTAAAAAAAGTGATACATAAGGACTGGCACATACAGAAACCCATAGTCGCTTTCTAAGAGTCGTAATTTAAAACAGTCTGGTTCATACTAAACCAAGTACACTCCAAATTACCAGAAAAAAAACTCTATGGGGTCTCCCACCTGTACAAGGACATTACCCATGTGGCTCTTGTGGGTATATGCATACAAACCTTTGTAACTAAGACCATGGACACTGGAACAGGAAGACCTTGGGTGTTAAGACAGCACACAAATTGTAACAGTGAGAGACTCATATACCTGATTACATGTCCTTGCGGCCTGAGGTATGTGGGTAGGACTTCTCGCAAATTAAAGCACGCATACTGGTACACAAGAACACCATTAGGTGCAAAAAACAAGCAACCAAACTGACAAAACTCTTTTTGGAGAGGAAGCACAATGTGGAGGACCTGCGGTTGACTGTCTTGGCCAAGCCCACTCTGTCATCTACGGCGCTCAACATAAGTAAAACCCTGTTGAGGATTGAACAAAAATGGGTCTTCACGATGGGCACAGTAGGAGTGCTTAATGAAGATATACATTGGCTTTCTTTTACATAATGCACCAATAATATCTGCTTTCCTGCCAGGATAGATAATACCTCAATGAAATAGGACTGTCCACTGTAAAACGAGGTTCATCATTGATAATGAATGTGAATGGGCACACACTCTCCCACTTAGCAGGTTCGAAATTTCTAAAATTGTTTTCCATTTGTGACTGCCAAATGCCATAACACTTTTCCTTAACTCTTAACCTTTAGAGTCCATGTTTCCTTAATTGTCACACCAAACTGTCTCTTCTGTTACCATTCCTCAAAACATTCACTTGTTGTGAATGATCAAACAGTACCTAATTGTACCGTGACTAACCAGTTAAATTCTATGGCAGTCCACGGAGGCTCTGATTATGCTTCTCTTTACTTTACTGGCAAACAGCAGCCAATGAAACAACTTTAAACTGAGCATACCCCGGAAGTACAACCCCCTTCATAGTCTTCACCAATCATTATCCGTCGATATTGTATATATAGTTTGTCATACAGAAACCGTTTCCTCTTTCTTTGCTGCTGCAGCAGCGAGTTAAGTGATTTGCATGTTTTGTTTCAGTAATTGTATTACACGCGCTTGGCAAGTTCATTGCGCTTTGTACCTTCTCCCCGCGCTGTGTTTTCAGGCTTTGCACTGAGTTGCGGTGATCGGAGCGCATCGCCTCTCGGTGAGGCATTTTAATGTGAGATGGAGCAGGTGCAAGGCAGACGCGCGATGCGCGCTTGAGGGGCAGCCAGTCATATTTTTTTTTTGTCAAAAGTATTTTTATTGATTGTTTAGTAAAAAACAGTAGAAATAAACATGCGACAATCCCGCACTTCATCCCACACAGGGGGTAGCCAGAGCAAGCGCCCGAAGGCGACAGCAGATTGGGGAAGGGTCATCGTGGTCAAGCCTCTTACACATGGCATAGAGTCCTAGGAAGCGCCGATCCCCCAGCATGTGAGTCATCATTCAGTAAGCAATGGAAGAAGAGGTCGCTGAAAAGTCACAGTTGTACAGAGACATAACAACGTGGTCAAATGGCTAGAACTCCCAGTAAGTCGGTCACAAATAGAAGGCAGTAGTGCTAAGAGGCCCTGCTGTAGGCATGTGGCTCGGCATGCAATACTGTAATGGAGCACTAAGAGGGACGTCATAACGCACAAAGAAAACAAGCAACCACCCCCCCCCCCCGTCCCCCCCTCCCCCCTGGTGGTAGCAATAAGCACAGGACAAGAAACCTGATGTGTAGCGGCAGGGATTCAGAGTTGAAACAGGTGGAGAGTGTGGATGCTAGGTGGACAGACTGCGGATTGCAGGCCCTTAGAGAGGAATGCTACCAGCGGGCCCCAGCAAAATACAAAATTCTTAAAATCATCTAAAAAGATATCCGCCATCCTTTCCATACTAAGCAACCTCCAAATCCTCGAGTGCCAGAGAGAGGTGGCCGGAGCCTCCTTTTTCTTCCACGCTGCAGCAAGAGTAATTTTGGCCACGCCAATACTGAGCCACATGATCCTCTTGTCCGCCCTGGTCTGGTGTTCGAGATCAGGATCACGGAGACCCAACAGAGTGGAGGCCATCGAGGTAGGAATAGGGTAGCCCAGCATATCCTTAATTTGGGCTAGAATTTCCTCCCAGAAGGGTTGGATAACGGGACAGCGCTGGGACGCCCTTGGGTAGCCATCGCGCTTTACAAATTCTCATTCCATTCCATTCCAGTCCCACCAAATGTGCTGGAAGTCCGTAAGAACCCACATCCCCTCCAACATCTATCGGAGGTGCCCAGGAAAATCATGTTTTAGCTTGGCGGGGTATAGGTACCAGTCCATCATGATTTTCATATGTGCCTCCCTAAGCTCCTTTGAGTGCCAGTGCTCTTTTTATTGCCACGACGCTCGTGCATGCGCGAGAAGCCGGATCGGAGATTCAGTCCCGATGGGCTTCTCACGCATCAGCGAGCGCAGCTGCTCAGCCCTCAGCCTCCTGAACACCTGACGGGACTCAGAAGCATTTAAAGGCTCTGCCTCAGGGGAAGTAAAAGGTGGCTCCCTCCACAATGATCCAAAGACTTTTTGGCAGTTTTTGTGAGTGTACTAGACTGAGGGACAGTGTGTGGTGCTTTCACGTTCAGGGACAGTGTAGTTAGGGCTTTAGCTTGCAAGTTTCGTTATCTTCCCGACAGTGATCACCCTTGGGTTCTTCCCCCCTTAGGGTCCTCCACAGCTCCTGTCCTACAATGGCGTACTACACCAAGGAGGCTGACCAGTGGGCTGATTATTATGATTACGGTGGTTATGAAGAGGTACCCCAGGAGCACCAGTTGAAGGAGCAGCTGGTCGAAGCCCTAAATACCCACCTCCAGGGCTCTGTGAACAGGACGTTAATTAAGGTTCTACAGCCGTATGCTAAACCCCTGAAGAATTATGGGAAGCGCCAGATGCAGGCGGCTTTAGGCACCACGTCTCAACCCTCCTCTGCGGGGAGCCTTGCGCAAGTGGCGTCTTCGATCCTTGATCATGGTTCCTACGGCGAACCTTTATCGGCAAAAAATTCCACCTGGTTGGCAGGGGATACGGATCAGTCATCTCCGCCTGCCACAGATACCTCCGACACTGATAAGGACACGATAGCACCACCTAAACCGGCGAAAAAGAAATGCAAAACTCACCATGTCAAAGCAGCTTCACCTAGCAGTAATCTCCTTTTTGACCCAAAAAACATCATCCACCAGCGTTCCACAGACTGGGTACCTTGTGTGGAAGTGGCACATTATGTCCAGGAGCACCTTCGACAAGGGTTTAAGAATGCAGTGCGTGCCACTTTACGCTCAGAATGTCCTAGACCAGCATTGATGGGTAAAGTGGCCGACACTCCCGAGTTAGTACCTAACAGGGCCTCTTTTCTAAAGACGTTTTCTAAGGATCCAAAGTAGGGTTTGGATAGAGCCTGGAGAGGGTGCCAGGATAAATTATTAGATATCTCTGGCCCGATTACTAAGATCCTGGATGCGGCAGTGCACGCCAAAGATACTAACACTCCGTTAGATGGGATGAAAATTTTGGAATGGGCACAGAGGGCACTTTGTTATTTGGGCAATGCCAATTGTGCAATGTCAACAGAGCGCAGGCGGTCATTTTTAATACGCATAGACCCCCAATTGGCAGACATGGCCTCAACAGAAGCTGGCACTTTGGCCAGTGGTTTTTTGTTCGGCGACAAGTTTGTGAAAGAAGTAGGTAAATATGTCACCACTTTCTCTGCATTGGATAAAGACCAAGCCAATATTAAGAAGGTTTTCAATGCTGGCCTTTTTAGCAGGGCCGGTCGCTACAGATGTCGAACGCCCAGTCGTAGATTCAATCAGGCCTCCAGAGGTTCCGAGCAGAGAGGCAGAGGAGGAGCCCAAAGGTCCAATTTCTATCTCACCAGAAATCGTGGGGGTCCCAGCAGATTTCAGAAAGGAGGCTACCGAGGACAGGGTAGCGACAGAGACTCCTCCGATTCAGCGAATTCTGCCTCAGTGTGGGAATGCCAAGGTGCGGGTCGGATTGCTTTGTTCCTCAACAAATGGAGAACCCTAACATACAACCCTTGGGAACTGCAGATCGTACTCGGTTTTCAAATAGATTTTTATGCCACACCTCGGCAAACACACAGATCACTACCACTACATTTTTCCCAAGTAGAGAAGTCTTTTATAGACAGCGAAGTGGCATCTCTGATGCAGAAAGGTGCAATTGTACAAACTACACATCACCCTCATGGTTTCACCAGCACAGTGTTTCTTGTCCCGAAGAAAGATCAAGGCTTTCGCCTGGTATTAAATCTCAAAGAGTTCAATTCTTGGGTAGTGTATCGCCACTTCAAGATGGAGGGCATACACTTACTCCGAGACTTGCTCTTGGAAGGGGATTGGATGGTAAGGCTAGACCTCAAAGACGCTTACTTAGCGGTCCCTATATTTCCTCTCCACAGGCAATTTCTACTGTTCCAATGGGGAAACGTCTGGTACGAATTCTCCGCTCTGCCGTTCGGCCTATCGTCCGCCCCTTGGTGTTTCACCAAACTCCTAAAACCAGTGATTGAATTCTTGAGGGAGCAAGGGGTCAGGCCTATCATCTACTTAGACGATATCCTGAAAATGGCTCAGAGTGTGAGCACAGTTCTTCAACATCTGGCTTTGACAACACAACTCCTACTAGAGTTGGAGTTTGTTATCAACACCGACAAATCTATCATGACTCCTGCTCAATCGATGGAGTTTTTGAGGTTCCAAGTGAACTCGTGACATCACAGCTTTTACTTCCAATGAAGAAACAGGTTGCCATCAAGAAGGAATTGAGAGCGCTGTCCTCTCAGACCATATCATTACAGACTTTATCCAGGTTGGTGGGCCCGTTAGCCTCATTGATCCAGGCTTTTTTTCCGGGCCCTCTTCATTACATGGCACTCCAATGATTAAAGATCTTACACTTACGCAAGGGTCTGAGTTATACGGAACCGATTCTGTTGAGCCGCGAGGCCAGGACAGAAATCTCTTGGTGGTTGGAGTACATGGATGCGTGGAATGGCAAGGCCATTTTTGCACCAGTCCCAGAAGTGGTGATAGAATCGGATGGCAGCCGTAGGGGTTGGGGAGCCCGGTGTGGTTCAGTGGAGACTGGGGGGCAGATGGTCTCCGGAGGAGCTACGTCTCCACATAAATTGTCTCGAGTTGCTGGCGGGCTCTTTTGCGATTGGGATTTTGTCACCGCAGAATGCAAGCTGTTATATTCTCTTGAGTATGGACGATGTCTCAACAGTACGGTATATCAATAGGCTGGGTGCACCAGGTAGCGACTACTAGGGGATATAGCCACGTTTTTTTGGCATTACTGTCTTCTCCACCACATTTCAGTGACAGCAGAGTACATTCCGGGCAGCTCCAATGTGGGGGTGGATTGGAATTCTCATTTTCTTCAAGATTCCAGTGACTGAAGTCTTTATCCCAGGATATTCCGGCAACTCAAAAACAAGTGGGTTCCTTGTGTGATAGACCTCTTCCCGTCCAGGCTCAATACACAAAAGCCTCTGTTCTACAGTTGGAGACCAGATCCTCTGGTGAACAACTCGGACGCATTCCTTCAGTCATGGACGACGGGCATGCTGTATGCATTTCCTCCGTTCGCCATGATTCCGAGAGTGTTAGCGCAGATCTGCAGACAGAGAGCGGAGGTGATGTTGATATCCCCATGTTGGAGAGCACAAGAGTGGTTCCCAGTGGCATTGGCTCTTTCTTGTGCATCTCCAATACGTCTGCGATTGTTTCCGGAAAACTTGACGGACCCTCTGGGTCAACCGCATCCATTGGTTCTTCAAGACCAGTTGCCGCTCATGGCGTGGATACTTTCCGGAGACGTTGGCAAGTGCCTGGAGTTTCGGAGAATGCACTGTTTTCTCATCCCAATCATGGGCCCCAGCTACGCACAAGCGATATGAATCAGCTTGGCGTAAGTGGGTTAGTTGGCGTACTGAACGACAAGGGGATCCCATGGGATCCGGAATCCATATGATTGTTAACTTCCTGTCGGAGATGGCAAGTACAGGATTAGCCTAAAGGACGGTGAACAATTTTAGATCTGCTAACTCAGTGGGTCATCCTCACATGGATGGTAAACGAGTGGGGGAACATCCTTTGGTCTGTAAAGTGGTGAGAGGTATCAGGTTGGTAAATCCTCCAAAACCAAGGTATTCACAATTATTTTGGGATGTGGACGTAGTACTTAGTTTTCTCAAAAATTGGCCAGCTAATGAAGGTCTATCCCGTAAGCAATTATCAGCTAAACTGACTTTATTGTTATGTTTGATTTCATATAGACATGTGTCTGATGTAGGGGCTCTGGACTTAGCGGGGAGAGTATTCACTTCTTCGGGGGTTTCATTCACAATTTCGAGACAAACTAAAACCAATTCTAGATGTATTTCCTACCCTGCTTTTCCGCATCATAGTCAATCGTGTGTTGTTCAATGTTTAAAATGTTATGAGGATTGTACACGTGAGTTTGAAAATGATGTCGCAGGACAATTGTTAATATCTGTACAGAGACCTTTCCGACCAGTCACTGCCGCAACTTTAGCCAGGTGGGTTACTTGGTTGTTGAATTTGGCAGGCATCGATACTGCGGCCTTTGGCGCTCACTCAGTGAAATTAGCTATGGCTTCCAAAGCTTTTGCTACCGTTGTATAGCATTTTAGGACCCTAGTGTAATTTTCCCGATTCATGTCCTTATATAGGTATAAATCACCATATCCTTATATAAGCATAGAAATCATAACCAAATTTAGACATAGCTCATGCAGTCCAAATACGGCATGGCTACTTCCACTAGTTCAGAAAATCCACATCGATTTCTTGGAAAACTCGGCTTAAGCAGTTAGGGACTTCCCCTTGCTTGAATATTGATTTGTCCAACAACTCATGGAGGTTTCAAAGAACTGAGACTCTTTGATGACGTTATTATGTCCACCTTTACGTCAAACTCGGCACCTTCAAGGTATAAATATGCGCACACTTGCCCAAGCAAACACACAGTGGTTTGGAGGAGTTCGACTATCTTCTTGCCCGACAGATAGATAGCTTCCTGCTACAGCAAGTGCCGAAGGAAGCTGATCCTCCAGCAAACGCACTGAGACACTGTCTTTCTCTTGCCGAGTAGTCCAGCTCCAGTTTTTCCAAGCTACCCTTGCGGGTTGTTGGGAAATCGAGTCCAGAGACTGACCTCCTTCATTCTAAACCAAGGTACGAAGCTGATTAGACCCTAAGAGAAATCTTGGATAGATTCTTGGCAATGAACACTAAATTTATGCGTGAACAATACGGTGATGGGAGGGTCCAAGGGGAGGTTTACCGACCTGACACAGCTACAACCCCCAAACAAATCAATTTTGTAAGACATAGAGTAGCTGTGGATCACAGAACAAACTGTCAACTCTCTGTGTACCTGACAAAAAGAGAATAATAAATAGAGCCACATAATTAGAGAATATATGTAAGACACTAAGACAAGCAGTCAAAAAGGATATTTTCTGTATGTGAAAAAATACCCATCAGTTGTCGACCGGACCCGCCCTAGTCATCATCTGGAATCATTCACACCAGGAAGGGTAGGTGTTACGACCCTTATAAATGAATTGTACAATGAGTGTGTCCCAGTGAAGCAGAAAAGATATGGGCGTGTAATGACAACTGTTAGGCAGTGCACTAAATGGGAGTGAAACAAACAGGAATAAAGTGCCGAAAAGACCAAAATTGGAGAGAAAAGAGGAAAAAATGTTTTAATCAGCACCTCTACTTCCAAATCAATAAAACCACTGTGATATAGTAGTTTAAACAAATAGCTATTATGTGTGTTAACAGGTCAACATGTTTCTGCAGACTAATGGACCCTAGTAGGTGACCGCTGCTTTCATCAGGACCAAATGGCGCTACTGCTTATTAGGTGATAAACAAACAAATTGTGTTATTTTGAGTGTTGTTTAAAAATAAAGACAGATTTCACCTTGATATCCTAGGTGTAGACATTCTCCAAGTTGGTAATCCAGACATCAGAAGTGGTGGATTATTCACAGTCAGGTACATAGAAGGACAGACAAAATACAAACAGACATTCATTAACATTTGGGTAAGAATTTCTCTCTATTATTATAGCCAAATGTGAGATAGAGACCAAGAATCTTGTTTTATTGTTATTAAGCCCCTGTGTCAAACATATGTACACTAGTCCCCTATTAGGGACTCTCGCTTACCTAATTGGCAGGAGAGAAAAGCTCCACCTCACCTGGCTATGGCGCAGGTAAATAGAGCCCCGCTCTAGTAAGGAAAAACACAAAAGAGAGTTACACGGACATGTCAGTAAAAACTAACTTCACAGACCCACTCAATATAAGTACCCCGTGGGGTAGTTGCTGCTTCATAGCATAGGGCATACATGTTTTATTCGGCCCCTGTATTTGCCTTTTAGCCTCATCATGCCCAGGTCTTTTTGATGACTCATGGCGCCAAAAAGCCCCCCCATATCACTCGTTGTCAGTTTTGCAGTAGAGCAGCGCTTGCAGCCGTGATTAAATTGCCCCGGTACTGAAAAGCCACACTACCAACGTGCCTGTCGTTGTCTCATGCAATAAGGTATTGTTAACTATTGCAACGAAGTTGTAAATTAGTAGTGCCAACAACTTTTACTGTTATTAGTTATTAGGAGTATCCAAGGTTTTATGAGGAGCCATACGCAAAATATTGCCTCTTATGTAGTGTAGATACTGCTCCTACACTGAGAAGTGGTACGGATTAATTATAGGCAACACTCTCGGTCCCAAATGTTTACAATAGGTCCCAGCCTTAGCCAAAGTGCTCCGCACCACGTACGTCTTATCCAAGTTGCAATGCCTCGCCTTTAACGCTATTTCTATATTTAGGAGATGGCGCTGGCATCCTTGTATTTGGCTTACCTGACCGTCGGTACTCCGGGCGTCCCTCTGGGCCGTCTCGGGGAGGTACCCGGTCAGGTGTGGGGCACGTATTTCATCGTAGCGCTGGCGGCCGGCAAAGACGTCACGTGCGTCAATACCGTGCTGCGCACCTGAGAATCATGAGAGATGTAGTTTTGAAAGTCTAACGTGACCCACGTGACGTCATTGTAGGCCGCCAGCGCTACGATGAAATACGCGCCTCACAGCTGAACGGGTACCTCCCCGAGACGGCCCAGAGGGATGCCCGGAGTACCGACGGTCAGGTAAGCCAAATACAAGGATGCCAGCGCCATCTCCTAAATATAGAAATAGCGCTAAAGGTGAGGCATTGCAGCTTGGATAAGACGTACGTGGTGCGGAGCACTTTGGCTAAGGCTGGGGCTTATTGTAAACATTTGGGACTGCGAGTGTTGCCTATAATTAATCAGTACCACTTCTCAGTGTACGAGCAGTATCTACACTACATAAGAGGCAATATTTCGCGTATGGCTCCTTATAAAACCCTGGATACTCATAATAACTAATAACAGTAAAAGTTGTTGGCACTACTAATTTACAACTTCGTTGAGATAGTTAACAATACCTTATTGCATGAGACAACGACAGGCACGTTGGTAGTGTGGCTTTGCAGTACCGGGGCAATTTAATCATGGCTGCAAGCGCTGCTCTACTGCAAAAGTGACAACGAGTGATATGGGGGGCTTTTTGGCGCCATGAGTCATCAAAAAGACCTGGGCATGATGAGGCTAAAAGGCAAATACAGGGGCCGAAGAAAACATGTATGCCCTATGCTATGAAGCAGCAACTACCCCACGGGGTACTCATATTGAGTGGGTCTGTGAAGTTAGTTTTTACTGACATGTCTGTGTAACTCTCTTTTGTGTTTTTCCTTACTAGAGCGGGGCTCAATTTACCTGCGCAATAGCAGGTGAGGTGGAGTTTTTCTCTCCTGCCAATTAGGTAAGCGAGAGTCCCTAATAGGGAACTAGTGTACATAGGCCTGAGGGGGTGGGAGGGGGGATTGCTATTATTTTTAGGAAAACTTTGGGCTGTTACCTAGAGCGAACGATGATTGTGGAGAGTGAGGCGGGAGTTTTCACGATTCAAATCAACGGGGGCACGACGATCAAAGGCTGTCTGGTATATCGGCCGCCAGGAGCCTGCACAAAGTTCAGAGAGAGCCTGCTAGAAAGCCTTATGGAGGCTACCCTACGCAGGGATAAATTTCTCCTTTTAGGAGACCTGAACCTGCATTTAAACTGCCCAGAGGATACAGGGGTTAAGGACTTCTGCCGGGATATGTTAGCTGTTCAACTGGAATTGAAGCTATCGGTCCCCACGCACCGCCAGGGACACCTTCTGGACCCGGTTTATGCTAACTGGGGAGGTGTGGAGGTGTCCGGAATAGAGCCTATCCCCTGGACAGACCACTTTCTGGTGGCATTTTCCATACAGAGCCCAAAATCCAATAAAGCCAGTCAGGCACCCCCTAACTACCTTAGGAGGAAGTGGGCTAAATTCTCGGTGGAGGATTTCAACCAATCCTTAAGTCAGGGTGGTCAGCCTGGTGGCGAAGATATAGAAACAGCGGTCTCAAACCTGAATCAGCGCATTACTGAAGCGCTTGACCAGACAGCTCCACTCTGCCGCACATCCACAGGTGCTCGGAAAGAACGTTCTGCCCCATGGTACAGTGGTGAGCTGAGGTTAACAAAGGCAGATTGCAGGCGAGCCGAAAGAGTCTGGAGGGTGTCTTATGACAATCAAGCTAGAGAACTGTTCTTGGAAAAAAGGCGCCTACATCATAGGCTGATCAAAAAGTCTAAGGCAGCCTACTATGCAGGACAAATCCTGGGGTCGGAGAATTCGGCCAAAGAACTTTTCGGTATTTACAAGTCTCTGACCACGGTAAATTCACCTACTGAGCCGGAGAATTTCTCTACGGAGTCATGTGACCGAATTGCCGAATATTTCTCAACTAAAGTCGAGAAGATCTACTCGACTTTCCCCCATCCGCCGACAGGGATTGACCTCGAGGCAGCATTTGTGGACACGGAGTTGGCAGGGCACCTTACTAACTTCCACACCCCTCCATCTGAGGATTTAGTAGTGGTGTGTCGCTCTGTTAAATCAGGGTCCCCGTGGGACCCAGTGTCACCCAAACGCCAGGCGGACAGCCTTGAAGTTCTGGAGCCTTATATGAGGCACGTCCTAGAAATCTCCTTCAGATCGGGGAAGCTGCCTGAGGGGTGGAAACAGGCGGTGGTGCTCCCGCTCCGGAAGAAACCCCACTTAGGCTTCGAGGTGTTAGAGAATCTGAGGCCCATCTCCCTCCTGCCTTTTCTGTCCAAAGTGGCAGAAAAGGTGGTTAATACCCAAATCATGAAGCACGTGGAAGAGACGGGACTGCTCCACGCGACGCAGTTTGGCTTCAGGCCACGCCATTCCACCGAGTCTGCCCTCCTTATGGCTACGGAACATCTGAGGGAGGGGGTGGATGCAGGCCATACTATGGCTCTGATCCTGTTGGACCTCAGCGCGGCGTTCGACACTGTAGCTCACAACATCTTGCTACAGTGTCTGAACAGAGGTGGCATCTCTGGCACCGCGCTGAGATGGATCCAGGACTTCCTCAAGGGGAGAAGCTTTCGAGTTAGGCAGGGAGACTGCTATTCAAAGGGGGTTCCCCTGGGCCAAGGCGTGCCGCAGGGTTCGTCATTGAGCCCGACCCTTTTTAATATGTATGTCGCGCCAGTTGCCTCGATTGTGGAGAGTCATGGTCTCCAATTGGTTTCATACGCCGACGATACGCAGCTGGTGATCTCCCTATCGCACGCGCCCTGCCTTGCTGCCGATGGCTTCCGTTTGTGCATGAAAGATCTTGCCGAGTGGATGGCTATCAATTGTTTGAAGCTTAATGGCAGCAAGACAGAGGTGCTGGTGGTGGGGAGAGCCCAGTCTGCCTGGTCATCGGCATGGTGGCCACCCTGTCTTGGACCAACCCCAACCCCCTGTCAAGAGGCACGCAATCTGGGGGTGTGGTTTGATGCGGGTCTTACTTTTGGCCCCCAGATCAACCGGGTGGTAGGAGTCTGCTTCGGGATTCTGAAGAAGCTGAGAAAGGTCCTTGACTTACTCCCGATCGGTGCCCGTCAAACCCTGGTCCACGCCCTGGTGACAGCTAGGTCGGACTATGGGAAGCTGCTGTACCTGGGGGCTCCTGAAAAAAGCATGGCACGCCTGCAAGTGCTGCAGAATGCGGCAGCTCGTTTGATTCTCAGGCTGCCCAAAAGGGCGCCTTTCAAGGCGGCCCTCCAGAAGTTACACTGGCTCCCCGTGAGGAGAAGAGTGGAATACAAAGCCCTCTGCACCTGTCATCGAATCTTGAATGGCAGGGCGCCCGACCCTCTGAATAAATTGATCGAAGTGTATCAACCAACACGTGCGCTCCGATCCGCAGGGGGCGGTCTTCTCAAGATCCCCAGAGTTAAGAAAGCCCGCATGGGAGGCAGGTCCTTCAGATGCTTAGCGGCTAATAACTGGAACAAACTACCAGTGGACCTGCGCTTGGAACCGGAGGAAGCCAGATTCCGAGCGAGATTGAAAACATTCCTCTACACAAAATAATTGTCCGCTCTGTCTTTGTGCTCCCTGCTCGCTGCCTCTCCCTCTTTTAGCGCGTGGACACGCCGGTGTGCGTAACGCAGCGCTCTACAAATGTCCCAATAATAATAATGTTTGACACAGGGGCCTAATAATGATAAAACAAGATTCTTGGTCTCTATCTCACATTTGGCTATAATAATAGAGAGAAATTCTAACCCAAATGTTAATGAACGTCTGTTTGTATTTTGTCTGTCCTTCTATGTACCAGACTGTGAATAATCCACCCATTCTGATGTCTGGATTACCAACTAGGAGAATGTCTACACCTAGGATATCCAGGTGAAATCTCTCTTTATTTTTAAACAACACTCAAAATAACACAATTTTTTCGTTTATCACCTAATAAGCAGTAGCGCCATTTGGTCCTGATGAAAGCAGCGGTCACCTACTAGGGTCCATTAGTCTGCAGAAACATTTTGACCTGTTAACACACATAATAGCTATTTGTTTAAACTACTATATCACACTGGTTTTATTGATTTGGAAGTAGAGGTGCCGATTAAAACATTTTTTCCTCTTTTCTCTCCAATTTTAGTCTTTTAGGCACTTTATTCCTGTTTGTTTCACTCACATTTTTTGCACTGCTTAACAGTTGTCATTACATGCCCATAACTTTTCTGCTTCACTGGGACACACTCATTGTACAATTCATTTGTAAGGGTCGTAACACCTACCCATGATGACAAGGGTGGTTCCGGTCGATAACTGATGCACATTTTTTCACATACAGAAAATATCCTTTTTAACTGCTTGTCTTAGTGTCTTACATATATTCTCTAAGTATATGGCTCTATTTGTTATTCTCTTTTTGTCAGGTACACAGAGAGTTGACAGTTTGTTGTGTGACCCACAGCTACTCTATGTGTTGCTATACTAAATTTATGCTACACCTCACTTACTTCTTCCCTCATACTAGACTTAGGTTAGGTTCATCGGGGTAGGCGTATGTTAGAAGCACCGGTTGAGTACTTTTTAGCCTTTGTTATTTATGTATGTATTTATGGTCTAGGAACCATAATGCTTTTACAGTATTATTTTATAATACTCTTCTTACTGTAAGCATTATATTTTGCAACCAGTATCACGATTGTAGCAGTTCATTTATTCTCCATGAGAAAGAAGACTGTTCAATAAATACTTTTATTGACAACGCCCGTCTCTCTATTTCTCTGCACCTCTGGTGAAACGCAGCATGCAGGAATGACTGAGTAAAATATCTATCTATTGTTTCCACGACTCTGAAGATTAGTTTTATCTTGGGGTAACAAAGTTGTCATGTTTATGCGGTTATCAGAAACTAAATCCCTTTTTGTAAAATCGAGAAAGTTTCTAGTGACCTCTGAGCTAGCTGGCACTCACAATTAAGTTTACTAAATTCGATAGAGACCTAGTAGACATAAGTCCTACGTCACATCTATAGGATATTGTAGGAAGGGGGAGTCTCTAGTTGGCGCAGTGGCGACCCTAGCGACAAGCAGGGACTCTCCTCTTCCTCGTCAGGGCTGAGGGTTACCTTCCAGACAACCTCTGCTTACCCTCTAGGTAGTGTGGCTTAAGCAGTCGCAGGCTAATCTTTGGGGCATATAGGTTAAACACTTGCAATAGTACACCTTTACAACCAACCCACCACACAACGAGACCAGACTGTATTCTGTAAAAATATATATCTTTATATAGATTTTAAGCAGCCTTGTGAATACAGTCAACGTACTTTATGATAACGGTTGCAAGTTACTCAGTTCAGGTTACCACAGTTCTTATAGCAGTTCTCTTTGGGCCCGTAGGCCGGTGTTAACCAAAGTTCTTGTGGAGCCGGCGGCTTCCAGGGGATCTGTCCCACGTCGCGTTGCCTTCCCGGGGTCGCTGATCGTTGCGGCTCTTCAGCCGGGCAGGTCACTGGTCATCCGGGGCAGCGGTGTTCTGTGGCGGCAGGGTCCTCTCCTCGTCGTCCGCTCCGACCCTGGCGGCGGCGGCTGTGCGGTGGTGGCAAGTGGCAGTACGGTCCCCAAGTGCAGGACGTACCCATCCACGTGCCGGTGCAGCTGTGCGCTCACAGCTGGGCTGTCGGGCAGGTTACCGACTTTGCGGATTCTCACAGGGCAACTGTCCGTCCTTGCAGGTGAGTGGTTGCTCGTATCGCAGCCCACTCGAGAGCTTGGACCGGACGGGTCCTCCTTCGCTTTGCTCTCGGGCTCCCGGTGCAGTTGAGGTCACGGTGTTTGGGCCAGCGGCGGCTGGTCCTCACTTTGCTTCCGCTGTTGCTTTGGGCCCCGGTCACGGTGGTCAGGCAGGGGTCGTCGCCTTGGAGGAGATTCCTCCGTCAGTACTGCAGCGATGGTCAGCACCCGCAGTCGCTTTCCTTCAGGGGGTAGCGTCCACTGGTCCTGGGACGCTGGTCAGGGGGCAAGTTCACAGCAAGCCCTTGGAGATCTCTTTAGCAGAGTTTGGCACAAAGTAAAGCAAAAGTCTTCTCGTAGTCTTTTCTTCTTCCTCTCCTTCAGCAGCAAGGCACCAGACACAGGCAAGAGTCAGCACCCTTCCTTGTCTCTCACGGTCCTTCTCGTAGGGCAGAGTCCGTCTGTGGCCCAAACAGGATCTAATTTCCAAGGAGCAGGGCTCCTTCTTTTATAGGCCAATTCTTTTGTTCTCGCAGGCCAGGGGGGCCTTTGCATAGCCACTCTCAGTCCTTGAGTACCCCGGCGGGTGTACTCCGGCTTCTGTTTTCAGTGTGAGGGGCAGGCGCATCAGACGCCCCACAGGGGGTGGAGCCAGCATTGTGCGGACAGGGGCGGCCAGAGTACCTTGTTGATGGGGGCTTCGCCCTTCCTGGGCCAGGTGCCGGCAGAGTCATCCGCCGCTCCCCAGGAGGGTGGAGCCAGCATTGTGGTGGCCGAGCACAGCTACAGTTCGAGTCAAGAGGCACTCCTACCTCCCACTAAGGTGTAATCTGCGCATTCACCACCTGTCATCCCTCCAGCCCTGTCACTCACACATCCCAGACAGTCAGATACACATACCAGCAGAGGCGGGCTGAAATGGTTAAGCAAGCAAATGCTAACTTTCTAAAAGTAGCATTTGCAAACCCAGGATACTAAAATAAACTTGACTACAAGAAATATTTTATCATCCTGAGTTCAGGCATACTAAACAGGACTCGCTACCATGCTCCTTGAGCCTGCGGGAATTATAGGGTGTAATAATTCTCGCAGCTCAGTCTGGCCTAAGGGAGCAGGTAGCCTTCAATAGTGAAATACGGTCTTGGTTGTAAGTCACTACTAGGACATGCCACACACATCAGGGCTTGTCCTACCTTACACCTACAACGCACCCTGCCCGCAGGCCTACCATAGGGGTGACTAATATGTAGTCAAGGGAAGGTTCAGGGGCTGGCAAGTGGGTGCACTTGCCCAGCTAGCGTGACAGTACGAGACCGCACGCGGGTTCTGCGGTCGCAGTTCCCAGACACAACTTTACGGCTGCTTCGGTGGGTGGCGCAACCAGCGCTGCAGGCCCACCAGCAGTATTGGCATCTACAAGCTTCGGCACTCTCTAGTGCGCTTTACTAGGGACTGACAGTAAATCCAATGCACCAATCATGGATACCAATCGTATGTACAGTTTTACAGTAGGGAGCACTTGCACTGCGGCACGGATCAGCCGTGGCGCAGTGCCCTGAGTATCGGAAAACCAGCAAAACATCGGAGGCACATCAGCAAAAAAGTGGAAGGGAGACTCACGCCAAGGTGCCAGGTCTAACATGTGTCCCCTCCAGCTGAAATGTGGGGGGAACTACCCTTCCCCAGGGAGTTCCACATCACTAAGGCGGAAAAATCTGGACAGACCGTCAGCGTTGGCGTGATCGGTGCCAGGGCGGTGTTCCACCGTAAAGTCCATACTCTGTAGAGAAATGGACCACCTCAACAGTTTCGGGTTCTCACCCCTCATTTGCATCAACCATCTGAGGGGCCTGTGGTCCGTCTGAACTCTGAAGTGAGACCCAAGCAAGTAGGGTCTTAGCTTCTTCAGCGCCCAGACCACAGCAAATGCTTCACGCTCTATTGCACTCCACCTACTTTCCCGTGGAAGTAACCTCCTACTTATGAAGGCTACGGGTTGGTCAAAGCCCTCCTCAGTCATCTGTGAAAGAACAGCCCCTACACCATGCTCGGAAGCGTCTGTTTGCACAATGAACTCCTTGGAGAAATCAGGGGCCAGGAGCACGGGCGCCGTGCACATGGCAGTCTTCAGGGTGTCAAAAGCCTTCCGACAGGTGTCAGTCCAAATCACATTCCTGGGCTGCTTCTTCGAAGTCAGCTCTGTCAAGGGGTCACGATCGTGCCATAGCCCTTGACGAACCTCCTGTAATACCCAGTGAGCCCCAGGAAGGCTCTCACTGCAGTCTGGGTCTTGGGGGGTTCCCAAGCCAGGATGGTCTCGATTTTGGGCTGCAAGGGTGCTACCTTGCCACTCCCAACTTGGTGTCCCAAGTACACCACTGAACCCTGCCCAATCTGGCACTTGCTTGCCTTGATTGTGAGGCCTGCTCTGCGCAGGGCCATCAACACTTCCCAGAGGTGTCGCAGGTGTTCGGGCCAGGTTCCGCTGAACACTGCGATGTCATCCAGGTAGGCGGCACTGAACTCGTCCAGTCCAGCCAACACCTGGTTGACCAATCTCTGAAAGGTGGCAGGGGCATTCTTCATTCCAAATGGCATAACCCGGAACTGGAAATGCCCATCTGGTGTAGAGAATGCCGACCTCTCCTTTGCCCCATCGGTCAAGGCGATCTGCCAGTACCCAGACGTTAAATCAAACGTGCTGAGGAACCGGGCAGCCCCTAGCCGATCAATGAGCTCGTCAGCTCTGGGGATGGGGTGCGCGTCAGTCTTCGTGACTGAATTGAGTCCTCTGTAGTCCACACAGAACCGGAGTTCGGGTGTGGCTCCCGGCGCAGCAGCCTTCGGAACCAAGACCACGGGGCTGGACCAAGGACTGCTGGAAGACTCAACCACCCCGAGGTCAAGCATCTTGGAGACCTCCTCCTTGATGCAGGCCCGGACCCTGTCAGTCACTCTGTAAGCCTTATGCTTCACAGGTAAGCTGTCTCCAGTGTCCACATCATGGACGCACCAATCTGTGACACTCGGAACCAGGGAGAACAGGTCTGGAAACTGCCCCAGCAACTGGCGGCAGTCCTCCTGTTGTTCGGCGGTCAGGGTGGGTGAGAGGTTAACTCCATCCACTGACCCATCTTTCTCACAGGTCACCAAGAGGTCAGGAAGAGGCTCCGACTCCTCCTCCATTCCGTCATCGGTTGCCAACAACATGCCCACTTCGGACCTTCGCAAGTGGGGCTTGAGGCGGTTGACATGTAGGACCCGCAAAGGGTTCCTGGGCGTCTTCATGTCCACCAAGTATGTCACGGGGCTCTTGCGCTCCACAACCTCAAATGGTCCTGTCCACTTATCCTGAAGGGCACAGGGCTCCACTGGGGCCAGGACATACACCTCTTGTCCAGGCTGAAGCTCGACCAGAGTGGCATTCTGATCGTACCACCGCTTCATTTCCTCCTGGCTCGCTTCCAGATTTGCCTCGGCAAGTTGTCTGAAGCGTCTGGTCTGGTTTCTGAAGGCCAGCATGTAGCTATATACATTCTGGGGAGGTTTCCTGGGAGATTGCTCCCAGCCTTCCTTTACCAAACTCAGCGGTCCTCTCACGGGGTGACCGTACAGTAGTTCAAAGGGGCTGAACCCTAGGGACTTCTGTGGCACCTCGCGATATGCAAAGAGCAGGCATGGTAAGAGGACGTCCCACTTACGCCTCATCGGACCTTCCAGGCCATGATCATGCCTTTTAGGGTTCGGTTGAATCTTTCAACCAACCCGTTACCTTGGGGATGGTAGGGCGTGGTGAACTTATACGTCACGCCACACTCCTGCCACAGGGACTTCATATACTTCGATATGAAATTGGTCCCCCTGTCGCTCACCACCTCTAGAGGGAATCCTACTCGTGAGAAAATTCCCATCAGTGCACGCCCCACCACGGGAGCCGTCACTGTCCTCAGAGGGATGGCTTCAGGGTACCGGGTGGCATGGTCCACCAAGACCAGGATGAACCTGTTGCCCAGGGCTGTCTTGGGGTCCAGAGGCCCAACGATGTCAATACCCACTCGCTGGAATGGCGTACCGACTACAGGGAAGGGTTGGAGGGGAGCCTTGTTCTTCCCTCCTGTCTTCCCACTTGCCTGGCAAGTCGGACAGGTTCTGCAATAAGCATCTGAACTCTTATGCATTTGGGGCCAGTAAAAGTGGGTGACAAGCCTGTCATAGGTCTTGTCCATCCCCAAATGTCCTGCTAAAGGCACATCATGAGCCAGACCCAGTAGGAAGGCTCTGAACTTCTGGGGTACCACCAGCACACGGGCTGACCCAGGTTCAGCAGCCTTAGGCTCCGAATACAGGAGGTCGTTCTCCCAGTACACGTAATGTGTTTTGGCCTGAACACCATTGGCCTGGTCTGCAGCCTGCTGCCGCATACCCACGAGAGAAGGGCATTCTTTCTGCTCCCTGCAGAATTCCTCCCTGGAGGGTCCTCCTTCTTGCTGCCAATGGGTCAGCTCAGGCAGGTCCCCCAGTTCGGCGATCTGTTCCCCTGTAGGCTCCAGGGCATCCCCCTCGAGGTCTGCTTCCTCCTGGACCGTGGGAACTTCAGGAGCCGGTTTCCCGCGCCCCCTGCGCCTTCTCCCTAATGCCGGTTCCTGGGCCTCTCCTTCAGGCCCCAGGACTTCTCGATCACCCCTACTGGCTGCCATTGACCGGGTGGTCACGCACGCCCAGTCAGGCAGACCCACCATCCGCAGGTGAGTCGTCTTCTCCACCTTTTCCCAAGGGGAGTGCTCCAAGTCGTTCCCTAGCAAACAGTCAACAGGCATGGTTTTTCTCACACAGACCTGCAGAGTACCAGAGACCCCCCCCCCACTCGAAGGGAACTTGAGCCATCGGACACTGACTCTCTGAATTATCAGCGTTGATAACCCTACAGTAGGCATGGGGTACAACCTGCTCTTGAGACACCAGGTGCTGCCTCACTGCAGTCACACTGGCTCCTGTGTCTCTAAGAGCCTCAGCTTCCTTACCATTGATGATCACCACCTGCCCATATTTCTTAGTGTTAGAGGGCAGGTAGTTCGTAGGGATCATCTCGCTGTCTCCTAGCGAGACCAGGGTCATGTGAACGGGATCTCCACCCCCCGGGACCATCATTTCTTCTCCCAGGTGAACGCTAGTCACTTGTCGGGGCGGAGCACCAGTGGGTGCGGGTTTTCCAAACAGGCGACACTTGGGGTCACTGGATATGTGCCCAGGCTCGCCACATTTGAAACAATTGAAGGGCCCCTTTGGAACAGGTTTACCTGTCGGGGCCCCATTCTGCTTCGGAGGTGGGGGAGGCTGAGAACCCTGCTGCGGGCTCCCTTGGGAACTACTTTGGGGGCCTTTTTGGAACCCTTTCTGTTTTCCCCCTTTGTCCCCCCCACTCTTCTGCTGGGGACCCTGCCCACTCTTGGCGGAGTCTCCCACGGGACCCTTGTGGACCCTGGTGCTGAGCCAGCGGTCCGCCTCCTCAGCAAGCTTCCTCGGGTTGGACAGCTTACTATCGATCAGGTGTTGGCGTAACTCAGGAAAACAGTGATCAGACAAGTGCTCCCATGCAATTAAATCAAAGAGACCTTGAAAATCATTAACTTTGTTACCTTTCACCCAACCATCCAGTGCTCTGCAAAAGTAAGTCACATACTCCACATACGTATTCCCAGGCCGCTTAGTACATCCCCTAAACTTTTGTCTATACATTTCAGGGGTAAGCCCGTACCTGTTCATTAAAGCTTCTTTCATGTGGGCATAGGATCTCTGATTTTCAATGGGCAAATCTAGCAAGGTATCTCTCCCTTCGCTAAGGAACCTTCCCCACAACCCCGCTCCCCAATCCTTGTCAGGGACCCGGTGGGAGGACATGGCTACCTCGTATGCCCTAAACCACTGTCCTATGTCATCCCCCTTAAAGAACTCCTTAACTACGTCCTTCGGGATGTGCACTCTTGACTCTACCTGCACTGGCGATGTGCTGCCACCAGAGGGAGGACGATCCAAGTCTCTCTCCTTGAGACTTATCTCCCTCATTTTCACTTCATAATCCATTTGGTGCTTTCGCTCTTCCAGCGCCATTCTTTTCGTTTCAAGCTCCAGTTGGATTTTCAATTCTGCCAACTTTCTTTCGTGATTCCTCGTTTCCTTCCTGTCCGCCAGCTCCTCTGGCGACAGGCCTTTACCAAAGCTGTGCTCGCTGTCTTGCCTCTCGAGGTCGATCAGATCTCCAAGTGCATTCTGCTCCTCAGTTGCAACTTGCTCCGCGAGGGCGTCTTGATCTTCCGGGGTCTTTCGGGACTCTATCCAGGCTTTCAGGGCCTTGGAGAGCTGTGTCTTGTTTTTGCAGCCAGCGTGCGGGACCTTGAGTTTCTTGCAAAAGAACTTCAGTTCGTCCCTGGAATATTTATCCACTTTGGCGGGGTCCCACTCCACCTCCAACACCTCGGAGGTCGTGGACTCTGCTCCATCCAGGCTCTTTGTGCCCGGCATGGTTTCTGCACTCGGAATCTTTCTTTCGGCAAAATTCAAAAGCAAAGTCTGTGGCTAAGTAACTGGACCGTAATCCTTGTGTAGTGGTCAGAAGCTCAGGTATAGATATCGCAAGTGTAAATTCGAAAATCCTCACCGCTGCGTCCAATGTAGGAAGGGGGAGTCTCTAGTTGGCGCAGTGGCGACCCTAGCGACAAGCAGGGACTCTCCTCTTCCTCGTCAGGGCTGAGGGTTACCTTCCAGACAACCTCTGCTTACCCTCTAGGTAGTGTGGCTTAAGCAGTCGCAGGCTAATCTTTGGGGCATATAGGTTAAACACTTGCAATAGTACACCTTTACAACCAACCCACCACACAACGAGACCAGACTGTATTCTGTAAAAATATATATCTTTATATAGATTTTAAGCAGCCTTGTGAATACAGTCAACGTACTTTATGATAACGGTTGCAAGTTACTCAGTTCAGGTTACCACAGTTCTTATAGCAGTTCTCTTTGGGCCCGTAGGCCGGTGTTAACCAAAGTTCTTGTGGAGCCGGCGGCTTCCAGGGGATCTGTCCCACGTCGCGTTGCCTTCCCGGGGTCGCTGATCGTTGCGGCTCTTCAGCCGGGCAGGTCACTGGTCATCCGGGGCAGCGGTGTTCTGTGGCGGCAGGGTCCTCTCCTCGTCGTCCGCTCCGACCCTGGCGGCGGCGGCTGTGCGGTGGTGGCAAGTGGCAGTACGGTCCCCAAGTGCAGGACGTACCCAGCCACGTGCCGGTGCAGCTGTGCGCTCACAGCTGGGCTGTCGGGCAGGTTACCGACTTTGCGGATTCTCACAGGGCAACTGTCCGTCCTTGCAGGTGAGTGGTTGCTCGTATCGCAGCCCACTCGAGAGCTTGGACCGGACGGGTCCTCCTTCGCTTTGCTCTCGGGCTCCCGGTGCAGTTGAGGTCACGGTGTTTGGGCCAGCGGCGGCTGGTCCTCACTTTGCTTCCGCTGTTGCTTTGGGCCCCGGTCACGGTGGTCAGGCAGGGGTCGTCGCCTTGGAGGAGATTCCTCCGTCAGTACTGCAGCGATGGTCAGCACCCGCAGTCGCTTTCCTTCAGGGGGTAGCGTCCACTGGTCCTGGGACGCTGGTCAGGAGGCAAGTTCACAGCAAGCCCTTGGAGATCTCTTTAGCAGAGTTTGGCACAAAGTAAAGCAAAAGTCTTCTCGTAGTCTTTTCTTCTTCCTCTCCTTCAGCAGCAAGGCACCAGACACAGGCAAGAGTCAGCACCCTTCCTTGTCTCTCACGGTCCTTCTCGTAGGGCAGAGTCCTTCTGTGGCCCAAACAGGATCTAATTTCCAAGGAGCAGGGCTCCTTCTTTTATAGGCCAATTCTTTTGTTCTCGCAGGCCAGGGGGGCCTTTGCATAGCCACTCTCAGTCCTTGAGTACCCCGGCGGGTGTACTCCGGCTTCTGTTTTCAGTGTGAGGGGCAGGCGCATCAGACGCCCCACAGGGGGTGGAGCCAGCATTGTGCGGACAGGGGCGGCCAGAGTACCTTGTTGATGGGGGCTTCGCCCTTCCTGGGCCAGGTGCCGGCAGAGTCATCCGCCGCTCCCCAGGAGGGTGGAGCCAGCATTGTGGTGGCCGAGCACAGCTACAGTTCGAGTCAAGAGGCACTCCTACCTCCCACTAAGGTGTAATCTGCGCATTCACCACCTGTCATCCCTCCAGCCCTGTCACTCACACATCCCAGACAGTCAGATACACATACCAGCAGAGGCGGGCTGAAATGGTTAAGCAAGCAAATGCTAACTTTCTAAAAGTAGCATTTGCAAACCCAGGATACTAAAATAAACTTGACTACAAGAAATATTTTATCATCCTGAGTTCAGGCATACTAAACATGACTCGCTACCATGCTCCTTGAGCCTGCGGGAATTATAGGGTGTAATAATTCTCGCAGCTCAGTCTGGCCTAAGGGAGCAGGTAGCCTTCAATAGTGAAATACGGTCTTGGTTGTAAGTCACTACTAGGACATGCCACACACATCAGGGCTTGTCCTACCTTACACCTACAACGCACCCTGCCCGCAGGCCTACCATAGGGGTGACTAATATGTAGTCAAGGGAAGGTTCAGGGGCTGGCAAGTGGGTGCACTTGCCCAGCTAGCGTGACAGTACGAGACCGCACGCGGGTTCTGCGGTCGCAGTTCCCAGACACAACTTTACGGCTGCTTCGGTGGGTGGCGCAACCAGCGCTGCAGGCCCACCAGCAGTATTGGCATCTACAAGCCCCGGCACTCTCTAGTGCGCTTTACTAGGGACTGACAGTAAATCCAATGCACCAATCATGGATACCAATCGTATGTACAGTTTTACAGTAGGGAGCACTTGCACTGCGGCACGGATCAGCCGTGGCGCAGTGCCCTGAGTATTGGAAAACCAGCAAAACATCGGCGGCACATCAGCAAAAAAGTGGAAGGGAGACTCACGCCAAGGTGCCAGGTCTAACAGATATATTATTCCAATGCACAGAGCCTATTGGAAATATAGGAACTACACTACAATGCGTCCAACGTTTGGTAAGGCACTAATTTAACACTAGATACTAGAGTTACTCAGTCGTGCTTTTCACAGAGACCTCTTTTTTCCCGTAAAATACTCCAATAGACTTCTGGAGTGGGTTAAAGGATAAAATATCTGCCATAACTAAGTAGGACGAAAAATCCTATGTATTAGCTTTGGTTTTATTGAACGTTGAAGGATAAAGTGCCCCTTATCTTTGTTTCCTTGAAACTTGCTCTGCAAAAACTTTTAACAGAATGTCAGATACCGACGAAGAGAACGGTAGATCCGCAGGAAATAATACCCGACCGGGTTTAGACATTACAGGTCTCCAACAAGATGACCCGGATGCTATAATCATCCCGGAAAATGTAAGGAAAACAATTGTACTAAAAGCTCATAGAAAATGGCCTCAACCAATGAACTTTCCCAGATAGCCTAAATACAGATGTTTGCACTACTGAAGAAACCCACACTGAATTCAGATGATCTTGCAGACAACCAGTCTACCACCCACCATTTTGCATTGGAGAAACTCAGCACGGCAGCAGTCTCTATGCATTTCCAAAAGCAAATCTACAATGAAAATAACCCCAGGACTACAATCTAGTTTCAGACCATTCTACAGCACATACATATTACAAATCAGTTAGTTGACAATACCTTCATTATATCTGACAAGGATACTGCATCTCCATCCTAATCGACCTGTCCTTGGCCATTACACTGTCGACCACAAAGTATTGATCTACAAACAAGCATGAACTTCTCCTGCCTCATCCTGTAGCGGTTCTTGTTCTACCTCACTAATCGCCATGAATTCCTCCACAGCTAAACCTCAAAATCCCAGAAACTACATTACAGAGGAGTAAACATTTAGTATTGCTGAAGGCTATCCGTGAAGGTTGGCACAGGGGGACATCTTCTTTAGGTCTCGACTATTCTATCCCGCAGGGAAAGATAGGCGAGAGTATAGTAGGCAGTTCAAAAACTCTATACCAAACTGGCGGATCCTGTGCAGTTCATGTTGAGTATGCGTGTGCACGCCATCACCAGCCACGTTACACCACCATTTGTCAGTGCTTTGCATCAGACTTCAAAGGCTGCCACTCCCCCGCCCCCCACGTGCACCTCGCGTACCACCATTTGCCTGCTACCCGCCTTCTTTGCTGCTTTTGCTCTCATGTTCTACCCATTTTTCTGCCTTCTTCTGTCCATCCAACACACCAGCTCTCTCCTGTCACTCCCTCGGTTTCTCTCCTTTGCTACTTCTCTGCCTTTTGCTTTTAGTCTCACCTTTCTCTCTTGAATGTCCCACCCATGTCCCCCGCTCTCTGTTGCTTCTCTTCCCACGTCCGATTCTGCCTCCCCCGTTCACCCTTTCCTCTCATCCCCTTTGTCTCTATGCATCTCTCTTCTGTCTTTGTTCCCCTGCAGACTTTTCTTCCGCCCCCTTAGCTCACTCTCTCCCGCTCATTCCTCTCCTTTTAACTGATATCCAAGCGGGAGTTTTCTCTTTTTCTCCTTCTTCGCCCTCTCCCTGGCTCTCTGCCCCCATTGTTCCATCCTCTTAACTCGCCTTCTCACCGAGTGACTCTCTACCTGTCCCGGCCTCGCCGCCTGCTGCCCCACCCCCTTTTCGCCCCCCTCCGTCTCACGCCTCTGCCCTCCCATTTGCCTGCTATGCACTGTAAATACACCACATCACTTTCTAGCTCTAGGTCTCATCTGTCACCCACCCCATCAGCGAGTCTGTGCACGTCCCATTCTCTTGCCCCTCACCCTATTTCCATCTGTACAGAATCACAATCCTCGATTCCCAGTCCCATTTGGTCTCATCATCTCCGTCCGCCCCCCCCTTTTTTCTACTCACTCTGCTAGTTAGACACCTCACTTTCCACTTATGATAGTCTCTCTCCCACCCCACCAGTCCCCCACAGTCAGCTTGCCAACTGCACGACTGTCAAACCCCCACTTCAATCTTTTTCTCACCGTCACCTTCTACCCACTTCCCTCATGGTTGTACGGAATGCATGCATAGTGCTTACTACCCCTAATAAGCCCCTAAAGCGAACCACAGCCCCCCTCGCCTCACCGTGCAGCAATCCCACCCTGCGGGTGCCACCATCCTCTACATAAGCCCGGTATTTGTAAACCTCACCCTCATAACCCTCTCACCCTCCCTCACCCTCACACCCACACCCTCGCACCCCCTCACTCTCACACACCCTCTCGCCCTCGCACCCCCTCACCTTCACACAACCACCCACCCTCATTCACCCTCACCCCCACTCACTCACCCTCACCACCATCACTCACCCTCACTCCCTCACACCCCCACACACCCTCACACCCCCTCACCCACCCTCACTCACCCTCACCCCCTCTCCTGTGATGATCTTTCTGCTTTCTCCCATCCGCCTCTTTCTCTAACTCCCTGTTCTCTTCTCCTGTGCTGATCTGCTGTTCTCTTTCACCCGCCTCCTTCTCTAACTCCCTTTTCTCTTCTCCCTGTGCTGATCTGCTGTTCTCTTTCATCCCGCCTCCTTCTCTAACTCCTTGTTCTCTTCTCCTGTGCTATATGCTGTTCTCTTCCACCCGCTTCCTTCCTTAACTCCCAGTTCTCTTCTCCTGTGCTGATCTGCTGCTCTCTTCCACCCCACCTCCTTCTTTAACTCTGTTAATTTCTCCTGTGCTGATCTGCTGTTCTCTTCCACCCACCTCCTTCTTTAACTCCCTGTTTTCTTCTCCTGTGCTGATCTACTTCTCTCTTCCACCCCACCTCCTTCTTTAACTCCCTGTTCTCTTCTCTTCTCCTGTGCTGATCTGCTGCTCTCTTCCACCCGCCTCCTTCTCTAACTCTCGGTTCTCTTCTCCTGTGCTGATCTCCTCTTCTCTTCCACCCGCCTCATTCTCTAACTCCTTGTTGCCTTCTCCTGTGATGATCTTTTTGCTCTCTTCCATCCGCCTCCTTCTAACTCCCTTTTCTCTTCTCCGGTGCTGATCTGATGTTCTCTTTCACATACATCCTTCTCTAACCGCACACACATACATACAACCACGCACACACAAACACATACAACCACACAACCACACACACAACCACACCCAACCACACACACAACCACACACACAACCACACACACAGCCACACACACAGCCACACACAACCATACACACAACCAACCACACAACCACACCCATCCATCTATCGCCCTCACTCTATCGCCCTCACTCTATCTATATATCGCCCTCACTCTATCCATATATCGCCCTCACTCTATCCATATATCGCCCTCACTCGATCTATCGTCCTCACTCGATCTATCGCCCTCACTCTATCGATCGCCCTCACTCTATCGATCGCCCTCACTCTATCGATCGCCCTCACTCTATCGATCGCCCTCACTCTATCGATCGCCCTCACTCTATCGATCGCCCTCACTCTATCGATCGCCCTCACTCTATCGATCGCCCTCACTCTATCGATCGCCCTCACTCTATCGATCGCCCTCACTCTATCGATCGCCCTCACTCTATCGATCGCCCTCACTCCATCTATCTTTCGCCCTCACTCCATCTATCTTTCGCCCTCACTCCATCTATCTTTCGCCCTCACTCCATCTATCTTTCGCCCTCACTCCATCTATCTTTCGCCCTCCCTCTAGCTATCTATTGCCCTTACTCTATCTATCCATCGCACCACCACAGCATCACTCAGGGGCACCACAACCTCATTATGCACTACCACAGCGTCACTGAACGCCACAGCATCACTCGTCGCCACCACAACATCACTCAGCGCCACCACAGTATCAATCTGTGCAACCATTCAACAAATGGTTCAAATATGTTCTCTCAATGTTTCAAGCTTTATTACAAATGTCACAAAAAGATGTTAATATTTCACTTCTCTTCTTGGATTTTTGTCACAATAAAATACACTAAACATAATCTTCACAAAAGTTATTTACAAAAGTTTAAGCTATTACCATTATAAATTACAATAACTTTTATTTAAGTATTAATTATTTAAAAAAATTAAAAGCCATTGTTATTTGTAATATCAATACATCTAAGTCACGTAAATACAAAACATGTTGCATTACAAATGCTAAAGGTGTCACATTTGCAAAAGATAAAAGTATTGGCATTGTAAATGACAAAGCTATTAATTTCGCTATTTTCAAAACCAACACATAAATAAAAGACTTGTCATTTACAAGACCAATAGCTCAAACTTCCTTAATGCGAGACCTATTGCATTGCAAATGCTTGTTTAATAAGAGCTATGGGAGGGGGGGGGAGTGGGATATGCAAAAAATCTTTGGTTTTAGTGGTTTGTGAATTTGAATTTTGAGAGTTTTGCGGGATGAGTACTGTGGAGATCAAAGCACTATCCACAAACTAGTAGTGAAAGAGAAGGGTTGGTGCTGGAGAGATACAAAATGCCTCAACTAAGAAGCTAAATACATTTTGCAACTCCACATATTGGAATAGATGAGAAGAGTCTTAATGCTAAATGTCCTAAAACTACTGGAGTACTTCGATTCTAAGATTTGCCTTCTACAAGAGAGGCGCTTGACTGGTGATAAACTTGCAACATATGGCTCAAACAAGCATTAGCAGAGACAATAGGTCTTGTGACACACTGGCTTTGCCAATGGGTTTTATCAATGTTGTAAAGCATGTCTAAAGAAAAAGGCACTGCAGGTGCGTCATTTTCTAGGCTTGCCCTTTTGTATACCTTCAAAATGACGTGGGTGCCTTTTCTTATTTACCGAGCAGAAATATATCAGTTTTAAAAAAAATATCGAAAAGGGTTTTTTATTTCCTTAAAACTAAGCAGCAGATAGGCCGCTAGGGAAAGCAACCAAAGGCAGGTACCAGGCTTCAAGTCTAACTAACCAAAAAGTTACAGGTGGATAAAATAAAGACTTTTAAAGAGGTTGAGGCAGGGTAGTACTTTCCACAAAAATGTACTTCCAAAGTTCATAACCTGAAACCAAATAGCCTCCTCTATAAAAGAGAAAAAACCCTTGGCCACAATCCGAGTTTGTCAGAATGAAGATGCTATATATTGCACCTGATAGAGCAGATTTATTAATTAAAATACTTTTTAATTTGTGTGTGTTTAAGTTAGCTTAACTATGCCGCATGGAAATTTCACTGCGCCTTTCTTTGTGTGTATTGACAACTAAAGACAATGTGGCTTTTAAAAGTTGCACAAGAAGTATCCTTTATGTATGTTTATCTCCTTTCAGTGTTTTTCCTTTTTAATGAAATAGTCAAAATGGGGTTACTTCTGTAGTGAAACTTCTCGTACTGTATCTTGTGCTTCGAAAGAAGCCATGCCAGAAATGTTTTCGTAATGTTGCAATAATCAAGGCTGTTTGCTGCTTGCAGTCACTAATGTTCTCCGATTCATTTAAATGGTTAACTGTTTAGCAGTGCAATGTGGTTTCCCCTGTTTCAATGTTTGGGCAGCCTTTAGAGTAGCCTGTTTTATATTACACAATGTCTACGTTGTAGATTAGTTTGTGTTATGTAACTTTATTAGTTGTGCCCAAGGCTCCACTTCACACCATGCAAAGTGGGTGGTATTCTACCCCCCTGAACCTATAAAATGTGCTTTATTTGGGATGTGTGCTACTCAACCTTTGCCTATACTTGATGTCAGTCATCTTACTGACTATGTAGTTTTTCTTTTGACTATGATATATATTGATGCTGATTTGATCTGACTACCTAATTGTTGTTTTGCTTTCTGTAATTATTATTACTTGCGAACAAAACTTAATGGTTTGGACTACGAATAGGGTCGTGCGTTGGTTTCCATTTTTTGCCTTGGCCCTTCATCCTTTGGCAAACACATGGCGCCAGTCCTGTGTATCGGCCCTTTATTAATTTATTGGTGCAAAGTGTTCACACACTTGATAAATAACAATGGGTTATGTTATCAAAGGCCAGAACCGGCATGGTGCTGTAAATACTGTACATTTTTGACCTTTTAAAATTCGACAGGCATGACCAGTAATTAGCGGATGCACTGAATACCACCCATATCAGAATTCTAATCCCTGTGCAAACAGGAGATTACGCTGGGTCCGAAAAAATTCTGACCAACTCATAATCAGGGACTTAGAAGAGTGGCGTAGAGTGGCAAACAGTGTAATGGTGTTTTGCAGAGTTGAGTGGATTGGTGTGGAGTGTCGTTGAGTGGCATAGAGTGGCGTACAGTGCCGTAGAGTGGAGTAGAGTGTCTTAGAGTGGAATGGAGGGGCATAGAGTGGAGCAGAGTGGCATAGAGGGAGTTGTGTAGAGTGTCATAGAGGGAGATGAGTGGAGTAGAGTGTGGTGTCAGAGTAGAGGCGAGTGGCGTGGAGTGGAGTAAAATAAGTGTAAGCTTATAATCCCCTATAGTAGCATCTTTCCTTTAAGGGCTACTATTAGCGGTCAGGGGCCATTGGATAACATGACTGGCACACGAGTACCCCAAGGTTGCCAGCTCCATTATGGTCCAAATGAACGACTTGTCTAATCAAAACTGTCATGTTTTTTATGTCAGATTTGATGTGACATGCACTTAGGTGGCTAGCTTAGAGGTTGCCCCAGCCTTTCCTGTGGCTGACAGGCCGCAGCGGATGCCGCCAAGACAGGACTCTGACCCCCTGCCAGGAGGTATGAACACTCCCACGAGTCAGAAACAAAGGCTCAGCTCGAGGTTTCACTTCTCTCCCCGACAGGATGGCTAGTGAAGTTGCACACCAAGGTGGTGAACTTCAAATCTCTCACCACCTTTGATATGCAACCAGTAGAAAACAGCCAACGCCCTGCCCCCAGGGACATTTACACGAGTACCCGGACAGGTAGGAAAATTAGTTAGTTAGAAGGCGTACACCCCCAGAAGGCTAACCACACCCCTAGGGTTGGCTACTTGGTATGTACAGCCGAGGATGGGCTCTGCCATTTTCAAAAGTGGCACAATAGAGGGTTCAGGGTAGAAAAGGTGGCACACATCCCTGTATATAGTCACCTCAGGAGCAAATTAGGTGCTGAGGCTAGTAGCACATTGGCTACATACACCTACACCCCTAAACCTATGATTTAAGTGGCACCTCTGGCACCAAAACCTAGGATCTGCTTGAATTGCAACCAAGGACAAAGAAGAGACTGGTGACAGCTACTTCAGGACCTGCACAAAGCAAAGGCATGATAATATGCACCTGTGGCAACCACCATGCAACTGCATGACCACAGCTCGTCTTGGACCAGTCACCAGCTTTACAGGAAAGAGAAGCCTCTCTGCAAGCCAAAGGCAACTCCAGAACTCCCTTGGACCAGAGGTACTAGTCCCCTGCAGCCCTCAGGCAAATCACTATCACTGAACCAAACAAAATCACTGGCTATCGGACCTGCTGATGGATCGGCCACAGGTAAATGATCTAGTGCACTGTGGGAAACATAGTCCTTTTCTCCAGCAAATTTCAGGAAGCTACCATTTTCCCCGGGACTCAAGGACATCAAAATAAGTAAAGACTGAGCTTGCTGCTGTCAAGGCTTGTTGGTGGCTAGTCTGGCTACCCCTATCTTTGTTTGACGCCTCACAACTAGTTGTCGAGTATTTGCATCCATTTCACCAGCAATAAATGTTAAAACCAACAATCCCGCAGCTTCCACTTCAGCACCAGGGACAGCCAGGACAACTCTGCACCCGGGCCCTGCTAGTCAGGTAAAATTAAACTAACTGTTGGAGCCGGTTCCTGGGACCCACAGCACATTACCTCCCAGTGGTTTCCAATGGACTCGACCTGCAAGTGACCAAGTGTCCTTAGTGTGTTTTCCCATTGATCGCAATGTTATCATTTTGCAAGTGTTAAATGCACAATTTTGTTTTCCTTTGAAATCCTTAACTCCGGTTATACTCATCCAATTGTCTAAAATTATATAAAAATCTGCTCTATTTTTGTAAATTGGTGTTGAGCTTCTTTTGAGTCGCGTCAATTACTTACCATTCAAGTTGAAACTCTGAAATGCTTAACACATGTTCTTCTAGTAAAGCCGGGCTGTTCTGTGCCACACTAGCAGGACTGAGCTAAGGATTTATTAGTTTGAGTCCAAAGGACGTATTTGGGGTAATGTCAAGGTTTTACATAGTAAAGCCTAACCAGCCTCACTGCATCATACCCCAGTTTCCTACAGTGGAGTAGTAAAGTTGAGTGGAGCGGCATCAAGTGGAATAGAGTGGAGCGCTGAAGAGTGGAGTGTGGTAGAGTGGAGTGTGGTAGAGTGGAGCGTGGTAGAGTGGAGCGTGGTAGAGTGGAGCGTGGTAGAGTGGAGCGTGGTAGAGTGGAGCGTGGTAGAGTGGAGCGTGGTAGAGTGGAGTAAAGTGGTGTAGAAGGAATTGCTCGGAGTGTCGTAGAGTTGAGCAGTGTGTCGTAGAGTTGAGCAGTGTGTCGTAGAGTGTCAGAGTGAAGTAGAGTGTCAGAGTGGAGGGTCAGAGTGGAGGGTCAGAGTGGAGTGTTGCAGGGTGGAGTGTCGCAGGGTGGAGTGCCGCAGGGTGGAGTGGCGCGCAGGGTGGAGTGGCGCGCAGGGTGGAGTGGCGCGCAGGGTGGAGTGGCGCGCAGGGTGGAGTGGCGCACAGGGTGGAGTGGCGCACAGGGTGGAGTAGCGCACAGGGTGGAGTGGCGCATGGTGGAGTGGCCCAGGGTGGAGTGGCCCAGGGTGGAGTGGCGCAGGGTGGAGTGGCCCAGGGTGGAGTGGCGCAGGGTGGAGTGGCGCAGGGTGGAGTTGAGTTGCGTGACGTAGGGTGGAGCAAAGTAGGGTTGAGTGGAGTGCAGTAAATTGTATAGAAGTGGTGCCGAGTGGAGGGGCTTAGATTGGAGTAGAACGCGGAACTGTGGACTGGCATTGTTTATTGTCGAGTGGCATTGAATGGCGTGCAGTGGAATGGTGTAGAGTGGAGTAGTGGATTAGAGTGGAGTGGCATAGAGTAGACTGGAGTGAAGTGTTGCAGAGTGGAGTAAAGTGCAGTAAAAGGAATTGCATGGAGTGTTGTAGAGTGCAGTAAAGTGGCATATAAGGAATTGCTCTGAGTGGAGTAGTGTGTCCTAAAGAGGCACAGAGTGGAGTAGAGTGTCAGAGTGGAGAGTCATAGAGTTGAGTGTACAGGGTGGAGTGGCCCACAGGGTGGAGTAGCACGCAGAGTTGAGTGGCACGAGGGAAGGAGTGGCACCCTGGAGTGGCAGGCAGGATGGAATGGAGCAGGGTCGAGTACAGAGTCAGAGAGGAGAAAAGGGGCATAGAGTGGAGTGCAGTAAAGTGTCTAGGAGTGTTGCAGAGTGGGGTATGCATGGCACTGCTAACATAGACAACACATTTTCAATTGAAATGACTATTACATTGTCACATACAGTTTTACTTATAAAACTATACAGCGCACAAACGATAATTGGTGGAAATGTCATCACCTAATGCAATGATTTGTTTTGATCATTTTATATGTTTCCAACACACTTCAGAATCACACAAAAATGCCTTTATTTGTACATTTTAGAGTCTGATATATTCTGAAAAATGTGCTCTGATTAACTTGTGTTGTGTGTGAGTGCAATACCTTTTCTTTCCCAGTATCCAAGCAATATTGTTACATAAATACTCTCACTTTGACGTCTGAACAAGAAAAGTAAACACCACAGTTACCTCTGAAAACAGCCTGACACTTGACCTCGGTCTTTGTGTGCACAGCAAATGTGACAAGAATCAGATAGGAACAAAATGTAAAAACCTGCTTACAGAAAGAAAGTAAGGGCTCAAAGAAAGATACAATTAACATGCTATGCTCCATTGGATGGACCAAGACATGCTAGACAGAATAAAATAAATAAAGTCACCAAACAGAGAGCAAGCAAATGGGAGTTTACAAACCACAAAGCCTATGGTGAGCAATGGGCAGAATGCATTCCCAGGGAAGCTTTAGAATGTCCCCAAGAAGTCTTATTGCAACCAGACAGCTGCGCTGGCTTTTGGGTTTTGATTTAAAAACACAATCCAAGGGAATTTACAATTCAACGGACCCCAGCTACTATGGCGACCCGGGACAAGGTTAGCCTCAAGGCCTTATCAAATATCCATCCCACTTCATTCTGATAGGGTTTAACTGCCGTTAAATTGGCATTCAGGCAAGACCTCCTGGATAGATGATTTGTGTTTGGGAAAGAAAGGAAATGTACAAAAATGTGAGATTTATAAGAAAAATATTATTAAACCTCACAGAAGATGAAAGGGGACTCCCCATTTTCGGAATCAAAAAATATTTAGTTATAGTTAGGTAACATCAGACACTGGGTCTCATAACCATCTACAAAAGAACTACACAGCTCACCAACTTTTAAAGGTGAATTTAGGCAAAAGATGGAGAAATGGATCTAGTGTCGCACCTGTATCAATTTCTTTTAGTGAGATGACCAAAAGGAACCCCTATCAGCAAGGAAAGGAAGAGGAATTACCAAGAAGATTTGACAGATAATCCACAGGAGGACAGTTTATTTAGAATATATATGATGGCTAAGAGTGCCAAAGTAGAAAATCAGCCTATAAACTTCAACCATAATGGTGCTATGCATCTTCCAGAATGTACAACTGGGACAAACTGAAATAAGAAAGATGTTGGCTGGGCACACTGCTGGACATATTTAAGGGTGTTGTTCGTGATTGATTACACATACACATTGCTTTGCCTCAAGAGCCTCAAATCATTCTGCTGTAATGCCCCGTAAAGCTAATTTAACTGCTCCTCTCACCAACAAATGGTACAGGCCCTACTGGCCTCCAAAGAGATGATGGCATCCTTTTGGGGAAAATAGGATTCCTAAGGTGAGAGGATGGCTACTCAGATTACGGTAATAACTTGCTAATGAGAAGTTGACCATAGACCATAATTTCCTTAAAGTTGCCAGGTCCATCCCACTAAAATGAGCCAAATTTTGGCAGGTACCAGTTCATTAAGGGGGGAATGAGGAACAAATAAATGTGCGCTAATCAGATGCAGACGCAGACATTGGGAATGAACAGGAGCACCACACAAAAGCAAACAAAAATAAGATTACACATTTTCAAATCACTTTTAATCATATCTATAAACTCATACCTTCTGACAGCACTACATCTTGATAAGAACCAACACTAACAAACCAAATATTCTGAATCCCAGTAAAAAATGTTGAATCAAATCTCCGTGCTACCGCCCATTTTCAGTGCTCAAGTGCTCTTTAGTTTGGTCACACTTGAGAGGTTCTCATGCATACACAATTAAAAATAGGAGAGTTTAATTCACACCTGTGACGTGCTTCTGGAACAACTGAAAAGGAAGGAACTGAGAACCTTGAGAGAAGTTCTTTTGATTTTTTCAACTGTAACACTGGACTGGCTAGCAGCTTTTTGATGGGGTCAAAATTTGCACTTCTTTGAACAGACAGATCTATCAGATTGATTTCCTTGCAAAGCCTATCTTAGTGATAATGCTAGAGAAGGCTGATTCCTGTCCTATTGTAGGTTGGAATTAAAGTATGAGATTTAGCTGTAAGTGCTCTCATTTTATATTTTTCAAGGACTTAACTAGGTGAATAAATGGTCTTTCCATCAAAAGGGAGGCTCGTAACCTCATTTTGAAAGTCAAAGCAGAGCAACAAGGTCCCGAGTTTTGGATCTCAGAACATAAACACCGAGCTGTGTATCTCTATTGCTGCATGGGTCACCATGTGTTTGTGAATTTACTGCTTCTGATTGGCAACTTTCTTCACCCTTGAAGGAAAACCCCTTACTTGCACGGCAAACACTCCACAGTATTCTTAATTTTACTCCATTCTGAAAATTATAAGACGGCATAATTGTGGTGGAATTGCTTTGCTCAAGAGTAAGGTAAGCATTTCAACAATTTCGCAGATTCACCTACACTTTCATTTAGACCAATGTAGACGAACGAAGACCCAAGGCTTCTGTGCCAACAGCAGCAGGCTGAGCTGGGAGATTTCCCATAATAATGAAGGTATCATCTTTAGACAACATTATGCTACAACATTTTGAAATGGCAAGTTTGTGAGGCCTTCAACAAGTCATTACAGATTGTTCATGGGGCTGCTTCTTTCGAGCAGACTTGGTTTAGTAGTACCGAGAAAGAACAAAGAACAAACTATCAAAAGAGCCCAAAAGTAGCAAGACTGGTAGACCGAATTTATTCAAGTAATTGGATGTTCTTTTACATGGTTGTATGGTCAGGTGCATGTTGGTACCCTGATATGAACGCTACCTCTAAGATCCACAGGAAGATAGATGATCTGGTCGAAGGAAGCATCATTGTCTGTGGAATACATCTTTTTGATTACTAGATTACTGTATTATTGCTGAGGAACCTTAAACCAACTGGATTTGTAAAATAAGTGTAAGAGTCAAAACTCTTAGCATTAAAAACAAGCACTGGCGTTGCCAATAGGTCTCGCAGTAGGAAAGTTGGAGCTATTACAATTGCAAATAACAATGCCTTTTATTTTTGTTTTCATTTTAAAAACATAAAGGGCTTTGTCATTTACAAAACCAATGGCTCCAACTTTCCTACTGCGAGACCTATTGGCAACGCCAGTGCTTGTTTTTTCTTTTGCAACAACCATTGACAACGCCAATAGGCCTGGCTTGTGGTTGGTGTAATGGTACTTATTATATTATATATCTGGATGCAATTACAGAAGCATCAAAATACCAGTCGGGCTGCAAACTATGCTTAGCACAGATTTTTAGCCTAAGTTGTTTTAAGACGCACCGTTAATTACATCTGCCACGCCCCTTTGAGAGAGCCCACAGTTTTTCATGCCACTTAAAGCCCTGACTACAACACCCAGGATGCATTATACTATCACACAAGTCTGACCTCCGTGGCGTTTGAGCACCATCGCGCGAGCCATGTGCAGGAGATCACACGGAGTGCTCTACCTGAGCGGCCTCTCTGGTACCTCTCGTGCAAGCCCTGCGATCATCGCCCTCCCTGGCCCGGACACACAGCTGGAAAGTGTTACCTTGATGGGATTCTGACACATGAACAGCAGGCGCTCGCTTTTGGGTTCATGCACTCCCGGCGCTTTGGTGTGTCCGTGAGTACTGGTACGTTCAAACGGCGGGACTCTTAAAATAGCTGCAAATGTGGTTGGAATTTAGATTTCATGTAAAATAAGCAAAGGAGTCAGACGGCGGACGTCCTAGAGCGCGGAGCAACAGGAACAACGTGCAAGTCTGCGGGTTGGAGATCGGTGATGGTGCAAGGCTGACCACCACACCTCTGAGCGCGTCACACATCTGTGCCTCAGACGGCCTGGGCCCAGGGCGGCTCGCTCTGGGGAGAGGCGATGCACAGGCGGCCCACAAGAGGCGCCGCCGAGCCACCAAGGCAAGACGCCATAATTCCTGGACAGGCCAGTGCCTCTAAAAGGGCGGTGGGATGGCTGTCACACATAGAGCCACAGCAAGATTCGCCTTGTAAAGTGCTCTAAACGTATGTCAAAAGCTCTTGAAAATACAAGCAATGATTACAGAGCCAGTGTGAGAAGCATGTAATAAAGAAACGCGGAATAAAATGGTTAACTCGCCTCTGCTTTGCCTGCTAGACAGAGTCTAGTCATCCCTTAAACTCCATGCACCCACCGCGGCTGAAGAACTGCACACACCTCACGACAGGGAAATATCTACTCTTCCACTTACGAGCCACGTGGAACTCCTAGAACCCACAGTGCCCCTCGGAAGTAAGGGATGGAGCAAGGCATTCCTCTCTCTGACCTGTGAACCTGACCCACAATCCTTAGACGGCCTAAGGCCTCAAATGACCACGTACGTGTTTATGGCTATGTGGTATTACTCTGAGGGCTCCAGTCTTTGTGGCTCTGTCTTTTGATATTTAGATCTCTATGTAGCCTTCTTTTGGTCATGTTCTTGCACTTTATACATATTTATTTTTAGGTAGGTGAAAACAATAAGCTGCAATTAGTGGCTTTCTACATTTATTTAACTTTTAAATGTACACTTTTGTCAGTAGTGTTTTTAGTTTGCTACGTGGCCGTATGCAATATATCAATATACTTTTGTGAAACCATTCACTTTGTATGTAGTACCTGTACACTTATACATTTGCAGCTATTTAAGCTTCCTTAGAGAATCTCGCATTTTCATTGTTCATTGTGCTGTCAATATGCGCAACTGTTTATCCCTTTCTGCATGTGTCAATCAATGAGTTCAAGTCAGCAAAAAAAACAAGCAGCGTGGTGTGTAATGTGTAGCTAATTGGATGCACTCTGCCCTGCCTACCGGGGCTGCTGCTAGGGTTTGTGCTTTCTTAAAAATGACCTCCCCCCTTACAAATAAGCACGATTTGTTTCTTTAGTATCATCCTGACATCCCTTGGTGGTCAAATTCTGGGCCCTGATTACAAGTTGCACAGTACTGGGGTAACGGTGACACAGTTACTGTGTGTTAAGCCATTAAATAAAGCAGGGAGCTGGAAACACAGCGAGAGACAGGCAGAGATCTATAGCCGCTGGCGGAAAGCAGCTGGGGCCAGCCATGAATAATTAGGGGAGGAGAAGCCGCACAGCACACGCTGGGAGAAGCCCTTTGATGTGCTGTGCGGCCGTGAAAAAATGCAATTAGGAGGGAGGGAGGGAGGCTGATACGTGTACTTGTTTGTTCACGTGATTCACGTGAACTTAAAGAAAACCGCACGTACGAAACCCTTGGTTTCACGAGCATTTTGAGCACTTGAATTCTCGCTCCGCTCAATGCGCTTGCGCGCATTGATAGGTCGCGTGACCTAAAAAACCTACACAAACGTTCTTGTTTCCTGTTTGTCCAACAAACAGCTTATATACATAGAAACTTAAATGTATACTCTCTGGAAGAAAAGGCTCACATATCACTTTCTGCACAACCGTTTCAAATTGTATGATGGGGAGAAACTGACAACATTCTGGGTCAGAAAATTTATTGTTTCCTGCCTCTACTTTTCCTTTTTTGGGGCAGAATTTACACTGGGGTTACAGTACACACAACAGGCTGAAGGGTTAGATTGATAGACATAATAAAATCAGCCTTCGGGGTTTCTTTCCTAGGCCGGTTCAATTTGAAAATTAATATCAATTTTGAAATCAATCACTTACTTATCTAAGCTAAAAGTAGAAAGAATAGAGTCATCCATAGATGTCTTTACTGAAGCAGCAAAATCCCTTTTTTACAACTAGTTGCAATGAAGGATGAAGTACATCAATGTTTAACGTATTGGTATATTTGTTAAACACACAGGGTCCTATTCAGAAATGCAAGTAAATTTACTCAGGTTTACACCTAGTAGTAAATTTACACAATGTTACTATTCCTTAATTGCGAGTGTAAATTTACTATCATGTGCAGACTTGCATGTCTCCCATTCCTCAACACTGGGGATGGAGCTTGACAGGACACATGCAAGCAGAGGTCTCTGGCACCAAGGTGGAATCACCCTATGGAAAATGATAAGTAAAAAATATGAACGTTTAATAATTCTTCAAAATATTTCATGTGAATTACAAATGTACATTAACCAGAAATATAAATTATTAATCTAAAACTAAAAACTAAATAATTTTAAAAGCACATTCACTCAAAGTACATGTTTAACAAATAAATAAGTAGAATATAGTATTTGATTATAAATATTATTTTAAATAATTTAGGAATATAGCCTAACACTCACTACCGTTTTCATACTGAATTATTCACAAAATGTAATTCAAACCTATTTGTTTAATTCAATTTTAAATAAGTTTGATTTAACAATTGTTGTATAAAAGTTTAATAGCATACTACAGTACTTCAGTAGTACCATTGTAGCACTACTGAACATACTGCAAAGTGCAGTTTGTGAATAGATCTGAGGCCCCACACGACAGACAAATCATGAGTAGGAGACTTATGAGAAAGAGGTATTAAAGAACACTCTGTTAAACCAGACAGCTGTTGTGTAAAACACAGGAGGAAGAGTACAAGACAACACCCTGGGTTTCGAAAAGTTAATCAAGAATTCAAATAACACTGGTGCACTGGCACTGAAGAGAATGTAGCTTGATATAGCTTGGTCTCTAAGGGATGTTGTTTGTAACAAGCTCTATCATCCGCTCTTGGTTATTTAGCTCCAGCAGCCAGATCAACAGCAGAGAGCTCCAAATATGTTGAGTTGTGATCCAAGGCATAGTTGCTTCTCTGCCGTACCATGACGATAGGCGATGCTGTGCCGCAGGTGCCAGATATCTGCGACTGAGTGCTTTCCCACCACTAAGAGGGCCCAGAAACAAGAATGGTGATCAACACACTTGTATAGCATTGCCAAGAAGGGTCTTGTGGCCTCAGTGGTTTCAGAGAACAGATCGGAAATGTAAAAACAAACGAAAACACCACATCCAGGAAAGAGTACTCCAAAATAGAGTCTATCCCTGTCTTCTGGCGATGAGAAAAACACCATAACAGTGTAATGATGGTGGAGTGCAAATTGTGAAGCTGATGTAAAAGACTTATTGTGGGAGGCTGTGGCAGCCTAAAACCTAGATAGTTAGTAAAACAGTAAATAAAACTTGATCACATCAATATTTAGTCCGTGCTTTTTCACTGAAAAGGAAATGACTTTGTGGGCAAATGAAACATTTAAAGGTAGCATACAGAAAGAAAGGAGGTGATAGCCACTTCCGAGGCTGTGGTACAACCCCGAATATCAACAATAGACGTTATATGTATCCTTAAATTAGCCCAAGAGACAATTTTATCTTCCGGGGAATCGGTGGGCCTGTTTTTCAGGAGGTATTGATCACAGTTAATATTTTCAATTGGCAGGGGAACCCAAGATATTGGGGGTAGTCATTGCAGTCATTGGTGTCACCAGGATATCTGGGTTCAGGGACCTGTCTCGTGTGGTGGCTAACTTCCAGATACTATCTTAAGTGTAGCCCAACAAGAAAGAAAAAATGTCTTTCTTATAGTCCCCTCACTCACCGGAGTTTCCTCACGGTGACATGCTTCATCATCGGGGTCCTCCCAGTTCTCTACGAAAAGGGGCGTGCTACGACTTGCGAGCTACGTAGGAGCACTGAGTAGTGAAGGACTATGTGTGGTGTAAGGAATGTGAAGTGGAGTGGATGGGTGTGTGTGTGTTTAAAAATACTGTGCTAGTGGGCCTCAATGTTTTATTCTGCTCCTAGACCAGTATGTTAAAAATGGGGTTATACTGTGTACCAACCAATAATGTAGTTGGGTTCAGTATTTGGTCAACATGTTTCACGCTACCCCCAGCGTTTCTTCAGGACCATACAGGGACCAGCCCTGTATTGTACCACTCCTAAAAAACCTAAAGTTAGGAATTTATTAGTGCAACATATATTTACAGTGATTAACGTTGTCCCTATTCGGTACACACGTGGTTCTACATACATACGCTTGACTTTTAAGGCGAATGTATAGTTCAATGGTGAACCTGTAAAAGAATGAGTAAAGAACAATTAAAAAACACCTCGCCCCTATCTCTGCCGAGATCGGGGACTTTTTTCGTCCTTCACAAACATGCACGTTTTTGATACATGCACATATATGCATACAGACTATATGGTGTGGTTTCACCATATTGGTGCGTGCATACTTTCAGATCCGGTGTCTGTTCGCCAGATGCCCAACAAGTGAACTTAACGTGGAAAAAGACAAACGGAAGTGACTATACATAAAACAGTGGACACACATTTAACACACAACCAAAGGAAACGTTTGAATATTTACTTTTGTTGGCGCTTAATAGCACATCATGGTCTCTTAGGGGGGCGGTATTGCCTCGGTGGAAAACAATGCTAGAAGGATTTTTAGGGTTGTAGAAGACGTGGTTAGTGATCGAGCGTCTTTTACATATATCATTTAGTTAGAGGTCTAGTACTCGCTACCCTCTCTTGGCGGTTAGGTCAGATACACTTACTTCCTAATCAGCAACCCGCGCCGTGTTACCTATCAGCTTCCCCTCGGACCGCATCTTGCAATGTGGTCCGCGGGTTTGGTTTTTGTTTGTTTCGATTTCCGGGTTGGAACTAGACCGTCGCGCTCAGGCGGCCATCTTAGATGGATGCAAACGAGCGTCACATGCGTCTTTCTTCCATGCCGTTTGTTACTCGCCCTTATTATCGAACCGGCTTTTTAGAAAACACAACGTTTGGGGTAATGTTATAATAAAAACAAAGAATAAAAATGAAACAATGGGCATTCTTCACAAATAGGGATTGAAGAAAACGTGGACAAAAAAGTTACCACAGGATTAGTTGATATGGTTTATGATATATAACAAATAAACCAAGGATGGAGTGAAAAAATGGAGTTTGAGAAGTATTGTTTTAATCATGTTTTTCTATAATGGTTTTAGGGGCATTATAGTTCTAGAATGTTATTTTTCATGAAAGTTATTTTTCAGCTCTAGGATTCAGGTACATTAGTTTCAGGATGTTATATTTCAACGATTGAAGACACCCCAAGGTATGTCGTCATTCAACCCACTTATATCTGTCTGTAATCTGAAAACCCAGCGTTGCTCTCGTTCGTGAAGAGTTTTTTCAATGTTGTCTTTATTTACCACACACTCAAGGACTACCCATCTCATGTCATTTGGTGTGTGATTCTTCTCAATAAAGTGGTTAGTCATGCGTGTGGTGGATTTCTTACAACGTATGTTGCTTCTATGCTCAACAATTCGAGTGCTGACCTTTCTTGTGGTCATGCCCACATAATGTAAATTGCACGTGCAAGTGATCAGATATACCACCCCACTTGTATTGCAATTGGAAAAGTGTTTTAATTGCCATGTGGTGTTGTTGTTAAAAGTAACTGACTTTGTCACTGCAGTTAGATGGCAAACACTGCAGTTGTTACATGGGTAATGGCCATTCGGTAGAGGTTGTAGTCTGTTAGTATTGATCACTGGTTTAGGTCGAGTATGTACCAGATAGTCTTTCAGGTTCATTCCTCTACGATGGCTGAACATGGGTTTTGGGATATTTAGATCACCACTGTTTAGTATGCTCCAGTGTTTTTTGACAATCTTGCTGACCTGGTTGGAGACTTTGTCGAAAGTTGTGATGCAGATGGGTCTTTCGTTGGTTGAGGGTTTTTGTACCTTTGGTTCCAGGAGGGCATCCCTATTATTATTGCTCGCTCTTTTACAGGCTACTTTTATTACTTTCTTTGGGTAATTTCGTTGTTGTAATTTTTTACTTAGTTCTTCTGCTTGTACTAAGTAGTCTGATTTGTCTGAACAGTTTCTTCTCAACCGTAGGAATTGTCCAAACGGGAGGTTTTCTTTTAGATGTCTGGGGTGGAAACTGTTGTAGCTTAAAAGGCAATTCCTTGAAGTCGGTTTATGGTGAGTGGTAGTTGATAGGGTTCCATCATTTGCCCTGATGTTTAGATCCAGAAACACCAAATGGTTCCTGCTCATGGTGTTTGTGAATTTAAGAAAAGGATCTTGTTCGTTTAGCCAGGAGCAAAAACCCATGGCCTCCTCTTCCTCGCCTTTCCAAATCAACAGAATGTCGTCTATATAACGCTTCCACATTATTATGTGGTTAGTATACGGATTGTTGATGGTCAGAATTTTCTTTTTCTCAAGCTGATGGACATACAATCCCGCTACGCTCGGCGCAAAGGTGCTGCCCATGCTGGTCCCATGTTGTTGGCGGTACAAAGTTTCCTCAAAACGGAAAAAATTCTCTGTGAGGGCTAGACGGCAACACTCAAGCACTATATGTCTTGGTGTATGATATTTCCAGTCTTCTTCAAATAGCACCTCTTCCAGGATTTCCAAAGTTTCCTTGTGCGGTAAACTAGTGTAAAGACTCTCCACATCTAGGCTTATTAAAATATTAGATGTGGGGTCAAAATTGATCTCCTTCAATAGACATAGTACATCCTTTGTATCCTTGAGATACGTATCTGTTTTTTGAACTATTGGGCGAAGGAAGGCATCAGCATACTTAGACAGGGGCTCTAGAATGGAGCCTATTCCGGACACTATCGGTCTCCCGGGTGGTTGCTCCATATCTTTATGGATCTTTGGGATCGTGTAGAAGTATGGGATTGTAGGTTTTGAATTTACTAAGAAATCAGCTTCTTTTTTGTCCATCCAGTCATTTACTGTGCTCTCCTCAATGAGGTGTGCAATGCAGATCCGTAGTCTTTCAGTCGGGTCTTCCTTGATCACAATATAGTTCCTTGTGTCTGCAAGTAGACGTAGGCATTCTTGTCTATACTTTACAGAGTCCTGTAGGACAATTGCTCCTCCCTTGTCCGCCGGTTTTATTGTGATTGTCTTGTTATTTGATAGTTCATGGATTGCTTCAAATTCCAATTTAGTAGTGTTTTTGAACACCTTGATGGTATTGGGGTCAAGGTCTTTTACATCTTTCATTACAGCTTTCTCAAAAGCTAGCAATTCGACTGGTAAATTGTGAGACGGCGGGACAAAAGTTGAACTTTTCTTCAAACCTGTGTCCGTTTCTCTGGTAATTGTCTTATCTTTGTCTTTGAAAAAGACCTGGAGTTTCAATTTCCTCATGAATTCCTTTAGTTCACAACATAGTTTAAATTTATCAGTTACTGGAGTTGGGACAAAACCTAATCCTTTATTTAATATTCCAATCTGGACTTCTGTCAGAGATATAGAGGATAGGTTGACCACTAGATCTAGTGGTTGCTCGTCGTGGGTTCCGGTGGCCCCTTGCTGCGTGTGTGTCGTCCCGTTGTTTCCACGGGTTGGGCCCATTGTACCTGCTGAGCTGTTTTCGTTTTTGTTCTCTGGGTCGTCTGGCCTCTCCCTAAAAAAGGGCGGTTTGGATTGCCCAGGTGGGAGTTCCAATTTTGGAAAGGTTGTTGTGGATACATTGGTGGAAACTGTTGCGGCCCATAAAAGAAAGGAGGCGGGGGGCCGAAAGGTGGCTGGTAAGATGGCCACATCTGTGGTTGGTTTCCTCGATTTCTACCTGAGTTTCCTCTACCCCTTCTTTGTTTTCTATTTGTTGGGTAGTTGTAATATTTAGGAGAATTGGAATTCTCAGATCCACTGTCAGATCCATCGCTGTCTGTATTATATCCAGGATTCCTGTTACTAGGTTTATAGTCCTCTCGTATGTATGGATAGACTTTTTCATGAGAAAAGCTTTTTTTGTCTTTATCCAATTTGATGTACTTGGTATCCTTGAGACTAATCTCAAAGTCTGTCATGCTTTTGTTTAGTTCATCAAGTCTTTTTTTAAGATCAGCAGGTGACTGGAAAGATTTAAGGCGTATTTCTAGGGCCTGTATCTCTTCTTTTAATGTTTCAGATAAACGCGCTGCCGTCTTTATTATCAAGACCAGCCAGTCCCTGGTACAATGCCATGAAATCAATGACCAATCTTTTTTAAATTGTTTATCATTTTGAAAAATGAAGGGTTCATTTCTGACAATTAGACCTCTTGGTGCAGCACTGATTTTGAGATATTCCGCCATCATAACTCCATGGATTAATGTCTTTATCTGTGTTCTTTTTAGTTCCGTTATTTCATCCCAGCATTGATTGGAATCCCCATTGTCTCTGTTGTCTCTATTTGGTGCCCCCGTGTGTGGTAGTATGGACGCCATTACTCTCTCAATTTCTTCCTCTGAGAATGAGAGGCCTGTAATCTCCGCCATTGTTCTTAGTTTCTCAAGGTTGGGTCAGTGGTGTGTGTTACTGTTCTCATAGGACAGGTGTTTGAAAAACTGTCCAAGAATAATATTATTCCCGCAACCAACGGGTTGCCATTAACATGTACAAAAAAGGGGGGAGAAGGAGGTACTTAAGAACAGGTCATCCTCCTAAAGAGATTAATGTAGCAAAAAAGAGCCCAATATCTGGGTTCAGGGACCTGTCTCGTGTGGTGGCTAACTTCCAGATACTATCTTACTTATCTCTTGGTATCCTTGAGACTTTGAGATTAGTCTCAAGGATACCAAGTACATCAAATTGGATAAAGACAAAAAAAGCTTTTCTCATGAAAAAGTCTATCCATACATACGAGAGGACTATAAACCTAGTAACAGGAATCCTGGATATAATACAGACAGCGATGGATCTGACAGTGGATCTGAGAATTCCAATTCTCCTAAATATTACAACTACCCAACAAATAGAAAACAAAGAAGGGGTAGAGGAAACTCAGGTAGAAATCGAGGAAACCAACCACAGATGTGGCCATCTTACCAGCCACCTTTCGGCCCCCCGCCTCCTTTCTTTTATGGGCCGCAACAGTTTCCACCAATGTATCCACAACAACCTTTCCAAAATTGGAACTCCCACCTGGGCAATCCAAACCGCCCTTTTTTAGGGAGAGGCCAGACGACCCAGAGAACAAAAACGAAAACAGCTCAGCAGGTACAATGGGCCCAACCCGTGGAAACAACGGGACGACACACACGCAGCAAGGGGCCACCGGAACCCACGACGAGCAACCACTAGATCTAGTGGTCAACCTATCCTCTATATCTCTGACAGAAGTCCAGATTGGAATATTAAATAAAGGATTAGGTTTTGTCCCAACTCCAGTAACTGATAAATTTAAACTATGTTGTGAACTAAAGGAATTCATGAGGAAATTGAAACTCCAGGTCTTTTTCAAAGACAAAGATAAGACAATTACCAGAGAAACGGACACAGGTTTGAAGAAAAGTTCAACTTTTGTCCCGCCGTCTCACAATTTACCAGTCGAATTGCTAGCTTTTGAGAAAGCTGTAATGAAAGATGTAAAAGACCTTGACCCCAATACCATCAAGGTGTTCAAAAACACTACTAAATTGGAATTTGAAGCAATCCATGAACTATCAAATAACAAGACAATCACAATAAAACCGGCGGACAAGGGAGGAGCAATTGTCCTACAGGACTCTGTAAAGTATAGACAAGAATGCCTACGTCTACTTGCAGACACAAGGAACTATATTGTGATCAAGGAAGACCCGACTGAAAGACTACGGATCTGCATTGCACACCTCATTGAGGAGAGCACAGTAAATGACTGGATGGACAAAAAAGAAGCTGATTTCTTAGTAAATTCAAAACCTACAATCCCATACTTCTACACGATCCCAAAGATCCATAAAGATATGGAGCAACCACCCGGGAGACCGATAGTGTCCGGAATAGGCTCCATTCTAGAGCCCCTGTCTAAGTATGCTGATGCCTTCCTTCGCCCAATAGTTCAAAAAACAGATACGTATCTCAAGGATACAAAGGATGTACTATGTCTATTGAAGGAGATCAATTTTGACCCCACATCTAATATTTTAATAAGCCTAGATGTGGAGAGTCTTTACACTAGTTTACCGCACAAGGAAACTTTGGAAATCCTGGAAGAGGTGCTATTTGAAGAAGACTGGAAATATCATACACCAAGACATATAGTGCTTGAGTGTTGCCGTCTAGCCCTCACAGAGAATTTTTTCCGTTTTGAGGAAACTTTGTACCGCCAACAACATGGGACCAGCATGGGCAGCACCTTTGCGCCGAGCGTAGCGGGATTGTATGTCCATCAGCTTGAGAAAAAGAAAATTCTGACCATCAACAATCCGTATACTAACCACATAATAATGTGGAAGCGTTATATAGACGACATTCTGTTGATTTGGAAAGGCGAGGAAGAGGAGGCCATGGGTTTTTGCTCCTGGCTAAACGAACAAGATCCTTTTCTTAAATTCACAAACACCATGAGCAGGAACCATTTGGTGTTTCTGGATCTAAACATCAGGGCAAATGATGGAACCCTATCAACTACCACTCACCATAAACCGACTTCAAGGAATTGCCTTTTAAGCTACAACAGTTTCCACCCCAGACATCTAAAAGAAAACCTCCCGTTTGGACAATTCCTACGGTTGAGAAGAAACTGTTCAGACAAATCAGACTACTTAGTACAAGCAGAAGAACTAAGTAAAAAATTACAACAACGAAATTACCCAAAGAAAGTAATAAAAGTAGCCTGTAAAAGAGCGAGCAATAATAATAGGGATGCCCTCCTGGAACCAAAGGTACAAAAACCCTCAACCAACGAAAGACCCATCTGCATCACAACTTTCGACAAAGTCTCCAACCAGGTCAGCAAGATTGTCAAAAAACACTGGAGCATACTAAACAGTGGTGATCTAAATATCCCAAAACCCATGTTCAGCCATCGTAGAGGAATGAACCTGAAAGACTATCTGGTACATACTCGACCTAAACCAGTGATCAATACTAACAGACTACAACCTCTACCGAATGGCCATTACCCATGTAACAACTGCAGTGTTTGCCATCTAACTGCAGTGACAAAGTCAGTTACTTTTAACAACAACACCACATGGCAATTAAAACACTTTTCCAATTGCAATACAAGTGGGGTGGTATATCTGATCACTTGCACGTGCAATTTACATTATGTGGGCATGACCACAAGAAAGGTCAGCACTCGAATTGTTGAGCATAGAAGCAACATACGTTGTAAGAAATCCACCACACGCATGACTAACCACTTTATTGAGAAGAATCACACACCAAATGACATGAGATGGGTAGTCCTTGAGTGTGTGGTAAATAAAGACAACATTGAAAAAACTCTTCACGAACGAGAGCAACGCTGGGTTTTCAGATTACAGACAGATATAAGTGGGTTGAATGACGACATACCTTGGGGTGTCTTCAATCGTTGAAATATAACATCCTGAAACTAATGTACCTGAATCCTAGAGCTGAAAAATAACTTTCATGAAAAATAACATTCTAGAACTATAATGCCCCTAAAACCATTATAGAAAAACATGATTAAAACAATACTTCTCAAACTCCATTTTTTCACTCCATCCTTGGTTTATTTGTTATATATCATAAACCATATCAACTAATCCTGTGGTAACTTTTTTGTCCACGTTTTCTTCAATCCCTATTTGTGAAGAATGCCCATTGTTTCATTTTTATTCTTTGTTTTTATTATAACATTACCCCAAACGTTGTGTTTTCTAAAAAGCCGGTTCGATAATAAGGGCGAGTAACAAACGGCATGGAAGAAAGACGCATGTGACGCTCGTTTGCATCCATCTAAGATGGCCGCCTGAGCGCGACGGTCTAGTTCCAACCCGGAAATCGAAACAAACAAAAACCAAACCCGCGGACCACATTGCAAGATGCGGTCCGAGGGGAAGCTGATAGGTAACACGGCGCGGGTTGCTGATTAGGAAGTAAGTGTATCTGACCTAACCGCCAAGAGAGGGTAGCGAGTACTAGACCTCTAACTAAATGATATATGTAAAAGACGCTCGATCACTAACCACGTCTTCTACAACCCTAAAAATCCTTCTAGCATTGTTTTCCACCGAGGCAATACCGCCCCCCTAAGAGACCATGATGTGCTATTAAGCGCCAACAAAAGTAAATATTCAAACGTTTCCTTTGGTTGTGTGTTAAATGTGTGTCCACTGTTTTATGTATAGTCACTTCCGTTTGTCTTTTTCCACGTTAAGTTCACTTGTTGGGCATCTGGCGAACAGACACCGGATCTGAAAGTATGCACGCACCAATATGGTGAAACCACACCATATAGTCTGTATGCATATATGTGCATGTATCAAAAACGTGCATGTTTGTGAAGGACGAAAAAAGTCCCCGATCTCGGCAGAGATAGGGGCGAGGTGTTTTTTAATTGTTCTTTACTCATTCTTTTACAGGTTCACCATTGAACTATACATTCGCCTTAAAAGTCAAGCGTATGTATGTAGAACCACGTGTGTACCGAATAGGGACAACGTTAATCACTGTAAATATATGTTGCACTAATAAATTCCTAACTTTAGGTTTTTTAGGAGTGGTACAATACAGGGCTGGTCCCTGTATGGTCCTGAAGAAACGCTGGGGGTAGCGTGAAACATGTTGACCAAATACTGAACCCAACTACATTATTGGTTGGTACACAGTATAACCCCATTTTTAACATACTGGTCTAGGAGCAGAATAAAACATTGAGGCCCACTAGCACAGTATTTTTAAACACACACACACCCATCCACTCCACTTCACATTCCTTACACCACACATAGTCCTTCACTACTCAGTGCTCCTACGTAGCTCGCAAGTCGTAGCACGCCCCTTTTCGTAGAGAACTGGGAGGACCCCGATGATGAAGCATGTCACCGTGAGGAAACTCCGGTGAGTGAGGGGACTATAAGAAAGACATTTTTTCTTTCTTGTTGGGCTACACTTAAGATAGTATCTGGAAGTTAGCCACCACACGAGACAGGTCCCTGAACCCAGATATTGGGCTCTTTTTTGCTACATTAATCTCTTTAGGAGGATGACCTGTTCTTAAGTACCTCCTTCTCCCCCCTTTTTTGTACAGGGTAGTCATTGCAGTCATTGGTGTCACCAGGTCTGTTTGGGAACTGGTGATTTATAGTTAGGGCTTGACCACAACTACCACTATTTTATATCACCTTTAGAATCATAGTGGCTAGAAGGATGGTTCAAAGGGTCTTTTAATCATGTTGACCTTCAGGCAAAATATTTGAATACCATATTTTGGGGAGGGGGGGTTAATATGACTGGTACTTGATCCTTCTGGGACTGGTGAAGGGAAACCATGCACATTACAGACAAGTGCTGCAGGGTCAGGAGCTCTTACAATGACAGACCATGAAGCTCCACGACTACGAAGATGCTCTTGCTCTCATGCCCGGCTGTACCGTGGGATTTCACGGGTCACAGCAAATTCAATATGTCAAGACAACCTTCCACTGATCAGGTACATTCCAACTTATATATGTAGATAACCACCAACAGTTTCTCAGCGCACATGAACCCTAAATGTGCACAAGCAAGAAATAAAGACTCATATTCTACTGGCTTGATGACATGCTCATGCCTTTTATCAACAGTGACCTCATACAGGGAGAAAAACATTTTGAAAATTGCTGGTTATGGACATCCTGATAGCTCGGCCAGGAAACATTAGCTACATAAAAGCAGGGGGAAAAAAACAAATGTGCACATTCATCAACCGTGTTGTGGCCCTCCAAGGCACAGAAAATAAGGTTCCAAAGTCACAGTGGCCTTAGATTCACAAAGGCTTGCTTTGATCTCTGTGGGGATTTTTTTCTCTCCAGAGACAAGGCAATAAATGAGGTATCCATCTTACCACAAAGGAGATTTACTAAGTAACTTTGAATTTTCAGCAATGTAAATGTAAATCCAGTATTTGTAAGGCGCACAGCTACCCGGAGGCATCCCGGCGCTGGGGCAGTCGGGAAGATTAAGCGAGCTATTGCCCAGAGTCACATGTAGGGCCGGACTGGGAATCGAAACGAGCCCTAGCAAACTGCTCGCCTGGCCCCCCTGGGAAGGGGGGCACGGCCGAGCTGTTTGTCAGGGCCGGTTTTAGACGATTTTGTCACTGGGGCCGATATTGCCGGCCCCCGGGAACAAAAACGGCCCCCAGGGGTCTAAAACCGGCCCTCACCCTAACGGCCCACCGGGGAAATGCACGGTGCCTGTTACGGCCAGTCCGCCCCTAGTCACATGGTGCTAGTCTGACCTGCCGCTGGGGATCGAACCGTGAGCCCCAGCGTCCGGTGTCAGTTGCCCTGGCCGCAGCGCCACACGTCTTCCCAATTTATTTTTCTGTATTGTGTGCAACGCTTTGTTGAACACCAGATCCAGATCAAAGGACAGTCACTATTCCAGCTGAGCTTTGTTAAATGCTGAGGGCAGTGGCTTGCAAGAGCACACTTACGTAGGTCATTCTAAGGAAGGTCATAGGTAGGCATGCTAGCCAATGTTCTTCATCTCAATATTGTTCACTACTTTACAACTTATGCCACCACCCAAACCGACGGAGCAGAGTTATCTTAAATGTGCTTTTTGGCAATGCTGACTCAGATGACAGCTGCCAGCAAGGAGGGGGTTCAAAGTTTAATCCGAATAAAAGGAACTTTTGTAATCCTATGACGTCCTATTTAGGGGACAACATGTATCAAAGGCGAAAAACAGAGCTGACGTATACTTGACTTGCAAAAGAAGAATTGCAAAGGTACATATTCTCAAATGTAGAAGACCTGCTGAATCATCCAGAGAACCTAAAGGCGGCATAATTGTTCTACTAAGTTTTTAAAATGAGAAAAGTTAACATTTTTAAGCATGTTTCTTTCATTGGTACAGGTTTAATTAATAACTAAGCCTATTTTATATGCATTTTGACAATGTTGTGTACGAGGGACTATATGAGTCAATCTCATGAATGAATGCATTTTCAAGCTTGCTTTACATTTAGATGGCGAGATCAAGTTTGAACAAATGTAAATAAACTCAAGAAGCTTGGCAGCCTTGTCATTTTGGCGTGCATCTACCCACGCAGGTGTAAACAATTGGAAAGTTCATTGTTCAGAAGATGGAGAGGCAAACCCTGCTAAATCACAAACAATGAAGGGACCAGCAATGGATTGTAAAAGTGATAAACGTTTCAAAACATTTAGGAAGAAATAAAATGCATATTGTTACCTCGCGCCATAAGAGTGCCCTCTTCTCCAGTCATTTTCTGGTAAAACTTCCTTCACTTTCTTTTTGATGTAGTCGGCCTCTGAAACATTAATTTTGAAACATTTTAATTTGTTTCTTTTCCTGGTGTTCCATGATGAAAAGTATCAGGCTGCCACATACACTGAACGATATACGCAACCTGAAAGTGGGACACATACTTTCTGTCCGAACATTTATAAGTTTTGGTCCAATGTTAACTGGGCCAAGAAAGGCATGGATTAGGCCTTGCGTGTGAGACATTATAAAGCTGCTTTTCGAATTCTGTTGACGGGTACTAGACCTTTATAGTATTTGCTTTCGGCAGATATATATGTGCAGTGTGGCTCCAAAGGAAGAGTTTGGGTCTACAGAAATGACTTTTTCAATCAACAGTTTTCATACATTTTAAATATTTTCTAGCTGTATTGACGTGACTTTTGTTAACACAAACATCTAGAAAATTATGGGAGCAATATAAAAGACATTTTAGTTAAAGAGTGTATTTAACGTTATGACTTAGAATTGTCTATATGCATTTAAATTGATTTTAGCTTTTCTGGAGTGATTCTTGTTAATATGCTAACATGCATTTTTATAAGCATTATAAGTGCAATATTATGGACATCCCTTACCAAAAGTGTGAGCCTTCTTATTTGTAATACTTTCTTCTGCATTACTGCAGTTTCTATGTGTTTATTGCTTTTGAATTGTACGGACAAATTGTATTTTTATGTAGTTTTATAGGGCTAGATCCCGAAAAAAACTTATTTGGCATATATTAATTTAGAAAAAATGTAATTTGCCTCTCTGGCAAAGCAGTCCATGATGGAAAGTAACATGCCGCCACATATATGGACGATGTTTGCAACATGAGAGTGGGATACTTACTTTATAGCTTCTGCAACAATCATAGAAGATGCTTATATAGAAGAAATGCACTGAAACTGTGCAGCACGCAAACATACACATCAAATGGTCTACCTGAATGTAAATAAGGCAATCTCAAACAATTGGGAAAACGATTCAAAAGCTTTAAAAGAGGGTTCTCTTAAGAGTGGCAGGAATTTGACCTCTGTGAAGAGCATTTAAAGATTTTTCAGATTTATCATGGAGCATATCAGGGTATTTCGACATCACAGTACAGAAAGTACTTCATGGCCTGAAGAGATAAGCGACTAGGATAGGAATTACGCCAGCACCTTGTCAAATCTTTCCTGGATATGCACTTAACCTTTCAGACACATGAAATTTGAGGCACATATTTGGTACAATTCTGAATGACACCAAATAAATCATACTGATTTGGGGAACCAATATTGAAAAAAACAAACACAGGTTGTAGTAGCATAAATCTTATGTGTGTGTGTGTGTGTGTGTGTGTCTTATTTTGTAAATATTATCAAGAGCAATATATGTGCTTTTAATTCCAAGCTTAGCCATAGAACACCATGTTTTAAAAGCCATTAGCATTTACATTTCAGAAAAGATTATTGCTACCATAGTTTAATTGTAAAAATTAATTCTGAACTAATCTGGTGAACCCCAGGATCAATTGGAGAATTAATTTGATGAGAAACTGAGGAAGCCCGCAGTGGTTGTGTTTGACAATAGAGTAGTAGCATCAGTATACTTAGAACTTTATTTAATAGTCTTGATTCCTATTGTTGCTGGTTCCTACAAATAGAGAGAGAAAGAGTGGGTGTGTGTTTGTTCATCTCTTAGTATTAAGCATGTATTATTCAATGACATCCGCACATAACATATGGCATGCTGCTTTGAATGAGCACCACCACAATCTGCATTGATATTGTGGAATTTCAGGGACCATTGGTCTGCAATGCTAAAGGGAGGTGGGAGGAATGTATACTAGATGGAACAAGTACTTGGTTTTGTACCATTTGGAACATGCTGCTTCATGCATAGGTAGCAACGGTTAACAAGATTTAACTTCTCTGAAGCGCCTCTGAAGATCTATAGTGAAAGCGTAACATGATGATGACGAAGATTACCGCAGTGAAAATGGGAACTGTACTAGCTGTTTAAAAGAGAGGAAATTGCCTCATTGAAAATTTATCAGAACCTATTTTAAAATGAATTTTGAAAAAAGAAAGTGAAAATGTATGGGCTGTATCTACCAGAGTGCTATGTGGCCTAACTGAAATCACACACACACACACACACACGCACGCATACACGTGTTACCATCCTTGTGGGGACTATGTGTGAATACCTGCCTTGTGGGGACTTACCTTTCCCAATGTTTTTAAAACACACAACTAACAGAAAAATGTTAAGAAAAAATTCATGATACAGGATCCTGCTTCAAATTTGCAAATATATTGTTATTTAATCGTGCGCACAGCACCATCCTTGTGGGGACTTGAACACGTGCTACCATCCTTGTGGGGACCTAGACCGTAACACTATTTGTGATTGAATACAGTCGAAGGCACATGGCTAAATGTTTATTTTAGCAATAATATACACAAACAACATTATAATATATTCATATATGAATTGCTGCATATATAATAGGGGTATACAATAAAGGCAGATTATCTTAATGTGCCAGAAAATACCATATCATGCTTAACGAAAGACACTTAAAGCTGCATTTAACTTATTTATTAGTGCTTAAAATCTTAGGAGATAAGGGAACTAACACATAAAGAAATTAACATATGGAACAAAGGAATATGGTCATCCCCACAAGGATGGTAACACGTGTATGCGTGCGTGTGTGTGTGTGTGTGTGTGATTTCAGTTAGGCCACATAGCACTCTGGTAGATACAGCCCATACATTTTCACTTTCTTTTTTCAAAATTCATTTTAAAATAGGTTCTGATAAATTTTCAATGAGGCAATTTCCTCTCTTTTAAACAGCTAGTACAGTTCCCATTTTCACTGCGGTAATCTTCGTCATCATCATGTTACGCTTTCACTATAGATCTTCAGAGGCGCTTCAGAGAAGTTAAATCTTGTTAACCGTTGCTACCTATGCATGAAGCAGCATGTTCCAAATGGTACAAAACCAAGTACTTGTTCCATCTAGTATACATTCCTCCCACCTCCCTTTAGCATTGCAGACCAATGGTCCCTGAAATTCCACAATATCAATGCAGATTGTGGTGGTGCTCATTCAAAGCAGCATGCCATATGTTATGTGCGGATGTCATTGAATAATACATGCTTAATACTAAGAGATGAACAAACACACACCCACTCTTTCTCTCTCTATTTGTAGGAACCAGCAACAATAGGAATCAAGACTATTAAATAAAGTTCTAAGTATACTGATGCTACTACTCTATTGTCAAACACAACCACTGCGGGCTTCCTCAGTTTCTCATCAAATTAATTCTCCAATTGATCCTGGGGTTCACCAGATTAGTTCAGAATTAATTTTTACAATTAAACTATGGTAGCAATAATCTTTTCTGAAATGTAAATGCTAATGGCTTTTAAAACATGGTGTTCTATGGCTAAGCTTGGAATTAAAAGCACATATATTGCTCTTGATAATATTTACAAAATAAGAACCAAGTAGAAAATACGTCAGTGGGGGTACGCCTGCTCTGATTTAAATAACTTTACGTTAATATTAGGAGTTTCAATATATCAATGCTTTTATTCTACCTTTTAGGTTTTGCCTGCAGAGCGCGTGTGCTGTGCTTGTGAAATGTATTGTATTTATAAAAAATCTTAAATGGGACTTGCATCCCACCCTCACTTTTCATTGATTGGTGTGCTTGACACTTACTTTTCCACCATTTCTATTCGCTGGAGCATACTATTTCCTGTTGCTCCTCTGTGTGTTTCTCTTATCAGTCTCCCATGGCCAAGCACTGTTTTCATCTGCTTTGTAGGACTTTTTTCTTTAAGCTTTTGCCTGCACAGCGCTTGCGCTCAGCTTGTTTTTCAACTGCTGGCATTTCTGTTAAGAGGCTTGAAAGCTTTTGTTTGCCATCCCATCCGGTGTCTTTCATTTGTTTGTCTTCTATCTGTTTCACCCACGCAACAACTTGCATTTCTTACAAGAGTCTAGGAACGCATCATTCTCCAAGCCTCGCTTTCAGCCCTGAGTCCCGCCCCCGGGTTTTGCATGAAGTGCTGGCTCAGTACTCTTCCAAAATTACTACTTTGTTTTCGTTATGCTAGACTGTTCACTATAGGTTTTCAGGAGATCACCAGAAAGGCACAATCAAACAAAATGAAGGCAGACTCACCTTACTGACAGCAGCAGGCACTCAGAGACTCTCTTGGCGAGTCTCATGCCTGAGTGTATACTGCTGCACTATGCACTGCAGTGCAAGTTGCTGTGAGATCAAACAGGTTACACTATCTGATATACAAAATATGCTCATAAAAAAACTACAAAATGACAATGTAAGACAATGCACCACTGCTGGGCATCAATGTGAGAAAGTGACTCTATATATACTGGACCAAAGTAAGGTACAGTGTGCATAGAGTCCACAGACCCCAGAGGTATAACAGAGGTTAAAGTCAGGTCTGACCTTACTCTCAAAAGTGGTAGCTTGGTCGAGCAGTTAAGGCAGTACCAGAGGGAAGTGTAAAGCATTTGTTGTACACACTCAGTCAGCAAAAGGTTTCACACACTCAAGCACTGAATTCTAAGCCAATTGTTTTTATATCAAAAGATATAGTTGTTTTATTTTTTGAACCAACAGGTATAAAATGTACTTTTCTCAATATGAGTACTTGCAGGTAATTACTTTGCAAAGATGCGATAAACTTTGTAAACACAATAGGTACAGTAGTTGCAGTAGGCAACACAATTCTAAACACAATCTAACATTGAGCTCAAGGGGATAAATGCAGCTGATTACTTTATAGATTACTTTTGTAACTCAGGGACTGGATCCTGGATTCAGTCCTGGGGTCTAAGCTGGAAACAGTTTAGTAAAAAGTTTTAGTTAAGGCAATGATTTTTAAGGAATAAAAAGGTATTTTAAAAGTTGACACTTAGAAACTTTTCAGTGAAAAACTAGCAATGTTATCCTATGGACGGAAATTCAAGTCACAGGTAAAGTAGATTCTTGTTACTTTAGTAATCCAGGACTGGACTCCTAGGTTCAGTACTGGGGTCTCTACCTAAGACAGGTAAGTATTTACGTTTCAGTGTTTGGTACGATTTTAAAAGAATATTTGCAATTTTCAAAAGTGGACACTTAGAAGAAATTTCAGAGAAAAACAGTCAATGGTTTCCTTTGGGAGAAAATTCAGGTGACCGGTAAGTATAGGTTAAATCACTTTTGTGGTTCAGTACTGGGCTGAAAGGTACAGTACTGACTCCTCTCCTGATTCCAGGTGAGTAACACGGATTTCGTTACTCGGCGGATTTTAGAGGAATATTTTAGAGTTTCAAAGCTTCACACTTAGAACATTTTTCGAGTCAAACCAGTCAATGTTATCCTATGGCAGGAAAGTGAGTTATCGGTTTCCAGGGGAGTACTCGACTGGTGAAGTTAAGGTTCTTGGCATAGACTCAGGGGTCTCCCAGGGTCTGACAGTTACAGTAGGTACACCCTCAGCGGCACAAGGGCAGCCGGGTGCAGAGAGAGTAGGCCCAATGCAATCCAAAGGAGGGGAGGGGGCCTTCGGTTGGTGGCTGCAAGCAAGCAGGCCACGCGGCTGTGGGAGCTGAGCTCCTGGTCACTTACTCAGGGGAAGTAGAGTAGGGTAGTAGTTGCACTTCCAGCGGCACTCGGGCGGCTGGGTGCAGTGTGCTTTTGAGCCGTCGGGCGCCCAATGTTATTCAATGGAAAAGGTAAAAAGGGAACAAAGGCTGCAGACTCGGGCGGAGATTCTTCAGGTGCCACCACCACTTTGACAGGTAAGTTGGGATCTTGGAGAAGAGGTGAGTACCCCAAAGGAGGGCAAGGGGGCCGTGGGGCGCCGGGTGCAAGGGTGTCTTTGGGTGCCGGGAAATCTTACCCTCGGCTGGTCGCAGTTGGTGGGGGCCCAGGTTCTGAGGCTGCAGGCATCATCTTGGTCATCGAGGAGTGTCTTTGGGCACTGGACTTCGGGTCCCAGTCGCCAGGGGGATGTCCTTGTGGTCTTGGATCACTCGGGCACAGGCCGGGCATGGCGGTGCAGAGTGGGCTGGATTTGCAGTTCCTGGCTGGCACCAGGGGTGTTGCTGTTGGGGGAGTCCCAGTCTGTTAGAGGGTCAAGGCAGGCAGGTCTTCCAGGAGTCCAAGGTTGCTGTCCGCAGGAGTCGCCGGGATTTAGCAGGAGCAGGTTCCAGGGTCGACACGTCGGTAGGGCTGGGGCCAACTCAGTTGGTGTTGTCCTGTTTTTAGCAGCTGCACAGCGGGTCTTCGTCTTCTTGATCTTCTTTCCCCATCGGGATCTGCGGATGGAAGGTTCAGGGAGCCCCTAAATACTGAATTTAAGGGCGTTACAGGTAGGGCAAGGACAGGGACCAATGGGTCCCTGTCCTGGGGTGAGTACACCCCCTAGCCTGCTCCTCTCCAGTGGGTGGGGGGGAAGGAGCCTAGCTGGGATTGGGCAGGGCTCCCCATCTTCAAGATGGCGGGAGCCCGCGGTTGTGCTTCACCTCGTCTCCCCCATCTGAGGGGTGGGGTTGGCACAGGATGGCACACCCCCTTCCTGACGTAGGGTTTCCTGCCAGTCTTCCCGCCCGAGTGGGGGTCAGAACTGGTGGGGGCTAGTTGCTGGGTACAGCAAATGGTCTGGAGAAGCTCACAGAGGCGGCAGGCCTTTGAAGCTTCCCCCTGCCCATCCTAGGGGAGGAGACCTAGCACCTTACCCAGGATGTGCATTGTTGCAGGCCCAGGAGAGTGGGGGGGCTCTCCACCAGGGGTCCAGCAACATGTCTGTTGTGGGGCAGCCAAGGCAACCTCTCATTCCAGACGTGGATTGTAGGTTAGGTTTCAGGGGGCATCTCTAAGATGCCCTCTGGTGCATTTTACATTAAATCTCACACTGGCATCAGTGCGGGTTTAATGTGCTGAGAAGTTTGATACCAAACTTCTCAGTCTTCAGTGAAGCCATCATGGTGTGGTGCAGTTCGTAATGACGACCTCCCAGCACCATATACTCTTAATGGCAGCACTGCACTTACAGTGCCCAGGAATGGCCCTGGGTACTGTAGGGGCACAGAGCTCATGCACCTGTGCCCACACCACTGGCATAGTGCACCCAGCTAGAGGGGTGACTGATATATGCCAGGGCAATGGGTTTGTGGGCATGGCACACAGGGATGTGTGCCATGTCGACTCTCTGTTTAGTTCTGTACTGAGACACTCAGCCTGCAAAGGCAGTGTGTGGGTGTCAGGGTACAGGGCCCCTATGGGTGGCACAAAGTGCTGCAGCCCTTAGGTGCCTTCTCTGGTCACCATGCCCTAGGTACCTACGGTACCATTTACTAGGGGCTGATAGGTGGCCAGAGATGCCAATGGGGTTTTAGTTTCAACAGAGTTTTTAGGGAAGGAACAGAGGCCCTGGGCACCTGGTTGGCAGGAACCCAGGGCACACTCAGTCAAAGCACATCAGCAGTTCAGCAAAAAGTGGGGGCATACCAATGCAAGAAAGATGGCACTTTCTCACAATCATGGGTAACCCGATAGCTACAAGCTGTTTTTTTTTGTTATGTGTACTTGAGTTTGAACGTGTTATATGTGTGTATGGCTTTTGTATCTTTCCTGTTTACTGCCAATAAAGCTATGAATTCACATAAAAGCATGCACTCTGTTAAAAATAAAACGATCTTAAAGCAAAGTGTCCTCAGTTGTAGACTACCTAAAGGCCATAAGGCCACACGCCATACGCCATTACCCACTCTTGAATGTGTTAGACACAGCGCAATCTTTTGCGAACTTGCAATCATACTGCAAAACATTACACCACATACACTGCAAAAATTAAACATGGTACAGGAAAGATAGCTTAAAATTAATTTATTTAAGAAATATAGCAATAATATAAATGATAATATTTTTCAAATGTACAAAATATTACACAATCCCTCTCCAAAGGACTAATGCAGGTGCCTATGCACAACATGACAGTCCTGCACTGCACAAGAGAAGTGATTATGTTACATGTCCCCCCTCTTTCTGTTCATAGATCCCTTTTTTTTCCGTTGTGTTGGCAATAGCACTTAAAACTTAAAAGGTCCTGTTGCACTCAGGACAAATCCACCATGTCTTAAAGAATGAGTTCATTAGGACTGCATATCATTTACGTGATTTTCAACTGCTTTTTTTGGTTTAACACTTTAATGTAATCTCCTTGTGTCAGCATGCATTACAAGCGTGCTTGTGAGCTGTATGATTTTTTTCTACTTTGCCTTTTAACTCATCTTCTTGGCATTTCTATGGTGCGTCTTTTCACCCCTAAATCACAACCATACTAAAACAGGTTTCTCACATTTTTATTTGGGGAACGATGTGGGCTGCATTTCGTTTTAGTTAAATCCTCCGTCCTTCACCCAATATCCCCGCTGTATACCAGCTACTGCACAATATATTTAAGTTAGACCAGTGAACTCAGCTCGCAGAGTTTACAGAGTTTTCAGCACTCCGCGTTACGCGGAGCTCGCTGATTTTGTTTCCTCGCTCATCAAAAGTTGGCGAGCGTGAAAATCCACCTCCGGGTTAGATTTTTCCTCATTCGCGCTAGTCAACGTCAAGTTGGCAAGTGCATGCGAGTGAAATCAAACGCCAGGCGAGATTTCTCAATGCGGGTGGTCAGATTTCTCAATGCAAGTGGTCGCGTATGCTTGCAACCGCTCACGTTGAGAAACCATCTGTTCGCGTTGAGAAAGTTGCCTTTAGATAGAAAATCTACTCAAGCAGCAGAAAGGAAGCAGCGTCCGCTTGCACTGTGCCGTTCGCGATAATTTCACAGCGTGGACAAACACACAGCACTGAAAACTATCGCGAATAGCATTTTTTCTAACCCTTATCGCCGACTGCGGAGCTCCGCATAGCGCGGCAGAGTTTTTTTTTGCACTATGTAGAGTTAACTCCACGAACGCCGCCCAGGCTTAAATATATTGCCATTCTCAATAAACAAGTCCAAACACTTTCACGCAGTTTCAGTAGCTTATATTGCAAAACTATTCACCCAGCTAAAACCTACAACAAAAAATAACTTATTATTAAACACATAGGCGAAACATATTGCATTTATCAGTGCTGGGTATAATCAACTTGCTATCTTGCAAACTGAAGTCATTGCTCATGAAATTACGCAAAAAGAATTGGACTAATATTAGTAAAAGTATTACCTTCTTCACCATGCACATCAAAACGATCTTGAAAACGTTCATATGGATGCTGCGGTTTTCTGTGATTTCCAGTGCATCTTACTCATCATTCACCAGTCTCCACCAACGTGCTTTTCAAAGTCTGAGCCAAGTGTTATGCTTGTAGGTGTTTAACAGTTATATCGCAGCACCCTCTATATCTCTGCAGTTGCTCGGTGAACTACGTTTTTCCAGTGAGAAATAAAAGCATATGTTTTAATGTCAATTAAAATGGCACTGTTTAACTCCGAATGTCGTGAATTATAACAACACTGTATTTGGAATGGCCTACAAAAACATGTACTCAATTCTGCTTGCACAATAGAAGAAAGGAAGTGGTAAAAGGGACACAGCATGATTTCAGTAAAACTTAAAGTCCAACATACTAAAGGCACAAATCTTTATAGACAATTGGGGAAACTAAAATACAAGAGATGCTTACACACCATTGGGAGTTATACATAGAGTTGCATGTTCACTAACTACTGTGAAATATTTGAAAATCATGGTGGACACATTTTAAAAATATAAAATTACAGTACTTAAAGCTTATAAACCGTGCTTAATCTCACTTAACTATAGCATGTTTCTCTATAAAAAATAGGTTTATATTTGGCATTACATCACTTTGAAACCCAGAGACATCTAGCACTTGATGCATGGGTTATATTGATAAATCCTCCCTCTGCTAAGTTTCACACCAGAGGTTACATCAAATAACCATCATTTTCCTTTTATTTAGAGGGCTACTCTACGTCTAAATGATTCTGTGTAATTTCACTAACAGACCTCATCATGCACCAAATAATGAAAGCACGTCCATAATTCAACTTAGCGCTGGTTTGTTCCCATACCAGTTAAAGTGCAGTCGCAATTTCCTGTTTATTCTTCAAAATGTATAGCCCAAGCCTTTAGGCAAAGCTTAAAATGGTCCCAAGAAGTCATCACTATGGAAGGATTCTGCCCAAAAACTGCGATCACCTGTGGATTCGGTGCCATCACCAGCGTTATTTACTGTACAACTTAAAACCTCTGTAGTATTTAATTTCTCTTACAACATGGGTTTTAACATCTATGCTAACATCACACAATTCGTTTTTAGATCAAATAACATCTGACGCTGGATTCCAACATATAGAGGAATCAATTTTCTGCTCCGAAACTCGCTTGGATTCAGATTGCCTAGGGGGAATTTCAGCCTTTTGTCCTCTACTTCACCCACTAATACTCCATCGCGGATTATTCCATGTTTGTAGATTTAGTGCTCTTCCTAGTGTTATATAATTGACAATAATAAGAATATTTGTCCCACACAGTATTAAAGTTGGGAAGTGGCTCCTGCCATTGTATTTTAAAATGGGTCAGAAGGGGTGGCTCAAAAAAGAATGTGTCCTTCTTTCTTTCCACACCAGTCACTAGACATTTATTTTATTAATTTAAAATCTCAGTAAGGTCTCTGCCGAGTTGCGAAAGGGCATGAAGTTGCAAAAAAACAATACCTGTTTTATTCTGATTTTCTAAGTACTAATTTAAAATCAGGCAACAATGAACACAAATAATATTTGACTGGGTATCTCTATCACCCCTAGAAGGACGGAAGACAATATGGCATGGCTTATTAGCAAGGTGAAAAATGTGGAACCTCAATGATATCTGTCAATATTTTTTATGACCGAACTCGTCGGAAGGTTTTTTGTTCGAATGTACTCTATAAATGCATGGTTCTCAGTGTCCTTTTCTTTCCGCTGAGAAGCGTATTCTGTATTTTTTGCTCTCCTTATCTTAGCCAGAGTCTTTCTGGAATTCCTTGTAGGATTCATTCTCTGCATAAAGCATGTAGTTAGTTAGCCTGTCAACATTCTAAAATATTTTCACGAGAATTTGCTATATTCGCAATCTATTGCCTCTTCTTTTCAAACTCGTGTTTTCTCATACCTAAAATATTAGATTTTAGATTGCATTTGATTTATATTAGGCAGTGGTTACTAACTTAAAAACATGATGTCCAAATGATAAACGGTGTCAACTACACCCTAAGAGGATTAGTACGCTCGGTTTAGACTCTGGAAACGTACCTTTGTAGCCAGTGCCAATGAACGCTCGTCCTGCTTTCTATCGTTTTGACTCCTGCCAAAGCAAGATGGGTCTATATGTACAAATAATAATGGTCAATAAGCTATTTAGTTGGTCCTCAAAGACCATCCACGTTTCTCTTATGTTACTGCCACTTTACAGTATATGCATGTTCTCTAATTCACCATGCATCGTTTTCTTTCTTAAGGCCCTGACTAGAGGTGGGTTGCAATGGAGCGAGGTATTTGCTGTACCAAGAAAATTCCAACACTCAGGGATGTTTATAAGTTTTGATAAATACCTCTGTTTTTAGGTTTCTACGGGAAACCTGCAGAATTACCATTCTGTGCACCAAATTCAACGTGTCTTGAAATTTACCAAGCATTTTTCACGAGTAAATTTCGGAAGGTCTGACCTGGCAAAGTGTACCTTGGCAAAATTGTGGACGTGCTGTAGTTGCAGCACAACTCCTAATTTTAATCACTGTGCAAAAGGGGGACTGCACATTGGTTGGAATTTAATGTCCCCCTTCCCTTTTAACCAGGGCCTTAAAAGGTATTTTCACTATGGGAAATATGCTCCAAGCTTGAGCGACCCACAGAAGAGGTAGCACAAAGGCAGATGCAGGGTGTGCTCATTTCTCACTTATAGTAAATGAATGAATTGTACAAATTAGTTAAAATCGGCCTTTAATTCAAAGCAAGAAAACAAACAATTAATTTAAAACAATAATAAAGACATCTATTAGAGAGAAAAAACTGTCCATTACTTTAATGATAGCTAGATATAAAATGTAACAATTAAATCATAACAAGTGAAGGATATATTTAAATTATGTAAAAAGATGTTGGCCTTTTACCACCATGAACAATTCGATATTAAACTAATAAAGATTTATCAATCATTTTACCAAACATAAAACAACTGAATGGGGTCTATCAACGATTGTTCCTGTTTTTAAAAAAGGAGATAAGGGCAGTCCACATTGCTACCGGCCAATCTCATTAATGGACTCCATGGTCAAAATTATGGGGAGAATCCTACTACAGAGAATAACATGCTGGGCGACCGAAAATAACACCATGTCGATTTCTCAGGATGGTTTCTGTAGGGGGCGCTCCACCATAACCCAGTGCCTTAACCTCTTCCTTGTATTGAGTAAATACACCACTGTACAGAGGGGAACTGTCCATCTTGCCTTCATGGACCTTTCTTCAGCCTTCGACTGTGTTAACAGGGGGGGCTGTGGAGGTCCATGAGGGAGAAAGGTGTGGATCCAGGGTTAGTCGACTTTCTGGTGGATATGCACAGTAATACCAGTGCTAATGTCAGATATTCTGTAAATGGGGACACCACTGGTAACTTTGACATAAAGAAGGGAGTGCGTCAGGGTTGCATTCTTGCCCCCTTCCTTTTTAATTTGTATATTAATGATTTAGATGATTACCTACAGAATGTACAGGCGGATTGCCCCAGAGTTGGCAGGCGGGGTATTCCAGTTCCTTTATACGCAGACGATGCGGTTTTAATCTCAAGAACGGAGAAGGGACTCCAGGCTCTTTTAAATGCTTTTAATACTTTTATGTCTGACCGAAATCTATTGGTCAACAACTCTAAATCTTACATAATGCATGTTAGCCATAAACCTAAAAAGAACTTTATTTTTAAACTGAATGATGTTCCAATACCAGCCACAGAAACATTCTCATATCTTGGTGTCCTGTTCGATACCAAGCTTAATTGGGGTCCACACTTGGTCAGAAAGAAAGGTGAACTGACAAGGGCTAATGCTTCTGTTTTTAACTTTGCGACAAAACTGGGCAAGAAGCCAACAAACGCAATGATTAAGCTTTACAATGCCAAATCTGTTGCTACAGCTGCATATGGTAGTGAACTCTGGGGATATGTAACTGAAGAACAGTTGCAGGTTGTTGAAAACAATTTCCTAAAGCGTTTACTTTGTGTCCCCACCAGTACACCCAACTTGACAGTACACGAAGAACTGGGAATCCAGTATCTAAGTGATATCTTTTTCTTAAGGCCTCTGATTTGTTGGGTGAAACTGTGGATAAATCAGGACATACCCCTTACCCATTTGATTGTAAGAGATCTTGTATCTCAGGACAAACACATGCGTGTCCCGTGGTTAAAATATTTGAAAACTTGCTTTTCCAGGCTAGGTCGCTTGAATCTGTGAGGAAATCCTAGCGGAATTGTAAAAGGGGATATATTTGCAATCAAACAAGCCTTCTATAAGGATAAGTTGGCTCAAAGGGAAAGAGAGGAGCTTATGAAGCCAAGAATTAGGAAATATGTGATGTTAAAAACTTGTGAAAGCATGGAGCCATATTTAATGAGTAATTTCACCTCTCATGAGAAATTCTTGTTGACTAGGTTTAGATTTGACATCTTCCATCATCTTCTAATTCGACCGAAGTCAGACATTTTTAATAAGGATACAGCACCCCGTGGCTGCGACGGGAAGTCTCCTCAGGATATGCTGCATTTTATGTTTTTATGTAGGTTTTATGAATATCCCCGCAAACGATATCTTGTTGCCCTCCTAAGGAAACTTAATTTTAACCAAATCAAACCTGCCTTTTTTTACTTACAGCTTTTGTACAGTGATAGTGTTTTACAGGTTAAAGATTTTTTTAAATTAACAATCAAATTAAGGAACTGCCTAGACCAATGATGTTGTAGTTACTATTTGCACTTTACCATGTATCTGGATCATCGTATTGACAATGGGCTACGTGTAATATAATCTTTGTATGTGACTATGAATTATTGTATTAGTATGAATAATGTTTTTAATTGCATTGTACATATGTGCACTTTTATGGTGTGAAATATAACCGAATAAAGTCTCCATTGAATTGAATTGAACAACTGAATATTCCTTCAGAGAGCTATAAGTACTGCAGTATAAGAAGAAGAAATAGAGTCAGCTAGCTTTGTCAGGCACATAGCCAACAGACCAAAGAGCAGGGCGGAGTCCAAATGGTGAGCAGCACACGCTCAAGGTCTGGGCAAAGTAAGAGGTGCAGAAGTTGGCCGTGGGGTGGACCATAGAGATCCAAGGTAAAGTGAAGGCCCGTGAGGAGTAGCACTGGGTCAAAGGAGTAAGGGGGGCAGGGTTTAAAGGAGTAAAGGAGGCAGAAAGTAGCGCAGGGTCCCCTTTCACCAAGAGGCCTGGGCAGCACGTGATCGATGGGGCAGTACAAGGTCCAAGAAAAGAAAGCAGTGAAGGTACAACCGGAAAAAACTGCAGGGTCAAATTAGGGTAGAAAGTGCATGTCTCAGCATGGGGAGAAGCTCAGCGTCCATTAGTGGAGAAGAAACAGTGTTTTAACACTGCATGATCCAGGCTCTCGGAGTAGGATAGGATGCAGAGATCAAAGGGGAGGAGACCGAGACCCAGTGAGCCATAGAAATATAGCTGGGCAAGCAGTGTAGGGTCCAGGGAGACCAACGCACGGTCATAAGACATAAAATCAGATCTAGTGACTACAAAAACACAGTGTGTTTTGTTCCTCACATGACTTGTTATTTGTTCTACTACAAGAAAGCAGAAAAGTAGACTTAATGTAAAGAAACATATGGACAGGGGATACGATGAGAGAGAAAGGTGGTCAAAGAGAGAAGAGGGGATAAGATGAGAGAGAAAGGTGGTCAAAGAGAGAAGATGAGAAAAGAAAGTGAGGAGAGAATATAGAGAAAGGGAATGTGGGACAGGGTGGTAGTCAAAGTGAGGGAGCAAGACATCCCTTATAATAGTTATGGTGCCTGATTAGATAAACTAAGCCATAGTATCTCTACTAAAGAACATTTCAAAAGGAAGCAGCAGGTAAACCAAGGGAGGAGGATTTCAGACAGGGATGTGACCACAACAGAAATAAAGTCACCCCCTTCCGAACCGGTCTTCTGGGTTGGTATTCAAGGGATAACCCTTTCAACGGATAAATTGCCTACTGACCAATCATCATCAGAACGTGGCATTTTCCATAGTTCTCTCTCAGTTAAAGGGCTTGACAAGCAAGATCCTTGGGTCTGACATGTAAATCAGAGCCTTTTCCTGGTTATTCAGTAAGCCCATTTTTTTTTTTTTAGAGTGGGGGATGGAGACGGGAGCAGGAGAAGAATACTCGATCATCACACATCTGCAGTAGAATATCATTAATTTGTAACTGAAACCATAGAAATGTCACATAAGCAGTAATCCTCCATTTATAGGTTTTGCCTGCACAGTGGTCGTGCGGTGCTTGTGAATTCGATTGCATTTAATATAAATCTGAAGAGGGACTTACATCCCGCCCTCACTTTTCAGTTGTTTGTGCGCTTGACACTTACTTTTTCTTTGTTTCTATTGGTTGTAGTGCGCTGTTTCTTGTTGTTGTTTGTGTGGGTTTCTTATCAGTGTCCCACGGCCCAAGTACTCCTTTTCCTCCGCTTTTATCGACAAACTTCTTTGTTATTTGTGAGCAAGCATGACAGCACCCCTGCTTGTACCCTTCTCCTTCTGTGCCACTCCTCTCACAGAATCTTAACGCCTTCAACAGGCTCTGCTTTATCCTCGGCGTACAACCCAACCTGTGCCTCGGCCCCTACAGCTGCAGCTCACTTCACAAAACCCTTGCTTTAAATTACTGACAATTTTTCAACCTACAAAGTAACCTTTAGTCTGTTGTTGCTCAGCAACACAACGCAGCCTTCTTGCTCTATGCTTTGAGGGAAATGTGTTAAAAATCTAAATTTATTTATGTTTTAACAATCCATAAGAATGTGCATGCTTTTCGGCAGGCTCCCCTCCTCCTTCGCATTCCTTACACAGTTACTTGTAACAGAGCCCCTTCACCCACGTCCTTGCTTGTAACAGCCCACAACACACTCGTCCTGCATGAACTCTTCATTTGCATGGCTGAGGAAAGTTTTATGTTTTTGCAAGGGAGCAGCAGCTGACAGGGTGTTTCCATGTTGCACAGTAAGAATGTCTTTTTTACCTTTGAATGCGGTATTTTTTTTCTGAAACAATGCAAGTCGTTGAGTGATATTACAGGTTTACACAATACAGGGCAGCCTCATTACTCTAGCTTCCTACAGACCAAATACTACAACCTAATTACCATGTTCATGCCTTATGCTCTTCTGCCAAGGAATCGGAGTCGAAAGGGCAGCAAAGACTCAACTGTTTTGCACTACTATCAGGGATGTGGAATTCCTATGGCCCGACGCCCAGGACATATTGTTTGGGGTCAAGGGCAACAATTTTTTATGTGTATTTTGTCCTTGGGACAAGTAGGCTCAGCCCCCTGCAGCGCAAACCCTTTGGCTGCCAGTGTGCAGAACCACATTATGGATCAGGGAAGGGCACTGTCTGCAGTTACGGTAATATTTTTGTCCATATGTGAATGCTATTCAAACTTGTATTTATGGTTCATTAATTGAAAACCTTTATTATTAGGGTGAGCGCTCCACTTAAATGTTGCAAGCTCTGACTGCACTACTCACAATGGTTCCAGTATAAAATGTGTACACACGTTTTCAAAGTTTAGCAATACAAGACTATATCTAATGCTCCCAGCATGCTCTCTGATATGATGGAAATAGTTGCAGAAGCTTGAAAACAAGATTGATGATTCTTTGCTTTCAAAATAAAATGTTGATAAAAAAATGAAAGCAGGAAAAAAAAACATTTTGCTAAACTTTCTTTGCAGCATCATTTAGTAATGTGTTGGTGCATGCTAGTGTTTCCCAAAAATATTCATAATGGAAAATCAGTGTAACCATTTTCAATACGATTATGGGAAACAAAAATAAACAAGCATTGGGAAAGTCGGTAGGTCTGAAATTGGTGGTCAGCTTTTTGGTTTTGTTAATGTGTGACTTGTTTTGGCATGGTTTTTGTAAAACCTTATTGGTGTGGGGGCTGCCGAGCCCCTCACAATTATAACAAACATTGGCAGAAGAAAAAATTGTTTTTAGTCTGAAAAACACACTGCTACACTAGTTACTGGCACTGAACAAAACTACTTTGTGTGCCGATATGCTCCTTGTGAAAGAGCGGAATGCAGTCCCTCACAGTGAAGCCAGCTGATACAGAGAGACAGAATTTTAATAAACGCAAAAGGTCATGGCCAGACTAAATTTGGAGCCCAATTATTAAAGAAAGTCTCAAAAGTGCACCCATATTATATAGCTGTAAAGGTGCGAGGCGGTGCGCTACCGAGGAATGGTGGTCTCCCATTACTGATCCTGTCATACCTCCTCCCTTACAGACTGACCCCTGGGATACGGGACTGGACGACGTGGAAGAAGAGCGCGGCGCCTTTAATTGGGCGTACTCTGAGGAGGAGGTGACCCCTCCTCCTGTATTCGTCTGCGACGCCAGATTGGATAAAGAGCAGGAAGTACGGACAGAAACGTGTGACATCACCCCGGAGGAGGAGAAGGCGAGGAGCGGCGTCGGAGAGCGGTTGGAGAGAAGCGGAGAAGTCGGTAAAGAAGGACACCGAAGGAATTCCGAAGAGCAGGCCGAAAGAGACGAACCCCACGGAGAGCCAGGAGGCCAACGACCCTGTGAGCCGCCGTGCCACTCTCCCGGGGGAGGAGCGTGGCTATCCCAGGTACGGGACCGTATGGCGGTGTGGGTGGGAAGACGGCGTGCGTGTAAATAGTGTATAGCCAACCCCGTCTGTGTTTTCTCGTATCCCTCTCCTCTTGTGTTCATTACCCCGCGTTTAACCCTCACTTTCTGTACCCTCCCCACGTCACCGACTACATAGCAGTAAGTTCAACACTGGTGACCTTCCCCCACACGGCCCCAAGGTGCAAGTCCCCAAAAGACTGTAGAACTAACGGTTCCCTCTCTGTTGGTCTTCCTTTACATGGGCTCCGGAACACCGAGACGCTTCATTGACCAGACCTTGAGGACAAGACCGGAAGACCAAAGACCCAAGAGAAGGAGAATACCACGGTTCAAAGACGGATCCCAGTCACTTTGCTAGGGAGAGACTTACGTTTAGGACCAGGAGAACTTTGCAACCAAACCCTAAACGTACTATACCAATAAAACCCTCCTTACTCCCAAGACCTGTTGTCCATTCAGTTTCTGCTTCAATACCGGGTTTGCCTATCAGTCCTGTCCCAGAGCCTATTCTCGGTCCTACGGTTAACCCCTCACCCCTACACCCGGTCACAATAGCCTTGCATTAAGTGCTGCTATACGGCTTTTGTATATTCCTAAGAATTTACAAAAGTAGGACAAGAAATAGTACTTGAAGAAAATATTTGTGAACTGCATTTTAGCATGAGCAGATAGGCATGTGTAGATTTTCTCATACGAAAATCTGAGTGTTTGCAGATTCACTTTTCATCCAACCGCTTTTTTCCACAACACTGGAAGAAGGCTTATGTCTGCCTTTGCCAGGAGTACATTTCCAACTTTTCTCAGTATGGGAAAAAGATTAGAGAAGAGTTGTTGAAAACCCCTAAAACGTGCAAGTTAGTAGGTTTGCACAGACTCAAAAGGGCATTCTAACCCTGGAACTATTCCTTACCACTACCTTCAGCCCCAGTATGTAGATCTGGGGAAACGTGGCAACATATGGGCATTGCAAGTATTCAAACACTACTTTGGTATGAGCCCTGTCATAATCAGAGAAGCTATATCAGAGCTCTTATATAATGAGATTGCTGACATAATTTGTCGCCGCACTACATGGCACTAAAGGGACAAGTGGATTTTGTTACAGGACAAGTAGATTTATGAAGCAACCTGCCCGTTGGACAAGTAGATATATTAATAAATTCCACACCCCTGTGCTATAAATCACATACATTGTTCTCCTCTCTCATCATACCCCTTCATCACTCAGTTGCTTTCCAGTTGGCTACACATTTCCTCTCTGCTTCTTGTGTTTTGTCTATAGTGGTTTGCCCTCAGAGACCTGTGGGATCCGCTCAAGTAATTAATTTGATTTCTAGCGGTTTGAGGGTCTCAGTTGGAGAAAAGTGCAATGTAAACTTTCTAAAATAGAAACCTCAAAATGAACTGAATTTAAAGGAAATATAAATGTACTTAATCCCACAATGTATTTCAAACGCAGACCCTTCTACGTGTAAAGGACTTGGAGAGTTTTACATGAGCACGTTACATTACACAAGGACACATTTATTTTTACATACATGGGGGATTAAGTGTTTTTTTTAAATGTTATCTAATACTACATAAGTGTGCATCTACATGCCATCTCCTCTCAGGTGCTCTGCTCACATTGTTGATAACTGCCAAATGCCATGTGTTTTCAGGGCCTCTCTATCCCTTCTGACCCGCCTCCCCCTGTTCCTCTCACTTCCTCCGGCTCCGTCCTTGCTTGAACCTTCCCTCCCACCCCCTCCATTGTCCTTCTCCCCAGAGACAGCACTGACCACCTCATAGCCATAAAAGTTGCTCCTTATTATACAACTTCTATTTGTTACCTGATTTTTCTCCCACTTCATCCTTTCTTGTTCTAATACCGTTTAAAATCGACAGTCTCCCCTTCCAATTATGTGCTTGCACTTCAAATACAACAAAAAACTTGCAGACAAAAACCACGAAGTACAATATCTAAAAGTTATCCTGAAGGATACCGCTAAAACGCAGTGGCTGTGTATTTAGTAATAGCCTCCATTTAGTAATAGTATTTTCTACGAACATGTATTCGTTGCAAAAGGCATCAACAGTGAATCTATTGAACAGTAGTACCCAGTTCAATAATCTCTTTCAAATATTTAATGCTTGCTCAGGTTCGAGAGCTCTTACTTTATTTTTCTCTTCTGGTTTGCTGTGCTAGCAAAGTGAGTTGTAAGCTTTAAGCCTATGGTATGTCGTATGACAAAACTGTTAAAAAAGGGAAGCACCAAATTAGTTTTATATCAACATATTGCACATTTTATAAAACAATGCTCCCCTTGAAGTCTGCTCATTTCCTGCCCGCTCTGTGTTCACAAATCGTACGTGGTCTTCAGCTTTATCCACGCTTCCAGCCTTTATGAAGTTATTTTTGACGAGGGAATAAGGGGGGATGCACATTGTATAGACAAATCCTGTTCTGTAGAGAAAGCCTAGATGACAACATGAGCCTCACGCTTGCACCATTGGCTAGATTTCAAATGCTGTGTCCAGGCTACAGAAAGGCTGAAAGTCTCCAAGGAAACACTATTAGCCAGAGATACGCGCCATAAATAAGACATTAATAAATACCAGTGAGATTCTTGAACTGTGGCTCTGGCTGCGAATTCACGATTTCCTTTTGAGCAGATAACATTCCAGACCCCCACCCTGGACTCAAGAAGGGAGCTCTCGCACACCTGGGGATTCTGCAAAATTATTAGTCTGCATTAAAACAAACAGCATGATATTCTACAATGTGCATTGGTAAACAACCATAAACTAATGACTGTAAACACAATCCCATATGAAGCGGTCTGCAGCATAGCTCTTTTTGAGAAATATACTTATTTACTGCGCCTACAGCTCAGGCAGACAGCTGAAATTGATGTTACTGAACAATATATTGCCATTCTCAATAAACAAGTCATAACACTTAAGCAGTGTTTCAGTAACGTATATTGCACAACTGCTCAATAAGCTAAAACTTACAACAAAAACTTATAATTAATCACATAGGCTAAACTTATTGCATTTACCAATGCTTGTTATAATCAACTTCCTATCTTGCAAACTGAATGAAGTATTTGCTTATGAAATTATGCAAAACCAATAGGACTAACATTAGTAAAAGTATTACCTTCTTCACCATGCACATCAAAACGATCTCGAAAGCGTTCATATTATGCACATTAATGACAGTAATTCCCTTCCCCAGGACGTCCACGCCGTTCCTGACATCACTCTGCTCCTACACAACAGCACATCCCACGGTATTAGTGCGGTGACTACCTTCCACAAAATGTTGGGACAGTGTTGAAGCTAATATTCAACGGAAGTATTTATGTCTGTAATAACAGCCAAAAGACTTGGGACAAGCCGTGTGCTGACAACCAATCAGAAAAGAGAAAACAGATTCCTCTGGGAGTGTGAAAGCATAGTTAGCTTGAATTGGCCCGAGGAGCATTGTGATGGGATTGGCTAGAGAATTCTTATCAGATACTCATTGGATATGGGTTCCAGAAATTGGCCTGGGATCTCACGTGCTAGATGTTCAAAGACTGAAACGCAGTAGCAGCGCGCGTGCGTGCAAGGCATGGAATTTATATGTAACATATTGCAGCCTACATCTGTAAGCATGATGTTCCGGAACTGCTCATGGAGTGATTTTCCCTGCGTGTTTCAATAAACAGCATGCCGACTTAAGGCAAACAGACGAATGTAAATGAAATCTGTATGTTTTTTCTACACTTTCGGATTTCTGTCTGATTGCCTGGACTTCGCCCTGAAGCAATGTTAGAGGCGCCGTTTGTGACCTAGAGCCTCCCGGCCTGTATCTTCCGCACGACGAGACCAGCGCCACTTGTCCATCTTTTCCGCTTTAACCCATTTGTCATTGTCAATACTGAAACCGGCCCCCAAATTAAACTGCCCTCCTACCCTTCCAGTCGCCAGTCCGGCATAGTTACCTTTTTCAATGCAATACTGCAGATATGTATGCTTATTAGATATAAACGTCATGATTACTGTGTTTCCAGTTTAGGGTGCACAGGTACCCCGTTCAGTGTAGTCAGTTTGTTAAAATAAACTAGCTTGTGTGCCTCCCTGCACCACAGCATCCTCTACACAGAGAATTTTACACTCCTTGTTCTGGAATCCACTGCGAATCAAGGGCCGATATTACATTGCCAACAATCTGCTCTGCTCTGTTGTGTCACCAGTTAATTCACAGTTGTCCGATGCCCTTTCAGTGTTGCTTTGCAGGCCCCTAGATGGAAGGGAGGAGGTTGTGGGCACTGCAGAGTAGGGTGGCCAACTGGCATGGGCGCACATTCAGGATAGTGAGTGTAAAAGTTCAGGACAAGGGGTCAAAATTCACAACAAAAATTCAGGACAGGAGGTCAAAATTCAGGACAAAAATTCAGGGCAACAGGTATGCTTTTCAGACACATCAGTGGATGTCATGCAATAGTGTATAAATAAATAGGCAAGGAACATAAGTACAAGTCACTTCTCCTGCAATTTTTCACTTTTTCCAGCCCGGTCACTTCTCCTACCCCATCACCGCTCCTTCCCTGTCATTTCTCCTGCCCCGTCACTGCTCCTTCTCGTTCACTGCTCCTGCCCCGTCACTAATCCTGCCCGTTCACTAATCCTGTCCGTTATCTGCTCCTGCCCGTTATCTGCACCTACCCATTCACAGCTCCTGCTCATACCTAATCACTTCTCCTGCCCGTCACTTCTTCTGCCCCATCACTTCCCTTGCCCGGTCACTTCTCCTGCCCCGTCACTTTTCCTGCCCCGTCACTGCTCCAGCCCTTTCACTGCTCCTGCCCTTTCACTGCTCCTGTCCAGTCAGTACTCCTGCTCATGCACGATCAACACTCCTGCCTCGTCAATTCTCCTGCCCTGTCACTTCTCCTGGCCTGTCACTTCTCCTGCCCTGTTCACTTCGCCTGCTCCCTGTTCACTTCGCCTGCCCTGTTCACTTCTGCCCTGTTCACCGCTCCTCCCCTGTTCACCGCTCCTGCCCTGTTCACTGCTCCTGCCCTGTTCACTGCTCCTGCCACCGCTCCTGCCCAGTCACCGCTCCTGCCCGGTCACTGCTCCTGCTCATGCCTAATCACTGCTTCTGCCCCGTCACCTCTCCTGCCCCGTCACCACTCCTGCACGGCACTTCTCCTGCCCGTCACCTCTCCTGCCCGGTCACCTCTCCTGCCCCGTTGCCTCTCCTGCCCTGTTGCCTCTCCTATCCTGTCACTTCTCCTGTCCTGTCACTCTTCCTGCCCCGTTCACTGCTCCTGCCCCGTTCACTGTTCCTGCCCCGTTCACTGCTCCTGCCCTGTTCACTGCTCCTGCCCTGCTTACTGCTCCTGCCCCGTTCACTGTTCCTGTCCGTTCACCACTCCTGCCCAGTTACCGCTCCTGCTCATGCCTAATCACCACTCCGAACCCATCAATCACTTCTCCTGCTTCGTCACTTCTCCGGCCCAATCACATCTCCTGCCCGTCACCTGTCCATCACGTCACCTGCCCGTCACTTCTCCTGCCCTGTCGCCTCTCCTGCCCTGTCGCCTTTCCTGCCCCATCACTGCTCCTGCCCCGTCACTGCTCCTGCCCTGTCACTGCTCATGCCCGATCGCTTCTCCTGCCCCGTCGCTTCTCCTGCCCCGTTCACTGCTCCTGCCCCGTTCACTGATCCTGCCCCGTTCACCTCTCCTGCCTCGTTCACCGCTCCTGCCCCGTTCACCGCTCCTGCCCCGTTCACCGCTCCTGCCCCACTCACCACTCCTGCCCTGTCGCTTCTCCTGCCCAGTTGCTTCTCCTGCCCCGTTCACTGCTCCTGCCCGTTCACCGCTCCTGCCCTGTTCACCGCTCCTGCTCCGTTCACCGCTACTGCCTCGTTCACCGCTCCTGCCTCGTTCACCGCTCCTGCCCCTTTCACCGCTCCTGACCAATTCAACGCTCCTGACCCGTTCACCACTCATGCCCCATTCACCGCTCCTGCCCCGTTCACTGCTCCTGTCCTTTCAGTGCTCCCGCCCGGTTACCGCTCCTGCCTAATCACCACACCTGCCCCGTCACCTCTCCTGACCCGTCACCTCTCCTGCCCCGTCACCTCTCCTGTCTCGTCACCCCTCCTGCCCTATCACTTCTCCGCCCCATCATTAATCCTGCCCCGTCATTACTCCTGCCCCATCATTACTCCTGCCCCGTCATTTCTCCCACCCGGTCACCACTCCTGTCCGGTCACCACTCCTACCCACTCACCTCTCCTTTCCTGTTGCCTCTCCTGCCCCATCACTGCTCCTGCCCAGTCACTGCTCCTGCCCCGTCACTTTTCCTGCCCCGGGACTTTTCCTGCCCCTTCACTGCTCCTACCTGTTCACTGCTCCTGCCCGTTCACTGCTCCTGCCCGTTCACCGCTCCTGCCTGATCACTTCTCCTGTCCCATCACTTCTCCTGCCCCGCTCACTGCTCCTATCCGTTCACTGCCCCTATCTGTTCACTGCTCCTCCCCGGTTACCGCTCCTGCTCATGCCTAATCACTGCTCCTCCCCCATCACTCCTCCTGCCCCATCACCTCTCCTCTCCTGTCCTGTCACTGCTCCTGTCCTGTCACTGCTCCTGTCCCGTCACTGCTCCTGACCCATCACCTGTCCTGCCCTGTCACCTCTCCTGCCCCGTCACCTCTCCTGCCCCGTCACTTCTCCTGCACTGTCACTTCTCCTACACTGTCACTTCTCCTGCCCGTTACTTCTTCTGCCGGGTCACCTCTCATGCCCCATTACTTCTCCTTTCCTGTCGCCTCCTCTGTCCCGTCACTGCTCCTACCCAGTTCACTCTGTGTACAACATTTACAAATTACGCAAGGGGGCAAATTCCCCACAGTACTTTGTTTGGGAAAAGCTCCACTGTAATCACTAACTCTGATCTCACTGGCAGATGATATGCTAAAGACAGGCGGCGGGCGCATTGTCATTCGAAAGGGGATAATCAGCCTCAATCGGAATGACAATGGGCCTGCCCACTGTCTGTGAGAGCGCAGGGAGGGGCTGCTGCAGACTCTCGAGTTCAACAGAGAAGTGCGAGCAGCCCCTGGATGCTGAATGAAAAAGCTATCGTTTTTAAGTAGGACTATTCTTGCCTTCCCGGGACGATTTTTTGAAAGAAAGAAGTAGGGAAACGGACTGAAATAATTTTAAAAAATTGGGGCACGCCGTGCCCTTCCGATCCCGCCCACTTCTATCACTTCTTCAGGCTTACACCTAATACAATCAAACAATCGACAATCCAACACTCAAAGGTGACCCTGCTCCAAAGCTCAGGCTCCCCTCCTCCCTTTCATTACTTCAACTTCCGAACCCTACTGTCACCTTCACATTCAAACGGGGGTAGCTTGGTCAGTAAAACTGTGGAGCATGTAAACAAATTGTAGATCATTGCCCAGATATGAAGAGGAAATCTTTAATCTTTTAACCGATCAGCAGCCGGATGCTTTATTTCTAACAGAGACCTGGCTAAACGCCAGCTCCGGGCCAGATATTGCCACTGCCCTTCCCCCAAACTACGCCATAGTTACAAAAAACCGTACAAATCAAGGCGGGGGCAGCATCGGTGTTATTTTTAAAAAAACATTTCAATGCAAATGGGAGGATGTTGATCTGACCAACTGCAAAGCTGGTCTTTTTAAACTCACTTTAACTCCGAAAATCACTTTCACTGGTATCCTGATCTATCGCCCACCAGGGGCGGCTGGGGATTGGGTGGCAGCCCTCTCTGAGGTACTCGCCCCACTGTTAATGGAAGCTTCTATGTTTTCAATTCTTGGAGATCTTAATTTGCATCTGGAGGATCGTAGTTTTCCTATGATCCTCAATTTTCTCTCGGATTTGGAAGCATTGAATGTCCATCTGTGGAATAGTGGCCCCACGCATACTGCAGGTCACCTACTAGACCCAGTATTTGCTCATTTTGACTGCATAAAATGTGAGCCCGCACGACCCATCCCTTGGTCTGATCACTATTTAAATCATTTTAAAATATGGGTCCCCACCACAACAAACCAGATTAGACCGTATGTCTGGTCCAGGAATTAGCAAAAAGTGAATTTAAACGACCTTAATACACAGATCATTCACACTAGCCCTGACATTGTCTTCAATGAGCTCACAATTAGGGACTACCAAGAGATCAATAGCTGGCTAGCCAACACTGCAAACACTATAGTCCCACTCACATTGAACAAACAAAAATCATGCCACCCTCCAGCTCCGTGGTTCTCAGAGGAATTAAGGGAAGAAAAAAGTAAATGTAAAAAATTAGAGAGACAATGGAGAAGAGACTACGCTCCAGCCATGAAAGAATTATATAAAAAAGCGCTTAATGACTACCATCTGTCCTGTAAAATACCTAAAGGTAATTACGCTAAAAACACCATTCTAGGAGCACAAAACAATTCTGGCACTCTTTTCAAAGTTCTAAAAGACCTTGCAGGAGTAGATCTTCAACCAGAATCCGCGTCCTTATCTCGATTGCAATGTAACAACATAGCCAACTTTTTTAATGACAAAATAACTAAAATCTACTCCAATTTTAGCAAAACTAAGAATGACGTAGTTACGTCAGCTACGACCTCTATCCCTAGTGAAAGAGAGATTAGGGAGAATCCACATGAGACAGCACTGTTCAGGTGGTTACCTCTAGATAACTCGACTTTTGTAAAAATTTTAGACAGCATCAGATCGGGCTCACCACAGGACCCAATTCCAGCATTTATCCTAAAACAATTGGACCCTTTCATTTTGGGTGTGATCAGATCTATGTTAAACGCCTCCTTAGAAGAAGCTGTGGTTCCCGCTGAGTGGAAACTTGCTATGGTAGTCCCCCTGCTAAAAAAGGCAAATGGCGACCCAGAGGTTCTATCCAATTACCGTCCAATATCGCTACTACCAATCCGCTCAAAAATCTTAGAAAAACATGTGAATCAACAGCTAGCAGACTTTGTAAATGATAATAACCTTCTGCTTCCCTCCCAGTCAGGGTTCAGAAAAGGTCACTCCACAGAGTCCACTCTTCTTGGGGTCACGGAAGCTATCTGTAAGGAATTGGACAACGGCGGTACGGCAGCACTCATTCTTTTAGATTTGAGTGCTGCCTTAGATACGGTCTCCCACAATACCCTGGTGCAGGCGCTAAAGGATATAGGAATAAGAGGGAAAGCGCTGAGATGGCTGGAACAATTCCTTTCACATCGGACATTCCAGGTGTTCTCCAAAAACAACTCCTCCGATATCCTGGATACCCTCCACGGGGTACCACAGGGTTCCATATTGAGTCCGCTGCTGTTCAATATTTACATTACCCCTCTAGCCGCAATTGCAGAGGAAATGGGCCTCACTATTTATTCTTATGCGGATGATACACAACTTGTGTTCTCCCTAACAGCCACTGACAAATCAATTACCTCTCCCATTCGCTCTGGCCTCTTGAGAATGGCAAAAAAAGACCCAAACACCAGCACCAGAGACGCCTTCAAAAACGCCACCCGCATACACCACCAACTGATCCGGAATGCCAAGAAAGCCGCGTTCAAAGACCGACTAGACAACAACGCCCAAAACAGCAAGGAATTATTCAACATCGTCAAAGAGTTTACCAACCCTACTGCCAACTCCAACGACATCTCTCCCTCTCAAGCCCTCTGCGACTCCCTAGCTTCGTTCTTCCACGACAAAATCACAGACATCCACAACAGCTTCGATAACCAACCCGGAGACCAACCCACACAACCCTCTACCGCACCTTCACCCCCATTGAACATCCTTAACGATTGGAACCTAATTTCCACCGAGGACACCATCCGCCTGATGAACTCCATCCACTCAGGATCCCCCACAGACCCATGCCCTCACCACATCTTCAACAAAGCAGACTACATCATAGCACCACACCTCCGAGACGTCATCAACTGCTCCCTCAACTCGGCGACCTTCCCGGAAAGCTGGAAACACGCCGAACTCAGCGCCCTTCTGAAAAAACCCACAGCGGACCCCACCGAACTCAAAAACTACCGCCCCATCTCGCTCCTCCCATTCCCGGCCAAAGTCATCGAGAAAGCTGTCAACAACCAGCTTGCCGCCTTCCTCGAAACCAACAAATCCCTCGACTTCTCACAATCCGGCTTCCGAGCCAAACACAGCACTGAGACCGCACTTATCGCTGCAACAGACGACATTCGAACTCTACTGGACAATGGAGACACAGTCGCCCTCATCCTCCTTGACCTCTCCGCAGCCTTCGACACAGTCTGTCACAGCACCCTTATACAACGCCTCAAAAACATTGGAATCCAAGGAAAAGCACTGGAATGGATCACCTCATTCCTTACCGGAAGAACTCAAAGAGTCCACCTTCCACCATTCAAATCAGAGGCTACTGAAGTCATTTGCGTCGTGCCACAAGGATCCTCACTCAGTCCCACCCTCTTCAACGTATACATGAGCCCCCTCGCTACCATCGCACGCCAACACAACCTCAACATCATCTCCTACGCAGATGACACTCAACTGATCCTTTCACTCACCAAAGACCCTAACACCGCCAAAACCAACCTGCATGAAGGAATGAAAGAAGTAGCCGAGTGGATGAAGCACAGCCGTCTGAAACTGAATTCCGACAAAACAGAAGTCCTTATCTTAGGTTCCTCCCCCTCCGCCTGGAACAACTCTTGGTGGCCAGAATCCCTTGGAAAAGCACCCATCCCGACAGACCACGCACGGAACTTGGGCGTCATCCTGGACTCCTCACTCTCAATGACCAGACAAGTCAACGCCGTTTCATCTTCTTGCTTCAACATTCTTCGCATGCTCAAAAAAACATTTAGCTGGATCCCTACCGAAACTAGAAAAACGGTCACCCACGCACTGGTCACAAGCCGACTGGACTACGGAAACACCCTATACGCCGGCACCACCGCAAAACTTCAGAAAAAACTCCAACGCATCCAGAACGCTTCAGCCAGACTCATATTAGACATCCCGCGTAATGACCACATTTCAGGTCACCTGAAAAACCTCCACTGGCTCCCCGTCAATAAGAGAATAACATTCCGCCTCCTAACCCGCGCACACAAATCACTTTACGAACTTGGACCCGAATGCCTCAACACACGACTCTCCTTCTACACCCCCTCCCGCCAGCTACGCTCCTCCAACCAAGCCCTCGCTGCTGTACCTCGCATCAACAAAACCACCATGGTAGGAAGATCCTTCTCTTACTTGGCGGCTAAAACCTGGAACTCTCTTCCCACTCACCTTTGCCTCACTCAGAACCACCTAGCTTTCAGAAAGGAACTTAAAACCTGGATATTCGACAAATAATTCCCCACCCTTCTCCATCTGCTCGCAACCTAGGGGTAATAGTTGATGACAAGCTGTCAATGCAACCACAAACTGCCAAAACGGCCTCAACATGTTTTGTAATCCTTAAATAATTAAGGAAAATTCTGTGGCAACTCCCAGAAGGGGCACAGAGAACAGTAGTACAGGCCCTGATAGGTTCTAGATTGGACTACGGAAACATTCTTTACCTGGGAGTATAAAAAAACCACATCACAAATAGACTTCAGGTCATACAAAATGCTGCAGCCAGGCTGCTCCTCCGTCTTCCTTGGCGCACAAGCATTACGGAACATTTAAAAAAATTGAACTGGCTGAAAATAGCGAACAGAGTGAAATTTAAAGCACTCTGTTACATGTTTCGGATTGACAAGAAGGAAGCTCCTACATATCTATGTAAGCTGGTTCAGAAATATATCCCTTCCCGGAACCTTCGATCCTTGTGTCAGGCTAAATTTGTTGTCCCTAGATACAAACGGGCACGTTTGGGTGGACGCTCTTTCACCAACATGGCCCCGGTCCTGTGGAACTCACTTCCACTCAATCTTCTTCTTGAAACAAGTTATCTCCAATTCCGAAAGGGAGTCAAAGCATGGTTGTTTAACCAATAGTGTCCACGGTTTTTCTGATCAGCTAATTTAAATCAAAGGCGCCGGGAAACCCTCAGGGTAGCTTTTGCGACATACAAATGTAGTAAATAATAATAAAAGTTACTCCTTGGTTAAAAATTCTGCAGAAGAAACCAATTACTTGACTTTGTGCATGCACAGCTCAAAACTGTTTGAGGTCTCGCGTAGGCAGCGCTTGTGCTGTCTCTTCGAAACATGCTGTGTTCATGATATGTGCTTGAACCTCCGCCCATGTTTTCAATTGGCTCCTTTGACTGTCTTTTGTAAATGCTTCTCCTTCATTGGTTAATTTGTTCAGTAGTCCCTCCCTTTCTGCTGGTGTAACCTTCCATAAGGACTGACCCTGTTACATATAATCTTGCTTGGAATGTTTTATTTACAGTTCGTTTTCACTATTTTATTCATGACTTTTGGTCTGCTAGTGTTGCAGGCTGAACAGCTCCACACTTCCCCAGTCGCAGTTCCCGAACACCACGCTCAAAAAAACAATGGCAGCCTCAGTCTCGGCTTTTTTTCAATTTATTGGCTTTTATTGGAAATGGCGGCACGCCGCTCTTTAGCTTAAAACATCTGCCATTGCTTCACAGGTCAATATATAGAAAAACAAAGGCAGGTGGACGCCACATTTCTTTTCCATTTATTTACTTTCATAGCAATCTCAGCATGCCACACTTTAATTATTAACATATTAAGGTAAAGGGTGGCGTGCTGCGATCGCTACAAAAGTAAATAAATAAAAAATAAATATGGCAGGCGCACAACTTTTATTTTCAATTTAGTGACTTTTGTGGCAATGGATGCAAGCTACCCTTTAGCTTTAAACATCATTGCTACAATAGTAAATAAATAGAAAAAAATATGGCGGCCGCAAACTTTCTTTCTATATACTAACTGTTGTAGTAATGGCAACACACCACGCTTTAGCTTTTAACATCTAAAGCTAAGGTGCAGCGGGCCACGATTGCCTCAAAAGTCAATAAATATCAAAACAAAGCCAGGCGGACGCCACCTTTCTTTCCTATTTGCAAAGCTAATATCTCTCCATTTAACTAATGCAAGACCTATTGCATTTAAAATGCTTGTTTTTTTTAGATCATTCTCTTTAGAAACATGGCACTTCTCTATTCGCACAATGTAGCCCTAGAGAGAGAGTGTGGGTGTATTTTTTATGTTTTTTAAATGGGTGGTTTGTCTAAACACTTCAGCTGTTAATGGCAAGTGTAATCCAACATTACCTTTCTGACTGGAGGTCCCTGCACTCAACTGCCAATCATATGAAGCATTTATTAGGGGGGTGTTATACCCAAACTCCCCCCTGAAGCTACGCCCCTGCATCACAAGAAGCATACATTGCACATGCGAAGGAGAGCCTCTTTCCAAGCTTCATGACAGAGAAAGCCATTTGCTGTGTTTTTAAAGCCTTGTGATCTAGTATTGAAGACTTGAAGTTTTATGTTGTTTATCTACTTTCCCTGAATTATATTTCTGTAAATAGTTTTTGTTCAAAACTCCTGAAATGAAAAATTGATTTTAATATTCGAGGTAGATTGTTAATGGCCCTTAGAGGCAATTTAATTTCCAGCACTCATGCTGGTTTTGGCTGTGTACGTCCTATAGAAGCTGTGCTAAAGCTGAAAATGCTGTCACAGATGATAAACTAATTTGTGAGACATGCACTCTGCTGCCTATCAGACCCACACAGCAAACAAAGGCTCCCCGAACATGGTTGTTTTGTCACTGGTGTCCTGCAGTCCATCCTACTATGGCTCTGCAAACTTGACCAAGTATTCCCTTTCGCACTTCACTCTAAGGGTAGTGAGGGCAAGCAGACAAAGACTTCTCATTGGGGAAGTAATGAGGGGATAGAGCTTTGAACTCAACAGTCAACCAACCAAAATCATTTCATTTCCTACTTAGTGGTCATCTTTTAGCTAAAAGAAAATGTTCAAATCAAGCAGGAAAAACACACAAATATATGCTCCAAAAGTGGTTTCATTTCAGGTTTGCAATGTCCATATGAGGTCTAATGTAATGTTGACACCCTCTATGACTGAGGTCTTCAATCTCTGGGGCGCGACCCCCAGGGGGGCCGCAGAGTCTTGGTAAGAGGTTGGGTGAATTCCTCTGCCTTTTCAGCTGGAGTGTCATTCAGGGACTCTCCTCTGCTGTAAAACCAAAGCCGGGCAGACAGCTAGACACGCTATTCTGCCACTGTGCTGCTTGCATTAAAGAAATGCAAATGAACACAACAACTTAAATTGTGAGGGAAATCCGTAAATCAAAAGGATGCTTGAGAGATGGTACTGGCTTTAATTGATCGAATCACTTGAAGCTTTGTGATGACAAAGATTTATTCTTTTTGAGCGGCAGTGTACAAAGAGTTAACAACTGAGCTGCAAAGTGTGTTCTTTTAATTGTCATTATATTTACATAGCACTTATTATCCTTGAGGAGGTGTTGAAGGGACAGTAATGTAAAAAACAAAATAACATTTCATATGGCCCGGGTATTGCTAAAGTCTATATCTTGGAAGCAACATTTTATCATAAAACATTCTGTGCATTTTGTAGCACTCTATCTTATACTGTGTGTAATGCAAGTACAAAATAATGACTTACATATTCACAGTGCTTTCTGCCACAGACTGTGACCTCCTAGCACTAAAAATAAAATACACAAGTCAATATTCTCCACTGCACCAACCAAGATTTAATTCTGCGGCTCTCTGGTTACACGCAGACCTCGGCAGTGTATTATCTAATAGTGGTTTCATAATGTACCATAGTGCATTTCCCACTGAGTAACAACTTTTTATATTTATTTATTTTTCATTTAAGCTGCCCGTTATTTTATATGTAGCTACCTGATTGTGAAAGACATAAAAACATACAGAATATTTAGTTTTTAGCCACATCTTTGACTCAGCCCCATGTTCATACTCTCAAGGCCCTCTAGCACCCCCTAAACATGGCTAAAGTCAACAACAGCAGCAAACTAATATAACCTGGAGTCAGTTTTTGCTAAAATATAACTGTCTGTTTTCATAATGTTAAAAATAAAAACCTTTTTTAAAAAACAGTATGAAAGAAGATAAAGGGACCATTTCCTTGTCATTGAATTAAAGAAAGCATCCTACTTGGACCTTACAACTCATCAATAATGATTGTAAATGGTATGTTTTAATTATGATGAATTATGTACAGCAACCTACAGTTCCAAAATCCAAGCCATTAGCATCTTATGAAATATTGTATGGTTCTTCTCGGATGCCTTGCACTAATGTTGCAGCCTATGTACTACAGCTATTGTACCCAGGGCCACTGAAAATATGCCATTGTGTGGCAGCTGCAATTTTAGCATAATTATAGATTTACCACATTTGCTACATAATCTATCATCTGCCGCACAATCTGCTGATTTTCACACAAGTTTTTTTTATTACCCGTACAGTTCAAAAGTTACTAAAGAGCACGCTCCTCCCCCAAAATGTGCAATGATGTTTCTAATTGTCTGCAACATAATTGGCGATTTGTCTCGATGGATTTTATATTGATTTTTCCTGACTCTGCATGTGGTTATTCTCATAGTAATTTTTGCTTTGACAAATATTATATGTTTTATTTTTTTTAACTTACCCCACAATTATGATGTTTTTTCTGATATGCTTCTATTTACATTTCTCCCCAAATGTTTCTAATACATGATGTGAGCTGTGAATGATCAATTATTGATTGAATAAACTACTACTACTACTAAAAAGTAGAGGTACGCATTGCTGTTCAGAATAAGGTCCTTTGCAAAGCTGTACTGGTCACATTTTCATTGCTTATTGCTATATGTGGGTGTTAAACTGGTACTAAGGAGGTGCAACCGCAGATTGTTCGTTTCTCTGGAGAAAAACAGGCACACCCGTCACATTAGTTCAGAAAGGTCTGTTAAACTGGTACTATTGAGGTGCAAATGCAGATTGTCCGTTTCTCTGGAGAAAAACAGGCTCACCCATCACATTAATTCAGAAACATCTGAATAGGTTTTGTCAAATTATGTTTTGTTTGTGAAAAATAAAGTAATATTGTGCATTTTTAGGAAAATTCTTTTTGGGGACTTTTTGTTTGAACTGTTTGGTAAGCCTCTGACGCCGTACCACAGCCACCTATAAACCTTTGGTTTGCTAAACACTATTTAATATTATTTCCCCAGCAACATTGGGGGCGTTCACGGTTGTCGATAATGAGGAGTGACAGGTTCTAGACATTTTTGTCAGGAGGGGGTCCTTACACCTAAAAAATTTTGACAGGCAGTGTCTCGGCATCAAAAGATTTGAAGACATCTGCTCTATGGGGACCGCTTCCCCCTTTCTCATGCTGTGAAGTCCCCCCCTTAGGCAAATTTGGCAGTGAAACAGGAATAACCATAGATGAGTCACAGATGCAGACTACTCAAAGGTTTAGCTGGAGGTCATTTCAATAGTCTGTAGGCCAAACAAGTTAATTCAGGCAAAGATTATTGTTTCTAATTGCCAAAATTCCCTTTGCACATAATAGACCCATGTTTTCTGCTCAGTGGCAGTAGCAGTCCGTGGCTTAGCCCAGTACAGCCAGTGGCCTTGCACCTCAAGTTGACACCAGAGGTCCACCAACTGCAGTTGTGCTGTTATTGGGACTGCTTGAATTAGACAGTGCATGTGGCTGGCTTGTCAGATGTCGCACCATGTGGCCCGATGCAAGGGGACATTCATCTTCAGCTGTTGCAGCTTCCGGGGGGATGCAGCAGTTCCTAACAGGTGGACACCCTATATAGCTATGGTGGCACTTGGCCTTTGGGGCTGTCACTGGGAATGCTGGATAACACAGTGATTTGGCAAGCAAATTCTTGGGATGCTCACATCAGGAACAGGACTGGGGATCACCTCACACAACGGAGAGAGACCAGTCCAAAGATACCCTGCCTGCAGTCCAGACGCTCGCTCGCTTGCTCCTGGGGCCCAAACGCTGTTGTCTCGCCGCTACCGCACTCCACCTCGCGGCTTGAGACTACAGCTCCCATGGAGCCTTGTGGCCACTTCCTGCTTCCGGCCACAGTGCGCCCGGAGGCGCTACTTCAACAGGTCGCTCCCTCGGTGGAGCGGGGGCAAAACGGAGAGAGACCAGTCCAAAGATACCCTACCTGCAGTCCAGACGCTCGCTCGCTTGCTCCTGGGGCCCAAACGCTGTGGTCTCGCCGCTACCGCACTCCACCTCGCGGCTTGAGACTACAGCTCCCAGGGAGCCTTGTGGCCACTTCCTGCTTCCGGCCACAGCGCGCCCGGAGGCACTACTTCAACAGGACACTCCCTCCGCGTCGCGGGACGCGCGCGGGCGGTCGCCGGGCTAAGCCCGGGCAAAGGGCGGGCCCTCTAAGGCCAGAAGAGGCCAGAAGAGGCCGGGCTGGGCCACCTCCCTAAGCAGCTGCACTAGGCGAGTCTGATTGAGCAACCGTCAAAATGGTGAAAAGAAACACTGTAAATGTGGTACCAGCTACCAAAGGATCTTTTGCGACCCAAAGTTCCCTAGAAAGCATGCTGGAGAATGCCTTCAACATGGTAACTAATGAAATTGCCAACACTGAGAGGAGGATGTCAATCGGCTTAGTTAGTACACTCTCTGAAACATCTCTGCAAAATGCAAATTATGCCCCCCACTTTCTCCCACGATCACTATCTCGAAACAACCACTACCAGCTAGTACTTTAGAACCATTGTTAGGTGGGAGCACTTCTACTGTTACAACAGAATCCCTACTAGACTCAGCCGTCCCCCTGACTCCGAGTAACAAACCGGGAGGTGAAAAAAGAAAAATAGGGGTCTCCAAACCAACGGGAAACAAGAGGAAGCAACCCCCTCGCTATAAGAGCCAGCCAACACCTCAAAGTATGTGGTCCAAAGGGAACAAAGAATCTTCGAGGGGTGGCACCGACACGAGCGAGTCTATACCGCTTGATGATGTGATTCTAGTTGTACCTCCAACAACCCCGGTAAATGATGACCATACCTCTGTCTGCACGCAGACGGAGTCACTACTTGATAGCATCAGCCAACCAAAAACTAATGGGAACTTGATTGAAACTATTGTAGACACTATTTTTAAACAAATGGAAAGTCAAATGATCAAGCAATTTAATACTATTTTTAAACGTTTAGATAGGCTGGAAAATCTTGTAAAGAAAGATGATGTAAAACGGAAGGGACAGATTAGCCTTGATCTACTGAGGGGAGATTGTCTATTGAAAGACATAGAGTCTATTTGTAAGGTCAATATGGGTAAAGGGCCAAACACTGTCAGTAGTAGCACACTTACACCAACATCTGCACCTACTGCCACATCAAAAAGTAATATCACTGGTAAAACCCCAACTGTCAGGAAACCACAGCAAACCACAGTCACGACAGCTGTACCCCCCAGCTGCACCAGCGCTACTAGTGTGGCTAGCGGACCCCCGAAGGATATTCCCACCCCTGCAGTCCCTAAACCAGGGGCTATAACCACTACCACCCCTGATAAAGGGCCCGCTGCCACACCAAGGCTTGTGAAGCCTATGGGACCCACCCTGCATTTACCATCAGATGCATGCCCATATGTCTTAGTCCTAGCCAGCGTTCCACCACTCAAAGAAGGGCAAGGCGAGTCTTGGGTCCAGCTAAACAATAAATGTATAGACTGGTTGTGTAAACACAAAGGGGTGGGCCATGACATTTCAAATGAAATCTTGTCAGCTCGCCGGGTAAGTTGGGTTGGTCCCTTATTTAAGAACATCAATGGCGACTGTATTGTGATCAATTTTCGCCACCCTGGGACAGCAAAATACATCCTCAATAACAATAATACTTACCCCGGCCCATCAACTGTCATAACCTTACTCCCATTAGGCTATTTTTATAGGCCCCCCCCAGAGATCATTTAATCAAGCACCATCACCTTACCCCTTGTTCAACAGATTTAGTGTCCTATCGGATATGAGTAGTTTTGAATGACCACCACCTACAGCCCCCTTGGATACATTACAAATTGATCAACCACTCGTATTTGTCTCCACAGCCGAAATACTGTGTTGTTCCAACACAATGGCGCCCAATGAACCAGGAACATGGGCCCTACCGATCACACCCTTAACATCTTCCCAGGGCACGCACACTTTATCACCCACTGACAACCTGAACATTCTGAGTTGGAACATCGCTAGTCTCCACGCCAAAACACAAATTAAAGAGTGGACAGAGTGGGGAACTAATTTTGATGTCTTGATGTTCCAAGAGACGTGGTGCACTAGCCCCCTATTCCTGGAAGGGTACAGTTGTCATAATCAGAATGCACTCCCTTCAGCCATGGGCCGACCAAGTGGGGGACTTACCATCTGGGCTAAAATGACGGCAGGAGTTAAAACTGAACTATTACCTGTTAATGATAGGAGCTTTCAGGTGTTGGCATACACTAGTAAGATAAAGTTATGTATAATCAATTTTTATAACAATGATTTTGTAACCCATCCTAATCCGAATTTCATAAGATTATTTGATTTTATAGATGAAATTGCGGAAGGACATAAATATGGCAACTTTTATGGTATTTGTATAGGGGGTGATTTTAATGCCCACATCTACCCAAGAACCTCTAGCTGTAAAAGAGGCGTGGAACTACATGATCACATAACCTCTCGCGACCTAGTTAACGCTATGGAGGAGGTAAAAAGTTAAGGGACTGATGATGAACCACAGGCCACCTATGTAGGGCGAGGGTGCTCAACTACCATAGATTATGTATTCCTATCCTCGATCTTAGGAGATCTCCTACTATAGGCCAAGGTGGTTGATGTCCCATACAGCGATCATTACCCGATACTAATAAGTTTAAAATCTATTAAAAAACAGGGGATTGTGAGAGAAATTGGCGCACAAAATTTAGTAGCCTCCACAGACAGACTCAGGGTGGTTTGGAGGGGGGTCGACAATAGGGGAGTTTTGGCACGCATTATTAGGACACACCCCCAACTAGTGTCAGTTTGTCTTTCCACCGACAGCCCCGAACACACGATTATAGAGGCCTTTACGGACCTCTGTAAGGCCATAACAAACGAGATCTCCAAACCAACTCGAACCACCGATAACAAACAACCACGGTGGTTTGATTCCCAATGCTCTAAAGCCAATCGTGATCTTAGGGGAGCCCTCACAACGGTCCCACGTGACCAGTCTGCTGTGAGGAGATTGAGGGCTAGTTATAAAACAGTACTTAAAAGAAGGACAGAGGAGCTACTAAGAGAACACTGGGATTCTCTTGTGCGCTTTGCGACATTAAGGGATGTAACTGGATTTTGGAGTGAGGTTAAGAGCTTAAGATCATTGGGAAATAACATCACCCCGATAAATTGCAACATACCAGGGGACGAGTGGGTGAAACATTTTTCGAAAATATATGAGGCCCCACCAAACACCACGGGCGTCGTCCCTCCCCTAATCCCTCTTAACATCACTTTAATGGAGGTAGACAATGCCATCTCAGCTAGCGCAGGGAACAAAGCTCCTGGCCCTGACGGTCTATCCATCGACCAAATTAAATCGGAACCAGAATTCTGGGCGCCACTACTCTGTAACATTTTCAATCATCTATCCCATTCCCCACCGCCAGTAACTTGGTCAAATAGCACCATCGTGCCTATCTTCAAAAAAGGCAATAGATTGGATCCTGCCTGTTATCGACCAATATCTCTGATCGATAACACTTTGAAGATCTTAGGCAGGGTCCTCTTTAACAGGATTAGAATTTGGGCGGAAGAAAACTCCATCATACATCCATGCCAGCTAGGCTTTAGAAGCCATGTGGGCACTGTGGAACAATGCCTAAATCTAAATTTAGTAATGGCAAAGTACACAATTGCAAAAAAATCCCCCCTTTATTTAGGCTTTATGGATTTAAGTTCTGCTTATGATTTTGTTAACCGCTCCCGTTTATGGACAGTTTTTTTGAATTATGGTTTAGATGAATCTTTAGTTCACCTCCTGGCTCATTTGCATAGTGATTTGAGAGCCGGCGTCTGTTTGAACACCCTAGGCGAGGTATCCAGCGATATTTTTATTGACAGGGGGGTCAGACAGGGGTGCGTCCTGGCCCCCCTGCTTTTTATCCTGTACATAAATGAATTAAGCAACTGTGTGTGTAAATTGACATCTGATGTTCCGCAAGTGAATGGCAGACCACTTCCCGCTCTCCTCTATGCGGATGACGCGGTACTTATGGCCCGCACACCCAATGCACTACGAATTTTAATTTCAGGTTTTGTTGCCTATATGGCAGATCTGGGGCTGTGCACAAACTTTAACAAATCATTCATAATGTGTTGTGGTCCAAAAAAGCATAAGATCAATTGTATTTTAATAGGGGATAATGTTTTAAAATGCACAAGCACTTTTCCTTACCTAGGCCTGTTGTTTGCTGACTCTGGTTCATGGCAACCGCATGTAGCACAAGGTAGAAATAAATTGAGCAAAGCCATAAACTCTGTTACCTCCCTTCGCCAACCACAAAGCGCTGAGGTCATCGTATCAATGTTACATATTTACAAAACCCAATGCTTACCCACAGGAACTTATGGCGCTGAGGTATGGGGTTATACAAATTGTACCAATATACAGACAGTGGAGAACCGGTTTTGCAGGAAGATCTTGGGGGGGGGGGGGGGGTCATTTCTGCCCCAACTTATTTGTGCCATCAAGACCTGCGCATCAAGTATACAGAGGACTTTATAAGATCTAGACCTGCTCTGTTTTGGCTGAAAATATGGAGGAATCAAGCTGCGTCCTTGACCCACAACATCATTAAGGACTGTTTAAAATGTGACCGGGCCACTCACATACCATGGCTCGCGGCGGTGGAAAAAAGCCTAGTGAGTGTGGAGCAGGGACATTTATTTACATCTCCCCACATAATAGACTGCTCACATAAGAACTTAGTAAAAAGGGCCTTGTATAGCCACTACAACTGTGAGAGAGAAAAGAAAGACCTTACAAAACCGGCCGTCATAAGGTATCTATCATTCTTGATACCCAGTGACAGGCCTCCTAATTTACCCGAAAGCTACCTGTGTAGAAAGATGAGTTGATGGAACAGGAGCTTGCTGTTCCAGTTCAGGGAAATTTGGAAAATCTAAATTGTCCCTGTAGCCAAGGTGGCAAACAAAGCCTCTTGCACTTTACACTTTTTTGTGGTTTTTATGTCAAATATACCAAACATTTTTTAATGCCATAATTTCGCAATACTGACCAACTTGACTTTGAATTAGCTTTTGAAGATTTATTAAGGTTAAGCTGTGACGAAATAATTTTTAGAGTCAGTTGCTTTCTTAAATCTGCAGTTCGCTCAAGAGCGTCATTGAACTTGCCCTGAAAAGTTTTGTACTTTGAATTGCTGATTTTGCACATTGCCTTATTTTGCACAAATAATTGTATTTTGCAAATATTATAGAAATGATCTTTGAAGAGTCGCCAATCGTTGTTTCTTTTTAATGTGAACCTAAAAACTACTGACATTTCTATTTTTGAAGTTAATTGTACATACACACTATGATGAACCAGACGATTTTATTATGTGATTTTATTAATTCTTTTTGTAAGTGCACTGGACTTGGTGTCCTGTACGATATTCCATGATGCTGTGATTTTATGTACTTTTATGGATGTTTAATTCGAATAAAGATCTTTTGACTTGACTTGACTTGAACAGAAACTGCAGTCCCACCACTCACCTATACCACCTACAGAGAAAAAGATCAAATTATATTAAAATCTCACAACCCTTGGTATGCTTCCACCACCATATATGTGAATCACCCAGGGTATGGACAATAGTCAGATGCTCTTTATGAAGGCACACTTGATGCGTACCTCCAGGCCACAGAGAAGGCTCTGTACCTCACATTGCCAGGGAAAGGCTAAGTCCTTTGTGCACGTGCGAAATTAGCATAATGTCAGGGTCAAAGAAATAGTCAGGATACCGGTTTCACATGCAGTTAAGCACTTACGGCAATGGTACATGCACTCCACCATGCAGGGGAGATTCTCTTGCTAGGCCTTCCCCATTACCATAGGAATATGATTCTTCAGGCCAAATCATCATCTTGCTACAGTAACAATTGTCCATCGTGGGCTACTGTAATTAATTATCACGGCCATGTCAAAAGGGGTTTATGCACTGCCTCTTCATTTCATCTTATAGGTTCAAGCTGGCAGAAAGACACCAAGTGAACATTTAACTGACTTACATCTGTACCGGAGAAAGCATTCACTCTTTTAATGTCCCTCATGAAAAAGGGAGTGTACAACAATGCCTTCATCATGACCTTGTCGGCGGCTAGTAAAGACCATCAAATAGAGCAGCAATGGTAGATCAAAAGACTCTGAAAGCCTGATTAGTTGAACAAAAAATGTATGATTTATATCTGTCAATGGATGCTTTACAATCCATATAAACATCCGATGAAGAAAAGTTTGCTATTTATGGAATTTCCCCATGATGCACAGGCCAGGTAACGGGACTGCTTGCAAGAGCTGATAGCTAAATTATTAATTCTGGAAATCATGTCGATGCCGAAAAGGAGGAAGAAAAGACAAATAATAGACATTGATATTTTTGTTATCTATGTAAAAAATGTAACAAGAGGAAAATAGTTTTGCCCGCACTTAGAAATAAAAGTCCACTGTTTCATTTCATCATTCAGAGACATCAAAGAATCCTGCCATCTCTTTTAATTATTTCTTTATTCCAAAACACAGAAAGGGGCACATGCATCATTGTTCCGTTTTGCGATTCGTAAATTGCGTTTTTTAAGGAATCACAACTTGCGCATTGCAAAACGGAATGCATCATTTTTTTTGTGTTGAGTTAAGGAATCGCAAGAAATCACAATTTTTTGCGAATTCGCAAATAAATAGCGATTTTTTAGCGAATTCGCATGTTACGAATTCGCAAAAAAATCGCAAAATTGCAAATTCGCATTTTGATGCATTGGATTGAGGACACACCCAGGAAGCCTACACACTAATTGAATGCACCTGAGACCTAGTTTGAACTAGAGAGTGGCAGTTGGTCAGTACAGCTTTGTTTGCTGCACCAGGAGGACTGTTTTTTGAGAGCTGCAGAGGGAGAAATGGATTCAGAAGTTGGAAGTCAAGACCTTCATGCTAGAAAAAGGAAGATGAAGTTCAGTGAGCAGGAGTTGCAGATATTCATAGAGGAGGTCTCTCAGAGGCAGGAAGAGATTTTTGGAAGATTGTCTTTGAAGGTCCCAGAAGCAGTCAAAAGAAAACATTGGCTGGCCATTCAAGCCAAGGTAAATGCTGTGGGGGTTGCCCACCGAGATATCACCAACCTGCAAAAAAGGTGGTATGACTTACGCTCTTGCGCAAAAGAAAGGATTGAGACAAGGATCAAAAGTGCAAAGAAAACTGGTGGAGGCCCTCCCAAGGACACACCAACTACCCCCCTTGAGGATTTGGTTGAGGGGACGCTTGTGACTGAAGCAGTGATTGGAGTGATTCAGATAGACACCTCTGAGCATGCTGGCACTTCACAAGGTATGTGTATATTGTAAATGTGATAAATTTTATTTTTCATTTCTTTGGTCTGCAAGATGTAATTACACATAGTAGTAAAGCTTATGTTCAAACCCCTTTAAGAATAGGACACTTTGCTTTGGCTTATAGCAGTTTAAAAGGCATTTTATTGAAGGAAGCAGTGCATCATGGGATATGTAGTTTTCAACATGATTTTTAAAAGGTTCTTAAAGTTTCATGTTTAAAATTATGAAATGAAACATCACAAAAGGAATACTGAAAATGCTTGCAGTTAGAAATTTTATTGGTAAAGGAATGTGCATTTTATTGAACATTAAAACATGTTAGTTCAAATCATACATATACTGAATGCACTTTATCATTTGTAGATGTTGATAAGGAAACAGAAATAAATGTTTCTGAAGAAACCAACATGGATTTGCAGAACACATTTGATCTAAAGTAAAAAAAAAAATTCAACACCTGTGCACACATTGCAAGGTAGGAAGAGAGTGCACCAGCTTCTGAACTCAGACACTGAGGAAGAAAATAATGTCCCTGAAGTTGAAAAGGAAATTGCTGCAATCACTGACAATACTACTAAACAGCCGCGGTGCGTCCATTGGGGCATAGTGGCATAGCCCCTCTAAGCCTGGACGCACCGTGGCAACTTGCAAGCTATTAACACATTCTGACTTGACTTCACAATTAGAACCACAGCGCAGCGCGGGACACGGGGACAGGCGGGTAATTAATTATGCGGATGCGGTGCGGTTCGGACGGAGTGCGCAGGGGGTGGGGGCAGCCAGGGCAGGGCTGCTGGTCTGCTGCAGTTGAGTGACAGTCTGTGAGTCTGCAGCAGGCCAGCAGCACTGTGCTGCGCATGAGGATCAGCGGGCTGTGACTTGCCCGAACATGAGCCGATGGGCGACATACAGTTCTTCAATAGAAAGAGGGTCCGAAGGGGCCGGGGGTGCTGCTTCAGCCGGGCCCGGGTTTTACAAGGCTGCCAGGGCGAGAACATATTGCACCCCCCTAGCCAATCCTGGTGCTGCATGCAGCGCCAGGATTGGCTGGTCCACTGCACAACATCCATTATTGGATGCCGCGCATGGGTGGGGGCAGAATGCAGAGCACTGCATATATCTGGCCAATCACTGCGTGACTTCAGCATGAAGCCAGCAGTGATTGGCCGTTCTTACTGTTTCTGTTTCTATTCTTCGAACAGAACTTTAGTGTTGTCGCCAGCCACGTGCAGTGCAGACTAGAGCCAGCCCAGGCCAGCAGACGTCCGACTCAGATGACGGTCCAGTGGTCCACAAGGACCGGTCACACCAGCAAGGTGGGTGCGTGCTGCGAAACACGGCATTGTTGTAAATGTGATGTCATGTGCTTGCTACCCCATGCGGCCCGGGTTTGGCTCTGACGTGCCTCTTCTGCTCTGCGGGCCAGCTCTGTGCCTTCTCAGCAAGGTTTCCCAGCAGCCGGTGATTGTTCACCGGCACTAGGGAAAGAGCAGGATAAAGGCGCTTCCCCACCATCTTGTTGTTGTGCTTTTCCCCTGGCCCGCCTCCACGTCCCCGCCTCCCAGCTGACCCTCCCACCCACGGATAGAGGGCTCTCCACCTCCCAGGACTGATTGTGACCGCCTGGACATCGTCCTGAACGGCCGCTCCCCTCGCTTCCTGGTCCCAGCCCAGTGCAGCGCCCACAGCCCACAGCTGAATCTCGTTTGCCTTGTGACTCGCCTGCAGAGTCTGGTATTGTTGCTCCGACTTTATCATATCGATCTGTGCATTAATTTTAGGCAGCGCTTCTTAACTTGTAAGTGCATTAATCTTAGGCAGCGCTTTTTAACTTGTAAGTGCTTTACTCTTAGGCAGCGCTTTTTAACTTGTAAGTGCTTTAATTTTAGGCAGCTTGTTTTAACTTGTAAGCGCTCTCACCGGGATTCACTTAGGGAGCACGCTGGTAGTTCTGTGCATTCGACATTATCCGGCTTTGCATTGCGCCTTCCCGGTTTCACTTTCTAGCTACCCCACCATCTTGTTGTTGTGCTTTTCCCCTGGCCCGCCTCCATGTCCCCGCCTCCCAGCTGACCCTCCCACGCTCCGCCCCCTCCACCACCTATGTTAGTCAGATGGTTCCACGCGCAGCGTCCACGCGCTACGGCCGCGCCGAAGGTGCGCCAAAGGTAAGCCCGTCTACGCCCGTCCGCGCCTGGACCGCGCCCAGCGCCAGACCCCTTGGTCCTCGCATTGTCCACCCCTCCCGCATTACTTACGATGCCACCACCCTCCTAGCCCTTAACCCCGGCCGTCCCCCAAACTGCGCTCTAGCCGCCCCTGGACACACCCATGGACCCTTCTCTTGCAACTCCTGCAAGTTCGACGGCACCAAGCACAACTCCTCATCTACGAACACGCAACAGATATCCAACCCCAACCACCTACAATGCATCCTGCTCAACACCCGCTCGGTCCACAGACACACAATCGACCTCTGGAATCTACTTGACACCATCTCTCCGGACGTCGCCTTCCTAACAGAAACATGGATGAATGCCTCTTCCGCCCCAGACATCACCATTGCCATCCCGGAAGACTATAAGATCATCCGTAAGGACCGCACCGACCAAACAGGAGGAGGCATCGCTATCGTCCATAAGAAATCCATTCGCATCTCAACCAGCTCAGACGTCAATCTCGCCAACTCCGAACACCTGCACTTCCAGATCCACATCGACCCCAAGACCACACTCAGAGGCACCCTCCTTTACAGGCCACCAGGACCCCGCGCACAATTCAGTGAAGACATCACGGACTTCATCACTCCACACGCGCTCCCCTCCGAGGAGTGCATCCTTCTGGGAGACCTCAACTTTCACCTTGAGAAGAACAACGACCGCAACACCACCACCCTTTTGGACAACCTCGCCAACCTCGGACTCAAACAACTTGTCCCTACCCCCACCCACATCGCAGGTCACACACTCGACCCTATCTTCACCTCCAGCAAATATATCTCCTTCAGCCACACCACAGCTCTCCTTTGGACTGACCACAGCTGCGTTCACTTTACCTACGACAAGCCCACATCCAACAACCACCCCCAACCCACTCTGCAAAGAATCTGGAACAAAATCACCATCGACCAGATCTCCTCATCGCTTCTTCAAAACCCCCCAGCCCACTCCTCAAACCCAGACCAAGCAGCCACCAACCTCACCCAATGGCTATCCAACAGCGCTGACATCCTAGCACCACTGAAAAAATGACAAATCAAACTAGGCAGCAAGAAGGCCTCCTGGTTCAACGATGATCTTAAGAAATCCAAAAAACTCTGTCGCTCCCTTGAGAAAGCCTGGAAAAAAGACCCAACCACCAGCACCAAGGACGCCTTCAAAAACGCCACCCGCATACACCACCAACTGATCCGGAATGCCAAGAAAGCCGCTTTCAAGGACCGACTAGATAACAACGCCCACAACAGCAAGGAATTATTCAACATCGTCAAGGAATTTACCAACCCCTCAGCCAACTCCAACGACATCACCCCCTCTTAAGCCCTCTGCGACTCCCTAGCCTCATTCTTCCACAACAAAATTGCAGACATCCACAACAGCTTCGACAACCGACCCAAAGACCAACCCACCCAACCCCCCGCAGGACCCCCTCCCCCCCTGAACATCCTCAATGACTGGAAGCCAATCTCCACCGAGGACACCATCTGTCTGATGAACTCCATCCACTCAGGATCCCCCACAGACCCATGCCCTCACCACATCTTTAACAAAGCAGACTCCATCATAGCACCGCACCTCCGAGACGTCATCAACTGCTCCCTCAACTCCGCAACCTTCCCGGAAAGCTGGAAACATGCCGAACTCAGCGCCCTCCTGAAAAAACCCACAGCTGACCCCACCGAACTCAAAAACTACCGCCCTATCTCACTCCTTCCTTTCCCGGCCAAAGTCATCGAGAAAGCGGTCAACAACCAGCTCGCCGCATTCCTCGAAACCAACAAATCCCTCGACTCCTCACAATCCGGCTTCCGAGCCAAGCACAGCACTGAAACCGCCCTAATCGCAGCAACAGACGACATTCGAACCCTAATGGACAATGGAGACACTGTCGCCCTCATCCTCCTCGACCTCTCCGCTGCCTTCGACACGGTCTGCCATAGCACTCTTTTACAACGCCTCAGAAACGTCGGAATCCAAGGAAAAGCACTGAAATGGATCACCTCGTTCCTCACCGGAAGAACCCAGAGAGTCCGCCTTCCACCATTCAAGTCAGAGGCCACTGAAGTCATCTGCGGCGTCCCACAAGGATCTTCACTCAGCCCCACCCTCTTCAACGTATACATGAGCCCCCTCATGACCATCGCACGCCAACACAACCTCAACATCATCTCCTACGCCGACGACACCCAACTGATCCTATCACTCACCAGAGACCCTAACACTGCCAAAACCAACCTACATGAAGGAATGAAAGAAGTAGCAGAATGGATGAAGCACAGCCGTCTGAAACTGAACTCAGACAAAACAGAAGTCCTCATCCTAGGCACCTCCCCCTCCGCCTGGGATGACTCTTGGTGGCCAGAGGCCCTTGGAAAAGCACCCATCCCGACGGACCACGCACGGAACCTGGACGTCATCCTGGATTCCTCACTCTCGATGAACAGACAAGTCAACGGCGTTTCGTCATCTTGCTTCAACATTCTTCGCATGCTCAAAAAAACATTTCGCTGGATCCCCACCGAAACCAGAAAAACAGTCACCCACGCTCTGGTCACGAGCCGACTGGATTACGGAAACACCCTCTACGCCGGTACCACCGTAAAACTCCAGAAAAAACTTCAACGCATCCAGAACGCCTCAGCCAGGCTCATATTAGACATCCCGCGCAAAGAACACATCTCTGGTCACCTGAAAAACCTCCACTGGCTCCCCGTAAATAAGAGGATTACTTTCCGGCTCCTTACCCACGCACACAAAGCACTCTACGAAATCGGACCAGAATGCCTCAACACACGACTGTCCTTCTACTCCCCCCCCCGCCAGCTACGATCCTCCAACCAAGCCCTTGCCACTGTACCTCGCATCAACAAAACCACCATGGGAGGTAGATCCTTCTCCTTCTTGGCAGCTAAAACCTGGAACTCACTTCCCACTCACCTTCGCCTGACTCAGAACCACCTAGTATTCAGAAAGCAACTCAAAACGTGGTTATTTGACAAGTAATTCCCCATCCTTCTTCAAGCGCCTTGAGACCCTCTGGGTATGTAGCGCGCTATATAAATTTTTTGACTTGACTTGACTCTTCTCTCTCTGTGAGTACAGCGCTGGGTTCCGTGACAGTTTTGTACATCTGGGAGTGGGCCCTAGGTCTTGGGATTTATTTGTTCTTTTCATGTTGCAGTGATGCTATATTTATTGACCTCGAAAAGATGAGCTATATTGTAAAGAACAGTGGTCCTTAGAACAAGAAACTATAAAAGAAGATAAATATAGACCAAATGGAACTATAATTTTATGGGAAAAAAAGTCCAGCCGGACAGTTTATTACCCTGATACAAGGATAATTATGCAACAATAGAACACTGAGTGTGATAGAAGCGGGACACCAGCCGGTGTCCGACTAACACACTTAAGAAAACATATAACAAGGACAAGAATAGCAGGCAATAGTAGGACATCTGATTAGGGTAAATCATAAACCAGACAATCTGTAACATACACATATGCAAGGAAAAGTATAAAACAATTTATGCATTTAGTGTAATGGTGTCGACGACGTTTCGAACCACACTTAATAAAGGTTCATCCTCAGGACAGAGAGTAATTGCCTTAAGAATACACATTTATAAGATTATCACTGGTGTACATATAAATTTGCCATAATAAAAGAAGAGAAGGGAGACATAAAAAGATAAAGACATATCAATAAAACATTGATAAAACTGCGTGCATAATTTGCATGACTCATACCATGCCAAAGTGCTGACGGCAGCGGGGTGTAGTACATGCTAGGTGCAGGCAGTGTAAACAACGAGCGGAGTAAGGCTAGTGGCGCAGCGTATCAACAGTGATTAAAGGTGACTCTGGCTAGTGTGAGTCAAGGTGCAGTCGTGATAGATAACCATATGGGACGTGAATCTATAAAAAGCAAGAGTGCTGATAAGTGCAAACACGGGGTATAAGGGGGTGGGGGGCAGGATCAAGAAAGAGTGGCTTACCGATTGTGTAGCACTCAATTCAGGAAAAACTTGTTAAATATGTTTAGTTCCAGGGCAAAAGGACCATGGTAGATCTAATAGGGGGAAAAAGAGGGTCGGTAAAATCACTCGGACTAGTACCGCAATGACAGGAATGTAAGGACAGTTCCTACCCGGCTGGACTTTTTTTCCCATAAAATTATAGTTCCATTTGGTCTATATTTATCTTCTTTTATAGTTTCTTGTTCTAAGGACCACTGTTCTTTACAATATAGTACCTACCCATGGTCCTTAGCTTATTGCGCCTTGGGTTCCCTTGTCTTGTTTAAATAAACTCGAAAAGATGAGCAGCGGTATTAGTCATGCAGGGATTTGTTTCTTAAGTCCTTCTGAATTTTAAATCGTACTGCTCTCGTGCTAGTTATCTCTACTGTAGGAAAGTTAATAATGAAACATTCGTAGCCGTATTCGTCATCCGCCTTTATTGTGTTCCTTTGCCATTTGTCAGTCACTGGTTTGTTCTGTCAAAATATTGTCATTTAATGTATGTAGTCCTCCTTGGCTTTACAAGGCCAGTGGTGTCATTGTATTGCAGCAGATGAATGCTTCGCAGATGCCCATTAATAGCGGAACCTCATTATGTCATGGGTAAAGTGCGCGTGATTACACAGACGCACCTGCAGTCCTCCCTTCTCGGAGGAGCTTTATAAACAGATAAGCTGAGGCCGGGGACCTTAAAAATACAAATATCACTGACTATTGCACTGCATGAAGTAAGAGCGTAACAGGGTAGACAGACAGCCAACAAAAGACTGCTGGCTGAGGCATCCCAGGTGTTACAATATATTTGAACCAGTTGTTGAATGGTTGCACAGATGGATGCTGTGGTGGCACTTGAGTCTTGGTTACCTGGTAGCGCCTTAGTAGTTTGCAGCTCTGCTGCATTACCCAGGCCAGGAGTAAATGCCTCAGCACCCAGGCCAGGAGTAAACGCCCCAGCTCATCTGCTGCAGCTTTGGCAGACTTGTCAGACGGCATGAAATTTATATGTAAATAATTAAGGGAGAGATGCTTTGGTGGAGCCCCTTCACTGTTTTTTTGGTCCAGTCTACAATTACAATACATAAATACAGATTTCTAAGTATGCTTTCACCAAATTAGCTTGTTGTTTTCGCAAGGTTTAAAACACCTGAGCCCTGTAAATGGTTTGAAATAAAGGAGATGAAAGAAGTTAATTTGTTCGTTGTGTTTTGCTTGGCCCATCACTAAATATGTTTTCCATGCGCTCTGCTCCCTTAATTATCACACTGAATGAGTTGCTATTTTCATCATGTGGCTGAACCTGTAATCTGTGTGTAGCAAAGGGGTGGGTGCTATGCTGTTGGAAACCTTGCTGGAACTGATAAGCTGGAGAGTACTTTTAATGCCAATATCGGAGTCTGTAATAGGACGGAATGTATGAAGCTCTGTGGTTATAATGAATAAGCAGCTACCTATGTTATGCCATCTATTAATGTAATAACTGCACTTTCACAATTGCTTTATTAACCTTCCTGCTTTCTCAAATTTGCTTGAAAATGCCAGTTTTTCTTCTTTTTTTTCAAAATTTTCCCACAAACCACCCTTTTGGGGTTCGGGCTCGCTGCGCTCGCTCGGGTGCTGTATGCAAATCACTTTGCACCCTACCACTTTCAAATGTCACCCACCGCCCCTGCTACTAAACAGTCAAGTCGCCACAAAAGACTTCAAAAATTCATCAGTAGAAGGCCAAGGTCATCAAATCAAAGTGACTCCATAGACGATAACACCCTTGTAAGTGTTGTAGAATTAAAATTATTGAAAGTGCAGCGTCTGCAAGGGAAGGACATGAGAATTATGAAGGGGAAACTCAGTAATATCAGTGAAAATATTACTGGTATGAACAAAAATTTTACAACACTAACAAAAGTGATTGAAGGTGCACATAAGGCCTCATGTGACAATTTTGACCGCATAGCAAGTACATTGGAGAACATTTGTCATGGAATGGAAGGCCAGAAGATTGCAAATTGCAATAGACACATGAGGTCAATGATGAGCATGCACACATATGCCAGGGCATTAAATAGAGTTACTACCAGCAATGCATGACTAATGAAACATACAATATCCATTCAAAAGGACATTCGGCAATGTTATGGGGTACTCTGTGATGGTATGCTGTCTATGAGAAGTGCTGCTACTGAGATGCAGCCTAAAGAAAACCTTAACAAATCTGATGAAGGGGGTCCAAACATAGATTATGATGTAAGCAAGGACAAAATTAAACCTAAAGATTTGCCAGAACGCCGTAGTGCAAGAGGTCAAGACATGAGTACAGGAAAAGCAAAAAATTCTGAGAATGTCAAAACCAAAGCTTTAGGTTTGCGTGGAAGGAAGAAATGATTTTCATTATTAATTTGCTACTATTGTCATGATTTCATGTAATTCTGAAAATTAGACCTTGACTGATTGAAGTTTGTTTTCACTTTATTTTGGTCTTCAAATTACAAGCAGTATTGTTTTTTGAAGTGCCAAGCTCCTCCTTCATTTGCCAAATTCAAAATAAATGTTAAACACATTACATTAAACTCACCTTTTGTCAAAAATAGTGTTGAGTGATTTCTGCCCTTCTTCTCCTCCCTTCTGCTGCGTCAGGTCCATGTAATCTTGGCCGGGGTTATTGAGGCTGGTTGTCAATATTTGGTAGCATATCCTCCATATCAAGTTCAAGGCCTCTCTTAGTAGCTATGTTGTGCAGGATAGCGCATGTTGCAACTATTTTGCAGCAGACATCCGGACGGTATTGCAATGCTCCACCAGTCTTATGCAGTATGCGGAACCTAGACTTCATGACACCAAAGGTCCTCTCTATGATACTGCGGGTTGAGATATGGGCATGGTTGTATTGCTGTTCTTTGTGGGTTGTTGGAGTCAGGTAAGGTGTGAGTATGTATGACCTCACACCATATGCACTATCACCTAAGTTTAAAAATACAAGTTGGAAATGAGTATCAATTACATGCAAGAGCCTGACATTTAAATACTTTTCACATTGAATAATTGCATTTACCTAGTAAATATCCATCTCCAAATTCTCCAGCAAGCAGGCGAGCATGGATGGCACTATGTTTAAAAATGTAGGAGTCATGAGCACTACCTGGATAACTGGCAACTAAGTCAGTGATGATTCCTTTTGCATTGCAGATTGTTTGAATATTTAAGGAATGATAATTTTTCCTATTTCTGAAAATATATTCATTAGCAGAAGGGGGACAAATGGGAACTGAGTTCCATCTACACATCCTATTACATGTGGGAAATGTACCATGTTGTAGAAGTCTAATTTTGTCTGCAGCAATTCCTGCTGAGTTGTAGGGAACTTTATGTGATGGTTTATTCTATGTAGCATTGCATTAAGAAAGTCTCTAAAAAATCTAGACAATGCACTCTGTGAAACCCCCCCAGCAACAGCAATGATACCTTGAAAGGAGCCAGAGGCTAGAAGATGAAGACAACATAACACCTGTACATGGGTGGGTATGGCTTGAGGCCTAGCTGTTTGCCTCTGCAATTTGGGGTCTAATTCTGCTATCAGATCTAAAATTGAGTCTGCATTAAGCCTATACTTATCATATATGTCTGCCTGTGTCTGCCCAAACAAAGTGATCCGCAATCTAAATATTCTTTCATTCAGTGTTCTTCTCCTCTTCCCTGCTGCTCTCAAACGCCACCTACGTGCCAGCACAATCACTGCTGCCATCCTGGAAGAGTTCCTGAGGGTCTGTGAAACCCCTTTTGTAGTTGCCAAATCAATTGCACATGTTTCTGTTTTAGAAAAAAAAATAGCACCTGCTCACACTTCTTCTAAATTTAGGAATTCTTAATAGCGATTTCTATGGAAATCGCAAATAGCGAATTTTCATGCATTCCGCTTTTCGCAATTTTTTTATGGAATCCTTATTTTTGCGAATTTAGGTAAACTCGCAATCCTGTTTGCGAACAAATAAGGAATCGCAAAGCCAATTGCGATTCCTAATTATGAAAAAAAATGATGCATTCCAAAAACAGAAATTGCATTCGCAAACGGCAAATTTTAGCGATTCGCTCTGTTTGCGAATGCAATTTCTGTTGATGCATGTGCCCCAAAATGTTTTAAATGTATTTTAAGTAGTTTATATTGGAGGTATGCAGAGGATTTTCTACACACAGAGCTGTATGAAAATATTTATTTTGCCCTTCGTGAAACTTGCAGGTCACTTGGGTATTCTTTTAATTAAGCCAACTGCTATTATCCCCCCACAGTAGCATTTTAGCAGGTGGAGTCTATAAATCAAGTTGAGCTAACGTGGGCAAAATAAAGGATATGTAGGATATGGATAGCACAGGCTGGGATACAGACTAAAATACCAATTGATGTGTATTCCTCAATGTTTCGTAACATTAAAATACAAATATGCAAACAATAGCATTTGCATGGATACCATTTGCTCTATTTCTCAAACACATTTATGATGTTAGCATATGTAAAAGATCCCAATGTTCATCAAAGGCAATAGTCAGACTTGCCAGGTGCTTTCTTGACTTACTGCTGCTGGGCACACTACTGCTGAATGTCGATGCATCGTGATTCTCTTTTTTAGTCAAGTTTTGCCAGATGGTTTTGTACTTTTTTATGCTGTAGCACTTTCCATTGGGCTACTTCTAAGGATGCTGAAGTGTAAAGGCACACTATGACTGTTCTATCACAGGACAGCCATGAAGACCAGAGGGGTCTGTAAAACAGATACGAAGAATTGCCTTGTGGCCGGCAAATAGATCAGCCCATGCAGGCAAAGGCTTTTCCTGAAAGATCATCCCAGAATAAGTCAGTGAAAAGTATAATGTTCTCACTGAGCCATTGGGTCTAGTTGTTAGGTGGATTAATTCATCCCCCATGTAGATCTCTGTTTGTCCCCATGGTTATGGGTTTAAATCGTGGCAGTACTACCTGGCTTTTCATCTTTCCATTTAATAACATGAGTACAATTTAGCTGAGTAACAATATACATGCTACACTATCAGTAGCCAAAAAACGCTCCCAAAGGGGCAGATTCTCAGAATCTGCCCCTTTGCGACCGGTATTTTTGCATTTGGGATACATCATCCCAAATGCAAAAATCGCAATTAAAGAAATCGCAGAATTGCGATTACTTGCATTTAAGGAATCTCAAATTGGGTCGCAAATTACCATGAAGTTGAACTTCATGGTAATTTGCAAAAACTATGAAAAATGCACTAATGTGCATTTTTCAAAGTTCCATTTTACACACAAACATGCCCTTAGGGCATGTGTGTGTGCAAGATGTACCCATATGCAGATTTCAGGGGTGCAACAGGGTGTCCTTTTGACACCCTGGCACCCTTGAAATTGCAATCTCAATTTGCGATTCTCTAATTGAGAATCACAAATTGAGATTGTCTTCCTATTCATTCCTATGGGCCTCTAGGTCCATAGAAATGAATGGGGAGGTATTCCTCAATTGCGATTCGCAATTTGCGAGTCGCAATTAAGGAATTTTAAGGAATCGCTATTTTTTAAGCGAGTTCTTCTTGCATAGCATTTTGCTATTCCTTATTAGCGAATCGTTATTTTTCGCTAATAAGGAATCGCAAAATGGATACTTAATGCATCTGGGGGTATCTCCCTTGTGGCGGAACATGCACTCTGCAAATACACTTCTTAAGTCATTTTAAAAGAGCCATTGAAGTTAGGAACATTGTTTCTTTTAACAAATACTGCTTGGGAGACAGTGATATGAGTGGGACATAAATGATATGACACTGCCTGTACTTTTGACACTAACAGTTTTTTTGAGCAGTAGAGTAATAATTTCTTTAGCTTCAGTGATTCCAGGTGGCACACAGGTTTTGGTGGGAACTTGTTTTTGTAGTTACAGCTCTTATTTTCTGCTAGCGTGATACTTGAATGAGAAATACCAGACCAGAACATTTACCAAGTACAGCTTTATGGGTGATACTTGGTTACGGGAGGCAGGGATACAGGTAGTGAGAATTTTAAGGGGGTAGCGGGGCAGAACTGCGTTTGAGTGTACTAAAGTAAGTCACTAATAAAGAGGGGGAAACATGGCGGCCGCTTGACTCGCGTCGTGGGAGGCTTCTGGTTGCGGGGAAAGAACATGCCGGTATTGCTACGAAATCTCCATGCCTTGATATGATACATGCGGGGGAAGAATTATAGTTGTGCAATTGGTGCCGTTTGACCGTCCTGCTTGCTCCAGGTGGTGCCGGGGGAGAGACGCTGCTGTGCCGCTCGGTGTCGGGGATGGTGCAGTGAGTGGCGTTCTGGGCGTTCTGGACGCACTCTTTGCGGCGGTGATCTCCCGATGATTTCCCGGCGCCTGTCGGATTAGCTTGTGCTGTCTCTGCCATTGTTGGAGGTGAGGTGGGGTGGGCCATTACAATCACCATCTGGACGGTTTTTGCAGCGCAGCGAGAGTGGAAGTGTGTCGAGTTGGGGCGGGGGTCCTTGAGTCCTTGGGCTTCCTGTGCCCTACTATTTCGTCTATCTCTTTGGCCTTGGACCCCTGGGCTCGCGTTGCTCGGGATGGGCCGCAGGGCGCTGATGCAGCGGACTAAATGTGGCGGCATACATGCTATACATAGCATAAAACCGAGAGGGGCAGATATCATCCCATTTTTAGTGGAGGAGGCAAAGGCGAAGGCTGACCCCCTGAAGCAGGTTAGTGTCTGGTGTGCTGAGGAAGCTGATTTTAGCTCCCGTGCAGTCCCTGAAGAGACAGGTACCCCACAGGAAAGAAGAGGTGGAGGTGGAGGCAGGGCTTTGGGAGCAACTGAAAAAAGGGGAAGGAAAGTGGGGAAACCTGGTGAAAAATTTAAACAGAATCGCTATATTTTGAGAAGTAGTTTAGAAAAAAATTGTATGAAGAAAGGGCAGGATTCTGCTACCCCAAAATTAGAAAATAAAATCGTACCTCCGCAACAACAAGACAGTATTGTTCCAGGAGAGTAGGTAACACCGAAGAGAAGGAGGAAAATTGAACTGAATAGCGAGCCAGAAGTTTTGAGTCGGAAAATTACCCCTTCTTTGAAGACCTTTTTTAAGGTTGCTCCAAAAACATTACTACTAAAAAATCCCACCTTGGGTCCCTTGAAAACAGTTACAACAATTGAGGTAGAAACAGTGAGTCCAGAGAGTAGAAATAGATTTCAGGTACTGGCGGGACTCACAGACTCCATGGAACCTCAATATTCAGGTGACAAAATGGAAGTCATTCTCAATCTCAACTTCAACCTGCGCAACCTGCGCAACCTCAAGCACAAGGTCAGCTACAAGCAATCCCAGCCCTCCATGCAACCCCGCCCGGAATCTCTATTGTCCACACCATGATGAATTTGTCAAAGGGGGGGAGAGCAGAGAGCAAGGCGTAACTAAGACTGCTCAAGAAGAGAATCAGTATGAAGCTCCCGTACAAATACATCCCCAGCCAACAGTCCAGGTTTAGATACTATCACCACCACCTCTACTATCCACACAGCTTCAACCCCAATTTTAGGTACAATCAGTATCGGAGCTGATACATTTATTGACGGTAGAGATAAAAAATAGATTTGAAACTTCTGAATTGAATCAGAGAGAAATCCACTGTATCTGTGAGAGCCTGGGACGAAAACTGGACGAGGTAGCTGACAGAACTACACAATTGGAGATTTGAATGAAGGACTTGGAGTCACAGGTAGAGGTAAACACTAAGGAGATTTGGGACCTAAAGGGGAATGAACAGCAATTGAAGGATAAGATAGAATCCCTGGAAAATAACCAACGAAGTTGTAATCTTTGGGTCCTCAAGGTACCAGAAGGAGAGATATAAAAAAATTCATGATACATTTGTTAAAGGAAGGGTTACAACTCAAATGGTCAGACGAAGAACTCAGTATGGATATTCAGAGGGTCCATAGAGACCTTTTCAGAAGGAATCTTAATAAAGTTAAACCAAGAAAAATTTGGGTGAATTTTCATACCTACTGTTTTAAAAAAGAAATACTTTTTAAAGCGTTGAAACAGAGATCCCTGGCAGTTGATGGTATCAATTTTGAGATCAGATCAGACATCTTGCAAATGACAGCAAATAAGCAATGGGAAATGGGGAATTTGATTGAGTCCCTCAAGAGCTTAGGTGCTACTGCGCAGCTTAAGTTACCAGCTAGTTTACGGGTAATGCATAATAACAAGATGCATACCTTTCGTAGGTTTGAGGAGGCGGAAGGGTTCTTAAGGTCCATTTCAGGAGCGGGAGTTGGTAAGAGGTGGATGGATGTGATTATTGAGTTTGATATGGCACAAATACACACAGGATTCTTTCTTTCCTAATAAGATTTAGGTTTCCCTAGTGGAAAGTTTCCTAGCTATGACTTACTATGTTAGCTGTTTATTAGGTAGGTGTTTTTCACAATTTCCCCAAAACCAGGACTCTCTAGGCCTTAGCCTAGGCCATTAGAGAGAAAAAGGAGAGTTTCCCAAGGGGTAGGATAGGGTGGGGCTCACTGGTAGTTTTTAAAACACGGGTGTGGGAGTAAGGGGAGAAAAAAAAATGTCCTCGCAAAAGATCTAATTCCCGGTAGCAGTATGGATATTGAAGAGAAAAATGGATAGGAATGACAGTGAATCAGAAGCCATCAATAGAATTCCTATTGTGGAATGTTAACGGATTAAGGGGATGTCATAGGCGTGAGAGGATCCTACAATACTTAAAAGATTCTCCGGCCCAAGTCATTTTATTACAGGAGACACATCTAATGGGGGATGAGATGAGGGAGTGGTTTAAGAGTAGGAAATGGGTTCAGAACTTGATATGTTCAGAGCAACAACTCTCTATAAGGTGGGTGGCAATCCTGATAAAGACTAATCCCCTGCTGGTGGTTTTCAAAACCAAGGTGGATATAAATGGAAGATGGGCAAATGCAAAAGTTCAATTCGGGGAGCAAACTTATCCTGTAGTGAGTTATTATGGGCATAATTTGGATGACCCTGCACCTTTTAGTAAATTACTAACTGAATTGCTGGATTTCCCCGACCCGGTTATTTTGGCAGGAGATTTTAATGTGGTCTTAGATGTCAATCTCAATCGCTCGACCAAAATTAGAAATATAATGCATAATAAATCAAGGGTTCTGATAAAAAATACAATAAGAAATTTCGGATGGTGCGCTATATGGCGAGAAAAGAAGGGAGCCTTAAAAAGCTTCACCGTTAACAATAAAAAATATGGACATCAGTCCAGAATTGACCTGTTTTTAGTGAACCTCAATATAAAAGATCAGGTTCAGAATGTAAACCATGTAGGAGCACATATGTCCGACCATGCCGCAGTTTCACTGACACTGGTCCATACTTACTGACGACGAGGTAATAAAGAAACTTGGTCTGGAGTCCCAGGAGTTTTTTCTTAATAACCGAGGAAGTGCTCCAATAGGAATTGTTTGGGATTCGTAAAAAGCCTTTTTGAGGGGCAGGATTACATCAATCCAGTCCTCTAAAAATAAACAGCGCAGGGCAGGAATTCTTAATATTGAGAAGAAAATTCAGAGCTTGGAATACGAAATTCAGCAAAATGAAGTGGGAAAGGATGCTGGGAAGGCTTTGATTCAAACTCTTAAAACAGATCTGTCATCAGTTATAGAAAGGCGACTTCAAGAAAGGTGGCAAGCTAGTAAGTTGGCCCATTTCGATTATGGGGAAGGCTGTGGTAAATTACTTGCCTGGAAGGCAAAGAGTGATCAGGCAAAGAACTTTATAAAATAACTTAATTTTGGGTTGGCTGGGAGTCCTATTATAGCAGGGACTAGTATTGAAGATACCATGCTAAAATATTATGAAGAAGTTTATAAAGAAGATTTATGTACAACTAGGTCGGAAGTCCTAGAGTGGTTAGATCAGGAATTACCAGAAAAAGTATCCTTATCTCAGAAAGTTGGTCTTAACAATTTAATAACCGTGCAAGAAATAGAAACTGCCATCAAATTGGGATAATCCAGCAAGGCAGCTGGACCTGACGGTCTGCCCTTAGAAGTTTTTAAAAAAATTAAGTCAGTATTTGGTGCCCTCCCTGAGTGAACTTTTTTTAGCTATTTTCAATGCAGGTGATGAGATCCCCCCTTCTTTGAATGATGCCATAGTGACCTTAATCCTCAAACCTGATAAAAAACCAGATTGCTGTGATTCATACAGACCCATATCGCTGCTAAACGCAGATTACAAGATTTTTGCCAAGTTATTAGCAGAAAGGTTGAATGGGGTGGTGGGAGCACTCCTTCACGAAGACCAGAACGGGTTTGTGCGAGGTAGAAGTCTTAGAGATTTAACCTATAGCCTAATAGGTGCAATTAATTTAGCCTCAGTAGATAAACTTCCACTAGCAGTCATTACGGTAGACGCAACTAAGGCTTTTGACCAAGTTAATTGGTCTTATCTGCATGAAGTATTGAGTCTATCTAACTTAGGGGAAATTTTTTGTAGGGCAGTAAAACAAATTTATAACACTCTAACTGCAAAAATTCTGATCAATGGGAGGCTAACTGAGAAATGTAATATCCTTAGAGGTACGAGACAGGGCTGCCCACTGTCCCCACTACTTTTTAATTTTAATATTGAACCCCTGGGAGAAAAATCAGGAAACATGAGGAGATATTTCCTTTTCAGTCCAGGGGATGGGAGAAGAAAGTGGGTTTCTACGCGGACGATCTGGTAGTATGTACCTCAAATCTCAACACTTTTTAGAGTCCCTTTATACTAACATCCCCCAGACATCAGCATTACTTGTGATCCAAAAGAATTTAGAATCACGTCCCCGCCCTCATTCTGTGCCGAGCACTTTCATTCTCCAGCTGCTCGAAATATGCCTCACGAGAAATTTCTTTCTGTTCAATGGCACCTTCTATGAACAAATCAAGGGCACTGCCATGGGCGCAAATTTTGCCCCAAATCTGGCAGTTCTTTTCATGGACCAGCTTGAGACCAATGTGATCCTCAATCCCTCCAATCCATTTTTCTCAGGAATAGGTTTTTGGCGTAGGTATATCGATGATATTTTCATCATCTGGAGACAGGACATCGACTGCCTACGCCAATTCCTCCACTGGATGAATAATAACTGCATGGGACTGTCATTTACCATCACTACCAATAATGAGTCAATCCCTTTTCTGGACCTCACAATTTTCCATAATGAAGGTTTCCTACTCACACGACTATATCGCAAACCCACTGAAAAGAATACCCTCTTGGCCTATAACAGTAACCACCCAAGGGCCTTGCGCGATTCCCTTCCCTACTCCCAATTTCTGCGAATTAGGCGCAACTGTTCTTGCAAGGAAGATTATTTCCAAGAAGCTGCTATCTTAGCATCTAAACTAAAAGAAAGGGGCTATCCTAAGAGAATAGTTAAAAATGCCTCGAAACAGGCTTGGTACTGTCCAAGAGAGGTCCTACTCACCCCCAAACCTAAAACTGACTCAAAACGCATCGCATGTGTGTCCACGTTCTCACCTATTTCCCATCAGCTGAGGAAATCCATACTCAAACACTGGCCCATTGTTAATTCGGGTACTCTCGCCATTGAAAAACCATTGTTTGCCTTTAAGAAGAACAAAAATCTTAGAGACCACCTGGTCAGGGCAGCTCTTCCTAGTGCACCACCTGCCTCCACTCTTGACATTGTATGGGATCTGTCTCCCATTGTTGGCCACTCAAAATGTGGCGGTTGTAATAACTGTAACTTTACTATGGAAGGCAAACGTTTCACTTTTAATAATGTCACTGTGCAAAGCCATTCCTTCTCAAATTGTAACACTTCAAATGTTATCTATCTGATTCAATGCCCCTGCCTAAGGGTTTACATAGGGCAAACCAGCCAGAAAGTCAAGATCCGCATCGGACAACACCGAAGCCGCATCCGATGCGGGACCCCGAAAACACCATTGGTTGAACATTTTACAGCACTTAAACATTCAGAAAATGACATTAAATGGACTGTACTGAAAGTGCTGAAACTTCCGCCGAGAGGAGGCAACATGGGACAGTTGCTGAATAAGGAAGAATTGAAGTCCATCATCCAATTCAATTCCATACAGGATGGCCTCAACAGAGCCGAGGATTGGACCAGCCTAGTATAATCTCTCATGTCTCGGTTGTTGTACTGAATTTTTCTCCCTCCGTGAGCAAACTGAATTGCAAAATCACCAGACACAATCCTTTGATTGCACTTGAGCAAAGCGTACAAAATGTTCTGTTCAACTTCTTATTGTTATAAATGGTTTTGTGTTTGATAAATTGTCATTAGCAGAGAGCCTACAACCTTTTGTGTTCTCTTGTAGACACATACCCACCCACTATTTCACCATTCCAAGATGGCATGGATGCTCCAGCCTTGTATACGACTCCTGCTTAGTCCATTCTCAGTTTCGACTATGACCGAGATTGTAGAATTACATGCACTCCCCTTCCGGCTGCAATCAACAGCTACCACGCTGCCCAGACGAGAATCACTATCCGTCTCACAACGACCGCAATTGCGGTAAGTTTTCTATCCGTCGGCCACTGCACATGTCTGTAATTTGGCCCCACTGACCCACGGTCCTTGTACCCTTATTGTTTCAGGTTCGTTAAGAATAGGCTCGCGCCATCGAGCGCGCTGCCCCACAAGCCGGCAGTTATTACTGTGAAGGTAAACTCCACCCCACTTCACAATTGCAGTGATTCACATTGCCCTCCGGCATAGCACACCATAAACACCACTGTTTGTCTTTATGTTCACTTTATGCAGGATCGACCACCGGGCTCTATATGCTAACACTAACGTGGTTTTCGAAATGAATCGTGACGCCGTCTAACGCTAAAACGCCAGGCGCCTTAGGTAATCTATCATTCGTTTTTTCACCCTCTATGCATTCCAAGTGCCATTGACTACCACTAACGTGTCTTCCTGCGTTCCACCTCAGATTGAGACTTGCTGCCTCCCTTCAACGCCGTGCTCGCACTGCAACCAAGTGCCTTGGTTAGTACGCTGGCGATCCCCGCCGCTTTCACTAACGTCCGTACCAGTCACTGACCCTTCCCGGTTTTCGCACGCTAGAGTCACTTGGCACACGCCGATGCCTGCTTCCATTGCCACTCTTAAAACCAGCTGTCCCATTCACTGGCCTCTCCGTGTTGTGCATTACAGTTTCACTTGGCACACGAAAAACGTCGGTCTCCACCTCAATGAGCACCGCTCCATTCGTGCTGTAAAGGAATCCGCCTACTTTCACCTAGTGACCATGCACCAACTCTCTTGCATGATCCCTCACAAGGCCACTCAAAAATAAGCACATCACCACCTGTGCCCTTTTGAAATAACTACGTTGGCTCTCTGCACAACTGCCCCCGCATTGTTGTACTGTAAATGTACAGAAAATTGCAACTGACTAGCTGTTAAAAGTGTAAATACTTTTCAATGAGATCAACTGTTTATTCCCCTTTCCTCCCTCCTGTTTATCCCCACAGGCTTGTACAAATACAATCAGGCAAAAATTGTAAATGTTGTCCTGAAGATGATCCCAATTACAATTTGGAGATAGGGATCGAAACGTTCGTCGACTGTATGTACAGTACTGCTCCCTTTTTCATTTGGTAATATGTGTAGTCGCTGTTGGTTAGAGCTTAAGACTTTATTTATTGTATCGTAAGCCACCTTTTCCTCCTATTTTTTGCCTGTTACTTTCTCTTTCCCCATGTATTGTCCTTTTCCTTGACTCAGTACAGGCTTGTGCCCAGTTATCTATGTGTGGCTTGTTCCACTTTAAAAATTGTATATATTTCAACTAATTCTTTGAAATAAACGCTTCACTGTCCGGCTGGACATTGGAGGCCACAAGACACACAGTTCTTATTCAAAGCCTGTGCTTATTATTTGTTCTAGTATCCTTGAGCTTAGGACCTTTGTTAGCCTTAAAATCAAATCTCAACACAGCACTACCGAATGTTTATGATCTGGCCGCAGGGTTTGGGAGGATTTCGGGATACAAAATTAATGAAGGAAAAACAGTGGTCATGGCATGGAATATGATGACACAAGAGAGCTGCGTCAAATCAGAAATGAGATATCTGGATATTAAAATTACCCAGAAAATCGAACAAATTCCTGAAACCAATTTTCAAAAGATATATAAGGAGATAGGGAAATTATTGTTAGGATGGTCCCACCTGCCCCTATCAATCTATGGGAGAGTTAACATCATTAAAATGACAATCCTCCCAAAACTCACGTTCTTATTTCAGAATATTCCGTTGACTTTCAAGGATGAATGGCTAAAAAAAAATACAGTCTAAAATATCTAGTTTTATGTGGGCATCCAAAGGGGTGCGAATTTCGTGGAAAAAAGCTTAGACGACGGTGCGAGAAAGGGGAGCTAAGGCTGCCAGACCTATCCTATTATGCCTGGGTGTTTTTGTTAAAAGGTGGGAAAGGGTTATTTAAAACATCAGATGACTCTGAGATAGGGAAGATGCACACAGCAATGTTAAAAGACATAATAGGGGGAGAATACGGTTTCATTTACAAATTTGGAGACCCGAGATTTTTAGAAAAAAATACGTCTTAAGATCTTACTCAGCCTCGCGATAACTTGGCATAAAGTTAGGAAAGAGTTAAAAATCTATTATTTTAGTGGGATGGCACCTATCTTTGACTCTCCAGGATCCCCAGAATGGTTGAAGGACTCACTGGTGCGTCCACTGAAGGATGCAGGATTTACTTCCTGGAAACAGTTGATATCGGAAGGTAATTTAATATCATGGGAAGAATGCCAAAATATTTGTGGAGGCCATCTTTCGAGGTTTAAGTATTTACAAATGCTAAGTTGGAGTCGGACTGTTGGGCCCGGAGCGGGACTAGTTAATAAGTTGGAAGAGAGTTTGGTACTTGGAACAACTCATAAGAAGGAGGTGGCAAATTATTATTGGTTATTACTAGAACTGGCTGATGGAGACTTCAACCTTCCGATGGAGCTGTGGGAGAGGAGCTTGCCAGGAGAACAGATACAAGATTTATGGCAAGTATCCTGCGACATTCTTTATTCCACAGTCAGCCCCGCAAATTTAAGGCGTCTCCACGGGGTGTATTGGACTCCATACAAGCTATCTAAAATGGGGAGTGTAGTAGTTCCGAAATGCCCTAAATGCAATAAGGAGAAAGGTGATGATACGCATATGTTTATGACCTGTCCGGTACTTCGATCCTTCTGGCTGGATGTGAGGAACATAATCTTTTCCATTCTGGGCGAAGTACTTCAGGTGAGCGAACTGTTGATATTCTTTGGTCTCACTAATAATAACGAATCTATGGCAAATAATGTAAAAAAAAAATATTTTTTTTATCTAATATTACTTGCAAGAAAGGAAATATGTAAGAACTGGGTTAAGGTTACTCCTCCCGGTAAATTGGAACGGCTGGCTTTGATAAGGTATATAAACACCCTAGACAGAGCACATGAATGCAGGCGAAATGCTTTCTGGCTCCCCTATGAGATGTGGGGACAGACATGTATAAATGAGTCCAATGATTAGGCCTCTATATCGGTCTGCAAATACTCTGGTGGTAGCCAATGGTCTTGGGCGGAATTGGCACCTATGGTTGAGCAATATTGAAGATATAGACTGTACCGTACCTGGTTTTTGCAGCAAGATCACTCGAGGCGCACAGGGGAGAAGTGATCTGAAGCAGACTTCTTTCTCTTTCTGCTTATCCGGGCTATGAGTTATAAAAGAAAAAGACACTAATAAAGAAATATAATGAGGAGTCAGACGTTGCCAAGTGAGGGTTTGTAGCATATTGAAAAGCACAAAGCTAAGAAAAGAACCTCATGGAAGCCCTGCTTTAGTAGCTAGAGTGGGCTGGAAGCTGTACCAGCACCAGAAGATTTAGAATTTAGCATTCCATTTAAGGCAATCGCTTTCCGTTTTTTGTAAATATTCAAAAACATTGGAAAGCTTGTCTGATATAGAAATACAGGTGGTATCTGAGGAGATGTCGACATTGAAAGTGTATGAAAATGTACTGATTATTTGGGGTTCATTTTTCAATGGATGGAAGAGGCAAAAGGATGCTCTCACCACAATAATTTTTAAACTCTCAGGAGAGCTTGGGTCCTAAGTGCAGAGTTAGTTGGAGAGGACTAGATGAATTATTTACTACAGTTCTCTTTCTCTGAGATGTGTGCCCTCAGAGTCCCGGTTCATTCTCTGGCTGCTGGGGTGCCACTGAACGTGATCACAGAAAAATGTGTGAACAGTACGGGCTGCTGTGCCATCCTGCAGGTTGAGAGAAATGTGGTGAGACTCCTTATCAAGCACGAGAGTGCTGCCATTTCCTGACTTTGCATAGGTTGTGACACAACAAAGAAACTCTGGGATCTTGGTTTGAAATACATCTTACTGTACTATCAAAGCACAGAGCTATTGCTGATGGGAATCCGTGGTATTACCTAAAACCCCAGGAGTTGTGAGATTGGATGAAGGAATGGGGACAACTGGCCATTGACAAGTGGGTATTAAGAGATCTACCAGTAAAGGTGACAGAGCTGCAACAGCAAGGGACCCAGTCGCAGATGACCTCTCAGACCTCACTGACACAATGAGATCTAGCTGCTCACCTGTGGAATCTACTGAACCAATGCTGAAAACTGCTGAGGCAAATCGTAGGATCTGGTGAAAAACATGCACAACTGACTGATATTAATAGTATAATTAGTGCATTGACTCGGTGGGTAGGTTTGTAACTGAGCTCCATAAAGACAGCTTCAGGGATCTACTGATGTGGATGCACTGTCAGATTACCTTGGGAAGGTCTGGGCTCAGGCGATGTAGCAGGTCTATTATTTATTAGGATCCTATGCCGAATATTGACTGGAATGGTATAGCTCAGTGGATGAAACGGAGTCAGAGTTTTTAGGATGCCTCTACTCTTTGAATGATATATATTGGTCTTATTGTACCACCTATTATGCAACCAGCACCTGTGCAAAGACCTTTCTACCTGAACTTGAGTCTACCAGCTGGCCATATTTAGTAAATCTGTGTATTATGCATCGATTGCCTCCCATTTCCCTGATTGCATGTGAAATGTATGAAAATGCTTGGGTGTAAGTGAAGCGGGGCACCCGCGTAGGAATACCAGGCTGTTATAATCCTTAGGATGCGAGGCTACTCCAAAGGATTTAATGGTAGCTGCTACTGCTGGATCCCCTCCTCTCTGCATGGCCCCTTCCTGCTACTCAGTTACTTCTAGAATTTTTATGAAGTACAACTGTCTTTCTTGAATCATCATACTAGAGAAAACAAGATGGCATGGCACTGGAATATTGTTTTCAGAATGTTGTTTCACATGACTACTGTGCCCTGAGCACAAAAATATTGCTCCACTGAAGTTAATTTGTTTTATACCAATTATATTTTTGTAAATGATATTTCGGATGTGATATTTATCTCAGACAATATTTCTGTGGATGATATTTTGACACCGCCAGGAGAAGGAATTATGTTTTGGTGAATTGAGCACAGACCAAGCAAAGGAATTGTCCAATGGCAGGTCCAACTGTGTACCTTTTATAAAGAAGATGGGTGGCTTGCCCATCACATGCATCAACCACAAATCCGTTTCTTTGTGATGTTGACAGGGCAGTGTCTGGAAGCAATACATGAAGTTCCTTTTCATTTTATGGGGCAGTGACCAATTACATGTAAAATGCACTCTGAGCTGATTACTTACCCTCAAAAGTTAGGGCCTTGATTTTAAGTGGATAGCTACTTATAGGCCAACTGCTCTGGGGTGGGCATAAGCTGAACCCTGCAGCACGTCTTTTGTTCTAATTTGACTTCAAGAAACTCTGAGGATGGCTGATGTTAGAAATGGGGTTTCTGGTTGGCTAGGGTATGCCTCTAAGTCAGGCAGAACCCACCACTCTAGTCAGGGCAAGTAGGTTCCTTACCAAAGAAAACCTGTGCTCACCCCCTGGTAGCTTGGCACCGAGAAGGCAGTCTTATCATCAGAGGCAACGTGTAAAGCGTTTGCCCAACACACTCACACAGAAACACAATGATTACGCCACAAAAGAGACTCCACACAAGATTATATGAAAATATAGTATATTGTACATAATATAAATCAAAAAGACATGAATCATAAATATTGTGCATACTATGCAATTCCTGGGATAGTATTCATTATCCTGACATTGCAAGAATCAAAACGACATACATTATAACATCAGTGAATGTAATGCTAGTTTACTTTAGGGAAACACATAAATCACCATTTATCACCATAAGCATATATGCGACAGTACACCTAGTCCCCTATTAAAATTTATGCTATGACAATCACAAAACGTAGGCATAGAAGCGCCTGGGTGCATATTATAAGTGTTACTGTGATCTGGTAGGGGAATGTAAAGATACTCCTTGATATCCAAAATACACACAGTTGAGACATCACCATTTTATCTGGGGTGCTTTTAAGGCTGCTGTCAGAGGTTTCATCATTGATTTTGGCTCCCGGAAGAAAAAAAAGTCTCTTTCTCTCAGTCTTCCCATATTCTCAAACAAATAAAAGAGCTTGAACATCTTTTTTTCACCACTAATTCTTCAGATGCACTTTCCTCCCTCATCAAAGCGAAAATGCAATACAATAAACACACATGGGATGCCGCATGCACTAATCTCCTTAAATTCAACAAGAAAATGTATGGTGGATGCAATAAGGCAGGTAAATCCCTTGTGAACTATCTCAAAATTAAAAAACAAAAATCCAAAATCACCTTCATAACCGATACTCATGGGGTTCGTCATTTCACTGATGATAAGATTCTTGACTGCTTTGTCCAATATTACTCCTTTTTATTTACTCCGGAATCAACCCCTTCTGCTCAAATTGATTCCTTTTTTCAAACTATCCCCAAATCTCCCGATACTTGTATAGATCTCTATTCCCTCGATGTGCCCATGTCCGAGAAAGAAATACTTCATGCCATTACTCTTCTACCTAAAGATAAATCACCCTGTCCCGATGGTTTCACTGTTCGCTTTTATTTTCATTTTAAGACTATTTTACTACCACACTTATTTTCTTTGTTTACTCATTTCCTTACTATGGAGGATTCCAAGGTACTTTTACGCAGGCAATGCTATGTCTACTTCCTAAGAAGGATAAAGATCCCTCGCTCTGTTAAAATTATCGACCCATTTCCTTAATTAATACAGATTGTAATGTATGCAACATTTTTAGCCATTCGAATAAACAATGTAATTCCTGATCTTATTACCATCTATCAATCTAGATTTGTTAAAGGGAGGTCTATTACAGATAATTCTAGAACTCTTCTTAATATCATCTCCCTTGCTTCTAAGATGGATTCCCCAGTGGCGGCTATTACCCTTGATGCTGAAAAAGCATTTGATAGGGTTAGCTGGGATTTTATGTTTGGTGCGCTCTGGTGGCATCGTTTTAGTCCCCCCTTAATTAAGCTTGTCAATTTGTTATACTCCACTCCCTCTGCTTCTATTTGGGTTAATGGATCTCAATCCTCTTATTTTCCTCTCCATAGAGGTACCAGACAAGGTTGTCCCTTATCTCCCCTTCTTTTTATTTTAGCCTTAGAACCGTTCTTAGAAAAAATTCGACGCTCTTCGTCCTATACTGGTTTTCTATACAAGACTCATGATATTAAATTCACTGCATACGCAGATGACATTCTACTTTATATCTCTAAGCCAACCACTTCTTTACCTGCACTCTTCTCCTTATTAACAGAATACTCCTTAGTCTCTGCATATACATTTTATTTATTTATTTAGATTTATAAAGCGCCTTATCACCCAGAGGTCTCTAAGCGCTTGAATAAATTGAATATTGATAAATCTGAGGTATTGCCACTTAATAAATTTTGCCTTGCTCACATGTTCCACGGTTCCGGTTTTGCATGGAATCCTAAGAACATCAAGTGTTTAGGTATCCTATACACTAATAACATCAAAGAGACCATTAGAATAAATCACACCGATATTCTTACTAATCTTTCCTCACTTATAGATCGATGGTCTCCTTTATTTTTATCTTGGTGGGGAAGACGAGCAACTATTAAAATGATGCTTCTCCCTATTGTTAACTTTTACCTTTCAATGCTTCCTATTTCTCTTCCCCATTACTTTTTTACACTTATAAATTGCACTTTTGTCAAATTCTTATGGAATAATCGCAAGGCTAGGATTTCTCTTTCTCGCCTCGAACAACCCAAGGATTTGGGTGGGGTTAACTTTCCTAATCTTGTCCGATTTCATTCTGCCTTTACTTTAAAACAAATATGGCCTTTTTCAGCAGATTCCTCCTCTCTTCCTGTGACCGCCTGGAGCATGATTGAATTAGCGAAACTCTCACCTTTCTCTTTTCTTACAGCTACTCGTTTATCTCAACCACCTAAGCGTTTTCTCACACCTACTTTCAAGCATTTAAAAGCACTTGCCCTATCCATATTTCACCGTTTTTTGTCCCCAGCGCAGTTTCACTCTCTTACTCCGATTTGGTACAATACATTTTTAAAGATCAATAATAAAGCGCTTTTCTGGAAAGAATGGATTGATAAAGGTGTTATCCTTTATGACACTTTTCTCAAGGATGGTTCTCTGAGAGATTTCTCTGATATCCGTACATCATTTCACTTGTCCAACACATACGCTTCCCGATTCCCCTTGATTAAGCATGCCCTTACCTCCTTTATATCCCAACATAGTTCCCTATCCAATACTGTTCAGCCAGATTCTACACCACTAGATTTTACTACTCCCCTCAAAGCTGCTGCAATCTACAAATTACTTTCCCGCTCCACTACAGATAGGCCCAAATCTAAACTTGAGCTTACTTTGGAAAGGGATCTAATGCAGTAATTTTCCCTCACCGTTTGGGACTCCATTTGGTCTAAAATACACACTGTTTCTCGTTCGGCTAGTACCACACAGACCCTCTACTTTTTTTATAATCGACTCCTTTTTACTCCCTCCGATTTATTTAAATTCAAAGCCTCAGACTCTAAGAAATGTTGGTCTTGTCCATGCGCAGATAGTGATATTTTTCATATGTTTTTTCATTGTCCGTTGGTTAAATCCCTCTGGTCCTATGTTTGGTTTAAGTTAAATGAAATCTTATATACGAACCACCCTTTTGATGTTGTTCATATTTTTGGGGGTGGTTCCTCTCCCATTTGGAATGTTCATTGCAATGTTCGTAAATTTATAGATTTGTACATAGCTATTTCTTTGCAAATTATTACAGCAAACTGGAAAGATACCTCGAAAATTTCATATTGTGCATGGTGAAATTTGTTGTGTCACCACCATAGGCTTGATCATGCTTTTGCTACTACTGTACCTCTTATGATCAAAAAAGATTTGTTATGGTTACCTTTAACGAATTACCTTTCTAGACATGTCCCTTGAATTCCCCATATATTACATGAATTTGACTGTCTTATTTTATCTTTCTTTTTCTTTTCCTTTTTCCCTTTTCTCTCTTCTTTCTTTTCCTTTCCCTACTTCCCTCATCACAAAAATACCCATAACAAGCATTTTCTCTTGGTACAGTTTCTAGTTTTCCCTTTTGGGATTTTTGTTATACCAATAAATTACTAGTCCCAGGGGGATGCGGAGGAACATGGCGGCCGCTGACTGAACGGCCGTGGGCATTTTCCCCTCAGGGCTCTAATGGCGGCTTGACCTCGGGACGAAAACAAAGGTTCCCTCGCTAAGGTGTCCCTGACAATGGTGTGGTCTGACCCTCATCTCTACCTGTTCGATTCGCTACCGGTGTCTCCCGCTCTGCCGGTGTCCCCATTCCCATCTGCAGTGGCGGCTGCAGAGTCAGCGTTTCTGTCAGAGGCGGGGCGGGAGCAAGGAGGAGATTGGTTCCGGCTCTTCGCCTCGGGTCCCTGTGGGAGCATCGGAGGAGCGAGACCAGGGGGCTGGAAGGAGCTAGACGCGGCAGCTGAGAGAGAGAGAAGAGCGGCGGCAGCTGTGTGTACAACGAGCTGGGGGTGGGGAAGAGCCGCAGCGATACTGAGGCAGATTGGGCGGCTGCCGTATCGCCCGAGGACGGGACTCTGGGGGTGGACAGTGCGGTGCAAGTGGTAGGAATTGGATTGGGGGCGGGAAAGACCGGCAGAGATCGCTGGCAGAAGTGACTGGCCTGGAAACTTTTTTCTCGAGCGAGGCACCGGCTAGAACAGCTTTTACTAATTCTCCAACTTATTTTTTTAGAGTCAGAAAAAGTATTGTTAAGGGTAATCCTTCTGTAGCAGAGAGAGATATACCAGGCAAGGTATTGACTGACTGTATGGAGAGTGGAGCCTCTGCAAAAGAGGGTACTTTTACCCCCCTACCCACCAGATACTCATTAAGGGCTAGGGCTGCACAAATAGTTTCAAATAAATTGATTACCCATTCTATTATCCCCCAGCGAATCTCCCCCCCGGTAGCAGAAATAAAAATTGTGACCAGGAAGGGTAAACAGATTAAGCAGGAGGATCATTCAGGAACACCAGCGACACCCGTTTTTCTTAGATCACAAAAGAATAAGGCAAAACTAAGAGAAAAAAAATCTGCAGAAACTAAAGAAAGAATTACCCCATCTTTGAAGTCCTATTACCAGGTCATGTCTCTCACTTCTACTAAGGTAAACCCCCAACCCCACCCTAGTCCAAAAACCCAAGCTCAGCTCCAAGACGCTCGTGGCCCTGAAACAGCCTCAATATTAAAACTAGGGCTTGAACAGAGCACCTTGCAGGAACAGGAGGATACTCTACCCGAAGTAAGTGGGTTGCAAAAAAGTGCGTCTAGCAGGAAAGATATGGAAGAATATGCACTAAAAACTACTCTTAAACCCAATCAGGTCCTGGAAGTACATCCAGATATAACTTTAATCAACAGATACTCCATCCTAGACCAGCAGAAAGAGGCCACACAGGGGTCGGAATTACAACCTAGAGGCGTACCTGAATCATCAGAAACATTATTGAAGGGTCAAAACGAAGAGGTGGTAAAAGAAGGTCCTGTTGGTTCTATGGTGACTAAGGAGACTCCAACTCCAACCCTAACTTCCCACTCATTGGCAGATATTCTCTTGGCCCTAAAAGACGAGATGGCCAACAGATTCACAGTCTCTGTGGCGAACCAAGCTGATTTGGCTAACAGATTTCTGGTCTCTGAGGCAAATCAAGCGGCTATTAGGTCCTCGTGCGAGTTATTGGCCCAGAAACTGGAATTAGTAACTGCAAGGACGGATGCAATAGAGGAAGAGATTCCCAAGATCAAAACCACAATGGAGACTACGGCGTCGCAGCTGGAGAAACTGTCTACCCAAAATAAGGAGCTTAAAAACGACCTAGAGAGGTTGGAGAATCATGCAAGGAAAAGTAACCTGAAGGTTATGAATATTCCTGAAGCAATCGAACGGGACGACATCAAGGGTTTTTTGATTTCGCTCCTGAAATGCACAGTGCTGAAAGACAACCGGGGAATAGACTTAAACTACGAAATACAGAGAGTTCATAGAGACCCGTTTAAAAGGAATCCTGGTCGGTCGAAACCCCGAAAAATGTTGGTGAATTTTTTGTCGTACTCAGTTAAATAACAAATCCTGTCAGCTGCTTTAAAGGAAGGCCCTATCCCCTCCCCCTTTGCAGAACAGTCACCCTTTTCATTTTTTATAAGATCAGACATTTCCCATATAACAGCAGAAAGACAGTGGGAATTGGGGAAGAGGCTACCAGAGTTGAATGGGTTAGGGGCAAGAGCCCAACTGAGATTTCCAGCGACATTACGTGTCTTGTGGAACAACCACATGCACATGATTCGCTCATCCCAAGAAGTCGACACCTTAATAGCAAAAATTCACCTTGAAAAGCAGGGAGGCATGTGAGGGGGATGAAATAGAAGCTTAACACAAAGCCTCGAGCCAAGCCACCAATCTATGATTATGTGAATGAACGTTTTTTTCTTAAAGCCCAGAGATGGGAAGAGCCCGAATAGGCATCTGCCTTTTGGTAGGTAGGGTTCCTCAAGGGAATAGGGGGTTAGGGATGCACGGGGGTAGGGTGGGAAGGAGGGGAGGGAGGAGCACAGGGTGGCAGGAAAAAAAAGTGAAACAATCTCATCTCACTGGTTATCCAAACTAAGCTGTAAAGGCCGTTTTTCAAGTAGGGAATGTAAGATGAAAGAACAAAATGATGGGAGGCCGTAATATTAAATTTATTTCCTGGAATATAAATGACCTAAGATGCCCCAGAAGGCAAAGATTAATTTTTAAATATTTAGAAATGTCACCAGTACAGGTTTGTTTATTGCAGGAAACGCACTTAGATCAAACAGAGTCTAAGAATATCTTTTCTAAACTTCCCTGGTTACAATGTTTCTGTCACTCTCAACAAATGGTTCACTGCCGAGGGGTGGCAATTTTGGTCAAAAAAGGTTTTAGTTGTGAGATAAAATCAGTCTCAACAGACCTATCAGGAAGATGGATCATTGCTCAGTTGGACTTTGAAGGGGAAAAATTGACATGTAGTTCATTTTACGGGCTCAATGCAGATGACCTTCCTTTCTTGGTTAAATTGCAGGATAACCTTATATCAATGCCGCCACCAATGATAGTCGGAGGCGACTTCAACATCCACCTAGATCCAGTTAAAGATAGGTCCAATCGCAGTCGTGCTGTTGGATCTCCCAGATCCAGAAAGGTTCTAAAAAATCTCCAACTTAATATTAATATGGTGGACGTGTGGAGAGCAAAGATGGGGGGTACACAGGGTTTCACTTTTCATAGTAAAAAATACCATCACTTAGCAAGAATAGACTATGTAATGATCAATAAAGAAGCCCTAGACAATATCCAAAGTATTACTGTAGCACCTAGTCATCTTTCGGATCATGCCACTCTGCTTTTTGTTTTCTCCACGAGTAACCCCTCTCGGCAACTAAGATGGACTTTTAATAGAGCCCACCTGATGGATAAAGAGATTATCCAGACAATAAAAGTGACCTCTACTGATTTTTTTTCTTTCAATATAGGGTCTATTTCAATAGACCAAGTCTGGGATGCATATAAAGCCAATTTGAGAGGGGTGCTGGGCACTCAGATAAGAATTAACAAGAAGAAAAAGGCCCTAGAATTACAGTCCCTGGAGGCAAGAATATCGGCTCTTGAAAGGGAAAGGAATCGTGTAATCCAAGAGAACCCCAGGGACTTGATGGAACTAGAGTTGGATCTTGAGACTGCAAGACAGAAACTAAGGATCTTCCTGGATGAGAAATGTAAGGCCCAGTGGCAAACACGGAATATGGAGAACTTTGAATACGGGGAAAGAGCCGGGGCACTACTGGCCTGTAAAGCAAGATTGGACCAAGCAAAAAATGATATAAACAAACTTATCATAGATAATATGGGAACAAAATCAAGTAATTCTGAAGAAATGCAGTAATGTCTTTGGACTCTATTCTCAACTATGTATAGTGAGGAGATAACACCTTCTTCAGAAGCAATCAGCTCTTGGCTAAGTGATAAGTCCATGCCGGTTTTAACTAAAACAGCTAAAGACTCATTGGAAGCATCCATCTCAGTAGAAGAGATAAAGTCTCAAATCAAGAGAGCAAAAAATAAAAAGGCAGCTGGCCCTGACTCTCTTCCTAATGAGATTTATAAACTATTAGCCGATGAGCTTCTGCCTACCCTTCAGATCCTTTTTTAACTCAGTTTATTCCACTTCCGGGGTGGTACCGAATTCCTGGAAAGAGGCCACAATAGTCTTAATATTGAAGCCAGGGAAAGATCCCTCGCTGGCTGATTCCTATCGTCCAATCTCCCTGCTCAATGCCGACTATAAAATCTTCATGGGCATTCTAGCAGGGAGGTTGGTAAAACTGGCACCAATCCTAATAAACACTGATCAGAAAGGTTTTATGAAGGGAAGGTTCATACAGGAGCAAACCCAAATCCTGATTGGCAATATCGATCTGGCCGAGAGAAGGAATAATCCGCTAGCAGTAGTGGCCCTTGATGCTGCTAAGGCATTTGATCGAGTGTGTTGGAGATTCCTTTGGGGGGCATTAGAGACTGTGGGGATGGGCCCGATATTCATCCAGACTCTAAAAAAATGTTACACAGGGGCATCAGCTAAAATCTTGTTCAATGGCTCCCTGATCCCGAGTTTTGAAATAATGAGGGGAACAAGGCAGGGATGCTCTCTATCCCCTCTTCTATTCAATAATTATATAGAACCTCTGGCTCAGATGATCAGGTTGGACAACAGCATTAGACCATTTAAATCAAACGATTATCTGTGTAAAATAGCTCTCTATGCAGATGATGTTATCATATATACGAGTGACCCTAATATTGCCATCCCTCGGATAGAGACTCTGTTACAGGAGTTTGGCTTATTGTCAGGGTACCTTGCCAACCCAGCCAAAACAGAGATTATGTGCTGGAACACAGTATATAGGGGAGGTCTGGAAAGTGAGGAGTTTAGGTACCTGGGGATTAAAATTGTGAAAGACCTGAAGAAAATCCCCATGCCAAATTTAGCTAAGGTTGAAAAAGACATAGAGTACCTCTTTGCAAGATGGAAAAATCTCCCATTGTCCATTTATGGTCGGGTGAACCTAGTAAAGATGACAGTCCTCCCCAAACTGACCTATTTGTTCAATACAATCCCCCTTACATTCTCACAGAAGGCTATCAATAAAATTCAGGGTAAGATCGGAAGTTTTATATGGGGACAAAAAAGTGCAAGATTGTCCTGGAAGAAGCTGAGAAGGAAGCTTCTGAAGGGTGGCTTAGCTCTACCAGATGTCAACTGGTACCTAATGGCATTTCAGTTTAAGGGGACAAGGATGTTACTCACAACACCAGCCGAAACTAAGTGGGGTAGCTTATTGAGGGAAATGGCTTCAGCAGAGGGGGACAACAGGCAAGGTCAGTTCCTGTATAAGTTTGGGCCACCCAGATTTTTCAAACGAGTACGCCTGAAGGTTTTGAAAACTGCCTTGTTAACATGGCATAAACTGAGGCGAATCTGGGGTTTCGGGTACTTCTCCAATCTTGCCCCAATATGGGACTCCCCAGGGACCACGGAGTGCTTAAAGGACAGCTTAGCGACCCCATTAAAGAAGGCGGGACTGCGGATATGGTCGGAACTGGTTGACTGAGTTGGTCTACTTCCATGGGAAGTTTTAGTGGCCAAGACTGGCCCTACACTCTCTAGATTTAAGTTCCTCCAGCTGAGATCATGGTATGAGGCGGAAGAAGGTGAGATCAAAGGGAATTGGGATCTTGAGCAGCTTTTTCTAGACCCGCAACCAAGAAAAAAAGAAATATCTTATTGGTATGCAAGGATCCTTGAGGCGGAGGATAGAGAGGTCCCGTCTCAAAGTGCTGTGTGGAATTCCCTCCCCCAGTCCAGCCCTACAGAAGAAAGATTTGAATCTTCCCTTAAACTATTATACAAATTTATAAAGCCAGCAAGGTTAAAGAGGAATCACTTTTTTGTTTTAAATCGGCTTTATTTTACCCCTGCCAGAATTGCGAAGTTTGCCCCAATTCCGACTCCAAAATGCCCTACATGCAAAACTGATAAAGCAGATGATGTCCATATGTTTTTTGAATGCCCGGAATTAAGTATATTCTGGATGAATGTGAGGGAAATACTGACTGCTATTCTTGGCACAGATTTGGATATGGACATCAACTTGGTTATTTTTGGTATGAATGATTCTACAGCTGAGGCGTTCTCTCAGATAGACAAAGGCCTATTGCTATATTTGATCATCATAGCCAGGAGAGAGATCTGTTTAAGGTGGAAAGATCTGACCCCCCCCCCCCAACAGAGAAAACTGGTTTAAAGCTATACTAAACATCGCTCGTATGGACCAGGGAGATAGTGAAGGAACACAGGTTAACATCTGGTCTCCCCTCTTAGACTGGTGTCAACACTTATATCTGATAAATCACTAGTTTAATGATGGCAGTACCCCGGTCCAATGATTACACCTGACCTCAACCACGTGAGGAAGCCCTGGGGGCGTGACCTATGCAGTAAGTCGAAGGGCGCACGGATACATCTTAGACGGCTTGTTAAACCTGCTCAGATCCAAGGTGAGATGAGGACAAAAAAAAAAATACCAATTTATTGTGTTATCCTTTTATCTTTTTCAATGCTCTTATATTGTAATCATGTTTTACATGGCATATTTTATTCAATAAAGCTTTCTAAACAAAAAAAACATCACCATAAATGCTTGTAAGACACCTCAATCACAATAACTAAACATGAGGCACCAGAGCACATGCGCTTCTATTACATTCCATACTGTAATTAAGAGCTAAACAAAAGTCTCACACCGTCTCGCCTCTATACACAGCCTTGCACTGCTCCCAGGATCCTCTCCAGAGTTTTCCCCACTAAATATAGAGCAATAATAATGTCCCTATGGCCCGTCCGACAGAAGGAGGGGGAGGCACGAACTTGAAGACTGCGGGAAGACAGCATCGGGCCTTTGCTATCCCAAATCCACACACCACTTCAGCTGCCTGCAATCGCGTTGTGCAGCTGCAGTGACTTGTACCTGTACAGGTTTCTGAAACCAGTGTGGCCCCTGACTAGAGCTGGACTTGCTCAGCCTCAGCAAAACCCTGAAGGCACTTGATCTCTCTTGTGCAAAGGCACATTGTGGCACTACCCCCACATGGTGCTGGTCTCCTCCTTTGTGTCAAGGACATCCCTGAGCAGGGAGGCGCTAGGGGGCGCACAGCGAGATGGCTGCCTGAGCATCAGCTCCGCCGGGCGATCATCCACTTGGCGTGATTTCACCGGTGTCGCCCCGGCCTGCCGCTCCCTGAGCACATCACCAGATGGGGGAAGACCTGCTGCGTTATGTGTGAGGCAGCGGGCGCCCCACAGAGCGAGGATTGCCGGCTTAATCGCCGTGAAAAGCGGAGACGCGTCGGAGTGCCTGACAAAATGGCCGCCGCGCTGGGACAAACGCGCATCTAACGTGAAACCGGCGAGATGCGATCGACCTTCCACACCGACTACGACGCTGCTGGGGTAAGACCAAACACTATAAGGCAATCCGGTGCCATTATCTTGCGTCCCCAGGCTGCAGGGCGCCTAGAACCTCCGCAATAGCACAAATGACTTTGCCTGACAAGATGGCGGCGGTCAGCACGAATCGGCGCGAATATTAGCCGCCTCATCAAACAGCGTACTTGGGCCCAAACCCTGCGGGATTGCCGGTATACATGCCAAACTTCGCTGAGGCCTGACAGGCGACTATGCTGGCGTGAACGGTGTGCATACTGCGCTGGAGGTGCAGTGCAGGTTGTGCACAGCCAGCAGACGTGTGGCCCACTGCAACCACGTGCCACCCCAGTGAGCGGCGAGAACAGGGAGCCAACTGCCATAGTGCGCTGCCACAGGTCATTGCAAATTCACTACGACCGCGTGGCCAGTTGCTGGACATTTTAAGCAGCGCCTGTGAGTGGCTGGGCCTCTTGCGATTCACCACATAGCCACGCGCCCGGGCGCAAACCGATTCTATCCCCTTCACGGCTCTGTGGGGTAGCTTAGCGCAAGGCTGCCTTACACCTTGTGGGGATCACCACGGCGACGGCGGCAAGAGTCACGAGGGCATCGGGGCCCACAAGTAAGAAGACAGTGTGCCCGACCGCCGCCATGGGTAAACCGGACAAGCAACAACAGAAACTGTCATTTGAGGCCAGAAAAGCGCAGAAACCCACAGAGGATGTGGTGGAAGATGGCGATAATGCAGGGCCCAGCAATAACATTGAGAAGATTTTATTGGCAATCCAGTCCAATTTGCAGGACATAAATGGGAAGCTGGATAATCTAACATGCAGAATGGATAGCATGGCGGCGCGGCAGGAGAAGCATGGCGAGCGACTGGACGAGGCCGAAACGAGAATCTCCGCGGTCGAAGATGAGGCGCGGGCCTCCACCTCCAAGTGCGCTGGTATAGAACGACTCCTGGAAGTAATCAAGGCGAAGGAGGAGGATTTGGAAGCGCGCTCGAGGCGCAACAACGTACGAATCACGGGCCTGCCGGAGTCTACCAACACAGGGCGGATGGAGACCTACGTGGAAACGCTCTGTAAAGACCTGTTCGGAGCTGAGGCCTTATCACCACTTTTCATCGTGGAGCGGGCACATAGGTCGCTGGCCCCAAAGCCACCTCCTGGCGCCCCGCCGAGGCCAATTGTGGCGCGCATCCTCAACTACCGCGACAGGGACACGATCCTTCGACTGGCAAGAGAAAAAGGGAAGATACAGCATCAAGGAAACTCGTTAGAGTTTTATCCAGATCACACGGTCGTGGTCCAGCAGGCCCCGAAAGAATACACCAACGTCAAGGCCAAACTACGAGACCTGAACATTGTGTACTCAATGATGTATCCAGCACGCCTCAGGGTGGTGTGGAAGGAGAAAGCGATTGTCCTGGCGACTCCGAAGGCAGCACAAGAATTTGTTAAGAAGGTGCAGCGCGAAATGAGAGACAACACACAGAATGAACGGCATCATGAATCGGACTGAAGACATCGGGTTGACCCCTGGTCGACCGGCGGTGAGTTCCTTTCCTGTCCGCTTATATGCGTTCTAGCATGGCGACTGTTGTCTGCATTGGTAGGCCCAGCATGGCGCAAATCTCCTGAGTGAAGAGCCAAGGTACTGGTGCAGCACGAACTGCATGGCAGGATGGCAAGGACCCATTGGGGCAATGAGACTGCGGCTCGGCTGTGTGGGGGTGATACTGACTATGGATTGTGGACACTCTGCGCTACCAGCCCCCCCCGTTGTGCTGCACTAACTAACGTTGGCGAGGAAAATTGGCGCCTTGGGGCGGCCTGTACTGTGATGCCCGGTTCGCACATTGTGGACCGCAGGACCTCGTGATATGTAAGCTGCCTACTAGGCTCCCGCTCTTGGGCGCATCATACTGACGCTGTCTTTGCTGTTTCCCATATGCGGTGAATGGAGGTCAGCGGGCGGGGGGGGCGGAGGAATATATTGTTTACTGTTGGCCTTATGACATCACGGTGTGAAGGGCTTTTCCTAGAAATGTGGCTGTTCTGCAGCGCTGTTGATGTGTCGCTGGGGGGCGGTGGGGGGGTGGCGGCGGTTGATCACTTGAATTGCAGTCATTATAGTTTGTCTAGTGTCGCCCACACCCGTCCATCGGGTGGAGAGTTGTGCCTCCAGCGGACCTCCGTGAGGGTATAACCCAATCAGAGTTCGGAGCTGAGCACTGTAGTTATGGTTCTGAGTTTAAGGGCATGGTGCACTGCAGGGGTAAGGCTTCGGCAGGTTGGGGTTGCTGGAGTGGGTGGGATAAGGGGTGGAGGGTTGCTTACCTGTATAAATGGACCGTCAAAGTACGATAAACCTCTCCTTTTTTGTGGTTCCCCAATGGTTCAGACTGCTGTTGTACAATTCGGACCTCCTAAGGAGGGGAAACTGGTAATTCCTACACAGTTGACAAATGTGGCGCTGTCACGTATTATATTGCTCAAACCTGATGGGTTCGAGGGAGGCGGGTAGGAGCAGCTTGAACATTATTACTTGGAATATTAGGGGGTTCTCACAGCCTCGTAAAATCAGACAGATCTTTGCAAGCCTGACTAGATGGAATGTGGACATAGCGTTTCTACAAGAGTCACACCTAGCACCACATTCACACGCTCAGTTGGGGTCGAGATGGGCAGAGGCAGTCCACAGAGCTTCATACTCTTCCTACTCCAGGGGGGTGGTCATATTGATAAAACGTGGGGTAGGTTTTGAGACTCAGACAGTGACACAAGATCCATCTGGGAGGTATGTGTTGGTATCAGGTACACTAAGAGGCCAGCGAGTGACGTTGTTGAATGTATACGGTCCAAACACGGACGCCCCGGATTTCTTTAGGGAAGTATGGGATCACTTGCAGAAACACAATAGCACACACGTATTATGCGGGGGTGATTGGAACATGACCCTCCGTGATGGATTGGACCGTTCATCCAACTCATTGGAACAACACAAACAGTCACGCCTAATGGTGGGTCACATGATGAAAGACATGAGTTTAGCGGATCTCTGGAGGCTGAAACATGCGGATGCATCTGGGGCCACACACATTACAGCTTCACATAACAGCTGGTCCAGACTGGATTACTGGCTGGGCACCAAGGACCTAGCGCTGTGGGTTCGTCACCTGCAGGTGCTGCCCCGCACACTGTCTGACCACAATCCCGTTCTGCTGCAGTTGGATATTCCACGGTATGCACCCCCCCCCTTCCAATGGCGTTTCAATTTGCGAGCCCTCACTGACACGGTATATGCTGATACCATAAGAAAAGCGATAAGGGATTATTTTGAAATTAATGATCAATCGACTGATGACCCATGCCTCCTTTGGGAGGCGTTCAAAGCCACGATAAGAGGGGTCTGTATTAGCACCACTATAGGGGTTCTCAAGGATATTAGGGGCCAAATCCGCAGATGCGAGCAGCGGATGAGAGACCTGGAGTCCCTATATGAGACCACTAACGATGTCTCGCATCTGGCTGAACTGCGTGTCATCCACACTGAGCACGCAGAATTTCTCGAATCTGAAATGAAGTACCTGAATCGCGCGCATGTGGCTAGAGCCTTTGGGGAGGGAGGTAGGCCTGGGGCTGTGTTGGCTCGGAAGATATGTGAGGGCCGTGGTCCGGCCGCTGTACTCAGGGTGAAGTCCAGAGAGGGGGAACCACAAACGCATGCTGCGGATATATTGAAATGTTTTGTAGACTCATTTGTGTCATTATACCAATCCCAACCTACAGCCTCAGCGGCTGATACGTATGACTACTTGCACGATGTAGCTATTGGCTGGCTGTCGGATGCGCATAGGGAATACTTAGCCAGGCCTATCACGGCGGAGGAGGTGACCGAGGTAATAAGCTCGCTGCCAAATGGTAAAGCGCCAGGCCCGGATGGGTATACCTCGGAATTTTATAAACAATATGCAGATATTGTCGCACCGCACCTGGTGGACATGTACGGCACCTCCTTTGAAAAGGAGCTGCTTCCCCCCACACTGCGCGAAGCAATGATCATCGCTCTCCTTAAACCATCTAAGGATCCGGAGGAGTGCGACTCATACCGGCCACTGTCACTGATCAATGTGGACTCAAAAATCCTTGCGAAGCTTATAGCGAAACGGCTATCTCCTCTGATGACCAGTCTGGCTTCGTACCCTCCAGATCGACCACGCACAACACTAGATCCCTGTTTGCACTCTCACACTAAACAAACAAACAACTACAAACTTAGGGGTCTTATTAGGGATTCAAGCGTAATCCTCTGCTCGTCACCACCTTATCAATAGTACAAGGGTATGAACAAAATGAAATTAACAAACCAGATCACAAGATGTGAAGAACCAGTAACATGAGTCACCCCTGGTGTAGGATTCCCATCAACAGTCTTGTAATGATCAATATTATCATTTGGTAGTCCTTATCGGGTATTGTGTCTCTAGATCATTGAGACCGGCATAGCCCGATAACCAGATACGGGGTAGCGACCCACAATCACTCGGTACTGCCACATGATGTTGATGTGATGGGAAGTGCAGTGTAAAAAATAATAAAACATAAGTGGTAGTCTTAAAAAAGGATAGGGAACTCAACCCAGAAACCTTTAATAATTGCTGGCCCCTTCCTTACTAAAAACAAGAACAGTATAATATCGTCATCGCAGTCCAAGCAAATAGCTGCGAGGAGACCAACATGTTTCAGCCACTAAGGGATGACTCCTTCGGCTTTCGTCAAGGGTCTCTGTTCTATGATAATACTACTGCATTGGTTGTGATTAAAGTGTGAAAAATAAATGTAAAAAACACACAAGTAAAAAATCAGTAAAGGATATAATGTTCCTTCGACTGTTTCAACTCCTCTCTTCGGCACCTGGTTGAGTATGTACTGTTTAGGGAGGACAAACGTACAGGAAAATCACAATCTGTTACCCTGGTCTGTAAAAGACATAATAAATTGTTTAACAAAAATATAACAACTTGCTTACTCACCCAGTGTGTCCGGGGAGTGGACCTCACCTCTTCCTGGACCTGGCTCAGGATAAATGAGACCCCGCTCTACAACAACAGAAACCGACTGCGTAAAATACACAACCCAGACAACCAGCCATGAAGCTATTCTGGCGATGTATATATCTCCGCAATCCAAGGTATTCTGTACATGGAGTCAATTAACACCCATCAGTAGGTTCACAAATCACCCTCACTCCACCTCCCTGTCAACTACAGGCTCAGCTGCCAATGGTATACAAAGCTACTTAACTACAGCATAAGGCTAGCACAGTGGCATCCACCTAGTATAAGGCTAGCAAGCCAGGTAATCATACCTGTCCGTCGGTATCTCAGGCCTTGACTGAGTCAGGGGGAGGCATAGTCACCAGTAAGCTCTAACTACTTCACTGTTCGGCTGAACAGCACTCAGCCAATCGATATCGGTAGGGGAGGGGCTTGCCCGAACGCCGCCTACCCACAGATCACTTAATATATGTATCAAAGTTGTTCATCTGCCGCTTACCTTCCTACTAATGCCCGATGATGGTATCAGGACCTGATGTTAGACCTGTCCTTGGCAATACTCTGTGACACACTCGTTCATGGCTTTGCGCGCGTACTCTCGCGAGCATAGGTCGGTGTGGAACTACAGAGTGACGTCACGTCATTCGAGATTGTAGTTCTTCCTTTATAAAAAAAAAAAAAAAAAAATTTCTTATTATACTACCGCATTACTAATCGGTGCGTGGCCGGGCGCAGTATCTCACAGAACGCCTGCGGCCACGACCAGCAATGCTGACACCCATGCCTAGTCACAGTCCTGTCCTCTCAAGTAAACGGACTTGCTAATCGCCCGGTGTTGGGCCGTGCCCTCGCTCGCGCTCGTTCATGGACAATTGCGCGTCCTTCCTTTAGCATAGAACTACACGGTGACGTCATGTCGTTCGTAAGTGTAGTTTTTGATTATTTAATTTTCAGATCTGAGATTGAAAACCAGACTCTCGCACTGCTAGTTAGTCACGGCAGAACGTGATAGGTCCTCACTAGCATCTCAAATATAGTTAAATGAAAAAAACTAACTAGATAATAGTTAGACGTGGCAAAGCGCGCTCGCTTGCAGATGGTACACTGCTGGGTCAAACATTCCACAAATGCCTGGGTAGCACGGCTACACCTCGCAACGCTGGAAATAGATGTGCCCGGTCAAGAGCATCAAACCGTAGGCGGAGTACTCTTATGATAATCAATAAGTTGTAGGCTAAAGGACCACCTGGTGTATTACCCTCAAAGGAAGAATCCTATTATGTACAAAGGCAAAACATCCTTGTACTCTGTCGGAGGTATGAGCCACGCAACACCCTATATATTCATGCATAGATAGAATAACAGAGAGCTCAAGACAAAGCGACCCACGGAATGTCATCGTTCAGCCCTTGTCTGTCTGTCCCTAATTTGAAAACCCACTTTTGTTCCCGAATGACCATCGACCCGACTCCCAGACTGACGAAGGAGATCAAAGTCTTGGTTGAAGAAGCCTTAGGGGAAGGCTGGATTACCCCCGCAGAGCCATTATTCCTACAGGCTAAGCATCCTACCATGCCTTATTTTTATACCTTACCTAAGGTGCATAAGCCACAGAGACCGCCTCCAGGGAGGCCCATAATTTCAGGCCAGGGCTCATTACTTGAACCGCTTTCAGCGTTTGCCGACTACTTTCTTAAACCCTTGGTCAGCATGATGCCTACGTTTCTTAAGGACACTGCGGATGTCCTGAGAGTGATTCCCGAGATTGCATTTGATCGAGACACAGACTATCTTGTCTCTCTGGATGTTGAGTCCCTGTATACCTCCATTCCCCAGGATGCGACCCTGGATACCATCAGGTCCATCCTGGGTGAATCGGAACTGGACTCTATCACTCCAGTACCGTTTATTATGGCTTTGGCTACCATAGCCATGAAAGAAAACTTCTTTATGCACGAGGACCAGATATACCACCAAGTCTCTGGGACCAGCATGGGCAGTATTTTTGCCCCTTCGCTGGCGAATTTATATGTCCATCAATTTGAACAGACCACAGTGCTGCATCCCACCAACCCCTTCTTTCCATCCATTATTTGGTGGAAAAGATATATTGATGATATTCTGATGGTGTGGAGAGGGACTAGTGAATCTGTCACACAGTTTCACCAATGGCTTAACAGCAAGAACAACTATCTCCGTTTCACGATGGAAATGAGTAAAGACAGACTCCCGTTCTTGGATCTCTCGATTTACAGCACTTCGAGGGGTTTGGAGAGTGAACTGTACAAAAAGCCAATGGCAAGAAATTCATTGCTCCTGTATGAAAGTCAACACCCCAAGTCTTTGAGGGATAATTTGCCCTTTGGACAGTTTCTTCGAGTTCATCGGAACTGTTCTACCCCAGATACTTTCAAACTCCATGCAGAGGAGCTTTCTAAACAGTTGCGAGAGAGGCATTACCCAAAAAAATTGGTCCAACGTTCATACAAACAAGCAGCTAACAATCATCGTGCTGCCCTTTTGGAACCACGTATAGAGAAACCACCACTGGATCGTCTAACCCTAGTGAGCACTTTTAACACCAAATCGAACTATGTTCAAAAAGTGATTAAAAAGCACTGGCGAATTCTGAACAGTGGGAAAGAAAAGATTCCCTTTCCACTTTTCGCCTTCAAACGCTCAACCAACCTGAGAGACCGTTTGGTACACACACGACCCAAGACCACACCCAGGAGAGAGCTAGGCACACTATGGGATCTTCCGCCGGTGGTGGGGCACCATCCTTGCGGAGGTTGCTCCATTTGCCCTTTAACAACTAAAATCACGAGTGTGGACATTGGTACAGATAGGCCTTGGGAGCTGCGGCAGTTTACGAACTGCAACAGCACCAACTTGATCTACCTCATCACTTGCACGTGCAATGAAAGGTACGTGGGCATGACCACGAGAAAGGTGCGTGTGAGGATGCTGGAACACAAAAGTACTTTCCGCTGTAAGAAAGATATCTCTAAACTTACTAAGCACTTTATCACATGTAATCATGCCGAGACAGACTTCAAATGGCATGTTCTTGAGAAACCATACATTCCACCACATGTGAGTGACGTGTCTAGATATCTTTTCATTCGGGAACAAAAGTGGGTTTTCAAATTAGGGACAGACAGACAAGGGCTGAACGATGACATTCCGTGGGTCGCTTTGTCTTGAGCTCTCTGTTATTCTATCTATGCATGAATATATAGGGTGTTGCGTGGCTCATACCTCCGACAGAGTACAAGGATGTTTTGCCTTTGTACATAATAGGATTCTTCCTTTGAGGGTAATACACCAGGTGGTCCTTTAGCCTACAACTTATTGATTATCATAAGAGTACTCCGCCTACGGTTTGATGCTCTTGACCGGGCACATCTATTTCCAGCGTTGCGAGGTGTAGCCGTGCTACCCAGGCATTTGTGGAATGTTTGACCCAGCAGTGTACCATCTGCAAGCGAGCGCGCTTTGCCACGTCTAACTATTATCTAGTTAGTTTTTTTCATTTAACTATATTTGAGATGCTAGTGAGGACCTATCACGTTCTGCCGTGACTAACTAGCAGTGCGAGAGTCTGGTTTTCAATCTCAGATCTAAAAATTAAATAATCAAAAACTACACTTACGAACGACATGACGTCACCGTGTAGTTCTATGCTAAAGGAAGGACGCGCAATTGTCCATGAACGAGCGCGAGCGAGGGCACGGCCCAACACCGGGCGATTAGCAAGTCCGTTTACTTGAGAGGGCAGGACTGTGACTAGGCATGGGTGTCAGCATTGCTGGTCGTGGCCGCAGGCGTTCTGTGAGATACTGCGCCCGGCCACGCACCGATTAGTAATGCGGTAGTATAATAAGAAATTATTATTTTATTTATTTTTTTTTTTATAAAGGAAGAACTACAATCTCGAATGACGTGACGTCACTCTGTAGTTCCACACCGACCTATGCTCGCGAGAGTACGCGCGCAAAACCATGAACGAGTGTGTCACAGAGTATTGCCAAGGACAGGTCTAACATCAGGTCCTGATACCATCATCGGGCATTAGTAGGAAGGTAAGCGGCAGATGAACAACTTTGATACATATATTAAGTGATCTGTGGGTAGGCGGCGTTCGGGCAAGCCCCTCCCCTACCGATATCGATTGGCTGAGTGCTGTTCAGCCGAACAGTGAAGTAGTTAGAGCTTACTGGTGACTACGCCTCCCCCTGACTCAGTCAAGGCCTGAGATACCGACGGACAGGTATGATTACCTGGCTTGCTAGCCTTATACTAGGTGGATGCCACTGTGCTAGCCTTATGCTGTAGTTAAGTAGCTTTGTATACCATTGGCAGCTGAGCCTGTAGTTGACAGGGAGGTGGAGTGAGGGTGATTTGTGAACCTACTGATGGGTGTTAATTGACTCCATGTACAGAATACCTTGGATTGCGGAGATATGTACATCGCCAGAATAGCTTCATGGCTGGTTGTCTGGGTTGTGTATTTTACGCAGTCGGTTTCTGTTGTTGTAGAGCGGGGTCTCATTTATCCTGAGCCAGGTCCAGGAAGAGGTGAGGTCCACTCCCCGGACACACTGGGTGAGTAAGCAAGTTGTTATATTTTTGTTAAACAATTTATTATGTCTTTTACAGACCAGGGTAACAGATTGTGATTTTCCTGTACGTTTGTCCTCCCTAAACAGTACATACTCAACCAGGTGCCGAAGAGAGGAGTTGAAACAGTCGAAGGAACATTATATCCTTTACTGATTTTTTACTTGTGTGTTTTTTACATTTATTTTTCACACTTTAATCACAACCAATGCAGTAGTATTATCATAGAACAGAGACCCTGACGAAAGCCGAAGGAGTCATCCCTTAGTGGCTGAAACATGTTGGTCTCCTCGCAGCTATTTGCTTGGACTGCGATGACGATATTATACTGTTCTTGTTTTTAGTAAGGAAGGGGCCAGCAATTATTAAAGGTTTCTGGGTTGAGTTCCCTATCCTTTTTTAAGACTACCACTTATGTTTTATTATTTTTTACACTGCACTTCCCATCACATCAACATCATGTGGCAGTACCGAGTGATTGTGGGTCGCTACCCCGTATCTGGTTATCGGGCTATGCCGGTCTCAATGATCTAGAGACACAATACCCGATAAGGACTACTAAATGATAATATTGATCATTACAAGACTGTTGATGGGAATCCTACACCAGGGGTGACTCATGTTACTGGTTCTTCACATCTTGTGATCTGGTTTGTTAATTTCATTTTGTTCATACCCTTGTACTATTGATAAGGTGGTGACGAGCAGAGGATTACGCTTGAATCCCTAATAAGACCCCTAAGTTTGTAGTTGTTTGTTGATTCCTACGGGGGATAATACTTAGGCTGGTCTATAAATATCCCTCTAGCCCTGCAATAGATTTTGTTTTTTCAATGCACTCTCACACTACCTGCAGCCCTCGGTCAAAGCGGTGGCGGTCATGCTCGACGCTGCAAAAGCGTTTGACTCCATCGAGTGGCGATATATGATCACCGTCCTGAATAGAATGGGGTTTCCTAGGCGATTTGTGCAATGGGTCTCCTTACTTTACACGAAGCCTTGTGCAAGGATTAGAATCAATGGTTATGTCTCGGATCAATTTGCTATTGAGCGAGGGACGAGGCAAGGCTGCCCGCTCTCGCCCCTATTGTTCGCCCTAGCGCTGGAGCCTCTGGCTTGTCTGATAAGACAGAATTATAAAGAATCGGCGTTAAACTTCATAGCCAGGCCGCTTCACATATCATTGTATGCGGACGATATGTTACTCTATGTCCGTGACCCTGAGACTCACCTGAACTCACTACTCAGGGAATACATCAGATTCGGAGGTCACTCAGGGCTGGCTATAAATTGGGCCAAGTCCTCTATAATACCCCTCACTGACACTACGTCCCAGTTTGCGGTGGACTTCCCGTTAGAATGGCAACAAGACCCGATCAGATAGCTGGGGATAATGTACCATAGAGACCCAGAAGAGGTACTACGGGCGAACTACGGTGTGGTACTCTCCAAACTGGAGGATAGTGTCCAGCGATGGATACATTTGCCCCTCTCGCTAGCTGACAGGATAGCTATTGTAAAGATGAATGTGCTGCCCAAATTATTATACCTATTTAATAACGTCCCGATTACACCGCCACAGGCTATATTCCGCCGCATTAACTCCTTGGTTAGGACCCTGATATGGGCGGGCAAACAGGCACGTGTGGATCTGCAAACTCTTACACTCCCCTTTGCGCAGGGTGGTTTCAGCGTGCCCGATTTTCTCCTATACTACCTTTGTGCGCAGGCGCAATACGCGGCGTATTGGTACCATGCGGTCCCATACATCACACATGCGGCTATTGAGGAGAGTGATGCGCATCCTATTCCCCTTTCAGCGATTATTTCACACACACGTCCACCGCTGCATACTAGGGATATTAACACAGTGGACACCACGGTCAAAGCATGGCACAGGCTAGGGCAGCTGGCTCATAAAACCCCACTGTACGCGCCGGCCATGTCATGACACCATCATCAGGAGCTGTCAGTCACTAGGGAGAGTGTCGGAATGTCTCTACTGAGTAGAGCTGGCATTGACAGGATGGGGGATGTGTTTCAAGGGGGCACATTTGTGGGCCTAGACCAGTTAGGTTACATCCAGAACCAGACTCCCATGTTTCACTTTACATATTACAGGCTCACAAGAGCTTTGAGGGAACACTACCCGACGTTCCCATCGGAACCCGAATGCCTTGCACCACTACAACTATTGATCACAACTACCGATTTGTCGCACCTGGTTTCTAGACTCTATTCAGCTGCACAGTCTGAGTTAGCGGGACACGCATTGAAGGCCAAGGGGCGGTGGGATACACTGTTAGACACCCCACTGACAGATGACGAATGGGCTGGCACCTGTGCACTGACTCAACTTCTGACACCCAACGGCAATTTGAGAATTATTCACTTCAAATTCCTTCACCAACTCTATTACACGCCGACAAAACTGCTTAGATATGGGTTGCAGGAGGAAGATAGGTGCAAAAGGTGTAACAGAGAGGGAGCGGGCTTCGCTCATCTGGCATGGGACTGCGCCAAAATAACGAGTTACTGGGTGGGGATCACCGCAACGTTGTCTATCATTTTGGAGGAAGAGGTGCAATGCACACCCAAAGTCTGTCTGCTGGGGATAGTGCCGCAGTTCAGGGCGTTGAAACGCAAGTTCTGTGTCATAGCCTTGTTGTTGGCGAAGAGACAGGTGGCACAATGCTGGCACAGTCGCAAGGTACCGAAGGTAAAAACTTGGTTGCATGACATGTCCACTTGCCGGGACAGGCTACAAACATACGAGGAGCTACTGCCGGCGAAATCCAGGCCCAGGAGTATTTGGGGTTATTTAGAGGAGTACCTCGCTTCCATACAGGATGATGAAGAGAACCGACCATTGGATTGAATTGATTGGGGTACTGTGTAGGTAAACAACAAATACATGAGTCTTGTACCGGCGGGAACCTAGGGGGAACTGTGACTACCATAACAACTGACGTGTAGTATGTACTGATAGCACTTTACGGTCTAAGTTGGGGAAAGTTGTTCTTTTGTTCACTATTGAAAACAAATGTGAAAAAGTGAGACTCATTTCATTTACAAGCTAGTAACCATATGTGGGACATGCGGAAGGACTCTGCCTCACACTGTAACGCTGATTATGCACGACGTACTAATCCTATGTTGGTTGCTGATATTTACGTAGCGAGCCGGCCCCAGGGTTGTAGGCTCATGCTGTGTCAACTGCTATGTGTTAATAAAGGTCTTGCGAAAAAAAAAAAAAGGACATCCCTGAGCAACAACTCATTCCTGGAAGAGGGGCCGTGCTAGTGGGGGATTTCCCTCGGGCCGAGGGCAATGCGGTACACTGAGAGCTGGTGGCTCGACACGGCACCCCCGCCTCAGAGGCCACTCTGCACAAATAAGGAGCGCTCAACACGCCCTGTCCCCCAGAGAGTCAGGAATATGTAGCAGCGCTTCACCATGCACTGGTTTCAAGCCCTCAGAAGTGGAGGTAGCAGTGCTTCACCACACTCTGATGTGAGAACTTCTTCTTGACTTTAGGTTTGGGGCAAAAATTAAGCACTCCAACTGCGCTGTGTAGGTCAGGCAAGGAGCAATAAACAGCTCTCGCCATGCGCTGTTCTCCTTGGAGAACACTTTGGGGGCTCACAGGGAGCAGCAGGCAGTACGATAACAAACAGAATAGCAGACCAGATGAGTCCTTTAAACAGCGCTGCAGTCCTTCTGACAGAGTTTCAGTTCCAGATCCAGAATTGCTTCTTCAACATGGAGTCAGAGCCCCTGTACTTTTACTCATCAATGTCTTTGATGTAGGGGATGAGTTCACAAAAAACCTTAAAAGTGCATAACACTCCCTTTCAACCCAGCCCTGGCTCCAGTAGGGGGGAAATTAGCCCTTTGTGTGAGGGCAGGACACAACCCATTCAACTGTAAAGTGTGAACGCCCTCTCCCAGTCCAGAAAGACTATCAGTATGCAGATTAATGCAAATGTAACCCCTGTCACACCCAGCCCTTCCTGTCTTCTGGCTGTCTGTTACAAGTTTATGGCCCTACTTGTTCCCTTGTCCTTTCTGGGCCTAACTTCCATGTTTAATGATCACTTTCTAAAAGTGGCATTTCTAAAATAGTGATGTAAATTCCAACTATGCCAGTAAGTAGGATTTATCACCACTATTCTAAACATGCCAACCATGGCAATGCTGCTCCTTTCTGATCAGTAATTACCACTTAAAAAATATATAAGGGAATTCCCAATGATAGCCTATGAGAGGAGCAGGCCTCGCCTCACAGCAGTGAAAACATAATAGGCTGTTTGTCACTACCAGGACATGCCAGGCAATAAAGTACATGTCCTACCTTTTATTCACACAGCATCCTGCCCTTGGGGTTACCTAGGGCTGTTTAAGGCTTGGCAAGTAGTTTTAATTGCCAAGTCCAAGTGGCAGTAAACTGTGCACACAGGCCCTGCAGCGGCAGGCCTGAGACAGGTTTGAAAGGCTACTACTGTGGGTGGCACATGCAGTGCTGCAGGTCTACCAGTAGCATTTAATTTACAGGCCCTTGGTGTTTGATATACCACTTTACAAGGGACTTATAAGTAAATCAAATATGCCAAACAGTTGTAAACCAATCATACTTTGTTTGGAGGAGAGAGCACATGCACTTTAGCACTGGTTAGCAGTAGTAAAGTGCCCACAGTCCTAAAGCCTACACAAAGAAGGTCAGAAAATAGGTGGAGAAAGGTAGTTTGGGGATAAACCTGCAAAAAGGGCCAGGTCCAACAAACAAGAAGCCCTTCCTGCCAAGACTGGGATCCTGCAATTGATACCCTGCCCAATTTCCCTCAATGTGTTTGTGTGCTTCATCCTGCATGTTAGCTGATTCAGGCAGCTTTATTGCGCACATTGCTGGTACTTCTTTTTTTGAGGATTTCCCATATGAGATTCTCTATGCCTACACCTCGCATTGCTACTACTTCTTGGATCAATGTTCTTGCGGGGCACAACATGCCTGGCCCCTGCTCTGTCGCTACATTTTCTCTGAAAGATGTCCCTGTGAAACTCTGTGAGCCTGCACTCTGTATTGCAGCTATTAAGTCTGTGATTGATGTCTATTTAAGGTATGTGTCCTTATTTATTATTTATTTATTTATTATGAAGCTTGTAAAGCGCACAGCTACCCCCATAGGGGGTGTCCCGGCGCTACAGAGTACTTGTCAATCAGAGGGGAAGGGCCAAAGCAGGTAGGAAAGGGGAGGGAGTTTAAGGGAGAGTGAACAGCCAGGTCTTAAGTCTACGACGGAACACTTGCTCTGAGTCGATAAACCTGAGGTCCAATGGGAGGCAGTTCCAGTATTTGGCAGCAGCCACTCCAAACGATCTGCCGCCACACCTGGCGCGTCGAAATCTGGGCACCACCAGGAGACGTAGGCTGTTAGATCTTAAATTTCGGACAGAACGAGAAAGTTTGAGTCTTGTACTCAAGTAGGCAGGGCCAAAGCCATTAATGGCACGAAAGGCTAGAATCAGGATTTTAAATTGGATGCGTCTGGAGATGGGAAGCCAGTGCAGCTCTTTCCGATAGGCCGCAAAAGAGTGGCGGTAGGGAATATTACCAATTAATCTGGCGGCTGCATTTTGGATAACTTGCAACCTTTCGACAAGGTAGAGAGGGGCGCCTGCATAGAGACTATTGGAATAGTCTAAATGCGACGTGATCAGGGCATGTACAACAGTCTTGCGAGAGTCTGGGGGGAGGAAAGGAAAAATCTTCCTGATCATACGCAGCTTGCCAAAGCAGGCGGATGTCACCTTGTTGATCTGGGCTTTACAGGACAAAGTATTGTCAAAAAGGAAGCCCAGATTGCGGGCAGACTGAACTGGTGTAGGAGGCGGATTAAGAACAGCAGGCCACCATAGGGTGGAGGGGGGGGGGGAGATTTTTGGTTGAAAAATAAGACCTCCGTTTTGTCAGCATTTAGTACCAAATGGTTTGCAGCCATCCAGGAACAAATATTGCCCAGGCAGTTGCGGAAGTTAGAGAAGTGGAGGTCAGAGTGGTCTCTAAAAGAAAAAATAGGCTGTGTATCATCAGCATAAGAGACCACCCTGACCCCCCATGACTCAACCACTCTGGCAAGGGGGCCTAAATAGACATTAAACAACAGAGGGCTCAAGGCCGAGCCCTGAGGCACACCACACAAGAGAGGTTTATCTTCTGATACAAAGGGCCGTAGAAGAACTCTCTGTGTCCTCCCAGTAAGGAATGACCTGATCCAGGTCAATACAGTCCCTCCAATACCTAGCTGCTGTAGGCGGTCCAGTAGTATATCATGAGACACCGTATCGAAAGCGGCGGACAGGTCGAGGAGGACCAGCATAGCCTCCTCTTCCCTGTCCACACACTCTCGAATTGTCTCCGATACCTCTAGCAAAGCAGTTTCTGTGCTAAAGCCGGTTCTAAAGCCGGACTGGGAATCATGTAGCAGCTGATTTGTTTCTAGGTAGTGAGACAATTGCCTCTGAACTACCTTTTCCAAAATTTTAGCCGGTTTGGGAAGGAGAGATATTGGTCGGTAGTTAGAAAATTGTGAGGGATCTGCATCCGTCTTTTTTAAAATAGGGACCAGCATGGCCTGTTTCCACAATGTGGGGAACTGCCCTCTGATTAAAGAGGCGTTCCAAATAGAAAGGAGAGGATTGGTTAAGATCGGAGCAAGATTACCCATCACTTTAGCGGGGACTGGATCTAATGGTGATCCCGAGGTTACCTGGTGGAGTAATTTGACAGCTATGTCGGGCATAATTTCATCAAAAGAATTTAATGAACATTTCAGAGTGACAGGTTCAGGGTTCAACAGGGAGGTTAAGGTGGATTGAAATGAAGAGGAAAGTTTGATGATTTTATCTTGAAAAAAATCAGAGAGTCCATTGCAAAGGGTCTGACTAGAAGAGTCCTGGGCCTTCAAAGCAGGAGGATTAACAAAATCCTTCACAATCTTGAAGAGAGTTTTGGTGGAATTCTCAGCTTTTTTAATTAGTTGTGAGAAGTAACCTCTCATTGTGGACCGTTTTAGCTTTTGAAATTTGTTCAGGGCTGACTTATAGAGTGATTTGGCTACTGGATCGTAGGACTGTCGCCATAGACGTTCAAGTCGTTTACATCGACTTTTTTCCTCCCGTAACTCGGAGGAAAACCAAGGGGCGGAGGGGCGGGATCTGGTAGAAGAAATGGGGGCCAAAGGAGAAATAATATCCAGTGCCGTAGTCAGTGCTGAATTATATCTGGTAACTTCCTCATTAAGATCCAAGGAGGGGTTGAGCTGGTAAGGGAAGTGGGGGTCTAAGGTGGCACAGGTTACTTTCGGCCATTTACGTCCATTCTCTCTGTTCAAGGAGGAGGGGGGAGACAGGGAAGGAATGGTGATTTCGAAAGGGAGGAGAAAGTGATCAGACCAAGTAAGGGGTAGTGCAGGGGAAGGGATAATACCAGGGTGATTTGTAAAAATGAGATCAAGGGTATGACCTGCCGTATGTGTTGGGCCTTCAACCAACTGATGCAGGGTTAAACCTTGCAAAGTATCAATTAGGAGCGACGCCTGTGAGCAGGAAGGGTTGTCGACATGTAGGTTAAAGTCTCCTAAGACCGTGAAGTAGGCATGTTTTAGGGATAGATCCGCTATAGTTTGAAGCAAGCTAGTGAGTGAGGAGGATGAGGCAGTGGGGGGATTATAGACCAGGATACCGGCTAATAAAATAGCAGCTGAGTCCAGGATAGTAAAATACATGGCTTCAATCAGTCCTAAATTAGTAAGTTTCTTGGTAGTAAGTTTAAGGTGTGATTTCAGAATTACTGCCAGGCCCCCTCCAGTTTTGTTATTTTCACGATTGATGCCTACCAATCGGTAACCAGACGGAACAGCTAGATGAATATCAGGGCTGGAAGTATCCTTAAGCCAGGTTTCGGTGAGGAATAAGATATCCCATCCCTGAGTATCAATAGATAGCCATATCTCATTGGCATGACACGAAAGGGAGCGACAGTTAACTAGAGCAGCCTTTAAAATGGGATAAGGAAGGGGCTTCGGGACTTTCACTGGAGGAGAGCGCCGTTTACAGTAAGGAGCAATAGTGAACCTACACAAGGAGCATTTATAGGGAAGAGACTCTAAGGTAGATGGGCAGCAGCAGGCATCTGAGAAACAAATACCTTGTCTAAATTGAAGGAGCTGAGTATTGGTCCAAGAGATTTTCGGAGTGATAGAAGCAGGGGGACCGGCGCTGGGCACGGGTCCGGCGCAGACGGGCGCAGACGGGCTTGCCTTAGGCGCGCCCGCTGCGCCCGCCCGCTGCGCGGACGGGACTGCCCCTTTTTTATATCCATTCCTGGAGGAGGGTGGGAGGCGTCCAAAAGCTGGAGCGCTACCCTGCCTTCCCCCATGATGGCGGCTTCGCGTTTCACCAGCCGGCGTCAGCGCTGCAATCGGCTGCGCCGGGGGTGTGAGCCAAGTGACTGGGCCCAGGACGAAGTAATCTCGTCCAAAACGGTCAAATGGCGTAAGGCGTTAATCTACACAATTAAAAGTGCCCCAATTAAAATATGGTACAGTTTTTAAAAAGCGCATGTAAATATCGCCAGTAATTTCAATTAGGATCGCTACCAAAGGGGATAGTTGAAGAGACCCCCGGCTTCCGCCTCAGGGGAGAAACAAATAATCTGTCAACAGTTGTCCAGCGGAAAGCACCTTAAATAGCACGGGAGGGCGGGAGGCGTCCAAAAGCTGGAGCGCTACCCTGCCTTCCCCCAAGATGGCGGCTTCGCGTTTCACCAGCCGGCGTCAGCGCTGCAATCGGCTGCGCCGGGGGTGTGAGCCAAGTGACTGGGCCCAGGACGAAGTAATCTCGTCCAAAACGGTCAAATGGCGTAAGGCGTTAATCTACACAATTAAAAGTGCCCCAATTAAAATATGGTACAGTTTTTAAAAAGCGCATGTAAATATCGCCAGTAATTTCAATTAGGATCGCTACCAAAGGGGATAGTTGAAGAGACCCCCGGCTTCCGCCTCAGGGGAGAAACAAATAATCTGTCCGCATCTTGCAATCTTGACAGCATCTCATCATTTCACCCATCTTCTTCTCCTATTGATGCTTGTAAACTTGATGCTTCTCATCATTGTGTCCTGTTTCTTGAGTGAATGATGTCCGTTTAAGGCCTGTGTGCTCAAAAGTGCATCACTGTTTGTACTTCTGCCACCAACACCTATGCGAGCCTGTGTGCTACATCCCCTGTGAATGCTGCTGAAGACTCTCTCCTCAATTTCCTCCAGCAGTCGGGCCAGCTTGGAGGTCCCTGCGTTTGCCCCACTGCTGCTCATCTTCTCACCTGGTCCGTCCACATCTTGTACTTCTCCTTGTGACCAGTGATCTGTAAACTGCAGGACTGGATATAAACGGAGCGGTCCAGGTGCACAAGTCTTGAGTAGCTGCATAAAGGGAATCAAAGAGAGCTAAATCTGTGATAGAACTGTGTCAGCAAGAGCACTTACAAGGAGATGCTGCACTTGGAAATAGAGGTGTAGCACTTTTGTACTGCTTGATCAGTGTGTATTAGACACTACAAAGGTACAGCGTAACATAGGCATTAATATCGTAAACCTATTAAAGGTACCTAGAATATATATTTAAAGACAGATAAAGTTGTATATATGTTTTATTCAATAATAATATTGCTTGGACCTCATATATACATTATTAGTGATTCAGGTGGTACTTGATATACCTTCTGTACCCCCACACTACTCTGCGAGAGCAAGCATTCACTATTCAACCTCAGTCCCACCCTGAAAATGAAAGCATAACAAGGTGGTACTTGGTAACTGATTGTGCTTGCAGCAGTACCTGGATCCAATGTTTCAAATGACAGCAGCAACATTACATGTCACTGGGATTGCTTAGCTGTCCTTAAGACATGCAGGCACTGGAGAACCAGCCTGACATTTGCTACAATAAGGACATGGCCAATTTACGAGCTAGCGCTTGTATTTTTCTTTGTAGACTTAAATATATAAATCACTTTGCATACTTTCAGGCAACCCCATTTCTAGTATAATATTTTATGCTTTGAATGTAACGGATTACAGCTGCAAGCAACTATCTATGTTGACTATATTTCACAACAAGCAGTGTTCTGAATGAAATGAAACACCCACCTCTTCTAATTCCTCCCTCTAGTTCTGATGTTCCTCCGTCCAAAGCGCCGAGATACCCTCATGGGCGATTCAGCGCTATACAAATCAATAAATATCAAATGAATGAAATGAAAAGAACATTTATAGAGCGCAGTAGCTACCCTGAGGCGTCCTAGCTTGCAGACAAACACAAGTGAGGGGACAAGGGGAGCCTGTTCTAGTTGTTAAACAGCTGAGTTTTTGGCTTTTTTCTGAAGGACAGTAGGTTGTGTTCTGCGCGCAGGTGAGGGGGGAGGGAGTTTCAGAGTTTGGCCGTGTTGGTGGAGAAGGAACGTCCACCACATCTAGCTTTCTTGATTCTGGGTATTGTAAGGAGATGGGAGGAGGTAGACCTTAGCTGTCTATTTGGTTGGTAAGGTGTGACAAGGGTGTGATTGATTGTGGCGCCTGATTTCCAAAATACTCTATGTGCAATGCACAGGCCCTTGATATCATTCTGTCTTTAACAGGGAGCCAATGAAGCTTTCTGAGTTCTGAATGAACTGAGGTCCGACGTGGAATCTGGAGTAGTGTGCGTGCTGCACAATTCTGAATAACCTGTAGTTTATTCAGGGTGGACTGTGGCGCCCCTAGATAGAGGGCATTTCCAAAGTCCAGACGTGAAAGGTTTAGGCCTTGGATCATTATCCGTCTGGCGTTAAAGGGAAGGAGGGGCATGATTTTTCGTATGATCCTGAGTAGGCCAAAGCAGGTGGCTGATAGCTTTGCTGCTTAGTAGTTGAAATTGAGGGACTTGTCCAACCAGATGCCAAAGCTCTTGATGGTGTCTTTGGGCACAGGGGGGGGTCCAAGACAAGTGGGTCAGAGGTGATCGATGTTGGGAGTGGGGCAGTGGCCTAGTAGCATTAGCTCCGTTTTGTCTCCGTTTAGCTTGAGACAGGAGGATGTCATCCAGGAGGTCACTGCCTCCAAGCAGTCCCCCAGACTATTGGGGATGTTGTGAGAGTGGCTGAGAGCCACCACTAGCTGAGTATCGTCCGCATAGGTGACTATCTTTATCCCAAAGGGACGGACGATCTCAGCGAGGGGGCTCATGTATATATTGAAAAGTGTGGGATTTAAGGAGGAACCTTGCGGTACCCTGCAGTCGAGAGGTTTACTAATGGAAGCAGTGTCATCCTCAAACACTTGGAAGGATTGCTCCTTCAGGAATGATTCGAACCATGAGAGTGCTGTTGATGAGACTCCTAGGTTGATCAGCCGCTGTAATAGAATCCTGTGATTTACAGTGTTGAAGGCGGCACTTAGGTCTAGCAGGATGATGGCTGCCATACCTCCCTGATCCGTGATCTTCCTTGCCTCTTCTGTGACATTGATAAGGGCAGTCTCAGTTCCGTGCATAGGTCGGAAACCTGTTTGAGTCGGATCAAGTAGTTGATGGGTTTCTAGAAACTTCGTCAGAGTCTTATTGACTTGTTTCTTCAAAATCTTACTGAGCCAGGGCAACAGGGATATCGGTCGGTAGTTTCCTGTGATATTTGGATCTAGGCTGAGTTTTTTTAGGAGAGCCTTGACCATAGCCCGTTTCCAAGTCGGCGGGACAGTTCCGGTAGTTAGCGAGGAATTGAGTAGTTCTAGGATGGTGGGTAGGATGTGTGTGATAACTGTTTGCAGAGAACGTGGTGGGGCTGGGTCGTTGGGAGATCCGGATTTTACTTGAAGCATGATGGAGTTTAATGTGAAGGGGTCAAGTGGGGGAAAGTTTGCAAGTGTTGCCGGAGTGTAGGTTTGTGTCTCAGGAGGGATGCTTGCTGAGGCTGGTGCATGAGTGAGGGGGAAGGAGGTGTATATGGTTTGTATTTTGTTTTTAAAAGAATTCCGCCAGATCGTTACAACAAGATTGTGGATTAAGGGGAGTGTGGATTTTTTCAGGGAGTTTGAGAAGGTATTTTGCAATTTTGTAGATTTCCTTCGGTTTAGAGGCTGCATCGTTGATCTTGCTCTCGTAAAATTATGCTTGCGCAGTTCTAATTCAATTTTTATAGGTTTTTATTGCAGTTCTGTACGCGATTTTTCTGGAGAGGGAGTAGTCTAAGCGCCAGTTTTTCTCAAATTTTTTGCATTGGCGTTTTTGGTCTTGTAGGTCCTGGGAATACCAGGGGGCGCTCTTGGTGATGCGCTTTGGTTTAATAATAGTGATGGGGAGAACGGAATCTAGAGAGTTTAGAATCCAGTTGTTAAAGTTCTCGTTGGCTATAGAGGGATCCCCACTGAAGGATGGTCTGGAGGAGTCTAGAGATGTTGCCCATTCGGCTTGGGGAAGTTTGGACCAGTTGCGTTCCTTCCGAGTGGCTATATTGGGTGTTTGATAGGGGGTTATGCATCCCCATGAGGCAGGTATTAGAAGGTGGTCCGTCCATGGCAAGGTCAGAGGGTTTCCCATTGAGAGGCAGTTAGTAAAAATGGGGTCTAGGAGGGGCCCTTGATATCATTCTGTCTTTAACAGGGAGCCAATGAAGCTTTCTGAGTTCTGAATGAACTGAGGTCCGACGTGGAATCTGGAGTAGTGTGCGTGCTGCACAATTCTGAATAACCTGTAGTTTATTCAGGGTGGACTGTGGCGCCCCTAGATAGAGGGCATTTCCAAAGTCCAGACGTGAAAGGTTTAGGCCTTGGATCATTATCCGTCTGGCGTTAAAGGGAAGGAGGGGCATGATTTTTCGTATGATCCTGAGTAGGCCAAAGCAGGTGGCTGATAGCTTTGCTGCTTAGTAGTTGAAATTGAGGGACTTGTCCAACCAGATGCCAAAGCTCTTGATGGTGTCTTTGGGCACAGGGGGGGGTCCAAGACAAGTGGGTCAGAGGTGATCGATGTTGGGAGTGGGGCAGTGGCCTAGTAGCATTAGCTCCGTTTTGTCTCCGTTTAGCTTGAGACAGGAGGATGTCATCCAGGAGGTCACTGCATCCAAGCAGTCCCCCAGACTATTGGGGATGTTGTGAGAGTGGCTGAGAGCCACCACTAGCTGAGTATCGTCCGCATAGGTGACTATCTTTATCCCAAAGGGACGGACGATCTCAGCGAGGGGGCTCATGTATATATTGAAAAGTGTGGGATTTAAGGAGGAACCTTGCGGTACCCCGCAGTCGAGAGGTTTACTAATGGAAGCAGTGTCATCCTCAAACACTTGGAAGGATTGCTCCTTCAGGAATGATTCGAACCATGAGAGTGCTGTTGATGAGACTCCTAGGTTGATCAGCCGCTGTAATAGAATCCTGTGATTTACAGTGTTGAAGGCGGCACTTAGGTCTAGCAGGATGATGGCTGCCATACCTCCCTGATCCGTGATCTTCCTTGCCTCTTCTGTGACATTGATAAGGGCAGTCTCAGTTCCGTGCATAGGTCGGAAACCTGTTTGAGTCGGATCAAGTAGTTGATGGGTTTCTAGAAACTTCGTCAGAGTCTTATTGACTTGTTTCTTCAAAATCTTACTGAGCCAGGGCAACAGGGATATCGGTCGGTAGTTTCCTGTGATATTTGGATCTAGGCTGAGTTTTTTTAGGAGAGCCTTGACCATAGCCCGTTTCCAAGTCGGCGGGACAGTTCCGGTAGTTAGCGAGGAATTGAGTAGTTCTAGGATGGTGGGTAGGATGTGTGTGATAACTGTTTGCAGAGAACGTGGTGGGGCTGGGTCGTTGGGAGATCCGGATTTTACTTGAAGCATGATGGAGTTTAATGTGAAGGGGTCAAGTGGGGGAAAGTTTGCAAGTGTTGCCGGAGTGTAGGTTTGTGTCTCAGGAGGGATGCTTGCTGAGGCTGGTGCATGAGTGAGGGGGAAGGAGGTGTATATGGTTTGTATTTTGTTTTTAAAAGAATTCCGCCAGATCGTTACAACAAGATTGTGGATTAAGGGGAGTGTGGATTTTTTCAGGGAGTTTGAGAAGGTATTTTGCAATTTTGTAGATTTCCTTCGGTTTAGAGGCTGCATCGTTGATCTTGCTCTCGTAAAATTATGCTTGCGCAGTTCTAATTCAATTTTTATAGGTTTTTATTGCAGTTCTGTACGCGATTTTTCTGGAGAGGGAGTAGTCTAAGCGCCAGTTTTTCTCAAATTTTTTGCATTGGCTTTTTGGTCTTGTAGGTCCTGGGAATACCAGGGGGCGCTCTTGGTGATGCGCTTTGGTTTAATAATAGTGATGGGGAGAACGGAATCTAGAGAGTTTAGAATCCAGTTGTTAAAGTTCTCGTTGGCTATAGAGGGATCCCCACTGAAGGATGGTCTGGAGGAGTCTAGAGATGTTGCCCATTCGGCTTGGGGAAGTTTGGACCAGTTGCGTTCCTTCCGAGTGGCTATATTGGGTGTTTGATAGGGGGTTATGCATCCCCATGAGGCAGGTATTAGAAGGTGGTCCGTCCATGGCAAGGTCAGAGGGTTTCCCATTGAGAGGCAGTTAGTAAAAATGGGGTCTAGGAGGGGCCCTTGATATCATTCTGTCTTTAACAGGGAGCCAATGAAGCTTTCTGAGTTCTGAATGAACTGAGGTCCGACGTGGAATCTGGAGTAGTGTGCGTGCTGCACAATTCTGAATAACCTGTAGTTTATTCAGGGTGGACTGTGGCGCCCCTAGATAGAGGGCATTTCCAAAGTCCAGACGTGAAAGGTTTAGGCCTTGGATCATTATCCGTCTGGCGTTAAAGGGAAGGAGGGGCATGATTTTTCGTATGATCCTGAGTAGGCCAAAGCAGGTGGCTGATAGCTTTGCTGCTTAGTAGTTGAAATTGAGGGACTTGTCCAACCAGATGCCAAAGCTCTTGATGGTGTCTTTGGGCACAGGGGGGGGTCCAAGACAAGTGGGTCAGAGGTGATCGATGTTGGGAGTGGGTGTTGGAGCTGTAGAGCAGCAATATTCGAGATTGTTTCTAAGGCGTAGTTATCTAGAGCAATGTCAAGATGGATATTAAAATCTCCCAGAAGAGTGTAGTTCGATGAGCTGCAGACTGGATTAGCTATGGAGGCTGGCAGGGAGTTCAGAAACTGTCCAGGGGACCATGGTGGACGGGTTATGAGTATCCCTGATAGGGGGCTTGTAGGGGAGAAATCTAATGCGAAAGAAAGGCTTTCCCAATTGGATATTGGGTGGTCGGAGCTGCGGCAGCTATAGCATTCTTTATAGATGATGGCTAGCATGCCTCCTCTACCAGTTGTGCGGTCTTTTCGCATGATTTGGTATCCTTTGGGTAGGGCCTGGACGATGTCGGGGTCTGACTCAAGATGGAGCCATGTTTCAGTTAAAAATAGGACATCGGGGCTCTGTTCTTCTAGTAGCAGAGAGATTTCATTGGTGTGTTTGGGGAGGGATCTGCAGTTTAGTAGGAGGATGCTTCACTGTGTAGTTGTTGTTGGGATGACCGGGGGGGGTCTGAAGGCCACAGTGCGGGCATGCTAGGTTCTCATCTAGTAAATTGCATATAGTTGGGCATGGTGGCGGGGCTTTTCCTCTAAGTTTGTACAGTGCTTCAGGGCTGTATTTTATTAGTTGTGTAGAAAAAGGAGCAGGGGTCATAGCCCCTGGCCCCGGTCGGCCGCGGACAGGCGCACACAGGCTTGCGTTTGGCGCCCCTTTGACGCGACAGCGGCACGCCCGCTGCGCGTGTCCGCTGCGCGTCTTGAAGTGCATGGGTTGATGTAGTGGGTGGTCTAACAGCTGCAGGCAGCTTATTGGTCGCCCGGCCAGGAAGTCGTGAATCACCTCCTGTAGCTCGGGTCTTTGTTCCGCCTCCCTCCACACAAACCAAAAGATAGTCGGTGGACCGGGGAGTATGGAACTGACAACAAAATATATATACAGTGAGTTTGTTTTAAAAAACAGCGATTTTACCCTTGTGCTTGTATTTTAAAAATTCAGCGTGAGCCCTTTCCAGGCGCTCCGAGTATTCTCAAGCGCTTCCAATTGCGTCTTGTAGTGCAGGGGTTGATGTAGTGGGTGGGCTAACAGCTGCAGGCAGCTGATTGGTCGCCCGGCCAGGAATTCGTGAATCACTTCCTGTAGCTTGGGTCTTTGTCCCGCCTCCCTCCACACAAACCAAATGATTGGCGGTGGACCGGGGAGTATGGAACTGACAACAAAATATATATACAGAGAGTTTGTTTTTTAAAAAAACGGCGATTTTACCCTTGTGCTTGTATTTTAAAAATTCAGCGTAAGCCCTTTCCAGGCACTCCGAGTATTCTCAAACGCGTTCTAAATGTATACATCGCTTCAACGTTTCCACCTTCTAGACAGTTGCTTTGGTAGAAACAGAATAGGAGTACAGGTAGTGTTGCTTAGTCAGAAATTTAACTAACACCAACAGCTGAGACTCAAACCTTAATACTTGAAAACCTGTGGTGTGTAAAATCTGTTTTGAAGCATTTCCCTTTAAACCCCATGGAACTTGAAGTGGTCGAAAAGATTCGAAATTACACACCAACCGGTGAATGCATTATAGAGATCTTTTAGGAGCATTCCCAGAACTTCTTATCAAAACAATTTTACATATATATGCAGTGTGTCTTAAAAAAATGATGATGAGAGTTCCAGCTCATCGACCGCTCAAATACTGTTAACATTTTGCTCTCGCTATTTTATTATTCTATAGGTTAATTATGTTTAAACTATTGTTATTAGAGAACAATGCTGCGACTGGGGCACCACAAATCCCGGCATCCTTTGCAGCCCGAGTGCCACCAAATTCTTCCTGTCTGCACCTGGAGGTACATAAATTGGCCGTAGAGTCAACAGCCACCGGAGACATTAGGGAGGGAGGGTCAGGTGGTTGTTCAACTATAGCCATAGAGCACCCAGCATTGGTGACGAACCTGGTGGTGGACTTACATGTTCAAGTTAGGGCCATTGTGAAGGAGGAGCTCAGTATTCTGATAGCATGGGTGGATACGCTTGCATCCTTGATTGAGGGTAAGCAAGGCAGTAGCTACTACAAGGGGGTTGAGTCAGCCAATCACCAAGTTACACAAGCTTCTCCCCCAGCACCAGGTTGGATCTTCCACCTGGAAATAAAACGTCTTCCTTTACTTCCCCATATCAGATCAATCAGGGGGTTGTTAACAAAACCAGGGCCAACCCTACAATGCCGATAGCATATGAAAACAACACACATTGTCTTGGGCACAGTCAGGGGGTGGATGATGTCAAAAGAAGTAGGGCCAATCCAACATTTCAGACGTGCAGAACTCAGTGAAGAGAAGCCAGTCTTGTCCTGTATCAATCTTACACCTGCCTCAACTCCCTATGTCATTGTGTTAACTGGAGTACCAGAGCTTAAAAGGGGGCAGAGGGAATCACATTTTAAACTGAAAAATAAATGTTTGTTTTGGCTGGCCAAGCAGAAGCAATTTTCCTATAAAAATACAGGTGGAATTCTTTTGGGACAAAGGGTTGGAGGCTGAAAGATGTTCAAGGGGACTGTATTGTGATTAATTTCAGAAATCCACTGGCTGATCAAGTTCTCCTAGACTGGGACCACCACAGGCATCTCAGGGGTATCAGGCCTTTGCAACTGGGCTATTTTTATCCTCTAGTGCATGGGTACTCACAAACTTTCTGTTGGGGGCCAAAATTACAGTGTGGTTTGTGGCAGAGGGCCGCACCGGTAGGGGTGGGGTCAGTGGGGGGGTGGGGTAAGAGAAAAAAAAATCAAACCCGTTTCAAAACATTACACAGTGCGATAATGCTGTATTTCAAAAGCAGATGTAACTACAAAGACCACATTTTGATAATACTTTTTTATTAGCAGACAATAGCAATCTTAAGAGGCATTGTATAGCTTCATACACACGTTGACCCCAATTCAATCACAGTCTCTCACTTTCTCTCCCCCAGTCCATCTCTCTCTCTGTCAGTCAGTCTTTCTCTCTCTGTCAGTCTCTCTCTCTCTCTGTCAGTCTCTATCTCTCTCTGTCAGCCAGTCAGTCTCTCTCCTTCTCTGTCAGCCAGTCAGTGAGTCATTCTCTCTCATGAAAACAAAAAATATGTGCTTAGCATAGTTTCCCACCCTACTGGTATTTTGCTGTTTGTCATTGTATCCTGATATATCAGATGCAACCAGTGACATTATACCTGCAACAAGTCCGGACTATTGGCTTTGCCACTGGTTGTAAGTTGCATAAGATAAATAATCAACAACTATGGCTTTGTTGTATATATATTATAATATTGAAAATGCTTCAGTTCTGAAGCGATAAGACTATGAAAGAACTAAAAAAAGTCTATTTGAATTACATCAAAATCATTGAGCAGTGAGGTTGGTATTGAGATGAGATATTGTTGGTTCACCCTGAGGGCGAAAATGGAGACACCAATAGTTGTTAGTTGCATAAGATAAACAAGCAACAACTATGGCTTGTTGTCTATAATATATAACATTGAAAATGCTTCAGTTCTGAAATGATGAAACTGTGAAAGAACTAAAACTGGTCTATTTGGAATTGCATCAAAGGCTTTGTGCTGCTGTTGAGTTGATATTTATCTAAGGGCGAAAATGGAGACCCCAGTAGTTGTTAGTTGCATAAGATAAATAGGCAAAAACTATGGCTTCGTTGTATATAATAATGAGAATGCTTCATGTCTGAAATGATGAGACTGAAAGAATGAAAACAGTCGATTTGAAATGACAAAGGCTTTTTGAGCAGTAGTGTTGCTGCCGAGTTGATATATTTTTTTTTTCACCCTGAAGGCAAAAATGGAGCCCCAATAGTTGTTACACGTCTCTGCAGCCCTGCCTGCTAACTCGGGGAGAACAAACTCGCATAAAAAGTACATTTCAGCCTATGATTAACTCACAATTGGTCACAGAATGCCGGGCCCCGGGGGAAGCACAGTCGCAGACTAGTCTTCCCCCGGGGTCTTTCGCGCACTGATAGGGCAGGCAGGGGAAGGAGAGGAGTTAGGGGGTGGGTATAAGGCGCAGGGGAGGAAGGGAACTTCCTCTTACTGCGCCTGGCACCATCGGGAGGGTTAGCGAAAGGGAGAGTTCGGAGCAGGTCAGGGACAGTGTCAGTGTAGGCCGGGGGTGACTTTTGGATATTTCCTCACGTCGCGTGGTTGCCTGACGGTAGCGGCATTAGGGCTCACGCCGCAAGAGTGAGGATCGGCGATGTCGGGAGTGATGACCGAAGAGGTGCGGGCGGCCTTGTTGCTGCTGGCCCGCGCGGGGCGAGAAGATCTCCTGTAGCCAGGTGTGTTGGGTCAGTCCTGGGTGGGATGCACTAGGGCCCCGCATGCGGCCTCGGCGAGGGTCGCGGCTGCGGTCATAGCCTGCCAGGACGATGAGGCAGCAGGGCAGGGACCGGCGACTGGGCGAGGGGGGGGCGGAGCACCGAGGGACTCAGCGCAGGGCGGGAAACGCAAGAGCCTGCCCCCGCGAGTCTTCCCCCCCTCCAGTTTTTGCCCGGGGCCTCTGGGGCAGTGCCTGGGGGCGCGGAGCCTGCGCTGGGGCTGCTTGGGAGTGCCCAGGAGGCAGTGGGCACGAAGGAGGGGGCAGGGCCGGGTGCCCGGCCTACTGCGCCAGCCGATGACTCCCCTGGGGCAGAGGGGGCGGTCCAGGCCATTGAGGAGGGTGAGGAGGCTAAGGATCTGTCTTTTGTGCTGGGCAAGTCTGGGGGTCCGGGGTCAGGGGATGCGGGGCAATGGGATGATGCCCCTATCGACCTGTCTACTAGTTCTAGGGCGCCCACCCTGCCCCTGAGAGCCAGGAGTCGGCTGGGAGGTCTGTAGAGGAGGGGGCACTTGCTGTTCCTGGGCCACTGGTTGCTGGGGGGGGTGTGCCCCGGGACTGGTGCAGGGGGGTTTTTACCCACCCGGGGTGGGTTTCATGGGCTATTGCCCAGCCCCACCCACGCAGATTTGGGGCTCCATGTCTTGGGAGGACAGGGCCAGGGAGCAGCGGATCCTGGAGCAGATCCGTGAGGTCAGATGGACGGAGCAGACCAGGGCCAGAGTGGGGGTCTGAGATAGAGGGGCCACCTACCCCGACCTCGGAGGAGGATCGGGAGGCGGAGTTAGAGGAGGCGCAGAGGCGCGTTAGGGCTAAGAAAGCGGTGGAGGAGTCCCCTAAGAGAGTGATGCAGGTGTAGGGACGGCCAAGACGGCTTTGAGGCCCGATGGTGCTGGGGCTCGCTCAGGCTGGAGCGACCTGAGGGGCGGGAGGGGAACCAAGCCGGCGGCTGTTGGCAGAGCCCGTGGGTGCCTGGCGGGGCGCAAGACGGCCTCGAAACACAGGACAGAAGCAGCAGGGCAGTCTGCGGCGGCTGTCCCTCCTCCGAGGGCTCGGGCTCCCGCGGCACGTGTTGAGTCTGGAACTCGTGCGTCTGTGAGTGTGCAGAAGGGTGTGAAGAGGGCAGTGAAAGAGGTTGTGAGTGCGCGTGTGGAAGTGGAACCGGTGCTTGAGTTGGATTATGGTGACGAGAGTGAGGAGCTGGAAGAAGAGGAGGTGCGGTATGACGCAGATGGCTCAGGGGGCGCGGCGGACAACGGCGCACTTGGTGTCTTGCAGGCCCCAGCGGCGACGAAGACCAAGGGCAAGGCAGTAGCGGTCCAGGTGGCGGCGCCCAGAGGAAGGCCCAGGGAGCGGATCATGGAAGTCGCAGGTGAGGGATCCTGGTGGGCAGCCTGGGATGATGGTCCCCGGAGTGGAAGAAAGCGGACGTGCAGGTCGGTGGGTGTGGGGGATGGTTCAGTTCGGGAGTCGGAGAAGCCATCGGGCAGTCCACCGGGGGAAGGTGAGAAGGTGGACGGTAAGTCTGTGACTACGGGGGTACAGACGGACAAGGGGGACGGTAAGGAGGAGAAAGGGTTAAAGGTACAGAAGAAACTACCCTATATGGGTTTAGCGATGCTCTTGGGTTCGCATCTTTCAGAAAAGGTCAGGGCACGGATTTGGAGGCACGAATTCGTGGATGTGCTCAAGTTGCTGCATAGGGAGGTACAGGCCAAGGAGGGCTCGAAAGAGGAGGAGTGGGAGCTGACAAGGCGGCCCAGGGTGCCAGTGACAATGGAGAACTGGACTTCTGCATTTTTGATTTATGCCAATATCTACTGTGAGAGGTATCTGGATAGGGCGGTTGCATTGTTTAAATACATGGACATCATTCACAAGACTCAGATGCAGTTTGGGGGTTTCGCCTGGTTGAGTTACGATGAAGAATTCAGGGCACGGGTTAGTGCGGATCTGGAGAAGAGTTGGGGGGAGGTAGACCAGGAACTCTGGGTACAGTGGATGGCGTCCACCACTCCACTGCCTCTACGCACACAGCCAGCGGTTTGCCGGTAGTGTATCGGTCCTTTCCGTCGCGTCCCGCCCAAGGCAGGGCGGGAGGAGGTGCGGTGCCCAACACCCTAGTCTCTGGTCAGCCGAACAAGCCAGGGGGATATTCGACGGGGGCCTGCTGGAGCTACAACAAGGGATACTGCTCCAGATATCCCTGTAAGTTTAAACACGAATGCTCCAAATGCTGCGGTAAACATGCCCTCACTCAGTGCCTCACGCTTGTTACTCCCTCAGAGCAATGGCGGAACGCCAAAGGACGGGGTCACCCTGGTCAGAAGGGCGCCTACACCAGTTAGGGTGGAGGCGATGGCCCCGTGGCTCTCGTGTTACCCGGACCAGGAGGCGGCATCGCAGCTTTTCTGGGGTTTCACAGAGGGTTTTTGGGTGGGCTATCAGGGTCCCAAGGTGCGTCAGTGGGCGGAAAATTTGAGATCAGCAAAGGAATTGCCTGGCGTGGTGTCTGCCAAGTTGAAGAAGGAGGTTGAGGAAGGAAGGGTAGCTGGCCCGTTTACTGATTGGCCTTTGGAAGATCTGATCATTTCTCCACTGGGGGTGGTGCCGAAGAAGGAGGAGGGGGAGTTTCGGATGATTCACCATGTCTCCGGAGGGCCAGTCAGTGAACGACTTTATTGCTGAGGAGGATTCGAGGGTACTCTATGCTTCAGTGGACAACGCGATCCGTTTGGTGCGGGTGTGCGGGACGGGGGCTGAATTGGCGAAATGTGACATCAAGTCAGCCTTCCCTCTGCTGCCTATACATCCGGCGGATTTTTAACTCCTGGGAATGCAGTTTGGGGGGCCATCTACGTGGACAAGGTTTTGCCCATTGGGTGCGCCATCTCTTGCGCCTTGTTTGAACTCTTTAGTACTTTCCTGCAATGGGCCATGGTGAGAATTAGCGGGTGCCGTAAGGTCACTCACTATTTGGATGATTTCCTCTTCCTGGGGAGGGCGGATTCTGGTGATTGCGGCAGGGCCCTGTCGCGATTCCAGGAGATGGCTTTCCACTTCGGTGTTCCTCTGGCGCCGGAGAAAACGGCTGGTCCCAGCTGTTGCCTGACGTTTCTGGGGATTGAGCTGGACTCGGTACAGTGGCTGGCGCGCCTTCCAGGGGCTAAGGTGGCGGAAATTCTGTCATGTTTGAAGTGGGCGATTGAAGAAAAGCGGATCCCTTTGAGAGCGGTGCAAAAACTCCTGGGCTACTTGAACTTTGCGTGTAGAGTGGTGAGAGCAGGCCGGGTTTCTGTAGGCGGCTCGGCATGGCCATGTCGGGGGCGGTACTCCCACACCACAGAGTCAGGATTTCCGTGGGGGTGCAGGCTGATTTGAGGACCTGGATTGCATTCCTGACTGATTTCAACGGTGTGTCCCTGGAGTTTGATGAGGAGAGGGCGGTCTGGCAATGCCAAATTTTCTCGGATGCAGCCGGGTCGGCGGGGTTTGGCATTTTCTGGGACGGGAGGTGGTGCGCTGAGACCTGGCCTGCTCACTGGCTCAAACAAGGGAGGAGCATTGCTTTCCTGGAATTCTTCCCTTTATTGGTGGCGCTGGAGGTGTGGGGGACGGAATTTCGGAACAGATCTGTGCTCTTCCACGTTGACAACATGACGGTGGTGGACCTGGTGAATCGACAGAGAGCTAGGGACATGCGAGTGCTGCAACTGCTGCGGAGATTCATGTTGGCTTGTTTGCGGCTGAATGTGGTTTTTCGGGCGAAGCATGTCCCTGGGGCGAATAATGACATTGCGGATGCTTTGTCTCGTTCGCAGTGGCAGCGGTTCCGGCACCTGGCACCGGGAGCGGATATATGCAAGACCTAGCTGCCGGACGGCATCTGGGCCTTGGGCGAGTGAGGATGATTGGCCTGGTGGAGCGTTCTGTTCCAGAGACCACGAGGAGGACGTATCGTCTGGCTTGGTCAGAATTTGGTGCTTTCATGGGTTGGAGTCAGGAATCTGGTATGGGTGACAAGTCTGTGGTGGAACAGGGAGTGAAGAGCTTTGTGCTGTGTTGCATTGACAAGGGTTTGGCTGCGGCTACGATTTCCGGTAAATTGGCAGGGATCTCCTTTTACTGTGCTTTGTTTCTGGGATTTGATCCAACCAAGGATGTGATTGTGAGCAGAATGCTACGGGGTTGGGGTACAGAATGTAAGAATGGGGGGGTAGACTGCGGGAGGCAGTTAGGTTTGAACTATTGGTCCGGCTGGTTGGGGTGTTGCCGGAATGCTGCTACGACCTTTTTGAGGCCGGCCTCTTTCGTTTGTGTATGGTGTGGATGTTTTTTGGGGCGTTTAGGGTGTCTGAAATGTTGGGTACGAGGAAGATGGCTGGCAGGTTGTTTGAGGAGATTCGGGTGGACGAGGGGCGCCTGGGGATTTGGTTGCGGTGCTCGAAGACTGATCAGTTGGGTAGGGGTAAATGGGTGTGGCTGAATGAGACGGATGATGGGGCGGTCTGCCCGTTGGCTGAGTGGCTGACTTTCCTGGGGATGGCACGTGTGTCGGACGGTGAGATTTTCTGTAATGCATCGGGCGCGCGAATGACGGCTGGCCAGTTGTTGGCGGTGTTGCGCAAGGCCTTGGGTCGATTGGGTTTGGATGCGTCTGGCTTCGGGACTCACTCCTTTCGTATTGGGGCTGCGACAGCTGCGGCCCGTTTGGGGTGGTACTGGGACAGGATTAGGCAGATTGGACAGTGGAAGTCACGATGTTGTGAGCGTTATGTGAGAAAGTGAGACGGTCCTAGGTAGTCAGTTGGTTGGGACGTGGGGTTTGTGTTTCTGTGCTAACATATTTCTCTTCGTAGGTTGCGTGGGTGGACCGGGGACTAAGACGGTGACCTGGATTGTTGGGCACTCCTTCGTGCACTGGGCGTCTAAGTATGCGGAACAACAGGTGTACGGCCGTAACCTGGGACTGAAAGGACAGTTGCATGAGGTACAATGGTGGGGAAAAGGAGGCATGCGATGGGGGGCACTACTGCCCTGGCTCGCGAAAATGATTCCGCAAAGAGGATGCCTGGATTTGTTGATTATCCATCTGGGAGAAAATGACTTGGTACAGCTGTCAGGTTTGGCGCTTTTACAGCTGATGCAGAGGGATCTGGAGGTATTGAAGTCTAGGCTTGCAGGGACTTGCATTGCCTGGACGGAGCTGGTCCCCAGGAAAGTATGGAGAGGGGCAATGAGGCATGGGGCCATTGAGAAAGCACGAAGGAAACTCAACAGGGCGATGAGACTTTTTTGCGGGGACAAGGACATCAAAGTGATCTCACACGGAGGAATTCGACTGGAGGAGCCTTAAGTTTTTAGGGACGACGGAGTGCACCTGTCACGTTTGGGAAACGCCTATTACATGATGGAAATGAGAGATGTGGTGAGCAAGTTGTGGAATGAGGCGATCTGGTGTTGCAGGGAGTAAGTGCGGACGGTGTGCCTGGCGTGTTGGACTGCAGAACCAGGGGTGGGGGGGGGGGCAGGGAACCGCCCTACAGGGGGTTCCCTGGTTGGCGGTACTTTGAAGGGACAGGGGGGTCAAGAGCGGGCACACCCATCCCTTGGGGGGGGGAGTTCGAATGGCGGATAGAGGCATGACTGGAAGGACACAAGGAGCGGGCTGGATGACAGGTGATTGGTGGATATGAATAAGGTACGGTATGGGGCATGTAGTGGTTTGTGATGAGGTGGAACGGGTGAAGCGTATGAGAAGTGAAGCGTGAGTTGGGGGTTTGATGTTATTTATCTGTTAATGTTTATTGTTATGTAAAGATTACGCAGCCTGGTCTAATAAAATGGCCTTTTACGCTGACACACTGCGTGGTCTGTTTATTGCGCGATGCCGGGCCCCGGGGGAAGCACAGTCGCAGACTAGTCTTCCCCCGGGGTCTTTCGCGCACTGATAGGGCAGGCAGGGGAAGGGGAGGAGTTGGGGGTGGGTATAAGGCGCAGGGGAGGAAGGGAACTTCCTGTTCCTGCACCTGGCACCATCGGGAGGGTTAGCCAAAGGCCTCCCACCCGCCCTGCAGTTTGGGGTGTGGTTTGGGTCGGCTTATGGCATGCCAGTTTAGGCCAGAGCTGCGCTAGGCGGTACTTTGAAGGGACAGGGGGGTCAAGAGCGGGCACACCCATCCCTTGGGGGGACTTCGAATGGCGGATAGAGGCATGACTGGAAGGACACAAGGAGCGGGCTGGATGACAGGTGATTGGTGGATATGAATAAGGTACGGTATGGGGCATGTAGTGGTTTGTGATGAGGTGGAACGGGTGAAGCGTATCAGAAGTGAAGTGTGAGTTGGGGGTTTGATGTTATTTATCTGTTGATGTTTATTGTTATGTAAAGATTACGCAGCCTGGTCTAATAAAATGGCCTTTTACGCTGACACACTGCGTGGTCTGTTTATTGCGTGATACAGCTACAGCGCCATCTACTGTCTTAAGCACTTAAATTAATATACAAAACCTTTCGTTATAAATCAAAAAGAAAAACATACATAACTCTTCTGCCCAAGATTTTAAGCGCCCTGGAAACCCCCAAACGATATCTTTACCTTTTGTGTGGTGCATGAACATGTTCTAGCAATAGAAAACCACAAAGTATGGGGATCCAGCAATAACAATTATGGCATTGGCATACACTTACTGCTTTCAAAGGCGAGAGACGGCAATTGATGACAGGTTGCAGTGAATCTCGGCTCGGTTTCAGCTAGGCACACACTGCTTCCGTCGGCGCTGGGGTTAGTCTGAAGTAGGTCCTGCTGCTACGCAAGCCTATGACTCACGAGGGTAGATGAGGGGGGTGCGCAGGTGAGCATGGAGACACTAATTGTCTGTGCATGCCCTTTGACCTTTGGCAAATGCGGCCCCCAAGGAGACACCACAACAGCAGTATGACGCTGAGTCCGTGACTGCTGTTGGGGCCGCAAGGAAAGGCCGCAAGTAGCCTGCGGGCCGTACTTTGAGTACCTCCGCTCTAGTGCGAGTCCTACAAATCAGCAAGCAGAAAGTTCATGAGGTGGGGATGTGGAACCAGAATAATCAACCTACTACCTTTAGCCCAGTCCGTTATTTTTCAACCTATGGTAAAGTGGCTTTAAGTATCTCCTCAGGATCACCTCTGGACCCTGTGCCACATAAGATTTGGAAGGAGTTGGGAGCAGAATTTTTCCCTACACTCCGCCTTATTTGCAATCAATCCCTTCTAAGTGGAGTAGTTCCGACTTGCTGGAAACAGGAATTGGTGACACCTCGTCTAAAAAAGGCAACATTGGACCCAGCCTGCCCTAAAAGTTATAGGCCGATCTCCTTGCTGCCTTACCCAGCAAAAATTGTAGAACGCCTGGTTAGTAGATCGCTCTCAAAATATTTGGAAACTAATAAGATCCTAGAGGATGTGCAATTTGGGTTCCGTCCTGCCCACGGTACAGAGACTGCCCTGGTGACTGTGATGGACGAGCTTCGTATGCGTGCAGACAGAGGTCAAGCGGTGGTTATTATCCTGCTTGACCTGTCTGCAGCATTTGACACGGTCAACCATGCTATTCTCCTGAAGAGACTTAAAGAGGTGGGAATAGCAGGCATGGCTTTGAGTTGGTTTCAATCCTTCCTTTCGGATAGGAGACAGGCAGTGGCTCTTCCCCCCTATCAGTCTGACTTTATTAATGTCTCGCATGGCGTTCCTCAGGGCTCTGCGATCAGCCCAATCTTATTTAACATCTATAGGAGACCTCTGATTGCTGGTGTAAGGGCGCACAATATTAATATCGTAAATTATGCGGATGACACTCAACTTATTCTCTCCTTAGAGGGAGAACAGTCTACATCTCTTGAAGTGTTTCATGATTGCATGCGAGATACAGCTCAGTGGTTGAGGGAGAACTCGCTGCAATTCAATGCTGATAAAACCGAGATTCGCTACTGTCCAGTGGGGAAGGTCCCGCCGGTGCTTCCCTCGAACTTCTGGCCATTAGCTACAGCTAGCCCACTGATGCCTGTCGAGAAGATTCGAAATATGGGTATCAAGTTTGAATCACAGGTTAATAAAACCGTAGGGAGCTGCTTTGCTATTATTAGAGTCCTTCGAAAAATTCTTCCGCTCCTGCCAGCACATGCTCGAGCATTGTTAGTACAAAGCACCATCTTAAATAGATTGGACTATTGCAATGCCTTGTTGCTGAAATCCCGAGATGTCTAACAGATAGGCTCCAGTGGATCCAAACAGTAGCAGCTAAACTAGCCTTGGGGAGGTCAACACTCTCCTCTACCTTTTTGGCTCTGTCTCAGCTGCATTGGTTCCTGATACTGCAAAGAGTCCAGCTTAAATCCCTCTGCATAGTCTTCAAGGCCCTGCACGGGTCTGGTCCGGAACTAATGCAGAGAAAATTTGCTTGGTATGCACCTGAGAGAAGCCTCCGCTCCTCCTCAGCTAGAATGGTGAAGGTGCCAAGATTTGAAAAAATAAAATCAGGTTGTAGAGCTTTTTGTACCTCTGCTGCCCGATCATGGAACAAGCTTCCATTGGAGCTGAGACAACTGGAGGATCTCCTCCCATTTAGGAAGAGACTAACAACTTGACTCTCTCTTAGTGTATAATATGGTTATTCTGTCAATTTCCCTGAACATGAGACTTACTGTGCACTCATATGCTAGCGCCAGGATGCCTGCTAGGTAATAGAGCGCTTTACAAATGTGGAAAATAAATAAATAAAGAAATACCCCTATCAAGTAGATTTGGAACTTTGGAACTGGTGGACTCACTCAATCCTGCATGGTACCCGATCAAGAATTTCCATAGTCAGAAGGAGTCCCTGGGGAGTACTAACCAACGGGGAGAGCTCTTTCAACAGAGTGTGCCACTTAGGTGAGACATGGATCAGGGGAAGATGGGCGTGACTGAAGAGGAAGGTGTTGAAAGGGCCAACTTCCTCAGGACCACAACAAACCGACCCTCGTTTTACCTACCCATAAGTCTAAGCAGGCTCTTAAACCTCTGATATGGTTAGCCTCTAATTCTCCATCTCCCATAGTTGACAAATATGTTGCCAGCACTGGTTCAAGGTCATTGGGGGCAGGGAGGACCAGCCTCCTCCAACACTTACACGGCACACCTACACCTTCTGGACAGTTTTTCAAGTCAGATAACTGCTCGAGCTCACCTAGGCTGCAGGTTTTATCATGGAGCATTGCTGGACTCATCACCAAACTGTCCGGAGTAGGGGGCACTTATAGATCAACATGAGATCTGCATGTTCTAGGAAGGTTTTATCATGGAAAATTGCTGGACTCATCACCAAACTGTCCGGAGTGGGTGGCGCTTATAGATCAACTTGAGATCTGCATGTTCCACGAAACCTGGTCTAGGGTGGACACGCACAGATTAGGCTATGTGTCGTTTAGTGAGACCGCCACTTTTGGAGGCAAGGGAAGGCACTTAGGGGGGCCATGTACTTGAGCCATCCTCAGCTGATATTCTTTGTATTTTCCTGATCTTTCCTGCAAAGGCTAGAATCGTCTTGGTCAATGTTTATTCCTGACTGGTTTGACTACAGTCAAAAGTCAACAACTCTTGACCAGTTGACCGCCTTTTTATCCCCTATCCCTGCTAAATTCTTGATGATTTTTGGTGGAGACTTTAATTGTCAGTACGAGCCCTTAGATGGCCTAAATGGAAGTAACCCTAGTAATGAGGATCTACACTGGGCAATTCCAGAACCTAACATTCCACCTATTAGGGCCTGGACCCCATTGGTGCTCCAGATGAACACCCTCACATTGAACCATTTATTAAGGGCATGTAATGGTCTCACAAAATCCGACACACCAGGGAATTACACCTTTAATAGAACAGGTCATCCCTCCTTTCTAGACTATATTTGGAAAGACACAACATTTTGGCATAGGGTGATAGATTTTAAAATTGTTCCTCGCCATGATAGTGACCATAATGCGCTTATCCTAGAGATAGTCTCGCCATGAGCTGAGAGCGCATCTGAACCCAAATCATCTCCTGACACCAGACTAACACTCACCAATTGCAGGAAGAGAGTTCGAAGGGGGGATATTTGCCAATCTCAGGAAAGATTGTCCTCTTTACACCAAACCGCAATTCCATTTCTTATGGCTGTGAACCAATCCATTCTGTCCAATTGCACCTCTCGGTCTCTCTCTAAAATCGTGGAGAACCATCAAGTTCTAACATCCACTATGTCTATTATTTTTTATCCCAATAAAAAAATAAGGGTAAACATTAGACCACAACACCCCTGGTATTGCAATAGTTGCCATATGGTCAGGTCAGCCCTTATCACTGCTATCAAGGTCAAAGATAGACTGCTAAGTAAAGAAAAATGGACAACATATAAAAGCACTATCAACGAGGCAAAAAAAAGTTGGGAATGTGTCAAGTGGGGCTCCTTGAGAAGCGCCCTATGCACCTGTGATATGAGGACCTTTTGGAATGTTGTAAACCCGGGTTGCTCGGAAGGCAAACAGGCAATAGAACCCAATATGGGGGCGGAAGTGTGGAAGGCTCACTTTGAGTCTCTCTATTCAAGGTTAGAGGATGAGGATAGTGCAACTGGTCATGAGTTTGCCACCAGTCAGTTAACCTGCTCTGAAGCTCCCACTATCACCCTTAAGGACATAGCTGATGCCCTGAACAAAGTAGCACCATGTAAAGCACCAGGGCTAGATAAGATCCCTGGGGACCTCTTTCGTAGTGAACCTAAAACTGAGCCATTTTACAAGGAATGCCGATCCTCGCTACCTGGCCAAGGGTGGAAATGTTGCCAATTTATTAAAAAAAAGGTTCACCACTTCCTCCCATAAATTATAGAACTATAAGCCTTATCGACGTCAGCTCAAAAATATTTGCCCGCATGCTGCTGGGGCGTTGACAGAGCTGGATTGGGGAGCATAATGTCCTTAGCCCTTTTGAAGCTGGGTTAAGAGCGAAGACGTCCACAACAGATCACATTTTTAGGCTACAACTTTTATACTGGAATACAGTGTGTATAGAGGGTTGCAGTCTCTACTTAATATTTGTGGACCTAAAACCCACATTTGATCTGGTGCCAAGGGCCAAACTGTGGTCTATTTTACTGGACTTGGGGGCTCCAGCCTATTTTTGCCACCTGTTGAAAGACTTCACGAAGGCAATTTTGCCCAAATCAAAATTTCCAAACATGGAGAACTAACTGTCTGCATACCTGTAGACAGAGGTGTACGCCAAGGCTGTGTCCTGGCCCGACCCTTTTCCATTTATTTATGAATGGACTACTTGAGGCTCTGATTGCAAAGAAGGACATTGATGCCCCCAAGTTGGCAAGCCGCACAGTACCTGCCATGATGTTCGCAGATGAAACTTTCCTGCTTTCAAAAACACCTCTGGGTATTCAGAGGGCCCTAGACAACTTTACGTCTTCTGCAAGAAAAGGGGGTTGGAGATTAATGTACAGAAAACCAAATACATGGTGTTTAATGTAGGCAATAGCACTCCGCCAAATCCCCGTTCAGAAGACAGACCTCTTGAGAGGGTGTCTGTTTTTGACTACCCTGATATTATGCTTATGGAAAAAATGGACTGCGGGGGCCAAATTAAGAAAGCCAGCCTGAAGTTGGCCCAGACTAAAGGGCCTTACAAAGGTATACAGGAACTGCATCCATAAACCTGTAGCGGAAATTTACAAAGTACAATCACTGGGTGCTGCTCTTTACGGGGCTGAAATCTGGGGCCACCGCCCATCTGGCATTACAGCAAAAGTCAAGAACTCCTTTGCCAGGTAGTTATTTGGCCTTCCCCTTCGCTCCCCTCTTACACCACTTCATTTGGACCTTGGGATTAGATCATTTGCAAACAAAGCTGCCCTTAGACCCCTCTTATTTTGGCAACATCTGTGAGGAACCCCTAAACCGGCTGTATATCTGAAAGAGCTCAGGGAGGTGTTTCGTCTACAGGGTGTGAGCAAACTACTGTGGCTGGCCTTTGTTAAAGATACATTTGTGGCAATGGGAAGGGGCAACCTGTGGTACAATGCAGAGGAAACCTGCCCCACAATATCTAGGAAGGACTTGATAGGACGTTATAGGGAGCATAAACTTGCCCGGCTCCAGGGGAGCACCATGTCTGGCTCACTGACTACAGCGTTTTTAGAAATACAAGATCAGTGTAGATTAGAGCCTGCTCTGGATGATATTCAGCCAGCCCTTGCAAATAAATTATATTTGCACTTTAGACATGGAGTGCTCCCGTTGCATGCTTATTCAAACAAATGGGCGTTCTCACCTAATTTGGGTTGTCCGGCCTGTAGCAATGCAGCAGCGACAGAATATCATGTATTTTTTTCTGTCAAGGCTACAAGAAGGCGAGACACCAATGGCTAATCTAGCTATGCAGAAACCTGGGAACTAAGCATTGCGCAAAAGTTTTTAGATTACTGAAATACGATACTCACCTGCCTTTTGTGTTCCCAATATCACACTTTTTATTTTCCATGTGGTTCATATGCAGAGCTCTCCTGCAGATTAGCCCATAGGTCTTTCATGATCATCCCATCTTTTTTCTCTTAATTGAAAGAGGTACATTTTTAACTTGTATAAAAACATTTTATGACTCTTAGATATTTATCTTTTAATGATGATATGTTGTACACTTGGTTTATCTTCCTGTTCACATTCATGCACTTGCGCTATTTTTCTGTAGATAAACACAATGTAAGGATATGGGGCTCGTGTCTGCGCACAGTTGAAGTACTTAGTGCTCTTTACTTCTTGTGATGGTTTTTGTATTGCACATGTAATGCTCATGCACTTTAATGAAACTTGTACCCATAGGAGAAATCGTAGGTTTATGGAGGTGGGCACGTGAGATTTTCTAGTGTTTTATGGATCATTAATGTGCTATACAAGAACTTTTGTGAGCAATTCTGCCCTTCATTTAGATCATCAAATTGTATTTATCTTTTAAAAAAAGTCAATTTAATGTAATGTATTGTATTTTTATCTGTGATTTTATGAACAAATGTCAGAAATAAGGATTTTTGTTGATGATTATTATTATTATTATTACAAACATTTGTAGAGCGCATGGCTGCCCGAAGGCATCCCTGTGCTAGCAGTATTGCACAGACAGCAACAATGTGGCTTATGGTGCAGAATTATTGATCGGGGGCCTTTTCCCACAGTGTCTTGTGAGCCGTACATAGGGACTTAAACTTTATTAGCCAATAAATAAATAACTGGCCAGTGAAAGGAATTCAGTGCAGACTTGACTGACTGCTTTTTGGAAATGCTGAGCAGCATCCGAGCTCCACAGTTCTCTACCACTTGTAGTTTAGTTTTCTTGTGGTTGAAATAGGGGCCCCTAGGTAAAGCGAGTTTTGATAATCCAGGCGAGAGAGAATCAGAGCCTAGACCATAAGTCTCATCACCATGACTGGAAGTAGAGGTAAGACTTTACGCAGTATCCTAAGAATGCCATAACAAGTTCCTGCCAGCTTACTGCTTGATGATCAAATTTGAGGGAGTGGTCCAGCCACATACCTAAGCTTTTGATATTTATCTTAGGGGCAGGGGCTGACCCGAGACAGTTTGGCCATGTCAATCCAAAGTCTAAGCTAGCGGTGTCACCCAGGATCATAAGCTCGGTTTTGTTTCCGTTGAGCTAGAGACAGCAGTGTTTCGTCCATTCAGCCGCTTTCTCTAAACATGGTTCAAGGCAAGAAGGGAAATTCTGGGAGTGATTCCATGGAAAGACCAGTTGGGTATCATCAGCATATGTGACAGTATTAATCCCAAATGGCCGAACAATCTCTGCAAGAGGTCTCAAATATACATTAAACAATGTGGGGTTCGCCGACAAGCCCTCAGGCACTCCGCAGCTGAATGGCAGACTCTTGGAATGTTGGTTTCCTTCAAAAACCTTAAAAGCTCTACGTTCTAAAAAGGATTCTAACCAGGTAACAGCACCTCTTGAGACTCTGATTCTTCTGAGTCTGTTTAACAGGATATTATGATTTAGAGTATCGAAGGCTGAGCTCAAATGCAGGAGGATTCCCCCATGATCAAGGATTTTCTTAGACTCTTCGACCACAGTAATAAAAGCGGTTTCAGTGCCATGTAGTGGCCGAAAACCAGTTCAGGAGGGGTGAAGCAAGTTCTAGGTGTCTAAAAATTGGAAAGGATCATGTTGACATATTTCTCCAGAACCTTGCTAATTCCTGGAAGAAGGGAAATTTGACGATAGTTGCTAACATAGCTCACACTCGCTTCACACCCAATTTTCCTTCCATCCATAGGTACTGTGATTATGAGCATAATATCCGCCACTCTCTTTGTTTCACTACACACTGTGGTTCAGCATATACAAAACACCAAACGACCATTCCATATATTTCATGTATCTTCAGGGCCTAATTGTTGACAAACATGAGACACAGTTACAAATGGCTAACCTTTGCCTCTGCACTGTAATATGTTCTGCCTGAATTAAAAATAGAAAAAGTACAGTGGTCAGACAACTGTTATATTTAATTGACACATTGTTTTAAAACACTTTATGTCTCTGACATACCATGGCAAAATGGCACATTTTCTTCTAAATTTAACAAACCACATTTTTGAATAGACAAGGCCTCCCACCATTGACGATGAAAGTATATCTTCACCTGAAACATAATTTCTCTTTTTGGAAAACACTCCTTTCAAATCTCTTAGTGCATACCTGTCATTACTGGTTTTCTTCTTGTGCCTCATGTCATATTCAAGTTACCACTAACTTGTAGATCTGAATGTTGTTGCTGAAATGACATGGAACCCGCCAGTGTCTTTCCCCGGCAACAGTGCCGAAAACGTTTAAGACTGCGCAATGCTCAGATATTGAAGACTGGAGATGAGAGGGGGAGAGAATGAGGACATAAGTAGTCCTCAGATTCTAAGATCTAAGATCAGAGAGTAACAGTAGTCTTGTGTTATGTTTAGTATAAAAAGTCTGTCACTTGTGAGAGACAGCAGAAACTCTGAGAGAGCCTCTGTCTGAGGACATGCACTGTATGACTACAAGCACACAATGTGTCTTGTGTGCTAATTTACATATCCCTTATCCTCCTTTGCCCTCATCTATGTTAGTGCGGATCACAGTCTTGCACATAATTCCACACTGATAATGGGAAGCAGAATGATTGGGTTCAAGTTGTTCTCCCAGCAACATTAAGATCTACAATTCTGATACCTTATGGTTGTAGCCATCCCCAACTTTGGATCGCTATATTTTGAGCATAAGATTTCCTGTAAGGCAGCCTGCAGGCAAAGATCAGAAAAAGTACAAATATATGTCAAATTGCAGCAGGCAAAACATTAAACCCTCTTAAGAATGTCTAAGAAGGATTATTACAATGCAGATCTTGAACTCCAAGGGGTAGATGTATCAAGCATTTTGCGATTCGCAAAGGCCGAAATTCGGCGAATTCCGGCCTTTACGACTTGCAAAAGGCTTTTTTGCATTTTTAGAAATGTATCACAAAATCGCAAAATAAGGAATCGCAAAAAAGTGTGATTCCTTATTTTGCTTAAGCATTTAAGGAATCACAAATTTTGCGATTCCTTAAATGCGATGTATGTGGGTTCTAGAAATTGCGAATTTGTGTTAAGAAGTCACAAATTACCACCAACTTGTAGTTGGTGGTAATTTGCTATTTCCTTCAATAATGCCCTATTTTACATTTGTGAAGGTGGCATGTGACGCACATACATGCCCATAGGGCATGTATGTGCACCATATGCACACACATATAAATTTCAGGGATGCAGCAGGGTGTCTTTGAGACACCCCTGCACCCTTGAAATTATTCTCAATTTGGGAATTCGCAAAATGTGATTCGCAAATTAAGAAATATTTCACAATCATTCCTATGGGCCTCCTGGCCCATAGGAATGCATGGGAATTATTCCCTAATTGGAATTGCGAATACGCAAATAAGGAAGACTAAGAAATCGCTAAAAAATAGTGATTTTCTACATACATTCAATTTTGCGATTTCTAAATAGCGATTCCTTAAAAATCGCTATTAAGAAATCGCAAAATGGAATCTTGATACATCTACCCCCAAATGTTTCCTGAGGGGAACCAACAACCTTGCCTACCAAAATAATCTGTAAGATCCCTGTAACAAAATTACACTCTACACACAGTGTGGTGACAATACACCCTTAAAGGCGTTTTGGCTCTAATAAATTCTATTCACAATCAATTGGACAGGTTTATTCCCTTTGTCTTAACTTGTATTAATAAAGATATCTGGCCCATGGCATCTGACAAATGTCCAAAATAACCCATGAGGCCTATTGTCTTTCCTTTTGACTTGTCACCATAACCAACTCGGGCCTATACTTCTGCTTAAGCCTTCCCACAAGGTAACCCTCAGGTATACAGTTAGAAAATATAAAGATGCACACAATTACAGTTGAAAAAGAATATTCAGCTAGTCAGAGGGTTAACAAGGATTATCAAAGTGCTAATTCACTAACAGCAGAAAATGTGAGGAAGAGAGACAGAGGGGGACACCAATACCAGAGAAGTGTGGCTCACTGGTTAGAGCAGGCAGACCCTGAAGCAGAGGTCAGACCCGGGACCAGGGTTCAATTCCCGACGCGGCAGGGTCTTGAGCTCAAATGTCCACGGACTCGATAATTCTCGCTTCGGTGCCTGACCTAATCATGGGTTCACACTCTGCAACTCTGGGCATTAAGCTTGCTTAATCTCCACAACGGCCCCCCCGCGGCGGGATGCCTGGCTTTCACCTTGGGGATGCCCTGTAGGGGCTATCTCACAGGGAAAAGCCAGGACGGGTTCCCAAGGCAAGCGCTTAGAGACCCCTGGGTTATAAGCGCTATATAAATACAATACAATACAATACCAAAACCCTTATCTACTAAAGTATTGTTTGAGAATCCATGTAATGCAATACTATCCTACATGCCTATAGGTAATACCAATGCACCTTAAATGCCTGTTGGCTTTACACCATGATGTTCACAATTCATTTCAGACCTAGTCTCTTTTTCGTAACCTTTCATAAGGAAAAGATGAGACCTATGGCCTCGGACACAATGGTCTCGGACATAATGGTCTCCAAGAACACGTCAGACCTATAACCTTTATCACATGCTTGTCAGGCCAATTATGTTCCACATAAGCTTTCCCACGAGACAAATATTGGTATTCAGTCATAAAATTACTAATAATTACAAAATTACAATTTGCAAGGTAATATTCATCCCATTCTAAAAAGTCATAACAAGAATTTTCAAGGTGCAACTTACCCCGAGGGTTGGTCACAGGAGGTAGCCAACACCAACACTAAAACACATACATACCTACTGTGGTAATCTGTGTTATTCTCTGTAACAAAGTACCTCTATAAGCTTTTACCATAATGTAATGACAATCCACTCTTAATGGTCTATAGGCTTTAACATATGTTTTTAACAATAAATAACTCAGGCCTATTGCTTTTCTCGTAACTTTTCATAATAAACAGATCACTGTTTACTTGACCACTGGCTTGTAACCATAACCAACTCAGTCCTGCTGTATTGAGCATAGGCATTTTCCGCAAGGCAACACAAGCATCACGCAGCTCTTTTTCAGTGGAAGCACGCCAGTTCTCCCAATCAAAATCTTTACTCATAATCAACATTTGAGCAAATCCAAAGCTTCTCTTTCAGTGGTGCTCCTTAAATCTCTATTTCTATTGATCAGATAAGGTCTGGCAACAGCTGCTCTGTCAGTTCACACCTAAAAATGGCAGTGTCTTCCTGATGCATTTGCACCTGCCTAATGGATCAACAATACTTACGCATTAGTCATTTTCGTTTATTAAATATAGCCAGACCTACATGTATAATATTGGTGGGTTGACTGTTTTCAGTGCACCCCTAAGGCCAAAGAGAAGCCACACAGAGCAGCAAATGCAAGGCCCCTAGCTCTGTCCAGAATTCTGATAGGGCTGTGCTTCCAGTCCTATCAAGAGGCTGGAGAAGGCTTGAGTGGTCTTCCTCTTATACCTGGCCCACTGCTCTGTCCGGCTCCTCGGTAGGAATTATGGATTGTTGGTTCAAAGGTCTAGCACAGGATTCCTGCTTTGCTTCTACAACAGAGCCTCTAAGTTGCCCAACAAACCCATTGTTGTTTCTCTATGCATGTGTGAAGGAAAATGTGATAGTGAATGATTGAGAGACAACGAGGTTGAATGAGTGTGTGTTAGTTTAATGTGGTTGAGAGTGTCGATGAGAATTGAAGAGTGAGAATCAATGAATGAGTGATAGTGAGTGTGAATAGGGGAACACAAGTGATTGAGTTAAAATGAGTGAATGAGGGAGAGACTGACAGAGGGAGTGGAAGGGACTCAGGGGGGTGCCTCTATCAATGGTGCAGCGATTGCACCAGGGCACAGAGTCCCTGGTGCAACTGCTGCATCATTAAAGCAGAACACCTGTATCCCAGGAGTTCATATTAGAACCCCTGTACACGCAACGATTGTGAAAGTGTGAGTGTGTGAAAGTGCGTTTGTGTATGAGAAAAGTGAGTGTGAGTGTATGGCTTTGTTTGTCTGTGACTGCACCCAAGGCAAATTTTGAAAACAATGAGGTGAACCCATGGCAATTTATTATGCATCACCACTTTCAGGGATGACCAGCAGCCACTAGAATATAGCACTGGTCCTTCAGAATATCAGCATGGTGATTATCAGTACAGTGATTCTCCTCTCGGGCCACATGCTAAAAAGGTAAGCATTGTACACTGTTACATTAAGGAAAGTAGTGTGAACAGACATTACATGTAAAAAAGTGTGAGAGGGAATACTTGTTTATCGAGATGAACCTGTGAATAAGGTGTTAGAACTGTACACATCTGAAACAGAATACTAGCTGTGATAATTATGTTTCCTAAACTAGATAAACATAATATTGTTAAACAAAGCATCAAAAACAATAATAAAAACCATCCTAGTATGATCAAACACCCCAAATGTATAAGCTTTCATAACCAAACAAAGGAATACCAAACCTATATTATGTTACCCTGACAAAGTCATAGGCCAAAGGTCATAGGTCATGAACTCTGGTTCTAAAATCACTGGCTGCCACAACTAGAATTCCCAATGGAAAACAAAGTAAGACCAATGACAGCTTTGGGTAAACTACATAGGTGTAGGGAAGGGGGATAGAACAAGTAACAATTAAATATGTTGTAAAGTAAGTTGGAAATACTTATTATCTGCTGGCTGAGCAGCAAGTAACAGGGAGCCTCTTGCTAGAGGCTTCCCTTATATAGGTTAAGCAAAGTAGTGCAGATGCCAACATGGGTTGAAGCAAAAATTGATATCAAGATGTTGTATGAATGGTATGAAGGGAATCTGCAGATAGTCTTGCACTGAACCCAGAAAATGGCCCAGCTGTATTTAACATCCACAATTGGGAACTCAAAGGGTGCACTGGGTAGCGAACCACCCTCATTGTTAGGGTCCTCTTCAGAGGTGCGTAGACATATTCTAGGAAGTATGCATGATTCTGTGGATGTACCAGCCGCAACCAGAGATTCCTCTCTTCCATGAGTACTAACTCAGCTATGATACTGCACAGATCCTTCAGGCATCCCAATCCATTTGTGATAGTAACCTACAGCATGCAATAAAATGAACCATTAGTCTTTTTGAGGTTGTCAGAAGAAGACTTACAGGTATACCTGTGTCACATCAGGAGTGCACAGGAAACTAAGATAAGGGCTGGATTTTGGAGGTCTATCAATTTCATTTTTGGACCATTGAGCACAAACACCACATGCACTTTCCTGCACTGCATCTGGGCTCTAGCAGGAACTATGTATCCAAAATTAACCGCTGTTATAGGGGATGGAGGTGGTGAGCCCCTCATTCTTTTCTCCTGATGCTTAAAACGCTTAAAACCTCCACTGGTATCCTGGAGGGCTGGATACGCTTTGCTGCATTGCATCTAGGCTCTAGCAGGGACTATTTGTCCCAGAATCACAGCTGCAACCTAGAGGATGAATGTGGTGGGCCCCTCCTTTCCTACTGATGCCTGAAGCACTTAAAAGAGCCAGGAATCTGTCACAACCGTAGTTAACATTTATTAATTTCCTTTCTGTATAGAAAATTTGATATTGAGCGTTTTAATTGGCAAACATATTAAAATATTCCATTACTGCTAATATCCAGTGGGAAAATATCTAAATTCACATGATGACCACAACTTTTACATATATTTCTTTTAACTGTTTCCTGAAAAACTCTGTACTCTGTTCTTTAATGTTTACTCAATGTTGACATTACGAATGTGATTTTGTATGTTTGCGTTTGAAGTGCATGATGTTGTTTGTTCATTTATGTGTACATTTGCCAAGCATTGCTGAAGCAGACCTGCATCTCTATTTTCAAACACAGATGGAAAAAGATCTGTTCCAAACTAGAAAGAGTGCACCGAACAAAACAAAGCAAGGAAAACTTTACGCTAGCTTTGGACATGACAGTAAAATCAAGAGGTAGATTGGTTTCGGCCCTTACAGAGAAGTGTAGTGTCAATTAGATAAGAAAAGGTGACCTCAAATTATGATATTCAGTTTGAGGCTAGTACTCCTAAGTCAAACGCAAATTGGCTTACAAAGAGGAATGAGTGCCTTAGCCAAATATTTGACAGCACAAGGGCTAGAATTAAATTTATCAAAAACAAAGGTCGTACGGCTAGTAGATGCCAAAAACAAAAACAAGAAATGTATATGGCATATAGAGGGGAAGAAAGTCAAACAGGTGCTTCCTACAAATATCTTGGATTCATAGTAGAACGAAAATTAACCCACAAATCTCAGCTCATTTCAATGAAATCAAAATCTCAAACCCTGATATATGGCTTCAATGTATTAAAAAAGAAATTAAGCTGTCCATCATATGGCAACTTATTAACAGTTATGCAGGCACAGTTAATCCCAACAGTAACCTATGGCATTGAAATAATGAAAGGATGTGAAATCCTGGCCTTGAACAAAATACAAACAAAAGTATATAAAAAAAGTCTTCCATATCCAGCAAAGCGCATCGCCTGCTCAGGTGCGGCTAGAGTTTGGCTTATTAAACCAGGAATTTCGCAGCAAAGGAGCATTCATAAAACTGTGCTGGAGGTTGCGTGCTTCTGCAAGTGGGACCATAGATCACCTATGCTGGAAAGAAATAGAAAGACAAAAAGAAAAGAAAATGCAAGGATCCTAGTGTAGTTACTTAAACCAGGTGATAAAGGTCCTCTCTGCCCTAGATATTTGGAATATTAGCATAGAAAAAGGCATTCAACAAACTAATCAACATCACAATAAAATGTTTGTCTCACTCAATGGATGAGAATACCCTATTGCAAAGAAGGCATGCCTGGACTTTTATTAATTCATATGGGAAAAGGAAGCCTTAGGAATATTTATCAGCCTATTTCTCACTTACCCTAAAAAACATCAATTTATGAGGTTGCGTCTGGGCATGTGGGAAACAAAAGACTTAATCCCTGCATGGAAGGATAAAAGGAAAAATCGAGGCTGTAGGCTATGCGGATATAAAGACGAATCTATTCAACACATTTTTTGCATATGCCCTATGCTACTAAATGAACGGAAGGCAATATTAAAATCACTATTGAATCGTTTGAACATACGCTCATGTAGAGAAGCTGTAATCACCTGGCTCTGCTAGACCTCAATCCCATTAGTATGTAGAGGGGTGAAACTTTAAAATGTGTATTTAAAGGAAATCGGGTGAAACTCTGTAGAGAGCGAAAAAGATTCTCCATAAAAAACGGTCAACCAGAAAATTAAGAAGAGTTAAAGGCTGTTTTTAATAATAATGATGTCAGAAAGACATGATTTTTTAAACCTTGGTTTAAAAATGACATTTTTATTAGTTGACGCATAAAAGTACCTTATAGATTAATTTTGTAAGATTCTGCAAACGATTGTATGTGTTAATATGTAGTTGTACTATTTAAAAAAATTTATTTGGTGTAATGGTTTTTGTTTTTAAAAAGACCGATCACCCAAAAATAAAATCTTGAAATCTTGAAATTTTGAAATCAGTTTGGGGCCACCATGAGTGGCGGGGTCCATTGAGGGAGGAGGGAGCCTGGGAGCCGGATTGTTGCAGAATGTAAGCCAGGCAAGCCTAAAAATGGAATAATGGAATGGTTGAAGGTCTGGGTGTCAGCAGGTGATGAGTGGCGAGAACAGCAGGAGGTGAGGCTGAAGCAAGCGGGGAGAAGAGAACCTTACTTGTACAGTATGCCACAGCATTAGGCCTCTGCTGAAAGCTGCTGCTTCAGCCAGTACTGACATCTCTCAATAAAATGGAGGGTCAGTGGCCTCTGGAGTCCTAGCGCAGAGAAGAGTGCAGGGGCCTAGGTATATGCCTGGTCCGAGATTGGATACCCTGTTTCCTGGTGGGACTTCACAAGCTTAGTGAGCTCTGCATGTGCGGCAAACAGGCCTGGTCTTGTCTTGCAGGCCTTTACACACTGAGGCACTGTAGAAAAAGAATGAAAACGGCGAGGTTCAGGTTCCACTTTTAAGATAAAGATAGCCCTTTTTTAATACCAATGGGGAGCATTTGATTTAGACAACAGCTTGGCAGGGCAAATATTGCTCAACTGTCTGAGTTAAGAATATTTCCTCTCTGGGGCTTAACACAGGCCCCTTCAGCTCCTGTTACCCTTGTGGTGCGCTCTACCCTATGTGGTGGTGGGCCTCAGCAAAGCCTACCAGTGCTAGGGGTTCGTTCTCCCTTCTCTGCACAGAGTCCTCAGACCATAGAATAGAAGTTGGCACAGAAACTGGAATAGAAAGTACCCAGTTTATTAAACCTCATGAGGTGGAACTACATTCACACAGCACCCTTTGGTAATGTATGAAGTAGCACACTGAATGTAAGGAGCTTGGTCCTTTTATACCCATGCAGGGGCTCAAATGAAGGCAGTACAAGTACAGAATGCTAGTTATAAGTACATATAAGGTCATACAGAAAGTGTACAAGCAACAAGTGGGAGGAGCTAACAGCTAATTCTGGTGGACACATCCTGACAGTTTACAAGTTGAGGACAGCTGTAAGCTCAACTGAGCATGTGCGAAGCAGAAGAGGCTAAATATATCTTGTCTCTAGGCAGATTTCAAGAGCAGTTAGCAGGGAGGTAGGACAGAACACATGGCGAGCACATGGCAAACAAAATGGCTGCCAGAAATACAAAATGGATTCCGCAAAATGGACAAGATAATCTCTAAATACAAGATGTCTTCTGCTAATGCTTAACCTAATCGCTGCTAAATTACAACAGGCGACCCTTTCAGAATTAGCTGAAGACATTCGATTATCTGGGGTAATCTAGATATGCATCCTGAACATTGATGCTCATCATCTCAGCTATCTCTTTATTCAACATTTGCTGTGCTTTTATTTCTGCAATACTTCTTTTGGCCTGTGTACAAGCAGTGATGCACATGGAGCAAAGTATAGGACCACATTGTATACAAGTACAGCATGTAAATAGTATCACCAGTAGTATACATAGAATAGTCAGTAGCTTCCAGCCCCAAGTAGCAGTGTCCATATCCAGTTTGAAAATGTCCATGTACCAGTCTCAGTGTGAATTTCTGCAGCAATCTTATGCAGTTTTGAGATTGCATCATATACTGAAGGTGAGTAATCTGGTATAAACACACAACAACTACCACCAATGATGCAACATGCACCACCTCGATCAGCCGAAATCACGTCTAACACCATCCTATTTTGGAGAGCTACAATCCTCGCAATTTGTATTTCCTCTGTAATGTTCCCAAGTGCCATAGCTGTTTGATTGGTAACAGCTTCCACAACACGAGTTAATCGCCTTATCTTTCTGCTATTCAATGCAGCACCCACAAAGAAGAATAAACCCAAATTGAAATCGACATATTGTTGCAAAGTGGTATCTGTCTGGTCAACTTCATCTACACTTATTGTTTGTTTATATCTATTCTTGGAAATGTAATTATACAACTTTAAATTCAGGTGATATGATGGAGGGGCCAAGAACACAGGTGGTAACAAAAATGATATGTAACATACCCCGGACCACCCAACAGGTAATTGATAGTATCTTTTATTATCACATACAAAATAAGTATTATGTGAAGACGTAAAACTGCTGTTATTAGCACCTTCAATAGTCAATGTCAAAATACATTCACTCCGCCCTACTGGAATTCTCCCAACACTACTTATACACAGTTCTGCCTTAGCTCTGGTCACAGAAATTACAAAAGGTCCATTGTCTAAGATAGTCCTCATATTTGTGAAGACATATGGTGTCGAAATATTGTCCGGTTAGTATTCTTCCCATTCCCATTTAGTCCCTTTAGCTTGAGGATAACCATCTTCATCTTGATAGCATACTTTATTCAGACGAAAGATAATTCCTCCTACTGAAGGCTTTCCGAAAGCAAACTAAAGAGCATACCAAGCTTGACAAGAACGATTATGGGAAAACGGTAGAGGAATAAAAGGTGTTCCTCCTTTCTTTTGGTGTGCAGGTATCATTCCACACACCCAACAGTTGGTAGCATTCGTAGCATTGTGTGTATGATGCAACATCTGGATGAATGTGTTATTTAAGTAGGATTGTCAATGTTTCTGCTCCTGGTAGGGAAGTTTAAAACAGTGATGTTCCACTGAAGCTGGAGTAGTGGCAACAAGAAGCTGTCGAGCAGGAGCCACTTTCTCAACGAACCAGGTGATTATCGCCATAACCACGAGAGCAACAACAAACCCTGCAGCACAAATGATTCTTTTTTTATTAATTTCAGCAACCGTGATAATTGATCTTTCTGAAATTCGTTGAAAACAATCGTTGGAGCTCTTATCCCTTGGGCAGCCACGGATTTCTTCACCACGGGCCAAGACCGGTGTCACTACACTAACGCAGGGCTGATCCCCCGCCCTTGCCACATTGGCTCTCCGTTTCACTAACCCAGGGCGGTAGCTCAACCAGTCTATTTCGACGATGCAGGCTCTTTCCGTGGTCTCAGTTGGTATCGGGATACTCCAGCGATCGTGTGGTCCGGGAAGACTTCCTCAGATTTATCAGGTGGGATGGCTTGGGTTTTCTCCGTATCCAGGATCTCTCGATGATCAGTCAGCACAGCAGGTTCCACCAAGGCAGGCGACACATGTTTGCAGTGTGTGCTATGGACCCAGTTCTTCCGGTTCATCACTCGAACTGCTGTCCTCGTGGCCAGAAGCACTTGCTCGGGTCCTTGCCACCTCGGCTTCAAGCTTTTCGACCTCTCGAAGACTTTGACCATAACGTGGTCGCCGGGTCGGAGATCGTGGGCCTCACCTGTAGATCTGTCAGGAAGCGCTTCTCGAACCTGTTGATGAATAGAGATCAAACTGTCGGTTAACTGTGTCAAATAATCATCATCAAAACACAAGGCACATCATGTATGGGGCGTGGCTTAGGAACTCCCCAAATGTTCATTGGTCTCCCAAATACCACCTCATAGGGCATAAGGCCAGATGGTGAGTGTGGCACCGATCTAATAAACAACAATGCCAAGGGTAACGTGTCTGGACAATTCAAGGATGTGGAAGCCAGTATTTTCGCTAATTTAAACTTCAGAGTAGCATTATACCTTTCCACTAGCCCTGCTGATTGTGGATGAAAGACTGCATGGAATTTCTTTTTGATTCCTAATCCTTTCAGGACATGAATAACAACTTGCCCAATAAAATGAGGTCGGTTGTCACACCACAAAAGTTTACAAACACCATATCTAGGGTAAAATTCCTTTAGAAGCACCTTTGCTGTGGTGAGAGCAGTATTACCCTTTGTAGGGTATGCCTCTATCCATTTGCTGAAGGCACATACCACCACTAGGACATATTTCAGATTATTGCAGTGTTTGAGTTGAATGTAATCCATCTGCAAAACTTCAAAAGGTGTGGTTGGTGTAGCAACCCCTCCTGTAGGAGTCCGTGTCCCTTTTCCAGGATTATACTGCCAACAGATCAAACAAGACTGTACTACTCTTTTAGCTATGCTGGCAATTTCAGGAAGCTCCCAAACTTGTGTAAGCAATTTAGTTATTGCTAGAGCTCCAACATGTGCCAGCCCATGTGCCATTTGAACCAAAGGTTGTAAATAGGCTGCAGGCAATTTCCACTTATTCATTTTTTTGTTACGCCAACAGTCCTCATCGTCTAACATTCCTTCTTTAGGCCATTGCTCAAGTTCTGCTACAGAAGCTGATCTTTGTATATTTAGTACTTCCTCTCTAACATCATGCCATCGCTCAGCTTGAGACTTCACTACGTACATAGAAGTAGTACTTTGTTGCATCGCAGTTTCACGAGCTACGCGATCTGCGAAGGCTTTGCCCTGCCCTATCTTGTCAGTCACTTTCTTGTGTTCGCTACACTTCACAATAGCTATTTTCTTTGGATATGTCTGTGCAGTCAAAAGATTATGCACCAGCTCTCCGTGCATTATCTGCATCCCGTGGGACATAAAAAAGCCTCTTTCCTTCCAGAGCAGGCCAAAATCATGGGCAACTCCAAAAGCATAGCGGCTATCTGTGTAAATGTTCATACACAAGTCAGTGCTAAGTTCACATGCTCGTGTCAAAGCTATTAGTTCAGCTGCTTGAGCCGACTTCTGAGGTATGCAAGCTTTTTCCACTACTGTCTCAAGCGTGGTGATTGCATAAGCAGCTGAAGTCGTGCCATCTGGTAACTTCAAACAGGACCCATCAACCCACAGTTCCCCATCTACATCTGAAAAGGTCGTATCTTGCAATTCGATGCGTTCCTCAGTAAGGAATATACAATCGTGAGGCTCCTTTGACTGAGACTGAGTCGCAGGATGTGGCAACAAAGTGGCTGGGTTCAGTGTCGCACACCTCTTCAAGGTAATATGAGGTGCTAACAATGTCAATTCGTATCCTGTCAGACGAGCACTAGTTAAGTGTTGTGTCTTAGTCTGATTCAAAAGGGCATCTAATGAATGGGGTACTAGCACCAACAGTTTGTAAGATGAAACTATCCCTTCACTCTGACGTATGGACACAGCTGTCGCTGCAACTGAACAGAACCACCCAAGCAACGCATGAGCAACAGGATCAAGGACAGCTGAAAAGTATGCGCAGGGACGCTGCTTGTCCTCGTGTGTCTGTACTAAAACTGACAATGCACAACCATCTTTCTCGTGTACATAGAGTGTAAAAGCCTTCCTGTAATCTGGTATACCGAACACTGGTGCAGAGCAAAGAGCTTGTCTTAACTGACGAAAAGTGTTTTGGCATTCATCTGTCCATGGAAGGGGGATCGGAGTGTTTTTAGTCAAAAACGCTAGCAGGGGTTTAACAATGTGTGAAAAGCCCAATATCCATTGCCTACAAAACGAAGTCAAACCAATGAACACACTGACATATTTCTGTGTGGAAGGTACTGGGGTGTCTAAAAATGCTTGAATGCGATCTGGTGTCAATGCACAGCCCTCCTTAGAGAGAAGGTGACCTAAGTAGCTTACCTTCGGTCTACAATATTGCAATTTCTTCCGTGACACTTTGTGATGATGTGAAGCAAGAAAAGAAAGCAAGGACGAAGTTTAGTTTTCACACTGTTCAGGGGTATCGGCTGCCAAAAAGATGTCATCGACATATTGTATGAGAGCCACACCTTCAGGCAAAACGAAAGAATCAAGTTGTCTTTTCAATGCTTGACTGTAAATACTAGGACTCTCAGTATAGCCTTGAGGAACTCTACAAAATCTATACGATCGATTATTCAAAGTGAAACCGAACAAATATCGGCTATCAGGATGAATAGGGATGGAAAAGAAAGCGTTATTCAAGTCTATCACAGAGAATGTAGTTGCTGTCGGATGAACCAAAGTAAGAAGTGTCGTTATGCCAGAAACCACAGGGTATTGTGGTACTATAATCTTGTTCACTTCTCGCAAGTCAATAATGAATCGGTAAATCCTAGTGTAAGTATCTTTTTTCAGAATAGGAAGAATAGGACTGTTACAGACATTGTATGGAACTTCCTCAACAACCCCCACTTTAATGAGATCATGGACAATACGTATGAGTGCTTCTTCGCCTTCCTGTGAAATTTTGTATTGAGGCAAACGTGGCAGCACAGCGCCCTCCTTGACACTAATATGTACTGGTGGAATAACCATTTGCCCTACATCAGTATCTGAAGTAGCCCACAAAGTACTAGGGAGTGAGGCTAATGCAATATCCTCTTTAAGAAGACAAGCTCTCTCCATCACAGGATGGTTGTCATTCAAAATAACACGTACACCTTCTGGAGAACATCGTATCGTATCCCTAAAATACATGAGGATATCAAGACCCACAATATTGTCTGACATTTCGATTAAGTCCATGAAGTTTTGATTGGAAAATTAATATCTGTGTATGTCAGAGAGTACTTACAGGGGATGCAACATACATCAACAACAGTCGCACATGGCAATCTGAAACTTGGCAGCTATGCCCCCAGCAGCCCCCGTCTTCCAGTCTCCAGGGGCCTCATCAGAGCTGTAGCGCACACAGGCAGCACTACACTCTCTCACCAGCGTTGGTTGCAGCAGTCAGTTACCTCATAACAGTCCTACATCATAAATTAAATGGTGTGTGCTGCGGGCAGGGGGTGCAGGTGACCTGAGCTTCCAGGCCCAGAAGCAAGAGGGTTGAAGGCAACTCCCTCAAGGCCAGAGACCATTTGCATGGTTACAGAGGCTTCGTTTTTTTCTGGTACCAGTACCCACTGGTCCCCCACTCTGCCTATTCCCTACATTTGAAATGTACATTTACTGCTGTAGTGTGACAGTGAGAATGCATTTTATGAAAACGAATATAAAGTAGGGTTGCCCAATGAAAAATGCCAGTCTATTTCTCTTGAGGCGGAAGCCGGGAGCGTTACGTGTGTTTTCTTAAATTTTGAGTGTCACTTGTGTAAACTGTGTTTTTAACTTACCTCACCTCGGCAGATTCCCGGGGCAGTAACTCATAGCTAGTCAACCCGCGCAGCGGATCTTATCGCTGTCGCGGACTTTGCCAACAAACACTTGCTGACGCCATTGCCGGCGTGCACTGAGGCCACGCCCCGCCCGCCCTGTTTAAAAGGCGCTGAGAACAAGCGTCCAACTAGAACTGTACTCCTGAGGCGGAAGCCGGGAGCGTTACATGTGTTTTCTTAAATTTTGAGTATCACTTGTGTAAACTGTGTTTTTAACTTACCTCACCTCGGCAGATTCCCGGGGCAGTAACTCATAGCTAGTCAACCCGCGCAGCGGATCTTATCGCTGTCGCGGACTTTGCCAACAAACACTTGCTGACGCCATTGCCGGCGTGCACCGAGGCCACGCCCCTTCAAGGCCACGCCCCCTAGCGCCCTCCCTCTACTATAAGTTATGTGCCTCTGGCGGAAGCGCAGCGGACGCGCCGTCAGCGCGCCGAAGGCGCGCCTAAGGCAAGCCCGTCTGCGCCAGGACGAGCCTAGGGCCAGATACCCTGGAGTTTTCTAATCAACCAAGGCTATCATACCCCAGAGATTTCTTGCTTCAACTGAACCAGCCCCTCCAGCCTTCTTGCACTCATATCATTAAAGGTGAGAGCTCCTGTGCCCATTGTCCTCACTGCCCATTTAAACTCACTCCAGCAATGACAAATCAGGCCCCCCTGACAACCATTAATATGGCCTTGTTAAACTGCAGGTCCCTGCCCAAACACGCCCAAGAAATCCATATGCTACTAGAAGAGGAGCAATTTGACATTCTGTTTCTTACTGAAACATGGCTCGCCCCAGACTTAGAGTCTGATGTCGTACAGGCGCTACCTCATGGCTATCTTGTGCAACACTTGGACCGAGTGGAGGGAAGGGGAGGAGGGATAGCTATCATTCATAAGGACCAATTCTCATGCAGATTTCACAACAGCCCCCTATTGGATTGTGAAAATGTACACTTCAGCATTCAATTGTCCCCTTGTAAATCACTTTCAGGAGTCCTCATCTACCGTCCCCCAGGGGCCCTGGGACAATTTTGTAGCTCCCTCCTGGAATTTTCCACGGCTATGTCTAGCACCTTACCTAATTTGTTAATCTTAGGGGATCTCAATATTCACTTTGATAATAGCAATGATAACACCGCCTCAGAATTGCTCTTAGATCTGGCTATTTATCACCTCCACCTAAAGAGCGACCTACCTATGCATACTCTTGGACATCTACTTGATCCTATTATATGCAATATTGACGATCTTAAAATAGATTTCCCGATCCCTCTGCCCTGGTCGGATCATCTGCTCATCCCCTTTAGGTGGGAGATTTTGACTATCTCTCCTCCTAACCAACATCCCGGTAGACCGGCTCGTCCCTGGGCCAAATTAGACACCGAAAAATGGAAGCAGGTCTTGGAACTTTCCATGCCAAACCATGAAACCGACCCCGTAATAGCGGATGCAGAGTTTTCTCCCTGGATTGAAAATTCTCTCAACACGATCCTCCCCAAATAAACGCACCTGAAATCCCGTAAAAAAATTTCCTCCCCATGGTTTACTCAGGAGACTCGCCTTCTGAAAAAGCTCTGTAAAAGGGCGGAAAGAGTGTGTCGGAAAGACTTCGAACCCATTAGCAAGAGGGACTGGCTATCCTTAACTACAAAAAAGCCTTAAAAGACGCCCAAACAGCTTTTTTCCAGGAGAAAATTAGTGCTGCTTCTTGCTCGTCGAGGGAGACTTTCCGAATCGTAAAACAACTTTTAAAAACACCAGAGCCCATATGTTCGACTGACCTATCGGACAACCACTGCAATGAGCTGGCCACTTATTTTGACCAAAAGATTCAAAATATTCTTCAGCAACTTCCCCCGCTCACCCCTACGGACCCCTCAACTATTTCCCTAACGCAGGTCCAGAACCTCAACTTGAGACTTGATACATTCACTCCCATAAGTAAGGACTCTTTGCCCCCCATTCTGCAATCACTTAAGAGTGGTTCCCCGTCTGACCCCGCCCCAGTTAAAATCTTAAAGCAGGTAGCATCTACCATTCTTGCACCAATGGTAAATTCAATTAATGCCTCTCTAGCAGATGGAACAGTGCCCCCTAGTTGAAAGAAGGCGAAGGTTAGAGCCCTGCTAAAAAAAACTAATCTAGACCCCCCTCAATCTTTCCAATTTTAGGCCTATCTCTCTTCTCCCGTGTATGGGTAAGTTGACAGAAAAATTCATCAATGCCCAGCTGTCTAATTACCTGGAATCAAACGAATTACTTAAATCTTCACAGACAGGCTTTCGCCCTGGCCAGGGTACTGAAACAGCGATGGTTACGGTTGTTGAAGAGGCCAGGAAGATCATGAATGCAGGAGGATCAGTGGCAGTGATCCTCCTGGTTCTAAGTGCGGCCTTCGACACGGTCAACCACCAGATCCTGGCCCAGCGGCTCAGAGATCTTGGAATCACAGGTGTCGCCCTGTCCTGGCTGAAATCCTTTCTTTACTGTCGTTCATTCCAAGTGATAGAGGGTAGCTACATCTCCAAAGAGACCCCTATACGTTGTAGAGTGCCACAGGGCTCGTCCTTGAGCCCTACGCTCTTCAACGTTTATATGTCCCCTCTGGAAAAAATTGTCACGCCACATGGTATCAAACTTCTGACGTATGCGGATGACACCCAGCTGGTTGTCTCTCTCAGTCAGCAGGATAATCCTACTATCGACCTTTATTCCTGCCTGAGAGACATAGTCAGCTGGATGGACAGATCTCACTTGAAACTTAATAGTGACAAGACTGAGATACTGGTGATGGGGAATCAGTCCCACTTCCGTCCGGACTCTCTCTGGCCCCCATGCATGGGCAGACCTCCTACCCCAAAATCCGAGATTAAAAGCCTCGGACTATGGCTGGACCAAAATCTTACCATGCATACCCAAGCAAGGAAAACGGCTGGAGTCTGCTACGGTCTCTTGCGCTCCGCCCGGAAGATTCTACCCCTGCTCCCTTTCCAATCGAGGAAACTCCTGATCCAGGGCCTCATCTTGTCAAGGTTGGATTATGGAAACGCATTGTACCTTGGCGCACCGCGGAAAGTAACAACTAAACTCCAGGTAGTGCAGAATGTGGCCGCACGGATTCTTACCAACACCAAGAGTCGTTGCTCGGCCAAGCCGGCCATCAGAGCGCTACACTGGCTGCCCATCCTGGAAAGAGTGCAGTTTAAGGCGCTCTGCCTAAAGCACAAAATTCTCAACTGGAAAGCCCCCTCCCATCCTCAAAGATCTGGTGACTCCATACACCACCTCCAGATCTCTCCGATCTTCCAACGCCCACCTAACTGCGCTTCTCCTACAACGCCTCCAAATTGTGGAACTCCCTCCCTCCTGATCTCCGAGCACAACCCAACCTTCTGACATTCCGAAAATCTCTGAAGACCTGGCTGTTCCCGTAAGCTTCCCCTCTTGATTCCGCCTGTACTTCTGTTCAGCGCTGGGACGCCTACGGGCAGCCATGCGCTCTAGAAATCTCCTAACATTAACATAACATTAACATTGACTTTTTCTCAATACTGGGTTCTATCTTGTGTACTTCTCATGTATATTGTCAGTCAAGTTTTTATGGAATTGCAGGTTTTGGTTTGTCTTTCAAAGTTTTAGTTATTGTACATTAATGTCAATTCCATTTCAGACCCTTCATAGTTGTTCTTTGTTCTTCAGCCATAGTGTTCCTGAGACAATAGGATCGCTCTCTGGCATTGTTCTGATTGCTGCCTCAGTTAAATAATCTGATTTTGACAGGATTGTTACAAATGGCATAGCTTGTATGTTAAGAGTGTTTTCCACTTTCTCATTAGAACTTATTGAGACACTACAGAGCCTTTTCATTTAAATGTTGGAGGTTTCAAATCAAAACATACTAGATTTCTGGGTGGTAGGGCAAAGTGGTAGCTGGTGGGCCGGGCCGCCGGGGGGCCCTCGCCATGTGCTTTGCAGGGGGGCCCCCTCATGTTTCATTATGCCACTGCCCTGCTGTCACATGAGCACACTGCTCACCCTGCACTTACACTTTTCACCCTGCATTTACACAATCACACTACTCACCCTGCACTCATGTGACACTTCACTCACTGGTCACTCTCACTGCTCACTCTGTAATCTCACTCAAAGAAGCACATCACTCACCATGCATTTATTCCCCCCACTCTGCTCTTTTGCCTGCACCCAAACTCATATTTCACATCACTCACCCTGCAGTCACTCCTCTCACCCTACTCTCACAGTGTCACATCGCTCACTGTGTACTCACATAGGCACTGCTGTCACTCACACAGATCACACTTCACTAACATGGGCATAGCACTCACACCACGCAAACCAGCACATCACTAACCCTGGAGTTACACCCCTCACTGTGCACTTCCTCCTCTCACCCTGCACTCACACTGACAAACCTTTCAGCCTGCATTCATGCAGCCGCTTTATTTATCCTGCCTGCACACAGGGGAAATAATCTGCCAGAACTCATAGGGAACACGCCACTCACTATGCACTAACTTCTCTCAACAATACACTCGCAATTCACTCTCACAGATCACCCTTCACTCTTGCCGATCACCCTGCACCACACACTGGCACATCAATCTCCCTGCATTTACACTATTACACCACCCTGCACGTACTCCTCTTACTCTGCACCTATTTCCCTACACTACACTCACATGGGCCCTCCTTTCCCATTGCATTCATGCACTCAAATTGGCAAATTTTTCACCCTACACTCCCACCACTCATGCTGCGTTCACTCACACTATTCACCATCACCCAGCACTTACATCAGCACACATCTAACTCTGCACATATAAACATTACACAACTCTCATGAATATACACATATTTCTACAAAGGCACATATCTGCTGTTTCCATAGTACTAGATGCCTAATTAATTCCATCTGAAACAATTGGACTGGTGCAAGGTGGGAGAGTGGACTGAGAATGTGGGATGGCAAAAGGAAGGAGACTAAGGCTGAGGCTTTGGGGTATGGTGCTGGTTTGAGGATTGTGTGAAACCTTCAGCCATACCTGGCTTTCCATTCACCACATTGCTTCATTCCAAGACATATCAAACAATACAGTTATAGCACACCCTGAATAGTCACAATGAATTCAATCAGAACTTATATCCCAAAATAAGAATATATCAAAACAGTATGTATCAAAATCTACAACGTCCACAGGCGAATGTTTCCTATTTCAATCCACCGTTGTTTTTAAAGGACCATTCACCAATCACAAGAGAAGAAAAAAGAAGTTCCTTTATTTGGGTACGCCAAATTTCCAGCAATTCTTGATGCCAATTCTTGAAGCCAAAACGTGTTCGGTCTGTACAAATATGTATTCAGACTTTCTCGAGGCTGGAATATAAACATTACATAGCATAAGTTATTTTATTTAACAGCTAATATATACACATATACAATCTATTCTTGTTAGTCTTGCCTGGACCAAATAAACCCAGAACCGAAGAAAGAAGAAATGAGGAGACACCGTGAGTTAAAATCAGTTGTATAGGATGCCTATAGAATAGACACCCTAAGTGATAATAGATATTAATCATTACAAGATGTAATTAGTCATGTAAGCCGGGCACACGTAGTGTGTCATCAAGTAAAGGAGAGCAAGAACATAGAGCTGATAGACCTCCACCATTGTTATTTCATACAGTGATGGCAAGATAATTCCTGTGGTTCCAAATAACACGGAAAGTGTGATGCACAAGACACCAAAATGTTCCCAGTAATTAGCTAGTATTGTAAAAAAACTGATAATAGTTCAACACCCACCAGACTAAATAACTGGACCAGTGTTCCACGACGTATCCGATGCTTCTAAATAACGATGGTCCCATGTAAACTGCCAATAAGATGAAACATATAAGTGTTTCTGATACAGCAATGTGAATGAATAAAAAGTAATACAAACATAATATACTATCAAACAGGAGTATCACATGTGGTCTGTAGCATTATAACCAAATGGTAGATCCTAATAAATCAAGCAGTGTAACCAAAAGAGGTGGTGCCCAATAACCAGATCCATACTATGAGCTCAAATACAATCATAGCCCACAGTATGATGAAGTCGAGCAACCCTTTGTAGAAGATGGATGCTCAATAATGCCATTGTCGTATTGTTAAAATCTAGTTTGCGAGGTCAAAATTATCGGCGCCATCTTGTCCCTTTTCAGGCTCATATGTGCGCGTAAGTAGCAGCCATTTTGAAGATCATGGCCTCTCTGCCCACTGCCGATAGCCTAGCAATGGTCAGAGTCTATCGATTCACTGTAACATCAAATGTAGTACAAGCATTTAGTCAGGTGTGGAGCAAAAAATGCTACATCCAAAGTGTGCTTATATTTTTATTCATTATTTTAGCACATTGTTGATTAGGTACCCAATTTCAATCAATGAGTACCAAGGTTTATGGAATATCAATATATTCAAACATAGAAGATACGACATTCAATTACTTCATTGAATCACACAAATGCCTGAGGGCACAGCTCTCATATAAATGCAATAGTATGGAGCTTCATATGGAGAAAACAACACAAATAATATCAAATACTAGCATTTCAACGCACTCAAAGTGATGGAAAAAAGGGAAAAGTTAAGTGGGATAGGTGTGATGGGAAGGAAGTGAGGACTGGGTAAAGGTAGTTGTGACCTTAAAACAATCACAGTGCTATAAAATACACCCTTTACAGTCTATATTTCGATCTGTAGTTCCAATATACTCTTTAACATAGGATCCGTTTTGCTCCGTTAGTTATTCCTATGTTTAGAGAATAGATATGGTCTGGTCTACGTTTCGACCCCCTGGTTAAAGGGTAGATTATATCCTCATGCTGGGGTCTTCTTCAGGACAAGGAGAGACAGGAGCGCCTATGGATAATAATTTAAAATGAGTGTATCATGTTGTAAATAAGCTCAGGTTTGGCACACAGATGGAGCTTATTGGATTTAAAAATGCTTACTTAATATAAGGCCCTTGGGTGGCCATTGTTGTAGGACCGTCGTGGGTTCCTTTCTTTCAAGTGGTAATCCTGCATTCATCTAAAAGGGAGTATGTATAACTGTCAGGTGCTATAGATAGCGTGTATACACACAAATGATCAAGACAACCTAACGGGGTACTTACTGGGACTGGAAGCTTTCCATATCAATAATTCTGGTCTTTCAATGGTCACACCTGGACCAACGTTGGTGCGGTTGAAAATCACGCCCCCCACGTGGTTCTGGAGGAAAGATGAAAGAAAAATGGCCAAATATCAATGGCGAATGCATTACTAAATCAGGTGTTAGCTAAAGATATTATTTTATACAAATGACGGTAATAAGACGGATGATCAGTCCATTACTTAGTCACGCAAGGGAAAGGTGAATTTAGATCAAAAAGGGGGAAACCCCGTGAATTAATGCATATTAGTGCCGGAAACGGCACTGGTCACATAATAATTAATAGGTGAAAACTATTTCGATCGCCGCGTTCGTGTCACCCTGGGAAATGAGAACCGAGCGGTATCTCAATGTTTCCCGCAATGGCGGCGAAGGTTAGGTATTCAAAAGGAATCGTCAGATAGCTCACCGTCAACTTTGTCAGATTAGGGTTTCTACGCGGTGCTGCATCCTCGCTGATGCGCCGTGAGTGATCGGCCGCGAGGTGCAGCCGCTGGATACTTCCTGGGGGCTCGCCTGAGCCCAGCCAATCAGAGCAAACTGTGGCTAGGGGGCGTGTAGAAACCTCTGCTGCGCTCTGATGGCGTTAGGGGTTGTATGGAGAAATAAGTCTATATTGCTTAGATCTTCCTGGCTCGGGGCACGGCAGAATGGAAATAGACATTCCTGTTCGCCTATACAAATCAGTTATACTGGCAGGAGAGTGGTAAAGACGCCACATTAGGTTAAATGCCTGTTTAAGGATCAAAGACTTCCGCTGGTTGTTTAAAAAAGAGAAACATAGTTTATCTGCTTGGGGATTATATGCAATCGGAAACAGAGTGTATTTAGTACAGTATCACACACTCGAAGACAGTATGATGATTGCACCGGATGCAGTGCGTTTTGCCATTCAAAGCACGGCGTCCAACAATAATCTGTCAATTGCTTATAGAAATGGTGTTACCAGCTGTATTATATACCAAGTCTCTTAGGCAACCACAAAAGTAGATTAGAGGAAAACAATTACAGGTAGCATTGAGTCTTATTAGCAACCACCTAAACAGATTGAAGTAAAATATTCACAGATAACATTACCAGAACATATAGGTATTGTTGTTTATACATCACTGTATATTTTCAACTGATCAAGGCCATTTGTGAGAAAGTGGCATCTAGTTCATTGAGACCGTTTTGTACAGAGTCTAGGGACTGCATCCATTTGCATTCTCGTAAGTTCATAATGGAATCCAAATCACCACCCCTAGGCCCCAGCGTGATTTTCTCAATGACAACCCATTTCAGAGATTCAGGTGTGTGTGTCATTGACATAAAATGTTCCACTAAGGGTGCTCCTGTCGTTTGGCACCTTATCCTGCTACAGTGTTGCAGTACCCGGTTTTTTATCTTTTGTTTAGTCTGCCCTATGTAGATGTATCCACATGGGCAGAAGATGGCATAAATAACTCCGTGGCTTTTGCAATTAGTCAATGTCTTTATATTGATAGTCACATTGTTGTGCGTGATTGTCTCAGTTTCTATGCACATAGCGCAGGCTTTACATTTGGTGCATTTATAGTTCCCCACTACAGTGGGTAGGTTCCACATAGTCTGTATACTTGGTGCAGGTGAGGTGTCAAGCATTGAACGAACAACGTAGTCCCGGATGCTTTTCGCTCTTTTGAATGCATGCATAGGAGGATCTGGTGTTCCTATTGTCTCTGATATGATATGCCAATGTTTATTAATTATTTTACGAATGTCATTGCTCTTGCTACAGTATGTAGTGACACAAATCATCCTGTCTTCAGGTGGTGCGCGGTTCTTGGGTACCAGTAGAGTTTCTCTATTGCTGAACCAAACCCTCTTGCGGGCTCTCTTGACTAGTCTCTTGGGGTAGCCTCTGTCCATTAATCGAGAAATAAGGTCGTCCGATTCAGCAAAATAGTCATCCTTCCAAGTGCAGTTCCTCCGAATACGGAGGAACTGTCCGAAGGGAAGATTGTCTCTTAAAGCCCTGGTGTGGTGGCTTGAATATCTGAGTAATGTATTACGCTCTGACTGTTTCCTGTATAATGTAGTATACAACAATCCTTCTCGTTCCTTAATGCTGATATCCAAGAAATCAATGGAATTGCTGCTACTGCAGCTGGTGAATTGAATATCTTGTGATTGGGTATTTAGCCATCGGGTGAATTCCTCCAGATCTTCCTCCTGTCCACTCCAGATCATCAAGATGTCGTCGATGTATCTGCGGTATTCCGTGATTCTGTTGGCAAAGGGATTATGAGGTGAGAGAATGTAGTGCTGCTCAAAGTCACTCATGTATATAATCGCTAAGTCCGGGGCGAATGCTGTCCCCATCGCCACTCCCTTGCATTGCATGAAGTATTTATCCTGAAATATAAAGAAGTTCTTGGTCATTGCGATCTCCAGAAGATAAATCAAAAATTCTGTGGGTACCTCCGCTGGTTGGGGCCTAGTAGCCAGCGCTCTCTGTATTGTTGTTAATGCTGGTATATGTGGGATACTCGTGTAGAGTGACACGATGTCCATAGTTACAAGAAGTTGGGTGTTCTTATCAAAGGGTCGTTGGTCCACAATGTTGATTACCTGCATTGTATCCCTTAGATAGGTGGGGGTTACCTCCGCCAAGGGTTTCAAGAAAAAGTCTACATATTTACAGAGTGGTTCCAGGAGGGATCCACACCCTGAAATGATCGGTCTTCCTGGAGGTTTGGTAGGATTCTTGTGAACCTTCGGTAGCACATAGATGGTGGGGGTGCGGGTTTGGTCCACATTTAAAAAAGCATGTTCTTTTTCAGTTAAAAAACCCGCATCCTTCCCTTTCTCAGTTAACAATTGAATAAGACGTCGGATCTCCATTGTAGGATTCGTAGCTATCGGCCGATAGCTAATCCCGTCACTTAGCTGGGAGTGAATTTATTTTCTGTAGTCATCAATATCCATGATGACTACGGCTCCCCCTTTGTCGGCTGGCTTGATAACCAGTGTTTTGTTCTTCTTGAGATCTTCAAGTGCCGCCCGCTCATTCCTTGTGATGTTATGAATGATAAGCCTTTACTAGGCGGATGGAACAGACGCCCTACCAGAGGCCAGAATCCAGAGAATCCTCAGAACTGGGAAGATTCGAGACAACAGGGATACAGCAACAAGCAGGTGAGATTCCAGCAGGACAATCACTCCCAGCTAAGTGACGGGGTTAGCTATCGGCCGATAGCTACGAATCCTACAATGGAGATCCGACGTCTTATTCAATTGTTAACTGAGAAAGGGAAGGATGCAGGTTTTTTAACTGAAAAAGAACATGCTTTTTTAAATGTGGACCAACCCCGCACCCCCACCATCTATGTGCTACCGAAGGTTCACAAGAATCCTACCAAACCTCCAGGAAGACCGATCATTTCAGGGTGTGGATCCGTCCTGGAACCACTCTGTAAATATGTAGACTTTTTCTTGAAACCCTTGGTGGAGGTAACCCCCACCTATCTAAGGGATACAATGCAGGTAATCAACATTGTGGACCAACGACCCTTTGATAAGAACACCCAACTTCTTGTAACTATGGACATCGTGTCACTCTACACGAGTATCCCACAGATACCAGCATTAACAACAATACGGAGAGCGCTGGCTACTAGGCCCCAACCAGCGGAGGTACCCACAGAATTTTTGATTGATCTTCTGGAGATCGCAATGACCAAGAACTTCTTTATATTTCAGGATAAATACTTCATGCAATGCAAGGGAGTGGCGATGGGGACAGCATTCGCCCCAGACTTAGCGATTATATACATGAGTGACTTTGAGCAGCACTACATTCTCTCACCTCATAATCCCTTTGCCAACAGAATCACGGAATACCGCAGATACATCGACGACATCTTGATGATCTGGAGTGGACAGGAGGAAGATCTGGAGGAATTCACCCGATAGCTAAATACCCAATCACAAGATATTCAATTCACCAGCTGCAGTAGCAACAATTCCATTGATTTCTTGGATATCAGCATTAAGGAACGGGAAGGATTGTTGTATACTACATTATACAGGAAACAGTCAGAGCGTAATACATTACTCAGATATTCAAGCCACCACACCAGGGCTTTAAGAGACAATCTTCCCTTCGGACAGTTCCTCCGTATTCGGAGGAACTGCACTTGGAAGGATGACTATTTTGCTGAATCGGACGACCTTATTTCTCGATTAATGGACAGAGGCTACCCCAAGAGACTAGTCAAGAGAGCCCGCAAGAGGGCTTGGTTCAGCAATAGAGAAACTCTACTGGTACCCAAGAACCGCGCACCACCTGAAGACAGGATGATTTGTGTCACTACATACTGTAGCAAGAGCAATGACATTCGTAAAATAATTAATAAACATTGGCATATCATATTAGAGACAATAGGAACACCAGATCCTCCTATGCATGCATTCAAAAGAGCGAAAAGCATCCGGGACTACGTTGTTAGTTCAATGCTTGACACCTCCCCTGCACCAAGTATACAGACTATGTGGAACCTACCCACGGTAGTGGGGAACTATAAATGCACCAAATGCAAAGCCTGCGCTATGTGCATAGAAACTAAGACAATCACGCACAACAATGTGACTATCAATCTAAAGACATTGACTAATTGCAACAGCCACGGAGTTATTTATGCCATCTTCTGCCCATGTGGATACATCTACATAGGGCAGACTAAACAAAAGATAAAAAAACGGGTACTGCAACACTGTAGCAGGATAAGGTGCCAAACGACAGGAGCACCCTTAGTGGAACATTTTATGTCAATGACACACACACCTGAATCTCTGAAAAGGGTTGTCATTGAGAAAATCACGCTGGGGCCTAGGGGTGGTGATTTGGATTCTATTATGAACTTACGAGAATGCAAATGGATGCAGTCCCTCGACTCTGTACAAAACGGTCTCAATGAACTAGATGCCACTTTCTCACAAATGGCCTTGATCAGTTGAAAATATACAGTGATGTATAAACAACAATACCTATATGTTCTGGTAATGTTATCTGTGAATATTGTACTTCAATCTGTTTAGGTGGTTGCTAATAAGACTCAATGCTACCTGTAATTGTTTTCCTCTAATCTACTTTTGTGGTTGCCTAAGAGACTTGGTATATAATACAGCTGGTAACACCATTTCTATAAGCAATTGACAGATTATTGTTGGACGCCGTGCTTTGAATGGCAAAACGCACTGCATCCGGTGCAATCATCATACTGTCTTCGAGTGTGTGGTACTGTACTAAATACACTCTGTTTCCGATTGCATATAATCCCCAAGCAGATAAACTATGTTTCTCTTTTTTAAATAACCAGTGGAAGACTTTGATCCTTAAACAGGCATTTAACCTAATGTGGCGTCTTTACCACTCTCCTGCCAGTATAACTGATTTGTATAGGCGAACAGGAATGTCTATTTCCATTCTGCCGTGCCCCGAGCCAGGAAGATCTAAGCAATATAGACTTATTTCTCCATACAACCCCTAACGCCATCAGAGCGCAGCAGAGGTTTCTACACGCCCCCTAGCCACAGTTTGCTCTGATTGGCTGGGCTCAGGCAAGCCCCCAGGAAGTATCCAGCGGCTGCACCTCTCGGCCGATCACTCACGGCGCACCAGCGAGGATGCAGCACCGCGTAGAAACCCTAATCTGACAACGTTGACGGTGAGCTATCTGACGATTCCTTTTGAATACCTAACCTTCGCCGCCATTGCGGGAAACATTGAGATACCGCTCGGTTCTCATTTCCCAGGGTGACACGAACGCGGCGATCGAAATAGTTTTCACCTATTAATTATTATGTGACCAGTGCCGTTTCCGGCACTAACATGCATTAATTCACGGGGTTTCCCCCTTTTTGATCTAAATTCACCTTTCCCTTGCGTGACTAAGTAATGGACTGATCATCCGTCTTATTACCGTCATTTGTATAAAATAATATCTTTAGCTAACACCTGATTTAGTAATGCATTCGCCATTAATATTTGGCCATTTTTCTTTCATCTTTCCTCCAGAACCACGTGGGGTGCGTGATTTTCAACCGCACCAACTTTGGTCCAGGTGTGACCATTGAAAGACCAGAATTATTGATATGGAAAGATTCCAGTCCCAGTAAGTACCCCGTTAGGTTGTCTTGATAATTTGTGTGTATACACGCTATCTATAGCACCTGACAGTTATACATACTCCCTTTTAGATGAATGCAGGATTACCACTTGAAAGAAAGGAACCCACGACGGTCCTACAACAATGGCCACCCAAGGGCCTTATATTAAGTAAGCATTTTTAAATCCAATAAGCTCCATCTGTGTGCCAAACCTGAGCTTATTTACAACATGATACACTCATTTTGAATTATTATCCATATGCGCTACTGTCTCTCCTTGTCCTGAAGAAGACCCCAGCATGAGGATATAATCTACCCTTTAACCAGGGGGTCGAAACGTAGACCAGACCATATCTATTCTCTAAACATAGGAATAACTAACGGAGCAAAACGGATCCTATGTTAAAGAGTATATTGGAACTACAGATCGAAATATAGACTGTAAAGGGTGTATTTTATAGCACTGTGATTGTTTTAAGGTCACAACTACCTTTACCCAGTCCTCACTTCCTTCCCATCACACCTATCCCACTTAACTTTTCCCTTTTTTCCATCACTTTGAGCGCGTTGAAATGCTAGTATTTGATATTATTTGTGTTGTTTTCTCCATATGAAGCTCCATACTATTGCATTTATATGAGAGCTGTGCCCTCAGGCATTTGTGGGATTCAATGAAGTAATTGAATGACGTATCTTCTATGTTTGAATATATTGATATTCCATAAACCTTGGTACTCATTGATTGAAATTGGGTACCTAATCAACAATGTGCTAAAATAATGAATAAAAATATAAGCACACTTTGGATGTAGCATTTTTTGCTCCACACCTGACTAAATGCTTGTACTACATTTGATGTTACAGTGAATCGATAGACTCTAACCATTGCTATTGTATCTACCTTTACTGACCCAGGTCAGAGAGTTCTTAGGGTATACCCCATTGAAACTCAACACTGCCGATAGCCAGCGCGTCTCTCTCTCTCCCCCTCTAACCTCGCAAGCATCCCCCCCGCACGCTGGCAGCCCCCGCTCTCACATGCTTGGGCCATAAACCTCCCTTTCAGCGCGACCCTGCCTCGGAGCCACATCCCGTACCCAGCCAACACCTCCCTCCATCCCTTTCATGATCATACATCCTTTGATGAACCCCCTTTCCTCTGTGCCCCATTGTCCTGCTCGTTCCCAGACCACCACCTGGCCCTGCGGATACAGTTTATTGCCCCCATACAGTAGGAAGTTTCCCTCTTCAAAGGATCTACAACTGACAAAAGCCCCCACCCCATGAGATCCGATCAACCACACACATTCCGGGAACCGGCGGTATGTCTAGCAGCGCGACAGTCGTCACCTACTGAGATCGGGGTGGGGACTTCTACTGTAAATGTGTGTGGGAACGGGCTTGAAGCGGGGATTCCGAGGATGCCTTTCTGCACATCAAAGTGTTGACAACAATGTGTTGCATGTAATAAAGCCATAAACCTGTGTATAAGATGCCAGGCCTCAGAGATGTGTTTAGAGCACCTCAAGAAGATACCCTGTTGTCTGACTTGATGTGTTCTGCTCCGTCAGAATAAACTTCTGTTTCCCGCCTTCTAGTCTCCAGCGCCTGCCTCCTTGTTTGATAATCTCGAGTGGTATGAGAGGCGGCTAACGCCGGGCAATACTTAAGGTTTATCGATCGATATCGGCCTTACCATTCAACAATTGGCATCCCAAATGTGGGGCCCATCAGCGACACGTGGATCCAGTGGGAGAGGTCCTGACGACAGAGTGAACGACTGCAACGATCGGGAGAGCTCCTTCCCGATAGACTCTCGTCTGGCAGCCGATCATCCGAACTTCACCGGTTCCGAGCAGACCTCTCTCGAGTGATCTACGGTCCTGACAGGGAACCATCAGGAGTGCCGCGACAGTTACGGAGAATAGAGGACGATCGGGCGCTGGATGCGGAAGATGAGAAACTGTCCATGCGGTCCGGGTAAGGTCGTGTAACAGGACAAATTGTGAAACGATTGTTTGATTGTTTGGAAAATACTAGTATTACTCTTCGATTGTTTTTCTTTTGAGATATTCTCTGCCCGCAAACGGGGAAGGATATAATTATTCTCTCTACCTTTGCAGATAGTGAAGGGTAGGTAATGCGGACTTTTGTCCCCCGTTGTAATCTGTCGTGCCTATTTTTCTCCCCACTGATTGATTGATTGTCCGAGCATTTGATTGGTTCTTTGAGATATTCTCTGTTTGCAAATAACGTAGAATAGAAATATTCTGTCTAGTCTTTGCAAGTAGTGAAGGATAGGTAGTGCGGACCTTTGTCCCCCGTTGTAATCTGTCATGCCTATCTTCTCCCCACTGATTGGTAGTTGGTTCATCCCGGACCGCTTATTAGAGGTGAACCATCCAGCCCCACTGGAAGGCACCCCTAATAAGGACATGTTCACGAAATATGGACTAGTCGCCATAGCCTATAGCAAGCTATGGCACAAATATACGAAAAAGGATCAGGAAAGTCAGTGGCCACTGATAGGATCCTTCGATGACAATAAAATAAACGTGCTAGAAACAGCCCTTCGTAACAATAAAACAATGCCCACTATGCTTGATAGCCTCGGCATGTGGCGCAAAGAAACAGAACAACGAAAAAAGAGAAACGTAGTCAGATTAGAGAAAGAACTACGAAAAGCAGCTCACCTAGCTGCCAGAAAGTTAGAGGAAGAAATAAAGGAGAGAGAGGAAGCCAAACAGAAGCAAGAGTCCAAAACATCGAGTCAGTGTCCCGTCAGAACACCCTCTACGCTCTACCCCGAGTTACCCACGAAACAACGAGCGAACGATGATCTATTGCTAGGTCCTCCAATCATCTACATGCCCCCTCCATATGCCCCTTTCCAACCCTTAGTACAGCACCCGCAGCCCCCAAGCACAGATGAGAACAGTACCAGGTCCTCGGTCCTCATGGCCTCCGCGCCGGCCGAAACCCTTGCACTCGACGCAGCACAAGCAGCAGTATTAGACAACCCTGAGACCCGAAAGAAAGATTCCACTAGAATAAACAGGCTGAGCAAGGATGAGCGATCAGGGATCGACAAGATAGTAAAGACACTGGTGGAACGGAAGGAGAGTGAGGAGTACGTAACGGATATGTACAATTCATATGCTGAGAGCCACAGACGACACTTTGTTGTGCGATTTTGTTACCACACCCTAAATGCTTATGAGGACCGATACCGAGATAAAGGTCCCGAGAACCTAACGACTCTGTATAGAAAGGTTGACATTGGGGATGAGGGCGAGTATGATGTGACGGACCTCCTCACGCGTACGCTTGAAGTTTTCCGCCACCTCACTGAATAGGGGTTGGAAACTAAAACTACGACTCCTGTAGCGACCGAACCTCGAATAGAACAAGCTAGTGCAATGATGCCTATAAGGGAGGCCGCTCCCTACTGGGTCCCCCCCACGAGGCCTGGGAACACACGATGATGTTAACCATCAAGATGCGAGAGGGAGGGTAGTGTATAACTGGGTCTACCAACCATGGGATCGGCAAGATATCCTGACATTCCGAAAATCCCTACCCGATTTACGAAAAAACCCCACTGCCTTTTACACTGAATTAGGTACAGCCCTAGGTTCAACGATTATTACCCTAGCTGACATTGATTTGTTTTTCGGGTTATGTCTGACAGCTGATGTGTGGAAGCAGATTCGGAAAGTTGACCACCTTGAACTGTTCGGACATACCTGGTCGCAACTCGATGGCATAGACAGACAACGAGAACCTGGACAGAAACCTATGAAATCCATTTTAGAACTCCCAGACAAGATTGTGCAGAAACTGAAAACCCTGATCCCAGAAAAGAAGGTGGACTGGTCGACAGTAACGGCCTGCCGCCAGAAACCCCAGGAAGACGTATCAGAATACTTCTCCCGGTTTGAAACGGTGTTTTCCGATTACAGCGGCCAAGACAGGACCACTGCAACCGGACATCATCTGTTTGTTCAGAACTATGTTAAAGGTTTGTCACAGGAGGTCTCTCAGAAACTACAGGCTAGTGAAAGTAGTTGGGCGGCCTCCAAGCCTGCGGCTATCCTTCAGATGGCCCAGTATTACGAGCATCAGAAGAACGAGAACGATAGGGCAACAGAGAAAAAGAAAAAGGACCTGAAGGAAAGGGTGATGATCGCGCAGTTGCAGGGGGTGACTCTAGGAAGAGAGCAGTACAAGGGAAATTACCAATCGAATGCTCCTAGAGACGCACCCCCTAAAGACCGGACACCCGCACCCTATGCTGGACGTAAAGACATTGGCGAGAACCAGTGTGCATTTTGCAAGGGATTCAGCCATTGGAAATCCCAGTGTCCGGTTCTGTTAGAGATGAACAAGAATAGGGACACAAGAGATGTAGTGGGTGGGCCTAGAAACAGAGGACAGGGACGAGGGTCCGCGAAGGACACCAACAACGACAGGCCAGGCAGACCGAACACATTTGACCGTCCCGACAGAACCAGTACCAACAGTCTGACTGCGACGACACTCACGACTTCGCATAGGACTGCCAAGGACAAGGGAGGGATCCAGTCGAACTCCATGTTGACCAGCAAGGTCATTATGTCACCGCTAAGGTCCTGGGTACGAAGTCTCCATTCCTGGTAGATACTGGCGCAACACGTAGTGCGTTATCTAAACGACTGATTCCAAGGGCACCCTTGTCTGGCTCACTTGTAACATCGATAGGTTTCGATGGAACGCCCTCCACTAATCCCTTGTCCACACTGATCTCCTTTGACTTAGAAAATAACACCACTGACACGACGTTTTTGCTCTCATCCAACACCACTGATGCCATTATGGGACTTGACTTACTGAAACATTTCCGAGCTACTATTAGGTGTTCACAAGACGGAGTTCGAGTCTTTCTGTACGATAACCCAACTCTGCTCAGACTTTGTCCCACCCAACGCATGTTTTCCATCTCTGACGCTGACTCGTCCCTACTTGACACTCTACCTCCATATCTGTGGGCCAAGACTGACTCAGACGTAGGACGCATGATGATCGACCCAGTGCACATAACTGTTCGACAGGACGCAATACTCCCAAAACTTCCACAATATCGGATATCACCCGAGGGCGAGAAGGCATTAGTAAAGATTATCCAGTCCATGATAGATGCAGGAGTGGTAGAGGAAGTAGTTAGCAATGTTTGCAACAGCCCTATCCTACCCATTATAAAGAAGCAAGGTGAGGGAGATGAGAAAGCGTACCGCTTCATCATCGACCTACGAGAGGTCAACAAAGTAGTTGTACCTCAGTACCCTGTAGTCTCAGACATCACCACTATTCTGACTCTGATTCCTTCCACTGCTACCACCTTCACTGTCATTGATCTCAAGAACGCTTTCTTCTCTATCCCCATTCACCCAGACAGCCGATACCTTTTCGGCTTCACCCTAAAAGCCCGCTTGTATAGATTATGTCGAGCACCCCAAGGCTACACTGAAAGTCCCAGCATCTATAGCCAAGCCCTCAAGAGACAACTGGACGCAGTCCAGTTACCCGATGGAGTAGTGTTGATACAGTACGTCGATGATATCCTTTTGGCGGCCGACACCACTCCACTTGCAGTCACAGCCACCTTCCAACTCCTGCACTTCCTTGCGGAAAATGGCCACAAGGTCTCCAAGAAGAAGTTGCAATTCTGCCAACCCCAGGACACTTACCTAGGCCACCTCTTGTCCAAAGACGGGAGAAAGCTTACACCCAATCGGATTCAGAGCATTCTAGAGACCCCTGTCCCTAAAACCCAGAAACAAGTCCGCTCCCTGCTAGGCCTCACTTCCTTCTGCCGACAGTGGTTGCCAAATTTCAGCCTCATTGTGAAACCACTGCTTTCCCTACTGGCTAAAGATGTCCCCTTCCCGCTCCCTTGGACCCCTGAATGCCAATCCTCCTTCATAGAACTACGAGATGCCCTCTGCTCGGCCCCCGTCCTAGGAACCCCCGATTACACAAAGCCCTTCTCCCTCTACACTCACGAAAGGGAGGGATGCGCTTTGTCTGTCTTGACCCAGTCCATTGGCCCAAAATAATGCCCATGTGCCTACTTCTCCGCCACTCTTGACCCCGTAGCCAGAGCTTTGCCTGCCTGCCTTCGAGCTGTAGCTGCCGCTGCTATCTCCATCCGGCAAAGTGAGGGGATTGTACTCTCGAACCCCCTCACGGTGTTAGTACCCTATGCGATCGACACTCTCCTGAACCAGACTAAAACGCAACATCTGACTAGTGCACGACTGACTGGGTACGAACTGACTCTGCTTGCACCTCATATCACACTGAAAAGATGCACCACGCTGAATCCGGCCACTTTGTTGCCCCTACCTGAGAATGACCCCAATGTGTCCCCTATACATGACTGTGTGACCCTCACGGATGAGCAAACTAGGAGTAGAGTTGACCTCAGAGATACAGCCTTCCCAAACCCCGAAGGAGAGCTGTGGGTGGATGGCTCTTGCATCATCTCCCCAATGGCACCACCTCAGCTGCTTATGCAGTTACCACAGCCCGAACTGTAGTAGAGACCGCTCGTATTACACAACGATCTGCACAGGCAGCAGAGCTGATTACCCTTACGCGAGCATGTATCCTAGCAGCAGGAACGACAGCAAATATTTACACAGACAGCCAGTATGCCTTCGGGGTGGTTCATCATTTTGGGCTCCTATGGAAGGAGAGGGGATTCCTGACCTCACACGGCACCCGCATCTTACACAGAGATCTAGTCTCCGCCCTAACTGAAGCGGTCTTCCTTCCCAAGCAACTTGCAGTAATCAAATGCCAGGCACACAAAAAGGTGACGGACATCGTTGGGCAGGGGAATGCACTGGCCGACATCACTGCCCGGACCACAGCCGAGAATAGGACAACGACACGCATGTATGTGACCAGGTCACAAGCAGAAAAGTGGACGGACGCTAGGGAAACTATTAGGGGCATCCAGATGGCCAGCTCACCACACGAATTGACTGAATGGGCACGGGTGGGACTGAAAGACGATGAAGGCTGCTGGCGGACAAAAGACACGAACAAATGGTTGCTGCCCAATTCATATCTGATCCCCATACTGACCATGGCACACTCCCCTGCACACATAGGATCTGCCCCTATGGCCGAACTTGTCTCCAAAGTTTGGCACAATGACAAGATTGCAGACTCAGCTAAACGTCTGGTCCAACAATGTTTGATATGCCTACAACACAACCCTGGGAAAGGAACTGTAGTACCCCAGGGAGGGTTTGGGGTTCCCAATCACCCATTTGAAGTCCTGCAAATGGACTACATCCAACTCGAAAGATGCCAAGGCCTGAAATTTGTACTTGTTGTCGTGTGCGCATTTAGCAAGTGGGTGGAAGCCTATCCAACTTGCGACAACACTGCCATTGCCACTGCCAAGGTACTATTGAAAGAATTCTTCCCTCGCTACGGCCTTTGTCGAATTTTGTGGAGCGACAATGGCCCCCACTTCGTAACCGAAGTTATCCAACTCATCTTGAAGGGGTTGGGTGTAAAAACAAAAATTTCATGCAGTCTTTCACCCCCAATCTGCTGGACTAGTTGAACGACATAATGCTACACTGAAGCTCAAGCTAGCTAAGATAGTGGCTACCACAGGACTGAAATGGCCAGACGCTCTCCCGCTAGCATTGCTATCAATGCGTTCCACCCCCACAAAACACCATTTGACCCCTTACGAGGTTGTTTTCGGCCGACCTATGAGTATTTGGTCCGCACCAAAATCGGCATCCATTCACGACGTCCCGGACGTCCTAATGTCTGACTATTTGTACAATCTGACTAAGATACTGTCTGTTATCCATCAACAGGTGCTGCATGCCATTCCTGATGCTTCCAGGGGCCCCGGACACGACATCCAACCCGGAGACTATGTATTAGTCAGAAACTTCCAGCGTGCAAAGAGTCTAGAACCTCGGTGGACGGGCCCCTGGCAAGTTTTGATCTCCCCCAAGTCTCAGGCGAGTTGGGTGGTACCGACGGAGAGTGCGGGGCCCCGTATACCTGAACACGGTCCAGGTGAGGTGAGGTCCAGTCCCCTGTCATGTTGGATCACTTTGAACGTCCACTGACTAGGAGGATGAGTAATTGAATTGTAGGTACAGGTTGTATCGTTCCTACTTTCACATTTTTTCTTGTTTTCACCATTATTGTTTTTACACACATTTAAACAGTAGCAACTATTTGAGAGCAGTGGCCCTGATGAATGCCAAGGGACTCAGTGCCCGTTACGCAGAAACATGTTGGCCCGTTTTGTGACAGTCATAGTTCCATACTGTCGTTTGCGCTGTTCCTATTTTAATTAGGGGATGTGCCTAGTTTCTATTAAAGTTGTTGTTTAGACATATCACCCTATTTTATAAATCACCACTTTTTCTATTGTGTTGCACTGTATTCTTATCACCTTTATGAGCCATCACAATTAAACCAACACATTGGCAGTTCTAACTGTAGACCACATCCAGTACTCACTTTGACTGTGTGGCATGAGGTCTAGATGATCCAAGGACCCGCCTGGTCACAGTGTGAACGACCAAATGATAGGACTGATCACTTGGTGTTCTGATGGTTATTCACAAATAATATGCGTACTGGATCTAGTCTGACCAGTTCTCCTTCCATATCATCACTCTTTTGTGACTTACACATTTGTTTTCCTCTCCTTGTACATTGCTATATGGTGACTTTAGCACCAACTGTCATAAAGACTGACTTGACAGTTTAGCCAGCCAATTGCTTGGCTCATAGACCTCCTAGGTTCTTGTTTGTTATTTAAGTTTTGATCACCACCCAAACAGCTCTTTGAGTGGAAGGAAAGAGGAACTGGCTACATGCGCACCACTGCAAAAAGATCTCCCCAACCCTGACGATGACCGAAGACGTGGCCACCCAAGAAGAGCTCCTGAACAAGGATCGACCATCCCTGAGCTGTTACCCTAACGAAGAGACGCTTGAACTGGCAGAATTCCCCGATCCCACTGTGCCATCCAGAGAAGGGTATAACCTGCGACGAAAGGAGGGAGCTTCGGCTAAGCAGACCACTGACTAAGTTACAATTCTCAGAGCGGTGGCCTAACACTACTAAGGCTACCAGGAGAGAAGCCAAACGAAGTTTGTGGTTCTGCCAGCTACCGAGCCCCTTGAAGGTGATGGAAGCGCCCGATATGAAGATGATGGAAGCGCCCGACACGAAGATGATGGAAGCAACCGGACATCCGAAGACCCACTACAGAAACCCAAAGACTGACAAAATACACAGCTCAAAGACTATTGCTCTCTTTATCACCCTTCTCTTTTGCCTCCCCCTCATGACCACCCTCTGGATCATGGAAGGGAGTGCACCAGCTCATAAGACATTTCTAACAACTGCACAGCCTACCACAATGAAAGAACACTACCTGGTCTCTCTTTCACCTCAACTCCGAGAACGACGTAAGGAGTTTTGGAACAACTCCTTCGTGCAATTGCTGCATCAACACAAACTTGCCACCAATGCCACCAACTGCTGGATCTGTGGGTTGTTACCCCACGCCACTGGACATTCCATCCCCTTCATCCCTTCACCTTTCTCCGTTCACGGTTCCTGCCTTGCTTGGCTGATCCTCTTGCAAGAAAGCTACAGGGATAATGTAACATCCAGCAGAACTATGACACATTTCTTTCATGGGGTCTGGCAGAACAAAACTGGGAGAACTGCCGCACACTTTTGTCCTCTGACATCCAACGATTCTATTCATATGGACATCCCTGTCAAAGAACGGATTGAATTGCAGGTGTTCAACAACCCGACCAGACCCACTTTCTCCTACCTCCGGAAACGAACAGCTGCCACCCTGACTGTGGCCCTATCTGTCATCAATGTCTCAGGCCTTGTGTGCGTCGAAGGACTTGGGACACAGCTGGTAGGCCACAGCGCTTGCCGCATCACCAGAACTTTGGACTCAACAGATCCACCCTCTTTTGTCACTTCTCCGAATATGTACTTTGTTTGTGGTACAAAAGCTTACACCTGGCTCCCCAAAGGCTGGGGGAGTACCTATTACATTGCCTTCATCCTTCCTCCGACCTATGTGGCTCCAGCAAACCATCACCAACAAAAGCGAGCAAAAGACATTGAGCAAGCCGACTCCACCGGAGCACAGTTCCTCGATGCAATGAAGGGACTTGTTCCACTCTGGGGACCGATGGCGAACAGCCGCGCCATCCGACATTTGACCCAGGCAGTTGAAACGACAATGAACATTACAGCTGGCATCTTCACAAACAATACAGCCGAGCTTCAGGCGGTCTGCCTGGTGGCTCTTCAGAACCGCCTTGTTCTAGATGTGGTTCTAGCGGATCGTGGAGGAGCATGCCGTATCATTGGGTCCAGCTGTTGCACCTACATACCGGACAATTCACCCTCAGTTTACAAAGCCATTGAACACCTCCACAGACTTTCCTCAGAAGTCCACCAGGAACAAGAAGAATGGTCGCTTGGGAGTTGGTTCTGGAGTACTGTAAAGAAAAAGGGGGGGTGGAGGTTGTTTATGATCATATTGATACCGATTGTCGTGATATGTGGATTCTGCCTGGGTATCCAATGCTTGCCGCCCCTGTGTTCACTTTGTGCAAACTGTATCTGCCCTAAGACTCTGGACTTTGAAACCGAACGCATGAAAGCATTGTACGATGTCGAGGTCAGAAATATAATGGGGATAGACATAGATTGACAAGCTGGCTAGATATGTTGAAAAGCGAGGAATGTTAAAATCTAGTTTGCAAGGCCAACATTATCGACGCCATCTTGTCCCTTTTCAGGCTCATATGTGCGCGTAAGTATCAGCCATTTTGAAGATCATGGCCTCTCTGCCCACTGCCGATAGCCAGCGCGTCTCTCTCTCTCCCCCTCTAACCTCGCAAGCATCCCCCCCGCACGCTGGCAGCCCCCGCTCTCACATGCTTCGGCCCTAAACCTCCCTTTCAGCGCGACCCTGCCTCGGAGCCACATCCCGTACCCAGCCAACACCTCCCTCCATCCCTTTCATGATCATACATCCTTTGATGAATCCCCTTTCCTCTGTGCCCGATTGTCCTGCTCGTTCCCAGACCACCACCTGGCCCTGCGGATACAGTTTATTGCCCCCATACAGTAGGAAGCTTCCCTCTTCAAAGGATCTACAACTGACAAAAGCCCCCACCCCATGAGATCCGATCAACCACACACATTCCGGGAACCAGCGGAATGTCCAGCAGCGCGACAGTCGTCACCTACTGAGATCGGGGTGGGGACTTCTACTGTGAATGTGTGTGGGAACGGGCTTGAAGCGGGGATTCCAAGGATGCCTTTCTGTACATCAAAGTGTTGACAACGATGTGTTGCATGTAATAAAGCCATAAACTTGTGTATAAGAGGCCAGGCCTCAGAGATGTGTTTAGAGCACCTCGAGAAGATACCCTGTTGTCTGATTTGATGTGTTCTGCTCCGTCGGAATAAACTTCTGTTTCCCGCCTTCCAGTCTCCAGCGCCTGCCTCCTTGTTTGATAATCTCGAGTGGTATGAGAGGTGACTAACGCCGGGCAATACTTAAGGTTTATCGATCGATATCGGCCCTACCATTCAACAGTATGAGGCACACCCAAGCGGTGGCCCTAACCACATAAGAGTTACTCCCTCAGTCAGCCCAAATACGTTCCAATAAGCCTGTGATCCTAGTCATGCATAGGGGAGACTTAAATCCTAAAACAACTCTCACCGGCAGTCAGCCCAAATACATTCCAATCATCCTGTATTGCTAGTCATGAATAAGGGAAAACCCCAAAATAACACTCACCCGCACGATCCAATAATCAAGTGCGGAACAAACACTTCAACCCCTTAGTGTAATCAGAGTTGACAGGCGATAATGATATTAAGAGTATAAAGCACGTCAAAGTGACTTGGCGACCTGTTGTAAAGAATAAGTATGACCCTTAAATATATGTGCCAACATGCCTCTAAATGTGTTAATGCATCATGATGTTGTGTGATAAACAATAAACTCACCCCGTTTTGAAAGGTGTTGCCCCGTGGGGTGCTAAGGAAACACCAATTTGTAAACACACTGAACCGGAAGTGTCAATTACTACCAAAGGGGACCACACATCAATACGTCGGTACCCTGTAAATAAAATAAATCAACATGTTCTCCCCTTCCGGTTGCCTGTAGTGGTGCCACAACCTCCAACTATATCAATAACAATACGCGCATGTAACAACATAACCCTTCTATCTATAGATTACAAGTCCCAGAAAGAAGTATTGTGAGGATATAGGGGCTCACCTAAACTAATGCAAAAACTCCCCAATACGGTATCCGCGTATACAATTGACTGGGTAGTGGCCCAAAACTCATTCCAGGACATGTCGTTTTTTTTTTACATTGTAATTTGGGTCTCAAACCCCCAAAATGCAAAATGTTGCTCGATAAAATCCATGGTTGCCCAAGAAGTCAAGCATTTTATAGAATCAGTTGGATTCCGTGATATTAAATGTTAGAACATTGATTAGTTTATTTCCAAAACTGTGACTGCTTGATTCAGACATGAAACCAAATATAAGGCCCATACAGCTACTTTAAGAGAGTGCACTTTTTATTCACATCATACTTGTAATAAACATTAAGAAGTCTATTTATTATTATTTTTGAATAGCTTATATAGAATATGTTTTGATTAAGCTTCACTAAAAGGCAAGTCAGGTATAGCAGATGCAGCAGGGAAAGCTTTTCTAACACAATGAAAGCAGATTGACTAATGAAAGTGTGAGTGGCAGTGAGTCTGTGTGTGAGTAACAGAGTACAAATGTATGAAAGAGTGCAAGAGATATAGTGAGAATGTGTATGTGAGAAAATATGTGTGGGTCAGTGTATGTGTGTTCTGCATGCAAATGTGCTGTTGGTCAGGCATAATAGAGGTTACTGTTGCCTTATTGGACAAGGGCATAATATTATATGGATGGAGGTGTTATTTTTCAAAAACCACAGGCCTAGACTTGCTTCTATTAAGACACCATCATTGGCTGTGGGGACTCGAACTGTCTGAGAAAGCCGGTAGCCCAGTCATGCACAGCTGCAAGAAGATAGGGCAGGAGGCACCACACCTGGCCGAAGGCCCTGACATGATGCAAGTAATTCTTAGCATAAGGGGTGGATACATAGAAAAATGTTGGAACTGATATTGGAGGTAACTCTTGTCATAAGATCTCCTGTACTCATTTTATAGGGGGTGTCAATGTCAAAATGCTGACCCTTGTATACCGGATAAAATGTTTAGAGGTACCCATGACTGTGGCTGAAGTATCTATGGTAAATTTCTTGCAATGGCATATTGAATGTACTCCTTGGCATAAGGGGCACACCTATGAAAACATTATGACCTTGGTCTAGTGGAAGTAATTTCGGACTTAAGACATTTGAAAAAAACGAGATCTACTCTTAAACAAGCATTTACAATGCAATAGTTTCGCCTTTGCAAAAGTTAGAGCTATTGGCATTGCTCATGACATTATTTTTATTTATGTTTTTTTTTGTAAAACATAAATAAATGGCATTGTTATTTACAATGCCAATAGCAGGGCAGGAGAGCAAGTACAAGCAACGAGGGGGCAATGACAATATTTTTATTTATGTGTCAGCCCTGCTCCAGAGGAACAGCAGGCACCCAGATCCAGCTCAGCCCAATCAGAGGGGAGCAGCAGGTGACGAGGCCCATGTCAACTCAATTCCAGGGGAGCAGCTGGTGACCAGACCAGCCTCAACTCAATCCCAGGGGTTCAGCAGGTGACCAAACCGAGCTCATCCCAATCCCACGGCAGCAGCAGGTGACCAGACCCGGCTCAGTCCAATCCCAGGGGAGCAGCAGGTGACCAGACCTGGCCCAGCCCAATCCCAGGGGAAGCAGCTGGTGACCAGACAAGACCCGGCCCAGCACAATCCCAGGGGAGCAGCAGGTGACCAGACCTGGCCCAGCCCAATCCCAGGGGAAGCAGCAGGTGACCAGACATAGCTCAGCCCAATCCCAGGGAAGCAGCAGGTGACTAGACAAATCCCAGTGGATCAGCAAGCACCCAAATCCAGCAAAATCCAATTCCATATGAGCAGCAGGTGATCACCTCAGCCCAATCCCAGGGGAGCGTTGGCCAGACCCACCTCAGCCCAATCCCAGGGGAGCAGCAGTTGCCCAGACCCATCCTATAGCTTAGCAGGTGTCCAGGCCCTGCTCTAGGGCTGCAGCTGGCAGTGGTACCCGTGACTGAGACCCACCCCAAGCCGCGCAGCAGTGTTTGCAGAGTGGCCGTTACATTTCAGCACCGCCCACGCAGAGGTGTCTCCGGAAGGTATTGTCTAAGCCTGCCCGCTAGGGGGCGACAAAGAGGTCCAATAGAGCTGCCCTCCCCGGCTTGGACAGCTGTCCGAGGCAGCAGCCGGACTCGCACTCACCGCACTCGTGGCCTCCAGGGTTAGAGGAGGAGATGAGGAACTCCCAGGAATGAGGCTGGCCTCAGCCGGGCACACAAGAGAGCACTCTGCAGCGGCAGCACAGGGGAACCTATGCCCATGCAGCCATACAACAGGACGTGACGTGTGGTGACGGAAGTAGAGGCCGAGTGGCTCTTGGCGGCTGCTGTTCTACAGAAGCAATTGGGAGAATACGAGGCATGCCTTGCCAAGAGTCTGTGTGTTTCCCGGCTGCCTTTGGGCCGTCTCCTGTTGGCTGCCCAAAAAGTAATAATCATGTTTTGCAAATACTAGAATAGTTACACAATGTAATTTGTTCTCAGGTAATTTTCTCCTCATGTTTCATTACTGGTCCTATTGTGAAGCGCTCTGACACCTTCGGGTAAAGTCCGCGCTATATATAAACGCATAAAATAAATACATAAAATGGCATTGTGTGTGTACCACCTACTACAGTGAGCCTCTTTGAGCTGATGTCACTAGAGCCCGCCTGCTTCGAGCAGGGTGGGTGATGTTGATCTGATGCGGACTTCGTCTCTTTGGCCAATGAACAACCTGCAAGCTCTCCCTTCAACCAATCCTGACCAACTATGAATGTTCTCAGGCCTCATTGCCAATAAACAAGTGATAAGATCTTGCCAGCCAATCACGTGTTGGGAGGTCCTGACCAATACAACGTTACTGGTCCTGCAACTAGTAATCACGTCCTTTTTAGGTTCCTAAACCCTTGTGATCTTCGTGCACGCCTCGCAGTGATAAAATAATTCTAAGACTGAGTAATGATAAGATTTCAGCCTCATATAATATAACGGACTATACACTAAGGCAAATCCTATCAAATGGTCGCCCGAATGTTTCACGTGATATCAAGCACAACGTTCCTCGAACAAAAGATTAAACGAGACCTAACAAGCACAACGTTCCTCGAACAAAAGATTTAAAAAACGAGTGCAGGGTTCCGGGAGCGAGCCGCGGGGGGGGGGGGTTGCGGGGCTGCGGGGGAGAGCGGGACACGTCCATAGCGGCAACACACACATTGGAAATGAGAAAAACATGCCGTAAAAAAAACACCGCCCACCGCCGCAATGTCGTTCTAAAAGGGGCGGAGAGCGAAAAAATCACTGGAACGCCCACGAATCTGCTCCGACAATGACGGACAGATCTCTCTTCCAATGGCTAGCCTCCATTTATGGAGCTAGCCAATGGAAGAGAGAGGCAGGACAAAGCCCCATACTGTACTAACATAAGATTTCGCCTTTGCGAGCACTGCTGCGCAGTGCTACGCCAGGCGAAACCTAAAAGGTCATGCTTCCCTGGTGCACCAAGAACGTACTGGAACGTTTCATGAATACCCAATATGAGTCTGTAGCGTTTTGGAAATTTGATCCAAAAATTTCAAAAAATTCTCGGGGGAGAAGTGCACTCTTCCTTAAATCATCTGCAAGAAATCTGTTAAATTGTTTTGCTTTCTGGAATTTAGGAGGAGTATCACACCTCACCACTTACATAGATATTTTTCCTCATACAATGGCTATGAAGTTAGTTCTGACCCCACTTCTTGAAATGTTTGTCCTGTCCCATTGCTGGGAGCAGGACTGGCTTCATGGCGGTGCGACTAGTGCAGCCGCACCTGATGTTGACTTTGTTGGGTCGCACTGTGTTTAAAAATATTTGTTGTTTTAAAAGCAAACAGAGAGAACAGAGTGTGAGTGTGAGTGAACTATGAGTAGCACTCTGAAAAAATAAATAAAATAAATGCATGTCACATGTCACAGAGAGGCTAGTGGAGAGAGGAGATGCACTGTTGGAGAGTGGTAGTGAGCAGGTGCGCAGCGCCTATTGGGCGCAAAGGGCTTCAACCCCCCCCTCATGTGTTGGGCGGAGCCGGGAGCCGAGCGGACGCTGATCGTCTCGGCTCCCGGTCCACAAGATGCTCTGACCCGGCCCTGGGCAGATACAGCCCTTCACTTCGACCGCTCTTTTTTCCAGCACGAAGCAGAGCGAGTGGGGCAGGTGCGGAGAAGCAGCGATCGCTCCGAGGTTGGCAGACAGGCTCGATCTCCCGAGGTGAAGGAGGAGAGGGCGGAGGCGCTCAAGATGGTGGGCGGCACTGCGCTGTGGACTCCGCTGACTGCAGCCGCCACTGGGAGGTAGGATTTCGTCCTGCGCTACCCCGGCTTGTAGAGACTCTCGCCGCAGCAGCTGGCATAATTTCCACCAGCTTCACTTCGGTGGAGACCCCCACAGAGGGAATCCTCCCAGCGCCTGCCTGACTCTAAGATGGCAGCCGGCGGCGACTTTTGGATGGCGATCGCCGCTTCTACTGGCTCGCCCCAACTTCTCCCCGGCTTCCTGCTAATCCTGTGGCCCTCTCTTGTACTTTTGGCCTGCCTCCCGACCTGCTGCCAGTTTGGGGCCACTGCCAGTGCCGGAATGCCATGTGGCCCTGCAACTCGGGGCGGATCTCCAGAGCACTCACCCCTCCCCCCCCCCACATGGCACCAGTGTTCTGAATGTGCCGCTGCTCCCGGAGTCCACACTGCTTGCGGGTGAATCCACACACAACCCACCGGCAGCCGGGCAGCGCCCCATGGCCAACGCGTGACCGTACCAACAGCGTCAACATGGCCCTCACCACCTGGCGCACTCTCTCCCCCACCGAGACGGCTGACTGCAAGCTCTCCAAGATGTTGACGCGCCTGCGGCTGGCCTCCAGCTTCATCTCCCACCTACACTCCTGGACTTCCTGACTTTTTGTTTTGTCCTGACCATCACTTTGCTGCTGTTTTCGGACAGTTTCGCTGGACTCTAGCCCACCTCCCATTCCCTCGTTCGTTAACCCTTTTTCCCGTGGATGATCCTCAAATGTTCCCTCCCTTTTCCGCTTCCCCTTCTCTCCATACCCTTGCATCCCTCCCACCCTCCCTTTGTTCTCTGACTGCATCCACACTTATGGAACTCTGCTCTTTGACTTATTGTAATAACTCTAATCAATGGTATTTGCTTTAGACCTTACACCATATACCTTGCCTATGTGACTCTTAGAGTATATCCAGTCTTATCCCCTCCCTATGTATATAGAGATAACTCTAATCACTAGTGTATGCAGTAGACCTTTGCACTCTCTACCATTCCTATGTGTCCATTAGAGTATATCCGGTCTTATCCCTTTCTATGTATATAGAGATAACTCTAATGACTAGTCTCCTATGTGACTTTTAGAGTATATCCATGTGTATCCCTTCCCTAAGTAGATAGAGATATCTCTAGTATATGCCTAGAGTTTATCCATTTGTATCTCCTCCTTGTGTGATTTTATCTCTTGTACATTTGCAATTTTTTCTGTTTGTACCTTTTTTTTGTTTTTTTTTATAACGCATGTAATCCTAAATTTGTTTGTTTTCAACTGGTTCTTATGTAAGTCAAAAATTTGCAAATCTGTTTTTCCGATTGTAACCATCAGTCCTTATGGTTGAAACTGGGTCCTATGTAAAGCGCTCTGACACCTTCGGGTAAAGTTCGCGCTATATAAAATCGCATAAATAAATAAATAAATGTGTGTCAGCCCGGGCTGGCTGGTCTAGTGGCCATCTTATTGCAGCCGCATCCGAGCATTTCACAGGTCTTTAAAATACCATTTACTTGCTAACGAGGCTTTAAGCCCCCCTCCCCTCCGAAATGTGGCTCTAGTTGCGCCTCTGATAGTGAGGGAATTCATGGAGAATGAGTTCAAGAGGGATGGGGGGCGCCAAATAAGACGGTTGTAAAGGAAGCCACAAGCGCTCGAGCGCACCCCGCCCCCCTTCCGCGAAGTTCGGGTCTAGGTGCGCTCCTGTTTCTCATGAGAGTTTCAGATTATTACTGAGTGAGACCACGTGAGAGAACCGTGATTTACTGTTTAATAAGGCGGCCACTTTTGGAGGCTGCAGCAGTAAAATAAGTGCACCGTGCACGCCACTGCGAGCAAAGTGGAATATGAAATGATTACAATGTTGTTATTCCCTTACACGCACATGCCCCATTTTTTAATGATTTGCCTCCCTCTAGTGGCTGTCATGTATATAACGTGCGAAAAAGGACATTTCCCTGTATAACGTAGATTAAAAAAAAGATTTACCGGTCACGTCCATGAAAATGCTGAAGGGTTCATTCAGATTATTTGCAGGCACTGAAGGTACCTGGGTGGACGTTCATAGATTATTTTATAAGTATGCAATCATTTTTTCTATCGCATTACTGCACAGCTAACACGTTTTCAAAGTACTAAGGTTTGAAATGTCCATGTTTTTAGAGGGTTTACGTGGGACATTTCAGTTCTAATAGATTAAAGCACTATGTAAATTTACAGAGCTAGATTTCTCAAATTACCCTCTTACATAATACCATGCTGTACTGACATTTTATGGTATGCTTTTGCAAGGTTCATAAACTTCTTCCATTTTTTAAGATGATCATCCTTGAGGGAATAGTGGTGCCATATCCAACAGTAAACAAGTACTTTATGCCCATTTTTGTCTTATAATAGGGCATTTCAGGAGTGCAGAAGGATGCCTCAGGACGTGTGTTGCATTATGGCACCAAAATCTGCCAATGGGTGAGGGAAAAAGTAAACTTTACTGGCCTCCCTGCAAGCCTCGTTCAAGACGTTTCCAGGACAGGTGGTCAGCCCTCTGCACACCAGCTTTAAATAGATCATGACAGGTGGCTTATGCTTTGAGATACTGCAAGCTCTTACCTCGAACGAAGAAAATTGTTATCACAGCAACTACTTGCCTGATCATCTGATCATCATTTTCCTGGTGAAGACCCTTGGAATTCGACTATCCCATTTGTGCCGTTGAACCACAAGCGAGGGAAGTGTGTTGGGGAGTAAACTAATGGACTTTTGATAAATATCAATTATATAATTCTATGGCAGGACAGGAGGCTCAGATTATGCTTTCTCTATTTCTTTACTACCAACAGCAGCCAATAGGAACATAGTAAAGAAAAAGGCAAACTACAACTCCCATGAGCCCATAGGCAACCATAGAGACTACATGTTATATAAACCACCATAGAGGACAACACTTCCTCTTTCTTTGCTGCTTCGCAGCCAGTTAAGTCCTTTTCTGAATTACTTCTTACAATTTGCCTGTTTGTATTTTGCATTGTGCTTTATCCACTGATATTGTGCGCCGCTTTTCAGCTGCATGCGTAGCGTCTTACCGCTTCGTCGTGTGTTTTGCTGCTTCGAGCGTTCTTTCGCTTCGGCGCCTTGTGGTTTCTGAATTGTGGTTCCAGGGAGCGCATGTCGCCTCTCTTGCAATACGGGTGCGTAGTGCCCGTGTTTTCATTCTTAGTGGAGCGGGACCGGGGCTCGGAGGCTCGCGCGCTGGTGTTGCGCGTTGCTCCTCTTCCGGAGTAGCAGGCGAGGCTTTGCGCATGCGCGTTGCCTTTGTTTACGCTCCTTCTCTCACACGGAGCCCGGACACGCTTGGAGGCGGCGTTTGTTGATGTGCCTCAGCCCACTGCCTGCCGGAGAGCCCCTCACAACGCCCTTTACCTAAAGCAAGGGTTTAGGGCTGGATAATCTATAGAGGCGTTGCCTAGGGTGACTGTTTCTGCAAGCCTGTCCCTCCACTCTCAATTTAGTTGTTATTTGGTCGAGTTTCTAGCTCTGCCTATTTGGCTTGCTTGGGGCTGTCACTCCCCCTGATAGGGTCACTTGGTATACACCTGGACCTTTACTTGTTGTTTTGGTGGGCTTATTTGTATCTATATATATTTATATATATATTTCCTCAGTGGTGTGCACTGCCTTTTTTCCTAACACCATGGCTGAATATGAGGACACTGAAGAATATTATTACGATGAGGAGCCTGAAGGGTCATCAGTATACGACTTGGTCGATGCCCTTGACCAAGGGGTCCAGCATTCGGTCAATACAGCGCTAGTCCGCGCTATTGGACCTCTGAAGCGCCATTTGACCGATTACGCTCAGCAACAGGGCTGGATTCCGTCCTCTTCTTCCAAGTACTCCTCTAAGTCACCTAAGAATCCCCATAAGTCTGACTTTATAAAATTGGCTAAGTCCTTGTCTGCCCCTACTGTCTCTAAAAAGTCCCACCCTCCTCCCCCGGACACGGAGGACACCTCCTCCTCTTCTTCTTCTGGTATTCCTGGTCCCCCCCCCAGCTAAAAAATCTTGCAAAGAGCATTTTGTTGACGCCTCCTCCCATCCACCTGTCCTGACCTTTGAGCCAACGGATATAATCCATCCCAATTCCAAAACTTGGTTCCCTGCTCCGGAGGTTGCTGATTACATCCAGGCACACATCCGTGAACCCTTCGATCAAGAGGTGCGGTCTCGGTTACGCTCCGAGTGCCCTCGCCCGGAGTTGGCGGATAACTTGGCTGACACTCCGGAGGTCGATCCGACTATTTTGACATACCTCAAAAAATTCACTAAGGATCCCAAAAAGGGGATTGATCGTTCTTGGCGCCTGTGTCAGGATAAGTTGCTTGATCTTCTTGGTCCCCTCACAAAGATCCTGGATTTAGGTTATCAAGCTCAGGGATCAGCATCTGGCATCGATCCGGATGAGCTCATTGGTTGGGCCCAACGGGCTATCTGTCTCCTGGGGAACGCGAGCTGTGCCCTTTCCACCGAACGTAGACGTTCCATCCTGTTGAAAATGGATCCCCGCTTGTCTGAACTTGGCACATCTGAGTCGGGTCCCCTGGCTCAAGGACTCCTGTTTGGTCAACCGTTTTTGAAGGAGTTGACAAAGTTCGTGGCAACCTTTAGTGGCCTTGACAAGGTGCAGTCTTCCTTGCGCAGGGCGTTCCACCCGGATTTTGCCAAGGCCGGACGATCTGGGGGACGTTCGTTCGGCCGAGGTTCTGGTCAGCAACGTGGCCAACAGTCACACCAGGGTGGAGGCGGACAACGTCAGCAACAACAACAATCTTCCTATTCCGGATCCAAGACAACCTTCTACCCCTCCCGTAAAGGTCGTGGTCAAGGCAACAAGGGAGGCTATGGTGGAAACCAAGGAGGTCGAAAAGATTTCTCCTCTACAGGTGAGCCTAATTCCTTACAACAGTGTTGTTCTGGGGGGCAGGGTGCAATTTTTTCTAGAGAATTGGCGCACGATCTCCAACGATGCTTGGATATTGCAGACAGTTCAAGGGTACCACATCGAATTTTATCACCCACCCCTTCAAGGTCCCGTCCCTTTTCCCCTTGTTTTTTCCCAACGAGATCGAGAGGTGATCTCCAAGGAAATCAATTCTCTACTTCTCAAAGGGGCCATTGTGCAAACGACCCTACATCCACAGGGGTTCGTCAGCAATGTGTTTCTGGTGGAGAAGAAAGGGGGAGGATCTCGCCTTGTGCTCAATCTCAAGGAGTTCAACAATGGGGTGGTCTATCGCCACTTCAAGATGGAGGGCATCCATCTTCTCAGGGATCTTCTTCGCCAGGGCGACTGGATGGTTCGCCTGGATTTGAAGGACGCTTACTTGTCCGTTCCCATCTTTCCGCCTCATCGCCGCTTTCTTCAGTTCCAGTGGTCGGGGGAGTGGTTCGAGTACACGGTTCTCCCGTTCGGCCTATCGTCCGCTCCATGGTGCTTCACGAAGCTCCTGAGACCAGTTATGGAATCGCTGCGAGCGCGGGGTGTGCGGCTGATCGTGTACCTGGACGACATTCTTTTGATGGCTCAGTGCCCGCTGCAACTACGTTCCCATTTATCGTGGACAATCAATCTGCTTCAGTCTCTCGGATTTCTAGTGAATCCTCAGAAATCTCATTTGCAACCCACTCAGTCGATAGAGTTTCTGGGTTTCCTTGTGGACTCGATATCTTGCCAGCTTCTCTTGCCTGCCCAGAAGGTCAGGTCTATCAAAAGGGAATTGAGGTTACTGTTGTCCACACCGAACGTATCGTTGCGGTCGATCGCTCGAATTGTCGGACTTTTGGCCTCTTCCATTCGGGCGATCTTTCCAGGTCCCTTACATTATCGGGCCCTGCAACGACTCAAGATCCGGCACTTGCAGAAGGTTCTTCGTTATTCCGACCTTGTTCCTCTGTCACAAGACGCGAAGTCGGAGATGTTGTGGTGGCTCCATCACATGGAAGCCTGGAACGGGAAAGCCCTGTTCGGCTCAACTCCGGATTTGGTGTTGGAATCGGATGTGAGTCTGTGGGGCTGGGGAGCCCGTTGCGGAGACATGGCGACGGGCGGCCGTTGGTCTCAGGACGAATTAGCCCTTCACATCAACTGCCTGGAACTTCTGGCGGGATCTTTTGCGATCCGCAGTCTTGCTCCTCAGGCCACCAGCTGTTGCATTTTGCTCGCATGGACAACATCTCAGCGGTGAGGTATGTGAACAAACTGGGGGGAACACGGTCGAAACTGTTGGCAGAGATTGCGAAGGATTTCTGGCATTTCTGCCTTCGGAGGAAGATCACTCTTATTGCAGAGTATCTCCCAGGTCGCCAGAATCATGTGGCCGACTGGAACTCTCGCCATCTGGTGGACTTCAGCGACTGGCGGCTTCACCCCCGTGTCTTTCGGAATCTGTCTCACCTTTGGGGTCGACCTTGGATCGATCTCTTCGCCTCTCGCCTCAATGATCAACTACCCACGTTTTACAGCTGGCGTCCGGATCCGGAGGCTCTTGCCACGGATGCCTTTCTCCAGACTTGGCCTCCTCAGCTTTGCTATGCTTTTCCCCCATTCGCAATGATCCCGCGAGTCTTGGCCAGAACCAAGCAATTTCAATCGGAGATCATTCTGATAACTCCTCTTTGGAGAGCTCAAGCGCGGTTTCCCGACCTTCTGGAAATGAGTTGCTCGACTCCGTTCCTGCTTCCAACGAAATGGAACCTGCTGTTGGATCCTCTGCTCCATCCACATCCTCTAATTCTGTCGGGCCAGCTCCGTCTGGTAGCGTGGCGTCTTTCGGGGAACGCTGGAAAGTCCCTGGCTTATCTGGAGACGCTAAGAGATTTATCAAGGAAGCTTGGGCCCCCAACACGCGCAAGCGTTATGCGTCAGCTTGGCGTCGATGGTGTGATTGGTGTTCTGAACGAGACCTGGATCCCGCTTCAGCAGATGTCTCTTTAGTTGATAATTTTCTTGCTTCCATCGCTTCTTCTGGTTCTGCTTACAGGACTGTCAATTCTTTTCGCTCCGCTCTCTCTGCGGGCCATGATTTTGTCAACGGGAAGCCTATTGGAGAACATCGTCTAATCTCTACATTGCTTCGTGGTGTTCGGATGGCTAAGCCGCCATGTCCGAAGTATGTGGCTCTTTGGGATGTCTCCGTTGTATTACGTTTTCTGGAAGCTTGGCCTCCCAACGCTTCTCTGTCTCGTAAGCAATTGTCTGCAAAATTGACAATGCTTTTATGCTTGGTGTCTTGTAAACGTATCTCGGACGTCCGCGCGTTGGTTCTCGCGGGCCGTTCCTTTTCCCCGGAAGGCATTACTTTTACGGTTTCCAGACGTACAAAGACTAATCTGTCTACTGTCACTTATCCAGCTTTTCCTCAAAACCCACAGTTGTGTGTGGTCCGATGCATAAAAGATTATGAGGTGAGTACTGCTCCTTTTCGTCAGGATTTGTCTGGACAGTTGTTGATTGCTTTGCAAAAGCCTTTTAAGCCTGTGGCGCCAGCTACTCTTGCTCGTTGGGTGCGCTGGCTTATGTCGGAGGCAGGAATTGATGTCTCCATTTTTGGAGCTCATTCCGCGAGGGGTGCCATGGCCTCTAAGGCTTTCCATGTTGGTGTAAGTTTGCAGGACATTGTGAAGACGGCTGATTGGTCTTCTGATACTGTGTTTAAGACATATTATTTCAAGCCCATTGTGGATATTGCCTCTGTTGTGGTGGACAAGCTTTGAACAAGCATAATCTGAGCCTCCTGTCCTGCCATAGAATTAAAAATTTGCAAACATTCGTGACAAGAATTTTCAATTCTATTAAGGACACAGAGGCAAGGATTATCCTACCCATTTGTATTCTACTGCATTGTTTATGTTGCATCTTTGCTTTGCTATGATCTGCAATGTTTCTTGCATTGATTTTTACCCCACCCTATGTGATGCTACCTTTCCAAGGTTTTGGAGTTGTGTATTACGGCTCTGTTTTTCTTTCAGGTTCGGACCAGAAGTGATTCTTCGTCATGGTCTTTCCTGCAGTGTTTTCCGCTCCTTTGGATATTGGCTCTGCTGTGTTGCCGGATGCGGCCTCTTCGCTTTTGGATGGTTGCCTGTCTCCTGTTGACCTACTTTGCAGTTGCCTTCGGTCCTTTCCTTCTGGATGGTCGGCGGTACTTTCTTCAATGACTTTTGACTGTTTATGATTTCCTGGACAAAGAAAGAGGAAGTGTTGTCCTCTATGGTGGTTTATATAACATGTAGTCTCTATGGTTGCCTAAGGGCTCATGGGAGTTGTAGTTTGCTTTTTTCTTTACTATGTTCCTATTGGCTGCTGTTGGTAGTAAAGAAATAGAGAAAGCATAATCCTCGCCTCCGTGTCCTTAATAGAATTGAAAATTCTTGTCACGAATGTTTGCAAATTTTTAATTGTAAAGTGAAATAGACCAAATCACGTGACATGCCATATTGAAATAAAAAATGGTTGGGTCCAGTGATGGATGGAATGGTAGACTACTGAATTTCCTATCACTTGTTGAGCCTCTCAATATTTGTTATTTGATTTAATTTGTTTGCTGTGCAGTGTATTTGTCCAATCACTTTAACACCGAGTTGGCAAAGCATTCTTTAAGATATCATTAATCACGTTCCATGATATGTCTCGTGTTTTATGCTGGCTATGATAGAAGGCTGTTAAAAGTGCTTAATGGATGGTTGTAAAATTTTACAAAATAAATGTTGATATACACAACTGACGGTAAAAGTGCGCCCCAACATGTCATACTTTTTACAAATCTTTATTGATTTATGGTTGAGTGGATACAATTTTCTTTGTATATTAATTCTTGGGTAGAAACCAATGATAGAGGACAGTGTTCACACGGATTTTCTATTTCTTTTTTTTAATAATCTTGGGTTTTCGAAACATCAGAAACCGATTTTGTCACTCATTTTCTTTAGAAACACACACCTCTGCTCTTTGATTCTGTCTCTGAAGAAAGTGAGCTACAAATGAACACAACACATTTAAACAGCTTTTATTTTTCTTTCTTCTTTTGTTTATTTCTATCTTTCTTTTTCTCCTTCATCCATTTCTCATTCGGTGCTCTATTCCACCTTAGCCTGGTCTTTATTCTATGTAATGACTTCTTTTTGGGTAATGTTTGTCTATGCAGAGCTCAGGACGGGGCAGCTAGTCTCAGGCAGCGAAGCTCAAATAGCATAACAGAGGCCATGTGACACAGAGCAAGCAATTGAAGCCCAAAGGACCTATCTCACCTTGGCAGCCTAGCCTAGCTTGACTTGACCTGGACTGAACTTCCGCCCAATGCCCCCACTCTTCAACTTTGGTTCTGCACTGAAACTTTCAACCATTGAACCCTATTCAATATTTTCATTGACTATGTCAGTGTCGCAGTCCCCAGGATTTTCCTAGTCTGCAGAAGCAGACAAAATGGAGCTAAGCCATCCCAGCAGGACTGTAACACGTCATGGAAAGTTTTATGCACTGTCTGTCGCAGTGGGCTCACAGACAAGGACTTGTCCAAAGACTGCATGAGCTGCTCAGTCAATGAGTCACGAGGTCTCTCAGGTTACACTTCAGTCACTAAATCATGACTTTGCAAACAGCAACCAAAGCGCACAGGAAGAGAGAGGCTGAGGTACAGGGCTGGAGTCGGGGTACCACGCGGGTGGACGGCGTCCCCCCACTTATTTTACCAAACAGCTGGACTTCACTCTTTGGCCTCTCTGGGACGAGATCGGAGCTGACAGCACGCTGCACGCGCGCTGGCTTCTCAGATGCAATCGCATCTAAGGGGTGAGCGACGGGAGGCAAAGAGCCCGATGGTGCAAGCCACCTTTCGTGATGTCACTTCCTATCGTGACGTCACTTCCGGTGACAGCGTCCCCCCACTTCGTTTTTTAGGACTTGTGCCCTGCGGAGGTTCCAGGCTGCCCAAGAACCACCTTTCCTTGACACAGGCAGCATTGCTTGCAGGCAGCAGCTAAATGCCGACCATTTGGTTCTAATCACTTGGCAATAATTTTACATGTCAGCACTCCTTGAATTAATGTGCGGCTGACTACGAAGGAGCTCAAAATGGTGTATCAACGAGGCGCACATGTGGTAATGAATGGAAATAGACTAATTTGCCTTCATCTAACCCATGGGTACTCGCAAATGTTCTCTCGGGGGACAAATTTACAGTGTGGTTTGTGTCCGAGGGACGCACCAGTGGGGGTGGGGTCAGTGGGGGAGGGGGCGGGGTTAGAGCAAGAAAAAAAACTGTGACCATGAGGTTGAACACAGGTCCCTGCAGCGGACGCCTTCGTCCATTGAGCCACCAGACCCGGTATACACACATCTCTCTCTCTCTTTCTCTCGCTCTCTTTCTCTCTCTATCGCTCTCTTTCTGTCTCCCTCCCTCTCTCTATCTCTCTCTCCCTCCCTCCCTGTATCCCTCTGTCTCACTCAGACTGTCTCACTCCCGCTCACACCCTCTCTCTCTCTCTCTCTCCCTCTTTCTCTCCCTGTCTCACTCACTCTGACTGTCTCACCCCCTCTCTTTCTCTGTCTCCCTCGCTCTCTCCCTCTCTCTCTCTCTCTCTCTCTGTCTCCCTTTCTCTCCTTCCCTCACCCTCACTCTGTCTCCCTCCCTCCGTCTCCCTTCCTCTGTCTCCCTCTATCTGTCTCCCACCCTCTGTCGCCCTCCTTCCTCTGTCACCCTTCTCCCTCTGTCTGTCGCCATCTGTCTCCGTCCCTCTGTTTCCCTCCCTCTGTCTCCATCCCTGTGTCTCCCTCCTCCTGTCTCCCTCTGTCTGTCACCCTCTGTCACCCTCGTTCTCCCTCTGTCTCCCTCCCTCTGTCTCTCTCCCTCTGTCACCCTCCCTCTGTCTGTCTCCTCCCTCCCTCTGTCTCCCTCCGTCTGTCTACCTCTGTCTGTCACCCTCTGTCTCGTCCCTCTCCCTTTCTCTGCCTCCCTCCCTCTGTCTCCCTCTGTCTGTCTCCCTCTGTCTCCCTCTCTCTGTCTGCCTCTCTCTGTCTCCCTCTCTCTGTCTCCCTCTCCTTTCCTCTATCTCCCTCCCTCTGTCTCCCTCCTCCCTCTGCCTCCCTCCTCCCTCTGTCTGTCTCCCTCTGTCTGTCTCTCTATGTCTCCCTCCCTCTGTCTCGAGGGAGACAGAGGGAGGGAGACCTCTGTCTGTCTCCCTCCTCCCTCTGTCTGTCTCCCTCTCTCTGTCTCTCTCCTCCCTCTGTCTCTCTCCATCCATCTCCCTCTCCCTCTGTCTCCCTCCCTCTGTCTCCATCTGTCTCCCTCCCTCCCTCCCTCTGTCACCCTCTCCCTCCCTCTGTCTCCCTCCCTCTGCCTCCCTCTTCTCTCTGTCTCCCTCCTCCCTCTGTCTGTCTCCCTCTGTCTGTCTCCCTCCCGCTGACTCTCTCCCTCTGTCTCCCTCCCTCTCCCTTGCTCTGTCTCCCTTTCTCTGTCTCCCTCTCTCTCTGTCTGCCTCTCTCTGTCTCTCTCGCCCTTCCTCCCTCTCCCTCTGTCTCTCTCTGTCTCCCTCCCTTTCCCTTCCTCCCTCTTCCTCTGTCTCCGTCCCTCTACCTCTACCTCCTTCTGTCACCCTCTGTCACCTCACCCTGCCTGTGTGTGCCCGGGCTGAGACAGCTTCCCGGGCACACACACAGCCGCACCTGAGCACTTCACAGGTCTTTAAAAGACCAATTTGTATGTTAATGAGGCTTTTGTATTTCACCTCTTCTTAGTGACCCTGCAGTTCCACTCCATCACTGGATTTCCGGGCCCCCACAGAGCAGCAGAGTCTCTCAGAGTCGCACGCAGTGTTTGCAGACACTCTTTAAATTTTTTTTTTTTAAACACGGGTACGATGTCTGTAAGGTCTGCGGGCCACCAAGGAAGGCTTGCCGGGCATCTGGCAGCCCACAGGCCGTACTATGAGTACCCGTGATCTAACCCGTACTGAGTAAAACTTGGCAGAAATATCACTGATTGAGAGGATGACATGATGCGTCAAATTTCAGCCTTGCAGATGAAGGACAGAGAGCACATCAAAGTCAAGAAGAATGTATCTTCTTACAAATTCGACTTCTGGATGATAGATAAAGTTCAACAACGTTTATTCGAAGTACATACAGCACCACCAAGACCACTCCAGCCACCATGGTCACCTTGATGTCACTGTTGCTGCAAGGATCTTAACGGTTGCTTAGGAGAGAGAGAAAGAGGTAGAAAAGGATGATGGATATTGTATTTGGATAAACATATTACAACACATCTTCCCAAGTGGGAGTAGGACAGGAAGAGCTAGACACGAATAAAGAATAAAACAGTGCATACACATTATTAGGTAAAACACCATCCTAAATGCAATGAATGCTTGAAGGGTAAATCAATCAATCAGTCAATCAATCAGGGATTTGTAGAGCCCCCTACTCACCCGTGAGGGTCTCAAGGCGATAGGGGGTGGGGTGGGAGGGGATTTGGACAGCTCCCGTCATCTGAAGAGCCCGGTCTTGAAGCTCTTTCTGTATGCTTGCAGTGTGGAGCTTCTCCTGGTGCTGAGGGGGAGTCCATTCCAGGTCTTGGCCGCGATGTGGGAGAAGGATCTGCCTCCTGTTTTGGCTCTGTGGATGCAGGGGATTTCAGCCAAGGTTAGGTCAATGGAGCGGAGGTTTCTCTTGGGGCGTAGAAGGAGATTCTTCTGTTGAGGTATGGGTGTCCAGTGTTGTGGAGGGCTTTGTAGGCATGTGTGAGCAGCTTGAAGGTCACTCTTTTTTCGATGGGGAGCCAGTGGAGGTCTTGTAGGTGCTGGGTAATGTGGTTGTGTCGTTGATTCTAAGGATGAGTCTGGCAGTGGCGTTTTGGACGGTCTGGAGTTTGTGAAGTAGAGATTTGTTGATTCCGGTGTAGAGAGCGTTCCCGTAGTCCGTCCTGCTGGTGATGCATGCGTGGGCAATGGTCTTCCTGGATTCGGGGGGGTTTGTCCATTTGAAGGTCTTGCGGAGTATGCTGAGGGTGTTGAAGCAGGTGGAGGATATGGCGTTAATCTGTCGGTTCATGGTGTGGGAGGAGTCAAGTATGATGCAGAGGTTGCAGGCATGTTCTGTGGGCATGGGAGGGTTTCCGAGGGCGGGGTGCCACCATGTATTGTCCCATGCAGAGGGGATGTGAACCTCCGGTTTCTCTGAGTTGAGCTTCACGCAGCTGCTGCTCATCCAGGATGCGAAGTCCTTCATTCCTTCCTGGAAATGGTGCCTGGTGATGTCAGGTTCCTTGGTGAGGGTGAGGGTGAGGATGAGCTGGGTGCCGTCAGCTCAGGATACTATGCTAAGTTTTGTTTTCTGGTGATGGCAGCAAGGGAGTCCATGTAGATGTTGAAGAGCGTGGGGCTGAGGGAGGATCCTTAGGATACTCCGCACCTGATCTCTGTGGGTTTGGGGAGATAGGACGGGAGTCTTTTTCTTTGTGTTCGGCCAGCGAGGACGGAGTGCATCCAATCTAGGGCAGCTCCCTGTATGCCGGCGTCATGGAGTCTGGCGGTTAGTGTGCGGTGGTTGATGGTGTCAAATGCTACTGAGTGTGTGGATGTAGCCGTGGTGGCTAGCAGGGGGGGTCTCGGTGCTGTGGTTGCAGCAGAAAACAGATTGAGAAATGTTGTGGATGTCATTGGATTCTATGAAGTTCGTGAGCTGGCTATTGACAATCATTTCAGTTACTTTAGGGGCAAAGGAGACGAGAGAGATGGGCCTGTAGTTCTTGAGGTCTGTCTGGTCTGTGAAGGACTTCTCGAGGAGGGGGTTGACTTCTGCACATTTCCAGTCTTCGGGGAATGTGCCTGTTTCAAGGTGAAGTTGATTGTCAATCGTAGTTCCGGTGTGATGGCGGAGGCAGCCCTGTGGATGATGTGTTGCATGCAAGGGTCAGTGGGTGCTCTGGTGTGTATGCTCCTCATGGTCTTTGCGGTGTCTTCTGTGGTGACAGTGGTCCAGGTGCGTATGGTTGGTTGGGTGACGTTGCTGGTGGAAGGTGTTGGGTCGGTGCCTTGATCATGTTCATCGAAGTTTTCATAGTGTGTCCTGATCTTGTGGTGGATGAAGGAGATGAGTTTGTAGCAGAGGTCCTGGGAGGGAGGGACCTTGAAAGTTACGCTCAGGAGTCTGGTGAATTTTGAAGAGTTCCTTGGAGTTGTGGGAGTTGGAGAGGATTCTGTCCTGGATGAAGTCCCTCTTTGAAGATCTAATGAGTTGGTGGTGTGCCGTAGCAGCCGCGGTCCGTGGAGGGAGTTCCGGTGGGGCAGGCAGGTGGGGCGGGGGAGGGGCAGTGTGGGGGGTGATAAACACCAGAATGTGGATGATTGCAGGTAAGTAACCTATTAAATTATTAAAACAAATTTTGTTCTGTGCCCTGCATCGCAAAATGCGATGCAGGGCATGGAACGAAATTCGTTTGGGGGTTCACGGTGGGGGGAGGAGTGCAGCTGAGGGTGGAGGTGAGGTGCTCTTCGGTGATCTTCCTCCAGTTTCTGCGCAGGGTGTGGTGTTGGCTTGTGTGTGGTGGGTTTTGAGAAGAAGTGGGTGCAGTGGTGGTCCGTCCAGATGGGTTGCGTGGTGTGACTGAAGCAAATGTTGTTTCCTCCAGCAAAGATTGGGTCGAGGGTGTGTCCATCCTTGTGAGTGGAGGTGGTGATGAGTTGCTTCAGTCTGATGTAGGTGAGGTTGTCTAGGAGGGGGGGTGGAGTTGGGGTCACTGAGGTTGTAGAGGTGGACGTTCAGGTGTCTGAGCAGTACGTAGTCCATGGAGGAGAGGGCGTAGGGTGCAATGTGATTTGCAATGGTGTTAGTGAATGGGACGCCGTGTCTGGGAGGTCTGTAGGCAAGAATTCCGGGTAGAGTTGTTCTGGGGTTGACCTGTATCTGGAAGTGGATGTGTTCCATAGGGGGCGTGGAGTCATTAGAGATGGAGGTTTCAGTCAGAAGGAGCTTTTGTGGACGATGGCAAGGCCTCCTCCGGGGTGGTTGGGACAGTGTTTCCTCTGGATCTTGTACCCACTGAGAATGGCGGTTGTGATGTTGGATGCGAAGCTAGCATTCGCCCAGGTCTCAGTTGAAAGGTGACATTGGGTGAGAGGGTATTGAGGAGGTCTCAGATTTCTACTGCGTGTCTGTGCAGGGAGCGTACGTTGAGGAGGGCGCAGCTCAGGGGTTTTGGGTGTGCTGGTGCCTGGTGGGTTGGTGGTAACTGTCAGGGCCCGGAGGTGGGTGCAGGTGTGGTGGCCGTGTCTGCAGGAGAATGGGCCTTGGGTGATGGTCGGCGCCAAGAGCTGGCAATTGTTGTTGCGTCCAGGGTTGAGTGCGTAGATGGTCGTTGAGTCATAAAATCGGGGGGTCGGAAGACCAGGGTCCCTGGTACTGGTCGCGTTAGGGTCATGGATGGGCACAGACGGGCCTGCCTTTGGTGCACCTTTGGTGCTCCCACTGCTACTGCCACACAGCAGCCGCATTAAGCCGAGGTCAGAGGGAGGGAGAGCAGCTGGGAGGTGGGAACATGCGGGTGAAGGGGCCGCAGGGGCCCAAGCGGCAGGAAAGGGAACGAGAAAAGCAACAGTGAAAAGTGAAGACAGAAGAACGGCACAGAAAGGCAAAAAGGCACAAACAGACCAAAGGACACAGACAGACAAAAAGGAAAAAAGTAGGCGGAAAAAACAGAAAGCCTAGCTGACAGGACCGGCAGAAGAGCAAGGCTCTTCCACAGGACCACCAGGAATGAAGTGCAGGCAGGAGCCTGCAGTTGGAGGAGGGCCCTGAACACCTATCTGGAAACAGAGAGGTGCAGGGGGTAGAGCCGCAAAAACAGAGCTGTGTGAGAGGAGGGCAGTTTCTCTGACCAGGAGGTCAGAGGTTTTGCTCACCTTGTCGCGCAGCGGCCACCAGTAAGTAGGGATTGGGGAGGGGGAGCAGCTGGGAGGCAGGAGCGGGAACACACAAGAAGGGATGGGCCGCAGGGGCAACAGAGGTGGGAAAGGGAGCGAGAAAAGCAACTGTGAAGTCAAGAGCAAAACAGTGAAAACAGAAGACAGAAAAACGACACAGACAGACAAAAGGCACAAACAGACCAAAGGGCACAGACAAACAAAAAAGAAAAAAGTAGACAGAAAAAACAAAAAGGCTAGCAGAGCATACCAGAAGAAGAGCAAGGCTCTTCCACTGGGAAACATCCTTTACAACGTAACTGGTACAACGCAGTACTGTTACGACGCAGCTTTAACAACGAAAGTCATTACAACGACTTTCGCTGGAGGGCGCTCTACGATAGGGGATTGTTTAATTTACCATCCAACACCTTCCCAACTACCCACGGGGACTGGTGTTGGAATAGTATATTAAACTATTCACTATCAGCGCCCACCCAAGGCAAGTCGTTGTAACGACTTGCGTTGTTAAAACTGCATCGTAAAGGGACGCGTTGTAACGGTACGTGTTGTACCGTCATACATCCCTTTCACTGGACCACCAGGGTTGAGGCGCAGGAACGAGCCTGTGAGTGGAAGAGGGCCTTGAACACCTACCTGGAATCAGAGAGGTGCAGGAGGCAAAGCCGAAGTGATGGAGCTGCGCGATAGTAGAGCAATTTCCCTGACCAGGAGGTCAGAGGTCTTTCTCATCCTGTTGCAAAGCAGGTGCCATTAAGTAGAGGTCAGGGGGAGGGAGAGCAGCCGGGAGGCGGGAACTCACAGGGGAGAGGGGCCATGGGGGCAACAGAGGTGGGAAAGGGAGCAAGAAAAACAACAGTGAAAACAAGAGCAAAACAGTGAAAACAGAAGACAAAAAAAGGCACAGACAGACAAAAAGGCACAAACAGACCGAAAGACAGAGACAGACAAAAAGGTAAAAAATAGGCAGAAAAAACAGAAAGACTAGCAGAGTGGACCATCAGATCAGCAAAGTTCTCCCACTGGACCACCAGGGATGAGGGTCAGGCAGGAGCCTGCGGCTTGAGGAACTCTCGAACACCTACCTGGAATCAGAGAGGTGCAGGGGTAGAGCCGCATCAAAGGAGCTGCGTAAGGGGAGAGCAGTTTCCCTGACCAGGACCATAAAATAATCTGTGCATAACAATATCATTTATACATTAACTTGAACACCATGTAATGCAAGCCGGAACTCACACATTACGCCTTGTTGCCATACAGTGAGTGTGCACACTTGTCCCATCACCTGACTGTTTCCATGGTGGAATTGCGATCTTCAGTGCCAGAGTGTTTATCTGATTGTACAGTTGGACTGCATTGTCACAGCCTGTCCATCCCCTACATTTGACCAGTTTTCAATATTGCCACAATCCTCTTCACCGCAACAATTTGCAATTGGCCACATTCACGGCTGAAACAGGTTACCTGTGAAAGCCTAGCATTGCAACAATATAGCCAAACATATAGTAAATCTGAGCTGTGTCGGAGCCTGTTCTTGATTGTGGGGATAGGCTACACACTTTGATTACTAGGAGTCAGATTAGCAGATAAGCTGACATGGGGGGGCACAATTGAAAAAAGTAATGCCACTCTAAATCAGAAGGCATCTGCAATTGGGAGGAAATATAAGGCTACCTTAGGGGGTTCAGTGTCAGCGGCTATTACATATATAGAGCTCTGGCGTTGACAGCAGCTATTTATGAAACTGAGATTTTGGGCCATGTAGATACAGTAATACTCACAAAGACTGAGAATAAATGCATTACTTACCTGTGAGTATACCTGTTTTACCCCTGAGATTTGATTTAGCATTAAATTCCATTCACATGGTCATATTGCCTAAAACCTTGTACTATTGGGTCCGGCTATGGTCGACTGTAGAGGTAGCCCTGTATAGGGAATCATTAATAGATTTAATAGCCTACAGCAAAGAAGTACATACCCCTTGGCTGAAACAAATTAAGAAACTTTCAGTCAGTGGAGGGATGGGTGATTTATGGAGTGCTCCAGGAAACATAGGGCCATATGTAGTTAATCTCTATTTACCGATTCTTAAATACCAAATTTTACCGATTAGGTATTTAAGAATCGGTAAATAGTATGTAGGTAAAAATTCGGTACATTTTACTGAATCGGGAATATTCGGTATTACCAATTCGGTAATTCCCATGGAGGCCCATAGGAATGAACGGGAAGCCATTCACTATTACCGATTCGGTAAATACCGAATCGGTAATAGGGGGAACATATTCAAGGCTGGCAGGGTGTCACATTGACACCCTGTTGCACCCCTGAATCGTGCTTGTGTGCACATATGGCACACATACATGCCCTAAGGGCATGTGTGTCTGCCGTATGGCACTTTTTAAAAAAGCACAAAATTGCTATTTTAAAGGTTTTCGATATTTACCACCAACTTGTAGTTGGTGGTAAATAACGAATCCTTAAATAAAAAATGCACTCACTTGAGAGCTCCCTACATAGGATTTAAGGATTCTGTAATTTACCAATTCAGTATTTTAAGGATTCGATAATTTACTGATTCCTTAAATTACCGAATCGGTAAATTACCAAATCCTTAAATCCAGCCACCTACATTAGAAAAAGCCAAATACCGGTCAGTAACGGCAAATTTACTGATTTTCCACCATTACCGACCAGTATTAAGCTACTTACATATGGCCAATAGGTAAAGCTGATGCTCAGAAAGTGAAACAATTGTATTGGTAAACTGTAATACAGCAGATCTGGAAAAATCAGCCCGAAGGGAGCATAAAAAGACTATTAACAATAAATGCCTACCCCGGGTTGACCCATATATGGACAAAATATTTCCCTTTCAAGTGAAATGTCTTTATGTCCAATTTAGATGTGGAGTTCTTCCATTAATAACTTACACATCAAAGTGGGACAAAACCGGCTCCTCTTTAACACCTTGGCTGCTAGGCGTTTTCCCCTCTCATGCTGGATCCTTTGCTTTCCCATTGTTTCATGACGAGCTCAGCTCGTCATCAGCACAGCTCACCCGTGCATCATGACGAGCTGAGCTCGTCATGAGCATCGAAAGGGTTAAACTGCAGCCCTCATTGCCCACAGAGTGAAGAGACGGAGGCACATTCTGATTACTTTGCCCCCATTCTTTATCTGCTCAAAAGAAATGGATCATTACTGTGTGTAAACTTGTGGTTGTGAGGCATTATTGGGAAGCAATAAGAATTCTAAAACAGGATGCCAAGGAACAAGTATTGTTTGCCTTTTCTCGTTTTTTTATACTGGCCATGGAGCTTTCGATTTAAAGCCTTATGCTTTATGGCTACTGATACCGAATACATTTGATTGAATAATTTCATATCATAATCCGGTCTGCCCCCAGTATGTTTTATTTGAGGGTATATACATATTTTTAGGTCTTCAAGCAACTCCTCTTAACATTATTGAATGGTTTGGTAATTTTACACCCTATTAGGAAATGTATGAATTGGTTTTGCTACTGCTTCCCTCTGTTACAGCTGTTGTATTATATGGCTTGAGAGATGACATTTATATTAAGTTTGAATCTTGAGATGAATTACTTTATGTATATATTCTATTGTGAAATATTTTTGAAGATATTATCTAATGAGTATATTTATTTGTGTTAGTATGATTTTATGCATTGATTGTAATGTTTTTATGGCTTTTAGCCGATATAAAGTTATTACTAGTAAATAATGCAACTCTTAATGTCATTCATCTTGTGAGAAAATGTGTACAAATGAAACAGTGCAAGTGTTTTATGATGGACTGCCAGCCTGTCTCTGAAGTTTGAAATAAAGTGTTTGAAATGTCTTATATATATATATATATATATATATATATATATATATATATATATATATATATATATATATATATATATATATAAACTTTATTCGGTTATTACAACCATCAAAGTTTCAACCAACAGCCCAAACACTAAAAACAATAAAAATACACAGATATATATACAATTTTAGCAGCAATACATCCATGTTTAAAATGCAGAATGCTTCAGAATCAATTACAATAATAGCAGCAATGTATAATATCTACTCTCATCAGTAATAGACCCTGATGTAAAGTGCTGGTGTTTTAAAGCGGTATATAAAACTAGGCTGCAAACAGTACCATAAAGTCACACCAAATAGAACAGTACAAGAAGAAAAAATAGTTCACTGATATAGGTAAATGGTAAAGTGCAACTCGTGATCTTTATACTAGTCTAATTTTCAAAATTGCATTGTCCTTGTACCATACTGCCTCTAAGAATTTACTAACAGCTACAACAATTCTAGGGGAGAGGTCAATTTTTAGAATCCTTAATGCTATTTGATATTGTGCATCCCCAGTTCGAAACAAATTGGAATAATCCACCTCCTACGAAGGGAGGAATACTCTGGACAGAAAAATAACAAGTGTGATTCATTTTCGTCACACTGATTACACTTTGGGCAGGTCATTACTGGTTGTGCTTGATTCCATTTGTGGGTAAATCATCTTATAGGTAATATCCCCAAATGAAACCTTATGAAGAGACTGTTATTGAAAGCAAAAGGTATCAAATCCATGTGATTCTCTAGAAGTGGAATGGATTTAAAATCAAGAAATGTATTAGTCAAAGATCCTACAGAAATTTTTCTTAATATACATTCATTAATAAAATTCCAAAAGGTACTTTTGAGAAGGTGTATATCAATTTTCTTTAATTTAGTAGGATCAGCCAAAAAACTGTGAAGACCTTACTTTCCCAACCACGAGGACATCTGTTTAATCCATGGAAGTGATCTGGCACCTGGTAAATTTAGAACTTCACACAGGGAATCCCTATAACCAGCAAGCTCCGGTGTATACCAAAGTCTAACCCAATAAGTCAAGACTTTCAGGGCCACTAGATCTATTTCTCTTTTTAATCCCAGTTCTAAATACAGTGGAATAATGGGTGTACTATGGGGAAGGTATAACATTTTCCTAACAAAACTATTTTCTACCAGTGCCAGGGGCTGGACATCAACATAACCCCTCGACTTCAGCCCCGTAAAGGGCAGCCCCTTGCGCCTTAGTGCGGTAAATCCCCATGACGGGGGATACTACATGAGATACCGTTTTTTTGTCTTCTCAAAATAGCATTTGACCTGTGCTCGATAAGAAGTTTACTTATTGTGATCTGATCTAGCCATTTAAAACTATCCATAAATCGTACTCCTAAGGAGTCAAAATTATCAATCCTCTCAAGGATGTCTTTGTGTGGATTGGGCAATTAGAGTCGATGGGACCTTGTTTGCTGAAATAACATTTATTTTATTCACTGTTACATCACAGTGTATCAAAACCATTCGTTAGTCTTTCGTCTTGTTTCTCAGACGTGGTATTGGACCCAGCTTTGTCTTCCTCTCGTAGTACTCGCCGGAGGTCATGCAAAACAAAAAAAAAAGATAAGGGATTTTAGGACAAGGTTTGTTTTAATATCTCAAGTAGCAAGGAAGGGTCGTGAACGGGGACACCAATAACCAAACACCGCCACCCAAGTTTGTGACCTTCCTTTTCAGAAGAGAAGGGGGGTTAAGACCTCGTACTGACTGTTCTTTTAGACCTGGTCTATCAAACCTCCCCTGGCTTGTTTGAGGGCCTGTTTCTATAGACCTCCCCATCCCAAACAACCCCAGAATGCGTCTATGTACCTCTGGCAGCCACGCTCCTCCAGGGTTGTGGCTGGCTTGTAGGGTCCGGCTCCCTTCTTTCTTCCTCTGCCGCTCGGACAAGGCTTGTCCTGTATCCCGTTCCTCTCGTGTCCTCGACTTGTTCCGTCAGTAGGGTGATGGACCTGCTGCTCCTTTCCTCACGTTCTACTCTTGTGGGTTTTCCAGTTGTTCCACACACTTCTCTGATTCTGTCCTTCCTGGTTATAATGTTGCGTTCTTCCGTCTCCTCAAAGACCATTGGTACATGTGATGTGGTCACGTGATAGGGATCAGACTCCAGGAAGTAAGGTGATTTAAAGGTACCACTATCGTCCTCATATACAGGAGACTGAAAATAAAACACAGAAGAGAAATAAGGGGGAAACAAGTCATCACAGTCTAACTCTTCCTTATCCTGGGATGGTCCAGTGTGACACTTTGCCAACCCGAATAGTCATTTTACCTTTCTTGGTCCCCTTGCTTAAAATCTTGAATTTTTTTTGTTAACATTTAGCTGAGTCTCCTCTCATTGCAGAAGCCTAGGAATTTATTAACCAGGGTCTGGAGACCCTTGGGAGACTTTGAAATGAGTAGGGAGTCGTTCCCGAAAAGTATGATTGGTACCTTTCTATTATTTAGCATTGCAGAGTCATTTACACAATTTTCCAAAACCTTCACCACATCGTTTAGATAAAGAGAAAACAAAAATGTTATATTTATATATATTCATAAAACAAGAAGGCGCCGCCGCCACTCCTACTTTTCCTGGATGCTCACTCCTGCAGTGGTGAGCCACATTCCATTCAACAACAAGGTACTCCCTCCTTGTTCCCAAATAGAAAGCAGTCACAGGAGCAATTTTAGCAAAAAAAGCTTTATTGTGCATAACCCCCTGCACTGACCCACGCGTTTCGCATTGCAGCTTTTTCGATATCAGTTACCCTGTGCAAAACCAGCAGTATTTCACTTAACATTGTGTCACATGACTGTACAAGTAACATTGAAGACGGACTTACAAACATTGTTGTCAAAATTAATGGCAGCCATCTTTTAGTATGTTTTTAGTCACACAATTGTTATACCACCAACAAATAAAGCGCTATAGTGAATTAAATGTTAAAATCACATATATCAAATAGGACACAAAATTAATTCCTCAAGTATTTGCCATTAGATAGAAAGCAATTCAACCTTATTAATGGAAAGCCATCATTCTATATGAAGATTACTTTTCTGCAAAATACTCTAAATTATTTACATAAATTCTTATATAGGGTGCTATATTGCTCCTTTTGTATCACAATTGAGCCCTGAATGGGCTATTTCAGCATCAGTCTTAATGGATAGGCACTCTACTAGATTACATCTGTCATTGCCCCAATCCTTAAGCTTACTGAAATCCTTATTAATAAGTGCATCTTCTACTCCAAGTAGACCCATAACTCTTTGTTGTTATTGAGCCCTATGGGAGTCATTGTTTGCAGATCTATAATATATTTAGATTCTAACACCCACAATTTCTTAATCCTGTTGCCTCCTCTTTCCCCTTTATCAATACAGTAACATTTCAAGACATCGCGATTACTTTGATGATATTTCTCAACTGCATGGGCACTCCATGCAATAAACTGTAAATTCTGAATTACAATTAAGGAGCTTTTTGATTAATCTGAGAGGCCTAGGATCCCCTGGTCTACCTTTAAATGTGGTGACATTGAGGCATGGATAAAATCCCACAAAAGTAGATTTTCTTAAAAAATCAACTTCCGACTCGCCTTTTAATCATATATAAACGTTGCCAATCCCTCAGTGATCATTTAATACATAGCCATTATTATCCATCCATGAGGGTTAAAAGCAAAATCAGGACACATTCACAAACGAAAAAATTCAAAAAGCCCCCATAGAATTGCCATCAGGAAAGGCAGTCGGTCGGAATCAAATCCCATTGGAATTTTATAGTTATTTTTTTCACTTTTGGGGGAGTATTTAAGTTAGGTATGGGCGGAAAATCCGTTCCGCTCGCGGATTTTGCGGATTTTCTGGAAATTCGCAATCCGCGAGATTCGCGAATCTCCCGCAAAATCCGCAAATCCGCGAGCAGCGGATTTTGCTCGCACTGCTCGCACTGTTCGCGTGAGTTCGCGCCCCGCGAATAAGTGCAAAATTGCAGAAATACGATCTTAGCAAAACTGAAAGTAACTACTTACCAGGTTCAAAAGTTCAGGCTCATCATTAGTAGCCATTTCCTGTAGTGCTTCCTGAGGGGCCCCTCCAGAGTTCAGTTGCCAGTTGAAACTATTATGTGACCCTGCTCTGAACCTCAGAATAGTTACACATATGCCACAAAGGTCCTGAATTACAGCTAAGGGAAACAAGCAGGAGCCAGGCTGGAAGTTAAAATCCATTAATCAGCCCCTAATTCATTATTGTCAGTTGGGGCAGGGCAGGTGTTGTAACTAATTTTGCAACAATGAAAGCACTTAGCAAGTGCAAAAGATCACTAATCAGGGCGCACTAAGGAAGCAGGTGCCAGCTAAAAAAATATTCTGTGACACATTAATCAGCCCCAAATTAATTCAGGTCACTTGAGGCAGGGAAGGTGTGCTTTGCTTTGCCGAAAATAATGTACACTGGACAACCAGAGGGTGTGGTGATGAAACAGAGGGTGGCATGGGTGGGCCAGAGGGTGGCATGAGTAGTCAGAGAGTGGCAGTGGTGACAGAGAGTGGCAGTGATGAAGAAGAGTGTCCCAAACAGGCTGGACACGTAGAAACAACAAGTTCGCAAAACTTGCGACCCGACAGGTAAGTTCGCAAATTGCGAAATTGTAAAAACCCTCGCGAACTGGCAGAAACACGGGCGAACACAAAAAAAAAAAATCCGCAAATTCGCGGGAATTCGCGGATTTTGCGGATTGCGAGTTCGCAAATCCGCAAAATTCGCGAACGCGAGATCCGCAAAATTCGCCCATGCTTAATTTAAGTTCTGTAATGCTCTGGGCACAGAAAGGGAAAGCACCTCCAGAGTCATGGGCAGAGTCTAGCATGATTATTTTTTTAAAGAAATGAAAGACTTCTGATGAACCAGGCTCCTACAGACCGATTGGTTTAATGAATAGTGACACAATATTTTTTTCAAAAATTTTGTGAATCGTTTGAGTTCCATGATTGGGAAGGTAATCTCACCCCACCAGCACAGGTTTATCCCAGGAAGAGGCACCACTGAACATATCCGCAGGGTTGTTACGCTGTTTGATGGTTCCTCTGCCACACGAGATCCTATGGCGCTTATCTTACTAGACGCAGAGAAGGCGTTCAAAAGGGTCTTGTGGGGCTATCTTAGGGCAGCTCTTGAGAATGTGGGGGTTGGAAAGAGGTGCGTTAAAGCAATCAAAACACTTTATAGGAGCCCCAAGATTTGACTCCGTCTGATGGGAGGGAAGAGTGACCCAATTAATATCACACGGGGGACAAGACAGGGTTGTCCATGCTCTTCCCTCCTATTTGCATTTTATATCAATCCCCTAATCAGGAGAATTGAGGCAAATAAGGCAATTCTCCCTATACGGCTGAATGAATTTGCCAATAAGATTTTGGTTTACGCAGATGATTTGGCAATAACCACTGCAAATCCGTCTGGGGCCTTGATGGAGATAGAGCAGGAGGCAGAATGCTTTGGAATGTATTCAGGCTACAAGCTCAACAGGGAAAAGACACAAATTGTAGTAAATGGCAGACTTTCTATCCCCGATCCACGGGTGATTGAGTCTGCTACTGATCTTGGGTATACCATAACATCAGATTTGAGCAAAGTTGTTGAAAAAAATCTTGGTCCTGTGATTCAAAAAGCTAAGAAAGACTATGATAGACTCAATAATTTACATCTCTCGATTTTGTGACGTTGTAATATCATCAAGATGCTGGTCCTACCTAAAGCCTTGTATTTATTTAGAGCAATACCCCTAAAACCTGAGAACTACTGGTTTAAAGAAATGGACATGTTCATGAATCGCTTTATTTGGGCTCAAGGTAAAACAAGAAGAGCGCTCAGATACATGACCTTAAGCAGGGAAAGGGGGTGCTAAAAACATATTATTGGGCGGTGATCCAATACTTCCCGGGTTATTGGGGGGAACGGTCACTGATCGATGGAGGAATGATGACCCTCCAGACGTATACGAACTACTGGTTGAAAAAGAGGCCCATCATTAGCTTTTGTATTCACTGAAGCCAACTACTATAAAAAATGCTGCTTGGACTGGTGTTAGAAAAATGCTGGGGTTAGGGAAGATGAATTATTATACTGTTCTGTTCAGGAACCCATCCCTCCCAGAAATTTTTCAGGATAGAATTATGCGGCATTGGGACACTCTGGGGGTGAAGAAGATGGGGGATCTTCATGACGCTGATGGAATAATTACATTTGAAATAGCCCAAACACTTTATAACCTCGATCGTTGGGAATTTTTTTAATTTCTCCAGATTTGTTCCTCTATCTTACGGAAAAATGGGGGAGGAAAGCTTTTGCTAGAGATCCAGTTACGGATGTGGTTCAAAACTCAGATGTGTGCTCTATCACCCAAATTTATAGGGAGCTGACACAACTACAGGGCGACGATTTAGACAGACACTTAGAGAAATGGCAGCGGAAGCTGAATGTTGAAGGAGAGGAAGTTCTGGGGTCAGTTATACTCGGCAATACAGTTTTAAGAGCTGCGAGTCTTCAAGCCCAACATTTTAAAACAATTTTTTCTCTTTATCATACCCCACCTAAGATTGCTCAATGGGGGGGGGAACGAAAGGTATTCTTTGTCCCCGTTGCCAGGATGAGGACGCAAATTTAGTCCATATGTTCGCCTCTTGCCCAGCGCTGGAACCCCTTAAAAGAGCTATTGAACAATTTTTAGGTAAAACTCTACAGATCCAAATAAAACTTACTGTAGAGCTGATGGTGCTTGGTGTGACTCGGCAGGATACAGTCTTAGATCACCGTGAATTTATATTTCTTGCAATGGCGGTGGTCAGAATATGTATTTCTTCTGCTTGGGTGGACCCTAAACCCCCTCATTTCAACAATGGCTTTCAAGACTCCTAGCTATGTACAACTTGGAAAAGGGACTGTATGAGAAGAAAGGGTAGAAGGCTAGGAAACTAGGGAAAATTATCCGGGACCCTGTTATAGATTGGAAAATAGGAGAGGAGCTCATTCTCGGTACAACTCAATGAACCAAATCTGCTTGAGTGAACTCATTGTTTTTTTTTACATGTTCTAACAATGTGTATATGCCTGTTTACTCTGCTATAATCTTCTTTATTATCCTTTCATTCAAGATCTTTCCATTTGGAACTCCCTGTGTTCCGGTTTGGTTTTGTAAGTTTTCTTCTATGGATACATTTGTGTTAATTTCTATATAACTGAAGGTGTTTAATAAAAAAAGTAAACAACTCTCCTATGCTTGTTATTACAACTCCACTCACCTCTGGATAAGTGATTCCTGTCCTGGTGGGGCCCTCCGGCTCCACCTATTGGCATACAGCCCAACACATAGCGTTTGTTTATCAGTTGATCCCAAGCTTTGTGGTGAGTGAAACCAGGCGCCCCCGGCTATAATTCTTTTTTTACCAATTGGCCCCTCAGCCAGAGCGCTCGATAGTGGGTACAAACGTAAGGCCGAATCTGTGTCCTTAGTCAATTTTGTAAAGAAAGATACGCTGCACTCAGGGTTCGCAGATCATCAGTTATTTATACATTAACCAAAGGCCTTGTTCACGGTTGGAGAATTTTTCCCATAATGCACCTTTATATACATAGCCCATCTTAGCCCATAATGAGGCTTTCTGGGAGTCGTAGTTCATTTAACAACAATTCTCCTCATAAACAATAGACATTATATGCTGTAAAACTCCGGGTGTACTGAATTCAATATATACACAGGCGTCATTCTAATTCACATGCTATATTCAGTGAAAAGATATTTACAACTATTCGAATTTCATTGATCCAAGGTTAAAGTAACTTTTCTGTTTCCATGGTATTTTCACAACGCATATACTGTAAAAGATACCCTGACCCACACTGGTAGTTTATAATGAGCAGTCCCAAATAAACGTATTTCACAGCCAGTGTTCCCTTGAAGGTATGCGCATGTGCGCGCGCGCACCTCAGTGCACCCGAGTGCGCAGTGCTGTGTGTGTGGCACGCACACACATCCCAGAGAGCATTGGCGACACCGCTGCAGCACGAAAAACTGCCATTTCCGCCTTGCAGAGGAAGAGTCATTTAGCAAGTGCTCCCTCCCAAGGAGAGAGCACTTGCTAAATTTCTTTTATTTTCTAGAATGTGACTGTGGGGCTCGGGCGTGGCTTGGATGCCGAGGAGGTAGGCAGCGTGAGCCCGGAGCTCCGCGCCCGATCCCGAATATCGTCCTGATTATTTGAACAAATCCCGTCGAAACTGGGAAAAACCAAAATCTGAAGTCCTCACGGAAGGTGCGGCGCTCGAAGTGGACGACCTAAAGCTGTTCCTGGCCCTGAAATCTGACTTTGAAAGTTGGCACCGAGCGTAAGGCCATCGAGCTAAGATGGCGCCCTGAGCCCGAGACAAAGAAACGTCGGGAGCACGAGGCCGGACTCTTCTGCTAGCCTGCTACCAGTGGTGCTGGATTGGTTGACGGGCCCCTCCTGACCACCTCGGCGGGCACGGGCGAACTTTCTTCAAGTTGATGTGAGCTGTTGGGCATCGTAACCACAATTACAGTCACTGGAGGAGCGATAAAATGGCAGAGGCCCTGTGACGACGGTCCCGGCTATCTGAGCACAGACTGGCATCAGAAGGCTCAACGGCGGCAGTGGACCCTAGAGTGAGGCTCCATCTAGCTTGATTGGAGCGGAGCCCACAGAGCTAAGCGCACCCGAACTATCTGATCCTATTGCCCTAGTGGTGGAGCCCTGCAGTGTGGAGTGGGGGTGACGAGGTGACCCTAGAGGCCGCTACCATTTGCAGCCGAGATGGTGAAATCGAAAGGGAAGGGGGAAGGAGCGACCGACACAGAGGCTGCGGAAGGAGCGGATCGTGATCAGTCTGCTCTTCAACGCATGCAAGACCGTATATTGGAGGCCATCGCGACCACAAAAGACGCCCTACAGCAGGACATAGCCCAGGTGGTGACGGGCTTAGGTCTCCTGAAAGCAGATCATGACAAGCTTAAGGATAGAGTGAAGTCTGTGGAGATCGCTGTTCAGGAATTGGCTCCGGATCACGCAGCTGTGAAAGCGCAGGTGGCAGATGCCCTATTATTATTATTATTATTATTATTATTTATTTTTATAAAGCGCGTAGTCACCCGGAGGTATCCCAGCGCTAAAAACCCTAATTCTACAGACCTGTGGACCAGGAGCAGAGAGCAGAAGAGAGGAGGGATGAGGATTCAGGAAGAGGGGGGGGCCAAGAAAAACTAGGGGAAGAGATGCGTCTTTAGCTGCTTCCTGAAGCACAGATATTGTGGTTCAAGACGCAGGTCGCGAGGGAGTGAATTCCAAAGGCGAGCAGCTTGTACCGAAAAGCGTCTTCCTCCTGATCGGGCTTTCCTGAATCTTGGGGTATTGATGAGACCGGCTGAAGGTGCTGGAGAGGAGGGCCGAGGATGCGGAAAATAGGAGTAGGCGCAACAATGTTCGCCTCGTGGGCCTACCGGAAAAAATTGAGGGCGATGATATGGTGGGCTACCTCGACAACTGGCTACGCACCGAAGTGGCGCCGGAGGGATTGTCTCCTTTCTTCTCCCTAGAGCGGGCCCACAGGGTACCGGCTCGACCACCAGCCCCAGGCCTTCCGCCTCACCCGGTGGTGTTCAAGTTGCTCCACTACAGAGACCGGGACTGGCTGCTACAGAAGGAGAGAGAAGCGGGACCTTTTCAAGTGGAAAATAACAGAGTCACCATGTTCCCGGACTACACGTTTGAGACTCAGAGACTCAGGGCCAACTTCTTGTCCCTTAAGCGTGAGCTCCGTGGTGAGGGCATAAAATATTCCCTGCTCTTTCCGGCGAAGCTGATAGTGGTGGTGGATGAAAAATTGCTTTTTTTTACGACCTCGGCGGATGCCTGGGCCTGGTGGGACACTTATAAAGCTGGAACGGATGGAGCTAGAGCCAGGGCGGAGGAGGCTAGAGTGGCGCAGCCGATCAGGAAGTCCCAACGGATTCGAAAGAATCGTCGGAGAACTGGTAAACCATCCGTGTCGCAGACAGAGACAAAGAGGAAGGCGGCTCTGCAGGCAGTTGCGGACCTATCTAGCGTGACCAGGAGCCAGTCCGGGAAGGGCACAGACTCTGATGAGCAGGGCACGGGATCGGAAACAGGGCTCTCGGAATTTGGTGGAGCCAAAGGCCCTGTAGTAACACCGCAGACTTCTGGGGAGATCCTTGAGGCGTGACACGATGGACAGGAGGAGCGGCCTACTGGTCAGACACTGGGGCGCTGTGCCCGTGAGCGCAGTACAATGTTATTTGGGGTTTCGTGACTCTGTAATGAGGGGGTTGTGGGGCGGAATGTGCGGGATTGATTTGCTTAGACGAACCTTTCGACATCGATCCGCGCCCTACTGACCCTTACGGTCATCGCAGTGGAGACTGCGAACCCTAGTGCCTTCTTTTGAGGGGTAGTTGGGTGTGACAGTTTGGATGGGGTCACTTCAGATTGTGGGGGGGCCTGTCCTGGGGGGGTGGGAGCTGAGAGTAGTTGGGGTTGCTCCGGTTGTTTTGGGGAGGGGGGGGTTTCATTTGTTTGAAGTGGGAGGGATGGGCAGCAAGTGGTTGGCAAACGCGCATGGTCGATGACTTCTATTGTTCTATCTGTGTGTGCAGAGGGATATGGCTAGCACGGGGGCTCTGAAATGTGTGACCTGGAACGTGCGGGGCTTGCAGACTATGACAAGAAGGCACAAGGTTCAAGCGTACCTGAAGCGTAGGGGTGTGCATATAGCGTTCCTACAAGAGACGCATCTCAACAAACAGGAGGGTATTGCGCTACAAAGGAGGTGGAGGGGACAACTGTTTAACACGACATATTCAGCCTTTGCAAGAGGGACGTTGATTTGGATACGTGCGGGGGTCCCTTTCCAAGTCACTAAGACGCTGGTAGATCCGGAGGGTAGGTATGTAGCGGTGGAGGGGAGATTGAGGGGCAGGGTGGTATCCCTCTGCAGCGTGTACGCCCCCAATGTGGATTTGCCCGCTTTCTTAACGACACTCTCGGGCAAACTGGCGGGATATCTAGCAGGCCCAGTGCTCATGGGGGGGATTTCAACTCGGTGGTAGATGTTGATTTGGATAGATCCCATCCCCCGCTGCGCGCGTCCCCAGCACACAGGGTGGCCAAACGCAGGCTGGAGTGGCAGGAGAGTTGGGCCTTGGGAGACGCCTGGAGGACACTGCACCCCACCACTAGGGATTATTCCTTTCACTCGCATTTACATGACCTGCATGTTAGGTTGGATGCTTTTCTGTGCTCATCACATATGCTCTCCGCGGTGGGTGGCGCGGAGTATTTGGCTCGAACGATGTCGGACCACAATCCTTTGTTGTTGTCCCTGAACTGGATGGTGGAAGTTAACTGTGTACCAACATGGCGACTGCAACCTGATACCTTGGATGACTTGCTTTTCAGGGAGGCCCTAGGGGAGCGAATAGAGCGCTACTTTGAGGAGAATAGTGGCTCCGCCTCTACTAGGGCGGTGGAGTGGGACGCATTTAAGGTGGTGGTCAGGGGACACTGTATTGGGAGCGCTGCAGGGGCTCATAGGACTTTGCTGGATGATCTTGAGAAGGCGGAGAAGCGGCTGAGGGAGAAGGAGAGGGAACGCCCGAATCACCCCGAGTTACAGGAGGGGCTTAGTGGCGCCAGGGAAACAGTAGCGGTAGAATTGGAACGACTGCGTAGCTTTGACCATAAAGCGTACATGACTAAGGCGCATGCGGAAGGTGAAAAGGCGGGGTCGATGCTGGCGTGGCTTGCCAACCCGATCAGGCGGGGCACGCCGATCGTGGCGATTCAGACGGTGGGGGAGGAGCTATGCCACACCCAAGCCGGGATTCTGGATAGGTTCAGGGTGTATTACGAATGTTTGTACGAGAGCGGAGAGACGGACGGGGCGGATGAGCTGGGCACCTTTCTAGAAGGATTACAGCTTCCGCAATTGGAGGAATCGGAGGCAGAGGAGTTGGGTCGGCCCATTACGGTCGGGGAGATAGGGAGCGCAGTGAAGGAGATGGCTAGGAATAAGACTCCGGGGCTTGACGGTCTCCCGATCGAGTTCTATAGTAAATATTTGGAATACCTAGCCCCGCAACTGCAATTGGTTTATAATGAAGCGCAATCGCGTGGTCGGCTCCCGAGCTCAATGTGTGAGGCCCTCAAGATCCCATTGTTAAAACCTGGCAGGGAGGGCACTGCCCTACCCTCCTACCGTCCGTTGTCCATGCTTACGACGGACTACAAGATCCTGAGTAAAATCCTGGCGAATAGACTACTGGCCCACATGACCGGTCTGGTTCACAAGGATCAGTGCGGCTTTATCCCTACGCGTAACACTACCCACAATATCCGCAGGCTTACAAGATTGATGGGGGCCGACTGGTCGGACACCACCACTCAGTTTGTGCTCTCCATAGACATCGAGATGGCCTTTGATAGTCTTGAGTGGGATTATCTGTACGAGGTGATGCGGCGTTTCGGGCTGGGAGACGGGTACATCAACTGGACCAAAGTCCTGTATACGGAAGCCGTAGCTAGAGTCAGGGTTGGATCCCTGATCTCGAAGCAGTACCTTGTGCGACGAGGCACCAGGCAAGGGTGCTCCCTCTCTCCCCTCCTGTTTGCTTTGGCAATGGAACCCTTTGCAGGGGAGGCCAGATCGGGCCGCCACTATGCAGGACTGATGTACAGGGACAGGCCGCACCTCATTTCGCTGTACGCGGATGACCTACTGATGTTCCTGGCGGATGCAGAAGCGGAGCTACTGGGAGCGAGGCGTCTGTTGGAGCGGTTTGGGCGACTGTCGGGCCTGAAGGTCAATTGGCCCAAATCCTGTCTATTCCCCCTGAAACACGGAGAGCCGTGCCCTCTCACGGCGCAGGAACTCCGGTGGGAACCGCATTGTCTACACTATCTTGGCGTTTACGTCTACCATACCCCGACGGATATGTTGGATGGTAATATTAACCGTTGCATTACCGCCCTGAGAGGATGTATGGATTTTTGGTCCACTCTTCCACTGTCACTGGCTGGTCGGATCTCCCTACTTAAGATGGTGGCTCTGCCCAGGCTGTTGTACTACTTTAGGACGCTCCCGGTATGGATCCCGGGCTCTGTTTTCCGACGCCTGAGGTCACTGACCATAGCGTTTCTTTGGGGCACAGGTAGGCGACGAATCGCGCTGGATACCCTCTTGCGGCCCAAAGATGAGGGAGGCATGGCGGTGCCTGATTTTGAAGGTTATTATCTGGCGGCTCAGCTGCAGGCTTTCACCCAGGACGTCGCTAGGGTATATAGAGGCCCGGAACATGCTAGAGATGAGGGCACCCCGCGGCATGTGCTGCATATATCACACTTCATCAGAAACTCTTGGTGAGGGACCTGACAGTGGAGGAGCAGACATTTCGACTCTGCTGGAATCGAGCACGCAAGCGAGCGGGGGTCCGCCTTATGTATGCTCCCGAAATTCCGCTGGGAATGGTTACAGCCCTTCCTCATGGAGGGGACTGGTCGCGTTTACTGGGTTGGGAAGAAGCTGGGGTCCAAATGCTGGGCGACTTGTACGAGGATGGGGTGCTGCTCCCGTTTCAGGACCTGCAGGAGCGGTTCGACCTCCCACGAGGCGACTACTTGTTGCATGCGGCGGTAACAGGCGCTATGCAGGACCACTGGGGAGAGGGGTTGCAGGAACCGGTGATCTCCATGGCGTGCCAATATACGATGATGGCAGCCGGGACCTTTAAGGCGGTAACCTGTCTCTACTCCAGAATGTTGCGGGAGGTTTGCAGCCGCTCGCGGCTTTGAAGGCTAAGTGGGAGTTGGACCTCCAAATGGAGATCCCTGATGCGACTTGGGGTCAGCTGCTACGACGGGCACGGAAAAGCTCGAGAAACGCCAGGTTCCAGCTAATACATTTCTACATTATTCATCGGGCATACCTCACACCTGGGAAAATACGGCAATACTTTGGGGTGGAACAAGCGGCCTGTCCCAGATGTAACACGGTTGGGGCAGAGTTGGGTCACATGTTGTGGGACTGCCCTGCATTGGGGGATTACTGGCAGGAGATTGGGAGGGCCCTGAACAATGCAACGGATCGGGACATACAGTACACCAAGGCAGTGGGGGTCCTACACTGGTTTCCGCACACGTCCAAGAATAAAAATACCAGTCGGTTTATCGATTTGGGGCTGATCCTAGCAAAGCGGGAAATCACGAGGAATTGGAAGTCGAAAGCGGGGCCCACATATAAGCGATGGTATGGGGAATGTTTGCGGTGGGCAGCGTGTGAAAGCACTTTGAGGTACCAGATGGCTTGGAGAACGAATGATGAGAAGGATATGGAGAGGGCGACAGCGTGGGAAGTGATGGTACAGGCGCTCCGAGATGATGTTGATGAGGGGGATGAGGAGATGGAGGAGTTAAGGGCAGCTAACCCCGCTAACGCACCCGGGGACACACCTTAGCGAATGTATAAGGCCTTCCTTCAACACACCAGACTTCACAGTAACTAGGATTTTGCACAGCGCGGCCACGGGGGGAGGGAGTTCGAAACTGTTGGGGCGTTGGAGGGGGGGGCGTTTGCTAGGGGTGGGGGAGGGGCGAAAATTACAAAAGCAACCCACTTTTTCTTGCTAATGAGACGTCGGACGTTGAATTATGCAGCAAGGTTTGACCTAAGCGTTAAGGCAGAACGGTCTTCTTATTGGGGACATGCTAACCATGATGGGGAAGGAAAATCAATACTGTGTCTTCTTGCCATGCTTTATGTTTACAACGTGCATTTAATGTCTGTACATTTATTTTGGTGCTGCAATAAAAACGATGTTACAAAAAAAAAATATGTGACTGTGGGGCTCATTGTGTGCTTTTATTTAAGTATTCATGTTAATTGAAGAGCCCGTCACGAGCTGCGATTAGCATGAATGCTTTAAACAAAAGCACACAATCTGCCTGCAGCCACACCTTAGAAAAGAAAAGAAAAGCAGCACCACAGCGTGTGCTTTTAGAATCACTTAAAAGCACACGCTGCGTTGGTAGACCTGCTGCATTTCTTCTCTTAATAGAGTTGGGCTGCGGAGTGAATGTGGGCTTTTTCAAAGTTTTCATGTTAATTGCAGCTCATGAAGGGCGATGTCATTAACATGAAAACGTTAACAAAAGTGCACAATCACCACACAGCTGTGCTCTATTAAGAGAAGAAATGCAGCAACTCTACAAATGCGGCATTTGCTTCCAGGTCAGGTGACATAATAATTGTTGGAGCAGAAATCATTTTTTTTAAAGTGAAAAAACACTTTCTACAGTTTTTACTGCAACTTTTTTATTTACATGGTAACAAATGCATTTCAAAACATTTTAAATGCAGAACTTTTGTCACATTTGTTTACATTTTTTTAAACTCTGCATTCTTCCATTTCATTGTGTAACTTGCAGAGCTCATTGCACATCCAAAGGAGCGAGACAAAATGACCACTGCAACCTTTTTAAGACCTGACTTGTGAAGCCAGCAAGCAAGGGTTGACAAGACTGGATTGTGCTGTCTCTGATAGGAGATTGGAAATTGATCAGAAGATTTGGTCTTAACAGGATTTGTTCTCTTTGAGCATTTCCTCAAGCAATGGGCAACATCAGGTAAATAGAGTAGAGTATAAAGTGTTAAATGACTGAGGAGGAGGCCATTGTGGTCCTGGCCAAAATATAGAGCATGGATCCTCAAAATGTAGGTCCAATATTTTCGTAACCTGATATGTTAGTAGAAAGGTGGTGAAAATTATAATCACGTCCTGTTATGAAACAAGTCTACTCAATGTTGCCAGAGAGCCGCCAGCTCGTTTTCTGCATCAATACATGTGCAGTCTGCCCACCTGGTCTTTGGTGCTAGGAAGACTATAAGGCAGCTGTTTTAATTTCTACATTTTCCTGCTAGTTTTCCTGGTGGCGTACGTAGCTCACTGGCCCATCAGTGTTGAGCATTAAGGGACGGAGGAGAGTGTTATGCTTTATCATGCCTGGTTTACAGCTGTTCCTGGACACTGCTTATTTACAGCGATTGCCAAGTCTACATAAGTTGCCCTTAGGTCAGTATTTATCATCTTGTCTGTTTCTACTTTAGGGTAAGAGCTGGTGGCTGAAGGGGCAGGATTTAGTAGAAATGCACTGGTCCTAGGTAATGCAATTGAATCTTTCTAAGTGGCCTCCTTCCATTCAATTCTTCCTAAGCCATGGAGCTTTGTGAAACAGACAAGTGAACGGAACACATTTACAAATTAAGCTGCCTTTGGCTAAAGTTGTGCAGAAAAGAAAAGAAATGCAGCAACTCTACAAACACAGCATGAAAAGCTCAGGTCATGTTTGTAGACTTGCTGAATTTCTCTTCTTAATAGAGCGCAGCTGTTGGGTGATTTACTCTTTTCTGTGCTTGGCATAGTGTGCCACCCAACTTGTATTTTCCTGTTTCTGTCATTGCATCCAGATATATGATACCACAAGTAACATCATACCCAGGACTTTAAGTGGGATGAAAAAACTGGGGGTCTTGCTAAGGGACGTGGCCAGTGTAATTAAGGACATGGCTTAAGACAGATAAGCTAAGAATCCGTACGTAGCATAGTTTACCACCAACTTGTATTATGCTGTTTCTGTCATTGCATCCAGATATATAATACAACAAGTAACATCATACCTACAAGTCAGGACTATTGGGTTTGTCAATGGTTGTTAGTTGCATAAGATAAATAAGCAGCAAGTATGGCTTGTGTCTAATTTAAAAAAAGCTTCAACTTAAAGCCCTGGTGACACCACAGCAATTTTGCTGCTCCTGAGTTTCAAAAAGAAATGGGAAATCCAGAGAGAAAATGACTCTCTTTAAAGGATTTCCCTTCCCCTACAAGGCTCACCTGGCATGACGTCTGTTGTATATTTGTGCTTCTTTCAATATGGCTACTTGGTGTCAGTAGCCATTTCTTTTTGTTCCCACCTTTCCAACCTCCCATAGTACCTATGAGTGTTCTATCTGGTATCTGGAAGTTCCAGCCTTGGCAGTTGATGGTCTGGTCAGCTGTGAGGTGTACTGCTCTGCTGTGCTCTCTTAATAAATCTATCTTAATAACTTGAAGACGTACCCTGCTGCCTACTTAATACACTTACAACATTTTGGCAATGAGGATGGGATTATTTTGTATATTTGTGCTTCTTTCAATATGGTTACTTGGTGTCAGTAGCCCTTCCTTTGTGTTCCCACCTTCCCAACCTCCCATAGTACCTATGAGTGTTCTTTCTGGTATGTGGAAGTTCCAGCTTTGGCAGTTGATGGTCTGGTCAGCTGTGAAGTGTAGTACTCCGCTGTGCTCCCTTAATAAATCTATCTTAATAACTTGAAGACGTACCCTGCTGCCTACTTAATACACTTACAACATTTTGGCGATGAGGATGGGATTATGTTGTATATTTGTGCTTCTTTCAATATGGTTACTTGGTGTCAGTAGCCCTTTCTTTGTGTTCCCACCTTCCCAACCTCCCATAGTACCTATGAGTGTTCTTTCTGGTATGTGGAAGTTCCAGCTTTGGCAGTTGATGGTCTGGTCAGCTGTGAAGTGTACTACTCCGCTGTGCTCCCTTAATAAATCTATCTTAATAACTTGAAGACGTACCCTGCTGCCTACTTAATACACTTACAACATTTTGGCGATGAGGATGGGATTATGTTGTATATTTGTGCTTCTTTCAATATGGTTACTTGGTGTCAGTAGCCCTTTCTTTGTGTTCCCACCTTCCCAACCTCCCATAGTATCTATGAGTGTTCTTTCTGGTATGTGGAAGTTCCAGCTTTGGCAGTTGATGGTCTGGTCAGCTGTGAAGTGTACTACTCTGCTGTGCTCCCTTAATAAATCTAGCTTAATAACTTGAAGACGTATCCTGCTGCCTACTTAATACACTTACAACATTTTGGCAATGAGGATGGGATTATGTTGTATATTTGTGCTTCTTTCAATACGGTTACTTGGTGTCAGTAGCCCTTTCTTTGTGTTCCCACCTTCCCAACCTCCCATAGTATCTATGAGTGTTCTTTCTGGTATGTGGAAGTTCCAGCTTTGGCAGTTGATGGTCTGGTCAGCTGTGAAGTGTACTACTCTGCTGTGCTCCCTTAATAAATCTATCTTAATAACTTGAAGACGTATTCTGCTGCCTACTTAATACACTTACAACATTTTGGCAATGAGGATGGGATTATGTTGTATATTTGTGCTTCTTTCAATATGGTTACTTGGTGTCAGTAGCCTTTCTTTGTGTTCCCACCTTCCCAACCTCCCATAGTATCTATGAGTGTTCTTTCTGGTATGTGGAAGTTCCAGCTTTGGCAGTTGATGTTCTGGTCAGCTGTGAGGTGTACTGCTCTGCTGTGCTATCTGAATAAATATATCTTAATAACTTGAAGGCGTATCCTGCTGCCTACTTAATCCACCTACAACATTTTAGTGCCATTCTATGCTGACCAGACCAGAGAAGAATACTAAGAACAGCCCAGCAGGAGCAACAACTCCCACCCACCAAGAACTCTAGACTGTGTGCCATCCTACTGCAGTAAGAAACAAGAGATTAGGCAACTGAAAAACTTTGAAAAACAAGAAACTCAGAGGTAATGAGCCGCATCTAAAAAGAAAAAGAAGAATAAAGAATTTCCAAACTAGAAGAAGAAAATCATCGAGCAGCCAACCTCAAATTTATTGGAAATTAATCCAGAAGATTAAAAAGATCAAACCATATCAGCCTCAAATAGTGCTCTTCACTATTACTTAAGTATCAGCTTTCCACGAGATACAGCTGAGGTTTTGCCCGGTTACTACAGGGTAAAGAAAGCTTCATCTAAGATAAAGTGGCAAACAATTCAAAACGGAATTAGCCTGTCAGCTAATGCGACTAACAAAAGATACAAGTCACTAAGCAAGCTGCTGCCACGGACTACAGAATCTCTTAGAAACCATTGCAACAAATTGAAGGAAACTTATGCCAGTAACAAGAATCTCACCACACATAGTCCATCTGCTGCCATCCAGTTGTCCGATCTCATGTTTTAAAGAAAATTGGCAATAAAAACAAACGTATTTCAGGTACTTTTGATCTCATCTTCATTAACAGTTAGTCAGCTGCTTGTGTGGCTGAACTTGTATGCGCCTGTCCTCTTTTACCGTTTGCCAGCCGAGGGATCCTTCTGCGACACTTTAATCTTTACACTGATGACGTTGTGGAATTTCCATGTGTCCCAGCGGAGAACCAACGCGTCATCAGTATCGAGTGTCTATGCGGTGTTACAGCGCGTTCCAGCCGATGAAGAGGTTTTGGTGCGTCAACCCGCAACGTGAAACTTCATGATGGCACGTCAGGCAGCCATCTTACGCTTGTGTTCCCATGGTTACGGGAACACAACACAACGTAGTTAGACTTTAAAGCAATTCCTCGTGATTGTGCGCCGCAAATATGGTGTGATAAAGTGCTTTCCGTCGCGCCTGTGATCCAAATAAGCTGTGCTAGACACTGCCTTTCTCTCAACTCCATGCCTAAAGTAAAGGTAAGAGACTGTATGTATTTAAAATACTGGTGCCTTATTCTGAGAGAGCCTGCGCCCATCTGCGTTTGTGGAAGTAAAAAAAAAATGTCCTTTTTGCACAAAGACTTGCGGACAAAGCATTCAGTATCTTTACAGCTAAATTTACACCTGTTAAATAGCTGTGGGATTGTGAATTCTGTCATTAGAGTGATATCTAGTGGTTTGTGGAAGCATTTTTTTTTCTGTTGGCAGTACGAGTCATCTTTGAAACACAACAAAGCAAAACAGTTATCCCCGTGCCCAGTTCCATCTGTGCTTCTCAACTTTACACAGTAACTGCACATTCGAGCAATTTGCTACTGCTTTGCGTTACTTTAATGTATTATCTTTTCATGTGATTTATGTTGTTTTTATGCTGTTTCAAAGATGTAAAGTTTTATCCCATGGTGGTAAGACCCACCCTTTTATGATTTTCACAAATCAAATAAAGTATTACTTACTTACAAAGCAAAACCTCACCTGATTGTGCATGGTGGGATCACAGCAACTATGAGAAGACATTTGAAGTTAGAGAATACACACATGCTGTGTGATGGTTTTGGAGGCGTTTTTTTAAACCATATATTAGTAAAGTCTCCTAAGAAATGTAACGACAAGAGTGCTATTGTGAGTGAAACTGAAAATAATTTTGAAAGCCTGTTAGGCGGCCACCATCAGCTTTTTGAGAGAGTAATTTATTTAATTCTAGTCTTTTATAAAGAACAGTTTAAAAGTTAGTGAAGCTGAAAAAAAGGCTGAGATGCCATTATTCAGAGAGACTATGAATCTCATGAAAAGAAATGCGATTGGATATTTTGGATAGTGGCAATATATATTGAAATATTGACCTGGTGGAAATTATAACAAGTGCAATGACAATCTAATTTGTACCAGTACAGAGAATATAAAGTTGGATTCTAATTTCAATTCAGGGAAAACGAAGAACGTCCCAGGACCGGAAGGGGACAAAGGCCCCTATAATTAATAGTGGGACACGACAAAGCAAATTCTAGGACCTGCAGAACCAAGACACGGGAGAGGACAAAAGATGTCTCAGGACTGGAATGGGACAAAGGTCCCAGAATTACGACCGGGAGAGGACAAAACTAGTTCCAGGACCGACAGTACCAGGAACCGGGAGAGGACAATGGATGTCCCATGACCGGCAGAACTAGAAGGTGACAACGGATGTTCCAGAATCAGTACCGGGAGTGGACAAAGTGTGTGCCAGGACCGGGAGAGTTCACAACCGAGATTTGTGGCGAACAAGAGTTCCAGTACCACAACAGAACGTTGTGACAAGGTGGTTCTCTGAACCGGGATAAATGTTCCAGCGATTTGAACCGGGCTTTATAGCCCACAGTACTGAGACAGTTTGTTCACAAAAAAAATAAAATTTAAGGGTAACTTAGAGGCCCGAACCACCACCAGAACCCATAACCCGAGAAAAAGAACCAGAACCGAGACACCTGGTCCAGAACTTCAACTTGGACTGTGGGAGAACTGGCTCCAACTTTTTCTTCAGGAACATCCTTCTAGAACTTTTTGAGCCTTGGAGGCACTTGTTGAACTGTTCTATCTTCAACAATGAGTCCTGTTTTTGCTGGCCACAAAGATGGATTGTAGAGAGTAGACTGTTTCTTCTTGCTTTTTGTTAATCGAAGGGGAGAAGGTGGTCATCATGATCCTCATCATGATCCTCGTCTTGATCCTGTCCCTTTGCCTTCGTGCTCTGGAAGTCCAAGAGGTCGCTTACCTCCTACGTGTTATATGTTTTCTTTCTTCTTGTTTTCCATGCCTTAACCTCTTATTATGTGTTTGAGTTTTCATTTTCATTTTATCTGTAAAGGAAGAAGATATGCTGTATATTTGTGCTTATTTCAATAAGGCTACTTGGTCTCAGTAGCCCTTTCTTTGTGTTCCCACCTTCCCAACCTCCCATAGTACCTATGAGTGTTCTATCTGGTATGTGGAAGGTCCAGCCTTGGCAGTTGATGGTCTGGTCAGCTACGAGGTGTACTGCTCTGTTGTGCTATCTTAATAAATCTATCTTAATAACTTGAAGACGTATCCTGCTGCCTACTTAATCCACTTACAGCAACGTCATGCCCTAACTTGTCTACTAGTGAGAAGTGAGCAGACACTTACTGCCTACTTTCACTGCAGTCTGGAAAGAAACAGCCTCTCTGTGCTAGGGCACAAAACAGAGCCCGGTAGAGACCAGTTTCAAGGCCCCCTTAAAAAAATTGCCAGTTCTCAGCACCAGTGAGATTCGGCCCACTTGAAGCCCTGATCATACCTTCAAGTCGGACTATTGACTTTGTAAGTGGTTGCTAGTTGCATAAGATAAATACGCAGCAACAATGGCGTGTATAAATTAAATCCATTTGAATTTGAAAACAGCCAAACTCTCCAGCCATCTTTCTAGTTGTGATGAGGCTGCCAATGATAGAGACTTGCTTGAGTGTCTGTTATGGTCACACTGGTAGTACAGTTTTAACAACCTCTTTAGACAAAATGTGACATTTTAACAAGAAGCAGTTTGACTGTTAACGAGATTCCCTTGTTTTGTACTTGCATATATTAGGGCGAAAGGGGTTGCACTTCTGTACAAAACTCAGCTCTGAAATTCATCAGGTTAAGCAGACTGTCTTGTGATAGGAGCTTGCCCTACATGTAGTAGTGCAGCTTCCGTACTGTGGTTGGGACAGAAAAGTGACTAATGGGAATTCAACAATTGGCTTGCTTCTAAATATTTTTCAAATTGTAGGATGATTAGTCTTTCCAGGTTTAATGGGGTCAGAGGAAGGAAGAAAGGGGAAATGTTTGAGGAATTTCTCTATTTTTTTTAATGCAGGTGCTCAATATGGCAAGTCTGAAGAATAGACTAGGTGAACCTTGACCCAGTAAGATACAGTTCAAGGTAACAGTAGTCTCGAGCAGTGGAGGAGCAGAGTCTGTTTTAGGGTCTTAATTATTGTTCTATTATTGTCTTGAGAAACTGACATCTAGAAGGAGTGTGCTTTTTATGCATGATGATCTGTGACCTCAGCATTCCACAGGACTAGGTGATATACCAGTGCAGTGATGATGTCAGCATTGTAATGTTGGTCTACGTTTGTATTTGTTCAAGGACTTTCTCACCTATAAAAGCCTCTAAGCGCACTGCCCACTCCTAGTCATCCCGTTTCACTTCATCTGAAGTTTTCTTGTTAATTGAAGCTCCAGACGGGCACTGTGATTAACCTGAAGACTTAAACGAAGGAACACAATCACCCTGCAGCTGCGCTCTATTAGGAAAAGAAATGCAGCAACTCTACAAGTACACGCTGTGTTGGTAGACTTGCTGTATGTCTCTTCTTGATAGAGCTGGGCTGCCGGGTGATTGTGTGACTTTTTAAACTTTTCAGTGCTTGGCATAGTGTGCCCCCCAACTTATATTTTCATGTGTCTGTCATTGCATCCAGATATATGATACAACAAGTAACATCATACCTACAACAAGTCTGACTATTGGCTTTGTCAGTGGTTGTTAGTTGCATAAGATAAACAAGCAGCAACTATGGCTTCTATATAGTATTGAAAAAGCTTCCACTTAAAGCCCTGGTGACACCACAACAGTGTTGCTGCCCTTGAGTTTCAAAAAGAGAAGGGAAGCAAGTGTTAGTGAAGAGAATACTCCCGACAGGTGGATGAGTCATTTACACACTTGCAGCTGCCATCTACGCAAACCTGCATCTTGGCAAGACTAAAAATCTTGGCAATGCCTAACCAGCCTTCCACCCTTCTTAGTTCATTCAGGTGAGCACGGTTACAAAGAGCAAGTGTTTAGAAATGACAAGATGGCGAAAAAGGCTCCTTACATTGATATGCAGAGGCGCTACTTCTGAAGCATTGCCTCACCACACTTGCTGTCTTCTCTGACATATCTTTTGTCCTTTTTTCTTCCACTCCTCAGCTGCTCTTTCCGTCTCCTTCTCTTCTTTTTCTTCTTCCTTATATCAGCCCCACTCCACATTTGCCCACTTTCCCCTTCTCCCCATCCCATTATTGTCTCCATTTCCCTCTCACTGTCTGTTCTTTGCTTTCACTCTTACCAATGTTCGATTCTCCGTTCTCCCTTCCAGTTCTCCAAAGCCTCTGGCTGCCTTTCTCATTCCGTCCCTCTCTTACCAATTTCTCCATTACCCCTTCCCCATTTCTCGTTGTTGAACCCTGACTTTTTTTCTACTTTGTTCCTCTCTCCCCCTTTCTCTGCCACTAAATCCTATTTCTCACTAGTCTACTCTCCTTTTCCTTCAGAATATGTTAAAATTTTGAAAATGCATACCACTATCCCTGAATATTAGATAGAAGCACATTTTCATTTTGGACCAGTGTGCCTCTGCAGTGTAGGCGACCTGGCCAAAAAATACATGAAAAAGCTGAAATTGGAACATAAATCCAAAGCTGGTCTAATCAGGGGCCCCAGAAATAAGATTGGCCTAGGGCACTCAAAATCCTGAAGATGACCCTGTGCATTTGTTAAAGTTTTCATGTTAGTCGCAGCACCCATCATGAGCACACAATCACCCCGCAGCCCAACCCTATTAAGGAAAGAAATGCAGCAACATAGCTGCCAAGGTTTCAAATTGCAATGTGGGATGCTTTCATAATTTCACTGTAATTATTAGTGCCATTTGAACAGGGCCTACTTTAGTGCTGGCGGTGCCTGGTGTGACAATGTTTGTTGGCGCCCAAATGACCACCTCTGCCATGGATACTCTCATTACCAACCTTTAACAGTGCCCCTCAAGTCTCCATATCCCTCTTTCTTTCATATTGATTTTGTTTAATAGCGCTGCTCATACCAGTGTAAGGTGTTAAGCACTTTACATCGCATACTCATTACACAGAGACACTGAATCATAGTGTGTAAATCAATGTATAGGAAATGTTACATCAGAAAGAGGAATACAATTTCTCTTTCTCTTCTTAACAGAGCTGGCCTGCTAGGGTTTTAAGCAAAAGTTTGGAGTGATATTTGGCGCTGCACACATGCACGGTCTGATTCCTGGTGCACATAGCCATGGCAGCACACAGGGGGAACAAAATTAGAGGGAACATTGATCACAGCTACTTTAACTACTATAATATGTACAGTGACAGTATTTACTAGCAATCAATTCTGTATCACAGAACTTGGGTTATAGTAACTCACTCATGAACAAAACTGATGGATGTGACTCAGCACCCTAAAACTAATCTTATTAAAGTGCATCTGGGATGGAGTCTCCGTGACCCACGATGGACGTCTTACAAGAATAGATATTCCGCTGTTACAATTCTACCTCCTATGTTTTGTAAACCACATCGTTGTTCCCTTCGATCATTAATAACATTAGTGAAACATAGGTCTTTAAAAAACCATCAAATCCTACTGATAAGCAATTAAAAAGGCAGCCATTTGAATTTAAATAAACATAGCAAAATACCTATTTCAAACGCACACAGGTCATTTTCGAGAGCATTCTACCTTATTATAAATTGGCTCAATCCAAAATATGGCTCACACTATGGACCAGTCAAAAGTCACCCTCATTTACTAGCAAAATAGAACATATAGAGATTATACATGAAAGAATTCCCTATAGGCAATGTGTAGTCCTGATTGTATGAACCATTTTATAGGTGGGCATAAAGTTCCTCGTCATTATTAAGCCCCCTAGGGGTCTTGGTTCGTAACTTAATAATGTATTTGGACTCAAACTATCTTATTTTTTCTTTCTATTCCCAGTTCTTTCATTTGCTGGGATAGTGTCCTAACCAAAAAGTTCCATGGCCCTTCAATCATTCTTTTGACATGTTGCCATGTGTCTGGCCGTAGCATAATTCAGATCTTTGTTTTTTATCGCACGGATGTGTTCCATGATCCGTTTTTTTAATATACAGACAGTTGACCCTATGTATCTCATTCCAAATGCACATTGAATAACATAAACTACGTACTGTGTAGTACACAAGATCTTATACTTGATTTTGATCATTTTTCCTTCATGGACTACTATTTCTGTTTTGTTAGTTCCAATTGTTCATGCCTTGCACTTGTTACACTTTCTGAATCCAAGTTGTTTATCATCCAACCAACATGTTTTCATTTTAGTTTGGTAATGGCTTTGGATTAAAGTGTCTTGCAGTGAAGATGCCTTCCTGTATGTTATTTGCGGTCTTTCTCCAATCACTGCGCCAATGTCCTGGTCACTACTCAGTAAGTGCCAGTATTTCTGTACAATCTGAACAATTTTGGGACTCTCCTTACTATACTTTAGCATGGGTCTCGGCGCTTCCCGACTCTGTTTGATGACATTTTTATCATTTTGAACTTTAGGAATGAGGGTATCCATCCGGGTTACTTTTTCAATCTTTTATAGACTCTTATCTAGATCTCTTGATCTGTATCCCCTTGCTTTGAATCTCTGTGCACTTTCCAAGATTTTCTTGCTGGCTAGAAAATCTCCCAGAAAGCCACATTATGGACTAATATGGGCTATGTATATATAGGTGCATTGTGGGAAAAATCCTCCAACCGTGAGCAAGGCCTTTGGCCAAAACGTGTCGGTGTGATTTACAGACGGGGTCCTCTTGGTTAATGAAGAAATAACTGATGACCTGTGAACCCTTTGTTTACAAAATTGACTAAGGCCATGGAATTGGCCTCATGTTTGCACCCGCTTTCAAGCACTCTGGCTGTGGGTTCTATTGGTGAAAAAAAATAATAAAAATAAAAGTATATATATATATATATCCAACACATTAACACATTCCTCTTTTGCAAGAAGACGCCGACATCTCTGGAGCCTTGATCAAAGGTGAGCTTTCTCCTTTTCAAACTGACCAGGCGATTCTCTTTCATCCAACCACCTTTTTATTCAGTAGTTTTCGGCCGTTTTACTTCCATGGAGTGCGCAATGCAAACTAATTCTTTAAATCCAGCAGCGTACTTGCTGTCTTTTAAGTTCATTAATAAAAGCTGCAATTCTTGACATTTTATCTAACAGTCCCAGTGCACATAAAATAAGGTACATAACTGATGCTTCTGCTATTGCTTCTACTTCTCCTTTGACACACTCTAATAACATCAATTCTGCAATGAGGAGGCAAGTGGTCATATTTACTCTCTTTCCCTTCTCCAGTTCAATTTCCTATAGGAAAATCCTGTCTTCTTGTGTTTTGTGGAGGAGGGCAGCTCAGGCTCCTTTTAATCCGATCTAGCACATTAATCTTCGTATCAAGGGGGCCCCAGACCCTGACAGGGTGGTCGGCGTGATGGGCATGAAGAACCCATCTCAACATCCAACACATTCCTCTTTTGCAAGAAGATGCCGACATCCCATTTGAAGAATTTCAGGTGCTTTTATTTCTTTAGGAGTATGCAGCAATTCACTTCCAAACCTTATGCGTTTCAGCTCTCTCTGGAGCCTTGATCACAGGTGAGCTTTCTCCTTTTCAAACTTACCACGTGATTCTCCTTCATCGAACCACCTTTTTATTCAGTAGATTTCGGTCGTATTACTTTTATGAAGTGCGCAATGAAAACTTTGAAAGTTATTCTTTAAATCCATCAGCGTACTTATTGGCATTTCAGTTTATTAATAAAATCTGCAATTCTTGTCATTTTATTTTACAGTCCCAGTGCGCATAAAATAAGCTATATAACTGGTGCTCCTGCTATTGCTTCTACTTCTACTTCTCCTTCTCCTTTTATGCACTCAATATATATGGTTTGAAAATTTCTTGCACGGCAGCCTGGCCTTGAGGAGGTGCACCATCGCCGGCTGAGAGGGAACCACGGACATCAGCCGGGTGAGGCTACAGTTTTGCACTGACAAAACGGTGAAAGCACAGCGCTCCAAATGCGAAATAGTCTGCCTGATTCTCCCTAAACCTACTACAGGACATGAAAATTTGCCGCTAATATGCAGACAAACCCTGAACTTACTAAAAGGAACAATTTGCTCGCATTAAGGAACTCGATGTTCCATCATGCAACAAAAAACATGTACTGAGCGAACGCCCACTGGGGGCGGAATTGGCAACAAATAAAGCTGTAAACTTACATTAATGCGAGGCTCAGATGGTTTGTGTGAGGCTGCCCCAGAAGCAGAGGTGGTTAACCTTGAAAGGCGTTGGGCTAAGGAAATTAAAACGGAGCAGAAAGGCAGGCTGCATCAGAAAACCGTTTGGCGGAGGGCTGTCGAGTGACTTCCTAAAAGCTTCAGGACAACTTGATTTGAGAATATATATTATATATATATATAAGTAGGTAGTTATAGTTAGGATAATGTTTCCATAGGAGAAGCATTTTTAACTTGCCAGTATCTTATGGCGCTGGATTATGAATCTTCACAAAATGCTCCCAAAACGTTCAACACTTACTTCAGCTGCTGTCTTGAGTGTCTTGGGGTGGTCTGTCAAGCTGGGGCCAAGGAAAAGGGGGGGTCCCAAAACACATTATCCCCCGTGGACAAACATGCCTGAACGTGGTGGTTTGCAGTTACGGGGGACACAAGGAGTACTTTTGCTGTGGCAGGCAGTGCGGGACTTGAGGAGTAAGCTGCCTGACAGTCCTGCTTTTTCCAGCAACAACATGGTGATCCCGGCACACTACTGCATGCTGGGACCGGTAGTTCCTCATCAGGATTGAGAACCCGAGCAGGTGACATTGATTACGGCTTGGGGGAGGCGCTAACCACAACATATATTTGAACTGAGTGGGGCAGAACGGTTTGAGCGGCGCATCCATCTCCTGTGTCACATGCTGGGCACTGAGGAGGCCACACGGCTGAAATGCATACGCCCGCCCGCGCCTTCACATTTTGCTGCAATAAAGTTTCTCCATGTACTCCCCTAAGTGGCCTCAGACTTTCTTTTTGGGAAAGATTCTTGGATATAATTCGCACTACAAGCCAGCACAGTGCTACTGGGGCCCCTGCACAGAAGTCGGCTTGATCTTTACTGGCAGTGTTGTACATTGACGCAATCTTTCTTCAAGTCCGAGGTATCGGAACAGATCAAGCCCACCACTACAAACGGGAGTAGTTGAAGCGGTGTTGGGGTCACTGAACTCTGCATTGGGCTCGGCGCTCTGTCACACTTGCCCCCGCGGACAAACATGCCTGAATGTGGTGGTTTGCAGTTACGGGGGACACAAGGAGTACTTTTGCTGTGGCAGGCAGTGCGGGACTTGAGGAGTAAGCTGCCTGACAGTCCTGCTTTTTCCAGCAACAACATGGTGATCCCGGCACACTACTGCATGCTGGGACCGGTAGTTCCTCATCAGGATTGAGAACCCGAGCAGGTGACATTGATTACGGCTTGGGGGAGGAGCTAACCACAACATATATTTGAACTAAGTGGGGCAGAACTGTTTGAGCGGCGCATCCATCTCCTGTGTCACATGCTGGGCGCTGAGGAGGCCACACGGCTGAAATGCATACGCCCGCCCACGCCTTCACATTTTGCTGCAATAAAGTTTCTCCATGTACTCCCCCTAAGTGGCCTCAGACTTTCTTTTTGGGAAAGATTCTTGGATATAATTCGCACTACAAGCCAGCACAGTGCTACTGGGGCCCCTGCACAGAAGTCGGCTTGATCTTTACTGGCAGTGTTGTACTTCGGCGCAATCTTTCTTCAAGTCCGAGGTATCGGAACAGATCAAGCCCACCACTACAAACGGGAGGAATTGAAGCGGTGCTGTGGTCACTGAACTCTGCATTGGGATCGGCGCACTGTCGCACTTGCCCCCGCGCACAAACATGCCTGAACGTGGTGGTTTGCAGTTACGGGGGACACAAGGAGTACTTTTGCTGTGGCAGGCAGTGCGGGACTTGAGGAGTAAGCTGCCTGACAGTCCTGCTTTTTCCAGCAACAACATGGTGATCCCGGCACACTACTGCATGCTGGGACCGGTAGTTCCTCATCAGGATTGAGAACCCGAGCAGGTGACATTGATTACGGCTTGGGGGAGGCGCTAACCACAACATATATTTGAACTGAGTGGGGCAGAACAGTTTGAGCGGCGCATCCATCTCCTGTGTCACATGCTGGGCACTGAGGAGGCCACACGGCTGAAATGCATACGCCCGCCCACGCCTTCACATTTTGCTGCAATAAAGTTTCTCCATGTACTCCCCTAAGTGGCCTCAGACTTTCTTTTTGGGAAAGATTCTTGGATATAATTCGCACTACAAGCCGGCACAGTGCTACTGGGGCCCCTGCACAGAAGTCGGCTTGATCTTTACTGGCAGTGTTGTACATTGACGCAATCTTTCTTCAAGTCCGAGGTATCGGAACAGATCAAGCCCACCACTACAAACGGGAGTAGTTGAAGCGGTGTTGGGGTCACTGAACTCTGCATTGGGCTCGGCGCTCTGTCACACTTGCCCCCGCGGACAAACATGCCTGAATGTGGTGGTTTGCAGTTACGGGGGACACAAGGAGTACTTTTGCTGTGGCAGGCAGTGCGGGACTTGAGGAGTTAACTGCCTGACAGTCCTGCTTTTTCCAGCAACAACATGGTGATCCCGGCACACTACTGCATGCTGGGACTGGTAGTTCCTCATCAGGATTGAGAACCTAAGCAGGTGACATTGATTACGGCTTGGGGGAGGAGCTAACCACAACATATATTTGAACTGAGTGGGGCAGAACTGTTTGAGCGGCGCATCCATCTCCTGTGTCACATGCTGGGCGCTGAGGAGGCCACACGGCTGAAATGCATACGCCCGCCCACGCCTTCACATTTTGCTGCAATAAAGATTCTCCATGTACCCCCCCTAAGTGGCCTCAGACTTTCTTTTTGGGAAAGATTCTTGGATATAATTCGCACTACAAGCCAGCACAGTGCTACTGGGGCCCCTGCACAGAAGTCAGCTTGATCTTTACTGGCAGTGTTGTACTTCGGCGCAATCTTTCTTCAAGTCCGAGGTATCGGAACAGATCAAGCCCACCACTACAAACGGGAGGAATTGAAGCGGTGCTGGGGTCACTGAACTCTGCATTGGGATCGGCGCACTGTCGCACTTGCCCCCGCGCACAAACATGCCTGAACGTGGTGGTTTGCAGTTACGGGGGACAAAAGGAGTACTTTTGCTGTGGCAGGCAGTGCGGGACTTGAGGAGTAAGCTGCCTGACAGTCCTGCTTTTTCCAGCAACAACATGGTGATCCCGGCACACTACTGCATGCTGGGACCGGTAGTTCCTCATCAGGACTGAGAACCCGAGCAGGTGACATTGATTACGGCTTGGGGGAGGCGCTAACCACAACATATATTTGAACTGAGTGGGGCAGAACGGTTTGAGCGGCGCATCCATCTCCTGTGTCACATGCTGGGCACTGAGGAGGCCACACGGCTGAAATGCATACGCCCGCCCACGCCTTCACATTTTGCTGCAATAAAGTTTCTCCATGTACTCCCCTAAGTGGCCTCAGACTTTCTTTTTGGGAAAGATTCTTGGATATAATTCGCACTACAAGCCGGCACAGTGCTACTGGGGCCCCTGCACAGAAGTCGGCTTGATCTTTACTGGCAGTGTTGTACATTGACGCAATCTTTCTTCAAGTCCGAGGTATCGGAACAGATCAAGCCCACCACTACAAACGGGAGTAGTTGAAGCGGTGTTGGGGTCACTGAACTCTGCATTGGGCTCGGCGCTCTGTCACACTTGCCCCCGCGGACAAACATGCCTGAATGTGGTGGTTTGCAGTTACGGGGGACACAAGGAGTACTTTTGCTGTGGCAGGCAGTGCGGGACTTGAGGAGTTAACTGCCTGACAGTCCTGCTTTTTCCAGCAACAACATGGTGATCCCGGCACACTACTGCATGCTGGGACCGGTAGTTCCTCATCAGGATTGAGAACCCGAGCAGGTGACATTGATTACGGCTTGGGGGAGGAGCTAACCACAACATATATTTGAACTGAGTGGGGCAGAACTGTTTGAGCGGCGCATCCATCTCCTGTGTCACATGCTGGGCGCTGAGGAGGCCACACGGCTGAAATGCATACGCCCGCCCACGCCTTCACATTTTGCTGCAATAAAGTTTCTCCATGTACTCCCCCTAAGTGGCCTCAGACTTTCTTTTTGGGAAAGATTCTTGGATATAATTCGCACTACAAGCCAGCACAGTGCTACTGGGGCCCCTGCACAGAAGTCGGCTTGATCTTTACTGGCAGTGTTGTACTTCGGCGCAATCTTTCTTCAAGTCCGAGGTATCGGAACAGAGCAAGCCCACCACTACAAACGGGAGGAATTGAAGCGGTGCTGGGGTCACTGAACTCTGCATTGGGCTCGGCGCACTGTCGCACTTGCCCCCGCGGACAAACATGCCTGAACGTGGTGGTTTGCAGTTACGGGGGACACAAGGAGTACTTTTGCTGTGGCAGGCAGTGCGGGACTTGAGGAGTAAGCTGCCTGACAGTCCTGCTTTTTCCTGGAACAACATGGTGATCCCGGCGCACTACTGCATGCTGGGACCGGTAGTTCCTCATCAGGATTGAGAACCCGAGCAGGTGACATTGATTACAGCTTGGGGGAGTAGCTAATCACAGCATATATTTGAACTGAGTGGGGCAGAACTGTTTGAGTGGCGCATCCATCTCCTGTGTCACATGCTGGGCGCTGAGGAGGCCACACAGCTGAAATGCATACGCCTACCAGCGCCTTCACATTTTGCTGCAATAAAGTTTCTCCATGTACTCCCCCTAAGTGGCCTCAGACTTTCTTTTTGGGAAAGATTCTTGGATATAATTCGCACTACAAGCCAGCACAGTGCTACTGGGGCCCCTGCACAGAAGTCAGCTTGATCTTTACTGGCAGTGTTGTACTTCGGCGCAATCTTTCTTCAAGTCCGAGGTATCGGAACCGATCAAGCCCACCACTACAAATGGGAGGAATTGAAGCGGTGTTGGGGTCACTGAACTCTGCATTGGGCTTGGCGCACTGTCGCACTTGCCCCCGCGGACAAACATGCCTGAACGTGGTGGTTTGCAGTTACGGGGGACACAAGGAGTACTTTTGCTGTGGCAGGCAGTGCGGGACTTGAGGAGTAAGCTGCCTGACAGTCCTGCTTTTTCCAGCAACAACATAGTGATCCCGGCACACTACTGCATGCTGGGACCAGTAGTTCCTCATCAGGATTGAGAACCCGAGCAGGTGACATTGATTACGGCTTGGGGGAGTAGCTAACCACAACATATATTTGAATTGAGTGGGGCAGAACTGTTTGAGCGGCGCATCCATCTCCTGTGTCACATGCTGGGCGCTGAGGAGGCCACACAGCTGAAATGCATATGCCCACCAGCGCCTTCACATTTTGCTGCAATAAAGTTTCTCCATGTACTCCCCCTAAGTGGCCTCAGACTTTCTTTTTGGGAAAGATTCTTGGATATAATTCGCACTACAAGCCAGCACAGTGCTACTGGGGACCCTGCACAGACGTCAGCTTGATCTTTACTGGCAGTGTTGTACTTCGGCGCAATCTTTCTTCAAGTCCGAGGTATCGGAACGGATCAAGCCCACCACTACAAACGAGAGGAATTGAAGCAGTGTTGGGGTCACTGAACTCTGCATTGGGTTTGAAGCACTGTCGCACTTGCCCCTGTGGACAAACATGCCTGAACGTGGTGGTTTGCAGTTACGGGGGACACAAGGAGTACTTTTGCTGTGGCAGGCAGTGCGGGACTTGAAGAGTAAGCTGCCTGACAGTCCTGCTTTTTCCAGCAACAACATGGTGATCCCGGCACACTACTGCATGCTGGGACCGGTAGTTCCTCATCAGGATTGAGAACCCGAGCAGGTGACATTGATTACGGCTTGGGGGAGGAGCAACCACAACAAATATTTGAACTAAGTGGGGCAGAACTGTTTGAGCGGCGCATCCATCTCCTGTGTCACATGCTGGGCGCTGAGGAGGCCACAGGGCTGAAATGCATACGCAGTTCTGGGACACCCCCGCGCCGCACGGCCACCAGCTGCTGCGTGTGCCTTCCCGCCCTCTGCCTCGCCTACCCCGTCTCAGCCGCGAGACCACGCCCCCTGCCACCGAGCGGCGTGGTCTGCACTCGATTCCTGCCCTGTGACCCTTTATTTGTTTTTGCCTTGATTTTCGTGTCCCTGTATTTGTTTTGCCTCGTTTTTAGTCCGTTTTTATTGTAACTGTATTGCTGTTGTTGTGCTAATTGTTTTTCTCTCCTCCGTTGTTTCCCTGGTTTGCCGCCCTCTGCCACCCCCGTCTCATCCCTCCCCGCTCCCCGCTTCCCGCCACCACCGGTAACCCCGCCCCTTTTCTTTCTGTACCCTCCCCGCTCCCGCCTCCCAGCTGCTCCGCCCACCCGCGCACTTGGCCATATATGGCGACCGTGCGACGCAGGTGAGTGTGACCCAGTTCTGGGACACCCCCGCGCCGCACGGCCACCAGCTGCTGCGTGTGCCTTCCCGCCCTGTGCCTCGCCTACCCCGTCTCAGCCGCGAGACCACGCCCCCTGCCACCGAGCGGCGTGGTCTGCACTCGATTCCTGCCCTGTGACCCTTTATTTGTTTTTGCCTTGATTTTGGTGTCCCTGTATTTGTTTTGCCTCGTTTTTGGTCCGTTTTTATTGTAACTGTATTGCTGTTGTTGTGCTAATTGTTTTTCTCTCCTCCGTTGTTTCCCTGGTTTGCCTCCCTCTGCAACCCCTGTCTCATCCCTCCCCGCTCCCCGCTTCCCGCCACCACCGGTAACCCCGCCCCTTTTCTTTCTGTACCCTCCCCGCTCCCGCCTCCCAGCTGCTCCGCCCACCCGCGCACTTCGCCATATATGGCGACCGTGCGAACGCGCAGCGGTCACGCGCAGCGGGCGCGCCGATTGTGCGCCGAAGGCGCACCAAAGGTAAGCCCGTCTACGCCCGTCCGCGCCTGGACCGCGCCCAGGGCCAGGACCCCTGGCCCACGAGGACCCCGACCGACCCGCCTGACGTACACCGCCGCCACCCTCATCGCACTCAACACCGGCCGAGACCCGGGATGCTACCGAGCCACCCCACGACGCTTCCACGGACCCTTCAGCTGCAACACCTGCAAGTTCACCTGCATCCAGACCTGCCCGGCACCAGCACCCGCCAAGCCGAACACCAGCAGCAACCACCTCAAGTGCATCCTGCTCAACACCCGCTCCGTCCACAGACACGCCATCGAACTCTGGAACCTCCTAGACGCCACAGCCCCTGATGTTGCCTTCATCACGGAGACCTGGATGAACTCCTCCTCAGCGCCCGACATCGCCATCGCCATCCCAGAGGGCTACAAGATCACCTGGAGGGACCGCAACGCCAACCAGGTGGGAGGAGGCATCGCCATCATCCACAGGAACACCATCCGCATCACGACCAGCACCGACAACACCCCACCCTCCGCCGAACACCTGCATTTCCAGATCCACACCGACCCGAAGACCACCCTCAGAGGCACCCTGATCTACCGACCTCCGGGACCACGCACTCAATTCAGCGAGGACATCGCCGACTTCGTCAGCCCGCATGCCCTCCCCTCCGCTGACTACATCCTCCTGGGGGACTTCAACTTCCACCTGGAGAACAACAACGACTGCAACACCAGCACCCTGCTCGACAACCTCGCCAACCTTGGACTCAAGCAACTGGTGAGCACCCCCACCCACCTCGCCGGACACACACTCGACGCCATCTTCTCATCCAGCAAAGACATCGATTTCAGCCACGCCACAGAACTCCACTGGACGGACCACAGATGCATCCACTTCACCTTCAGGAGAACGACGACCCACCACCACCAGCAACAGGTTGCGCGAAGAAGCTGGAACAAGATCACAGCCGACCAGCTCGCCGCTTCCCTGAGCCAGCACCCTCCGGCCAGCTCAGCAAACCCCAGCCAGGCCGCCGACAACCTCACGAAGTGGATCAGCAACTGCGCGGACAAACTCGCCCCTCTGAGGACCCCGCCCAGCAGACCCGGCAGTAAGAAAGCCCCATGGTTCACCGACGAACTCAAGAGCTCCAAGAAGAACTGCCGAGCCCTCGAGAAAGTCTGGAGAAAGGAACCCACACCGGACAACAGGACCACCCTCAAGCTCGCCACCCGGAAACACCACCAACTGATCCGCACCGCCAAGAAAACGGCTTTCAAAAACCGACTGGATAACAACGCACACAACTGCAAGGAACTCTTCAACGTCGTGAAAGAGCTCTCCAACCCCAACGCCGGAAACAACGACATCACCCCTTCGCAAGACCTCTGCAACTCCCTCGCCTCCTACTTCCACAACAAGATCGCGGACATACACAACAGCTTCAGCACCCATCCGACCCACGCCACGACCACAGCAACGTCGCCCACCACCACCCTCCGAGCCTGGACCCCGATCAGCACCGAAGACACCGTCCGCATGATGAACTCCGTCCACTCCGGATCTCCGACCGACCCCTGCCCTCACCACGTCTTCAACAAAGCCGACGCTGTCATCACACCCCACCTGCAGGACATTATCAACACCTCATTCAACACCGCCACCTTCCCCGAGAGCTGGAAGCACGCCGAACTCAGCGCTCTACTCAAGAAACCTACGGCAGACCCCACCGAACTCAAGAATTACCGCCCCATCTCTCTACTCCCGTTTCCAGCCAAAGTCATCGAGAAGACCGTCAACAAACAGCTGGCCGCCTTCCTCGAGACGAACGGATCCCTCGACCCCTCGCAGTCCGGATTCCGTGCCAACCACAGCACCGAGACCGCCCTCATCGCCGCCACCGACGACATCCGAGCCCTGATGGACAACGGAGAAACAGCGGCCCTCATCCTCCTAGACCTCTCCGCGGCTTTCGACACGGTCTGCCACCGCACCCTAGTGCAGCGCCTCAGCAACGTCGGAATCCAGGAGTAGGCACTGGAATGGATCGTCTCCTTCCTCGACGGAAGAACACAGAGAGTCCGCCTACCACCGTACAAGTCAGAGGCCACCGAAGTCATCTGCGGCGTCCCTCAAGGATCCTCGCTGAGCCCTACACTCTTCAACGTCTACATGAGCCCCCTCGCGGCCATCGCACGCCAACACAACCTCAACATAATCTCCTACGCCGACGACACCCAGCTGATCCTCTCCCTGACCAACGACCCCGCCGCCGCCAGAGCCAACCTGCACGAAGGGATGAAAGAGGTAGCCGAGTGGATGACGACGAGCCGCCTGAAACTGAACTCAGACAAGACGGAGGTCCTCATCCTGGGCTCCTCGCCCTCTGCCTGGGACGACTCCTGGTGGCCCCCCGCCCTGGGCACCGCACCCAAACCGACTAACCACGCACGCAACCTGGGCTTCATCCTGGACTCCTCCCTCTCCATGACCAGGCAAGTCAACGCCGTCTCCTCGTCGTGCTTCAACATCCTGCGCATGCTTCGGAAGATCTTCTGGTGGATCCCCACGGAGACCAGGAAGACCGTCACCCAGGCCCTCGTCACCAGCCGACTGGACTACGGCAACGCCCTCTACGCCGGAACCACCGCCAAGCTCCAGAAGAGAATCCAGCGGATCCAGAACGCCTCAGCCAGACTCATCCTCGACATCCCACGGAACAGCCACATCTCCGGACACCTGAGAGACCTGCACTGGCTCCCCGTCAACAAAAGAATCACCTTCCGGCTCCTCACCCACGCACACAAAGCCCTTCACGACCAAGGCCCGAGCTACATCAACAACCGAATCAACTTCTACGCTCCCAAACGCCACCTCCGATCTGCCAGCCACGCCCTCGCCGCCGTCCCACGCATCCGTAGAGCCACAACAGGAGGAAGGTCCTTCTCCTACCTGGCTGCCAAGACCTGGAACTCCCTCCCGGCCGACCTGCGCCTGACCCAAGACCACCTCTCCTTCAGGAAGAAGCTCAAGACCTGGCTGTTCGAGCAGTAACGGCACCCCCCTCCCCCTAAGCGCCTTGAGACCCTACGGGTAGGTAGTGCGCTCTATAAATGTCTTTGATTGATTGATTGATTGATACGCCCTCCCGCGCCTTCACATTTTGCTGCAATAAAGTTTCTCCATGTACTCCCCCTAAGTGGCCTCAGACTTTCTTTTTTGGAAAGATTCTTAGATATAATTCGCACTACAAGCCAGCACAGTGCTACTGCAGCCCCTGCACAGAAGTTGGCCTGATCTTTACTGGCAGTGTTGTACTTCGGCGCAATCTTTCTTCAAGTCCGAGGTATCGGAACAGATCAAGCCCACCACTACAAACGGGAGGAATTTAAGCTGTGTTGGGGTCACTGACCTCTGCATTCGGCTCGGCGCACTGTCGCACTTGCCCCCGTGGACAAACATGCCTGAACGTGGTGGTTTGCAGTTACGGAGGACACAAGGAGTACTTTTGCTGTGGCAGGCAGTGCGGGACTTGAGGAGTAAGCTGCCTGACAGTCCTGCTTTTTCCAGCAACAACATGGTGATCCTGGCACACTACTGCATGCTGGGACCGATAGTTCCTCATCAGGATTGAGAACCCGAGCAGGTGACATTGATTACGGCTTGAGGGAGGAGCTAACCACAACATATATTTGAACTGAGTGGGGCAGAACTGATTGAGCGGCGCATCTATCTCCTGTGTCACATGCTAGGCGCTGAGGAGGCCACACGGCTGAAATGCATACGCCCGCCCGCGCCTTCACATTTTGCTGCAATAAAGTTTCTCCATGCACTCCCCCTAAGTGGCCTCAGACTTTCTTTTTGGGAAAGATTCTTGGATATAATTCGCACTCTAAGCCAGCACAGTGCTACTGGGGCCCCTGCACAGAAGTCGACTTGATCTTTACTGGCACTGTTGTGCTTCGGCGCAATCTTTCTTCAAGTCCAAGGTATCCGAACAGATCAAGCCCACCACTACAAACGGGAGGAATTGAAGCGGTGTTGGGGTCACTGAACTCTGCATTGGGCTCGGCGCACTGTCGCACTTGCCCCCGCGGACAAACATGCCTGAACGTGGTGGTTTCCAGTTACGGGGGACACAAGGAGTACTTTTGCTGTGGCAGGCAGTGCGGGACTTGAGTAGTAAGCTGCCTGACAGTCCTGCTTTTTCCAGCAACAACATAGTGATCCCGGCACACTACTGCATGCTGGGACCGATAGTTCCTCATCAGGATTGAGAACCCGAGCAGGTGACATTGATTACGGCTTGAGGGAGGAGCTAGCCACAACATATATTTGAACTGAGTGAGGCAGAACTTTTTGAGCGGCGCATCCATCTCCTGTGTCACATGCTGGGCGCTGAGAAGGCCACACAGCTGAAATGCATACACCCGCCCGTGCTTTCACATTTTGCTGCAATAAAGTTTCTCCATGTACTCCCCCTAAGTGGCCTCAGACTTTCTTTTTGGGAAAGATTCTTGGATATAATTCGCACTACAAGCCGGCACAGTGCTACTGGGGCCCCTGCACAGAAGTCGGCTTGATCTTTACTGGCAGTGTTGTACTTCGGCGCAATCTTTCTTCAAGTCCGAGGTATCGGAACACATCAAGCCCACCACTACAAACGGGAGGAATTGAAGCGGTGTTGGGGTCACTGAACTCTGCATTGGGCTTGACGCAGTGTCGCACTTGCCCCCGCGGACAAACATGCCTGAACGTGGTGGTTTGCAGTTACGGGGGACACAAGGAGTACTTTTGCTGTGGCAGGCAGTGCGGGACTTGAGGAGTAAGCTGCCTGACAGTCCTGCTTTTTCCAGCAACAACATAGTGATCCCGGCACACTACTGCATGCTGGGACCGGTAGTTCCTCATCAGGATTGAGAACCCGAGCAGGTGACATTGATTACGGCTTGGGGGAGGAGCTAACCACAACATATATTTGAACTGAGTGGGGCAGAACTGTTTTAGCGGCGCATCCATCTCCTGTGTCACATGCGGGGCGCTGAGGAGGCCACACGGCTGAAATGCATATGCCCGCCAGCGCCTTCACATTTTGCTGCAATAAAGTTTCTCCATGTACTCCACCTAAGTGGCCTCAGACTTTCTTTTTTGGAAAGATTCTTGGATATAATTCGCACTACAAGCCAGCACAGTGCTACTGGGGCCCCTGCACAGAAGTTGGCCTGATCTTTACTGGCAGTGTTGTACTTCGGCGCAATCTTTGTTCAAGTCCGAGGTATCGGAACAGATCAAGCCCACCACTACAAACGGGAGGAATTGAAGCGGTGTTGGGGTCACTGAACTCTGCATTCGGCTCGGCGCACTGTCGCACTTGCCCCCGCGGACAAACATGCCTGAACGTGGTGGTTTGGAGTTACGGGGGACACAAGGAGTACTTTTGCTGTGGCAGGCAGTGCGGGACTTGAGGAGTAAGCTGCATGACAGTCCTGCTTTTTCCAGCAACAACATGGTGATCCCAGCACACTACTGCATGCTGGGACCGATAGTTCCTCATCAGGATTGAGAACCCGAGCAGGTGACATTGATTACGGCTTGAGGGAGGAGCTAACCACAACATATATTTGAACTGAGTGGGGCAGAACTGATTGAGCGGCGCATCCATCTCCTGTGTCACATGCTGGGCGCTGAGGAGGCCACACGGCTGAAATGCATACGCCCGCGCCTTCACATTTTGCTGCAATAAAGTTTCTCCATGTACTCCCCCTAAGTGGCCTCAGACTTTCTTTTTGGGAAAGATTCTTGGATATAATTCGCACTACAAGCCAGCACAGCGCTACTGGGGCCCCTGCACAGAAGTCGGCTTGATCTTTACTGGCAGTGTTGTACTTCGGCGCAATCTTTCTTCAAGTCTGAGGTATCCGAACAGATCAAGCCCACCACAACAAACGGGAGGAATTGAAGTGGTGTTTGGGTCACTGAACTCTGCATTGGGCTCGACGCACTGTCGCACTTGCCCCCGCGGACAATCATGCCTGAACGTGGTGGTTTGCTGTTACGGGGGACACAAGGAGTACTTTTGCTGTGGCAGGCAGTGCAGGACTTGAGGAGTAAGCTGCCTGACAGTCCTGCTTTTTCCAGCAAAAACATGGTGTTCCCGGCACACTACTGCATGCTGGGACCGATAGTTCCTCATCAGGATTGAGAACCCGAGCAGGTGACATTGATTCCGGCTTGAGGGAGGAGCTAACCACAACATATATTTGAACTGAGTGGGGCAGAACTGTTTGAGCGGCGCATCCATCTCCTGTGTCACATGCTGGGCGCTGAGGAGGCCACACAGCTGAAATGCATACACCCGCCCGCGCCTTCACATTTTGCTGCAATAAAGTTTCTCCATGTACTCCCCCTAAGTGGCCTCAGACTTTCTTTTTGGGAAAGATTCTTGGATATAATTCGCACTACAAGCCAGCACAGCGCTACTGGGGCCCCTGCACAGAAGTCGGCTTGATCTTTACTGGCAGTGTTGTACTTCGGTGCAATCTTTCTTCAAGACCCAAGGTATCGGAACAGATCAAGCCCACCACTACAAACGGGAGGAATTGAAGCGGTGTTGGGGTCACTGAACTCTGCATTGGGCTCGACGCACTGTTGCACTTGCCGCCGCGGACAAACATGCCTGAACGTGGTGGTTTGCAGTTACGCGGGACACAAGGAGTACTTTTGCTGTGGCAGGCAGTGCGGGACTTGAGGAGTAAGCTACCTGACAGTCCTGCTTTTTCCAGCAACAACATGGTGATCCCGGCGCACTACTGCATGCCTGGACCAGTAGTTCCTCATCAGAATTGAGAACCCGAGCAGGTGACATTGATTACGGCTTTGGGGGAGGAGCTAACCACAACATATATTTGAACTGAGTGGGGCAGAACTGTTTGAGCGGCGCATCCATCGCCTGTGTCACATGCTGGGCGCTGAGGAGGCCACACGGCTGAAATGCATACGCCCGCCCGCACCTTCACATTTTGCTGCAATAAAGTTTCTCCATGTACTCCCCCTAAGTGGCCTCAGACTTTCTTTTTGGGAAAGATTATTGGATATAATTCGCACTACAAGCCAGCATAGTGCTACTGGGGCCCCTGCTCAGAAGTCGGCTTGATCTTTACTGGCAGTGTTGTACTTCGGCGCAATCTTTCTTCAAGTCCGAGGTATCGGAACAGATCAAGCCCACCACTACCAACGGGAGGAATTGAAGCGGTGTTGGGGTCACTGAACTCTGCATTGGGCTTGGAGCACTGTCGCACTTGCCCCCGCGGACAAACATGCCTGAACGTGGTGGTTTGCAGTTACGGGGGACACAAGGAGTACTTTTGCTGTGGCAGGCAGTGCGGGACTTGAGGCGTTAGCTGCCTGACAGTCCTGCTTTTTCCAGCAACAACATAGTGATCCCGGCACACTACTGCATGCTGGGACCAGTAGTTCCTCATCAGGATTGAGAACCCGAGCAGGTGACATTGATTACGGCTTGGGGGAGGAGCTAACCACAACATATATTTGAACTGAGTGGGGCAGAACTGTTTTAGCGGCGCATCCATCTCCTGTGTCACATGCTGGGCGCTGAGGAGGCCACACGGCTGAAATGCATACGCCCGCCAGCGCCTTCACATTTTGCTGCAATAAAGTTTCTCCATGTACTCCCCCTAAGTGGCCTCAGACTTTCTTTTTTGGAAAGATTCTTGGATATAATTCGCACTACAAGCCAGCACAGTGCTACTGGGGCCCCTGCACAGAAGTTGGCCTGATCTTTACTGGCAGTGTTGTACTTCGGCGCAATCTTTCTTCAAGTCCGAGGTATCGGAACAGATCAAGCCCACCACTACAAACGGGAGGAATTGAAGCGGTGTTGGGGTCACTGACCTCTGCATTCGGCTGGGCGCACTGTCGCACTTGCCCCCGTGCACAAACATGCCTGAACGTGGTGGTTTGCAGTTACGGGGGACACAAGGAGTACTTTTGCTCTGGCAGGCAGTGCGGGACTTGAGGAGTAAGCTGCATGACAGTCCTGCTTTTTCCAGCAACAACATGGTGATCCCGGCACACTGCTGCATGCTGGGACCGATAGTTCCTCATCAGGATTGAGAACCCGAGCAGGTGACATTGATTACGGCTTGAGGGAGGAGCTAACCACAACATATATTTGAACTGAGTGGGGCAGAACTGATTGAGCGGCGCATCCATCTCCTGTGTCACATGCTGGGCGCTGAGGAGGCCACACGGCTGAAATGCATACGCCCGCCCACGCCTTCACAATTTGCTGCAATAAAGTTTCTCCATGTACTCCCCCTAAGTGGCCTCAGACTTTCTTTTTGGGAAAGATTCTTGGATATAATTCACACTACAAGCCAGCACAGCGCTACTGGGGCCCCTGCACAGAAGTCGGCTTGATCTTTACTGGCAGTGTTGTACGTCGGCGCAATCTTTCTTCAAGTCCGAGGTATCCGAACAGATCAAGCCCACCACTACAAACGGGAGGAATTGAAGCGGTGTTGGGGTCACTGAACTCTGCATTGGGCTCGACGCACTGTCGCACTTGCCCCCGCGGACAAACATGCCTGAACGTGGTGGTTTGCAGTTACGGGGGACACAAGGAGTACTTTTGCTGTGGCAGGCAGTGCGGGACTTGAGGAGTAAGCTGCCTGACAGTCCTGCTTTTTCCAGCAACAACATGGTGATCCCGGCACACTACTGCATGCTGGGACCGATAGTTCCTCATCACGATTGAGAACCCGAGCAGGTGACATTGATTACGGCTTTAGGGAGGAGCTAACCACAACATATATTTGAACTGAGTGGGGCAGAACTGTTTGAGCGGCGCATCCATCTCCTGTGTCACATGCTGGGCGCTGAGGAGGCCACACGGCTGAAATGCATACGCCCGCCCGCGCCTTCACATTTTTCTGCAATAACGTTTCTCCATGTACTCCCCCTAAGTGGCCTCAGACTTTCTTTTTGGGAAAGATTCTTGGATATAATTCGCACTACAAACCAGCACAGTGCTACTGGGGCCCCTGCACAGAAGTCGGCTTGATCTTTACTGGCAGTGTTGTACTTCGGCGCAATCTTTCTTCAAGTCCGAGGTATCGGAACAGATCAAGCCCACCACTACAAACGGGAGATATTGAAGCGGTGTTGGGGTCACTGAACTCTGCATTGGGCTCGGCGCACTGTTGCACCTGCCCCCGCGGACAAACATGCCTGAACGTGGTGGTTTGCAGATACGGGGGACACAAGGAGTACTTTTGCTGTGGCAGGCAGTGCGGGACTTGAGGAGTAAGCTACCTGACAGTCCTGCTTTTTCCAGCAACAACATGGTGATCCCGGCGCACTACTGCATGCTGGGACCAGTAGTTCCTCATCAGAATTGAGAACCCGAGCAGGTGACATTGATTACGGCTTGGGGGAGGAGCTAACCACAACATATATTTGAACTGAGTGGGGCAGAACTGTTTGAGCGGCGCATCCATCTCCTGTGTCACATGCTGGGCGCTGAGGAGGCCACACGGCTGAAATCAATACGCCCGCCCGCACCTTCACATTTTGCTGCAATAAAGTTTCTCCATGTACCCCCCCTAAGTGGCCTCAGACTTTCTTTTTGGGAAAGATTCTTGGATATAATTCGCACTACAAGCCAGCACAGTGCTACTGGGGCCCCTGCACAGAAGTCGGCTTGATCTTTACTGGCAGTGTTGTACTTCGGCGCAATCTTTCTTCAAGTCCGAGGTATCGGAACACATCAAGCCCACCACTACAAACGGGAGGAATTGAAGCGGTGTTGGGGTCACTGAACTCTGCATTGGGCTTGGCGCACTTTCGCACTTGCCCCCGCGGACAAACATGCCTGAACGGGGTGGTTTGCAGTTACGGGGGACACAAGGAGTACTTTTGCTGTGGCGGGCAGTGCAGACTTGAGGAGTAAGCTGCCTGACAGTCCTGCTTTTTCCAGCAACAACAGAGTGATCCCGGCACACTACTGCATGCTGGGACCGGTAGTTCCTCATCAGGATTGAGAACCCGAGCAGGTGACATTGATTACGGACTGGGGGAGGAGCTAACCACAACATATATTTGAACTGAGTGGGGCAGAACTGTTTTAGCAGCGCATCCATCTCCTCTGTCACATGCTGGGCGCTGAGGAGGCCACACGGCTGAAATGCATACGCCCGCCAGCGCCGTCACATTTTTCTGCAATAAAGTTTCTCCATGTACTCCCCCTAAGTGGCCTCAGACTTTATTTTTGGGAAAGATTCTTGGATATAATTCGCACTACAAGCCAGCACAGTGCTACTGGGGCCCCTGCACAGAAGTCGGCTTGATCTTTACTGGCAGTGTTGTACTTCGGCGCAATCTTTTTCCAAGTCCGAGGTATCTGAACAGATCAAGCCCACCACTACAAACGGGAGGAATTGAAGCGGTGTTGGGGTCACTGAACTCCTCATTGGTCTCCGCGCACTGTCGCACTTGCCCCCGTGGACAAACATGCCTGAACGTGGTGGTTTGCAGTTACGGGGGACACAAGGAGTACTTTTGCTGTGGCAGGCAGTGCGGGACTTGAGAAGTAAGCTGCCTGACAGTCCTGCTTTTTCCAGCAACAACATGGTGATCCCGGCACACTACTGCATGCTGGGACCGGTAGTTCCTCATCAGGATTGAGAACCCGAGCAGGTGACATTGATTACAGGTTGGGGGAGGAGCTAACCACAACATATATTTGAACTGAGTGTGGCAGAACTGTTTGAGCCGGGCATCCATCTCCTGTGTCACATGCTGGGCGCTGAGGAGGCCACACGGCTGAAATGCATACGCCCGCCCGCGCATTCACATTTTGCTGCAATAAAGTTTCTCCATGTACTCCCCCTAAGTGGCCTCAGACTTTCTTTTTGGGAAAGATTCTTGGATATAATTCACACTACAAGCCAGCACAGTGCTAGTGGGGCCCCTGCACAGAAGTCGGCTTGATCTTTACTGGCAGTGTTGTACTTCGGCACAATCTTTCTTCAAGTCCGAGGTATCGGAACAGATCAAGCCCACCACTACAAACAGGAGGAATTGAAGCGGTGTTGGGGTCATTGAACTCTGCATTGGGCTTGGCGCACTGTCGCACTTGCCCCCGCGGACAAAAATGCCTGAACGGGGTGGTTTGCAGTTACGGGGGACACAAGGAGTACTTTTGCTGTGGCAGGCAGTGCGGGATTTGAGGAGTAAGCTGCCTGACAGTCCTGCTTTTTCCAGCAACAACATAGTGATCCCGGCACACTACTGCATGCTGGGACCGGTAGTTCCTCATCAGGATTGAGAACCCGAGCAGGTGACATTGATTACGGACTGGGGGAGGAGCTAACCACAACATATATTTGAACTGAGTGGGGCAGAACTGCTTTAGCAGCGCATCCATCTCCTGTGTCACATGCTGGGCGCTGAGGAGGCCACACGGCTGAAATGCATACGCCCGCCAGCGCCTTCACATTTTTCTGCAATAAAGTTTCTCCATGTACTCCCCCTAAGTGGCCTCAGACTTTATTTTTGGGAAAGATTCTTGGATATAATTCGCACTACAAGCCAGCACAGTGCTACTGGGGCCCCTGCACAGAAGTCGGCTTGATCTTTACTGGCAGTGTTGTACTTCGGCGCAATCTTTCTTCAAGTCCGAGGTATCGGAACGGATCAAGCCCACCACTACAAACGGGAGGAATTGAAGCGGTGTTGGGGTCATTGAACTCCTCATTGGTCTCCGCGCACTGTCGCACTTGCCCCCGCGGACAAACATGCCTGAACGTGGTGGTTTGCAGTTACGGGGGACACAAGGAGTACTTTTGCTGTGGCAGGCAGTGCGGGACTTGAGGAGTAAGCTGCCTGACAGTCCTGCTTTTTCCAGCAACAACATGGTGATCCCGGCACACTACTGCATGCTGGGACCGGTAGTTCCTCATCAGGATTGAGAACCCGAGCAGGTGACATTGATTACAGGTTGGGGGAGGAGCTAACCACAACATATATTTGAACTGAGTGTGGCAGAACTGTTTGAGCGGCGCATCCATCTCCTGTGTCACATGCTGGGCGCTGAGGAGGCCACGCGGCTGAAATGCATACGCCCGCCCGCGCCTTCACATTTTGCTGCTATAAAGTTTCTCCATGTACTCCCCCTAAGTGGCCTCAGACTTTCTTTTTGGGAAAGATTCTTGGATATAATTCGCACTACAAGCCAGCACAGTGCTAGTGGGGCCCCTGCACAGAAGTCGGCTTGATCTTTACTGGCAGTGTTGTACTTCGGCACAATCTTTCTTCAAGTCTGAGGTATCGGAACAGATCAAGCCCACCACTACAAACGGGAGGAATTGAAGCGGTGTTGGTGTCACTGAACTCTGCATTGGGCTCGGCGCACTGTCGCACTTGCCCCCGCGGACAAACATGCCAGAACGTGGTGGTTTGCAGTTACGGGGGACACAAGGAGTACTTTTGCTGTGGCAGGCAGTGCGGGACTTGAGGAGTAAGCTGCCTGACAGTCCTGCTTTTTCCAGCAACAACATGGTGATGCCGGCACACTACTGCATGCTGGGACCAGTAGTTCCTCATCAGGATTGAGAACCAGAGCAGGTGACATTGATTACGGCTTGCGGGAGGAGCTAACCACAACATATATTTGAACTGAGTGGGGCAGAACTGTTTGAGCGGCGCATCCGTCTCCTGTGTCACATGCTGGGCGCTGAGGAGGCCACACAGCTGAAATGCATACTCCCGCCCGCGCCTTCACATTTTGCTGCAATAAAGTTTCTCCATGTACTCCCCCTAAGTGGCCTCAGACTTTCTTTTTGGGAAAGATTCTTGGATATATATATATATATATATATATATATATATATATATATATATATATATATATATATATATATATATATATATATATATATATATATATATATATATATATATATATATATATTCACTGAAAAAAACAGAGGTTATAGAGGTTATAGACCATATATAGTTAGGAATTAGCATTTACAAAACCTTGAAAATTCACTGAAAAAGCCATAGGTTATAGACCATATATAGTTAGGGATTAGCATTTACAAAACCTTATTTTACTCGCACAAAACCATTGAAATTCCCATATATAGTTAGTTGCACTAACTATATATCGCGCACCCGCAATCCACTGCTGATGATGTCACATATTACATCATTCATGACATGGTCAGTGACATCACTGATGACATCACTGATGACATCTCAAATGACATCACTGATGACATCTCATTTGACATCACTGATGACATCATCCAGTGACTGTGTTTCTGTAAAGTTTAAATATGTTTTACATATTGAAGAATGAGTGGATGTATAAGTGTCTGGATGAAGGATTTAGTAGGTGCGTGACTGACTGTATGAGTGAGTGATTAAATGTGTCTTACTAAATTCATGGGTTAGTGACTAAACTGTCTGAATGTGTGCATCAGTATGTCTGTTGTTGTGTAAGCTGCTGCATGTGTTGATCAGTAGCTATATGAGTGGCTATATGGGTTATTGATTGGTTGCCCAAGTATTTGAATGGGAGGCTGAGTGTGTGTGTGGGTGGCTGGGAGGTGTGTGACTCTGTGCATAGATGTGTAAGCAGTTGATTCACTAGGTGTATGAGTTCAAGAGTGCATGTGGAAACAGCTATATGGGCGGTTGACTGTGCATGGGTGTGTTGGTGAGTGAATGGATATCTCAGTGCTACATGTGCAAGTAAGTACATATGTAAAACACAGTACATGTGAGAGTTGACATATATAAATAACTGTGGATAAGAGCCAGTGAATGTGTGAGTGGCTGTATGGATCATTGTGAGCTTGTATCAGGGATTGTATAAGAGAGTAAATATGTGTTAGAATATGTTTGAATAAGTAAGGTGTGTATAACTGTATAGTTGAGGAAATGGAGGTGTGATTGATTCTTTGCATGACTGACTAGGTGTGTGAGTAACTCCATGGATGAGTGACAGTCTGTGAGTGTCTGTTTACACTGAGTGTATGTAAGGTTATATTAGAGTCTGAAGAGGTTCATCGTATTATCACATGAGTGATGTCATCAGTGATGTAATCAGTGATGTCAAATGAGATGTCATCAGTGATGTCATCAGTGATGTCATTTGAGATGTCATCAGTGATGTCATCAGTGATGTCACTGACCATGTCATGAATGATGTAATATGTGACATCATCAGCAGTGGATTGAGAGTGCGCGATATATAGTTAGTGCAACTAACTATATATGGGAATTTCAATGGTTTTGTGCGAGTAAAATAAGGTTTTGTAAGTGCTAATGCCTAACTATATATGGTCTATAACCTATGGTTTTTTCAGTGAATTTTCAAGGTTTTGTAAATGCTAATTCCTAACTATATATGGTCTATAACCTATGGTTTTTTCAGTGAATTTCAATGGTTTTTTAATAGCAAATATCAAAAGCTGTAAAATGTATTCTTCTTTTAAATGACACTTTTTCCCCAAACTGCCTTGGTATATTCCAATATATGTCAAAGACAAAAATGTAAGTGGTCCAATCAATTTTTTCCACAATTTGAGGAAGCACAGAAACATGTGAATAAATCTGTTTCTGCTTACATGAGAGACTATGGAATGGGTTTAATATACAACAATAACTTGCGTTCCAACATTCAACACATCTACAGAAGAGATGGTGTGCACTTCTCTGATGAAGGGAATAGAATATTCGTCCTTTATTTAAAAGTGCGCATTGGAACCTACTTGTAGGTACCTAAATTAGCCACAGAACACAATAGCTCTTTTCAGAGCTACCCTACCTCTGATCATTCAAAACGTTTATCTTTTTCTAATTTTTTTTCTTCACCAAAGTACGCTCCCCGGTTCGCTTACTGGTGCGCGTACCGGGCGCTCCCCCCGCGAAATTTTCAAAAATTTAATTTTTGTATTTTTCCATATATCAGCGTCCTAATCCCCCCTCAGAAAACCTAGAGGGTCATAAACTGTCTACCGTGTCCCCTTCTACCCATTCCGTACATTGTTTGTCCTCCATCTTATGTATCAATTCTACCGATACACAAAATAGAGGACTTCCGTAACGCTGCCGGTTCGCGTACCGGGGAGCGCACCGGTAAGCGCTCGATAAAAAAAGGTGGGAAAGTAATTTACAGAAAAACTACTACAGACACTTTCACCAAATTTGGAATAGTCCCTACTACATACCAGTCCCTGCCATTTTCCAAAATTTGATGGAATTCCATAGAGCCATTCAAGTTGTAGCCCTGTCTAAATAACCTGAGGTAAATTACATGGCAAAAACACATTAGAAAGAGTTGACATTTTCAACCAATGATAACATTACTTTCAAGTTGTATTTTTATGTGCTGACATTTGATTGGTTTGGTACATGAATATATATGAAAAATAAGAGGGAAAGACAGCCATTTTGACTGGAACTCCCTGAGGCACATTTACAGAGCATTTCCTGAGAAACCTAAGACACTTTTCCAAAGGTAAGTTAATAGTTTTGAAGGAGAAATATGTTGTGCACCTAAAGTTATTTTTATAAAAACGTTTCCTGTTAGATATTTACTGTCCCTCAGTTATAGTTATAGATTGAGCAAGGCTTCTCTGTTGTAGTCATAGATTGAGTTAGACTTGATCACATGCAGTACTTTATATTTCTACTTCCTGCCTTGTAGAATACACTGCCCAAACATAAATTCACTCTTAAAAACTCAGAACTATGTTGTACACGTTAAGTTAAAAAGAAAAATGTTGAAGTTTCTTACTTAAACTCTATTTGTGTCTCTCTTTATATTCTACCTCAACAGCAATTATGGATAAAGAAGCACAGGAACCCAAAGTACAACCTGAAATACAGGACAATAATGACGATTTTTTTAATGTGACAGTAGACGAACAACTGTTGGAATTTATGGACAATTTTGATAAACAAGAGACAATTTATGAAAATAAAGATCATGAAATTTCAGATGAAGTACTACTTGAAATTTCCAAAGATTTTTAAAATTAATATCAATAAAATTTTATTTATAAATTAAAAATTGTTTAAGACATTATTCATTTTTTTTCAAAATGTAAGATATAATAATAGAGTAATTATAAAAAAAAAAGTCAGACTAATGGTAAAGAGTACAACATTTTTATATTACTATGTGCTCAGGGAGTGCTCAAAGGATCTGTTTCTACTTTCCCATGAATCTAGGAGAATAATTTACTTACTTGATGTGTTTTAAAAATGTGTTTTTGACTTAAAATGGCTCAAAGGCTTTGTAAATATGCCCCATGCTGACTATGAATCTCTAGCAGTATATATCAAGAAACCTAAATGACTTCAATAAACGTTTTTAAACACATCAAGTAAGCAAATTATTCTCCCCCATTCATGGGGAATTTACTTAAAATGCCCTAACACACATGAGGGCGTATTTACAAGGCCCTTGCGCCACTTTTGCATCACTTTTAACATGGGGAAAATAACTTGAAAGTGGCTCAAAGGCCTTGTAAATATGCCCCATGCTGGCTATGAAACTCTAGAAGTACATATCAAGAAACCTAAATGACTTCAAGAAACGTTTTTATACACATCAAGTAAGCAAATTATTCTCCCTGAATCCTGGGGCAAGTGAATATTTGTTTAAAGAAGCAGACACCATTTTTTCCTTCTCTGGGGTAGGTCTGGAAATGCTTTTAAAGGACATCTTTGAGCAATTGATGGCACTTTTTCCTCAAACTGCCTTGGTATATTCCAAAATATGCCAAAGACAGAAATGGAAGTGTTCCAATCAATTTTATCCACAAATTGAGAAAGCGAGGAAGCATGTAAATAAGTCTGTTTCAGCTTACATAACAAACCATGGAATGGGCTCCATCTACAACAATAACTTGCGTTACTACATGCAAGATATCTACAGAAGAGATGGTGTGCACTTCTCAGATGAGGGAAACAGAGTTTTCATACAAAATTTAAGACTGTGTATTGGTACCTACTTAGAACTTACACAGAACCCAAAAGCTCTTTTCAGAGCTACCTTAACTATAATTACTCTTTTAAAATTTCAAATGTACCTTTTTTCACTAATTTTCACTTATGTTCGCGTCCCGGTTCGCTACCCGGTTCGCGTACCGGCAGCTAACCGCGCGAAAAAATCTAAATTTATTTTTTCTTACGACATATATGAGCTTCCTCAGCTACCCTCAGAAAACATAGGGGGTCAAGATACTTCTCCCATGCCCCCTTACACCCATTTTCCACATTGTTATTCCTCCATCTTGTGATAAAATTTGTCCAAAACACAAAATGGCGAACTCCCGTTACGCTACCGGTAAGCTACCCGGTTCGCGTACCGGGACACGCCTCTACTACGAAAAATCGCAAACATTTTTTTTTGAATTTTTTGCCCAACGGGGCAATTTAATATCCCCCTCATCAATCCTAGGGGGTCAGGAGGGGTCTACCTTGCCCCCTTTCCTTCTTTTCCCACTTCGTTTTTCACCACATCTTGTCTCTCGATCCTACCGAGAGACAAGATGGCGGCCGGCCCGGACTGTTTAGAATGTTGACAGACAACGGAGAGCCAATCAGCTTCGCTTGGCGAAGTTCCGTTACGCGTCAGGTGCGCTGTCACAGATATATCTGTTTTTTAAAACGTTAATTTCTCAAAATCCACTGGAGCACATATATTGAGACATAGCAAACGCACGTCGGGCAAACCATATCTACAATTCTGCCAAGTTTCGTGTAAATCCATTCAGCCGTTCGAGCTAAAAGTGATTCCAACCGCCCTATGGAAAAATGAATGGGAAAAACACGTTTTGGGACCCCCCTTTTTTATCGCCCCCCCCTTGACGAAACCCACCCAAATTTTCAGGGGCTGCTCAGAAAGCAAATGTGCCATTTTCCTGAAAATTTCAGCCAATTCCGTCAATAAACGCCAAAGTTATTCGACATAGAATTTTCAGAAATCCCATAGGAAAAAAATCCTAACTATATATACCTACTGGCGACCGCCAGTAGGTAATATATATATATATATATATATATATATATATATATATATATATATATATATATATATATATATATATATGCGGTATGTGTCGTCCTGTTAATTCAGAATGCCCAGCCAAACGATAAGGAAGAGATGAGACCCGTTTTTTAGGTGTTCAAACGTTTATTTTGCCCAACACCAGTCTGCCATGACGCGTTTCGGCAACCAAAAGCCTTGATCACATGAGGCAGTCATGGGGGCTGGCCACCCGTTTTAAAGTGCTAGGTGCCTGCTGCGTAGTAAACATGGAAAACATACTACATGCATAAATGCATTAGTGTCTAGAAGCAAACTTAGCTCGCAATAATATGTGTAAAATACATGTTGGATTGGTTATAACTGTATAAATACAAATAAATCACTCATTGTCACTGAAACTGTTATTGCATCTGATCAATGGGCACAAGGTTAGATAGGAGGAGTGAACCGGCCATTCGGAATAAAATATATTAAAACACATAAATAGTTAAAAATGTATTAAAAAATACATAAATATTCCTAATCCGTGCCAGAATCACTTCACAACAAAACTTTGTTGATGCTCCAGTTGTAAACATGTCAAGCTGTCAACCGTATGCTCATATAACAACAGCAAGATCAATGCAAAACATGCAAATTGGAAAGTACATTTGAAAATGGTTCTAAGCCATAACTACAGTACTGCCCATGTGGGCAATGTTAATTCTTGTGCAAATGGGCAATAAGTTCAGTGCAAATTGGCTTAATGTGCAACATCACGCAACAGTAAAATCAAAGTGCTACCAGTGATAAAACAAAGATGTGCATAATGAATAAAAGGAATGGATAAAATATCTCATGATTCAAAGATTTAAGGTGTGGAGGACAAGGGAAGTTCATAGAGTGGTAATATAAAATAGGAATACAGGTTACAGGGACAGACTCAGTGCAGGTTTTACTTCTCTACAGAGTGACTGGTTTTATAGGTACGTGTGACAGTCCTCGCTATTGTTGAGACCGTTAGGCATCTTGCTATCCAGCATGATAATGTATCTGGTCTCTAACTTACGCAGTAGCCCTTCTCTATCCCCACCTCTTCTTTGAGGGGGGCCGCAGGCTATTACATAATAGGTTAGACCGGTTGGATTTTTACAATGGATTTGTTCAAAATGTCTGGCCTTAGGATATGAGGGGTCTGCGTTGGTGATGGCCCTCAGATGCTGCAATCTTCACTTATGTACTTGGGGCCTGGTGCTCCCCACATATCTGAGCCCACATGGGCATTCTAAAACATAGACCGCAAATTCTGATTTGCAGTTATTTTTTTTCTTATTTTGATAGGAGTGGGAGAGAATGGTATCATGTATTCTGATTTGCTGACACCATTTTTGCAAGCTTTACATGTGGCGCATTTCCAGAACCCTCTGCTGCCACCTAGCCACGAGCCCGTGACTAGTTCGGGGCTGCTGGAGACCAAACTGGTGTGCATTGATCTAGCTTTTCTGTATGTAATGTTAGGCGAGGGAGTCACTAGGTTACCTACAACAGGGTCACTTCTGATTAAAAACCAATTGTTTTTAACAATTTTTTCGAATAGATTTTTGCTGATTGCTGAAAGTCATGATTAATCTGGTTACATTGGATGAGTCAGCTTTAGAGGCCGTGACAGTATCATCTGAGGAGCACAACAGTTGCTGTCTTTCTTGCATGTTCGCTCTCCTCATCGCACTATCAATGGTATGCATGTCGTAACCTCTAGCCAGAAATCTAGTTTTGCACTCGTTTTGTGCGCTCAGGCAATCTGTGTCATTGCTACAAATTCTCCTGATACGGAGCATCTCCCCGTAGGGGATGCTCTTTATCAGGTGTGCTGGATGGTGGCTGTGAGCATGCAACACAGTGTTGCCAGCCGTCGGTTTTCTGTGTAGCCTAGTTTGTAGCTTGCCTTTATCGATATAGATTTCTACATCAAGAAAAACAATGGACATGGTACTGACAGTGCTGGTAAAGTGTAGATTTAGATTATTCACATTTAGTTGGTCAATGAATGAAGTAACTTCATCTGTAGAACCATCCCATATGAGGAAGAGGTCATCAATGTACCTCCACCAACTTTTGACCTTGGTGTTCATGGTGGCAGTGTGGTGAAGCATGAGGACCTGCTCCTCCCAGAAGCCCATGTGGAGACAGGCATAACTGGGAGAGAAGCAGGCCCCCATAGCCACCCCTCTAGTTTGCAAGAAAAGCTGGTTCGAAAATATGAACACATTGTTTTCCAAGCACGCTGAAATCATGTCTACCACCATTTTGGAATGTTCTACACATTCATCAGGTCTCTTGCTAAGGTAGTATTGTATCGCCTTTATCCCATCCCTGTGATGGATACTTGTGTACAGGGAGGTAACATCCAAAGACACTAAGAGAAAGTTAGGTTGCCATTCAAAGGTGGAAAGTTTTTTCAGCAGGTCCCCTGTGTTGAGTATAAATGATGGTAGATTTTTGACAAAGTCTTGTAAAAAAAAGTCAATGTATTTGCTGACGTTTTCCAGGAGACTGTTCCTGGCCGAAATTATTGGTCATCCTGGTGGTTGCTGATAGTTTTTATCAATGTTGGGGATAAAATATATTACAGGGGTCACAGGATGATCATTCTTTAAGTATTTGAATTCATCTAGTGTAAGCAAGCCCTTACTCCTCCAAGCCATCAATTTGGAGTAGATATCGTTTTTGGCTGCTTGCACTTTCTGTGCGTTGGTTCTCCTGTAACATTCCCTGTCGTTCAATTGTTTTAAGGCCTCCTCCAGGTACATCTTTCTGGGCCAGAGCACGTTTCCACCCTTGTCCGACTGTCTAATTACCAGCTGTTTGTGTCCTTTCAGTTTTTTTATTAGCTTGTGATACTGCATGTCACGATGATTGAATTTTTTCTTTTTTACATTTGCATTCTTGATTTGTAACTCTTTCAATTCCAATGCAACCAGATCATGAAATGTGTCTAGATTGTCTTTCAGCAACACAGGACAAAATTTGGATCTTGGTTTAAATGGAGTTGTAAAGGGGGTGAGTGCCGGTTCTCCACCTAAGGCTTGCTCCGAAATTACCCCTTCCTCTTCTTGTAGCTCGAATAGGGCCTGAGTGAGTGATACTCCCATTTGTGGTGGATTGTTCAAAGTTCTGGCGGGTGCACAGAAGGGAGTCGTGGTATTTGATCTTCGTGTACTGTGGTATTTTCTCAACTTGAGCTTCCGGACATATTTAAATAGGTCAATTCGGGTGCTAGCTTAATCAAAGTCACTTCTGGCACTATAGGATAACCCCAGCGACAAGATGGAAGGTTCGCTCTTGGTTAATACTACATCGCTCAAGTTAACCACAGTTTTGGCACCCTCTACTTCGGTGTTTGATTGTGTTGCCATTTTGATCTTTGCCTCCTCTGTCTCCCTCCTGTGCTTCTGCCTTTTGCTGCATTTCCTCCTCTCTGCGCGTTTGATGTTGGCTTGTTTGCGCCTGCTCCCTGCGTGCCAGAGCGGAGGGTTTGCTTTCGGTCTTGTTGAACCACAGCTAACTCCTGGGCGGGAGTAAACTTGCAAAACCCCGACCTCTTGTTTCGTGTAGCTTCATTGTCAGATTCGCTTTCCACTGGGAACTGTTTCCTGATGCAGAAGAGACTTCTAATAGATTGTTGCTGCTTGATTGAGTAGGTGTGCCAGTTGTGGTATTTCATTGTCATTTTTTTGATGATGTTGTTTTAAATTGTCCTACTTTCGGGCAAAGGTGAAGATCTGCCCGTGCTCATAGTCGAGCCTGTCGCGTTGAAATTTGTAAGCCTTGCGGCGCTTGATGATTTCCTCTTCATGTTTTAATCGCGCTAGCATCTCCTCACGATATTTGGCAGTGGCGGGGGTACTAGGAATCTTCGCTATTTCTGCTTCTAGTCTTTCTATTTCCGCCAGTAGTTTAACTCTATCGCTTTCCACATATTGTATGAGTATTAGCATTAGGCGTTTAGAGGAATCCAAATTGCATTGTGCCTAATCAGTGAGCATTTGGGGGTCAGGCTTTTCGTATAAGGGTGCTAGCATTATCCTCAAACAGCGGGGCACCCTCCCTACCTCCAAATAGCCGGACAGGGAGCTGTGCTCCCACCACTTCGCCTGCTCGCTCTTGCAGAATTTTTCTAATGCCCTGTAAAGTTCTTTAATATTGCTACTTGGTTCCGGCACCGAGGCTGTAGCTGTACTTGGAACGGACCCCCCAGCCGGGGAGTCCGTGAACATTCCCATTGAAGCCTCCACACGGCCCGTACTGTGTCGGCAGACATGGCGTATCAAACTTGGGGCAAAGATTTAAACAGGGAAAAGTCGTTTGTTTGTCCTACCCGACAATGCTGGGCAGTCGACCCCTGCTCCACTCCACACAGGATTTCCTCCAGGGCTCCGGCGGCGATGTAGGTACTCCCGGTGCAGTCCCAGCTCGCGATCAGCCACCGCCGACCTCTGACCCGGAACCACTCACGTTCTTCCCCACGTCGTCACTGCAATCCCCGCCTCTCCTGGGGCTCCGTCGGCGTCTCCTTCGCGGAGTTGTAGAAATGCTCCAAAACCTGGAACAGTAGCTTCAAGCCGCACTAGCCCAAACGTGGAGGGGTCTCGTCGAGTCCAGGGAAGCAATCCTGGAGATACTTGCCCAACACCAGTCTGCCATGACGCGTTTCGGCTACCAAAAGCCTTGCTCACATGACGCAGTCATGGGGGCTGGCCACCCGTTTTAAAGTGCTAGGTGCCTGCTGCGTAGTAAACATGGAAAACATACTACATGCATAAATGCATTAGTGTCTAGAAGCGAACTTAGCTCGATATATATATATATATATATATATATATATATATATATATATATATATATATATATATATATATATATATATATATATATATATATATATATATATATGTAGGGAGTTATAGTTAGGATAATGTTTCCATAGGAGAATAATTTTTAACTTGCCAGTATCTTATGGCGCTGGATTATGAATCTTCACAAAATGTTCCCAAAACGTTCAACACTCACTTCAGCTGCTGTCTTGAGCATCTTGGGGTGATCTGTCAAGCTGGGGCCAAGGAAAAGGGGGGTCCCAAAACACATTATCCCCATGGTAATTCTTTTAGGAATTTTGAACACGGCTGCAGACTCAACTGCTGGATGAAATTACATCAAATTTGGCAGAAAGTTAGCCCTTGATCTAGAAAGCATGTTTTTTTGCGATTTGGTTCAAATCCGGTCAGTATTTCCAGAGATATTACCGAAAACCACATTTGTATATCAAGGAACGCAGATCCTCTGTGGAGCCAACGGTCCCCATGCTGAAATCTGATTGGCTGCCAAAACCTAAACCAGGTCATGTTGGCAGCCATCTCCCACAAAAAACATTTGCAATAAAGAAAAGGGGGCAGGGTAGGAATACTCTATCTCCCTAGTTGTGGTTGTGAGAGACCTCCGCCGGGGGTTAAAAACGAATTTGTAAAAATTTTTGCCTCAAGTTTGCAGGTGGATCCGCAAATTAGTGGCACAAAATAAAAAAAACAAGCACGCTCTCCAGCGCTTCTTTTTATTCAAGCCCCCGGGTGGGACAGGGCCCGGGGGCATGGCAATGTTTATAGAAAGGAAGAGGAGGGGCACACGTGTCCCCTTCCTAGGGCAGTTTTATGCTCCGAGGACCCCCATCTCCCCAGGGCTAGAATTGGGGGTGCTGCATGAATCCCCCCTGGGCCCGGGGCTGACCACCTGCAACGGATTGTTTGTAAATGCTCAGGCACAGGTGGTGGCCAAACTGCAGCTTATTCAAAATGCTGCAGCAAGGCTACTAGCTGGCATTCCCAAGTTTCAGTCCACCAAGCAAGCGATAAGGAACTACCACTGGCTAACGGTGAGAAATCACATTAGATTCAAGACCTTGTGTCTCACATATAAAGCTCTCAAAGGTCTTGGACCAGCATTTCTCAAACAGAAACTCTTCCACTACCAACCGAAAAGATCCTTACGATCTGAACAGAGACATCTACTGGTAGTGCCACGCACCAGTACGGTCACATGGGGCGACAAATGTTTCACCAATTCTGCAGCCAGACTTTGCAACACGCTTCCAAAGGAAATAAAATTGGCACCCTCCCTACTTCAATTCAGAAAATTGGTAAAAACATGGTTATTTGACCAATAAACTGATCAGGCCAACTTTTTCTAAGGTAGACACATGCTCAATCTGAGATCGTCAGCTAAGTCATAGCGCCAAGACACTCACGGGTATACGCTGCGCTTTATAAATTTTTTAAATAAATAAATAAATGGGGCCGAATGGACCACCTTCTAGTGCTTTTAAAATCCCCAGAGACCACCACCTCCCCAGGGATAAATAAAACAAAATGGAAGGGGCCTGGCCTCAGGGACAACCACCTCCCCAGGCCAAGTGCTTCTGAAAAAAGAGGGAGTAGAGCTGTGCGGCCCCCCTCCCGGGACATATATGGCCCTGGGCACCAATAATTCCCCAAGGCTGGCCCATGCACAACAAAGGAAGGGGGCACACTATCCCCCCTGGAGCCTTATATGGCCCTGGGTACTGCCATCCCCCAGGGCAAGATCCTGATATGTCCCTGGGTACCCATCCCCGGGATATAGCTGTTTGCATTTGCTTAGTGGGAGCTGAGAGCTGCTGCCAAGCAAAATCAAACACTCTGTTTTTAGCAGCGGGAGCTATCAAACTGGTCCCGCTTGCTGGAAGAAGAGTTTTCATCTATTTTCCTGACCGCGAACATGTCGGCAGGGAAAGAGATCTGGGCAGGAAAAGATTTGAAACTATTGCTCTTGCAAGTAGGGAGGTGCATTTATAGTAGCTCCCTTTGCGCAACAGCAATGACAGCTCCTGCAGGAGAAGGGGAGCCGGCTGGGACTGTGGGAGTCTTGAGGCTCCCCTGAGGTCCCATAGCACACTGGGTGCCCTAGGTGGGCTCCATGGCGTATGGCTGGGCCTCAGGGTATGGTGTCCTTGGGGCTAAAATAAACCCGGGTAGGGGGCTGCCCGGCCATCCTCTCTCATTGAGTTAAGGCCAGGCCCCGGAGATGCTGTCCCCTGGGCCAAATCCAGCCCGGGTAGGTAGGCCGTACTGTCCACCCTCATCGCTGACAAGTTTTCAGATTGCTAATAAGTGGCATTCCCATTAGTTTAATGCAGTCATCAGTGACATTCACCTGCCCTGTGTGTGACACTTAAAGTGACATTTTCTCAAGAGTAAAATCAAGCAATTAACTGCTTGGAAAGAGAAACATTTTAGGAATTGCACCATTTTGAGCATGGAGATGTTCTTGAAAATAAGTTGAAATGGCTTCAAAATAACACCTGAAATGGAAGTTCACTGACATATTTGTGCGTCTGAAATATAAATTAACTTAGAAAAATAGGCCTCTGGTTGTCACTATACCATATTCTAACTGGAAGGGCAGCCTCTCACGGTTAATACACTTGCTGCAGAGCTACCAGATAAGTGACAACACTATTAATAAAATATTGTGATCCAAAAGAACAAAAAGTGTTTCGAACCATCAACAAAATCCAGAAAAGACCTGACATAATAGTCAAGCCATCAAACAAAGGAGGCAGTGTTGTACTCTGGGGTAGGGATTTATACAGGAATGAAGCATTGAAACAGCTCAACAATGTTAAATACTATAGGAGGAATACACTGAATGAATATGAAAGTGTGAAAGAAAGCTTTTACGATAATTTGACTATATGGAAAGAATAAGGGGCCAGATGTAGATGGCCATTTACCGACCGGTAACGGCCGATTTCGGCCCTTACCGACCGGTAAATGGTCATTTGTGATGTAGGGGCCCTATTTTACCGAATCGGTAAAATACCGAATCAGTATTTTTACCGATTCGGTAACTTGCAGATGTAGGTGGGACTCTTCTGAGTCCCACAGGCCTTACAGAATCGGTATTTTACCACCCAATCCAATTGGGTGGTAAAATACCGAATCCAGGTGTGCATGCACATGTGTGCATGCACACCTGTGCCATGTGACAGACAGACATGCCCTTAGGGCATGTCTGTGTGCCACATGGCACACGTTCCTGAATTTGGGGTGCTAGAGGGTGTCAAAGTGACACCCCCTGCACCCTTGCAAGAATAGGTAATTACCGAATCGGTAAATACCGATTCGGTAAATACCGATTCAGTATTCCACATTGATTCCTATGGGCTTCAAGGCCCACAGGATTCAATGGGGGATACCGATTCGGTATTTACAGAATCAGTAAAAACCGAATCTTACTGATTCGGTATTTACCGATTCAGAATTACCTACATTTACCCCCCTCTAATTTACCACTTCTTAAATACCGAATTGGTATGATTCGGTATTTTAGAAGTGGTAAATTAGATTTACCTACATCAGGCCCAAGATCTTTTAGGTTGGGATGAATATCGTTTTAGGAAGCAGGAACATCAGGTTCTTCCCATCTTTTACATGATCCCCAAGGTGCATAAGGACATGAGCGATCCATATGGGAAACCAATAATCTTGGTTCAAAGTAGTTTATTTGAGAATGCCTCTAAGTACATTGATTTCTTTTTAAATCCCATTGAAAAAAGTTGCCTTCCTATCTAAGGAATTCACCAGATTTTGTATAACATATCTACGGTGCAAAATGGGAAGAGAATATGATCCTTGTAACATTTGATATCCACATTATACACAGGTATAAGACATTGGGATGGGTTGAAAGCCACAGAACATGTTTTAAGGATGAAACCAATGAAATTCACTGAACATAATCAAATGTTATTGGACATGATGGAATGTTGCCTAACACAAAATAGCTTCTTGTTTGAAAATGAACTGTTCCAGCATGAACAAGGAACAGCCATGGGCACCTGCTTTGCCCCCAACTATAACAATTTACATCTAGGCTGTTGGGAGGAGCGGGTGCTCGGGGACCAGGATTGGAACAGTGGACTGACAAGATCCTGTTTTGGCTAAGGTTTATTGACAACGTCTTCGAGCTCTGACAGGGAATGGAGATGGTGGTGAATCAATTTATCAATGACCTAAATGAAAATTATTGAAATGTGAATTTTGTGGGACATCAGAGTAAGACAACTGCAGTTTTTTTAGACATACAAATGTGGGTGGAGGATGGTAAACTAGAAACAACAATATTCAAGGAAGCCATTGATGGGAAACACAATCCTGCATGCCAATAGTTCACACCCAGCCCCCTTAGTAAGGAGAATTCCCTTTGAAGAATTTTACAGGGCCAAGAGGGCTTGCAGTTCAATAGAAGAATACAATAAAGTAGAGAGGTAGATGAGAATTTGCTTCACTCAAAGAGGGTATCCACCTGGAATACTGGAAGCAGCCTCAAAGACAGCCAGGAACATGAATAGTGAGATAGTATTTTTTGAACCATCTAGAACTGCTATAAAGAAAATGAATAGAGGGGCAAGTAACACTCACAGATTCATAACAACGTATAACAGAGAACATGTAAAAATACAACAAATCTTACAAAAGCACTGGCATTTCATTAGACAAGATCAAATAATAGGACACCAGGCCACTAGAATCCCACAAACTACACATAGAAATTCAAAGTCATTGATGGATTATCTAGTGAGAAGTGACTGCCTGGGTGATAAACAACAACATACTTGGCTTCAACAAAAGCATGGGTTTAGAAATTGTTTGAAGTGCAAGGCTTGTAAACATGGGAAAACAATTACAGCTATTAAACGGTTTTTTAACAAAACTGTGAAGGTAAAATGGTTTCTAACATGCAAATCAAGCTATGTTGTGTGTATTTTAAAATGTCTGTGTAATAAGGTGTATGTTGGGAGTACCACTCTACCAGTACATAAGAGGATTTTACAGCACAAAAGAGCTATATTAAATAAGGATCGGATCTACCCAGTAGCTAGACATTTTGAAAAAGAACATTCTAGCAACCCAACACCAAAAAGATATATTTGTATAGCCCAAGTGCCAAAGAAAAGGAGAGGTGGGGACAGGGAGGGGTTAAGAAAACTAGAAATATACTTCATCCTTGAGTTAGACAGCAAATAAACCAAATGGTTTTTACATAGATGAAGAATTGTTTACCTGTCTCTATTAATATGTGCATCTCTTGAAGGGCATTCATTTATTAGCTTGTGATATTGCATGTCACGATGATTGGATTTTTTCTTTTTTACATTTGCATTCTTCTTTTGTAACTCTTTCAATTCCAATGCAACCCGATCATGAAATATGTCTAGATTGTCTTTCAGCAACACAGGGCAAAATTTGGATCTTGGTTTAAATGGAGTTGTAAAGGGGGTGAGTGCCGGTTCTCCACCTAAGGCTTGCTCCGAAATTACCCCTTCCTCTTCTTGTAGCTCGAATAGTCCTGAGTGAGTGATACTCCCATTTGTGGTGGATTGTTCAAAGTTCTGGCGGGTGCACAGAAGGGAGTCGTGGTATTTGATCTTCGTGTACTGTGGTATTTTCTCAACTTGAGCTTCCGGACATATTTAAATAGGTCAATTCGGGTGCTAGCGTAATCAAAGTCACTTCTGGCACTATAGGATAACCCCAGCGACAAGATGGAAGTTTCGCTCTTGGTTAATACTACATCGCTCAAGTTAACCACAGTTTTGGCACCCTCTACTTCGGTGTTTGATTGTGTTGCCATTTTGATCTTTGCCTCCTCTGTCTCCCTCCTGTGCTTCCGCCTTTTGCTGCATTTCCTCCTCTCTGCGCGTTTGATGTTGGCTTGTTTGCGCCTGCTCCCTGCGTGCCAGAGCGGAGGGTTTGCTTTCGGTCTTGTTGAACCACAGCTAACTCCTGGGCGGGAGTAAACTTGCGAAACCCCGACCTCTTGTTTCGTGTAGCTTCATTGTCAGATTCGCTTTCCACTTGGGAACTGTTTCCTGATGCAGAAGAGACTTCTAATAGATTGTTGCTGCTTGATTGAGTAGGTGTGCCAGTTGTGGTATTTCATTGTCATTTTTTTGATGATGTTGTTTTAAATTGTCATACTTTCGGGCAAAGGTGAAGATCTGCCCGTGCTCATAGTCGAGCCTGTCACGTTGAAATTTGTAAGCCTTGCGGCGCTTGATGATTTCCTCTTCGTGTTTTAATCGCGCTAGCATCTCCTCACGATATTTGGCAGTGGCGGGGGTACTAGGAATCTTCGCTATTTCTGCTTCTAGTCTTTCTATTTCCGCCAGTAGTTTAACTCTATCGCTTTCCACATATTGTATGAGTATTAGCATTAGGCGTTTAGAGGAATCCAAATTGCATTGTGCCCAATCAGTGAGCATTTGGGGGTCAGGCTTTTCGTATAAGGGCGTTAGCATTATCCTCAAACAGCGGGGCACCCTCCCTACCTCCAAATAGCCAGACAGGGAGCTGTGCTCCCACCCCTTCGCCTGCTCGCTCTTGCAGAATTTTTCTAATGCCCTGTAAAGTTCTTTAATATTGCTACTCGGTTCCGGCACCGAGGCTGTAGCTGTACTTGGAACGGACCCCCCAGCCGGGGAGTCCGTGAACATTCCCTTTGAAGCCTCCACACGGCCCCGTACTGTGTCGGCAGACATGGCGTATCAAACTTGGGGCAAAGATTTAAACAGGGAAAAGTTGTTTGTTTGCCCTACCCGACAATGCTGGGCAGTCGACCCCTGCTCCACTTCACACAGGATTTCCTCCAGGGCTCCGGCGGCGATGTAGGTACTCCCGGTGCAGTCCCAGCTCGCGATCAGCCACCGCCGACCTCTGACCCGGAACCACTCACGTTCTTCCCCACGTCGTCACTGAAATCCCCGCCTCTCCTGGGGCTCCGTCGGCGTCTCCTTCACGGAGTTGTAGAAATGCTCCAAAACCTGGAACTGTAGCTTCAAGCCGCACTAGCCCAAACGTGAAGGGGTCTCGTCGAGTCCAGGGAAGCAATCCTGGAGATACTTGCGGTATGTGTCGTCCTGTTAATTCAGCATGCCCAGCCAAACGATAAGGAAGAGACGAGACCAGTTTCTTAGGTGTTCGAACGTTTATTTTGCCCAACACCAGTCTGCCATGACGCGTTCCGGCTACCAAAAGCCTTGATCACATGACGCAGTCATGGGGGCTGGCCACCCGTTTTAAAGTGCTAGGTGCCTGCTGCGTAGTAAACATGGAAAACATACTACATGCATAAATGCATTAGTGTCTAGAAGCAAACTTAGCTCGATATATATATATATATATATATATATATATATATATATATATATATATATATATATATATATATATATATATATATATATATATATATATATATATATATATATATATATATATAAGTAGGTAGTTATAGTTAGGATAATGTTTCCATAGGAGAATCATTTTTAACTTGCCAGTATCTTATGGCGCTGGATTATGAATCTTCACAAAATGTTCCCAAAACGTTCAACACTCACTTCAGCTGCTGTCTTGAGCGTCTTTGGGGTGATCTGTCAAGCTGGGGCCAAGGAAAAGGGGGGTCCCAAAACACATTATCCCCATGGTAATTCTTTTAGGAATTTTGAACACGGCTGCAGACTCAACTGCTGGATGGAATTACATCAAATTTGGCAGAAAGTTAGCCCTTGATCTAGAAAGCATGCTTTTTTGCGATTTGGTGCAAATCCGGTCAGTATTTCCAGAGATATTACCGAAAAACACATTTGTATATCAAGGAACGCAGATCCTCTGTGGAGCCAACGGTCCCCATGCTGAAATCTGATTGGCTGCCAAAACCTAAACCAGGTCATGTTGGCAGCCATCTCCCACAAAAAACATTTGCAATAAAGAAAAGGGGGCAGGGTAGGAATACTCTATCTCCCTAGTTGTGGTTGTGAGAGACCTCCGCCGGGGGTTAAAAACGTATTTGTAAAAATTTTTGCCTCAAGTTTGCAGGTGGATCCGCAAATTAGTGGCACAAAATAAAAAAAACAAGCACGCTCTCCAGCGCTTCTTTTTATTCAAGCCCCCGGGTGGGACAGGGCCCGGGGGCATGGCAATGTTTATAGAAAGGAAGAGGAGGGGCACACGTGTCCCCTTCCTAGGGCATTTTTATGCTCCGAGGACCCCCATCTCCCCAGGGCTAGAATTGGGGGTGCTGCATGAATCCCCCCTGGGCCCGGGGCTGACCACCTGCAACGGATTGTTTGTAAATGCTCAGGCACAGGTGGTGGCCAAACTGCAGCTTATTCAAAATGCTGCAGCAAGGCTACTAGCTGGCATTCCCAAGTTTCAGTCCACCAAGCAAGCGATAAGGAACTACCACTGGCTAACGGTGAGAAATCACATTAGATTCAAGACCTTGTGTCTCACATATAAAGCTCTCAAAGGTCTTGGACCAGCATTTCTCAAACAGAAACTCTTCCACTACCAACCGAAAAGATCCTTACGATCTGAACAGAGACATCTACTGGTAGTGCCACGCACCAGTACGGTCACATGGGGCGACAGATGTTTCACCAATTCTGCAGCCAGACTTTGGAACACGCTTCCAAAGGAAATAAAATTGGCACCCTCCCTACTTCAATTCAGAAAATTGGTAAAAACATGGTTATTTGACCAATAAACTGATCAGGCCAACTTTTTCTAAGGTAGACACATGCTCAATCTGAGATCGTCAGCTAAGTCATAGCGCCAAGACACTCACGGGTATACGCTGCGCTTTATAAATTTTTTAAATAAATAAATAAATGGGGCCGCATGGACCACCTTCTAGTGCTTTTAAAATCCCCAGAGACCACCACCTCCCCAGGGATAAATAAAACAAAATGGAAGGGGCCTGGCCTCAGGGACAACCACCTCCCCAGGCCAAGTGCTTCTGAAAAAAGAGGGAGTAGAGCTGTGCGGCCCCCCTCCCGGGACATATATGGCCCTGGGCACCAATAATTCCCCAAGGCTGGCCCATGCACAACAAAGGAAGGGGGCACACTATCCCCCCTGGAGCCTTATATGGCCCTGGGTACTGCCATCCCCCAGGGCAAGATCCTGATATGTCCCTGGGTACCCATCCCCGGGATATAGCTGTTTGCATTTGCTTAGTGGGAGCTGAGAGCTGCTGCCAAGCAAAATCAAACACTCTGTTTTTAGCAGCGGGAGCTATCAAACTGGTCCCGCTTGCTGGAAGAAGAGTTTTCATCTATTTTCCTGACCGCGAACATGTCGGCAGGGAAAGAGATCTGGGCAGGAAAAGATTTGAAACTATTGCTCTTGCAAGTAGGGAGGTGCATTTATAGTAGCTCCCTTTGCGCAACAGCAATGACAGCTCCTGCAGGAGAAGGGGAGCCGGCTGGGACTGTGGGAGTCTTGAGGCTCCCCTGAGGTCCCATAGCACACTGGGTGCCCTAGGTGGGCTCCATGGCGTATGGCTGGGCCTCAGGGTATGGTGTCCTTGGGGCTAAAATAAACCCGGGTAGGGGGCTGCCCGGCCATCCTCTCTCATTGAGTTAAGGCCAGGCCCCGGAGATGCTGTCCCCTGGGCCAAATCCAGCCCGGGTAGGTAGGCCGTACTGTCCACCCTCATCGCTGACAAGTTTTCAGATTGCTAATAAGTGGCATTCCCATTAGTTTAATGCAGTCATCAGTGACATTCACCTGCCCTGTGTGTGACACTTAAAGTGACATTTTCTCAAGAGTAAAATCAAGCAATTAACTGCTTGGACAGAGAAACATTTTAGGAATTGCACCATTTTGAGCATGGAGATGTTCTTGAAAATAAGTTGAAATGGCTTTAAAATAACACCTGAAATGGAAGTTCACTGACATATTTGTGCGTCTGAAATATAAATTAACTTAGAAAAATAGGCCTCTGGTTGTCACTATACCATATTCTAACTGGAAGGGCAGCCTCTCACGGTTAATACACTTGCTGCAGAGCTACCAGATAAGTGACAACACTATTAATAAAATATTGTGATCCAAAAGAACAAAAAGTGTTTCGAACCATCAACAAAATCCAGAAAAGACCTGACATAATAGACAAGCCATCAAACAAAGGAGGCAGTGTTGTACTCTGGGGTAGGGATTTATACAGGAATGAAGCATTGAAACAGCTCAACAATGTTAAATACTATAGGAGGAATACACTGAATGAATATGAAAGTGTGAAAGAAAGCTTTTACGATAATTTGACTATATGGAAAGAATAAGGGGCCAGATGTAGATGGCCATTTACCGACCGGTAACGGCCGATTTCGGCCCTTACCGACCGGTAAATGGTCATTTGTGATGTAGGGGCCCTATTTTACCGAATCGGTAAAATACCGAATCAGTATTTTTACCGATTCAGTAACTTGCAGATGTAGGTGGGACTCTTCTGAGTCCCACAGGCCTTACAGAATCGGTATTTTACCACCCAATCCAATTGGGTGGTAAAATACCGAATCCAGGTGTGCATGCACATGTGTGCATGCACACCTGTGCCATGTGACAGACAGACATGCCCTTAGGGCATGTCTGTGTGCCACATGGCACACGTTCCTGAATTTGGGGTGCTAGAGGGTGTCAAAGTGACACCCCCTGCACCCTTGCAAGAATAGGTAATTACCGAATCGGTAAATACCGATTCGGTAAATACCGATTCAGTATTCCACATTGATTCCTATGGGCTTCAAGGCCCACAGGATTCAATGGGGGATACCGATTCGGTATTTACAGAATCAGTAAAAAACGAATCTTACTGATTCGGTATTTACCGATTCAGAATTACCTACATTTACCCCCCTCTAATTTACCACTTCTTAAATACCGAATTGGTATGATTCGGTATTTTAGAAGTGGTAAATTAGATTTACCTACATCAGGCCCAAGATCTTTTAGGTTGGGATGAATATCGTTTTAGGAAGCAGGAACATCAGGTTCTTCCCATCTTTTACATGATCCCCAAGGTGCATAAGGACATGAGCGATCCATATGGGAAACCAATAATCTTGGTTCAAAGTAGTTTATTTGAGAATGCCTCTAAGTACATTGATTTCTTTTTAAATCCCATTGAAAAAAGTTGCCTTCCTATCTAAGGAATTCACCAGATTTTGTATAACATATCTACGGTGCAAAATGGGAAGAGAATATGATCCTTGTAACATTTGATATCCACATTATACACAGGTATAAGACATTGGGATGGGTTGAAAGCCACAGAACATGTTTTAAGGATGAAACCAATGAAATTCACTGAACATAATCAAATGTTATTGGACATGATGGAATGTTGCCTAACACAAAATAGCTTCTTGTTTGAAAATGAACTGTTCCAGCATGAACAAGGAACAGCCATGGGCACCTGCTTTGCCCTCAACTATAACAATTTACATCTAGGCTGTTGGGAGGAGCGGGTGCTCGGGGACCAGGATTGGAACAGTGGACTGACAAGATCCTGTTTTGGCTAAGGTTTATTGACAACGTCTTCGAGCTCTGACAGGGAATGGAGATGGTGGTGAATCAATTTATCAATGACCTAAATGAAAATTATTGAAATGTGAATTTTGTGGGACATCAGAGTAAGACAACTGCAGTTTTTTTAGACATACAAATGTGGGTGGAGGATGGTAAACTAGAAACAACAATATTCAAGGAAGCCATTGATGGGAAACACAATCCTGCATGCCAATAGTTCACACCCAGCCCCCTTAGTAAGGAGAATTCCCTTTGAAGAATTTTACAGGGCCAAGAGGGCTTGCAGTTCAATAGAAGAATACAATAAAGTAGAGAGGTAGATGAGAATTTGCTTCACTCAAAGAGGGTATCCACCTGGAATACTGGAAGCAGCCTCAAAGACAGCCAGGAACATGAATAGTGAGATAGTATTTTTTGAACCATCTAGAACTGCTATAAAGAAAATGAATAGAGGGGCAAGTAACACTCACAGATTCATAACAACGTATAACAGAGAACATGTAAAAATACAACAAATCTTACAAAAGCACTGGCATTTTATTAGACAAGATCAAATAATAGGACACCAGGCCACTAGAATCCCACAAACTGCACAAAGAAATTCAAAGTCATTGATGGATTATCTAGTGAGAAGTGACTGCCTGGGTGATAAACAACAACATACTTGGCTTCAACAAAAGCATGGGTTTAGAAATTGTTTGAAGTGCAAGGCTTGTAAACATGGGAAAACAATTACAGCTATTAAACGGTTTTTTAACAAAACTGTGAAGGTAAAATGGTTTCTAACATGCAAATCAAGCTATGTTGTGTGTATTTTAAAATGTCTGTGTAATAAGGTGTATGTTGGGAGTACCACTCTACCAGTACATAAGAGGATTTTACAGCACAAAAGAGCTATATTAAATAAGGATCGGATCTACCCAGTAGCTAGACATTTTGAAAAAGAACATTCTAGCAACCCAACACCAAAAAGATATATTTGTATAGCCCAAGTGCCAAAGAAAAGGAGAGGTGGGGACAGGGAGGGGTTAAGAAAACTAGAAATATACTTCATCCTTGAGTTAGACAGCAAATAAACCAAATGGTTTTTACATAGATGAAGAATTGTTTACCTGTCTCTATTAATATGTGCATCTCTTGAAGGGCATTCATTTATTAGCTTGTGATATTGCATATCACGATGATTGGATTTTTTCTTTTTTACATTTGCATTCTTCTTTTGTAACTCTTTCAATTCCAATGCAACCCGATCATGAAATATGTCTAGATTGTCTTTCAGCAACACAGGGCAAAATTTGGATCTTGGTTTAAATGGAGTTGTAAAGGGGGTGAGTGCCGGTTCTCCACCTAAGGCTTGCTCCGAAATTACCCCTTCCTCTTCTTGTAGCTCGAATAGTCCTGAGTGAGTGATACTCCCATTTGTGGTGGATTGTTCAAAGTTCTGGCGGGTGCACAGAAGGGAGTCGTGGTATTTGATCTTCGTGTACTGTGGTATTTTCTCAACTTGAGCTTCCGGACATATTTAAATAGGTCAATTCGGGTGCTAGCGTAATCAAAGTCACTTCTGGCACTATAGGATAACCCCAGCGACAAGATGGAAGTTTCGCTCTTGGTTAATACTACATCGCTCAAGTTAACCACAGTTTTGGCACCCTCTACTTCGGTGTTTGATTGTGTTGCCATTTTGATCTTTGCCTCCTCTGTCTCCCTCCTGTGCTTCCGCCTTTTGCTGCATTTCCTCCTCTCTGCGCGTTTGACGTTGGCTTGTTTGCGCCTGCTCCCTGCGTGCCAGAGCGGAGGGTTTGCTTTCGGTCTTGTTGAACCACAGCTAACTCCTGGGCGGGAGTAAACTTGCGAAACCCCGACCTCTTGTTTCGTGTAGCTTCATTGTCAGATTCGCTTTCCACTTGGGAACTGTTTCCTGATGCAGAAGAGACTTCTAATAGATTGTTGCTGCTTGATTGAGTAGGTGTGCCAGTTGTGGTATTTCATTGTCATTTTTTTGATGATGTTGTTTTAAATTGTCATACTTTCGGGCAAAGGTGAAGATCTGCCCGTGCTCATAGTCGAGCCTGTCACGTTGAAATTTGTAAGCCTTGCGGCGCTTGATGATTTCCTCTTCGTGTTTTAATCGCGCTAGCATCTCCTCACGATATTTGGCAGTGGCGGGGGTACTAGGAATCTTCGCTATTTCTGCTTCTAGTCTTTCTATTTCCGCCAGTAGTTTAACTCTATCGCTTTCCACATATTGTATGAGTATTAGCATTAGGCGTTTAGAGGAATCCAAATTGCATTGTGCCCAATCAGTGAGCATTTGGGGGTCAGGCTTTTCGTATAAGGGCGTTAGCATTATCCTCAAACAGCGGGGCACCCTCCCTACCTCCAAATAGCCAGACAGGGAGCTGTGCTCCCACCCCTTCGCCTGCTCGCTCTTGCAGAATTTTTCTAATGCCCTGTAAAGTTCTTTAATATTGCTACTCGGTTCCGGCACCGAGGCTGTAGCTGTACTTGGAACGGACCCCCCAGCCGGGGAGTCCGTGAACATTCCCTTTGAAGCCTCCACACGGCCCCGTACTGTGTCGGCAGACATGGCGTATCAAACTTGGGGCAAAGATTTAAACAGGGAAAAGTTGTTTGTTTGCCCTACCCGACAATGCTGGGCAGTCGACCCCTGCTCCACTTCACACAGGATTTCCTCCAGGGCTCCGGCGGCGATGTAGGTACTCCCGGTGCAGTCCCAGCTCGCGATCAGCCACCGCCGACCTCTGACCCGGAACCACTCACGTTCTTCCCCACGTCGTCACTGAAATCCCCGCCTCTCCTGGGGCTCCGTCGGCGTCTCCTTCACGGAGTTGTAGAAATGCTCCAAAACCTGGAACTGTAGCTTCAAGCCGCACTAGCCCAAACGTGAAGGGGTCTCGTCGAGTCCAGGGAAGCAATCCTGGAGATACTTGCGGTATGTGTCGTCCTGTTAATTCAGCATGCCCAGCCAAACGATAAGGAAGAGACGAGACCAGTTTCTTAGGTGTTCGAACGTTTATTTTGCCCAACACCAGTCTGCCATGACGCGTTTCGGCTACCAAAAGCCTTGATCACATGACGCAGTCATGGGGGCTGGCCACCCGTTTTAAAGTGCTAGGTGCCTGCTGCGTAGTAAACATGGAAAACATACTACATGCATAAATGCATTAGTGTCTAGAAGCAAACTTAGCTCGATATATATATATATATATATATATATATATATATATATATATATATATATATATATATATATATAAGTAGGTAGTTATAGTTAGGATAATGTTTCCATAGGAGAATCATTTTTAACTTGCCAGTATCTTATGGCGCTGGATTATGAATCTTCACAAAATGTTCCCAAAACGTTCAACACTCACTTCAGCTGCTGTCTTGAGCGTCTTGGGGTGATCTGTCAAGCTGGGGCCAAGGAAAAGGGGGGTCCCAAAACACATTATCCCCATGGTAATTCTTTTAGGAATTTTGAACACGGCTGCAGACTCAACTGCTGGATGGAATTACATCAAATTTGGCAGAAAGTTAGCCCTTGATCTAGAAAGCATGCTTTTTTGCGATTTGGTGCAAATCCGGTCAGTATTTCCAGAGATATTACCGAAAACCACATTTGTATATCAAGGAACGCAGATCCTCTGTGGAGCCAACGGTCCCCATGCTGAAATCTGATTGGCTGCCAAAACCTAAACCAGGTCATGTTGGCAGCCATCTCCCACAAAAAACATTTGCAATAAAGAAAAGGGGGCAGGGTAGGAATACTCTATCTCCCTAGTTGTGGTTGTGAGAGACCTCCGCCGGGGGTTAAAAACGTATTTGTAAAAATTTTTGCCTCAAGTTTGCAGGTGGATCCGCAAATTAGTGGCACAAAATAAAAAAAACAAGCACGCTCTCCAGCGCTTCTTTTTATTCAAGCCCCCGGGTGGGACAGGGCCCGGGGGCATGGCAATGTTTATAGAAAGGAAGAGGAGGGGCACACGTGTCCCCTTCCTAGGGCATTTTTATGCTCCGAGGACCCCCATCTCCCCAGGGCTAGAATTGGGGGTGCTGCATGAATCCCCCCTGGGCCCGGGGCTGACCACCTGCAACGGATTGTTTGTAAATGCTCAGGCACAGGTGGTGGCCAAACTGCAGCTTATTCAAAATGCTGCAGCAAGGCTACTAGCTGGCATTCCCAAGTTTCAGTCCACCAAGCAAGCGATAAGGAACTACCACTGGCTAACGGTGAGAAATCACATTAGATTCAAGACCTTGTGTCTCACATATAAAGCTCTCAAAGGTCTTGGACCAGCATTTCTCAAACAGAAACTCTTCCACTACCAACCGAAAAGATCCTTACGATCTGAACAGAGACATCTACTGGTAGTGCCACGCACCAGTACGGTCACATGGGGCGACAGATGTTTCACCAATTCTGCAGCCAGACTTTGGAACACGCTTCCAAAGGAAATAAAATTGGCACCCTCCCTACTTCAATTCAGAAAATTGGTAAAAACATGGTTATTTGACCAATAAACTGATCAGGCCAACTTTTTCTAAGGTAGACACATGCTCAATCTGAGATCGTCAGCTAAGTCATAGCGCCAAGACACTCACGGGTATACGCTGCGCTTTATACATTTTTTAAATAAATAAATAAATGGGGCCGCATGGACCACCTTCTAGTGCTTTTAAAATCCCCAGAGACCACCACCTCCCCAGGGATAAATAAAACAAAATGGAAGGGGCCTGGCCTCAGGGACAACCACCTCCCCAGGCCAAGTGCTTCTGAAAAAAGAGGGAGTAGAGCTGTGCGGCCCCCCTCCCGGGACATATATGGCCCTGGGCACCAATAATTCCCCAAGGCTGGCCCATGCACAACAAAGGAAGGGGGCACACTATCCCCCCTGGAGCCTTATATGGCCCTGGGTACTGCCATCCCCCAGGGCAAGATCCTGATATGTCCCTGGGTACCCATCCCCGGGATATAGCTGTTTGCATTTGCTTAGTGGGAGCTGAGAGCTGCTGCCAAGCAAAATCAAACACTCTGTTTTTAGCAGCGGGAGCTATCAAACTGGTCCCGCTTGCTGGAAGAAGAGTTTTCATCTATTTTCCTGACCGCGAACATGTCGGCAGGGAAAGAGATCTGGGCAGGAAAAGATTTGAAACTATTGCTCTTGCAAGTAGGGAGGTGCATTTATAGTAGCTCCCTTTGCGCAACAGCAATGACAGCTCCTGCAGGAGAAGGGGAGCCGGCTGGGACTGTGGGAGTCTTGAGGCTCCCCTGAGGTCCCATAGCACACTGGGTGCCCTAGGTGGGCTCCATGGCGTATGGCTGGGCCTCAGGGTATGGTGTCCTTGGGGCTAAAATAAACCCGGGTAGGGGGCTGCCCGGCCATCCTCTCTCATTGAGTTAAGGCCAGGCCCCGGAGATGCTGTCCCCTGGGCCAAATCCAGCCCGGGTAGGTAGGCCGTACTGTCCACCCTCATCGCTGACAAGTTTTCAGATTGCTAATAAGTGGCATTCCCATTAGTTTAATGAAGTCATCAGTGACATTCACCTGCCCTGTGTGTGACACTTAAAGTGACATTTTCTCAAGAGTAAAATCAAGCAATTAACTGCTTGGACAGAGAAACATTTTAGGAATTGCACCATTTTGAGCATGGAGATGTTCTTGAAAATAAGTTGAAATGGCTTCAAAATAACACCTGAAATGGAAGTTCACTGACATATTTGTGCGTCTGAAATATAAATTAACTTAGAAAAATAGGCCTCTGGTTGTCACTATACCATATTCTAACTGGAAGGGCAGCCTCTCACGGTTAATACACTTGCTGCAGAGCTACCAGATAAGTGACAACACTATTAATAAAATATTGTGATCCAAAAGAACAAAAAGTGTTTCGAACCATCAACAAAATCCAGAAAAGACCTGACATAATAGACAAGCCATCAAACAAAGGAGGCAGTGTTGTACTCTGGGGTAGGGATTTATACAGGAATGAAGCATTGAAACAGCTCAACAATGTTAAATACTATAGGAGGAATACACTGAATGAATATGAAAGTGTGAAAGAAAGCTTTTACGATAATTTGACTATATGGAAAGAATAAGGGGCCAGATGTAGATGGCCATTTACCGACCGGTAACGGCCGATTTCGGCCCTTACCGACCGGTAAATGGTCATTTGTGATGTAGGGGCCCTATTTTACCGAATCGGTAAAATACCGAATCAGTATTTTTACCGATTCGGTAACTTGCAGATGTAGGTGGGACTCTTCTGAGTCCCACAGGCCTTACAGAATCGGTATTTTACCACCCAATCCAATTGGGTGGTAAAATACCGAATCCAGGTGTGCATGCACATGTGTGCATGCACACCTGTGCCATGTGACAGACAGACATGCCCTTAGGGCATGTCTGTGTGCCACATGGCACACGTTCCTGAATTTGGGGTGCTAGAGGGTGTCAAAGTGACACCCCCTGCACCCTTGCAAGAATAGGTAATTACCGAATCGGTAAATACCGATTCGGTAAATACCGATTCAGTATTCCACATTGATTCCTATGGGCTTCAAGGCCCACAGGATTCAATGGGGGATACCGATTCGGTATTTACAGAATCAGTAAAAACCGAATCTTACTGATTCGGTATTTACCGATTCAGAATTACCTACATTTACCCCCCTCTAATTTACCACTTCTTAAATACCGAATTGGTATGATTCGGTATTTTAGAAGTGGTAAATTAGATTTACCTACATCAGGCCCAAGATCTTTTAGGTTGGGATGAATATCGTTTTAGGAAGCAGGAACATCAGGTTCTTCCCATCTTTTACATGATCCCCAAGGTGCATAAGGACATGAGCGATCCATATGGGAAACCAATAATCTTGGTTCAAAGTAGTTTATTTGAGAATGCCTCTAAGTACATTGATTTCTTTTTAAATCCCATTGAAAAAAGTTGCCTTCCTATCTAAGGAATTCACCAGATTTTGTATAACATATCTACGGTGCAAAATGGGAAGAGAATATGATCCTTGTAACATTTGATATCCACATTATACACAGGTATAAGACATTGGGATGGGTTGAAAGCCACAGAACATGTTTTAAGGATGAAACCAATGAAATTCACTGAACATAATCAAATGTTATTGGACATGATGGAATGTTGCCTAACACAAAATAGCTTCTTGTTTGAAAATGAACTGTTCCAGCATGAACAAGGAACAGCCATGGGCACCTGCTTTGCCCCCAACTATAACAATTTACATCTAGGCTGTTGGGAGGAGCGGGTGCTCGGGGACCAGGATTGGAACAGTGGACTGACAAGATCCTGTTTTGGCTAAGGTTTATTGACAACGTCTTCGAGCTCTGACAGGGAATGGAGATGGTGGTGAATCAATTTATCAATGACCTAAATGAAAATTATTGAAATGTGAATTTTGTGGGACATCAGAGTAAGACAACTGCAGTTTTTTTAGACATACAAATGTGGGTGGAGGATGGTAAACTAGAAACAACAATATTCAAGGAAGCCATTGATGGGAAACACAATCCTGCATGCCAATAGTTCACACCCAGCCCCCTTAGTAAGGAGAATTCCCTTTGAAGAATTTTACAGGGCCAAGAGGGCTTGCAGTTCAATAGAAGAATACAATAAAGTAGAGAGGTAGATGAGAATTTGCTTCACTCAAAGAGGGTATCCACCTGGAATACTGGAAGCAGCCTCAAAGACAGCCAGGAACATGAATAGTGAGATAGTATTTTTTGAACCATCTAGAACTGCTATAAAGAAAATGAATAGAGGGGCAAGTAACACTCACAGATTCATAACAACGTATAACAGAGAACATGTAAAAATACAACAAATCTTACAAAAGCACTGGCATTTTATTAGACAAGATCAAATAATAGGACACCAGGCCACTAGAATCCCACAAACTACACAAAGAAATTCAAAGTCATTGATGGATTATCTAGTGAGAAGTGACTGCCTGGGTGATAAACAACAACATACTTGGCTTCAACAAAAGCATGGGTTTAGAAATTGTTTGAAGTGCAAGGCTTGTAAACATGGGAAAACAATTACAGCTATTAAACAGTTTTTTAACAAAACTGTGAAGGTAAAATGGTTTCTAACATGCAAATCAAGCTATGTTGTGTGTATTTTAAAATGTCTGTGTAATAAGGTGTATGTTGGGAGTACCACTCTACCAGTACATAAGAGGATTTTACAGCACAAAAGAGCTATATTAAATAAGGATCGGATCTACCCAGTAGCTAGACATTTTGAAAAAGAACATTCTAGCAACCCAACACCAAAAAGATATATTTGTATAGCCCAAGTGCCAAAGAAAAGGAGAGGTGGGAACAGGGAGGGGTTAAGAAAACTAGAAATATACTTCATCCTTGAGTTAGACAGCAAATAAACCAAATGGTTTTTACATAGATGAAGAATTGTTTACCTGTCTCTATTAATATGTGCATCTCTTGAAGGGCATTCATTTATTAGCTTGTGATATTGCATATCACGATGATTGGATTTTTTCTTTTTTACATTTGCATTCTTCTTTTGTAACTCTTTCAATTCCAATGCAACCCGATCATGAAATATGTCTAGATTGTCTTTCAGCAACACAGGGCAAAATTTGGATCTTGGTTTAAATGGAGTTGTAAAGGGGGTGAGTGCCGGTTCTCCACCTAAGGCTTGCTCCGAAATTACCCCTTCCTCTTCTTGTAGCTCGAATAGTCCTGAGTGAGTGATACTCCCATTTGTGGTGGATTGTTCAAAGTTCTGGCGGGTGCACAGAAGGGAGTCGTGGTATTTGATCTTCGTGTACTGTGGTATTTTCTCAACTTGAGCTTCCGGACATATTTAAATAGGTCAATTCGGGTGCTAGCGTAATCAAAGTCACTTCTGGCACTATAGGATAACCCCAGCGACAAGATGGAAGTTTCGCTCTTGGTTAATACTACATCGCTCAAGTTAACCACAGTTTTGGCACCCTCTACTTCGGTGTTTGATTGTGTTGCCATTTTGATCTTTGCCTCCTCTGTCTCCCTCCTGTGCTTCCGCCTTTTGCTGCATTTCCTCCTCTCTGCGCGTTTGATGTTGGCTTGTTTGCGCCTGCTCCCTGCGTGCCAGAGCGGAGGGTTTGCTTTCGGTCTTGTTGAACCACAGCTAACTCCTGGGCGGGAGTAAACTTGCGAAACCCCGACCTCTTGTTTCGTGTAGCTTCATTGTCAGATTCGCTTTCCACTTGGGAACTGTTTCCTGATGCAGAAGAGACTTCTAATAGATTGTTGCTGCTTGATTGAGTAGGTGTGCCAGTTGTGGTATTTCATTGTCATTTTTTTGATGATGTTGTTTTAAATTGTCATACTTTCGGGCAAAGGTGAAGATCTGCCCGTGCTCATAGTCGAGCCTGTCACGTTGAAATTTGTAAGCCTTGCGGCGCTTGATGATTTCCTCTTCGTGTTTTAATCGCGCTAGCATCTCCTCACGATATTTGGCAGTGGCGGGGGTACTAGGAATCTTCGCTATTTCTGCTTCTAGTCTTTCTATTTCCGCCAGTAGTTTAACTCTATCGCTTTCCACATATTGTATGAGTATTAGCATTAGGCGTTTAGAGGAATCCAAATTGCATTGTGCCCAATCAGTGAGCATTTGGGGGTCAGGCTTTTCGTATAAGGGCGTTAGCATTATCCTCAAACAGCGGGGCACCCTCCCTACCTCCAAATAGCCAGACAGGGAGCTGTGCTCCCACCCCTTCGCCTGCTCGCTCTTGCAGAATTTTTCTAATGCCCTGTAAAGTTCTTTAATATTGCTACTCGGTTCCGGCACCGAGGCTGTAGCTGTACTTGGAACGGACCCCCCAGCCGGGGAGTCCGTGAACATTCCCTTTGAAGCCTCCACACGGCCCCGTACTGTGTCGGCAGACATGGCGTATCAAACTTGGGGCAAAGATTTAAACAGGGAAAAGTTGTTTGTTTGCCCTACCCGACAATGCTGGGCAGTCGACCCCTGCTCCACTTCACACAGGATTTCCTCCAGGGCTCCGGTGGCGATGTAGGTACTCCCGGTGCAGTCCCAGCTCGCGATCAGCCACCGCCGACCTCTGACCCGGAACCACTCACGTTCTTCCCCACGTCGTCACTGAAATCCCCGCCTCTCCTGGGGCTCCGTCGGCGTCTCCTTCACGGAGTTGTAGAAATGCTCCAAAACCTGGAACTGTAGCTTCAAGCCGCACTAGCCCAAACGTGAAGGGGTCTCGTCGAGTCCAGGGAAGCAATCCTGGAGATACTTGCGGTATGTGTCGTCCTGTTAATTCAGCATGCCCAGCCAAACGATAAGGAAGAGACGAGACCAGTTTCTTAGGTGTTCGAACGTTTATTTTGCCCAACACCAGTCTGCCATGACGTGTTTCGGCTACCAAAAGCCTTGATCACATGACGCAGTCATGGGGGCTGGCCACCCGTTTTAAAGTGCTAGGTGCCTGCTGCGTAGTAAACATGGAAAACATACTACATGCATAAATGCATTAGTGTCTAGAAGCAAACTTAGCTCGATATATATATATATATATATATATATATATATATATATATATATATATATATATATATATATAAGTAGGTAGTTATAGTTAGGATAATGTTTCCATAGGAGAATCATTTTTAACTTGCCAGTATCTTATGGCGCTGGATTATGAATCTTCACAAAATGTTCCCAAAACGTTCAACACTCACTTCAGCTGCTGTCTTGAGCGTCTTGGGGTGATCTGTCAAGCTGGGGCCAAGGAAAAGGGGGGTCCCAAAACACATTATCCCCATGGTAATTCTTTTAGGAATTTTGAACACGGCTGCAGACTCAACTGCTGGATGGAATTACATCAAATTTGGCAGAAAGTTAGCCCTTGATCTAGAAAGCATGCTTTTTTGCGATTTGGTGCAAATCCGGTCAGTATTTTCTAGAGATATTACCGAAAAACACATTTGTATATCAAGGAACGCAGATCCTCTGTGGAGCCAACAGTCCCCATGCTGAAATCTGATTGGCTGCCAAAACCTAAACCAGGTCATGTTGGCAGCCATCTCCCACAAAAAACATTTGCAATAAAGAAAAGGGGGCAGGGTAGGAATACTCTATCTCCCTAGTTGTGGTTGTGAGAGACCTCCGCCGGGGGTTGAAAACGTATTTGTAAAATTTTTTGCCTCAAGTTCGCAGGTGGATCCGCAAATTAGTGGCACAAAATAAAAAAAAAACAAGCACGCTCTCCAGCGCTTCTTTTTATTCAAGCCCCCGGGTGGGACAGCGCCCGGGGGCATGGCAATGTTTATAGAAAGGAAGAGGAGGGGCACACGTGGTCCCCTTCCTAGGGCATTTTTATGCTCCGAGGACCCCCATCTCCCCAGGGCTAGAATTGGGGGTGCTGCATGAATCCTCCCTGGGCCCTGGGGCTGACCACCTCCATGGGGCCGCATGGACCACCTTCTAGTGCTTTCAAAATCCCCGGAGACCACCACCTCTCCAGGGATAAATAAAACAAAATGGAAGGGGCCTGGCCTCAGGGACAACCACCTCCCCAGGGCAAGTGCTTCTGAAAAAAGAGGGAGTAGAGCTGTGCGGCCCCCCTCCCGGGACATATATGGCCCTGGGCACCAATAATTCCCCAAGGCTGGCCCATGCACAACAAGGAAGGGGGGCACACTATCCCCCCTGGAGCCTTATATGGCCCTGGGTACTGCCATCCCCCAGGGCAAGATCCTGATATGTCCCTGGTTACCCATCCCCGGGATATAGCTGTTTGCATTTGCTTAGCGGGAGCTGAGAGCTGCTGCCAAACAAAATCAAACACTATGTTTTTAACAGCGGGAGCTATCAAACTGGTCCCGCTTGCTGGAAGAAGAGTTTTCATCTATTTTCCTGACCGCGAACATGTCGGCAGGGAAAGAGATCTGGGCAGGGAAAGAGATGAAACTATTGCTCTTGCAAGTAGGGAGGTGCATTTATAGTAGCTCCTTGTGCGCAACAGCAATGACAGCTCCTGCAGGAGAAGGGGAGCCGGCTGGGACTGTGGGAGTCTTGAGGCTCCCCTGAGGTCCCATAGCACACTGGGTGCCCTAGGTGGGCTCCGTGGCGTATGGCTGGGCCTCAGGGTATGGTGTCCTTGGGGCTAAAATAAACCCGGGTAGGGGGGCTGCCCAGCCATCCTCTCTCATTGAATTAAGGCCAGGCCCCGGAGATGCTGTCCCCTGGGCCAAATCCAGCCCGGGTAGGTAGGCCGTACTGCCCACCCTCATCGCTGACAAGTTTTCAGATTGCTAATAAGTGGCATTCCCATTAGTTTAATGCAGTCATCAGTGACATTCACCTGCCATGTGTGTGACACTTAAAGTGACATTTTCTCAAGAGTAAAATCAAGCAATTAACTGCTTGGAAAGAGAAACATTTTAGGAATTGCACCATTTTGAGCATGGAGATGTTCTTGAAAATAAGTTGAAATGGCTTCACAATAACACCTGAAATCGAAGTTCACTGACATATTTGTGCGTCTGAAATATAAATTAACTTAGAAAAATAGGCCTCTGGTTGTCACTATACCATATTCTAACTGGAAGGGCAGCCTCCTACGGTTAATACACTTGCTGCAGAGCTACCAGATAAGTGACAAAACTATTAATAAAATATTGTGATCCAAAAGAACAAAAAGTGTTTCGAACCATCAACAAAATCCAGAAAAGACCTGACATAATGGTCAAGCCATCAAACAAAGGAGGCAGTGTTGTACTCTGGGGAAGGGATTTATACAGGAATGAAGCATTGAAACAGCTCAACAATGTTAAATGCTATAGGAGGAATACACTGAATGAATATGAAAGTGTGAAAGAAAGCTTTTACGATAATTTGACTATATGGAAAGAATAAGGGGCCAGATGTAGATGGCCATTTACCGACCGGTAACGGCCGATTTCGGCCCTTACCGACCGGTAAATGGTCATTTGTGATGTAGGGGCCCTATTTTACCGAATCGGAAAAATACCAAATCAGTATTTTTACCGATTCGGTAACTTGCAGATGTAGGTGGGACTCTTCTGAGTCCCATCAGGCCTTACAGAATCGGTATTTTACCACCCAATCCAATTGGGTGGTAAAATACCGAATCCAGGTGTGCATGCACATGTGTGCATGCACACCTGTGCCATGTGACAGACAGACATGCCCTTAGGGCATGTCTGTGTGCCACATGGCACACGTTCCTGAATTTGGGGTGCTAGAGGGTGTCAAAGTGACACCCCCTGCACCCTTGCAAGAATAGGTAATTACCGAATCGGTAAATACCGATTCGGTAAATACCGATTCAGTATTCCACATTGATTCCTATGGGCTTCAAGGCCCACAGGATTCAATGGGGGATACTGATTCGGTATTTACAGAATCGGTAAAAACCGAATCTTACTGATTCGGTATTTACCGATTCAGAATTACCTACATTTACCCCCCTCTAATTTACCACTTCTTAAATACCGAATCGGTATGATTCGGTATTTTAGAAGTGGTAAATTAGATTTACCTACATCAGGCCCAAGATCTTTTAGGTTGGGATGAATATCATTTTAGGAAGCAGGAACATCAGGTTCTTCCCATCTTTTACATGATCCCCAAGGTGCATAAGGACATGAGCGATCCATATGGGAAACCAATAATCTTGGTTCAAAGTAGTTTATTTGAGAATGCCTCTAAGTACATTGATTTCTTTTTAAATCCCATTGAAAAAAGTTGCCTTCCTATCTAAGGAATTCACCAGATTTTGTATAACATATCTACGGTGCAAAATGGGAAGAGAATATGATCCTTGTAACATTTGATATCCACATTATACACAGGTATAAGACATTGGGATGGGTTGAAAGCCACAGAACATGTTTTAAGGATGAAACCAATGAAATTCACTGAACATAATCAAATGTTATTGGACATGATGGAATGTTGCCTAACACAAAATAGCTTCTTGTTTGAAAATGAACTGTTCCAGCATGAACAAGGAACAGCCATGGGCACCTGCTTTGCCCCCAACTATAACAATTTACATCTAGGCTGTTGGGAGGAGCGGGTGCTCGGGGACCAGGATTGGAACAGTGGACTGACAAGATCCTGTTTTGGCTAAGGTTTATTGACAACGTCTTCGAGCTCTGACAGGGAATGGAGATGGTGGTGAATCAATTTATCAATGACCTAAATGAAAATTATTGAAATGTGAATTTTGTGGGACATCAGAGTAAGACAACTGCAGTTTTTTTAGACATACAAATGTGGGTGGAGGATGGTAAACTAGAAACAACAATATTCAAGGAAGCCATTGATGGGAAACACAATCCTGCATGCCAATAGTTCACACCCAGCCCCCTTAGTAAGGAGAATTCCCTTTGAAGAATTTTACAGGGCCAAGAGGGCTTGCAGTTCAATAGAAGAATACAATAAAGTAGAGAGGTAGATGAGAATTTGCTTCACTCAAAGAGGGTATCCACCTGGAATACTGGAAGCAGCCTCAAAGACAGCCAGGAACATGAATAGTGAGATAGTATTTTTTGAACCATCTAGAACTGCTATAAAGAAAATGAATAGAGGGGCAAGTAACACTCACAGATTCATAACAACGTATAACAGAGAACATGTAAAAATACAACAAATCTTACAAAAGCACTGGCATTTTATTAGACAAGATCAAATAATAGGACACCAGGCCACTAGAATCCCACAAACTACACATAGAAATTCAAAGTCATTGATGGATTATCTAGTGAGAAGTGACTGCCTGGGTGATAAACAACAACATACTTGGCTTCAACAAAAGGATGGGTTTAGAAATTGTTTGAAGTGCAAGGCTTGTAAACATGGGAAAACAATTACAGCTATTAAACGTTTTTTTAACAAAACTGTGAAGGTAAAATGGTTTCTAACATGCAAATCAAGCTATGTTGTGTGTATTTTGAAATGTCTGTGTAATAAGGTGTATGTTGGGAGTACCACTCTACCAGTACATAAGAGGATTTTACAGCACAAAAGAGCTATATTAAATAAGGATCGGATCTACCCAGTAGCTAGACATTTTGAAAAAGAACATTCTAGCAACCCAACACCAATAAGATATATTTGTATAGCCCAAGTGCCAAAGAAAAGGAGAGGTGGGGACAGGGAGGGGTTAAGAAAACTAGAAATATACTTCATCCTTGAGTTAGACAGCAAATAAACCAAATGGTTTTTACATAGATGAAGAATTGTTTACCTGTCTCTATTAATATGTGCATCTCTTGAAGGGCATTCATTTATTAGCTTGTGATATTGCATGTCACGATGATTGGATTTTTTGTTTTTTACATTTGCATTCTTCTTTTGTAACTCTTTCAATTCCAATGCAACCCGATCATGAAATATGTCTAGATTGTCTTTCAGCAACACAGGGCAAAATTTGGATCTTGGTTTAAATGGAGTTGTAAAGGGGGTGAGTGCCGGTTCTCCACCTAAGGCTTGCTCCGAAATTACCCCTTCCTCTTCTTGTAGCTCGAATAGGTCCTGAGTGAGTGATACTCCCATTTGTGGTGGATTGTTCAAAGTTCTGGCGGGTGCACAGAAGGGAGTCGTGGTATTTGATCTTCGTGTACTGTGGTATTTTCTCAACTTGAGCTTCCGGACATATTTAAATAGGTCAATTCGGGTGCTAGCGTAATCAAAGTCACTTCTGGCACTATAGGATAACCCCAGCGACAAGATGGAAGTTTCGCTCTTGGTTAATACTACATCGCTCAAGTTAACCACAGTTTTGGCACCCTCTACTTCGGTGTTTGATTGTGTTGCCATTTTGATCTTTGCCTCCTCTGTCTCCCTCCTGTGCTTCCGCCTTTTGCTGCATTTCCTCCTCTCTGCGCGTTTGATGTTGGCTTGTTTGCGCCTGCTCCCTGCGTGCCAGAGCGGAGGGTTTGCTTTCGGTCTTGTTGAACCACAGCTAACTCCTGGGCGGGAGTAAACTTGCGAAACCCCGACCTCTTGTTTCGTGTAGCTTCATTGTCAGATTCGCTTTCCACTTGGGAACTGTTTCCTGATGCAGAAGAGACTTCTAATAGATTGTTGCTGCTTGATTGAGTAGGTGTGCCAGTTGTGGTATTTCATTGTCATTTTTTTGATGATGTTGTTTTAAATTGTCATACTTTCGGGCAAAGGTGAAGATCTGCCCGTGCTCATAGTCGAGCCTGTCACGTTGAAATTTGTAAGCCTTGCGGCGCTTGATGATTTCCTCTTCGTGTTTTAATCGCGCTAGCATCTCCTCACGATATTTGGCAGTGGCGGGGGTACTAGGAATCTTTGCTATTTCTGCTTCTAGTCTTTCTATTTCCGCCAGTAGTTTAACTCTATCGCTTTCCGCATATTGTATGAGTATTAGCATTAGGCGTTTAGAGGAATCCAAATTGCATTGTGCCCAATCAGTGAGCATTTGGGGGTCAGGCTTTTCGTATAAGGGCGTTAGCATTATCCTCAAACAGCGGGGCACCCTCCCTACCTCCAAATAGCCAGACAGGGAGCTGTGCTCCCACCCCTTTGCCTGCTCGCTCTTGCAGAATTTTTCTAATGCCCTGTAAAGTTCTTTAATATTGCTACTCGGTTCCGGCACCGAGGCTGTAGCTGTACTTGGAACGGACCCCCCAGCCGGGGAGTCCGTGAACATTCCCTTTGAAGCCTCCACACAGCCCCGTACTGTGTCGGCAGACATGGCGTATCAAACTTGGGGCAAAGATTTAAACAGGGAAAAGTTGTTTGGTTGCCCTACCCGACAATGCTGGGCAGTCGACCCCTGCTCCACTTCACACAGGATTTCCTCCAGGGCTCCGGCGGCGATGTAGGTACTCCCGGTGCAGTCCCAGCTCGCGATCAGCCACCGCCGACCTCTGACCCGGAACCACTCACGTTCTTCCCCACGTCGTCACTGAAATCCCCGCCTCTCCTGGGGCTCCGTCGGCGTCTCCTTCACGGAGTTGTAGAAATGCTCCAAAACCTGGAACTGTAGCTTCAAGCCGCACTAGCCCAAACGTGAAGGGGTCTCGTCGAGTCCAGGGAAGCAATCCTGGAGATACTTGCGGTATGTGTCGTCCTGTTAATTCAGCATGCCCAGCCAAACGATAAGGAAGAGACGAGACCCATTTCTTAGGTGTTCGAACGTTTATTTTGCCCAACACCAGTCTGCCATGACGCGTTTCGGCTACCAAAAGCCTTGATCACATGACGCAGTCATGGGGGCTGGCCACCCGTTTTAAAGTGCTAGGTGCCTGCTGCGTAGTAAACATGGAAAACATACTACATGCATAAATGCATTAGTGTCTAGAAGCAAACTTAGCTCGATATATATATATATATATATATATATATATATATATATATATATATATATATATATATATGTAGGTAGTTATAGTTAGGATAATGTTTCCATAGGAGAATCATTTTTAACTTGCCAGTATCTTATGGCGCTGGATCATGAATCTTCACAAAATGTTCCCAAAACGTTCAACACTCACTTCAGCTGCTGTCTTGAGCGTCTTGGGGTGATCTGTCAAGCTGGGGCCAAGGAAAAGGGGGGTCCCAAAACACATTATCCCCATGGTAATTCTTTTAGGAATTTTGAACACGGCTGCAGACTCAACTGCTGGATGGAATTACATCAAATTTGGCAGACAGTTAGCCCTTGATCTAGAAAGCATGCTTTTTTGCGATTTGGTGCAAATCCGGTCAGTATTTCCAGAGATATTACCGAAAAACACATTTGTATATCAAGGAACGCAGATCCTCTGTGGAGCCAACAGTCCCCATGCTGAAATCTGATTGGCTGCCAAAACCTAAACCAGGTCATGTTGGCAGCCATCTCCCACAAAAAACATTTGCAATAAAGAAAAGGGGGCAGGGTAGGAATACTCTATCTCCCTAGTTGTGGTTGTGAGAGACCTCAGCCGGGGGTTGAAAACGTATTTGTAAAATTTTTTGCCTCAAGTTCGCAGGTGGATCCGCAAATTAGTGGCACAAAATAAAAAAAAACAAGCACGCTCTCCAGCGCTTCTTTTTATTCAAGCCCCCGGGTGGGACAGCGCCCGGGGGCATGGCAATAATTATAGAAAGGAAGAGGAGGGGAACACGTGGTCCCCTTCCTAGGGCATTTTTATGCTCCGAGGACCCCCATCTCCCCAGGGCTAGAATTGGGGGTGCTGCATGAATCCCCCCTGGGCCCTGGGGCTGACCACCTCCATGGGGCCGCATGGACCACCTTCTAGTGCTTTCAAAATCCCCGGAGACCACCACCTCTCCAGGGATAAATAAAACAAAATGGAAGGGGCCTGGCCTCAGGGACAACCACCTCCCCAGGGCAAGTGCTTCTGAAAAAAGAGGGAGTAGAGCTGTGCGGCCCCCCTCCCGGGACATATATGGCCCTGGGCACCAATAATTCCCCAAGGCTGGCCCATGCACAACAAGGAAGGGGGGCACACTATCCCCCCTGGAGCCTTATATGGCCCTGGGTACTGCCATCCCCCAGGGCAAGATCCTGATATGTCCCTGGTTACCCATCCCCGGGATATAGCTGTTTGCATTTGCTTAGCGGGAGCTGAGAGCTGCTGCCAAACAAAATCAAACACTATGTTTTTAGCAGCGGGAGCTATCAAACTGGTCCCGCTTGCTGGAAGAAGAGTTTTCATCTATTTTCCTGACCGCGAACATGTCGGCAGGGAAAGAGATCTGGGCAGGGAAAGAGATGAAACTATTGCTCTTGCAAGTAGGGAGGTGCATTTATAGTAGCTCCTTGTGCGCAACAGCAATGACAGCTCCTGCAGGAGAAGGGGAGCCGGCTGGGACTGTGGGAGTCTTGAGGCTCCCCTGAGGTCCCATAGCACACTGGGTGCCCTAGGTGGGCTCCATGGCGTATGGCTGGGCCTCAGGGTATGGTGTCCTTGGGGCTAAAATAAACCCGGGTAGGGGGGCTGCCCGGCCATCCTCTCTCATTGAATTAAGGCCAGGCCCCGGAGATGCTGTCCCCTGGGCCAAATCCAGCCCGGGTAGGTAGGCCGTACTGCCCACCCTCATCGCTGACAAGTTTTCAGATTGCTAATAAGTGGCATTCCCATTAGTTTAATGCAGTCATCAGTGACATTCACCTGCCCTGTGTGTGACACTTAAAGTGACATTTTCTCAAGAGTAAAATCAAGCAATTAACTGCTTGGAAAGAGAAACATTTTAGGAATTGCACCATTTTGAGCATGGAGATGTTCTTGAAAATAAGTTGAAATGGCTTCACAATAACACCTGAAATCGAAGTTCGCTGACATATTTGTGCGTCTGAAATATAAATTAACTTAGAAAAATAGGCCTCTGGTTGTCACTATACCATATTCTAACTGGAAGGGCAGCCTCTTACGGTTAATACACTTGCTGCAGAGCTACCAGATAAGTGACAAAACTATTAATAAAATATTGTGATCCAAAAGAACAAAAAGTGTTTCGAACCATCATCAAAATCCAGAAAAGACTTGACATAATAGTCAAGCCATCAAACAAAGGAGGCAGTGTTGTACTCTGGGGAAGGGATTTATACAGGAATGAAGCATTGAAACAGCTCAACAATGTTAAATGCTATAGGAGGAATACACTGAATGAATATGAAAGTGTGAAAGAAAGCTTTTACGATAATTTGACTATATGGAAAGAGTAAGGGGCCAGATGTAGATGGCCATTTACCGACCGGTAACGGCCGATTTCGGCCCTTACCGACCGGTAAATGGTCATTTGTGATGTAGGGGCCCTATTTTACCGAATCGGTAAAATACTGAATCAGTATTTTTACCGATTCGGTAACTTGCAGATGTAGGTGGGACTCTTCTGAGTCCCACAGGCCTTACAGAATCTGTATTTTACCACCCAATCCAATTGGGTGGTAGAATACCGAATCTAGGTGTGCATGCACATGTGTGCATGCACACCTATGCCATGTGACAGACAGACATGCCCTTAGGGCATGTCTGTGTGCCACATGGCACACGTTCCTGAATTTGGGGTGCTAGAGGGTGTCAAAGTGACACCCCCTGCACCCTTGCAAGAATAGGTAATTACCGAATCGGTAAATACCGATTCGGTAAATACCGATTCGGTATTCCACATTGATTCCTATGGGCTTCAAGGCCCATAGGATTCAATGGGGGATACCGATTCGGTATTTACAGAATCGGTAAAAAACGAATCTTACAGATTCGGTATTTACCGATTCAGAATTACCTACATTTACCCCCCTCTAATTTACCACTTCTTAAATACCGAATCGGTATGATTTGGTATTTTAGAAGTGGTAAATTAGATTTACCTACATCGGGCCCAAGATCTTTTAAGTTGGGATGAATATCGTTTTAGGAAGCAGGAACATCAGGTTCTTCCCATCTTTTACATGATCCCCAAGGTGCATAAGGACATGAGCGATCCATATGGGAAACCAATAATAATAATAATAATAATATAGAGTTTGTAGAGCGCTCAGTAACGCCATCGCGGCGTGTCCCCGCGCTGACGCTGTCCAAGGAATCAGCAGACAAACTACCAGGATTTATGAAGAGTATAAATGAGTTTTAAGCAGAGCCCTAAACCGCGTTTCACTGCTCTCCAGTCTCAGTGCAGAGGGAAGTTTGTTCCACTGTTGAGCTGCTTGGAGTGCAAAGGAGCGTCCACCCATTCTGGCCTTCTTAATCCTAGGGACTGTCAGCAGTCCGGCGCCCTCCGAACGGAGGGTCCTAGTTGGTTCGTATCTGCTGACTAGATCCTTTTGGTAAGTCGGTGATCTGTCCCAGACGATACGGTGACAGAAGAGGAGGCACTTATACCGCACACGCTTCTTCACAGGTAGCCAATGAAGCGCATCCAGCGCCATTTTCGAGTTGGCTCTCCTGGGTCTTCTTAGCACCAGTCTGGCGGCGGCGTTCTGTATGACTTGTAGGCGACCTATGCTGCCCTCGGTAGCCCCAAGGAATAAGATGTTGCCATAGTCTAAACGCGAGGTCACCAGTGCCTGCGTTAGTGTCCTTCTGGCCGATAGAGGGAGGAGGTCTAAAGTTTTGTTTAGAGTCTTCAGTACTCCGAAACATTTGCCCACAAGACGCCTGATGTGGCCATCATATGAGAGAGCAGGATTCATCCAGATCCCTAAATTCTTTGCCTCCTGACATGGTATTGGGGTAGGGCCCAGACATGAAGGCCACCACTCAGCCGACCAGTTTTCACTTTTACCCCCTACCACCAACACCTCTGTTTTAGAGCCATTTAATTTTAAACAGTGGGCGTCCATCCATTCTGCTAGAGCCTGCATACAGGATTTAAAGTTGTGAGGGGTGTTGGAGGTGTTCTGCGATAGGGAGATAAGCAGCTGGGTGTCGTCAGCGTACGACACCAATTCCACCCCATAGGAATGTACAACTTTCGCTAGTGAGGCCATATATAGGTTAAAAAGAGTGGGGCTCAGAGCTGAGCCCTGAGGCACTCCCTGGTCTAGTGACATCTCCACTGAGCGGCAAGTCCCTTGCTGTACTTGGAAACATCTTTCCGTCAGAAACGATTGTAGCCAGCCCAGCGCAGGACCAGCGACCCCGGCTTCTTGTAGACACCGTAGCAAGATGGAATGTGCTGCGGTGTCAAAAGCCGCACTTAGGTCAAGCATAATCAAGGCCATAGTATGACCTGCATCTGCCCCTGCTCTTAAGGTCTCAGTAGCTCTTAGGAGGGCCGTCTCCGTGGAGTAGCCCGCCCTGAATCCTGATTGTGAGGGATGGAGTACATTCCATTTTTCCAGGTGTTCTGTGAGCTGAGCGTTAACCACCTTCTCAGCCACCTTCGCCACGTACGGCAATAAGGAAATGGGTCTGAGGTTTTCCAGTACCTCCAGGCTTACTGTTGGTTTTTTCCTTATTGGCAGTACTATGGCCTTCTTCCACTCCATCGGTACCCGTTGAGTGGAAAAGGAGGTTTGTAGGACATGTCTAATGTGAGGTTCCAGGGCTGTTAGGCCCTCTGAGAATACCCAGGCCGGGGCCGGATCATTAGGGGACCCAGACTTCACACTTCGACAGATCTTTATTAGTTTGTCGGCTGCGGGGACATCGAAATTTCGTAGTGAGGAATCAGGGGCTGTCAGTGAGCTGTCTGCTATAAAGTCTATACCCTTTTCTGGTTGTTGAGAGAAGGAGGCGTAGATCATCTTGACTTTATTAGAAAAAAAGTCCGCGATTTTATTGCATCCCTCAGTAGAGGTCTTAGTAGGGGTATTAGAGCTAGAGACTAGAGATATTTCTTTATAAATCCTAAATAGTTCTCGTGAGGAGCACTCAGCATCCTCAATCCGCGTCTGAAAGTATTTAGCTTTTGCTCTACGCACCGCGTACTGATAGCTCCGGTGGGCTGAGCTATAGCTGTTTTTTGCTTGTACACTCGGGTTCCTTCTCCAGGTCCTTTCAAGCTTTTTGCAGTTCGATTTTAATTGCTGTAGTTCTGTAGTGAACCAAGGGGCAGTGCGTTGTCTGCCCTCTTTTGTTTTACCCTTGCACATGGGAGCTAGCTCATCTAAGGTGGTGGTTACAAGTAGATTAAAATCCTTGTTCGCCTGTTCACTTTTCGTGGACCGAAGGGATTGTGCTTTCTGGATGGCGTTTATAAAGTTCTCTTTGGAGTATTGTCTCCATTTACGTTTCATAGTGTTTCCTTTCCCATTATCAATGGTCTTAGCAGTATGGTAGAAGCATTGAAATGGGACCAGGAAGTGGTCAGTCCACGGGAGCTGACAAGGGGTGAGTACTTTTATCATATCCCAGCTCGCAAAAATGGGGTCCAAACAGTGACCTCTTTGATGTGTAGCTGCGACACTTAGCAGGTTAAGCTGTAGTTCTTGTAGGACCAGACGCACAACTTCTGCCTCCTTGTGTCCTTGATCCTCTAGGTGTAGGTTTAAGTCGCCCAGCACCAAAACTTTTTTATGTTTGATAGCGGTCTGAGCAACCCCCTCTAGTAGGCTACTGTGGAAGTTGCCCAGGGACCCAGGGGGTCGGTATATTAGGATGCCCGAGATGTTCTCATGTTGAGTCATTTTTATGCTGAATTCGCCTGCTTCGCTGTCATCAATTTTTACTGGCTTTAAGGCACACTCGAATGGGTGTTTAACGATAATGGCAATACCGCCTCCCCTACCTTTTATCCTGTCAAGTCTGTGGAGGGTGTAGCCTGGTGGGATAGTGTCCACTATATCTGGATCAGAGTGTTCTCCCAACCAGGTCTCCGTTAAGAACAGTATCTGCAAGTCCTCCTCCAGTATGAGATCCCATAGCTGAAGGGTGTGTTTGCTGATGGATCTGCAGTTTAGAAGACCCCCCTTAACAAGAGTCGCTTCAGGGTTAAGGGCCGCTGGCGCTAAGCAGCTTCCTCTAAATGAGCAATGAGGGCATGGACCTAGGTCCTGTGGCTCCATTGTATGATGACAGAGGGTAGATATGACGGGACAAAGGTCTCTCAATCTACTACTTGAATAACACTGTCTGTGGCGCGTGGGAGATGTAGGGGTTAGGGCCCATGGTCCTGGTCGGTCGCGGACGGGCGCAGACGGGCTTGCCTTAGGCGCGCCTTCGGCGCGCAAACGGCGCTCCCGCTGCGCTCGTCCGCTGCGCTTCCTCTGGCTGCACATAATATAGTCTGCCCGGAGGGCGTGGCCTGTAAGATGGGCGTGGCCAGAATTCTCGCCAGGAATGGCGTAGGGAATCGTTGCAGCCGGCGTATGCTCAAGAACGCTCTCGGCTGTTTAGGTAGGTTTCAGTTTTAAAAAACACAGAGTTATTCAACAAATTGTAAAATATTTCCGGTCTGTAACAGCTCCCGGCGTGTGCCTGCGGAGTCCTTGTCAGGTCTGCTATCAGCGCTCGGTTTTGGCGCTTAAATAGTCTGCCCGGAGGGCGTGGCCTGTAAGATGGGCGTGGCCAGAATTCTCGCCAGGAATGGCGTAGGGAATCGTTGCAGCCGGCGTATGCTCAAGAACGCTCTCGGCTGTTTAGGTAGGTTTCAGTTTTAAAAAACACAGAGTTATTCAACAAATTTTAAAATATTTCCGGTCTGTAACAGCTCCCGGCGTGTGCCTGCGGAGTCCTTGTCAGGTCTGCTATCAGCGCTCGGTTTTGGCGCTTAAATAGTCTGCCCGGAGGGCGTGGCCTGTAAGATGGGCGTGGCCAGAATTCTCGCCAGGAATGGCGTAGGGAATCATTGCAGCCGGCGTATGCTCAAGAACGCTCTCGGCTGTTTAGGTAGGTTTCAGTTTTAAAAAACACAGAGTTATTCAACAAATTTAAAAATATTTCCGGTCTGTAACAGCTCCCTGCGTGTGCCTGCGGAGTCCTTGTCAGGTCTGCTATCAGCGCTCGGTTTTGGTGCTTAAATAGTCTGCCCGGAGGGCGTGGCCTGTAAGATGGGCGTGGCCAGAATTCTCGCCAGGAATGGCGTAGGGAATCGTTGCAGCCGGCGTATGCTCAAGAACGCTCTCGGCTGTTTAGGTAGGTTTCAGTTTTAAAAAACACAGAGTTATTCAACAAATTTTAAAATATTTCCGGTCTGTAACAGCTCCCGGCGTGTGCCTGCGGAGTCCTTGTCAGGTCTGCTATCAGCGCTCGGTTTTGGCGCTTAAATAGTCTGCCCGGAGGGCGTGGCCTGTAAGATGGGCGTGGCCAGAATTCTCGCCAGGAATGGCGTAGGGAATCGTTGCAGCCGGCGTATGCTCAAGAACGCTCTCGGCTGTTTAGGTAGGTTTCAGTTTTAAAAAACACAGAGTTATTCAACAAATTTTAAAATATTTCCGGTCTGTAACAGCTCCCGGCGTGTGCCTGCGGAGTCCTTGTCAGGTCTGCTATCAGCGCTCGGTTTTGGCGCTTAAATAGTCTGCCCGGAGGGCGTGGCCTGTAAGATGGGCGTGGCCAGAATTCTCGCCAGGAATGGCGTAGGGAATCATTGCAGCCGGCGTATGCTCAAGAACGCTCTCGGCTGTTTAGGTAGGTTTCAGTTTTAAAAAACACAGAGTTATTCAACAAATTTAAAAATATTTCCGGTCTGCGGGAAGGAGACAGTGGCAGTGTCTCCGACCCGTTTGGTGACTGTGACAGTAAGAGGCTATAGCGCTGTGATGTGATTCTTAATCATTTTAAAAATTGTGTTTGAAAGTAACATTTGGAAAATAACTGTTAGAAATACTGTGTTTTTAAAATTCACAACCCCCCCTGCACCACACGCCTTGCCTGATTTTCAGAGCCGCCTCCCTGCATTTGTTTGAAGGGGCCGGCAGGTACTTCCGGTTAGCCAGGACGCAGAGCGGTTAGCGCTCTAGTGCCCAACGTCCTCGAGGCTATTTAGCCCTCGCAGCATTACGAGCGCGCAGCGATAGCGCGCAGCCCAGCCGAAGACCGGCCAAAGAGCTGCCCGTCTGCGCCCGTCCGCGGCAGGACGAGGCGACGGGGCGCGACACTCTCATCATGCCGCTCCTCCGTGCTGATAAAAAGTTCAGGTATGAGGCTTCATATTTGAAATCCTTAAAACAACACACTGCCCCATGTCACTCTGAGGATAGTAGACCTTGCTTCGAAGGACCGTTTTCTTGCAAAAATTGCCACTACTCCTCCATACCTTTCACTGACTCTCATGACCCCAGCAAGTCAGCACATGATTTGCACTGTATCCTTATTAACGTTCGCTCCATGCCCAAGCACCAAATCGAAATCTGGGATTTAATACACTCTCTGAGCCCAGATCTCTGTTTCATTACTGAAACCTGGTTGAAGCCCCACACGGTATCAGCTATTACACTGGGAATACCTTTGGGATATAAATTTTACCACTCTGACCGCCCTGATAAAACTGGTGGCGGTATCGCTATAATTTATAAAGAGTCCCTTAAACTAGACATTCTGGACAAACAATGCTGCAAGGAAATGGAAATAATGGTTTTTCGAATTATTTCCTCAAACAGAAAGACCAGTAAAGGCGCACTCATATACAGACCACCCCTTCCAGGTCCCACCTTTTCCACATCTCTGTTAGAGGTGTTAGGCCCTCATTTACGGGCCAATGAGGACTTTCTCCTTCTTGGAGATTTTAATATCCACACTGACCAACCTGACTCCATAGGAGCAAAAAGCTTGTCTATTGACATGAGTACCATCGGTTTGACACAAAAAAATCAGGACCCCACTCATGAAGGTGGACATTGTATTGACCTGATTTACACCAACTTTGATAACATACTGTGTCTTAAACCCGCCCAAGTCAACTGGTCAGATCATTTTTTATTAAAATTTACTATTTTTAAAGCTAACGTAGGTCCCCATAAGAAACTTCTACCCCCCACAACACGCAGACAGTGGCACAAACTTACATTGGAGATGCTACAAAAGGTGTGGGAAAAACCTGAGATCAGTGATGCTGAAGAAGTAGAACACAAGCTTACTAGGCTCCAGCAATCTCTCACCGTAGCCATGGATAAAATTGCCCCTCTGAAAATCTTTAAACAGCACCCCGTAGCCAAACAGGAAAAATGGTACACCGAGGCTCTTAGGAAAGAGAAGCAAGAATGCAGGAGGATAGAGAAAAGATGGAGGAAATCACACTCTGAGGAGAACAAAAAGGCACATCGTGCAGCGCAAAACAACTATTACAAACATATCAAAGCTGCCCGTAAAAACAGTATCACTCAACAACTCATAGAAGCCGGTAATTCTCCTAAAGAATTGTATAGGATCCTTGAAACTTTTACAAAACCCATGGCTTGTATAAGCCCAGATGACTTCTCACAAAGTCTATGTGAAGAAGTTTCATCATATTTCGAGAACAAAATAGAAGCCATTTACGAAAAAATTCTTGTATCCCAACCAAACAGTGATATCCTGAATGTCTCCTCCCCAAATAAAAACACCAATTCCACACTAATTACATTCCCTCCTGTCAATACTGACGAGCTTTACACAATAATGACCCAAGTAAAATCAGGATCACCGCATGACCTTATTCCTGTTAAGACTCTAACTTCCCTCCGTACCCTGCTAGCCCCCCACATTCAGGATGTAATCAATCAGTCTCTAAAAGAGGGAAAAGTACCAGCTGAGTGGAAAAACGCAGTAGTGAACCCCATCCGCAAGAATGCGGCGCTCCCGTGGACGGAGCTCTCCAACCTCCGTCCCATCTCCCTTCTGCCTTATTACAGCAAGATGGCTGAGAAGCATGTCAATACACACCTGTCTAGCTACATCGAGGCAGCGGGCGGCCTGGACCACTCGCAATCTGGTTTCAGGCCCAACCATAGCACCGAATCAGCCCTCCTTTCAGTGACAGATAACATCAGAATGTCACTTGACAGGGGGAGCTCAGTGATTCTGGTGCTATTGGATTTGTCCGCTGCCTTCGACACGGTGTCGCACAAAATTCTCCTTGACCGTCTGAAGGCAGTGGGAGTAAAAGGGACCGCCCTTGCGTGGCTTAAAAGCTTTCTTACAGACAGACAGCAAGGGGTCAAACTGGGCTCCCATAAATCTGTCTGCAGGAAGCTTACCAAGGGTGTACCACAGGGCTCATGTCTGAGCCCCACGTTATTCAACGTATATGTGGCCCCTTTGGCAGAGATTATTAGATCATATGGGTTCTTTCCAATCTCTTACGCTGATGACACCCAGCTGTTGTTCCCCTTTCAGACCATAACACCTGCAGTCTTGAAATCCTTCCAAGATGGAATGAGAGCGGTGGCGAGTTGGATGGCCCGGAACTTCCTCCAATGCAACGTGTCCAAGACGGAAGTCATGTTGTTTGGAGGGGCCACCAGGCTCTGGTCGCCAGATTGGTGGCCACTCGAGCTAGGACCTGTCCCAGTGCCCAAACTAACCATTAAAAATCTGGGAGTGCGCCTGGACCAAGCCCTGATCATGAAAGATCATGTCAGTCAGGTTACGGGCACATGCTTCCGTATAATAGGTCTTTTACGGCGTATCTTCCCTTTCCTACCCAACACCCATAGGAAGACACTGGTACAAGCATTAGTTCTTGGACGAGTGGACTATTGTAATAGTCTACTCACTTCCGCCAACCAGGAACAACTACATAAACTGCAGGTAGTGCAGAATACTGCAGCAAGACTCATCCTGAATGCCCCTCCCCGCACCCCTTCTCGTCCCCTTCTTTCCCACCTTCATTGGCTCCCGGTGCAACAACGAATAGACTTCAAAATCTGCTGTATCATGCACAAGTGCATATATGGGTCGGGTCCCAAATACTTAAAAGAGATCTTTCTTCCCTATTCCCCCCGACGTGCTCTGCGCTCCAGCAACACTATGCTGCTGCAAGTACCCAAAGTCACTAAAGCCAGGCAGGGGGGGCGTGCACCCTCCTTCAAAGGCCCCATGCTGTGGAACTCTCTTCCACCTCAATTGAGGCTGATTACTAACCTCTTTTCCTTCAGGAAAAAACTAAAGACTCACTTGTTCGCACAATAATAATCCGGCCATTCTCTCTATCTCACCATCACTACAATTTGGCCCACTCTTGCAGAAGCTACGCGCGGAGATACCCCTCCGGGGCTGATTCAGGCGCGCTACAAGACCATAAATAAATAAAATAAAATAAATAACAGCTCCCGGCGTGTGCCTGCGGAGTCCTTGTCAGGTCTGCTATCAGCGCTCGGTTTTGGTGCTTAAATAGTCTGCCCGGAGGGCGTGGCCTGTAAGATGGGCGTGGCCAGAATTCTCGCCAGGAATGGCGTAGGGAATCGTTGCAGCCGGCGTATGCTCAAGAACGCTCTCGGCTGTTTAGATAGGTTTCAGTTTTAAAAAACACAGAGTTATTCAACAAATTTTAAAATATTTCCGGTCTGTAACAGCTCCCGGCGTGTGCCTGCGGAGTCCTTGTCAGGTCTGCCAAATCTTGGTTCAAAGTAGTTTATTTGAGAATGCCTCTAAGTACATTGATTTCTTTTTAAATCCCATTGAAAAAAGTTGCCTTCCTATCTAAGGAATTCACCAGATTTTGTAAAACATATCTACGGTGCAAAATGGGAAGAGAATATGATCCTTGTAACATTTGATATCCACATTATACACAGGTATAAGACATTGGGATAGGGTTGAAAGCCACAGAACATGTTTTAAGGATGAAACCAATGAAATTCACTGAACATAATCAAATGTTATTGGACATGATGGAATGTTGCCTAACAAAAAATAGCTTCTTGTTTGAAAATGAACTGTTCCAGCATGAACAAGGAACAGCCATGGGCACCTGCTTTGCCCCCAACTATAACAATTTACATCTAGGCTGTTGGGAGGAGCAGGTGCTCGTGGACCAGGATTGGAACAGTGGACTGACAAGATCCTGTTTTGGCTAAGGTTTATTGACAACGTCTTCGAGCTCTGACAGGGAATGGAGATGGTGGTGAATCAATTTATCAATGACCTAAATGAAAATTATTTAAATGTGAATTTTGTGGGACATCAGAGTAAGACAACTGCAGTTTCTTTAGACATACAAATGTGGGTGGAGGATGGTAAACTAGAAACAACAATATTCAAGGAAGCCATCGATGGGAAACACAATCCTGCATGCCAATAGCTCACAACCAGCCCCCTTAATAAGGAGAATTCAATTTGAAGAATTTTACAGGGCCAAGAGGGCTTGCAGTTCAATAGAAGAATACAATAAAGTAGAGAGGTAGATGAGAATTTGCTTCACTCAAAGAGGGTATCCACCTGGAATACTGGATGCAGCCTCAAAGACAGCCAGGAACATGAATAGTGAGATAGTATTTTTTGAACCATCTGGAACTGCTATAAAGAAAATGAATAGAGGGGCAAGTAACACTCACAGATTCATAACAACGTATAACAGAGAACATATAAAAATACGACAAATCTTACAAAAGCACTGGCATTTTATTAGACAAGATCAAATAATAGGACACCAGGCCACTAGAATCCCACAAACTACACATAGAAATTCAAAGTCATTGATGGATTATCTAGTGAGAAGTGACTGCCTGGGTGATAAACAACAACATACTTGGCTTCAACAAAAGGATGGGTTTAGAAACTGTTTGAAGTGCAAGGCTTGTAAGCATGGGAAAACAATTACAGCTTTTAAACCGTTTTTTAACAAAACTGTGAAGGTAAAATGGTTTCTAACATGCAAATCAAGCTATGTTGTGTGTATTTTAAAATGTCTGTGTAATAAGGTGTATGTTGGGAGTACCACTCTACCAGTACATAAGAGAATTTTACAGCACAAAAGAGCTATAGTAAATAAGGATCGGATCTACCCAGTAGCTAGACATTTTGAAAAAGAACATTCTAGCAACCCAACACCAATAAGATATATTTGTATAGCACAAGTGCCAAAGAAAAGGAGAGGTGGGGACAGGGAGGGGTTAAGAAAACTAGAAATATACTTCATCCTTGAGTTAGACAGCCAATAACCGAATGGTTTTTACATAGATGAAGAATTGTTTACCTGTCTCTATTAATATGTGCATCTCTAGAAGGGCATTCATTTAGGAGCATGAAAATTGAAATAAAGACAGGCTGAGCACACAACAGCACGTTATATGTGTTAGAAGAAAACACATTATTCACATGTAATAGAGATTTTACCTATTTATTTTCATGCGCGGGGGAATTTCGGAAATATTAAACAGACTTTGGGATGGAAAAGGTTGAGGAACTATAATGATGCTGCATCAACCTAATCTCCAATTATAAAGAGATCCCACACGTGCATATGGTAACAAAGGGTTATAATCTAGGGTAACGGTTGCACTTTAATAGAATTGAAACACATTTTTAGCACGTAACACTTTAGATTAGCAGTCGCACTTTAGCAAGGTTTGCACACTATGAAAATGCTGGGAATTTCTTTTTTTCTTAACAAGGAAAAGTCCGAAATAATGGGCAGCCAGGAACTGATAGACACTTACCTTAGAACATTTGATGTATCGAACAGAGAAATGCAAAAGATTATTTGCGCTTTGTATACTTTTAAATAAACTAATATGAGGTTTTTTTTAAATATGAAAGCATGAAATGATCAATTTTGAACATGTTCCAAGATGTGCAAACGGTAGAAGCTGTCCCCTTTCTATGTTGGTGTAAACGTAGATTATACCTAAATGGAAAAATGTTTGACGCTCATCGTTGTGAACAAGGCTGCGTCTGGCAGCCGAAACGCGTGGATGATTGTGTCGCTCATGAATAAATCAATCAAAGTGAAGAACCCTAGGAGTGCAAATTCCATCTTATTATAAGTAACAAGGTGTATTATTTCATATATTTCATACAGTTATAATGAACTCCAGACCTGGAGTAAGTCATGCCAATGCTTATAACATCATTGGGATGTTAGTTTAATTTTTTGATGCCACTGTTTTCTTTGGAAGATGGAAGTATGTTGGCCATGTAAGGCGCCTGACTTACTCCAGGTCCATGATCCTTGGCATCTGAAATCAGAGTGTAAGCAGAGCATGCGAATGTATGGTACACAGCACAATATTTCACATAAAGGTGCCTTCGCACGGAATATTGTCCAATAGCATATTGAAAACATAAAGACACAGGCAGAAAAAGGATTCAGGAGTTTATCTGTTTTTATAGATGATATAGACAACCTCATAATAATAAGTGGCATTATTTCTCAATCCAATTCACATGGGAGCACCACAGTCACTACTATAGAGGGTTGGAGATCAAATGTTTATTTGGCGTTTGTAGACAGGTGTGGATTAACTTCATCAACAAAGCTTGTTCTAGCCCACAAGCCTATTTTAGGATAGTTCACCTAATGTAGCTACACCTCTTTTTGAATGACCTTTTCTGTCTTTCAAGAAAGCCATCTGGACAGAAGACAGAAACAGGTGAGAGCACTAGGCCTCAAAAGTGTGCACGGATTGTGTGCACGTATGAGCAGGAATACACATAACAAAGCTCTGATGAAGGCCCTGAACCCGATTGGGCTCTAAGAATGCACCAAAACATGTTGGAACAGGGGGTACAATTGAATGATTATATTCAGTAAAACCCCACACTACTTTTGATTTTATCCATGCCCCAGGTACCCTAAAAATAAAGAACAATCTTTGGGTCTACCTGGAGGTATTTTTAGCAAATCACTTTTCTGGATCCCTGCTTGTCCAGTTTGACTTTATCTAAGAACTCCGATTTTGTCTATGGTTTAGTCCGCCCTGGTGGTATCCTCTTACTATGAAGTGGATAGGCGCCAATGATGAAGCATGTTACGATACGTGAGTGAGGCGTCTAATCTAATATCTTTAGATATCGTAGAGGTTGTGAACAAATATCCTTAAATAGAGTGGGACCCCTTTCCCTTCCTTACTCATCCTTCAAGATTATCAGTTGCTATTGTGTGTAACTATTGAAGCTGGGAGAGTGCAACTAATTTGATTGTCTCTCACTCTCTAGTGTGATACGATTAAACATTTTTAGCAAGTAAAAAGTACAACTGTCGCAATACATTAGGTACTCAAACTCAGTGTGTGAAATGGAACCAATGTGTTTAAAGCCTGCCACTCCTTGTTTACACTTAGGACATTAATCTGGTTTTGTGGCATTTATTCTTTTTCCATGATGTTGGTGTTATGTGTGCTCTGTGGAGTTTATTGTATTGTTTCAATTTGATTCTTTCATTACTAGATTTTTCCAGGGTCTTTTGACATATATCTTTTCTGTTCTTGTTTGTAAACTCCTACCACAATGTTTTACCATTTCTCTTTAACCTTTAGTGTTACAGTGGTGCGTCTGCCGTTTTGGAGGCATAGAGCTGTGTTATTCATTTCTTGGTGGTGTTTGAATTTCTAGGAATTGTATATGTACTATTAGGCTTGGGTTCTTCAGGGAAATGCATCCATGAGTGGTTACCTGCCCTGGTGTTTCTGGCATTTTGTATGAATTGCTTACCCTTCATTGGATAAACTCACATAGAACCTTATTATAAAATGTTGTAAGTAGTTATATAAAAGTGACTTTATCAGTGTGTTAAATATTGTATTGTTTTTACAATATTCTTGTGTATATGTCACTCTTGCCATTGGAATCAATTGTGACAGTATGCTATAGATGTGGAACCACCGCGAGGCAAGGTGGATTCTTTGGTCAGCATTACTCTATTTCTTTCCCATTTTGCATGTAATCAAACAATGTATTTTAATCCATTTCCTACTAGTATTTGCTCTGAACTGTGCATGTCTAATTCTCTCCACTTATATGAAAATCCCAATTAAGCAATATGCATCCAGTACAGCAATAAAGGAAGGAGTATTTGCATTGTTAAGAATTTTATATATACTATTTGGGATGGGTTCTTCCGGGAAACGCATCCAGGAGTGGTTACCTGTCCTGGTGTTTCTGGCATATTGTATGAATAGCTTACCCTCCATCGGATAAAGTCACATAGACCCTTACTATAAAATATTGCAAGTAGGTATATAAAGGTGACTATAGAAGCGTGTTAAATATTGTTTCATTTTACATGATTCTTACCTATTTGTCACTCTTGCCATTGGCATCACGTGTGATAGTATTCTCTAGATGTGGAGCCACATCTATGCAAGTTGGATTCTTTGGTCAGCATTACTGTATTTCTTTCCCATTATCCATGTAATTAAATATTGTAGTTTAGTCCAGTTCTATACTAGTATCTGTGGTGATCTGTGCATTTCTAATTTTCTCTGCTCATGTGGAACTTCTACCTAAGCAAGATGCATCCAGTACAGCAGCAATGGAACAAATGTAGCCAAAACGTATTTAGATTTACCACCCTACAGCATGCAAAAAGACTGCCTCTAAGTGGAAAAGAGAAGTTTGCTCACTTTTCATAAGTATGGTCACTGTGCTTGTAACAACTGGACAATTGATTTTGACAAAAACGTATTTGCCACAAAAAGAAAAATGAAAATTGAGAGAAATTTCTTTAAAGCACAAATGCACTTGCATCTTTAACATCTGCAAGTTGTACATGGTGTCTAAATAAGTCCATATTTTTGTGAAACATACATTTGCCCTTGCCCATCATGTCCAAATATTTCTAGACCTTTCTAAATAGGAAGCAGGGTTTATTTCCAATATGTACCCAGCCTCTGTCGTTGTTCACTGTTAACTCTTGTTTTTGTCTCAATATCTTTGTTAATAGTCTCTTTTGTGTGTCTCAGAGATCTGGCGTGTAGAATGCATGTAGCGCAGCACAATATCATGCACAGTTTAAATTTAATTGCGATATTGTATTATATGCAAGCTCACACTTTTTCATCACATGATTAAAGTGCTGTCTTCCTCCTCTTAAGATTCTGTAGTATATCTTGAGTTTAGGAGGTGCAATTGAATATTTTCAATAAAAAGCAAAAGTCATTTTGAGACAAGAAAGGTGGTGACACGGTCATTTCATTTTTATTAGTTAATATGCTTTAGTCCATTTTCTTTTCAAACATATTAACATATGTTAAACAATTTCTAACATGTACATTCAGACAATTTCTACACACACCATACTTTGATACAAATATTAAGATGTATTGTACATTTTAAGAATTCTTTTTCATAACAGGGCTGTATTAAAATTAAATATGACAGTTTTCAATATTTTTGTTTACCATCTTTATCAAGATAAAGAAATTAATATTAAAATATTACTCCAGAACACCTTAGCACATATTTTTGAATATCAAAGATACATTATATAGCTATAGTAAATTATTTTACTTTGTTGATGTTTCAAGTGAGAGTTTCAAATTTTATTTTTTGCTGGCAAGTTGGTTCTCCAAAACTTCAAGTCTTGCTGTCATCTGAGATAGTGTTCTTGTTAAAGAAATAAAAATAATAAAAATAATAGTAGCACAATAAATAATGATATTGAAAAAAGTAATGCATCATCACAACTTGTGGATCACATATTAAGCTCTAAATGTATAGGTTATTCAGTAATAGCATAATATGCCACATCTTGTTTCATTTGCCTTTTAGTTATACTTCATTTCTAACAGGATTATCTTGTTCCTCTAACTTTTCTTTTCTCATCCTCCACTTATGTCAACAATTAACATTGGAATGTACAGTACAATGTACAACATTCTCACACCATATTCTTCTATTCTTTCATAGTAAAACTCATAGATGTCACTTATCTTTCATATTAGAAATATTTTTGGAATATATGGAATCAGCTTAATTAATGTATGTATTGCTGAAAGAATAGTATCCATGACTGTGTATGCATAACGTCAGTGAAAAAGTCATTTCCAGAAGCCTGCATGAGCTGGACTAACGCTCAATGTCAGCACATATTGAATTTGTTCAAATAGGCAAACGTTTAGCAAGTCTCTTCAGTTTTCAAACTTTTTATGTATTCTGTTGAAAGAACTTCACATTTATGCTATGAGATTTGTATCTTCTAATGAGTTATGAATAACATCTACCACTCTCACTGCAATAACTAATGGTATCAATACCATACATACCTAGATAATTTTACACTATATGAGGAAAACTCTTCTGCTATCTGTATCCTATTAAAGATGTCATGGCAGGTTCACTAGGTTCTCCATCTTAGCGATTGCACAAATAAATTTTTTGATGAAAAGAAATGATAATGCAAAAAATGAATGGGTTAATATCGACCTATATCTCGGTTCACTGCTGATAGTAATATTTACCCAAGAATACTGGTTAACAGTTTAAGCAAGATTATGGTGGATATACTTTCACCCTGCCAGCACAGTTTCATCTCTGGGGGGACACTGTAAGTTGTACTAACTTTACAGCAGTTCTGAAAGTTGTCATTTGTGTGGGCTGTTATTATATGTAATGGTCCTCCTGAAAAATGTATAAAGTGGATTCAAGCACTTCACCAATACCCCACATTGTAGAGGCAGTCAAAGCATATGTTTCAGCCAACTTTAATATTTTCATGGGCACTGGTGAAGATTGCCATTAATCATGGTTATCACTGATATCACTTATTACTGTTTTAATACACTCTTTATATGGAGTCATTTATAATATCTATCCAAAAGGATGCAAATTACCTCCAACAATCATTTCTCATGTGAGACCTATAGTTATAGCCTATGCTGATTACCTATTGATCGACACGACAGATATATATTAAGAGTCACTGCCATTTAACTCACGCATCAAAGTTTGGAACAATATCTGTCTTTAAACTTAATATTCTGCACGCTTATTACTGGGCTGATTTAGCAAAATCCTTAACTTATCATGTCTCATATATTCTCAAATTCACAAGTATTTATTTTGGTCCCACGAGCACAATTTTTTCTCTTTTAGATTCTTTAACTCCTGATATCACTCCAGGGATGGACAGTTTAAGCCCCTTCGGATTCTAGTCTTAATGTGGTAGGTGCTAGTTTGATTTTTTCTGGCTGGCATGGCTCAGCATACTTTCATCTTCTAAAGTTTAATTGTGGGTCATATCTTCACAATAGGAAGGGTCAGCCGAATGGAAATAATTCTCCATTATAAAGCAACGCTAACCCAAGATGTTGCGATTAGCCTCAATGTGGGGCGCTCCCAGAGCTCAGCATACTTGCATCTTCTAATGCTGGGACAGGCAGATTGCAGGTCATATCTCTGCAATGGGAAGGGTCAGCAGGAAGGGACTAAGCACCCAGGAATAAGCAAGGCTAATCTATTTGATTACCAGATAATTCATTCACAAAGACAATTTTTTCTGATAGACAAAGATACCCCAGTTTGAAGGAATAAGGGGCTTGCCCTACCCTTTTCCATCTATTGATTATATAGTGTAGGTTAAGAAGACGCCATTTATGTACGTTTGTATTGAAAGCAATAACTAATTAGTACATTGCCATGATAAAGCATAATTATGTGCTTAATGCAATGTGCTCTTGCCATAAGGTTTGAGAAGTAGGATTGATTTTCCACAGTTCAGATGTCCAGCAATAATCTTAACCAACTACCATGTAGAGAGCAACACTAAATAGTTGTATATTGGACTGGAATGGGACAGTAAACTATGTATGGAGAGGGGCGTGCTCTTGTACCAGTGCAAGTTTAGAAGACATGATATACTTGTTACTATACTCTCCAATTTACGAAGCAGAACAAATGGAATGATTGCTTTCTTCTAGTAAGCAATCTGCTCAGTGGGCCTGCACAGAAGCTGTTGCTCTAGGTTATAAAAAAAGCATTGGCATAGCCAATAGGTCTCACCTTTGGAACCTTATAAGTGTTTATAGAGAGGTATAAGCTTTGTTGGTCTGCATGCAAGCAAGTCTGTCAGAGTATCAGCTGTAGCACGAGCCATTACATCTATAAATCAGTATTCACCAACATATCTGGTTTCGTAATGTAGGGCTGTTACAAAGGTTTTACTACCAGAGTAGCAAGGAAACTCTCATGCGCGTGCGCACTACAGCTAGCCAGCAACGATGCACTTGAGGAATCCAGGAGTCTCCACAAATCTTCACCATGTTTAAGTAGGAGCAGCAGCACAAGGTAAATAAACAAACATACATGGACGTGGATATACATATATAGATACATAAATAAGTAGGTACATATATTTATGTCCATGCATGCATATGTGCATTTATATTCAATGTGTATGGCAAACATAAATATTCACATGAAAACATACTCTCTCTCGTTTTCACACACACATATAAACATTTTAATAAGAAGCCTCTAATATATGTGACGTGCACAAAGGGCAATCCGTAAGATATTCATCTTTCTTCATGGGGCTATAGTGTTTTACATTGTGCTATCACCAACATGGGTGTAAGAATTTATGCATTTATGTGTGAAGGTGAATGGAAAAATGCCATGTGTTTATGTATACGCATATTTATTTACATATACACACATAACAAATATATATGTATATATGTATATATATATATATATATATATATATATATATATATATATATATATATATATATATATATATATATATGTACATCTATATATATATATCTATATATATATGCACTGAAAAAACCATAGGTTTCACACCAAGTTATAGTTAGGAATTAGCATTCAAAAAAACTTGCAAATTAATTGAAAAAAACCATAGGTTTCACATGTTATAGTTAACTGAACATTTCTCTCATACCAAACCTTTGAAATTCCTCCGTTATAGTTAGCTCAGCTAACTATAACTTGCGCGCCCGCAATGCACTGCTTATGATGTCACATATTACATCACTTATGACATAGTCAGTGACATCACTCATGACATCACTGATGACATCTCAAATGACATCCCAGACCCATAACATTGATGAATGCGAATACAAAAAATATTAGAAGGCATTGGCTCTTAGAGTAGCCAAAGTAATCAACAGACTTGTGAGCATTAACCAACACGGATTTATACCGGGGAGAGGCACCACCCATCATATACGAAAAGTCATTACCCTTCTTGATGTTGCAGAGGTAACAGGAGACCCGATAGCGATTATGTTATTGGACGCTGAAAAAGCTTTCGATGGGGTCTCCTGGGACTTTCTATGGTCTATATTGAGGAGGCTGGGCTTTTGAGAGGGAATGGTGAGAGCGATTCAGGTATTATATGAGGCCCCAACCGCTCGCATTCAAGTAAATTCTGGATATACACTTCCATTTAAAATAAAAAGGGGAACGCAACAGGGGTGCCCCTGCTCCCCACTCCTGTTCGCTCTCTATATGGACCCGTATATACGCCACATAGAATAAACAATAATATCTGCCCAGTAGACACTTATGGAACCCAATGCAAAATTCTGGCCTACGCAGACGACGTAGCGATTGTGACTCCTAAACCTATTGAAGCAATGACAATGGTTGAGATGGAAGCCCAACAGTTTGGAGAAGTGTCAGGTTACGCTCTCAACACCACGAAAACACAGATTATTAAAAACTGTAAAGCACATTGCTTAGATAGTCGGGTGGTGGAAAGCGGAGTTTATTCAGGGGTAACAATCACAGTGGATCTAGATAAATTAGTGGAGGCAAATATAGCACCTATAATAAGTAAAGTCAAGAAGGATTTAGACAGGTTACACAACATACATTTTTCAATAGTAGGACGAACGAATATGATCAAAATGATTTTCTTACCAAAATTTCTATACGTATTTAGGGCTATACCTTTAATATTTGAGGCGAAATGGTTCAAAACCTTGGAGCATATGATAAACCGTTTTGTCTGGTCGCATGGAAAGACCCGAAGGGCATTGAGATTTATGGCTCTACCTAAGGAGCGTGGTGGATGGGCCTTGCCAGACTTAAAACTATATTACTGGGCGGCATCCCTTCAATACATGGCAGGGTTATTAGAAGGGGGAGAAAATGAAGGACAAGATCAGTTAGGAACCCTAGCAATCTTCACATTGGCTTTAGGAGATCATGCTGAGAATCTTTTCTTGAAAATTACTGACCATAGTTATTTTAAGAGGAATACATTTAAAACAATCAAAGCAGCACATAGGATTTGGACGTCATTTGCTAAAAAGTTTGGACTTGGAAGATATAATGCCTACACTAGGTTTAAAGGTAATCCTAATCTCCCTGATGAGATATTTTCAGGGGTGGTTTTTAACGAGTGGACGAGACGCGGGATCACGAAGGTGGGGGATATTATGGGAGCACAGGGGGTAATGCAATTTAGCGGTCTACAGGCAATATATGGGTTGGATACAACTCATTTTTTTAAGTATCTGCAAAGAAGAAGCTTTATGACGACAAAAACTGGAGGGGTGGAGGGATTTAATTTGAATCCCATTTTGGACATTATAGAGGATGGCAAAGAGGGCACAATAAGAAGATTTTACTCTGAGTTGATAGAGCATCAAGCTGATGATCTGGAAAAGTTTGAGAATAAGTGGATACAGAAACTGGGGGTTGAGAAGAAGTGTTTTCATAGATCATTGGAATTGGATCAGAAACTCCTGTGTTCAGCACCACTCCAGTCACATCATTACAAGACACTTTACCTACTATATCATGCACCCGCCAGGATAGCGCAATGGGGAGGTACAGCTGGAATTACATGTCCAAGATGTGACAGTGATGAAGCTGATCTTGTCCATATGCTCGCGACGTGTACCCATTTAAAAACCACCTTTGATGAAATCGTACTATTTCTTAAAAATGCGTTAAGGATAGAAATCACACTTACTCCAGCAGTGGTAATGCTTGGAATAAATCAGAGTGCTACCCAGGTATCTTATGGATATTTCATATTTTTGGCCATGGCTATTCTGAGACTATGTATTACCACAGCTTGGCTGGACCGTATACCACCCACATTTCATCAATGGTTAATGAAGTTACTGAATATGTATAATCTTGAAAAAGCAATTTATGCTAGGAAAGGTGCAACTGGTAAGAAAATAGGTAAGGAAATATGGGAACCTATTCAAAGATGGAGAGACATAGATCCAGGATAGGAGCTATTAAAAGGAGTGACTCAACAACTTAATTATTCTGTTGGATTTAAGAATTTATATGTTTTGATTATATTTGATAAAACTATATTAGGACTGTAATGTTATTGTTTACGCCTCTTTATAATGTATAGCTTGAGATACACTGATGGATTATATAATCTGGATGTTATATTATCTTATATGTTAATTTCTATTACCCTGTATGTATTTGTGTGCCTTTGTACAAATATAAAATGGGGAAAAAATCCAAATAAAAACATTAAAAAAAATAATAATAATAATTTGGCATAACGGGCGTTAGTAACGCAGTAGGCACTTCTATATAGACACCACTTGAATGCGGCACTATAACAAGTAAAAGGTACCAGGTACACTGCACTCGTAAAATTGTAGTGTAACCTTTATTTATGAAAGGAGAGAGGGCCATATTATCAAACCTTGGCAACAAAATTATCACCACTTTATCGGCAGCAAACTGCCGCTAAAGTGGCCATAATAGGTTTGATAATATGTTCTATTGAATTCCAATCAAAGCTGATGTTAGATGTGAAGGACATCTAACATGAGCTTTGATTGGAATTCCATCGAACATATTATCAAAACCAGTATCGCCACTTTAGCGACACTTTCCTGCTGATAAAGTGGCGCTAATTTTGTCGGCCAGGCTTGATATCATGGCCCAGAGTGCGTAGTGTACAGCACCTTCTCTGTAAAATCTATAATTACCTCTGAGCAGTGACAACACATAGGTTACAACAGTCTGACAAACAGATCCACAACCTTATTACGCCACTTTTGAGTCACTTGTAACATTGGTAAAGTGATTCAAGGAACTAGTAAATCTACATCTCACTTTTCAATAAAAAATCTCAACTCCAGACACTGCGACACAGATTTAATGTTGTTTTCTCTCTATTTCTCTCTCTCACTCTCTGTGACATCATTTCTCTTTCTTGCTTAAAACTTAGACACTGCTGTCTGCTTGGACGTGTAGAAGAATTGTTGAAGTGAAGTTGTGAAGAGTTCTTCCGTATGTGTTTGGCCGCAAGGTTTATACAATGGTAAGCACAGAGGCCTAGATCTACAAATCCTTCATAGGAATGCATTATTGTATTGTATTGTATTGTATTGTATTGTGATTTGTAAAGCGCGATTGCTGCCCAATGGGCGTCCAAGCGCTAAGGCATAAAAAACAGAACTGAAGAGTGATGGAAACGAGCTTAGGTGGATCTAGCAAACAAGTAAGTTTTCAGCTGCTTTCGGAATGAGAGTAAGTTGGGATTGGACCTGATTTGTAGCGGGAGTGTGTTCCACATCTTCGCGGCGTTTAAGGAGAACATCCTTCCTCCGGTCCTGGCTCTCCGCACTCTTGGGACTACGGCTAGAAAAGCTTCCGTAGATCGGAGGTTTCTGTTAGGATGGTATTGAGTAACCAGTTTGTTGAGGATCCTTGGACCAGACCCCCAGAAAGCTCGATGGGCGATACATAGTGCCTTAAATGCCACTCTCTGCTTTACTGGGAGCCAGTGTAGGGCGACCAGGGCGGGTTTTGCAGACTGCGTCCTCGGAATCTGCAGCAACGTGCGGGCTGCGCAGTTTTGGACGACCTGCAGTTTTCGCATGGACAGCTCTGGGGCCCCCACATACAAAGCGTTATTTGTGTCCAGCCGGGACTGGATCAGGCCCTGAACTGCCACTTGTTTTGCTTCCATTGGGAGGAGGGGGAGGACCTTCCTTAGTGTTCTAAGTAAGCCAAAACAGATAGCGGAAAGTTTAGTGGCCTGGGTGGAGAAGGAGAGGTTTTTATCCAGCCATACTCCCAGGCTTTTTACACTCTCTTTGGGGATGGGAGGTGTGCCCAAACATCCAGGCCACATGGAGGGGAGTAAAGTGGGTGAAGCAGTGCCTAGGAGCATGAGCTCCGTTTTGTCTCCATTCAGCTTTAATGAAGAGCCTGTCATCCACTTTTTTATATCCTCTAGGCAGTTCATCAGGTTTCCTGAGGTGTGGCCGGTGCTTTCCTGCGTCAGTGAAACCACTAGCTGGGTATCGTCGGCATATGATACAATTTTTATGCCTGATGGTTCGACGAGCCCAGCCAATGGTTTCATATAGACATTGAAGAGCACAGGGCTCAGAGAAGAGCCCTGTGGTACTCCACAGTCTAGGGGTTTTCTGACTGATGTTATGTCCCCATCAAAGATCTGGAAGGATCTGTTATGCAGGAATGATTCCAGCCATTTTAGAGCGTCGCCTCCGACACCGATGTTATGCAGACGGTTCAGCAGAGTGGCATGGCTGACCGTGTCGAAGGCTGCACTTAGATCAAGGAGGATCACTGCCACTGATCCCCCTTGATCCAGTATCCTTCGGGACTCTTCGACGACTGCCAGCAAAGCAGTTTCAGTACCATGTTTTGGCCTGAAACCTGTCTGGGATGGGTGCAGGAGTGCATGGCTTTCCAGAAATTGTGTCAGCTGGGTATTTATGTGTTTCTCTAGCACTTTACTTACCCAGGGGAGTAATGAAATTGGACGGTAGCTAGAGTGATCTTCTGGATTGAGGGTGGGTTTCTTTAGCAGAGCCCGTACCATGGCTCTCTTCCACCCGGTTGGTACTGTGCAGGAGGAAATGGATGAGTTAAGGAGCTCTAGCACCACTGGAAAGATGGCTTGGCCTGCCTGGAGCAGTATTTCTGGTGGGGCAGGGTCGAGGGGAGACCCAGATATGACTTGGACTGCCAGTTGTTGTAGTGTCTCCAGGTTTAGTGGGGAAAAATGATCCAGCGTAGGTTGTCCTTGCAGGGGGGAATTATTCAGGGGGCTTTGGTTAGTTGAATTGTTAGCTGTTACCGGGAAAGCAGAATAACTCTGCGTGACTTTATTGTGGAAAAAGTCTGCAAGTTCATTGCATTGCTCTAGTGATTTCGGGACTGGGGGGGCAGTATTGACAGTAATGCATTTTTTGACCAGATGGAAGATCTCCTTGGGTTTTGATTTTGCTGCCATTATTTGGTCTGCAAAGTAGGCGGACTGAGCTGTTCTCACCCCATTTCTGTAGGCCTTAATAGCCTCTTTGTAGTGTTTTTTGTTTTCTGGGAGGAAATCTATTCTCCAGGCTCTCTCTTTTTTCCAATAATTCGGCATAAAGGGCGTCAGTAACGCAATGGGCACTTCTATATAGATACCACTTGAATGCAGCACTATAACAAATAAATGTACCAGATACACTGCACTCGTAAAACTGTAGTGTTAGCTTTATTTGTTAAATGAGAGAGGGCCATATTATCAAGCCTTGGGGACAAAATTATCGCCACTTTATCGGCTGCAAACTGCCGCTAAAGTGGCTATAATGGGTTTGATCTATAATTACCTTCGAGCAATGACAACAGATAGGTTACAACAGTCTGACAAACAGATCCACAACCTTATTACGCCACTTTTGAGTCACTTTTAACATGGGTAAAGTGATGCAAGCAGCTAGTAAATCTACATCTCACTTTTCAATAAAAAATCTCAACCCCAGACTCTGCAACACAGTTTTAATGTTGTTTTCCCTCTCTTTCTCTCTCTCACTCTCTGTGACATCATTTCTCTTTCTCTCTTAAACTTAGACACTGCTGTCTTGGACGTGTAGAAGAATTGTTCAGAATAGGTTGTGACACCAACTGCCTGAAATGTTTACCCGCAAAGTTTATACAACGGTAAGCAAAGAGGCCTAGATGTCCAAAGCCATCATAGGAATGCATTAGAAATAAGTCGCCATAACGGGCGTCAGTAACGCAGTAGGCACTTCTATATAGACACCACTTGAACGTGGCACTATAACAGAACTGGAATGTACGAGTCACACAGCACACGTAAATCCGTAGAGTTACCAAAACTTGTAGGGACATAGTATCAAGAACGGCGATAAAATAATCGCCATTGCAGCGGCAGGAAACTGCCGCTAAAGCGGCGATAATGGACTTGATAATATGCCCTACTGAATTCCCATAGTAGCCCAGGTTAACACCAGAACCTGGACATCTATGGGAATTCATATTATCAAGCCCATTATCACCGCTTTAGCAGCAGTTTCCTCCCGCTGAATCGGCGATAATTTTATCGCCATTCTTGATATTATGCCCCGTAATGCTTCAGCTCATTTACTCACATCTACATAATTCTAAACTCTAATTTTCTTTTTTCTTTTGCAGATTACCAATCGGACACCTTTTGGAATCCATTTCACAATTTGTTTATAGCATTGTTTAAGTTATTTTTCCAGTCCTAATATAGTTATAATTGAGTTTCATTTATATTTATTGTTTAATAAAAGTTAATTTGAAAAAAACTACTTACTTCTTTTATTTTGTGAGGGAGGGGTATGACGGCCCACAATAAAAATAATGTTGAAATACTAGAGTAAGATATTCAAGACTAGAATTGAAAACTACTGAGTTCTAACTAACAGATATAATAAAAACAACAGTGAGAAACTACGAAATGGCGATGGACGGAGTACGTAATCAACGTTTGGCACCTCAGCACTACCTTTCAAATAAATATATAAAAAATATGACTTTTAATACTGTACAAAAGTAAAACAGAGGATGACACACACGAACCGGGAAAAGAAAGCAACAGATTTACTAACTGATACAAAGAAAGGTTTGCTTGTTGAACTTGAAGAAAAAGAAAACGTGGGCTTCGAAACGACGCTGAGCATGCGAAGAGAGTACAACTGCTACACCAAAAAAAAAGGAAAGCTTTACATACTATCATAGAAATGAAAGAGCATTTTATCAACTAAAGGCGATACATTATCGCCACTTTTATCGACAGGAAACTGCTGATAAAGCGTCGATAATAGGCTTGATAATAGGCCCTTGTAACTTCCCATAGAAGCCCAGGTTCTGGTATTAACCTGGGCTCCTATGGTTATTCACAAGGGCATATTATCAAGCCCATTATCGCCGCTTTAGCGGCAGTTTCCTGCCGATAAAAACAATGATAATGTATCGCCTTTTGTGGATAATATGACTCATTGCTCTTTTTTTGACCAGTAAACTTGGGTGCATATTATCAAAGACCGGTGTTACAATTATCGCCGTTTTATTGGCAAGAAACTGCCGATAAAACGGCGATAATTACCATCATAATACGGCCTTGTTATTTCCCATAGAAGCCCATGTTAACACCAGAACATAGCCTTCTATGGCAATTAACAAGAACGTATTATCAAGCCCACCCTCCCAACATTAATAAAAAACCATAGGCCCTTCTAAATTCCCATAGCAGCCCAAGTTCTGATGTTAACCTGGGCTTCTATGGTTATTCACAAGGGCATATTATCAAGCCCATTATCGCCACTTTATCGGCAGTTTCCTGCCAATAAAAGCGCCGATAATGTATCGCCTTTTGTTGATAATATGGCCCATTGTTCTTTTTTTTGACCAGTAAACTTAGGTGCATATTATCAAGGATCGGTGTTAAAATTATCGCCGTTTTATTGGCAGGAAACTGCTGATAAATCAGCGATAATAAGCTTCATAATATGGCCTTGTTATTTCCCACAGAAGCTCATGTTAACACCAGAACATAGGCTTCTATGGGAATTCACAAGGACGTATTATCAAGCCCACCCTCCCAACATTAATAAAAACCTCCAGACAATGCAGGTACCCGGAGCTGGAAGGTCATTTTACATATCACTGCCCCAGAAATATGGCGTTCCCCGCGACGTGTACGGAGAGAGAGAGAGAGAGAGAAAGCTCAAAACATATTTTTTATAAAAAAGACCCGAGGGGTGCCGCTCACGGAGACTGCGGGAGTAGGACCGCAACCCCCCGCATACTTCAAAATAAAACCAGAGGAGTGCAGTTCCCCAGTGCTCAGGGCACCTTACATGCCCCCATTATGCAGAAAAATTGCCCCCGTAATTTGCCCCCCCCGGGACCTAATGAATAAAACGGACTTCTACTTTTTTTTCACCTTTTCCATTGTGTACAAGTACTGCAAGAGTACCCCAACATTTTTTATTTCAAAAATAATAAAAATTGAGTCCAAAGATCAATGTACCATCCCCTGACCAAGACTATAGCCTCAGAATCTTTTCACCCTGCCCCGTTTCCTTATTTCTCAACTTTATTTTACTGTTTTCTTGTGACTCTCCTCTCCTGACAAACAACATGGTGGCCAACACTTCGTGGTCTGGAGTATTGACAGCCAATCAGCATGCAGCTCCTGCTCATAATTGTACGTACACCGCGATTTTTCTTTAAGAAATAAAATTAAAAAATAGAGCCTAAACATCCATGTATGACCCCCTGAGCAAGCCTAGAGGGTCAGATTGTCTCTAGCCTACCCCCTACCCTTATTTCTCAACTTTGTTTTACTGTTTTCTTGTGACTTGGTTCTAGCGAGGTACAAGATGGCCACCAACACTTCCTGGTTTCGAGTGTTGACAGACAGTTCACAGCCAATCAGCATGCAGCTCGCGCACGTAATTGAACAGATTTCAGTACGCGTGCTGAACTCCGTCTCTAGATATCGCTATGATTTTACTTGCAACTACTGAAGGGATTTACACTATTTAACAAAAAGCACAATCTGTGAACAGAACCCTACCTCTCTTCCAGATTTCGTGTAATTCAGTTCAGCCGCTCTGGCTGTAGCCCTGGCTAAAGGTCCCAATGGAAAATTGCATGGGGAAAGCACGTTTTGGGGCCCCCCTTTTTCTCAGCCCCTGCTTGACGAATCACCCCCAAACTTTCAGGAAAGGAGCAGAACCAAGCAGGCCATTTTCTTGGAGAAATTCGCGAAGATTCGTTCACTGGCGCCAAAGTTATTCCAAATAGAATGTTGTGGATTTCCTATGGAAACTAGGTCCTAACTATAACTACCTACTGGCGATATATATATATATATATATATATATATATATATATATATATATATATATATATATATATATATATATATATATATATATATATATATATATATATATATATATATATATATATATTATATTTCCATATTTTCTACCTGCCTACTATGATCAAACATATGATTATGTTGGGGTGCACGTGCATGTACACAAGTTCCTACATTTGCCAGATGTTTCCGCGCAGCAAATACCACACAAATGGAAATTGATTATTCCAAAAAAGGCCTTGTCTCTCCAGAGCACTATTTATCGTGAAATAGTGTGCAGGAATTAGTAGGGGCACAAACATGCACAGATTGTTACTTGCAGCCCTTCTCAATTAATGAACAGACTTTTATCTGCCAATGCATTATGCGGATGCAGAAAAAAACATTAAATGAAGTTAATTTGATAGAAAACATAGTAGGCAAAAACACAGATGGCCTTTGAAACATACAATCTATTAATGTGAATTGTTTATTAGTGATAAAAGCACCAAACATCCACTATAAAAAAAGTCATTATTCGCCACCAGGGTCCCTGTCAGATATCCTAAGTGTGATAATGCAATAAATCCTGTATTGACTTTTACTTAATGAAACAACAACAGGGCATCTGAGAACCCCGGAAACCATGTTTGTATTGAATGTCTGTACTCAAGAAAAGTTCATTGGGTCCAGTATTTGGATCCTCTCATCTGTTGTGCCTCTCATCCCCGGAGCTGCTGCTGCTGTCCCTGGAGGGGCTCTAGGAGGAGGAACCTGCCCATCACTCCTGAGGGGGATGTCTTCTGCCCAACAGCTCGCCACACGGGACTCGGGAGACCAGGAGTCCGTGCGAGCCTGCAGCTGCGAGAAGCTGCGCCCGCCCACCCACACACCGGAAGACATAGCTACTTCCTACTCCCGCAGCGCGGGACCGCGCGCGGATCAGGGCCGGACTAAGCCTGGACAAAGGGCGGGCCCTCGGTGGCCCTCAGAGGACCGAGAAGAGGACCGAGAAGGACGGGACGGACCACCCCCCTTGCCTCCATCAGAAAGAGGGTAAAGACTTTCGCCTACTAACTCTTACCTACTATTTATCTTACCAACAAGGTACTTTTTGTCATCCGTTTGACCAATACTATTAACTGATTGATCATTCTTCTGTAATCACGATGACACGAAAGGGGGCATTCAATAAAGCTATCCCACATAGGGGCTCGCCAAAAGGGACACAAGACTTACAAGGAATTAAGCCCACTCAGCAATCTCCCTTAAATCCTGGGGTAAATGAACCTATACAGTCACTCGAGTGCATAACTACAAATCATTCACACGTATCTATCTTTGACTACGGGAATAGCTTAACAGGGCTAGACGAACTAAACAGTCTGTGTGGAACTAAGTACACTTTAGCTGCAAGCTGCCCTGAATACATCAGCACCCCAACTGGTTCACAAAACTTGAATAACAGTCCGTACGAACGACACCAAATTAACCCAGCAGACGCCCAGAGCACTGTAACAGCACGGCCCCCACCTGGTAAAAGGAAGTGCGAGACAGACAAACAAAATGGGAATCAACCTAAACATCCCAAATTGTCTTTTAACTCCTCGCTGTCTGCGATTACTTCCCCTCCAAATCCGGATCCGGGTGAAACTGTGGGAGGGTTAGATCTCTCAGCACCTCCCTCACAGTCGTCCTTACTGACCATTATTGAACGGCTAATTAACTCTGCCATTTCACCATTGATGGCAAAAATAGACCTTCTGGGGGATAGACTTACGGAATTAGAGACCACGATCAACACAAACCTGGCCCCCCATAAAAAATCAGGTATATACTAGACAATCCCCTTCATCTGCTGTTTCTGGAACCCCTAAACCAACTGCACTAAGCACCAATGCTCAGACTCAGGCCACAGCTCCCAATATACTAGATCCAAAGGACCCTCATCCTCTGCCAAATCGTGTATTTCCACAGCGCAACATCGTCAGTTCAGGGTCAAATATAGCACCTCATATTCACTTACCGCCAGAGGCTGCTCCCTTTGCCTATGTTCTATCAGGAGTGCCACCAATCACACAGGGGAAAACTGAAACCCAACATGAGTTACAGAACAAAGTTATCCACTGGTTATCTAGGAATAGACCTCTGCCTGCTGAACTTAATGGCAGAATATTAACTGTTAGAAGGGTGGGCTGGTTAGGTCCCCTTCGAAAGGATATCGTCGGGGATCTGGTCTTAGTGAAATTCTGCAACAGAAACATTGTTTCATTCCTCCAATCTTGGTACCGGCAAGAAGAAGATGGCCCGATACATACTGGGGACCTTTATGACTTTTACCCTCATTATCCCGCACTTAGACGAGGGGCAGGCTACACCCATGCTATCGACAAATCTGTTTGGAGAACGATCAATAGCAACCCCCTTGCACCTAACCGTCTCGATATGCTACGCTACAGAGGCTTTTATTAGCAGCCCATGGGGAGGGCGATATCTATGTCATGGCAAGATTGCCAGAATATATAACTGCCTAAATATTGTGTAAAGTTGTTTTCTCTATGAATGAGGTATGCACATTTTAGGACCAGGATCCTTTCTCTTGAACAATCTTTTAAAATCTCACTTTTAACTTTGTCAATATTTTGCGGCCCTTGTTAAGGCTGTTTTAATTGTATGTTTTTAATACTGTACGCTTTTATAATTTGTACAACAAAATCGAATAAAGCTAAATTGAATTGAATTGGGTCAGGAGTTTCAATTGAGTCATGCAGACCTATGCGATATATGCTGTTCGAATGGCTGGTTCATCGGTTTTCAAAGGTTGACGGGTTTATAAAAGTCGTGATTGCAACTCCTCGCGAACATGGTACACCCCAACTACTTTCAAAGGAACCAACCCCCACTTTTTATGACAGCATACACGCGCGCGGTTAAGCCGCTGGTAGCTGCGTGCAGGCGGTGTCAGACTCATAACATACAATACTAACACAAGGAGTCATACCGCAACATAGAGTGAGCCTGAGAGGGGCATGCCTCCCTGGGGAGAATTTACTAAAACGCAACACCTCCCTAACTGAATATTTACATTAATTGCTGAGTGCAACTGATATTTTATAAAGTAGGCTGTGTAAACCTGCAGGCCAGAAGTCTTACCTAAGTTCCAGGGTTTGCTGGCGGCGCCAAGTATGCAGCTGTGAGGGAGCACAGAGCCCAGCCCTGGCTTCGCTGAGGGGGACACCTGTCACGGGCCACAGCGGCTAACGCTCCGTCACAGAAGGGTGACACTGGAATGGTAAGGGGACAAGACAAGCAAGTGCGTGGGGGGTGCCGACAGAGCCCACAATCCATGCATATACCTCTGATAGAGCAGTGGCGTGCAGTATGAAGAGGCCGTCGTCTCTCTCGGTAGCAGCCTTCAGATGTCAGGGGACGGGGGCTCGGCTCTGCCAATGGAACGGCTCTAAAAAGGAGCACCGCTCTCAGCAACTTTGTTAGTTTAATACGAGTGCAGCCGAACTTTGTGCTGCAGCTTGAAAACAGAGCGCGCCTTGATCGGCAGCAGGGGGAGGGGGCCTGCGCGATTCCCTTCCGGGAGCATGCGACCATATGGTGCCATGCACTCCCGCAAGGAAATCGCCTGACGTGCACACGCTGCCATTAGAAGCAATGCAACGCGTGCACGTCTTTGCAGTGAAAACTGTGCCAATGGCATTAGGTCTCTCTCCTATACAGCACATACGCACTGCATAGGCTAGACCTAAAAAACCTAAATGTGTCCACTATGCTGTGGCCTACTTTATAAAAGTAGACGTTCGTTCACTAAAATGCCAGGGGTAAGGAAGTAACATCAGACACCCTTTAAACTTCCGGTAACGTTACAGGATTTAAATTTAACGCCAAATGAGGGATTATGGGAGGAATAAGAGAGGAAAGAACAGAAAATGAACTGGGTGTGGAGAAGCTGGTTTATTTCTGCCTTTTGGACTTCTGAAACAAGCGCTAGTAAGACCAGCGGCTAACCCAATTGACGCCCATGTCTGTAAACATTTAAGAAATGTATACATTGTACCCCTTAACTGTCATATATAAATTACTTTTCAAGCTGTTTTATGTACTTTCATGACTCGGGGTAACTCATCCATTTTAAACTATTCTTGATACCTAAATACCTTATTAAATAGTGAGTGTGTTTATGAAACACATCCTTTTTAAACCTAGATAATACTGAGCAAAATGTTATCCATGTTTTCATTTTACTGTTATGATAATGTGAATCCGCTGTACGATTGTATTTTTAATTAATGTATTTTGAATGTGATTCCAAAACGGACAGTTTTTCTGCAAAAGAAAATGAAAACATAAATTGAACTTGCAATCAGAATTAACTGATTGAAATTCCAACCCTGAAAAGAGAGTCACAAAAATGTAAATATCTCCTGCAAGTAAAGCTATTATCAGGCACAGTATGATAGCGACTCTATACGTTTTAATATTCGGTGCTGCATTTGATGGGTGGAGAGATAATGATGCTGCGAAAGATAGCAAAATTTCACATTTTAAAAGCGATGCCATCTTTTGGATGGATGTCCCTTGACCTCTACTTCCTTCAACGGTTCAACCCATTTTAGGGAGGGGGGGGGGGGTTGTGTCCTAAGAATGCATAGCATTCCTTGGCAAACTATACATTTTTCATTCATTGTTCTGCCTTTTTTAATAAATAAAAGGGGGACAAACAGATACATTGTTTAACTCATTAGACATGATGGCAACAGTAACTTCACCACAATCAATCATTCAATGATGTAGAAGGATCAGAACACTTATTCATAATCAAATATAAACAAAGATGACTCTAAATTGCTGTGAGAATTTCTAGATTTCAAGTCTGGGCAGTGGATTTATATGAAGAAGAGCCAATGGCGGATTCTTTCATCCGAGAGGACTGCTGGATAATTCAAGTAGAAGTGATGAAATAATAGGATTTGAAAGGAAAGGACCAGAACCTAGAGCAGGCTAAAGCATAAGGATATTTAAAGCCTTTGATTGTGTATTGATGCTTCTGTTCTCAACAATATTGTACAGACACTCCTAGTGGTAGAAATGCATTTGTGGGCTTAGTATGTTTCTCAAAAACAGTTTGGTCGCCAAAGTAGATGGTGTCAGCTTATGAAAGTCACTAGAGGATGATCTCTTGATCTCATCTACACAGTTCAACGAATTTATGCCCACATTTACGCGTGGATGACCACAAATTCTCTTGAAGTAAATTATGAGAATACTGATATTTGGTATTCCTATTGACACCAAGGGGTGTATTACATGTAATACAGTGGGGGGCGCAACAGCTCCTGCTCTATTTTCTGTGTTCCTCGAACAGTATAGTATTACAGTAGGGGGCGCCGATGCGTGCGTGGCCTCTTCTATAATACAGATAACTCGGTTTTCTTAAGGGGCTGTGCCGTTATTTGCATGCAGGCATGGCCGTTTGAGAGAAAGCTTTTGCTCCATGCCTGCCACTGGCATAACGAAAAGTGAGGGGGCCTCCCTGCACGGTACTTAGAGGGGCCCCTCCGGGCTCAATCAGGAGCTCTTCGGCCAGAGCGCAGTGCCGAGAGGGCCCCTTTGAGCTAGAGCCCCCCCCCGGCAGCCCTTGAGCTAGAGGCGCCCCCGCACCGCAGGGGCTGCGGGGGCCTGTGTTACGCCCCTGATGCCTGCGCAGTATTAAGGATCTGGGTGCAGAGGCAAAGAGTCCCACAGGAGGCACACTGATTGTATGCAACAAAGAGGTGCTGCACAGTGAGTACGCCCTCAGAGGTTGCCCTCTGAGGGCGCCATTTGAAAAGGGAAAAAAGGTTCCTCATGCAGAACCCAAAAACACGCCATGCTGATGGGTGCAACCCCCCTATGCACCTGCGTCAGGGGGATATCTTTCCTCCCAGGAAGTGCAAGTTTGGTGCCACCAGCCTTGTGAAAGGTGGAGCAGCTGCTTCAAAGACCAGCAATGCCTTCTACTAATGTGCAAGTTTGCAGCTGCCCTGGGTGGGCAACACATTACATGTAAAAGTGGGCCATGGCTCAAGCAGGGACAGTATGCTCAAGCGATATTGAGCCCCCTGAGTCTTACTCATCCTCTCCCACCCAGAAAAGGTTTGCGTTCCACTCTGGTGGCTATGGTTTTGGCCCTTAGCTTTAAGTTTGATCATAATCCTACCCTTTTAACCCAGGTAAAAGCCATTCCTGTTTTGCGCAAGTAAAAGTTTAGCAGGAAATTAGTGCTTGTTTTACGGGTGCCACTCCTAAAGTAGTTGGTAATGCAATCATCTCCTCCAGCTTGGATTACCGGGGTCTTAGTCACTTCTTAACACACATCATCTACAAGTATTTCCTAATATCAAATAAGGCTGATTTATCTTAACTAGAAAAAACACAAGTTCAGCTGCTTAGCTAATGTCACATTCAAACCACTTTATCTGGGTCAGGAGAGGACATAGCAGCAACACTCTGCAGACTAGACTAATACTCTATGGGCCCTTTTAAATATAGCTTTTTGGAAATGTACATGATATAGTATATAATCCTGATGTGTCTGCTATTTTCAATGAGTCATTTAGATTTTAATTGCAGATAAACTTAAAATGGTACTGGGCAAGGATTACACTTAGGATTCCTTCCTTCCTTCCTTCCTTCCTTCCTCCCTTCCTTCCTTCCTTCCTTCCTTCCTTCTTTCCTTCCTTCCTTCCCTCCCTCCCTCTCTCCCTCCTTCCTTCCTTCCCTCCCTCCGCCCTTCCTTCCTTTCTTCCTCCCTCCCTCCCTCCCTCCCTTCCTTCCTTCCTTCCTTCCTCCCTCCCTTCTTTTCTTCCTTCCTTCCTGCCTTCTTTCCTTCCTTCCCCTATGCTATCTATCTCACATTTGTTATCAGTCTCTCTTCTTTCCTTCCTTTCAAGTTTACACTTGCACCTCCTCCCTGCTTTCTTTTTTCTTTGTGCTTTGTTTTATTCTCTACCTCTTATCTGAGATTTTTTTTGCAATCTATCCGAAAGGTATACAAGAAAAACATTATAATTAATAAGTGCTCCTTGCCATAACGCTTAAAAAACAAATCTGCCAGGTAGCACAGCAGCTGCTGTGCAGCATGGCTGAAAGTTTTAAAAAAATTATGTAGTGCGGAGCACTGCTATAGGACTTTTTTAAAACTAACTTTCAAACATGTTGCACAGCAGCCGTGCTGCTACACAACATACTTTTAAAGAAATTGACAAAGCCAATACCTCTCATAGTGAGACTAATTGGCTTTGCTAATGCTGTTATGGTTGGATTGACAGCACAGCTTTCATCAGACAGGTGAAGGGGCATTGTCTCAGTCGACATGTTGGGAGCCATGAATACAGGACGTGATTCAGTTGACGTTGTGGACTTCCTCTAAAAGAGTGCTTGCGTGCCTTGTATGATACCCACAAACCCAACCAGCGTCCACATCACCAGCCATTCACAGGTATCTATAAGATCTGGCAGCAAATCAATCTGCAGCACTGGAAAGTCTGCATATACCTTTCAAGCTCGGGTATGCAGCACAGAGGTCAGGCTAGCCAATTGCATGCCACACTAAACCAAGACCCGCAACACCAGTCAATCATGAGCATCTGCAAGAACTGGTAGCCAATCAATCCAGAGGGCACATACCTCCTTAATTCACTAACTCACTCACTTGTATCTTCACTGCACACTAGCTGTAAGGCGTGTGTCCAGTGTGTCTGTGCGGGAAGAGTGGCGAATCTCTGTAGAGTCTTGTCTCAAAAAGGTGTAAGAATGGTGTGTGAGAGCAGGATGACTGATGGGTGAATGATCATCGACCATATGCTGGATGAGATATGTATGAATGGTGTGTGAGTGCAGGGTAGGCGGTGTTGTGAGCACAGGGGTTCAGTCTGAGTTTAGCGTGAGTGATGGGTAAGTGTGGATAATGGGGGGTGTTTGAGAGCAAGATGAGAGGTGTCTGAGTGCAGGCTGAAATGTGTGTGAATGTGCAGGGTGAGCAGTATGAGTGTGCAATGTAAGCAGTGTGTGGGAGTAGGATGAGTGGTGCTTAGGATTAGGGTGAATGGTGCATGTGTGTAGAGTGAGCACTGTGTGAGTGCAGGGTGGGAAGTGTTGAAGGTAGATGTGAGCGAGTGAAGACTGGGCGGTCAGTATGAGTGGCATTTTTGTGGTTTCTGAGTGCATAATAAGATGTGTGAGCAGTGTCTGAGTTAAAGATGAGATTGTTTGTGTTCAGTGTCAGAGGTGGGAGAGTTGTGGGTGAGTGCAAAGTGAGCTGTATGTGAGAGCAGAGTGTGAGGTGTAAGAGTGCAAAGGACATCGTGTGTGACCGGTTTGTGAGTGCAGGGTAGGAGGTGGGTGGTGTGTCTTTGTAACTGCAGTGTGAACGGAGTGTTTTTATAAGTGAAGGGTGAGAGCTGAACCCATGTGAATGTCATCTGAGTGGCATGCTTTGGTAAGTTCAGGGTGTTGCACATTAAAGCCAGACCTATTGACATTGCAATACTTTTCTTTTACTAACAATCATGCCCTTTTCATCTCCCCCTTTCGTTCCACCCTCTGTCTTTCACTCACTGTTCACTTTGTGCCTACCATAGATTTCCCACCTCTATGTTTCCTACTCCACCCCCTCTATTCATTCCTTCCTTTCTTCTTTCTTTCTGTCTTACTAGAGTAATAAGTGCATTGGTTACCCCTGGTAGATATCAAAAAGTAACTCATTAATTCCTTATTTTGAAGTAACTCACATTGAGGCATTGGAAAAAAGGCAAAGGTGTATCATTTTCATAAAAGGATATGTTTTGTTGAGAGGTTTTGCAAAAGTGCAAACGTGCTGGTCTGAAATTGGACAATATTTTCACAGTCACATGGATTCTTTACTTCAACTTCCCCTTGCCCTTCCTCTGTAAAACAAACATTGTTGCATTAGTCGAGCATTTGGTTGGTCACTAATTGAGAGATACATACATATCCAGTCAAGAAATAAAATAACTTTGATCCACAGTGCACTTTCTATATGTCCTGTTTCAGAAACCGTGGCAAATTTCTACTGCACTATTCCAGTTTTTCAGTGAAAGGCTCAATGTGGCTAAACGTCTGTCCGAGATCTTTGTGGGACCTGAGTCCCAAACGTCATAAGAAGCACCTGTCTGGTTGTGCAGCCGCATGAGAACCTCATTCAAAAAGAAACAATATCCAAGGAAAATCTGGAAGCAGCCCCAGCATATATCGCCACCTATTGCTGGCCAGTGGTATTTGACACATTGTTTAGGGTTCATAAATAAAAAGCATGGGGCCAGAGGCAAACATCCCAGGATGCCCCCACACGTTTGACTGCCGTGTATGGCATGAAGATCAACCTGCTTCAAGACGTTATACTTGTGTAATGCCAAAGCAAATATAGCACCAAGTCTCTGAACTATATCATTTGTTATATGTAGGTTTCATAGGAAGTCGTAACACAAATATAAGATATTAATAATCCTCATCCGTTCCTATTATGCAAGAGCAATGAAAATGAAAACAATGTTTTCACTTTCCATACATCACTGCCCTGTGCAGCACATGCTTCCACTGCCTCTCACCCTTTCCCCTAGTTCTACAAAGACCCTGCCATATCAGTTTACAATCAGTCCTTTGCACTCCCTGTCATGCCTGCTGAAGACCACACATTTTCATTAGGATTTACAAAGATGACAGAGTCACTCGGAGTGTGAGTCCAAACTGAATAAAGAGAGTGGCCTTTTAAACACAGCTGCAAACAGCTAAGCAGTTCAAGTTTTCATTATGAAATATAATTTCTGTCCAGACCTGAAACTTACAAGATATTGAATACTTCTTATGGCATCTCAATGACTTATGAAAGTTGTTACTGGTTCTTCGAAAAGTAGGACTTTGGACTTTTAGGATTGCTAAAAGATTTGTGGTAGATCCTTTCCTAAAGACCATGCAAGGCCTGCTCAGAAGGTTATTTGAAACTCCAGGAATCTGTAGACTTTTCTTATGATATTAAAGTGGTGACACTAATACCCCCTCTCCCATACTTTTGCTTTTCCTCCTATCCTCCTTCCCTGTCTGGTGCATATTTCAATGGGACATTTGGTATAACAGTGGGATGTTATGGATGTTATGGAAGTTACACTTAACTTGCCTCCACTGCACCCTGCTGGACACCTGCAGAGCATCCAATCCTTATGGGCAGGGTCAGACTGGCCATTATTCTACCCTGGTGTTTTCCTGGCGGCTGCAGGCTAGGCGGCTGCTTTCAGAGTTGGAGGGGCTGCCATGAACCAGTCATGATATATTCCCTATCCCCATCTAATCGTGGCCTCAAGCTCTTTGGGGCCTGCCTGTCCATTTTTGCCTGGTGTATTGTAGTTTCCAGTCAAGCTCTATTTATTGGAAGTACACACTTTGGTAGGATGCCTCAGGGTTTATTGTTCACTGCTTTGTGATAGGCTGGGCCATGTGTGTAAAGCGTGCTAATTCTTTAGTCATTCTAAGATACAGTAAATGTGCACTATTCCATAGAACAATAAAAGCATCTTACTACAGAATTAAAAAATGTGCACCATGCATAAGTAGGAGCTGTGTGTAAACGTCAACGTTGCTATCCTTTCGAGTTGAGTAATTTCTTCTTTAGAGGGCTGCATTGTGGAAGCTGAAATGAATTGGAGAGTGTAATAACATATCTATATATATGCTTCCAGCCACTCCTTTTAATCCAAATGAAAAAAATATTTTTCTTTCTACTACCAGATTTCTGATACTCCTGCCTAATCCAGTGTGAACAAGAGAGGCCCCAACTGCTGATTCTAGGAGCATCCAACTGAGTAGCTCTCGCGAGATCGTGTACTGCATGTAAAAGGGGCGGCCTTAGGCACGCTAATATATATCCTTAATATAATAATCCTCTGAGGATGGATACATATATGCGTGGCGGCCCCTGGCAGGGATTTGATGGCCTCTGGCTCTGTTCCACTTCCAAACACCCTGGCCCCCTGCTTCTCTGGCCTCCGTGCTCCACCGCGCCGGACCCCCTCTTCCGGGGCCCCTTACCTACGCTCCCTGCCCAGGGCCGCCATGAGCCTAGAGCCGCCCCTGCCTGCACCTGCCTCAGGGCCGGCGTGGAGACTAAAATGAACCTGGAAATTTGGTCAACCCAGCCCCACTTTGTCGGTGACCATGGCTAGAACGAGGCGGCCGGGTATGGCTGGGTAATGGCAGCCCAACTTGCTATGGGATCAGCCCCCTAGCCTGTAGCCCACTGAGAAAATACCAGAGTGGCTGAATGGCCAGCCCGGCTCTATCCTATCCTATGATTATCACTTGGTGTGATACACTCAATCCCACTTCTGCGGACACCTGAGGAAGGCACTGACCCCACCAAAGTAGCTGACATATTTGTCGCAACTAAAAAGTGATCTGACAGTTTTGAATAGAGTATAAAACCCTGTGCCGGACAGCTTTTTTGTCCATGAGTATTGTTTGCGTACCCACTTCCTTCACTTAAGGTATTGTGCTTGTCGCGTTTGGGTTTGTCTTTGTGGCATGAAGGTATATATACTTCAATGGGTACAAACCTGGACAGACATTCAATTTCAAGTCTTCAGCAATGTGATTGATCGCAGTGAAGTCAGATGTGTAGTAGAAGTGTTTATGGACAGGCTCCGATGCAATTTCCTTCAGCTCATCTTCTACTGCCTTTCCTACCCCAACCGCATACATAGTAATACCTAAAGAGCCAAAGAAAGTTCAACGAAAATCGCCTTTAGCGGATGCAACATAGCAGAACAAAACACAACATAACATGGTACAACATAACGAAACATAAAATAACCTACTTTAACAGTAAGGGTCCTTTCTCACAAACACTTTAGTATCATGAACCTGGCAGCACTGGAAACCCAACAGTAAAGGGGCTTGAATAATAATGGAGTGAGAGGTGAAACTGTGATTTTTGTGCCAGGATGATGGTATGTCCTATTGTGTTTTAGTGATGAAACTAATTACTTGGATTAGTTATAGCTAATCGTCTATGCATTGCACCTACACTTCTTCGTCAAAGTTCCTATCTTCAGGACGTTAAATTTAGCAGCTCCTTTGCCTCCTATAACTAATTTAATTATAATGATCTGGGATTATAGCTGTCTGTCTGAAAATTTAGAATGTATTAAACTCAGTGAACCAGGCGGTTCACCAAATTTAACACAGCAAAGGACCAAGTCCCCTCTGCCCACCTCGGAGGCTGGCATAATTCTTTGCAACCAGGCGGTCCTCGTGTGTTGATACCAGCTACCCTCTCATAAATGATGCTGATAACTCAGTGGCATTTAATATTTCTGAAAGTTCCCTCCAGCACAATGACCCGATGATCTTTAATGTGAACCAGCTCTATAGCAGCCTTCACTGCTTGGGCTGCAACTCAGTGATCTCTGCTAGCCTTTGTGGTGAACACCAGTGGCTGAAAAGGATTTTGCTTCGAGAATCACACAATAGGTTACAGGGGTCACCACTGAAGTCCATGTTGACCATTCAGTGACGCTCCTAGCATCAGTTATTGTGTTGTGGAATACCTGGTCATGGGTCTGTGGGAGAATGCTGCTGGAAGAAGGCGATATACAAGGTAGATAAGTCTGTATACACTAAGGGGCAGATTTATGAGGCCGTTGCGCCTCTTTGCGCCGCAATTGCGTCACTTTATTTGATGCAACTGCGGCGCAAACAATGCGCCCTATTTACAACGTGACGCATCTAGGAGATGCGTCACGTTGTAAAGCACTGCGCCATAAGGAGGCATTCCTGCGCAGGGGGGGCGTTCCTGCGCAGGAACGCCTCCTGAAAGTGGCTGAGTGAAATCTATGAGATTTCACTCAGTCACTTTCAGGGCAATGCTGCGTCAAAACCCTGCGCCTGCTTGAAGCAGGCGTAGGTCTTTACGCAGCATTGTGCAGATTGTGCACCCCCGAGCCTTGCTGGAGCTGCGTCGCGCTTGCTACGCAACTCCAGCAATGCGCCACATTTCCGGCACAGATGCGTCACGCATCTGTGCCATTTTTGCACCATGGTGCGCGGCATTATAAATGCGGCGCACCATGGGTGGCGGAGCTGTGGCGCACTGTGCCGCACGTTAACTGGCGCATCCCTGGGGATGCGCCAGTTAACATAAATCGGCCCCCTAATACTTTAGATACGCAAGAAGACTCAGAGAATATGGATTTTAAAGAAATTCTAATGAAAACAAGCGTAACCACCGCAGCCGAACAATTATGCCATTTTGTGATTGGTGCACATTATCTATATTGTACCATTAAATATGTGTCCTCCGCCATAGGAACAAAAAGGCACATTTACAGAAATAAAATTTACAATTAAATGATGACGTAGAAATTAATATTAGACATGACTGTTCTTTTTTATAATGCTGGATGCAATAGGAGGCTCCAGCCACTTAACTGCAACCCGGGTGGAGCTCCAGCACAACTTAGCGTGTGAGATACTGCTCCAATCATTTGTAAGGCATTTTGTGATAATCTGGCGCCATCATGTGGTCATTTATAAAGTTGCAGAAAACAGGTATTGGAGCAGCGATCAAAACAAAAGATGGATTGGAATGCGACCGACAATAATTACACGGGGCCCTCTACCCATCACTTTTTGTTATAAAGACGTTTCTTACACAGGCCATAATGGAGTAATTTTGACTCTCTCTACATGTCTAGGTGGATACTGACTTGTGAAATCATCATTATCGCAACCAACTCCTTTCGGCCAGGCTATGCCATCAGTAACCCTTCTCTCTCGCTCTCCATCAGTACATCAAAGAGAGACTAAGAGACCCTTTCATTTTCGGAGCCAGCTCACAGGTATCATGCCTTCCCTTTTAATCTGCATGAGTGAAAGGTATCTGTTATCCTTTTTGTGAATAAATTCATGAATAACCAACAGATGTGGAATTAATGGTTGACTGAATTTCGATGTAAGAATATGACAGCAGTAAGTCATAGATGCTCTAACTGCTGGTTCATACTCATTTGTATCTCTTGGAATCGATTTTTCTATAGGTCTATAAACCAACATAAGCAGGCATTGGACCCTAATTCTTGTGCATCTGGAACAAAGGGAGAGCAGCAGTTAGTGTATGAAAAGGTACATACAAAGCTGACAAACTGACAGTGTACATCAGTATACATTCTTTACAACTGCATGCGTGTCCTTTTTGGTCACGTGTCTTGAAGATTAACACTAAATATATTTAGGTGATTCCACCATGAGATCAGAACATCTATATAGGATTCAGGAGATCAGGAATTTGCTAGACATCAAACCAAATTTACAGTAGGTTTTGTGGAAATGTATTGTCCCTGTTAACCAAATTAATCTGCCCATACTTTCTCAATGATCATTAGCAAAATAAACATGCTTCACTAATGCAGGGGTGGATAAATCCTCTGATTAAAAAATAAGCATGCTGGACACCGACAGGACCATCCATTTATGAAACTATAGCATGCGGAAAGTGGACAGTTCACAACTTTCTCTGCATTTGGGACCTACGATCTGTCAATTTATTGGGGGAAAGGCAGCACCATTTTACACAAGGCACAGGCACCAAACAATGCTTCTTGATTTTAGAGAGGACGAATCTGATTTAGAGTTAGGCAGACGGGTAGTCTGAGACAAATGTGATGGATATCTAACCAGTCGCGGCCGGTGCAGCTAAGCGCGGTGGGGTGGTAGATGGGGTGGTGAAGTCGACAGATGACGGACTAGATTTTCAATATTTATTTAATTTTGCCTATACTGTCGTCTGTCGACTTCCCCCCTCCCACCCCGCCCGGCCGAGCTCACCTGCGGTGTCCAGGGCTGTATCTAACCCATTTTATTACATGCATTACATCCTGATGCACTGTTATAAAGCCTGTCTTTATAATCTCTTGGTCATGTCTGGATTGGTCTCTGATTGTGAGTGCCAGGCTAGCTTCCTGGGTAACAGTTCGCACCATATAAGTTTTATAATAATAATCATAATAAAAATAATAATAATACCTGTCTCATTTTTGATGGACTACCAGTCCGCCAAAGTCTATATCAGCCCCTAAATGTTCTGAACAGAGAATCAGGTGCCATCGGCTGGATTTTCTACGGTTGTGCATAAGATTCTTGTGGAAAGGCTATTATCAGCTGATGCCTCATCTAATAGTTCTTTTGCCTTAAAAGCACCTCAACAGAGAGCTGTTTCTGGTGTTTTGCAGAGGTCCAGAGCATCCTCAATACACTCTAATAAATGCATGAAACTCCCCATGAAATACTGCAAGGTCAGGCCGATGAATTTCATGCTCATGTGGATAAAACGCTTCTGTTTTTCAATTCTCTTGTAGTGTTGACAGTGATGCAATTGTCAGTTTTAGGTAATCAAAAAGTGACTGGATTTTAGTTGACTCACTCTAAAGCAAAACAAGTTGGATGGCTAAATAGAGTTTAAAATCATCCAGAAAGACTCACAAAAGGGACAGCCAGAAACGATCACATTTCACCTACCTTAAAAAGACTGCAAAGGCTTCCTGTTGAAGCGAGAACCTTGACTCTTAGATACATTAGAAAGAAATATTTAAATAGTATACAGCTAATATGGATTTGAGGTCTGCCTCACTGGGATTGTTAGTGGTCACCAGATACCAGAGGTACACACTGGCTGGGTGGCATGACAAGAGATGAGGACACAGAAGTGGAATACCTTGTTTTTCCTAGACAAACAATCGAAAGACGCAATGTGCTTCAAAAAGAGGTTGAAGGCTTACGAACAAATTCAGAAAACAGGCGTAATGTACGATTCTCTTAAATTATTAACTGTCTAATTTGAAGTTATGCTTGTCTGGAGAATTCGCTAACCAAAAAGACACAACTTCTGACTGTATTAACCCCTCCCATGCTTGTGACGGAACCACTCCGTCACGAGCCACGGGTGGGCTGTGCTCATGACGAAGTGGTTCCGTCATGCCGCAGCAGCTCCACCCACGCGGCACTGATTCCCCACCTGTGCGGGCAAATTAGTGAGTGGGCGGAGCCGTGACAGAACCACTCCGTCATAAGCACAGCACGCCCGTGGCTCGTGAAGGAGAGGTTCCATCACAAGCATGGCGGCGCTGCGTGACCCCTCCCTCCCCCCCAGTGCCACGGCGGAATTATCGCCGCGGCAAAGGGGTTAAGTAACAGTTTTACGTGTACAGATTTCAGTAAAAAAAATACATTATTATTTTCATAGCAGACGTTTCCGTATTTTGCGACTACATATAAAGTACATAGTTTGATTAGTAATGTTACACAATTTTAAATTAACTCAAGAGATCCCTCCTTATCTCTGTGTGTGGGAATGAGAGTGGTTGGTGTTTATTCCTATACTTTCTACAGCACTTGCTACAGTTAAGTGTGCATACAAGTGTGACAAAGACACGAATAAGAGTTTATGAATATTGTAAAAGGTCACACCTAAACAAAATTCTTTTACTTTCCTGTATACAGTAAAAATAAATGAATCATGAGATGTTCCTCATTAAAGATGTACATCAGCTGTAATTCAAAACATCTCCTCTTTGAATCAGGCCCTAACATTGTTGGCCATTTGTGCAATTTCCCATCCTGGTGCTGCAGTATGTTTGGATTCTGGTTGGCATAGACAATTTACAAATGTATCCAATTGATTTGGATTTAAGGTAATGCCAACGAGTTACCTTTTAAAAAGGATAATTACCTATTAGTTTCTTTGTAATTGTAACTGATATGTTTATAATGAGGTTCTGCAATCCATGTATAGCAATCTGTGTCTAATATCCTAATAAACAGCGACTTGTGATGCACCCAGCTTCCAATTTTAAAGATATGACATCAGAATTAAACTGTAATAACATATTACAGTGGAGTTCTAACATCACAGACCTGCTGCGAGAGCCGGCATCCAAGGGGGAAGGCAGGTCAGGCAACGTTTGTTCTCTTTTTTCTGCTCAATTGTTCTAGCTGTACAGTGGCAAGCAGAAAGAAGATATTTCTGGCAATATGCTTATTCTTTGTGCTCCTTGCATAATAATTGAAAAGTTAGAATCTTTCTCTATGTTTGTACTGTGCTTTATATTAAAAAGAACTAATTAGTATTACAATACTTCTGATATCTTTTTGGAGCAAATGTCTAGCAGCTTTCTTGATGTGTTTAATTTTGCACTAGAGATTTTATTTGTAGTCTTCATGTTAGGAAACATACTCTCTCTTTCATATGAAACAGCTATGCACCAAGGATTTAAGTGTTTTGTTGGAAAGGTGACTGTGTGACCATGTATTATAAGGAATAAAGTACCCACTGCTGTACAAGATAAGAATATTGCAAGTCACCTTAACCTCATAAAGGAATTCATCCTTCAGCCTTCTTCCTCTATATGGTCATGGAACTCCTTGGTGTTGCAATATCCTTATACTGTATGGCAGGGGGCACTTTATCCCATACACAATTACAAATGTGGTTGACTTCAATTAATAAGGATTGTAAATTAGAAAATGGAAAACATATTTTAGAGTTATTAAGTATGTCTATTTCATTTGAATGCATTTTTAAAGTTTGTATAATGTGCTTAATGTCACTTTTTGAAATTATGACAGTCAATGTTTTGTTATTTATGATTCAGCATTCTAAATGAATTAACACAACAATGTTATATTTTACACATTCTTTATGTTATTACATTTTTGGCGGGTTTCAAAAAGTAGTAGTAAAAATGTTGCATTTTTTGTCTACATACCTGCTTCTTTAGCTTTTTTGGCCCATTCTGAGATGCTGTCTTGAGATCGGCCATCTGTGAAGACCAGCCCGATTCTGGGTACGTTTTTGGAAAGTGGCCTGGCTCCTGCTGCCTCAGAGAAGCTCTGCTCCACCATATGTTCAAGGGCTAGACCTGTCATAGTACCCTTTTCCATATACTCAATGTTCAGCACAGCATCCTTGACATCCTTAGCAGTTTTAAATTGATTCAGATCAAACTCTGTGCGCACTCGGCTTGAATACTGGACCAGCCCAACTCGTGTGCCCTGAGGAGATATGGCCAGAGAATCTACGATCTTGGTCACAAACTGCTTTACGAGTTCAAAATTTTGAGGTCGAACACTTTTGGAGCCGTCAATCACAAACACTAAATCCACATGAGATGTTGTGCATCCTGAAAAGCAAGCAAAATGACAAACAAGGATTTAACAGCTGGAACCTGTTTTAATTAATCTATAACTAATTTAACTGAGAACTGTGTCTACCATGCACCACTGTTTAAAGCTAGTGACTTTTCAACCTTCTTTTTTTCATTGGCTAACATTATTCGGCAAGTTATTTTTAGGCATCATTTTAATCAAAGTTATAGGAAAACATAAGGCGCATTGGCCTTAGGGCAAACAATTAAGTGTTTAATGGTTTGTATGTAAAACTGGAAAATGCAGGTAAAGAATGCCAGTTGTGGTGATTTCTCCCCATATACCTATTATCTCTTTTTTCCAAATGAGTCAAATCCCAGAATAATGGATTTATCTTGGTGAATTTCCTTCGGGATGAGAAAACTCCCTGCAATCTATTTTGTATCTAAAAACACCTAGATCCTTTGTTGATCTTCTACAGGGAGAAGTCCTTTTTACCACTAGTCCCCGTTTTCACCTGCCCTCTACTTCTTCCTCATGTAACCGAGAACATAAACTCCTTCCTGTTATACCTGGCAGGCCTTTGGCTAGTCTTCCCCCAAACATTTTGCCTTCTCTTCTCCTGTTTGCTGAAATTTGTTTTTGTTGGATTTAGGACTCTGTGCACTTTATCACTGCTTATCTGTGCTAAAGTGCTTGTGCTCTCTCCTTACTACATGGTACAATTGTCCTACATCAGATTGGGACATTACATTTACTTATAATTCCCTAGTGAAATGATGCGACATACCCAGGGCCTGTAAATTAAATGTTGTTAGTGGTCCTGCAGCACTCATTGTGCTACCCACTTAAGTAGCCTTTTAAAACATGTCTCAGGCCTGCTATTGTAGCCTGTGTGCAGTTTTAAACTGCCAATTTGATGGCAAAATAAACCTTTTGTCAGGTCTAAAGCCTACTGTTTAAATACATATGTCACCCCTAAGGTAGACCCTAAATAACCCAAGGGCATGGTGCAATGTATCTAAAAAGTTGGATATGTACTTTAGAGTTTTACTTGTGCGGGTAGTGAAAAAATCTTAAATGTGTTTTTCTCTACTGTGAGGCCTACCTCTCCCATAGGATAAGATTGGATTACCTCATTACGTTTAATAAGTGATAACTTTTGAGTGGAAGCAGGTAGGTATGCCATGTTTACACTCAAAAAGAATTGCAGTTTAAAACCCTCTTTAATGGTGAGGTCAAATGTTAAGTCACAATTCTAACAATGCCACTTTTTGAAAGTAGACACTTTCTTGTCCTATCCATTTGGTGCCTGTAGCCTGGGTCACAGGAATAAGTGCAGTTGGCAGTTAGTCTGTGTGTAATCCTCACAGACAATGTTTCAAAAAGGGACTAAGTGTTGGCATGCTGGGTCATCCTGCCAGCAGGGGTAGGGCAGAGCGGTTCCCTGTCCCACTTACATTTTAAAGGGGCTGCCTCTTGCACACTCACAAATAACTTGACATCCATCTAATGCCACCCCAGACATCTTGGGACCTGAGCAGCAGAAGGCAGATGCATGAAGAAGTCTAGAGCTTTCTCCTACTTCAGAGCTAGCACCAGGTATAAATAGTGGCCCCTCAGACCAGCTCTTTAGTCCACTCCTGGTCCTGTTGTCACTACAGAAGAAGGACTGCCCTGCTGCCAGAGGACTCCTTGCAGTTTAAGTCTTGCACTGCTTTCTGAGGAGGAAGACTAGTCTGCTCCCTTCATACCCGGCAGAGTGAATCCAAGGGGCAGTTGGCTGACCTGTTATTTGAAGCAACAGGGACATAACAAGCCACAGAGACCTCCCTGCAACTGTCTAGCTGACCTGCTGCACTAGACCTGCCAAGATCTGCAACTAGAACTGTCTATGTCCTGCTGGCCACTGCAGAGTAAGTTCATGATTTCCAAGAAGTGCTTCCTCAGGTCCTGGACCCTAGGCTGGCAACATTGGAAAAAGAAAAGAAGATTTTGGCTCTTCGTGATCACAAACAAGCCAGTTCCCGCTGAGATCTTTCCACCCGCAATGATCTTCTATGTCAAGCTCACGGTGGACCTGAGTCTTTGCGCTACTATGACTGCCTGTACGACTGGCGATGCGAGATCTGCACTTCACGCCACAGCATCGACAGCCTGCTGTGACTGCCAATGCAAAGCTCCAGCGAAGACCTCCTTAACACCTGATAGGATCTTCGTGCTACAGCGATGACCATTTGCAATGCCCAGCCTGCTCTTTATGCTACAGTTACAACCATCAGTAATGCTCTCCCTGGTCCTTGTGGCCTCCTTCAACGCAAATTAGAAACTTTGCACCAGACTATGAAAATGTACGTTTTTCAGCAGGATTAACCTGATCCTGCGCTCCAGCGTGGTCAGACTGAACTTGTGACTTTACCCGAGGCAAGCATGACCAGATAGCCATGAGTGGAGCTTTGTAATTTTAGGTCCTATACCTACCTACAACTATGAAATTGAATATCTACGGTTCTAATGATTGGATGTTTGTTGTTTTGGACTCATCTTATTTATTAAAATGTACTCTATTTTTCAAAATTGGTGTGAGATTTCTTTAGTGTAGTGTTTTCACTTTATTACTGTTTGTGTGCTGCATAAATACTTTACATGTTGCCCCTAAGGGTTTGCCTGACTGCTCCTGTGCCAGGCTACCAGAGGGTTCAACACAGGTTAATTTTTGTAGCTCACCCTAACAGGGATTGTAGTTGTTGCTTGAAAATGGTCTTTTGCCCTCTCCCCAACAAATAAAAAACCCAAATACCTACACTTCCTATAATATAGTACCTCTAACCCTGCGTATTCCCTCAAGCCTCTACTCCTGACAGAACTGCTTTCTCTGTTTACATTCTAATACCTCTATCCCTGCCTATATCCAAGTGCTATCAGCACTCCCTATAGCATAACATATTTACCCATACTTCATATTTAGGAACTCTACCCTTTTTAATATATCTGTCCAATGTTACACTCTAATACATTTACCTATACTGACACCTAGTACTTCTACATGTATCTTAGAATGTGTTCTACAACTGCCTGGACTCTAGTGCCTGTACCCCAATGTATACCCTAACCTATACCCTAGTATATGTTCTGTCCCTACCTCTGCACTGGTACTCCTGCTTTTATCCTAGTACCTCTACTGCTTTCTATCTCCTAGCACCTCAATCCTTTTCTAAAGTCTATGATCTTTACCTATATCCTACTATGTATTTTACTCTTGCCTATTACTTACAATCTCTGTTTCCATATACACCCCAGTACCTCTATCATACTTATATCCTAGTAACCTTGCCCCAAAATATACCCAGTACCGTTGTGCTTACATCCAGATGATTATATAAACTAGTACCTATACTCCTACTAATAGGTTAGAACTACATCTAGTATCTCTACCCATTCATAGTCCCTATGACCTCTACCCCTGACTACAACATAGTACCTCTATCTCTACCTATATTATAGCATCTCTTCGCTTCACCCCTTCTCAATTACCCCTGCCGCCACTTCTTATGTCATTTGATTATTATCCATGTATCCTCTTTCTGTTATGTTTTTATTAAATTCATAAATTTGCTACTAGGAAACGAGGCTTCCCTGTTTTGGATATTTTATGGAGTTTTACCAGCCTGGGGTTGTGAGGCTGGTGCTCTTCATTTCAGATTTACTTTAAGAGACAAATGAATATGTTGTCTGATATTTTCACCCTAACTCGTTGTAGTGGTAATATCAGTGTGATATTTAAGCGTCATGAAAACAAATCATCCTGTGCAAGCAAATAATATGACTTTTAAGAGACGCTATTTTTTTAACTAACATTTAACCTTTGAAAATAATACACTGAAAATAATCCATTAAAACACTGAAAAAGCAAGTCCAATTATTAAAACAAATTCCAGGTGGAAGTTCCTGGAAAAATATAAAACAAACATAAGATGGAGGTGAAACAAGAGAGTGGAAAATGCACCAGAATAGTAGAAACTAGAAAAACATGAGCGATTTGGCAAGAAGTAATTTGTTAGCAGCAGAATAGAAGATAAAATAAGCAGTCCCTCCTTCCTCTTAGTATACCACTGAAAAATCAAAGCAGAAAAATACTAAGGGCCCAATTCACAGAACTAACTTAAGACAAAATCCTAAACTTACTACTTTTGGTATTCACAGAAGTTAGGATTTTGTCTTAAGACAGACTTAAGACAAAATCCTAACTTAAGTCTGTTTTAAGTCTGTCTTAAGACAAGCTTAAGACAAAATCCTAACTTCTGTGAATACCAAAAGTAGTAAGTTTAGTATTTTGTCTTAAGTTAGTTCTGTGAATCGGGCCCTAAGAGTATCCATTGTCCAGAGCGTGGGGGATATACCTTTAAAAAAGGGGACAACAGTAAGAAAGCCATTTGTGATTAGATTTTTGATGCTGAAACAGGAGGGTTTGTATTTCTTCCTAAACGTAAAAGGACAATATGGCCTGACTGAGAGTTGTTAAGGTTGGTTCCCTCTCACAATCGTGAGGGATATTCCATTGGGCTTATTACAATCACCTATGCTCATAATGCACTTGTAACAAGGCAGACTGGATAACTGACATGTTTGTGATGGAGTAACTCATCTGAAAAAACCTTTAATCAGGCCCTATGTCACAATCACTGGCCTTCTCAAGCGAAAGAAACAGATCACTACATTCACACAGAGAGTGTATCATACATCTGAAAGCCATTCCGGTGTATTCCACAGCTGTCAGTATATGTTAAAGGCCTATAGAATCTTCGGTACTTGAACCATCGTTTAAAGTTGTTGCCAAATATTACCAGCCCTGAGGATTTTGTGCTTCCCATGACATGCAAAAAGAGGGAGCGGCAAAGCTGCTGCTCCCTGTTTGATATTTACTGTTGAGCTGCATGCATTATTGATGAAGATGACTTTTTTTTAAATCCAAGTAACATGCAGCTACATGTTTCTTGGTGACAGTGTCATGTTGACACAAAAAGTGAACCGACTACACTTTGGACACAAACACGTTTCACCTATTTTGGAAAAGAGCAAGAGGTTGACTGTCAGATGAAAAAGTGAAGTTTGCTGCTGAGGGAAAGTGAAAAGTAATGCCATATCCTAAGAAAGCAAAGTATCAAAAATTTGCAATGGACAGCAGGTGGTAGGTTGGAAATTAGGGCATTAGCGTATCCCTATAAAGACCAGAAATGTACAACTACGGATGGGACAGGCAATGGATGAGGCACATGCCACCAACCAGTTATTTTTGGTAGTTGATGTTAATGTTTGGTAATCCCTACCAGTGGTTTAAAATATTTGGAACCTATCCAATAGTGGTTTAAACTCTGCGTTGATCGGTTCATAACACAAGAGAAAAGATAAAAAAAACAGGACTTAGACAAGAAGAGAAATTAAAAACACAAGTAAAATAAAGATAACTGTTTTGTACACGTGCAATTAATAAAAAAGCAAGCATGGGAAAACATGGAAAAATTTGATTTGTAGAAAAAATATATTTGAATATAGCTCTGTACATTTGTGGGTAGAGAGTGAGTTTTCACATCGAAGCAGGGCCCAGAAAGGTTAAGGACAAATGTAACCAATTAGCTATGCTGTAAATGTCAAATTGATATACTTATCATGGCTAACTTAAAGATACAACTTGATCCACTTGGCTACTTACCATCACATGTCTTTCCATCATCTTTGAGCTGTCGTCCCTCTGGACAAATGCAGTGGTAGGACCCCGGTGTGCTGACACATTGAAACTCACATCCATGTTCCACAACATTGCACAGATCATTGGCTAGAAATGAAAACATATATACACAATGACTCATTGTTTCTTATTTAATACTATGAGTATTGTTGCTAAACATGTGTATTACATTCTGTACTTGGGTTAGTTGGCTGTATAGTTATTTATTGTGATATTTTGTATGGTGGCAGCTTGTGGTTTTGCTGCCACTTTGCAGCAAAAAGCAAAATATAGATCAAAGGGGAGTTTTAGATTTTTGGACGAAAGAAGCAGGAATTTCCAATACTACAGAGGGGAACTTTCTTTTAAGTGGAGAATTAAAGAATTGGGGAAGGGCGGGCCCTTTGCTTGGCTATGCCATAGAACATGGAAGAGATGAACTAATGCTTACTAACACACGTTTGGCAAGAGGGCATTTTGAAAATATGAGAGAAAAAATGTAAACTGCAAATTTAATTGGAGGAGTGGTGTCTTAAGCATAAATGTATATTTTTTACGACAACAAGGGGACCCAAGTAGAGTCAGCCAAGGACCTCGGGATTCAGTTTTTTTAAACTACAATGGTCCCTAGGAAAATAGGGATGAAGGCATATAAATGAATATAGACCCAATCAGTACTATAATGGTTGAACAAGGGGGCTCAGGCAAAGCTCACGGTTTGTTACAGTTAAAATTCTCGATGTGATATACAAATCACAAGGAACACCTTTACATAGCAAAATGGTAGAATTTCTGTTGTCGGAAACCTTAAAACACCGTATACGACACCAGAAATTCTATCATTTTGCTATGTAAAGGTGTTCCATTGTGATTTGTTTATCACATCGAGAATTTTTTCCGTAACAAACCGTGAGCTTTGCCTGAGCCCCCTTGTGTGTTTCCTAACTATTTGTTCCTGTTTAGGTCTCGCCTAAGCTAGCGCATGCGCTACACTGGTGAGCCTTTTAGTAAGGGCTTCAGAAAATACCACCACTGTGGCCTAGAGCTTGTGGTTAAGCGCGCTGGTGCGTGCTTACGAGCAAAGGTGCCATATGGCTTTCCACTTTTGTTATCAACTTTCAAGATATAAGAGCTTTCTTTCACATTCCTGAAGTCGATAGCTTCCTTGTTACTCTACTCACTAGTACATTTGTGTTTGGAACTGTTACTACATCTGTCCACAAGGTGGTGGTGTTCCCACATTGTATATGGAAGCTACTTAATATAGACAACATAGAAGTAAATACGGCATAGTGTTGCTTCCTGAAGACAGAGGTACAAAAGAGGGTGGTGATGGACGAAGCATCTGAATCAATCAAACACTCACACCCAGTCAAAAGATCTGGGTTTAATCCATCACCATTCTTTAGCCCACTCTGCCACCCCAGTTCAGACAGAGGCAGCTGGTGTTTTGTTCCCAATAACGCAGGTTCGGGTGCATTCTTCCAGCCTGGAGGGGGTAGATGTCACAGAGCGCACTCGCTCCCCTCTTCCCTCACATCATGCTCTGTAACTGTCGGCTTTGGACATCTCTGCTCTTTAGCTTCCTCTGCCTGACACGTGAAACTGACCTGTGAAATTGGAACCTCAGGTCAGCGGTTGCTAACACACCCCAGGCACATTCTCAGCCCAGCCAGAAAAAGTTTTTAAAGCAAACACGCAAAAACAAAGACCCTCAGTGGTGTTCACGCTAGACCGTGGTCTGTCCATTTTCACTGCACTGCATGTGTTACACTTAAGTTGTCAGACTAAAAATATCATTTCAGATATATGTGGTTTTGTCATTAATGCTACTTACACATTTTACCATAGAGTGGGAGCTAATAGAAACTATTGGGATTTTATTTGGGAAGGATGGTTGTTTAAAAAAGAGTGTTTCTAGGTACGAAGAAAAATTAAAACAATATGATCATTGTCCATTAAGCAGGATGCTAACAGTATTGTGCAGAGCGGTGCCAAGTATATTTGTTTCAGCTATGTCTGTGAGGGCCTGGATACTTAATATAGGCAACATAGAAATTAATACGGCATAGTGTTGCTTCCTGAAGACAGAGGCAGCTTGCGTTTTGTTTCTGCTGTGCCCCCTGTCCGGGCTCAATGAGGCCAGCAGTGGATATAGGGGGTTCTCCATTCTCCAATAACGCAGGCTTGGGGTGCATTCTTCCAGCCTGGAGGGGGTAGATGTCACAGAGCGCACTCGCTCCCCCCTTCCCTCACATCACGCTCTGTAACAATGCTGGCTCACGCGACGCTCGCGGAAATGCTGTGGGTTCCTGCATGTCATTTGGCTTGGAGCTTTAAGCGCGTGACCCCTGGCAGTCGTCTGCTTGTGGAAACCGCACGCAGCTTCCTTTTCCATGTTCGCCCGGTTGGTGCCACAACCAACATGGGTTTTACATGCATGCGCAAGTTTTGCAATGCGTTGCATTACGTGGGTAATAGTAGGAGCCAGTTTATGAAAAAATACATATTACATGTTTAGATATTAATCACTTTAATGTGGCCAGGTCTATGTAGCAAAATGTGCAGCTGTGAATGCGAGGGAAAGAGCATAACACTTGAATTGATGGCTCGAGGCTATGTTTTTGGCATTACATGGAAACCAGGTGTGGCATGATCACACCACGTGACCAAATAGCCATGGTTAGGCTCAGAAGTAGGCATGGATGAGTTTGAATGTGGAATGTACTCTTGTTTTCAATTCTCACGTAAGCTTCTGTCAAATGTTTTTCCGGAACTTTTTGCAGCAAAAATGGTTATTTCTTATGCACATACCCTAGGCTACGTTTCGTAAAAATACAGACTGAGGTCTGTAAACGAAACGCTGCAATGGTATTGATTGTGCCCAGTCAGCCGACTACCCCGGTATCCAGACTATGCACTGTATAAAGGAAGCAACTTTTTCAATAAAGTCCAGTTGTTGGATGTATTGTATGTATCAAAGACCTACGGCGAAAATCAGCGCATGCTACTAATATTATTAGTGTTGTAGTAGTGACCACACCAGACTAGATTAAATTAGTGGCCACTGTATGTGAGGTTACTATCTATGGTCACCTCAGTACATTAGACAGGGTTACCAATAGTAATCTAAACAAGCATTGGCATAGCCAATAGGTCTCGCTTTTGGGACCTTATAAGTATTTAGTTACACAGCACAATAGCCTTGGTGCAACAACATCAATTGCTCCATGGCTAAACACTTATAAGGTCCCAAAGGCGAGACCTATTGGCTAAGCCAATGCTTGTTTCGTAGTAGGATGCAGGCTTGGGTCACACTTTCTGTATTTTATTTTCGCTTGTACACATTTCAAAGAATTGTTAAATATTAAATATTAGGCCTCTGGTCAGCTGGACAAGTTCAACCAATATAGTACTGATTGGTTCTATATTCATTTATTGACTTTATCCCAATTTTCCTAGGGACCATTGTAGTTTTAAATTAAGCATAAATGGATGCATAAATGTGTGATCATTGCCAATGTGCCGAACAGTGGTGGTCTATGTGCAAAATAACGATGGATTGGGATGCGGCCCCAGTGATTACCAGTGGCTGAAATTAAATAAATCATTCCATCCATCATTGTGTCACCGTAAGAGGAACAGGTATGCCCAGACGTGGATCCCGTGCACTGTGTCACTGGAGCCAAGCTTTACTTGGCTTATGAGCCCATAACTAAGGTGAAACCGGTTCTGGAGTCCTTGTGTTCCGGTTCAGGGAGGACCTAGCTTGGCAGTTCAGGCTGGACTGTTTCTATTGGAGCAGAGTTGAGACTGATTTGCATATAGCTTTGTTCAAACTAAGGTGGCATGGTGCGCAAAATATTGATGGATTGAGATGCAGCCAGAGTGATTAATGATGGCTGAGTTTAATTCAAGGATTCCATACAACACTGTTTTGTAGTTTTGTATGCTTATTTTGTTGCCCTAAGTAGGATGGGGGCCCTGTGCACACTGTGTCACTGGAACCAAGCTGTACCTGGCTGATGAGCCCATAACTAGGGTGGAACCAGTTCTGGGTTGCTTGTGTTCCAGTTCAGAGAGGACCTGCATGACAGCTCGGGCTGGACTGTTCCTATTGGAGCAGTGTTGAGACTGACTTGCATATAGCTGGGTCCAAACTGAGGTGGCATGGAGTGCAAAATGATGATGGATTGGGATAAGGCCCGATTGATTACCATTGGCAGAGATTAATGTTTGCATTCTATCCATCACTGTTTTGGATACTTATAATGCAAATGTGCAGCACATTTAGAACTACTGCAGTAACCTTGCTTGCATGGCCCCCAGTCAAGAGTGCACAAGCATGGGCTGATATTACTCCCAGCACTCTATGACAGGTCTGAAACATTCAAAGGACTTTGCCTTGATTTTGTCCTTACCGGACTTAATATGTGGATGCAGTGAGAATCAATTGGTAAACAAATATAAAGTGAATTGATTACTACTATAAGTGTGGGTTATACTGGACCCACCAGAATAGGGCCAGCCTTTTATCAAGCAAATAGATTTGGAGACTTGTTCTATTTTTGCCCTTCTGTACAGTAGTTTTGGGTAGGGTTTTTTTAAGAACATAAGCTCGACCTTAAGTATGGAAGATCCTATTTTACGCGAAACTGAGGATATCTTCCTAGGTCTGTGCTGGAGTGTGGATCTGTGACCTGTGGATTAGTTCCATTTTTGGGGGATTCTTGGTGACAAGATTGCTGATAACACGGTAGTGGAAAAAGCCTGAACCTATTGCAATTCTTGAGTGGGCGCTACAATTTAGATATATTAGGACAAATATAGGGGGGCATTAACATTACATGTAGGGGACAGGTTGTGGAGATACAGCCAGGTACCAGCCACAAAAAAGTTAAACAGTATTTGTCAAGGCACCATGAGTTATTCACTCAAGACATAACACAATGCAACAAGAATACATTCAGTTCTTATAAAGTTACAAGTAATGGTGGGGGGCCTCAGAGCCAGCAGTTGCCACCACTGAGGCTTGGCAGAGTTACAGGGGAAACCAAAGGAATTTGGTTTGAAAATCAAAGACAAAAATAACCCATAGGGGCTTAATGCCTATACCCAGGATGTCCTTATGGCAGTGCCCCGCGATGAAAGTGACAGTGCCCAGTTATTCCCAAGAGCAGTTGTCAACCAGAGTAACTGAGGGCTTGCCTGATTACGTTTCGCCTCTGCACGTGAGTTCTTTTCTTGGACTATGGGGTCCAGATGTGGTGTGAACACCCAAAGGTTCAGCACCAGATGTCATGCCTTCCTGGTCCTCATTGACTAACCAGGTAAGCAGACAGCTTAGGTCAAATCATGAATGGCTGCCCTTTGATTGCCCGTAAGTTAACTCATTAACGTAACAAATAAACCTGCAACATAACTTTCTCCAAACAAGCTGGTGTGGTATCAGTCATTGTGGACTTTTCCTTTGCATGCATTTGTTTGGCGTAATTAGGTATATGTGCCTGGCTATGGGATATCTTTGTTATAACGCTGGCTATGCCATAGGTATGTCAACAATTTGCCAAGCATCAGCTTAGCACAGCAGTGCCCTGCCAAGCTGTACACCCCTCTTATCTATTTTATCCCCCTCAGAGCAGGTTGGGGATTTGTAGGGCTAGGGTTGGAGTGCTTGCACCTTGGAGGAAGTCCTAACCCCTTCAGGGAAGTCTCTTCTGGGTCAGGATCCTCCTTTTATAAACAATAGCTCCAGGGGTTGCCCTTTTTGGGCAGGCCTGCACAACAAAACTCACCCTACTACTCGCCCTTAATGACTTGTTTTTGATCAATGATGTAAATTAAGTGTTGTGATGCTTTATTTTCTCTTATCCTGCAATGCAGGTAGTTACAGGGTAATCCAAAGAACCTTGGTGAGTAAAGCATCTACAAGAAAGAGCTCATAGGGGCTTCATGCGACATACCCCAAGAGGACTTACAGCAAGGCCCCGGGGTGAAAGCAAAGTGGCTCCAGTATTCCAAGGGCAGTTGTAAGCCTGCGCAAATGGAGACTTGCCTGATAACAATCCGCCTCTGCGCCCAAGTTCTTTTCCTGGACTATGCGGTCCAGATGTGAGGAGAACCCCCAAAAGTTCAGCCCAGATGTGTATTCCTGGCCCTCATTGGCTAATCAGACAGGCAGCCAACATAGGTCATATCACTGGCTGCCCTGTGATCGTCCTTAAGTCAACATACTACCGTACCAAAAAAACCTTCAAAATAACTTTCTCCGAACAAACTGGTGTGGTCTATGTCATTCCCTTGTGGACTTTTCCCTTGCATGCATATGTTTGGTGTAATTGAGATGGTATGCCTGCCTATGGGATATCTGTGCTGTGCAGTGTAGCAAGGTAAATAGAGGCTGTTCTTCTGAAAATTGAATTTTATAAACATCTGGGAAATGACCAAGAGATCTTATCACCCTGGAGTGTGGTTTACACACAAGGCAATGCATATGCATCACGGTATAATGTGCAGGAACACACGTTGTTCTCAACGTACCACAAAAGGTCTGCGAGTAACCCTTCTCTTCAGGCTTCTTACAATTATCAATTTAGTCCTCATAAAGAGCTGTTCGCATGTTAGAGCTCCATATATAATGGTGGGCATTCAGTACAAAAAAGACTTACTCTGTTAGAAAACACTTCCAGCTTTATTTAATCAGGTGAGTAAAAGGTGTGTGCAGATCTGCAATGACTTGTCTAATAATGGATTTGAGAATTTAACAGAGGTGAAGAGAGTTACAGTAAGGACTAAAGTAAGTCACTGCGACGAGGTTCTCGCATCAGTACCTCCCAGGCTTTAATCACTATAACCCACACGAAATAATCCTAAAAGCTTACGGTTCCTCTGAGAAGCTGACTCTGGAATGTGGTGTTATGCTCCTTAATGTGCCTGTGGAATGCAAACTGCAGATGGTATTTAAGTGGTCTTTGGGATCATGTACTTATCCTGCATGCCAGGCCCGGTGAGGCATTTTTCAGAAAGCCACGTGTTCTGCAATTTGACCCCAAAAATACTACATGACGGGATGAGCGCTGTATAGTTTTCGTGGTCACCTGGGGCAGATTTACAAGCCCCGTACGCCACATTTGCACTGCCCTTGTGTCACTTTTGTGACGCAGCGGTGGCGCAAAGCCAGCGCCATGCTGCGGGGTATTTACAAGGTGATGCACCTGGGAGATGCGTCACGTTGTAGAGCCCTGCGCCACATTTGGGCGTTCCGGTGCAGGAACGCCTCCTAAAAGTGGCTGTGAAATCTACAAGATTTCACTAAGGCACTTTTAAGGCCACGCTGCTTCAAAACCCTGCGCCTGCTTGAAGCAGGTGTAAGGATTGATGCAGCATGTTAGGCATAGGGGCACCCCGAGCCTTGCTGGAGCTGCGTCGCGCTTGCAACGCGACTCCAGCAATGCATCACCTTTACGGCAGCAGATGCGTCACGCATCTGTGTACTCTTGCCCCATGGTGCGCCGCATTGTAAATGCGGCGCATCCATGGTGGCGCAAGAGGTGTCTGCCGTGACGCACAATAACTGGCGCATCCCTGCTGATATGCAGGGATGCACCAGTTATTGTAAATCTGCCCCCTGGTGTCCTGAAGTTCACACATGCCTTTTACTGTTGTCTCAACACCTCAGTCAGACACACGGACACACTGCACTTACGTAAAGAGGTGCAGCCAAGCATTTCAGGTAATATCCTGGTGACAAAAGCAACAAGTTGAGCCACAGGTGCGTGTTAATATCAAAAGCGTCCGTCTTCGAGCTGAACCCGTCGCTTGACCCTTGGATTTTGACACTTCTATATCACCAAATCACTCGTTATCTTTACACACAAGTGGACCTGTTTGGCATTGCCAATGCTTCTTTCAGTAAATGTCCTGTATTTTCTTTTCCCCGCCTGTCCACTACAGACAAGGGGCCTCATTTATGAAGGTCTTGTGTCAGTTTTGCGCCGCCGGTGCGTCACTTTTTGTGACGCACCAGCGGTGTAAAAAATGCGCCTCGTTGCGCCATATTTAAAAAGTGACGCATCTAGGTAGATGTGTCACTTTTTAAACCCCTGCGCCACATTATACCTGCGTCAGGTATAATGTATGCAGAGGGGGCGTTCCACCGCAAAAAGCCTCGTAATAGTGACGCAGTGAAATCTATGAGATTTCACTGCGTCACTTTTAGGATGCTGTTGCGTCAAAATCTTGCGCCTGCCTCACAGCAGGCGTAAGACTGACGCAAGCCCTTTCACATGGGGCTTTTCCCATGTGAAAGGACGCATTGCTGGAGTTGCGTCACTTTTGTGACACACTCCAGCAATGCGTCACTTTTGTGCTTACAGATCCGTCAGACATACTGACGTATCTGTAACTCCTTGCGACATGATGCGTCATACATTAAATATGACGCATCAGGAATGTCGTAAGGAGTGCGCAGTGAAAAGTGACGCATCGCTGTTTTCACACAGCGATGCGTCACTTTTCATAAATGAGGCCCATGGAATTCTCCTTTCCTCAGAGCTCTGATGAGATACGACGCAGGAAGCAGGCATGAGGGCAACTGCGCCAATCCGTTCAAGCCACTGCACTGGCTGTACAGAAAACACCCGTGTATTTCTTAATGTTTATATTTATTTATGAATTAAGTGGGCGGCAGCTGATTTTGAAACTATTGTCAATATTTGAGAAGAATCGTCTTGTAAAAACACTTTAGGTATTTGTGACATTATGGTAAGCACCAGAAAATAATTATGAATTAATATAAAGCAGTGCTAATGACGCAGCGCCGGACTGGGGAACCAAAAGCAGCCCTCGCACAAATGCTCAAACCTGGCCCACGCTCTTCATGGCCTCGTGCTATTCCTCCCTCCGTCCTTTCTCTATCTCTCCCTTCTCCCTCTTTGACCGCTTTCTCTCTACTTCCGTCCGCCCTCCCTCTTTTTCTCTCTTTTGATGCCTCCGATGTCTGCTGAAATTAAACTGGCGGTGCAGGGGAAGTGACTGAGTCAGGGGCGTAACAAACGCCCCCGCAGCCCCTGCAGTGCGGGGGGCCTCACTCTCTACAGTTAATGAAGGGGGCCCACCCCACAAGAGAAGAGAAGAGAGGAGACAGGGACAGGCCCCCATCCGAGAAGAGACAGGGACAAGGATGGGGTGGGGGTGGGGGCCCACCCCACTAGAGAAGAGAAGAGACAGGGACAGGCCCCCATCCGAGAAGAGACAGGGACAAGGATGGGGTGGGGGCCCCACCCTACAAGAGAAGAGAAGAGACAGGGACAAGGATGGGGTGGGGGCTCCACCCCACAAGATAAGAGAATAGACAGGGACAAGGATGGGGTGGGGGGCCCACCCCACAAGAGAAGAGTATAGAAGAGACAGGGACGGGCCCCCATCCGAGAAGAGACAGGGACAAGGACGGGACGGGAGGCCCACCCCACAAGAGAAGAGAAGAGACAGGGACAAGGGAGGGGGGGGCCTCAGAGAGCAAGAGCAAGAGACAGCACAGAGAAGTGCTCGGGACCCTGACAAGGCTGGGAGTGGGGGCCCCCAGACAGAGTATTCTCCAGGGCAAAGCTCACATGAGAAGGGACAGGCAGCAAAATGGTGCCCTCAGGTAAGCACTCTTGTTAGAACACACCATGGGCGTCCGCATGGAGAGGGGAAGGGAGGCCGAGAAGGGTGCAAGGCAGAGGTGGAGAAGGGTGTAAGGCAGAGGGGGAAAAGGATGCAAGGTAGAGAAGGGTGCAAGGCGGAGGGGAGAAGGGTGCAAGGCAGAGGGGAGAAGGGTGCAAGGCAGAGGGAAGAAGGGTGCACGGTGGAGGGGAAGAAGGGTGCAAGGCAGAGGGGAGAAGTGTGCAAGGCAGAGAAGAGAAGGGTGCAAGGCACAGGGGAGAAGGGTGCAAGGCAGAGGGGAGAGGAAGAAGGGTGCAAGGCAGAGGGAAGAAGGGTGCAAAGTGGAGGGGAAGAAGGGTGCAAGGCAGAGTGGAGAAGTGTGCAAGGCAGAGAAGAGAAGGGTGCAAGGCAAAGAGGAGAAGGGTGCAAGGAAGAGAGGAGAAGGGTGCAAGGTAGAGAAGGGTGCAAGGCAGAAGGGGAGAAGGGTGCAAGGTAGAGGGGAGAAGGGTGCAAGGCAGAGGAGAGAAGGGTGCAAGGCAGAGGGGAGAAGGGTGCAAGGTAGAGAAGGGTACAAGGCGGAAGGGGAGAAGGGTGCAAGGTAGAGGGGAGAAGGGTGCAAGGCAGAGGGGAGAAGGGTGCAAGGCAGAGGGGAGAAGGGTGCAAGGCAAAGAGGAGAAGGGTGCAAGGCAAAGAGGAGAAGGGTGCAAGGAGGAGAGGAGAAGGGTGCAAGGTAGAGAAGGGTGGAGGGGGAGAAGGGTGCAAGGTAGAGGGGAGAAGGATGCAAGGCAGAGAGGAGAAAGGTGCAAGGCAGAGGGGAGAAGGGTACACGGTGGAGGGCAGAAGGGTGCAAGGTGGAGGGGAGAAGGGTACAAGGCAGAGGGGAGAAGGGTGCAAGGCAGAGAGGAGAAGGGTGCAAGGAAGGTAGAGAAGGGTGCAAGGTAGAGAAGGGGGCAAGGCAGAGGGGAGAAGGGTGCAAGGCAGAGGGGAGAAGGGTGCAAGGCAGAGGGAGAATGGTGCAAGGTAGAAAAGGGTGCATGGTGGAGGTGGACTAGGGTATAAGGGGAAGGGGAGAAGAGTGCAAGGGGGAGGGGGAGAAAGGTGCAAGGCAGAGGGGAGAAGGGTACAAGGGGGATGGTGATGAAGTTAAAAATGTGCCCCCCCTGGAAACATTTCTGTGGACACCCATGGAACGCACACTACTTTGTGAGGGAGAGTGTGGAGAGAGAGAGAGTGGAGAGAAACAGTGGAGAGAAACAGTGGAGAGAAACAGTGGAGAGAAACAGTGGAGAGAGAGAGTGGCTAGAGAGAGAGTGGAGAGAGACAGTGGAGACAGAGTAGACAGTGGAGAGAGAGTGGAGACCGAGAGTGGAGAGAGCGTGGAGAGACACTGGAGAGAGTGGGGAGAGAGAGTGGAGAGAGAGAGAGTGGAGAGAGACCGAGAGTGGAGAGAGAGTGGAGAGAGCATGGAGAGACACTGGAGAGAGTGGAGAGAGAGAGTGGAGAGAGAGAGAGAGAGTGGAGAGAAAGAGAGTGGAGAGAGAGAGAGTGGAGAGAGAGAGTAGTGAAGAGAGAGAGTGGAGAGAGAGAGAGTGGAGAGAGAGAGAGTGGAGAGAGAGAGAGAGTGGAGAGAGCGAGTGGAGAGAGCGAGTGGAGAGAGTGAGTGGAGAGAGCGAGTGGAGAGAGAGAGTGGAGAGAAAGAGTGGAGAGAGAGAGAGTGGAGAGAGAGAGTGGAGAGAGAGAGTGGAGAGAGAGAGAGTGGAAAGAGAGAGAGTGGAAAGAGAGAGAAAGAGTGGAGAGAGAGTGGAGAGTGGAGAGAGAGTAGAGAGTGGAGAGAGAGTGGAGAGTAGAGAGAGACAGTGGAGAGAGAGACAGTGGAGGGAGACAGTGGAGAGAGAGTGAGTGGAGAGAGTGAGTGGAGAGAGAGTGAGTGGAGAGAGTGGAGCGAGAGAGTGGAGAGAGAGAGTGGAGCAAGAGTAGAGAGAGAGAAGGGAGAGAGAGAGAGTGGAGGGAGACAGTGGAGGGAGACAGTGGAGGGAGACAGTGGAGAGAGACAGAAGAGAGATTGTGGAGAGAGAGACAGTAGAGATAGAGTGGACAGAGTTGAGAGAGAGAATGGAGAGAGTGGAGAGAGAGTAGAGACTGACTGACTGACTCAGAGACTGAATACTGACTGACCGAGAGACTGACTGACTGAGAAACTGACTGAGAGAGAGTGACTGCCTGACAGAGAGAGAGAGACTGATTGAGAGTGAGACTGACTGACAGAGACTGGCTGAGGTAGAGAGAAACTGACAGAGAGAGACAGAGAGAGAGGCAGAGACTGACTGACAGAGAGATAGACTGATTGACTGTGAGAGACTGACAGAGAGAGAGACTGACTGAGTGAGAGACTGACAGAGAGAGACTGACTGAGTGAGAGAGTCTGACTGACAGAGATTGACTGACAGAGAGAGAGAGACTGGCTGACTGGGGTAGAGAGAGAATGACTGACTGAGAGAGACTGACTGACTGGGAGAGAGAGAGACTGACTGGGAGAGAGAGAGACTGACTGGGAGAGAGAGAGACTGACTGACTGAGAGAGAGACTGACTGACAGAGAGAGACTGACTGACAGAGACTGACAGAGAGAGAAAGAGACTGAGAGACTGACAGAGAAAGAGAGACTGACCAACAGAGAGAGAGAGACTGACTGACAGAGACTGACTGATAGAGAGACTCCCAGAGAGAGACTGACTGACAGAGAGAGAGACTGAGACTCTGACAGAGAGAGAGACTGACTAAGAGAGAGAGACTGACTAAGAGAGACTGACAGAAAGACTGACAGAGAGAGACTGACTGACAGAGAGAGAGCGAGAGACTGACTGACTGACTGAGAGAGACTGAATGACAGAGAGTGATAGACTGACAGAGAGAGACTGACTGACAGAGAGAGACTGACTGGCTGACAGACTGACAGAGAGAGAGAGAGAGACTGACTGACTGACAGAGAAGAGTGACTGACTAAGAGAGACTGAATGACAGAGAGAGATAGACTGACTGACTGAAAGAGAGATACTGACTGACAGAGAGAGAGAGAGAGACTGTGATGGAATTGGGGTCAAAGTATGTATGAAGCTATGCAATGCCTCTTAAGATTGCTATTGTCTAATAAAAATAAAAATGTATTATCAAAATGTGCTCTTTGTGGTTACATCTGCTTTTGAAATACTGCATTGAAGCTTTGTCCAATGTCTTAAAACGGAAATGAGAAGGAGCAGTGGATGCACTTTTGTCAAAACTAAACGATGAGTGGGCCCGATGTTGTATATCATGACAGGAGTCTGCATCAGGAAACCCACATAACATTGGGCAAACTTCCCCGGCGTACTGATGGCAGGGACCCTGTAATGAATGGACCGCCACCTATGATAGCCTGCGGGCAGACTAAGCCTAACCTTTAACTCCACCATTCAGTGTTACTTGCAACGGCTGGATTGGTGACAGGGCGTAACAATCGCCCGCATCCCCTGCAGTATGGCGGGTCGCTGGCCTGAGCGCTCTAGACTGGCACGGAGGATGGGAGGGGGCCCCCTCCATGTAGTTTGCAGGGGGGCCCCCTCAAGTTTCGTTACGCCACTGGACCGAGTCAGAGAGGTCTCCAAGGGCCCCAGCCCACCGGAGGAATGCCGGGAAAATAAAAGGCCTGTCAATCTCAATCCCTGTTAAGTGTTATATTTGCACCTCTGCTGTGAAGATGGTATAACTCAGAACACCTGTCGTCATCTCATTCATTTGAATATGCTCTTCGCTGGTTTTCTTTATGCTTGCAGTTGACAATGTTGTGCACTGTAGATGTTTGCTTTTTATGATTTTGTAAGGCTTATAGGGCCAAATTAATTCAACTTGTGTGCTGCTGCACAAAATGAGGCAAATGCATTTTGCATCAATTTGCTGCTTGTATCTCAGGCAGGGTATTTGCTCAACACAAGCACCTTGAAGAAGAACATATCAAGGTGTTGACTTGTGACACTCTCGGCCTTATTTACAAGAAAATAATACAGCGCTGTGCCGCAAGCCATTTGGTTGCGCCGCGCTGCATTACTTTCAAATAGCTGTGTCCGCTGCAATTAAGAGCGGTTGGGCGATGGGGCCATGTGGGGCCAAGTGGGGGGATTTCGAGAGATGACCACGAGCTAACATTATTTATTTGTTTACTTGATTTTCCCTCATGGTCGTCTCTCGAAATCCGCAAACCCTCCCCTGTGCTAGCACACAAATGGATGCCATGCGCCAACGCAGGCACCCTTACACCATGGTGCAAGGGTGCCTGCTTTGCAGAGATGATTTTGTTGTTGTTGCAGGAATGGACATCTTTATGCACAAAAACAATCATGAGATGTGTTTTCCTCTTTCTATGTGTGATGCAAAATGCGGCATGCATAGGAAGAGGAAAAAACTAGGAGAAATACAATTATTTCCCCTTGTTTCGCCTCCTTACGTAGGATTCTGAAGCATTTCCAGGTTTACGCAACGTTGTAAATATGGGAATGAGGCAAAATCCATGGGTGTTGCGTGGGAACACTTACAGCAACACCTGTGGAAAGTCCCTTTCATGCAAAGAGCTGCGTGAAAAGGGGCCATATTTACAAGGACCCAAAAAGTAACGCAGAGTGGTTTTACATGGCCTTGTAAATACGGAGCCCCACACTGCGCCGCCGGTGCATCAAAAAAGTGACTCACCGGCGGCGCAAAGGGCTTGTAAATATGCCCCTCTGTTTCTTCTGTGTTCTCAAAGTAAGAAAGTGAGAAGTGAACACATTTATCAACTTTTGAATTGTAAAAATCTCTGTGTGTGTACAGCTAATTCGCTTTGTTTGTATTTGGTAAGTAGCAAAAATATTGCAAAACTAGTCCACTCAATTCTTTAACAAAAATGATTAACGTTTAATTTCTAGAAGCTATACCTTACTTATAAAAAGATTCCTAACCAATAGGAAAGGAATATTCTTTTATCCAATTGTTGTTCCTGTATGAACAACTTTGTGCAATATGTAATAATTCTGAAAAGATGAATCGTTCCAAACTCTCTTTTGATATCTGTATATGACCTGCAGGTTAAAAGCTCAAATACTAACAATGCCAATTCAGCCTTTCAGCCTTTTCAAGTCGCTATCCTTGGGTATTGCAACACCCGGTATTTACAGCATTAACAAATGGCTCAACTACGATATTAAGTGTTAGAGAAAACATTATTTTGGTCGAAACCGTCCACTGTCTACCACAGTTCTCCACCGAAGGCAATTTTGCTTAAATATGAATTATTGGGTATCTTGGGTCATCATTTTCATGTTCTTATCAATATACTCTTATCCTGAAAACAACCTGCATTATCTCCCCCCAGCCATGCATTCCCACTCAGTATGTAAACAGGATGAAGAGGTATAGCCTATTAGGGTTCGAAGTCGACATGGTATATCAGAATTATGCTGGGAATATATTAAAACATAACATTGAAACATAAACGAGTAAATCTACAGTGTGAATATTTTTATGACCTGTTAACGAGTTTGTAGGGCCGCTATTCTACATGCTCCCATTTAAAAGCTGTGACACTCTGGAAAACCTGTGCAGGAAACCTCGGTGCCCTGCTAGGCTAGACGAAAGCTGCTCTGGGAGCAGTGCCCGCTTTAACACTGGTGGCGCCTTGTGTGACAATTTTTGTTGGCGCCCCGCCAATGGCCACTTCTGCCACAGATTCCCTCACTAGCACCCTTTAACAGTCTCCATAACCACTGTCTCTCAAATTCATTTTGTTTTGTAGCACCACTCATACCAGTGTTAATGTGTCAGAGCACTTTACATCACACACACACATTGCACAGAGACAATCATATGTGTGTAAATCAGTGTATAGGAAATGTTACATCAGGCAGAACTACAAGGTGTAGTGTAGGAGTGACAAGGCATTGATACTGGTAGCAATATAGTTTAAGAGTCCATATTCTGGAAAAGCACAAATTCAGAATTTAAAACGTAACACCATTATTAGGGGTTCTCCTTAATAATAAGAATTGTTTTCTACCCAAATGAACCCTTTTGAGAAGATTAGGATAATAAAGGACTGTGCAAAAACATATAGCTCTAACATATACCTTGCAGTTTGCATTCAGCTCTTTTATAACAGTTAATAGCTCAATGTTCTATATTAGTATTTTGACATATAAACTACAAGTAACGAAAAGTTATTTTACAGAAGCAGTAACCCACTGACCTATGCACTTTGAGTTCTGCACAGTACACGTTCTTGGCAGCAGGCATTCTGACCCTCAGCACTACCTTAGGATGAGTCAAAACTTCCACTAGACAAACCTCCGGTCTCGGCCCTGTCTCGGAGACTTAACAAAATAACTGTGTGCTGAGCTGTTTTTATAAGGCTAAATGATGGTTGGTGATGGCAGGTATCCCTCTCCATGACTTCATTGGGGACAGAAAAGCAAGCGCTTATAGTTCCAGTTCGAATTCTGAAGGCCATTGAATTTTCAGCATCTTCTTATACCATGTGTCAAGCTTTCACTTTTAACCCAGGACTGAGCAGAGTCATACATATTAGAGGTGCAGCAGGTGCACTGACAAGGGGGCTGGGGTGTGCAAGGCGCCCATTGAACCCCAATTATGGCTATCTTTTACAACTTTTACAATTTATTTGCTAATAAAATTAATTTAGCTTAAAATTCGGCCAAAGAACTGTTCCAAACAGTAAGTAGTTTGGCACACCCTCGCTCAGCAAACATCTCATTGAGCCAGGCACTCTGTGACAAAATAGCCAGGTTTTTCTTGGATAAAGTCGAGGCTATCTTTTCTACTTTCGAAGGGCCAACTACAAAGGATATAATGGACAAAATCAAAGTTCATAAGCCAGTCTCTGACTCACAGCCTACTCTTGACAAGTTTGCTCCACTCTCCGCCTTGGACAACAATAATCTTTTTATGTCCACCAAATCAGGATCCCCTAACGACCCATGTCTGGTTGCAGTATTAGAAATGGCCCCTGAACCCATTGCTTTGACACTCACCTCTCTGTTTAATGCAATGTTCTCAGAGGGGTATTTTCATAGAGCCTGAAAAAATGCCTCAATATTGCCACTCCTTAAAAAGCGTAGTCTGGATCCAAAGGATCCAAACAATTTTCACCCCATCTCCTGTGTTCCCGTTCCAGGAAAAATGGTCGGGAAAAGAATGAATGCTCAATTGAATACCTATTTGCGAGACACTCAAGCTTTAGATCCTACCCAATTTGGTTTTAGAGAGGGGCACAGCATGGAGTCCGCACTTATAAAATCTATGGATGAGATCAGGGCAGCCCTAGACCGGAGAGGTAAGGCCTTGATTATGCTGAACCTCTCTACGGCCTTCGACAAGGTCCGTCACAACTTGTTGATGGACCGGTTGTGGAACTGCAGAGTCCAGGGCAAAGCCTGGAAACTGTTGAAGTCCTTCCTCTCTGACAGATCGCAAAAGGTTTCATTGGGTGATTTCTGCGCCACATTGTTTTGTAAACCTTGCGGAGTCCCACAAGGGTCATCCATAAGTCCTACTCCCTTCAATGTGTATGGTTCCTCCCTGGCTCCCCTTATTGACTCCTTCGGTTTCTGCCTCACCTCATATGCCTAGGACACACAAATTGCGGTGTCACTGCTGCCTGGACAGGAGATTGGCATAGATATACGGTTCCATGATTGTATGGAAGCGGTAGGGAGGTGGATGTCCCAACACTGTCTTAAACGTAACTCAAGCAAGACAAAAGTTGTCCTGTTTGGGAATGATCCCAGTATTTGGAACCCAAGTTGGTGGCCAGATTCTATGGGTTCTCTCTGGGAAAGTAAAAAACGTGGGAGTTTTCTTAGATGACAGACTCAATCTTGGGGCCCAAGGTAATTCAGTAGCATCTGCCACATCTTTCGTCCTTAGGACATGCAAGAAAATACTACCTTTTTTGCCAAGGGACAGTCAGCGCCTGGTGATCACTTCACTGATTATGTCAAGGCTAGACCATTGCAACAGCCTATATCTGAACATTCAGGAATGTTTTCTGCATAAACTCCAAGTTTTGCAGAATGCGGCGGCCAGATTGCCTTCAGGTATACCTAAATTCGCATCTGTCTCAAGTGAGATCTGTAGACTCCACTGGCTCTCTGTCAAGAAACAGGTGCAGTTTAAATCACTCTGTATGCAGGGCCGTTTCTACCATTAGGCAAGCCTAGGCGGCTGCCTAGGGCGGCAAAAGGGGGAGGGCGGCAAAAACAAGTTTGGAAAACCCATTAATAACAATCAAGAGCTAAGGATTCGGAAGGTATAACTCCAGAGTAATGAACGAAAAAAAGACCAAAACAGTGTCTGTCATCCTCCGTGAAAAAACGATTGGAATGTACACCTTTCATTTCCGGCTGCTTGCTTTCTTCCGATAGCCTCACATTTCAGGATAGTTTACTGACAATTTTAAGGCTTTCCGTCTGCGCCATACACAAGTTTTTAAATCAAAATGGCGGATTCACCAAGAAATAACACCTAAATAGAGTCCCTAATTAGAAAAAAAATGAAGAGATGAGGCGATGTGAGGCCTACACAAATGTCCGCTTCGATTTATTCAGCTCTAAGTTCCAGGGGATCTTCGTCCATCCCGCTCACTGCAATTTCAAGTGCTGACCCACTAGTGTTGATAGTGGAGGGGAGGGGAGGGGAGGGGAGGCAGACAGTGGAAATTGCTGGTGTGCATTTCTTAAGCAGACCATATGGCCCGAGATAAGTAAACATGAAAAAATTGCATAGAAAAGGACCAACATTTCCGAGGGGGATACGTCTGCCCAGCCCCTCACACTGTAAAAGAAGCCTTATTTACAAGGCAGCGTTAAGTGGCTTAACGCTGCCTTGTAAATAAGGCGAAGACCCTATCGCCACAGGAACATCATAAAATGTGATGTGCCAATGGTGATAGGGGCTTGTAAATATGCCCCATGGTTTTCCAAATATTGTGGTCGAAGATTTCAACGTAATACCGTGACTCTGATGCGGAGATAGGGAGCTCCCATTGCTGAAAGATTCACATGAATACTTGTGAGTGTGATACTGGAATAACAAAGAATAGTACCTATACGAGGTAAAGCTACTACCATATGTGGGTCAGGTAAATGAAGCAGTTTGGCAGTATGCAATACTCTTTGTCACTTAGGGCCAGATGTAGGTAATCCCCGATTACCGATTCTTAAATACCGAATCATACCGATTCAGTATTTAAGAACTGGTAATCGGGATGTAGGTATATTTACCGCATCAATTACGGAATCGGTAAGATTCGGTAATCACCGAATCGGTATTTACCAATTCGGTAATTGCCATTGATTCCTATGGGCTTTGAGGCCCATAGGAATCAATGTCAATTACCGAATCGGTAAATACCGATTCAGTAAAATTACCGAATTTACAAGGGGGAAAGGGTGTCACTTTGACACCCTGTTGAACCCCTGATTCTGGCTTGTGTGCAATGTGACACATACATGCCCTTATGGCATGTATGTGTGCCACATGGCACAGTGTACATGCACAGATGTGCATGTACACAGGAATTCGTTATTTACCATGAGATAGTATTTCATGGTAAATAACAAATTCTTAAGGGCCTGTGGTACTATTTTAAGTTCCACCTACATCTGAAATAACCGATTCTGTAAATATACCGAGTCGGTATTTTACCGAATCTGTAAATTTACCGAATCGGTTAATTTACAGATTCAGTAAAATTCGGGTCCCCTACATCTCAAAAACCAATTACCGGTCGGTAACGGCCGAAATCGGCCGTTACCGACCGGTAATTGGCGACCTTCATCTGGCCCTTAGATGCTTAAACAGCTGAGAATCTAAGGCATTCTATCACTATCCGTTTCATAAATGAAATCACCTGCTCTCACCTTGCACCTCTCACATGTTTCGTCTTCTCAGGAGATGCCATAATTTTACATCGGACATTCTCCTTATCACCCCTCAGTTGGAATGTCCAAAAAATGTTAACATCCTTGAACCGAAAGACAATGTGAGACTTTAAAATATCGGCTGTCCCCAGTGAAATTAATTTGTGGTCCCAGCGTGACCCCGTGGGTACACATTCACATGCGACCGCCATACTGGAGTTTGTCAAAATGTGGCCCCACTTTTAGACTCTGCTCTCAGAAGCCAAGCGGCTAGGGAAATGAAGGGCTGTGTCAAGCTGAAACCATGGAATTTATACAGAGCTTGCCTAAGTCTGAAGAAAAAATTCCCAGACTACATATGTAAACCTGTTCTACTTCAATACTATTGTTGATGTGTTTTATTGATTAATGTTGAATAAAAGTTCTTTTTATATCTAATGCATTCATTCTTCTAGCCTGGATGACAGAGGGAGAGAGTGATGGTAGGAAAAGGGAGGGGAGCATTTTTCTATTCTTGCCTAGGGTGGCAAAACACCTAGAAACGGCCCTGTCTGTATGGGTTTTAAGGCTCTACAAGGCACAGGAATTGACCATCTGAAGCGGCAATTTCAGTGTTATGTGCCCAATAGACCACTGCGCTCTTTGAGAGAAAAACTGGTAATGGTTTAATCTACAAAAAAAGGCAGGTGGGGAGGAAAAAGCTTTAACGTTGGTGCAGCCAAGTCCTGGAATGACCTGCCTTTCCACCTAAGGAACATCTTTGATCTGCCCAAATTTAGAAAGGCCCTACAAACTTGACTTTTTGATCAGTGATTCATTCCAGCTGTATATTGTACTTCCTTCGGAGGACTGTAGCTAGCACCAGGACACCTCAGGGTAACAGTGCGCTTTACAAACCCCCCTAACATAACTCTGTCATTTTCTGGGCGGCTTTTATATGTCCATGCATGAGGCCCCAGCGGCCCCTTGTAATATCACTGAATCTGTGATTCGAAACTCCACTGTGCTCTATCTTAATAGTAGCACCCTGTATGGAACGTTGGACAGTGGTCAGCCAATCTGAATGTTCCCTTTGCTGCCAGAAATTAGCCTTACAGTCCTGTGAAGGGAATATTCTGTGGCTGCCAGCGCACTGTTCCTCCAGTGTGCTTGTGTCCCCGTGCGTTGCATCCTTTCTCCGTTTACCACTCCCTGCCAGCCTAAAGGCGGGCTCTAAAAAATATAGGAAGTGTAATGGAAGAAGGAGCTGTCTCTCACTTAAAGGGTAGGTAAAAATGGAAGAAGGAGCTGTCTCTCACCTGAAGTGTTGGTAAAAACGGAAGAAGCAACTGTCGCTTACCTGAAGGATAGGCAAAAACGGAAGAAGGAGCTATAGCTCACATGAAGGATAGGCAAGAATGGAAGAAGGAACTGTCTCTCACCTGAAGGATAGGCAAAACGGAAGAAGGAGCTGTCTCTCAACTGAAGGGTAGACAAACCCCGGAAGAAGGAGCTGTCTCTCACCTGAAGGGTAGGCAAAACGGAAAAAGGAGCTGTCTCTCGACTGAAGGATAGACAAAAACGGAAGAAGGAGCTGTCTCTCACCAGAATGATAGGCAAAAACAGAAGAAGGAGCTATATGTCACATGAAGGATAGGCAAAAACGGAAGAAGGGGCTGTCTCTCACCTGAAGGGTAGGCAAAAATGGAAGAGGGAGACTTCTCTCACCTGAAGGATAGGCAAAAACGGAAGGAGCCGTCTCTTCCTTGAAGGATAGGCAAAAATGGAAAAAGGAGCTATCTCTCACCTGAAGGATAGGCAAAAGTGGAAAAAGAGCTGTCTCTCATCCGTAGGATAGTCAAAAACGAAAGAAGGAGCTGTTTCTTACCTGACGGTTAGGCAAAAACAGAAGAAGGAACCGTCTCTCACCTGAAGGAGAGGCAAATAACGCTCGAATCCCCCCCGCCCCCCTTCCCCGGTTGGTCTCCTGCTTCTTCTGCGTTTGAAACACTTATACCCAGGCTCCTTTCCCAGCATTCGTGTTGGGGGGCAAAGGAGCTCATTCTCTCACTCAGCTCCCTATTTTGAGTTGGGGTTTAGAAGTGGGTGCCCAGAATGGCGGGCAATGTATTTAACAGCCATTATTGACCGCAGTAACGCTTTCAATGTAACCATCTTTCCTCTTCCTGATATGATTTAGGTATTCTCTGCCTCCTGCCTTTTGTTGTCAAACTGCATTCTAATAGTGTACAAATTGAATCCCATATTGTGAAATGGATTGAAGCAACTGTTATGTGTGCTTACGAAACAATGAAACCTAAAAGCATGTGTATATTTTTCTTCACAGGTCCTGGGTCTGCCCCCGGAATTAAAATATATATTATTTGGCCATTCCATTTTAAATGGCCAGTGGTACTTGTTAGAGCTCAGTGTGATACACACACAGACACATGGTCACGTACACGAATTCATACGCACAGAAACACACATTAATTTATTCAGCGCCCCATATTTATTTACTTTCCTCCTGCAATTGCACATTGGTAATGCTATGCTACACTTCTGCTAAGCATTAACCCGAGTGGGGGGTTGTTGTCATCATAGCTGTCAGTTTCGCCAGTGGGAATTTGTATGTAATATGTGCCCAGCTGTTTACCTTGACATGTCTTCCCGTCAGCTTGCAGAGTGTATCCTTCATTACAGCGACAGAAATATCCGTTCAGAACACTAACGCATTCATGCTGGCAGCTGTGGTTTCCAAATGAGCAGTAGTCGATCACTAAAAAGGGACATTAGAATAAACATTTTGCATCATTTCAGGTAAAAAAAAACTATTTTTAGTTTAATTTACGATGATTTGAGTCCAATTCTCTTTCATAATACTTAAGATATTTAATAGAGTAATCCATGTTACATTGTGTTAGCTCAGGGACACAGAAGGTGCAACATCACGAGGATGGTTTTCACATAATTCTGTCTTGTCTGAGAGAAGAGGGGAGATAATGCTGGCAGACTCTTCCTCAATCTACCTACTCAGCAGCTACACTGAGAATAGCCGAACAATGAGAGGGTAAGATAGTGTAAATTTACCAAATATCCACTCAGAAAGACTCAATACTGCGGTATAGTCCTGAATGCACCTGTATAGTTCATTGAGACCCTGTTCAGTCCCACTCGGAGGCATTAAAATATTTCTCACCACAAAGATCACTTTAATGTGCTCTTGTTTGATAGGCTGAACAGGCATTATCAACGTTATGTTATGTTATTTTACTGGAACTTAGGGGCATATTACCAAGGGGGGGCGATAGGCAATTATTTCGGCCGCTAAGTGGCGATAATTCTATCGCCCTATTAGCAAGCTGTCGCTAACTGATGTTAGCGACAGCTTTAAGGCGATAGCGAGCGGTTTGGGGCCCGCTTTGCATGTCAGCGATGTTTATCGCTAATGACATGCAAAGTGGGCGTACCCAACCAGTTAGCGACTGAAAGCAGTCGCTATCGTCGCTATCGCCTATTAGCAAGGCAGGCGTAGCGTTGGAAATATTCACGCTAAGCGCGAATATCTCCAAATACTAACACCTGCCCAGACCAGTTCTTAGCCATGTTATCTAATGGGAGGTGGATAACACGGCTAAGAGCATTTTGTTGCTAATGCGTGAATATCGCTGTATTCTCAGCGATATTCACGCATTTCGCCGCTATCGCTTGATATTTTAGCACAATGGGGAAAAACGTTGCTAATAGCATGTTTTCTCCGCTAACATATCCAGCGATAGGCAACGATAAAGAAATCGTCGCTAAGCCTATTTAGTGATAAATATCGCTACTTGTTGGTAATATGCCCTTAGTATAGCGCAAACAACTCACTCCCGAAGTGGAATCTCAGTGCTCCACCGAATAAAGACAAAGACGATCCATCAAAATAGCCAGGTCTTCAGAAGTTTTTTCATCCTACCAAAATATGAGCAGGAACGAATACTGAGGGGGAGCTTGTTCCAATGGTGGAGGAGAAGGTAGGAAAAACACTGGCCACCATATCTCGAAGTACGACTAGTGAGGCGACATAACAATTTGTCCTTGGATCTAAGATTTCTGCTAGGGCAATACTGAATAAGCTTCACCGGTAGGTAAGCCGGGCCCTTGCCAGCCAAAGATTTGTGGATGAGACAGAGAAGTTTGAACAAGGACAGTTTCCTCACAGGTAACCAGTGAAGAGCTTTTAGCATTGTGGCCAATGGGGAGCGGGGGAACACTTTTTGAAGAGGGCGCATAATACCAAAACTGCTGCCACAGATGGACATAACTTGTTCTTGCTTGCTCAACCCCCAGAGTAAGCATGGGCGAATTTTGCGAATCTCGCGTTCGCGAATTTTGCGGATTTGTGAACTCGCAATGCGCAAAATCCGCGAATTCTCACGAATTTGCAGATTTTTTTTTTTGTGTTTGCGCGGGTTTCTGCCAGTTCGCGAGGGTTTTGTACAATGTCGCAAATTGCGAACTTACCTGTCGGGTCGCAAGTTTCGCGAACTTGTTGTTTCTACGTGTCCAGCCTGTTTGGGACACTCTTCTTCATCACTGCCACTCTCTGTCACCACTGCCACTCTCTGACTACTCATGCCACCCTCTGGCCCACCCATGCCACCCTCTGTTTCATCACAGCACCCTCTGGTTGTCCAGTCAGTGTACATTATTGTGGCAACGCAAGCACACCTTCCCTGCCTCAAGTGACCTGAATTAATTTGGGGCTGATTAATGTGTCACAGAATATTTTTTTAGCTGGCACCTGCTTCCTTATTGCTTCCTGATTAGTGATCTTTTGCACTTGCTAAGTGCTTTCATTGTTGCAAAATTAGTTACAACACCTGCCCTGCCCCAACTGACAATAATGAATTAGGGGCTGATTAATGGATTTGAACTTCCAGCCTGGCTCCTGCTTGTCTCCCTTAGCTGTAATTCAGGACCTTTGTGGCATATGTGTAACTATTCTGAGGTTCAGAGCAGGGTCACATAATAGTTGCAACTGGCAACTGAACTCTGGAGGGGCCCCTCAGGAAGCACTACAGGAAATGGCTACTAATGATGAGCCTGAACTTTTGAACCTGGTAAGTAGTTTCAGTTTTGCTAAGATCGTATTTCTGCAATTTTGCACTTATTCGCGGGGCGCGAAGTTGTACTGGGAAGCCGCGAACTCACGCGAACAGTGCGAACAGTGCGAGCAAAATCCGCTGCTCGCGGATTTGCGGATTTTGCGGGAGATTCGCGAATCTCGCGGATTGCGAATTTACCGAAAATCCGCAAAATCCGCGAGCGAAACAGATTTTCCGCCCATGCTTACCCCAGAGACAGTAACAGCTTTGGTCGGTTCACCCGATCAAAGGCTGACAAGAGGTCAATAAAACCCCCAAAAAGGGTTCCCTTTTTTGCCATTGTATATTTTTGGATCAGAAGATGCAAATTCTGGCATTGATTGATGGTGCCCAACCCAGGTCTAAATCCGTACTGTGAGCTGGTAATACTTTCCTTCTCATTGGCCCAATCCCACAACCTTTTTAAGAAAGTCTGACCAGGAACTTGACTGTATTATCAATTTGCGAAATTGGCCTATAAGATTTTAGGTCCCCCTGGTCTCCTTTCCTAAATACTGGGACTATAATGGATTGTGACCAAGAGGTTAAGGGGCGGATTGAGGCAGCAGGTTTCAAGATTTTAGGATGCACAATCCAGTCTTGGGACGCCCGGATGGCGAGGATAATGCAGGCCATGAATGGACAAAGTTAGCAAGAAAAGGGGTGGTTTTAACAGACCAATTTTCTGAAAAGCTAAAACATGGAATTATTTAATGAAGTCCAACCAGTTAGGGTCCCTGATATCAGCCTCCAGCCCAGTCCATAGGATGAATTCCTAGGGGATCTCCCCCTTCCGCATCTTCTTCTAATGACGTCTCGAATCAAGGCTGGGCATTCAATCCACTATGCAGTTCTAGACCATGATGAGGGGGGGGCACAAGGCTTGTGGTGATGCCTACCAGGTGCAGCTTGAGTAAGCTGAGGGGCGCGAGGCACAGGGGAGACACTCATAATGAAATCATTCCCTGGTTTGTAAAAAACAACCAAGGGGCACAGTCAAATGCCTAGCCCTGGGGAAACAGCGGTCCCATGCATTCAAGAATATATGAGACAATGAATATAGACAGAATCAGTTCTATATTTTGAGCGACATGTCCAGCCGGACAGAGGTCTTTAAGTTTACTAAATAAACAAATGATCCGTACAATTGGAATACCTTCAACTAATCACCAGTGTGGTACACAAGCCTGTGCCCAACCACTAACGGATCAAATACAGAAGGTAGGTTACGAACATAGAAGGGCTTTTAAGGCAAACAGACATTTTCTGTATAAAATACAGTTGTACAGAGAAATCAACACAGCACCATTACATTACATAGCAATCACGTTTTGTATAGGGTGCTAGACAGGTCGACGGCGTTTCGGTCCCCGTATTAATGATAGGGACCATCATCAGGACATTCAATTAATGCCTTAACGTTATTAGCCTCTAATTGCCCGGGCACTAGTGTGTGACCGGCAAGGGGGTGTAACCTGTATTTGGTTCAGCAGCCCAGGATCGACGGTGCCAGGATACTACCGGGTTAGTCGGTAATTGAGTATATTGCCTGACGCCAGGCAACATACTGAATTACCGACTAACCCGGTAGTATCCTGGCACCGTCGGATTACGATATTGTAACGCGGTACAAAACGCACCTGATCCTGGGCTGACAGTTGAGATCGGATCCCATGGCTCTCCAATTTGCGACACTTTTTGAGAGAATAAGCCTCCCAGAAATGTATAAAAAAACACAAAGGATAACACTCAAATATAAAGAAGTAATTGAACATCATTATCTAGACCCCTGTATGAAATTCCATCTGGAGGTTGCCCAGTTTAAGGAAATGATAGTTAGATACTTTTTGGTATCAACTACAAGGAGTTCAGAACCCTATTTAGACTGAATTGTGAACCCCACCCATTGTGTTTACCTCACTTGCTTCAGATTATGAATCGTGCACTTTAAGTTTGCTTTACCCTTGCTAGGATCTTGGCAAAGTAATCTTCCTCCATGCCATTGGGATAATGTATCTAAGCAAAGTACAAGTTACTTCATATTGTTCTGTCCGCTGTATTCAGAATCTCGGTCCTCCTTTTTGGTTCCCATTTTTGTAACATAAATGTGAGACAGCATAACGAAAAGCTTGTGTTTTTACAGCAACTTTGCACAGAAGACATTTGTCATGCAGTCACAAATTTTATAAAAATTGGCAGTTCCAATTAGGAAACGTTATGCAGAACTTTTTGTATGATGACAGTATATTTTGTGCTCTGGCACTGTTGATGTTATCTTTTTAACCCCTTCGCTGCTGATGACGAGCTCAGCTCGTCATCAGCCACGGGTGGCGTGTGCTGATGACGAGCTGAGCTCGTCATGTAACGCGGTATTTTTAAAAATGCCGCACAGCGCAAAAATCACTGCAGCAGCGATGCGGTTAAAGGCTGGTCTTAACACTGTACACTGTTTTTCTATTGTTTCATGATTTTATCCATCTACTGTATATTTATGTTTTGCTTTAATGTCTATTGCCGAATAAAGATTATTCCTGACTGAACTCATTTCGCCTTGAATATTCCCAAGGATATTTTGGCTTCTTTTGCAGACAAAATCTCCATGTGAAAATAAACAGATTTGCAGTGTTCCTGTGAATGTCATAAGCCATTAGGGCTGGTAACTGCTATTACTGGCTCAATAGGAATTAAGATTTTACTTGTAATGAGGCCTAAGATGAAACACATACCCAAAAAAACAGAAACTCAACTTTTTCTTAGGAATCAATCTACATCCATTCTTTTAGGCAAGATGAAATGCTTTGAGGAGTCTCAATTCAAAGTTCTTTATTTGTTTATGTATAATGCCAAAGATGTCATCTTGTGGCGCAATACATTTACTGGCTTGTTCAATAATATTTTTTATTAATATTTATGTCTCTTTACTGTCTTTACTCTTTACTGTCTCTTTTAGGCACTACCACTATGGCGTTTGGCCTGTGGAGCATTCAATGAGCAACAAATTAAGTTTTCTTTCAACAGCTTCTTCCAAGTGAAATGCCACTTGTCTTTGTCTTTGGGCAATAAGACGCACATCCACGTTTATATGTAGCTGTACTTTCATGATGTTCACTAATTTCAGTCCCACATCAGCAGCAGTGTTGAAACTGAGCAGACAGACACTTGAAGCCATAACTTGAGGTACATGATTAGGTGCTGGCACCACTGTTTTCTTGAGTTACACCATAGCTATAAATGAACCTTGACTTTTAAAAGGTATCAACGTGCCCATGTATATACTTTAGTTTTCAATTGTGTACGTTTTGGTAAAGGAGACAATTCATAATATTTCTTCTCAGCCATAATGTTGATCGGCACACCGCTCTCAATAATAAAAGGTATTGAACACCCATTTGTCTTGAGGGAAATCTTTGGACAATGTAACCTCCAGGTTAGACTACGGTAACATACTCCTCCTTGGGGCAAGCAAGGAGGTAACACGTAAATTGCAGGTGGTGCAAAATATGGCAGCCCGCCTGCTCTGCAACCTGCCCAGAACTGCCTCTGCCACCGTTTCCCTGCGCAGCCTTTATTGGCTGCGCATCGAATCAAGAGCGAAATTCAAAGCCCTCTGCTATATGCACCGGATAAAAACAGGCAACTCCCCCCCCTATCTCTCCATTTTGGTTAAACCGTACTGTCCAGCACGCACCCTCAGATCCTCCTCTCTTGGCACCTTCTCCGTGCCCCGTTTCAAACGCACCAGAGTTGGTGGTCGCTCCTTTTCCTATCTGGCGCCATCACTCTGGAACACACTCCCCATCTCTTTGCGCTTTGAAACCTGCTACCTGAAATTCAGGAAAGGCCTGAAAACCTGGCTGTTCTCTGCTTAATCCTCTCCCATTTTACTGTCTCCCTGCTTCTTTTCCTCTGTCAGCGCCGGGAAACCCCTGGGTATCTGCGCGCTTTACAAACCCAAATATAATAATAATAATAATGTTTGTATGTCTTTGGTTCTCTTTCATGTTGATCTTTTTTTAGTCTGTGTTTTTCTCACTTTTGACTAGTCCCACATGTGCATGCCTCTATTAAGTAAACCGGCATTGCACAGTTATCATTGTCACTTTGATTTGATTGATTTGATTTGTATATTTATAAAGCGTGCGATTGCCCAGAGGCGTCTTAGCGCTAAAGTTCGATGCGCACCAGGTTACTGATGAGGTGAAATTCTGATTAGCAGAGAAAGAGCCAAGTTTTTACTCTTTTCTAAAAGACAGAAGTGAAGGGCTGCTTTTTATTGTAATAGGGAGGAAGTTCCACGTTTTGGCTGTCTGCAACAGAAAGTTTCTCCCTCCCACCTAACCTGATTGAACATATGTACTTGTAAAAGTTTTGCGTGAGCAGATCTCAGGCTTCTTGCTGGCACATACCATTTCAGGTGTGTCCTCAAGAACTGTGGTCCTTAACCATGAATGGCCTTATAGTCAAGACATAAAGTCTTGACCATGATCCTTTTTTCCACTGTTGACCAGTGGAGGGCCCTCAGCCTGTGAGAGACTGACTCAGATCTAGGAATATCAGCACTAACCTTGCTGCTGCATTCTGCCAATGCTGGAGTTTTGTTAGGTGTTGGGCTTGAATACCTGCGTACATAACATTACTGTAATCCAGTCTGGAAAGGGGCCAATGCCGTAACTACTGTTTTACCTGAGTCATGGGGAATGAAAGGGGGTATTCTTCTGATCATTTTGAAAATGTACCATATTGTTGAAGACAGGTAATTTATCTAGGCGTTAAAAGTCAGTTTCTCATAAAATATGACTCCCAGATTTTTTACTTTGCACACTGGGATTGGGCAATCACTTAGACTGGCAGTCCACCATTTGTGAGACCAGAAATCTGCATCTGATCCTAGTAGCATAACTTTGCTTTTATCACTGTTCAGTTTCAAGCAGTTAAGCTGCATCCATTGATTAACCTGCATCATGCAGTCAATAAAGCTGTCAGCTGTTTCCGCCACCTTGTTAGAAACTGACCCCCCTTTTTGAGTGTTGTCGGCTTACAAAACCGGCAAAAACACACACTGCCTGATTATCGAGGCCAAGGGAGAAACATAAATATTAAAAGGAGTGGGGCTCAAGGAGGCACTCTGAGGCACTCCACAAGGTGACCTGAGGGATTTGGATGCAAAATCTCTCAATTTAACTGAAAAGGTTCTGTCCATTAAAAAAGATGACATCAACGTGAGTTCAGAGTCCAGGACCCCCAATTCTTGTAGACGTCTAGTATGCTCCTGAGTCCCTCTGCTGCCATGACCAGAGCTGTCTCTGTTCCATGCTCCTCCCTGAACTTATACTGTGATTGGTATAAAAGATTTCTGGAAGCTATGAAATCTGTCAATTGTTAATTAAGCAGTTTTTCCAGCTGGGAAAGGAATTCTTGAAATTGGACGATAACTGCTGGGTTCTTTTGGGTCCAAATTAGATGTTTTTTTAAGTGGGAGGACTGATGCTGTTTTCTAAGTGTCTGGAAAGATGCCTGACTGGAATATCTCTGTGAACACAAGGTGTAATTGTTCACTTAGTATTTCTGGAAACATGTGCATTACCTTAGGTGGGCATGGGTCAGTTGAGTCTCCGTACCTAATGGTCTTTACTGCCTGGCTAATCTGCTCTACAGAAGGGGTGTGAAACAAAAAACAGTTTTGGTGTTTGATGTATCCATGTCCTGTAGGGTGCTTAGCTAAGGCATTGAGGTTATTATTAGTCTTAAAGATACCTACACTGAAGTGGCTTTATCTACAAAGAACTGTCCTAGTGTGTTGCAAAGTTCTATGCTACTTTCCATCTGTGTCACAGCAGGGAGATTTGCTAGTTTTTTTAACTGTCGCAAAGAGCTCCCTACTAGAGTTCTTGGCCTCACTTATTTTTTTTTAAATAGTTCATTTTTTACCCTATAACCAATTTTTTTAAATCTGCCAAGGTTCGTGCATAATCACTTTTCATACTTTGGTCATAGTTAGTTCTCCATTTTCTTTCTGCCCTTCTGCACACTTGTTTTTGTGCACGGTTCTGATGGCTTTTTTCTCCTGGGAATAATACTTTTAATTGGGGCTACAATATTGACCGCTGTTTTGATCCAGGAGGATACCCTTTCAATGGCTAGATTGCTGTCTGGCGCTGGTTCATGATTAGTCCTGAGTAATAATTCCTGTAACCTAGGAGCATTGATAGTGGCCAAATCTTGGTAGGTAACTAGCCTGTTATCGTTTGTGTGAACTGGCTCCCCCTGATCCACAGTTACAGAAAACAAGATGGCTTTGAGGTCTGACCATGGAACGGGCATTATTTCAACAATTTTAAGGTTAGGGTTAGGGGAGAAAATCCTGTCTAGCGTGTGCCCGGCCGCATGTGTGTCCTGTTTAACAGTCTGATCCAAGGAGAGCCCGCCCATTGCATCGACCAATGAGGCAATGTTATTGTCTGCCACTTTCTCTAGATGATAGTTAAAATCCCCTAGAATTATGAAGTCTGATCTCTCCAGACTAGATTAAAAAATAGAGTTAATATCTGTAGCAATGGGGTCCATGCCCTTGGAGGTCTAGAAAGCAAAAGACCTCTTAATGTATAGTTATTAGTGAGTGAAATCTGAAAGGCTAACAGTTTGCAATCATGGTAGCTTCCCACTGCAGAACCACTTGCTTGCAGCTCGTCTCTGAAAACAATTGCTAGCCCCCCCCGCTTCCATGTTCTGTCAGCTCTAATGACAGAATAGCCTGGTGGTAGTGCTAGGGCAATATCAGAATCTGAGGCACCATCTGCCCATGTCTCTGTGATAAATGCCAAATCGAGTTTATGTGACTCGATCAATTCAGCTACCTCCGTGTTGTGTTTCACTAATGATTGTGTATTAATTAACACTGCCTTGAAGACCTTGGAGCCCTTCTTACATGAGGAGGTACACAGCGATTTTAGCGCATTTATTTTCGTAAAGCTGAGCGGCAAATGGCAGTGCTCACAATGATTAGTCTCTTTCAGCAAGTCTAAAAGTGGACAGCAGGGTTTTACCATAAGCCTGTGTAACTCATTACGCGTGTAAGATATGCTCCTTATTTTGCCGACATCAGGGGCAGGGGTTCTGACCCTAGGCACAGGACAGGCGCAGACGGGCGCATATTTTCACTTGAAACCAACACTGTGGGATTTTTTAATGATGATTTTGATAGTATTCAAATTCGTTTGGTGTTGTTTTACCTCTGTTGGTGTGACCGCTTGGCCCTGTTATCAGCATTCATCGTCAAAAAGAATCTGACAGACATCCATCTATCACTCTGAGGCATGTAGCTTCCTCATCATTAAATTAATTGAACTTACAGTGCTTTATGAGGAGATACAGGCTCTCAACAAATTTGTCAACAGTTTCAGCTACTCTCTGGCGTTCTTGACTGAAGATATATCATTCATAATCTACATTTGGCACTAGATTGAACTTGACATTCAAGGCTGATTTGTATGTTACTTCACCATCCTGTGATATCTTTTTTTGGCCTCTTTCATCCCTTCACCAGCCATGTTCTTAAGATACTTGATAACCTTTTTGTCATGTTTCCTCGATTACATCTATGAAATCCTGAAAAGCCTCTATCCAAGCAGTCCATCTACTGCCAATATTGTGTGGTGTTTAATTTTTATTTTTTAGACTTTTATATAGCGCAAACTCGACCCGAAGATATCAGTATTAGAGCATTTTACATGAGCACCAGTTTTGTTACAGAGGACATATTCATTTTTATTAGGCATGGGGAGATTGTGATCTTCCCAGAATCACAAGATGTAGAGCGTCCCTGCCGAGACTCGAACCCGGTTCCTCAGCGTCAAGGTCGACCGCTCTAGCTATAAGGCTACATCCTCTCCCCAAATGTTGTTTGGCAGTCTCAAATAATAATGGTAGGTTTAAGAAGGTAGCAGCAGTATAACTATTGGTGGCCAACAGTGGTCTCACCAATGCTTTTGGGTGAATTTGCTCCCGCAAACCATCCTTGCCTTGTTATGTGCTGGCTTCAGGGTCAACCTTGACAGTTGGAGAAGCTTTGACCCCACCCTTACTCTCTATTGGAGCTCTTTATTTTAATGGAAATGTGTAGACTTTTTCTGAGCCCCCACTTAGCAGCTTTTGGTGGTAGGCCATTTCTTTTATGTACATCTCTGAATGCACTACCCCAGCCCTCTCCCTATGGGCTACTCCACAGCAGGCGGTGCTCTGATGACTGATGATTTGATAAGCAGATAACGCTATGATATTCAATGGGCTTTGCGATTAAGGGCCTTTTTGTAACCACCTGGTTTATCACTGCTTAATAGCACATCAGATTACAGTTTAACCTGTACTAGATTGTCACCATACGCTGTCTTTCAAGACCTGATTGCATCCATCTTTGGCGTTATCACTACGTATGACATATAGCATTAATTTGCATAGTAGTGCAGTACCTATGTTTGCGTCCTTTTCATTTGATTCCCAGGCACCGATGGATAGATTCTGAGGGATGCTTTCTTTGTTCGCACAAACTTTACACAGGATGGCATTGTGCTGAGACTCCATAAGTTCCAGTGTCGACTCTGGGGCACATGTGGCATGCACAAGCAGTTTTTTGGACCACGGCAAACTCCCTGGGAGAACGCTGTCAACCTACAGGTTACTTATCCCATACTCTTCACCAGTTGTAGCATCCTACTTAGCCTGGGTACTCGCCAATGACTACGCCACACACAGAGAGAAGCTACACATATCTTTATTCTTCAGCATGTAAGCAAGAACTAAACATTCTAAACTCGCATTCACTTCATTAACCACCAACGCTTATGTCACAGGTCTATGAAGTCCACCAGAAACCAAAAGATTTCAGTCATTCTTTATTTAAACAACACTACAATCCTCTCCTTGCCTGCTAGTCATTGGGAGTCACTATTAGATTTGCTTGCTAATTACTTTTATGTCAGTAGCTCAATTATCAGTTTTCAGTTTGAGAGAAGGATGTTTTCGAAAGGTTTGTTTGCTTATGCAGTTGTTTTAGTGGATTTATTAGTATTTGCCGGATTAAACATAAACTCCTCTTTGCGTATCACAGTTTAAATACATATCTTTCTTACTGGCAGGGTTTGATTCTTTAACCACCAATACAATTTAATGTTGTTTCTTCCTTTGTCATACATGTGAGCCTGACTTGTTGCAGATTTAAATAGCTGAAATGCGCATGCAGGCCTTTTACACTTCTCATATCCTGTATTCCTCTCGAGATTCCATTCCACTAACATCAAAAGTTTGAGACAACTAATATTCGGGCCTTTACAGCATGGCCACACCAAGATTTGCTTGATGCCAAGTCCTTCAAATACTTTTTCTCTGTTAGCATTGAGCAGGGTGAAGCCTTCTCTGCTTTACTGCCATCTTTTCTAACAAGGCAGACTCACTTCTGGACCACTTCCATGTCCCCATCAACAATATTAAAATATAATCTCTGTAATTTGTAATTTAAAATAAGCATTGGCATTGTGAAATGGACTGGCTTTCATGTGTTAATGCATGCAAATACTGATATGCACAAATTTTGTTTGCGTTTATTAGCAGTTTAAAGTCAGACTTATTGGTTTTGCCAATGCTTGTCTTTTTTCTTCTAAAGACCTGTCACATTCCAAAAAACACAGATCTTACTCCAAAGTGCACAGTGATAAAAAAGCAATCTATGAAAGACAGATGTCAAGACAAGTGAAGATAATGTCTTGAATAAGCAACCCAGTACACTACTGAACATAAAAGGCAGCGCTGTATACTTGAAATAACTTACTTGTACATGTCTTTTTGTCTTGATTGAGGTAATAACCGGCACGGCAGCGACATAAATATGAGCCTGGAGAGCTGACACAAATATGTTCACATCCATGTTTGCCTTCGGCACAAAGGTCGATTGCTGAAAAAGTGACATGCACATACATTATTTTGGTACTTCTTCAGTTTACAAATACAAATTAGCACTGTTTTTTCTATTGTTTTATAAGGTGCCTGCTGAGGACCTGCTCCTCGTTATTCTTATTTCCCCTCTGTCCCCAGTCTGAAGGAATGAATATATGAATGTACGTATGAAAATTTGCCTAAAAAAGAAACGCCCTGGCACTAACCCGAAAGCAGTGAAAAACAAGCATTGGCATAGCCAATGGGTCTCGCCTTTGGAACATTATAAGTATTTAGTTATGCAGTACAATATCCTTGGTGGAACAACATCAACTGTTGCATGGCTAAACACTTATAAGGTCCCAAAGGCGAGAACTCTTGGCTATGCCAATGCTTGTTATTAATTTCATACCAAGTCTCATATGTCATATTTCTGGTGTTCAACAATGTTATTGGCACTTAAATATCCAAAGTACAGAACAAAGATGCATAGACCTTGCGTCAAGCAAGACGCAGACACAGTACTAAAGAATTCATTACAGTACCCATATGGCACATCTCTTAGTTGTAGAGAAGTAGATGAAAGAATCCTTTAGAAACACATCCCTGCAGACACCACACGTGCAATGGTTCCTGTGGCATAATAACTTGTACAATTTGTATTTAGTACAACAGCTAAATAGCGCTTTTGAGTTGTCAAAGAGGAGGGGTTTGGCAAAGAAGAAGGCACACTTTTTCAATTTATGAACAGTGACCATTCTGTTATTATACAGACGACCGGGAAACGCGATCGAGCGGGTCTACCCTTGCGAGCAGGCACTTCCCTGTTTATTCCTTGCTGTATCGGCATTGACCGCCAGCCCTCCCATAAGGACTACCACGTATTTCCACGACAGTGTGCCCAGCTGGGTTCACTGTAAGTTGACTCCATTATTTTATCACGCATGGGTTGCATTAGTAAAAGACACCACGAGATGTCCCTCACTGTTTAGTCCTGACGAGACCTTTATCTAACAGGTCGAAACGCCGTCGACGCCATAGGGAATGAACCCCTCAAACACAGTGTTCTATGATTGTAGATAGTCACTGTTCATAAATTGATTTATTATTGCGTTTGGTCATTTCCCTTTTGTAAATATTCATAGTTGGAAATTTTACAGATCACTTATTGTCTATGTTTTGTTTTTTTCGCTCACAATATCACTGGGGACACATTGCACCTTTTTGTATATATGTCGCTGATATATTTGCATTACCTTAAATACAAAAGCAATTTCTATAATTTGGTATGAGTGTGCCTTCTTCTTTGCCAAACCCCTCCTCTTTGACAACTTAAAAGCGCTATTTAGCTGTTGTACTAAATACAAATTGTACAAGTTATTATGCCACAGGAACCATTGTTCTTTGGATAAACACGTTACCCTGGTTCCGTTGTGAGTAGGGTCTCCCTTGTTCTTCTCTTTCGCAACACCACACGTGCGTCAGCTGAGCAACATTGCGAAGCCCATTTCCAGATCAATGTAAAACTCGAAGTATTGACGCCCAACTCACTCCAGGCATCCCGGCAGTGAAGGTCACAAGGCCGATGACCAAGAAATTATGTGAACTGAAGAAAGGAAAGTGGGCTTGAGGGTAGGGGGTGAGTCGGGACATCATCACATGATTGGACTCGTAGGGCCAGAGTAAGAGCTTGGAATGTGATCCGAGAGACCCTACGGTGCCAGCTAATACCTCATGTGATTTCAGGATGATGGGAGGCGGCTGTGCTATTGAGAAATTACCCCCGAAACCAAAGCCACCTACGCTCCTGCGCCTTGCGGACCGCCACGCTCAATTGAGGCGCTCCGAAGATGATGCGGGTCAAGTTGGCAATCTAACCTAGCTTTTTGTGGACTAGTTTGAAAGCTCCCCCACACAAAAGGAACGCAGATAGATCGTTCACTGAGGCCTCGCATCCCTCTATAAAGCGAATTTTTTAGCAACGCTTCCAGGTAGCGAGTCAAGCGCTTACTGCCATCACTGACAGGACAAATCTCTGTTTCATCCTTGGGAGGTCGATTATAAAGTGTAATTTAATTGACCGATTGAAAGTCGTTCTTTTAAGGGCACTTCACAACAAAGCGGTGGTACGAAGCGATGTGTAGGCCGCTCAACGGTGGGTGTGTGGCGGGGGCACAGCACCTCCGGTCAGTACAGCACAAATTACCCAATCTTGAAGCGAATAAGCAGGAGCTCGACTGGACTTCTGGGGCGGGCAGAATGATAAAGAAGGGGGGAGTGACAGTCGCCTAGGCAGACAGCCCCCCGCGTTACACCTCACGTGGAGAGACCCCACTGGTGTTACTCAGACAGTGCAAGGAAAGGCTGCCAGAATCACACCAGAGCGTAAAGAACAGAGAGACAGCCTGCAATGGAGAGCGAAACATGGCAGGTTAGAGACACGCAGAGCAAACCCTACAGGCGTGTCAACACTACCCTCGCAAAAGCTGCATACACTCTTCCAACCAAGACGCCCATTCTACGCTACTCCAGTTGTGCAGTTACATAGATTATAAACATTCAGCTGCTACCCAACGCCTCCCCATCAGAATTACGAGACCACAGGCATTTGGTGCTGAGGTGCCCCCTCTGATGGATGTGCCCAACGAAAGTCCAGGATTTCAGGTTTTTGGGAGAACATATACATCATCCTGGTAGTTACCTCAAAAAAATGGCATGCACCCACCCACACACCAAGTGACCAATGCAGACAGAGCAGGACAGTGCAGATAGGACAGCACGCAGATATGGCAGACAGAGGAGTGAATTAGGAAGCTAAAACAAGCATGCGAGTGGTGCACGCTCGCCACAGCGAGACATCTGTTTTGCATTATCGCACATGCATCTGTGCACAATAATTTAAAACAGATGTGGGCCGTGTGACTAACTGCAAGCAATATTCAGTGGGCGGAGCAAAGGCAGGACATGCGCCCGCCTTTGCCCAATTGCGTGCTGTCTTTCTTACAAAGACGCAAGCAAAAACCAATAGCCTGTGACGAAAACAAAACCACACGCACGAGCGTGTGGTGAGCTTTTCAAAGCCCCTTACAAAAAGTCTCGCCAGAGCAGCGCATCGGCGCTGCTAAAGGCTCGACCTAAAAAGGGATGGTATTCCATGCTTTAGCCGTAACTACACGAAGGACCAGCATCCATTCTACCTCTCTCAATCTTAGATGCAGTGACTAAATGAAGCGAGTCAGATTGTAAAATCCTAGATATTTTGTATTTAGTGAAGCAAGAGGCCTTTTAACTGTGATTAGATGAGTTGTCAGTAGCTTTGAGGCAGAAAGAAAGCACTTTGAAGAGGCTAGGTTTGTCAACAGGGAGCCAAAGGAGAAGAGCTAGATATAGAGTGAAATTTGTATACCTTTACTTAGGCCTAGAATCAGACGGGTAGAAACTTTCTGAACTAGTTGGTGTCTTTTGGTCAGGTATCTTGGAAAACCAAGGAAATGCAACAATTCAACCCGTATACCAGAGCTTTTCAGGAAGAGATGGGCAGGAAAGATAACATGCTCCTAATGATGCTTACTAGAAAACAGGTAGCTGAACACTTGTTTATATGAGCTTCAAAGAACTCCTGCATATCAAAAATAATGGCAAGAATATCAGCAGTCTCAGAAGGAAGTAGAGGGAGCCCTGACATGTCAGGCCACTAATCAAAATACCACAAGGCAGAGTTATCAAAGTCTTAGGGCCTAATCACGAGTTTAGCGGTGTGAGTGTAGGCTGCCACACCACCGCCCTGCTCCCACACTGCTGTTAGAAAGGCACCGCAATGGGAGCACAAAACCACGTTGCTGCAAAGCATGGACTGTGAAGTCTATGTCATGCAGGAACTGGGGGTGCATGCAGACAGGGAGAGCACACCATGTGTCCCCCTGCATGCATCCCCTGGCCCAGAGGTAGCATCCCCGGAAGGCCCCCTTAGTTTACTAATTGCCACATTTTTCTTGGTGGGCTCACCGCCATGAAAACTGTGGCTGTGATGAAACTCGTAAAATGCTTGGTGGTGCAACAATGGAACCCCCAGCAATTTGCTGGGCCAGACCTCTGCGCCACAGCCGAGGAATCACGGATCCCCAGCGATTGTGGCGGTCCTGTGGTGGTGGGATCACCACACTTATAATGCAGTGGTCGGACCGCCAGTGCAGGGATTCCTGCAACGCCACTGCAAGTTTGACAGTCCGATGGACAGCCAAACTTGTACTCAGGCCTTAAAAAACTTTAGCCTTCCCTGCATTCAGAGTTAGCTAGCTGAGTAACGCCCAGGCAGCAATAACACAAAGACAGGATTTATATTGCTTCCAAAGTGTTTGTTGGCCACTTTCTAAGCTATGGATGATTTGCATATTGTCAGCATAAGTAAAAAACCTGAGAACGAATGCGCCAATATGATTAGCCAGGGGTGAAACATACACATAGAATAAAGTACTGGTTAGGGCTGAACTCTGAGAAACACCAGTGGTGATGACTTTAAACAGTGGCAGTCAAAGTTTACTATGATCCAGCCCATGCTGGTATATTTTTATGTTGGTTACGGAATTTTACTTTATTTTTGCTTATGTTTTTGTTTAAGTCTTTTTGATTAAGTGACTTATGTATTTCTTATTGTAGGCTCTGCTTAATTGTTGCTGCACGGGCATTCGTTTGCACATTATAAATAATATTCAACTTCTAAACCTAAATATAACCTTATCTATGTCTTTTTTCAACACTATCCACCTTTTCATCATCATCACTAAAAATTATACTTGTAAGTAAATTCATAAAATGCTAACCAAAGTTTCATTACTATTCCTAAAAATGTTGACTGTTTACTGTAACTTAATGTGTTTAATTAATTTACATTGTTATTATCTTTTTTCATTGTGTCATTTCTTCGTGTTTGATTTGTGGTTATTGCATTCGTTTAATATGATTTGTTTAGTTAGACATAAAACCTTGTTGTCAACCTCTGAAAAAGGTAATGTTGAACATAATTGTGTACACTTCGTGAAATCAGAACATCACACTTCTATGGAACAGCTTAAATAAAGTAAGTAACCTTACGAGAGCATGATTTTCCATCGGCTCCTAGCCGGTATCCTGGATTACATTCACAGTAATAGGATCCTGGCACACTGACGCAGGTGTGGTCACAACCATGGTCCATTTCAGTGCACATATCTATAGCTGAAAGACAGAATGCAGAAGCATACCATTAGGGATTCAAAATGCATTAAATGTTTGAAACAGTTGAATCTCAACAACGTGATTTCTGCCATGTGTATAAAATTAAATGTGACCCAGTTACTGTATGCATGTATACTTATATATGCGTTCTCACATGAAATATGAAGGTTGTCAAATTTGATTGTCATTAGCACAACAAAAGCCATCCCTTGATTGTAGAGATGATAGCATGTGCCATGTTCTCACAACCTACGTAATGAGATTATATTAGCTGTTTTATCAATTCTACTCCTGAAAAAATAGCATGGTGTATACACCATTATATAATCTAGCATAATGCACTATTTATTACCATTTTTCAGGCGAGTGCATCATGACAAACTCTAGACTTTCCCTCTTGTGAGTCACGACTCCTCGCCACACTAAACAATGATCATAATGAGCATATTAAAATCAGACCCCTATGCATGTATACTATTTGATATAGCTTACACCCGTTATTTGGAAAGAGACAACACTGCAGTGTGTGTTATTATTCAATAGAACAAGAATAAAAATAACATTATCAATTAGCAAATGTTCTTGAAATTGCAAAAGTAAGTTGTGGCTATGGTAGTTTTCTGCACGTCTTTAGGTTTTTAGTCCAGGTAACAATAAGCAATGGAGCAGGCACCCATGACACAGATATATCATCCACTAAAGTATGAATGTATATGAACGCAGATCTTAACTCTTTACTATTAATAAAATGATAACCTTCAAATGTATTACTTTCTTTAAGAAAGTTGTTCAATGGACTCGAATAATTTATTGTAGGAAGGTGGAATCAGGCTATATGGTTACCCCCACTTTTTCCAGGTGTTTTGCTGATTTTCGACTTAGTTGGACTGGGACCCTGCAATTCAAGGTCCCAGTCTATCTGCTTTCTCTCTAAAATGGATTCACTGGACATTAGGTGCATGCCAGATTGTTACTGAGTTACCTTGTGAGCCCCTAGTATATGGTACCATAGGTACCAAGGGTATAGGTACCCCAGAGGCCTACCAGGGGCTGAAGCATGTATTATGCCACCCCTGGGACGCCTTCCAAAATAACACCACAGGTCTGCACTTGCAGCCTGGGTAAAGTGGTGTAAGCATCCCTTACTGGGATATAGTATATCTATATCCACCATTTAAAACAGACACATATTAACCTGTAAGTAACTCCTATGGCAGGCCTTGACAATCCTGAAGGCAGAGTCCTTGGTTTTGTATCAGAGGGTGCCCTAGCATGAACTGAGCCCCTCTGCAGTTTTCGTAATCCCATCCTTATAGCTGTTCTGATATAGGGCCATACCATATACTCCTAGCTTTGGTTTGGCTTTATCAAAACATGTCGTGTTTGGTATCAAACACTTTGGAATACTACCCTTCTGCCAGTTCTGGCAGCGGGGGTAGCATTCCACCCTTCTAGAGGGAGAAGACATGTACACACTTAATTACCCAGTAAATGTTTAAAAGAGCCTCAGCAGCACAAAATGGATGCTGCTGCCACAGACACAATTCTGACCTCCTGCTGCTGGATGAAACTCCGGCAGGGGAGGCCTGGACAATAGGTTTCCTGCCCAGGGAGGTGCTAGCACATCCCCAGACAGGCTTTAGTGTATTGGGGCAGGGTGGGTTGCATTCAGTGAATGCTTTTCGGACAATGCCTGGGGCACACAAGGTGCTCCATGCATTTCCCAGTTCAAACCGGTTGCTTGGGCACTCAGCCCCAGCTCTGGCGTGAAACTGGACAAAGGGGAAGGGGTGTAACCATCCCCCCTCCAGGTCCTCCCATAGGTGGGACCCTAGAGTTAGTCCATCCTCTAAACTTAGCATAAGTATAGGAACCCAGTCACTGAGACTTTAGATTACCCTGGACGAAACTCTGAAAATGAAATCCTGGACCTTCGACATTCCATACTGACTGGAAGATGGAATAAATCTCCCTTGGGGTCAAGGAGGGACCTCCCTGTTCAAACAGGCACCAAAGAAGCATATTGCCGGTCTGTATTTTCGAGGCTCCTGCCAGATCCCGAAGAATCTGCGACACAGGACATGAACTTCCAGACATCTCCGAGGCTGACACGAGTCCCCAGCAAAGCTGAGACCTGTAGCTATCACGAGAGACGTGGGACCAGACCTCCTGGACATCATGCAAGTTTGTAAGTGCACCTACTTCCCGAAGTTTCCCGAATTTGTGCATTGGGCAATTTGTTGCCCTTGCCCAGGGTACCTTTTGCACAGAAGCTAAGAAGCCTACACTCCATGAGTGTCCCGTGTGTTCATTTTCTTCACCGCAGCTTGAGGCTCCTTTGCAATCTCTAGTCCGTTGGCTTGTGGGTCCCCACGAAGGACACTCCTTTGTTTCTTGAGCTTTCCTGGTTGCTTCAGATGTGCACTGACTGCCCTCCAAAGGGTGAGACCCTCAAACCTTACAGGTCTGCACCGAAGCCAATCTTTGCTTCTTGCGTGGGTTGCTGTTGCCAAGGCTTGTTGGGTCCAATCCAGATTCCGATGCTGCAGCACTCGATATCCTTTGTGGGACAGCTTGAATCCAGCTCCTGGTCATTGTTGATGCCTCCTGGTCCTCGTGGCTGAAGAGTCAAGCTTCACCTACTTCACTTGAAAGCAACCGACATCGGCTGGCATCTTCTTGTCGCCATCCTGGTCACTGGCTAGTGACTCAGACTCTGTCCCCTCTGATTTAAGGTTCTTCAGATCTCCAATCCACCCTTGGATCCACCCAGCCACTTTTCCTCTGGTCGCCTGCAGCACTTCTTCGCAGCTCTCAATTGGAATCAACGATGAAACCCAACACGAAAAGACACCTATGCACCCGGCTTCCCTGGGTGAGGTAACACGAGTACTCCGGTGCTCCCATGGGTCTTGACTCTCGAAGTGTCCTAGTCTAAAGGAGTTTCACCGCAGTCCACTCCTAAGTGTCTTCAAACTGTAAAATTGTAACTTAAACTTTCCTCATAGAAGTCTAAGGTGATTTGCGGCTGTGTTTAGTCACTGCACGCATCCCCCGTGGGTCTCCTGTGTCCCTACCTTGGGTGGTTCCTGGTTGCCACGGCGGTTCTACAGGCCCTAGGCCTCACTTCTATCCCTCACGTGGTTCTTATACCACTATTTTAGTATATGGTTTGTGAGGCCCCTAGGGCAAAATGTATACTGTGCTATTTACTGTGTGCTATTTAAAGTTCTTGTATTGTACTTTTGCCTCTAGCCTCATAAAGAGACTAGAGGGGTTGTGTTTAGAATAAATACATATATATTTGATATATACCTGGTGTGGTGCTCTTTCATTTGATTATTGAAGAGATTAAAGACTAGAAAAACAAGCTGCTTTACATTCCTTCAAGACTTAGCCTGAAGGCTGCTCTCCACAGCTACCACTAGGATAGCTTTCTATAAGGTTGCCTTAAACCTACCATTAATAAGGGTCGTTTGGACTGGTGCAAGGTGCCCACTAGAATAGTGGATATCATATGCCAGGCAAACTTCTCATGCTCTGGATGCTTGTGATTGACTTAGTGGGTCTGACACTTCGAACCAAGTGGCACCATCGAATTTGCAGGAAATTCCACAAGCAAGTACCGGACTGGAGGCTTTAGTAACAGTAAATGAATATCTTTGAATATTGTGGGACTTACTAATACGTTTTCTGACCCTTTGAGGATTATGTGATAAGGGCACGTATAAAAAAGGTCATAGTACTCACAACATATAATATGACCTTGGGTCCTCTGATTAAATCATCGGCAGAGACATAAATGTCCGAATATTCGACGGCCTTTGTCAGTTGTATTATTGGTACTTGTGACTTGTCAGATGTATGGAAGTTCAAAAGGAGCATATCTGGATGCTCAGAATACATTCCTTTGTAATTTCAAAAGCTAATTGTGGTGCTAACAGGAATCCAAAAGCAATATATATATTCTCAAGCTTTATGAAAAAGCACAGTGTTTTCCAAAGATAATATGCATATGACGAGTGACAGAAGAAATTGCTAAGAGTTAGACCACATCCTTCCTTCAGGTAAGGAACAAAACACGTCTGCTTAATGTATGTTATATGTGTTATCATTCGAATTGAATAATTATATTAAGAATAGGCATTTATATTGCACGTAACACAAATGCAGTGGTTTCTATAAAAGCAGATACACTTGGCGTTGTAAGATAACTCAGTGGGTTAATGCTGCCTCCGTTGAAATGTGTGGCGAACTTGAAGACCATACGTTTAAATCTCTTATAACCAATTTTACCATTCAGCCTTCTAAAGTTGGTAAAACAAGTACCCCTAAGTTGGAGTTGGGTAAAAATAAAAAATAGCAATACTGTGGTAACATTAGCATCTGAAAAAGCAAGTACAAGTGTCTATTTGTGTGTGTGTGTGTTTATGTCCCTTTGTATTCATGCAAAAGGTATGCACTTTCACAAAAGGATGGGGATTAAGGTCATGAATTTTCTTTGAAGAGTGTGGGTTAGTCTTTGATCTCTCACCTCTTACAAAGGCCAGGGGTGTAATACAGGCTCTTGGAAGCCCTGAGGCACCCACCAAAAAACAAAGTGGCCAGCTCCTGCCAGCAGCCACAGTGGGTGCTGGCTGGGGAGCTGGCAGGGGCCACGTGGACCTTGGGACTTCCTCCACAGCCCCTAATACATTTTACAGCTTTTACAATTTTTACACAAAATATATGCTCTCATCAGTTCCCACAATGGGTATCGGCTAGGCAGCCGGTAGGCCCAACAAAAAAAAACCTGTGGGTGTCCCAGATGGGGCCAGGACGCCCACAAAAACAAAATACAGAGGAAGGGAAGAAGTTATAGGTTAGAAAGTAAATATTTTTTGGTGCATGGTCGTGTCCCAATCTAGGCATGGGCACCCCCAGCATAATTTTTAGGTGTTGTGGAGGACTTCATTGAGTGCAGCTCTCCCCCAGAAATACTTAAAGATAATTGTATGTTTCCAGTGGTCTATCCAGAATAACATCTGGAAAATTCATTGATAATTTTAAGTATTCCCAGAGCCGGAGCTTTGGCTCTTCAGTTTGGCAATGCATGACTCTCTTGATGTTGTTCTTATGGTTACATTATGTGGCTTGAGGAGTGTAAAAGTAAGAGTCTGACACTTGTTTAAAGTTGTTTTCATTTCAAATGCTTTATTTAAGTGTTTATTGACATGTGTTGTAATGATCCATTGATCCCTTGTCAAAACTATTAGGTCTGCCTTTCATATATTGACAGTGACGTACATTTAAAAAAACTTAGAAAGTCACTGAAAATTCAAAAAGTTAAAGCGATAGTTATAGTTAGGTATTCAAACAAACCTTAGATTCACTGAAAAATCAAAGCTTTAAGTGATATTATAGTTAGGTCACAATGCCAGTTGCAACATAACACTTTAAGCTAAAAAAGACAATGAAATTCACCAGTTATAGTTAACTGAAGTAATTATTACTTGTGCCCTGAAGTAACTCACAAACCAGTTTAAAAGAATAGAGAAAATGTTTATAATCAATAAAGACACCAACATGATCAAACTTGAATAAGGGGAATTAGAGAAATTACTTTTTAAAATGTTTTAAAAGAAAAAGGTCCTAGAAAAAAGGAGAGCACCGATTTATAGTATCAGCTCACAGTTAACCTAGAAATAGGTACAATGTCAGGCTGACTGTGAGGGAGCATATATCAGACACACAAACTGGCAGATGCATCAACGTAGCCTTTTGCTATTCCTAAATAGCGATTTTTAAGGAATCGCTATTTAGGAATAGCAAAAGCCTATGCATGTAGGAATCGCTATTAAAATAGCCATTCTAAACATTCCTTAATTGCTACTTGCAAATTGCTAGTCGCAATTAAGGAATTCTGTCCCATTCATTACTATGGGCCTACAGGCCCATAGGAATGTATTGGAGATTGCATGAGCAATTTGCGAGTACAAGTAGATACTCGCAAATTGCTCATGCAATTTTAAGGGTGCAAGGGTGTCAAAATGACACCCTGTTGCACCCCCTGAAATTGATCTATGCACATATGTTGCACACACACATGCCCTAAGGGCATGTGTGTGCACAACATGAAACTTTGAAAAATGCACAAAAGTGCTTTTTTCAAAGTTATAGGATATTACCATGAAGTCCAACTTCATGGTAATTTGCTCCCCCTATTAGCGAATTCGCTTTTTTAAAAATTTTATACATTGCATTTACAGAATCTCAATTTGGTATTCCTTAAATGCAATCGCAATTTAAGGAATCTCAATTTAGAGATTCCTTAAATTGCGATTTTTGCGTTTGGGATGATGCATCCCAAATGCAAAAATACCGGGAGCAAAGGGGCAGATTCTGTGAATCTGCCCATTTGCTCCTGGTATTTACTTTGATGCATATGCCTGTAAGTTGCCAAACTGCCTTTAAAGTCATTGATTTTGCTAACAGTCACAACTGAATTTCGAAGACACTTAAGTACCTACAACACAGAGATGCATGTGCTACCTTGCCCCAGTTCTAAGTTTCATTGGATGGTTTACTTCTTTTTTTGGGGGCCACCAGTGGGGCAAGGCTGAAAACTGTAGCCGCAGAGCTCCTCGATGCCAGATGTCCTAACCTCAAAGTCTCACTGAACCAGTTTTCAGCATGTCAAAATGCTCCAAGCTGGACAAACCTGGTTTTCTTGCCCACATGAAATGGACCCTCCTCGGCCAAGCTTTAGCACATTGTAGGGGTCCTCCAGAAGAGGAAAAAGTGACTAGGACACACTTTCCTCAAAACTCTATTTGGTTACTTGTGCAGCCCCCAGGTTCTTTAGGCTTGGGGGCAGATTTACAAGCCCCTTGCGCCTTATTTACGCCGCTGTTGCGTCACTTTTGTGACGCAGCGGCAGCGCAAATCCTGCTCCATGGTGAGGGGGTACTTACAACGTGACGCATCTGGGAGATGCGTCACGTTGTAATGCCCTGCGCCACATGTAGGCGTTCCTGTGCAGTGGGGGGCGTTCCGGCGCAGGAACGCCTCCTAAAAGTGACTAAGTGAAATCTACAAGATTTCACTCAGTCACTTTTAGGCCCTTGCCTCGTCAAAACCCTGCGCCTGCCTGAAGCAGGCGTAAGGATTGACGCAGCATTAACTAGATAGGGCCCCCAGAGCATTGCTGGAGCTGCGTTGCGCTTGCGACGCAACTCCAGCAATGCGTCACTTTTACGACACAGATGCGTCACACATCTGTGCCGTTTTTTGCCCCAAGGTGCGCCGCATTGGAAATGCGGCGCATCCATGATGGCGGAGCTGTGGCGCACAATAACTGGCACATCCCTGCTGATTTGCAGGGATGCGCCAGTTATTGTAAATATGCCCCTAGGTCTTTTTTAGTCCTGGGCTAGGCACTACGCTACGCTCGCGGAGTTTGCAAAGTTTGCGCAACTTCGCACTACGCGAGCTGCACGTAGCACAGTGCAAACATGCGTAGTGCAGCGCTCATTTTTTGCTTGTTTGCGGTCCTGAACGTCATGTTCGCGACCGTGAGCAAGCAAAATTACATCCCGGCGAGATTCTCAACGCTGGGAGGTAAGGTTTCTCATTGTGAGTGGTTGCGCATGCTCGCGACCGCTCTCAATGAGAAACTCCCAGTTCGCGTTGAGAAAGCTGCAGCTCGAGTAATAATCTACTCGAGCAGCAGAAAACTACAGCTCGCACTGTGCAAGATGCGGTTTTCAATGATTGCACAGTGCCGGATGCGTGTCCGCACTGTGCAATCATTGAAAACACATCTTGCACAGTGTGAACATGCTACTAAAGAACTCCCGAGGCTTCGCCGGGAGCAACGCTTACTTTTAATCCCCCCTGACCTTGGTCATCGCTCGCTCGCTGTGCCCCTCAGCTGCGCTTTGGACTTCCTGCGCACGGCAGCACTTTTACCTGCCTCCATCTTCTCCCTTCTGCACGCCACCCAGAGCGCCTCCCGCTGATCGTCTCCTCCTGAGACGGGCGAGATCTCCATCTTGGGCGGCTCTGGGTCAGCGGTGCAGCGTTTGGGCCCCTCCCCCCCAGACTAGTACTTCAGGCGCACTGTGGTCATCGCGCCGACTATTCAGTCTACAGAACTCCCGAGGCTTCGCCGGGAGCAACGCTTACTTTTAATCCCCCCTGACCTTGGTCATCGCTCGCTCGCTGTGCCCCTCAGCTGCGCTTTGGACTTCCTGCGCACGGCAGCACTTTTACCTGCCTCCATCTTCTCCCTTCTGCACGCCACCCAGAGCGCCTCCCGCTGATCGTCTCCTCCTGAGACGGGCGAGATCTCCATCTTGGGCGGCTCTGGGTCAGCGGTGCAGCGTTTGGGCCACTCCCCCCTAGCCACTCCCCCTCATGTGTCCCTATATTATGGTTGGCCAGTCCCGGCAGCGCAGCGGACGGGCGCAGCGGGCGCGACGAAGGCGCGCCGAAGTTGCGCCTAAGTTAAGCCCGTCTGCGCCCGTCCGCGACGGGCCGGGACCAGGGGCCACAGATTCTGTCCTTCCCCTGGCGTACTCTTCTGCCCAACTGCTTTCCTTTTCCGCCCCTGTCCCTCTTTCTCCCTCTGTGGTTCAACACTTATCTTCGCACGGTATCTATGTTCCCAACCCTTCTTTTTTTTTGTTTTTTTTTAATTTTTGAAAACCTTTATTGTGCATAAGTAGCAGAACAAATACGGGCCCACAACCTTCAGGCCGGCCACGGCGTGATATCAGCACAAGTGCAAGCAATACAGTCCCCCCGCGGATATAGTCAGCGTAGCAAGCAATGAACAGTACATTGGAGAGAGTCATGCCCCCGGGGGAGAGGATAAATGAAGGTTAATTTTTCAATTTTTTTGTCGTTTTCATCAGAAGAAGGTAGTGAAGATAAAATAATAAGAAGATTCGAGTCCGCACAGTAACTTCACACTACGGGTAGGTGACGTTATATCTGAAAACAGCAACGGAGGCTTAACAACCAGTACTATATGGCGGTGCAAAGCAGAAGCGAACATTCTATTAGCATTTATGCACCCCAAACATCGTCGCCCCTTCCCTACCATACCCAACCCAAACCCGGAGTCGAACCAAAGTAAAGCGCAGAAAATAGAAAAGAAGGCCCATAGAACTAAGATAATATCAAGTTACCCCACCCACCCTGCAACATTGTGGAGGCTACGGCCTGCCCCCCCCCCCACAGAGTGCCTGTCGCCCCGTAAAACCCGAAATATAGACAAGAGAAGAAGAAGAAAAGAAGAAAAGAAAAAGAACATTAATACCTTTAATATAGGGAGTGAGAGAGAACGAATCTATCCACCGTCCCAAAAAGAAGAAGGAGGGGGGGGAGGAGCCCACTCGATACCAAGTCGCCCGGAGATCCCAACCCTTCACTTAGACCCACAGCATAAACATCGGCAATCCTGGAAGTCAAAACAGAATCAAACAGCCTTACAATACAGTCGTGTAGAAGCGTCGTGCAATGCGCACCCAGTAAACACATAAGCCAGTTTCAACCCCATCCCCTTCAGCCAGCTAAATCAGTCTGCAGTGAGAGGGCAGCTCAGCCCTGTCCCGAACGTGGATGTAACCTCTCACAGACTTCCCCGGGAGAGCCTCTCCCCCCGCGTACATCAGGGCAATATGGCCGCCTGAAAGAAGAAGACGAAGCAGGATCCCAAAATGGCCACCGTCCATCTGCACAAGTTCCTTTGTCCTCCATGTATAAGTCCGTAAAGGCCACTGAGGAGTAGAGAATCCACTAGGATGAGGGTGAAGACCACCAGCCAGAAGTCGGCACATAGTCCCCAAATAAACTCAGTGGTGCAGGCGGCAAAAAGTCACGCCCGGAGGGAAGGGGAAACAATGTAGCGGTCACGGGGCTGCAGGGCTGCAAGCCGCAGGCTTTGGTAGAGGCAACCGTAAGTGTAGCACCAGCACAGGCATGGTGAAACATTGTAGCATCATGTAGTGGCAATGGCAGATTCTCACTCAGCTGGGGGCAGGCGTCGCGTTCGCGATTCACGGTGGTCAACATGGCGTCAAGTTGAGCATCCAGTGCTTTGAAGCCATCGTACATCTCCGAGCGGAATTCACGGAGGGCGGCCAGGATAGTGTCATAGGATATTGCGGGTCGAGGTTCCCTGGAAGCGAGGTCCTGCACCGGCGTTCTCAAAGCAGTGTCCCGCGCCGGAAGGGCAAGGCAGTCGACAGTCAGGAGCGTACAAACTTTCTCCGGCCGCGGGAGAACAAAGGGAACCATGGCGTCGGGCATTCGATACTGGAGCCGGGGGGGCGCCTCATAGGCGAGTATCCCCAGGGGACCTCGACACCGCCAGCACTAAGGGTAAAACGATCACACCTCCCATCCGCCGTTCCCCGCAGGCTGGGCAGTGGGAGAAGTCAATAGACGTCGCTGTGCTGTTCGCCGGACACCATGCGCCGCTCACCTTCCACCCGGAGTGACAACAAAGGGAACCACCATCCACGGGCTTCCCAAATCGGCTGTTCCAGTCCAGGCGCAGTCCGCATTGGATGTCAGCTGTAATGCAGCGGCGACTGCCTCACTTGGGAAAGCGCCGCCACGGAGCCATCTGCCCCAGCTGAGCGGATCGCATCCGATTCCCAGGAGCCGACGACGAGCAGCAACAGGCGAAGGTCCGGGGCGGGGAGCCACACTTCGAGTTTCCCCAGCACCCGGGCACGCCAGGAAGTCAAAAACGGGTCCACAGGCTCAGCTCGTCTCCATGCACAATCCGCCGCCGGTTTTGAGCAGGAAGGACGACAGGATTTCTTAGCGGAGCTCAAGGATCGGCGGAGCCGGGCGACTACACGTCCGCTCCGGTCGCCATCTTGGCTCCTCCCTCGTTCCCAACCCTTCTTGTTCGTGCCCCGTCTCTCCCACTCTTTTCTCCTCTATTTCTCCTATGTCTCCTGCTACTGACACCACTTCCGGTTCTCCTGCTGTCTCGGCTATTCTTCTAAACACTCGCTCTGCTGTTAAAAATCAGTTAGCCCTCTTCAACCTCTTGGACACTGACTCCCCGGATTTCCTTTTCCTCACCGAAACTTGATTCTCTTCTGACTCACTCCCGGATCTTCTTGCTATCCTTCCTAGCTCCTACTATGCCCTTCGCGCTGACCGCCCTGATGGTAAAACTGGCGGTGGTGTGGCGATGATAGTCCGCTCTTCTATGAAGTTCCAGCTTCTTCCGCACCCCCGCATACCCAGTGTTGATTTTTTGGTGGCTCGCTCTCTTAATCTCCCGGTTCCTCTTACGGTGGTACTCATGTACCGCCCCCCTCTAAGCATGCCATCATTTGTATCTACCCTGCAGGACCTCCTGGCCACTTTGGCTGTAAACAATTCCTCGCTGCTTCTGCTCGGAGACTTTAACTTCTGGCCGGGTGATCCGAGGGAGGACTCCTCCTCCAAAGATTTCTCTGCCACACTGCGGTCCCTTAATTTTTCACCTCACGTCTTGGCCCCTACTCACACCCACGGTCATATCCTGGACCAAATCTGGTCCTTACGTTGCAATCTCTCGGCCACCTCTATTCTTCCCTGTGTCTGGTCGGATCACTTCATGATCTCCTTCCCCATTCACTTGGCCCAAGCCGAGAAAGCCCCCTTGCCTAAAAACATCTTGGCTCGGAGCTGGAACAAGACTGATCTTAATGATCTCTCTTCCCTATTGTCGTCATCTGCTCCTACCCTGACTGACCTGCCTCTGGAAAGTCAGGCGGATGCCATCACCGCTTGGCTTTCTTCCGCTTGCGACCAGGCCGCTCCTCTTAAAAAGATTAAATATGCTCGCCGCCATGACGCTCACATGTGGTTCTCCAATGACCTCAAATCCCTGAAACTTGAACTCAGGCGCTCGGAGCGTCACTGGCGACGCAACTACTGCCCTACCCTTCGCCTCAAATACAAAGCCCTCCTCATTAACTACAAAAAAGCTATTTTAGCGGCCAAATCCAAATATTTCACTGAGCGAGTGGCCCTTTCTGCCAACAAATCTCGCGAGATCTTTTCCCTAGTGCACAGTCTTGCCACCTCAGACCGCGCCTCTCTCTCACCTGCCCCCTCTCAATCTCTCTGCCACTCTTTGAATGACTACTTTATCAATAAAATCATCACCATCAAGGCCAACATTCCTATTGTGCCTCGGCCTGACTCATCTGATCATTTTCACCCGCCTTCCTCTGCCCTGGATCACTTTGACCCAATCTCATCTGAGCTCTTCCTTGACCTGCTTGTCAAGGTTAAGTCTGGCTCCCCTGCGGACTGTGCTCCTGCACGGATCCTCAGAACCCTCTACACCAGCTGTCCCGTCCCCCCCCTTACCTTTCTCAATTCTTCCTTGGCTCTGGGTTGTGTCCCTTCTTCATTTAAATCTGCCATTGTTCTTCCTATCTTGAAGAAGGCTGGCCTGGACCCCTCCCTTCCATCTAATTTTAGGCCTATCTCCCTTCTCCCCTACCTAGGGAAGATCCTCGAAAGCTATGTGACTTCTTGCCTCTCCGCCTACATCGAGGACAACCATCTCCTGGCCTCCCACCAGGCGGGTTTTCGACCCGGCCACTCCACTGAGAGTGTGGTCCTCGCGGTCCTGGATGAGCTCAAGGGGAGGGCCGACAGTAACCTCCCCCAGGCCCTGGTCCTTTTGGACTTGTCCGCTGCGTTTGACACGGTCGATCATGCCATCCTTCTCGACCGTGTCAGCGCAGCGGGCATCCAGGGCACGGCCCTCTCCTGGATCGCGTCCTTTCTTCAGGGCAGATCACAGGCAGTCCACCTTTCTGATTTTTCTGCTCCTCCCCTTCCGGTCACTTCTGGGGTCCCACAGGGTTCCTCTCTTTCCCCCCTTCTTTTCAACCTCTACATCCGCCCTCTTGTTTCCTCCCTTCTTGAGCTGGGGGTCTCGGTGTACAACTACGCAGACGACCTCCAGCTCGTCTTTGATCTCTCATCCCCTGCTGACTCTCTTCCTAAATTCTGCTCTACTCTTGTCTTCATTTCTCAGTGGATGAGCTTCAATCATTTGAAGCTCAATCCCGATAAGACAGAGCTCGTCCTTACTGGTGGCTCGTCTAATCCTTGGTCCTCCGTTCACTGGCCCCTTTCCTTTGGCCCCCCTCCCTCCCCTGTTCCCTCTGTCCGGACTTTGGGCATCAAGATCAGCAATGACCTTTCCATGCATGCCCAAATTAGTTCCGTTGTGTCCTCTTGTTTTTCTTCCCTTCGCCTTATCCGTAAGATCTCCCGTTTTTTTTCTGTTGACGCCCTCAAAACCATCATCACGGCCTTGATTACATCCCGCCTGGATTATGGAAACGGCTTGTACGTAGGCATTCCTGCCTACGAGACTCGCCGTCTCCAAGCTATCCAAAACCAGGCGGCCCGCCTCATCCTTCATCTTCCTAAATCTGCTCACATCTCCCCGGCCCTTAAGACCCTCCATTGGCTTCCGGTTCACCTTAGGTCCCAGTTCAAACTTGCCTGCTTGGCCTTTCGGGCGCACTCTCGCTCTGCCCCGCTTTTCATTAACTCTTTAATCTCTTCCCATGCCCCCAGCCGCTCTCTTCGCTCTTCCTCCCTTTCCCTTCTTCACGTCCCACGTTTTCGTAAATCCCGCACCGGGGGCACCCGATTCTCCGTGCGGGCCCCCCAGATCTGGAACAATCTCCCTCTTTCTATTCGTTCTATTTCTATTTTTTCCCACTTTCGTAAAGCCCTCAAAACTTTTCTTTTCCTTCAGGCCTTCCCTGGTTAATTTCTCTGGGATCCTCTGTTTATACTGATTTGCCCCTAGCGCCAGGAAGCCGCTTGGCCGCAGTGCGCTTTAGAAATATTTTTTTCATTTCATTTCATTTCATTTCATTACTACGCAGCTTGCGTAGAGCTACGTGAAGTTCGCGTAGTGCGAAGTGCACTTTGCGTAGCTCTACTTCGCGAACTACGCCCACCCTTAGTCTTTTTCCAGCCAACTCGCCTTCAGGATCCAGCCCTAGGTGGTAAACAGGGATTTCTTGGCTATATGTTATGTTAGTATGAATTTGTAGAGCGCACGTTCACCCCAGGGTTTCTTGGCACTGTGTACCGCTGGGGAACCCGTCCTGGCTTTCCCTGTGAGATGGTCCCTATTGGGCATCCCCAAGGTGAAGCCAGGCATCCCCGGCAGCGAGGGGGCCGTTGTGGAGATTAGGCAAGCTATTGCCCAGAGTTGCAGCGTGGGACCCATGGTTAGAGAGGCACGAGATGAGATTTATCGAGCCCCCTGACATTGGTTCCGTACCCTGCAACGTCGGGAATCGAACCCTGGTCCCGGGCTGACCTCTGCTTCTGGGTCTGCCGCCTCTAACCGGTGAGCCACACTTCTCCATATCAGTCGTTCTGCTTTTTCTGGCCTTGGAGCTAGCGAACAGGAGGTCAACCACATGATCAATAGAGAGTAGTTCCAGTCCCTGTGTGTCGGCAGGAGCTATGGCTATTTATGCATTCTTCTTTTCACTGTCAGACAGAGTCTTTTTTCTTGAAAGATGTTTTTTCACAGGTTTAGTATTGTTTTAAGGGGAAATGCAGTCTTACAGAGGCGGAAAAAGGAAGATGGTGGATTGACTCCACCATGGAGAGCATGTCCCTAGAGTTGCTCCTGTGGCCTCACGCTGCATCACCAGGGGAAGGGACAGAAAATGCAGTGTATTGGCTGAGTATAGCTATGGATGTTACTGGGATTGAAGAAGAAGTTTGAAAAAGTTTCGATTGGATCCTACTAGTCTTCAAGCCATCTCAATGTGGAAGAGGTGTGGCGCAGCGGCCAGGGTGCCTGACTCCGGACCACAGGGCTCACTGTTCGATCCCCAGCTCGGGTGGCATGTTAGCCCAGCACCATGTGACTCTGGGCAATAGCTTGCCTAATCTTCCCGACCGCAACCGTCGGAGGTAGCTGTGCGCTTTAAAAATGCTGGCATTTATGTACGCTCTGGTTGCAAGGACTCCTAGGCATTCCTGGCTGCTGATTAGGTATGCGCACTGGCTCATTGGCCCTGTCTAGCTCCAGCTCGATGGAAACAAAGGGAGGTTGCTGTACTGTTCCTATGGAAAGTGAGGGAAGTTTTAGCTGGCATGACCACAGATGTTAGAGTAACATCCTGGGGCATCCATTTTGTTGGATGTAATGGCCTCACACACCCCGAAGGATGTCATGCTTCATCATCGGCGGTTGCTCCTCGTCGGGGAGGCGGTGCAATCCCCGACGGGCTCACCTCAAAGAGGGGCTCTTTGGCGGAGATCTTTTTCCAACTGCCTTATGGTGAGGTGGGGGTGTGTGGGTCGGGCTAGGTGTAGTGGTGTGTGGGGTATTAAAATGTAGCAAGGGGTACCGGAATTCAGTTTATTCTGGGGGTCCCCTGGCTGCAATTAAAAGGGGGGGTTAGCTCACTAGGTGTCAGCAGGTTAGGTCGGGTGACCCTAGATGAGACTAAAGGTGATGTTGGTCGACATGTTTCACGCAGTGGGTCTAGTCACCCGCGATTCATCAGGACCTTAATAATGTGCAAGGGAAAACATGCTAGTGTCATGTGTGTCAATTGTTACCTCTGTGGGTACTCCTATGCCTAATGGTTGAGGATTACATGCCACATGAGGGGTCGGCGGGACTAGACATCAGGGAAGAGCCCAAGGTTTTAGCTCCATTCTCCCGTGTCCGCGCAGTCAGACCTACCCTTCTCCGCCGAGCTCGAGACATGGCCCTCAGAAAGTCAGTGCACAGAAAGGACAAGACGCAGCCCACACCTCTACAACTGCCAGACTGGGAATGACCACTACGGTTACAGAGGACAAGGCTAGCAGACAGAAGCCAGTGGCAGCGAAAGGAGCTGCCTCCCGAGTTGGTAAACCAATCCTGAAATTGTTACATTTAGGTAAAGCAGCGGATCCCTTGCACACTGGGGGAGCTATGGATCTTTAATCAGAATCAGTATTCATTAACAATCTGGTGTGTGCGATTCTGCCCGATCATGAAAACACAGTTGAGACCCATTGTTAGCACCCCCTGTGGGGATTTGGTGCTCTTAGAGGCGGCTGATGCGGCAAGCAGCCTGCAACATGGAAAGCATACAGCAGAGATACTGCTGTAAGCTAACAGAGGGGGCACCACGGCTGAGGGTAGTAACATTGTTGCACTCAATGGAGACTGCTCTAGTGTCCAGATATCCCAGCATCAGAGCAAAGGGCCACCAAGTACATCGAAGGAGTGTGAAGTCAGGCTTGACAGCCCTACCTCAGATGGCTTACCTATCTCAGGCCTACAGGGAGTATCTGGCTCTGAGGGAGAAGAGCCTGTGGCAGACGATAGTACAACCAGCACCAGTACTAACTTTTAAAGCACAGAAAGGGAAACAGGACCAGGGCCAGGCCTCTGGAGTGGTTTACGAGATCTTACTATAGCCATCCTGCTATCCAGTGAGGCATGCTTCCTCTTAGACCCCGTACAATCCTCATAGGACACACACTTAACAACAAGCCCTACCCCTGGGAACAAGAAGGTTAAACCTAGATCTATTAAAAGCTTTAAAAAGGCTATCGATTCCTAAGGTACCCAGCAATATAATAGTGCTGTTACACGCACAAAGGGGGGGCCCGATGGCATGCAATGCATTTTTTCTGGGTGCCATGCTCCTTGATAGCTGACAACTCATTGGCAGCGTAAGGAGGGAGGATTCCTTTTTCAGGGCATAGGGTGGAGGGGGTGGGGCCACTGGCCTACATAAAGAAAAAGCCTCCTGGGTTATTTTCTGCTTCTTCTTTTTTTTTGTTGCAGATTTATATAGCGCAAACTCCACCCGAAGGTATTGGAGTACCAGTTACGTTACACAAGGACACATTCATTTTTTTCTCTTTTGGTAGGCATGGGGAGATTAAGTGATTTGCCCAGAATCACAGGATGTGGAGTTGACCCAGAGGCTCGAACATTGGTTTCCCAGCTCCAAAGTCAGCAGTCTAGCCGTAAGACCACAGTCTCTCCCCATCTTCTTGATGGCTTCAGTGCGGAGGAAGGGGGGCCAGGTTGGGAGGGGGGTTCAAGGGTGGTTGAAGGGGGATATGAGGAAACAAAAAAAGGGAATGGGGTCAAAGTGAGAAGTAATGTGGTACAGGGTTGTAATAGAGAGTGCATGAACATATATAACTTTGTTATCTTTTCTAACAAAGGCGTCAGGGTGAGTGAGTGTGGGTTGGTATTCAATAACTATGCTAACGCAATAAATAATGAGTTCCAATGGGGTTAGTTAGGTTTATCGGCTGCAATGTATCAGTTTTAAACATAGAAAGTAACCGCCAGCTTGTGCAGGAGGAACTTAAATTGTATAGGCCACATATTGCGCTTCTCATGGAGACTGACCTGGCTTTTAAAGATAGGGGTTTGCATAAACAGTTAGGCTACCAAACAATTGTTTGCACATCTCAGAGTGTCTCTATGAGAGGGGTAGCTATCCTAGTGAACAAACTATTTGAGTACAAAGAGTTTCTACTGATCATTGGGACAGAAGGGCAATTGCGCAGCTTGAAATTAATGGTATAAAATATGTGTTTCACACTTTATACGGACCGCATGTTGATGATCCTGCTGTATTTGATGAGTTAATGTCAGAGCTATTGGATTGGCTCGTGAGCTTTTAATCATGGGGGATTTTAACTGTATTATTAATTATGGGATTGAATCTACAAACCGGGGTGCTACTTTAAGAATGGTGAAAGTAAGGGCCTCAATTCTTGAGCAGGCTCAGTTGCACTGTCTGAGAGATGCATGGCGGACACTCCACCTTGCATTGCCAGGGTATACATATTATTCTGCCCCACACAAACAATATTCAAGGATCGATATGGCCTTTGTCACTGATAAAATACTGCCATCTGCAGCTATGGAAGTCTGCCCCAAGATAACGTCTGACCATATTCCCATTTTGTTTTCCTTTCAGCCCCAGGTAACAGACAAATCAGTGGAGCTTTTTCCATTCCCACTGTATTTACTGACAGACAATGAGTTTGTCTTATTTATTTAAAAAAAACTAACTTAGTTTTTGCAGCACAACATGGGTACTGCCTCCCCTTTTATTGTATGGTGCACAATGATGGCTTATATAACAGATATTACCCAGCAATATATGTTACAGCTAAATACAAATTAGGAAGCTATCAAGACAGCTGCTTGTCAAGCACCAACACATTAGATTTCTTCCACGCAGAGGTAATCCAACACTTGGGCCAAAATCAGGAACAGCTGTATATTTCACTGATTAATAAATAATCATCCCTGGGTAGGACGCTGGAAGAAAAGACCGCTGCTAGCCATAACATGTTTTAAACAACAATATCTCAACCAGATTTAATGAGGAAGGCAGATACACAAGTATGTACACAACATTACAAGGTAGCAAAGAAAGGAGAGACTCCTGGTATCTTTTTAAAAGTGCTCATGGCATCATATATGAAATTCACACTTTATACAGGACAGTAATAACCAGCCGCGGCCTGTAGTGGGAGTACCGGCCGGGCGGTGACGTGGGGAGGGGGAGGGGCAGGGTGGGGGGTAGGAATGTATGGATTACGACTTTAACAGGTAAGTAAACATAAAAATAAATAAAACGAATTTTGTTGCGCGCACTGCATCGCATTTGGTGATGCAGTGCAAGCAACAAAATTACTACCCCCCACCCAGCCCCTCCCACTCCCCACATCACCGCCCGGCCGGTACTCCCACTACTGGCCGCGGCTGGTTGTAACAGCACTGTTGGCATAAAATGCGACGGCAACCCAAGGGAGCTGTGTGCAAGTAGTGCTCGTGAAACAAAGAGTGACGGCTCGAGTGACAAGTGGGAAACACAGCAAAGAACGCAAAGTGCCTTCCTCATTAAATCCGTTTGAGACATTGTTGTTTAAAACATATATATACCCAGTTCCCAATCCGGTCTATGGGTTATACTCCTGTTGTTCTTTATTGCTACTAAAGAATAACTGTGGGTCTGGCTAGTATGTTTGTTCTGACCTGCTAACTAGTGTCTTCTATAAAGGGTATCTAGACTACAACAGGACTCTCATCCGTGTGAGAAGATTCCCATCAGTTCCATAAACTGTGCCGCCCTTTTGTCATCATATGGGTCAGCTTCACAGAGCTGGGAGTACCCGTTGCAGACACAAAAAGATTTTACTTAATGTGATGTCTGACTAGGTGAACAGGGGTTCTCTCTGTGTGAATGGTAACTGAAAAGCAGTGCAAAATAAAAAATAGTATGAGTGAAAAAGTGATCTGTTAAAATTTGGGTAATGGTTGCAACAACAACTTTATTCTTCAGTCAACCACTCCCAAATATTAAAACATAGATTGTGCAAAGAAACAGTAGTTTCAAACAAAGATCTACTGTGTAAGATGTTAGGTCAGGAACTGATGGGAATCTTCTCACACGGATGAGAGTCCTGTTGTAGTCTAGATACCCTTTATAGAAGACACTAGTTAGCAGGTCAGAACAAACATACTAGCCAGACCCACAGTTATTCTTTAGTAGTGTATTGTCAGTTTGGGGATTATAACTGTGCTGGTCTTTAAACTTCCCTAGGACCCTCCTTCTCCCTACTCCTATTGTTCTTATGTTCTTTATTGCTAGCCATAACAAGCATCGCTCTCTTCAGTACAAATATGGAGAACAGTTCAGGAAAGTGCTGGCACATCAGCTTGCTAATAATGAATCTAAGAGACAAATCAAGGCTGCAAACGGGGAATATGGCTCATTATATATGCATCCACGGTTAATAGTTGAGCAATGTTCCCAGTTTTATCAAAAACTCTATGTACAAATCAATTTACTTAATGAAGAATATCTGTCTAAATACTAAAAAGAGTGCAACCTCCCGTGCTTGAATGAAGAAGAGCCTGCATCCCTTAATCTAGGAATCATGCATGGAGAAATACTTGAAACTGTGACTAGGCGGCAAGCCAATCAAGTTCTATAAAGTCTTCAAGAGCATCATAGTGCCACCACTGAGCAATGTTATACAATGTATAGGGGTAAGTGGAGAAGTGCCTCTTTTATGGAATACAACAAATATTGTTTTCTTTTTAAAAAAGAACAAGCCATCTGAGGCTGTAGTTCTTATCATCCTATATCTCTCATAAATACAGATTCCAAAATTTTTGCGACCGTTTTGGCAACTCGGTTGGCACATCTGATGCCAGGATTAGTGTAGAGTCAACAACATGGTTTTATCTTGGGCAGGGACACCACGGCCCATGTTAATACTGCAATCATGGCTTTTGATATAGCAAGTAAGTCTGTGTTTAATAAGTGGGTGGTCTTGCTAGATGCCGAAAAGGCATTCGATTGAGTGGTATGGGGCTGTCTGTGATCAACACCTTCCTCATTTAGACTGGGTGGCCAATATAGTAAGTGGATACATGCTTTATATAGTAAACCACAAGCTAAACTGCTGTATGCCAGTCCACAATCTTCTCCCTTTCGGATATATCGCGGCACTCATCAGGGGTGTCCTTTTCCCCACTATTATTCACATTATATATTGAGCTGTTCATATGCGCACTAGGCTCTAATACACACATATTACCGATGAGATCATATTGAGCCTAAATTATCATCTACTGCTGCAATCTGTTATCAAAAATCTGAGAAGCTGGCACAAATTGCCAATCAGCATAATAGCATACTAGCATCATGAAAAATGAAAGTACTACCCACATTTTTATATTTGTTCCTCTCTATTCCCCTACGCAACCCTAACTCTTTTTTAAGAAACTAGAAGGGTAGATAAGTAGCTTCATTGGGGGCACAAGCGAGCACATCGGGCAATACAATTTACTAATCTGGCGGCAAAAAGCTGGAATAATTTACCTCTCAACCTCCGACTGGACCCTTCCGAATCTAGTTTCCGGAGGAAATTAAAAACTTACCTCTTCTCAAAATAGTGGGCTCCTCCCCTACTTCTCTTTCAGAGTGCTTCAGTTCAGCGCGGGGACACGCATTCTGCGTAACCAGGCGCTCTATAAATGCCCCTTAATAAAAAAATAAAAAAAAGCTTCCTTAAAAACAGGGGGGGGGGGGCTACAACTACCGGATTTTAAACTGTACTACTGGCTGGCATTTGCGGGCCATCTTCACAGCCTTCTATAATTTGAGAAATAAGACTTCTGTCATTCTCATTGCGCTTGGGTCTGACAGAAGAATGTTTCTCTACAGAAGTAATGATCCTATTTACTTCAAGAGAGTTCACTTTAAGACCATCAGAGATATTGTGCTTATATGGCGGGAAATTTTAACTAAATGTGCCCTGTCTTTAACTCATGGCAATCTTCCTCTGTGAGGTAAGCCGATGCTTCCGGAGATAATTTTATGACTGTCTGTAGGCTATGGGGTATTTATGGGGTCGATCAGCTTGGACACTTATACGACCTAAATGGCTTCCGAACATTTGAAGCTTGCAACTTTCTTTTGAACTCCTGTGTCAGCTATTTTTTAAATACCTGCATATCAGGGACTTTTTATTGAGACGGCAAGGGATAATGACACCAGAGAGCTCTGAATTATTAGCATGTTTGCATGGTATATCCCAGAAATCACTAATAAGGAATATGTATCAACACTCTTGTCACCTTAGGGTGGATGGCAGCGAAGAATTGATGTTAAAATGGAGCAATGCCTTTGGTCTAGACATTAATCCTATAGAGGTGAACACTGCATTAGAAACATTGGACGGGTCAGTACACTCAATCAATCTAAAGCTGCAACAATTTCAGACAATCTGCATGTTATATCACACTCTGGATAGGAGAGCTAGCTGGGCTCAGAAAGAGGGTAATAATGGGGCAACAGGAGTAAATGCTCAAAATTCGGGCTGACAGCTGCAAATATAGTGCATACGTTCACCACCTGCCCTAAGTTGGAGGCATTCTGGAAGGAAACAAGGAATATTATGAGGTTTCACCTGGGTTTAGATTATCCTTTGAGAAAGAACGAGATTATGTTAGGTTATAAGGCGGAAGCTAACTCTGGCCTGAGATCCCTCGTCTCTATCATTCTTGTGGCTGCTTCACTTGCTGCAGGGGCATGGATTTCCCCAAAGCCCTATCGAGCAGCAGAATGATGGGCAGTCATGAAGGAAACTTATGAAAGGGAGTTGGGGTTCGCCAGAACTAAAGGAATCTGCTCCATGAAGAAATACGACTCCATATGGGACAGACTTGCACAAAATTATTAAGATAGTATGGGAGACTGATTATATTCCGTTTTGTTTGTTGTTTTTTTTGCTTATTGTAGCAATATGCATTAGCTTTTATTAGGTACTATTAACCACTTGATTTATATGTAAATTCAATGTATTGTTGAAATGCTATATTATAAATGTAAAATGTTTAATGATTATCCCATTGGCAATAATAAAAACTATTTTTTTAAAGGATTGTTTTGAGGAAGTGATGGTGAAGTGCCAGTCTTATCCTGAGTTCTCTAATACATTTTCCAAAGCATATAAAAAAATATTATTCTTTTACTTCACCCTGTGCCACTCTTCTCAAATAATAGAATAGTTGACTGTTTAACAACAACCTAATACCAGGACTTGTGGGTTTGAGACTCAAGATATCTACACAATTTACCACAAAACACACCAAAACATCTTGCCTCTGAGAGAATTAACTACATAGATTAATTCCATCTTGTGCCAATGAAATGGGAAGCATGTCAATTCAAACTGAGATCTCAGATTTCAATAATATTGGCTACTCATTCTTCAGACTGTTAGCAACCGAGAATCCCCAATATAACACTGTCACCATAAATGCAAGTATCAGTAGAGGATTGACAGAATCACTCCAAATATTCAGAAAAGATAACACTTACTGGCAAGCTTTCCAAACACAAATGTGCGGCATCTACTAATAAACATAGTACACACTAAATTAAGTAATCTTACGAGAGCATGATTTTCCATCTTCATTGAGCTTGTAATGTGGTTTGCATTCACATTGATAGGATCCTGGCACACTGATGCAGATGTGTTCACAGCCATGATCCATTTCAGCGCACATATCTATGACTGGAAGAAAACAAGTATATAGCAAGTATCCATCAATCTAAAGTATGCACAATTCAATTATGCAACACAACCTAACCAAAACAACAACACAAAACACTCCACAACAAAACATAACACAATGGAATGTGTTAATAAGACACTATAACATTACCAAAAAGACAACACTACAATGCAACACAAAAGTAGCACAAAGAAACATCCCACAAAAATTAACAACAAAACAAAAACACAACAAAACCTAAGGGTAAAGCACAACAAATATCCAACAGAGAAGACAACACAACAACTAAAGAATCGCAAAACTATAAGAATACACAAGCCAACACCAATGCAGCAACAAAGCATTGTACTACATACCCACAAACACCAATAAACAATAACATATAAAACACAATAAAACACACCAAAAATACAACCACAAGACAACACATTAATAAATCTGTAACACCATACATGCAACACTTACACAACATAATACAATGACATGGCACAAACATACAACAGAAGGGCCTTGTTCACATGTTTTTTTAACAGCCCCAGAGTATCTCAATTTATTATGGACGTTCAATTATTTTTAAATAATAGTCTGGGGATAGATATGCAAATGTCTGCTGAATTGGTTATTTTTGGACTCCAAACAAATCAAATTAGAAGGAGGTCAGCAGCAGAAGAAGGATTCCTATTTATTTGTATGTCTGTTTATCGGTTTTGCATCACTTCTCGTTGGTTAGAATCTGATCCACCGGTTTTTAATCACTGGCAACTCAAATTATTATCTATATATCAATTGGAAACAGCGGTTTATAAATTGAAGGGGGTAAAAAGGAAAATATTTGGTCAAAATGTGTGGGCTCCTATTTCTAAATGGATTTGATTTATTACTGCTTTATTGATTGACTATTTTATGCTCCTTTGTTCTATGTGTTAATGTATATTATGATTGCTCAATTGGACCCTTCTATAAAGGAGATTTTTTCTGTTTTTCATTTATATGCAACTGTTTGCTGAAATAAAATCAATAAATATATTCTTTTTTAAAAAGGGCATTGTTGTGCTATGGTTTTGTTTGCTTTGTTGTTTACTTTGTTTTCGTGTTGTGTTGTGTTAAATTATTGTATTTTGTTTGTGTGTCATATGGAGGTGTGTATATTTCTTGTGTTTTGGTTTTCTTGTTGCATTTTGTGTTGTCTTCCTCTACTGTGTGTTTTTGCTATTAATATATTGTTGTTTGTATTATTATAATGTGATGTTTTGGTATTGCAGTGCTAATACTGGGTTGTAATGTGCTACTATTCTACTTCTACTGCTTACATATGTACAAACATTCTTCCCATCTAGTACCATCAACAGAAATCCACTTTCTTGATATAGTGGTAAAGTGTATGCTCCTAGTACTATCTTTTTACCATCGATAACAAGTACCAATGCCGAACAAAACATTTTATGAACGGCTTTGCTTAGTTATGCTTCTAAATATTTTGTTCAGGAAATTGTTGATCTATGGTATCCTTAAAAATCAAGGTGCGTGCCATCTCTAATAACGTGCCTACTAAACCCCAAATCTAATGTTCCTATTCAACAATGTCCTCTACAGACCCCATGAATGGTATCTATAAAAATAGGCACATTTCTACCTTAAGAAATATCCATTTATATGCTTCACACCATACTGAGCTCAGAAACGCAAATTAACATATTTCTGATCTTCCCTCTGTAGCCCCCAAACAATAATCTCAGTGTAATAAATGCTACTTTATCCTGCCATAAATAACAGGGGCCAGGTTTATCATTGAATTGCATTGCCTTTTTGTCACACATGATGTCGCAAAGGCAAAGCAATCCTTATGTCAGATTCACAAAGAATCCCAAGGCCACATTGCTAGCCCTACGTTGCTTGGTAAATCTAGAGTTAAACAAGGCAGTGCAAGAGTGGAAAGAGTGCTGAAAAAGGTCTGTCATTTTCACACAAGGATGGGGATTAATTTCATGATTTTTCTTTAAAGGTTGTGGGTCAGTCTTTGATCTCTCACAAAGCCTAGGGGTAATACAGGCTCTTGGAAACCCTGTGGCACCCACCAAAAAAACAAAGTGGCCAGCTCCTGCCGGCACCCACAGTGGGTGCTGGCTGGGGAGCTGGCAGGGGCCATGTGGATCTTGGCACTACCTCGACAGCCCCTAACAAAGTTTACAGATGTAGGTGCCCTGGATGGGCACTGATGCAACCACCCAAAACAAAGTACGTCTCCCATCAGCACCCACAATGGGTATCGGCTAGGCCAAACAAAAAGAAAGCTGTGGGTGTCCCAGATGTACCGGGACACCAACACAAACATAATACAAAGGAAGTGAAGAAGTTATAGGTTAGAAGGTAAATATTTTTTGGTGCATGATAGTGTCCCAATCTGGCCCGAGAAAACCCCAGCATAAATTTTAGGTGTTTTGGAGGACTGCAAGGAGTGCAACAGCCTCCCCCAAGAAATACTTAAAAGATAATTCTATGTTTCCTGTGGTCTGCCGAGAATGACCCCATGAAAATCCATTGATAGTTTTAAGTATTCCCAGAGCTGGAGCTTTTGCTCTTCACTTTGGGAATGCATGAATCTCTTATGGTTGGTCTTACGGTTACATTATGTGGCTTGAAGAGAGGAAAAGAAAGACAGAGACAGAGATGCATTTGCCACCTTGCCCAATACGTAGTATTTACCAGATGGCTTTGTTAGTTTTTTTGGTGCCACCAGTGGGGCAAGGTGGGAAGTTGTAGCCGGCAGAGCTCCACAAGGCCAGATATATTTACCACAAGGTCTCACTGAACCAGTTTTCAGAATGTCAAAATGGTCCTAGCTGGAAAAACCCGGTTTTCTTGCCCCCATGAAATTAACCCTCCTCGGCCAAGCTTCAACACCTTGTTGGGGTCCTCCAGAGGAGGAGAAAGTGACTAAGACACACTTTCCTCAAAACTCTATTTGGTTACTTCAGCAGCCCTCAGGTTCTCAGAGCTTGTTTATAGACACCAGGTTTTTATCAGGCAATTCGCCTTCAGGATCCAACCCTAGGTGGTCAACAGGGATTTCTTGAATATAGGAGTTGTTCTGCTTTTCTGGTCCTGGAGCAGCAATCAGGAGGTCAACCACATGATCAATGGAGAGCAGGTCCAGTACTTGGGTGTCAGCAGGAGCTATGGCTATTTATGTGTTCTTCTTCTGTCAGGCAGAGTCTTTTTTCTTCAAAGGTGTTTTTTCACAGGTTCAGGATTGTTTTGAGAGGAAATGGAGGCTTACGGAGGTGGAAAAAGGGAGATGGCGGATTTACTCTGCCATGGAGAGCACGTACCTGGAGTTGCTCCTACGGTGTCACGCTGCATCACCAGGGGAAGGGACAGAAAATGATGAATACCGGCTGAATATAGCTGAGTATAGCTATGGATGTTAAGGGGAATTGAAGAAGAAGTTTGAATACGTTTTAAGGGATCCTACTAGTCTTCAAGCTATCTTGATGTACGCTCTGGTTGCAAGGACACTTAGGCTTTCCTGGCTGCTGATTAGGTACTTGCACTGGCTCATCTGCCCTCTTTTGGCCTTGTCTAGCTCTATCTGAAGTCAGTGCTCAGAGAGGAGGATGCACCACCCGCACCTCTTTGGCTGCTGGACCGGAAATGACCACTGCGGCTACAGCGGACAGAGGTCATCTGCCAGGTCTCTGGCTAGCAGACAGACAGAAGCCAGTGGCAGCGAGAGGAGCTGCCTCTCAAGTTGCTAAACCAATCCTGAAATTACTACATTCAGGTGAAGCAGCAAATCCCTTGCACACTGGGGGAACAACATATCTTTAATCATAATCAGCAATCATTAATACTCTGTGTGCAATTCTGCCAGCTCATGAAAACACAGTTGAGACCCATTGTGTGTGTCCCCTCTCCCCCATGGGGATTTGGTGCTCTGAGAGGTGGCAGATGCGGCAAGCAGCCTGAAACATGGAAATAGTACAGCAGAGATACTGCTACAAGCTAACACAAGGGGCACCATGACATTATTGCACTTAACGCTGATTGCTCTGGTGTACAGATTCACGTGCTGATATCCCAGCATCAGTGCAAGGGGCCACCAAGTACATCGAAGGAGTGGGATATCAGGCTCAACAACCCTACCTCATATGACTTACCTATGTCAGGCCCACAGGGAGTATCCGGCGCTGAGGGAGAAGAGCTTACGGCAGACGAGGGTACCACCAACACCAGTACTAACTTTAATATGCAGAAAGGGACACAGGACCAGGCCACTGGCATGGCTGATGAGACAAACATCAATTTTACTTTAGCCACCCTGTTATACAGTGAGGCAAGCTTCCACCGGACCCAGTAAAAACCTCATAGGACTCACATTTAACAACAATCCCTTCCCCTTTGAAGAAGAAAAGTAAAACTAGATCTGTTAAAAGCTTTAAAAAGACTATTGACCCCTAGGGTAGCCAGCAATATAATGTGCTGTCACACGCACAAAGGGGGGCCCCGTTGGCAGTCCTCTGCGTAAATGGGTTATCTGCAAGGGAGAAGTCAAGGGTATGATATCTCATTCATCAAACTCAGGATCGGAAACTGGATATGGTTTAGAAAGACCCAAAGTCCATAGCCAACGTAAAAGCGCACAACTCCTCTAGCAATCTGATGAACAGCCCTCACTCTCTGGGCAGCTTCCCACTACTGGGTTTCTCTCCCCTAGTAACCCTGGAAACTACTGAGACCACTGCTCAAAGGTTACTCCTGACATCAAAGAACCTTCACTTTCTCTAATCCTTCAGGTGCTGCACGATCAAAGATTAGAAGCGCAAGAGAAGTATGCACAGGTCAGGGTGGATAATCTCTCAATTCAGCAATCATTATCAGAGGGGACTTGCATATTTGCATCACTTACGTGTGATGTATTGGAGTTACAACAATGTGTCGCCGACACTGAGGAGACCACTGTGTTTATGGCCAGAACAGTCCAAACACATGACAGCCAATTAACATTTCTGCAGGGGAAGGTTGATGACTTGGAAAATCAGCAACACTAAAACAACCTAAGGCTGTTTGGGGTGCCTCAGGGAAGGAAGGATCTGACCATTGAGTTTTTGTTATGAAACTATTCCAAAAAGCATTTTCCAAGCTTGCAGACTGGGATTGGGACTATCAAATACAGCTGGCGCTTAGACTACTTTTTTCTTAAATAAAGCCAGTCCACAATACCCTCACCCAATACATATTTTTGTTGGTAATTTTCTTCTGCAAGAGGCCATATCTATTAAAGATCGGCCTGCTACTCCTAATACTGGTAGAATCCATTTCCATTTTCGTGAGATTGGACCTGTGTAAAAACACTATGGCTTGAAGTTGCGCCAGCTCTTCGATCCACTAAAAGCAGTGGGTGCACATGTCTATTTACAGGAACCTGTGCGCCTAAAGGTTATTGAGGATATTCATTCTCTGATGTGGATGCTGCGGAGGTTTAGATGGGCGCCCCTGGGGGTTGGAGTGTACCGTGGGCTGTTGTCCTGTCTGGATAAAATATTAGGTTCAATGATTGACCCTCTGGGGCATACAGGTTTAAGGTGCAGACCCGGCTGGGGTGTGTGCGCGCACGGGGGAGGGGGGCCGAGAGGGGGGGAGAGGGAGGCAGGAAGGGGATTAGAAAGTATGTGTTTGTGGTTTAACCGCTGTTGTTTAAGTTCATTTACAGTTGTTATATAATTGGCATTTTTGTATGCAAGTCAAAATTGGGGGGGGGGGGGGGGGGGTCCACCCAAAATCCTGCTAATATACAAGGCTCAACGCGTGGACAGTCATGGACCAATCTGGAGTTTTTCCCGCTTAGGCACCCCACATTCTAGCCGGCTTTAGGCGATTATCCTTTGCTTATGAGACATCACAACTGTGACATCGTGGCTCTAATTTGTAACAATATACTGTGTATGAATGTTTAATTTACATGCCCAGATAGCTGTGATGAAATGGTTGAAGGTCATACTGTACTATGAAAACCTAAAATGCTAATAAAAAGACAAAAAAATTGAGGATATTCATTCTCAGATACTCCACACAGATACTCTAATCCAATGGCAACACGAGGCTGCTTAATAGATAAAGGTAAACTATTGGTATAGTAGACTAGCTTAGATACCTTATCAAAGCACTGTTATCTTTTTTCTTGGTATGCTATTCTGTTCCTCTTTCCTAATATTATTTTCTTCCTTTTTGTATTGTTATTTCTATTCATGTGATGCATTGTGGGTGCTGTAGGTGTACTTTGGGTGGCATGCTCCCTGATAGCTGACAACTAATTGGCAGTGTAAGGGGGGAGCATTTCTTTTTCAGGACACAGGGTGGGGGGGGGTGTCTGGTGTTTCATACATAAAGAAAAAGCCTCCTGCGTTATTTTTTGCTTCTTGATGACTTCAGTTCAGAGGAAGAGGGGCCAGGTGGTGAGGGGGAGTATCAAGGGTGGTTGAGGGGGAATTTGAGAGAGAAATCATCCAAGGGGATGGGTGCAAAGTGAGAAGTAATGTGGTGCAGGGTTGTAATAGAGAGTGCATGAACTTTATAAACTTGCTATTTTTCCTAGCAAAGGCTTCAGGGTGAGGTAGTGCAGGTTGGTATTCAATGACTATGCTAACGCATTAAATAATGAGTTCCAATGGGGTTAATTAGGTGTATTGGCTGCAATGCGTCAGGTTTAAACAAAGGATGTAAACGCCAGCTTCTGCGGGAGGAACTTAAATTGTATAGGCTCCATACTGTGCTTCTTACGGAGACTCACCTGGCTTATAAAGATAGTCAAGTCAAGTCAAGAGATTTATATAGCGCGCTACATACCCATAGGGTCTCAAGGCGCTAGAGGGAGGGTGGGGAATTACTTGTCGAATATCCAAGTTTTAAGTTGCTTTCTGAGTGCTAGGTGGTTCTGGGTAAGGCGAAGGTGAGTGGGAAGTGAGTTCCAGCTTTTAGCTGCCAGGTAGGAGAAGGATCTACCTCCCAATTGTGGTTTTGTTGATGCGAGGTACCGTGGCAAGGGCTTGGTTGGAGGATCGCAGCTGACGGGAGGGGGTGTAGAAGGACAATCGTGTGTTGAGGCATTCGGGCCCAAGATCGTAAAGTGCTTTGTGTGCATGGGTTAGGAGGCGCAAAGTAATCCTCTTATTTACGGGGAGCCAGTGGAGGTTTTTCAGGTGACCAGAGATGTGTTCTTTACGCGGGATGTCTAGTATGAGCCTGGCTGAAGCGTTCTGGATGCGTTGGAGTTTTTTCTGGAGTTTTGCGGTGGCACCGGCGTATAGTGTGTTTCCGTAGTCCAGGCGGCTCGTGACCAGTGCGTGGGTGACCGTTTTTCTAGTTTCGGTGGGGATCCAGCGAAATGTTTTTTTGAGCATGCGAAGAATGTTGAAGCAAGATGATGAAACGGCGTTGACTTGTCTGGTCATCGAGAGTGAGGAGTCCAGGATGACGCCCAGGTTCCGTGCGTGGTCCGTCGGGATGGGGGCTTTTCCAAGGGCTTCTGGCCACCAAGAGTCATCCCAGGCGGAGATAGAGGTGCCTAAGATGAGGACTTCTGTTTTGTCTAAGTTCAGTTTCAGACGGCTGTGCTTCATCCACTTGGCTACTTCTTTCATTCCTTCGTGTAAGTTGGTTTTGGCGGTATTAGGGTCTTTGGTGAGTGATAGGATCAGTTGAGTGTCATCCGCGTAGGAGATGATGTTGAGATTGTGTTGGCGAGCGATGGCCGCAAGGGGGCTCATGTATACGTTGAAGAGGGTGGGGCTGAGTGACGATCCTTGTGGCACGCCGCAGATGACTTCAGAGGCCTTTGACTTGAATGGTGGGAGGCGGACTCTCTGTGTTCTTCCGGTAAGGAACGAGGTGATCCATTCCAGTGCTTTTCCTTGGATTCCTACGTCTCTGAGGCGCTGAAGAAGGGTGCTGTGACAGACTGTGTCGAAGGCAGCGGAGAGGTCGAGGAGGATGAGGGCGACTGTGTCTCCATTGTCCAGTAGAGTTCGAATGTCGTCTGTTGCTGCGATGAGGGCGGTCTCAGTGCTGTGTTTGGCTCGGAAGCCGGACTGTGAGGAGTCGAGGGATTTGTTGGTTTCGAGGAAGGCGGCGAGCTGGTTGTTGACAGCTTTCTCAATGACTTTGGCCGGGAATGGAAGAAGCGAGATGGGACGGTAGTTTTTGAGTTCGGTGGGGTCAGCTGTGGGTTTTTTCAGAAGGGCGCTGAGTTCTGCGTGTTTCCAGCTTTCCGGGAAGGTGGCGGAGTTGAGGGAGCAGTTGATGACATCTCGGAGGTGTGGTGCTATGATGGAGTCTGCTTTGTTGAAGATGTGGTGAGGGCATGGGTCAGTTGGGGATCCTGAGTGGATGGAGTTCATCAGGTGGATGGTGTCCTCAGTGGAGATTGGGGTCCAGTCGTTAAGGATGTTCAAGGGGGGTGAGGGTCCCGCAGGAGATTGGGTGGGTTGGTCTTCGGGTCGGTTGTCGAAACTGTTGTGGATGTCTGCAATTTTGTTGTGGAAGAAGGAAGCTAGGGAGTCGCAGAGGGCTTGGGAGGGGGTGATGTCGTTGGAGTTGGCTGATGGGTTGGTAAATTCTTTGACGATGTTGAATAATTCCTTGCTGTTGTGGGCGTTGTTATCTAGACGGTCTTTGAGTGTGGCTTTCTTGGCAGACCGGATTAGTTGGTGGTGTATGCGGGTGGCGTTTTTGAAGGCGTCCCTGGTGCTGGTGTTAGGATCTTTTTTCCAGGCCTTTTCGAGGGAGCGACAGTGTTTCTTCGATTTCTTAAGATCATCGTTGAACCAGGATGCGTTTTTGCTGCCTAGCTTGATTAGGCGCTTTTTCAACGGTGCTAGGATGTCGGCGCTGTAGGATAGCCATTGGGTGAGGTTGATGGCTGCTTGGTCGGGGTTTGAGGTGTGGGCGGGGGGGTTTAGTAGAAGCGATGAGGAGATCTGGTCGCTGGTGATTTTGTTCCAGTTTCTTCGCAGGGTGGGTTGAGGATGGTTGTGGATTGTGGTCTTACTGTAGGTAAAGTGAACGCAGCTGTGGTCCGTCCAGTGAAGAGCTGTGGTGTGACTGAATGAGACATATTTGCTGGAGGTGAAGATAGGGTCAAGAGTGTGACCTGCAATGTGGGTGGGGGTAGTGACGAGTTGTTTGAGTCCGAGGTTGGCGAGATAGTCCAGAAGGGAGGTGGCGTTGATGTCGTTGCTCTTTTCCAGGTGAAAGTTGAGGTCTCCCAATAGAATGTATTCCTTGGAGGGGAGGGCGTGTGGGGTGATGAAGTCAGTGATGTCTTCACTGAATTGTGCGCGGGGTCCTGGAGGCCGGTAGAGGAGGGTGCCTCTGAGTGTGGTCTTGGGGTCGGTGTGGATCTGGAAGTGAAGGTGTTCGGCGCTAGCGAGGTTGACGTCTGAGCTGGTTGAGATGCGGATGGAGTTCTTATGGACGATAGCGATGCCTCCTCCAGTATGCTTGATGCGGTCCTTTCGGATGATCTTGTATCCTTCCGGAATGGCAATGGTGATGTCAGGGGCAGAAGAAGCATTCATCCAAGTTTCTGTTAGGAAGGCGACGTCCGGTGAAAAGGTGTCTAGTAGATTCCAGAGGTCGATGGCGTGCCTGTGGACCGAGCGGGTGTTGAGCAGAATGCATTTAAGGTGGTTGGTGTCAGATCTCTGGTAGGTGTTAGTGGATGAGGAGTTGTTCTTGGTGCCGTCGAACTTGCAGGAGTTGCAAGAGAAGGGTCCATGGGTGTGTCCAGGAGCGGCTTGGACGCAGTTGGGGGAGCGGCCGGGGTTAAGGGCTAGGAGGGTGGTGGCATCGTAAGTGATGCGAGTTGGCTGGGCATTACGGGGACCAGGGGGTCTGGCGCTGGGCGCGGTCCAGGCGCGGACGGGCGTAGACGGGCTTACCTTTGGCGCACCTTCGGCGCGGATGGGGCGCGATCGCTGCGCGTGAACGCTGCGCGCAAACGCGATGGTCATATATGGATAGTGGAAAGGGGGAGGGGCGAGGGCGGCTCAGCTGGGAGGCGAGGCGGGCTCAAGGGAACGCACACGGAGCACAACAACAACAAAAACAAAATGGAGGGGGGAGCAGAGCAGGGCGCCGGGGGTTAGGCTACCAAACAATTGTCTGCACAACTCAGAGTGTCTCTATAAGAGGAGTAGCTATCCTATCGAACAAACTATTTGAGTGAAAAGCTCCTAACTTTTCTGCCGATCATCGAGGCAGATGGGCAATTGCGCAGCTTGAAATTAAGGGTATAAAATATGTGTTTTACACTATATAAGGACCCAATGTTGATGATCCCAGAGTATTTGATTGGTTAATGTTAGAGCTATTGGACTGGCAGGGGCAGCTTTAAAGCATGGGGGGTTTTAAGTGTATTATGAATTATGGCATTTATTCTACTAACGGGGTGCTACTTTAAGAATTGTGAAAATAAGGGGCTCAATTCTTGAGCAGACTCAGTATTCAAGGATCGATATGACCTTTGTCACAGATAAAATACTGCTATCTGCAGATACAGAAGCCTGCCCTAGTAGAACCTCTGACCATAATCCCATCTTGCTTTCCTTCCAGCCCAAGGTAGCAGACAAATCAGCATTTTTCATTCCCGCTGTCTTTACTGACAGACAGTGAGTTTGTCTTGTTCATTCAAAAAAAAATATTGAATTTTTGTAGCACAATGTGGGTACTGCCTCCCCTTTTATAGTAGGGACACAATGAAGGTCTATATAAGAGGTATTTCCCAACAATATATGTCACAGCAATAAGGAAGCTATCAAGAGAGCTACTTGTCAAGCATTGACACATTAGATTTCCACCACACAGAGGAAATCTGACACAGGGGCCAAAACCAGGAACAGCTGTATATTTCACTGATAGATAAACGCTCATCCCTGGGTAGGATGCTGAAAGAAAAGACCACTGCTACCTATAACAAGCATTGGTCTTGTCAGTACAAATATGGGGAACAGGTCGGGAAAGTGCTGGCACATCAGCTTGCTGATAATAAAGCTAAGAATCAAATCAAGGTTATAAAAGGGGAGGATGGCTCGTTACATACGCATCCAAATTTAATAGTTGAACAATATTCCCAGTTTTACCAAACACTCTATGCATAAACCGATTTACTTAATAAAGAAGATCTGTCTAAATACTTAAAAGAGTGCAACCTCCCGTGGGTTTATTGAAGAACAGACTGCGTCCCTTAATCTAGAAATCCTGCATGGAGTAATCCTTGAAACCTGACTACGCTACCCTCTTGTATTGCAGCAGGGGTAACTCAATACCAATTGAGTTCTATAAAGTCTTCAAGAGCATCATAGTGGCACCACTGAGCAATGGTATACAATGTATAGGGGACAGTGGAGAAGTGCTTGTTTCATGGAATACAACAAATATTGTTTTCTTAATAAAAAAGGACAAGCCACCTGAGGAATATAGTTCTTATCATTCTATATCCATCATAAATACAGATGCCCATATTTTTGCTAACGTTTTGGCAAATCAGTTGGCACCTCTGATGCCAGGATTAGTGTTGAGTCAACAACATGGTTTTATCTTGGGCAGGGACACCATGGCCAATTTTAATACTGCAATCATGGCTTTTGGTATAGCAAGAAAGTGTGCGTTTAATAGGTAGATATTCTTTCTAGATGCTGAAAAGGCATTCGATCGAGTGGTATGGGGCTGTCTATCGGCAACACTTTCATCATTTGAAGCACATGCATTCCAGGTTAAATAAAAGTATGGTACAATTAAGAAACATGAATGCAATGATAAAGACTTTGTTTCTTTGTTGATGTTTTTTATTTCTTATGGGGGTTTTTGTGCTTATTGTAGCAATATGCCTTTATTTGGTACTATTAACCACTTGATTTATATGTAAATTCAATGTATTTTTGAAATGCTATATTATTAATGTCTAACGTTTAATGATTCTCCCCTTTGACAATAATCATTTTTCGTTTTTTAAAAAAAAGGATTGTTTTGAGGAAGTGATTGTGAAGTGCCAGTCTTATCTTGAGTACTCTAGAACATTTTCCATAGCATATAAAACAACAATATCATTCTTTTACTTCACCCTGTGCCACTCTTCTCAAAGAATAGAATACGTGTAACAACAACCTAGTAACAGGACTAGTAGGTGTGTACAAGACTCAATATATCTACACAATTTACAACAGAACACCACAAACACATCTTGCCTATGAGAGAATTAACTACATAGATTAATTCTGCCTTGTTTCAATGAAGTTGGAGGCATGTCCATCCAAACTGAGATCTCAGATTTCAGTAATATTGGCTACTTATTCTTGAGACTATTAGCAACTGCGGAGCCCCAATATAACACTGTCACCATAAATGCAAGTATCACTAGAGGATCGACAAAACCACTCCAAGTATTCAGAAAATTTCATATTTGCTGCCAGTTTGCACAAATGTGTGGTACCTTCTAGTAAACATAGTGCGCACTAAATCAAGTAATCTTACGAGAGCATGATTTTCCATCTTCATTGAGCCTGTAATGTGGTTTGCATTCACAATGATAAGATCCTGGCTCACTGATGCAGATGTGTTCACAGCCATGATCCATTTCAGCACACATATCTATGACTAAAAGAAAACAAGTATGTAGAAAGTAGCCGCCAATCTACAGTATGCACAATACAATTATGCAACACAACCTACACAAAACGACAACACAAAAACACTCAACAACAACACATAACACAATGGCATGTGTTAATAAGACACTATAACATTACCAAAAAGACAACACCACAATGCAACACAAAAGTAGCACAAAGAAACATCCCACAAAAAGTGACAACAAAACAAAAACACAACAAAACCTAAGAGTAAAACATAACAAATATCCAACAGGGAAGACAACACAACAACTAGACAATCACAATACAAAACTATAAAAATACACTAGCCAACACCAATGCAGCAGCACAGCATTGTACTACAAACCCACAAATGCTAATAAACAACAACATATAAAACACAATAAAACACACCAAAAATACAACCACAGGACAACACAATAAAGAAATACCTCACACCACAAAAGCAAAACTTACACAACATGATACAATGAAATACCACAAATGTACAGCACAAGGGCATTGTTGTGCTATGGTGTTGTTTGCTTTGTTGTTTACTGTGTTTTAGTGTTGTATTGTATTGTATTTTGTTTGTGAGTCGTATGAAGGGTCTATATTTCTTGTGGTAGTCTTGTTTCATTTTGTGTTGTGTTCCTCTACTGTGTGTTGTTGCTATTAATTTATTGCTGTTTGTATTATTATAATGTGATGTTTATTTGTCGCACTGCTAATACTGGTTTGGATTGTTTTACTGTTCTACTTCCACCACTTACATATGTACAAACATTCTTCCCATCTAGTGCTATCACCAGAAATCCATGTTCCTGATATAGTGGTAAAAAGTGTATGCTCCTAATACTGTCTTTTTACCATCGAGAACATGTACAAGTGCTGAACAATTACATTTATGAATGGCTTTGCTTACTAGTTGAAATGGTTGTTCTATGCTATCCTTGAAAATCAAGGCGCATGCCATCTCTAATAACGTGCCTACTAAACACAAAATCTAATGCTCCTATTCAACTATGTCCTCTACAGACTCCATGAATGACGTCTATAAAAATAGGCAAATTTCTACCTTAAGAAAGATCAATTTATGTGGTTCACACCATATTGAGCTCAGAAATGCAACTTAACATCATTCATGTTTTGCCTCTGTCTCCCCAAAACAATAATCTCAATGTAATAATGCTACTTTTACTTCACCCTGTGCCACTCTTCTCAAAGAATAGAATACGTGTAACAACAACCTAGTAACAGGACTAGTAGGTGTGTCCAAGACTCAATATATCTACACAATTTGCAACAGAACACCACAAACACATCTTGCCTCTGAGAGAATTAACTACATAGATTAATTCTGCCTTGTTTCAATGAATTTGGAGGCATGTCAATCTAAACTGAGATCTCAGATTTCAGTAATATTGGCTACTTATTCTTCAGACTATTAGCAACTGCGGAGCCCCAATATAACACTGTCACCATAAATGCAAGTATCACTAGAGGATCGACAAAACCACTCCAAGTATTCAGAAAATTTCATATTTGCTGCCAGTTTGCACAAATGTGTGGTACCTTCTAGTAAACATAGTGCACACTAAATCAAGTAATCTTACGAGAGCATGATTTTCCATCTTCATTGAGCCTGTAATGTGGTTTGCATTCACAATGATAGGATCCTGGCTCACTGATGCAGATGTGTTCACAGCCATGATCCATTTCAGCACACATATCTATGACTAAAAGAAAACAAGTATGTAGAAAGTAGCCGTCAATCTACAGTATGCACAATTCAATTATGCAACACAACCTAAACAAAACGACAACACAAAAACACTCAACAACAAAACATAACAAAATGGCATGTGTTAATAAGACACTATAACATTACCAAAAAGGCAACACCACAATGCAACACAAAAGTAGCACAAAGAAACATCCCACAAAAAGTGACAACAAAACAAAAACACAACAAAACCTAAGAGTAAAACATAACAAATATCCAACAGGGAAGACAACACAACAACTAGACAATCACAATACAAAACTATAAAAATACACTAGCCAACACCAATGCAGCAGCACAGCATTGTACTACAAACCCACAAATACTAATAAACAACAACATATAAAACACAATAAAACACACCAAAAATACAACCACAGGACAACACAATAGAGAAATACCTCACAACACAAAAGCAAAACTTACACAACATGATACAATGAAATACCACAAATTTACAGCACAAGGGCATTGTTGTGCTATGGGGTTGTTTGCTTTGTTGTTTACTTTGTTTTAGTGTTGTATTGTATTGTATTTTGTTTGTGAGTCGTATGAAGGGTCTATATTTCTTGTGGTAGTCTTGTTTCATTTTGTGTTGTGTTCCTCTACTGTGTGTTGTTGCTATTAATGTATTGCTGTTTGTATTATTATAATGTGATGTTTATTTGTCGCACTGCTAATACTGGTTTGGATTGTTTTACTGTTCTACTTCCACCTCTTACATATGTACAAACATTCTTCCCATCTAGTGCTATCACCAGAAATCCATGTTCCTGATATAGTGGTAAAGTGTATGCTCCTAGTACTGTCTTTTTACCATCGAGAACATGTACCAGTGCCGAACAATTACGTTTATGAATGGCTTTGCTTACTAGTTGAAATGGTTGTTCTATGCTATCCTTGAAAATCAAGGTGCATGCCATCTCTAATAACGTGCCTACTAAACACAAAATCTAATGCTCCTATTCCACTATGTCCTCTACAGACTCTATGAATGACATCTATAAAAATAGGCAAATTTCTACCTTAAGAAAGATCAATTTATGTGGGTCACACCATATTGAGCTCAGAAATGCAACTTAACTTCATTCATGTTTTGCCTCTGTCTCCCCAAAACAATAATCTCAATGTAATAATGCTACTTTTACTTCACCCTGTGCCACTCTTCTCAAAGAATAGAATACGTGTAACAACAACCTAGTAACAGGACTAGTAGGTGTGTCCAAGACTCAATATATCTACACAATTTGCAACAGAACTCCACAAACACAACTTGCCTCTGAGAGAATTAACTACATAGATTAATTCTGCCTTGTTTCAATGAATTTGGAGGCATGTCAATCCAAACTGAGATCTCAGATTTCAGTAATATTGGCTACTTATTCTTCAGACTATTAGCAACTGCGGAGCCCCAATATAACACTGTCAGCATAAATGCAAGTATCACTAGAGGATCGACAAAACCACTCCAAGTATTCAGAAAATGTCATATTTGCTGCCAGTTTGCACAAATGTGTGGTACCTTCTAGTAAACATAGTGCACACTAAATCAAGTAATCTTACGAGAGCATGATTTTCCATCTTCATTGAGCCTGTAATGTCGTTTGCATTCACAATGATAGGATCCTGGCTCACTGATGCAGATGTGTTCACAGCCATGATCCATTTCAGCACACATATCTATGACTAAAAGAAAACAAGTATGTAGAAAGTAGCCGTCAATCTACAGTATGCACAATTCAATTATGCAACACAACCTAAACAAAACGACAACACAAAAACACTCAACAACAAAACATAACACAATGGCATGTGTTAATAAGACACTATAACATTACCAAAAAGACAACACCACAATGCAACACAAAAGTAGCACAAAGAAACATCCCACAAAAAGTGACAACAAAACAAAAACACAACAAAACCTAAGAGTAAAACATAACAAATATCCAACAGGGAAGACAACACAACAACTAGACAATCACAATACAAAACTATAACAATACACTAGCCAACACCAATGCAGCAGCACAGCATTGTACTACAAACCGACAAATACTAATAAACAACAACATATAAAACACAATAAAATACACCAAAAATACAACCACAAGACAACACAATAAAAAAATACCTCACACCACAAAAGCAAAACTTACACAACATGATACAATGAAATACCACAAATTTACAGCACAAGGGCATTGTTGTGCTATGGTGTTGTTTGCTTTGTTGTTTACTGTGTTTTAGTGTTGTATTGTGTTAAAGTATTGTATTTTGTTTGTGAGTCGTATGAAGGGTCTATATTTCTTGTGGTAGTCTTGTTTCATTTTGTGTTGTGTTCCTCTACTGTTTGTTGTTGCTATTAATATATTGCTGTTTGTATTATTATAATGTGACGTTTCTTTGTCGCACTGCTAATACTGGGTTGGATTGTTTTACTGTTCTACTTCCACCACTTACATATGTACAAACATTCTTCCCATCTAGTGCTATCACCAAAAAATCAAAAAATCTGAAACTGATAAATTAGCGGGCCTCTAAACTTTACTACTTATGTTAACTATTTGTTAACATTGTTAAAAAAAGGATGGTGGAGAAGCGGAGGCACAAGACACCATTATGCTTTTAGTTAACAGTGTCTATCTCGTTCGTGCTTATGTAGTAACAATGGTTGTTGGTCCTACATGAAGATGCGCCATGATCCTTGTATGTGAATAAAAGGGTTGTTTCCCCGTTTAGAGAGCTTTCGAATAAGTGTGTGGATCGGAAGTGGTATAGAAAGGAGATAGGCTTTCTTAGGGTTAGAGCAGGCAGACCCTGAAGCAGAGGTCAGACCCGGGACCAGGGTTCAATTCCCGACGCGGCAGGGTCTTGAGCCCAAAATATCCACGGACTCGATAATTCTCGTTTCGGTGCCTACTCGAATCACGGGTTCACACTCTGCAGCTCTGGGCATTAGCTTGCTTAATCTCCACCACGGCCCCCCCGCGGTTGGATGCCAGGCTTTCACCTTGGGGGTGCCCAGTACGGGTATCTCACAGGGAAAAAAGCCAGGACGGGTTCCCAAGGCAAGCGCCGAGATGCCTCCGGGTAAGTCGAGCGCTATATAAGAACGCATAATAATAATAATAATAATAATAATAATAATTAGGGAAGAGGTTTTAGGCACAAAATGACTATGAATTTTTATTTTCATGGAAATTGAAACACAAATTGAAATCATAGTAATATCGAAGATTTTCTGGCAAATATATTTTCAGCAAAATGTATCTAAGCAAAATAATTTTTGTTTACAAAACAATTTAAGTGTATGACCCAAGGAGAACATATAGTGCAAAAGAAAATGTTTGCATTGTAAATTTGGAGAACATACACGGCAAAAGAAAGTGTGTTTGCATTGTACATTTTTCCTCTTGCAAATAAAATTGTGGCATGCACATGCGAGTAGAAACAGCACATTGTGTGGAAAATGGGATTGATTTTCTAGAGGGGTCTTTGATGGTCTAATAGGAACGTTCGGGGACATATTGGTCAGTTACCGTCCTAATATTCAGAAAGGATCACATCTAAAGGAAGTCATCTTACGAGAGCATGTTTTTCCGTCTTCAGCAAGTCGGTATCCTGCGTTGCATTCACAATAATATGAGTCTGGCACATTGACGCAGGTGTGGTCGCAACCGTGATCCATTTCAGTGCACATATCTACTTCTGAAAAACACAATTATGTACACAGCTCGTCACTCGACCTTTCATTCCCGTTTGAAATATATCCACCCCATTATTTGTAATAATAAATTTTACCAAGTACTAACAGATTAATATTTATATTTAAAAAGGAAATAAAAAGACCCCGCACGCCAGTTGTATATATCTTATGCGAATTAGTTTGTTGACAATGAAAAATATGCATGTCGCATAGAAATTTCTGGATAAAACATCAAAGTTTGATAAAGCAATAGATCTGTCATTTTTTTATGGGGAAGAGATTCTTGATCTGTTGTCGAGTCGGTGTAATTGTAATTGAACTGATGTCAACATGGGTGAGTGGAAAATTGTACAAATGCAATGTTATGTTATGCTGTGTCTTGCAGGCTATAAAGGTACCCTAGTTGCCACTGTTATCTGACTGCCAAGGATACCTATCAGCAGTTATAAGGCTGGTTTCTTAGGTCTCAGCAGCACTCTTGTATGCTGTGATACTGCAAAAACTAAATTCGAATCATCTGAGGATCACTTAGTGACACTGATTTGGTGCTCCCCTGGTCTCCCTTAAATGCTGCTCCAGAGGCAGGCTCGTGGGCTGAGACAGGCTAGTTCAATGTCTCAAGAATGATGCCTCTTTTCTTGCTGCAGTGTGGGCCATTGCACCAAAGCAGTGAGGGCTGTTACATGTTGACTGGTTTCTAGCACCAGCCAATCATCAACAGTTTGGCTGACACTGGAGCCAGAACCGCCCCTCAGTCAGGGGAGTGGCACTTAGCTCAATGACTGAGCCAGGGTTGCTGGAAGCTCTTAGCTCAACAACTGAGCCAGGGTTGCTGGTGGCTCTTAGCTCAACGACTGCGCCAGGGTGGCTGGTGGCTCTTAGCTCAAAGACTGAGCTAGGGTTGCTGTTGACTCTTAGCTCAACGACTGAGCCAGGGTTGCTGGAAGCTCTTAGCTCAACGACTGAGACAGGGTTGCTGGTGGCTCTTAGCTCAATGAATGAGTCAGGGTAGCTGGTGGCTCTTAGCTCAACGACTGAGTCAGGGTTGTTGGTGGCTCTTAGCTCAATGACTGAGCCAGGGTTGCTGGTGGCTCTTAGCTCAACGACTGAGCCAGGGTTGCTGGAAGCCCTTCCCTCAACGACTGAGCCAGGGTGGCTGGTGGCTCTTAGCTCAACAACTGAGCCAGGGTGGCTGGTGTCTCTTAGCTCAACGACTGAGCCAGGGTTGCTGGTGGCTCTTAGCTCAATGACTGAGCCAGGGTTGCTGGTGGCTCTTAGCTCAACGACTGAGCCAGGGTTCCTGGAAGCCCTTCGCTCAACGACTGAGCCAGGGTGGCTGGTGGCTCTTAGCTCAATAACTGAGCCAGGGTTGCTGGAAGCTCTTAGCTCAGAGACTGAGCCAGGGTGGGTGGTGGCTCTTAGCTCAACGACTGAGCCAGGGTTGCTGGAAGCTCTTAGCTCAACGACTGAGCCAGGGTGGCTGGTGGCTCTTAGCTCAACAACTGAGACAGGGTGTCTGGTGGCTCTTAGCTCAACGACTGAGCCAGGGTTGCTGGTGGCTCTTAGCTCAATGACTAAGCCAGGGTTGCTGGTGGCTCTTCTCTCAACGGCTGAGCCAGGGTTGCTGGAAGCCCTTCGCTCAATGACTGAGCCAGGGTGGCTGGTGGCTCTTAGCTCAACGACTGAGCCAGGGTTGATGGAAGCTCTAAGCTCAACGACTGAGCTAGGGTGGCTGGTGGCTCTTAGCTCAATGACTAGGACAGGGTTGCTGGTGGCTCTTAGCTCAACAACTGAGCCAGGGTGGTGGCTCAAAGCTCAACGACTGAGACAGGGTTGCTGGTGGCTCTTAGCTCAACAACTGAGCCAGGGTTGCTGGTGGCTCTTAGCTCAACGACTGAGCCAGGGTTGCTGGAAGCTCTTAGCTCAACGACTGAGCCAGGGTGGCTGGTGGCTCTTAGCTCAACGACTGAGCCAGGGTTGCTGGAAGCTCTTAGATCAACGACTGAGCCAGGGTGGCTGGTGGCTCTTAGCTCAATGACAGCCAGGGTGGCTGGTGGCTCTTAGCTCAACGACTGAGCTAGGGTGGCTGGTGGCTCTTAGCTCAAAGACTGAGACAGGGTTGCTTGTGGCTCTTAGCTCAATGACTAAGCCAGGGTTGCTGGTGGCTTTTTGCTCAACGGCAGAGCCAGGGTTGCTGGAAGCCCTTCGCTCAACGACTGAGCCAGGGTGGCTGGTGGCTCTTAGCTCAATGACTAAGACAGGGTGGCTGGTGGCTCTTAGCTCAACAACTGAGGCAGGGTTGCTGGAAGCTCTAAGCTCAACGACTGAAGTCAGGGCTGGTGCTTTACAGTCGACGGACAAGAAATATATTCCACCGGGAATTTCCGTGGTGGATTTGTGCTCATAGAGGCCGGTTATGAAAGCCCAGGCCTTCTCCTGGTGCCTCTCTCATGTTCCCCACCTCCTTGCAGGGAGTGGGGGGTGTGGGGAGAGAGGGAGGGAGAGAGAGAGAGAGAGAGAAGCAAGATGGAGAGAGAGAATGGATGAAAAAGAGAGCTAGTGTGAGGAAACGGAGGGAGTTGGACTGGTTTGAGCTCAATGACTAAGCCAGGGTTGCTGGTGGCTCTTCTCTCAACGGCTGAGCCAGGGTTGCTGGAAGCCCTTCGCTCAATGACTGAGCCAGGGTGGCTAGTGGCTCTTAGCTCAACGACTGAGCCAGGGTTGATGGAAGCTCTAAGCTCAACGACTGAGCTAGGGTGGCTGGTGGCTCTTAGCTCAATGACTAGGACAGGGTTGCTGGTGGCTCTTAGCTCAACAACTGAGCCAGGGTGGTGGCTCAAAGCTCAACGACTGAGACAGGGTTGCTGGTGGCTCTTAGCTCAACAACTGAGCCAGGGTTGCTGGTGGCTCTTAGCTCAACGACTGAGCCAGGGTGGCTGGTGGCTCTTAGCTCAACGACTGAGCCAGGGTTGCTGGAAGCTCTTAGATCAACGACTGAGCCAGGGTGGCTGGTGGCTCTTAGCTCAATGACAGCCAGGGTGGCTGGTGGCTCTTAGCTCAACGACTGAGCTAGGGTGGCTGGTGGCTCTTAGCTCAAAGACTGAGACAGGGTTGCTTGTGGCTCTTAGCTCAATGACTAAGCCAGGGTTGCTGGTGGCTTTTTGCTCAACGGCAGAGCCAGGGTTGCTGAAAGCCCTTCGCTCAACGACTGAGCCAGGGTGGCTGGTGGCTCTTAGCTCAATGACTGAGACAGGGTGGCTGGTGGCTCTTAGCTCAACAACTGAGGCAGGGTTGCTGGAAGCTCTAAGCTCAACGACTGAAGTCAGGGCTGGTGCTTTACAGTCGACGGACAAGAAATATATTCCACCGGGAATTTCCGTGGTGGATTTGTGCTCATAGAGGCCGGTTATGAAAGCCCAGGCCTTCTCCTGGTGCCTCTCTCATGTTCCCCACCTCCTTGCAGGGAGTGGGGGGTGTGGGGAGAGAGGGAGGGAGAGAGAGAGAGAGAGAGAAGCAAGATGGAGAGAGAGAATGGATGAAAAAGAGAGCTAGTGTGAGGAAACGGAGGGAGTTGGACTGGTTTGAGCTCAATGACTAAGCCAGGGTTGCTGGTGGCTCTTCTCTCAACGGCTGAGCCAGGGTTGCTGGAAGCCCTTCGCTCAATGACTGAGCCAGGGTGGCTAGTGGCTCTTAGCTCAACGACTGAGCCAGGGTTGATGGAAGCTCTAAGCTCAACGACTGAGCTAGGGTGGCTGGTGGCTCTTAGCTCAATGACTAGGACAGGGTTGCTGGTGGCTCTTAGCTCAACAACTGAGCCAGGGTGGTGGCTCAAAGCTCAACGACTGAGACAGGGTTGCTGGTGGCTCTTAGCTCAACAACTGAGCCAGGGTTGCTGGTGGCTCTTAGCTCAACGACTGAGCCAGGGTGGCTGGTGGCTCTTAGCTCAACGACTGAGCCAGGGTTGCTGGAAGCTCTTAGATCAACGACTGAGCCAGGGTGGCTGGTGGCTCTTAGCTCAATGACAGCCAGGGTGGCTGGTGGCTCTTAGCTCAACGACTGAGCTAGGGTGGCTGGTGGCTCTTAGCTCAAAGACTGAGACAGGGTTGCTTGTGGCTCTTAGCTCAATGACTAAGCCAGGGTTGCTGGTGGCTTTTTGCTCAACGGCAGAGCCAGGGTTGCTGGAAGCCCTTCGCTCAACGACTGAGCCAGGGTGGCTGGTGGCTCTTAGCTCAATGACTGAGACAGGGTGGCTGGTGGCTCTTAGCTCAACAACTGAGGCAGGGTTGCTGGAAGCTCTAAGCTCAACGACTGAAGTCAGGGCTGGTGCTTTACAGTCGACGGACAAGAAATATATTCCACCGGGAATTTCCGTGGTGGATTTGTGCTCATAGAGGCCGGTTATGAAAGCCCAGGCCTTCTCCTGGTGCCTCTCTCATGTTCCCCACCTCCTTGCAGGGAGTGGGGGGTGTGGGGAGAGAGGGAGGGAGAGAGAGAGAGAGAGAGAAGCAAGATGGAGAGAGAGAATGGATGAAAAAGAGAGCTAGTGTGAGGAAACGGAGGGAGTTGGACTGGTTTGAGCTCAATGACTAAGCCAGGGTTGCTGGTGGCTCTTCTCTCAACGGCTGAGCCAGGGTTGCTGGAAGCCCTTCACTCAATGACTGAGCCAGGGTGGCTAGTGGCTCTTAGCTCAACGACTGAGCCAGGGTTGATGGAAGCTCTAAGCTCAACGACTGAGCTAGGGTGGCTGGTGGCTCTTAGCTCAATGACTAGGACAGGGTTGCTGGTGGCTCTTAGCTCAACAACTGAGCCAGGGTGGTGGCTCAAAGCTCAACGACTGAGACAGGGTTGCTGGTGGCTCTTAGCTCAACAACTGAGCCAGGGTTGCTGGTGGCTCTTAGCTTAACGACTGAGCCAGGGTGGCTGGTGGCTCTTAGCTCAACGACTGAGCCAGGGTTGCTGGAAGCTCTTAGATCAACGACTGAGCCAGGGTGGCTGGTGGCTCTTAGCTCAATGACAGCCAGGGTGGCTGGTGGCTCTTAGCTCAATGACTGAGACAGGGTGGCTGGTGGCTCTTAGCTCAACAACTGAGGCAGGGTTGCTGGAAGCTCTAAGCTCAACGACTGAAGTCAGGGCTGGTGCTTTACAGTCGACGGACAAGAAATATATTCCACCGGGAATTTCCGTGGTGGATTTGTGCTCATAGAGGCCGGTTATGAAAGCCCAGGCCTTCTCCTGGTGCCTCTCTCATGTTCCCCACCTCCTTGCAGGGAGTGGGGGGTGTGGGGAGAGAGGGAGGGAGAGAGAGAGAGAGAGAGAAGCAAGATGGAGAGAGAGAATGGATGAAAAAGAGAGCTAGTGTGAGGAAACGGAGGGAGTTGGACTGGTTTGAGCATTTTTGCTAGGGCTGCTTATTGATCCCCGGGCCTGCCCAGTGCACTGTAAACAGCAAATAAAGCTGCAACAATGGCAGGAACATGGCGTCAGCGCCAAGTGCTAATTTCTGTGAATAATCACCATTGGTGCAGTGATCCATGAATTGCTTTTTGTTTGCATTACTTCGTGATACCAGTCCTGCGTCAACAAAAGAGAAAAAGTGAATTCCTCAATATGAAAACCTTTTTGACTGCTGGACCGATGGAATGACTGTAAGCTGGTGCAATGGTGAAACTTCATATGTCTTGAGTAACAGTTCATCAACCCAAACGAGTGATGAATGTGGACTGATAAATGGAATATGAGGAGGGTTTCTTCAGTGACTGACCCACCAGTAGTCACTGTCTCCTCTTAACTGACCCAATGGGCTGCCAATAGGCCCATCTCTTACCCCACTCCACCCCCATGATCCTAGCCCTTCCTCTGAGCCCTTTAAAACCACCTGCATCACAGCCCATTTCCATTCATTTCAGCTACAACCGAGGCAGTTATGGTGGAACTGGCAATGAGCTGGCAGGAAGGAGGCATCCCCGTTACATCATAGTCCCCAAATAAAAAATTATTTTGAGGATATTTGCAATGTCTATTTGAATAATTTGTCTGTAGGAACCCACGCAGGTGTTAAATATACATGTAATACACTTTAATTCATCAGGATACACATTATGTGTAAAGGAAGGAAATGGTATATTTGAAAGAGTGGCTTTAAGCAGCCAAAGATAAAGAAATTACAGCTAACTTGATTTGCCTCCATTTCCATAGAAATTTGGTAAAATACTAAAATTCAAGGGGTGTATAGAAATATTCGAACAAAATATTTTGCATTTCTAAGGAGAGCACAAATACTGTGATGTAAATTTGAACCAATGCATTTTGATGAGTCTTGAAGCATAAAATTCAGAAACATGGTTTGCTGATTATTTCGAAATGGATCATCGAAAACGACCGTTGATTTTACACAGAAACCGGAAACATTGCTGATTAGGAGACCTAGGGTAATTTTAAAGGGCATACTAATTGAAATTAAGTGCATGTGGCCTTCAACCAAAATGTTTGTTCCTGTGCAATTAGTGAGCAGAGACATAATCAAGAATATAATACAAGGCACATATAAACTAGGCTGAAACGTGCCACCAAGAGATCAACGAGGTATGCTGTGCATCTGTGGAATGAAGCAAATTGGCAAAGCAGTATTCACAAGACTCACTGGGCCTTATATAAAGTTTGGTGGATTCCCCTCCCTAGTAAACTCCTGTGCCCTTATTTATGAGGCCTTGCGTCAGTTTTGCGCCGCCGGTGCGTCACTTTTTGTGACGCACCAGCGGCGTAAAATATGCGCCTTGTTGCGCCATATTTAAAAAGTGACGCATCTAGGCAGATGCGTCACTTTTTAAACCCCTGCGCCACATTAAACCTGCGTCAGGTATAATGTATGCAGAGGGGGCGTTCCCCCGCAAAAAGCCTCGTAATAGTGACGCAGTGAAATCTATGAGATTTCACTGCGTCACTTTTAGGATGCTGTTGCGTCAAAATCTTGCGCCTCCCTCACAGCAGGCGTAAGACTGACGCAAGCCCTTTCACATGGGGCTTTCCCCATGTGAAAGGACGCATTGCTGGAGTTGCGTCACTTTTGTGACACACTCCAGCAATGCATCACTTTTGCGCTTACAGATACGTCAGAAATACTGACGTATCTGTAAGTCCTTGCGACATGATGCGTCATACATTAAATATGACGCATCATTGGTGTCGCAAGGAGTGCGCAGTGAAAAGTGACGCATCGCTGTTTTCACGCAGCGATGCGTCACTTTTCATAAATGAGGCCCAGGGGATTTGTGAGCTCTGTTTATTATTCGTCATTATTTATGTTTCCTCTGACTCTGCCTCCGCTGGCAATGCCAGTGGAAACCATTGACCGAAAGCCCAACATACATCGGGTAATCGGTCTAAGTTCCTCAGGCTGTCCCCCCCTTTTTTGGTCGACATTCTGATGCACTTTTTTCAGGAAAAGGAATAACTGATTTCCACACTCTCTGAGAAAACCGCAAGCATGCGAGGGAGATTTGTTTTTGTTTTTCAAAAACAATGTCCTGCTTTGGGGGTTTATTTTTGAAAAACCAAAAAGTTTGCTGTCTGAGTGCTGTGGACATGGTGACCCCACAGTCACGCTCAAGGGACTTCGACTAGGCAGGTGATATCTCTTAATATGGCTTACTCAGGCAACAGAGCACATTTCTCTTCTGCCCAGGCACAGCCCACTAAACGCTAGATATTCCTCAAATTGTTTCCAAAAGCGAAGCCACATGTCATTTTCACTGAAATTATGCAAATGTATTTAAAGGGAGGCATTTGTCCAGTTACATTTACAGAAACGTGTAAAGAAATGTAAGAATCCACCACAACTAACACGTTTTTGAGAGAGCGCAAACTGAGAAAAATGTATAAGTGCGCCAGAGTCACAAGTTAGATGCACGAATTTAGTTAAAGCATTTAGAAGTGTCGAAAATATATAGAAATGCATATACTCATGAATGTTTAATCAATATAGAAAGCATATTGTAGAGTGTGAAACTAATGTAGTAGTGTTTAGAAATGTTAGAGTGTTATTAGATTCCATGTTATGTGGCTGCTGCAGAAGAAAATGTGATGCTGCTAAACGTAGAAATGTGCAGGCCTCATGGCAATGTATGAAGAACGAAAACGTGCCTTTACATTTCACATAAGATGGATTTGATATTATTCAGAATAATTGATCATATGTTAAAATTATGTTTTATAGAAGTGTTTCATATAATCAGAGTGTAATAGGTTAGAAATTGTTTTAGTTTAAGAAATAAAGGTTCACAGAGTGCAGGCCTTTGCAAGTAATTTAGTAGGCCTGGAGAGATAGAGCCGCTTCTTTGATCTGCACGTATTAGTTAAAATCGAGTCTCGTTAAGCATAAATTGTCAACTTTGTTCGAAGTTTTATGACTTGAATAGATAGCTGGAGGTTGGAATTTGGGGCCCAATCCATGGGTGTCTGTTTGCAGGTGCGAGGGGGGTTCCAATCAAGAGCGTGATGAATAGAGCTCTGTCCTGGGAGACAGGCACAGGCCTGGAGGAGGTTTCAGGAATTTCCTGGGGGGTACCGGCAAGCCGAGAAGAAGTCTGGGAAGCAAGGTCAATGCTAACAAGAGGCCCAGAGGAGTATCAGTATGGAAAAAGCCAGAACCGAAACCACGTGAGAGGTGTACGTGAGGGGCGTCTCTGAGGGGCGTTTCAACTGTAATTATGACTTTTGTATTAGGGACAGCACCCCTGGGTGGAGTTAGAGCAGATGGCCTGAGGACCCTTAGAGAGCGGATGGGTAGGCAGAGAGGGCATGACTGAAATGCACAGATTTTCACCAAAGACTAAGAAGAGTGAGTGAACTTCTTTGGAAGTCACCACGGCTGACACCTTTTTAGGTTAAGATTCTGTTAAGTAGGGATGTCCCTTAGTCTAGTGTAGGGACAGTCTAACCTGATATTTTCTTTTTTTGTAAATGACGCTTAAGTTACATCTTGTGTCTATTCTTGCAAACCTGTTAATCTTTGATTTGGCTTTAGTGGTATTTTTCTGTCGACTAAGATCGTTCAGAGAATTCATGTTTGTGTTGGTGCCAGTATACCTTTTGAACCTTATATTGAGATGCTTGTATCTTCAGTTATCTTTGGCTTTATAATAAAACTTTAAAACTGATTCGTGGTAAGTGGTTCTTCAGAGTCGTGCCAATTATTGGTTTGCTTAACCTGGTAGTGGATTGCTTTTTACTCTATGACAGGCAACAAAGATTCAGTCGACCTAAGTGGGGATTTAGATCTAGAGTAATCAAATGCGAGATCGAAAATCCCGCCTTCCCATTTTCAAAGGCACGAACCCAGCAGGGTGAAAAGTATCAGTTAACTAGAAACAGACCGTCAGCAGGGACCATACTGACATAAATATGTAAAATCATACCACAACGTATTACATCTGCAAACTCATGATTTCACAGCAGGTGGGAAAATTAATTTATAAAAATGCATTCAATCCACAATAGGGAGTCAAAACCACAGGCCCTTAACATTAGTTACATACATCAACTTTTGGTGAGAAAAGAAAATGTTGTATTGAAAATAATATCACGCGTGCAGGTACATCCTGTTTCTATGATGTCGTAGGCATTAAAATATTATTTCCCCGAATCAGAATTAGAAGCTCAATAGAATATGGGAATAATTTACGAAAAGGGTGTGATCCGTGATGGCAATGTTTAGCATGTGAACAAACAATTCTGAACATTGTTGGCATACGGTTCTTACCCTTAGTCTTCAAAGACTCTGAGGAATGCAAAGATTTTTAAAATGGTACAAATTATATTTAGGAATTTTCATGTGTCTGGAGTAGTATATTAAAATAAATACCTCTATAGTTTGTCATAAAGCCATACTCAGAGGAAAAAGATTTGGCCAGAGAGTTTTACATATGGATGATAATTGTAGTCTTTAAAAATCAGAGAGAGAGCGAGAAGAATGACCCTTATATCTTTTGTTTCTTACTAAGCACAAGGGAGATGGTACTAATTGTATTTTTCAATAAGCCTAAAACTGAAAAATGTGGAGCTTGGTAAGTATTGTTAATTCAAACTGGGAGCTAAAGAAATTGCAGAAATATAGATAGCTCTTTTATGAATAGAACAAAACGTAAATGATGGTGCAACCCACATGAACATTTTAGCTTGTTTCATACTGACATAAACAAAAATATGACAATGCAGCAGTTAGTTTAAGAATGATGGACGGTGACAGGTTCTCACTGCTAGGATGTAATATTACACAAACATTAACAACATTTAACAAATGAAAGTAGCATGAAATCCTATCAAGATGAGTTGTGGCGAGAATATCTTGTTATAACAATTATAACAATTAAAACGGAACCATAGGCTCTAGGAATAGTGAAGCAGATCTTGCAAAATGTGATGAGAAAATCTTGAAAATAATCTAATTTTGTTTTCTAATATTTTAAAATATTCCCTCAATCATTGAACTGTTGGCTAGAAGAAACTTTGAGCCTTATTTTGGGTTTGGCAGGTGTCCAACCATCCAAACATATTTGGGGATGTCTGCCTGCCTGTTGGAGATCTCTATGCCTTCAGAAGAGCCGCCATCACAATGGGTCCTATGGGGGCACTAAAGCTTTGTGGAACCTCCACCCCTTTTAATGCGGCTGCTCCGCAAAGTTTTTTTTGCTCTTCAAAAACCATCTCCCTAAGTGGGAGTTTGTTTTTGAAAAATAAAAAAACAAATGGCCCTGACCCCCAACATTTGATCAGAGTGTGGTGGGGGACATTTGTATTCTGTTTGGGACCACCAGGCTGTATCTGGTGATCATGAACAGGAACAAAAACTCCATCTGAACATTTGTCTTAATAACAGAGAGTATTGTCTGAGATAGTACTACTAGTTCTGTATGTCTCACTATTTTGAGACTAAAAGTGAGGATTTTTAGGCTGCATATATTTTATTGACTTTCGTTTTAAAATAATCTTTTATTATTTCTTGCAGTGAAATGAAGTGTATTGTGTTTGGAGATACAGATAACTCCATGCATAGACTACAGCATCCAATGGTCTGTGGATGATAAACAAATGCATAGTAGTCAAGCTGAAAACTCACACTCCAGAATTTCCTCCCGGGCCATATACATCGGTAAAGTTCCTTCTCTATATCCACTTTCCATGCCCCCTAGTGCACATTAACCCCTTCGATGCTGATGACGGCCCCCAGCCGTCATGCACTACGGTGGGCGTGTGCTGATGACGGCTGGGGGCTGTCATAAACCCGCCCACTCGTGATTCTGCCGCACAGGCGCAGAATCGCGGCCGCGCCCAAGGGGTTAATCATTTAATTAAGTGAGAGCATGCTGTTGGGCACCAATTAAATTTTGGTTGGGGATGAACAGTCCACGATCACGTTTTTTATTTATGCTCACAAATATCGCTCCACTTCAGCTGTAATTGGTCTGTCTGAGCTGATTATAGCTTGATATGATTATCCATAATTGACCTTGCCTGCTACACACATGCATATTTAAATCATACTAATGTTCTATCATTGGCAAAGATGGAAACATTACAATTCAAAATCCTCATTGAATATCATAAAACATATAACATTCATTATCCATTCTCCTCGACAAAAAATAAGAAGGTGCAATTGCACATCAGAGGCACATTTTTTCATCTGTAAATGTATGTTTTGTGAATATATACACTGTGGGTCTGATTCACAAGTCTCTATTTGACTTTACCAGTAGAAATGGCTCCATTAATTCACAAAACCATAGAAATTCAGCAGTTATAGTTAGAGTTATGCAAGAAACTATAATTAGTGCCTAAAGGTAACTATAGCTCATGCCCCGACCATGCACAGTTTCCTCATCAATAATTTTACAGAAAATGTTGCTCTGATATTATCAGTGATGTTATAGATGTCATGAGTGATGTAATATATGGGGTTATTATCAGTGCATAGCAAATGCGTTAGTTATAGTTCCTTTAGGACATGAGTTATACCTTCTTTATAAAACGATAACTATAACTGCTGAACTTCTATGGTTTGTGTGAGTAAATTGTGGACCTAACTATAGCGTCCCTATAACCTTTGTTTTTTATAGTGAATGTTTAAGGGTTTTTAAATTCTATTCCCTAACAATATTTTACCTGTAACCTTTAACTTTTTCCAGTGATTTTCTAAGGTTTTCTTTAGCACAGTGGGGGGTGGATTTGGCCACATGCCTGGCCAACCCTTTTTAATGCAGCCATCCCCAATCCGTGCACAGCCTTTGGGTGTGAGTGGCAGGGGGTATGCCACAGGGCCTGGCCTGTGACCAGGCACTGCAATCAACCCCAGTGTACTGTCAATCCCATGCTGCGCAAGGCCTTTGGCCGTGCGTGGTGGGGAATAGGTTGCAGGGCCTGCCTGGGGCCAGGTCCTGTGGCAAATACCTTAAAAGTAACCAACCTGGGAAGGGGTCACACACCCCCCTTCCCTAGGCTGATTTCGGTTCCAGGGACCCCATTTTTTTAGGGTATGTGGGTATGTTGCCCCCCTCACAGGGCTGTATTTTGACCCTGGGGACCCAATCTCTCAGGGCCCAGCTTTATTATAAATTGGGAAGGGGTTCTCACCCCCTCCACAGATGGGTATCCGGGCAGGGGGGATCCATTCTCCTGGGGCCTAGACATATTTAGAAGGGGAGGGGGCATGCAGCCCCCTCCCTGGGCAAATATTGGCCTGAGGACCCCATCCTCTGGGGCCAATTTTATTAATAATTACTGAAGGGTTTGGCCATTATATGAAGGGGGAACACAGCCCCCTTTTCTGTGCCAATGTTAGCCCCTGGTACCCCATCTCTGATGGCCTGGCCAGGAAATAGAGGGTGCCTTAGACCCAGCCAGGGCACCCAGTGCCTCTTTGTTGGAGGCTGCGGGGGAGCCCCAATGCCCCCATGGCCCCAGTCATCTTACTGCCTCCAGCTTGAGCTGGCATTGCACTCACCCACAGGGAGCAGCAAAACAAACTGCTTCCTGTGGGTGTATGCAATTTTTTCATCCACTCCCAGTGGATGGGGGCATTTTTAATGCTCCACCGCTTGGAGCAGATATAGTGTTTGGTTTAGCTTGACAAGAGCTTTAAAATTGATCCTGCCAAGTGAGAGCAAACACAGTGGCGAGCAGGACAACTTCTAGGTCCTGGGAGTGGGCAACCCAGGACATAAGTGAGGCCAACCTTGGGGGATGGGGCCCGGAGGGCCAGTAATGACTCCAGGAGGTAGAACCCCATCCAATATCTTGGCAAGGCTGTGACCTGTGGTTTGGGGTCCCCAGGGCTGGAAATGGCCTGGGGAGGGGGCCACACATGCCCCCTCCCCCAAGTATATAAAGAAATCCACCCCTGGGACCTGGCTCATCCAGGAGGGCACATAAAAAACCAGAGCAGGGACCCCACCATCAGACGAAGGGACCAGGGTATTTCTATCCTGCTCCTTTGTCTTTTTTAATGCTTTTTTCATGTGGCTCAGCTGAATCCGAGTCCCAAAATGGCTGCCAGCACTTCCGGGTTGAAGTGTTGACAGCCATTGCGATTTTAATAGGTTTACTGATTATAGATTTGGGATTTTATTAAAGACGAGGAGGCTAGCATTATGCATTAAACTTGTATTTCCCACTTCTGAGCAGCACCATTAAAAAAAACATGGAATATTTAAACTTCACAATCAAAAATAACTTTCAATTCCATAAGTAACATAAAGCCACCATCTTCCTCCTGTTTTCGTTTGCTTCTTCCATCTCTCTTCACATTCCAAAAGTTGAATTAACCAAAATTAACTCTCTACAAAAAAAGACATAATATCAAATTTAAAAAGCAAAAAAAGAATCTTAAATGCTTTAAACTAAAAAACAACGTAACATTTCCTAATATTTAAAACAACTATACACACCCAAGAGAAGGGTGGGAGAGATATTGCTAGCCTCCTTGTCTTTAATAAAATCCCAATTCTAGAATCAGTAAACCTATTAGAATCACAATGTTATGTCAAGACAGGAGGCTAGCATTATGCATTTTCAAATCTTTTCTAAAACACATTTAGAAAAATGCTCCACTGATTAAAAATAGAACTTCCTGAACACAGATACAGAAGACCAGTTAGCTGCCTTCATAATATCCTTTAATCTTCCACCTAACATGCTCATCCTACTTGCCATAGCCTCACGCACAGCATGTGCAGTGAATTTAGACACATCAACACCAGCATCCTTCATGGAACATTTAACCCATCTAGCAATTGTTGCATTGGAAACATCCTTGAACGACTTTATATAAGAGATTAAAACCTGATCTACTCTATCTCCCCTTTTCTCCAACATTCTGTTTTCATACACCTCTAAAGAACGAACCACACACAAACTGGGACAATCATCAAAAACTGGATAAAATACAGAACTTGACATTGTCTTAGTCCTTTTACATAATTTAAAAACAACACCATTTGGTTGATAAAATCTATGGGAAACTTCCAAAGCCTTGACATTCGAAACTCTCCTGAAGGAGATAAATAATAAAGTATCTAACTTCCATGATAACTCCCTAGAATCCAAGAATGTATTACTTGGTCAGGCCATAATTAACTTAACCACCAAATCTACATCCCATAAAGACTTATATTTTGATTCAGGTCGTCCCTTTACCCGAATCCTTTTCATAACCCTACAAACTAGAGGACTCCATCCAATAGTCATACCATGACATAAAGACTGCCTTGCAGAAATCGCTGATCTATAACAATTCACTGTCCTATATGATATAATCTTCTAAAACAGTCCAGCCAAAAAATGAGCTACCTGAACTTCAGTTGCTTCGAAGGGGTCCAACCCCCTTTCCATGCACCAATGAGTCCAAACTTCCCAAGATCCTCTGTACCTTCTTCTTGTCCCTGGTGCCCAGGACTCAAACAATACCTCTGCAGCCGTTCCAGAAAGATATAAGAATGCTTTTGAACCCCTTACATCTTCCAAACTAGAAGGCTGAGTGAACCTGAGTCCACCAAGGGATGCTCCTCTCCTTCCAAATTCCTCAAGAGACCTCTGAAAGCTCAAATCCATAGGGGCTCTGGCACTGCTAACTCCATCACAGAAGGGACTCTTCCAAAAAGGATTACCAAAACTAACTGGCATCTCTGTTTTCTCACCTGAACCAGAACTCTCTGAATCATAGAGAACGGGAGAAAGGAATAACCTCTCCGCCTTCTCCAATCCTGCTGGAGTGCATCTACTGCCATTGCCCCTGGATTCCTTTCCCATACCAACTGCGCCCCAACCAAAGTTGCTTGTATCTGTCTCCAAAACAAAATTTGGGCAATCTCCAAAAATTGCCCTTCCATTCCACGCATCCATATGCTCTCTCCACCAAATCAATTCCTCCTTTGCCTCCAAAGTAACATCTACCATGTCTCCATTCCACAAACCTCTTGACAACCCTGACTTTTTCAAACGCTGTAGCGCTCTGTATTGAAGTGGTCCTGGAAAAATTGCCGGAACTGACAAAATCAAAAGACCAATCAATCTTGCCGTATCTCTCGAATATCACTTTCTGAATCTCCTGCTTTATCTTGCTTACCTTCTTCTCCAGAAGACACAACTGACACGCAACTGTGTCCACTACAAATCCCAGAAACTCCACCTTCTTTACAGGTTCCAGAACTGACTTCTCCAAATTTATTAGAAAACCCAAACTTTGCAAAGTGCTCATAAACAACAAATGTTCCTTAACAACAAGTCCTTGATTCAAAATAACATCTAGATAAATTATCATCCTTATTTCTCTCTCCTTTAAGTATCATACCACTGAACTCATCACCTTGGTGAAACACCATGAAGCAGAGGAAAGACCAAATGGAAGGTTCTGAAACTGAAACAACTGACCTTTCCACCTGAACTGAAGAAACTTCTGATTTTCATCAGCTATAGGAATAGTGAAATAAGTATCCTTCAGATCCATCTTCACAAACCAATCTCCTTCCTGAAGAACATCTCTCAAGAGATGAATACCCTCCATCTTGAAATGACGATAAGTCACATTTTGATTCAAATTTGTCAGATTCATTGCTAGCCTCCATCCCTAATCCTTCTTTTCTACTAGGAAATGAGTACTTACAAAACCTTTCTTGTGTCCTCCACTTGAATAATTACGTTCTTCTCCAACATCATAGAGACCTCGTTTTCTACTATTAACAATAAATATTCCTGAAATACTAACTTGTGCGGCTCTTTCTCCTGAATAGGGATTGAATCGAACTCTACTCAAAAACCTCCTACAGACTCCAGTACTCAAGTATCCTTTGTTACCTCTCTCCATTTCTCTTTGAAATACTTTAATCTTTCTTCTACATTTTTCAGGATAGAAAGAATACCCGTCCTCATACTCACCCTGGTTCTGACTCTGGTTATGGCTTTGGCCTCTTCCTCTAGCGCCACATGCCCGGTTTCTTCCTCTTTGTGGAAATAAATAGAAATGTCCTTGTCCTCTTGCAAAACCACTTCCCTGGTTTTGGTAATGGGCTCTGAAATTAGCTCTGCCAGTAGCTTGCTCTCTTCTACTGGCCTGACCATAAAAACTATTGTTGCTGAAGACCCTACACATTGACTAATGAGCCATATTAAGACCAGTGAAAGTATGCACATATTTTGAAAGGGACCTCACCATGCCTTCTCCAAAAAGAAGCCCAGCGCCTCTTCACTTGACTCCTTAAATGCTAAATCTCCCAAATTAGCGTTTATCCCCATCAGGATATTCTTTCTTCTTTCAGAAAGATCATTCTTTAGATAAGCCTCCTCTACAGCATACACATGTTTAGCCAATAACCCCAAGATGTCAAGCACCTGATCTTGACACTGTTTCAAGGACCAGTCAATGCCCTTCTTCGGATCCTTCCCCATTTTGAAGAGGTTTCCACAACATTCTTTCATCACACAGACTTACAAATAGTCAAAAATAACCAATACATATTAAATATAAAAAACAAAAAAGTAGACCAATACTGATCTGCTCAGAAGCAGCAAACAAAAGAGGAGGAAGATGCTGGCCTTATGTTACTTATGGATTTGAAAGTTATTTTTGATAGTGATGTTTAAAGATTCCATGAGCTTTTAATGGTGCTGCTCAGTTGGATAAACTTAGGATTCCTGGCCCTCATTATCTATAAATCTTTTTTGTTTAATAACTCTAAAGCTACTGAATGGATTTACACCACATTACAAAGCAGGGCTCTTTCTATTCGAAGAGCTAGCTTTCTGCTAAAATTGGTGTCAAATCAAATCAAAGTTTCTTTATTCGACTGACAGGAAAGCAGTCATAAAAGCACAAAATACAATAATATACAATTCATTCATAAAGGGAAGAAATGTATCTTCCATTAGTCTTAAGAGAAAAGGTATTAAGCGAATAATAAAAAGGCATGATACAGTGGTCCTATGTGCATATACTTAATCAAGACGGAGTTGTATCTATAACATAATTCAGTTTGGAGTCATCCTTCCATACTTAATCTATACTTTAGAGCTGTTTTTAAAAACTTACAGATAAAAAAAGTGCTGTCTTCATGCAACATTTGAAGGTATAGAAGTGCGGGCTTAATTTGTATAAAGTTCATCTTTTTAAGCAACGGTTTTAAAAACATATTACGTGGACTTGAGTAATAAGAACAGAGGAATAAAAAGTGAGCCAAGTCTTGCGGAGACTTATTGTCGCAGCCGCAAGCTGGCAACACTTGGCCTCTATGGGCTCCACTTGGTACAGCTAAGAGCAGATGATAGAGATCAAATCGAAATCTGCTCAGCAGGAAGCGTTCATATCTGGATATATTCCACGATAAATAAGGTTCAGAGAACACACAGGTCTTTATTAGTGCGTGGTTCCTTACGCTGGACTTTTTGAACTCAGTTTCTTCCCTGTAAAGTTGTCGCTTCAAGTAAAAGGTATTTTTTACAAAATTGACATCTTGCTTGGTGGTATTCTGGGGTGTTAAGTAAAGGTCTAATCTGCCCAGATCTTTACAGCAATTGCGAATGTATTTCATCCAGGGTAACTTGAGTTGACCTTCCCATGTAAGGGCTTCAGCTAGGATGGTATGAGTCAGTGGAATCGCTGTATTGCGCCAACAGCTTAACCAGCAGAGCAAAGGGTTTGCAGCAATTTTGTCAGCTAGATAGGGGTGCCCAGTTCCTCATGTATGGAAAAGTTTGCGGTACTCTTTGGTAAGCTCATGACCTGTTTCAGAAAGTTGTTTTCGAGAGCTACTAGGGTATCTACTGGTAAGAACCCCCACAGTTCACTTCCGTAACATGCCACCGCAACACTTTTTGCCTGATAAAGCTTCAATACGGCGGACACTGGAGTGTTACCCAATTTGCGAGCGAAATCCATTATACCAGAGTTGGTCCTCAGTATTTCTCCTTTCTTTTTAGTTATGGCAGGGCCCCAGTTGAGTTTATGATCGAAAAGTACACCCAAATACGAGAATGTTTTAGTTAGTGGTATGTTTTCTCCATCAACTGAAAAGGGGTATTGTTTTTTGGGAGTTAAACCAACCGTCATAACAAAAGATTTGGAATTGTTAATATTTAGGCCACGTGAGGACATGAATTGAAAAAAAGAATCCAGTAATTTTTGGAGTCCGAGTGCGGTTCTGGATAAAAGAACAGCGTCGTCCGCATACAACAGGACCGGTACGCCTGTTTTACCAATTCGAGGGTAATCCGTGTCTGTTTTTACCAGGTGATCTTCAAGTCCATTAATATATAAGTTAAAAAGAAAAGGTGCTAATATACAGCCCTGCCTGACTCCTCGGTTAATTTTAAAATCTCTTGTTACTTTCATGTCTCTTGTAAAACGCACATTTGCTCGGGTGTCGTTGTGTAAGTCGGCCAGAAAGTTGATCAAGTTATTTTCTACGCCCATTTTTTGCAGGACTTCCCATAGTTTGCTCCTATCGACACAGTCAAAAGCAGAGGAAAGGTCCATAAAGGCCATATACAAAGTTCCCTCTCTTGCTTGGGTGTATTTACCACTAATTAAATACAGATTCAGACACTGTGTGGTTGTTGCATGTCCTGGTCTGAATCCATATTGTGCAGGGGTCATTATGTTGTGTTGTTTGGCCCATGCATTCAGCCTCTTTAGTAGAATCCCACCCACTACCTTCGCAACAGAGTTTATCAGGGAGATTGGTCTATAGCAGGCCGCTTTTGTTCTGTCCCCCTTTTTGTAAACAGGGACGATAGTAGATGCTCCCCAAGATTTAGGAGCCCCCACTTCGACCCCGGCATTGATGACAGATGTAAGAATGGGAGCCCATAAGGTGATGTTAGACTTGAATAGGTCAGGTGGAAGACCGTCAGGGCCCGGGGCTTTGTTACTGGAGAGACCAAGTATCCCTAATTCAATTTCTTTAGTCGAAAATTGTAGCGGGTTGCTTTCAGGAAGATAAGGTGGTTCTGGAGACTGTGGGGCCTCGCTTTTGAAAATAGCTCCAAAGTGAGTGATCCAGTCATCCTCCGGTATAACTGTACCGAGACTCTCATCATTTGGATTGCCAAAAAGTGGTTTATTTATTATGCTCCAGAATTTTGAACTGTTGCCCAAAGTAGTGGGGTCGAGCAAAGATTCCCATGTTTTGGTTTTAATTGACTTCTTACGTAAGGCAAGGGCCTTTTTGTAGTCTGTCCGAAGGGCCTTAATAAGTGCAGAGTCTCTCGGTTTATTTTTAAGAGCAGCTTTTAATTTGCGGTTTGCAGAGGAACAAGCATGATCAAACCAGCGGGGGTGTTGAGCAATGGATCCTTTGGTTGTTACCGTCAATAGTTGCTCTATTCTTTTGGACACAACCGCAAAGGCGGATAAAATAGATTCTGGAGGAGCGGAATTTGTGGCACAGAGCTTAAGTTCATGTTCACAGTGTAAAGCAACGTCCTCATACAATTTGTCGTTGTTTACCAGGTTCCATTTTAAGCGGCGGTTATTATTGACCAACTTAAGTGCCCCAGGGTCCTTAATGTTTTTATGGAGCACTGAGGGGCCACATAGCAATTCAAGGTGCAAAGGATTGTGATCACTGTGAATGCTCTCAAGAATGTCAAAATTTAAAACCTGTTGGGCAACTCCAGCAGAAAGGAGAATATGATCTATAAAAGACCCTGACTCAGATCCTTTGTAGGTTGGAACTTTGAAGGAGATGGAGTCGTCTATTATAGATAGCGCCATGGTCAAATTCATGGTGTCCGTTAGAGTGTTTAGTTTAGTTCCACGCTGGCAGTGTGTGAAGTGGGGACCTGTTCTGAGTCCACAACCCAAGGATCCCAAGGTGGTTGAGAGAGGATTACCGCAGATGTGTGTATTAAAGTCCCCAAGAAGAATTTTATCCTGTGGTAGTTTTGAACCAAAATCATTTAGGTAACTTTCAAGTCTAACAAGATTACAATCGTTCAAATTTGCGACAGAATTGTAGAAGTTAATTAGAGTTATAGCTTTCTTGCCCCTTCTGAGAGTCAGTACCTGCATGTTCCTGTTATCCAGCTGCACTTGGTTGATCTGCATTTTAAGAGACAGGCTAATGGATATTGCCAGTCCCCCCTTTGCTCTGCCGCTGGGGGAGGGAGATGCGGGAACAAAAAAACTTTGATAACCCTCAATACAGATGTTGTTATCTATTAGCCATGTCTCTTGGAAACACAGGATGGTGTAATTTTTGACAAAAGCTTCCCACGACGGGTCAATAATTTTTGAGGCCAATCCTGCGAGATTCCAAGACAGTATCTTGATTGTGTTAGGGGCATAGTGTGCTAAGTTTGATGTAGGTGTTATAGCAGATGGAGAGAACAGATCTGGGTTGTCCCTTATCACGGTGTTCGTCTTTAGAGTTACGGGTGATGCATGAGGTTTACAAGCTGTTGGTAAGGGAGAGATACCTGCCACGTCTTCTAAGAAGGACAGAGCGTGGTTTATTTTAGGGCTGACTAAATGTTTTAAATTCGTCATGCCGGTGGTATTAGAAGATATGACCACTGGGGGATTAGATGTTTTAGGTAGAGTCTTCATATTTCCTTCCAGGAAGTTTGTTTTTGCAGAAGGTGAGACAGGAAACAGGTCAGAGGGCAGTCAGTCTACCTCCTCCAGTAGGTCGTGGCTGAGGAAAGCATCATAACGATTGGCTGTAGGGAACCCGTAGTCATTATATTGTGGGTTGGTGTGGTTATAGGCCCGATGGTAACCATGCCCATGGCGTTCAGCTGTATCTATTGGTTGATAGTTGTGGACATTATTTCCCCATAAGTGAGAGTATGGATGTTGGTCTAGGCCCATTGGCGTATCTGGGCAGGGTGGGACAAAGGTCAGCCAGGGTTGATTGTTCTGCTGTGTCCTGTAAGATCCTTCTTGGGTATAGTTGTAATTTGTTTTATTCCTATAGGGATCTGAGCGGGCTGGATAGAAGTAGCTAAGTCCCATGGTTCGAATCAGGCTTTTTGTCCCAGTGCTTCTCCATCCTGCGATGAATTTCGCCGGTCCTAGATATTTGAAGGTGACCACGATACAGTCACCCTCTGTAGATTTAAAGCGAGTACCCACCCACTCTACTCTTTTGACATGGTGGATGGTGCCTATTATATTTGAGGGGAGAGGCCTATGTATGGAAAGCCATTGCATTGCTTTGTTCCTCAGTTCCTCCCGTGTTTCTTCCCTGTTAGCAGCAACTTTTGGCACCCCAATCATAACTATTGTATAAGGGTTGGCCTGTGGTGGCAGATTAATATGTGTTAGTGGACGTGTTGTAATAGGTCTGGGAGGCTGTATTCCTGTGTCTTTGAGTTGAGTGTTTCCTTTGGGAGGGGCCGTACGACTTTTATCCTCAGATATACCTACGTTGGTGCTAGGTAGGAGACCCTCTGCAGCCCACTCGCTATCATCCTCATCTGTTTGAGTATTAGGTGTGTTAGGCATAGGTGTATTTGGAATCACAGTGGGGGTAGGAGCTAGTTGAGAATTTGATGTTTGAACAGTTAAGGGTAAGCTCTGAAGTTGTGGATGGTTTGGCTTTCCTATATTCTTTGATGTGTTATCTACTTTTTTCACTGTTTTTGAGTTTTTTACATTTAGGGTTGATGAAGATGGAACAAAGGTTGTGGGCGTGTTAGATGTTTTAAGCAATCTGAGGATACTAGAGGATATATCATTTTGTGCTCTCTCAAATTTACTCAGCGCCCTTTCTATATTGTCGATCTGATGGCGAATGGGTTGTAGAATTGTTTTAATTAGGGCTTCGATCTCTCTCATTGTTGGCAAGATTACACTACTCTGCTTCTCAATATGTCCTGTTTCCTCATTAACTAGAGAGATACCAGTTTTGGGATTAGTATTCCCACTTGCATCGTAGACTAGTGGGGAAGTTGATAGGGGCCCACCTCGCTTTGTGACAGGGAGTTTCTCTAGACTATTCTTCTGCCACATGTCTTTGAGCGATCGCTTGGGTTTGCCTGATATATGGTGGATTTTCTTTTTAGGAAACGTGATTCTGGGCTTTTTTCTCTTGAGTTTTGAAGTGTTGCATTGTTTAGATGGTTGGGTTTCAGTTATAGTAATAGCTAATGGGGCAATCTCCACGGTGTGAACTTTCAGTGCGGAAGCAGGATCTTTTTCTTGCTGGATGTTATTTGCACTACTGGTTAGAATCATAAGGCTGTTATCCAGGGTATTCGCTGATAGGTCCGTGGAAGAAGAATTAGAGGGTTTTTCTTTGATGTGCGATCTTGGTAGTTCTGAAAATGATTGCATGAGAAGGGACTCCTGTGATGAGGCTGAGTCCTCCATATTTGGGTCTTCTGCACTAGTTTGTGAGGACAAGTCTGGGAAACATAGATTAGGCGTCAGAGAGAGCCTCCTCTCGGTATCCTGAATGGCATCCGCCACTACGTTGATAGTTTTTTGGAGCATTTTATCTATAGCGGTTATAGTGGGCAAAGGTGTACTCACTGTTTTTAATCTGCTGGTTGATCAAGTGGTCATCGGGGTTTTGAAGGTTTTAGTCATCTTTGACTTGTGTTAACTGCCACTTTCCTCTGAGTGTAGCCTAGGTTTGACTTGTGACTTCCGTAGGGCGAGCTTAGGGGGGTGGCCCGACCCGGCCACTTCAGGCCCCTAGAGGGCCACAGAGGGCCCGCCCTTTGCCCGGGCTTAGCCCGCCCGCGTCCCGCGATGCGCGTGCTAGGCCCTGTTTAAGTAAGTGAGGTGTAGGGAAGGGGCGGGGCACTGGGAGGGGGCGCGGCTCACGCGGGAAGAGGGAACAGCTGATGTTACTGACGCTGTCCCTCGCAGTCCCCGGGCCGCGCCTTTCGCCTCTGCTGCGGCCTCGCTTCACCACACACAGGATCTCCAGCTGAATTATCACAGGTAAGCTGCTCCTGCAGCAACAAAGATTAAGGCTTTCAAGAGCGCTGGCAAGTCTTTACAACGGACAATCTCTCTGGCGAGCGGCACCCGCGGAGCGGGGGCCGCGAGAGGTTTTAAACTCCTTGTAGGGGGCGGGGCACTGGGAGGGGGCGCGGCTCACGCGGGAAGAGGGAACAGCTGATGTTACTGACGCTGTCCCTCGCAGTCCCCGGGCCGCGCCTCTCGCCTCCGCTGCGGCCTCGCTTCACCACACACAGGATCTCCAGCTGAATTATCACAGGTAAGCTGCTCCTGCAGCAACAAAGATTAAGGCTTTCAAGAGCGCTGGCAAGTCTTTACAACGGACAATCTCTCTGGCGAGCGGCACCCGGACAATCTCTCTGGCGAGCGGCACTGGTGTCATTTCTTTCAGCGGTTTGGGGTGTTGTTGTGTTCAAAACCCCAATGGAAAACTGCAAGACCTATCCAATTCCGAGGGGGGCTCAACAACTCATACTTTATGTACCCCAGATAAAGACAGCGCTGCCCACATTGACCAGGATAAGGAAGCTAGCGATTTTTTTTCATTTTCTGATGAGGCAGAGCTCGAAGCAGACTGGGGGGATTCCTCAGCCTCATATCTAACGGATGAATCAGATAGCCTGACCGATGCTGGCTCAGAACCACGTACTGTTAAACCTAAACAAAAAGTCAGTAAGCGTGGGAACAAGCCTCATGGGGCAGGTCTAGACTGGGACCATACTCCTACCGAGCAGCTAACCCCAGCAACTCCAATTGCTCCTACAATTCCAGCACCTGCATCTTTAGGTATGCGGTCCTGCAGGCGATAGCCGCACATCGCGAAGAAACTTCGCAGGATGGTCGCAGAGCACAAGCCGCTCTCTGCAAAGTACAAGGTGTAGTGCGGAAACTGGTCAAAATTTGTGGCTCATTTGGGGATCGATTGATGGAGGTTGAGGCAAGAACCCTAGCCAACGAGGCCGAAGTGGCGGCCGTTCAAGAGTGGGTTGAGTCATATGAAGCTCAAATAGGGGACATTAGATGGAAACTGGAAGATTTTGAAAATCGTCAGCGCAGAAACAACCTGCGCATTTTGGGTGTGCCGGAGAAATCTGAGGGGGACGACACCCGTTCCTTCATAATAAATCTCCTCCGAGACTCCCTGCCGGAGCTCTCCAACTGGAACTTGGATATTGAAATACAGCGCGCCCATCGCATGCCACTTACCTTGAAAACCCCCGCTAAACCCGGAGCATACCCGAGGGCCATCCTAGTCTATTTCGGCAATTTTTTGCTTAGGCAGGCTGTGTTTGAGAAGGCCAGGCCCGAAGCTAAGCGCACCTCCAAAGATATTACGTACTTTTCACGCCCTGACTTCTGTCATACCACCGTTGAGAGAAGGTGGAGACTGCGCCAACTAATAAAACCCTTCCAGGATAAGAAGGCAACAGTATATCTTAACAATCCGGCGCGGCTCAAAGTTATATACGGGGGGCAGACAAAGTTCTTTGTCTCCGATTTTGCTGCCCAAGAATACCTAGATAGCTTGAAATAACAATATAAATGGAACATCTTCAGCCCGATCTTCTGCGATTGCGGAACTGTATAGCTATCACTGTTTAAAAAAAAAAAAATGGTGATTTTGTGTGGGGTTGACGGGTCTTTAAATGTTTTTTTAGGCTTGGGTCACTATATAAAGTTAGTCATCACACTCTATGACATATACTTTTATTCTTTAATTGAGCTCCTATAAGCTTTATTTTGGTTGAACATTTTTTTTCTTTCTTCCTCTTTTACTTTAGCATACTGGTTAGGACCTGATAGTGTGCTGCACCTCCATCACTTGTTAGACTCCAGTGGAGTCTTTTTGCCTTATTTCGGGAGTAAGGGGGGAGGGGACGGGAGGGTTGGGGAGAGGGAGCAGGGGAGGGCAGGGGGGGATGGGAGGCAAGGGGGACGATACAAAAAAACGCAAACAACTCCATACCTAAGAATCCAAACTAAATCAATGAATTGTCAGAACACGCTTTGCAACGCAATTATAATTATTAGTGTAAGCAAGGGCTTCAACTATCTAGCTTTATGGGGAGGATAACTATCTGTAGTTGGAACGTAGCCGGGCTGCATGATCAAGATAAACGTAGGCGGCTCTTTGAGGTAATTAAGCGGGATTCTTTTGACATTATATGTCTTCAAGAGACCCACCTACCCTGGGGAAAGCATAGCCTGCTTAATACTCAAGGGTATAACGTTTTGGCAACCACAACTCAAACGACCAATACCCGGGGGGTAGCCATACTAGCTAAAAAACATATAGGAAAGCCTCTACGCCAAGTAGCAGATCAGCATGGTAGATGGGTTATTGTAGAACTGGCTCTAGGGCTAACCCTTTGCTCAGTGTACGGCTCGAACCTGGATGACCCATCTATGTTTGAGAGTCTAGAATTGGAATTGGCAGGGTGGCCTGGTCCACTGATCTTTGTTGGAGATTTTAATATTGCATTTAGCTCGACCAGCAACGACCTAGCAAACCATATATACTCTGGTCGAAAACCTAGAGTATATCGGGCTGTGAGGTCACTAATAATTACTCATAATCTTGTCGATGTCTGGTCTCTTAAACATCAAGGAGAACCAGGCTATACATTCTTCTCACACCCCCACAACAAATACACCAGAATCGACTATATATTTACTACCAGAGACATTTCAAGTCTAGCAACCATTATCAAATATCCTACGCTAATCTCTGACCACAACGCCCTGGCTCTCACGTTAAATATAACCGGTACCATTAGAAAACCCTCAGCCTGGACTTTCGATAGGAAACTATTGGTCAACAGAGACTATATTAACTTTATTAGAAAATGGGCCCAGGAGTATTTTGATATCAACCGCTACAGTGCTCCCAGAAATGTGGTCTGGGATTGCTTTAAAGCTGCACTCAGAGGCGAAACCATTAGTTATCTAGCTAGACTCAAAAAGTTGCAGACCGCGGAATATACTAAGAAGCTAAAGGAACTAGCGAGTTTAGAAACCGCCCATACCACATCAATTGCACAAAAAACGGATGGGACCAACCTACTTCGGCAGATCGTAATTCTTAAAACCGATCTGAATAGAGGACTTACTCAGAAATCCGCAGAAACTTTTAGAACTCATCAAAGGAACCTTTATGAGAATGGGGAAAAGGTTGGCAAGCAACTAGCCCTACACACAAGACAAAGGGCTTCCTGTAATGCAATCTCATCTATCAAAATAAATGACCTAAAATAGACGCAAATAGAGGATATAGTGGAGGTCTTTCAAGGCTACTATCAGAATTTATATCAAGATGATGTCGCCTCTAACAAGGAAGATATTAAGAAATTTCTCAATGACTTTTTAACCTGTTCAGACAGTAGCCTAGATAATACTACAAAAGACGATTTGGAAAAAGAGATATCAATTTCAGAGCTCGAACTTGCACTTGCTGAATTAGCCTCGGGGAAAGCGGCAGGTCCTGATAAGATTCCGCTGGAAATATACCAAATTCTAGGCAAAACTATTCTACCATTACTACTAGATTTATTTCAAGGGGTACAGTGGAATGGAAGAACTCCTGCATCTGGGAAAGATACCAATATTATTATCTTTCCCAAAAAGGGGAAGCCCACTGAAGCCCCGTCATCATACCGCCCGATCTCACTGATAAACTCAGATTCAAAAATATACGCAAAAATTCTGGCTAATCGGTTAAGGGGGATCATTGAACATCTGGTTAGCCCATGGCAGCACGGTTTTATTCCAGGGAAAGGTACTACCGATCATATCCGTAGAGCAATTTCACTATTTGATATTATGTCAGCAACCCGCGGCCAGATGTCAATGATCCTTCTTGATGCCGAAAAGGCATTCGATAGAGTGTCATGGGAATTCATGTGGGCTATTCTAGAGCACTATAATTTTTGGCACAGCTTTATCAAGTCAGTTAAAGCTATGTATATCGATCCCAAGGCTAAACTCCAAATTATGGGGCATGAATCAGGCAGTATTAATATCTCAAGAGGAACGAGGCAGGGCTGTCCTTGCTCCCCGATTTTATTTGCCCTTTACATTAACCCTTTGATATTAAAACTCCTCAACAGCACCAGAATCAAACCAGTGGTGACAGGACTATATGAAACAAAAGTGTTAGCCTACGCCGATGATGTAGCAATTTTAACACCAGAACCCGATCTAGCTTTAGCTGAGATTGAGGCAATTACACATCAATTCGGATCTCACTCAGGCTACTCTCTTAACAAAGGCAAAACTGTCAAACTATGTACTAATAATATTCATTGCATAGACGTCAGGAGAACAGAAAAAGCGACTTATCTAGGGGTTTGTATATCGGCTGAGATTCACGATATAACCAAAATTAACTACAAACCACTTATCAATTCTATTAAACAAGATCTAACGAGAGTAAACAGCCTTCATCTATCTATTATAGGGAGAGGGAATTATGTTAAAATGACCATTTTTCCCAAGATATTATATCTATTCCGGTCAATCCCCTTATTAGTTGAAGACAACTTCATTAAAATCCTCGATGCCCAGATCTCTAAATTTATTTGGCAATACGGCAAAATTAGGAGATCGCTTAAATTCTTATCCTTGCCAATGGATAGAGGGGGACTCGCTATTCCGCAACTATGTTTATATTTCTGGGCAGCCTTTCTACAACAATTTACCCCGCTGGTCAACCCTGTATTTAACGGGGAGGAGTCAGGAATACCGTCAGTTTATGAATTAGCTCTTGGCCATAAAGCTAGAGGATTACTTTTAAGACAACTAGAGCCCAGTTATTTAAAAAGTTAAGTTTAAAATTGTCACCGGGGCGTGGAAAGCTTGGGCACGGATAACTAAACATATGCAAATTCCCAAACTAAACCGCTATACTCCACTCTGGCACTCATCTCTGCTTCCTTTAAATGTTAATGATATGATCTCCGCTAGCTGGGAAAGACGGGGTATTATCTCCCTTGTTGACTTCCTCGGCACAGATATGAAAGCTAGTTTCATTACCCTTCAGAACCAGTTTAGTGTACCTGCCACTGATTTTTTAAAGTTTTATCAAATAAGAAACATCTTAAACACTAAGTTACCCCACATAAGCTGGAACAAAATACCTCTTCTTGAAGACATCATTAGGCCCTCTGCTAGAATTGGCACTATCTATACCTCCCTGCATCAAAAAACTCCAGATGACTTGGAATCTACTGAAGTATCATGGGCAAATAGGCTTGATAATCCAGACATGGACATCGACAAGGTTCTGGCACTGTCATCACAATTATTGCTCTCCACTAGTCTAAAAGCACAACTCTATAAAACAATGTACAATCTATATTACACCCCAGCAAAACTGTACTCATGGGGGAAAAGCAACAACGATCACTGCCCTAGGTGCCAGTGTGGACCGGCCACACTACTACATATGTTTTATGACTGCGACAAGCTTACACTTTATAAAAAAATGATATGGGAATTTTGGGAGGAGGTCTTTGGGCGAGCTTTGCCTGAATCATCCACCATCTGCATGCTCGGGTATGATTGTACATTAAATTTGAATCCTAGTGAGGAAGCTATGCTCTTTATTGGAGCTGCTGTCTACCGAATTATACTTGCCGCTCGCTGGAAAGATAGCGACCCCCCGAGTTTCCAAATGTGGCTAGCTCGTTTCTTGGGTGTCTATACCCACGAGATAGCTATCAATGCCACTAGGGGCTTGAAGTCTATGAGACGAGGGGAGAAAATCTGGTCCCCTATAACAATTTGGTCTGCCACAGCCACCTCAAACTGAAGGGGTAAAACTCTAGTTAGCAGAGTGTATGTTTGACCGTATTCGATCTCTTTCAAGCCTCTTGCATTCTGGAATGCATATATTATTGTAGCCTTTTTTATTTCTTTTCTGTTTTCCTTTTCCACCTGCTGTACCTCCAAGCATTTGACAGTGTTGCAATACTGTGTTTCTGCATTTTTCTGTCATATTTTTTTTTTTTTTTTGGACTCTTACTATTTTGCTTTATATGATGTTGCAATTGTGTATTTCTAAGGTATATGCCTTTTCTCTTTTATCTTGGAGTTGTTTACAAAATAAAAAAAAAATAAAAAAAGGAAAACTGCAAGGGGAAAACGGGTTGTGGAGCCCCCCCCCATTTCCTCTACCACTAAATAACAAATCACCCTGGAAATTTAGAGACAGCAGCTGTAGTGATGTTTATACTAGTTGACTAGTTTTGATAATTTTGTTAAGATTCATCAAAGGTAATACCAAAACAAAAAAATGCTTTGTCTATGGAAATTAGGTCCTAACTATAACTACCTACTGGTGATCGCCGGTAGGTAATATATCAATCTCTCACACACACACACTGGAAAAACCAAAGGTTACAGGGATGTGATGGGTAGGAAATAGAATTAAAAAAAAACTTTATTCACCAGGCACACCTGAAGGTTACAGGGATGTTATATTTAGGCTCAGATTTTACTTGTACAAAACCAGGGAAATTCAGCAGTTATACTTACCTGAGCTAACTATAACTCACAATTCCACAATGCACTGCTTATGATCTCACATATTACATCACTGATGATATGGTCAGTGACATCACTGATGACATCTCAAATGACATCACTGATTATATCATCCTGTGAGTGCAAGTGTTTTGTAAATGTTTCTGTGACTTAACCCCTTAACCGCACGCCAAATTCTCCTGCAGTGAGTGAGAATAAAAGAGTGGGTGAGGCTGTGTCAGCCAGCGGATGTGTGCAGCACCAGCGAGGTAGAGCTTGCATCGGCTGTTGGCCAACGCAAGCACGGAACGGGTTAAAGATGTATACTAAGCTACAGCATAAGTTAAATTACTATTCCTTCTGTGTTAGTAATTAGCCATACTATTTCTAACAAATCTCATCTGAGTGGCTGTGTGAGTGTCTTTACCAGTGTTTGAGTGGATGTCTGATTGGCTGTATGGATGTCTTAGTGGGTATGTGAGCAGCTGTATGGGTGAGTCAGTGGCTGTATTGAAGAGTGAGTGGGTGTGTCAGTGGCTGTATGGATGAGTTAGTGGCTGTATGAATGGCTGCATAGGTGTGTGAGTGGCTGTATCGGTGTGTGAGTGGTTGCATGAATGTGTGAATGGGTATGTAAGTGGTTCTGTGGGTGAGTGAGTACCTGTGTTGTTGGCTGTATGAGTAAGTGTGTGGGTGTGTGAGTAGTTTTAATGGTGAGTGAGTGGCAGTATGAATGGCTGTATGGGTGAGTGTATGAGCACCTGTATGGATGAATGAGTAGCTGTGTGAGTTTCTGTATTGGTGATTGTGTGACTGTGTGAGCGGCTGGAAGGGTGTATGAGTGGGGTATAAGTGTCTATATCTTTATGACTGGATGTGTTAGTAGCTGTATTGGTGCGTGATTGGGTCCATGAGTGGCTGCATGGGTGAGTTAGTGGGTGTGTATGGCAGTCTGAGTGAGTGGCTCTATGGATAAGTGATTGGTTGCTTGAGAACTGGTATGGGTCTGTGAATAGTTATGTGAGGGATTGGTGTGGAAGTGGGTGTATGAGAGGTTCTATGGGAGTGTGAGTGGTTCTGTAGATGATGTCATCAGTGATGTAATTTGAGATGTCATCAGTGATGTCATCTGTGATGTCACTGACCATGTCATAATTATGTGAGGTCATAAGCAATGCCTTGCAGGTGTCTAAGTTAAAGTTAGCTCAGGTAGCCATAACTGCTGAATTTCACTGGTTTTGTACAAGTACAATCTGAGCCTAACTATAACATTCCTTCAACCTTTGGTTTTTCAGTGAAATTCTAAGGTTATTTTTAAATTCTATGTTCTAACTTTAATATCCCTGTAACCTTTGTGTTTTAGGTTAATGTTTGCATTTTAGAAATGTTTTATTTTATAACTGTAACCTTCGAGAGTAAGTGTGTGAGTAAGTGCATGAGGATCTCAGTGGGTGTGCGAGTGAGTGTGTGAGTGTCTTAATGGGTGTGTGAGAGGGTATGTGAATGTCTCAGTGGGTCTGGGAGTGCCTGAATAAGTGTTTCACTTTCTGTGTGAGTGGGTGTTTGAGTGTCTGAATGGGTACATGAGTGTCTGAGTGGGTGCATTACTGTCCAAGTGAGTGACTTAGTGCGGCTGTGAGTAGGTGTGAGAGAGCTTGAGAGGGTTTTTGAGTGCCTCCATGAGTGGGTGAATCAGCCTGGAAGTGAGTGCAAGGGTCTCTGAGTGGGTCTATGAGTGAATGTGTGAACCTCTGAGTGGGTTTATGAGTGTGTGTGTGTGTGAGTCTCTGAGTAGGTCTGTGAGTGGGCACATGAAACTCTGAGTGGGTTTACTCTGTAACTAGGCTCATAAGTATCTATGTGGGTCTGTGAGTGGGTGCATGAGCATATCAGTTGGTCTGAGTGGTTGCATGAGTCTCTGAGTGGGTCTGTGAGTGAGTGCATTAGTTTCTCAGTGGGTATGTGAGTGTGTGAATGAGTCTCTGAGTGGGTCTGTGACTAGGAGTATGAGGGTCTAAGTTGGTCTGTGAGAGGGTGTGTTAATGTCTGAGTGGGTCTGTGAGTCAGTGAATGAGTCTCTGAGTGGATTTGTGAGTGGGTGTATGAGTGTCTCATTGGATCTGTGAGTTGGTGTGTGAGTCTCTGAGTGGGTCTGTGAGTGGGTGTTTGAATGCCTGAGTGCTCTCTGTTTTACCGTCTACTGCTTCATGTTTGCCTCTCCTGCTCATTTTTCTGCCCTCTGTTGTGCCATTTCTGCTTGTTTTTCTTCTGTCTGTTTTACCCACTTCTGCTCTGTTTTGCCTTTTCTGTTAATTTTTTGATCCTCTGTTTTGTCTTTTTATGCTAATTTTTCTGCCCTCTGTTTTGCCTCTTATGACCCCAGGGACTACCACCTCCCTGGGGATTTACTGATATTAAGCAGGGGGTGACAGGGACCACCCTCCATTAAGCTCCAAGATCCCTGAGGACCCCCACTCCCCTTGGGCTTTATTTATAAGGAGGTGGGGGGAATGGAACCCCCTCCTGGAGTTATGCCCAGGGGATCACCCCCTCCCCGGGGACAAATACTTTATTTAAAATGGAAGGAAGGCCCTCTCCCTGGGCTGATGTAGTCCCTGGGGATCCCTACCCCTGGGGACCAGACGTAATTTGATGGGAGAGGAGGCCGCATGGCCCCCCTTACCTGTGCCAATGTTAGTCCAGGGACCCCATGCCCCGGGGCCTGGCCTCTTGATTGGGGGTGCCCTGGGGCCCACCCAGGGTACTCAGTCATCACTGTGGTCCCTGCTGTCTCCCTGCCACCTGCAGGAGCTGGTATTGCTCTCACAGACATTTCTTCTTGTGCAGGAACATGCTGGGGCGTTTCTGGGTAGAGCCGTTCTAAGGCTCTCCTTTGAGCTTTAGAAAGGCACTGCTGTAGGACCGCCACAGCACCGTGCCTCCGACCTGGATTCCAGTCGGAATCTGGCAGGCGGTCTCACTATCGGGTTTGGCGGCATTCCTGCTGAGCGCTGGCATAGCACTACGCGGGAGGGCTGCCAAACTCGTAATCAGACCTTAATTTCATTTGACATTTCAGCTTCCCTTTGGTACTTTTGTATCTTTACAATATATTTTGGAGATTTATATCTATCAGTTTGGATCTTAATTTGTATTAACTTTACTTAATGATTCCTGGTGCTTAATGTGGGGCTGAAAAGATTACACTGTAAATTGAACTCATTGATTAATGTTAAGTCCCCTTTACCTGTCAGGCAACTAAGCAAAGGTTCATCGTAGGATAAATAATAAGATTGACCCAGTGCTCCAAAGTGGCCAGTTCTTCCCTGCCGACCTAGCCCAACCCACTACAGCCCCTTTTAGTATCCCCTCATGCAGGCCTTGAAGGAATCCCAGACAATATGTAGTGGGGCAGACCCTAAGTTATTTTGGAAAAAAGGAGTCAGTTTCAAGCCTCAAAAAGCCCAGGGTAGAAGATAGCAAGAGGAACTCCTATTTAAAGTCCATCTTCTCATAGTGAGATCTGGGGGAAAATCCATATTAAAACCCATAGCTCCATGATTCGACAAGTGAATGGGAAGGTATTTAATGAGACTAACCTTATGGAGTTCAGAATGCTCAATAAAAACATAGTCAATTCTGGAGTATTGAGAATTATTTTTACTGTACAAGGAGTATTCCCTGACCTCACCATGTTTTTCCATCCACAGATCACACATATTAAAACTGTTTAGGAAATTCAAAAGATGTGCCTCACCCAGGGAGCTGCTATCTGGGTACAAGGAGAAGACCTATCTAGCCTATTATCCAGAAGGACATTAAAATCTTATACTAAAATTTATAGATCACCCTGTGCTCGGATCCGGGTTAATGGAACCCTCTCTCCCATTGTTAATAAAGAACGGGGCACTAGGCAAGGTTGCCCACTGTCCCCTATTTTATTTGACATATATATATGAAACCTCTGACCCAGAGTCTACGGTTAAATAAAAAAATTGCGCCTTTTAAAATTGGTGTGTGTACGTTAGGAAAATAGCTCTCTACGCAGATGATTTAGTTGTCTTCTCCTTCAATGTGGAAATTACACTACAGGAACTTATCTGTGAAACTCAATCTTTTGGAAAACTCTCTGGTTATGAAATAAACAAAGATACAACAGAGATTAAGGCCTGGAATATTCCTAACCAGGGGGGTCATATGCTACAGATCTTAGATACCTTGGAATGGAATTACAATAACCTAAGATCCCAGAGAAATTCCAAAAGCTAATCTAGACAGAGTTTCAAAGGAAGTCGAGCTCCTTTTAAAAAGATGGCAGAATATACCACTCTCCCATTTTGGCCGGGTCAACTTGATTAAAATGTGTGTCCTCCCAAAATATCCTTATCTCTTTAATAATATGCCAATAGAATTTGCAAAAGCTGAGATTCTTAAAATTCAAGGTAAAATTGTGTCTTTTATCTGGGCAGGTAAAGGGATTAGGCTACCCTGGAAAAAACTTAGGCGTAAATTAACCCATGGAGGTATAGGATTACCAGATCTTCATCTCTATTGTTGGGCTTATCAATCAAAGAATGCCAGGATGTTATTACTTACGCCTGATGATTCGCTGATAGGCTGCATGTTTAAAGCTATGTTAGATGGGGTAACGGAGCATGGCTTTGGGTATAAGTTTGGCTCTCCAAATTCTTTTTTTAAAGTCCACTTGAAGACTTTGTGTATGACAGCCAAGTTATGGTTGGACTGTCGAAACTGCTTGGGGCTTACCTACTACTGTGATTTGGCTTCGGTGTGGGATTCACCTGGACCATCGAAGTGCCTTATGGACTCTCTAGCCCACCCATTACAAGAGGCTGGAGTTTTACTGTGGAAGGATGTAGTTGTGGGTAATAAATGTCATCCTTGGGAATTTTGGAGCCATATCACGAAATGTTCCCTGTATAGATTTACATTTTATCAGCTTACATCATGGTGAAAGAGTCAACGCTGGTCTCTAGTGGAGGACAATCGAATGGAAACTGATCTACAAAACCTGGCTCCAAGGAGGAAAGAAATTGCTCTATGGTACAATTATCTTCTGGCTGCAGCAGAAAGAAAGTTGGATGAGCCATATCAGGCCTGGGAGAACTACTTGCCGAGTGAAGAGCGGAAAGAGTTATGACAAGTATCTATAGACATGCTTTATCCTCTGATTAAATCTGCTGCACTTAAAAGAAACCACTTGTTTACACTCAACAGAATATATTGAACCCCTCTCAAAATTTCCAGAATAAAGGGTGTAGGAGACCCTAGATGCTGGAGGTGTGGTTCTCAGAATGCTGATGACGCTCATGTATTTGCTTCTTACCCTAAGATACAAGAATTTTGGAGTGATGTGGGTAAGACTATCTCCAGGGTCATGGGTGCCGAGGTGAAGTTATGCCCAATTCTCATCTTATTTGGTATTGTACCTATGGAGGGAGGGGTACGAATTCAGACTGAGACAAAACATAAATTAGTGTTTTACCTGATATTGTTGGCAAGTAGAGAAATCTGTAAGCTGTGGCGCCAGGAAGCTCTGCCTAGTTGGAATGCCTGGTAGAACTCTGTTAAATATTTTAGCGCTGTAGATCAGAGGGTAAATGCTTCTAGAGGAAGGCCAGATACTGGGTTGTTTTGGAATTGGTTGGATGACCCTCTTTGAGATCGTCTTATTTTACTCAATTTGACTTTATAATTGATTAAGGTACAGGACATGTTCCTATGATTAAAACCTCTGGGTCAGCTCAAGTTGTGTATAAACAAACATTCCCCGTAAACAAAATACCAGCTGAGACTAAGAATCACCAAAGTTATATGCGCCAGAGGTGTGGACTAGGTCGGGAGGCGGGTGTAGCTACGGAGGTCATATGAGGTAAAAAAAAAATTTGACCCAGTGCTCCATCAAGAGCTAAAGCACAATGTTCTTTTAGCCATTTCGACTGGCCCCCTTTAGAGCAATCGGCTCTTATTCCTGCACTCAGGAAAGTTCAAGGCGCCATAAAGCATTGTGTAGTGCATCTGTGTAGGTGGACTTATATGTAAATCTGGCAGTATGGAATTAAGTTGCAGAAAATATGCAAATTATGTACCTTTTATGAAATGCAGAAACAGGCAGACTATGCCTGTTTTTGCCAATTTACTTTCACAATCCCATCTCATCATGAGACGACAGACTCTAATTTAGAAAAAGTAAAAATAGTAGTAAGAGTAACTCCCACTGCCACATCCCTCTTGTGGCCTGAACATTGCATACTTTGCAAAGTGAGCTATGTAAATGATATGCACCCTTGATGGTTGTTTAAGGAACATACTGGATGTGCATCTGGCTGCACTTTCGAATTCCTATTGCTTTCAAACACTCATTTGTGTTTTAAATGCAACAGGGTACTGTCTGCTGTGCATTTGATGATAATCATTTGAAGAAGTTCTTAATTAGCCTTCACTCATTTAATTAGGCTTGTAAAGTTGTTTGTAAGAATGCAAAAACACATCGTAAAAAATTCCCATAAGAGAATTTGATGATGAAATACATTTGACTGACAATTTATACAGCTGAGTGCTTCTAGTTTAGAAATGTTACATTTGTAAAAGTTTAATGAGGAAGAAAACATATTTATTTAAATAGGATAATAGAGACGTTTTGACAGTTTGACTTACCACACAGTTTATCTTGAAATTTTTTGGTAAACTGATGAATTAAGTCGAAGGTTTCCACCAGATAAACGTGGTCATCTAGCGGTGGGGACGCCATGGCACGCAGCGACGCCATGTCAGCTCTCTGTACGCCAACTGCGTAAATCTCAATTCCAGCGTCACGAGCTTGGGCTGCCACCTCCGTCACACGGTCTTGTGGCCTTCCGTCAGTCACGATGAGCGCAACCCGGGGAATCTTTTTCACCAATGGGCGAGCGCCTTCTTGAACGGTGAATGCAAAGTTCATGGCATACTGGATGGCAAGACCTGTCATAGTGCCTTGGGCTAGAGGAACAATGTCGTTGATGGCCTTTTCCATCTCACTCTTTTTATAGAAAGAATTCAGAGAGAACTCGTTTTTCACTTGGCTAGAATACTGCACCACGCCAACCCTGGTGGCATTTGGCCCGATGTCCAGAATGTGAATGATGTCAATCATGAACTTCCTCATAGTTTCAAACTCGAAGGGACGGACACTCCGGGAACTGTCAATGATAAAGACCAAGTCCATCGGCCCAGTTTTACATGTTGATACTAAAATAAATAAAAAGTATAAAGATTATATTTTTTCAAGTTATTTGGAAATTGTGCTGTATCCTTGATGTTGAAACTTTACACATAAGTACAGCATGTAAAGTTGTAATTCCCCCACAGGACTGGGCAACATTCATGATTGTTCATTCAAAGTCAATGCTAAATGTTCATTTTTTTAGATTGAAACACTTCAGTAGTAACAATAAAACAAAATATGAATACATTTACATTGCGACCTCTGTTGCTGTTTTCGTGGTACTGTAAATAATACTATTACTATCACCAAATCTAATGGTGCTGTATTTATTAATTTGGAAAAAAAGGGCGGAGCTACCTATATGGGGCTCAAACCTGTAACCTGAAGGTAGTACACAGATGTCAGGAGCACTCTTTGAAACATCTTGTTGGCTTGCATGTTTTCTACAATCCCTTTTCAGTAAATTATCCAACAGTAATTTAAATGTGTGCAGATAATATTAGCAAATACAGCTTTTCGCAGTGATTTAGTTTGACAACTTTATTGTTTCTGTCATGTGGAAAATCTTATTTTGCACAACATTTGTTTGGGAAACAACACACAAAAAGGTCTCTTGTATGTAAATTCTGAATCACTTTTTGAAACCAATTATTTTATTGTGTTTTCCATTTTACTAATAGTACATAAATGTAACCACTACTTTTCTGATTACACCAAGGTCTTAATTTTAAAAATTGTATTTGCGTGTTGACTTTGCACAACACCTACCTTCTGCATACCTCTCCCAATATATCCCCCACCAGTTAATTAGCCAAAGTTTGAGCAAATGCAAAACAACCCTAGTGGCTGACCTCAACTCCCTGCCTTGTTTAAACAACAAAAGAGGATGCAAGCAAATTCCTCACACACAAAATCTGACCAGGAAGAGTTTGAATGAGGGCACAGATTACAACCTATCTGCAGGGATTCTAAGTCACCGCTCAAACGCACTTCTGTACTGGGGTGAATGTATGATATTGTTCTGCATTCTGTACATCAACTGTTGTTTTTGCATTTGAGCAAAAAAAAAACGATGGCTTTAGGCCCATATCTCTGTACTGGGGTGAATGTATGACATTGTTCTGCATTCTGTCCATCAACTGTTGTTTTTGCATTTGTCACCCTGAGTGGGACGGGTATGCTCAGACGTGAGTTCCGTGCTCTCCATGCCACTGGAATCAAGCTATCCGGGCTGATGAGGGCTGAAAGCCCAAAACCGGTCCGAGGATGCTTGTTTCCAATCCAGGGAGGACCTGGCTTGGCAGTTGGGGCTGGACTGTTCCCATGGGGCACAGGGTCAAGACTGATTTGCATATGGCTGGGTCCAAACTGGAATGGCTTGGTGAGCAAAAAAACGATGGATTTAGGCCCAGATCTCTGTACTGGGGTGAATGCCTTGACGCCCACTGGGCATAGTAGCGCGTTTATAAATTTTATTTCATTCAATGTATGACATTGTTCTGCATTCTGTCCATCAACTGTTGTTTTTGCAAATGCACTTGTAGGCACACTGAAGGAGGCCTTACTTCTGTACTGTACTTTGTCTTTTCATTCACGGATCATATTGGTAGGGCTTTGGGAAGTTAAATCTCCACCTGTAAAGTCAAGTTAAACCAGGAGGGGGTGCTATTTGCAAATGTGCAATGTTGCCCATTTGCCTGAAATTCTCTTGGCCCAATTGCAAGCTGGTGTGCCAAAAAGGGTGTGATGTCACCCATAAGAGACCTGGCGGCTCAATTGGATGGGGTTTCGACACAACCACTAAAGGGTGTCTTACCACTGAGTGGCAGCAGGAAAACACTGCAGTCACTGCAGTCCATTCAGTCCACACATACCTTCCACAGGCGGGAACACTGGAGGGATCTACAGTGCATAAGCAATATTGTATGAGGGCAAAATCACTCTCGAGAAGTCATTCACCGAAGCAAGAGGTTAGGTTGTCAATTTCACCCAAGGATCCTTCACCCCACACCATGGCCAACACCTGGGGGGTAGTGCTTTGTAACTCACTGCTGTTGCCTGAATTGGTAACTACTGAAGTGTATGAGGTTTTTTTTCGTAATGCAGCTGATACATGGATGGGCCCTGAAATGTTTTGAAATATATGAAAAATTATATTCTCACTGAAAATGTTACTTGTATGTTCAAATAATTTTCCTAAAGTTGCTATTGTTCCTGGGTAAAATCTTTGCTTTGTGGTTTCCAGAGGGCAGTGAGTCACCATTGGGAGTTTGAGATGATTCACCCATCTTTGCAAACTATCCAAAACAGACTCTGGGAAATGTAAGCATGGCCTAAACAATTCTAAGGTGGGAGTGTGAAAGTTGTGGCAAAGAGCTTTAAAAATGCTTCCTTTCAAGCAAGACTTTAAAAGCTGAGAGGAAGATTGGGTGGTAAAGATTGAGGAAGGAACATGGGTTGAGTGAAGGAAATAAACAGTGTGCTTTTTTATCACAACTGCTTTTTTCCCAGGAGGGTGTTCAATTGGTCAATTCCTTTGTTGCAGAAATTTGTAAGGTAAATAGTTAATTTCCTCTCTTGGCTGAGCATGAATGGTTCTGAGAACTAGAGCAAGCAATCTAAGCTCTCACTCTCTTACTTTGCTGACTATGTAATTGGCATATTGGTTGCAGCAATAATTCTGACAGACGGAAGCTGGCACCATCTTTTACTACATGGCTTGTACAATCAAAGATCTGATGATTTTTACACAAAATTCCAAATAACAATGATTTTCTATAAACCTTCATTTTCCCCACCATTTGGCATGCTTTAAATTTACGCAATCACTTTACTTAGACCGTCTAAAATGCGGGGACATCTTATATTCTAGGAGGTAGATTGCTGTTTAAAATCCCTAGTTTGTGTGACTGCTTAATCACTCAAATCTCTTCAGAAGAGTCGATGAGTCGAACAGCAGAGATTGGTTTCAATCAACATTTCAGAGAAAAAACTTTAATTCCAGGCATAAAGTGCCCAAACAGTGCGTGCACTTTTTCAGCGTATGCTAGCACACTGAATAATGCAATTGCTGCAGATATCTGTGTGTGACCTGCAGATGAGAAGTTCAGTCCAGACTTGGCATTGTTTCTTCGAAGGAGAGTACAAAGATTGCCACTAAGGCCTTCATTATAAGTTTACCCTACAATTCAAATTTGCCTGGTAACAATAGTAAGGATTTCAGCAGGCACAATGCTAGTGGGTGGTATTCCACCTGCATATTTTACCTGCTTAAAGCAGGCAAAATCTCCAGGTGAAATACCAAGGAAAAACATGCCAAAAACAGCACTACAAGTGGGATTTTGGTTGTTATTCCCCAATACATCTTTCCCCTTTTTTGCTCCCTAGATGAAATTCTCTGTAACCAGCCGCGGCCGCTGCAGTTAGGAGTGGTGGGGCTGGCTGGTGGGATTTCAAGAAAAGACTACAAGGGAAAATTAAATAATTGATTAATTTTCCCACGTGGTCGTATCTCGAAATCCTTCCCAGCCGGCCTTATCGCTCTTACCTGCAAGCGCCGCGGCGGCTGTCTGTAACCCTGCTAATGATAAATATAGGGATGTGGTGGAACATGGGTGAAATGAATGGGATTTTATTGGACCTCCGGTAATAAGGGCGTATGTTGTGTAATGGCAGCACCAGTGCTGTATAGAACAATGAAGCTACAAAAGTGTGGTAGGTACTACTTTTTAAATAATAAAAGTATTATTATTATGATTATGCTCATTGTTAATATCCTCATGAATTATTATTAGTGGTAATAGTATCAATATCGGATCATAATTGTCATCATGGATAGATCGCCTTGATTATTTTTAGATGTGATTCTATTTTTATATCAACGATTATGGTACTACGCATCTGGGCCTGTTGCATTGTTGTTTTACTTCGTTCAGCAAATTATAAACCATTGATATATCGCCCGTTTTAAGTCTATGTTCTAGATGATATTGTCGGTATGTTGTAAAAATGGCCATAAATTTATCAGCACTTGATTTCATTTTTTTGCAAGTGACATTCTGAGAGCTTATTTGTCAACTAGCTGATTTTTTTATGGCAGAAAAGTGAATACAATGGAGGTGTAGGTGGGAAATCACAAAGTACTGAAACCTCATACGCTGAGGCAATCTCACCTGCAGCCTGTGGTCTTGCGTCCAATGTCGTCAGGAAAAGTAGTATTGCAGCAGAACAAAAAAGCCACTTCATTTTTACACCTTCAGAATTCTTTCGTTACTTGAGGTATGTTCTAGAGAAAATCAATAACAAAGTATTAATATATCATTAAAACATGTCATGCACTGACAGGCCTACTGTACAATACAACACAGTTCAGTTCAGAAATGCTTTATTGAGCCAGGCAGACCATAAAAGACAAAGAAACAGCATTACACAACAAATTGATACAGCAACATTAAAATAGAATTTCTACAATTTGAACATCAGATAGCTAAAATTCATTAGAACAGCAAAGTATCTCTATCAATAACTATCAATATCCAAACACAAGGAACTCTTACAAGTACATAAATGTGCAAAATATCAACGCTAAAACCACTAAAAAACAGCATTAAAAGGATAAAAGATGAAAAGGAATTAAAGAATTACGTGGAAGTAGTAGCAGCTCAAACAGGTAAGAGCAGTGGGGCGGTAGGGCAGGGTGGGAAATGGTGGAATTCAACAGACGACGGGATAAGTAATATTAAATAAATAAATATTGCGGCGAGCGCAAAGTAAGTGTTTTTATTTATTTATGTTATATTACTTAGCCTGTCGTCTGTCGACTTCCACCATCCCTCACTCTGCTCCGCCCGCCCCACTCCTCTTACCTGTGCGAGCCGCCACTGCGGGCAAGGCAGATGTGCCAATCATATACAAAAAAAAACATCACAACCTTAATTAATGCATTAGCCCCCCACTGTTCTCCTGGCTCTGATAGTGGCTTTTAAAAAAGAGCATATTCTAAAACAAGTATTCAAAGAGTTCAGCAATTGCAGATGGTGTAACTCTTCATTGCATCTGCGATAAACTAGAGTTTTTAACACAGGCTCAAGAAGGGGAGAAGAGTTGGCTTAACAGCTAGGCTTGGGTGGTCGACCTCGAATCTAGGGAATTGGTTTCGAATCTCGGCAATGAAGCTGAACAACCTGTGATTTTGGGCAAATCACTTACAGCTAGATTCATCAAAGGCCCGTTTTGCGAGTCAGTAATAGCGATTATTAAGGAATTGCAATTACAGACTGGCAAAACGGGATTCATGTACAAATCGCAATTTATTTTGCGATTCCTACAGCTTCCTTATTTGTGATTAGCTAATTGCTAATCGCAAATAAGGAATAACTCCCCATTCATTCCTATGGGCCTAAAGGCCCATAGGAATGAATGGGGAGACATATCAATGTGCGAATCGCTATTAGCGATTCGCATTTTGAAATTGCGATTTCAAGGGTGCAGGGGTGTCCAAAGGACACCCTGTAGCACCCCTGAAATGTAATCTACATTGGTGTTGCACACACACATGTCCAAAGGACATATGTGTGTGTAACATGCAACTTAGAAAAATGCATTTAAATGCATTTTTCTAAGTTTTCGCTATTTACCACGAGGTTTGACCTCGCGGTACATATCAGTCCAAAATTGCGATTTCGCAATTTTTAAATGGTTCATGAATTGCATTTAAGGAATCTCAAATAGAGATTCCTTAAATGCAATTCCTCGCAAATGTGCGAATTCCTTAATAGCGATTTTTGCATTTGGGATGATGAATCCCAAATGCAAAAATTGCGCTCGCAAAGGGCCAGATTCTCAGAATCTGGCCCTTTGCGAGCCGATTTTCGTTTCATGAATTTGGCCGTTAATCTCCCCGCGCCTAACAAAAATGATTGTGTGTCCTCATGTAACGTAACTGGTGCTATGTAAAGCGCTCCGATACCCGATTCGGGTCAAGTCGCGCTATATAAAACGCTGCAAAAAAAAAGAAAGTGCAAAACTGTGTATTTATAATAAGCGCAAAAAAACCTGCAATACAACAAAGACTGTTCAGAAATGTTATCACAAGGGAAAAGTGCTTCCCCAAGTTGTCATAAGGGCCAGCGAAGCACAAAAGACGCATATAGTGTTAGATCTGAAACGAAAAAGCAAAGAATGCTCTCAATGAGGTAATTCAAGTTCAAGATAAAAAAAGAACTAGCTCAGCTGAGAGCCTATTATTAATAAAGTGACACTCTGCTTTTCGTGCTCTTCAGTGCAAATCTCCCTTTCTTCACAAAACTGAAGAAATAAGAGCTTAACCATTGATTTATCCTCTTTCTTTATAGTTGTAGGTAGGGAAAGAGAGAGGGCAGCCCCAAAGCCTTCAAAGTATTAGAATTGTAACTCAGCCATGGTATATCTGAGACAACCCATCACAATATCCCTGCATAGCTTGGCATGAGGGTTCACCCAGATGCTAATCCAAAGCAGCCGGAGTATCAAGTGGACTGTGTCCTCAATGTAATGCTGATCAAGCTCTGCATGAACAGCATAGCTCGAGGCTGTTGGAGGGAGATGTAAAAACCTTTGACAAATTATTTTTTTCCCCAACTGAAGTGAGGAAGCATTGTGGTTGCCCCAAGCCCTTTTCCCATATACTGCTCTGGGGATACATTGAGCGTTGTACACTTTTAACAAGAGAGAAATATTACCTTTGAGTGAGGGGCTGAAGAGATCAAAAACGGCTCCCGCTGATCTACTGAGCCTTAAGCAACAAGAAGTCACTGGTGAGTGCCAGGTGCCTGCAGGGTTAAATGTAATTCCCAGTTAACTAAACTCTTTAACACAACCAAAGGTTGTCTGTTAGAAATAAGTTTGCTTAATGTACTTTTGCCAGGCCCACATGCTATGATGTGTGACTTGCCATAATTTATGGTGAGATCTAGATTACTCATGAAGAACATGAAACTGTGCCTTAGCACACATAAAGCTTTAGATGTGCGCGCTATTAAAACCATATATCTGCGTATAACAACGAGGATAACTTCTCATGCAATTCTAGGGGAATCGACAATGTTGGATGTCAGATAAGGGAAAAGGTAACTTATATAAAGAACAAAAAGGAAACAAAACTAATGCAAAATGTAAAGTTTCGGGATGATGCACACCTTGGCTTTCAAATCGACATGCGGGTAACATAAAAAGTTATGAGGGGGCCTCAATATCTTGTTCCGGCAGCATTAACCACAGTTTTGTATTATTTACTGAGTCATAGGCCGTGGACTGGTCTATAAACCCTAGATACAAGGGGCAGTGCTTGGCAAAGGTGTATTTATTTATGATTAAGCTCAAATTTAAGGACTGCACAGATGTTCCTAGTCCACGGCGTGGAAGGTCGTGAGCAATTTATGTGCTTCGACCCACTCAACAAGACAATTATATATCACTCTTCCGATTATTTTAACTGTGCTGTCTGTGAGAGAGATTGGTCTATAACATTTGGGAGCCATACAATATCCTTTTTTTAAACATTTGCACTATGGTCGATAAGGACAAAGATAGAGCAATATGCATGTTCACTGAGCTATTGAAAGTGTTAGTGATCAATGGGCCTTATAACTCTATGTTACATTTTAGAAGATCAATAGGGATGCGGTCCAGCCCGGGCGCTTTTCCACTGGTACTCTGACCTATGGCCAACTCCACCCCAGCCAGTGATAAATTAAGTGGCAAAGAAATTGGTAGTTTTGTTCATCAGGAGTTTTCAAGTTCTGCATTCTCTTCTAGATACTAAATGGCAGTAAAAGTTATAACCCCCCCCCCCCCCCCCCAAGATTTTACAATGGAACAAGGAGCTAGCACCTACGTTTCTTGTGCTATTGCTCTTTACTGTGTTCCAGAAAATACTGCTTTTGTCCCCACTGCTACTTTCTCTAGCACCTGCCAAACGCTTTCATGCAGAGCTTCCTTCCTTTTTTTGAGGGCTTGTTTGTTGGCCAAAAGGGCCGCCACTACATCTGCTTGCACTCTAGGGATAGTAGATAAAACCCATCTTAAATTACGATTATCCAGTGAATATTACTTATCGAACCACCTTTGTACATTTGCATCGGCGCAATAAGGTTGTAATACAACTCAATACAAAAAATACGGTTCAATGACGTTTGTCAGAATTTAGAGAACCGAACAAAATAAACATGAATTCAGGAGCTACTATCAACGAATAGTGGGTGTCAACAAAAATAAAAATAGCATACAATTTAAGGAGCTCACAGACAGCAAAGAATTAGGGCAAAATATAAAACTTGACCTCTTAGGCCCCATATTATAAAAAACGTATTTTTGCCAGTTCATGCAGAAAACTGAGTTTCTGCCATATTGAAATTACAAGATTTGTAACACTGCATACAGTATTCCATTGAGTGATTCTGGAGGCAAATTGATCCAGCTAAATAAAACCTGGAGGAATATGTCTCCAGAAAGAGGCACCAAATGAAGAATTAAAATGAGATTAGTGTAAACCGATATCTGTGTGTTATTGCCTATTCCACAGGCCACTTCCAATGAATACCTTATTATCCTCAACAAATACACATCATAAAATTACTAGAACTCACAGGGTGCAACATTGCAGCACACAATTACTGAGAGTCTCTTAAAGGAGGCCCAAGGGGTGTGTGCAAAAAGTAAATCCTCTATTTTCTGCAAGGAAGTGATACATTTAGTGGAGAATCCAAAGAGAGAAGGTTCATTATAAAATGGTGGAGGAAATTCCACTAAGGATATTTTTAACAGATGTAGCTGTTCATCAGAAATCGAATGATTTCCAAATACAATCTAACTCTGAATCTGGGCCTCACAATAGGAACTTGGGGGCATATTACCAACGAGTAGCAATATTTATCGCTAACTAGGCTTTGCAACGATTTTTTTATCGCTAAGCATCGCCGGAAATTATTGCTGCGATAACTTGCTATTAGCAACGTTTATCTCCAAAGCGATAATTTTTCCGGCGATAGCGTGAATATCACTGAGAATACAGCAATATTTACGCATTAGCGACAAAATGCTCTTAGCCATGTTATCCACCTTCCATTGGATAACATAGCGAAGAACTGGTCTGAGCAGGCGTTAGTTTTTGGCGATAGCGGAATTATTTCAATCGCTACGCCCACCTTGCTAATAGGCGGTAGCAACGTTAGCGACTGCTTTCAGTTGCTAACAGGTTGGGTACGCCCACTTTGCATGTCATTAGCGATAAATATCGCTGACATGCAAAGCGGGCCCCAAACCGCTCGCTATCACCTAAAAGCTGTCGCTAACTGCTGTTAGCGACAGCTTGCTAATACAAACAAAACAGGTGATGGACCGAATGTGGATCAATGTCACACATTCACCCCAGTCCAAAGATCTGGGCCCAAATCCATCGTTTTTTTGCACTCCACACCACCCTGGGTTAGACAATGGCGATATGCAAATCAGCTCTGACCCTGTGCCCCATGGGAACAGTCCAGTCCGAACTACAAAAGCCATGTCCTTCCCAGAACGGAATCAAGCATCCGAGGACCGGACCGGTTTCGAGGTAACACCTCTCATCAGCCCGGCTAGCTTGACTCCAGTGGTGTGGAGTGCCTGGGACCCAAGTCTGGGCATCCCCAGCGCACTTATGGCGGCAATTGCAAACAAAACAGGTGATGGACCGAATGTGGATCAATGTCACACATTCACCCCAGTCCAAAGATCTGGGCCCAAATCCATCGTTTTTTTGCACTCCACACCACCCTGGGTTAGACAATGGCGATATGCAAATCAGCTCTGACCCTGTGACCCATGAGAACAGTCCAGTCCGAACTACAAAAGCCATGTCTTTCCCAGAACGGAATCAAGCATCCGAGGACCGGACCGGTTTCGAGGTAACACCTCTCATCAGCCCGGCTAGCTTGACTCCAGTGGTGTGGAGTGCCTGGGACCCACGTTTGCATATCGCCATTGTCTAACCCGGGGTGGTGTGGAGTGCAAAAAAACGATGGATTTGGGCCCAGATCCTTGGACTGGGTTGAGTGTGTGACATTGATCCACATTCGGTCCATCACCTGTTGTTTTTGCAGCTTGCTAATACAGCAATAGAATTATCACCGCTAAGCGGCCGAAAACGGCCGCTAAACCAGCGATAATTGCCTATCTCCTCCCTTGTTAATATGCCCCTCAGTGACCGAGACAGCTGGGGAATGTAGCACACACAGATGCATATAATAAATAAGCTTTGAAAAGCTTTAAACTTGCAACACAACTTCTTCTAATCAAAATTGCCTATGCTTATATATAATGTTTTGTTTTGTAGCTAAAAGTGTAATGCATTCTTAGGAGACAAAAATAGATTTTGTTGGAGGACACTGAACAGAATGGAGTGGAAGTAGGCTACATCTGCCGGGACAACAACACATTCATCTAAACTCAATAATATACACATCAACCCTTAGACGATGTTAACTTAAAGTCACCACTACCACTTAAACATAGGTTCATCAAAGCCACATTGTGGCATGAGATGGCAAGAAGCCCAACATCCACCCAAAGTTAAGCAATGGGCAACCATACACTGTTGCAGAATGAAACAAACTGCCATGTCATTCCAGTAAACTGTAACTTTGAACCGTAAAGAGCGCCCTCAATTTGATACTCTAAGGCACCATATCAATAACATATAGATGTAGACCTACCATGCTAAATTGCGTCCCTTTTGCATTGCTTAAGCCCCGTCCTTTTATCCCCTTATCAGGGGCGTAACACGGGCCCCACGTGGTGCGAGGGGCCCCTAGCTCCAAGGGGCCCCCTCGGCACTGCACTCTGGCCGGAGAGCTCCTGATTGGGCCCAGGAGTAGTAGGCCCCCCTAAGTACCGTGCAGAGAGGCCCCCTCACTTTTCGTTACACCAGTGCCCCTTATGCAGCTATTTCAACCTATGGCTCTCACTATCCTATAGCGAAGCAGGTCTTAGTAGTTTTTGGGGAGAAGAATATGGAAATGTTCCTAAACAGAGATTGCTTCAGCTTCCTGTCATTGTGGCATATGCTTACCTGTCCTCTGCTGCAACTCCATTCATTCACAAGTGCGTACTGCAAGGGCGGGATATAAAACCCCCTTTAGTCACAGAGGAATATTACAGCCCTCTCAGTCATCCAGGAAAGATCTTGTTTATTGCAACAATCTATCCCCAATGGGTACAGCATTCTATCCCCAATGGGCACAACATCCTATTAGAGTTATATTCAGTCTCAAGGGTCTACGCCTGCAATATATTCATAACAATTTTATTTAAAGAATAACACAGAGAGAGACAAATGGAAATAGGGAGATGAAAAACAAAAGACTGCTGGGAAAGGGCAGGAAAAAAGACAATTAACCCTGACAGAAGAAAATTGCATATGTATTATGTGTGGAGGGGCATTTCATTTGCCCCCCAGACCACTTAGCAGTGGCCCACAAGGTACAGGGGCCCTGCTTGGGACCCCCAAATTCCGTTATGCCTTTTCATGGCAGTCCGAAAGGGACATCCTAATTCCTACAGTGGTGCATGCGCAGGCACCGCCTCCATTGCAGGATAGAAGTCCGACCGCCACCGAGACGGGATCTTGGATCCTTTCGGAGGTGGCAGTCTAGACCCTGAAGTCTGTGGTCTGACCGCCGGAATTGTAATCTGATGGTCGGGCCAATGACCTGAATGTCGGGTGGACTGCCACCAATGGCCTGTCTACGATGGTCCACCCATCATGGTAATGAGGCCCAATGTGTGATAGATGATGTATAGACATCAGTATATTTATATAATGGTAAAATGTACATATAACAATTAAAATGGTTGTATTATTAGTGGCTGCGAGGTGTATAGAATCACATTTAAATTTGTAGGTATACGGCCAGATTCATCAAGCTTAATTGCGCTCGCAAAGGGCCAGATTTTGAGAATCTGGCCCTTTGCGAGTGCAATTTTTGCATTTGGGATTCATCATTCCAAATGAAAAATTCGCTAATAAAGAATTCGCACATTTGCGAGGAATTGCATTTAAGGAATCTCTATTTGAGATTTCGTAAATGCAATTCATAAACCATTTTAAAATTGCGAAATAGCAATTTTGGGCCGCTATTTACCGCGAGGTCAAACCTCGTGGTAAATAGCGAAAACTTAAAAAAATGCATTTAAATGCATTTTCTAAGTTGCATGTTACACACACACATGTCCTTTGGACATGTGTGTGCGCAACACCAATGTAGATTACATTTCAGGGGTGCTACAAGGTGTCCTTTGGACACCCCTGGCACCCTTGAAATCGCATCCTTATTTGCGATTAGCAAATTGCTAATCGCAAATAAGGAATGTGTAGGAATCGCAATTTATTTAGCGACTCCTACATGAATCCCGTTTTGCAAGTCCTTAATAGCGATTCCTTAATCACTCCTTGTGATGGAGGTGCAGCTAAGCATTGGGCCTCATAAAAATACGAAAATATGACACTGCCTTTGTTACTTTGTAACCCTCAGAACCAGGTTAACATTGAAGGGGCAATTCCACATGTGTGCTGGTAAATGATGCTGCAGCTGAACTGATGATTTCTTGATGTGGTCCCAGCAACACAGGATGCAATCAAGGACACCATCCAATTTTCGTGATCATGCACATAAAAAAATCAATTTTGATGAGGCAATCATGCCAAGTGAGTTAGCACCTGACAACCTGTTCATGGCATATGATGCAGGCACTTCGGAGGTGAGATTAACAAAGGTACTCTCTCAGAGTGCGCATTCTTCCTACTTGGCACATGTATTGTTGATGAGAGAGCGCAATTTGAATAAAATGTATATCCGAGTCATATTTAGAAGTATATCGTATAAACGTAGGAATGAAATGTATATTGAACGTGAAGTTGACGCTTATAGCATAAAGTTAACAGATGTGACCAAAGTAATATAGGGAACATAACTGTATTCACTTTAGAATGCATTAGATTTAGAAGGCCCGTATACGTAGTGGGCTAATGTAGAAATGCTTACAAACAGAAGAACGTGCAAAGTGAAATTCATGTACGTGTGTAACTTGAAATGCAGAAACGGCGAGAAATGTAACATGGAGAAATGTGCAGAGAGCATACACATAACGATGTAACAAATGAGAATATAAAATTATATTCTACATAATTGTATTCTATGTAAAATGTATTCACATATAAGCAAAGGATTTGCTAAATGCGTTCATATATAAATGTATGTTAAAGGTTATACTGTGTAGAAGAAGTTTGTAGAAATGTTAGAAGGGTTTTAGGTCATTTGTGATTATAACCTGACTGACCAAGGGTTCGCAGGAGTGTAGTCTGCTGTTGGTAATTTAGTGGGCTCACAGGAGTCGTGAATAGCCTTCATTTGAAGGTGCGAGCCGAAGAGTCTAGTTCTTGTTAGATTTAAGGTGACAAATGTCGAACGAAGTTTATTGCCTAAACATGAGGGGAGACAATAGGAATTTGAGTCTTGTTTTGAAATGACCATTCACAGGACCAAATGAGGTTAAAAGTACAGCCGTAAAGAATAAAAGTTCTGATAAGGTGATAGATTTTGCTCCGAAAGTGTCAAAGGTAAAGTTGAATGAAGTCACCAGCAAGAAGACGAAGATGGCGTCTAAGGAGAAAGGTCAACTTAACGGACAGCGAAGAGACGAAGCCATGGAAAAAGCTAGAAGATGACCTCACGGGGAAAGTCCGTGGTGGGCGTCGAAGGGGCGTTCCACCCACACTGTGATTGTGTATTTTAGGGACAGCACCCCGGGGAGAAGATAGTAAGAGCGATTAGCGGGAACAGCGAAGAGCTCAGGGCAAGCAAGAGAGCAGATGACTTGAGCAGATGCGCTGAGAGAGATCAGAGCGCAAGGGAGCAGTAGGCCGAGGACCCTTAGAAGAGCGGATGGGTAGGCAGAGAGGGTACTGCTTCTTAAACTTAAGTTACCTTTAGAGGCTAAGAGAGTTTGAACTTCTTAGGGAGTCAAACTGCTGACACCTTTTTAGGGTTTTAGAAACTTGCGAAGTAGGGATGTCACCTAGTATAGAGTAGGGACAGATTTAACTTGATTATTTTTCTCTTTCTGTAGATGACGCAGAAGAACCACTTCATATCGATGCTTTCTAATTTGCTGATTCTGGAACTGACTTTAATTGTATTCGTTTGTAGACTGAGGTTCTTTAGGGAATATATGTTCCTATTAGTTCCTGTATATTTGATGAATTTGATCCTGAGAGGATTGTATATGCAACTTTTCTTAATTTTATATTAAACCTTTTAAACTTTATCAGTCGTAAGTGGTTCTTCAGAGTGGCGTCAGTTAATGGGGTTTATCTAAACTTATGTGGGGTTGTCTTTTACTCAATGACAGATAAAGATCGATCCAAAATTGTCGAATGAGATAAGTTATCAAATTGATCATAAAAGATATTAAAATCTCATTCCCCGCAGTTGGTAGCAGGATGGCTTCTTGAGGAAGACAACCTAGGTCAGGTTTAGTTTACCCCAAGGTCCCTAGTCATCGACGACCAGAAGAAGAATCCCTGCCGAAGAAGGTGCTGACGGTGCGTCGAGAGAAAAGCAGCAGAGTCGGTCGAGAGTGAGTATAAGGGTCATGCGTTGTAAGATTGCGGTGTTTTATGTTGTTCCTGTGTTGTAATGTCAAGCGGAGTTGAATGCCTGTAGTGTGATTGAGGGAAGGTTGTGAGCGCGCGCAACCGGATAAAATCTTATGTCCAGAGAGGGCTTAAGTGGTTCGGGTGTATCGAACACCCAGAGTAATTTGTCTACCATTTAAAGGGGGTCATGAGGTACCATTGATCGCCCGCAGACCGATGATAGGGGGAGCGTTTGAGTGAGTGTATGAGTAAACGCATGCTGGTCGTACGTTTACTGTGTGTAAGTAACCTATCAGTTAAGGTGAGCGTCTGACCGTAAGAGGAAGACGTTTCGCCAGTTGAGGTGACAATTACAGTTAGACTGTGGCCGTACAGTCAGAGAAAAGTGATCGCTTGGACGGAAGTAGTCATTTTTCGGCGTATGAATGAAACGCATGCAAGACCGCGAGACGAGTTGAGAAACGAAGGAAACTGCTGCAGAGGGGACAAGTGACGTCAGCGTAGAGCCACGCTGAGATTGGTCGGTTAGCGTAGAACAGCGTTGGGAGAGGCTGATTAGCGAGAGTCGCACAGGGATTGGTGTTTTGTCATCAGGACGTAAATAAGGAAGAGTATTAATAAGAGAAAATCGTAGATTATCAAAAATGAAGTGCTTTAAGGGTTTAAGAAAAATCTTTAGGAGGAATAGAAGAAACTTATATGCTGGTGAAGAAGCTCCACCAGAAGGCACACCAGCTTATCATATGGCAGTAAATGTCGGCTTACACTCGATATTATGGATTTCCGAGTGGAATAGGCTAACGGAAGGGGAAAAGGAACTAACGTTTCCGAGATTCGGAACATTTAAGCTAGACGTATTGAACCAACTGAAAGCGGTAATGCTTGCAACAAGACCTCTACCGAGGCCAACACAATTCGAAGCCCTTAGTGCATGGTTTAGAGCAGCACACGAAAAGAGCGTAAAGAGGCGCCAAGAAAGAGTGAGACGATCAGTAAAGGCAGTACAGGATGCCAAATGGGATGAGGAAGCTAAGAAGTGGAGAGTGCAAAAGATAGAAGCAGACAAACTGTTCACCATGATAGAAGCCACGGGAGAAAAGAAACCTCTAGAGGAGGAAGATGAGGAAAGCGAGACGGAGGAGGATCTGATAGAGAGGCTATTAACAGATAGACCACCTCCGTATAACAGCGAAACCGCAAGTCCCATACTACAGCAAGGGGACGGAGCTAGATGGGGGGAATATAAATCGATCCCAGTAACGGAGTGGGACTCCAATAAGAGTGAGGAAATACCCCAAGCTAGTGCCGAACAGAGAGTAGTGGGAAGATTCGTGGTCCAGAAGGTGCCAGAGACGCAATGTGCAAGGTCGTACCAAATGCCAGACGCTCTACAAGTACCTGTTACCATAGGCCCTATAGTGTCAATCTACAACCCAGAGGGGGTCCAGCAGGAGGAACAGGCACGATGGGACAGGGAAAGGGCAGAGATGGAGAATAGGAATAACACGATGAATCCTCAGAGGCAGATACTAGCACCAGTGAGTCGGAGTACCCCATTAGATTCCGCAACGGGTCCCTGGATAGAACAAGGGGGTCAAAGAGGATCAATGGATTTGAGGGGACCGAAACCGAAATCCTATAAGGAATTAAGGGAATATTTGAAAGAATGGGATACTGCCGAAGAGGCTCGGAATAAAAGTTTAGAAACAGGAGCAGAGTGGAGAGACCAGGATAACAAGATCCTCTCTCATTGTGGAGCTGGCGAAAGCAGCCCGGAGTGGGAGAGAGGGAGTCAAGGAAGCAGGGGAGATACTTGCCCTACTACTAGTGGCAATCGGCAAATGTGTAACGACAGGAGTGCAGGGTGTGGGGAAGTGCCTCGCGTCACCTTTAGTGAGGGAGAACGAAGGACGCAGGAATACCGAAACACTTTCAGATGCACACACCATACTCCGGATGAAAACGTGCAACATTGGAATCGCGGGAACATGGAGAGTCGCGAAGGGTCTCGCCATGCGTCCGGTGAACAAGAAAGAAGTCACGAGAATATAGGGAGTCGCGAAACGTCTCGCCATACATCCGGTGATCACGAACGAGATCGCGGGAGCATGGAGAGCCATGAAGGTCCTTATCGTTTGTTGAGTGACACTAGACAGCAAGCAAGTTACAGTGGTTTAGAACAGCACGGAGGATCCTATCTCGTATCTGGAGAAACCGAGTCAAAAAGACAGAATGTAGGGTTGAGGGATGGAGCATTGTTCCACCACACCCCAAGGGAAGATGGAAAGGCTTGGGATCTAGAGAGGTGGGAACAAAGAGATGGAAGAAAAATTCCTCATAACTCACCTGTGCGTAGGCGTAGGGCGCATAGTGGAGGTGAGAGGGATATAAGAGAACAACCTAGGACTGACGTACTGAGAGCTGAAATAAAAGCAAGACGCATAGATGTAATGAGTTTAAAATCAGACTTGGACGAAATAATTGACGGCACAGTGGCAATTGAGAGGTTAGAGCTGTACGCACCAGATGAGATACTGTTTTTATCTAAAGACGTTACTCGGAAAGCGAGAGCAACTCATGAGAAGTTATCTGAATTGGCAGAAAAGTACATGATAGACATATCACGAACTAAGGCTTTACAGGCCAACCATAGGCTGAATTGCACGGATCAGGATTTAGATGAGCGCAGAACGATTGGACTAAGAGTACACATAAGGGAATTGGTCATGTGCATTAGGATATGGAGAGATCTGGATAGATGGGAGGAAAGATGGTCCAAGAAGGGATCTGTTAGACGGAGTACACTTGTGAAGTCTCAGGATACAGAACTAATGCGAATGGAAGCTTTCCCTTTGCGAGAAATCGCGAACGGAAACTACGTGCATGTACCATGGAGTAGGGGGGATTTAGCGGCATTCACTAATTCCTTCCCGAAGCTCAGAGAAAATCCCGTAGAGTGGTACAAGCAGGTAGAGAGATTCGTGAAGATCTCTAAGGTGCTGTGGATTGATTTGAACACATTGTTCGATATCGTAGTACCCGGAGATTTGTGGACGGCATGCAAACTTAGTATTGAATGGCCCACTTGTGAGCCTCCGAGAGATACTCAGACAAATGGTCCATCAGACAGAGTCATGGAAAAATACGAAAGAGTAATAACATGGCTGAAAGAGAAAGTGCCGGTGCAAGACATAGACTGGGTTAAGATAGATCGAACAACTCAGGAGCCTAAAGAGACAGTTCACGAGTTCTATGAAAGATTGCTAAAAGCATTTAAACAGTACAGTGGGTTAGACGTAATGGATCCTAAAGACATAGGACAATTTGTGTCGAAGTTTGTTCTTGGACTGAGACCAGACATAAGCCTGATGATTCAACAGCATTTAATTTTCTGGCAGAACAAACCTTTAGATGAGATTCTGAGGTATGCAAGGTACTGTAGCGATGAGATAGATTCGAAAGCAAAGAAGCTCAAGGAAAAGCTGATGTTAGTACAGATGCAATCAGCTGGAAAGGGTGGACAGCGACAGCAGGGAACAGGAACGCCAGCAAAGAAACAGAATAATCAGAGCAGAGATGAGGAAGAAAGACCGAGACCGAGAATGGATATCGCAACACTGAAAAGGACAACCAGGTGTCATCAGTGTAACGAGGTGGGACATTGGAGACGCGAGTGTCCGTATAATATTGAGACAGGGGAATTAGAACAGGAGGAGGAAGAGGTACAGAACAACGTGGTTAAGGGAGCAACAGTCCCGAAGGGAAAGTTTATCAAAGGGGGGACTCAGACTCCTCGAGCCCCGTTTCCTCAACCGCCTCGAATTACGAATGGAGGGCAAACATACAGACAAATGCCATTATTCGTCGGAGGAGAAGAATGCTACTACGTTGATCCTCTTACAGGGCAACGAGTGAATAGGGAAGAAGACTGTACTTTAGGAGCAGCCCTGGAAGTAGATCAGAGAGGACCATACGTAGAGGCTGAAGTAGCTGGATGTCCTACGACCTTTTTGGTGGATACGGGAGCCACTAGATCCACGTTGAGATCAGCGGTAGTCCCAGGTCTGCCGATATCAGGAGAGATGATTCAGGTGGTAGGAGTCGCAAACAAGAGGATGACGAATCCTCTGACGGAACCAGTGTCAGTAAAGATAGGGAATTACAGTGACGAACATCAGTTTGTGATCTGTGATTCTAGCCCGGTGTGTTTGCTAGGAAGAGATCTGTTGTGTAAACTGAATTGCACAATACATTGCACACCTGAAGGAGTAGAAGTGCAGACCAATGATGAGGATGCCGATTTCAAGGTTGTAAACTCGCAGGAATGTATGGAACTATATCCTACCTTAACAGTGGAGGAGCTTCCACAGGATTTGAGGGAGAAAGTGTCAGCTGAGGTGTGGGATTTTACTGGAGAAGAAATAGGACTGATCAAAGGGGTAGAACCAGTAAAGATCATGGTAAGACCCAATGCCGAGTATCCAAGAACACCACAATATAAGTTGACACCGGAGACGATTGCAGGAATAAAGCCTGTGATCGAATCCATGATCAAACAGGGAATACTGAAGGAGATCGTGGGTAGTCCATGTAACTCACCGATTATGGGTTTGCAGAAGCCTAGTGGAAAATACAGAATAGTGCAGGATCTTCGAAAGATTAATAATATTGTTGTCTCATGTTGTCCAGTGGTACCGAATCCATCAGTAATATTATTTCAGATACCGTTCCAAGCTGAATGGTTCACCGTGATAGATTTGTGCCAGGCTTTCTTTTCGATTCCTTTAGATGAAGAGAGCCAGTATCTTTTCGCTTTTAAGCTAGTAGATCGCGTTTTAACATGGTGTCGTATCCCTCAGGGGTATACAGAAAGCCCATCGATTTTTAACCAGCTATTAAAGAGAAATCTTGAAAGTCTAGTACTGCCCAAGAACTCAGTTCTAGTCCAGTACATAGACGACCTCCTAGTTGCGTCAGAGACAGAGGAAGCTTGCAGAGTAGACACCATCACCTTACTAAATCACTTGGCCGAGAACGGGCATAAAGTGTCTCCAAGTAAATTGCAATATTGTCTTACTGAAGTGCAATACTTGGGCCACAGGATTGAAAAGGGGAAACGGAAGGTGTCTCCAGACAGAATAGAGGCGATTATGAAAATGAACGCACCTACAACACAAAGAGAGGTCAGGATGTTTCTAGGCATGGTCGGTTATTGTCGGCAGTGGATAGCTAACTTTTCACTGAAGGCAAAACCATTATTACAACTGACGCACAAAGGAGTGAGTGATCCGGTACCATGGGACAAAGATTGTTTGATGGCGTTTTTGCAGCTGAGGGAGGACTTATGTCGCGCCCCGGCTTTGGGAATGCCTGATTACACAAAACCATTTTTGCTTTACTGCTGCGAAAGAGAGGGATGCGCTTTAGCAGTTTTGGCCCAGATTCATGGAGATGCGCGTAGGCCAGTAGCGTATTTTTCGGCTACATTAGATCCAGTAGCCGCAGCGTTGCCCGGATGTCTCAAATCCGTTGCTGCAACGGGTGTCAGCATTGAAAGGTCTGAAAGTGTGGTAATGGGACATCAGTTAGTGGTGTACGTACCGCATTCTGTGGAATTGTTAATGACCAGGACTAAGACTCAGCATCTGACGAATAGCAGGCTCACACGCTACGAGCAAGTCATACTGGCTGCCGAGAATGTGACCCTAAAAAGATGCTCCGTCTTGAATCCTGCAACTTTGATGCCACTTCCAAATGATGTGGATGATGAAATTTGTACAGATCATGACTGCCTTGATGTGACTGAACTATGCACCAAACCGAGACCAGATATCGTAGATGAGCCATTGACTGACCCCGATGAAATTTTCTTTGTTGATGGTTCATGCGTAAGGGACGATATTGGTCAGCTGAGAGCAGCTTATGCAGTTTGTACAATTACCAGAGTCGTAGAAGCCGCTTGCCTGGAAGGAGTACACTCCGCTCAGGTAGCTGAAATTATTGCTTTGACGCGTGCCTGTTTAGCAGGTAACAAAATTCGAGTCACCATATACACCGATAGCCAGTATGGTTTCGGGGTAGTTCACGATTACGGGCAGTTATGGTCTCAAAGAGGTTACATGACCTCCTCGGGTTCTCCCATTAGGAATGGAGAATTCGTGAGATTATTGTTAGAGGCATTGCAAGGCCCGACAGCTATTGCAGTAGTCAAATGTGCTGCGCATACAAAAAGTATAGATTTTGTGTCACAAGGTAACCGTTATGCGGATGAAGTAGCACGTTACTGCGCAGAACAAGGGTATTCTCACACTGATGTGAAAGTGGGGGGAATTCAAGAAAGAACTGAATTGACAATGTTGTTAGATACTGTAGATACGTGGGATGAGCTAAGGAGTGTTCAGGAGAATGCACCAGATGATGAGAAAAAGGGCTGGGAAACAGCTGGGTGTATAAAAAGCGAGATGAACTTTTGGATCTCCGCCGATGGGAGAGCAGTCTTACCAAATGAACTTGTTAGTCCAATGGCAAGGAAATTGCATGGATCAGCACACATAGGTAGAGACGCCATGGTGAGAGTATTCAGACAAACGTGGTTTAACCCTAAGTTTAGAGTAGCGGCAGAAGCAGTATGTCAGCGATGTGCGATCTGTCAGCAACTAAACGTGGGAAAGAGAACACCAGTTACATTGAGTCACATTGGGAGGTCTGGGGGGCCTTTCAATAGAATGCAGCTTGATTTTATAGAAATGCCTAAATGCAACAGACTCAGATACGTTTTAGTGATTGTCTGTATATTTTCTAGATGGGTTGAAGCTTACCCTACACGTAGATGCGATACACTGACAGTAGCAAAACTGTTACTTAGAGAGTTAATACCGAGGTTTGGGGTGCCATCCTCTTTGGAATCGGACAGAGGAACTCATTTCAACAGCGAAATAGTGAAGATGTTGTGCTCAGCTTTGAGTATCGATCAGAAGCTCCATTGCAGTTATCGACCAGAAGCTTCAGGGATTGTAGAGCAAATCAACAGCACAATTAAGTCCAGACTTGCCAAAGTTTGTTCATCAACATCCCTGAGTTGGCCAGACGCACTTCCAGTGGTTCTTATGAGCATACGTAGCACACCAGATAGAAAAACAGGTCTCTCTCCACATGAAGTGCTAATGGGGAGAGCTATGAGATTGCCATCGGTTCCGACTGCAGCGTTATTGAACATCACAGACGACTTGATCTTGGACTACTGCAAGGGACTATCTGATGCCATTAATTCTGTGTCCCTCCAGGTCCAGGCTGCAGAGGTTCCATCAGCACAAGACTTGTGCCATGACCTGAGTCCGGGGGACTGGGTCTTGGTGAAAAAGCATGTCAGGAAGAACTGCTTAGACGTGCGTTGGCGAGGACCATTTCAAGTCATACTTGTCACGAACACTGCAGTGAAGTGTGGAGGCCTGCCAAATTGGATACATGCTTCACACACTCGAAGAGTGCCAACACCTCTAGAAGAAACAGCTCCTCTCTCGGATGAGAATCCAGCGGAAAGCGGAGAAGCCATAGAGGGGGAAAGCCAAGCTGTAGAGGCGATCGAAGAGGCTGAGACTGTGACAGAACAGGTTGACGAAGGTCAGGACACTAGTGAGACCGAAGTCGCCTCAGGAGAAGAAGGTAACTGGGAGATTGAATCAGATACTGAACAAGCTGAGAGTGACCAAGAGACAAGTCCCAGAACAAGGAGCAGGAGGACAAGGAGTGACGAAGCCAGTTGGCCAGAGAGAAGAAGGAGGCCAAGCTTAAAGGCACAACCGGAGAAAACTCTTGTCCCGATCACTGAAGAGTCAGATCAAGAAGAGGAAACTACAGACTCAGGAACTGAGAGTCCAAGAAGATCAAGAAGGGTACGTGTGCCCTGCAGAAGGTACGCCACCCCAGAGTGGACTTATCTAGCAGATGTCTTGTGGACAGAAATCTGGGAGAGTGAAGAACGTGAAAGTAATCGATCTCGATCCATTTGTGGCAGTGGAGATATGGATGTTGACTCCTGGACTCGAGACTGAGGGATTACTGACTTTCACACTTCCCATACCCCCATACTTGAGTCAGATTAAAGATTTAGTGCTAAACAGATTACAATTTCCAACATTTGGTCATCAAATTCCGGAAGAAGAAGAAAAAGTCATTCGTTTTGAATTATTGGAACTTGTTGCGAGAGCTGCAGGTGCGAGAATAATTGTTGATGTATAAAGACTTTTGTATATAAGCTATAAAGAAGAAGATAACCTAGCGCCGAGTGGAAAGAAGAATAAAATTAGGGATTACATTTAGAGGACGGAGAAGGGTTAGGGTTGTCTGTTGTTAAAAATAAAAGAGACATTGTTGCGAAAAAGAAACTTTGTTGATAAAGAGCACTTTATAAACTGAGAAGAAAACAAAGCAACCTAAAGACTGGAAAGGAAAAGAAAACTTTTTCGCAAAAGAAAGAGTTGCGCTGTTTTGACAACATGGAGAACGGCAACCCAAACCGAAAAGCTAAATGCATAATAGGTACACTAATAGCAGTAGTAATTTTTCTCATAATTACAGTAGTGACAATATCATACATAATAGGACATGAAACAGATAAAGAAATAGCAGATGTAAAGCCTGTAACGACTTTGAAACCTGCTCTTGATGGGAAGAAGGAGGAGAGCAATGTTATCCGTGAAAAGGCGTTACTGGCAGATGAAGCTCGTAGATTACATGTAGACGAGTCACAGGGAAACTTTAGGTCAAACGCATATGCTAAACTGTTATATGAGTATATCGATGCCATGGAAGCCAAAGATTGCTACGTTTGTATGCAATTGCCGGCTTCTGTAGATGAGGGCATCAGATATCATCATCTCCCACTGACTTACGGGATAACATGTAGTTTACTGCTTAGTATATTTTATGGTAGAGAAGGATTTGAGTACTACTTTTCAAATTATGATTCGGTACTGCCTGAAGTTCCGAATTATAAGCAAATGAATAAGTGGGACTATTATAAAAAGGAGGATAGACTAGCTAAATTCTTCCTTCCTTGGGATACATTAGATACATCATACGCACGCAGAAATAATTTGACTTGCAAAGTGTCAGAGATTGAGAAAAAATTCATAGCACAAGTAGATGACCGATACAGAAGGCAGAAGATTCTAAAAATGTCAGGACAATGGAAAACTGATTGGACCGAAGAAGAGAAGGCACATAAAAAGAAAGGTAGCAATGGTCCAATAGCATTGGATAGAACGCAGAAAGGAAAGTTATGTTTAACTCGAAGCAAGACATATTATGAGAATGTATTTGTAGGTGAAGTTAATTGCGAACATGCTTTTCGATTGGAATACTATACGAAAGATTTTATGAAGGAGATGCAGGTGATTCCTAATGTATATTTTGTATGCGGAAGAAATGCCTATGTAAGACTGCCTGACAATTGGTATGGTTCGTGTTACTTGGCAATTGTCTTCCCCAAAATATATCATGCAAAGGATTTAGCGATTATAGAAGGAAAGGCTTCGACAAGAACGAAAAGAGAAGTAGGAGATGCAGAAGTAGTAGGAGACGTATTTGGAGCGATGTTTCCTATGTTAGGTTTAATACTTAACGATGTTAAGATCAGGAGACTAGCTACAGTTGTAGATAGATTATCTGCAAGTACTGCAAGGTCATTAATGTTAATAGAAGGTGAGATGCAATCGATTAGAGCAATGGTTCTTCAGAATCAACTTGCTCTTGATGTGTTATTAGCAAAAGAAGGCGGAGTTTGCAAGGCTTTGAAGGTTCAGGAATGTTGTACTTATATTCCTGATAATTCAAAACCACTTGAGAAGGTCATAAGAAACATTATACAGATTCATCAAGAAATTAAAGATATGACAAAAATAAATGTTTGGGAAAAAGTAGGTCATGGAGTAGGAAAGGTTGGAAGTTGGTTTGCCAATCTTGGTAAAAGTATAGTATGGTACATATTAAAACCTGTATTGATAGTATTAATTTGTATAATCATATTGTTAGGATTAGTAAAACTATATAAATGGTATAGGACGAACCGGTTACAAAGGTCTATGAGAGAACAAGAAAGGAGATTAGCTGCTTTACAAGATCAACAGTATAAAAGCTTGAGAGCACTTGAAATGATGAAAAGAGGAAATGATGTAACTAGTTCGGTTTAAAGGTGCTATTCAAATTGCATTTAGTGATGACTCCTAAAAGTCATCAAAGGGGGGAACTGAGAGAGCGCAATTTGAATAAAATGTATATCCGAGTCATATTTAGAAGTATATCGTATAAACGTAGGAATGAAATGTATATTGAACGTGAAGTTGACGCTTATAGCATAAAGTTAACAGATGTGACCAAAGTAATATAGGGAACATAACTGTATTCACTTTAGAATGCATTAGATTTAGAAGGCCCGTATACGTAGTGGGCTAATGTAGAAATGCTTACAAACAGAAGAACGTGCAAAGTGAAATTCATGTACGTGTGTAACTTGAAATGCAGAAACGGCGAGAAATGTAACATGGAGAAATGTGCAGGGAGCATACACATAACGATGTAACAAATGAGAATATAAAATTATATTCTACATAATTGTATTCTATGTAAAATGTATTCACATATAAGCAAAGGATTTGCTAAATGCGTTCATATATAAATGTATGTTAAAGGTTATACTGTGTAGAAGAAGTTTGTAGAAATGTTAGAAGGGTTTTAGGTCATTTGTGATTATAACCTGACTGACCAAGGGTTCGCAGGAGTGTAGTCTGCTGTTGGTAATTTAGTGGGCTCACAGGAGTCGTGAATAGCCTTCATTTGAAGGTGCGAGCCGAAGAGTCTAGTTCTTGTTAGATTTAAGGTGACAAATGTCGAACGAAGTTTATTGCCTAAACATGAGGGGAGACGATAGGAATTTGAGTCTTGTTTTGAAATGACCATTCACAAGACCAAATGAGGTTAAAAGTACAGCCGTAAAGAATAAAAGTTCTGATAAGGTGATAGATTTTGCTCCGAAAGTGTCAAAGGTAAAGTTGAATGAAGTCACCAGCAAGAAGACGAAGATGGCGTCTAAGGAGAAAGGTCAACTTAACGGACAGCGAAGAGACGAAGCCATGGAAAAAGCTAGAAGATGACCTCACGGGGAAAGTCCGTGGTGGGCGTCGAAGGGGCGTTCCACCCACACTGTGATTGTGTATTTTAGGGACAGCACCCCGGGGAGAAGATAGTAAGAGCGATTAGCGGGAACAGCGAAGAGCTCAGGGCAAGCAAGAGAGCAGATGACTTGAGCAGATGCGCTGAGAGAGATCAGAGCGCAAGGGAGCAGTAGGCCGAGGACCCTTAGAAGAGCGGATGGGTAGGCAGAGAGGGTACTGCTTCTTAAACTTAAGTTACCTTTAGAGGCTAAGAGAGTTTGAACTTCTTAGGGAGTCAAACTGCTGACACCTTTTTAGGGTTTTAGAAACTTGCGAAGTAGGGATGTCACCTAGTATAGAGTAGGGACAGATTTAACTTGATTATTTTTCTCTTTCTGTAGATGACGCAGAAGAACCACTTCATATCGATGCTTTCTAATTTGCTGATTCTGGAACTGACTTTAATTGTATTCGTTTGTAGACTGAGGTTCTTTAGGGAATATATGTTCCTATTAGTTCCTGTATATTTGATGAATTTGATCCTGAGAGGATTGTATATGCAACTTTTCTTAATTTTATATTAAACCTTTTAAACTTTATCAGTCGTAAGTGGTTCTTCAGAGTGGCGTCAGTTAATGGGGTTTATCTAAACTTATGTGGGGTTGTCTTTTACTCAATGACAGATAAAGATCGATCCAAAATTGTCGAATGAGATAAGTTATCAAATTGATCATAAAAGATATTAAAATCTCATTCCCCGCAGTGACATTCAGCAGGAGCCAACATTGGAAACACTGGACATGCAATTTAACCTTTTTAGATGAAGGTGTGAATTAAAATAAAATTAAATATGTCATTCCAATGCTTGCTTGCCCAAAACATATGTTAAACCTTCCCTGAACTTGAATTGTATGGTGATGTAATCATGCCCCGGGAGAAGGACCTCTCAAATGGGACCACTACAACCCTGAGAATGAAAGACTTCCTAGCATTACAGTACAGTGGTGTATGTCCTGCAATAGCCAGAGATATTTTCTCTACTCATATACAGCACAATATTCCCACTTTTTACAGTGAGCATGCAGATGCCATTTGATTGACATACCTTGTGAAGCAAATCATTGCTTGGACAATGACAGAGTGTAGATGCTCAAGAGAACAATCTGAGTGTGGATGCTCAAGATAATAATCTGTACTAACTGTCTTGGATTTGAGTGGGCAAGAAGCAGTATACAGGGGCATGGATGCAAATTCATCCTGGTTTGGCTGTCATTCAGCTACAAAAGCACAAAAAAACCCTCAAAAATAGTTGGAAAAGACAACAAGAAACAGTGGGCCCGATTCACAGAACTAACTTAAGACAAAATCCTAAACTTACTACTTTTGGTATTCACAGAAGGCATTTAGTAGTAGTAAAGTTAGAATTTTGTCTTAAGTCTGTCTTAAGTCTGTCTTAAGTCTGTCGTAAGTTTGTCTTAAGTCTGTCTTAAGTCTGCCTTAAGTCTGCCTTAAGTCTGTCTTAAGTCTGTCCTAAGTTGGTCTTAAGTGTGTCTTAAAACTGTCTTAAGTCTATCTTAAGTCTGTCTTAAGTCAAATTTAAGACAAAATCCTAACTTTACTACTACTAAATGCCTTCTGTGAATACCAAAAGTAGTAAGACAGACTTAAGACAGACTTAGGACAGAGCAGACTTAAGACAAATGTAGGACAGACTTAAGACAGACTTCAGACAGACTTAAGACAAACTTAAGACAGACTTAAAACAGACTTAAAACAGACTTAAGACAGACTTAAGACAAAATCCTAACTTTACTACTACTAAATGTCTTCTGTGAATACCAAAAGTAGTAAGTTTAGGATTTTGTCTTAAGTTAGTTCTGTGAATCGGGCCCAGTTACCGCAAGTAGAGTGACCTTACAATTCTCACTTTTCCTATCATGAAAACCATGGTCCTTGAAATGTTTATGTCATGGGAACAAAACCTCCAACTGGATAATAAACACCCCAATACATAAGCAGTAACTGAGAATTTGAGTTCTATTAAAAACAGGCCATACAAATAGAACAAATTGCTGTATTTGGGGAGAAACAACACTTATAAATTCTTAAGGATTGGATTGGTTCATCAGACAATACCATATGGATATTCAACAGCAAATCTTGCCAGGCGAGGGAAATTAAGGAAAAGGCAGAGCAAGCCACAAGTCCCAACAACAAAATAAAACATGGAATTGCTACCCTCAGCTTAGACTTATTCTGCTCAAAGTTATTCATGGAGTTATAAACACTTTAAATAAACTCCTCATTCTTGAGAGAAGGTCTTTAGCAGAAAATTGACAATCTTCAGAAAACCTGGAAGATAGGACTACACAGCAGAATATAAACACCAGAGGAGAGCAGGAACAACATAAAAGAGACAGAAGAAATCTAACACGGAATTATGACAGGACCAAAAATAAAGAAACAGTGGTAGCATCCACTAAATTAAATCTATCAAAAAGAATACATGTTTTATTTTTAAACAGAGATGATAAAGAAATAGGATTAATATAAACTTTGTCTTTATTATGTCCTATGGGACACTGAGAAACTGGGACTCAGAAGAAAGCAAAGAGATCAATTTTAGTTTATGCAGAAATTAAAGTCAGAATTGTCTTCACCTCGTGTACATAGAAAACTGGATAAGAGGCAGTGCATTAACAAGTCAATATCTGCTAATATCTGCTAATATACAAAATACACTGACATAAATTCCAGCTTGGCCTTAGAAAATAATCTACTTTGACACTATTTCAACTGCAATCAAATACATATTTTTCATATAAGGGTCATAAGCAACCTTACAAAACTGGATATTCATTTTGTTTCACCATATTGGTGTTATTGTTTAAAGTGGATCTTCCTGAATAAAGGCGGTGACCTCACTAAACACCCTTTTTGATCCAGCAGTGAATGATTACTATGAGCACTTAATTCTTCCCCTGGCCTGGCAGGAGCAAAGGAAATGATTGATTTAACTGATACCCACCTTGGTTGGTAAGTAAATGCACGGCCGCAATCCCATGATGACCCAAGAGTACAAATAATGATATGTACATGTCATACAAGCTGTTAATAGCAACTTCTGGAAGATACTTCTGTAACCCTCAAGAAGATTTTAGAATTTGGATGCTTTCTAGAATTAACATTGGCAAAAGGTTCACATGTATACGTGTACTTCATGTCTTTCAATGTCACAGAAGGAACTCGGTTTAGAGAATAGTAAGCTGTAATGCCCGAAAAAAGTTGTTAGTTCAACAAAAGGAGTAACAGGCGGGGTGCAGAATCTTTGTACTACCTAGGAAACCTTCCTCATGAATGGTGTTGTAGACAGTGCTTGGAATTACTTAGAATGTTGAAAGTGCTTCACCAAAATCCACCACTCCAAAAATGCAGTCCACTCTGGGCAAAGTAATCCATGAAGGAGAAAAGCAGTGAGAAAGTTACAGGTGAAAGAAGATGGATCACCTGCATCCTTAGCGGAGGACTCCAGGTAGGTGTGTGTGTTATCTGTCTGGTTCCCAGTGGACTGAATACATAGCAAGCATTGGCAAAGCCAATAAGTTATGTCTTATACAAAGGCTATTGGGTTGCTAATGATATTTAGCCATGTTGTAGAGCAGCACAAATGTTGTGCAGCATGGCTAAAAGTTAGAAAAAAGCACTATGAAATGGCCAGCACCGGGCATATCATATAGATTTTTTTCTTATTGCAGGTAGTGATGGCCACCATGGGCAATGGAAAAATGGGGAACATGCACAGTGGAAGGGAGGGTAGGTTGAACAAATGAGAAATACAAAAACAGGAGGGAGGATGGGAGGGAATGATCAATGGGATCATGATAAAAACACTTTGATGTGGCCAGTGCTGGCTGTGTCAGAGTGATATTTTTTTATCACAAGGCAAACCACACACATGAGAAACTGGGAGGGAAGAAGCAACATGGACAATGGGAAGGTGGAAGTAGAAGGAGAAAATGTAACATGGACAAATGGTTGGAGGGAAGATACAAAACAGAAACAGGAGGGTTAGGTGTTGGAGGGGAACAAGCAACATGGATATCAGAGGGTGAGAGGGAAAAGCAACACAGATAATGAGGAGTTGGGGGAAGAAGCAACATGGACAAGTAGGGGTGGGAGAGGAAGAAGTTATACAGATAACAGGGAAGCAACACGTATAATGGGAGGGAAGTAGCATCACAGGAAGAACAGCATGGGGGAAGAAGAAAGTAGCTACAGTGGGGGCAGATCAAAGAAAATAGTACCTCAATCACAGTGGGAGCAACGGAATGACACTAATCAAGATGAAGCAATCAATACTTGGTACATGCTCCACATGAAAGAAAGGGACAAGAACCCAGTATTTTCTGGCCAATTTGGCAGCAAAGAAGTGTGAGAATGAAGCCAATGAATTATAAGAATGGGCAAGCTTCAAGCCCCGTGTCATAATCAGTATCTCTGGCAAGGAGCAGTGCATGCACACTGTCTTAGCCAAGACCTAAAATGATCATGGTTGCTAATAATTCAGATAACTAAAAGAAAAGATTTGTCTAATAAAACCAACATTTACAGAATATTTGTATAGATCATGACACTACTTCCTACACAGGGGAAATTCCAGAGCAAAATGATGCATGAATATGTGTAAGTCTCCATGCACATGTTCATCACTGAGACTGAAACCAGCATGGCTCTCAGCAGCTGCAGCACTGAAGAAATATAGGTGATTTGGTTTACCCTGAGCATGGGTACATGAGTTTTAGAAGACCTATTAAAAATGAGTCGAATCATCTTCTTAGCAATGGGTTGTGTGATTTACAAAACAATAAACCGTCATAAAAACAAACAAGTGCATGCAGTAATACTTAGACATCACTGCATTTCCTTTCAAGTCCATAAACAGGTAAAAAAAAAGGAGCTATAGATGCTTGAGCAGTTTGACATTGTTCTACTGTTGAGAACCCCCTCTTCATGGGTCTCAACAACAGTGATCATGAAAAATGAAAGATTCCATGGCAAATCAAAATACATGTGGACATTAGACTCCTCAATAGAGCAATTAAGCATGGCCGAATTTTGCGAATCTGGCGTTCACGAATTTGCGGATTTGCGAACTCGCAATCCGCAAAATCCGTGAATTCTCGCGAATTTGCGGATTTTTTTTTTTTGTGTTGCCAAGGATTTCTGCCAGTTTGCAAGGGTTTTGTACCAGTTCTCAATTGCGAACTTACATGTCGGCTCGCAACGGTCGCGATTATGTTGTTTCTACATCTGGTTCATCATCACAGGTTCCCAGCACCCTCTGTTTCACCACTGCCACCCTCTGTTTCACCCATGCCACCCTCTGGTACATCAATGCCACCCTCTGGTTCATCATCACTGTAGATTATGGGGGGGAAAAGCAAGCACACCTGCCCTGCTTCAACTGACATGAATTAATTTGGGGTTGATTTATTAATGTGTCACTGTTTTAAAATTCCAGTCTGGCACCTGCTTCCTTATCTGTAATTTGCTTTCTGTTGCAGTGCAATTTTTTTTTCCAGGACCTTTGTGGCCTACTTGTAGCTATTCCATGAGCCTGCTGTGAGGGTCAGAGCAGGGTCATACAATTGTTGCAACTAGCAACTGAACTCTGGAGGGGCCCCAGTCAGGAAGCACTACAGGGAATGGTTACTAATGATGAGTTTGAACTTTTGCACCTGCTGAATGCTTTCACTTTTGCAAACCTCGTTTTTCTGCAGAACAGCATTACAGCAACTGTAATGCCCCAACCAAACTTACTTGTGAAAGTTGATTTCTAATCCAAAAGTGATCCAAAGAAAGTCAAAAGGCCTCAAATCCAAAAAAGTGCAGGCAAATGTCAACCTGAGGAGTTATTCTGATAAAAATCATCATTTTCAGAAGGTCTATGCTGCTTGCTAGTGGATTTCTTGTGCAGAATTGCAAATTTTGTAATTTTGCGAGTGCGAGATTGTTGCTGCCCACCGCACCTACATGTTCGCAATTGCAAACTTATGTCGCACGCCGCAAAATTGTATCACCAAGAAAAAAAAATCCGCTGCGTGCAAATTTGCGGATTTTCGGTAAATTTGCGAGCGTTCACGGATCGCGAATTTACCGAAAATCCGCAGAATCCGCGAGCGGAACGGATTTTCCGCCCATGCTTAAGAGCAATCGAAAGGGAGGGGACCTGCACTCCTACCCTAGCTTAATTGCAGCAGGCACAATGGGAACACAGCTCTAAAAAAGCCTTTAAAAAAGAATATCATCAACTGAAGCTGCATTAAAGTATTACTGAAGAATCAGCAGTCAGATTTATAGGATTCACTCTGATAAACGATCTATCGGTGGAAATATTGAAAAGGTGTTACTGGGAAAGAGAGCAGACCTACTTTCATGAGTGGATTGGGGGGGTGTTGACCTCTGTGCTAGCATCAATTTCAATTACATACATGCAAAATGACTCTTCTTAGAGGATCAGAATGTTTCCTCGGTTTAAATACGGGTTTATTACTCTTGAATCTGTCCTATACTTTATAGACAAGTGCATCAGAGGGCCTCTCTTGTTTGTCTCTCCACCTTGACCTTTACCGCAGATCATTAGGCTTCATACATTTAAATGAAGTCAGATATGGGGTGGTGCCAGGTCGTTCCTAGTCTTTAAGAAATAATTCAAAACATGGCTTTTCTAAAACAAGCATTGGCTTTTATTATAATTATGTTGTCCCAACTTTTTATTCCTAGTCTTGATCTTTTCCAGAATCTCTTGAACTCTCGGCACTAGGATAACCCTTTTGGGATGAATAGGTGCTATAAAAATACAAATAACTTATCAAAACAAAACAATGATCTATCATACTTGACACCATCTCATGATCACTGGAATCAATGAATACCAGGGCCCTGGCCTGACCAGAGCCTTCCAGACTAACCTGGACCTTTGTCTTAATTCTGCCTCCATTCATCTCCACTCCTCTGTACTTCACTCGGCCATTAACATCAGCAGTGGTGATATGATTAGCAGCTAAGAGGGACAACATTTTCTTCAAGTAGATGCACAATTAATAGAGCAGCACAACTCCTCTGAGTCCAGAGTGTCCAAGAGGAAATGAGAGCACACAATATTCCTGGCACAGTATTATCATACACACAGAAGGTGATGGGAGGAATGCTTGCAATAAGTCTAACTACTGGCAATTTCTCAGGGTACCAGTCCCATCCATTGTTCTGTGGCCAACCATGCCATCTCAATTTGGACCGAGCCCGATGAAAATCAGTTTCAAAACCACTTCAATCAGAACACTCCATTCAAACTGGCAGGATGGGTCCTCCTTGAACCAGAACAAAAGCAACCCTAGACTGGTTTCCCCCTGGCTGGCGCTTTTCAGTGTGGTGTACGTTTGATTCCAGTGGCACAATGAGCAGGGACCAATGTCTGGGCATACCCTTGACACATAGGGCAGAACATCAAGCATACAAAAGGTGGTGGGAGGAATTCCTGCAATAAGTCTAACCACTGGAAATCCCTTGTGATAGAATTCCAACCCACCGTTCTCATGTACACCAAGGTAGTGTACCAGTTGCTGTGCAGTTTTGCACCGACATTTTCACTGCTTGACAAGCGAAAAACTACTTTTTTTAATTTTTATTTCTGTAAATTTTTATTTAAAAAAAAATATTTACATGGAACATATACATGGGAAACAGTAAGGTAAAAGGCATAGAGGAAGAAGAAAACATGGAGTAATGGCTGCAAAAAACAGCAGTCTGCATGGTAAGTCCAAAGTTTGTTGCAAAGGTGCATATACACCAGTGTAATGCACGTATACCCAAAAATGTTGCTGGAAAATTAAAACGGTAGCAGTGCAATGTATGGAAACATGCCCAGGGAATTTAGAAAGATTTTACAAATAATGTTTATCAAGTGCGCTTTTGGCCATGTTATGTCACCCTGGATACTGGAAAGCATGCATGGAAGAGGGATTTATTGTTTCGTTCTTTAAAGTAGGGCCGTGCTATGGTTTTATTACCAGACTTAAGCCATTAGCGCTCTTTTATGAACAAAAGGGCGGGGCCTACAAAGACAATGAGGTCCTTTCCTGAAATGGCATCTTACTTTTAACAGCTTGTTCATAACTTCCGAGGATGTGGTAAAAAGCTACAAGATGTGTAGGTTTTGCTGCAACAAAATATGTGCGTGCTAGCTATTTATATTAGCGGAACCTGAAGCCACAGGCAAGAACCGCTGATTTTATGAATTACTGGAACGTCCACAATGTGATGGTTCTCTTAAAAAGCACAAATGTGCATTGATCTGATTGCTGCACGTGCAGACGGTGATATATAAGACATCAGCATGCTGTGTGTTTACCAAGTGCTCATAGAGCTCTCTTTATTCCATTTGCAGCAGCAGACGGTATGTTTGGGTCCAGGAAGTGATCTCGAAATGAAGGGGCAAATCTGGCTGAATTCATAGGTAACTAATACTTGGTTAATAGGTCGCAGCTGCCAGACCGTCATTTGCACTGATTGAATCAAGGCTAGACTCCAAAAGACTTACTTTCAGCATCTTAAGTAGACTGAAAGTCAGGCGGGCAAACCGGCGGGCAGACAAGCAGGCAGGCTCACAAACAGTGTTGGAGAGCAGGAGGGATGGGTGGTGTATTGTTGGATCAATCAATAAATGGATACTGACTTGATAGAGAAAAACGACCTTTCAAAGAGGCCCAATTTATTGTGGGTTTATATTAATGCTTATATTTTATCCCTTGTATCCAGTTTTTTGTTAAATATTGTTGTTTGTAACTACTATGTGCGCAAAGCAGGATGGCATAAACTATACATGCAGAGAGAATAATATGATGTTTAATATCATTGTTGAGATGGGAGGGGACATCATGGCCGACTCAAGGCTTTGCATCTTGTGAGTCAATAATTAATTAAACTATGACACTGTCAAAGACTGGCCCGCAGACACAGTTTGTCACTGCAACCAAGCTGTACCTGGCTGATGTGCCAATATTTAGGGCATACCCAGTCCTGGGATGCTTGTGTCCCGGTTCAAGGAGAATGTGGCTTGGCAGTTTTGGCTGGACTGTTGGAACATGATCAAACTGATTTGTACATAGCTGGGCCCAAACTGAGGTGACGCGGTGTGCAAAGTAACCATGTAGTGGGATGCGGCCCGAGTGATTACTAGTGGCTGAGATTAATTCAAGCATTCCATTCATCACTGTTTTTCATACTTATTGTGGTGCCCTAAGTGGGACAGGTATACCCAGACCTGGGTTCCATACATACTGTGTCACTGTAACCAAGCTGTACCTGACTGATGAGCCAATAACTAGGATGAAACCCGTCCTGGGTTGCTTGTGTTTAGATTCAAGGAGGATCTGGCTTGGCAGTTCGGGCTGGACTGTTTCTATTGAAGGGTCAAGACTGATTTGCATATAGCTGTGCCCAAACTGAGGGGGCATGGTGTGCAAAGTAACACTGGATTGGGATGCAGCCCAAGTGATTACTAGTGGCCGAGATTAATTCAAGCATCCCATTCATCAATTTTTGTATATTTATTGTTTCAACCTAAGTGGTACGGATATGCCCAGACGTGGGTCTGATGCACACTGTGTCACTGGAACTAAACTGTACCCAACTGGTGAGCTCATAACTAGGGAAAAACCAGTCCTGGGTTGCTTGTGTTCTGGTTCAGGAAGGACCTGGCTTGGCAGGTCGGGGTGGACTGTTCCTATTTAAGCAAGGCCAAGACTGATTTGTATAAAGCGGGGTCCAAAGTGAGGAAGCAGTGTGTGCAAAATAGTTATGGATTGGGATGTGGCCCAGAGTGATTACTAGTGGCTGAGATTAATTCAAGCATTCCATTCATCACTGTTGTGTAGCTCAGTTTGTACACTCACATCTCTCGTTCTCTCTCCATTCATTATTCCTCCAATGATGTCCCATTAATTGAGAATATTGAACGGAAAAAAAACATCATCACAAATGTACACACTGAGTCAGTTGATGTAACCGTGACTACTCTTATTGTTCATATAGTAATATGTGTTTTCTTATCGTTTTTCCGTAAAAAATCGAATTGATTTTATCACTTTGTCCTGAAGAAGGTGGTGTCAATCAACTATAAGCCACTGAAACACTACGTCGCCGTTTCTGTGTGATAGAATATTTGAAATTTTGGTATGCTTGTGTGATACATAAGCTGATATTTTTTATAATTGATTATCATTTATGAAATAATGTGTGTTTTTATTTGATGTATCAAAACCAGAGAGCAATTAGTTCTATTAACTTTTTTTCCTTATGTCCATGACAAACAAAGATTTGTTTAATAAATGAAGATTGAGAAATCTGTGCCATTCAGACACAACTAAATAGGATATAATTCTTGATACCATTTGTAATATTGTTTTTAATGTATTGTGAAGATATATCTTATGCACATTGTTTTATGCAAATTTTGAAATGTGTAAGTGGGAATTTTCTTATATTGGGGTATAAAATATATTTTTATGAATTGTATTTTTATAGTTTTTGACAAATTAAAGTAGACATTTTTGCATCAATCGGGTTTCAGTGTATAGATAAAGAGCGAGCTGAGGGGCATATGAACGTTTCCCTACAATAAGATGAATAGAGTGACGTACAAATAAGAGTGTTCTCATAGAAGAGAATGTTTGTTTTGTTGTTGGCTCATGTAAGGCACACACATGCACTAGGGGCATGTGTGCACTGCACAGCACTTTGAAAAATGCAGTTTTGTGCATTTTTCTAAGTTTGCACGAGGTTACGATCAACTTGAACTTGATAGGAATAGTGTTTCCTAAATGTGCAGTTCGCATTTAGGAAAGACTACTTACATATGCATTGGGGATTCGCTAATTGCGATTCCCCATTTGTATTCCCAATTTAGGTAGTCGCAAAAAAATGTGATTACCTAAATTAACGAATGCCAAAGCATTTGATACATAAGGAAAGGCCATTTTGCATTCACAAACGGCTGAATTTTGTGATTCACACCATTTACGAACGCAAGATAGTTTCATACATTTGGCCCTATTAGTGTAACTATAGCGGCTGAATTTCTATGATTTTGTGTGAGTAAAACATCAACCTAACTATAACGTCCCTGTAACCTTTGTTTTTTTCAGTACATTTTAAAGTTTTTTTAAATGTTAATTCCTAACTATAAAGTCCCTGTAGACTTTTTTTTCAGTGAATTTCTATGACTTTTTTAAAGCAGCAGGCAGTTGGCCACAGGGCCTGGCCACCTAGCCTTGCGCCATGAATGGCCTTCGGGTGTGCGCAGCAGGTGGTTGTTCTCAGGGCGTGGCTGTGGGCCAGGCCCTACTGCCAATACCCCACTTTCACACCACCGGCCCCTGTACTGCCAACCACACACAGGGTTGTTTGAGTGTGTGTAATTTGTTTTGTTCATTGGGCTGTGGATTTGTGGATCCATTGCAGATTTACACTGGGTGTCATGCTGAGACCCACTGGGAATCCACGGATCTGTGTTTCAGCATTAAAAAAATTGGCATTGTTTTGCCCATCAGGGCCCAGGGTCCTTTAGGGACCTCACCATCTGGTCTTTGGGGTAAGGATACCTCTATCCTGACCCCTTATGTCACTTTTAAGTTTAAATTTTCACCGACATACCGAGCTGATAAACAAAATGGTGGCCACAACTTTTCTCTCAGGTTGCGGCCCGCCAATCAGTACTTTAGTTTGGCGCTTGGATCTGTGGATCTCCTGCGGGTAGATCCACAGGGGATCAGCGTCCCTATATATACAAATTTGTTTATTGGTAAAGTTCTCTAAAACTACTGAACTGATTTACACCAAATCACAAAAAGCATGATCTGCTGAACAAAATCTAGCTTTCTGCCAAATTAGGTGTCATTTCGTCCAGCGGCTCGGACTGTTCAAAGGTCCTATGGGGGTTAACATGGGGAAACACGTGTTAGGACCCTCCATTTTTCTCAGATCCCACTTGATGTACCACCCCAAAACTTTCCACACAGCAGCTGATGTGAGTGTTGAAGTTTTGAGGAAAATTTTTGTGAAGAGTCATCAACTGGCGCCAAAGATATAGGCAGCTGAAAAACAACTTATTATTATAAATTAGGTCCTAACTATAACTACCTACTGGTGACCGCCAGTAGGTAACTATAAATACTAGGAATAGTATACTTACTAGTATTTATAGTTAGGACCATGTTTCTATAGGAAAAGTGTTTTTTGACTTGCCTATAACTTTGGCACCATTTGACGAATATGCATGAAATTAAAAAAGAAAAGTGCACCAGTAATTATTTTAGCACACCGGAAGTTGCAGGGTGTTCTGTCATGCGCGCTGAGTAAAAGGGAGGTAAAAAATTGTGTTTCCCATGTTAATTACCGTTGAGATTTTGAACATGACCACAGCCCAAACCGCTGGACGGAGTTACAGTAAATCTGGCAGAAAGCTAACTCTTGGTCCAGAAAGAGTGTTTTTTAGGTCGAGCATAGAGGCAGCACACATGTTGTTTTTCGTCTGTGGGTTTTGAACATATCTACCACATGCCCACCACTTTTCATAGGTTGCTTGGTCTGCCTTTACTAATTTCATAGTTTTTGTTGGTCTGTCGTACACATTTGTCACATCTTGTGGGTGTTTTGTTCCCGCCCTGGCAACACCCCCTGCTACATAGATCTTTTCGATATAGGACATATGTTTTCTTAAACTGCACTACTTTTTTTTACTGCCCTCTCCTCACCAATGGCTGGCACACGACGCTGCTTTTCTTAATGGCTGCCCTTCGAGATGCTCACGCCCGGCAGCAGCTCAAGAAGCCCTTCTTCTACAGATTGGAGCACTAACATCTCCTTATATTATTTATTTCTTTTTTTAAAACAGGCACCAGCCTCACTGAGCGCTTTTATGGAAGCAGGGAAATTCAGGGCCAAAAGTAGTCTGCAGTTCCTAGAGCCTGCTTTGCTCCTCCATTGTTGCCTCTCGGGCTCTTCAACCATGGCCATTGTAGGAGGGGGAGGGTGGAACCGGGGCGCTGTATCTCCTTTGTTCTCAGAGATCATATGTGGGTCAAAGCAGCTCTGTTCTGCTAATCCCTTTCTCTAACTTTCCAGAGGCCTCAGAGACAAGCAAGCTCACTGAGCCACTCTTGGTTACTCAGCGAGTTTGTTTAATTTTGCAACATTTCTTATGTGAGCCTGTTCATTTTTAAATGCATGATGACAAGGGAGCAGATACGATACTTCCTGTTTCTCTTGCTAAGCCATGGCCCAGACATTGGAGGAGGGGGTGGGGTAGAGATCAGCGGGCTTATTTTTTAATGGCTGCCCTTGCTCACCTGTAGCAACTCAAGACACACGCAAAATACTGCACTGACATAGCAAGAGAAACAGGAAGAATCCTACCTGACCCTTGTCATCATGCATTTAAGAATTAACAGAGTGAAAAGAAGGAAGTGATTTGGAGATTCAGGGTGCTCAGTTATGAACTCTAGGGGGCCGATTCTGATGTCATTCAGAAAGGCTTCGAATGGGATTTGGTTTTGCAGAATCCGATTCGGAACCCTTGTTTCTGAACGAATTGTATACATTTCCCAATGGACAATTTTGATGCCCGGAAACCATTTGAGCAGTCCGAATCAGTTTCGAAAGCCATTCAGATAGCCCAAATCTTTCAGAGCCGATTCTCACAGCTCTATAGACACGGTTTCCGGACGAGCGATTTTGATGACCGATACGGACAGCCGTTCCAATTCGGTTTGTCTGACACAAAACGGCTTTCGGAATCTGTCTTTGGGCCCCTCTTCAGCTGGAGTCTTACGAATGGGGCCCGTGGGGGTACCCAAAGGGCCCCTCTTCCCAACCATGCACAATGTGGAAGGCACCATGGGGTGCACGCCACATGGTGCAAGGTTTTCCCCAACCACCCCTTTTTCCAATGGGAGCCTGTGTTATCGTTCGGAACACAGACCCCCATTGAAGTCAACGCCAGTCTGACCGAACGATGTTCAGTGGCATCGTAATCGGTCGTTCTGACTCGCAGGACCTGATTTGTTCGGAAATGATTTCAAGACTGATTCGTTTGGAACAGTTTCCGATTGACATCGTAATCGGCCCCTAGATGTCGTGGTGAATGAGCTTGTTGAGTAATTTAAATGTGCAATGCAAGGGTTTCTGCAGATGTCTCTATTTCTACAGTATGAAGACCCCACTTTTTACTTAATAAGAAGGACACCAGCTCGGTTGTCACACTCATCCGCTGATTCAATGTGTTTTCACTAGCATAATTAAGCTGATTGTTGGTGCCTCATCATTTCCACTTGTTTCAGTTGGCGATTTTTGATACATACATTTTCACATATTTTTTCTTTTTGCTGGACTCTCTTGCTAGTGTCCAGCAGAACGTTTTGGCACGTGAAGTAACAGTACATGTTGTAGCACCCACAATATTATTCTGCATGGCGAAATACTTATAAGGTCCCAAAGACAAGACCTATTGGCTATGCAATGCGTGTTGTTATTTGGTGTAAATCCATTCAATAGTTTTTGACTTATTAAAAGAAATTTTAATTTGTAAATCTAAGGACGAGAAGGTTTCCCAAACCCTCCTGATCTTGTCCTGAGATCTGATTGCCTGCCATCACACAACCAGGAAGTGTTGGCAGCCATCTTGGGACTTGGCTTTAGCTGGGTCCCTGAAAAAAAGGTTAAAAAAAAGAAAAGGGGGCAGGGCAGGAATACCATGACCTCTTAGCTCTGGTGCTGGGGCATTAGAGGCACCCAGGTCTGCTGAAAATCGCGGCGGATCCACAAATCTGGTGAAAATTTTATAACAAGCGTGGGCTCCCCCGCATGTTTTGGAAAAAGCCCCCAGGAGGCCAATGCCCAGGGGCATTTTTCAAATAAAGGAGGAGGTACATGGGGCCCCTGTCCTGAGGCTCTTGGAGCCCCAGGGATCCCCACCTCCCAGTGATTCATTTATAAAAAAGTAGGGGCACATGTGGCCCCTCTCCTGAGGCTCTAAAATCCTGGGGGACCACCACCTCCCTGGGGCTAAAGAAACAGTGATGGGGCGTGTGGACCCCCCAAGCCCCAGGGACCATCACCTCCCTGTGGATAAATGACAGGTAATGGGGGGCCACTCCGAGCCCTGGAGATCATCATCTCCCCGGCGCCAAATATTTTTTTGAGAATGGGAGAGGGGCGACATAGGACTCCGGGGACTAACACCTCCCTGGGCGGCCCTTGAACAAGAAAGGAGGGGGCCTACGTGGCCACCCTCCTGGAGCGATACATGGTCCTGTGGACTGCCACCACCAGGGCCGGCTCCTGCTATGTCCCGGGTGCTTACCCCCAGGACACTTTGCTGCTGAACACTTTTGCAGAATGGGTGAATGGGTGTCTCCATCATGATTGTGGCCCTGTAATCGGAACTATGGACCGATTTATCACCAGGGTGGCGGCTGTAATAGAAAAGGAGATTGCCATGTCAGAGCGGCGCCTATCTGAGGTCTACCTCCCTTCAAGACGCTCATCATTGGGGGCTGCTGCACAGGCGTTTACTCCGGCCTGTGAACGGGCTCAACCTGCCCTCACTGTAGGAGTACTTGGTGATTCTACAGACCCTCCCCAACTGCTTGAAATAGGGCAAAATATAGACAGGTTGGAACATCTGGCCGCGCTTCTTCCTAGTGGTATTGAGGAAGAGGGTGGTCTTAGTATATCATCTCCACCTGTATCACCTAAACCCCTAAACCCCTAAACGAAGCCATTAGTCAGTCCCATCATTACAATAACAGACGGGGTGTCAGATGGGGTGCCCTCAAGTAGTCAGATTCCCGAAACTAGGCAGGATAAGAGGATCAAAAGTAAAAAGGCAGGACATCGTAAAAAGGGTAGGCTGGTGAGTCAGGCGGCACTTTACCAAAAAACAATAAAGCCCCTGGGTCTTGGTGTGAAAAATGTAAGGGGCCTGACTACGGAGAATAAAGCCGCGGCAGAAGGGGATGTTGTGGTATCCCCTAAGGGGCCACTCACTAATGATATCACCGTTAATGTCTCCAAGCTCCCTGACCCTGTAACTATTGAAAAAATCCTAGAGAGGGTAAATAGTCCCTTGAAGCCCCTGCTAACACAGGTTGAGAGCCTGGGGGTGAGAATAGATAAATTAGAGCAATCAACCCTCGACGGGTTTTACTCACTCAAATCTACATTTAAACAACTAGCCAGAGTGAGTGAAAACCTGGTCACGGGCCTAAAGGAGAGCGAGCTCCCAGCAGCTTCCCTACCACCGCAGAGAGACCCCAAGCCCCCAAAAAGCCTAAACAAGGTTGATACAAACAGACTACAAACCCTAGTTCCCAAAACTTCTCCCCCTCTTAAAGTAGGGCCGAAACCTAAGGGGCCACCAGCGCATTTAGAGGCTGCCACAACTAAGCCCAAACCACTTCCACAAAAACAGCCCCAGACAACCAGTGGCAAAGCGAAAGATATTCAAACATTAGGCTCACGTGATAAGGTTCAGGGACTAGTAACAGGGAAAGTCACCAGACCTGCCCCCCAACCTACATCTCCAACTACCACTGCACTGGCTCCTAGAAATCCAGTACGTCGGACCCCTCCAATAAACCTCCCGCCAGACTGCCAACCTTTTGTTGCAGTTCTGGTAAACGTTCCCCCATTAAAGGAAGGCCAGCTGGAAAATCACCAATCCCTTAAGAATAAGTGCATCCACTGGCTAAAGTCAAATAAGCCAATTCCGTTGGGTGTGGATGGGATTATTCTAAGTGTCCGTAGAGTAGGTTGGGTAGGGCAGGGTAAAAAAACCCAGGAGGGGGACTGCATAATAATAAATTTTCAAGACCCCAGAGTAGTGCCCTCCATCTGCACTCCAATAAAAAATATGGGGGCCCCAGGGGTTAAAGTAGTAGACCTATCCTACTTCTACCCCAGGCAAATTGTTAGCCTAACTGGAGAAAGCCTAAACTCCCCTGATTTTTGCCAAAATTGGGAGACACCTTGGGCTGGGGCACCTGGGGGTAGAGGGATGAACCCACTGTGGGTGTCAGGGCCCCACTGACTGGAGGAGGATGACCCCAGGGTATGTACGAATGTAGCCTCAGACAAAGAATCTGTGAGTAGTCCTGACCCAATGATAGTATCACCCTCCCAAATTGACTCTCCCCCAATCGGAGATATCAGCAGGATGGTAGCCCCAAAAGGCATCCCGCAAGATCATTGCTCCCTTCAAGCATCCCAACTATCAGAAGGTGGTCAGAAGTGGCGCTACAGTTATACTCCCTGAGCCTGGAATTAAATTTAAGGGCAGCTAATGGGAGGACAACCTCGGATAGGGGGGGTGCCCATACGTACAATAGACCAGGACACACCTCCAGGATAGACTACATACTAGTATAGGTGTATCTATGGAACCATGTGAGGGATATGCTGGTGGTCCCCACGACTGAAAGCGACCACAACCCACTTTCCCTAAACATGGATCAGTGGTGGCGACCTGTAATAGTGGGTCATGATAACCCGGTAGTAGCGCCCCCCGATGAGTCTGAAGTCTCGCCCTGTGGCAGACGAATAAAATGGGCTAAACTGGTCCTATCGGAGGCAAGGGTCGGAGAAATTTTATCCCTCTTAAATCATGCTGTGACAACTCTGAGGTCCCCCCTAGATGGGGTGGGTAGGGCGAGTGGACTTTTTGTCTCCTTAGTAGAGGCCTTGACTAATGTGTTTACCATCCACTCCAGCAAGTTGGGTAACAAGAGAAGCAAAAAACTAGAAGATGGCTGGTACACTCAATCATGTAGGGTACACAAGGCAAGGCTTGTTGAGGCAGTAAAGTGCAAATCCCACAGCGACATACAGGTAGCAAGGAAGGGCTACAACAGATCCCTCAAAAGTGCTAAGAGGGAGTGGGAAGATAAATTCTGGGAAGATCTGCTCCAAGCTAGCAAATGTAGGGACTCAAGGGCTTTTTGGAATCTTATAGGCTCACGGAATAGGCCCGAGGTAGCTATGAGACCCTGTAACATCCCGCCACAAAGCTGGGTAAAACATTTTAGGGCTTTATACCTCCCGGCACACGGGGAACCGAACGTTAGGGCGAACTTCCCACTAGTAATTGAACCGCACGCCTATGATCTCTTTACTCCTTTAGAGATTGAAAAAGTAATAGGGTGGGTAGCCCCTCGCAAGGCAGCTGGCCCAGATGGCCTCCCGGGGGACCTTATGAGGGCATACCCAGTGGAGTGGAGAAGGGTCATTGCTGCTCTCCTTAATGACATCATGATGGGAGGGCCAGTGCCAGAATCGTGGAAAGGGGCGGTGGTGGTACCGATTTACAAAAAAGGGTGTAGAGAAACCCCGGGGAACTACCGCCCCATAAGCCTGATAGACTCCACCCAAAAGATAGCAGGCAAAGCCATACTTGGGAGGATTCTTCATTGGGTGGAGGAGAATAAAATACTATCGGACTTTCAGGCAGGTTTTCGGGCAGGAATGGGGACAATAGAGCAGGTGTTCAGGTTGGCACTTCTGGGGTGGAAGGTGGTGGAGCTAGGCAAGGGCAGTCTATATCTGGCCTTTATAGACCTAAAGACTGCCTTTGACCTAGTCCCCCGGGAAGAGCTATGGAGGGTGCTTCATGAGCTGGGATTGCCCCCTTACATCCTGTCCCTCCTCATTAGCCTCCATGCCCATACCTTCGCGCAGGTCCGCTGGGGCAAAAGCGGAGAGCTCACTGAGAAAATACCGGTGTCCAGGGGCGTGAGACAGGGTTGCGTTCTGGCGCCCACCCTATTTTCACTATATGTGAACGGGGTGCTAGAATATCTCCAAATAGAACCAGCCGACGCCCCTTGTCTCGGAGGAGTGCGGATCCCCACCCTGCTATTTGCGGACGACACGCTTTTGATCTCCAAGACTCCGCAAGGTCTCCAAAAACTGCTAACCCGCTTCCAGGATTTTTGTGCTACAAAGGGCCTAGTAATTAATGTAGACAAAACTAAATATCTAGTCCTAAATCCACCAAGGAAACTGGGCCGCCCACCTATGCTCAACTCTGTCGCCTTGGAGAAAGTATCCGAATTCGACTACCTTGGAATTCGGATAACGGATAGAATGTCCTGGGCACCCCACATCGATAAGATGGTCCTTAACCATAAGAGGGTAGGAGGAGCCTTGTTGAGGGAATTCTGGGCTTCACCTAGGAGATCGCTTACCCCAGTAATTGATATTTACAAGGCCAAGGTACTAACATCGGCCTTGTACGGGGCAGAACTGTGGGGTCACTGCCGTCTGGAGGCCCTGGCTACAGCGGAAAGTAAGCTACTAAAAACCATTATCGCCATCCCTCCAAGCACCCCAACTGTACCTGTGTTGTTGGACACAGGCTGCAAAAACATCAAAGACCAGGCCCAACTTCGCCCCCTCCTTTTGTGGACACGTATCTGGAGGGGTGAAGAACTAAAATCATATGCTGATGGACTGGCGGAAATAATGAGTCTAGGTGGCTGGGCAAAAATAAGATGGCTGAGAGACACTAAAAAGCTTTTGGAGAAAATCGGACTGGGGGACTGTTGGTCAACTCGTACAGCCCCACCAAAAGAAGTTGTGAAGAGTCTTTACTGGAAATGGACTGCGGACCATCTAGTTACAAACCCGAATCATTGCAAGTCCACAGCTGCGTTTTTACTACTAAAAGATGTGGTGGCATTTGAGCCTTATTTGGACCTCATCACCCTCCCTTTTGATCGAGCACTATATTTTAAATTTAGAGTTGGTTCGCTTCCGCTTGGGGCTATGGTATCAAACTGGAAATTAGCTGCTCATATGTCCCCAAACTGTACATGCTGTCCGAGTAGGATAGAGTCCATCACGCATATCCTGTTTGAATGCCCGGACTATGCAAAGCCCAGGAGCTTTTGGCTTAAACCTCTTTGCCGAAACATGGGTACACGTAGTTACCTAGTAGCTTTGCGCATCCTAATGACGGACACATCCCCCCCAATTGTATGTGGAATAGCAACATTTTTAAAGCAGTTTTGGCTTATTCGTTGCAAGAGATTGTCAGTAGCGGTTTAATTCTCCTTTTAGCTAAATTATTCTGGGCATTTCATGTCCTTTTATCTTTTTTAAATGAGACTTAATATTGACTTCTTATGTAATGGTTTTGTACTTTTGTAAATGGTTGAATTGTACTTGTGCTTATAAGATATCTTGCATATCGAATAAAAGCTTATGACTGACTGACTGACTGATTGTGGCAATAGTGTAAATATCTTGCAAACAAAACCCCACAAGGAGGAAGTGGAGCACTCAACAGATTTAAGCCATATGATTTATTACCACACAGTAAGGTTTCAGAATATGAGCCTTTTTCAATGTGGGTAACATTAAGGGGCGTCACCACATGAGACTTTAAATCTAACAGAGTTCATTTCAATTGGATAGTGGGTCGCCAATGACAAGTCAACAAAAAGGACTGTTCTTTCAATGTAAACTACTTTCCAGAGCATCCACCATTGCTCTATATTAGACCTGTCATTGTTGATCACATTGAAGGTGTTGTGTTAGTAAACCTCTCGTAGATATTAATCCACAGTGGTTACGTGCCTCCACATTGTTAGCAGCTCTGTATCACTGCCACTTTAGCCCAGCAGTGCCATACCTCTGATTTTTAAGCCGGCTGCTTTTCTCCTGATTTATGCCAGATCTTCCTAGGCTCTCTTTTAGTAGCATATGCTCAACTATGCTCTGACTCCATGCCAGCGGGGCTGATATTTCTTCCAGGCTGCAGCGGTTCTAGTGGTCTATGTAAAACTCTCTGAACCAATTGCCACACTTTGCTGCTGAACACTGTTACAGAACAGGTGTCTCCGTCACGATTGTGGCTATCCTGTGTATATCTTGCAAACAAAACCCCCCAAGGAAGAAGCAGAGAACTCACCTGATTTCAACCATTTGATTTATTATCACACAGATGTGTTTCTGCATATGTGCCTTTTTCAATGTGGGTAAATTAAGGGGCAACACCTTATACGTATTTAAATCTAACATAGTCCATTTCCATTGGATTGTGGGCCGCCAATGACAAGTCAACAAACAGGACTGTTCTTTCAATGTGAAGTAGTTTACAGAGCATCCACCATCACTGTATATGTAATCTGTCATTGTTGATAACCTTTAAGGTGCTCGTGTTCGTGAATATCCTCTCGTAGGTGTTAAGCCACAATGGTTACCAGCCTCCACATTGTTAGCCAACTCTGTATTGCGGCCACTTTAGCCCAGCAGTGACATACCTCTGATTTTTTAAACAGCCTGCACATTTCCTTGTTTGGCCTCTTACCTCCTTATTTATGCTAGATCCCCATAGGCGCTCATTTAGTAACATACGCCCAACTATTTCGTAATGCTCCGACACAAAAGTTGCTACATTTGGTTACCTTCTTCCTAAAGTGGAAGTGGGTGATGCTGTGTCTGTGTCTCAATATTCTCTGGCAATGAATGATGGCAATTTGTCTACCAGGGAAGAACCTGGTTTTAAGGCCTTGCTCCACAAGAGACAGGTGAAGTCTTTTTTTTACTCCAGTGCTGTGTTGTGCTAAGCATGCCTACTGTTCTGGTAGAGACTGGGACAACTGAAAGTCTGTGCCATTTCTACTCTATCTGGAGGATTTTGCTTTTCCACATGATCGTCTGCAAACCGGCCACTGGTGGATCACTTTGGCTATCCACAATACCTGATCAGCAGGGGTTCCTGTAAAACCAAATAAGCATAGAACCATACAGAAAAGGGTGGCAGTATTCAAAGTCTCTGAAATCTAATGCCCAGGATGCCCTAACCAAAGTCTAATTTGATTTCCAATTCTTTAAAAAGAGTCAAATACCAAAACTGGTCAGTCATTGTGAAAAATAGAAAGGTGGCCAGGTCACAATCTTGAAGAATAATCCTATGGTGCTTATTGGGAGCCGAAATGCATCAATGCAGTACATATTGAAATATGCATAAATGTACATATTGAGTCAATAACCTAGATAAACTAAGAAAAATTGACTATAGTTATGTTACCCTCTGCCACTTTCTAAAATGCACTTTTAGAGAGCAAAACATTGCCAACTACACATTGTTACCACATTGCCCCTGCCTTGTCCATTTATGGACCACTTCAAGTGTTTCGTAATTTGAAAGGTGTAAAGCATTGTGTGAATACAATTCAAGGGTACTTATTGCCAGTGGTTTCAAGGAGGCACAACATTGATCTACAAAATTCAACAGTAAGGGGTCCATTACGATGTCAGGCGGATCGCCACCGCCATGGTGGCGGTGGCGATCCGCCCGACATTCATGCCCGCCCGCCACCCATTCCCCCCGCCATAGTAATTACTATGGCAGGGGGACCGCGGCGGACGTAAACACCATCCGCCGCTTTTCCGCCCGGTCTATTAGACACCGCCAGCCATATTATAATGGGCTTTCAGGCATGCCTTTCCGTGGCTGCACTGCCGCCACGGAAAGGCATGCGGAGACTCCCTGCGGGGGCCCGTTGCGGGCCCCCTAGGACTCCGGGGGGTGGGGGGTGCCTATGGTACCCCCCCCCGCATTTCAAAGTGCAACAGGGCAGGCACCGCGCGGTGCCTGTCTTGTTGTGCTTTGAAATGCACAACGTGCATTTTTACCATTGTGGCGGGCAGCGCTTTCAGCACCGCCCGTCGCAATCGTAAAAATACAGGATGCGCCCGCCAGTGTGGCGGGCGCATCCTATTTGCCAAGGCAGGACCGCCGCTCCTATGGCGGGCGGTCCCGTTTTGCACTGGGATGGCGGGCGGGCAAAGTCCGCCCGCCATCCTAATGGGGGCCTAAGTTTGCAAACGCACTGCTTGTGATAACAAGTAACATTATATGTTTGTACTGATTGTATTATGTGAGAGTATAGCAAATGTGTACAAATTATCTTGCTGTTGACAGGCAATGAATGAAGAATTGTTGTTATTATATTACAATCTGCCAGATTGGTTTTGCCAATGCTGGGGAAAAGTAACAACGAACTGCTTTCTGTACAGAATGGATATAGATTTCGATACAGAATGCATATAGGAAAAACATAATTGAATGTGATAAAAAAGCAAGAAGATTGAGCGTTTTTCATATGTATAATAGTCTCTTATTCGTTCCAACAGAAGCACTCCCTGGAAGGCAGGGTAATACACCAAAGAGCCAATAGCATGAAGTGAGAGTATTACAATGTATATTTTAATACATTGCATCAATATGCCTTGCAGATAGCTGCTCTGTCAATCAAGACCTAAACATTGTGAAGTTAGCTTCTGAAATAATTTACATTAATCTACATCAATGTTGATAAGAATCTGCAGTCGATAACCAATTGGCAGGATATGTCCTGCCCGGCACCTACCAGTTTAATAGGCCATGCTCCAGACACCAATACTAGTGATGATCTGCTCCACATGTTGGGCATCAGTAAACATTTGAGTAACAGATGTGGAGAGTGTTTTTAACCGCATCGCTGCGGCAGTTATTTTTCCGCTGTGCGGATTTTTTCCAAAAGCCGTGTTACATGACGAGCTCAGCTCGTCATCCGCACACGACCACCGTGGCTGATGACGAGCTGAGCTCGTCATCAGCAGCGAAGGGGTTAAAGTCAGCTATTGACTCCTCCAGAGACGGAGCCCTTTGAAGACTTGTGTAACCGGGGCATCAAGGTGGGCTTTGTCAAACCTTTATTCCAAGAGCGGCATTGACCAAGTCTGTGCAATCCTTGGGGGCAAAAGAACCTGAGCCAATGTAGGCCTAAGCACATTCTTATAGAAAGTGTATCACCAATCAGGTTAAACACTGTAGCTAGAGGAGGGTAGTAGTCACTTTTTGTGACAGTGTAAAGTGGGGCTTTCTATGGATGTAAGAATCAAAAAAGTAGGGAGGAGGGTAGAAGGTCCATTCATCACCCCAGTATCAACAGTTTAGGTAATCAAAAGAAGAATGGACACTTGGTACTACTTAACCATTGGTTAAGTTGGGACACTCTCATAAACGCGGTGTTGTTCGTGCGGTGTATATCTTTCTTCCGCCCCTCACTCGCGTTGTGGCATTTATCATTGAGTGTTCCAACAACGTGCTATATGCCAAGCCTCAACCAGAGGCAACCTCTGGCGCAAGTAGCAGTGTCCAGAGATAAAAAAGCATGAAAAGGGCACCCAAAAAAAGGTTTATAAAAAACATATACTGCACCCGTGGTAGGTTTTAATGAAGAAAGGTGAAGTATTGTTATTAAAAATGAAAATTGCGGTATTACTGGAGGTCGTGTTAATGAATCTCCTTATACCTCATGAACTACAGTGTCAACATGTTTCTGCTCCATGTGGCCCAGCCGGGTCTACGGAGCATTCGTCAGGACAGAACATAACAAATGTACAACAGACAACAAAGAGTTTACTTGCACGATTTGTGTAGTAATGTGATTTCAAAAGTTGTATCCACAGAGCACAACTGAGTGCTCTCCTACCTGTTTGTATTGAATTCTCCACAAAGCTGAGAGATTATATTTGTGCTACCCACGCACCCATTATAATATATGCTTTTCTGCCTTTTTCAGAAAATTTCCATAAGGCTCCTTTGGATACAACTTTTGAAATCACATTACTACACAAATCGTGCAAGTAAACTCTTTGTTGTCTGTTGTACATTTGTTATGTTCTGTCCTGACGAATGCTCCGTAGACCCGGCTGGGCCACATGGAGCAGAAACATGTTGACACTGTAGTTCATGAGGTATAAGGAGATTCATTAACACGACCTCCAGTAATACCGCAATTTTCATTTTTAATAACAATACTTCACCTTTCTTCATTAAAACCTACCACGGGTGCAGTATATGTTTTTTATAAACCTTTTTTTGGGTGCCCTTTTCATGCTTTTTTATCTCTGGACACTGCTACTTGCGCCAGAGGTTGCCTCTGGTTGAGGCTTGGCATATAGCACGTTGTTGGAACACTCAATGATAAATGCCACAACGCGAGTGAGGGGCGGAAGAAAGATATACACCGCACGAACAACACCGCGTTTATGAGAGTGTCCCAACTTAACCAATGGTTAAGTAGTACCAAGTGTCCATTCTTCTTTTGATTACCTAAACTTTCTATGGATGTACCTATGGAGCATTATGGGGATCCCAGACTGGAGCTTATTGGGGGGGGCAGTTTCTATTTGGGACTGTTACGGGGGTATGAAAGGAGATGCTAACCGCTGAGAGTGGCAATGGTAGAGGCAGCACGTGGCTAACTCTGGTAAGAGGTGGGACAAGGAAGTGCTATCAGCCTATGTGACTGGGTGTGTGGAGGAGAGGCCAGTCGGGAGCTTGTAGGATTGAGGGGATACCTGCCTGTGATGGGGACTAGGACAGGGAGTTGAAGCTTGAATGTGATGATTTGCACTGTCTGTATAGAGGGTGATGCTGGCAGAGATGCTGGTTGCAAACCTGAGGTGAAATGCAAGGACAGCGAGGAGATGTGTCATTGTGGGAGGGAAATGTTGCCACCTAAGGGGACTGTTGTGCTCATTAAAGCATGCCCCCATTGCTCCATTAACTGAATGCACCTGTACCCACTTTTGTATGAATTGACTTGTTTATTGCAGACTTCTAAAACAAAATAAATCGTATTACAACAGATGTAATTGTAGCAGAGTCTGCTTCATCAGCTCCCTGGCTCCTTGCCTGAAATAAGGCAGTCAAGCTGCTAGAGGCAGTGATGGACACTCTGTTTAATGACTCAAATGCCTACATGCTGTCTGCTCAAAGGCCACCTCACCTACTGCGAGTCAAAAGTACGACTTTCCCCCCAATGGGAGGACCAGCTGGGTTTCAGTGCTAACAAAGACAGCTCTGTTGGACACTTTCTTCCGAAAAAAAAGAGAAACAAAGAGTCTCCTTGAATTCCTTATAACCACTGCTAAAAACCTGGGGGATCAATTACCACACTCCTATTAACCCAAGACAGCGACTAAAAGGCCTGGACACAGGCTTGGCTGTGGCACTGCCTTCACATTTGTTTTCAACAGATCCCATAAAGTCTAACTGTAACAATTGTAACCAGAAGCTGCTGAAGCTGAAAAAATATTATGTCTTCGGTGGTTAAGAGGAATGTTCCTTTCCTACAGCGCACTGCAGTGGGTGCTGTTTTTTCACCATTTTTATCCTTCATAACACTCTTTTTTTTAATCACTAGAAATGTGAGTGCGGTGAATATGTTTCTTGACCATAATATGAAAGAATGCGCATAAATTAAGACGCTAACCTAGAAAATAGCCTCTTACAAAAGCAAATAGTTAAAGAAATTAATTATCGTGGCATACTTCAAAAATGTTAACCTTTTTTCTCAAAAGCAGTCTCACTCGAATGCAATTATGATTTTTAAGAGTCATGAACTTTCTATGATAGTTTTCAGCATTGCTTTTCATTTTTTTTTTACTGTTTTAATAGTTGCAGTAGATTAAGCACACATCTTGCTCCTATTTCATTGACATCCTGCAGCCTGTTGAACGCTGCCTGAAATAGCAACGGCCGTATTTCTCTCCCAGCCCAGCAGCCACCGTCTTCCTGTCATAAAGGGCACCCCCACCTCCAACCTTTCGCATATCCAGCGTAGCCATGGGCTGGTCAGTCCACAATGCCCCTTTTGAAAGATCTGTACCAGCTACCAGGCTTACAGGGATCGAGTTTGCTGTGTTTTTTTAACTGATTAAACAAAATTCCTCGGCTAAATGGCTTTTGCTTGTGACAAAATAAACACAGCCATAATAAACGTCTTGACTGGCAGTTTTAAGATTAAAGGAAACAGCTTGGCAAATAACTACGCCAAAGTTCATACATGATATGGGACCGGCATACTGTACGGGGACAGAATTAGGATACCAGATGACTCTACGCTAACAAGGTCCATATATTCTAGTTGACGATCGGAAGCATTCTGGGAGTTGTAGTCTTGGTTCTCTTCTTTTTAACATGCTGTAAAAAATCACTACATTAAAACTGACTGAAAAATGAAAGCATTATACCGCAGCAATGCACCTAATGACATAGTATCATACCGGTAACCCAAAGAAAGCGTGTGGTGACGTTAATATACGTTTCTGGAGTTTCTGTGTCATTTTAATGATTTTGGGGGCCCCTGTTTAGAGAAACTTTTATTTGTACTACCCATTATTTGCTAATACAAGCCCCATGTTGCCAAACAATATTTAAATAATATTGAAAGGGTGAGATAGAGACTAAACAGACAGAAACACAATAGAGTAAAAATCACTTTCACTGGAGCCCCTAGGAAGGCGGGCGCCCTGGGCAGTTGCCCACTTTGTCCATGCCTTAAACTGTCTCAGAAGGACATTAGGAATCGTGACTTCCCTGTCACTCGTTAGCTCATCACTAGGGCACAGCATTGATCATATCCCCACCTACTGTCAATCCATCACTACCCACCTGCGATATGAAAAATGTACTGACGAAAAATGCGTCATCTCACAAGAGTGAAGCACCGAACACCTTAGGACTAGAGCCAACCAAGAACTTAGTACGTGATGAGGATTGGGGAGTTCGCCCCTCTCTGGCCAGAAAAGCACGGAAAGATCTGTCTCCTGCCAAATAGGCACCAATCAACTGGGATCTACCACCGACAAACTCCAGAGAGCTGAGCACTGATAGGTAAGGAGCAGAGACTCTTTCAACATGTCACCACCCTAGCGCTGGAACCTGCTGTCTGCAGCTTTACCTTTGCAAGAATCAGACTGTTACATTCTGAATCACACCTTTTCTATGTTTATCAACATCTGGGTAAGTGACATCATGATGTTCCTGAGCTACTGTCCATGAGCCATGTTTATGTTCTAATAAGATTCTGTATTCTGAAGGTGGTTGGTAAGGAGAGGTCAGTTGCATCTGGACCTTGAAGCTGTGAGCTTATGAATGCTGTGCTGGATAATAAACTACAACTTATTTTTTCTTGATTCCTGGATTAATTCTAAAACAGACACTAAAGTAAGGGACTCTCCCTAGAGCCAAATCTTCCGAAGACCCACTAACAGAAGCAGAAACCACACCATGGTCAGATAACACTGTAATAAGGAGCAATCTCACTAAGCAAGCTCAAAATAATCTGAAAAATGAAGCACAGCAGGGTCATGTGATGCAACGGTGAGACGAGCAGCAAAGCCCTGATGGGGCAGTGGGAGCACTGGGACACAAAGGTTTGCAGGAAAAACACCAGTGACTGCCTCAGTGTGGTTAATTCTCCTGGAAAATGTGAGCCATGCCCTCAGAACTGAACAGTGCTCAATGTTTATGAATTGAGAGCCCCTGCTCTAAAAGCATGCACGGTGATTTCCACGGAGTATAGCATTAGGCAAGGAATGGTGAGGAAGGAAGCCCTGTGGGGGGAGATGGCAAGGGTGGGCCTTGAGCATGCAGCTATGAATGCTAAGTTAAAATGGAACAGAATCAAAGAATCTGAAATGTAGGATACGCATTCGCACCTGACCAATGGCCCCGCCATTGGAAAATATCATCACTTGTTTGGCACATGCTCATCCGATAACATCTGTACTATGATATTCACTAATCAACTTGCCAATCTGTATGTGGTAAAAAAAATCGTTTCACTGATAACATCTTTTAGTAAGGGGCCTGGAACTCTGAATTCCCATACAATAACGTATCAATAAATTGTTCAGCAAATTTTGTAGGTTAATTTTATATTTTTGCTACCCACAGGATTTCAATATCTCTCATGAACAACAAAACACCGTTCTGATCTAGTAACTAAGGCAGGCACATTATTGTATACTCAAGAGATTCAGCTACCTCTACATGTCCTATTAAAAAGAACATAATTATGTTTTTGAATTAAAAAAATTGGCCCAATCCACCATACAGCACAATAAAGTTGAATCCACCATAAAAGCTCCAACCCACTTCAAATAGTAATCACCCCCCGAACGCAGCCGAACCTACACCTTCACAAACTACCCTAGATAATCTAACCCACATCAACACAACTCAACTCAACTCAATGCAACCCAACAGAATGCAGCCCACTCAAGACATTCTAGCCCACACTTATATCACCACAATCAAACCCAATTCAAAAAATCGAACCCATCACAAAATAGTCCAAAGCACCCTATTGCATTCCAAGTTAAAACGTACCCCAAAACAATCCAACCCAATGCAATCCAGCCCAATACAATTTCAACCCACCCAGTACTGTCAAACCCATGCAACACAACCCATTCTCACCTACTAGCTCCCCAAACCAGACTATCACACCCAGCATGATTCTCCTCCTTCACCACCCACAAGCCAATGAAACTAACACAATCCAACTCAGCTGTTCACAATTAAAATTTATTTGGAGCATGTGAGGGAACAGAAATGATCTCAAAGAGCGTCAGATAGGGTGTGGTAACCCTCTAGACTTGCTTCTCTTGTTTTATTCCTCCTACACCTCCATCACACACTGCAGGCGTCATGACTCACCAGGGGACGCTGTCTTTTAGACTCTCTACCTAATCTGGGCCGTGCATTGCAATCCTGGCAGGGTTTGTTCTGCTGAGAGTAATATCTGTCATGTGACAGTAAATGCTAGAGCACGTGGCCGCTGGAGCTGCAGTCCCTCCAAAGAGCCCTATGCAAGCCAAGCTTGGGGGACCCTATTCCATCCACTCCCTGCACCCTTGTTCCGGTGGCTTCCCCCACTCACCTTGGAAAGGCCGGGAGGTTCCTGGAGCTGTAGACCGAACCAGCACCGCGGAGCGTTCTTGGGACTGCTGTCAGCAATGTCGCCCCTGCGCGTGTTCCTTGGGGAAAAAAAATAAAAAAAGAAATGCTATTCACCTCGAAATAAATGAAAGACGCCTCGTTTCAAATCTAGAAGCGAAGGCGAGGGATGACGGTGCATCGCGACAAATCATTTGAAGTTACCTTTCAAAGGTTGTGGGGAAAAAATAGGACTTCCTAAAGCAAATTGTGGTTCAGCTGCCAGTCAGCGGCGTGCTGCAGGGAGCCTGTGCTGGGTTGGAAAGACACTCCACGGCTTGTGCAGGTATTTAACTTGAGAACTAAGTGTGAACGGAAAACCACTCCCCTTCTGCCGCGGCAGAGACTGGCAGATCGTTTTCCCACTGAACAAAGTCTTCGGGACTTTTATGGCAAAATCTCAGGGACAGACGAAATGTGGGCATAGTCGCCGCATTGAAATGTTTAGTTTAAAAAAAAAAATCTTTTCAGACTACGAAAATGAATGTTACACTTTGTGATGCAGCATGAAAAAAGTCACATACTTTATTAAATTGCATCGTATCATTCATATAGCGCTTACAACTGCCTTGGAGGACACTGAAGTCTTACACAGATAGGGGTTGTGTCTACTGTTCCTTTTATTGTTGCCTTAGACTTAAGGGTTTTTGATTTCTCTGTCAAACACCTATCTATGTATCCTATGCACCTATGTATGTAGGTGCATTGGTACTGAATGGCATATTAAAGAACTTAACTCGAAATTATGGTTGGGCATTTTGCCCACTTTTTAAACTTTGGATCTCTGACTTAGGGCCGTGCGATCTAACCGTCTGGTTAACTACTGTGATGCTAAATATGATCTGAGGTGTCACCACTACTTCGAGCCACAGTCATGTGACAGTCCTTTCATTTAGATTGCAGCATAAAAATCGATGCTTAATATAAACACTTTGGGCAATAATATATTATATTACTCAGCTTTCTTACATATCACATAAACATTGACCATGACATAATCTATATGAAATGTGCTGAGCTTGCGACAGTAAAAAGTCAGACGCCTGATTCCAAATCTGCCCATTCCGATGTTAGGCCTAACGCACCCTTCATCATCTCACACTAAGGGGTCGATTCCGATGTTGTTCGGAAGGGCTCCGAATCGGATTCAGGTTCACCGAATCCAATCCGGAACCCTGGTTTCATTCCGAATCAGACGCACTTCCGAACGACCAAGTACGATGCCTGGAAGCAGGTAGGGTTGTCCGAACCGGTTATGAAGGGCATGTGGACAGCACGCGTGCTTCGGAGCCAAATCGTACAGCTCTCGGACAGTTGTTACAAATCGGTATCTCCGCAAAGAATTGGCCCGCCAGAATCTGTCTTTGGAGGCTCGTAGCCGGCCCCCCTTCACCCAGGGCCTACCGGCTCGGGCCAGTGGGGCTACCAAAAAAGACCCCAGTTTCCAACCATGCGCAGTGTGGCAGGCACCATGGGGTGCCCGCCACAGAGTGCACAATTATCCCCAACCACCCCTTTCTTCAACTGTGTTCTCGTTCGGAGCACAGGCTCCCATTGAAGTCAATGAGAGCTCGACCGAATTGTATCTGGATGCATCGTACTCAGTCGGTCGGATTCCCCCAATCCGAGTCGCATCGAAAGCATTCCAGAACCAATTCTGTCAGAATGATTACCGAACGACATCGAAATTGGGCCCTAAGTCTTAGTGGTCAGTTTCGGAGCAAGGCTGCATTGATGCAAGCATGGAAATTTGGCCCAGAGTCCTTGGTTTAGAAGCACAAAAATAGCTATTATCTGAGGTGAAGTGGGCCTCTTTAGCCCTTGGGTCGCGTTACCACTGCACCTGTTGCACTTTTGATAGCTACACCTAGTCTGCAGGGACTGTCACAGATTGAAAGAGGTGTTGTTTAACCCACACTTTTTTGTTTTCGTGTGAAATCTCTAGTAGTTAATATGTCTTAAAAGGGGGCTCATATCAGTTCTCATTGCTGAAATACGGTGTTCATTCACTTTTGTGTGGAACTTTTTTTGTTAATATCCCCTGGCTGCGATACTTCTACTAAAGCTGTTCACAATGTTCAAGACCCATTCATTGTCAAGATAACAACTCTTACCACAGGAAAGGCAGACAGCTTCTAATAGTGTTATGGAATGCTGGCTTTTTATCAATTAGTTGTGTAAATTAGATGTTTTAGCCTTAGAACATTTCTGGCATTTCCTATTCATGCCTCAGTCCCTTTCTTTGCACTCTGTAGACATTATCAAATTGATTTTTTCAACTTAATCTTTTTGGTCATTATGATCAGATTCAAAATGTTGTAATAAGCATTGCATGTTACAAATACATTTAATATACAAGAGCTATGGTATATTTTAGTACTTAACAGGCAGCCACAAGTGCAGTTACTTTGCAGACAACAGGGCCATGATTTGAATGGTGCAGCAGGTTGCAGTAGCACCGGGCCCAAAAGGTGTTGGAACTCCTCTAAACACATAATATTGCTATATTGGTCTTCCAAACTGGCAGTCACAATTGCAGCAACCTTGCAGTTAAAAGGGACTTGATTCGAATAGTGCAGCAGGTGCAGTTGCACCTGCTGCACTAGATATTGCTAACATTTAAAAAATAAACAGGCAGTCACAAGTGCAGTAACCTTGTAGACAACAGGGTCATGATTTCAATGGTGCGGCAGGTGCAGTGATACCAAATATATGAGTGTTGTCCGAGAACGCCAGATTCTTTGTGTTTGAAAGCAGTGATACCAGGACCAAAAGCTCTAGACACCCCACTAAACACCTAATATTGCTATATTTTACTACTAAACAGGGAGTCACAAAGTACAATTACCTTGTAGACAACTTCATCATGATTTGAATGGTGCAGCAGGTGCAGTGGCACAGGGTCCAAACGTTGTCATAACTCCTCTAAACATCTAATACTGCTATAGTTTACTACTATACAGGCAGACACAAGTGCAATTATCGTGCAGGCAACATGGTCATTATTTGAATAGTGCAGCTGGTGCAGTGGCACCAGGCCCAAAACTCATTTAAACACCTATCATTGCTATATTTTAAACTAAGCAGGCAGTCAAAAGTGCAGTTATCAAGCAAGTGCTAGGGTCATGATTTCATAGTGCAGTATCACCGGGACCAACAGCTCCTGGCAATCCTCCAAACAGTGATTATTGCTATGTTTTACAACTAAACAGGCAGTCACAAGTGCAGTTATCTTTCAGACACTGGATTCATGATTTGAATGGTACAACAGGTGCAGTGGCACAGGGCCAAAAATTTGTCAGAACTACTCTAAAAACCTAATATTGCTATATTTTACAGCAATTTCCAATCTGTCATAATTACAGTTATCAAGCAAGCACTAGGGTCATGATTTCAATAGTGCAGCAGGTGCAGTGGCACCCGGAACAAAAGCTCCAGACAAACCACTAAATAGATAATATTGGTATATTCTATTCCTAAACAGGCAACCACAAGTGCAGTTACCTTGCAGACAACATGGTCATGATTTGAATTGCACAGCAGGTGCAGTAGCATCAGGCCAAAAATGTGTCAGAACTTGCCTAAACATATAATATTGCTATATTTGACTACTAAACAGGCAGTAACGATTGCATTTACTTCGCAGTTAAAAAGGACTTGATTTGAATGGTGCAGCAGATGCAGTTGCACTGGAGCCAAAAACTCCAGGGACTCCCCTAAACCCAGAATATCTCTAAATTTTACTACTAAACACGACACCCACAAATGCATTTATTTTGCAGGCAATAGGGTTATGATTTTAATGGTGCAGAAGGTGCAGTGGTACCCGCCCCAAATGTTGTAAGAACTCATCTAAACAGCAAATATTGCTATATTTTACTACTAAATAGGAAGACACAATTGCAGTTATCTTGTAGTTAAAATGGGCTTCATTTCAATGGTGCAGCAGGTGAAGTGGCACCAGGATCAAAAGCTCTAGGGATTCCACTAAACGCAGAATATTGGTAAAGTTTACTATAAACAGGCAGTAACAAGTGCATTTTCTAGCAGGCACTAGGGCCATGATTTCAATGGTGCTGGAAGTGCAGTGGCACCGGGGCGAAAAGTTGTCAGAACCCTAAACGCCAAATATTGATATATTTAACTACTAAATAGGCAGCCCACAATATTGTTATCTTTCAGGCACTAGGTGCATGATTTCAATGGTGCCTCGGGTAAAGTGGCACCAGGCTCAAAGTTGTCAGAACTCTTCTAAACACATAGGGCCAGATGAATCAAGGCTTTTGCGACTCGCAAAGGCCAAAATAATTTCGGCCTTTGCGACTCGCAAACAGCCTTTTTGCATTTTTTCATATGTATGAAAAAATCGCAATTTAAGGAATCGCAATGATTTGCGATTCCTTATTTTGCCATAGCATTTAAGGAATCGCAAATTTTGCTATTCCTTCAATGATATCTATGAAACATTTAGAAATTGCGATTTTGTGTTAAGGAATCGCAAATTACTGGTGGTAATTTGCGATTTCTTTAAAAAAAGCCCTATTTGGCATTTGTGAGGGTGGCATGTGACACACATACATGCCCATAGGGCATGTATGTGTGCCACATGCACACACATGTACATTTCAGGGGTGCAGCAGGGTGTCTTTGAGACACCCCTGCACCCTTGAAATAATTCTCAAATTGAGATTAGCAAATTGCGAATTCGCAATTTGAGAATTATTGCACTATCATTCCTATGGGCCTCCTGGCCCATAGGAATGCATTGGAAATTATTCTTTATTTGCGAATTCGTAAAATGCGAATTCGCAAATAAAGAATAATAAGGAATCGCTAAAAAATAGCGATTTTGTACATACATTCCGTTTTGCGAATTCTAAATAGCGATTCGCAAAAAATCGCTAATTAGGATTCGCAAAATGGAATCTTGAAACATCTAGCCAATAATTTTCTTTCAATATGCAACTGCTCTGGCTTGTGAGAGTTGCCGGATGTCTCCCTCTTGAAAGGCTGGGATCACTAGAACATATTAACGGACCAGCTGCTGCATCAATTTACTGTGTGTGTGTTGGCTGCCATATGGATTGTCAATTGGAGGGCAGCAAAGTCCTTTCCCAGAGGAGCTAGTCTTAATGGTGCAATGTGGGTGCAGTCTGGGGCCTGTTGATTCCCTACCACACCAGTGCAGAATTTGTATAAAAAATAAAAACATAAGTGGCAAGCTCTAAATCTCTATTAGTAGGCTGCCAGTGTCATGCTCTTCCTTAACACCACTGCCCACCGGCCACTCTGGCCACACTCACGGCCACTGCTCGTTCCACCATTAGTAGATATTGTCAAGGTACATAGATGTGTAGTGAGGTGTAGAAAAACTATACATACTCTCCATTCAACATTTTGTTCCTTGATATTTTGGTTACAATATTAGTGCTGCACAATAACCTATATGCAATATTCAGGAGCCACTCCTGCCAGCACACAATACCATGACTGCAGAAACACACAGGTGGGTCAGGTAGACTTGCAAATCTCAGGTGTTGTGCCTCTCCATTTCGGCTGCTATTGCTTGCTTTGATTCTTCCGACATTTAGTTAAAAGGCAGGCTTGTGAAATACCTGAAAAGAGTTGAATAGAAAATCCACAGGCTTGCACTGCGGTTCTGTCTTGTTCTGCGGTTCTTCTTCCAATACCCAGAACACTAATTTCATAGTGACTTTACTAAAGGGGTCGAAGACTTCTATATAGTGAACTTATGCACGCCTTAGAGGTTTACATGTGGGTCCATTGCATAACCTAGATTGCATTGTAATTTCTTTTATTTCTTGAATAAATACTTTGGCCTATTGAATGTCAATGTCAGTATGAAAATATATACTTTATTTGATAAACAAATATATAATCATAAAAGTGGAGTACATACAAACATATACATAAATAAACAGTTGAAAATAGAAAAATAATGAATCACTATTGGGGCTAAAATCTTACTTTTTTACAAGTTGGTTTCTTTAAAAAGCATTGGGGGTAAGCATGGGCGAATTTTGCGAATCTCGCGTTCGCGAATTTTGCGGATTTGCGAACTCGCAATCCGCAAAATCCGCGAATTCTCGCGAATTTGCGGATTTTTTTTTTTGTGTTTGCGCGGGTTTCTGCCAGTTCGCGAGGGTTTTGTACAATGTCGCAAATTGCGAACTTACCTGTCGGGTCGCAAGTTTCGCGAACTTGTTGTTTCTACGTGTCCAGCCTGTTTGGGACACTCTTCTTCATCACTGCCACTCTCTGTCACCACTGCCACTCTCTGACTACTCATGCCACCCTCTGGCCCACCCATGCCACCCTCTGTTTCATCACAGCACCCTCTGGTTGTCCAGTCAGTGTACATTATTCTGGCAACGCAAGCACACCTTCCCTGCCTCAAGTGACCTGAATTAATTTGGGGCTGATTAATGTGTCACAGAATATTTTTTTAGCTGGCACCTGCTTCCTTAGTGCTTCCTGATTAGTGATCTTTTGCACTTGCTAAGTGCTTTCATTGTTGCAAAATTAGTTACAACACCTGCCCTGCCCCTACTGACAATAATGAATTAGGGGCTGATTAATGGATTTGAACTTCCAGCCTGGCTCCTGCTTGTCTCCCTTAGCTGTAATTCAGGACCTTTGTGGCATATGTGTAACTATTCTGAGGTTCAGAGCAGGGTCACATAATAGTTGCAACTGGCAACTGAACTCTGGAGGGGCCCCTCAGGAAGCACTACAGGAAATGGCTACTAATGATGAGCCTGAACTTTTGAACCTGGTAAGTAGTTTCAGTTTTGCTAAGATCGTATTTCTGCAATTTTGCACTTATTCGCGGGGCGCGAAGTTGTACTGGGAAGCCGCAAACTCACGCGAACAGTGCGAGCAAAATCCGCTGCTCGCAGATTTGCGGATTTTGCGGGAGATTCGCAAATCTCGCGGATTGCGAATTTACCGAAAATCCGCAAAATCCGCGAGCGAAACGGATTTTCCGCCCATGATTAATTGGGGGGCCCTTCCGGCTGCTGAGTGAAATTACGGGATGCATGACGAATAAAAATTGTAAGGCCTATGTTTAAAGTTGTATTTTCTGGAGTCAAAGCTGCAATAATTGAATGTCTACAGGTCCGGATTCCCAGCCTATTCCACTCAATTTTCAACTTTAATCTGCGCTGTGGCAGTAGAGCAGCACAAAGACATACTACGTGCTCCAAGGTTTCAGCCGTCTTGCCACACCCTCTGCACAATAGATCCTCTGACGTTTGACGCCAGGAGGATAAATCCTTTAAAAATTGCCAGTCACCCAATCTAAGAGCCATAAAACTAAGTTTTAGGTACAGGGGATAAGTGCAGGACAGATAAGAAGAAGGGGAGGCCTGCCAATAAGAATTCATTATTGCCCATGCATGTCTACATTTAGCAAAGAGAGATTTATCAGTGATAAGGGGCCTCATTCCTATACGTTTCTTAATACTGATTTAAAAAACTGCGTTGCTGGGGTTAAGATCCCATAATTCACCCGCAGACATTTGGTGGATGAAGTCCTTAAAAATATCGGGCGTAAGAGCCACCTAGGTTTTTGTGAGAAATGTCTAGCCAAAGTAATAGAAGGGGTAAAGTTGCCTCCACAGGAGTTTGTTATACTAATTAAGTTGAGTTAGTTGTGTAAATAAATTAAATACAGGTAACTTAATCGTCCTGAGTGAAGTTAATTGCAATGAATTAAATGAACATACACATACTTAAGACTGACTAAACATAACAATACTTAACACTGAAACAATAACCAATGGACAAGTGTATAGGCAAAAAATAGTAGATTTTATCAAAATTCAATCATAAAGGGAAAAATACAATACAGAAAAAATGTATAAAACAGGAATACAGGATGAGTGTCAGAAAGCAAATCAGAATCTCTGTAAAGCCTGTAAACCGCCTATCCAAAATAAAGATGCAAATAATTCTCCTTTGGATAAAGCTGAGAGTCGACGTTTCGGTCTTCATGGGCAACTCTTTAAGACCATCATCAGGACAGAAGAAAGTAAATATTGTAACTCCCTTAAATCGATAACCCTCACTCCAAAGGATGAAAGGAGATGATATGTAAAGCCGGGGCAGAGGTTAATCTCAGCAGTAGCGTTGCGCCTCACACACTTGGCAAGGGGATCGCAATGGATTTAAAAGTCGTCAAGAATGAACGATCTGTTGTAGCCTCAGGAATAGCGGGATGTGTCAGCCGTCTCTCTTGCATGCAGAGAGACGGCTGACACATCCCGCTATTTGGTGAACTTTCAAGACTAAAACAGATCGTTCATTCCAGACGACTTTGAAACAAATTGTGATCCCCTTGACAAACGTGTGAGGTGCGACAAACCAAGAGGAAAGCCTTAATTGCTTACTTTCTCGCTATTCCTGAGGCTACAACAGATCGTTCATTCTTGACGACTTTTAAATCCATTGCGATCCCCTTGCCAAGTGTGTGAGGCGCGACGCTACTGCTGAGATTAACCTCTGCCCCGGCTTTACATATCATCTCCTTACATCCTTTGGAGTGAGGGTTATCGATTTAAGGGAGTTACAATATTTACTTTCTTCTGTCCTGATGATGGTCTTAAAGAGTTGCCCATGAAGACCGAAACGTCGACTCTCAGCTTTATCCAAAGGAGAATTATTTGCATCTTTATTTTGGATAGGCGGTTTACAGGCTTTACAGAGATTCTGATTTGCTTTCTGACACTCATCCTGTATTCCTGTTTTATACATTTTTTCTGTATTGTATTTTTCCCTTTATGATTGAATTTTGATAAAATCTACTATTTTTTGCCTATACACTTGTCCATTGGTTATTGTTTCAGTGTTAAGTATTGTTATGTTTAGTCAGTCTTAAGTATATGTATGTTCATTTAATTCATTGCAATTAACTTCACTCAGGACGATTAAGTTACCTGTATTTAATTTATTTACACAACTAACTCAATTTAATTAGTATAACAAACTCCTGTGGAGGCAACTTTACCCCTTCTATTACGTCTTACCCAAGCCCCCAAAGGTTTACTGGGTTGCTCACTTTATTTACTATAGCCAAAGTAATGACTCCAAGGAACCTAGGTCTGTATGCCTAAGTTTGTGGCACAGATTCAGATAAGTGCCAGTGTTTGAAATATCGTAGTTTAGTAAACCCCGTTCTAGTCTAATCTGTGCGGCAGAGGCGGCTTTAGGCATGTGAAGAACTTTTTTGTAGATTTTGGTCACATGTTGGTTTAAGTTAGCGTTTAATTTTCCCCTAAAAATTTCAATGCCATACGACAGAGTAGGCCCGATTTTTGCTCTCATAACTTCCAACAATGGTGATAAACTCGGACCAGACAGTTTTTTTGAGAGCTTAGAAAGGGTCACCTGAAGGTTCATGGCTTTTATTGATATTTCGCTGCGTTGTTTGGCGAAGGTACCCCTAGAGTCAAAATTGACCCCTAAATATTTGTATGTTTTTCCTATTGTAAGGCTCATATTGTTGTATAGCCATCGTATAGCTGTGTAATTTATTTAATAGCCTTTGCAGCCCTACCCGGGTGAAACTAAAAAGGACCAGGTCATCGGCATATAAAAGGTTGCTTATTAACGCACCACCAATCTTGGGAGGATGGCTGTTTATTTCTTCTAGGGTGGCTGGTAGGTCCGCTATAAACACATTGAAAAGTAATAGGGCTAGCACAAATACATGACATTATATCACAAAACTAAACAAAATAGAACAGTAACCCGAAGGTATAGTTGGTGGTTCACTGATGGAACATAAATTTAAAAATTTCGCCAATTTATCATTGATCTTTGTGTTGTTGACCAATCTTTGATTCTTTTTCCAGATCTTTTGTGGAAGTACAAAAGATCTGGAAAAAGAATCAAAGATTGGGGTTACTGTTCTATTTTGTTTAGTTTTGTGATATGATGTAATGTATTTTTAAACCACTGTGTAGGTATGACTGGTATGTGAGAGTGTATGAATGTTAGTAATATGCTGTTCTGTTAGGGGCACCATTCTTTCTCTAAACTGCACTTTACTCAATTGCACAAAAATATAATGATTGTTTTTGAATTTATGTGATAAAATAATGTGTACAGATGTACAAATCTTTATAAAATAATACTTCAAACTAAAATCCAAATATATAAAAAGATAAATAAAAATATATTTTAATAATATTTTGATGTTTTGGCCTCTGTCTCTAGCATCCTCCTCATGTAAACGTTTTTAGGATATATTCCTTTGGTAAAAAGTAATATAGGTCTTTCTAGAGGTACCCTTTATGCATAGTTCACTTCCTGTCTCCCCCCTCTGGACCTTAAACTAACTGGGAGAACTCCTTTTCATCTCTACTTAGGTTAGGCAAAATACATTTATCAGTTAAGGGGCCTAAATCTGATCCCAGATGGAGCTGGGTAGAATCTCGTGGACCTTGACTGGGTATCTGAATGTCTTTAAATGAAGATGATGTGATGTTAAAAGTTACTTTTAAAGGATTGAATCCAGTGTTTGAATTTTCAGGGTGAGGAAGAGTTAAAGGGAAAACTGATTGAGGTTGAGTTATCGTTTCAGTCACCTTACTTATATTCGATACGTTAAATTTGCCACTTGTTTTTTCAGAACCAACCTGTAGCTCTAGCGCCCCTATTTCCGCAGGTAAAACATTTTGGTTATGACGACACACAGAATTATGTTGACTTGTATTTAAGGCTAAGTCGACCATGGGGGAGCTTTGACAGGGACTCGTTGATATTGGTGATGGTTGTGTAACACTTAAGGCTTTTTTATTAGCAACGGTTGAGAACAGTGGGAATAGTTTAGGTAATTCAACTGTTGGTTTTGATCTTAATTTATTTCTTTGTTTGCGCTGACGTTTACGCTCTCTCTTACTACAGACTGGCAAAGGAACAGGAAGCATTTAGGGAATAGGAGCTGCAACAGCAGCTTGTTTAACAGAAGACCCTGCCTCGGTGTTGCCAGTTGTATGAGTTGGCCCACTCACTGTCTGAGGGCATAAAGCCGATGATGGAGTAAATGCCACTAAAGGTAAAAGAGCCTTGATCTTGGTGTTGGTCTTGGAAATGGTCGGTCAGTTTGGGGGAAGATTTAGCTTCCCCACTCACCGGGGTCCCAGTTGCAGGTGAGATCTGTGTGTTAGCCAGTTCTGAGTTGTGTATTGGAAATTTTTGAGATGTCTGGTCGAGGCGTTCAGTTAATCGTCCTCCCTTCAGCTGCTTAACTTCGTTTATGACGCTGGTTAAAAAAGCTGTCAGTATGGCTTTTTGTAATAATTGGTGCAACAGTTTTAAGTAACTGTGCACTCAATAGCTATATTTAACATTTCAGTCTGCTGTTCTGCACTAGGAACCTTCAGGATAGGCCAACAGATCCCTGCCATCAAATGCCTCTGAGCCAGGGTATTCAGACAAGCTCATAAGTTCCTATAAGAGCACCAGAAATCTAAGCAATTTTAACAGATGTCCTAGGAAGGGGAAACATCATATTTCAATTAAACATTTCTTTAAAACTTTTAATACTTTGTGTAAAGTATAAACAAAGCAATTGGTATTTTAATTATTTAATATTTATTTTGTCATTGACAGGGGATGCCATGTCCATGTAGACTAATTCACAGCTAAAATTCCAGTCTTTCAAACTCATTAGTTTTTTTGGACCATGGGAGATTATTACTTACTGCAGACATTGAGGCCCATTGCCTCAATGTCTAGACCTCATTGCCTAGGCCTCATTTCTTAGGCCCATTGATACTCCTTACTTCGAGAGGCCACTACATCTCCCTTCTGAGTGAGGAGTTAGCTGCTCATTGCTGCTGTTGGTGATAGTTATTATTACTTGGGCTAGTGAAGCTACTTATATTTTCGAGATGCTGATGTACATTAGGGTATTCAAACTATGATGCTCTTTATTATCTGGGTCCATTAAGGCTGATTAATAGCAAATGATATTAATGTCCATTACTGCCTGGGACCAATAGTGGTACTGTTTACTGACTGGATTCATTGATACTTATTTCTCTGTTGGGACATTGCTGCTCATTACTGGCTTACAAAATTATTGGTTATGAGGCTCATAACTGCCTTGGACCATCGGTGATCATCTTGTACTGTGTTATGTTGTCTCTGAAAGTTTGTTTGCTGTTGTTAAAAGAGTATGGTGACAGTGGGAGTTAAGTTTAAGTTAATACTGTGGACATTAGATCAAAGTATTCCCTAAACTTGTGAATTTACTGCCTTTTTAGCTTGTGTGCTTGATGGCGCGTTGGCACTTTTAATCTAATACACTTTTGTGGTTGACTGCGAGGCAAAGGGGTTAGCATTCAATAAGACATAAGATAAGATTATACACAGTAATTTTTCCATGAGCTTTGGAGTGGATTGCAATGAGAAACCTAAATAGATACAAAATCTTCAGGAGGACCAGCATTTTAAGGACATTACAGCGGCCAAGTAAAGAGAGATGTAAGTTATCTAATCTTCCCAACTTAGCATTGACCGAATTGATGACCGGAAGAATATACAGATCGGGGATATTACCAACTAAAGCTGTGATTTTGACCCTTAAATATGTTGCTTCTCAAACCACTGGGGCTTGAGAGGGGCCCATAGAGGATGTTTGAATGACCTGTGTTTTTGAAACATTGAGCCTATAACCTGAGAGGTGGCCGAACTGCTCTGCTCGAATCTTTAGAGCAGAAAAAGAGGAGGCAACATCTGGAATTAAGACTGCAATGTCGTCCGCATATGCCAGCGTCTTAAACTCTGTGGCATTGACCCGGACAGGCAACATATCCAAAGTGCCTTTTATCTTACTAAGGAAGGGATCAATGTACAGAGCAAAAAGCAGGGGCGAGCAGGGACACCCCTGCCCAGTGCCCCTGCTGATGGTAAAAGACGCAGAGACAGATCAGAAATACGCAATGTTGCCGCTGGTGAAATATAACGATTGGATTGCCAGAATAAACTTCCAGTGCAGAACTGCCCATAGGAACCCCCAGGTGACCCTGTTGAACGCCTTCTCAGCGTCTAACAGGATCGCTCCGAGGGGAGAGACAGTAACTTGAGCCCAGTCCAAAAGTGCAATAACCCGCTGACATGGTCGACCGTATCCCTGCCCGAGATAAAGCCATGCTGGCGTAGTGAGACCAGTGGGGTAATTACCAGCGCCAGTCTAGAAGATAGAATCTTAGAGTATATTTTGCTATCAGTGTTTATCAGAGAGATAGGTCAAAAAGATGAGGGGTTTAGCTCTGGCTTATCTTTCTTCTTAAAAAGAACAATCGTGGTTTGATGCCATGACTAGGGTGTAATACCCCCCTGTGCTGCCCTAAAGACCTATAAGATATCCTGACGGAGCTCCGGACAAAACACCCTGTAAAGTTTCAATGGAATGGCGTCAGGTCTGGCGGCCTTGCCATTAGCAAGCAATTTGATTGCCAGCTCAACCTCCTCCTACTCAATAGGGGCAGAGAGATCCTCGTTCTGCTCATTTGTGACTTGGAGGGTGTCAATATCCTGAAGGAAATCACAGGTTTCAGACTCAATATGGGAGCCAGGATTACCCTCCGTATAGAGCGAGGTGTAAAACTCCTGAAAACCCCCCATGACACTCCCCTGTGTGTCATGAATGTAGCCCTGGTAATCTTGAATTTTAATAATGTGGTTAGCCAAGCTTCTCTGCTGAAGCCTTTTGGCTAAATTCTGCCAGATTTTCCCCCAAAATTCGTACATCATTGTACGGTACTGCAGACACTTGACAGCCAGGTGTTGCCCAAAAAATTCCCAAAGTTTGGACTTAATTATGGCTACGGATTACTGGTTCTGAACTATATCAATGTCTTCCTTGATTGCACGTGTTATTTCCACCTCTGCCACACTAAGCTACTCGATACGCCCCTTAATTTGCTCCTGCACAGTCCTCCATCGGAAGGCTGCAAAGCTCTTGGTCTCACCCCGTACTGCAGCCTTAAGCGTGTCCCAAACTATACCATTAGAAGCAGTGCCTCTATTAATATTCAAAAACTCAGTCAACCACTTCCTCATGTGTTCCTGATAAGATTGTTCCGATAGTAATTTCCTTTCAAATGTCCAGACCCTAGGAACACCGGCACTACTAGGGAAGGGACATTCCACAATCAGGGGATTGTGATCAGACAAAGTTCTAGGGGAAGCAGAAATAGAGGCTGCCTCAGCTACTTGATCGGATATAAAAAAATAGTCCAGACGAACCATTTTATTGTGGGGGGGCAGAGTAATATGTATAGCCATCTTGATCCTTGTTATGCCTATACCAAAGATCGATCAAGCTATGTTCTTGGATTAATGCTTGAAGAGCCCCGGAGACCCTAGGTTTCCTACCAGAACATCTTTGGGCCCCTCCTAATTTAAAACCCCAGACAAATTGATATTCATATCTCTGCAGATACACATAGGATGTGGCCAGGTCACTAATTCTAGATTCAGATAATTTATTACTTCCGGGCCATCTAAATTTGACCCATACATCATGCAGATAGTTAACGATCTATTGTTAACCACTAATTCAGCTATAGCCCATCTACCTGCTCTATCCTGACAAGTTTTCCTACAAAATCCAACCCCCCGTTTCAACAAAATGGCCACACCTCTAATCATAGACGACTCCTGGGAGCATCCAATTAGATCGTAACCAGGAATTTCCAGATAATCCTGTTTGTCCCAGGGCACATGTGTCTCTTGTAGACAGATTACATCTATTTGCAGAATATCAACAATTTTAGAAAACAGGACCCGTTTTTTTACCATCATTAAAACCACATACATTCCATGAGCATAAACACAGTTTACCCTGCCCCATTTTGATTCAGAAAAAAGCCTAATCTCCACTGTACAACATTATCAATTTTTTTGGTCAGACCTTCTGAAAGCACACAGAACCTAGTAATGCAAAAAACACAGTAAATACCATGACTATAGCTCAAATTCAAATGTTTAGTGACCCCCCACACCCGTCCCACCCCCTTCACCCCACTACCCCAACCCTTAACCCCTGAAACCCCCCACCCCGAACCACCCCACACCCTGCACACCCCCTTATGGGGCAACAGGACCATAGTCCTTGTGATGGAGTAGGCTTGTTTCCCCCCTCTCCCTGGATCCTTCACCCCATGATTACCCTCACCTTAAGGATTCGAGCCAGTTGTAGCCAAAGAGAGGAAACAAATTACAAAAGGAATTAACAAATGGCTCAGACCCTACCTCTAGAAAAAAAAATACCCCCTGATATGATAGAGAATAGGACCCTGACTAGACTAAATAGACTCCAAGAACTCCTTGGCGTGAACCTCAGAAAGGAAGATTCTGGTCTGCCCCTGATTGATTATCTTCAACTTTGAAGGATAGAGTAGGAAGGCTTCATTCACTGCCTTCTGGAATCCCTAGAATCCTCAGATTGTTCCTTCTGGCCCTATTTTCAAAGCATATCGTCCTTTTGTGCTTTAATCAAATCAGTAACGCCCTTCTGGGTTGCCAGCTCATCCTCAAGGGTAGAAATCCTTTCCTCTGCTTCAACAATTCTAGTGGCGATATCAGAGCAACTTTTAGCAACTCTGCAAATTGAATTTTGCATCCTACAGCAAGCACCCTGCATTCGAGCGCTCTCCAGCGGCGTTTCTTCTTGATGCGCCATAATCGTCCTATAGATGATTGAAAGTGTCATCTCGCCAGAGGGAGCCTGAGATTGATCAATCCCACTACCTCCACCTGATATTACAGTATTTTCAACTGGGCCGGATTGCGTGGAGTAAGAAATATCCCAGACATTTGATCCTAATGACCCTGGGTCCTTGCTTGACATTGGCCCTCCTTGATCTTTTACTTTCAAAGCCTAACGGACCATATGGAGACTTCGAGGCGAGACTTCATCCTTTAGAGCATCACTCGATCGCCAATCACCAAGATCACTATCATTGTCTATCCACTCTCTATCTGTACCTTCACCCTCTGATGAACCGGTATGTTCTGATAATGAATAAAATGTATCGCCCCCATTGGGCTCCCTTGTGAACTCATTGACAGCCGTGAAGGTGTTAGGGCGTTGCGCTTGATCCTCTATGACCGTAGTAGGAGCACTTGGGGCAGTTGTCTCCATAGAATGCTGAGCAGAGGTAGAAGTGCCTGTGATTTGCTGGACTACAGCTCCCATAGCTCCATTGCCATGGAGTGGAACTGCTGACTGGGATTCGCCAGGGACTGGAACATGGACTATGCCGGTTTCCCCTTTACCCCCAGTCAGTACAATGCTGCCAGTAACACTTCCACCATTAAGATCCGGAATACTAAGTACACCGTGTTCCAAAGATCGATCTTGGTGTTGCTCAGGTGGACCCGAGTCCTATCCCCACTGGCAGAAGCCACAATAGAATTCGACACAGGGACTGTAGCAGGGACTGTAGCACTAGAAACATCACCTCCTGGGCTCAGAATCGAGTGATTTGCCGTTTTAGTTGCACTCTGCAGGACTCGCTTGCTGCTCCCCGCACCAGCAGGAGTTTTTCCTTTTCCCGCCTGCGGCCTGAATATCGCCAGGACCATCTGCTTCACCTTGCTGACCACAGCGGGTGTTAGCTGGATATTCTCGATTTCGGCAGCGGCAGTCACATCCTTCCCGCGGGGGACCTAGGAATCATTCCCTGCGCCGGGGGACTTTGCAGGGCTGCCTCGCGGTGCTGCCACTCGAGCCTTGACTGTGAGATTCTTGACAGGTACCTTCCGAGCCATCGTTCCCGCTGAACAACTCAGAGAGCGAAGGAAATGAGAGAGCCCACAGCCGTAAGGAGAAGTGGTTGACCCGACCCAGAGCCAAGAGATGTTACCAGTAGGAGTATTTTGTAATTGTTTTGACCCCCACAGCATAACGGGCAAAAGATTTGAGGTCAGATCAAAAAACAGCAATTCACTTCAATTTTTCAACATCCCAGCGGGACTAGAAGTCTCACATAGGGCGAATTACCCAGGAGAGGATGCACCACCAGCTCACACAGCCGAGTCACCTGAGGCCATCTTGCCCTTACAAAACTGAACTCGGAATTTAATAACACATCTTTTAGGAAAGATGATTTTTAAATCCTATGTTTGAAAGCAACACTTTTAGAAGGTGGCTGTTTTCTTGTCTGATCCTTCTGTGTGCCTTGGTCTGTTTGTGAATTGACTTTCTGGTTTGTGAGTGACAGGGGCTGGGTGGCTCCAGAGGCTGAGTGGGCCATCCCTGGGCTGAATAGCTCCATCTGCATCTAGAGTGGTTGGAGGGGATAGCACCTGGGCCTGAATAGGGCTGTGCCTGCCTTCCACAATGCTGGCTCCACCTCCTGCTGGGCGGCTGATGACCCTGCCCATCTCTCCGAAAGGAAAGGAGAAGCCAGGAAAAAAGTGCTCAAGGAACACCCAGAACTGGTTCAGAGCCCTCCTGCACAAAGGGAACAAATACTTTTTGGGGTATAAGTACAGAACCCCAGACTTATTTTATCTGGAAAAAGCACCCAGTATAGGACTATTAGTTGCTATTACTGGTCAGGTCCAGTGATTACTTAACATAAGGTGTCTTGTTTTCAGTGGCTTGTTGTTGTTCTTGTGCTTGTTCTGCAGTTGGATCTATCTCTTTATTGATTTTCCCTTTCTTGATGCTTCTTTGAGAATTACTTCTACAGTCCTTGTTATGTTGTTATGCTTGTTATGCATTATTGATTTTATCTTTCTTGATACTTGTTAGATCTGGGGGTCGCTAGTTGGCAGAGGTAGGTACCAATGTCCAAATAGGGACCCTTGCTTCTAGTCAGGGTAAGGGGATACACTCTTTAGAAAACCCCTGCTCACCCCCTTGGTAGCTTATTGTGGGATGTGATGATGAAGGTGGCTCCTGTGCTACGTTCCTAGAAAAGTGGATACCACAAATGATCAAACTAACACATGAAAAGCTGCTGGAATTCGATATAGCACACAGGGTGCCAACCAGGAAATACCCGAATCAATCACAACCTTAACCAATTGTGTGTAAGCTATTGAGATACTAACATGTCAATCTCATCCTTGCTTTTATGAGGAAACAAAATCACCTACTGTGGAACAGGAACAATATTTATATCCCTCAAGACTACTCAAAATCCACAGTCGACACAAGGAAAAACTTTTTGGCCCTTCGTTTCAGGTTGAAGGAAATGGGCTTTCAATTCTCCTTTGCAGGCCCAGCGAGACATTGTGTGGTTGCCTATGGTACCCCACACCTCTTCACTGAAAGAGTAGCTCTTAAATAATTCCTAGACAGCTTTGAGGACCCAAGGATGGACACTTCTGTACCAAGCTGCTCCTATGTCTAGCCACCAGCTTTGAATCATGAAGTAAAGATCCTGGTTGACCAGTAATGGATTTTTCTATTCCAACTACAGTTAGGCTTCTTCTCAAGTACCACAGTACAGATATATTTAGACATTAAATTGAAATGTTTTTGTGCTACTATTTGTTATATGCGTTGCAATACAGTTGAATCGTATGATATCCAGGTGTCAACAACAATTAGGATACGTTAATTTAACCAGCGCCTAGTTGTACCCTATGCTACATAGATGTCAACAACAGTCTGGATATTGTAAAATAAGCTAGTCATAGCATCTTCATCTTATTGTTTATTGCTCAGACACTCTTGAATGTTACTACAGATATATCTCACAGACAGTCAAAAGGTTACTCACACTTATATTTCTCTATGGTTATTAGGTTGCTTTTACAACATTTCAATCTTTCACAAGGCTGTATAAGACTCCAATCCTTATTACAACCCCGTACGACAATATACATACAACTCACAAAAAGAAAAACAGGAGCTGCACAAGTTAAATTGGGGAATAGTTTACACCCACATGTTACTGGCTCTTATAGGTGTTATCGCTTTGCCTTGTACAGGACTACAACATAGCTATTAAATACGTTGTTGTTCAACCCTACACAGCTTCTGTCCATAGGTCACCTGGGGACATACAAGAACATACAATGCAGTGATATTAAGGTCATATATAAGAAGGGATGGAATGGATAGATTTGATATGAGACGTATGTTATGACCTTGCTTAGTTTTATACTATAATCTTCTCAGACGTATTACTACTGGTAATAGTCCCTGAGATTAATGCATATTTGTCATGCTATCACCATGCCTACTGTTAATTTAGGGGGGAGGGAGGGTGGTATAGAGGGATTGTAGTGTAGTTCCTATATTCCCAATAGGCTCTGCACATTGGAATAATATATACTGTAGCTTAGACACAGGCTTGAGATCCCCTGGGTCTCTACCGAATATTTTAGACTTAATTGTGAGTGCCAGTTAGCTCAAAGTTCACTAGAAACTTTCTCGAATTCACAAGAAGGGATTCGTTTCTGACAACTGCATAAACATGTCAACTTTGTTTCCTATTATTAAGAAAAGCAATCTCTAGAGACGCGGAAACAATAGATAGCTAATTCACTCAGTCAATAGTGCATGCTTCGTTTCACCAGAGCAGCTGAGAAATTAGAGAGACTGGCGTTTTTAATAAAAGAGGTTATTTATTGAACAGTCTTCTTTCTCAAGCATTGAAAATGAACTTCTACAATAGTAAAGCTTACTATGAAGTACAATGCATATAATACGAACAGTATTATAAAATAGTACTTTAAAAGCATGATATGGGTGTTAAGCCATAAAGTGCATAAAAGGTATACAATGTATAAAATACATGCAGTAATATAGGATGACTAAAAGTACTCAACTGATGCCTCTGAAATACGCCTACCCCGGTGTACCTAACCTAAGTCTAGTACGAGGGAGGGAGTATAAGAGGAGAAGTTTTAAGTCTAGGGTTTCTTCTGCCAGGAATCTAATTCCAAGAATTCTCTAAGAGGGCTATTCACTCCGTACCTTTTGCTTCAGAATGAAGGAGGTCTGGTATCTTGTTCTCGGTACTCGATTTCCCAGATACCAGTAAGGGTAAACTGGAAACACTGGAACTGGATTTCTCGGAAAGGAGAAATGGCAGAGTCTTGCAGTGTGTCTGCAGGAGGGTTAGCGCTCCTCTGCTCTTGATGCTGCAGGGCATCGGGCAAGTAGATAGTCGATCTGCTTCAAACCACCGTGTGTTCGATTGGGCAAATCAAGGCAGATTTATACTTTGAAGGTGCCGAGTTTGACGCATGTTTGGACTTAATAACGTCACTCAAAGTTCAAAGTTCAAAAAGCTTTATTCAAAATGTAAAAACAATTCATAAAAGCATATACAACGATCATTAAAATTCATCATGAGTACGATTATGAATTAAAAACAGAAAACCGGTAATACAATTCAGTGTAACTGGTTTCTTAAAACTTGGCACAAGGTTTCAGTAGAAGCATGTAAGTTAAAAATAATGATTAAAAAATTAATTCATCAGGGAAGCAGCAGTTATTCAAATATGATGGTCCGTCTCAGTCTTAATATTGCTCTCAGATACATAGATAAGATGTTAATTGTATAGTAATCTTCCAATGTCCTTAATTTGTTGTATGCTTCTCCTGACTTTCTTATTCCCCAGGATAGCAAAAGAGGTCTTAATATTTGTCGCCTTGGGTATGAATAGAAAGTGCAATAGAGGGTACAATGGATATTGGATTCGGTTGACACCTCATCACAGGGACAGTTAATGCAATCTTTGGACCAATCATTACACCTTGGGAGCGTTATTAATCTAAAAAACGTTTGAAGTCGAAAACATGTTAGTTGCCTACGGAAGAAAATGGGTTGGTCTGCTACAAGATACAGCTGGATGTTTCTGTGCAATGTAACATCATCATGATTAATAACTGATATCTTGGACCTCTCTTTGTCCCATCTTTTCATTTCAAGGTGTTCCATCAAAGTTTTTTTTAGGCCGGATCGTGAAACAAAATCCATTGTGGTTGGGTTTGAGAAATATTCCGGGTGACCAATTTCAGATACAATATTACGCCACTCAAAGGCTCAATTCTTGGAAAATGCCGAGAGTTCTAGGAGAACTTAATATTCAAGCAGGGTGAAGTCCCGGGCTGCTGAAGGCGGGTTTTTCTAAGAAAACATTGTTAATTCTTGGAGCTTAGTGAAAGTGTCCCTGCCATATTTGGGCTGCATGGTTTGGGCCAAATATGGTAATGATTTGTATGCCTTTATAAGGAGATGATAAAATAGACCTATATAAGGGCATGAATCGGGATTTTTATATTAGGGTCCTAGATTCATTTACAACACCCACTCCACGATTTTAAGTTCAATAAGCTAACCATGTAGGCACTAAACATGTCTAAAGCTAGTGTTTACAATCCCACCCCAAAATACATAGGTGCATTTGAACTGGGCATGCAGAAAAATATGTTTAGCATTTCTACAGTACGCAATGTACTTCAGCAAGGAATATCTAAGCATAAAGTTATCAAACAATTAGGCGATCTGGAATATTCAAGTCATTTACTTTCCCAAAGTGGCTCTTAAATACAGAAAAAAGGTTGAGACCATTTTATTAACATGTCATATCAATATTTCTATTAAACGGAGACAGGGCCAAATAGTATTTCTCAGTCAATGTTCAAAATGAATTTCTTGTTCTCTAGGAATAGTTCTACCTTGGAAGATGTGGAGAAGTGTGGCTCACTGGTTAGAGGAGGCAGACCTGAAAGCAGAGGTCAGCCCGGGACCAGGGTTCAATTCCCGGCTCGGCGGGGTCTTGAGTCCTAAAAATGTCCATGGACTCGACAATTCTCGCTCCGGTGCCTACTCGATTCACGGGTTCACACTCTGCGGCTCTGGGCAATAGCTTGCTTAATCTCCACAATGGCGGATACCCTGCCAGGGTTATCTCACAGGGGAATACCAGGACAGGTTCCCTAAGCAAGCGCTTAGAAACCGCTCGGTGATTTGCGCTATATAAATTCCTGTACATTTACATTTAAATCACTCTGTGCCACAGAAAAATCAATCTGTTTTGATAAGGAAAGAAATATTATGCAGAAGTCAAATTTTTGTTTTGAAAATTGAAGGCCGAATTTCAGATTTCAGGGAACGCTGTGAGCATAGATCAAAAGTTATTCTCGGTGTCAGGAGAAAACATCAGGTCGTCTAGGCTGGCAAAGAAATCGTCCACCATAGTAGGTGAAAGAGGAACCACTTGATCCAGCAGATCAAATGTGCACAGATGAGAAGCATTGCTTGTATATGCGTTAGCAATGGTCAGGTCAGATGAGACCTGTGTGCCTGTTGAATCTCGTATCTCACCTTCAGTCAGACTTAGTGGTGGGATCTCAATGAATGCCGTCATCAGGATTTGCAGCCACTGGGGACAACACAGTGCATGAGCCATTACCGGACCTAGCAAAATGTCGACATCCGATGGCAGGACTGATGGAAATGTAAGACAGATGTCTAACACGCATTCTTCTCCGCAAAGCAGGCATCGTAGAACAGGTAAAATCTTGCCAGATTGGTCTTAACGAGTGAAGCAAAGTTGTATTCAGATCTCTTAAACAAGCCAAGCAGAGAATCTGTGTTATTCTCTCACAATGCCTCTGGGCATGGACCGTTTGTTCCATGATGTTCTGGGTATCGTTGGTTGCCGGACTTGCCATATCGGAGCAGAAGAAATAAAAATAGTATTCCTGCTACGAGTCCCAAGATGAGAGACAGGCCGCTGAACACAGAGTGCACGAAATTTGGAAAAATTCTGAGGACTGCTTCAAACGGTGCTAACAGTCCCGAAAAAACTGTCTTAAATATATGTGCGATGCCACTGGTATCAGACATGTTTAAGATTTAGCCTAACCCTTCTGCGAATTGTACAGGGCAGTTTGTTGATAATAATGCATGTATCTCTGCAGATGTCCTTGCAACTTGCAGATCATACGTTTCTTTTGATGATGTCAGTGGCACAGATTTTTGTAAAAGACTAGCCTTTAGTCTGCTCAAAGTATCAATTTGTATAAAAGAGATATTCAGTGAAGGCCATATTGCCTTCTCACTGTCTGACTTGCGAGTTGGATACAATACTTGCATACAACAAGTGACCATGGACGACACACTAACCAGATAAACTTTTCCTGCCACCATGCCACAGCAGCTGTGATCATTCAACATAACATAACTGCCATTGGATAGCTGCCTGAAAACGGGTTCTATCTGTGTGGAGGGATTACCGTGCAGGTGGCATGAAAGGTTATTCGGAGAACCGTTGCAGGCTCCGTGTAAATTAATACCTTGGCACAGAAGTGTACCACATTGTGAATTTTTTACAATTTTTCCCACTAAGGAATACTTCCTTCCCTTTGTTCCAACATTTGTGTGTATGTGGTAGAGTCCATGTTGACTTAATGTATTCTTTACCCAACCTTTCATACAGGCCTTCTGGCATATGCTGTAGACAATACTGAAACTGGAAAATCGTCACTGGTATCATTTTGGTGCCATGAATTATCCATTCGATTACAGGTTTCTCAGAAACTGTCAATGGTAATCGTTCCAGTTTTTCAATGCTCAGCACCGTATAGTCTGCTCCTCTTTGTGCCAAAGAGATTTGTTTACTGTAAGGTTAAACCCAGTAAACAATGACGTTGTATTGATTAGCCTCCATGGCACGTAGCCTGAACGCAGATTTTGCAGTGTCCAGCCTAGCTGCATTATAGAACGTAATTGAGACTGGCCGTGTTGTAACATTAGCAAGTCCTTTTCCAATATGTCTATAGCAGAAGATACAATGCTGTCCCCAGCCAATATATTCTGGAGGACAGAGTAGTTAGCCCATTGTCCACTACAGAGAGAGCTTTCTCCAAGTTAATACGATCAATTTCTCGTCTTCTTTCTGCATTTTCTAATTGTGTCACTTTCCAAGCTCCGTTGTACGCAGCATATATACCGATGTATATGAAACGTTTCTGCCGTGGTTTGCGAGGTCCCAATAAGAAATCTCGCAAATCATTGCTTTCTTTAAGTAAAGTTAAGTGTTGTTTAATTTCTGGAAGTGTAGAAGTTTTCAGCCATTCAAGGCATAGCTTCCCCACACTATATGTTGTCACTATCCCTGGATGTTGTCTCTGGGAGTATCTTGGATCAGGCCTGCTAAATGTAAACCCCTGTGTTTTGTCCAGGAATCTATCTTGACAGTTATTGGTGTCTGTGGGCCAGATGAACCATTTTTTCCAATCAGGACTAGTTCTGTTCTTTGTGAAAACATATTGTACGTCTATCTCTCCCTCTGATGTATTTTTATTCTCAGATATTGCCTTTGGTATAGACAGTTTATTTAAATCTTTTATTTTTGCTAATCCCAGCGAAGATGTTTGTTGCACGGTGTCATTCAAAAACATTATTTGTTCAGGTATAATGCAGGCTCTGAATAAAGCTTCCAGACATTGCACCTGCCATTCTTTTGTGCCCCAGACAGTTTTTGTCTCTATGTTGTCTTTCCAGAAGTCGTAACCTAATGTGGACAACTTAGCATTACAGTCTATAGAACAAATGTGTTTAGTATTGGTCAACATTGTTTTCATTCCTGTCTTATTCATATTTGTGAAATAAAACGTTTCTGGATCTGTAACATTAAATCCTGAGAAATAAGGACATTTTTCAATAAATGTTTTAGAGCTGCCTTTTGATGGCGTTGGACAATGTTCCCATTGATTATATTTTAAAACATTCCTAGGGTTTGCAGATCTGTGCAAATAGTGATGACCAAAATGATTAAAACAATACATTTGTTCATAGTCTGATGACCCTTCTAAATAGTCATGTTCTGTATATTTTGCAGACATTTCTAAATCTGACATCATATTATTAATAGTCTCAAAGTCCCAATCATCAGAGAATGTGGTGGGTGTTACAAAGTCATTCAGAGAGACCTTAAACTGATGTGGAATCCTCAGCATTTCCACCGGGCCATATATATCATAGTGAGTTTTATCCCATACTATACCTCCTGGTATAGGGATGGCTGTGATGTTCACTGATGACAGGTCCCTTTTTTCGACATGAGATGATGTGTGAGGTTTTAGGTCCAAGTTGATTTTCTGACTTGCTGTGTCCATTGTACTGTATTTTCCATCTATCATTTGTCCCAAGCTTAAAACCAATATTAGCCAGAGCAGGAGGAAAAATGCACCTAAACCAAACCAAAATTCAATCCATGGTGAAACCAGGTATATTCTTTCAAGTTGATGAAAAAGTTCTGTCGTTTTCTCTTTGAGAGTTTTCTTTGCTGTTGTTTCTTCAGGTTCACTGGGATCCTCAGAAAAGTTATCAAAGTTGATGAAGTATCCAGATGCAGTTCTGTCAATTGTTTGGATGGCATCGGGGCTTTTAGAAATCGCTGGAACGGATCTCTCCTTCATCATGTTAGTGTATTCTGGTGCTACATCATTGTAGGCTGGTGTTTCTGGTCGAACAGTTATTTGAGTCTCAAGAGGTACGAGTTCCATTGCTTTGTTGCTCAGTCCTTCTTTTCTTACTGCAGGTTTATCAAAGGTGATAAGTCTTTCAGTTTGAACCTCTTGGATCGTAGCAAGATTTGGCTGTCTGCTACATCTTTGGAGTCCACTTGGCCTACTACTTATTATTGGCCACATGTTGTGGTTTTACCAGTTCGATGGACACAACTCTGTTCTCCTTTTTACCAGCAAGGGGCGGTAGTACTACTGATCTTGTTCCTTGTATACTTAAGACAGGTACTGCTTTTCTGTAAGAAGGCCCAAATTCCTTCTTCACCTCGATTTTTTCCCTGACTAGATCCCCAATCTTTGGAATCCAGACAGGTCTTGCTGGGACAGGTGGTTTATCTTCAGTGGCTGTTGGCTTTTGTGTTGTATTACTCAGACTTCTTCTTGTTTCATTCAAGTCCTGTAAGACAACCAAATGATCTTTGATATCAAAGGGTTTTTGTTCTACCACTGAAGTTTGACAATCAAGGTCTTCGATTATCATTCAAGTACCAAATAGTAGCTCACAAGGAGTGACTCCCCCAGAGAATTTCTTGGCAGATTGTTAAGACTATGTTGGACACTTATTAGATGTTTGACCCACCCATCACCCGAACCTAATACCTTTTCTGTTATGGATTGCTTTATGTGATGTTTTTTTCTTTCCACTACTGCAATCCCCTCAGGATGGAAGGGACTAGAGTACCTCAATGCAACGCCCAAGCTGACCATGACCTCCTTGTAAGCCCTAGAGCTAAAGCAGGACCCTGGTCAGAATGTAGCGTACCAATTGCGTATGTGCCGATAAAGACTCGCAGATCCTTTATAACAGTTCTGGCGTCAGCCGAGCCCTGGGGCCAAATCCAAATAAATTGTGTGCAGGAATCCACTGCGACCATGATGTATTTATAGTTGCCATCCCATGTTAAGGAAAAAACAACAGGTTCTGGGAAGGACATGGCTTTTGTAGTTCGGACTGGACTGTTCCCATGGGGCACAGGGTCAGAGCTGATTTGCATATCGCCATTGTTTAACCCAGGGTGGTGTGGAGTGCAAAAAAACGATGGATTTGGGCCCAGATCTTCGGACTGGGGTGAGTGTGTGACATTGATCCACATTCGGTCCATCACCTGTTTTGTTTGCATATTCCGCCCTAAGTGCGCTGGGGATGCCCAGACGTGGGTCCCAGGCACTCCACACCACTGGAGTCAAGCTAGCCGGGCTGATGAGAGGTGTTACCTCGAAACCGGTCCGGTCCTCGGATGCTTGATTCCGTTCTGGGAAGGACATGGCTTTTGTAGTTCGGACTGGACTGTTCCCATGGGGCACAGGGTCAGAGCTGATTTGCATATCGCCATTGTTTAACCCAGGGTGGTGTGGAGTGCAAAAAAACGATGGATTTGGGCCCAGATCTTCGGACTGGGGTGAGTGTGTGACATTGATCCACATTCGGTCCATCACCTGTTTTGTTTGCATATTCCGCCCTAAGTGCGCTGGGGATGCCCAGACGTGGGTCCCAGGCACTCCACACCACTGGAGTCAAGCTAGCCGGGCTGATGAGAGGTGTTACCTCGAAACCGGTCCGGTCCTCGGATGCTTGATTCCGTTCTGGGAAGGACATGGCTTTTGTAGTTCGGACTGGACTGTTCCCATGGGGCACAGGGTCAGAGCTGATTTGCATATCGCCATTGTTTAACCCAGGGTGGTGTGGAGTGCAAAAAAACGATGGATTTGGGCCCAGATCTTCGGACTGGGGTGAGTGTGTGACATTGATCCACATTCGGTCCATCACCTGTTTTGTTTGCATATTCCGCCCTAAGTGCGCTGGGGATGCCCAGACGTGGGTCCCAGGCACTCCACACCACTGGAGTCAAGCTAGCCGGGCTGATGAGAGGTGTTACCTCGAAACCGGTCTGGTCCTCGGATGCTTGATTCCGTTCTGGGAAGGACATGGCTTTTGTAGTTCGGACTGGACTGTTCCCATGGGGCACAGGGTCAGAGCTGATTTGCATATCGCCATTGTTTAACCCAGGGTGGTGTGGAGTGCAAAAAAACGATGGATTTGGGCCCAGATCTTCGGACTGGGGTGAGTGTGTGACATTGATCCACATTCGGTCCATCACCTGTTTTGTTTGCATATTCCGCCCTAAGTGGGCTGGGGATGCCCAGACGTGGGTCCCAGGCACTCCACACCACTGGAGTCAAGCTAGCCGGGCTGATGAGAGGTGTTACCTCGAAACCGGTCCGGTCCTCGGATGCTTGATTCCGTTCTGGGAAGGACATGGCTTTTGTAGTTCGGACTGGACTGTTCCCATGGGGCACAGGGTCAGAGCTGATTTGCATATCGCCATTGTTTAACCCAGGGTGGTGTGGAGTGCAAAAAAACGATGGATTTGGGCCCAGATCTTCGGACTGGGGTGAGTGTGTGACATTGATCCACATTCGGTCCATCACCTGTTTTGTTTGCATATCCCATGTTAAGGGACCACAATGGTCCAGATAAACATACACTAGTGGCTTATCTGAAATCAGAAGGGGTGTTTGTGCAGGACGTTTCACCGTAGAAACTTTCATTTTCTGGCAGATTTCACGTTCCAAAACATAGTCTCCAGTTTGTTTTCTCATGCGTGGACATCAGTATCTCTGTTTTAATAATGATACAGTGGCGGAAACACCTGCGTTTGCAGAAGCGAGCCCTTCATTCGCTGCCACGATTAGTCCTAACCTGTGATCCATGTTTGGTAATGCCCTATCCCCCACTCCAGGGATTCGAGCAAAAGGAACATTGTTTGCATCAGTTATATATGAGTACTTTACTTTAAAGCCTTTCAGGAGTGTCTTACCACTGTTTGTCATTGAAGCAGTAACAGCTTGCATTATTTCACTGTCTATTTTTGTTTTTGACTGGGTGATAGCAGCTACGGAAGCCGTTTGCACAGCTGACTTTGCGGCTTCATCCGCCAATGAATTCCCTGCAACGCGAACGATATCACGTTGATGACTCAGTGTATGTATCACGTGAGTCTTTAGTAGTTCTTTCTGTAAGGGAACTACTTGTTCCCAAAGCAACTTGTTTGATTGTGCCACCTTAAGCGTCTTTGAAGCCGTTTTGAACCCAGTTCTGCAGATACTCATTGTAAGACTGGACGCAGTAATACGAATCGCACACTATTAGTGTGGGGAATTCGCGATCAGTATTTTCAAGCGCCATCTTGAAAGCCTGTAGTTCAGCTTGCTGAGCTGTACAGTCTCCGAGTGATTGAGGCTTTGTGACCATAGGTCTAAATTTGCCTTCGCGCCACGACCTTTAACAATCGCGCATGCAGCACTATAGGCTTGTTTACCCCCAATTGCGGGCTGTGCTGATCCGTCTGCATATATTATACAGCCGTAATGTTCAAGGGGCAGAATTTCAGTCAGCAGAGGACATTCATGTTCATACTGGAGAAATTCTTGTGTTTTTAACTTCGGGTCAAAAACGTATTCAACGTCTGTTGCAGCAAGAGAGTTAACCCGTTGTATCCATCTTGGATGTAAAGCTTTTGCATTTAGGATGCTTGCCTTTGTCACTGCCTCTAAGGCAGGTACAGGTGTAACAATCATTATATGTCTACCCTGTGCAAGAGCTCTCTCTCTTGCTACAGCAGTTTGAACCGCTGTCAGAATCTTTTCAGTTGAAGTAAATTTCATTTCTGCTGTGTGTACAAGTGTGATTTGTAAGCTATTGGTACCGTTTCCCCTTCATTAAAGGTTAGGTACGTGAATCCGCATCTCCCTGGGATGATTCGGATTACAAGGTTGCGCCTGTTTTCGCGTGTGTCTAATTTCGTTTTTGTTAGCATGTCTGTCTGGACTGAACGCTAAATTTCTGTGTGTTTTTGTGTCCAATGTGTTTGTTTGAAATCAGGTTTGATTAATTCGTAGAGAGGTTTAACCCTCTCTGCGTAGTTCAGAACATAAGTTCTTCCAAAATTCAGGAAACCTACAATTGACTGTAAGTTTTTCAGCGTCTTTGGAGGTTGGAGCAGGGCACATTTCTCTAGAAAGTTTGCTGCTAGGCTTTTCCCTTCACTTGACAATTCATATCCCATGAATATGACATTGAGGTGGCCAATTCTTGATTTTAACAAATTTAATTTATACCCTTCGGAGGTGAAACCAAGCATTATGGTGTTCACCCTTTTTAAGTGTACCTCCAAATTATCATCCATCAGATAGTTATCATCGACATAAGATAATGCTTCATCATAATATTTGTGGAGTAACTCTGTTACTCTTGCTGAAAATAACCCCGGGCTATTTTTTAATCCCTGGGGCAGACGACAAAATTGTCCCTGGGTTCCCATTATTGAGAAAGCGGACAATGCTTGCTTTCTGGTGAAATGTTTTGACAGAAGAATCCATTTGAGATGTCTATTGTTGTTTTATATTTTTTGCGCACTATGTTATTCATTAGTGCTTCACTATGTGAATTTTGTACTGCAAATGTATAGCAGCAAGAGTTTAGGTGTCTGTAATCCAATACTAGACGATATGTATTGTCTGGTTTGGAGACAGGAAACAAAGGATTGTTCATTTGTGAGGTGCATGTTTCAATCACCCCCTGATATTCAAGTTGATCTAAGATTTCTCTGACTTGTTTTTTAGCTTCTTGCTTAACAGGATACTGCCTCTGTGCAGTAGGTTGATTTTTTAACTGGATTTTATGGTGAGGAGAATCCTCAACCCATCCTACATGATTTTTATATAACGCAGGTGCTTGGGCCATTGCCCTTTTCCTAGCAAATGTGTATTTTTTATGAATTGGAATGTGATTTGAGAAGGCAGGCATAATCATTTCTTCGCCATGTGGGCACTCCCTGACAAACGCTGGTGGCCAGTCTTTCTCTGCTAGAAGGATATCATAGCCTTTAAATAGATTCTCCCAAAAGAGACCTCTTATTTTCCTAATTTTGTCCCCCTCTATACGCAATGTAATTTCATATAGTTAATGGGGCACGCTAACTCTGGTGTCTGCAGTTTCCACTTAAATATATTCATTCGTGTCCACTGTCTCCAGAAGATTCATCAGGATCTTGCGAGCTATGGTCACTTCTGCTGCGCTGTCTAGCATTGTCTGGGCCGACTCTCCATTTTTCTGTTGTGTCCTCAGAATTCTCGGCATGTTTTACTTTTATACTGGCTACCTTCTTTCTGGGAATTTTTTTTTACTTTGATGAGCAGGTTCCTTGTCTTTGGACTTGACGTGCTCTTCTTTATGTTCTGACCGTCCTCTTCTTTCTGATTTCTGTGAGGAAGTCTGAAAAGATCGAGAGGGACGTGTATCAATATCTTGATATCTGTCAGGTTTTCTCAAATTGTCCCTATTTCTAAGGTTGTATCTTTTTTCAGAGGGCTCCCTTTGGGGAGACTTGGCTCCTCCTTCGGGAGATCTATCAGTTCGTTGAGGAGACCTTCCTTTGTACTGAAACTGTTTTTCTCTGGGAGAGGTTGGTTTATTACCCTCCCACTTCTTCTTTTGAGTAATTAAATTATTTTTAATGAAAGTCTTTTCAGGATTTTCAGTTAGTTGGGGTTTTAGTGGTTTCCCACCCAAACTATCTCTACCTAGTTCTTCATAGGATTTTTCAATTATTCTGGCAAGTTCAAAAGGTTGGTCTGCTATATCTGTTTCTTTCAATTTTTGGTGGATCACCACAGATGCTGCTTCTCCTTTTATGTTGGCTAGTAATATAGCCGAGACCAGCTTAAAGTCTTTTAGTAATTTCATTCCCAGAGTTAAAGCAGGTTCTGGACCATATTAATTTTGAATCTGTCTTAGTACGTCTGGTATAACCGCCATAGACGGAACACCATGTGTTTTTGTGTAGATAGAAGCAAAGACTGGGCCCCAAGTGTCACAGTCCTCCACATGTGGTGCGATCCCCATTGGAAGACAGATAGTCAGAATTCTGTGTTTGTCATTAGGTGTAGTATCAGGAAATACTGCCTCTATTTGAGTGATTTTTTGAGCTAACCAGAATGGAATTTGTTCCCGTTTTGCGGGCATTTTACCAATACATGATTGTATATTCTGTGGGGGGGTGTGCTGTGGAATTATATTTGCAGGTTGGACTGTTGAAGTCCGCATGACATATTGGACCAATTGTCTATGTATTTTAATTAGTTGTTTTAGCTGAACTAAAAGTTCTCAGTCTGACATTTTTTCAATGTCGGGTTGTGGTCTATAGCTGGCTAGAACCGCCCATGTGGCTCCTGGTCTACCTAGTGGACCGAGCCTGGTAATGTGATTTTTATGTTTTAGGGCGCCATTAAACCAGAGCTGGTGCTCTTGGTATGTTAGTGGAATTTCAACGTCCTCGAAAGGGGCGTATTCCTCTGGAGATTCCTCTATTTTGAAGTAGTGGAACTCGCGTGTCACATCGTGTGCTGCTAGAAAATGTATCCAGGAATAGAATAACTCTGTCTGCCGATATTCATGGGCCTCTACCACAAATATGACCGTACCACCTCTTGATGATACTCCATTTTTTATAAGTTTCATAGTTATTGTTTTTCTTATATTGACCGGGATGATTATAGCATTCGGGTTGTCTTCACTAAACCCTGTAGCGTCTGAACCCGGTTGATTCGCATCTACTGCAGCTCCACCGGTTTCGTTGTTGTCGCCGTTAGTTGACATTGTTTAATGAAAGTTTGCAGAACAAGTTTCAAGGAAACAAAGATTAGGTGCGCAATATTTTGGAACACTATATCCTTCAACGTTGACTAAACCAAAAACTAATACATAGGAATCTCTTCCTACTAAGTTTTGGCGGATATTAAACTTTTACCCACTCCAGACATCTATTGGAGTTTTTACAGGAAAAGGGGTCTGTGTGAAAAGCACGACTCAGTTACTCTAGTATCTTGCGTTAGATTATCGCCTTACCAAATGTTGGGCGCCATGTAGTGTGGTTCCTATATTCCCAATAGGCTCTGCGCATTGGAATAACATAAACGATAGTTTAGACGTAGGACTGAGGTCGACTAGGTCTCTATTGAATATGTTAGCCTTAATTATGAATGCCAGCTAGCTCAGAGGTCACTAGAAACTATCTTGAGTGAACAGGAATGAGTTAACTTTACTGAATAGACAAGAAGGGATAAGCTTCATGACAACTTTGCCCCATCCAGAATAAGGAGTATATCTCCAGAGTCGTGTGAAAACAATAGATAGCTATTTCACTCAGTCAATCGTGCATGCTTAGTTTCACCAGAGTGCAGAGAAATAGAGAGACGGGCGTTTTCAATAAAAGTTGTTATTTATTGAGCAGTCTTCTTTCTCATGCAAGAGAAGTGAATTGCCACAATTGCAATACTTGTCATAAAGTAAAGTGCGTACAGTAAAAGGAGTATTATGAAATAATACTGTAAAAGCATTTATATAGTTTCTGAGCCATATGATACTTAAAACGGATAAAATATATACAATACATACAATGATAAAAGTTGACTAAACGTACTCAAATGGTGCTTCTAAAATACGCCTACCCTAAGCCTAGTACGTGGGAAGGAGTAAGTGAGCTGCAGTTTAAGTTAGGTTAGTTTTGCCAAGAATCTGAATCAAGAATTCTCTAAGGATTTAATCAGCTCCGTACCTTGGTTTTTGAATGAAGGAGGTCTTGTATCTCTTTCTCAGGACTCGATCTCCCAGCAACCCGCAAGGGTGACTGGAAACACTGCAGCTGGATTTCTCGGCAGGAGAAAAGACAGCGTCTCTCTCAGTGCGTCAAATGGGAGGGTCGGCTTTCTTCGGCACTCGCATCAGCTGGGCTTTGGGTAAGTAGATAGCCGCTCTACTCCAAACCACTGTGTGTTGCTGTAGGCAAATGCTGGTATATTTATACCTGGAAGGTGCCGAGTTTGACGTAAGGTTGGACATAAGACGTCACTAAGAACTTTCAGTTCTTTCAGGACTCTCTGGAGTTCTAGGACAAATCAAAACAGAAGCAGGGGGAATTCCCGGGCTGCTGGAGGCTTGGTTTGTTTAAAGAACGCATTGTACTTTCTAGTAGTCTAGGGAAGTAGCCTTGCCGTATTTGGACTGCATTGGCTATGACTAAATATGGATATGATTCTTATGCCATTATAAGGATATGATTTTTTATAACCACATAAGGGCATAAATCGGGAATATTTAATTAGGGTCCGCTCGCAGCCGTTCATCACTGGGCGCTATTGGATGTGACATTGTTCGTTACTGGAGACGCTGATTTGGGAGTGTCTCAGAGCTAAGGGGCACGCAAAACCCGACGGGACTGCGAGGACCAGAAGGCCAGGTTGCGAGGTAACCGGACGCACCTGGACCTACCCACGCCCTCTTCCCGCCCACCACCTCCCTGAAGGCTTTTTACGGCTCGTGGCCCCAGCTTCGCGGGCGCCGCTCGCAGCTGTTCATCACTGGGCGCTATTGAATGTGACATTGTTCGTTACTGGAGACGCTGATTTGGAAGTGTCTCGGAGCTAAGGGGCACGCAAAACCCGGCGGGACTGCGAGGACCAGAAGGCCAGGTTGCGAGGTAACCTGAGGCACCTGGACCTACCCACGCCCTCTTCCCGCCCACCACCTCCCTGAAGGCTTTTTACGGCTCGCGGCCCGCTTCGCGGGAGCCTCTCGCAGCCGTTCATCACTGGGCGCTATTGGATGTGACATTGTTCGTTACTGGAGACGCTGATTTGGGAGTGTCTCGGAGCTAAGGGGCACGCAAAACCCGGCGGGACTGCGAGGACCAGAAGGCCAGGTTGCGAGGTAACCGGACGCATCTGGACCTACCCACACCCTCTTCCTGCCCACCACCTCCCTGAAGGCTTTTTACGGCTCGCGGCCTCCGCTTCGCAGGAGCCGCTCGCAGCCGTTATTCACTGGGCGCTATTGGATGTGACATTGTTCGTTACTGGAGACGCTGATTTGGGAGTGTCTCGGAGCTAAGGGGCACGCAAAACCTGGCGGGACTGCGAGGACCAGAAGGCCAGGTTGCAAGGTAACCGGACGTACCTGGACCTACCCACGCCCTCTTCCCGCCGACCACCTCCTCCATATAGTTAGATCCTAATCACCGGCCCACCGGACGCGCGCGGACGTGCCCGGACGAAGCCCTGACAAAGGGCGGGCCCTCTGTCGCCCTCCGAGGCCTGCAGAGACTGGACTGGGTCAGGCCTTTTGACTAACCTCTCCAAAGTCACAGACATAGCAAGTATTCCCCCTTACCTGTGGTTATTACTGTATCACTATTGACCCCCTATTCTTTTCCTGTTTGTATGCATGCTCTTTTGTACCTATTGAGGGGCATTGAAACGTCAAGTATTCAGTTTATTTCGTATTCCTTTTGCTAGCAGCTTGTGCCCCCACCTTATCATTAGTCTGTCACCACTTTGGCTCTGCCGATGTCTACTCGTGAGACTCGTAGCAAGGCGGCGGCGGGAGCCAAAAAACTGACCGGCACATTGGATAACTTCATTCTTCGTACAAATTCCCTAATAGATCAAGGCATTGTACTTATGGAAAGAAGAGTCTCTCAGGATTTAGCGCAAGCCAAAACATCATCATTAGGCAACATAGCCTCTGCACGTACCCCTGTTAAAGTCCCAATTATCCCTGAAACCCAATCTACGGAGGCCGATTATGAGGCCCATTCTATCCCTTATATTAACACTGTCACTTTAGATCCCCTTGTCTCGTCCTCTGACATACTGACCTCTCAGGATAACAACTCACGGTCCTCTCTTATTGTTGATCCTCCTGAGAACATCTGTACCCAAAGAGGTATACTTGAGGGAGCAATTCCTAAATCGAAAAATGTTACCATCAATACAGGCTACCAATCTATGCCAGGACGTTTGAGGGATAAGGTTAGTGGCAGTGGTAGCACTGAGGAGGGGAGGGATAACTTGGGATCCAGTACTAGGAGAGAAGATGTACAGCAGGCACACGGCCTTCAATCACTGGGCACCCCAGATGATATAACCCTGAATAGCAGTATGGTTAGTGTTCCTGGTGATAGTAGCCTAGAAGAAACGTCAGAAGATCTGGAGGATGAGTATGGCCCGCTCATAAGCACTCGTTCTGATCTTATGAAGTCTCTCCTTTCGCCACTGGAGAGTAGACTCCAAGGCATAGAGCAACAGCTGAAGTCCCTTCACCACAAACTAAAATATCGGAAAAGTAATAATATCCAAAGTGCACCCATTGCATCGGTCCCTGCTCGTAATCCTCCTCCCATTACTAAGAAACAACCTGTAGGGAAAATCCCCACCCCCAAGACCTGTCTCTCTAAAACCCCTTCTACTATAAACCCTACCCCCAAGGGGATCAAGGTCAGTACTACCAAGCCAGCAACCAATGTGATCAATACACCCCAGATTGTAGCTGGCCCAACCACCTCCATTCCCAATTCCATCACTTCCCATTCTGAAGAACCAAAGTCACGTTGGAACATTAACCTACCACCTGATGCTTGTCCCTATGTGATTGTTCTAACTGGTGTTCCCGAGCTTGCCCCTGCAACACATGAATCGTTCTGGGCTCTCAAAAACAAAGTTTGCCATTGGTTAAATAGCAATTCTCCCCCCACTCCCAACATCAATAGTAAAATTCTAATGGTAGAGAGAGCACCCTGGGTGGGCGAGAATAAGAAAAGTCTACACGGTGACTGCGTTGTTGTCACATTTGAGGACCCACGCCTGGTGGACCATATCTGTTCTGGGCCCCCAAGTAACAACTTCTCTACAATTAGGGTTAATCCCTTGTCATACTTTTACACACGTGCGGAACATCAAGATAATAGGTGGAGTTGTTTGAGAGTTCCTAACCCCACGAGGAGGGGGATGAGGGGTGAGCCATCAAGAACCTGGAATGCAACTAATTGGACAGGGGGTGACGATGGTGGCTGGAACACAGTAGGGAGAAGAGCGGGGAGAAATGACCCAGATGAAAGACAGTTTAATGGGGATTGGCACGGCCCTCTAATCCCCTGCTATAATCATTTCAGTGGATTGGAAGCAGTCGATTGACTCCTAACCCAATCTGCTGGACAAATGGAAAATAGTGTGGTGAGAGCAGCCCCTTGTGAAAGCTGTAGAGAGAACATAACCAGCCTGGGGACCACTAGATCTAGTTTGTGAGTGACAGAATCTAGTATTCCAGTTATAATTAAGGAACTACCTGATATCCCCTCTTCTATCAAGATTCTATCTTGGAACATAGCTGGGCTAAAAAAAAATCTTGCTAACCCAGACTGGAACAATTTTATCAATAACTTCCACATATGTATGTTCCAGGAAACCTGGTCATTGTCCCCACTATACAAAAAAGGATACTCTACTTATTTTACGCCAGCAGTCACGGAGGGGAAAGGCCGCCCTTCAGGTGGCTTGCATATTTGGGTTAAGGTGAATTTGAACTGCGTAGTTACCCCCCATAAAGACCTTTCAAATGACCTCTTGCATATTTCTTTAAAAAGCCCATCTGGGGGCACAATCTTCGAACTCTTTTGTGTCTACGCAAGAGGCATACAGGGCGGCCAAATCTCGCCCACAATAGAGTCGTTGGATGAAAGACTGTCCGTCCTTCCAACTACTTCCAAAATATTGGTGGGTGGGGATTTTAATTGCACATTTGAACCCTTAGATGACGAAGAGAAACTAGGTTTCAGCCCAGAGGACTGGAGACAGATTATACCTGCCTTAACCCTCACCCCCATTAAGAAATGGACAGCCAGAGCTATCCAGTTGAATGCTTTAGCTCTCAAACATAATCTACGGGCCTTAAACGGGCGAACCATCTCAGACCGGGACAGGGCAATGAACTATAATAGGTCAGGTTGCCCCTCTAGAATTGATTACATCTTCTTGGACACCCAATCCTGGACTGATTTAGTAGATATGGAGGTTATACAGTCCTCTGATAGTGATCATAATCCTTTATGTATGGAAATGTATTGGGCATATAGGATTGGTAAAAGTGGTGGCCCCATGAAAACAAAAGAGGTCTTGCCCTCAAACTGCAATCGGAAGCTAAAATGGAATACGGTTAAGTGTGAAGAGGGGAAACTCAATAGCATAAAAGAGTTAATCTTAGCGGAAACCCATAGCCTTGTAGCCGTTGCTTCAGCAGCACCCCACGCTCTTGTTACGGACGTAAAAGCATCGTACAAGAAGCTAACAGATAAAATAGGAGAGTTCTTCATGAAGAAACCCCAGGGGAATTCCAAACAGAAAGAAAAACCCTCCACGGGTAACCCCTGGTATACGAAAAGCTGCAGGCTCAAGAGAAGGGCCCTAACCCAAGCCATAAGAAACAAGGACCCTGTAGCAGGGAGACTAGCAAGAAAAGAGTATCAAAAAAGTATTAGCTTAGCTAAAAAGGATTGGGAGGAGGAACACTGGCAACAACTTAAGGACGGAGCTTGGGGGAAAAATGCTATTGAGTTCTGGAAACTGATTAATGTCCTTGATAGAAGGGGGGCTGACCCGATCCTAAATCATATCAGTGACCATCAATGGCACTCTCATTTTTTAAAACTATACTGTGAGGATAGCCAGCAAGACCATACAACACCCTCAGCAATGGAAATACTAAGCACAACTAGATTGGAGATAGGATGCAAGAAAGAGTCCTTCTCTTCACGGGAGGTTTATGACGCAATCTTGAAAATAATACCAGGGAAGGCAGCCGGCCCAGATGGCCTCCCGGGGGACTTACTACGGCATGACCCCAAAATATGGGCAGATTTTATAGCCTGTCTAATGAACTTAATCCTGCATGGACATCCTGTCCCCGAATCCTGGAAGGGCGCGGAGGTCATCACCATATATAAGAAAGGTGATAGAGATGACCCTGCCAACTATAGACTAATAAGTTTAATTGACACCATTCAAAAGGTCGTTGGCAGGGTCATCATAAATCGAATTGAGACATGGCTAATAGACAATAGCATTCTGTCCCATTTTCAGGCGGGGTTTAGACGAAATGTTGGTGCTATGGACCAGGTATTCCGGTTCTGCGCAGTCTATTGGAAAACAGTGTCTATCTACAAGGGAAGCTTGTATCTGGCTTTCATAGACTTGAAAACAGCATATGACGTCATTCCCCGGGCCAAACTCTGGGAGGTTTTATTGGGTATGGGCTTCCCTGTTTATTTGTTGCAATACATCATCAAGCTCCATGAAGACAACTACGCTAGGATTCGGTGGGGGAGTCAAGGCCAACTGACAGAGAGGGTACCAGTCAATAGAGGGGTGCGGCAGGGTTGTGTGAAGGCGCCGACTTTGTTCTCCCTTTTTATAAATGGGGTGGTGAACCACTTATGGAAGGAACCCGCGGATGCCCCTGTCCTAGCTGGAGAGAAAACCCCCACACTTCTCTTCGGGGACGATACCGTCCTGATGTCCAAAACCCCTAATGGTCTACAAAAATTGCTTGACCGCTTTAGTATCTTTTGTAACAAACGTGGGCTAACGGTCAATACAACAAAAACGAAACTGATGGTACTATCTGCCAAAAGGAATCAGAAGAAAGTCCATCTTTCCCTGAATGGTACCCCCCTAGAAGTGGTGGATGAATTTGATTACCTCGGGGTCAGGCTTTGTAACAATATGAGATGGGACTCCCATATATCTAAAATGGTGTTAAATCTTAAAAGGGTCGCCGGAGCCATCCTAAAGAACCAGCGACTTTCAGTCAGCAGACCGGTAGCCCCTGCCTTGGTAGTTTACAAGGGGAAAGCTCTAGCCTCTGCAGTTTACGGCTCTGATCTATGGAGCGTGGAGAATAGTAAGACGCTGGCTATTGCGGAGAATAAGTTAATGAGAGACCTAGTTTCACTTCCTCCCTCGACCCCCTTGAAACCACTACTTCTTGATATGGGCAAAAGACCAATTGCAGAAATAGTTCAAATACGACCAGTGCTATTCTGGGTGCGACTTAGACGGACCCCAGAACTGGCAAATTATGCCCTAGTACTGGACGAACTAATCACTCTGAATGCTTCTGGCAAAATAAGGTGGCTCAACAATTTAAAAAAGCTGGTTATATCAATAGGTCTGGCCGAGTCTTGGGCCTTGCAAGCCCCTCCGTCTAAACAAATTGTTAAGAAATTATATTGGGAATGGGCTGGGGGCAGAGATCTCATCACTTCAAGCTGGGGACCCCTGACGAACAACTTCCTCGTTCATAAACCCGGCAGGAAATTGGAACCATTTCTGGATTTTATTCAGACCCCCAGAGATAGAACCCTGTTCTTAAAACTGAGATATGGCACCCTCCCCTTAAAAAAATTCATGGAAGGGTGGAAGGGCAGGAGGGTTAATGATCTAAAATGTCCAGGCTGCTTGTGTCCGGTAGAATCCCTTGGACACTTTCTGTTTGCTTGCAACGCCTACAAACATGCTAGGGCAAAATTGCTGAAACCTGTGTGTAGGGAGATGGGCGTTAGAGACCACAGATCAGCATTGCGTATTATTCTAACCAACACTACCTCAATGTACATAGTTTGCGGGATAGCTAAGTATTTGGCCATTGCTTGGTTTACACGATCTAGACTACTTTTATCGTCTTAAGAGTGCATCCTTTTTATACATATCTCTGTAGACTTTCTCCACATTTTTTTAAAATTAACTGTAACAACGACTTTTTCTTCCAATGAACTTGTGGTAATACCTGTAATTGTTTAATGTGATTTAATCTCTGTACTTTTATGATATATTTTTATCGAATAAAGTATTACAACAATTAGGGTCCTAGATACGTTCACAACATCTGAAAACCTCTATAAGTAACTATATTATGGACATGACACAAGAGAGAAATACGGAAAGAAAGAAATAAACAAACAAACTAACAAAGAAACAAAGAAACGAAGAAAGGAAGAGGAAGGCAAGAAAGAAAGAAGAAGAGGTGAAGAAAGGAAAAAAGAAAGAAGAAAGAAAGAAAGAAAAGAAAAAGAAAGAAAGAAAGAAAAATGAAAGAGAGAAAAAAAGACAGAAAGAAAGAAAGGCAGTTTTTCAAAGATAGAGCACCCTCATTTGCTTATATTTACAGTTCATGTGAGCTGCTATTATGGCATGAAAAAGCAACAGGCAGAAAGACAAAGGCCACTTCAAAATGAATGTAAAGTAGCATTGGCACAAGACAAGAACTGTTAAAGTTGAAATGTGCCCTGTGCTAACATCTGATAGAAACCGTCCTGCTATTACATAAAGCTCCACAAACAAATGTAAATCTAAAGTAATTAAAAAGAAAAAAATATATATATATGTATTAATAGTAATAAACAAAAAATAAAAGAAACTGGCACTGAAGGGAACAACCTTGTGTGCGGATGTACAGCTTGTGAAATGGCTATATGCAGTCACTCAAAGAGAAGTTAGCCAGTGGGTGAAGTAGGCAAGACTGCCCCATTGCCCCATGCAATATGCTGTAGTAGGTGGAAACAATACGTAAATGAGACAAAAACAGATCAATGGGTGTACAGAGGTGGCTGAAAGCCTCTTTTAGTAAGTATATTATACATGCTTTGAGAAAACATCTGTTGTGAGCCCATGCAAAGCACGTCAACTAGACCTCACAAATAAAAGTAGATCACTCATTAATTTCATAGAGGATTTTTACCTGAAACTAATTTGTTGGACTCATTAATGTATGAGTGCTAGGTCAGGAAATGTAATAAACTTCCTTGATCAGGAGGCCTATCCCAGCCGAGACCCCCCATTCCATTAAGATCATTAACAGAGAGTTTTAGGATGATGCTGTCCAAAGCCCTAATCCTTCTCTTGTCATACCATGACATGCTTTTATAGGCAAGAATGGCTATGTTTACACTTATAAGCCAATTTTTCACAAACACAGCATGACCTCTCTTTGTCAATTACAAATAGAGAAAGGACAAGCTAAAATGGCATAAACTTCAGTATTAACAAGCTATATCGATTGCTTGATAGACAATTACTCTATTTAGCTGTGAAAGTAGCCAATGGAAAGGTGTCCAGTCGAAATCAAAATTTTAGGCATAACTAGTGTCCAGAATATGCTAATTGGTTACTGTTGAACTCAACTCTGACCTTATAAAAAAAATGTATGAATGTGCAGAATGCATTTTCACTCTTGATTTTACAAGTATACACTAATGTAATATTATAGATTTGGGAACAATGTATGTTAGTTAGGACACATTTTAGTGCAAATGCTGACTTGTCCAAGGCGGCAGTAATCTCTGTTACTCATCCAGCTTTCTCCTCCTGTTCACTTTCTCTCCTCACTAACTCTGCAGCACAGAGTCAAGCTCAGATGTAATGGTTTATTTCTGCTGTTATTATGCTCTTGATGAACTTTTTCCTGGTCCGCCATTAACTGAAACATTCACAAGGTCTTTCCATTAGTTCACTGTGCTCCATTCATTCACATAAGGCATCATTGCTCATGTATCAAGTTATGTTCTAGCATCCCCAGACAATATTAGCATAAAGCATGATGAATAATTATTCATGTGGTGGGTTAGTGCTTAGGTATTAAAGCAATGTGATGTTTTCATGTGCTCTGATTTGCTTCTGAATAGATTTGCTCACACCACAGTGAATATGTTGTCTCTGTAATTTCATATGCCAAATAATAAATCCCTTGATTTTGGGATGAATGCTGAATGCTACTAGGAATTCTGTCCTTTTTTCTCCTTATTCTGCAGCCTTTTTGGGACATAGAATACTTTCAGATTTTTGCATGCTCTGCTTGATGCTGCATTTGAGAACATTGACTCTGTAGCACAATAATTTTGAATTCTGCAATAAAACCCCTATTTTTCCACTGATCTAGAACTCAGTCATTGAGTGGGCCTATTCAATCTCAATTAATGTACTAATAGAATAGTTTATTCTGACTTGTACTTTGGGAGGTATCTTAACATGGGGACAATTTCCCTCATGAAACTGAGGTTTAACACTGTCTCCAATCCAGTGACAGGTAGGAACTCTGAGGTAAATTTTTGTGTGTCTCAAATTTGGGGTATCATTTTGTTCCCACAGCTTGGGTATCAGAGTTTGGTCTGCTTTAGATCATTGCTTTTTTCCAGACATTAGTGATAGTGAATTTTCTAGTGTGTTTTATCCTGGAGAATTTCGCTGGGATTCTGATTTGCAGTGCTGTTCCTCAACAATTCTGACTGTTAGTGTGAACAGAGTGGAATGATTCTGATGTTTGTAAGTGCTTCTGATGTGTCTACCATGCAGTTTTGTGTGAGTTAGCAATGCCTGAACCCTTTTGGTTCCTGATGGACTCCGTAGAACTGTGACATGAGTGTTAGAGCATAGTGAAGTGAATTCAGGTTTAGAATGCTGAATTCGTGGTTACATGTTGATGAATAAAGATGTGTAATACCAAGCTCCATGTGTGGCGTAGTCATTGCTATGGGCCCGGGCTGTGGAGGATGCTAACACTGGTGACGAAATAGGGGGTCATGAACCCGAAGATCCACAGTGCTCTCCAAGAAAGTTTGCAGTGGTCCAACTAACTGTTTGTGTGGGCCACATGTGCCCAAGTCAAAGTGCATAATCGACATTGGTGTATGTGACTTCAAAGTTCAACTCTAGCCAGTATAAAGGAATTGAGGATTACAAAAGCTTCATTGAGAAGTCTACATATAGTTGGCCAAAAACCTGTTGGGGAGGCCGTAAATAGAGGTACCATGCTACTACACAACCTAAAGCTATACACCATATGGAGTTATAACGCTAAAGGCGGATGCAACCAGGTTCTGAAAGAGCAGCCAATGGCAATAGCAAATTTCAAGATAACATTGTGATCAGAACTGCTTCGAGGCAGAGATCAACCAGGTGTCAGACTGTACCAGGAGACTCTTAAAAGCAAAGAAATTGAAATACAGCAAACGGCCATCTGCTTACCAGAACTGATTAAAGAAAGTTATCATACCACAGTGGTGGGTGGAGTGGCCGCAGAGGAAGTGCCCAGGGTTGTGTTTGCAGAACCATCCACACATGAAGCAGCACAAAACCAACACTGTGGGTGGCAGCTCAGAACAACTCCAAAGGTCTCCATGAAAGTAAAGGGTTCCAATGGAGGCCAAGAGGGAGGTCAAGGTTCCACAAACTGTCCAAGATGAGCTAGAGGCCAGCACAGCATGGTGCCTTAGAAATTGCATGAATGAAGTGGACCCTACTGGACAACAAACTATATTGGAGCGGACTCCACTGTCAGTGTGAGCCAATCTAAAAAATGGTTACAAAGCCACCGCCTTGCTTCAACCACCACCATCTTTTGAAACCACCATAAAGCAACATATTTGCAACAAATAAAAAGCTTGGAAAGAGATTTTGATGATTTTTTTGATGTGATAGAAGAAGCTGATAGCAAAAGGAGTATCAAATATTGCAGAAATCTTGCTTTGGATGGTGTAAAGAAAGTCATAAACAAATTGCCACGAGCTGACGTAATTACATACTGTCAAATCAAAGCAACCTTGAATTTCACGTTCAACCTTATGCCAAATGTAGATTATATTTCTGAAAACTAAACACCTTGTGGAGTCCAGGAAGGTCTAACTTGTGTGGATCTCCCATTGTTTTTCTACCCAGAATTCGCTGCAAACCTCACATTTAGCTAAAAAATAACACATTTTCCATTCATTTCTGCCTAGGAATGTTGTGGGATCACCGGGCCGACACAAATTTCCTACCACCAAGCATTCCCATAGGTCTCCAGATAAAAATGGTACCTCACTTGTGTGGGTGAGCCAAGTACCCGTTGCAGGGAAGCACCTAAAACGTATTGTGGAGACATCAAAATTATCTAATACAAAATGAGCTGGTTTTGCAAGGGGGTACCTGCATTTTTGGCTCCAGGCTCTATGGCCAACTAGGGACACCTACCAAATCCAGACATTTCTGAAAACTAGACACCAGGGGGAGTGTAGGGATGTGTGGCTTGCATGTATCCCCCAAATTTTTCCTAATCAGATTCTTCTGCAAACCTTATTTAGCTCAAACAAAATCACATTTTCCTCACATTTCTCTGTGAGAAAGTTGTGGGATCAGTGGGCCAACACGCATTTTCTACCACCCAGCATTCCCACAGATCTCAAGATAAAAATGGTACCTTACTTGTGTGGGTGGGCCAAATACCTGTGGCAGGAATGGGCCCCAATCGTGTTTTGGAGACATCAAAATTATCTATCACAGAACAACCTGGTTTTGTAAGGGAGCACCTGCGTTTTCAGTTTAATGCTCGACGGACATCTACGGAAAGCTACCAAACCCAGATATTTCTGAAAACTAGACACCCCGAGGAGTCCAGGATGGTGTGACTTGCGTGGATCTCAGAATGTTTTCCTACCCAGAATTAACTGCATACCTCACATTTAGTGAAAAAAAGCAAATTTTCTTCACATTTCTGCCTGGGATCACTGCACAGGCAAAATGGCCTTCTTCCCAGTGTTTCCCTTTGTTTCCCGATAAAAATGGTCTCTCACTTGTGTGGGTGTCTAATGTAGAGTCATCCTAAAAACGCTTATAAAAACATATATAGCACTTACAGCTTGCTGTGCTATCCCCTCAATCCCTAAGTGTTTTGCCCTTCCCAGTCTCAGGCCCTTTGCCCACCCACACAAGTGAGGTATCATTTTACTCAGGAGACCGAGGGGAATACTGGGTGGTAGGATATTTGGGCCAACACTGTGATCCCAGACAAAAATGTGAGGAACATGGGATCTTATCCACTAAATTCACGGTTTGCAGGGGATATTGGTTAAGAAAGGGTTGTTCTTGTTGAGCTCGGTCTCTCTAACCTTTGGGAAACTCCTTCTGGGGAAGTATTCCCAAGTAAAAATACTATTAAGGCCATATATTGGGATTATATAGAACACAAGCTCTGGAGGAGTACACATGCAGAAACAATGGGGGGTAGATTTATGGAAATCAATACGAGACCTGCACTGGAACAGTATTGGGACAGTATAACTGTCCCGACAGATAGGAAGTTATTTTTCCAGTTAAGGTCAGGTTCTCTCCCCTTGAGGTCATTGACGGGTAGGTGGAGGAGTAGTAATAGCTCGTGTTGCCCGGTATGTGGTGCCCCCAATGAAAGCATTACCCACTTTTTATTTTTGTGTGAGGCCTATGCAAACCCAAGGAAAGTATGGTTGGCCCCAGTTTGTAGAAACCTTGGGGTATTAAGCGGTGTTGAGGGGTTGAGAATCATTTGTACCTCCACCGAAATGCCTATTGTGCTGGGAACAGCAAAATACTTGGGGTGGGCATGGTCTATTAGGCGGAGGGCTCTACCTTCCAACATGTACTAAATTTTATAATAATTACAAAAATTCTTTTTGTCAAAGCTTGCACAACTTCTTAAAATGTATTTTATGTGTACGGAATATGAATTTTAATTGTAATGTATTTTAAAATGTATGAATTTTAAAATGTATGTTTTGTGCTTTTATGAGTGTACAACTCGAATAAAGCTTTTTCAATTCCGGTTAAGAAAGCACTGGGTGATCTGCGCAAGCCATGCCAACCTGGACTCCCACAGGTGTCTCGTTTCCAGAAATGCCTTGGATTAGTAGGCTTCTCTAGAAATGTATTGTGGACACTTCAAAATGATCTATCACAAAACTTCCTTGTTTTTTCTAGGGGGCACCTGCGTTTTAGGTTCCAGGCTCGGTGGCTATCTATGAAAACCTACCAAACCCAGAAAATTTTGAAAACAAAAAATCCAGGAAAGTCCAAGGAGGTATTGCTTGCATAGATCCCTCAAAGTTGTCCCAGCGAGAATCCCTTGCAAACCTCATATTTGGCTGAATTTTTTTTTCTCCTTGCTGCGTGACACAAATTTCTTAAGACCCAACCTTCCCCCAGGTCTCTTGGTAAAAATAGTACCTCACTTGTTTGGTTGGGCCAAGTACCCGTGGCAGGGAAGGGCCGATAGCGTATTGTGGGGACATCAAAATTACCTATCACAAACCAACCTGGTTTTGCGAGGGGAGAACTTGTGTTTTTGCTCCTGGACTCATCAGTCATCTAGGGAAACCTACCAAACCTGGACATTCAGGAAGGCTAGGCTTGCATGGATCCCGCAAAGCTTTTCTACCCAGAATCCCCTTCAAATCTAAAATGTAGCTAACAACAAATCAAATATTCCTCACATTTCTTTGTGGGAAAGTTGTGGGATCACTAGGTAACACAAATTTCCTACCACCCAGCATTTCTGCAGGTCTCCAGATAAAAATGGTACCCCACTTGTGTGGGTGGGCCAAGTACCTACAGCAGGGAAGGGCCTCAAACGTGTTGTGGAGACATCAAAATGATATATCACAAAACAACCCGGTTTTGCTAGGGGGCACCTGTGTTTTTGGTTCAGGGCTCGGCAGCCATCTATAAAAACCTACCAAACCCAGACATTTCTGATAACAAGACACCAGGGGGAGTCCAGGAAAGTGTGAATTCATGGATCTCCCAAAGTTTATATACCCAGAATTACCTGCAAACCTCACATTTAGCTAAAAAAAAAAGCAAATTTTCCTTACATTTCTGCCTGCGATCACTGCACAGGCACAAATGGCCTACCACCCAGTGTTTCCCTTTGTCTCCTGATAAAAATTGTATCTTTTCTTGTGTGGGTGTCTAATGCAGAGTCATCCTAGAAACATATATAAACAACATATAGAGCGGCTGGGTAGAATGTCCGCACAATTACAAGTCAGAGCTGAGTTTTTTAAAATGGTTTTAAGATGTATGATATTGTAGTTAGTTTTACTTACTACTATTTTGCACTTCCTCAGTTAGTGACACCTGTACCTACTCGCTCCCCGGTCCACCACGGTCTTCTGGTTGAGTAGAGGGAGTGTAGGCGGGTCGGAGGCGGAGCCACAACAAACGTACAGGGCTAACACTTAGTAGGCAGGATGGCAGCGCTGACGTGCCGCTGGCAAGCCTTTCAGCACCCGTTTGCGCTCGGCCGGAACAAGGGGCCAGAACCCCTGCCCCCCCATTATCAGATAGAATTGTCTACTCTCGCCAGGAGATACTAAGGCTAAACACACCAAGTAATAAACTTTGTCAATATATACTGTCTCCATTCAGTAGAGAACATGGTTGCTTTCAGTGCATGTTCAGCTTCCATCCTCTGCTGGATATGCGCTCTGAGATACAGCATCATCATACATTCAAAATGTTCCTCCTCAACTGTAGATCCTTACCTAAACACTTCTTGGAGATTAGGATGCTCCTTGAAAACGAAGACCCTGATGGACTATTCCTTAAGGAAACCTGGTTACATAGTGCTTCAGAACCTGACCTGGTACAAACTCTGCGCCCAGGCTTTACCATTAAGCAGAATGACCGCAATATAACGAAAGGAGGAGGCATTCCCATAATTCATAAAATCACAATTAAATGTAAGGTTGAACCCAACATTATCCAGGATTGTAAAAGTCTTTCATTTAATATGTCACATTCCTCAACCCACTCCCTTGGTGGAGCCCTCGAATCACTGGCAGAATAATGACAACCAAATTATCGACAACAAAAATATCGGACCCGAAATATTGATGTCCAGAATATTGAAGTCCTATCTACATTATGGTAAGTTAAAAAATATTGAGAAAAAAAATTGTTATTAAAAATATTGTAAACAATATTGTTCTTATGTCTAAAAAATAATATAAAATAAATTAAATAATATATATATTTAAAATAAACATTGTTAGAATTATTGGAAAATGTTTAAAATAATAACTAATACATATAATGTACAAAAAATTAAACATACAAATATAAAATATGATATATATAGTTACCCAATAATGTTTAAAAAATAATATAAAATAAATTAAATAATATATATATTTAAAATAAACATTGTTAGAATTATTGGAAAATGTTTAAAATTATAACTAATACATATTGGGACCTATTCCGATTTGGGAAAATCCCTTACAAATAGTCGTACAGAGCATATTTCTCGTACGAATCGTACCCTTAAACGTCCCCGTACGTATGATGAAGTACGATTCGGACCCAAAGCAGATCTCCGTACGAACCGTACGAAAGACCATACAACTTAAAAGGCATTCGGAAAACGCAGTACGCGATGTCCGTACGGATCGAAGCAGCATTTTCCGACCCAGCAAGTACGATTCGTCTCGCCAACACTCCATACAACTCTTTTTCTATGGGAGCTCAAAGCATCCGGAAAAGCAGATTTCGGCTCGAACCGCGTACAAATTGGACCCTCCGGGTATGGTGCGGACACCCCATGATTTCAGGGGTACGGTGCATAGGGGTACGGTGCGTAGGGGGATGGTGTGTACAACCCATGATTGCAGGGGTACGGTGCGTAGGGGTACGGTGCGTAGGGTTACGGTGCGTACACCACATGATTGCAGGGGTACAGTGCGTACACCCCATGATTGCAGGGGTACGGTGCATATGTGATTGTGTGGCTCTCTGTACGAATCGCTCATACGTGACGTTTTCCGTACGAATCACGTTCTCATTCCCCGGTCCGGATCGTACATGTCGGGTCGTACAGCATGTTTACGATTCGTACGGTTCACTGTGAGGGTCCTTGTCTTACAAATTTTCCCTTACTTTTCGTACGGTTCGCAACGATTCGGTAGTATATTTTTCAAACGAATCATACTACGCGATTCGGACTGAATTGTACGAGTCGTACGGAAAGGGCTACGGATTCGATTCGGTCATACGATTGGTTTACCGAACTGTAATCTGCCCCATAATGTAAAACTAAATTACACATACACATATAAAATATGATATATAGTTACTTAATAATATTAATAAATAATTATTTTAATAAATTATCAATTGTTACAAACACAATCACTATTCCCACTCCAGAGAGTGCAACAGTAGGGATTGTGTTGGATAGTGTAGAAATAAAAATTACTATTCCTACTCCACTAAGTGTAATAGTAGGGAAAGTGTTGGATAGTGGAGGGGTAACAAATACTATTTCCACTCCAGAGAGTCCAACAGTAGGGAAAGTGTTGGATAGCGTTGGAATAAAAATTACTATTTCCATTCCAGTAAGTGCAACAGTGGGGAAAGTGTTGGATAGTGTAGAAATAAAAATTACTATTCCCACTCCAATAAGTGCAACAGTAGGGAAAGTGTTGGAGATTGGAGGGGTACAAATTACTATTCCCACTCCAGAAAGTGCAATAGTGGGGAAAGTGTTGGATAGGGGAGGGGTAGAATGTACTATTCCCACTCCAGAGAGTCCACCAGTAGGAAAAGTGTTGGATAGCATAGGGGTAAAAAGTACTATTCCCACTCCAATGAGTGCAACAGTAGAGAAAGTGTTGGATAACATAGAATTCTTTTTTACTATTCCCACTCCAGTAAGTGCAACAGTAGGGAAAGTATTGGATAGCGTAGGGATAAAAATTACTATTCCCACTCCAGAGAGTACAATAGTGGGGAAAGTGTTGGATAGGGGAGGGGTAGAATTTACTATTCCCACTCCAGAGAGTGCACCAGTAGGAAAAGTGTTGGATAGCATACGGGTAAAAAGTACTATTCCCACTCCAATGAGTGCAACAGTAGGGAAAGTGTTGATTAACATAGAATTCTTTTTTACTATTGCCACTCCAGTAAGTGCAACAGTAGGGAAAGTATTGGATAGCGTAGGGATAAAAATTACTATTCCCACTCCAGAGAGTACAACAGTAGGGAAAGTGTTGGATAGCGGAGGAGTAAAAATTACTATTCTCACTCCAGTGAGTGCAACAGTAGGGAAATATTTGGATAGGGGAGAGGTATAAATTACTATTCCCACTCCAGTGAGTGCAACAATAGGGAAAGTGTTGGGTAGCAGAGGGTTAAAATTAATATTTCCCAAAAATTTAATAAAAAATAAAAAAAAAGACAAAATAGCAACTGCAATATAAACATTGTTAATTACAAAAAAAACTATTTAAAAATATTACAAAATTCCAAAACATAAAATAATTAACTAATTGAAATTACTAAAAATGTAATACAAACATTAATATATAAAAGTTTTAAAACAACATTTTTCAAACAAATAACTATCTTTAAAACAACATAATTTTAATTAAAAAAAATTTAATAATATTTTTTAAATAAATTACTCCACACAGTATTCCCCTATAAACGCACATACAACTCATACAAATTTTACAGAAATAACATATTTACCAATTAAATAGTTACAATTTTCAAATAACTAAATAATATTAACAAAATTAACGCAACCACTATGAAATAGAAAAAAATAGTACTAAATAAAAAAGATTATTTACTTTATTTTAATTAAATTACTTCCCACCCTATTCCCCTATAAACCTGCAACACACTTCTTAACAAAATTACACTATTACCATAATTAACAAAATACTAATTATTAATACGTTAATAATCCTTTAATACTTTATTAATAATAGATACATAAAAAATAGTAATAAATAAAATGTAACAATTACTCTACTATAATTACATTACTTCTCGCCCTATTCCCCTATAAACCCACAACCCACTGATAATAAATATTAATGTAATTATCAATTAATCAAGTCATAAAAATGAAAATACATAATTATTAATACATTATTATAAATACTAATAAATACAAATAAAACATGTCTTTATCATAATTATATTGCTCCCCATCCTATTCCCCTATAAACCCACAACCCACACCTGAAAGAAATAACTCAATTATTATTATTATCAATTAATACATTTAAAAATATTAACAAATTAATCATTAACTAATAATTAGTTATTTATAAATACTAATAAATAAACATTAATAATTACTTTATTATAATTAAATTACTTCCCACCATATTCCCCTATAAACCCACAACCCTCTACAGAACTAACATATGCAAAAATTATTTTACAGAAAATATATTATTGCTGGAAATTTAAGAAATACATTAATATAAATTGCTATACTCATACAAAAAAATGACATCACATGCTTTTAACAAACATACAAAAATACATAACTCTAATATAAATATTTATATTATTAACAACAATATTTTTACTAACCATATTACTGTCTTTGATATTTAAAAAAACAATATTTCTTACCTTACTGTTGATATTCTGTACTGCAATATTCTTGACGTCGATATTCTACTACCTCAATATTTAAAAGTCGATATTATTGGACATTAAAAAAAAACTCGATATACTGTCTGTTTACCCGAGCCCTCCTGAACTGTAGCCAAGGAGGATGCAGGAAATTTATTAAATCCCTCCCAGAGGTCGCTGCTAAATTAGTGACTACATCCCCCAACATCACTCTTATGGGAGACTTCAACATTCACTTTGATGAACTCCACAAAGTGGACGCAATGGAGGTCTCGCAGAATCTTGTAGCTATCCAATGTGCCCAAAAAGTGTGTAGGCCCCACACACACTAAAGGCCATATTTTAGATCCCACTTTTAGCAACCACCCGGAATCCTCACTTGACTCGGTTGTTCCAATTAAACCCAATCACAAATCCAGAGACAAAAAGATCCCATGGTACTCCCCCAAATTGCGAAGACTTAAACAGACATGTAAAAGACTCGAGAGGGAATGGAGGAAAGACTATCAGAATCTAGGTAAACAAAAATATAAAGAAGCTGTGAAAATATATCAAAAAGAAATAAAAGTAGTGCAAGCTACCTACTATGAAGGCATTATTACCTCTGCCACCAACACTCCCAGGGAAATATTTTGGGTGGCACAGGATCTCCTAGTGCTCACAAAAAATGAACTATCTCTTGGGGCCTCCCCAGAACTGTGTAATGCACTTGCAAATTTCTTTCAGGGGGAAATTCAAAAGCTCTATACCAAATTCCCTAATTCCCCTTGCCTAGTGATCTTGGAGACACCGACGTGCTCTCATACCACCCATAGCTGGTGCTTAAACACTTTGGAGCTATGAATTTGGATGAACTGACAGAAATATTTTCACAAATAAAATCAGACTCCCCTTTAGAGCCAGCCCCAGTTTATTTTACATAAAGCTGGAAATGTGATTATTCCTAGTATCTTGGAAATTATAAATCTTTCCTTGTCTACAGGAACCGTTACAGGTCCATGGAAGCATGTGATGGTCAAGGCTTTATTGAAAAAACCTAGCCGCCCAATTTCACTGTTGCCGGCAATTGTAAAAACTTTGGAAAAATACGTAAACTCTCTTCTTTCCAATTTTTTGGAAACCCACGCCCTTCTGCATGCCAGTCAGATGGGGTTATGTCCCAATCACGGAACTGAGATCGCCCTTCTTGCTGTGGTCAAAGACTCTAAACAGATCCTGGATCAGGGAGGAGCAGTTGCCATCATCCTCCGTGATCTAAGTTCGGCCTTCAACACAGTTAACTTCTCCATCCTAGTAGGGAGAATTAGGAGGCTGGGGATGCAAGATGAGGCGATCTCCTAGGTACAATCTTACCTTGATAAAAGATTATTTCAAGTTTTCTCAGGGGACGCCACATCTAAGAAACTGGAGCTCAGCTGTGGAGTCCCACAGGGTTCCTCATTGAGCTCTACACTTTTAAATGCGTATATGCGGCCACTGGACGATATCATCTTACCTCACAGGATGATTATGACCTATGTGGATGACACACAGCTGGTCATCACTCTTAATGCGGTTCCCAAATTCCCCTTAGACTTCAAAACATGCCTAGGGAAAGTTACCTCTTGGATGGAGCACTCCTGTCTCATACTTAACGGTGGTAAAACCAAACTTATGCTTCTAGGTAACCACTCTAGCATAGAACTTAGTCAGACTTGGCCTAAGTGTCCCCCCCACCATCCCCCAAAACCAGGATACAGAGACTGGGTATCTGGTTAGACAACTCTCTTAAGTTTGACCACCAAGCAGTGAAGGTGACAGGGGCCTGTTTTGGTATATTCAGATCACTTTGAAAAGTCCTCCCGTTGCTCCTAATGGCCACAAACCAAATCCTGGTTCAGGCCTTGGCTTTATAATGCTAGGACTATGGCAATTCCCTCTACCTGGGGGCTCCCAAGGCAACACTTAGAACATTCCAAGTTGCTCAGAACTGTGCTGCCAGGATGCTACTTGGAATTCCAAAAGCCCAGTCAGCCAAGTCAGCCTTAAAAACCCTTCACTGACTACCAATGCCTGAAAGAACAAAATTCATGGCCCTGTGCATTGCCCACAAGACTGTATGGCGAACAGGCCCGGCTATCAACAAAACTTTCATTATCCCCTACCACCTCATGAGGGGCTGCGATCCCTCAGCCTTAATCTTGCAGTTGTCCCCAAAATCAGGAGGACAAGAAGCGGGTTAAGATCCTTTGCTTATAATGTGGCAAAGCTTTGGAACACTTTACCCTTATACCTTCGATCTGAAGCATATATTCTACCGTTTCGTACACTCTTAAAAATCTGGCTATTCGAACAAATAGCTCCGTAACTCTAATGGTTTTCTGCTCAGTCGCTAGCGCTGGGATGCCCAAGGGTAGCTACGTGCTCTACAAATGCCCAATAATAATAATAAAATATAGGACTGACAGCTTGCTGTGCTATCCCCTCAATCTCTAAGTTTTTTGCCCTTCACAGACTCAGACCCTTTGCCCACCCACACAAGTGAGGTATCATTTTGCTCAGGAGACCAAGGGGAATGCTGGGTAGCCCCGTGATCCCAGACAAAAATGGGAGGAAATGGGATCTTATCTGCTAAATTTACGGTTTGCAGGGGATATTGGGTAAGAAAACGCTAGGGGATCTGCACAAGCCACGCCAACCTGGACTCCCACAGGTGTCTAATTTTCATAAATGTCTTGGATTGGTAGGTTTCTCTAGAAAACCAAACAAACCAGACAATTTTGAAAACAAAAAATCCAGGGCAGTCCAAGGAGGTATTGCTTGCATAGATCCCCCAAAGTTTTCCCACCCAAAATCCCCTGCAAACCTCACATTTGGCTGAGAAAAATCACATTTTTCTCACATTTCTGTGTGGGAAAGTTGTGGGATCACAGGGCTGGCACGAATTTCCTACCACCCAGAATTCCTCCACGTCTCTTGATAAAAATGGTACCTCGCTTGTTTGGTTAGGCCAAGTACCCGCAGCAGGGAAAGGCCCATAACGTATTGTAGAGACATCAAAATTACCTCTCACAAACCAACCTGGTTTTGCAAGGGGGGAATTTGCGTTTTTGGTCCCGGGCTCATAAGCCATCTAGGGAAACCTACCAAACCCAGACATTTTTAGAAACTAGACAGCCGGGGAAGTCCAGGGAGGTAAGGCTTGAGAGGATCCAACTAAATTTTTTTTACCTAGAATCCCCTGCAAACCTCAAATGTGGCTAAAAACAAATCACATTTTTCTCACAATTCTGTGTGGGAAAGTTGTGGGATCCACGGGTGAAATGAATTTCCTACCACCCAGAATTTCTGCAGGTCTCCCAATAAAATGGTACCTCACTTGTGTGGGTGGGCCAAGTACCCGTGGCAGGGAAGGCCCCAAAATGTTTTGTGAGACATCACAATTATCTATCTCAAACCAACCTGGTTTTGCAAGGGGGGAACTTGCCTTTTTGCTGCCAGGCTCAATAGACATCTAGGGAAGCCAACCAAACCCAGACATTTCTTAAAACAAGACACCCATTTAGTCCAGGAAGGTGTGACTTCATGTATCTCCCAATGTTTTTCTACCCAAAATTCCCTGCAAAACTCGAATTTAGCTAAAGAACAAATTTTTGCCTCACATTTCTGCCTGGGAAAGCTGTGGGATCACCGGGCTGACACAAATTTCCTACCACCCAGTGTTTCTTCATGTCTCTCGATAAAAATGGTACCTCACTTGTGTGGGTGGGCCAAGTACCCACAGCAGGGAAGGCCCTCAAACATATTGTAGAGACATCAAAATTATCTAACAACCTTGTTTTCCAAGGGGGCACCTCCGTTTTTGGTTCTGGCTGGCTGGGCGGCCTTATAGGGAAACCTGCCAAGCCCAGACACTTATGAAAACTAGATACCCAGGTGAGTCCAGGAAGGAGTGACTCACGTGGATCTCCCAACGTTTCCCTACTCGGAATTCGCTGCAAACCTCAAATTTGGCTAAATAAAAATACAATTTTCCTCACATTTCTGTGTGGGAAAGTTGAAGGATTATCCGGCTAACCCAAATTTCTTAACACCCAGCGAAGTCGCAGGCCACCCGATAAAAATGGTTCCTCACTTGTGTGGGTCGGCCAAGTTCCCTTGGCAGGGAAGGGCTCAAAATGTATAAAGGAGACATCAAAATTATCTATTACAAAACATCCTGGTGTTGCAAGACGGCCACCTGCAATTTTGGTGCCGGGCTCAACAGCCATCTAGGGAAACCTACCAAACCCAAACATTTCTGAATGAAAGACACCAGGGAAAGTCCAGGGAGATATGGCTGCAGGGATTCCCCACTATTTTCCTAACCAAAATCTTCTATATCCTCAAATTTAGCTAAAAGCATCACATTTTCCTCTCATTTCTATGTGGTAAAGTTGTGGGATCACTGGGCCGACACAAATTTCCTACCACCCAGCTTTTCCACAGGTCTCCCAATAAAAATGATACCTCAACTGTGTGAGTGGGCCAAGTACCTGAGGCAAGGAAGGGCCCAAAATGTATTGTGGAGACATCAAAATTATCTATCACAAAACAACCTGGTTTTGCGAGGGGGCACCTGCGTATTGGGTTCCGAGCTCAGCGTCCATCTAGGGAAAACGAACAAACACAGACATTTCTCAAAACTAGATCAAGCAGGTGTGACTTGTGTGGATCTCCCAGCATTTCCCTACTTAGAATTCCCTGCAAAACTCAAATTTAGATAAAACAAGCATCTTTCCCTTACATTTCTGCCTGAGATAAGCGCGTCCGCATAAATGTCCTACCACCCAGCGTTTCCCTTGATCTCTCGATAAAAATGGTACATCACTTGTGGGGGTGTCTAATGCTGAGTAATCCTAAAAACGCATATAAAAAATATAGCACATAGAGCTCGATGTGCTATCTCCTCAATCCCTATGTTTTTGGCCCTTCCCAGTCTCAAGCCCTTGGCCTACCCACACAAGTGAGGAATCATTGTACTCGGGAGACCCAGGGGAATGCTGGGTGGTAAGACATTTGTGGCGGCATGGTGATCTCAGGCAGAAATGTGAGGAAAATGTGATTTCTGTTCAGCTACATTTTAAGTTTGCGTTGGATGCTGTGTAAGAAAATGCTGGGGGATCTACGCAAGCCACACCTCCTTGGATCCCACAGGTGACTAGTTTTCCAAAATGTCTCAGATTGGTAGGTTTCCCTAGTTGACCAACAAACCTGATACCTAAAACTCAGGTGCCCCACATTCAAAACCAGGTAGTTTTGTGATAGATAAGGGGCACCTGCATTTTTGGTCCAGGGCTCGGCGGATATATAGGGACACCTACCAAACCCAGACTATTCTGAAACCTAGACATCCGGGGGAGTCCAGGGAGGTGTGGCTTGCATAGATCCCTCAAAGTTTTCCTACCCAAAATCCCCTGCTAACCTCACATTCAGCAGGAAAAAATCAAATTTTTCTCATATTTTTGTGTGGGAAAGTTGTGGGATCACGGGCTGACACAATTTTGCTGCCACCCAGCATTTCTGCTGGTCTCCCAAAATGGTACCTTGTGTGGGTGGGCCAAGAACCTGTGGCAGGGAAGGGCCCAAAATGTATTGTGGAGACATCAAAATGATCTATCACAAAACGACCTGGTTTTGCTAGGGGGCATCTGCGTTTTTGTTTCCAGGCTCCACGGGCATCAAGGGAAGTGTAAAGATCCAATTTCCAGTCAATTTGATGAAGATCAAATAGCTTTATTTGAGAATCAAGGCAGATACCTCCAGCACAGCTTCACAGCTCAAAGATCAACTCCTATAATCAAAAGCTAACATTCTATCCTAGCAACATAGCTAACATTCCAATTATGGCATGCAGATGCACTCAAATCTACACATCTCCCTACTTAACATACACTAAATAAATTATAAATGTTTTTCTTTATATAAATCATATTTAAGGAATATAATAAATTTCCATTTTTTATATTCAAAAGACATCAATCTTCAGAAACATGAACCTGAGCACAGCATTTGCATATGTTTCCATTATTCCAAGCTGATCCATCGGATAGGATGACAACATTTCTTTTTAAAGACTTCACTTGAATCGGTGCAGAAACGTTGCTGTCACCCTTTGTAGTTACACCACCACGGTTTATGGTCACCCAATCACCAGTCTCAAATGAAATATCTTCCACACTCTTCCTATCACTATAATATCTAGTAGATTCAGCTTGCATTTTAACTACGTTATCTTCCACAGCAGTTCTGTCCACCCACACACAATCTTTCACTTTCAACCAACCAGAAAGCTCTTTGACATCAGGTTCACGTCCCTTTAAAGATATAAATGGAGAAACCCCTGTTATTGAATGCGGCGTAATCCTGTAAGACCACACCAATTTTTTTAATTCTTCACGCCAAGACAAACCATTAGACAGGGACAACTGAATAATATCCCTAATCAATCAGTTAATTCAATCCACTAAACCATTAGCTTGTGGCCTAAATAGAGCAACCCTCTCATGAATGATCTAAAATTTAGAAAGAAATTCCTGCATTTCTTTTGATACCAATTGCACACTATTATCTGACACTAGTGTCTTGGGTATCCCTTCATTCATAAACACCCTTTCCATAAAATCAACAACTCTTTGAGTTTTTATAAATTCTGTGCTTTCCACCACAAACCATTTAGGATGGTAGTCAACAATGACCATCAAAAACTTGCTACGAGTACCAAGCTTAACAATTGGCCCAAGAAAATCAATCGCCACTCTTGTGGGAAAAGTTGTAAACACCAATGAAGGCTGCCTTACAACTTTAGTTTTATCCGCTTGAGCACAAGTGTAACACTCTCTTACTGCATCCTCAATCTCTCTATCCGTTCCAGGCCACCAATACGATTGTCGGACCCTTCTCTTAGTCATATTCCTGCCTAAGTGTCCCTCGTGGGCAATTTTTATAATTTTCCCTCCCAGACTTGCTGGTGGTTCAAATTGATATCTCCTCAATAGTTTTCCTTCACTTACACTCAGTTCAGCCTCAACAGGGTAGACATTTCTGAATCTTACCTCTTCAATAATGTTTTGATGCCACCCATGAGAAACACAAGTAATCACTTGTTGTAAAAGTTCATCATTTGACATTGCATGTGTCCATTCCTCCTTGCTAAAAGCATGTTCAACTCCTTTAACATCATGTACTACATCAATCATGTCATCCATATTATTATGGACACCCTCAACTAGCATTCTAGATAAATATTCGGCTACTACATTCCTGAGTCCCTTAACATAGTCAACAACAAAAGCACAGACAAGATCCACCTTGAAATCCTAGGTGTAACATTTCCGTCTAATCTTCTGCTCCTTTGAAAAGATGAACTAATGGTTTATGATCAGTTCGCACATGAAAAGGAAGACACCATACAAAGTATTTAAAGTGCCTAATCCCCAACAACACGCTAAGGCCTCCCTCTCTATCACAGAATATGATAGTTCTTCATTTCTCGCAATCCTCTGGAAGCAAATCCAATGATCTTTTCCTCACCATTACTCACATGAGTCAAAACAGCTCCAACCTCTACTGCACTTGCATCAGTAGTAACAAAAGTCTTATCCTTAACATTAAAATGCCCAAGAGTAGGAGCACTAATGATGCTTCTTTTAATGTTATTAAATGCCTTGTCACAACTCTCATTCCAAGTAAAGATAACTCCTTTCTTCATCTGCAGTCTAAGTGGTTCAACAATTTCTGTAAAACCCTTGACACATTTTGAGCAATACTCAGCAAGTCCTAAAAACGACTTAAGCTGATCCTTTTTTTTGGAATGGGGGAGTCTCTAACTGCAGCAATGTGTCGAGTACCTGTCAGTCCAGAACCTTGATTTCCGCAAGAGCCGATGCAAATCCTCTAACCCCACACCCCGATGCCCAGATCATATAGATCTTGACAGCAAAGAGGGGGGAAAGCGGAATGGGAATATAGAGAAACATGCCACGTCTTCTTCCTGTTGAAAAGGTCTGCTTCTGCTTCTAATCTTCTTCCTGCCAAAATAGTTATTATGCAACTACTATATATATATATATATATATAGATATATTATGTCTATACTATATTCAGTAACTTATCCCTGTAACCTCTATTTGTCTTTACCTTTCCTAACAGGGTGGCTAACTGTTCTCTAGTGGTCTTTTCTTGCTCTCAGGTTCTTGCCTCACTTAATCTGCAGTGAAGAAATAATCTATAGAACACAAATACACTTATTAATTTTTTATCATATATATATCTCTTTAGATACCAGTCTCTCTATAACCTAGTTACCTTATGAACCTTGAACAATTTCTTTGTCTTTTATCTCGCAGGAATATCTTTCTATTTACATCCAGGAACAACGATTGGGCAGAAGATGAGATGAAGGACTTCACTAAAGTTGGTAAGTATCTTTATATATATATATATATAACATACACCTACTTGCTGGGTCCACTTCTTAATAAGCCTTGTATCCACTCTCAATTAGTGTGCGTTTTATGGGAATTCAATATTACTGTCACATCAACAAGTTTCCCTTTCAAACTGAAGTCTTTATATCTTTCCTACAATTCCTCTTCTCTTGGTGATAGGCTTAACTGTCTCTCTCCTATCCTTTCTTGCAGGCGACAAACACCAATTGAAAGGAATGCAGAAGCGAAGTCTATGCTTGAACCCAATATCTGAAGTCTTGAGGAAGGTAAGTGAAGTGAGCTAAACTCCACCAAACTCTTTCTAGAAGGTAATTCCAGAAAAAACTCCAAAAATGGAACTCGCCACAGCCGCGGTGAACTGGAAGTGATTCTGCGAGATTCAAATATACTCATTAACCACTAACTCCGAATTTGAAACGCCGGTGAAAAAGACGCGGCCGCTCCACGAATAAAATAAGTTGAAGTGTGCAGTTAGAATTAAGAAGGAGCGCGAGCACAGCTGCGGTTGTTTAACGGTAGAAACACTAGACCCGCAACCACGAACGACCATTGATGGCCATCTTAGAAACCTTCCACAATTGCCTAAAGAGGTTCCTGTGCACAAGCAACGTCCATCGCTTAGCGAGGAACTTAATTGATTTAAAATGACCTTCCAAATTAATCTTAGAGATGGCCAAAAGCCAATGAGGGGTCAATCGTGAACTTACCGGTCCAGTCCTGATAGTACCCCCCACCAAAATTCCTTTCTGCACCTCTTTGGGTTTGTTTAGTTGTCTCTTATGAAATTCTTTGATCAGTCTTGGAGAGTGTAAATTGTTCACTGGTTCCCAAGTTCTCTCTTCAGGACCGTAACCTCTCCAGTCCACCAAATAAAACAGTTTACTTCTCCTAATTTTGGAATCTAATATTTGCTTGACTTCATACTCAACTTCAGACTGAATTTGAACTGGATCTGGGGGACCTCTCATTTTCAGATCTGGCGGACTCCTTCTCAGCAAGGAGACATGGAACACAGATTGAACCTTGAACCTCGGAGGAAGCTGAATCTTTACGCTAACTGCATTTATCATCTTCTCTACCAGAAATGGACCGACGTATCTAGGCTGAAATTTCCGATTTCCTTTTAATCGCAAGTTTCGTGTTGAAACTCAAACCTCCTACCCAGGCTCATATGTCGGACTTGGACGCCTCTTCTTGTCTGCATATCTCTTAAAAGAGGCTTTTGCTTTCGTGATATTGGCTGTCGCTTGATTGTAAGCCTTTTGAAGATTTTGAACCACTTCCTCAACTGATGGAACATCACTATCTTGTCTTCCTACTATAGTGTTTGGATGTCTACCTGAGTTTAAATAAATCCAGTACTTGAAAGAACTGCATTGTTGTAAGCAAACTCGGCTGCCCAAATTATATCTGGCCATTCCCTCTCATGATCCATCAAGAATAAACGCAGATACTGCTCCAATTCCTGATTTACTCGTTCCGTTTGGGCGTCAGTTTCTGGATGGAAACTGGACGACAAACGAGAGTCTATATACAATCTTTTTAAGAACTATCTCCAGAATCGAGAAACAAATTGGGGTCCCCTATCTGAAATAACCACCCTTGGAATGCCATGCATCTTGACTACATGTTGTGTGAATATATCCACTCTCAATTAGTGTGCCTTTTATGGGAATTCAATATTACTGTCATATCAAGTTTCCCTTTCAAACTGAAGTCTTGGTATCTTTCCTACAATTCCACTTCTCTTGGTGGTAGGCTTAACTGTCTCTCTCCTATCCTTTCTTTCAGGAGACAAACACCAATTGAAAGGAATGCAGAAGCGAAGTCTATGCTTGAACCCAATATCTGAAGTCTTGAGGAAGGTAAGTGAAGTGAGCTAAACTCCACCAAACTCTTTCTACAAGGTAATTCCAGAAAAAACGACAAAAATGGAACTCACCACAGCCGTGGTGAACTGGAAGTGATTCTGCAAGATTCAAATATACTCGAACCACGAACCACGAACCACTAACTCCGAATTTGAAGTGCCGGTGAAAAAGACGCGGCCGCTTCACGAAGAAAATCAGTTGAAGTAGGCAGTTAGAATCAAGAAGGAAAGCGAGCACAGCGGCAGTTGTTTACCGGTAGAAACACTAGACTGGCAACGCAAAGGAACATAGACGGCCATCTTAGTAACCTTCCGCAATTGCCTAAAGAGGTTCATGTGCACAAGCAACGTCCATCGCTTAGTGAGGGACTTAATTGATTTAAGATGACCTTCCAAATGAATCTTAGAGATTTCCAAAAGCCAATGAGGGGTCAATCGTGAATTTACCGGTCCAGTCCTGACACAATGATACATTTTTTAGGCTTAATACTATCTTTGCAAATTTTGTGTCCAAGACACGTCACACTATCTTTTCTTAACTGACATTTTTCTTTCTTTATGGTCAGTCCATTATCATTCATTCTTTTCAATACCTCATTCAGAACAATATCATGGTGTACACTGTCTTTTCCTACTATTAAAACATCATCCTGAAAACACAAAACATCATTCATGTCTCCAAAAATCTTCTCCATCACTCTCTGAAATACAGCAGAGGCGGATGCTAGGCCAAAAGGCATCCTACAATACCGATATGCCCCTAACAGCATCACAAAAGAGGTAAGATGTCTTGATCCACTTTCCAAATCTATCTGATGATACACCGACGACATATCGATCACACTGAAATCAGTACAACCACCCATAGCTGTTATCATTTCAGAAATATTTGGCAAAGGTTGTCTATCTAACCAAATATTTCTGTTTAAATCGCGTAAGTCCACACACAAACACATTTTTGTCCATCCTTTGGCGCTACGACAATCGGGGCCAACCACGCGGAGGCCTCGATTGGTTCAATAATTTCTTGAGCAAGGAGTTTTTTAAGTTCACATCGCAATGGTTCTCTCATTAAATGGGGTACATTTATAACTTTGTGTACTACTGGAATAGCATTTCTCTTGAAAATAATTTTGTGCGAGAAGTTTTTCAATTTTCCAATGTCATCAGAGAACACTCTTGAGTACTTTTCAAATAAATCATTTTGATAGACAGAACTAATATCGTGCACAACAGCAGACATAACAGGTTCTTCAACATTAGGGTTGAGGATAATATTTAAATCCTTTTGATGGCGCCAACCCAACAAATTCGAACCTTGTTTGGTTAAACACACCCTTCCATATACTTTCTTTCCTTTAAAGAATACTAACATCCATTTGAGGCCAATTATATCAATAGTTTTAACTCCATACCCACCAGCTCTGATGTCAGGCTTATTCCATGAGTTAACATCAGATTAACTTTTCCACACTTAATTATACGTTTCCATGGATAACAAAGTGTAAAGACTCCCTGAATCAACTAGCATATTAACATCATATGAGTCTAATTTTATGATGCAGTGAGGCTTGGTCAACAATTCTGAGCTTTCTCTAACCACATCACAATCCAAAACTGAATTTTCAGAATGTGATTCTAAATCATTACTGTACACTTGATCATATTTATTAGAGTCACTGTAACCTTCAACACATAACACAAGCTCCCGCATATTATCAGAAACATCACCCACTTCATGTACTTGATCTGATTGTGTCTGTACTGACTGGATCTTGGCTAGATGTCCCCTTTTTCCACAAATTCTACACAAGGCATTCCTCGCAGCACATTTGGGACTAGAAGCAATGTGACAGGTGCCCCACAATGGTAACACTTAACAGTCCTCATGTCAAATTTTGGAATATTATAGTATAGCAGTTAGAGTCCACTGAGCTAATCCTTATGTTTTTGGCCCTTCCCTGTTGCAGGCCCTTGGCCCACACACATAGTGAGGTATCATTTTAGTCGGGAGACTGAGGAGATTGTTGGACATTTGTGGCGGCATGGTAATCTCAGACACAAATGTGAGGAAAATGTGATGTTATTTAGATAAATTTGAGGTTTGCAGGAGATTCTGGGTAGGAAAATGTTGGGGGATCCACGCAAGCCATACTTTCCTGGACTTCCCAGGGTGACTAGTTTTCAGAAATGTCTGGGCTGGGTAGGTTTCCCTGGATGGCTTTTGAGTTTGAGACCAAAAACACATGTCTCCCCCTGGCAAAACCAGGTTGTTTTGTGATAGATAAGTTTGTTGTCTCCACAATACGAAATTTGTGTTAGTCCAGTGATCCCACAACTTTCCCACACAGAAATGTGAGAACAATTTTATATTTTCAGCTAAATTTGAGGTTTGCAGAGAATTCTGGGTAGTAATACATTGGGGGATCCTCACAAGTCACACCTCACTGGACTTCCCCGGGGTCCTAGTGTTCAGAAATGGCTTTCATAGATGGCCGCCGAGCCAGTAATAAAAAATGAAGTTGACTCAGTCACAAAACAAGGTTTTTTTATCATCTATGATTTCAAAGTCTCCACAGTATGTTTTGCGCCATTTCCTGTTACGCGCACTAGGCCTACTCACAAAAGTGAGGTACCATTTGTATCTGGAGACTTGGGGAATGTTGGGTGTTTGGAAGTTTGTGGCTCCATGCAGATTCCAGAACTTTCCATTACGGAAATGTGAGGAAATGTGTTTTTGTTTGACAAAGTTTGAGGTTTGCAAGGGATTCTGGGTAACATAACCTGGTGAAAGCCACACAAGTCACCCCATACTGGATTCCCCAGGGTGTCCAGTTTAAAAAACATACAGATTCATTGGGTTTCCATCATCCCGACTGAGCTAGGGTCCCAAATCCACATCTAGGCATAAAAGACAGTTTTCTGTGGAAAAATGTGATGTGTCCATGTTACTTTTTGGGCCGTTTCCTATCATGGTCACTAGACCTACCCCCACAAGTGAGCTATCATTTTATCGGGAGACTTGGAGGACTGCTTGGTGCCTGGAAGTGTGTGACTCCTACAGATTATATAACTTTCCATCACAGAAATGTGAGGAAAATGTGTTTTTTTAAATAAAGTTTTAGGTTTGCAAGGGATTCTGGGTAATAGAACCTAGAGAGAGTCACCCAAGTCTCCCATCTGGGATTTCCCTGGTTATCTATTCTTCAAAAATGTATAGGTTTGCTTGGTTTCCCAAGATGCTGGCTGAGCTACGATCCAAAATCCACAGCTAGCTACATTGCGAACAAATGTTAGATTTCACGGGAAAAATTTGCTGTTTCCTATTACAGGCGCAAGGCCTACCCACACAAAATGAGGCACCATTTTTTCAGGAGCTTTAGGGGAACACAGAATAGTAGAACAAGTAGTATTACTAATTGTCTTTCTCTGCATTTCTACCTTCCTAATGTAAGACAATCTGGAAAAAAGAAGTCATTTAAAGAAAGTCCACTAAACCACATGGTAGTTTGGGTAGCCACAATTTCGGAAATGTGCAAATAACCACTGCTTCCAAACTCCACATTTTGTTCCAATTTCAGAAAGGAATAGGTTTCCTTGATACCTATTTTTCATTCTTTAGATTTTACTAAATGAATAGCTCTATACACCAGGTAAACAATTACAAACGGTTGCAAGATGCAGCTCAGTTATTGGCTCTGGGTACCTTGGGTTCTTTGTGAACCTACAAGTCCTTAAATATCCTTGCAACCAGAAGGGTCAAGCAGATGTAACAGCATATTGCTTTTAAAAATCTGCTGTACTTAGAAGTTGCAGGTAAAAACATTGGCTCAAATGGCATTTTTAAAAAAATCATTTTCAATATTTTTGTATTTCAACTGTTAGTTCCATACTAGAACCTTGAAGGATATAAATAAATGGCCCCTTGCAGAATTCAGAATTTTGTCCAAGTTTAAGACATGTATAGCTTTCCGGGATCCATTATTGCTTACACATCCATTTCTACCACTAGCTGGAAGGACGTTGAAAGCAGAAAAAATAGGCTATTTCCCAGTAAAATGCGAAAAACTGTGTAGAAACATTGTGTTTTCTGACAATAGTCTGACTGTTCCTGAATGCTGGGAAGATGATGATTTTAGCACCTCAACCCATTATTTGATACCTTTGCAGGGAAAAAACATGGGCTTTCTTCTGCAGCCTTTTTCCCCAATTTTTCATAAAATACAAAAATGTGCTGGATTTTTTTCTAATTTCTTAGTCCCCTCTGGGGTAATTCACAAACCCTGGTTACCTTTAGAATCCTGAGGATGTTTGAATAAAAGGACACAAATTTGATGTGTATACCTTATGTGGACAAAATGTTGCAGTGGACTAAGCACAAACTTGCCCAAATAGCCATAAAAACAGGCTTAGCACGGGGGTGGGGAAAAGCAAAGGTATTAAAGATCAATATTTGCCAAGAGTAGAGTTGCCAAACGTGTGTTAATTATGCTCATAAATCTTTTCAAAAGAGATTTTCTTAACACACTTAAATTCAACACAGATTCAGAAGGCAGTATTTCAAAAACAGGAGCAGAAATATCTTCATTTTAACTAAGAGGCATTTAAGTACATTTGTATATATATATCATGTTTTCATATATCCCGAAAAATCAAGCGCAGTTGGCCAAATGATTGAAAATCACTTAAATATGTACATAATTGTAAATAGAAGATTTTAATATCGGTTATAATTTGAAATGTCGTACACTTGTTTAGAAAACTTTTGATTTGACTAAATATTGGAGAATTCGACAACAATGAATTAGAAACTTACTATCCCTGTTATAAGATTAGTACTTTACTGAAATGAGTGAAAAATGTAATCAGGTCAAGTTTAAAAACTTTTCTACATGTATTACACTGTATATAAGAAAGGGTGGGGAAAATGAGTATCATGATTAGACAATTGTGTCATTATAAATACTTTATTTTTTAGGATGGTATGTTTAAAATGAGTACTTCACGATAATTGAAACTTACAAAATGGCCACGAGTATGTGCTGGCCAAATACACACTGCGCAGGGTTGAAGGTCTAGATGACCATGGAAAGGGAAGAGGGTACTTATACACAGCACTATATTTAAATCTGGTCTAGATCTAGGGACTCTATGGTCCAGTTGAAGGCAGGAAGCCGAAACGCGTAGACCGTCCATTTTGTTGCACTTTTGCTTTGCACATGGTGTGTAAATAAAATAAGTGAAAAGCTACCTGTTGCTGTGCCGTGTCTTCGTCTACGGGAATCGTGGGGAGAAGAAGCTGACGCAATATATATATATATATATATATATATATATATATATATATCTTTTTTTGTGTTGCATGATCTAGACAAATGAAAACTGAACACTCTGCATGTTTAAATCATAGATACAAACAGAGAGTAAATATAGGTGGGTTTGCCGGGTTCTGAAATGTCTGCGGTCTATTTACTGTGTAGCAATGTAATGTACTTTAAATAGGTGTGGCTTCTGCACTTTGAAGAAGGGTATGGGAGTACTAGAGGGATGTCATAACACATCCTAGGTGTGTAGCTTGAGAAGCCCTGTTGTCTATTTGTTTCTTTCTTGCTTTTCTTTTTATCCTGTCTCATGATATTCTGGCTGCATGGGTGCAGAGGTGCAGAGAGTCACTAGAGATAGTGAGCTTGTTAACCCGATAAGAGTGGTGTGCTAATTGGGATGGCTTTGTAGATTACATAGCTTGCATTGAAGGTGGTGCAGGATGACAAATTGAGTTCTGTGGGGGTCAAGGTGATGTGGTCATATTTCGTTAGCCTCTTGATGTCTTTAACTGTGGCAAGGGATCAAAGTGCAGACACTGGGAGGCTACAGAGTAGGGTATTGTTATCATCCACATGCAAGAGTACAAGGGCTTGAATGGCAATTCTGAAGTCGCTTTCTGAGACTGGTTTTCTTGATGTGCTCATTGAAAGTGAGATCGGTGTCAAGAGTGAATCCAAGTGACAAATGGTGTTTCAATTCACTCAGGTTCATTTGTCAAACAATGTTTGGACTGGTTGTTGCTTGTTGTACTTTGTAAATAGGAGGGTTTTAGTTTCGATGGAGTTACATTTAGATGGGTTTTGGACAACTAGGTTCAGATGAGGTGCAAGCAGTGCTTAAGGCAATGGATGTCTACTGCAGAGGAGACTTCCATGTTGAGTATGGGGCGTATCAGGCACCAATGGATTTGTTGCTAATCAGTGAGAAGAGTTCTAAAGGGTTCTGTAGTTTGACAAAGACGTGGGTAAAGTAGTTTGTTGGAGTACTCCTCAGATAATGGCAATCTTGTCTAATCTTCTGGGATCTTCAGGAGTACATGTGAATACATTCATTTCTGTTGAAGCACTAGGAGGAGAACCAGTGGAGGACATCACCAGTGGATTCAATTAAAGACTTCAGGCTGAGCATGGGGCTGTATGACTGACAATATGAAAGCTGGGCTGTAAATCCAGCAGTGTCAGAAGGCAGGGGCCATCTTCATTGTAGAGAGGATGGCATTGCTCGCAAATTCTAAGGTATAGGTAGCTGCTGATAGCTGCAGTGTTATCTGAAGAAGACCTCCATGGTGCAGCAGATGGTTTATGTTGATTTCATCTTGGACTTGTGCATAGGTTGCTTATTTAATAATCTTGCTAATTAAGGTTAGGTGAGTGATATGTCAGTAGTTTGTGAAATCACTAGGGCCAAGTGTGGGTTTCTTCTGATGCCGAAGCATCTGGATTGTCGTGAGGTTTTCTGTGAAGATGCCTACAATGAGAGAGGTGCTGATAATGTTGAGAAAGGATGCGTATGAATGATAGCACTTAGCATTTTCATAGGAGGTGGCATGGAGGAAGTGGCGGATGTTGGTGAAGTCTGTAAGAGACAAGGGGTATAAAGGTGAAAGTTGTGTGAGCCAGCATGAATGACAAGTGTAAGAGGAGAAGTCAGCTTGGTGGAGCTGATGTGCTATCAGATCTGTAGATCTGTATTTTTCAATAACAAAAATGTTGATGGCATTATACTTGTCTCTGGAGAGGGGAGGTGGAGTTTTAGAGGAGATTGATTTAATGCTTTATAGATTTGAAGAGTATTCTGCATCTGTTGGTTAATTCATTGATGGAAATGGTGTAGTAGTTTGCTTCGTCTAATGTAAAGAGTTGGCTGTGTATTGCTTGTGAGGAGATTAGTAGAAGAAAGACATTGGGAGTGTTTCTCTTCTTCCATTTTACTTTCTCTGGGTGCACAAAATGCTTGTTGTTAGCCAATACTTTAAAGTACCAGGGTGTTAAAGTGTTCTCTAAATGGTCTTCTTGGGTCACCAAATTGGTTTTCTTTTTCAGCACACAATAAAAGTAACTCAGATTAATAACTGACAGCTGAGACGTACAGACATTTGAATTCGGCAGGAAATGGCTTTGCTGTGGGCAATAATGTTCTGCTTTGTAGTTGTGATCAAAGAAGCTTTGTAAAAAGCTCAAACTTGTCTTATGTATTGGTTTCACCTTTGCACTGTGTTACGTTGGCATGTGTTAGTTAGAGTTTTAAACACCATTTTTCCTTTCCTGCTGCCTCTGCACACGACACATTTTGTTATTAATGCTTTTCGCCTAGTTAGGTATTTTGCTTTACATGAGAATAACATGTTTTCTTAGAAATATCAGTCTTACTTGGTAAAGATATGTCTGTACAGTGAGTGCCGATGCCATCAAGGTTATCTCAACACAGCGGTTATTGTTTGGATTGATGCAGCTGTGGCAAACTTTGAATGATATTGCACTGCGGAAGGCAGGACACACACACTTGATGAATATCCGTATGCAGAGTGTTGGTGTAGGAGATGATGTGATCCATTTCCAGTGAACCTAAAGGTATGGGCCCGCCCTTCTAAACCCAAAGAGACCTTCTGTAGATATAATATAATATACCAGCTAGGGAGGGTAAACTGAGGTTCTATTTAGACCTGTTTCCTTTAGCATTTTAATATGATTTCACCCTTTGTGTTTTATGGAATAGTAACTATGCTTATATCCTTGATCTTTATAATATGTTTGCTTGTATTAGCTAAGATACTGCGTTTGAGAACACTGCATTAGAAATAAACATTTCAAACTCGCACGTGTTCTCATTGACTCCTCGTTCTGGACTGATATGTTAGTATAACGAAAGAGTGTTCATGTGTTCCACGTTACCCGAGGTGTTCTAAGTCCATGTTCTGGGTTGTCTAAATCATTGGGGTTTTGTAAGTACCAATGAGACACTGATTGCTAGTCTGGTATGGGAATTTTGGACACTAATGTGAGTTTTGGCACACCCTAATTCACTGAGGTTCTAAGTCTCCATGCAAAGTTCTGTATAGGAGCGAAATCCCTGCTACAAACTATTGCACTACTGAAAAAAACATTATAGTCATGCTTCTTTCAGTTTTTTTCTTGCCAGATCTAATAGGTTTGACTTTTATGTGAGAGCACAATAAAACTTTATACTATTTGAATTTGAAACAACATTAAACTGACTGGTGTGCTTTGCCAAAGCTTGCTCAATTTCATAGCACAACAAGCCAAATTCAAGGATATGTTAATAAGTAAACTCAAGTCTATTAGGAAAAATTACTATTTTAGAAAAAAAGATGTTCTAAATGGTCTTGTGCCCCGTTTATCAATTTAATGGATAGAGTATAAATGCCAGCCTACATGACTCTGGCACAGCTATTTATCTGGGCCTATCACAAATTATAAATGGACTTGAAAATAGACCAATATATTCTTTTTTTTTATTTATTTATTGAATTTTTACCCCATTTTATGCAAGGAAGGCAGATAGAAAACATAGCATATTACATGAATCAAACTGAACTGCAAAGAAAAACAGATACAGAAAAACGACACTTTCCCTTATATTTAGTCCGTTACTGGAGCCCAGATATTAACACCGCTGGACCTCTTTTTTCTACCCTTGGTCCTATATATAGCTAATTCCCAGTTGTACATTGCTAACAATCGAGCACGCCATGTGAAAAAAGAAGGGGGAACAGGGCTGATCCAGTCATTTTTGATACATGCGAGAACTACCACCATACATATAAATACAAAACATTTCCTAAACTCAGAAAATGAATTGAAACATGTGTCTGAAATAACACCTATCAAAACCAATTCCCCGGTTTAAGTTAATGGTACATCCATTAATAATCCTAAAAATTGTTCAATAGACAGAAAAAATTAGGCTAATTTCGGACAAGAAAAAAACATATGTACAGCGTCAGCAGCAACTTGTCCACATCTACTACAAGTATTCCCAGCAGTAGTTCCCTATTTAGATATCTTTCCGGGCGTATAATACAAATCATATAAGGCCATGTAATGCTGAGTGCGCATCCTTCCTTTCATCAGAACCCGATTTGCTAAGCTTATTGATTCCTCAACATTGACTGCATTAGTACCCAACTTCATTGGCCATTTATTTTGACAGTGCTCGAGATTTTCAGGAAGTGATAAAATAAGGTAAGAATAAAATTTACCTATCGGTGGTTTTCTAGACATATTCTCAATAAGGGGGAATTTCCTCAATTGGAATTCTGCCTGAGGACCTAGAGTGTTAAGATAGCTACGAATTTGTAAGAACTTAAAAAAATCATGTTTTTGGAAATCCAAATTTATTTTGCAGCTCAGAAAAAGAAGCTAAATGTTGGTCTTGCAGTAAGTCACCAAGGCACTGAATTCCGTTGGAGCACCACCTATTTGTAATTTGATCACAACAAATTAAGGGCAAAATATCTGGTGCTGCAAAGGGATTATAAGCATTGATCTTTAAAAGGCCGAGTTGACGCTTAACAAGTCTCCATACAAAATATGCTGATTTCAAAATCTTAAATTTGGTTTTTTTGAAGTAGCTGGGTTCTATCATTTTAACCAGACACCATCTACACACCTCCCCCAGCCCAAATTAATAAATTGAAGGAGAATGGCACAGCAAGATTCGGGCCCTATCACCTATTACAAGTGGATTAATAAATTGCAAAACAGACGCCAAATAATAAAACATAAAGTGCGGTATACCCCAACCACCCCGATCTTTCGGTAGAATCATCTTTTTAAATGCCCGTCTTTGTCGTTTGTAGCCCCCAAAAAATCTTGAAGAGATCCTTTCTAGCTGCTTAAAACAACTGACAGGGAACTCAAGCGGAATAGTACAAAACATATATAGGAATTTGGGTAATACCGTCATTTTTAAAACATTTGCGATCCCATAGAGAGACAAATGAAGATGGTCTATTCTCTCGAGCATTGAATTGACTTTATTCAAGACCGCATTTATATTTAGATCCGGGGTGTTAGAAAATTGAAGTGAGATTTTGATTCCTAAATAGGTAACCTCTGAAACAGTTCTGATATTCAATGGGGGGTCCTAGAGATATTCAGCTTGTACCCCGAAAAAGATCCAAACTGGGTTGCTAAATCCTCTATCGCTGGTACCGCCCTTCTGATGTCCATAGTAACCACTACGATATCATCCATGTAAGCCAAAGCTCTGTAATCCATATGACAGACTTGAACAGGTTTAATATTCTCAGCCTGATTTAGCTTATTCAAAAACAAATCTATATATAAAGCAAATAAAAGCGGAGAACACGGACAGCCTTGCTGTGTCCCACGATAAATAGAAAAAGAAGCAGATTCCTGGCCATCTAACCGAATAGAGGCTGTTAGAGAAAGATAAAGAACCTTTAGTGCAGAAAGCATCTTTGGGCCAAAACCCTTCTGGCATAGAAGATCCCACAAATATGGCCAGGTGACCCTGTTGAATGCCTTTTCGAAATCGAACAGGGTAACCCCCATTGTAGACTTGGTTGCCTGTGCCCAATCCACAAGTGCAATTAGACGGCGGACATGGTCAGTGGTATCGCGGTTCGGGATAAATCTGTGCTGAAAGTTGGAAACAATAGATGAGATTATACCAGATAACCATGAGGCTAAAATATTTGAATACATTTTGCTATCGGCATTAATTAATGATAAGGGCTGATATGAGGCAGGCATCAGGGGTGGTTTATCTTTTTTTTTAAAAAGCTATAATCGTAGAATTCCTCCAAGATACCGGTCCATTCCCCTTCTGTGCTTCCAAAAAAGCTAACATCAGATCTTCCTTCACAAGATGCCGAAACTTCTTGAAAAACTCTAGAGAAATGCCATCGGGACCCACCGCCTTACCTAGCGCGAGTGAGAGAATAGCTGCCTCAGCTTCTTCTCATGTTATATCTTTATCTAATTCTACAAGCTGATCTTATGTCAATATGGTCGTTCCAATACTAGCACTGAAATCCAGAAAGGATTCTGGAATATAGGATGTTATCTCGTCCTTATATAATTTGCTGTAGAATTGATGAAAAACTTCTAAGACTTCTTCCGGTTTATCATGGATTTGCCCTGCCTCATCCTGAATACTATCTATCCGATTAGCAACCTCATTCTGTCATATCTTTTTAGCCAATATACGGCCCGTGTTTTTTCCTACCTCATAGACTTGTGAGCGATGGACTGCAATTTGTGCCGCTAGCTTCCTAGCAAAATTCTCATATAGCCTCGACTTTTGAACAGCTAAATCAGTCAAAATTTGCTCAGTGTCTTGACCTGAATTAACGGCCATCATAAGTTTAATTTCCAGCTCTTGCAGTTTCTTAAACTCAGCTGCAAGTACGTCACACACTTTCCGCTGGTTGTTAATCGAGTAGCTCAGCGTCTCCCCCCGTACCCCTGACTTATAAGCATCCCAACCCACATGTGCGGAGGCGGATCCGCGGTTAAAACCAAAAAACTCAGCAAACTATTTCCCGATATGTTCAATATAAAGTGGATCAGCTAGTAATTTCCGCTCAAAAGTCCAGGCCCTGCTAGGAGAGCTAAAACTTATATCTAATTCTAAAGTGATAGGGTTGTGGTCAGAGACGACTTTAGGAAGGATATCAAAGCTGGAATTCATAAAATATCCCGCGGTGATGAAAAAATAGTCTAAACTGACACATTTCTGGTGAGGGGCAGAGTAGAAAGTACACCCAGGAGCACCCAGACCTTTAACATACCCTACATCAACTAAACCAAATTCTTTAATTAGTCCTCTAGTGGCATTAAAAACTTTCTTTTTCTTTCTTAAGTAAATGAAGTCACTGGTTATATCAACCTGCCTATCCAAGTGAAGGTTAAAGTCTCCACATAAGATTATAGGGGAAGGCCACTCCGCAAGTTCAATTCTAAGGTGGTTCAGCATGTCTGGGTCATCTAGGTTAGGACCGTGTGATAGCACAAATGGTCCAGGAAAAACCTTTGAAACAGATCTCACAAATCACCCAGCGACCTTAAGAAGCAACTTTTACCTGTTTGCAGGTCCCCCTACCCCATCTTTTCAAAATCACAACGCCTCTTGTTGTTGTTCCTTGTCGCATCCATCCCACTACTTCCATCACTGGGTCTTTAAGCCATTGCCTATTATTCCAAGCTATGTGTGACTCTTGTAGACACAGTAAATCCACCTTTATAGACTAAAGAATTTGGGCCGTTATCCCTCTTTTCTTTCTGTCGCTCAGCCCACAAATATTCCAGGAGCGAACCTTTAATTTACCCATTATCATCAATCACATAACTTCCAAAAGCTGATATATAATAAATGAAAACATCTCTTAGCACAATTATTAACACACATATAGCGAAATATGCAATGAAAGAATATTTAATTAGCAAATTTTGGCCTTTTTTGCAGTAAAAAATAAACTACTCTGCTCTTCCTTGCCCCTACCCACCCCATCCCACCAACGCCCCCCTGAACACCGCCCTCACCCACCCAGACACCTACCCAAATGAGGCAAAGGGACTGAATAGTCCCTTTTGGTGATGAAAAGAGAGGCAAGATGCGTCTCGCCGGTCACACCTGACCCTCTGACAGAAAAAAAAGAGTGAAAACGCACATAACAGAATCAGGCCTAGCTAGGTCATACAGAGCTTCACATGACAGAAAGTTATTTAAGCAGATTAATATTGCTCTAGGCTTAACAGCTGTGGTCCCTGTTTCACTCTTCTTCCGAAAAGGGAATCGGTTGGCCCTCTGCAGTTCTACTTCCCATTGCCATTGAGTCACTTCGGGGAAAGCTTCTGAGAACAATCCGATGATGAATTGGCAAATATGGCTTCCTTCGCTTCCTTCAGAAATACCCAAAACACGTAGCTTGTTTCTCCTGGGTCTATTCTCTAAGTCATTTAGATTCCAGTTAATATCTTCTTGGAGAGAGGTTAAGGAAGAAATATCAGTTTTATGCTGCAACATTTCATCTTCGATCAGTGAGATTCCGTCTTCTGCCGCCCCGATCCTAGAGGCCACTTCATTACAGGTCCTAACTACTCGATGCACTGTATTTTGGAGCTTGCGAACCGCCCATCCGTCCGCAGGTTCTCCACCTCCGTCTCCTCCCGGTGCTCCATGATAGCTTGATAGATAGTGGTTAGCGTACCTTCCGGCTCTATAAGCCCTTCTGAAATATTCCTGGCCCTAGTAGATTCATTAGAGAGTACAACAGAGTGGCCCAGTATAGGGGATCCATCCTTCACAAGTCCATTTTGGGGAGGGGAGTTAGGCATATCTCTGGGATCAATAAATTTACGTACGGTACTCCTTTGCTCCCCCCTTAACAAGCTACTATCATCATCCTCTGGTGGTGCTGAACTTGTGAGGCTAGTCGAGCTTCTGTCATCCGGCCAGTCCCCCTCCAGGCTCTCGGTCTCCAAAGCATTGGAGAGATCTGATATGGAGTAAAAATTACAGGCTGAATCGACAGAATCCGCATCACCTGTTAATTCAACAATTTCGTTTACTCCTTCCTTGGTAGCTGCACTCGTAACCCCAGCACCTTGGGAACATTTATCTAATTTGACTGGGTTTGCAGATAGACTGGAAATTGCTTTTGAGCTAACAGACTGATGCGCAGTGATCTCCCCCGATAAAGTGCTTACATTAATGACCTCAGAAGTGTGACTTATGTTGTTCAATGCCGGAGCCACAGGAATCTCCAATTCCTTTGCCAGGGCCATAGAATAAGTCTCTACTTCCTTAGGGAGGTCAAGGGAGCCAGAGGATTCAGGCCCTAACAAAGATGCTGTATAATCGATAGACGTTGCAGTTTCCAGATCAATATTGGCACTCACACTCGGCAAAACATTTGTTTCAAACAAGGTCTGGTTCCTACCTTTAGGTTGAGTTCTTTTTTTTTAAATCCCTGGAATTTTGATTCTACCCCCAGCCTCGTCCAATTTTCCGGTGGTAGGCAGGGGAATAGATGGTGACCCTGGCGAGTGAACTATGGTAAGTCAAGTGCTACCACCAGAGCTATCGCCAGCGGCGTCGCCAAGATTCCCGCAGTTCGAGATGGATACGCCTCCTGTGGCTGCAGCCGCCGCCCGGGTCTTCGGGCCTTTTGCAGAACTGTTGGTGTTCTTGAGCGCCATTGGAACAGGTCGTGTCCGGTCCCCGGGCCAGTCTGGGTCTTTGGGATAGCCCGTCGGCTGATCTGGAACCGCCGCCGTACCCCTGAGGCGAAAGCCATCAGCGAGCCTCTGCTGTCTGCAACCTGCAGCTGGAATGCGCACTCGCACAAGGTAAGGGAGACACCAGCCACAGCGATATGAACGGACCCAGTCAAACAACATAGCCAGGCATCACGTTAGTTGTAGAGGGATATTAGCTGTAATCCCTCCATTCTCCTCCGTTCCAGAAACAAGCTATCAGATAAGGCAGGTGTGAATAGCAGCGAGAAGCATTAAATCCCTGCTCACTCGGACACACCAGCATCCGCCATCTTGCCCCATAGACCAATATATTCAGAGAGAAAATAAGAGGTGGATTCTGTGATGCAGATTTAATAGAGACTCAGTTGCGTACATTGCTGTAATGCCAGTATTTTATTGGAGGTTGTAATGTACTTTTTAGTGATCATGTATAATGTTTTAATGAATTCAAATGATTTGAAAATGATTAAACATTTCTTAAAAAGCCACAATTCAATCTGGAAACAAAAGTTCTAACTCCTGGGTATTTATTAAATGTGGTAGTCTCAGAGTTTTGTGGTATAGTTCCTGTTACTTCCGCTGGACATATAATTGAATTCAATAGGGGGAACCAGTAGTATTAGTGGTGCTACTAACTGCTCATTCACACATCATAAAATGATTCTCAGGCAATGCTATTGTCTCAGAAACTAGGCTACATCTTATCATTCCTTAAAGTTTGCCTCAACCTAAACAATCCAACACAATCTGAATTTTAGATGAAAGATGCCAAAAAAACAAACAAGCAGGTTAATTTAGGGAAAACCAGGCATTAACATCTCTGCCCACAAGATCCTACAAAAACCTGATCATATGCTCAACTGTAGCCTCTTTATCTATGATCTGAAACTTCACATCACTTGAGATCTGACCACATAATGATTATGGCTCACCTGCTCTTTATAAACTCCCCAGAAACGCCCTGCACCGCTGAATGTCTAAACCTAGTACGTACCAGCTAGATTGCAGAAAAGAACATTAACAGCTACCTTCGATAAAACATTTGATCATATTTGCATCTTAGGTTGGGAGTGAGTGTCTGAAATGTTTGCTTTGTTTGCCCTAAGTTGGCAGGGTATGCCCAGACATGGGTCCCTTGCTCACGTTATCACTGGATTCGAGCTAGCCTGACTGATGAGGGGTGTTACCCTGAAAACCAGTCCTATGATGCTTATTTCCAGTCCAGGGAAGACCTGCCTTGGCAGTTTGGGCTGGACTGTTCCCATGAGGAAAAGGGTCAAGACTGATATGCCTATGGCAGGGTCTGAACTGGGGTTGTGAAGTGAGCGAAATAATGATGATGGATTCAACCTAGATCTTATAGTGACTGGGGGTGAGTGTCTGAAAAGTTTTAGCACTCCATTCATCATCTCATTGTGTTTACTTTCCTTATATACCAATGACTTGCATATCTGGCTGCTGGCCAATTTATGACGCAAGTGCCAACAACCTGGTTTGGCTTGAACATCCAACTTTATAATACAATGATGGCTGGTTGTAGTATGAAAGACTACCGGAGTACCACTGACATCGCTAGCCATTTGCCGACCACCTGAACTGCGGCATAGGGGAAACAGCTGCCAGAGGGCGGTACAGACAAGGTTTCCGTCATCCAAATTCCGAACTGGATTTCTGTCAAGCCGACTGTGGCGGGAGACTGCCTGCTTCAAGTCGGCGGAATCAAAGGGAATGGGGTTCAAACTCACCCATTTCCTCTTTGTTTCTTCAGTCTTTGACATGGGAACCTTTGATCAGGGCCCCCCTTCACAGCAGCAACATGACAAATTAGAAAACGACGCCGCTGTCAATGAAATCCAGGTAAGTCCTTTTCTCTCTTTACTCCCACTGATTGGAGTGGGCACAGATGGTCCAGACTCCAGCAATGGAAAAGTGCTCGTATAATATAGTTTTCCACATGTATAATGCAAATGTGTACATGTTACACTTATTTGGGCAAAATGTACACACCTCCATTGACACATATGGAACCATATATTGAAAATTGCTGACCGAGTCCAGCACTGTCCCCCGGCAGCAGGAACACCACTGCCAAGAGATAGCCAGCCCATCGGGAACACTATAATCGGCTCAGCGGTGAATCGCCAGGCCGTGGCGCAGAGTGCTGTCAGATGTTGTCAGCCGCACCATCAAAATTCGACGGGCGGGATCGCCTTGAGCTCGGCGGAGTGTTCTATCCTGCCACCACAATGGGAAGGCGGTAAGACAGCCAAACTCGTAATCAGGCCCTTAAGTCTGTATTGGCCTGGAGTAGACTGTGATATAATTTACTTCTATTTAGATGATCTTTTATACTGTTCCATCTCTAAACCTAAACTTGGTAGCTCTGTGACAAAGTTGTTGTTTGTTCTCATTGCATTTTCTGTGGCTTATTCCAATTCCGAGATGATGTCGGTCGGAGGCAACTCCTACCAGCATCATAATCGACCCCAAAGTAATTAATAAACTGTAACAAAAAACAGGAGAACTAATATAAAACTGTTAGTATTTAGACAAACACTATAAAAAGAGCAGAAAAACTCCTACACTTTGCGGCAAAATCACTAATCTAGACAAAGGTGCCACCCTGCAAGATTCCAGACAGAAAATTCAGGTGTTACCCTTCAGAACAAAATATCATCCATGTCGAAACAAAACACAAACACACTAATTTAAAACTACCGTAATCTAACAGATTATTGTTTCACTTAAAATAAATCACTAAAATGTACCTTTTTCATTATATTGCAAACTTTAGCTTCCATTATAAATCTTCCAGCAAGAACGCTGCCCTGCTGAACAAACACACCAACTTCCCACACAACCAATTTAACAAAGAAACATCTAAAAATGAGTAAATCCAATACAATATAAAATAGCTACAAATCCCTATCATTCAAAATAAAACTCACACCCAAACAACCCAAAACGAAAGAAATATTTTTTGCAAACAGTGAATTAAAACAAATATTCTAATTATAACAGGGAAGAATCCACCACCTGGCCCACATCACAACACAACTCAAGAGAAGTGGAAGAATAAAAGCAGCACATTAAAATAACAGTAAAAAGGTACGTATAACATGTAAAAAGTGATAATCCATGTTAAATGTTTAACCTTAAATAAAACTATATTTTTATATCAAGTTGTCAACTATGCATCTAACATTTACAGATATAATAGCAGAAAGAGCCACTTACACCAGCTCCCAGAAAGTGAAACAATTATTTTTGCAAATAGGATATACACAAAGCCAGGAGAGCACAAGGAGAAAGAATGTACCAAATACTGTGCTAATGCTGGTTATGGGAGAGCTGCAATTCAAAATTACGCTGTAATTAATTTCAGAGAGCATAAGAAATAAGAAATGTTTTGCAAGACCTCAGAGATGCAGGCACCAGTTCAAAGGAAATGAAAGGAACATTTTTAAATATATATTGCTACAAGTTCCTAAATCACCTACAAGGCAACTACCCCTGATTTAAAAAGAACAAAAGCAAACACCAAAAAGGCTACAACAGAATACTCTGGTGCTTGCAGAAGATTCCAAGACTTAAACACTCCTGAGAAAGTCACTGGTACACATAGGGAATTACCCTTCCTCCTGCACAATAATATTAAATAGGAGAAGAGGATAATAATCTATGCAACAGAAAATAACCTGCTTAGACTAAATCACCTCCAAGAATGGATGATTGAGGCACTTTTAAATTGTGCCCTGCACTCTTCCCACACTGTCATAACAATAATATAAACCTAGAATAAGCACTGCTTCTTAAAAGGAAAGTGCTGTATATGATAAACTACTGAGCAAAATAAAAATAAAAACAAATATTTACTACTCCCCAAAAAATCATTATAAGCTTTGAACAATGATAGAAACATGTTTCAAAATCAATCCACACACAGTCATACAAGGTTCCTATTACCATTTTAGCTAAAGCATTACACAGACACCTTAAAAAATTTACACTAAAAGAGGCTGATTCTGAGATCGGCGGACTGACCACCGGACGGCTGCTGTGGAGGTCAGGAGAAGGCTGCCAAGCCTTCAGCATCCAGACCGCCGTATTCTGACACTACCGCTGGGCTGGTGGTGTGCCATCAGCAGTGGAACTGTGGCAGCATGCTTCGGCTCATAAAGAGAGCATGATGCACAGGCCGCTGCAGTGCAGAACCACTTGCATGTCAGATGCACGGTGTACCATGCACTATGTTGTGCATGGCAAACAGTGCATGCAGGTCAGTGCAAGCAGAGGGGGGCAGAACATGTGCCCCCATGCACCACCCCAACTGTGCAAAATCACCCTGGGGACCTCATTGGTCCCCTACCCTGCCTTTCCGCTAACCTTTTCATGGTGCAGTCCCCACCATGAAACAGTCAGTGTAAAGGTAGGTCGTAATTGCCAAGGCACCACCTCCATAGGCCGACAATTTTCCGACTACCGCGGGATCCAAGATCCTGGCAGTTGCACCGGTCTTGTGGCGTTCCGACTGTCCTACTCATAATCGGGTGATGAACCGCCAAGTAGGCAGCGGCTAGACCGCCATCAATGGGACTGCGGTCTCAACAGCACTGTACTTGTAATCAGCCCCTAAGTGCAATTCACTTTTGAAATTAACCAACAAGCCAAAACCACAACCAACAACACAGTGGAACAATTACACAAAGGCTTCCAAGCCACATTAGGCTGAAGTCACCATACCCTGTACTAATTCCTAGAAATCCTAAAAAGAGAACAAAGCTATCAAGAACTTCAAATACAAAAATCTGTAATCCAAATTCAATCTAAAATATCTATAAAAAGATCATTGTATGCAATGCTATAATTCAAACTATAGCTCTTCATTAACCTTTATTAATAACAAAGGACTAAACTAACTTGAATCCATATTTACCTATACTACAAAACACATAATAATCAATTTTTCACTACTGTACAGTAGGGACCAAAAAACACATATACTAATCCAATTTACACTACAATGCAGTAGGGACCAACAACTCAAAAACATAATATATAATTTATTTTTAGTAATCATGCTAACTTACACATATCATTTTTATAATATCCAGTACGACAGTTAAACAACAATATTTTACTATACAATTAATAAATACATAAACAAAAAACATATATTGTAAACAACAATAAAATCTAACCAAATAATTAAAACCATCAAGGACTTTCTATCAAATACATACAATATACAACATTTAATTTCAAAGTACATTACAATAAATAACTTCAGTTAAAGGAAATATTTCCTACCCACAACAAAATAAGTAAAGATGACCTACCATTTTGTAGTGTTTATCTATGATCCTTCTTCAGTCCACGTTAAAAGCAATCCACAAAAAATGGCAGAAAGTAACCCAAACAAAAGGCAAATATAAAACTGTCAAAAAATACATCATGTGATCAATCTGGTGTCGTAGGTATTCATTAAAAATCTGAAAGGATTACATTCAAACGCTCAATGAAAAATGAAAAATAAAAAATGAAAGCAAATTAAAATGTATCTTAGTTAAAATATAACCAATATATTTTCCTATAAAAACACATTCAAGTATCAGTAGAAGCTTTCACTCCAACTAAATAAAACCTGTAAAAAAGCACAAAATAGCTAAACATAGATATCATACTCCCGAAATACATTATAAACAATAGAACAGCCAGTTAACAATGTTATGTGTATACTACAAACAAGTAATACACTAACTACAATATAGAACACTGAGGCCTATTTTAATACGCCACATAAAACTGAAACACAACCTAACACAAAACTACATAACCACTAAAAACCAAAGTACTACACTGAACTTATTACCCTACATGCATACCCCATCACCAAAACTCCAAATATTTAACTTAAACGTACTCTTACATCATACGTACAGCAGCAACTGGGAACTATGACTGAAGAGAACCAAAACTGACTAATATTGATACTACTCGGGGATCGGAGGACGACTGCGAGCTGGCTGCTTTGTCCTGTGTTGGGGAAAAACGTGAAGGTTTTGCCGGTAGAGAGTCAGTCTTTACTGCTCCGCAGGAAGTTCCTTTTTGTTACTTTGTTACCTTGTTACCAGTGCAGTTTCGGATGGGAAGGCCTGGGAAGCCTGGCTGGTGAGTGCTTGGAGCACGGGGAGATTGTTTAACTGTGGGGGCTCCTTCTCGCCGGCTTTCGCTCCTGGCGCTGGGGGAGGCTGGGAGTAGTGCGGTTTTCGAGGGACAGAGGGGGTTGCCTGCTGCTCTGGACCTGACTCCACAGGCGCTAACACCCCGGGACAGGACCACACTCCCAAGGGTGCACCTGTGACTGCACACCTGTCTGGCTCAGGGGGGGGGCGTGTACATAAGTACATAAGCCATTCCCCCGCAGGCCAGGACAAAGCCCAGGACAAAGGGCGGGCCTGTTTGTGCCTGTTCGTATACTGGAGTGGAGTGTCTGGAATGGGCCCAGGGTTGGATTGGGATTAAAAATCTGCCCGGACAACGCATAAAAAATCGGCCCACATTGCATGTTGCATATTGCCTTCCCTGGGGTGCCGCTCGCTAGCAGTTTGCTTGTGTGCCTTGGGCGGACATTGGGCGGACATTGATGCGGAGCATACCCAGACTGCGAGGACCAGCAGCCCGGATACTGACACGGCTGCGGCCTCTTCCCGCTGGACACGTCCCCCTGTCTTTACCTACTTAACTGGTGTTAGCTACCGCATCGCGGGACGCGCGTGGGCACGCGCCAGGCGTGCTCGTTCTTGACCGATCCAGACCGGACCGGACCGGGCAACTCCCTTGGTTTTACTTTTTACTTGTCTTTTTGCACACTATATTACGTGTTCGTATTATATATAAGCATTGTTGTAGTGTGTTTAATATAAACATAGACAGGGTAGCAAAAGATGGCCACCAGAGAAAGCAGAACTAGGGCTGCTAAAGGGGGGAAACAGCTTACAGGCACCCTTGGTGATTTTATCACTAGGTCCAATTCTGTAATAGATATGGGTATACATCTAATGGAACAGAGAGTATCCTTGGATTTAGCAGCAGCAAGAAGATTGTCACAGGATCCTGTAATGTCAAAAAAGTCATCGCTGGGTCATATAGCATCGGCTAGAACTCCCGAACGCGTGACTAACTCTGCTCTCCTTACCACGCTTGTTGATATACATCATACCCCAGCTTCAGACTCCAGAATACCAACTACCTCAGTCACATCCATGCTATCTGTTGTAGATAATACAAGTTCTGTAGGGCTAGCTGTGGTGGATGAAACTTTGGGTGCAAACAATGAAATAGACGCCCGGGGAGATGAGACTAGCTCGAGGCAGTTACAAGGGAGGAAGGAGGGCACGATACCAAAAAGGAAACGCCCTAATGCCTCAGCTTATGCTAGGAAAAAATCCAAAATTGTAAAAGAATTGGCGACAAGAAATGTGGTAAATGTGGTAAATAATGAAGGAAATGGGATTGGTTCGGTTCCTGACAATTCAGTAATAAGGCGCAAAGAGGTTGAAATTGTTGTAAATTTGGATGTGCCTGAGGGTTCGCAAGACATAGCAAACTTGGGAATCTTGGGAGGAGCTGAAAATAGTAATGTGGATGGTGGGAATTAAATCCTATTGAAGAACATAGGAGACGTTTTAAGGAAACTTTTAACCCCTCTTGAAACAAGATTGACGTCTATAGAAAATCAGTTACTTGAGGTGGAAAAAAGTATAATAACATTAACAAGTCTTGGCATAGTGGGACCAATGCAGAAGTGCATTCCAGATGGTGCTCAGAGTTCACTGTCTTTACCAACACCACATGTGACTAAATCTAAGCCTCCGGCAAAGGATAAGACTGTTAATAATCCAAAAGCAATTACCCTGAACCATGTAGCCACCAATCAAACAGACCAGGGAATCCTAGGACAGGGTACTAATGCCACTAAACCAGATCAACAGAACCTAAAGGGGAGTCAAAAAGGGGGCAAAGTGAAGGGAGGATACACCGATTTGCCACTGGATGCTAGTCCTTTTGTTGTAGTGTTGACAGGCGTTCCTGAAATAAATAATCACTATAAGGAAACCTTCTGGTCACTAAAAACAAAGTTTCACACTGGTTGAATCTCAATAGACCATTACCCTATCATGAAAAGAGTTAAATCTTAATGGTCCGTAGGACACCATGGATAGGCCCCACAAACAAATCCATTGCTGGTGACTGTATTATCGTAACATTCGAAGATCCACGTATTGTGAATCACATCTGTGCGTGGAATTCTTTGGGTGGAACCTTTGGAATTGCCACTAGACCACTCTCCTTCTTTTATCCGCCACATAGGTGTACTGATGGGGGAGGGAGATGCACTACTGTTGACTATCAAGGCCATGGAGGGACAACTGGTGAGAGACAGGGCAATCGAAGACGATGGATTTGTGCCCCAACACAAAATAGATTCAGCTATCTGGAAGCAGTGGACTGAATGAGGCCTGTGACGAGTTGCGTAACCAGCATTAATGGCTCGTCTCGCACTAGTAGCCCTATCCCTGTGTATGATCCCAGGGACTGTCTGACAGATGAGGCCAATGTGGTGAATGCTGAAGGAAATGAGCAGGGTGGGAAAAAGGACCCCTATAATACTGGAAAAAGAGGGACACTCACTATATCACATGATCTACAGAATTCACAGATAATGCAAGAAACGGGAGTGACCCTCCCAAATCCAAGGCGATCAAACTTAGAACTAGTATCATCAAATATTAGCAGCGAGGTAACTGTGAGACTAATATCCTGGAATATAGCTGGAGTAACCAAAAATCTGAGGGACCCCGATTGGGCAGAGTTTATTGACTCTAGTGATTTTTGCCTATTGCAGGAAACGTGGGCAGTAGACATACCACATAGGGTGGGCTTTAACACCATGGCTGCTAATGGTTTTCCCCTCCTGTGCTGGGTGGCTTTAAAAGCCCATTGTTCATGACGAGCTCAGCTCGTCATGAGTGTATGAGAGGTGTACATCATGACGAGCTGAGCTCGTCATGAGCGTCAAAGGAGTTAAAACGTATGGGACTGGAGCAGTCCCTTCTACAAGGGAAAGACCATCCGGTGGCCTAATTACTTGGGTTAAAGTAACACTAAAGATCTGAGTTGAAGTCATAGACACTGGTACTTTAGATCTATTAGCTTTAAAAATTACTAATGATGTAGGGAAACCATTTTATTTAATAATGTTTACAATAGACCTGCCTCTACATCTAAGGAATCGCTAGTCATAATAAAGTTGGATGACTTTTTAGGTAGATCAGTTGGCAAAGAAGCGACTATTATAGCCGGTGACTTAAATTGCAATTTTGGACCGGTTAAAGGGCTTAGTGAGATATTTGAGGAGGAGGACCAAGTAAATAATATTCCTCCGTTGGATAACATAGAGTCTGTAAACTGCACAACTTTGGCAGTACAATTAGTAAAGTTGACCGCGGAACATGGGCTTAGGGCCTGTAATGGTTGCCTCCGGTCGGATATCTCGAAAAATCCGACCTTCTCTAGAAACAACTGTAAAAGTAATCTAGACTTTATAATTGTCTCGTTGTCCATCTGACACCATATGGTTGACCTTGAGGTGAAAGATAGATCAGAGAGTGACCACTACCCCTTGAACCTACTGATAAAAGAATGTCTGTTGCAGAGGATAGGACTATAAAACTGTTAAATACTTATAGTTCTGCAAGCAATGAGGCCCTGGTTAGCAATAATAGGCGCACACTAAAATGGTCTCGTATATTAGAACTTGGTGACATCCTTGCAGCAATATATTCACAGCTTGCTGGGTATTTTGAAACCTTTACTCATCCAAGAGCAGCACCCCTGAACAATTTATTGCTCTACATAACGAGTTTTTTAAGGCATTAAAAGTACTAGTGACAAAAATTCTAAAAAAAGCCACCAGAATTTGGGCAATATGTCCCATAGTAAACCTTGGCATGACAGGTCTTGCAGGGTATCTAAGGGGAAACTTCTGTTGGCAATTAAAACTAAAATACCAGCAGAGGTCAGAATTGCAAGGCAAGAATATAAGAGAGTGCAGGCAGTATCAAAGAAGCTGTGGGAGGAGGGCAGCTGGGCTGAAATGTTGGAAGCTGCAAAATCAAAGGACACAGTAGGGTTCTGGCGGTTAGTTGCGAATGGGAACCATGTGGGGAAGGTTGTAAAAGATGTCCATCTTGACGAAATGACGTGGGTCAATCATTTTACAACCTTATATAAAAAACACGATGGGAACCCCAGCGAGATTAGCGCAGAAACGCCATGGTATACAACCCTCACTGATCCTCTGGAGTTTACAATTGAGGAAACAGAGTCGGCAATAAACGCTGTGAAAAGTGGGAAGGCGCTGGGGCTAGATAAAGTACCTGGGGACCTTTATAAACACAATACAAAGATATGGGCACCCTACATATACCATTTATGCAATATGTTGTCTCACAGTAAGGACTTCCCTAACAGCTGGCGGGGAACAGAGATTGTCCTAATTTTCAAAAAAGGCGATAGGTCAGATCCCTCGAACTATCGACCTATCAGCCTTATGGACATTCTTCAAAAAATGTATTCAAGACACATTTTAAATTGTGTAAATGAATGGCAAGAAGACAAAATGGTCCTCACTAAGTTCCAGGCTGGGTTTAGGAGAAAAGTGAGCACCAATGACCAAGTCTTTAGGCTCTGCTGCCTATACTGGAAATATGTCCACATTAAAATGGCCCGTTTGTATGTCGCCTTTCTAGACCTTAAAGCGGCATTCGACCTAGTACCGCGAGAACTACTTTGGAGGTCCCTCCATGAAGCTGGATTACCTGACTGTCTATAAGTCCAGATAGTCGAGCTGCATGCTAGGAACTTTGCCAAAGTGAGGTGGGGTCCGAATGGCGAACTCACCAAGAATATACCAATTGAACGTGGTGTTTGCAAAGGCTGCGTTCTGGCACCGACATTATTTTCGCTTTTTGTGAATGGCATCCCCGAGCATTTAGATGGCTGCCTGAATGATTCACCAAAACTAAATGGAGAAAGGGTGCCTGCGTTACATTTTGCGGATGACACCATTCTAATTTCACAAACCATGAAAGGTCTCCAGGCACTACTTGACTCATTTAGTGAATACTGTAGCAAGAAAGGGTTAGAAATTAACACAAAAAAAACAAAATGTATGACCCTAAATCCTGCCAAATCTGATGAAGGATCCCTGTATTTAAATAGCCAAAAGTTGGAATTAGTTGACTCCTTTTCTTATCTGGGGGTTTTGCTCGACTCCAAGTTCACATGGAACCCACAGATTGAAAAAGTAAGGTAATATTTGCACAGAACTCAAAACCCATCCTTACAAAACATAATTCAAGTACCAGTAAAGCGGTATCACCAGCTATAGAGCTTTTTAAATATAAAGTACAACCAGCAGCTCTTTATGGTGCCGAAATTTGGGGGCCGATGTCAAAAGATGCTTTTGATACTATGGACAATAAATTTGTGCGTAGCATTGTAAGGGTCCCAAAAGGTATGCCCCTGGTACCTCTTCAGTTAGACTTGGACTTCAAGAGGACGGATCATTACACCATTGTCCGCCCGCTGTTGTTCTGGGTCAGACTATGGCAGACTCCAGAGCTGCTTGATTATAGGAATGGGTTAAAAGAGTTACTATGCTTAGATGTATCCAACTCCAAAGTCTGGCTAAAACATATCAGCATATGGTTCAATAAAATAGGTCTTCATCATTTCTGGGAAAGCCCTGATAGGTTGCTGCCAAATTCAAAATATGTGGTAAAAAAGGCTTTTTGGGGTTTTATAAATAACCAACTATACAATGGCAATAGTGGTGGATCACTTGTTAGCAACTTTTTAACCTTCAAGGATGTCCCCCTATTTGAGAGTTTCCTTGATGATATTGAGCCCCCACTTGCTAAAACCCTTTTTATGAAATTTAGATACGGCAACCTCATGACTAATTCAACCCTTGCCCGTTGGTCTAGGAAAAATGTTAATGACATTCCAGCCATGGGAGATCTATGTACCTTGTGCGAGGGCAATCACAAGAAGGATGATATGCATATCCTTTTCTTCTGCCCGGCATACATGCCGGCCAGAAAAAAATGGATTTAACCCTTGTCTAATCTATATGGAATTAGGTCATGTAAGATGGCACTTAGAATAATTAAATCTGATACATCACAGACTATTGTATTCAGTGCCAGCAGATATCTCTATTCCATTTATTTTGTTCGTAGGAAAAAGGGCTTGAAGTTGTAATGCTATGGGGTGCCTTTATTGATGTATTTTAATAACAGGCTGAGCTGATGAACTAGACAGCAATGTTGTAATTTTTATATGTGGAAACTCTTTATGACTTTTAAATTACTAATTTTATAAATGCTATAATATTATTGTATTTTTATTGTATGTAAATTGAATTGGGTTGTTTTATTATGAAATGTTGTTGTTCAAATCTTTTATGGCAACAGAACGCCAAAATAAAGAAATATTGAATTGAATTTAATTGATACTACTAATCAGAATAGGGAGGAGGAATTGGTGTCCAATCAGTTCTCCAGGTAAGATATCTATATCAAATGCAGGACAGGACACTTGTAACTACATTACATTAGGTTTCTTTAGATAACCCTCATAAACGCTATGTTAGTTGATCAACGCTCTCCTCGTTCCTTTCAGGTTTCATCTGCCTCAACAACCGGTGGAGGAGAAGGCAGAAGGGGTCAGGGTGGCCAGCAAGGACGTGACCAGCCCCGCCCGAAGGAAGGTGCAGGAAAGCAGGACGGCTCTACGCCGAAAAGACCGCAGTTTCAAAAGAAGAGAGTTGCCGCCCTAACAGCGAAATATGCCACAGATAGTGAGAACGCGACTTCAGAATCTGACATGGGCTCTGACCTTGCTGGACAGTGCGGTGGAGATTACTATAGCACGGGAGGCCCTGCGTCCACTACTGAAGGTGACAGCGACTGATCGTTATGTTGTAATCGAAACAGCTGATACTAGAGTTGCTCCCCCTGACAGACTTTATGAAATAGTCCTGCTTATTGAAGGTGACATCCAACGTACCATAAAAGGGGTATTTTGGCAAAATCTTTAATCTACTTATGACATTTTACTTTCGGAGGCTGACTGGCCCCCACCTTTTGTTCTCGCAGCTCCACGAGGGGAGGAGATAATCCTCCCCAGTTTCGCGCACACAGTCTCGAAGGAGCATGCGCTGAATTTTGCAGAAGAGTGGGCTAAGGCATTGGCGCCGGCTCTGTACTGTACACATTATGGTTGGGATACATTTTCCCCAAACCACGAGTTTTCTTTACGGTCTCAGCCGCAGCCTCAACCGCAATATCCCATACGACGTGAAGCAAAGACTTCCGTCGCGGCAATCCTTGAACAATTGGAATATCAAGGTGTAATTGAAACATGTGTGTCACCTATGAATAACCCTCTTTTTACTGTAACCAAGCCAGACGGTTCATATCGTTTGGTATTGGATTACCGGCATTTAAACTCGCATTGCCGTACCTGTGCAGTACAGAATACTCACGGCTCTGCGTTGTTGGATAGTCTTGTGCGTAAGCGTTTTAAGACCACGCTTGACATTTCCAACGGTTTTTATGCTCATCGATTGGATGGTCTAAGTTCCCAGTGGACCTCCTTTACTTGCGGCGGTGTCAAAAAACAGTTTTGACGTTTGCCTATGGGCTATAAGAATAGTACTGGGATTTTCACTGCCCGCATTGTCTCTCTTTTAGAGAGAGTGGACCCGGATGCTTGGTCGTATGTGGATGACATTTATCTCACAGACGACGAGCTTTGGGAGCATCTGTGTCGCGTTGACCGCTTGATCTGTAGCTTTGCAGACATGGGTTACAAATTAAATCTTGCAAAATCGCATATCGCAGAATATACAGTGTTGTTCTTGGGCTACGAGCTCAATGATGAAGGTAGAGGTTTGGCTCCACACTTCCTGGTAAAATATGCACAACTGCGTGCTCCATCAACTCTGAAAAAATTACAGTCTTTACTGGGTTTTTTACATTTCGGGAGAACATACATTCCGGAATATGCCCAGCGTATCAAGCCTTTGTATGCTTTGATACAACCACATTTTTCCAAATCATGCTGGCTGCCTGAGCACTCAGCTATTCTGCCATCTTTTCAGGCTGATCTGCTCGCTTCTAAATTCTTACAGACTCGGGACAACCACACCAACCTGGTGATAAGAATCATCCCTGGGACGGTGGGTTTCACGTACCTTACTTTTAACAAAGAAGACACAGTACCTATTGCTTACAAGTCACACTTGTACACTTCGGCTGAAATGCGATTTTCCACTGTGGAGACAGTTTTGACGGATGTACAGATGGCGATTCTCAAGGAACGTGCCCTGTCACAGGGAAAGCGCATGTTGGTTGTTACCCCATGTCCTGCCTTGGAGACTGTTCCGAAAGCCAGTGTACCAAATTCAAAAGCTTTGCACCCTCGGTGGATACAATGGGCTGCTTCCTTGACGTCCTTGAATGTCACTTTTATTTTTGACGCCTCATTACGGTCGCAGGAGTATTTACAGTATGAATTCGTTCATCCAGCTCTTTTAGCTATGCGGCCTTTGAAGAATTTCCATTGCATCATTTACACTGATGGTTCGGCGCAGGTTGGGCATGGCTCTAAACATGCCTACGTTTCCGTATGCGCCATTGTGGTCATTGCCATGGTGAACGATGAGCTCAAGTCCAGAGCCGTGCATACGCAGACTCTAGGGGACTGTACTGCACAATTGGCAGAGCTTCGGGCTCTTTTGCTTGCATTGAAGTACGCGGATCCTAGTGTGACGACTCTTATTGTGAGTGATTCCTATTACTGTGTCCAGTCTTACAATGAGAACTTGTTCTTTTGGATTCAAAATGACTTTCGCGGTTCCAAAGGTAGCACAATAAAACATAAAATGATCTGGGTCCAAGTGGCTGAGCTTAAAGAGCGGTTGCCTCTTGTGTTTGTAATTCATACTCTTGGCCACCAGCGTGTTGGAGTTCACGCTGTGGGTAACTCGCTTGCTGATGAAGCGGCGAAATTAGCGGTATCTACATATTTAGTTGCAGCAGTTACACGGTCCAAAAGTAAGATAGATGATGACATCTTGGCGGCGGTGGCTGCCACTGAGAAGGGAGGTAAATGTCCTACGGGTTTCATTTCGAAGTACACATACCACTTAAGTCCCAATAAGGTTCCTTATGTGAAACTTCCTGTAGTTGGGGATCGGTTGATTCCTAACTCTGACCACAGGAATACATTGATTACAGCGGCACATGAAGGTGTGGCGTCTGCGCATGCGGGCGTCTCGGCCACTGTGTCACAGTTACAACAACGTTTCTGGTGGCGGGGACTGTACAAACAGACTTGTGACTATGTCCTTCAGTGTGACATTTGCCAGCAGATTAAGCCTTCGACTGCTGCGCGTCCGCCACAGACACAGTTGTACATATCTAATAAACCACTAGGATGCGTTTGTTTAGATCACTGCGGTCCTTTTTCCTCTGATACTGTGCATGAGTACATCTTAGTAGCAGTTGATTCATGCACACGCTTTGTGTGGGTCTGGCCCCATCGCAGCGCTGATTCACGGACTGTCATAAGAGATTTGCGTGTCTTTGTAGGGATTTTTGCCTGTGGTACCTTCCATTCGGATCAGGGTCTGGCTTTCGCCTCTAAGGCGTACAAGGATGCAATGATTTTGATGGGGGTCCAAGTCAAGTTTTCGTCTCCATACAGACCTGAGGGTAATAGTGTTGTGGAATGAATGAACCATGACTTAAAGCAATCATTGACAGCCCGAGTTATAGGCACTGGCAGAAACTGGCTGGCCCAACTCAATGGCATGCAGCGGGCTCTTAATTATCTCCCTAGAAGGTCTCTGGGTGGGCGGACCCCATACGAGATGCTCTTTGGTATCAAGATGTATGTTCCTGACCTTGACGGTCTAGACTGCATGGCCCAAGCCACGGCCTTTGACGTAGATGAACATTGCAGTGTTTTACAGGATCTACAAAAGACGAGAGACAGTCTTGCAAAGGAACACTTGCCCTCCACATCGGATGATGCGTTGCAGATCCCGGTAGTTGGCTGGCTACCCCAAGTTGGAGAACTGGTTCGAGAAAAGATCGATAACAAGAAAGAATTTGGTCCTTCCTATCGAGCTCCAGTTCCAGTGCTTGGAGTGAAGGGCACAAGAACAGTCATTTTACCACCACTTCCAGGTCGTAAGGAAAACAGGTTTATCTCAATTGACAATGTCAAGATACACAGAATGGCCGATACTTCTTAGCATGACACCGGCGGTCTCCTGTCCTTCGATTGTGAGAAATTCTGTTTTGGCCACTGCTTCTAATCCTGAGCCGGAGGTGGCCATTAAGATGCCTACAATTTCCAGTCCTTTATTAAGTACTTTGCCTGGTACTAACACTAATGAACTCGATTATACATACCCAACTGACTTATCTATGCCTGATTTGCAAACACGTTTGGCCACAGAATCTAGATTTTTATTTGACACTGTTTCACATAATTCGACCAAGCCCTCACGTTTTGCGATTTATGCCACCCTATTTAAGAAACATTTTTTAATCCACCCTTGGACATATATTTGGCTGGTACTTTTTTCAATTTACCTTTTTAGGTTTTGTGTTTTATTTTTTTGGAATTGTCAATGGACACTATGTCGAGGAAAGAACATGCATTCGGCATCTAAATGGAACTTTGGTACCCCTTTCCTCATCGCATTCGGCTCACAGACGTAAGAGAGACGTAACTTTTGTTAACATGACAGCTTGGCCTGTACTTGATGGGATTGTGTGGGATGCAGTTAAATTTCAAATCCATGGCCCAACTGAGGTTGTTAATGCCCTAATGTGCTCAGAGTAAACATGGGGGATGTGGTGAAACAAAACATACGTTCTGATGATTGGGATATTCAGGCCATAGAAGCATTGTTTTCTGATTTGAAATATTATGCTGCTTTTGATGCTGAAGATTTGTACTTAGAATTAGCTAATTACGGTGATTTATTTTGCTTCCAACATTTTGGTAATCATTACTTGCATAAAACAAGTTCCAGACGAGGTTCTGTTAATTATACACAGCGGGAACAATGTCCGGCTCCTTTACAAGGCAGTCGGGTACCTTTTTGAAAAAGTACACTTATTTTACCGACTTTAATCGGTCCAATCCCGAGTCCTTTTATTTTAAAATGACACAGAAGTCCATGTCCAAGGTTAGACTTACCAATACAAAATTGTTGTACTCGAAGTCCTTTCTAGACAAATTGGCTGTGGAAGGCTACGAGTTGTGGAAGGAAACCATTGACCTTAAATCCGTTTGGGGTTCTAAAAGTTGGCAGGTACAAGGCACTGAGGCTTTGCACCGTGCATGTCTCATCCCAAATCATATGTTGTTTTTAAATTCTACCATTTTTCAAACCACATGCTTTGGATTGGCTACTTCTTACAAATTCTTTTGCAAAATTCATCATTCAATATATCAAATTTTAACCCTATGGGTTAGTTAGTGTGGCACAGAAGTGCAGCTTCCTACCAACGTCGTTTTCTGGGTTTAGCTGATGGCTTTTCTCAGGTCAGGCCCGATCCTCGTTTTGAGACTGGCCATTTTGTCACCACTTATTCAGTAGGAAAATTATGTCAGAATTGGCTCAGACATTCTACTTTGCCATCTGTTAAACTGCATCTATCCAGGCTGACAGATGATGTAGATTTGAATGATTTCATAAAAGGCCCGGCTAGTGGTAGATCTAAAAGATGGATATATGCGATTTATAATGAAATCTGGAAGACTTCACAGATTGAGGCTGCAAAACGCCTTAGGGCCATAGATCAGGCAAATTTTGAAAAGGTGCTTGCAGTTGTAGATAATAGCATTAATATGCTTTCTTCCCGAATGTACACGTTAGATAATATTGTGTCTTCTGTTGTTGATATTGTGCATGATGAATTATCTGTGTTATATCATTGTCAAAATCAATTGCGTTCCTTTATGCAATTTGCGTGGACCCTGCAGACACTTAAGTCTGGGAAAGTGCCTTGGAATCACATGAACGTGTTCTCACTCTTTGCACGTTTTAATTTGACTAAAAAGCAACGTTTGCTTTCAATGAGGGATGCATCTTTTTCTATGTTACACATTGAGAGGCTGGAGTCCTTACCGTTTTTTGTGGCAGAAGCCACTGCTGCGACGTGGCTTATCCACGGGTTAATCACACTACCATTTGCTCTATTTAAATTTACAAATTGTATGCGATATATCGCAATAGGCCGATACGAACCACTTGGTGGTGCATTTCTGCACGAGGCCTGGTCACTTCCCTTTACTTACAGATGTCTGAAAGATGGGAAGACGGTTTATCTTAAAGGTGAGGAGTGCACAGAGACACCAGATCACTCATTAATGTGTAGACATATCCAATTACATGGTTCTTGCAACCAGGAACGTCCTAATTTGGCCTGTGTTTTAAAAGGTACACCGGTTCCGGCAATCGTTCCAACTTTCACATTACTGGCAAACGGTAGTTATTTACTTTTAAATATTGAAGATTGTTGTGGGTTAATCCAAGGCATTGCTTATGTGGTAACTGTATCTGAACGTGTGGTGTGTTGTAAAAACGTTCTGTATCCTCCTCCGCATGGGAATTCAGATGTTTCCATCTGGCCGCGAATTCCAACCTTGACGGCAGAGTTCAATGGAATGAGTAGAATAAGAGCCCTTTTGTCTCAAAAAGAAGTGGCCCTGAGTTTGGCTCGTGAAACATTCATCCCTCATGTCGCCAACACCCGCACAGAGGTGCAGGTGCTTTTGAATACTGATTTACCGTTGCATTTTAGCGAACTGATTCATTCAATCTTTAACGCATCCTCCACTTCTGGCCTCGCATATTTTTTTTAAAATAGTTAGCAGTATTTTGCTTTATTAAAAATGGATGCCCGTCCTGTGTTTCACGACGCACAGCCCCAGCTGGCACTATTCCGCAACAGGATGCTTGAATACTATGGCACGCTGTTGCTTGCGACCTTAAGCACGGCATATGGATTATCGTTTCGATTTTCCTTTTTCACATGTGTCCAGCCTGTGTTTCATTGCCTGAGCTGCGATTTCGACTGGGCCCTTGATTTGTGTCTCTGCAAGATGATGTCTCCTGACGTCGATTTTAATCAATTGATGAGTCCCGTAGTTACTCACGAGCTGGTTTGTTTTGGCAGAGGGATTATGGCCATAGCAGCGATGCATGGACTAATGGGACATTGGAACATTCTCGCAGCAGTGCAAGATTTCTTGGCACACAGCTTTATTGAAAACCCACCGAGTTGTCCTCTGATGATGATAGAGGCTCCGGTACTTGAAGAGCACGTATGTTCTTTTCCACTATTGAATTGGATGGCTGAACTGTTTTTGGATGATGACAGTGACTTCATGCTGGAGGCTGTTGCTGCATATTTTGCATATTCAGTCATGTCCTGAGTTAACTTCAATACTATTGATTAGTTGCCCCATCTTTACTTGCAGTAATTTTTGAAAAAATGTTGGGAAATTATGTGTGAACTTTTCGATGCCCAGACCTATTGACTTGAGCAGATATGAAAACTGGGTTGATGAGTTCGATTTTTTCTAAATTGACCTACAAGTGCATTTTTCGTTGAATTTTTATAATTTGACCTGGCTCATTGTTATTGAACTCTGTCTTCTTGGTGTGCCCCGTGCCTTATCTTATCTTATCTTATCCGTGCTCGGATCATGGGGGGATGTCATATAGTTACTGCTTACTTATATACTGTGTTAAGTTAGCATGAGCTTATTAAATGTTTAAACGCCATTTTACCTTTTGCTGCTTCTGCACACGACACATAATTGTTGCTTTAGCTTTCAACCTAGAAGAGCGTTGTGATTTATACGAGAATAATATGTTATTGCTCTGATAACATTGCTTAGCATACGGTGTCTGTACAGTGAGTGCTGAAGCCTTGAAGGATAAGTAAACACAATGTTATTGTAAGGTCTGATCTTCGCACTTTCCTAGACATAACATAAATGCAGTCGCTGCCAAATCTGGCTTTAGGCGCGTTTTATATTGCTTTGCAAGGAACACACAAACACACTTGATGGTGCTTCGCATGTAGAGAGCTGGAGGAAGATGATGTGATCCTCTGCCACTGAGAGATTGAGGTATGGGTCCCCCTGCTAAAGCCCAAAGAGACCTTCTTAGATATAATATAATATGCTGGTTAGGGAGGGTGAGAATTAGGTGTTGGTAACTCCTATTCATTTTAACATGTTAGCATGTTGTCACCTTTTGCATTTTATGGACTAATAACTATGCTGATACCTTTGCTGCACATAATATGTTTGCTTGTATTATCTAAGATACTGTGTTTGAGAACCCTGCATTAGTAAATACATATTTCAAATATGCACCAGTCCTCATTTACTCCACGTTCTGGTTTGAAATGATTATATAATGAAAGAGTGTCTATGTGTTCCACGTGACCTGAGGTATTCTAAGATCATGTTCTGGTTTGTCTAAACATTGAGAGTTTGTTATGACCAATGAGACACTGTAGCTAGCTCGGTAAGGGGATTTTGGGTACTAAGGTGAGTTTTGGGCCATCCTAATTCACTGAGGTTCCAAATCTCTTTGCACAGTTCTGTAGGAGAATGGAATCCCTGCTACAGGGGAGATATAGACATTGAGGATGAGCAGCTGAGGTCCGTAAGTGAACTTCCCAGAATTATTTCAGAGAGACAATCCTCCTCAAATTTTGTTGATACATAGAGAGACTGCCACATGTTCTACTGAACCTGGACTGCCTGGTGGCGGGTGTCATAAACTCCAGGAAGCCACTATTGGGATACTTTCTCCTGCCCATATTTCCTATAAAAGGAGGATGTCATATTCTTTTAGAAAGTCCAGGATGTTGGCAGATTGTTTTTCCTGCCCAAATATGTTGATGTTCCAGGAGCATATTATTAGACCGTAATTAATGGTGGTTCAATCAGTCTGGTTTCTGGATAGAACCCCAGGCAGCCCAAACCAATCTGCTCCGTCAAGGTTTCGCTAGTCGATTGCGGGCTCTGGGAATACTGTTGGTGAGCTGCCTCTTGCGGACCTCAGTACTGAATAGGGGGCTAAGGAGGAAATGGAAGTACGGGCCTGGTTGTTTTCCAGTATTGAAGGTTAACGAGGAGCACTTGGTATTAATGTTGTTATACCCCAGGATTTAAATTTGTCAGTTTTCATCAAGACTAAATCCTGGGTTGCCGGGGTTACCAGTGTACTTGCGTAGCTTCACCGTTATTACATCCGGTAGATGGAATGAATTCAATAGCGATTATGTCTCTTGATTGTAGGTGGCTTCGGTCTGGTAGTGATTTGAAAACTTTTAGTATATTCCCTTGATTGAGGGTGTCTTGAGGGCCTCTGGAGGTAAATTCTGGAATAAGCAGCAGTTTGGTGTTTTGGGGGCTGCTTGGGGGCTCACATGGCTCTTTAGCCATTACTGGCTGTGTTCGCTTTGATTTTTCTTTGAAGGGCTTTCTTGATGATGTGGATATAGTGAATGCTGGAAGGGTGCAATTCCCTATGATGGGTGAATGGGGATTGTGTAAGATGACTTTGTTTGTGGTCACCAACTTGCGACAGCTTGCTGAGTTCGTAAGATTCTTATGACCAGGTTCTCTGGCTATACTCGTGTACGTGATTTGTTGTCCTCGACTGTAAGAAGGCGAGAGGAACTAACTTCTTGAGCTAGCATCTGGAGAGTTGCAGGACTCTGTTGCTCTGCTTCCAATGCTGGGTGCTTAGTTGGTGGTTGTTTAGGACCGGGTTTTGCTTGTATTGATGGTTGGAGGGGGTGTCCCATAGCTTGAGGTAGCCCTGACTGATGTGAAGGATCTGTCTGTGGAGACAACTGATTGAATGTTAGTTGCGGGCTCATCTGTTCTCCTTTCGAAAATAATGTTGAGGGGGCATTTCCTTGAAGTGCTGTGTCGCTCCTAGAGGAATTACTCATATTTGAAGTTGTTGTGCCAATATTTTCTTTATTCTGGCTTTTTCGTTGTCTTTTCTTTTCCCTTTTTGACAGCCGATATGAATTATGATTTTTGGATGGTTCGACAGGGGATCATTTAGCGTCTGCTGTCCCCGTGAGGTACAAGGAAGGGGGACAGGTTTGGACTTTCAGGTGAGGTGGGCCCTGTGCCGGACTTGGTGTCTGAGTTGAGGGGTCTGAGGGCTTCTTTATTTCTGATAGGACAGCTGAGAGAAATTGAGGCAGAGATGATAAGGAGTCAATTATAGGGGAGCAGCAGCACACTGATTTCACCAGTTGAGTTTGGGATTGTTTTTTTTTATAAGAGTGTTAAGTGCCTCCAATTTTTGGTCGATCCATGCGGTGTACACTTCAAGTTTGTTTAGTAGGTGCCCCTGCAGATCCATCTTGTCTGAATGATATGTTAGTTCAGCTGACGTTGTTTGAAAGGTTTGTAGTAATTGGGACCATAGGCAATTAAGGTTCGCCAAAGGAGAACTGTCCTGCCTTTCAGACTCTTTGGGTTCAGTAGTAAGAACGATAGGTCTAAAGAATTGAGAATTATGTTGTTATTTGACCCTTCTAGGATGACCGTTTGGTCGGCATCATCCCCTTGATTCATCTTGACCAGAAAACATTCCGATTCTGGTTGGTCTGGGTTGCCGAAAAAGTCCATAATCTGTGGTAGTTAGACTTTAGGACTCTTTCGTAGCTTGTCAGGTTTTGATTCGGGTGAGGAGTAACATAAAGATGGAGAAAGTAGGTTTGAGTTTAAAAATCGTTGAAAAGTTGACAGGTGGACATCTCTGGGGATGATTACGTCGGGAGAAGCTTGTTCTAGATGAATTGTATGTTGAGCTGGGGGTTGAAAGAGAGCCTGTTGTGATTGACTGACATCCAGGGCTTCTAAGGCGCTTTTGAAGGGAGATTCTGTTGTTAATAAAGCACTGGATTGCCTCGAGTTGTCGGGACCCTGTGGATCAGTCGCAGAACCGTAATTTGATGAGGCAATAGCTCGGAGGCTACAAGGGCGGGTACCTGCGGGCGGTACCTGTTGTTTGTCCAGGGTACTTGTTATTTTCTTCCGTGCTATTGCTGGTACTGTGGTCCTAAAGTAGTACCTTTAAGAGGCCTTGATTTTTGTTGGTTTGGATTGTTCTTTAGAGCCAGGTGTTTGTTCCGCTGGGGTTGGATAGGCGTGTACAAGCCCTAGATCGGAAGCTGTTCTTGAATTTGCTGATGTTTGTCAAGGCGAGGACGCCATTGAGGGTTCTACCAGAAGTTCGCAGAGGTCCATTTTCTTTGCACCTTTTTTGGAGGGTTTTGATGGAGATTTCCTTACTTGTCCTGATCTCATCCCGGGAACTTTTTTCTTAAATTATTTATTTATGTTTTTATTTGAAGGGCTGCAGGGCTTCCTGATCGTCCTGGTGATTCCTGTCGATTGGTTAAGGTAATGGTCCGGGTTGGTTGGTTGATAGATTGATGGAAACAAGTAAATGAGGTTAGTTAAGCGATTACTTAATTGATCGATTGGATTAATATGAGCCCTAGATTTTTTGCTGTAGCTTTATTGTATTGTAATGCAGATATTATTGATTATTTACTTGTTTTTGCAGATTTTTTTTCTCTACGGTGAATTTATCGGTTGCTGAGTTGTTGATTTGATAAGATTCTTTTATTTTTTATTCTATATTAAGCGCCTGCCTGCTTGCCAATGCCAGATGACCCTTAGATGATCCATAGATGATTCTTGGGTGACCGGTTTTCTAGGGTCCCAAGTGGCCTGAATGTCTGATATTCCCTAGTTTTTCTTTGTCCTTTCCTTGTTCTTATCCTTTTATTGTTTTTGTCCTTCCAGACCCTCCTATGTGTTGGGCGCAGTGTTAGAGCTGGTACTGATGGAACTGGTGTCCATTATTATTATTTTTGATTTGCAAGAGATGGGTTTTTTTCAGACAGTGTTTTTTGTGTGATTAGTAAAAGGTAGTGGAAGAGCTGGAGTGGGATATAGGAGCTAGCAGGAGGCTCTGGCAGAGTTGCCGGCAATACTTGTTCTAGACGGACCACCTCTGCTGGGACTCGCACTGGTCCGTCAATAGCCGGACTCGCTCCCCCAAATTTTGCTGGCTCCCACTTACTATTTCTTCATTACTGTTTCCCCCTGGGTGTCTTGAATCTGCCGCTCCTCTGTGTGTCCACGCATCTACTGCCTCTGCTGTCTCTGAGATCCAGAGGTCCCGCAGTGTCTTGCCTCTTCTACCGGGTCACGACTTCCGGGTCACGACTGTGGCACCTCAGCTACCCACACCTTGCCCTGCCTCGCCCCACCTGCCCCCCTCTGCTGCCGTCCTGCTCACAGCCTTGCAGTGGTTGCTACTGGGCTCAGGGGGCGAGAGACTAGGGCGCTGGATGAAGGGCAGAGGGCGGGGGTCAAGAAGAGATGGTGATGGACTGCCACCATGTCCCCCAGGCCATAGACCACAGGAGGGGCACAGGTGTCAAAAGAGGGGTCACAAGGGTGGGGCCCAAGGAAGGGCCGCTACATGGACCACCGCAACACCACAATCCGCTCTACAGTCCTCTGCAGTCCAGGACCACACCAGCCACTAACTAATAAAGGCGGAGGTGGGGACAGCGGTAGCAGGAGAGGGTGCCGGAGTGGCGGAAGCAAAGTCTCTTCCTTGCCGTGGGCCGCTGTGGGCAGAGCAGCACAGATGATACTGCTGGTTGTGATGAGAGGCTGGGTGGGGGTCAGAGAGGGGGGCCACGGCTGGGACAGCGCCTGCCTGCCACATGCCGCAGCCTTGCTTTGCCTCGGCTAACTGCGGAATGCAGGATACAGGATGCGGACACTCTGAAAACACAGACTAGAGTCGCCTGGACTATTTTCTGTTCCACTCCGACCCTGATCCAAACTAATGTGCTTTTCACTGAAAAGAAATGACAAACATTTGCTCTTTAAATACACATTTGCTTTTTGTATTTAATGCATGTATGAGATAGAGAATTCAATGTGACCAAAAGTGTAGTGTTTGAGTGTGCTTTTCTGATGTAAAATTGGCCACCATGCATTCCAAAGAAGCACTTCCTAGGAAACATAAGCATACACTCAAACAGCCAAAATCAACACAAGGAGGCTAAAGTACTCCTCTGGGATATTCCAAGCTGTAATCGATAATATCTCAGGATTATTGCTTCAGGGATCTCACAATAGCAAGCAAATAATGTGAAGGAGGCTGATGCAAAGCCCACTCTTTGTGTAGTGAACAAATGAGGCAGACTTGGCCAGACCTAAAAAGAACCAAACCATAGCCAACGCATCTCTCCCAACTTGTCAATCATTGCTTCCACATACTACAGATCCTTCAATCTTCTATCGCTAGATGAATTTACCAATTTCACAAACAGCGGTGGCACTACAGGATGACAGCAGAGCCATGCCCTGCCCAAATATTCAAAGACATACTCATCAAAAGCTTGGCTGCCATACCAACCTGAACCCCTTACCAACCACTTGCATGAGTCTGGCATATTTTCAGAATATCTCAAAACAGTCTACATCAAACCAAATAAAAAAAGGCTCTGACCTAATGCTCACAGCAAATTGTCACCCAAACTGCAATAACCCTCTCCTAGGAAAAGTGATTGAATAAGCTGTTTTCATTCAACTATCATTACACATTTAACAGAATGATCTCATCTTTTACATCCAGGCAGGATTTTCGTTATGTAGTAAAGGAAATTTGCAATAATTGCAACATGGCATAACATCAAGACCACAATGTATAGGCATTAATATAGCGCACTACTTACCCGTAGGGTCCCAAGGCGCTTCGACCGCTGCGAAACCCTTCCTGGCTTCCCTGAGAGATGGTCCCTTAATGGGTATCTCCAGGGTGAGACCAGGCATCCCCGGCGGTCTGGTAGGGCCGTTAGTGAAGATGAGGCAAGCTAATGCCCAGAGTTGCCGAGTGTGATCGCTGATCAGAGTGGGCACCGAGGCGAGAGAATTATCGAGTCCGCTGACCCTGGTCCAGAAACCTGCCGCGCCGGGAATCAAACCCTGGTCCCGGGCCGTCCTCTGCTCTCGGGTCTGCCGCCTCTAACCAGTGAGCCACACTACTTCACAATCAAATTAAATGGCACAGCTGAACTACAAATATTAGTTCTTTCATCCACTTTTGTTATAGTCGCTCATCACAAGCTGTTCTGGAGATTAGACTCTATAGGCATTTAAGACATTTTCCCTCACTGGACTGACTGCTTCCACATTAATAGATCTCTCTTTGTGTTTCCCTTTTCTTCCTTTTAGATGAGTACCTTAAGGTTGCACTGTGGTAAATATTTGATTTACCGTCTTAATTTCTATGCAGGTAAGTACTTAAACAAAAATAACTCAATCGGAAAGAAAGACGCAGAGTCCGTGGTGTTAGAGTTCTTAGGGGTTTTATTCCTTAAAAAGGAATGGGTCAGGTACCGGATATCGGGTTCCTGCCACCACTGGGGTGCAGGAAGGGATAGAGCATACTTTATTGACATTACATTACTTTTATACTTAATATACACAATAGAAGTCAATGCAGGAGGCGTAACAGCTGAGAGAGACAAGATAAAGATACACACGTGTTAGCAATACGTAATCAGAAGGCGTGAACTAAGGCGTGCACAGAGGTGTGTTCTAGAAACGTCACATGTAAGTGTCAGAAGTAGGTGGCTCTATGACAGAATAGTGCAGAGTCAGCAGGAATCGGTAGCTAGGATGCCCGCGCAGCTGCATGACGTGTGATTGACGTAAAGTTGGAGGGTGCAGGGGACTTGACATTTACACTAGAGGAAAGAGACAGAAGTCTGGCATGTCAGATCAACTCGTTCCTATATCATATCTGGTATCTTATGTTTGGGAACCATATTATCTAGAAGGAAAAGGTCTCTCGGACAGAGGCTATTCTATACTGACTGTGAGTGCGTGTATAAGCGTCTAGGTGTCTGCATGAGATGCGAGGGGGCATGGGCCTACCATGGTAACAGAGACTATGAATTACTTGGACGGAGACAGTGAGGCCGGGCCCTTTGCTCTGCAGCTGGAAGGATGTTTACTTAAACTAGTAGGCAGGAATGTATTTTTGAGGAGCGGAACAGATAATTCGAAGGTTGAATACAGTCTTGGCAGGCAACAGGCTGAGCTAAGCGCCGTGAGCCGCGCAGGGAGTAAGGCAGAGGTCACGGGTACAGGGGCCGGCCCAGGCTGAGGCATTTCAGAGTCTGAAGGCAGGAAAAAGGCTCGATGGCAGAATTCAGGGCCTACTTCGCCTGGGCTGGAAAACGTGTAAAGTACACCACAAAAAGACGTTGGCAAGGCATACTTAGAAACAGACTATTCAACCCGTTCAGGGTGGGTCTGAAAGAGGACATGTTAACGTTGGACGCAAATGTGTTTGCGTCTTCATAGCTGGCACAGGAGGGAAGTTACATGCACTTTAAGTTCGTACATGGAGACGGTGGGGTACACGTTAGGGAACATTTCTTGACCATAAAATTTATATTTCCTCATTCCCTCCTTGTTCCCTACGGACCCTTCATGATATATCGATCCTCATGAACCGATCAGTCTGTTCACGTAACATCATTTGCTCTTCTTTCTTCTTTTCACGTTTTGCATGAAAACTGGAATGCGGAATACATGACGTGGCGCACAGACCGCAAATCGCTGGCCCACATTGTAGACATAGGCAACAACTGAATACTATGAGAAGACCAATGCCTAGGAAGGATAGAATCTTCCATCCCCAAGCAGTCAACGTGGTCCAGAACCAACCGGACCAAGTCCAGGTGCCTGGATTCTGATGTATCAAACTTGCAATTTTATGAAGACGTGTGATAGCTTTATATACAGTTGGCGCATTTTCTGGAATGAAAACACAGCAACTTGACCCGATGACCTTACAAGCTCCGCCTCTATCTGCCAAGATGACGTCAATAACAAGACGATTCTGAAGAACAACAACCCGCATGGCGGACTGCTCTTCTGTTAAGTTGCCTAGAGCGGAGGTAGTTTCATTCACTACTGCTTCGAGGGTTCTAGTTAATTTGCGTATCAGTTTACTATTGAAAACAGCACCTAAGTAGGGGAAGAAACCTTTATTAAAGTCTGTATATTGCTCCCATGCCGTTTCAGTATAGTCGACAATCGGGAGATCTCTTCTGAGTCTACTGTTTACTAGATTTGTATTTCTGTGATAATCAGGAGGAGCTAGGAAAACAGGGGGCAGAAGGAAGGCAATGTAACAAGTACCATCCCAATCTAGAGGTAAGCGTATGTATGCGGTATGGCCACAAACAAAGTAGGAATGACGAGTAGCTCTAAATGTAGACCTGCCCTGATCACTGAATTCGACCACAGTGGTACATTTACTATGACCTAAGTGTACTGAACCCTTCTTTCTGAGACATAAATCACCAGTGACTGGTAATACTGACATAGCAGGGAGAACTGGTGCAGCTTCGGATTCAACAGTAAGAATCATGAGGTTAATTGTGTAATTGCCTAATCCATATACTTCATTTTCTAGATCGGTTCCTGTCCTAGTGGGAAGTCCCTTCTTGTCAGGGTAGCAGGCGTTAAGCAGAACTAAGTTCAGGTTTCCCCAAACCCAATTTCCTTCGAAAATAGCAATATCAGAATCTAAAGAATTAATTAATCTGAACCATGCACCACAGGAGCCATTGTGAGTGAACGGGTACGGAAAAAGAGGCAGAACTCCCTTGTATTTCTGGTAGGGAGGGAGTCGGCCACATATCCAACAGTTGGTAGCATTGTTAGTCTGATGGGAGTGATGTAACATACTAATGAATGTATTGTTGCGCAGCGCAAGTCTGTAAGATAACTCATGTAAGGGTAATTCACTAAAAGAATGTTCGGCAGAGACATTGTAAGCAGATTGTGTATGCTTGAAGATAGGGTAATATACAGGCAACAATATACTAGCAGCAATAATCAGAAGGCTTAGAAAAAACAAAGTCAATAATGTCACTATACAGTGACTACGGAGTGATTTACAATATGCACGTTTCTTGAGTTGTCTCTCTCTCTCTCTATCTCGATCTAGGGGATACATGTCAGAAACTAATTTAACCGATTCACCTAGGGGAGGACTTAAACAATTAAACTGTCTGACTTACTAGATCGTAATTTAGTTTTGTACTCCTCTTGCGGAGTTTTCTCTCTTTTGGGAACTTTAAAGTCACTAGATTCTGGGCAGTCCTTTGAGGGGGTGGAGGAGTCAGTTTCTGTTAAAAGTTCATTGCATTTTTTTATATGACTCGTGTGGATCCACCCCTTGCGGCCTTCAACCTTGATAGCGGTCCTCGTGGTCAGAAGGACGAGCTTCGGCTCCTGCCAGCGGGGCTCCAGCGGACTCCTCCTATCGAAGTTGCGGATCAGCACTGTATCACCTGGACGGACATCGTGTGGCTTTACATCCGTGTTGTCGGGAAAGGCTGCGGCAACCTGTGAACGACATGATTGGAGTGCAGACATCAAGGAGGCAAGGTAATCTGTCAGCATATTGCAATCAACATCAGTTATTTTCTTAGGCATGGGCGTCCCCCACATATTTGGTGGCCTGCCAAAGACCACCTCATACGGGGATAGCCCTGATCTCGAATGAGGAACCATCCTCATGTAGAATAATGCAACTGGCAGGGCGACTATCCAGTCGACCCCTTTCTCTTTACAAACTTTAGCAAGACGGGTTTTCAGTGTCTGATAGTGTCTTTCTACAAGGCCAGCTGCCTCGGGATGTCGGACGCAATGGAATTTCCACTGGTATCCTAGCAGGAGTGAAACCTGCTTCATGAGCTCGGATGAGAAAGGCTGTCCGTTATCTGAGTACACGATACGAGGCAAGCCGTACCGTGGGAAGAATTCTCGAACCAGCTGCCTGGCAGTGGTCGGAGCAGTGTAGTCTGGGACTGGATATGCTTCGGTCCAACGGGAAAGTGCACAAACCACTACGAGGACATACTTGAATCCTCGACATCGGTCCATCTGGATATAATCCATCTGGAGGACTTCAAAAGGGTGATCGGGAGGATGAAATCCACCTTGCTCTACAGGGACGCTTTTACCTGGATTAAACTGACAACAGATCATGCAAGTACGCACTTTCTGTTTTGCTGCTGCTCGTAAGTGTTTGTTGTACCAGAGATTCTGTAAACTGTCTAACATGGCTTTTTCTCCTAGGTGAGCTGGACTATGTGCGGTATTTATTATGACTTGAACCATAGAGTCGGGGAGAAACCATGTAGATTTTCCCTTCGTCATCCATCCCTGATCTGTCTGGATCCCTCCTAGTTCAGTCCATTTCTTAATTTCATCTGAAGTGGCATGTGTCTGAATATCGATTACATCTAGTGTGGGATCCTTAACAGTCATACAATGTGTCGGCACTATAATTTTTGTTACATCAGTTGTCTGGGTGTGAGTCAATGCTGTATGTTTTGCTGTTTGATCTGCCAGGTCATTACCCTGGGAAACAGAGTCTGTAACTTTAGTATGTGCTTTACACTTCATGATGGATATGCCCGAAGGCAGATGTATTGCTTCTAACAGTGCTTGAATGAGGAGACCGTGTTGAATCTTGGCTCCGTGGGAAGTCAAGAAACCTCGTTCTTGCCATAACATTCCGAAGTCGTGTACGACTCCGAAAGCATAACGAGAATCAGTGTATATGTTAACATTTCTGTTCTTGGCTAGTATACAGGCTCGGGTCAGAGCGATGAGCTCTGCTGCTTGAGCGGACAGTGTGTCAATACGATGTGTTTCTTTGACTTCGGTTTCAGTGGTTACTGCGTATGCGGCCACTAACTCTCCTGTACTTGTTCTCATGCATGAACCGTCCACATAAAGTGTCAGGTCTGGGTTGGTCAGTGGAACATCTGCTAAATCTCGTCGGGGCTTTGTTACTGCATTAATGATCTCTATACAATCATGCGGGGCTGAATCTGTTATAATCGAAGGTAACAATGTGGCAGGATTTAGAATGTTACAGCGTCTGATTTCTATGTGAGGCTGGAATAGTGTCAATTCATAACCTGTCAACCGTGCTATAGTCAAGTGTTGAGTCTGGGTTCGGTTTAGAAGGACCTCTACAGAATGTGGAACTTGTACTGTTAATGGATGTCCTAATACAATTGAGTCGCTCTGTCTGATTGCTAAGGCTGTCGCTGCAACTGACTTTAAGCACGTAGGGAGTGCCTGGGCTACTGAATCCAATGTACTCGAAAAATAAGCGCAAGGCTTATGTGAACCTGCTTGGTCTTGAGTGAGGACAGACAATGCTGTACCATCACGTTCTGTAACAAAAAGTGTAAAAGGTTTGCTGTAACATGGTGTCGCTAGAACTGGTGCTTGACATAGAGCTTTCTTTAATTCCTCAAAAGCCTGTGTATGTTCCTGAGTCCAAGGAAGGGCAGTCGAAGTCGCTGCCTCCTGTGTTGTCAACTGAATGAGTGGTTTAGCTAGAAATGCATACTGGGGAATCCATTGTCTGCAGTACGAGGTGAGGCCTATAAAGGCCCGCACTTCCTTTTGTGTCTGGGATTGTGGCATATTTACAATTAACTGGATGCGGTCAGGAGTGAGCTGTCTCCCCACTTTGGACAGCAAGTGACCCAAGTACACAACTTGCTGAACACAGAATTGTAGCTTCGAAGGAGACACCTTGTGTCCCTTGTCGGCCAGAAAATGTAAAACTGTCAATGATGCTTGTTCACATTCGGGTTCACTTCGTGCGGTGATCAGCAGATCATCGACGTACTGCAATAAGGCAGTGTTAACTGGCATTTGGATACAATCAAGTTGTCTTTTCAGTGCTTGGCTATAGATGCTGGGGCTTTCTGTGAATCCTTGAGGTGCGCGTGAAAATTTGAAACTTCGTCCATTTAAACTGAATCCGAAGAGATATTGGCTCTCTGGATCGATGGGCACACTGAAGAAGGCGTTCTTGAGGTCAATTACAGTAAAGAACGTCGCTTCTGAATCAATAGCAGTCAATAAAGATGAGATGTCGGGAACCACAGGGTACTGTGGAACAATGCATTTATTCAGTTCTCGTAAATCAATCACCAGCCGATATACTGGCGGTGCATTGGGATCAGTACGTTTAAGAATCGGAATGATAGGGGAATTACAGATATTGGAGTCGGTTTCTACGACCACTCCTTGGGCAATAAGCTCTTCAATGATTTTCAGTAAGGCCACGACAGCATCTGGTGGTAACTTGTATTGTCTGATTCGGGGTAAAACAACTCCTGGTTTGAGTGTAACACGGTATGGTGTAATGTGCATGCAACCTACATCGGTTGGGTCTTGTGCCCACAGGTGTTCCGGTACATTTTTTAAACTGACATCAAAATCTCGTAATACATAGTGACCCTTAAAGTCACGCAGAAAAAGTCTAACTCCTTCCGGAGAACAACATATCACGGCTCCTAGAGCCTTCAGCGTCTTTATTCCTAACAAGTTTTCTGGACATGATTTCGTGAGTAACAAGTCTGTAACACTTGATAATGGACCTACTGCTAGGGGAACGGGTTCTGATACTTCATTTACAATAGGCTTTCCTGAAAAACCAAGGGGAACATTCTGTGAGCCTGAGAGGGGTGCCCCTGGAACTTCATCATGGCTGATTGTTGTGCGGCTTGCCCCTGTGTCAATTAAAAACTTTCTGTCTTTGCCCAATACCTGACTATGTACGTAAGGACCCTCTTGATCTACAGGAATCTCGATTAGGGGCAAACCAACCTCCCTCTCTAGGCTGTTTCATGTGTATCGCTGATAATCGGGGTAATCAGATTGGGCATACTGATACATTTGCTGTGAAACTTGCTGAGTCGCGGCAATGGGCTGTGGCTGTGATACCGCTACGGTCTGGGCGGTGTGTGATGAAGCATGTATAGGCTGTGTGTTCGGTGAAGTCTGTGGCTGGACCTGGTCTTGTCTAGGCTGACGCGGTCTTTCTTTAGTTTTACCTGTCGCTATATTGTGTTTCAGGACTGGACATTCATTTACGTAGTGGCCTGGCTGCTTGCAATAGTTGCATGTCCCTTTAACGGGAGCTGCTGTATTATTTGTCTGTGTCCCACCCTTTTTCTGACCGTCAGCTGGGACTGACTGGGCAACTAGTATTTTCATTTTCGTGTCTTTCATACGTCTTTGTTCATGTTCTTGTTCTTCTCTAATTCTGTTCTGATGATATTGTAACATTTGTAACATCTGGGATGGCGTATTTGCTTGCCATGTACTTTCGACTTTATATACACGATTCTTAACCTGTGTTAGGGAATTTTCTACTAATTTACTTACAAAAAGGTGGGGGTATGACTCGCTACTTGGTTTCAGGCCACTATTAATAATGAAACATTTCTCGAATCTTGAATAGAAGTCACTAGTGTCTTCATCGTGTTTCTGTTTACAGGCTGAGATCGCGTCCCAGTCTTCCTTTTTTGTTGTCAATAATCTTGGCAAAACCTGTACTATCAAACCTGGTAATGCTTTAGCTTTCTCCCCAAGGCCTAGCCCTGGAGTACAAATTTTTTCCTCGTCTTCTATTTCAGCCCATATAATCTTTTTATCTCCCACCTCCCATTCTTTTTCTTTGAGTTTCTCATAGATGCCAGTAGGCAACAGTACTTTTAACAATTTCATAATATCCGTATATGTGTAGTCTCCCATGAGTAACATATCCTTAAGTTCTCGGTGAAAACCTGCAGGGTCTTTATCGTGACAGGGTACTAGTTTCTTCATTTCTAACAATTCTAACTTTGTCAAAGGTGTGTACACATACACGCGTTTCAGGGTATTATCGGTACCCATAACTGGGTGTACTTCTCGTAAAGGATTCTGTCTGTCCAAATGCTCCAAATGAAACATTTTTCTTTCTGGGGACGGAGCTGAAACGTGTTGTGGGCCTAAGAAAGCGTTATATCTGTGTCGTTGCTCTAGAATTATTTGAATCAACTTGGTACTTAGGCCTCTCCATCTATTCATAAGTAGTGCTTCTAATGTATCAGGTAAGGGACCTGGGTCCGAATGTTGGTTTCTGTATACCGTGAGAAGATGCTGAATCATGTATACACCCGCTAATTTCTGCTCGTCTGGGGAAAGGTTCAGAAATGTCTGTGCTACTGTATCATCATTATATATGCTAGGATTGTCAGCCCATAGTACTGCTGACCGGGCTAGTTCTTGTTCATCCATAGAATTGAGTACATGGTACCCCATTCGTTCTTGAAGCATTTTATCGGTATCTTGAAACAGATATTCAGAAGAATTCGGTTTTGATATACTAGACAGAAAAACTCTCTTGCTTTCTGGGCGAATACCTTTCCTAAGGTAATTTCCCTTACCTACGTACGCTATCATTTCTTTAGGTTGTTGTTCGGGTTCCTCTCGGTCGTCCTCCTCGGAGGAATCAAGCCGGTTGCTATCTGCTTCCCTTTCTTGTTTCTTTCTTTCGTGTATCTCTATTACTTCTTTCCTGATCTTTTTGTACATACTTGCTATACAATTCTGTTTATCGTGTTTTCCCTCGGCTATGTTCTGGCCCCATTTGTTTAGTGCATCCAATTCGTCCTGGTCTACCCCAGGCCTGTCTCGTTCTCTTATTAGACAGTTTATGAAGAATCGTAATATACAACCTTGAGTGTCAGCTTTCTGGTGAGCCAGGGCCTCTTTAATACAGTCAGGATCTTCCCCAGTCTGGATAAAATGGTATATTCTATCTAGGTGATCAATCATTCCTGGGAACAACATTAAGTAATCTGTAACTTTTCGTAAGCGTAGAGATGCTAATAACATCCTATCGTCTTTACCGGGTACTGGATCGTATCTGCAAACTGGGAGGGGTTCTTTAAGCATGTCAAAATTTGAGGTTCGGGGTGTACGGTTCTTTAATATGTCCCTTATGTTTAACCTATGTTGTTGTGGCGGGGTCTGGTTACCTCCTGTCGCACCTCCAGAGGCGGAGGCTTGAACATGACTTGTCTGTGGGGACTGTGTAAGTAACTGAACTGGTGTCTTTCCAGGGTCAGGCCCAAACGGATTCAGGGTATTTATCTTAGGTGTAGGAAGTGGTGGAGGAACAGGTGGAACAGGATTCCGGGCGGGTGAACTTTGTTGTGGTACGGGCAGGACATTATCTTGGAGTGGGTTGCCACCTCCGTCACCGTCAGCAGGTGGTACCTGGGCAGGTGGATTGGTGTAAGCGGGAGCTACATCATCTAGATAGGAAGCAAGGAATATGTCCTTTGTAGTCCTGTGATTTACTTTAGTTGGAACCAATGGCGGTGGCAGATCTTTCGGTATTTCTGAAGTGGCTTCAGGTGAACCCTCGGTCACTAAGTACATGCCATTTACAAGGTTATTTCGCATGCGGTCTACTTGTTCTGCCTTTACTCGGATCCCCTCATTAACTAATTCGTTTTCTCGGACTTTATCCGACTCTTCCCTATGTCTGTCTTCTCTTCGGAGTGCTTTTTCGGCACGTTTATGTGATTCTTTACGCCAAAATTCTATGGCGTCTTTCTGAGATTGTCTGGCTTTCTTTTTCCATAGCGCTTCTTCTACTTTCAGGATGCACTCGGCATCCCATGTTCCTGTAACGGGCCATCTGTGTCTTTCTTCTAGGTGCTTAGTATACTCGGCCCATAAATCTAGGTACCGTATGGCATCTAAGCCATGCTTATGGTACATAAAATTTCCAGGAGTGTCCCTAGGGGGAATAGGAATTTCTTCCTCTAGCATTCCTTTCCTAGTTCCTATCTGTCTTAACTTATTGAAAAGCGGCATCTTGTTACTTAGTACTGGATACTCGATACTTGTCACTTACTTCTGAACACAGCTAGTTACACAAAAACACGGTAATGTACACAAAACAGTCACTCATACCACGACATTAATCACATGAAACATTTTGAACACATATTACTACCCTTTATACTAGATGTACTGCTAAACAGCACAGATACACTGTTGAGAACAGTGCAAGAACTTGGATGCTAGATGTACTGCTAAACAGCACAGATACACTGTCTAAAACAGTGCAGACCGTGTTTGTGTACCCAAACCCGTCTTTACCGGATACATATAATGCACCCGTCTAGATGCGTCCCCAGCAATGGTACTCACCGGGAAGCACGGAACGGAAGGCCTCGGAAAAACTCGACTGGACTGGACCGGACTGGACTCGACTCGACTCGATACGTGAATACTTCGGAACTTCGGAACTGGTGGGCCTCTTGACACCTCGGACCTTGCTTCTTTCGGCTAGGCTCTGGTCGGGATCCTCCGCACTCCTCACCGCCTCGTCTGGGTGCTGATCGCAGTCTCCGTCACCTCCGTAGGCCTGAAGGAGATACAGGAAATCCTGCGGGTACGCGTAGGGTCCGTCACGACCGTGGCAGGGGACCAAGGCTGCAACGCACCAACCGGAGCGTGGGGTGGGGGAGGGGTACCTGTTCGGGCGCCAGAATAATGTGGTAAATATTTGATTTACCGTCTTAATTTCTATGCAGGTAAGTACTTAAACAAAAATAACTCAATCGGAAAGAAAGACGCAGAGTCCGTGGTGTTAGAGTTCTTAGGGGTTTTATTCCTTAAAAAGGAATGGGTCAGGTACCGGATATCGGGTTCCTGCCACCACTGGGGTGCAGGAAGGGATAGAGCATACTTTATTGACATTACATTACTTTTATACTTAATATACACAATAGAAGTCAATGTAGGAGGCGTAACAGCTGAGAGAGACAAGATAAAGATACACACGTGTTAGCAATACGTAATCAGAAGGCGTGAACTAAGGCGTGCACAGAGGTGTGTTCTAGAAACGTCACATGTAAGTGTCAGAAGTAGGTGGCTCTATGACAGAATAGTGCAGAGTCAGCAGGAATCGGTAGCTAGAATGCGCGCGCAGCTGCATGACGTGTGATTGACGTAAAGTTGGAGGGTGCAGGGGACTTGACATTTACACTAGAGGAAAGAGACAGAAGTCTGGCATGTCAGATCAACTCGTTCCTATATCATATCTGGTATCTGATGTTTGGGAACCATATTATCTAGAAGGAAAAGGTCTCTCGGACAGAGGCTATTCTATACTGACTGTGAGTGCGTGTATAAGCGTCTAGGTGTCTGCATGAGATGCGAGGGGGCATGGGCCTACCATGGTAACAGAGACTATGAATTACTTGGATGGAGACAGTGAGGCCGGGCCCTTTGCTCTGCAGCTGGAAGGATGTTTACTTAAACTAGTAGGCAGGAATGTATTTTTGAGGAGCGGAACAGATAATTCGAAGGTTGAATACAGTCTTGGCAGGCAACAGGCTGAGCTAAGCGCCGTGAGCCGCGCAGGGAGTAAGGCAGAGGTCACGGGTACAGGGGCCGGCCCAGGCTGAGGCATTTCAGAGTCTGAAGGCAGGAAAAAGGCTTGATGGCAGAATTCAGGGCCTACTTCGCCTGGGCTGGAAAACGTGTAAAGTACACCACAAAAAGACGTTGGCAAGGCATACTTAGAAACGGACTATTCAACCCGTTCAGGGTGGGTCTGAAAGAGGACATGTTAACGTTGGACGCAAATGTGTTTGCGTCTTCATAGCTGGCACAGGAGGGAAGTTACATGCACTTTAAGTTCGTACATGGAGACGGTGGGGTACACGTTAGGGAACATTTCTTGACCATAAAATTTATATTTCCTCAGCACCATCTCCATACAGATAATCATGAAAGTTTCAAAACTCAGTTGAGTCAGATTACAGATCCAACTACCCGTGTCTCCTGGCCATAGATCAGTGGACGTGAATAAATTGTGTTAAATTAAAAAGATTACAACATTCCTAACCCATCTCTCCAAATGAAGAATCTATGTGTTATAATGGGTTCAAACCTCTCACTGATCCCACAAGTGATCCAAGTAGCTTTTACATGATGAGATGTTGCATTTCCTATACTTAGGATTCTGCCAAAAGGTACAAGACATCATAAGCCTAGAATTCTACTGCGGGTCTATGGTAGCAGTATATGCCTTGGAGTACCCAACCAAGTGATTGAAAAGCTGCAGATACTCCAGACTTCAGCAATGGAACAACTATTTAAACCCAACATTGGTCACACATGTTCCTTGCTCTTCACTTACCATACTGACTTCCTGTTTCAGGTGAGGAACTTTCAAAACAATTTTGATTGCTTGTTACAGCATCCATTGAACAAAACCATGTTCCCTTCAGCAAAAAGTCTGTATCTATCTTAAAGCCAAACCACTTTGATCAAAATAGACCCACTCTTCTCTGTATGTTCCTTCATCAAATCTTGTACAAGGGGAAACTCCTTCTGAATGGAACTCTCTGCCAGCAGCAGGAAGAATTTTTAATAATCATCTGGAGTTCTGGAGAACTCTAAAAACGTGGTTCTTGGAAGGTTAATAACAACTATGTTATAAGTAAACCAATTAAGTTCATGCGTAAGTGCAGTGATGAAACCACACCATTTTTACATCTAATATGTTGGGGTGACCGAGTGCCCCTCAGAAGCTGGATGTACAAGAATGTGGAGAATGTCATTCTGTCTGGTACAGAGTTGATTCCTGGTATACTGAATAATAACGAATAAAACAACAATACTCAAAACTTTTCAGCAATAATCAATCAAAGACCAAATGAGTCACAAAACGAAAAACACACCAACAATAAATCAAACAAAGTTTGCATTTAAGGATAAATCCATATATATTTTTTACATTTTATGGTGTCGAGCCGACATTAGACGACTGTCAAAGATCATGAACATACAATTTGTTCCAACGGCGCAAGTGAGAAGGTGTAAAAAGTGTGAAAAAAGTGCTAAATTTTAACAAAATATATACAGTGCTGCAAGAATTGTTGAAATTAGTCAATCAAAGGACCTCCATCCCTAGGTACATGAAGCTCCACAACGCTTGGGATTTTAAATTTTCATTTCGGACTAGACTAGACGAACCAAGGGACAGCGCGAATCAAGGAAGATTTGTGAGGTATGGTGCCATTGATGTGATTCACAACCGTCAAGGACCCCCTTTCAGTCATTGCTTTGAATCCAACCGATCGGTGGACCATACCTCGCAAATCTCCATTGATTCAGATTGTCGCTTGGTTCATCTAGTTTTGAGGAAGACCCGCTGTGCCTACCAGTCAAGCGTCGCAGTACATGTGATAATCTTGACCCTACTCTCTCCACCCCAAACGGAATGGAAGTTTAAAATCCCAAGCGGTGTGGAGCTTCATGTACCTAGAGATGGATGTTCTTTGAATGACTATTGTTCCTGGACCCCCGGGGTGTGAGCCTTCTCTTGTTGAGCCCAGAAACAAAGCCTTTCCTGGGCGGAGGTAGACACACCTCCCCCATGTCCGGCAGAGCCATCTGTGGCATGGGAGCTTCAAAGGCCTTGCCACCTTTGTAATGTGACCCACAGCCTTTTCTGCTATTAGCAGCAGAAAGACAGGCGGGAAATATTAGAGCAACCCAGAAAGTGTGCCCACCTTTGCCAACACCAACCCTTAGGTGGGGGAGGCGAGGTGAAGCCCACTCTACAGTGATGCCATCTTGCAGATGGCAGGCACTTGACAATCAGTATTAGGGATTGTGCCTACTCCTCCACTAGGGGTGAGCACACCAAGGGTATAGTCACCCTCAGGTCAGTAGCCCAATGGCTACTGACCTCAAGACCCCTAAAACGCCCCTTAAATACAGTATTTAGGGGGCAGCCCTGAACTAAGAAGACAAATTCCTGCAAACTATGAAGGGCGAAAGAAGATGCCCAGCAGAGGAGACTGCAGAAGAGAACTGACTTGGCCCCAATCCTCCCGGCCCGTTTGCAGTATCCAGAGAAAGCCCCTTTGTCTTGCAGCCAGTGACCAACGAACCCCTGGGAGGACTGACTGCCTTCAACAAAGACCAAATCTCCTGTGAACAACAGCTCTGTTGAAAAGAAACTCCCAAGACAAACTCTGAGCCTGCTGAGGACAAAGAACCACGATGCCTGGAGCCACCACTGCACCCGACACCTACTGCCCCATCTGGGTGGCCCGCTGGTCTCAATGAGGTCCCCCAGCATTCCAGAGTCTGAGTCCACCATGGGTTGACCCCTCCAGAACTCACCAACGTTGCCTGCACCATCTACATGGAGACTCCCCCAACCACCAGTGGTCCGGTGGGGTGAAATCTGACCTCAAAAGACACCCCTCCAACTGGCCGCCCTGAGCCCTGTGAAAAAATTACCTGAGGTGCAGCTTTGTCCCTGAGCTCTCAAACTTACCTGCCCAGCTGTTGGTTCCTTCCAGAAGTATTCCTGGACCAAGCCTGCAGCCAAACTCCAAAACTGCCATTGAAAACAACAGGGCACCCCAGCAAAAACAGCACCCTGCATCCAGCCGCTCCTAACCAGCTGCAGGTGCACTTTGTGTGCTAACTCAGATCCTTATTTGCCCTGAACCTAATACCAGGAGCATTGCTCCCACAACCTTGTGGCCTGCTTGTCAGCAGCCACCAACTGGAGGCCCCCATTGGATAACATTGGGCCTCAGAACTCTGCTCCCGGCCACCCTAGTGCCGCTGAGGGTGTTCTGGGAGTGCATCCTCGACCCTAGGGCAACCCTGGTTCTAACCCCAGAATACCAACTCCCACAAATAAGAACTTTCCTGCAAAACGTTAAATTAATTTCCTTTCATAGGATTGTATTGACTGCTTTTCCTTGAAAATTCTTCTTAGTCTGGAGTTGGTTTGTATGAAACATTGAACAACTGCAAATGTACTTAAAGTGAATTACTTACCTTTTGTCTAGGAAATGTCTCAGTGTGATATCTAGGTATATCACACTGATTACCAAAGTAACTTAAAAAGTAATCTAAAAAGTAACGTGCACAGTAATCTGTAAAGTAACTGAAAAGTAATTTCTAACTGTTGAATTACCTGTAATTCAACCAACTGCATTTGAAACTGCATTTAACTGTTAATCACTGCATAAGATTTTGCAAAATATTATTCCACTTACCTGCACCAGGCTTGGCTTGGTCCTAGAAATAATATAACTAAATATTATTTTTGATACAAACCAATTGGTCTGACTTCAGTCTTTTTGTGTGTGACATAATTTCTTGCCTGAGTGTGTACAACTTAGCCTTAGTTCTCACCCCCCTACCACAAATAAAAAGTATGGTGCTATCTACTTTTATCTCTGCATACCTTTGGGGTTTCTCTGGACTCTGTGCACACTATGCCTCCTTTTGGTATAGTATACACAGAGCCAACTTCCTACAAACGACATTAATGATGAACATGTCCTTGTGACCCAAGTGGCATATTTGTGAATGTTTCCTAGACTGGATCACCTAAATTGAGATCTGTCTGTTGGACTAAGGGGAAAAATGGTCTGTCCAAAAAAGCAGAATTGTACTTAAAATGACCTTAATTGGGATGTCTGAAGAGGAGGATGAAATATATAGAGGCTATTTTGATGTAGGTATGGAGGTAGTTTGTCGGCTAAGTAGGACTTTTATAATTCTCTGGCTGAGTGGCTTTTGAACATCTTAAGCTAAAGGTTAAGAACCAACCAGCAGGCCCAGGTTTCTGGGCCTCAATTGATTGCCACTGCTAGTTTGTAGCAAATATGCTAATGATGGAGGCCCTTTGAACAATAAGATTCCTAAACATAGTTTGAGGCACAGGTTCTATGTAAAGGTTCTTTCTGCAAGTGAAGCTGTAACTAAAATCTTTACAGGTATAGAAAAGCAGAACATATTTAGAAAGGAGATTTGTTCTTGGGTTATCCCGTCTCTTTAGCTCAATGAAGTCCTTAGGGCTACATTGCTTTCTACAAGCTCCTTAAATGTAATATACCAACCAATAAACCTTAAGTATTCAGATGCATATATCGTGCTGTGGGATGTAGGTTTTAAGTATGTTTTCAGCAGTGTAATCTGTTTCTGCGGTACTTTGCGGTATTTGTGTCTAAGCCTGTTAGTCACGCTGATAAAACATCGTTTGGCTTTCACTGCTTTAATTTGTGCAAATTGCTGGTCGGAGTACTGCTGGCGTTGTAGACTCGGCCTGTTATCTTCCCAAGCTGAATCAAATGAGCGTTGTTATGTTGGGTAAAATTAATTCCAGTTAGTTTCAGTGGTATAAATATTAATAAAATAAATTAGTAACTATAATAGCTAAATAAGTATCCAAACTTTTATTTTACTAGTACACATTAGAATGTTCGATTCTGCCTGCGTGCAGTGTTACAGTAAATATGCAGTCATCAGAAGCTTGAGAGGTTATTCAAAAGTATGTTATGCATCCTATAGGTCTACCGAAGTATTCGTCTCATAACGCAGGGTAGGAACACGTCCGTAGTTTTATGCTCCTGTGGTTAAGCCAATCACCGTTACTCCGAGTGACTGGAAGAATGTTAAAAGGCCCCGATGGCCTCAGTGACAGACTCGGGCCTACAAAAGGGACATTGTTCCTCTTCTCATCTGTCCTCAATATAAATATTTGAGTGAAATCTGCTTAAAACCAGTTCTCTTAAAAACTAACAGCCGGACCACAAGTGAAGTCTGTTGCTGCTAAATGCTGCCCAGCCTGAGACCACAAAGTCAGTTTTGAAATGTAAGAAGTGGCATGAAAAAAAAGCCTGAACTGCATCAGTTCTATGGTACAGACGAAACCGAACCGTGAGTCCTTCGTTGGTTTCTGTGGCGTGTGTAGTGGTTCTCGGCACAAAAGGCGCACTTCTTGTTGCTTGCTGCCTGAGTATTAAGGCTTTGTTAATGACGTACGCGTTAATTCCAAAGTAATGAACAGGCGCCCCCTGCGCCTAGGGGAGGGGCGCCCTTAGTTGCGCCATGTGACTGAGCCCCCTATGGGTTAGCTAAGAAGGGGGTGTATCGAGTAAGGAGGGACCGTGATGTCAGCAGGGCGTGCAGGATTGTAGGGGAGGTTATTTAAGGCTGCGCCTGGGAGCAGTCTGCCTCTTTGTCCCCTTAGACCTCCAGCAAGCATTAGCGGAAAGGAGGACCGACCTGCCGGTGGTCCTGGACTCTACTGCCCTAACCTGCAAAGTATGGACTGAGTAGAACCTTGGGGAGGCTGCCTGTGTTCAGGCATCCCGTTGGGCCGGTGCGTTATGCGGTGCCCTGGATTTCAAGTAATGCAACTGTTTGCTGTGCGCATTGGGGCCTGCCGGCGCAATGTGTGCAGCTGAGTGGAGAGCTTGGCGAGGTGAGACGGACAAGTTCCATTGTAAAGCCAAGCTCAAGTGCAGGTGTAATGTTGTGCCTAATTATCTTACTGCCTTTGACATGTTGTTGCCGCTAAGTGTACGGCCAAAACTGAAGTTCAAGTAATGTCGTTCTGATGATGTACTTAATGCCTTTGACAGGTTGATGCGGCTAAAGCATGATGCCATGAATAATTGTATATATCCAAAAAGGATGGTTTCTCCTATTTGTCTGTGAAGAATTACCTTACCTGGTTTGATGTGAAATAAAAGGCTACGCCCTAGACAACATGTCCTGACTCTGACAGTTATTGGGCATAGCTGGGAGGAAAAATGTTGGAAATAAGGAAGGGTGAATGTCACGTTGTGTGCATACTAAGACTAGAGTCTTTTTTTTCAAATGATGAACATGTTTAAGAATGAAATTCAAATCGATTTCAACTTTTTGTAACCTCTTCATTGTAATATGCACAAGAGAGATGACTGAATCTGAAAATGAAGTACAATTGTTTTTGCTTGATATATCAATTGCATCCCTAATCACACCTAACATCAGCTTATCTCTTCTAAAATGAAAAATAATAATATCCCCATTTAGATATGTCTTTATAATAAAATTTCCTTTTTTCACATTTAGTTCACACTGAAGAAAAGCACAGTAGTTCGATGAAAGAAAACAACAAATTGGGCAGTTCCTCGGATTATTTAATGTAATATCAGTTACTGGTATTTTTCCTTCCTGGTCTTACAGAAATCAAGTCTATCCACCTCTCCGATGCTGCCCATCCCATCCCAGATACAAAAGTTATGATAACTCACTTTTCCTGCTCAGGGCTCATGTCCTGTGGTGGACAGAGGCTCTATGGACTGCCCTTCCAATGCACTTTAGCTAGTATGGGGTTAAAAGCGTGTCACCGTTTGAAGGAAGGTGCACTGCTGTCACCAATAAAGCGTCATGGATGGTACAACGTTGACACTGCTTTGTGTGTGCTGTATTGAGTCCATGTGTATGTAAGGAGGTGGGACTAAGGGAGATGGCAATGGATCTGCTGAAGAGACTAGGTAGCAGATGTACTGAGAATGGATTCATTAGAAGCCTTCACAAACCGCGCACCAACTGTTCCCGAATCAATTTTGGTTTTGCAAACCGGCCTATGTACTAATAGGTCGGTTCGCAAAAACCCAATTCGTAGTGGCCCCCAATTTTACCTTTCTTATGTGAGGTAGGCACACATTATGACCCACACTGAATAGCAGCCATCACACGCTTGGTGGCCTACTGAGGTCATTGGATTGGATTGGATTTGGTTTTTGTATAGCGCGATAGCTACCTGGAGGCGTCCTAACGGTTAGGAGTGGGAGGTGTATGTGGCAGGGGGTTGAGTTATCTACTGAAGAGAAGGGTTTTTAGTTTTTTTCCGAAAAGGCAGGATGTTATGTGTCTGAGCGGAGGGAGAGCGGAAGGGAGTTCCAGAGTTTTGCCGCATTTACTGAAAACATTCTGCCTCCACTCCTCGCTCTTTTAATCCTGGGGTTGATGGCTTTGAAAGGCATGGGCCGACCTAAGCTGTCTGCTGGGATGGTAGGGGATGATCAGGGTGTGGTTCAGAGTTGCTCCTTTCCTCCAGTAAGCACAGTGGGCAATACACATGAATTTTGAAGTGGATTCTTTCCCTCACTGGAAGCCAGTGGAGATCTTTTAGTTCGGATTTCACAGATTGGCAGCGAGGGATGCGCAGGAGAGTGCGGGCAGCGCAGTTTTGAATCACCTGGAGTTTTCTTAAAGTTAGTTGGGGGGCTCCTAGGTAGAGGGCGTTCCCGAAGTCCAGCCGGGAGAGGATTAGGCCCTGGACCATGATCTGTCTTGCCTTGAACGGAAGGAGCGGAAGGATCTTCCGGATGAGCCTCAGAATGCCCATGCAGGTAGCAGATAGTTTGACTGCCTGGTAGCTGAATGTAAGTGTATTGTCCATCCAGATACCTAGGCTCTTAATGGTGTCCTTGGCTATGGGGGGAGGGGCCCAGAGATGGTGGCCATATAGAGTCAATGGATTTCTGCGGGGGGTTACCCAGTACCATTAGCTCTGTCTTATCTCCGTTCAATTTTAAATAAGACTGGGTCATCCAGGCGCACACTGCCTCCATGCAGCCCCTCAGATCACTCGGTTGGGTAGAGGGGTGATTAAGGGTCACCACCAACTGGGTGTCGTCAGCGTAAGACACAATTTGAACACCAAATGGGCGGACGATCTCGGCAAGGGGGCGCATGTATATGTTGAACAGTGTGGGGCTCAGGGAGGAGCCCTGGGGAAGCCCACAACTGAGTGGTTTACTGGGCGATGTGACGTTGCCCTCGCAGACTCGGAAAGAGCGCTGTGACAGAAATGATTGAAGCCAGGCCACTGCCCTGGAGGTGATTCCTAGTTCTGAGATTCTGTGCAGTAGGATGTCGTGGCAGTAATTGCTTTTAGAAAACAATAATTTTGTTTTTAGATGCAGGCTGCTTTCCTTTAAGGAAAACAGGATGCATTTAAAGAAAAAAATGATATGTTTAATTAACTTTTTTAAGACTAGGCAGAGTTGCATGGGACCACTACCTACTCCTAAAAATCTTTTTCTCAACATTCTGAATGCGGAATGGTTTGCCACTCTTTCCCCTTTGCGAATGCCTTACCTCTACATTTTAGTAGGCAGTAAAATATTAATACATACCATTCCCATTCAGTATTTGGAAGGGACGACCTAAACATGTCCCTTTCAAATACCGATTAGATATATATACGCAAACACAAAGTGTGATTCAGTAACATGGTACTGAATAGCAACATGGGATTATTAGATACCATAAGGACTTTTTGTAGTCACAAACATCCCGATTCTGCTAATCGGACCATTTGCAACGGCAAAAAGCCTTTCATATATATGCCCCAGATGTGTTGCACTGTAGGTCTACATTAAGCTGCTTGGTCAATGCTTTTTACATAGCATGATATGTTTCTTGTAAAGAGTTAATAAAAAATGGAACACAATATGCTGTGCCATTGATACAAGGAGAGTACACTTGTGACAAAGTGGACTTTCCCCACCTGTGTACTGCTGCTATCCAGCTCTCACCTATGTGACTGCTACTTCTACGTGTGATATCTTTATCAGCCTAATCCTCCAGCAAATTGACTTCCAAGCATGTGAGAAAGGTCAATAGCATCATATAGTGCGAGTACAGTGACAACATGTAATAGAGTTGGTAGCCTTGTGTTCCTTGTCTTATTTGATGAGAAACCGTGGCATAGTGTGGTGCCTCTTTATGCCATTCGTTTAAGGAATTCAACATTTATATTTCCCTGATGAGCATCAGGGATGATGTCTGCATGAAAGGTCTTCTTATGCACAATCTGGGACCAGGAACATAAGATATTACTTTTAGTTTACCCGGCAGTGATACCGAGACATAAGCTCATCTTAAGGCGAGCATGCTGAAGAATTTCATGCCACTGAATAATGCTGACTATGAGTGTTACATCTTTCATTCTACTGACCTCTAGCCAAGCAGACCCCTCAACCCATTCGTCATTCAACTGGAGGTGCAGAGGAAGGACTTTGAGTTCAATAAATAGCTGCAAATAGGCTCTGAAGACATAAGTCTTCACTATTTGTGAGTGTTCGTCTTTAAGAACTAAATTGTTACAGAAACCTATGAATCTTGAAAACATCCTGGCAATTTCAAGTTTACAATGAGATAGCCATCTGTGTCATAAGTGTCTTTGACTTCGCTAGGCTACCAACAGACGTACTGCCAGTGTGAACATGCATACCTCCAATTCATTGAAATTGTTACGTTCAGAGGATACTTTTAATGGAATAACACATATGATTCTGAATTTTGTATCAAAGTAATGGGCTATGCCAGCCATGGCCTAACAAGGCACACTTTTAGCCAATGGAGAGAATGGTGGTAGTCTAGGTATGCAAGCATCCCCCCCTGTTTCTCTAATTCACTATTGTTACCAATCATCAGGACCCTGTCAGCATTTATGTAAACTAAAGGTGAAGATGGTGGGGCCCACACTTTAGAATCTATTTACGCTGTACAATTCATAAGGTAAGGAAATACCAGATGCAGCTGACTTTTTCCCCCATTCTCCTATTTTCCACTTGACACCACAGACCAGAAGCGAGGAAATACCTAGAGCTGGCTTCTTCGAGCAACACTTATCAACCCCACACTCAATGCAGTGACCAAAATGATTGATTGGCAGTGCTGAAGAGACATGAAGTAACTCACAAAATCACTTTGTCAGTGTGGTCTCAGACAACCTAGAGCTTTCTCCAATACATATAGGGAATTGCCACGGTAATACAAGAGTTTTCTCCTGGAATTTACTAACCTTATAAACCACAAACTGTTGAGTAAAAAGGCTGTTGATGTGGCCCACGAGGGACACAGAGGCACTGTGGCCAAAAAAAGACTAAGGGCCTGATTTAGATCTTGGCGGATGGGTTACTCATCACAAACGTTTCGGATAGCCCATCTGCTAAAATATAAATCCCATAGGATATAATGGGATTTATATTTCGGCGGACGGGATATCCATCAACGTTGTGATGGAGTAACCCGTCCATCAAGATCTAAATGAAGCCCTAAGTCAGAAAGTGTGGTTCCCTCTCCTTGAACATTTTGGTTGAAACAAATGCTTGGTTCTGGCCAGACATACCAAAGTCTGGATAATAATCATGATCCAGAAACTCTTAACCTTTTCCATGCTCATGACGGAGCCGCTCCGTCATGAGCCGCGTTTGAGCTATGCTCATGATGGAGCGGTTCCGTCATGGCCCGCTCGTCGAATTCCGTGCCTGCACTGGACATTCCATTGAGCGGGCGGGGCCATGACGGAACCGCTCCGTCATGAGCACAGCTCAACTGCGGCTCGTGATGGAGCGACTCTGTCACGAGCATGCGAGCGACCGCTCTGCCCCCCACCCCCCTAGAGCTGCGGCGGAATTGCCGCCGCAGCGAAGGGGTTAAATTGCAAGTGGGCTGTGAGGTAAACAGGCACTCATTGAGCTAGATTTAGGGCCTTGCATCATCGTTGAGCTGCAGTTCTACTGCAACTGGGATTACCTCAAACTTGAGGGAGCGGGTTCTCCGATGTTTCACGTGATGAACAAGGAAAAATAAATGTAGGTGTGCCCACTGCACTAGGAAGATATGGGATGCCTGCAGAAAGATACAAAAAACACTCAAGATCAGCCTCATCACTGGCATAAGCTTTGCGGCTGTGCTCTTCATGAGTCCTGCACTTGTGCCTGCTCCCAATGTCCTCTTCCAGACACTCACTATCCTGGCTCAACTAGTAAGAGAGGAAGCCTACCGGTATTCTGCAATGGCTTACAATAATGCGGGGAACTCACTTGACATCAAGAATTCACAAGGCAGAACATCACTGTGGAAGCCTAAAGGACATTCTTTTCCCCATAACCTATTTCCAATCATTTGTAGGATACAAATATGAAGGAGTTTTTTCAAGAAGCTTCCTCGGAAAGTGGCAAGAATTTCCAAAGGCCAAATACCGAATTGTCGTAAAAATTGCAAACCAGCAAGTGGATTCTGTGGCAATATGCAACGCCACTGACATTGTTTATTCATATATGTGCAGTCACAGTATATGTACCTCTAATATGTACTTGCATTGCCAAGAATCATATTCCTCATCCCACAGACAAGTTGTGGAATGCCTGTGCAAAACTGATTTCTTGTATTTCTTTTTTTCAGAAGTTTTCGTCTGTTTTGACAGTAGTTTATCAACTGTTCTCAAAATAGATTTACCGCGTTAGCCGGCAAGAACGAAATCGTGGTTCTTAATCAGTTTGGTAATGGGTAAATTACAGAACTAAACCAAATGTGTGATTAGAACTATTGTTGCAGGAGATGAGGATTTGGTTCCTCTTCTGAACAAAACCACAAATAGATCTATGGGCGAGGTTTGTCTCTTTGATTTTATCAGTCCACATTGTCGGATTTCTATGGGGTTGATTAAATTCTTTTTATAGATGTGTGCAAAAAGAGCTTGGGCAAATGGCAAGAATTTCAGACTGCGAGCCAGTAATGTCACGCACCTCCTATTAGTTTCTGAAAAGGTCTCTGTTGTCTCCGGCAGAGATTTAATGATGAGGCGTTTGTGGTATTACCTGGCAGAAACAATGTTTGAAATATTTTGTAAGATGGCTGCCAATAATGATTTCCCGGAACTGACATTTCTAGCACATTTTGTTCAGGGGACTACTGAATCGGGCCTTAATCATTTTATTTGCTATTCTTTTCAGGCAATTCATTGCTAGTTCAGATTTGCATAGGTGGTCAGTAAGTATGGGTTTTTTGCTGCTCAGTTTGATTGAGGTTAGCCATAATGTGAGCCAAATGTGAGTTGGGTTCTGAGGCAAACCTTGTTTGCTTGTAATCCACCCAGCCCTCCCATCATCATGTCCATGTCAAAGCAGCTTAATATGGTTTCTGAGATGCTGCAGGAACATTTCTGTTACACACAAAGCTCTGCAGTGTAAGGTTTGCATTTATCTGGAAAATTACAACCTCCCTGAAGACGGCCCAACCCGAAACCTGCTGGAGAACAGCTTGAGACGATCTTTTGGAAGAAGATTTTATGTGAATTGCGAACCTGTAATTGAACAAAGGACAAAATAGGAAACAGCTCTGTTATGAAAAACCTTGTGTGTGATGTGGACAGAAGGATAGATAATCACAGTGCCAGAAGCCTTTAAAGCTTGCCTTGGGCTGTGGAGTTAAATTATACATGCAGCAACTTTAGACATGAAATAATTGAAATCGAGGATACATAAAAAGGTATTATAGCGTACTGGATTACAAGAGAATTTACGTGCTCCTAACAGAAACATTATATTAGAAGAGTGACTACTTTACAATGTTGCTAAAGGGAAGATAACTTCAAGGTTAACAAGGAAGACTGAAAGATTGAAGCATGGACTATCCTTTTGAGCGAATGACTTTTCAGGTATATGTACCAACAAATTACAACCCATTTTTCATATTTTGTTCCTGACGTCCCACTCGATTTCTGGTAGGGTGAGCTGCAATGCACTTCGAACCGTAATGTCCAGTCCAGGTAATGCCAATGTTCCAATAAACTGAGCAAGAGCTCATGTTAATTTTTCTTTCTTTTTTTAATTTGTTTTATACTGAGCAATTAAATCAAACATCCAAATGGTACATTGTCAGAAAGCACCGAGGACCTGATTCACAAAGGTAACATACACTTTACTATGGAATTAGTGGACATATTATCAAGGGGGTTTATCTCCGCCTTTTTGGCTTTAAAAGCCAAGAAAGCGGAGATAAAATTATCTCCCTATTACCTAGCTGTCGCTAACACCAGTTAGCGACAGCTTGTAGGAGATAGCAACCATCTTGGGCCCGCTTTGCATGTCAGTGAAATTTATCACTAATGACATGCAAAGTGGGCGTGCCAGATGTTAGCGACTGGAAACAGTCGCTAACATTGCTATCTCCTATTACCAACTTTTGGAGATATTCGCGCTAAGCGCGATTATCTCCAAAAGCTAGCACCTGCCCCTGAGCAGTTCTTAGCCATGTTATCCAATGGTAGGTGGATAACATGGCAAAAAGCATTAGCTCGGTAATGCATGAATATCGCTGACCTTTCAGCGATATTCATGCATTTCGACCAATTTTTATCGCTTAGGAGATAAACCTTGATAATAGCAAGGTTCCTAAGCGATAAACATCTCCGCAGCTCGGCGAGAAAAATATTGCCGCTAAGCAAACATAGCGATAATTATCGCTAGTTGTTGGTAATATGCCCCTAGATTAGTACTTTTCGAAATTCATTAACTCTGAGTGTAAAGTTTTTGCAAAAGTGTAAGTTACACCTCCAGAGTGAAGCAATTGGATTACTCTTATGTGGGAGGGTGGTGTCCCTCCCTAAACTCCCCTCTTTCCCTCCCTGAACCCCACTAATTCCTCCTAATCTCATCCTCTTTTGTTGGCCCCTTTTCCCATCCTCTTCCTTTATCACTCCAACATTTACTATTAAAACGTATACTTACATGTTCGGCATTCCTGCAGTCGGATTAGAACCCCCCTTAAATAAGTATTGCCAGAGGCATTAAACTCCAACCTTCGTGTGAGAATTTCAATTTGTTTTTGTAGTAGTTTTTGTAGTACTACAAAAACAAACTACAAAGTGTTGTTTGTCAATTAAGCCCTATATATATATATATATATACACCCCACAGCAGTTATGAATATATGTAGGTGGCAAGCCTGTAATACTCTGGCACAAATTCTTACCTGCTTTTGTGAATTAGCCACTAACATCTACAATGGAACTAGAATTGGAAAATTAAGGAAATATTCATATCTGTTTAGTACTAATACAAAGAACTATGCTCTCTTTCACTTTTACCAATAATGAGTTTAAAGTTTCGGCGCTGATTCACAAACTCCTGTAACAGTACGTAAAAGAATACTCCTGTAGTAATACTTTCCTTACTCAGAGAAACTTATTGTGAATGTGGCCCAATTTTTTTAATCTCCATATTTGGTAGGGGAAAAGTTACTGTTTCTAGAAAAGAAAAGAAAGTAATCATAAAGAAAGGGCCACAAAAACAAAAGGAAATAAGGAAAAAGAAATAAAAGGGAGAAAAGTAAAAAAGGGGAATATATATAAATCACATGTCCTGGTTGAAAATACTGTGTGCTCTCCTGGACATTGTCTGCCACAGTGTCATCATCAGCACCATTTTCCACCAATCAATCATTCCTCAATCCAATGTGGATCTTTCCTTTTCACTTACTCTTGCAGCCACTGTCAAGAGTAGCGTGCTACTCGCCAAAAAAGCACTTTAACACGTCATCAGGGCTAGCAAGCGCTATATAAATCAAACCTTTTACCCCTCTTCTATCCCTCCACTATCCCTCTCAATCCAAAGAACTGACTAACATATCCACCACGCAAATTACTTTCATATTACACTATACTAATTCACCACTAATCCTTTAAGGGTTCTGGAGTAGCATGCTACTTGCCAAAAAGAGCTTATGGGTTCCGGAGTAGTGTGCTACTTGCCAAAAAGCGATTTGGGGTATCATCATGGGTAGTAAGCGCTATATAAATGCAATTACAATTACAATTAGGAATCAACTAGTGCTGGTGTTATATCCATATACTGTGTCCCTATCTGGCACTGTTCCTCTCAGTATGCCTGTAAGGGCTCATGGAAACACAAGAATAAAATCCGGTACACTCTGAGGTAGCGTTTGCAGTCTGTTGTAAAGACTGATATTGCCATCAAAGAGCCAGAGAAGATTGCAAGGACTTGGAACGAGACCATCGACAGTTGAGTCTCTTAGAGAAATGCTGCAGATTCTTTTTAATGTTTCACGTTGTTGAAGAGCCAATGAACTGAAGCAAAAGGGTGAGGTCTCCTGGGCCCGGTTGCACTTCAGTCTGCCCTTCTGCAGCCCACTGCATGAAGTGGAGCCACGCTGTGCAGAGCTGTGACATGCGGCAAAGGTGGTTAGAGCAGCTAAAATCAGCTGGAGGTAAAGCACAGCCGACAGAGAAGGGATTTCTGGGACAGAACACTCTCAGTTTATACAAGGCACTCCAAACTTGTAATAGCTGAGTCATAGAACCAACCCTGATTAGAATAGTACTGGCTGGGACGGGAAGACTTTCTTCAACCATGTTAGAAATATATTAGAGATGCCACGAGAGAACAACAAGGGAGCCCAATGCATTCACAAACATCTTCAGCACGTTCTGACTGAACTTGGAAAGAAAGGCCTGATTGTGAGGAGGCTGAGCTGCATTATGCAACAATAATTAAAGTCTGGGCGAGCTCCCAGGTGGACATGTGAGCTGTATAAAGTCCTTTTCGAAGCTAAATATAGATTCGTAGACATTGATGCAGAGGTAGTATAAACGGAAAGCTGAGGCAAGAACAAATAGCCATTGAACCCATCAATTTTATGAAATAGTAAAACCAGTAAAATCAACATCCAGGACACGCAGCTCCCAATAGTTTGCTGTAAAAAAAAAGAAATGTGTAGTGGTGAAGTCTATCAACAGAAGTGTAGTTAAAGATTATTTACTAAGTCTTAGTTGTAACATGGTAAGTTGATGTAGAGCAGCCCCACGAGGAGCAGCCTGCCTGATGCTCAAACTATACTCCAACAGTCACGACTCACAGGACCCCACACATTCCATTCATCCTCACCACACCAACATTCCATGCAGCACATTCACACTGGCTGAGCAGCTAGAGAGAAAGCAACAGGAGAGAAGAATACATACATATACAGGATACTACAAAATGCCTACCAGAAAACAGGACACTGTGAAGAAGGAAGGGGGTGCCGGAGCCAGGGTATTGAAATAAAGCTGTAAGAAAGATAGCTCACCTGGAGACAATGGTCAATCTTTCCAGGGGAGAGCAGCAGCTGAGAAGAAATTAAAACAGAAACAGATGAACTCTTCTGTGTAACCCCAGATAATATCAGAAAGTGTCATTTTATAAGACTCAGTATTCAAAGGTTTGCGCCAGCCATCCCCATCTCTACTCAGAAGGAAGGATTGAGACAGGGTTCTATAGCCAGTGTGATAGGAAATTCAGTGTGCCTGGCCCATTCAAATTAAGTGAACGAGAGAATGGCCAAACTGAACACAAACACAAAGATAATCTTTCTAAATTATCACTGGAAACAAGGAGCCACAATTTATAAAACATCTTGTATTACTGTTAACAACTGAGATACTGACTTGAGCTCACAGCGTCCTATCAATAACCCAGACTGCTGTATTGATAACAAGCGGATGAAAGCCTCGATGCAGTTAAGATGTCCATGAATGAGTAGTCCTGATAAAAACCTTTGGTCTGTTCACTGAGACAGTTCTCGACCATATGAGCTTGGGGACCCAAAGAGATAAGATTCATCTTATAACCCAGGAAGTGGACCAACTGGTACTCAGAATGAAATAGGTCATACACAGTGTGATAAAGGCGGGGTATAGAGAAAATGAGCTAATGTCTTTCAAGAACCACTCCATGTATCGCTCCTAGAGATAGCCAGATCTGGCAGTAGTGACATGTACAGGAGAAGCTTACTGCTGCTACCATGCTGCTCCAGCCCAACATCCCGGCCTCTAGGAATGGTATGCCACACCCCGTATCAGATGCCCCGTAACAGATGCAAAAGAGCCTCTTTCACAAGCAGAAGTTGGATAAAATTAAGGAAATGGACTACATGGCAAGGACAAGGAGATGTGTGGCTCAATGATTAGAGCGGCAGACCATGATGCAGAGGTCTAGCCCGGGACCAGGGTTCAATTCCCTGCCTCGGCGGGTCTTGGGCTCAAAATTCCACGGACCTGATCATTCTCTCGCCTCGGGTGCCTATTCCATTCATGAAGTCCCACTCTGTAACTCTGGGCAATAGCTTGCTTAATCTCCACAACGGCCCCCACAACGCTAAGGATGCCTGGCCTCCACCTTGGGGGTGCCCAGGAGTGGACGCCTCACAGGGAAAGCCAGGATGGGTTCCACAGCGGTATTCGTACAAGCGCCTTGAGACCCTTGCGGGTGAGTAGTGCGCTATACAAGTATCAATTTACATTTACATTTACAGCCGTGCTCTCAGGTCTATGGATTATGCAACCTATGAGCCGGAGAGAGATTCCAGATATAGGGCCTTATATAAGTCAACTGACTAAATAGGCCATGAAAACTGGCATCAGTTTGTGACAATGAATGGTCATCAGTCATTTTGAAGAATCTGGGGGCAGTTTCATCCAACACACATGATTCTGGCAGGCAGTCTAATTGATAACTACAAGCAAAGTCATCGATAAAAATTATCCTCAAGATGAAATTAAACGAGGTAAAAGAGGTAAAGTTAGCATAAGCCCTTTGTGTGTCTGTGGAAGCTTTAAAACATGAGAGAGACAAATTGGCAGAAAAGATAAATACGTTAACGGAGACATGATGACATGTTGAAGAACAAATCATAAGACTTGAAGACCCTGTCTACATGGAGAAAACCAACAAAGAGAACAAGTTGAAGCTACCAGAATGAATCTGTGAAGATATCATGGACAGATCACAACAATTGGACACCCGCATTGTTGGGGTTTCAGAAGGGGAAAGAAAAACTCTGAGACTGAGACTAAGGCTCTTTTTAAGAATCAGGCGAAGTATTATTACTTCAAGGAATTCAACTCTGCCTTATTTCAAGTGAGTTGGTTTTTCACCACCTGTTTTTTCTGGGTGGGGGAGAACCGGACCCAATTTTACCATACAGCAATTCTGAACCATAAAATCAAATGAGGCCTTGACGGCAGCAGCAGCCAAGGCTCATTATCCATTTTTTGGATGGGAGAGCATACAGTACTCCACCCTGCTACAAAACATTTTTCCCTTCCGTCTCCTACTCATCCACCCACCCAATTCTTCTTCCCCCCCCAACCCATAACTCACCACAAACTACTCTAAGCAGGGAGTAAATGTATGTATTAAGCTGCATGGAATTAGAAATTCAAATTTATGACCAGAAAAATCAGTCCCACATAATACTTCTCCTTCTATGGGGGTTTAAGTTGTAGTTGCACTGGGGTGGATTTACCGTTCCCCCATTACTGTGCAACTCAGAATGAGGGCTGAATAACTACATGATGCTAAGGTGGGAGGCTGGTTTGCTCCACAAATGTGTATTTGAAGAAGAGAAAGCAACAGCAGGATATCTGCTCACAATACCATGATTCCGGTGGGTAGCCCCACAAGTCCACAAAGTTGGAAGGTAACCGACAACTACCACAGTCTTTATGAAGTCTTCTTGATCAAAGAAAAGATTTTGGCTCAAGCCTGATGGAGGAGATGCGCCAGCTCACACCAGAGTATTTCTTTTCAATCTTACCAGAGCACTTCAATGAGGTTAAAGGAGTAGCAAGTGCTAAAAGCTGAGTTCAAGAAGGTGAGGATTTCAATGATTTTTGTGCCAATCTAAAATATGAAAATAAATTAGAAAGGGACTTTTTGAGTGTCTTTAAAGAACCCTATTAAGTAAAGCAATTTTTAATTCCGAAATGATTAATAACTGTGAATGACTGTCAAAAGCTGTATTATATAAGTCCCATACTATAGGAAAAAACTGCGCAACATAAGTTGATATGGTGGAGGTTTTCTTTTTTTGTTTGCTCATGTACATTTTTATTTTTCTGCATATGCACTAACTTAATCCCTGTTTGTTCAGGAATATTTGTGACCAGAAGCACTAATATGGAACAAAAATGGTGGGAGCAGAAGCAGGCATCACACCACAACTTTTCCAAGGGGATGCCTTGGCATGCATCTCAAAAGTGGAATACCAGGGGGACTACAGGTGTGTACTGGTCCAAACCCAACTCCTTGTAGGTAGGTGGGTGAGATCCCCAGAGTGGAAGCAAACATAGTGGGAACCACGGGGCAAATGGTTATGACAATCAGAATCTTTATGGAGAAAGTAAAAAGAGGGGAAAAAGAGCCAAAGAATGGAAATGGGAAAGAATGCTAAAAGCTTTTAAAGATTGGGTTAAAATCATAATGCTGGATGTCAATAGGCTTTCCAAACCCTGCAAATGCTGCTCATTACTCCAATATCCAAGATATAGATGGTGCAGCTTGCCATTTAGGGGCACATATTTTAAAAATGTGCTGTTAAGGAGCTGGCTACATAATGAGCTGGATAAACGGGGATGCTTATAGGAAATATTGCCACTAGAACACTTATCAGAGGTTCTACTATGTCTTGGACTCTTCTTGTACATCTATACAATGCAGTTGCACTTCTCAAATGCAAAACAAATGGAGTTGTGTAGGCACAGGTTTGAGCAATGTAGAAATCAATAAGGTCTATAAATTAATGAATACCCTTTTTAGGGGCACTAATATCCAATGATCGCTTAACTTTACTTTTTTGAGACCAAATCACACTTTGACAAAACATTATTTATGGTTTTCGGACGCAAATCCTTATTGGCAGAGATTAGAGAACCAGATAGGAACCTGGAAAATATGATCTGAGAATGTCCACTCCTTATTGAATGTTGGGCATATGTCCAGATGCCTCTGTATCTACTGGATCTACTGGAAGGTACCACTCCTATTTTAAAACAAAAAAAATGTGATGGGAGGAATGCTTGCACTTTGTATAACCACTGGCAATCACTTGGGTTGGCATCCCAACACATCATTCTTTTACTTACAATGCCACCTTAGTTTGCCCATATGCAAATCAGTCTTGACCCAGTTCCTCATGGAAACAGTCCAGCCCCAACTGCCAAGTCATGTCCCCCCTGAGCCAGAACTCAAGCAACCCATGACTGGTTTCTCCCTCGTTACGGGCTCATCAGACAAGTACAGTTTGGTTCAGTAACACAGTGATCATGAGACCCACGTCTGCGCATACCCATGTCACTTAGGGTGAGTGCCAGTGGTTAGACAAATTGCAAGCATCCCTCCCTTCACCTTTTGTGTATTTCATGTACCACCCTAAGTGGCATGAATATGCCCAGACGTGCGTCCCATGCTCACTGTGCCACTGGTCAGAGCAAAATAGAATCAGCAACCAGAACAAGGATTAGATTACAGTGACAACTTTTAAATCAGTTACAATTAGCTGCAGGCCCAACCCCCCTGAAGTGCGGAAATGGGCAGCATTAGGCAGGTGAGGTTTGTATGCAGGGGTAGTGACCAGAATCATCTGTTTTCAACAGACTTTCTCACATGACCCTGTATTATTTGAGTCATCGTTGTGCTAGCAGCTTGCAGCAACAAACTGCTTTTTTCCAGTGCAGCAGCAATTAAGTAGGCACGCAAACCCCTAGAGAGTACACCGATGGCACACCGACCCCCTTTTCTCCCTATTTCTCTCTATTTGTTCCTCTAAGCTACAGACAAGGTGTGTTAACAAGCCTAACCAGCTGGGGAAAACGTGCTCATGCCCCTCCCCCTACATCTAGGTGAAGATCACTACAGAGGGGAGGTGAGGCAGCACTTTCACAGGAGGACTCCTGCCCCCTAGGAGACAAAAGCTATGGAATCATGCAGGATGAAGAAGGAGCCCCTGATTGCCCTAAGACATGGGAAGAACAAGTTTGGGCAATGTCTGGACCGCTTGCTAAACAAGGGAACCTAGTCAACAGTTCTCTACCATCTTACCACTCTGGTCTCCAGTTTTGAACATTGCCCCTACAAATCTAAAATGCTCAGAATCCACTATAATCCTCGTTCACACCCTAACCACATCCTCAACCATCCGTGGAGTGGTTGGCACCCCAGACCCCCAAGTGGCATCACTCTGAGATTATTTCAAGAACTCTTCCACCGCAGATAATGCAGGTACCCTCACAAGAAGCGAGTGTGATCTGTCTACTCAATTTAGTCCAGCGCAGCTGAAGAAAAGACCCTTGATGTTCAAATTACAGGCTATAGTACATCTACCTCTGCCAACTTTTTCAACCTTTGCCTACTTCACACTGTAATGAATCCGCAGGCTGTTTGGTGGCTGAGGGTTCAGGAATCCACCTGGCAAAGTCTAAGGCAAAAATCACTGTATTGACTGCAAGAGTTGCAAACCAGCAGCCCGGTCAACAGCTCCCCAACCCCCCATGGCCATTTCCTCTTACAATTTCTCAACAACAGTTGCATCAAGAGACTTTCAACCTGTTCCTTCAGATGCTGTTCCTCCCTCAAAAGAGCTTTCTTATCAGGATTTGCAAAGCTCTCAGAGTAGAGGTTACTTAAAGGCAGCAATCAGCCCTCAGCCAACCCAATGCACCAACCAGGCACAGACCATATCATTAGGTCACCTCCTGCTCAATGGACCCGGGCACTAACAGAAAATATAATGTTACTCTCCACTAAGAAGTCATCTAATTTGGACAGTCCTGGGAACTCCGCTTACAGATCCAGTGGCATCGAACCAAATGAGCTGTCTGTCCTGGAACTGTCCTTTTTTTCGGAGCCCCAGTCTGCAAGATGAACCAGTCCCGACATAACTACAGCTTCCTCCAGCACAATCTGCTCACAACTCCTGAAAACATTTAAAATCCACTGTCTCTGTCATAAATTATCATTCAAACAAACTGTATGACCAGTTTTTATGGCAGAGAAACTAACTTTTAGTGCACAATCAAATACTAATCTTGTGAAGTCTGTTTGTTGTTTCTCTCCAATCATATTCAGTCCATCTTCGCTCCTCATATATTCCTTACTGCTGTCCAGACTGAAATCAAGTGTCGCACTGGCACCTCCAGCCAATGCCAATAAACGATATGTGCATCTTCATAACAAATATCTGTGGCCCACAACAGCAAAAAACCAGCGTGCACTCCGGTTCTGGTTCTGGACATGAGGCTCCCCAGTCACTATCTAGTCCCTTGATTAAAACTGGTGCCACTTGGACCCAAGTTGGCTCTGAATGTACCCCTGGAAAAACTGCTTCATGTGAACCGCAGACAACATGCCCTCCCAGTAATGTAAGTAGTCAATAGACAACCACAAGCCCTGTGTCACCAGAGGTTCCACTCTCACCAGTTCATGAAGCAGCCCCTATTTCAGTGATCAAGCAAGCCCCTTACAGATGAACCTTAGCCACCACGGCCCTTCAGTAAGAGGGAAATGAAAATATTGCAAAAAGCAGTGAAACAAGGCAAGCAGCAGCACCTCTTCTACATCTCATAACCTGTTACTTGTGGAAATAAAAGAGTAGAACCTGCACAATGCAATGACAAGGAAAGTGGCCATCAACAGCTACCACAAAACCCACCGCATATCCAGCAAGACGTTCCAATGTTGACTGGCACTAGAGCATTGCCAGGACCACCTTTTGGTGGGCAGAGTCTATTGTCAAGGCAATAAGGTGCAGGCACAGAGGCTGCAACAAAAAGGATACTAGTGGGGGCCTGAGCGAAGATGGATACCTTACCAACCATGATATTCTCACTGAACATTCTAAGCCCCCATCTTGGTCTGCAGCAACTCTGAGCGAGCCTTGGACAACACTCTTCGAATAACACTCAAAAGACCCCTGAGCTCACAACCTCCCAGCTGAAACCAGCACAAAATGTTTAGCTTTTTCTGCATGGCTCTCAGGGGGGTCCTCAACAGGGAACTGTATTCGCGATGCCCCACGTGGAACAAAATCTACCCAGGTTCTACGATCATAAATGGTAAGTAGTAGTACCGCAACTCTTAAATTCGAAATTATTATTCATTCAGAAATATCAATCTCAAAGCAAACACAATATTTTAAACAGGGATAACATTCTACGGTTATTGAAGGCTGAGTGGTTTGGTGTCATGCAACATCCCATCAATTGAATTCCCCTATTAAGGCTTTTCAAACCTCAAAATTTACACTAGCAACGTTTGTGTTGCTTGCTCTTGTCCAATCAATACTATCAAGATCAGAGACACTCAATGCATGGAGCATTAAGACTAGCCCATTCAAAGAGACTGGTTATCCAATTGTGCTAGCGAAACCGCAAACCTTAGTAGAGACTATTAAGAAATAACCCTATTAGATTTGTAAAATTTTTCCAGGGCTGTGCAGTTACAATTCACAGTGAAAAAAGAGCGACAATCATTGATTCCCCATGGAACGATTGGAACTGGCTGCTCACAGCCTTGTCAAGTAGGGTGTAGATTGAACTACCCTTAGTGTTCACCCAAACTCTAAGCCTCGTTTGCTATCCCTGTGCTCTTGGAATAATAATGGACTCATGCAGAAACAGCAGTCTCCTGATCTAATTACATTTTTAAGTGGTCATTATATCCTAGCTCTGCAAGAAAAATGGGCTGAAATGAGTTGTCCAATAACAAGCTCCATTGAGCATTAGAAGTTGGCTCTCAGAGGGCACAAGTACGGTAGATCAAAAGGCGGCTTATCTATATACACCTCAGTCAAGCTGCAAGGGTATATTGACCCAATAATGCTAAAGGAGAGCTGGTTGTTTGGAATTAAAATTAGCAATTGAAGATCACAGTGCCACCTCCTGCTGATAAATGCTTACATCAATCCATGGGTAAGGGAGAAGAGGCCAAAACTAAACAGTTTCATATTGATTTTTTATGTGCTTTAGCCATGGATTATCCCCAGGCAAATTGCATGATAACCCGGGATTTTAAGACAAATCTTGTCCAAGATCATCATGAGGATCAAGACGAGTCTCCCCTCAACAGCTCCCAGAACATCACCAAACAATCCAGGCATGAAGTGCATCAAGTGAATTCCTAGTTCTACAACTTAACAGTGTGGGATATAAAGTATTGACTAGCCAGTTCCTGCAGGACACACCAATGAATTGGATAAGAAAAGGTCGGAAAACCTGCTCCTACCTTGATTATGCCATCTTAATGAAATAAATGCTCTCATTTGTAGAAAGCTACTGCATTGCTCCACTCACAGAGAGTGATCATCTTCCCAGATCATCACCATAAATTCCTATCTATCTCCTCCTGCCTTGGCCACCGTTGTGTTGCAGGAATACGTACTGAGAATCTTAAGCATCTTAAATGGAGCAACACCGTCAGTGACACCATCATAGCACAATGCATACAGTTCCTAGCCTGAGCTGGGGCATGGAGAGGGTCCCCTATCACAGAATGGCTGATTATCATCATTCGACTGCTTGTAAAATTCTCTCAAGCAGCTTGATTGCTTAGTTCTCCCTAGTCCACCATCATTACAATAACGATTCAGGATCTAAAAAAAATGCAGTAGGGCCTTGAGGGGTGTTCGGAAGTATCCTGGAGCAAAGGAGTTGGTTTAATGATTTGAATCAATCAATCAGTCAGGATTTATAAAGTACAGCTAATAACCTGATAGGGAATCCAGGTGCTTGAAGGTCCGCGAGGCTTATTTCAACAGCCAGGTCTTGACGGCCATTTGGAATTCTGGATGTGAGGTGATGGTCCAGAGGTGTGTGAGGAGGCTGTTCCAGGTCTTTGCTGTGAAGTGGGAGAAGGAGCGTCACCCACTTCTGCTTCGGTAGATGTGGGGACTATGGGGAAGTAAAAGGGAGGTGGAGTGTAGTCTTGTCAACGGTTGGTGGAAGTTTAAGCAGTGGTTAATATATGCGGGTCCTTGGTTGTGTAGAGCCTTGTGGTTGTAGGCCAGCAGCTTTAAAAAAAAAATTGTTAAGCCAATAGGCAATCATATACAATTACAAAGACACAGACAAAAACACATAAAATCGAACCAACCATGATATTCTGGTCAACCATGAGTTCCAACATAAAGGAGAAGAGGAGCTGAAAGGACAGACAAAATGAAATGGAGAACAGCAGACAAATAGGAAGAAAATAGCAAAGAAAAATGAAGAAACAATACATACATATGATGCTTCTATATGACTAGTCTGCTGTAGAGGTCAATTACATCATCATGCTTTGAATACCATAATTACATATAGATTGCCTCGTTTATACGAAAAACATGAAAAACTCAGATATGACAGAAGCACCGCAATACATAGACCCCAGGACAAAGAAAAAACATAATTTAAGGCGTTGTAGGCGCTAAATGATCCGCTGGGGCCTCCCAGGTTGTAATACCCAATCTCTGTTTTTGGTGCCCTTTAAGGACATATAGGCTATGTTCCAGGTTGCACATAGCATAAAGCCTTCCTCTCAACATTTCAAAGGTTGGGGGTTATTTTTGCCGCCAGAGTGATGCCATGCACAGTCTAGCCACAGCCACAGCCACAGCGATAAATATTAAATACCTAAATGCCGACATCTCTTGAGCTGCCATTGTGTCCTCCAATACTCCCAAAAGCATGACTGTAGGAGTAATCACAATCTGTGCCCCTGTGACCTCTGTCAAAAAGGCCTCCATCATATTTAGCAACTGTCTCAACTCTGGACATGCTTAAAACATGTGTAGACTATCAGCCTGCCCCAGCCCACAGCGTGTACATTTGCTCTCATTAGCCCCACCCCATCGTGCAATTTTGGCAGGAGTATAATATAAATTGAACCTTGTTTTATATTGTTGTGCTTGAAGGCCAGACGAAATCAAAAGCTTATCAGCCAGTGAATTGGATTCTTGTAGGATATTCCCTCCCTGGGATAACCTGGTGTTCCATTTTGAGTTTTGCACCTCCAGATCATCACTTTATATTTCGCTAAGGCTTTGAAATATAGCCCCGATCCTACCACAACTCCTAACTATCTCTAACATGATGCTGTTTTGGGCCAAACACACTACATTCACTTTTCTAATCAAGTAGTCCCTGGCCTGGAGGTATTTAAAAAAGCCAGTCTTAGGAACATCATCTTAAGACACCAGCGAAGAGTAAGCCCTAACACCCTTGTTATCCACTAAATCTCCCAAGGTCAGGACACCCTTCCCTCTCCATCTACCCATCGTAGTATCAGAAAAGACAGGGGCATGAAGTGCTAAAGAAGTGGTGGGTATGTAAAAGTTGAGCTTACCAATCTGCAGGTACCTCCGAACCTGGAGCCATGCCTTATAAGCAGCCTGAACCATTCTGAAGTGTGTTTTTTGTAATAGGTGGGCTTCAAGATTTTGAAAAAAGCTATTCTTCCCGTTGGACCCTAACAGCCTTTGAAAACTATGTGGGGTTTCCTCTACCTTAACCTCTCCTTCCCCCACCAACAAAATAGCCATATGTTGAAGTAGACAGGCCCAATAATAAACCAGAAAATTAGGCACAGCCCAGCCCCCTTGAGATCGTGGTAGGGTCATATATTCTAGTGCGTGGTGAGGTTTGCCTTCAGCCCATATCAAACTACCACATATAAATTAAAGCTTCTGGAGCTGTTTCCCCGTGAGTTCCAGGAGAACCGATCTAAAGTAATGCAAAATCTTTAATAAAATATTCATCTTTATAAAGTTACATCTTCCCACCATTGACAAATGTAAAACTTTCATTCTGTCTAAATCCCTTTTGATTTTATGCGGCATCGGGTCCCAATTAGACAGTACCATTATCCAGACATGCATTGATACGTACTCCTAAGTAAGTTTCCTCCTCCATAACCCGAGAATCGCTAAAAAATGCTTTATCTGTGCAGACTACTTTTGTCTTTGCTATATTTAGCTTGATCCCAGAACTTTTCCCAAATAGGGATGCTAATTGCTTGATCTCTACCAAAACCTTAGCTGGATCCGGCAAGATTATTGCAATGTCATCCACATACCCTAATATGTTAACATGGTCCTGCCCAGGCCTCGCCGGGCGAATTCAACCTATTCTCCAATTAATTAACAAAGGGGTTGATGTAAAGAGTGAAGAGTAGGGGAGAGCAAAGGCAGCCTTGTCGGGTACCCCTTGATTTTGACCCAAGATCTGATTCCAGTCCTAGCGAACATATTTCATCGACGGAAGATCTATACATCACTCTCACTGCTTGAATAAAGCCAGGCCCAAAATCTTGCCACCACATAGTCACCCATAAAAACTCCCAAGAGATACGGAGAAACAACCTTCCCTACATCAAGTAGTACTACTCCGCATGGAGCTTTTTATACAGTAGCTGCATCCAGCATCGTAATAACTCTACTAATATGGTTGACCGTGCCTCTTCCTGGGAGAAATCCATGCTGGCGAGTAGAGACCATGGAGGCTATTACTCAAGAGACTTGTGTAACCAAGATTTTTGCATATGTATTTTCCCATCACAGTACAAAAGTGAAATGGGTCTGTAGGGTCCTGGTAGCGAAGAGGATTTATCCTTTTTTTTAAAGATAACAATACTAGCAATATCGCACAATGCGGGGGCGTCCCCTTTCTGTGCTTCCTGAAACACCGTAAGCATGTCTGATTGTATCACAGGTAGGAAGAATTTATAAAATTAAAGTGGAATCTTATCCAGTACAGCAGCCTTCCCTTCTGCTAAAGAACCAACAGCCTCCAATAGTTCTTCTAAAGCAACAGGCTCCTCCAAATATCTCCGATTATCAGAGCTTAACATCCTCCTATAAGGATCTTCATAGAATTCTTCAGATTTGTCCTGACTGTTATATTCCTCTGACTACAGCTCCTTATAAAAGGTCCGAAAAACCTCCATAATCTCCACCGGTGTTTCTAGAAGTCGCCCAGTTGGATCTCAAATGGCTGTGATTGCATCTTGTACCTCTTTAAGTCAGCAGCTTTAATTGGCATCTCTTCTGTACAGGTAGCCAGTGGAATTGCCTGAGGAGGGGACTGACGTGTGTTCGTCGTGGAAGCCTAAGGATGAGACTGGCTGTGGCTTTCTGTATGGCCTGAAGTCTTTGTAGGAGGTGAGTGCCAATTCCTGTATAAAGGTCATTTCCGTAGTCCGTCACAACTGGTGATGAGGGTCTGTGTCACAGTGCGTCTCATGTGTAGGGTTAGGGACTTTGAAGTTCTTACGTAGTATGCGCAGAGTGAGGAAGCAGGGGAAGAGACAGCTTTGATCTGTGATTTGAAGGTGTCAATGATGATTCCAAGGTTTCTGGCATGGTTGGAGGGAGTGTGCGCGAGTCCTAAATCTAATGACCACCATGAGTCATTCCATGTGTTGCAGCTGTTAAAAAATATCATTACTTCTGTCTTGTGTGTGTTCAGCTACAGGCAGTTGTTCTTCATCCAGTTGGTGTTGTTTGTCCTGCATCTGTGGAAGCTTGTTCTGGTGGTGGTGGGGTCATCAGTTAGTGAGAGGATGAGTTGAGTGTCGTCTGCTTAAGAAATATTTTTGAGACTGTGGGATCTGATGATGTTGGCAAGTGGGGTCATATATGAAGAACAAATCCTGTGCACACGCACGTGTAGTCTGTAGTCCTAGTGTGAGGATTAGTAAATCTGCTGAGAGAAAGTTAATGTTTCAAAGTTAAAAAACGCCAGATACAAAGGTTCATGTGAATGAAAGTTGTTTATAAGTCAAATATTGGTCTATTATCCGGACCTCGTACGACCTACAGACGCACGTATTGGGTGCGCCCCCCTTTTGCCATAGCCCTGATGAGTCACCTCTCCTTCACCGTGTGACGAAACACGTGTTGGCTGGCTACTATTTTCTGTACTGACCAATATTTGACTTATAATCAACTTTCATTTACATGAACCTTTGTATCTGGAGTTTTCGAACTTTGAAGCATTAACTTTCTATCAGCAGATTTCCTAGTCCTCACACTAGGACTACAGACTACACTTGCATGTGCACAGTATTTGTTCTTCTTCCCTTTGGTTTAGTCCTCCCTACACCATCTCAGGGGTGTTTTTTCCTATTGGGTTTGTGTTCTCCTGTCCTGTTCTGCACCGCGTGCCTACCGCACAACCATCTCAGCAGCAAGATCACACTGATCAGAGCGCCACTGCTTCTGCTCTCTCAACGCAAACCCATTCTCTCTCAAAAACATTGGGTCATATATGAGTTGAAGAGTGTTGGGCTGAGGGATGAACCTTGGGGGACACAATAGGTGATCTCCTTGTGTTTAAAGGTAAAAGGTGGAAGGTGGATCCTCTGGGTTCTTCCAGTGAGAAAGAAGGTGATCCATCTAACTGCGTCCCCTTAGATGCCAATGTGGTAGTCTTTCGATCAGGTGTCGAAGGCTACCAAGAGGTTAAGAAGGATCAAAGCTGCTTTTTTTCCTCAGTCGAGGAGGTTTTGGATGTTGTCAGTGGCTGTGATCAGGGCAGTTTTGGTGCTATGATTGCTCTGGAAGCCAGATTGGGAGGCTTTGAATAGCTGATTCTTCTCCAGGTGAGTCATGAGTCAATTGTTGATGATTTTTTACAGTACCTTTGCTGTGAATGGGAACAGAGAGATTGTACGGTAGTTTGTTTAGTTCGCTGTGGTCAGTGGAGGTTGTATTAGAAGTGGTCTGACTTCGGTGTGTTTACAGGCATTGGGAAATGTTGCAGTGGTTGTAGAGGTGTTGAGTAGGGTGGTGAGTTCCTGGCCAATCCTTTGGTTTCTCAGGTTGAAGATGTGGTGCGGGAATTGGTCTGTCGGAGCTCCCGAGTGAATGGATTTCATGGTGCAGGTGCTGTCCTGGCTGTAGAGGGTGTTCCAGGTAGTCAGTGTGTGCTTCGTATTGGTTAGGGTGGTAGTGTATCTGTCAAGGTAGTCCGTAGGTGTGGGTTGGGGTTCGAAGTTTCTGTATATGGTTTGTTCTTGTTGTAGAAGAAGTGGGCGAGGTTGTTGCAGAGCTCCTGTGAGGTATGACGTTGTTTCCGCTGGCATTCAGGTTAGAGAATTTTTTAACAATGTTGAAAGGTTCCTTGTTGTTGTTGGCGCTCATTTCAATGTGTGCAGCAAGGGCTGTCCTCTTTATTGCCATCAGCAGGTGATGGTGGACGTTTAGGGAGGTCTTGAAGGCTGCTCTGTCAGAGTTTTCCTTGCTGGCGGGCCACCTGCTCTCCAACTGTTTGCTATCCTGTTTTGCCGTTCTGAGTTTTTTGGTGTACAAGCTGGATTTTTGGGAGGATTTTCTCTGAATGTTGCTCTTGATGGGGACACTGCAGTCTGCACAATTGGTGATCCAGGTGTTGAAGTTCGCCACTCCCTGTTCAAGGTTGGTGGTGGCAGCATGGTTGGAGGTGTTGAGGGTTTTTGCCCGGCAGTCTCTGAGATTTTGTTCCAACTCCGGTGGGGGCATTGGTCATTTTGAGGGAGGTGGTGTAGGGGCCGGAGATGATGAAGTGGACTTCTGAGTGATTGGTCGAAGTGAGCTTTGTGACCTGGCTATATTCAACCCGTTTCCGTGAGGCAAAAAGTTGGTCCAGCATATGTCCTGCAATGTGTGTACGGTCTTAGAAGATCTGGGCCAATCAGAGGCTGCTCATACTGTCATGGAGATGTGCAGTGTTTTTGTCATTGGAGTCATCATTGTGGAAATTGAGGTCACTGAGGAAGATGTAGTCATTGGTGTCTAAAGCTAGGGGTACAATAAGTCTGCAATGATGTTACAGAAGCTGGAGCACCGTCTTGGGGGTCGGTATGGGAGAGTGCCTCTGTTGGTTGACTTGTCGTCCAAGTGGAACTTGAAGCTGAGATGTTCCATGGGGGTGGTGGTGTTGTGAGTGGCACACTGTATGGTCTCTTTGCGGATGATTGAAGTTCCTTCTGGTTTGTTGGTGCAGTCTTGGTGATTTTATATCTGTCGGGTATCACTGTGGCAATGTCTGGGATAGATGTGGGGTTGAGCAAGATCTCAGTGAGGAGGACTGTGCTGGGTGTGAGGGTGGCAATGAGGTCCCATAATGCAGTGGAATGCTTGCATAGTGAGAAGGATGCATGCAAGGTGGTGTTTTTTTTCAGGTGGTGTCTGTGGTGTGTTTGGGGTGGGCTTACTCAGTGGGCTGGTGTGTGGGCAGTGAGAGGTGAAGAGGCAGTTGGTGCAGGTGAAAGATCCTACTGTGGAGTGTGGATCGGTGCAGTGACAGTGTTCGTTCCGGCATACAGGGTTAAGTGTGTAGAGCTCAGCCATGGTATATTGTTGGGGGGTGGGAGGGTCGGAGGTTGTGGTGCTGGGTACAGTCCAGGCTCAGATGGGTGCAGACGGGCTTGCCTATGACAAGTCAGCAGCGTGCCCACTGCGCTGTCATGCTGCAGCCTGCATTAAGTAGGTCCTGAGGTGGGCGGGGCTTCTGTTGGCAGGAATAGCAGTAAGTAGCAAAACTCGGTTGGGAAAACCCCAAAAGGAATCCCCAGGTAGCTACTGTGTCACTAGATCAGTCTGGAACGAGCACAGGCAGGTGGCAAATTAGATGTCCAGGTGCGTATTTAAGGTGGCACAGGAAACATACAGGCAGACAATTTTTGTAGAGAAGGAAAAACGTCCATAACATTTCTGAGAACACTTTTATGTGCTAGTAAGAATCCTAACCCAAATAATGTTTTGGCCCTGTTGAATTAACAAATGAATGGAACCAGTGGGCCGGGATGTGTGAAAATCACTGCACTGGAGTGGGCATTATTTCTCACCAGGCACTTTATGACAAGCGAGGAAGAAGACTGTCTGTTAGATAGGGACACTCAAAGCCCAAATGCAACGTTTACTCAAGCCCTGGTCCAAAATCAAGACTGCTCACTCTCTTCAATCTTAGACACATTCTCCCTGATAAACCTGTGTGAACACGTAATTTCAAAGGTAAGGACGGGTGAAACCCCTGGCCTCAATGGCCTGTTTCAAGCTCTTTTTTAACAGCTGTTACTTCACACTCCTTCTTGCACTACTGCTTTGTTGACTTCAAGCCAGCCTATAATTGAGTAACCAGGGAGGCTTTCTGGTCCAAACTAAAGAATTGGGGAACTCTCATAAAACTTTTCGAGCCCATAATCCAGTTACACTCCAACACCTGGATCCATATTAAATTAGGGTACGATGCCCATCTGTCTATGAAAATCTCCACCACTTAGGCTGTAGAGCAGGGGTGCATTTTGTCCCCTCTACTTTTTAACTTGTTTATCGCCGATCTATCGCAATCTCTCGATTCCATCAACAGTCACTCCCCCTAGTGTGGTGGCAGATGGATCAGTAACTTGCTGTACGCTGATGACCTTACTCTATTTAGCTTCATAGGAGTAGGGTTAAAATGGCTGCTAAACCAACTTACAAAAGGCAATAATCCGGAGATGAATTTGAACGGAACCAAGATCATTACATTTGGCAGGAAAACGTTCCATGCAGATGTCTGGCTCTATAACCGGAATAGGTTTGTGGCGGAGAAACCATACAAATAACTAGGGGTGCACATCACCACTAGTGGTTCCTTCATGAGGCAATGCAAGGAAGCGGAAACAAAGGCATTTAGCATTCAGGTGACCCTGCTGAAGCTATCAAAACATTATCAGGGCCAAGCCTTACCCCATTGCTGGAAGTCATGAGGGCCACAATTTCCCCATCACTGACTAATGGCAGATAAATCTTACAGGGCTGGGCAGCAGCTTATTAAATAAACTCATCATAAGGATATGCAAATGCGTCCTCCTGCTGTTGCCCAGAATTTGATAGAACTGGGCCTCTTCTACCAATGGCCGTCAGTGCTGGTGCCTACCTCAACCTCTGTCACAAGCTGCGGGGGCAAGACTGGTTGACTAGAGGCATTGCTATAGGCCAACATCAGCTCCAGTGGGGCACGTCAAGCACGCCATTCATTCGTTCAGGACTTCCATCACCTTTTTGAAGGTGAATGAATCTTGGACCACCCATCCAAGTCTATTAACATTTAAATTGGGTCCAAAAATGTGTCTGCCTCTGGCCATATCACTCCAATAGTAGAGCCATCTTAGCCAAACTTAATTATGCCTGGGCAATTCTCAATATGTACATTCCAGAATTTCTCCAGCCATATCGCACCTGTACATATTCAAATCACCTGAAGGCAACATTTGTGGTTTGAGGCTGGGGAAGTGGCTGTTTTTAAATCCCTTAGCCAACTGGTGTCTACCCACGGAAAGAACATCTTGCAGGGGTTGCGATCAGTGTGCAGAAACGTTTGAACACTTCATGTGCCTCTGCCCAGCCTTCTTGGATGAGTACATACAAAAACAGGTTACCGAGAGAGTGGGTCAAATCAGGGGCTCGTACTTGCTGTCAGGCCATATTGCTTTTTTCAATCCAGATAATATCTCTTTGAACATCCAACTGACCAAATGAATCTCTCATGCATCTAACAGGTTAAATCAACTAGGTACCATATTGGGTGCTCTCTACTCCCACTCCTGGCGTACCTCCAATAGAGCAAACCTGGTTCCCTTTGCCCTTGGAAATCCATTTATTGACTAAACTACATTTCCCCTTATTGCTCTGTCCCTTTGTGAGTCATCCTCCCTTTTTTAAGTATTGTTGGTATGTAAATAGCCTTGTGTGTGATACAATCACAATGAAAACTGCTCTTTGAGAACGTGCTTCTGTATTCTTTGCACTAGCTCTTGAGGGTTTTCTTAGCCCACCAGCAGACCATTGAGGTGTGTGTTTCAAACAGACAAAATGGCTACCTGTGTTAGGCATATTAGACTAGTTGCACTTTATCTTTTTTAAACTGTATTGATGTCCATGCCATTTTGTTAGGTCTTTCTTCAAACTAGCACTTGACATCTCATGGTAAAACTGTTTAATGTTTTAATCAGTTCCCTGTCTACACGAGCATATGACCTTTTAAGCTAAAGCAATTTGCTAAAGGACTTCAGGGTGATGTAATTTTGATTATGATTGTTTTAAGACACACTCCGTTGCTAGATACCTCGTATTAGCACTTGTGAGACCTTCTTATAGTTAGCAAATCAGTGGTGTGTGCTTTTTTATAACATTTTTATTGGCCCTTGCATTAGACAAACTTGGTTGATAGCACCCTTCACTTAATGTGCTGATATTTGTTTCTTTTGTTATGTTCTTCTCCTTATTGGTGTTTTTATTAATGTAAAAGTGACAGTGAGGCCTGCAACGCCAGGAAGAGTCGAGCTCACAAGATGGCTGAATGTTAAGGATATCCTGCTGGGCGCTCCTAGGCTGGAGATCGCCTTTCGGAGTAAGAAGACCCCCCCCATTTTCCCAAATGGATGGCAGCAATCCTCACAGCTGTAGACAGAGCCCAGAGTGACACAGTGGCATGGCAAGGCTCAGGCTGAAGTCTGAGCAGTGGGGAAAAAGCCCAGGAGATTTTCAGTGCTGAGTGCCTATGGGCGGCTGCCCTGCTGTCCAGGGGCGGCTGGTCCATAGGGGCGTTGGGGCAGCGCCTCACAAAAGAAACTGCTCACTGCAGTTTGGGCAACAGGAATGTAAGCAGACGAATTGACAGCTTTCACAATTCGCCTGTTTACATTTTCGGCCGGCCTGTGCTTCAGGAGTTAAAGTGCGCATGTCTCCTGCTCTTGCCTGCGCACGCAGGCAAGAGCAGTAGTCCAGAAGATGGTCTGACTGCGCATGTGAGTGAGGAGCGGTGCCCCTCACTCACATTCACAAACCATTAGGATGCTGCGCATGCCCAGTGTAGTGCATGCGTCTGTAGATAGACTCCTGCTCCGGCGGTGATGCTTTTTGCGCAAAGTCGCCTCCTGCCCTATCAAATGCCAGGATATGAGGAAACAAGGGTCAGCCGCCTGGCGACCCCGTGGCATTCAGCACCCTGATTTGGCACAGTTAGTATTTCCTGTTGAGCATTGCAGACGTGATGCGACACGGGACCGAAGGAGATGCCTCATGCCTGTTAAGTTTAATTCATTACATTAAACCCCCCCACCCCTGCCCGCGCGTACCACCCTCCCCCCCACCCGGAATCATGCCGGTCGTGACTGGAGTCATTCCACCGGCCGCGACTGCTGCTGTCCCATTGCAGCCCGGTCCCTCTCGGAGGAACAGCATTGTGGGGCTGAGTCCTTGACCAATGGCAGGGTTTCATTAACGCTGCTCCACTTGCTCCCCTGCCCGCCTACGACTTGCCGGAGTGGGGATCAAGAGAATGAGGCAGTCATTATGTTCCCACCACCGCACTCCTCTGCTACCAGCCTCCTGCAGCGCTGAGCTGGCCCCAGATGTCATAAACCATTCTCAAGGTCTCTGAAGTTGAGGCAACCGGGACAACTTGTGCGGTGGGCATCTGACCCCATTCAGAGCTCCCAGGTCAGCAAGGTGGCAAGTAAATGGAAAAGTGGGAGGCACCGAGGGTGAAGGATCAAGGGGTGAGCCCGACGATGCCCTCTTCCATCTTGGAGATTGCTGCATGTCAACTAAAGGAGCTGGCGTGTTCCCCAACGTGGCTCATCTATGGTGGGGGTATTTTATCAGGGATGTCTCTTGCGCCTAATGCCACAAATGCTATTGGCTGCCTGCCCGCTTTTTCACACTGCCCAAGTCTCTCTGCATTATTGCCATCAAGCAGTGCACCGATGACTGGCCGGCCTTCCACTACCCCAGTCTCTCTTGCACCAATGACTGCTTCTCCTCCATGTTCGGATTTCCCTTTGCTGGCTATGGAGTCTTCCTGCCCTACAGCACCGAGCTTCCCATAGCTGGATGACCAGGACAAGCTTAAAGACAACCCCAAGGTCCAGCGTGTTGCCTTCATAACACCAACCCCCTGCCTTCCTCCCCCACGACATGTACTAGTTCGGAGATCTTACAAGGCATTACAAACTGACCAACAGTGGATGCCAAAATGTATGCTATATAATATCATTATGCTATTTCTATAGTCTTTGCACTCACTTCTTGGCAATTTTTGTGCTCACTTCCCGCCTATATTGGCAGATTATATCTACTGTTAGGTTAGATAGCACATCTATTGTACACACCATTGTAAGATTTTCTTTTTGTGCTTAGACACATGCATCTGTTTCATATTTTATATGTAATTAATGTACTCTGAAGTCCTTATGTAATGTAACTGGTTCAATTGTAACACACTCTAAGACCGTAGGGTAAATTACATGCTATCTAAAAAATGCATTACAAAAAAAAGAAAAAAGCAGTCTTAGTCAGATATACTGTTTTAAACAGTGTGCTTTTTACCTATGCCATAAGTTCCCCCATGATACAATTCTAACTGGTCATTGCAATATTTGTAATTAACCATGCACAATGAAGACATTTTAACTTGACAATGGTAAATAATTCAATAACCTCCTCAATACTTGGCTTAGACAACCATTTAATTTCAGCCCGCTTTGAAAAGTAATCAGCAATGACTATGGCACATCATTTACCCTGCACAATGCATTTGTATAGACCAACTAAATTCATTGCCATATATTTCCTGAGCTCTTCGGGAAACTCTTGAGAAGGCTCTGGGTGTCTTTTTCCAATTTAGTTCCAGTCAATAGACCTTTGTAGTAGCCTGAGAGGAAGAGGGGTTAACGACAATTGAAATCTTGAGGTACAGTGTGACCATTAGGACCACACAATATACATTGGAATCAATAACTTGAGGTTAAAAGATTCATTATAAACTCAAAGCCAAATTGATGTTAATCACTCTCACAAACATAATGTAACATTGGAGAATTATCAAAGGTAGACCAAACCATCTAACAATATTGGTCCTCAAAAACAAAGAACATATTACAATCTTGATAACCACAGTATAAAATATGAGGAAGATAACTTGATGGCTGGATGAGCAATTCGATCCTTCTCCCCATATATGGAAAAGATTTGCAGCATCTAATAATCCTACACTAACCTATGAATAGGGAAAACCCTATTAAGTCATGGAAGCAAGAAAGGTGTCAGCATCAGAACATCTGTAGAAGTTCTATAGGTAAAGAGGAAGAGGTGTGGTGCCGCGGTCAGGGCGACTGACTCTGGAATATGGGGATCACGGTTCGATCCTGGTGCCGGCGACAGATTAGCCTAGCACCATGTGACTCTTGGCAATAGCTTGCTTAATCTTCTCGGCGGTCCCCACCACCTAGAGACCCTTATGGGTGATTGTTCGGGCTTTACAAATGTGGATTATTATTATTAAAGATCCATGCATACCATCAAACAACAGAATCTGAGATGACAAAAGATGTCTGTACCTCTCCAACTACAAAACTGGTCTAACTAAACCCAAGGTGGATTCACTAATTAAAATGCAAAAAGAACTTTCAAGAAAAACATGACCTCATTCACATCATAATATGTTTTTCAGTACCCTGAAAGAACTTGGCGTGTTGAACACTACTCCCATATTCCAGTCTCTGATTCCGAAGCGTTCTTGGTTTCCTCCTTTCATCTGATAGAACCAACTAGTATAACTCCCTTTGTTCTTTCAATTAACATCATTTGACCTCCCAAATCTTCCTTGCCTCACTATCTCTGGAATACAATTAACAAATGCCTTTGGTCTGCTCCTGCAAGGGAGAGCAATATGCAGAAAAACAAGTTTCACATTAGTGTTAACTATTTGACTGTAAGCTTAAGGCCCATGATCAAAATAAAGTAACATTTCCCTTTAGAACGTATTATTTCTATAGTCTCCATATTATCTAATATATCAAATCTTTAATAATGAAATAGGTTATATCATGTTTTACTCTTCTATGTAAAACCAAAGGGGATGATGGACGGAGTGTTGAACATTGCAAGCACTCACCCCCAGTCAACTGATCTGGGTTTAATCCATCATCATTCTTTAGTACACTCCGCCACCTCAGTTCAGACATGGCCATATGCAAATCAGTCTGACCCTGCGCCTCATGGGAACAGTCCAGCCCAAACTGCCAAGCCATGTTTTCCTTGGAACGGAAACAAGCATCCTGGGACCGGTTTCTGGCTAATCAGCCGCCATCAGCCAGAATCCAGTGGCAAAGTGAGCAAGGGACCCACGTCTGGGCATACCCTGCCAACTTAGGGCGAACAAAGCAAAACCAAAGGGAATGATGGATGGAGTGTTGAATATTGCAAACACTCACCCCCAGTCAACTGATCTGGGTTTAATCCATCATCATTCTTAAGCTCACTCCACCACACCAGTTCAGACATGGCTATGTCTGAACTGGGGTGGCGTGGTAAGCAAAATAACGATGGATTAAACCCAGATCTGTGACTGGGGGTGAATGTTTTGCCAATGTGCAACATTCCATCCATCACCTTGTGTGTTTTACTGTACTCTTATATGTGGCACAACATATACATGTATTTTTTAACAAACACATCATTCTGGTCACAATTTAAAAACATTAAACACACATACGATCTACTCTCACCAATCACTGGCAAATGCTCAGCATTAAATGCATTTTAGCTTATCCCCTTACATTCTAAACCTATAGAAATTAAAATCAGCAGTCCAGATTTCTCTGAAAAGGAAAACGTGTTAATATGCACACATATATTTAGAATAACACCCAAAAGATGTACTTTCTATACCTTTAGTGCACCACATCTCATCTGTATTATTGTGCCACACGAGTACATAAAGAAATAAGTCCATATATATGAGGCCTAGCTAAATATAAAAGGGTGGAGCCAAAATGTTGCTACTCCACTCTATATTGTCATGCTCAACTATACACGTCTTCCAAACATTATCAGACGTTTGACTGACAGTGCAACGATTGGCAACAGTTCGCTTATCTGAATCCAGAAAGAGCCATCAAAACATCTCACTAGTTTTTCTAATGCTGCCTAACTCCTCAACATATCCTGTGGAGGCCAGGGGAATAATGCAATACTGAATATTGACTGGAGCAACTTCTTCCGCTTCCAGAGACAATTAATCTTTTACCTTCCAGAACTCTTGCCCATCCATGATTATATAACCATGAACCTTGTTCAGGGTATTGTCCTGAGGTGATACAGTTTGTCCTTATTTAACACTTGCTTGACTGCTGAAGTTAGATCATCTACAGATGCTACTACACAGTACTTAGTGATGAGAGCGCTTTACAAAACATCATAACCTCGAAATGCAGGCAGCCCTCACATTGTGCACACCTGGTAAAATAAAACACTGTGAAATTGTACTCATACAGTTTAAATAGCTGCTTTGTTTGTCTTGAGGACACCACTGTTAGACAGTAGACAAACAAAATGATTGTGATCCATTCTTAACTGAAAAGGTTTACCCCATTCACAACTTAGGGCCTCATTATAATGTCAGGCAGAAAACCTCCAACCAGCAGTCGGAGGCTTTCTGCCAGACATGGTAGGTTAACAGTCCGACCGCCGTATTAGGATGATGGCGGTCAGAGGAAGACCTGAAAGGGGATTACAACGTGGTTCTGACATGTTAAAGGAGGCCATTGGTCATCAGACACACCGCGTTAATCCCTTAATGATGGTGGCTCGGGGGGGCACTCGTTAACACATAAGGCAGTAATACGGTCACGCAGGGCTTACAGTTGGCAGATTCAATCTGCACTATAACACACCCCTCCCCCCCGGGGCACTATGCATTGTATGATTGTGTATCTAAACTAAGGTTGACTATCGCATGCCTACATTGTGAATAAACAACAATGTGGGTTTTTTAAGTCTTTTTTCATTTATTGGTACTCAATGGCTTTATTGTATTGTTGATTGCTGGGACCCCCTTTCTCAGTACTGATATTACCCAGGTCCCAGTGACTTCGTTTGAGTGAACCCTTTGCTATATCCTGACATTGTAATAAGGCCCTTAGTGCTTCCCGCTCAAAGTTGGAACCTTTGCTTTTAGCATATGTTAAAGGTCTGGATCCAAAAGCAATGGTGTGTTCAGAAAGTCCCCTGTCCTCTCTCAGAACTGCACCTGAAGCCTCTGAACTAGCATAAGTAGTGATAATATTCTCGGCAGTTTGTGAAAAGGAAGATAGGGGAGAGGCATTAATTATCTTTCTTTTCATGTTTACAAAGCATACATTTATTCTTTTTGCCTACAAAATGTTGTTCCTTTCTTGAGTAATAGTCTCAAAAGCATAGCAGGACTACTAGAATTTGGTACAAATCTCGAGTAATATTCTGAAAGCCCAAACGATGCAAGCTAATCTTTGTTCTGAGAGTCATTGCAATAGCTGTTAGCAAATCCTGCTTAGGGACAATGACCTAACTTGAAATTGTATGCATTATGAAATCCACCTTGGATGCTAAGACTTTACATTTTTCTACTTGAATTTTCAAACATTGCTCTATTAGTCTCTCATCTCATCAAAGCTTTATTCGAGAATTATACTCATAAAAGCACAAACATACATTTAAAATACATCATTTAAAAAAGATTTTTCCTAATTATACAAGATTTTAAAACAATTGTGCAGACATAAACAATAAAAATCTTTGATGTGTGATTACACAAGAACCACAAAAAGTACTCCAATCAATTTACATTAGTAGAGATTGCCCTCCGTCTAATGGACCATGCCCACCCCAAGTACTTTGCTGTTGCTAGAACAATAGGCATATCAGTGGTGGTACAGAGTATTCGTAGTGCCTCAGCACCCCTAGATGTCCCTAGATTTCTACAGACAGGAGCTAACCAGACTCTTCTCGGGGTGGCGTAAGCTTTGCATGAGAATAGAAAGTGGCCTATACTTTCATCTGCTGCACCACAGACTGATTCAGAAAAAAAGGGGGTGGTGATGAACAGAGTGTCTGAATTAAGCAGACCACTCTTACCCAGTCCAAAGATCAGGGCTTGATCCATCACCGTTATTTATCTCACTGCACCATCCCAGCTCAGAAAAAGAGCAGCAAGAGGAGGTGGAACTCCTCCACGTACCTGTCAATGATCTTAGAGGAAGGGCACCTGATCTTAACTGGAAGAAAAGCTTCCTATCCCCTGGGTTGGTGATGCTGTCCCAATATGGTTCCAATGCAGGATACAGTTTGACGTCAAAGAAAGGCCCCGTCATTGTGTCAGATCTCGTTTTACTCCAGAGTCTTCCATCTACCCAATCCCAATATAAACATTTGATCATATTTTTGCTTGGGAAGGGTTCCCCAGATGGATTGTCCCATAGATTAGAGAGGCCAAGATCACCTAATGCAGTCCTGAGATTTTTTAACCAGACTATCTTGTGAAAAGTGTCAGGTTTAATTATGGCCAGGAACCCCTCTGCATAGTGCCGGATCTCCGGAGTAGTACAGAGGCGTCTCCATTAGAGAATCGGGCGCAACCTCGCTTGGCTGCTAACTGATCTTCTCCCTAAATCAAGACCAAGTGGGATTAATGGTGTACTCTGCGGGAGTCCTGTGATTCCCCTAAGGAACCTATTCTCAGATATCTGCAAGGGGAGGAGGTTCCCAAATCCCCACAGCTCAGCCCCATAGAGGGCAGACCCAAGAGCCTTGGCATCATATACAGCCAAGAAGGGTTTTAGAGGCTTGGATTTTGACTTTTTGTGTTCCACCCTAAGTGCCTCCGAGATCTGTTGGTGCCTCAAAACCGCCTTTTCTATATGCTGGGACCATCTTGAATTATTTGCTATCTGTATCCCAAAATAGGTAAATACAGTAACCACCTCAAGCTGACAGTTGTTCAAGAGTATTTTTAGCCGGGGTCTACGTTTTGATGTAAAAGCTATCAGCTTGGTCTTGCCAGGTTGACTTCCAGGCCATGCTCCCCGCAGAAGAGGTCGAAAATGTTTAGAGCTCGCTGCAGGCCAGCCGGCGTTTTAGACAGAATTAACGTATCGTAGGCGAACATCAGGATCGGAACCCTGAGGCCCGCCAACGAAGGTGCGTCAACACTGGCATCCAGCATCCGAGCCACTATCCCAATAACAAATAAGGAAAAAAGCAGGGGGGCCATTGCACACCCCTGTCGTACTCCGCGTTCAATCGGGAAGTCGGCAGATGATTCGCCATTCATACCCCATTGGACTTTGGCGAAGTTACTTTAATGCAACCTTATTATCAGGGTAAGTAACTCAGCCGGAAGACCAATTTCGCTCAGAACTGCCCAGAGCTTTCTCCTTGGGACCAGGTCGAAGGCAGCCCGCAGGTCAACAAAGGCAACATACAGGCTGCTTTCGCCAAGCACCTCCGTCCCCCACTGCAGCAGAGCAAAGCGAAACACCTGCTCGACTGTACTTGTAGCCCGCCGAAAACCAGCCTGATAAGGGGACAGGGCATTGTTCTCGTCAACCCAATCCATTAGTTGATTAACCACCATTCTCCCTACCACTTTTTGGACAGTGGCAATCAAGCTTATCGGCCTGTAATTGGCCGGGAGGGACCGATCCCCTTTTTTATATATGGGTATGATGGTTGCTCCCTTCCATAGTTCAGGGACAGCCGTTCCCTTCGCGATAGCATTTCCCAGAAGGAATACATACCTGGCCCACCTCGCCTTGTCGTTTAAAAAAACATCAGAGGGTATCCCATCTAGACCCGGGGCCCTTCCCCCGGGGGCAGTGCATATTGCGACCTCGGTTTCTTTAGGGGTAAATAAATTCCCAATAGGGAATACAGCTGAAATTGCTTCCACATCCTTAAACTCGGTAGTCTCAGCATATTGGGGTTTGAAATAATCCACCCATGCACCATCAGCTTAATTATTGTCGGGTTTGTCTGGAGTTCCACCTCTACCCCACTTAACAATATTCCAGAATAACCTGGAGTCCTTAGCCCCCGAAGCTTCCTTTAGTTCAAGTCAAGTCAAGTCAAGTCATAAAATTTGTATAGCGCACTACATACCCAGAGGGTTTCAAGGCGCTTAGGAAGGGGAGGAGGAATATTTGTCAAATATCCACGTTTTAAGCTGCTTCCTGAACGCTAGGTGGTTCTGGGTGAGGCGAAGGTAAGCGGGGAGTGAGTTCCATGTTTTAGCAGCCAGGTATGAAAAGGATCTGCCTCCCATGGTGGTCTTGTTGATGCGAGGTACAGTGGCGAGGGCTTGGTTGGAAGAACGTAGTTGGCGGGAGGGGGTGTAGAAGGACAGTCGAGAGTTGAGGCAATCTGGTCCGATGTCGTAGAGTGATTTGTGTGCGTGGGTGAGCAGTCGGAAAGTGATCCTCTTATTGACGGGTAGCCAGTGGAGGTCTTTAAGGTGACCAGAGATGTGTTCGTTGCGTGGGATGTCTAATATGAGCCTGGCTGAGGCGTTTTGGATTCGTTGGAGTTTCTTCTGGAGTTTAGCGGTGGTACCTGCGTAGAGGGTGTTTCCGTAGTCCAGTCGGCTCATGACCAGAGCGTGGGTGACTGTTTTCCTTGTTTCGGAGGGGATCCAGCGAAATGTTTTTCTGAGCATGCGAAGAATGTTGAAGCAGGAAGAGGATACGGCGCTGACTTGTCTGTTCATTGAGAGTGAAGAATCCAGGATGACGCCAAGGTTCCGTGCGTGGTCTGTCGGGATGGGTGCTTTTCCGAGGGCTTCCGGCCACCAGGAGTCGTCCCAAGCAGAGGGGGATGTGCCTAAGATGAGGACTTCTGTTTTGTCTGAGTTCAGTTTCAGACGGCTTTGTTTCATCCATTTGGCAACTTCTTTCATTCCTTCGTGTAGGTTAGTATTGGCGGTGCTGGGGTCATTGGTGAGAGAAAGGATCAGTTGAGTGTCGTCCACGTAAGAGATGATGTTGAGGTTGTGTTGGCGTGCGATGGCCGCGAGGGGGCTCATGTATACGTTGAAGAGGGTGGGACTGAGTGAGGATCCTTGAGGTACGCCGCAGATGACTTCAGAGGCCTCGGACTTGAATGGAGGAAGGCGGACTCTCTGGGTTCTTCCGGTGAGGAACGAGGTGATCCATTCAAGTGCTTTTCCTTGGATTCCGATGTTATTGAGGCGTTGTAGAAGGGTGCTGTGGCAGACTGTATCGAATGCTGCAGAGAGGTCGAGGAGGATGAGGGCGACTGTGTCTCCATTGTCCAGTAGAGTTCGAATGTCGTCTGTTGCTGCGATGAGGGCGGTCTCAGTGCTGTGTTTTGCTCGGAAGCCAGATTGTGAGGGGTCGAGGGATTTGTTGGCTTCGAGGAAGGCGGCGAGCTGGTTGTTGACGGCTTTCTCGATGACTTTGGCTGGGAATGGAAGAAGCGAGATGGGGCGGTAATTTTTGAGTTCGGTGGGGTCCGCTGTTGGTTTTTTCAGAAGGGCGGTGAGTTCAGCGTGTTTCCAGTCTTCTGGGAAGGTAGCGGAGTTGAAGGAGCAGTTGATGACGTCTCGGAGGTGCGGTGCTATGACGGAGTCTGCTTTGTTGAAGATGTGGTGAGGGCATGGGTCTGTGGGGGATCCTGAGTGGATGGAATTCATCAGGCGGATGGTGTCCTCAGTGGAGATTGGGTTCCAGGCGTTAAGGGTGTTCACGGGGGGAAGATGGTCAGCAGATGGTAGGGTGGGTTGGTTTCCGGGTTGGTTGTCAAAGCTGTTGTGGATGTCTGCAATCTTGTTGTGGAAAAAAGAGGCTAGGGAGTCGCAGAGGGTTTGAGAGGGGGTGATGTCGTTGGAGTTGGCCGAGGGATTGGAAAATTCCTTGACGATGTTGAAAAGTTCCTTGCTGTTGTGGGCGTTGTTGTCAAGTCGATCCTTGAATGCTGTTTTCTTGGCTTTTCGGATCAGTTGGTGGTGAGTGCGGGTGGCGCTTTTGAAGGCGTCCTTGGTGCTGGTGGTTGGGTCTTTTTTCCAGGCCTTTTCAAGGGAGCGGCAGAGTTTCTTGGACTTCTTGAGATCATCGTTGAACCATGAGGCTTTCTTGCTGCCAGGTTTGTTTTGACGTTTTTTCAGTGGAGCTAAGGTGTCGGCGGTGTTGGATAACCATAGGGTGAGGTTGGCGGCGGCTACGTTGGCGTTAGAAGAGAGGGCTGGGGAGTTTCGAAGGAGCGATGCGGAGATTTGGTCCGTGGTGATTTTGTTCCAGTTTCTTTGCAGGGTAGGTTGGGAGTGGTTGATGGGTTTCGGCTTGTTGTAGGTGAAGTGAACGCAGCTGTGGTCGGTCCATAGGAGATCCGTAGTGTGGCTGATAGAGACATGATTGCTGGATGTGAAGATGGGGTCGAGTGTGTGACCTGCGATGTGGGTGGGGGAAGTGACTAGTTGTTTAAGTCCGAGGTTGGCGAGGTTGTCCACGAGGGTGGCGGTGTTGTGGTCGTTTGTCTTTTCAAGGTGAAAGTTGAGGTCTCCCAGAAGAATATAGTCTTTGGAGGGGAGCGCGTGTGGAGAGATGAAGTCCGTGATGTCTTCACTGAATTTTGCGCGGGGTCCTGGTGGTCTGTAGAGGAGAGTGCCTCTGAGTGTTGTGTTGGGGTCGATGTGGATCTGGAAGTGAAGGTGTTCGGAGTTGGCGAGGTTGGCGTCAGAGCTGGTTGAGATGCGGATAGATTTCTTATGGACGATAGCGATTCCTCCTCCTGTGTGGCTGGTACGGTCTTTGCGGGTGATCTTATAGTCTTCAGGGATGGCAATGGTGATGTCTGGTGCGGAGGAAGCATTCATCCATGTTTCCGTAAGGAAGGCGACGTCTGGAGAGAAGGTGTCTAGTAGGTTCCATAGGTCAATGGCGTGCCTGTGCACCGATCGGGTGTTGAGAAGGATGCATTGTAGGTGGTTGGGTCGGGAATCTGTGGTGTGGTCGTAGCGGAGATGTTGTCGGTGCCGCTGAATTTGCAGGAGTAGCAGGAGAAAGGTCCATGGGTGTGTCCAGGAGCGGCTTGGACGCAGTTGGGGGCGCAACCGGGGTCAAGGGCTAGGAGGGTGGCGGCATCATAGGTAATGCGGGAGGGCTGGGGAGCGCGAGGGGCAGGGGGTCTGGCGCTGGGCGCGGTCCAGGCGCGGACGGGCGTAGACGGGCTTACCTTTGGCGCACCTTCGGCGTGTACGTAGCGCGTGGACGCTGCGCGTGGGACCATCTGACATTAATGGGCAGAGGAGGGGGCGGAGCGTGGGAGGGTGAGCTGGGAGGCGTTAGCGAAGGGGGAGGGATGGTCTGCAGGCACAACAAAATGGTGGGCTTACAATCAAGCAACAGGACGCTATGCGAGGGCAAGCCAAACACTAATGCAATGTTTCAAAGCAGCAGCGCTACACATACAGGTCAGCAACAACTGAAATCAAGCCTGAAAGGGACAGCTGCAGTTACAGAGCAGTGAACGTAGCAAACAATAGCTGAAATTGACTACGCAAATGCGGAGCGCTACGCAGGGAGCTGGGCGCTTGTCAGGGATGATTGAAAATGCCAACAACAAGCAAAAGCAATTCGATATACAGCGCTACGATACCACAGTGGCGCTTGAAGAGTGGGAGGTGAGCTGGGAGCAACCGCTTCACGAGGAGTTCCCAAAACCCAATGCTTTTCGTCCCATATTTTTTTGCTAGGGATATACTAGCCTTGTAGTGCTTCCTAGCCCCACTAATCGCTGCCCTGTCCCTATTCCTAATTGCTCTTCCCAAGCTTAACCTGGCTTCCCTGCACTTATGGTTAAACCACCTAGCTGGTTTAGGTGGTTGTTTCCTATTTGTCTTGCCGGGCCTCAGGAAGTGCGGTTTTAAAAGGGAAAAGAGCTTGTCATGTATGTCAGTTATTTCCCTAGACCCTGGGATTACAGGGTTTGCAGCCTCCATAGCGGTGATTGCAATATCCACCTCAGAACTTATAAAGGCCATAGATTCTGCGTTAGCCAATACACTCGGCCAGTTAAGTCTGCGCATGTCGTTGGCCATAATAGGCATGGGTCCTTCACTCAATTGAGGATTCCCTGATGTGGCCAACCACCAATTGTGGGTCACACAGAGAGGATTGTGATCACTCTCCAATCTGCCCTCAATTTTCATGTCGCATACCAACTGCCACAGATTAATGCTACAAAGGACATAATCTATCCGACTTTGGTTACGACCATTGTCGAATGTGCAGGCACCTTCCCTATCGCTCTTCGTTCTCCCATTTAAGGCTCTTAATCCTTGTTCCAGACAAATGGCATTCAGTTGTAATATATCTTTCGTCCACCGCTTGACCGGAGCCAGTTTTAATATTGGAACGCCCCATTGCATATCCTCCTCTTGCCCCAAGGGATCATCCGAGCTGTCCAACGGTTCGAAAGTCCTATTTAGTTCGCCAGCTACTACAACTTTATTTCCCAGGGACTGCATTTCCAGAAAAGTGGACAAAGCCTCTAGAATGGGTGAATTCCCTATGGTACTACCCCTGGCATAGATGTTATAAATATCTATCCCTCCCGAGTTTTCTGATGCTATTCTTAACATTTGGATGTCCTTGCAATCCAGATCCACCACTTTGATTGATATTTGTAAACATTGCCGTATCCAAATTGTAAGGCCTCCCATCGGTCGACCCCTGCCACCTCTACTAGCCGGGATTGAAAAATTTAGATAACCAGGAAGAAATATAGGGTCACAGGCCCATGTCTCCTGGAATAGACATACATCAAAACCGTTAATGAAGTCTATCCAGTTTTGGGATGCCAGCTTGATACTCAACCCGCGATGTTCCATGAAACCAACTTCCCTAAACAGGGGCCATCCATAGGTACTGCTCCTACAGAGGACATCCCAGAGTGGCTTGTTAGGATTCCTTCGTACCCCTCCCTATCTCGGTTTTTACCTTCATTATTGTGCTCAACCTCCTGGGTGCCAACAGTACTAAGTGTAATTAAATCCTCATTATCAGATTCCCCAGAAATTGGAATAAACTCCCAACATGTTGCCTCCAGATTCACAGTTTCCCAACTAGTTCTTATTTCATTTGGTTCCACATTTTCAGTCAAAAGAGTTAATACAGGCTCCCCACATGTACCCCAAAGATTCATATTTTCCCAGTTGTTCATGGAATAATCAAAATTTGGTCAATGGACCCACCCCGGATCTGTCATCACTTCAAAACGATTATAAGTTGGTACATTACAATAGTTTCCCCGTTGTAAGGGTATAGCGAAAGGAACAAATCCTGGGGAGGGGAGATTGTTATAACAGCCTACTTCGGTGACCGTGCCAAATTGGATACCTGTTGGTCTTGGATAGAAGAATGTGAGATCAACAACACCAATTCCACCACCACTTATGCCCCAATTTTGCCTTGTGATCAAACGTACCACCCTAGGATCTTGGAAATTGACAACTATACAGTCCCCCTCCAAGCGCTTAGGAGTACAGCCTATCCAGTCTGTCCTTCTTACTCCAATAACCAACCCGTCCACTTCCCTGGGCAATGGTCTATTTGTCTTTAACCAGTGCATTGCCTTGTTTTTTAGCATCTGGAAGGATTCTCTTTGCCCAACCTGCAAAGGTGGTACGTTAGTGAGGATAGCTACGAAAGGATAAGAATCTGGGGGGAGATTCATAGGAGGTATCCTACGGGGTGCCCTCATAGGGAGTGTATCAGGCAGACTAAGGGCAGGAACAACAGGACGGGATGTTGGAATGCTTGGTGGGGGTTGGGAGCTATTCAATACAGGATTGACAGTTTTGGAGCTATCTTTGGTACCCATAGCTACAGTATAGGGTTGCTTTTTATGTTTAGGAGTATTGCTACTTGGGTGGTCCGATAAATGTAAATTAGTCTTGGGGATATGTCCCGTCGACCGAGGCCTATTTGTAATAGTAACTACAGGGGGAGGAGGCTCAGCGGCGGACACACTGTTTGCCTGCCCACTTGGTTTTGGAAGATTGTTACTATCCCCGTCCTAGGGTGGGACTTAATTAGGGATTTAGTGGAAAAGAAGTTATCTAGAGTAGCCTGTTCGAAATGGTCTAATCGATCAGCTAGTCTTTTGACTCGTTCCTCGATGGGAGTCAGGAGAGACCTCATCAGCCTCTCCAACTCGAGGAGCAGGGGTGGAGCAGAAGGTAGGGTCTCGGCCAATCTCATCGCTGAAGGGTCACTAAGGTTGGATACAGGGCTAGCCGGAATACCTGCATCCTTAGCAGTCTTGACCCCGTCAGAGCCAACCCCAGTAGGCTTGCAAGGGGGACGCAAGCCTATTCCAATTTTCCTTTTTTTTTGGGGATGTTTGGGAAGATAGCATTTCTTCGGGGCAGCACTTCTTTTCCTTTTGGTGCACGGTTTGTTAATAACCACGTGAGGTGACGCACTCGATTGGGCAGTGTTTACCTCACCAGTAGATAAATCAGTTGGTATAATAGGCGAGGTAAGGACCAGAAGAGTCAGCCGATGGGCCAGATGACTGGGAAAAAGCATAAGGTATTTCTAGTACAGCTGGCAGGGTTAGGGATGATAAAGGAGGAACCAATGCCGGGAAACCCAGAGGTGGCCGTTTCTCCAAGGGGATTTTAAGGAGTTCAATAGATAGCCTACGCTCAGCGAGTTTCTCCGCCAAAGCGATCTCTTTATCAATGTCTTGGGTTGCCCGACTAAAGTATTTATCTAAAGGACCCAGGATTGCTGACCCCGCCTCGGGCTGGGGGGAGCTTTGGGCAGTGGTATTTGGAGGGGAAGGCATACTTAGCAGACAGTATACTTTAAGAGGGAGAATACTATGTAAGCAAAAAAACAGAATTCTCTAAACACAGAAACAAACTATAACAATAAATTGAAAGACGCAATGTCAGAGAGTGGGCCCAGCCCAGCCTCCTTCGGCCCCTGACGGCCACAGACGGTCCCGCCCTTGTCCCGGGCTTCTCCCGGGACGCTCCTGTGAGCTCCCGCGCCGCGGGTAAAGATAATTGCTAATATAGGAGATTGGGTAGTGAGGCGGGGCGAGCAGGGAGAGCGGCCAGCTGACACAGGCACGGGTTACCGGGGCTCCAGGGATATTGAGTCCCGGTCCCGACGCTCGCAGCCGAGCTCTCAAACACGCACCCACAGCAGCTTTCCAAGGTCCAGGGAGAATGCGCACTGCGTTGCGGGACCCGCGAAGCGGGTACCGCGAGGTATGAAGTTTTAAAACTGGTGCGCGTCAATGGCAACAAGAACCGCAGGTCCAGGCAGGTTAAGAACAGCGTCCCAGGACCATTCTGCAGCAAAGGGTTTTTAACTTGGTTGTGGGGCGGGGCGAGCAGGGAGAGTGGCCAGCTGACACAGGCACGGGTTACCGGGGCTCCTGGGATATTGAGTCCCGGTCCCGACGCTCGCAGCCCAGCTCTCAAACACGCACCCACAGCAGCTTTCCAAGGTCCAGGGAGAATGCGCAACAAGAACCGCAGGTCCAGGCAGGTTAAGAACTGCGTCTATTAGTCTAAATAAAACACAGTCAAGAAATCTGTAATGCTTTTCAATAGAATTAGTACACATCAAAATGCCACCATGAAATTGCACTACCCACATAGATTTCCCAGACAAGCAATGCATTCGTTTTGAAATATCAATGCAGAATATGTAAGGCCTTCTCCTAAATCATCATTACTTGTTGAACTATGAGTGGAATCAGCTGATTCTGAAATAATGACAACATTCATTGCATTGGGATTTAAGGAAGTTACCAACTTTCTTTGATGTTGACAACCTTATACTTGTTGTGCATTGATAGCAACATTAACTTTGCCCACAATGGATCAGTTTTGGAAATATATATCTGGAACAAAATAACCTATTAAATATGATATCAATTTACTTTATGCCAAATGCAAATACTCTAACATCATTTGGTTCCACTGTTTTATCCTGTCACTTTTGCAAAAGTAGATTTCAGAATATTAAATCGAGATTCGGACTCAGACATATTTTCCACTTTTCTATCCTAAAATTTAAATGAATAAATAAGAGGAACATAAGTGGTCTCATCAATACCCACAAGTAAAATATTAATATCATCAACACACCCTTTACTTTCTTCTACTACCTCTTCAACACTGTTTCACTCAACTTAACTGCACCTTGGGACTGCCCACATGAACCACTTGCATCATATCCTACATTATTTTCAAATGTAACTGTCAACAAACTCAACCACACCAATGCACAAAACCATACGATCTTTAGGAACCTAGGGCCAGATGTAGGAGCCCTAATACCGGTCGGAAACGGCTGATTTCGGCCATTTCCGACCGGTATTAGGGTTTTCAGATGTAGGGGGCAGAAAAATACAGAATCGGTATATTTACCAATTCAGTAAAATTACCGATTCAGTAAATTACCGATTCGGTAAAATTACCGATTCGGTAAATTACCGAATCGGTAAATATACCGATTCTGTAATTACAAATGTAGGTGGCACAGTTTAGTTTACAGTGCCACAGGCCCTTAAGAGTCGGTATTTTACCACACAATCCTATAAAATACCGAATTCAGGTGTGCATGCACATCTGTGCATGCACACCTGTGCAATGTGACACTCAGAATTGCCCTTAGGGCATGTATGTGTGCCACATTGCACACAAGCCTGTACTCGGGGTGCTAGAGGGTGTCAAAGTGACACCCCCTGCACCCTTGCAGGATTCGGTATTTACCGATTCTGTAAATACAGAATCGGTATTTCCCATTGATTCCTATGGGCTTCAAAGCCCATAGGAATCAATGGGAAATACCGATTCTGTATTTACAGAATCTGTAAATACTGAATTTTACAGATTCAGTAATTCAGATTTTAAAATTACCTACATCTGCCCCCTTCCCATTTACAGACTCTTAAATACTGAATCGGTAAAATTCGGTATTTAAGAGTCTGTAAATGGGAATTACCTACATCTAGCCCCAAATCAGTGTTACTACCTTCTTGAATAAGTAAAATTCTCCTACTGAATCCAGCCACACGCACAATTGAAAAAATTGGCCACATTTAGAACATTATTTCCTGCTCAAAATGCATGTTTTATATTGTGCAAAATTAATTTTCAACCTACAATAATTGCAGAAAAACAGAGGAATGAGTGTGCATAATGATAAATGATAAATGTTACATGTCTTGGTGATGTTGGTTGATAGAACAATTAAGATTCCAAGCTTTATAAATGTTGAGAAAAGTAAAGTAGTAAAAAGAGCTCTACTTTTTATATATAAAAAATTAGTTGATGCGTTTTTACAACCAGAAACACAACAGAATTGCAAATATCGACCCTTGACTCCATAGATGAAATGCACACTGGTGGTGACTAATCAGAGTTGTTGTATGATCCTGGGACAGCAAGATACAATATGCTGTATTCCAAATTGGAAGAGGCCAAAATAGCCTGTTGATGCTGCGTTGTTGAAGGCAACTGTATACTCTACAGGGATGTGAAGCCATTTTGGGGTGCACATAGATGCAGCACATGTATGAGATCACATTGCAGCTGTCTGGCTCGTATCAAGGTATTTCTCTATCTTGCAGGAAGAGATGACACTTCTTTGTCTTGATAACTGCAGATAATGTAGAATGAAAAGCCAAATCCTCTGGCACAATGATTTGAAACAATTATACTTTCAGCATTGAAGCAAGTGGCCAGAAGCATTGCAGTGCTCCTCTTCTGAAACTGGTACCGTGCTCTAAACTCGTTTTCAAATTGTGACAAGTTCACTAAAGCAATAAATAAATAAAGTGTACTTTATTTAGAGCACAAGCAGAAACCCCCATGAACAGCAGGATAACAACTGAATAGAATTCGGAACATAAACTAAACAGAAGCCCGATTGACCAATTAAAGGAGAAGAATACAGCTGAATCAACATTCTACATGAATAACAAGCGCAGTGCTCCTCATAGATAAAGCATATAACTTAGTAGAGACAAGAGAAGAACATAAGAGATTTAGGGCCCGATGTAGGTAAATTCATTTTACCACTTCTTAAATACCGAATCATACCGATTCGGCATTTAAGAAGTGGTAAAATGGAGGGGGGATGTAGGTATTTCAGATTCGGTAAATACAGAATCGTTGAGATTCGGTATTTACCGAATCTGTAAATACCGAATCGGTAATGCCCATTGATTCCTATGGGCTTTGAAGCCCATGGGAATCAATGTGTATTACCGAATCGGTATTTACCGATTCGGTAAATACCGATTGCAGCAAGGGTGCAGGGGGTGTCACTTTGACACCCTCTAGCACCTCAAATACAGGCATGTGTGCCTTGTGGCACACAGACATGCCCTAAGGGCATGTCTGTCTGTCACATGGCATAGGTGTGCATGCACACATAAGCATGCACACCTGGATTCGGTATTTTACCACCCAATTGGATTGGGTGGTAAAATACCGAATCTGACAGGCCTTTTGGACTCAGAAGAGTCCCACCTACATATAGAAGTTACTGAATCGGTAAAAATACCAATTCGGTATTTTACCGATTCAGTAAATTTACCGATTCTGTAAATTTACCGAATCAGTAAAATAGGCCCCCTACATCAAGAAAACCCATTTACCGGCCGGTAAATGGCGACCTACATCGGGCCCATAGTTACCACTGTGTGTCAGTTTTGCTATTGTTAATTTAACTATAGACCTTTTCCACTTACTTACTCAATAAATATAATTCTTTGTAAAAAATAGTATAAGAACTATAAACTATATTTAACAAAACATAAAAAAAAATGAAATTACAATAATGATGTAAGAATTGTTTTCACATTTAATTGCACAAGCACAAGAACATACACACAGAAAAATACTTGAAATGGTATTCAAAGATAAGACATATAGGAATACGTGCATATTTATGTATTCATTCTTTTGTACATGCATAATGTCAACTAGTTGGAAAAGCATTTTCAACTTTTTTACCATTCTTTTCATAAAATAAGTAGCATTTTTCATTGATTTTAATGTATTTATTTTACCTTCATTGTAATGCATTTTATTTCCTTTCATTGCCAAGCAGGCATTAAGGAGAGTGGCTGGAGTTTCTGTTTCATCAGATCAAGTAAGTTAACAATAAAATATATATTTTAATGTGATTTCAAGGTTGGGAGGGTTTAGTGTAAAATGTTTTTAATATAACAGCTAGCCTGCAGAATATATTGGTTATTGTTGTAAACAGTAGAATAAGGCATCATTGTTCTTTCAGCAAGGCTTTTTAGAGCAATGTATTGGTTTATGTGGTACAGGTATATATATATATATAGATAGATAGATAGATAGATAGATAGATAGATAGATAGATAGATAGATAGACAGATAGAAAGATAGATAGATAGATAGATAGATAGATAGATAGATAGATAGATAGATAGATAGATAGATAGATAGATAGATAGATAGATAGATAGATAGATAGATAGATAGATAGATAGATAGATAGATAGATAGATATTACATACTGGCGGTCGCTAGTAGGTAGTTATAGTTAGGATTTTTTTCAATGCAAAATCTGAACATTCTATTGGGAATAACTTTGGCACCGGTTGAGGAATCTGCCTGAAAATTTCCTCAAATTTGCCTCGCGGCGCTTCGGTCCTTCCCTGGAAGTTTGGGGGGGATTTGTCAAGCAGGGGCCAAGATAAAAGGGGGGTCCCAAAACGTGTTTTCCCCATGTTAATTTCCATAGGGCGGTCGACCTCACTTTTAGCCCGAACGGCTGAATGGATTTCCACCAAACTTGGCAAAATTGTAGGGACTGGTAGCCCGATGTGCCTTTGCTATGTCTCAAGATATGTGCTCCAGTGGATTTTGAGTAATTTAGGTTAAAAAAAATATATATATCTATGGCCGCGCTCCGGTACGCGCACCGGGTAGCGCTCCGGGCGCGCTACGCGACTTGCGCGCGGAAAGCTGATTGGCTCTTGGGTGTCTGTAAACATTCGAAACAGTCCGGAGCGGCCGCCATCTTGTGTCTCAGTAAGATCGAGACACAAGAGGAGGCAAAAACAAAGGGGGAAATGGCCATAAGGGGGCAGAGTAGACCCCCCCGATCCCCTAGGTTTGATGTGGGGGCCATAAAAGGGCCCCGCGTGGCAAAAAAAAAAAAAAAATCGATTTGCGTGGGGGGAGTGCCCGGTACGCGCACCGGGGAGCGGACCGGGGAGCGTACCATGGAGAAAAAAGAATGACAGAGTTTTTAAAAAATGTAGCCTTTTTTTATAAATTGGAGGTAGTTCTAAAAAGAACTGTTTTTTTCTTCTTTTTGTTGTTTTTTATTTTTTTAATGTTTTTTGAACATTTTTTACTTTTTTGGCTTTTATGAACTATTTTATATTTTTTTTGTTATTTTTATGGGGAGAAACAAAAAACAGGGAATTCAAAATGGCTCAACTGGAGCAAAAAAAAAATCAGGAAAAAATTAGGGTTTTTTGGGGCAATTGTGGTTGTCACCAGCAAGGAGGATGAGCTTTATGCTCTGTTCACCATAGGAGATGGTCTTACCACAAAAAATACATGTAATTCTGAATTCCCCAAACCGTGGTTGTATGCATGGGATCGTCTCCCTTGTCTCTGGTCCCGATGGAGTGGGTTGCTTTCTTTTGGAGGTGGTGGTTGAAGATTGGGGAGGGTTACTGGCCAGTTCTCTCATCTCTGCAGCAGAATAGTTGTTTGGATGCTTGTGCTGCATGTGTCTAATCTTGGTATTATTACCAAAAGAATATTTTTTGTTAGGGTTCCCCCTTGAAAGTTCCATGCCACAGATTAGGCAAGTCACCTTGGGCGCATTGACTTTCTTCTTGCCCTCTGGTATAGAAAAAAACTCCCATACAATGTGCTGCCTTGGCTTGTATGGGGTATTGTCTTCTTGCAGCCACCTTCTCCCCTCCTCCTCCTCCTCTTCCTCCTCCTCCTCTTCTTGACCACCAATGTAATGTTGTGGTGGTCCTCTTGGTGGTGGTGGTGGTGCAGATGCTCCAGCTGCTGCTGCTACTGTAGCCATATTAAAGTACAAAATATTTCTCAAAGATGTTCAAACAGGTCTTCCTCAGTCAAAGGACAAAGTCAGAATAAGGAAAAAAGGTGGGGTCTTTCATCATTTGGAAAAAAAAACTGTCCTGAACCAATGAAAAATGTTATTTTCAGGTCACATGACCCGGGCTTTCATCATTTGGAAACCAAAACTGTTCTGCACCAATAAAAAGTGTTATTTTCAGGTCACATGACCCGACACGCTTACGCGACGCGCCCCGGGTCGCGTCGCGTAAGCATGTCGGATGTTTACGTTGCGCGATCGTATTCGCTCGAGTGCTTCCGGGTGCGCTTACCCCGTGCGTATCACGCGGACGCGGCTACGCGATACGTCACGATGAGGTTTTCGTTCGCGGCAATAGCGCTAACAAAACGCTAACTGGTACGCGCCCCGGGGCGCGCCGAAAAACTGCGCTTTCCGATGCGCACACCGGGGTGCGCACCGGGAGCGCACCAAGGCAAAAAAAATTAAAAAAAATAGAAATACTATTATATAAGTATACAATATAGGATTCATTATAAAAAATATTACATTTCAGAGGTTTGAGGCCCTATATAGAGTAAGGAATTAGCATTTAAAAAACCTACGAAATTCACTGAAAAAACCATAGTTTTCACATCAGTTATAGTTAGGAATTAGCATTTAAAAAACCTATTAAATTCACTGAAAAAACCATAGATTTCACACCAGTTATAGTTAGGAATTAGCTTTTTAAAAACCTTTGAAATTCACTGAAAACAACATAGGTTTCAGACCAGTTATAGTTAGGAATTAGCATTTTAAAAACCTATGAAATTCACTGAAAAAACCATAGGTTTCACACCAGTTATAGTTAGGAATTAGCATTTAAAAAACCTATTAAATTCACTGAAAAAACATAGGTTTCACACCAGTTATAGTTAGCATGAAGTTTTACCCGCATAAAACCATTGAAATTCCCACGTTATAGTTAGTTGGACTCACTATAACTTGCGCGTGCAATGCACTGCTGATGACGTCACATATTACATCACTCATGACATGGTCAGTGACATCACTCATGACATCACTGATGACACCATCCTTGTGACAGACTGACATACCTCCTTTCAGTGTAATGTAACCCTTGAAAGACATATTCAAAAATAGAAACTAACATTTTCAAAAAAATTGAGATACCCATACCAGTTACAACAACCAAATTCAGTAATTCCACCATCTATATACACTCCTTCTCATTCAGCAACAGTTCTATATAGTCACTCATACATATACTCACTCATCATATGTAGTGATACACATATACATCCTGTTACACACCGATAGTCATCCAAAGGTTACTCACACACATATTCACACATGCAAATAAACTATTGAACATCGATTTATTTGCATATACAGCTATACACACACTAGCACATTACTTCTAAGGAAACTTACACATACTTACTCTCTTAAACAATCATTTATAGAAACACATACTTATTTAAACAGGAACTCTTTCAATCTCTCACTCTCACATATACTCACTTATATACATCAATACTCACATATACTAGATTAAAACATATGTAGTTACTCATGAAGACACTAGTGAGGCAGGCATTCACTTAATAACACACACATATACACACTCATCCACCCATACAGTCCTACACATATGCTGTCTTCAAAACACATACAAACAGTGAGTCAGTCACCAACCCATGCAGCCACTTATACACAAAGTGAAACACTGATACATATATTTAAATATTTAAAAATTACTCGCTAATATATGTATTCACTAAGATACACTTTATAAGCCAGTTAACCAATCAATATTTTATTAAAAAAACATCCATTTACACACTTATTTAGACAATTATTCTTCCATCGACCTTTACAAATACAAATATAAAACATATTTATTTTTCAGAAAGACACACATTCACTGGATGGTGTCATCAGTGATGTCATGAGTGATGTCACTGACCATGTTATGAGTGATATGTGACGTCATCAGCAGCGCATTGCACGCGCAAGTTATAGTGAGTCCAACTAACTATAACGTGGGAATTTCAATGGTTTTATGCGAGTAAAACTTCATGCTAACTATAACTGGTGTGAAACCTATGTTTTTTTCAGTGAATTTAATAGGTTTTTTAAATGCTAATTCCTAACTATAACTGGTGTGAAACCTATGTTTTTTTCAGTGAATATATATATATATATATATATATATATATATATATTAACCCAAAGATGCCTCTAATTCAAGGACGCACTCCACAATGAGACAAGTTGCAAACTTCTTTATTTCAGGAAACCACAGAAAGCGGCTGCTTTTCAATCCCCGACGCGTTTCGGAGCCGCAGGCTCCTTCCTCATGGGGCGGTGCTTAGGCAATGGGCAGGTCAACCACAGGTGTGTTTATCCCATACAGCGCATGCACTCTCCAATGAGGCATGCTGGGACCTGTGGTTCGATTCTTCTCCCTAGGTGGAGTCCGTCCAATTTGCCTACGGTAATTCTAGCAATAGTGTTGAAGAAATGAACACTATTGCTAGAATTACCGTAGGCAAATTGGACGGACTCCACCTAGGGAGAAGAATCGAACCACAGGTCCCAGCATGCCTCATTGGAGAGTGCATGCGCTGTATGGGATAAACACACCTGTGGTTGACCTGCCCATTGCCTAAGCACCGCCCCATGAGGAAGGAGCCTGCGGCTCCGAAACGCGTCGGGGATTGAAAAGCAGCCGCTTTCTGTGGTTTCCTGAAATAAAGAAGTTTGCAACTTGTCTCATTGTGGAGTGCGTCCTTGAATTAGAGGCATCTTTGGGTTAATATATATATATATATATATATATATATATATTCACTGAAAAAAACATAGGTTTCACACCAGTTATAGTTAGGAATTAGCATTTAAAAAACCTATTAAATTCACTGAAAAAAACATATATATATATTCACTGAAAAAAACATAGGTTTAAGGGCGTTATAGCTAGTTGGACATTTCACTCTGACAAAATCATTGAAATTCCCCCGTTATAGTTAGTTCAGCTAACTATAACTTGCGCGCCCGCAATGCATTGCTGATGATGTCACATATTACATCACTCATGACATGGTCAGTGACATCACTCATGACATCTCAGATGACATCATTGATGACATCATCCTTGTGATAGAGTGGCAGACCTCCTCTCACCCTAATATAGCTCAAAAATAGAAACTAACATTTTCAAAACAATGGACATAACATTACTACTTACAACACACCTATTCAGCCCCATGGTGCGTTTTAAGTTGGGGGATTAATTCCCGTCCAATCCTGAGGGTCCCTGGGGTGGAACTAGCCCACCAGCTACCTCCATTAAGCACCACAGAGCTGCGTTGCAGAGAGGTTTAAAAAGGGGCGTGGCCTCAGAACACCTCTCTGCAACGCAGCCCCCTGGTGCACTGGAGGTTCCTGGTGGGCTAGTTGGCCCCCAGTAACCCCCCAGTATTCAAGGGGAATTTGTTCCGCATTAGCAAACGAGCCAGGGGGGCGCATTTGCAGAGTGCTGCAAGGAGGGGGCATGGCTTCCAGCGCGATGCCGGTCTTTTATTTTATTTATTTTTTAGGAAGGGGGGCTGTGTAGTCCCCCTTCTTTTTCTAATTTATTGGCTCTGGGGACCCCATCCCCAGGGCCTGCCCCCTACTTTATTTTGCAAAATCAAAAATTTGGTAAGGGGGCCGCGTGGCCCCCCTCCCAAGGCCATAATAGGCCCTGGGGACCGCATCCCCCGGGGCATGGCCCTTTATTTTTTTGTTTTTGTTATTGGAGGGGGGCTGCCGTACCCCCTCCTTAGGCCATTTATGGTTCCGGGGACCCCATCCCCCCGGGTTGGCATTTGATAAATTTTAAAAAAATATATATTTATAATATTTGAGGGCCACTAACAGACCTGGGGACCCCATCCCCGGGACTGTGGGGGTCCCCAATCCCCCCCACAGCCCGCCAGCTCCCCGTGTCCTGCGGGAGACGGCATTGCTTTTCCCCACGGGGAGCTGCTAAGATGCATCTCCCCCTGTGGAAAAGCAATTTGCTTTGGTATTTGGAAGAGAGAGCAGGTTTCCTGCTTTCTCTTCCAAACACCAAAGCAGTTTGCTATGGCGGCTCCCGCTCTGCCTCAGCAAACTGCTTTGGTGTTTAGACTACAATGTCCCGGGGGTGGGCACCCCGGGACACTGCAGGAGCCGGCCCTGTGGGGTGGTGGTTCCCAGGGCCATGACATGGCTCCAGGAGGGGGCGGCCCCCCTCCCTACATATCGAAAGCCCAGGAGATGGTGGTCCCCGGGGCTGGGGGGACTCGAGCCCCCCACATAGGTTTTTTTTTATTTGTAATAAACACAAGCCCCGGGGGTGGCGTCCACGGGGCTGCGGGGGGCTGTGAGCCCCCCGCATATATTGACATACAGCCCCAGGTGGTGGCGGTCCCCAGGGCTTGGGGGGCCTTTGTGCCCCCCCCCACACATTTATTTTCAAAGCCCTGGGGGGTGACGGTCCCCGGGGCTGGGGGGGCTGTGAGCCCCCCACATATTTTTGTATCCCCTCACCCAATTCTAACATTGCCCCCGGGATTTGGCCCACCAGAGGGCTGAATATTAATGAAGCACGGGAGTCCACGCTTTGTTTTATTTTTTAATCGGCAGGATACGTGCACCCTGCCCGGATCTTGCCAATTTTTCTTTTAAAAACATTTGAGCTCTGGGGTCCTTGTGGGACCCCCTAAGCAGGCCTAGGGGTTCAGGGTGTTTCTACCCTGCCCCCTTTGCATGTTTTGTGTGTTTTTTTCTGTTTTCTTGTGCCTCGGTACTACCGCACAAGATGGCTCCCAACACTTCCTGGTTTGGAATGTTGGCAGCCAATTAGCATACAGCTCATGATGGGGAGGGTGCACGGATCCTCCGCGGCTATAGATATTTACTTTCTCTGCAACTACTGAACGGATTTACACCATTTAACAAAAAGGCCCCTTTCTGAACCAAGGGCTACCTCTTTGCCAAATTATTTGTAATTCCGTTCAGCAGTTCGGGCTGTAGCCGGGGCTAAAGTTTCCTAAGCAAAATTGCAAGGAGAAAACATTTTTTAGGACCCCCCATTTTTCTCGCCCCCCGCTTGCCGAATACCCCCAAAACTTTTAAGATAGGAGCGGACTGGAGCGCCTCACAAGTGTAGAAAATTTCGCAAAGATTCGTCAACCGGAGCCAAAGTTATCACAAATAGAATGTTGCGAATTTCTTATGGAAAATAGGTCCTAACTATAACTACTTACTGACAAACGCCAGTAGGTAATATATATATCAACCTGCCACAATCCTACTTAAGGACTAAAACATGGTGTAATCTTGTGAAAAGCGCTTGGGACCAACTAAGGGTAAATAATGAATAGCTCGAAGGACTAGATGTCCCACAATGCAATATTGGTAATATGTTAATGCAGCTGGGATCACGAGGCCAGCCACCAATAAAAACATGCAAATTTAAACGAGCACTCAACGCGCCTTTTCATTTTCACGTGCAGGAGCCATTGCACAAGAAGTACACAGACAATAGCCTTTGAAAAAGAGGTTTTCCTTGAAACGCGTCAGGCTCAGTCAAATGAACATTGCAGCAGGCTGAAACTAAAGTCCTGGATGGGAGGCGAGCCAAGTGTGCTCCTCTGAGCTTCTGGGCAATTGGTATTACATATATATATATATATATATATATATATATATATATATATATATATATATATATATATCGTATATTGTTTTGGTTCCATGACAACGGGGAATTACAATTAGAGCAATTTTGCACATCTCCATTTGCATATATTAGCAGTGGTTCTTGGTATTTTAATGGTTATATATTAATTGTATATAATTATTTATTCGGCTTTTAACTTTTACACTATTTTAAAAGTTTTTCATAGCCGTTGCCATGTATATTTATACTGCATTTGCTTACCTGAGAGTTATTTCCTGGACAATGTTATTTGTATTTTACTGCAATTCTGATCAATTCTTGACATTGTGTGCAATACCGGCATTTATGCCGTAATGTATTAATTGCAACAGTATGGAAACGTTCAAAGTATTTTTTCTGTTTCCATCACATGTGATGGCACTTTGCACTTTAAATGGGTGGTCAGCCCTCATGACGATGTCATGTGATCAAGGCTATCTCTAGCCGAAACGCGTCATGGCGGACTGGTGCTGGGCTAACATTCAATAAAAGAAAATTTGCACCATCTTTGGGTCTTGCTGGTTCCTGTTTTCCTGAGTGGCTGAATGCGCTGCAGTGGTTAACTTTGGTAGCTCTACATACCTCGTATTTCAGTCGGGAGTGCTTCCCCGGCTTCTGCGAGACTCCTCCACAATTTGGGCAAGCTGCGGCAAGAAGCTACGTTCCCTTGGGAATATTTTCAAAAACTCCGTGTTGGAGACGCTGCCACGCCCCAGAGAAAAGCGGATTTGCTTGCTGGCCGTTCCGAGGAAAAACCGGAAGTAGTTCAGAGCTTCTGATCAGCGTTGGTTGGTCCGGAAATCCTGAGCTCACCGAGCGAGTACCGGGAGCGGCTGCACTAACAGACTGCGACATCCCCTGTGTGGAGTAACGGAAACGATTTCGTGCTGCATTATCGGTAGGAACGTTTCTGTGTGTGCCCTTTTGCAATTTTGCCCATTGCTGCACTATGTCCGCAGACACGTTAAGGGGGCGAATGGAGGCGTCCAGGGGCATGTTTACGGACCCCCCGGCTGGGTAGTCCGCTTCTAATCCGAGTTCAATTGCTGTACCCGAGCAAGGCTCTGGAATTAAAGAACTGTTCAAACGCTTAGAGAAATGCAGTAAAAGCGAACAGTCTAAGTGGTGGGAGCATACCTCGCTGTCAGGCTATCTGGAGGTGGGACGTGTGCCACGGGGTTTGCGCATTTTACTGGCCCCCTCATATGAGAAACCCGACCCCCAGATGCTAGCGGATTGGGCGCAATGTAACCTGGAAAATTCCAAACGCCTAATGGGTATTCTCATTCAGTATGCCGAAAGCGATAGAGTCAAACTACAGGATGAAATTGCCACAATCAACGCAGAAATTGACAAATTTCCTCCCTCTGCTGAAATCACGAAATATAGAGAGGAGATGAGCATCAGGCTCAAACGCGAGGAAGATATCATCAAGAAGAGAAAGGCATACAAGTTTCAGCGTGATAGACTGGATTATGAGAATGGCCAGATCTTCACGTTCGCCAAAAGGTATGACAACATCAAACAGCGGCGTAGTAATGACGTTATGACTACCAATCCCACCACTAACTCTAATATTGGTACAACATCAGACACAAGACAGATTGAAACATCTTCGGTCTCAGGGGATAGTTCACAATATGAAAGTGAATCTGAATCGGAGGCTAGGCGTCAGCAACTGTTGGGGTTTCGCAAATTTACTCCAGCGCAGGAGATGGAAATAGTCCAACAGGATCGAAAACTAACCCTACGTTCTGGAGCTCAGGCAGCCGCCGCCAGCGCAACAACAGGAAACGCGCAGAGAGGCGGAAAAGTAACAAACGCCGTCAATGCAGGCGGCAGGCAAAGGAAGCAGCGTTCCAGAAGGCAGTGGAACAAGATACAACCTGCTCAGCCACAACAATAGAAACAACAGACATTTTACATTCTGACGCCCAAGCAGTCATTAACATATCGGACATTACTCTGACTCCTAAGGAAACTTCCATATTATCGTTGGGACTGTCTTACAGTCCTAAAGGAGATTTTGATTATGCTACCACCAAAATAGACATATTTAAGTTTGTGCGCAAACTCAAACTTCGCAAACATTTTGCAACGCACACTGGAGCAGATCGAAATTCTACCAATACGATTCAAGAAGCTGCTCCTGTTACAAATGCATCGAATGGTGCTAGTGACACTGTAACGCTAGGAGCAGCCTTAACACAAGAACTATTGGAACTCCAGCAAGAGGAATTGTGTCCTATTACAGAGAGTCAGACAGCACTTGGAGGCGAACCTTTACCGACTGCTTGTTCAACTCCATTCAAATTCAAATCCAAATTCTATCCCCTGATGTTAAAAGACAATGTGGATATTTTTCATGACCGTGTCACCTCACAATTAAAGGACCTACAGATCAAGACTGCTAATTCCACCAAGCGCTACAACCACAAGGACAGAGAATACCACACTTTGATTAAAAAGCTCAGAGCAAACAAAAACTTGGTGATCAGACAATCGGATAAAGGGGGTAACGTGGTCTTATGGCCGCGCAAGATGTACTTGGAGGAAGCCCATAAACAACTTAACGATAGGGAATGTTACAGGCGCATCTCTATGCAGGAGGCTCTCAAGGCAAGGAATGAAATCTATCTTAAACTGTCCGCCTGGAGGAGCAAGGGCTTGATTTCAATGGATGAATATAAGTTTCTTAAAAAAGACTACCCAGTCACGCCTGTGATTTATTTCATTCCAAAAGTACATAAAAACTTGCAACAACCCCCCAGCAGGCCCATTATAGCTGCTTGCAACAGCCGGCTGGAGAACATGAGCAGATACATTGATTTTTTTCTTACAGGACTATGTAAGAGGCCTTCCATCATTCATTCTGGACACCAGTGATCTACTGAGAAAAATTCAAGACTTTAGATGGAGTCCGAATTTTGTTCTGGTATCTATGGACGTCACGTCGCGTTATACCAGTATATTCCATATTGATGGTCTGAGGGCCATACAACATTTCCCTGGGAAAAGAGACACTTGTTTCCAGGAACATTCAAAAATGTTAGACATGATTACTATCTGTCTTGAAAATAATGTTTTTTTGTTTGCAAACCAGCTTTTTTTACAGACCAGGGGTGTGGCAATGGGGGCCTGCTTCTCTCCCAGTTACGCCTGTCTTCATATGGGGTACTGGGAGGAGCAGGTCCTGATGAAACAACATGTTGCCATTATGAATTCCAACGTAAAACTTTGGTTAAGGTACATAGATGACCTGGTGTTTGTATGGGATGGAACTGAAGAAGGGGTCATTGAATTCATAAAGGAATTGAATGATAATAATCTCAACATTCAATTCACTAGTACCCTCAGCAAACAGTCCATCGTGTTCTTGGATGTGGAGATCTTTGTCTAGGAAAGTAGCCTTCAGACCAGACTATATCGTAAGCCCACAGCAGGGAACACATTGCTGCATGCGGATAGTCATCATCCAGCACATCTGATACGCAGTATCCCCTATGGGGAGATGCTTCGTGTTCGGAGAATATGCAGCAATGAGCAAGAATGCCGGCTGGCACAATCCCTCTGTAGGGCTCGTTTCATACAACGGGGCTACAAGTCTGAAACTATAGACAATGCTATCAAGAGGGCAAATAAGATTCATAGGGTAACACTCCTGGGCTCAGGTAGTGTTCAACAAAGGTCTTCCACTGAGAAATCGTGTGAAGAGACCAGACTTATTATGGAATACAGTAACCAACACAAAAGTATCCATAAAATTGTCAGGGACAACTGGTTCCTAGTTTCCAGTGATCCCATTATAGGCCCTCTTTTGACCAAACATCCTAGCATTACCTATCGTAAAGCCCGTTCAATGCATGATAGTCTGGTATCTAGTAGCCCTGAGGTGATTTCTGGATCGTGGCTTAATGACAGTAAAGGTTTTTTAAGGTGTTCTACCTGTAAAGCTTGTAAACATGGTATCAGTAAAACGGAGGTCATTACTCCTCTATCGCCTTTTCCAATTAAAATCGAACAGAAATTGAACTGCAAATCTGAGTTTGCAGTTTATGTTCTAGAGTGCCCGTGCGGGCTGAGATATGTAGGTAGCACCATACCACAAGTGCACAAGCGAATACTACAGCATCTGCGAGCTATCACCCACGCAGATGCAACATATCCTGTAGCCAGGCACTTTGAGAACAAACATGGAAAAGATGCCTCTCTGTTGAGGTACTTTGCGATAGATTGTGTTCCTCCCCAAAGGAGGGGCGGTGACAGGGAGTCTCTACTTCGTAAATTGGAGACTCGCTACATAATATTACTTGACACCAAGGCACCGCAAGGCCTTAATATTGGGGAGGACTGCCACACCTATCTCTAAGTACCTTGATTCTAATTGTTGCCAGCTTTCTGCACCTTATGTGATTCAATCTTGTAAACAAGTCTGTCTGTTTATGAACTGTGGATTACTAATTCCGTATTTTAAACATGCTCCCTATACCCTCCATGACCTTTTTGTTTAATTATTTTGATTTATCAAACTTTTTCACTTTCTTGGTAGCACTTTATTGCCATTACAATGTTTTGCACTAACAGCATATTTGCACAACTTGCCGTCTCTACCTCAGGTCTTATGCATTTGCCCACTTGGGCATTATCGTATATTGTTTTGATTCCATGACAACGGGGAATTACAATTAGAGCAATTTTGCACATCTCCATTTGCATATATTAGCAGTGGTTCTTGGTATTTTAATGGTTATATATTAATTGTATATAATTATTTATTCGGCTTTTAAATTTTACACTATTTTAAAAGTTTTTCATAGCCGTTGCCATGCATATTTATACTGCATTTGCTTACCTGAGAGTTATTTCCTAGACAATGTTATTTATATTTTACTGCAATTCTGATCAATTCTTGACATTGTGTGCAATACCAGCATTTATGCCGTAATGTATTAATTGCAACAGTATGGAAACGTTCAAAGTATTTTTTCTGTTTCCATCACATGTGATGGCACTTTGCACTTTAAATGGATGGTCAGCCCTCATGACGATGTCATGTGATCAAGGCTATCTCTAGCCGAAACGCATCATGGCGGACTGGTGCTGGGATAACATTCAATAAATATATATATATTCACTGAAAAAAACATAGGTTTAAGGGCGTTATAGCTAGTTGGACATTTCACTCTGACAAAATCATTGAAATTCCCCCGTTATAGTTAGTTCAGCTAACTATAACTTGCGCGCCCGCAATGCATTGCTGATGATGTCACATATTACATCACTCATGACATGGTCAGTGACATCACTCATGACATCTCAGATGACATCATTGATGACATCATCCTTGTGATAGAGTGGCAGACCTCCTCTCACCCTAATATAGCTCAAAAATAGAAACTAACATTTTCAAAACAATGGACATAACATTACTACTTACAACACACCTATTCAGCCCCATGGTGCGTTTTAAGTTGGGGGATTAATTCCCGTCCAATCCTGAGGGTCCCTGGGGTGGAACTAGCCCACCAGCTACCTCCATTAAGCACCACAGAGCTGCGTTGCAGAGAGGTTTAAAAAGGGGCGTGGCCTCAGAACACCTCTCTGCAACGCAGCCCCCTGGTGCACTGGAGGTTCCTGGTGGGCTAGTTGGCCCCCAGTAACCCCCCAGTATTCAAGGGGAATTTGTTCCGCATTAGCAAACGAGCCAGGGGGGCGCATTTGCAGAGTGCTGCAAGGAGGGGGCATGGCTTCCAGCGCGATGCCGGTCTTTTATTTTATTTATTTTTTAGGAAGGGGGGCTGTGTAGTCCCCCTTCTTTTTCTAATTTATTGGCTCTGGGGACCCCATCCCCAGGGCCTGCCCCCTAATTTATTTTGCAAAATCAAAAATTCGGTAAGGGGGCCGCGTGGCCCCCCTCCCAAGGCCATAATAGGCCCTGGGGACCCCATCCCCCGGGGCATGGCCCTTTATTTTTTTGTTTTTGTTATTGGAGGGGGGCTGCCGTACCCCCTCCTTAGGCCATTTATGGTTCCGGGGACCCCATCCCCCCGGGTTGGCATTTGATAAATTTTTAAAAAATATATATTTATAATATTTGAGGGCCACTAACAGACCTGGGGACCCCATCCCCGGGACTGTGGGGGTCCCCAATCCCCCCCACGGCCCGCCAGCTCCCCGTGTCCTGCGGGAGACGGCATTGCTTTTCCCCACGGGGAGCTGCTAAGATGCATCTCCCCCTGTGGAAAAGCAATTTGCTTTGGTATTTGGAAGAGAGAGCAGGTTTCCTGCTTTCTCTTCCAAACACCAAAGCAGTTTGCTATGGCGGATCCCGCTCTGCCTCAGCAAACTGCTTTGGTGTTTAGACTACAATGTCCCGGGGGTGGGCACCCCGGGACACTGCAGGAGCCGGCCCTGTGGGGTGGTGGTTCCCAGGGCCATGACATGGCTCCAGGAGGGGGCGGCCCCCCTCCCTACATATCGAAAGCCCAGGAGATGGTGGTCCCCGGGGCTGGGGGGACTCGAGCCCCCCACATAGGTTTTTTTTTATTTGTAATAAACACAAGCCCCGGGGGTGGCGTCCACGGGGCTGCGGGGGGCTGTGAGCCCCCCGCATATATTGACATACAGCCCCAGGTGGTGGCGGTCCCCAGGGCTTGGGGGGCCTTTGTGCCCCCCCCCACACATTTATTTTCAAAGCCCTGGGGGGTGACGGTCCCCGGGGCTGGGGGGGCTGTGAGCCCCCCACATATTTTTGTATCCCCTCACCCAATTCTAACATTGCCCCCGGGATTTGGCCCACCAGAGGGCTGAATATTAATGAAGCACGGGAGTCCACGCTTTGTTTTATTTTTTAATCGGCAGGATACGTGCACCCTGCCCGGATCTTGCCAATTTTTTTTTTAAAAACATTTGAGCTCTGGGGTCCTTGTGGGACCCCCTAAGCAGGCCTAGGGGTTCAGGGTGTTTCTACCCTGCCCCCTTTGCATGTTTGTGTGTTTTTTTCTGTTTTCTTGTGCCTCGGTACTACCGCACAAGATGGCTCCCAACACTTCCTGGTTTGGAATGTTGGCAGCCAATTAGCATACAGCTCATGATGGGGAGGGTGCACGGATCCTCCGCGGTCATAGATATTTACTTTCTCTGCAACTACTGAACGGATTTACACCATTTAACAAAAAGGCCCCTTTCTGAACCAAGGGCTACCTCTTTGCCAAATTATTTGTAATTCCGTTCAGCAGTTCGGGCTGTAGCCGGGGCTAAAGTTTCCTAAGCAAAATTGCAGGGAGAAAACATTTTTTAGGACCCCCATTTTTCTCGCCCCCCGCTTGCCGAATACCCCCAAAACTTTTAAGATAGGAGCGGACTGGAGCGCCTCACAAGTGTAGAAAATTTCGCAAAGATTCGTCAACCGGAGCCAAAGTTGTCACAAATAGAATGTTGCGAATTTCTTATGGAAAATTGGTCCTAACTATAACTACTTACTGACAAACGCCAGTAGGTAATATATATATCAACCTGCCACAATCCTACTTAAGGACTAAAACATGGTGTAATCTTGTGAAAAGCGCTTGGGACCAACTAAGGGTAAATAATGAATAGCTCGAAGGACTAGATGTCCCACAATGCAATATTGGTAATATGTTAATGCAGCTGGGATCACGAGGCCAGCCACCAATAAAAACATGCAAATTTAAACGAGCACTCACCGCGCCTTTTCATTTTCACGTGCAGGAGCCATTGCACAAGAAGTACACAGACAATAGCCTTTGAAAAAGAGGTTTTCCTTGAAACGCGTCAGGCTCAGTCAAATGAACATTGCAGCAGGCTGAAACTAAAGTCCTGGATGGGAGGCGAGCCGAGTGTGCTCCTCTGAGCTTCTGGGCAATTGGTATTACATATATATATATATATATATATATATATATATATATATATATATATATATATATATATATATATATATATATATATATATATATATATATATATATATATATATATATATATATATATATATATATATATATATATATATATATATATATATATATATATATATATATATATCGTATATTGTTTTGGTTCCATGACAACGGGGAATTACAATTAGAGCAATTTTGCACATCTCCATTTGCATATATTAGCAGTGGTTCTTGGTATTTTAATGGTTATATATTAATTGTATATAATTATTTATTCGGCTTTTAACTTTTACACTATTTTAAAAGTTTTTCATAGCCGTTGCCATGTATATTTATACTGCATTTGCTTACCTGAGAGTTATTTCCTGGACAATGTTATTTGTATTTTACTGCAATTCTGATCAATTCTTGACATTGTGTGCAATACCGGCATTTATGCCGTAATGTATTAATTGCAACAGTATGGAAACGTTCAAAGTATTTTTTCTGTTTCCATCACATGTGATGGCACTTTGCACTTTAAATGGGTGGTCAGCCCTCATGACGATGTCATGTGATCAAGGCTATCTCTAGCCGAAACGCGTCATGGCGGACTGGTGCTGGGCTAACATTCAATAAAAGAAAATTTGCACCATCTTTGGGTCTTGCTGGTTCCTGTTTTCCTGAGTGGCTGAATGCGCTGCAGTGGTTAACTTTGGTAGCTCTACATACCTCGTATTTCAGTCGGGAGTGCTTCCACGGCTTCTGCGAGACTCCTCCACAATTTGGGCAAGCTGCGGCAAGAAGCTACGATCCCTTGGGAATATTTTCAAAAACTCCGTGTTGGAGACGCTGCCACGCCCCAGAGAAAAGCGGATTTGCTTGCTGGCCGTTCCGAGGAAAAACCGGAAGTAGTTCAGAGCTTCTGATCAGCGTTGGTTGGTCCGGAAATCCTGAGCTCACCGAGCGAGTACCGGGAGCGGCTGCACTAACAGACTGCGACATCCCCTGTGTGGAGTAACGGAAATGATTTCGTGCTGCATTATCGGTAGGAACGTTTCTGTGTGTGCCCTTTTGCAATTTTGCCCATTGCTGCACTATGTCCGCAGACACGTTAAGGGGGCGAATGGAGGCGTCCAGGGGCATGTTTACGGACCCCCCGGCTGGGGAGTCCGCTTCTAATCCGAGTTCAATTGCTGTACCCGAGCAAGGCTCTGGAATTAAAGAACTGTTCAAACGCTTAGAGAAATGCAGTAAAAGCGAACAGTCTAAGTGGTGGGAGCATACCTCGCTGTCAGGCTATCTGGAGGTGGGACGTGTGCCACGGGGTTTGCGCATTTTACTAGCCCCCTCATATGAGAAACCCGACCCCCAGATGCTAGCGGATTGGGCGCAATGTAACCTGGAAAATTCCAAACGCCTAATGGGTATTCTCATTCAGTATGCCGAAAGCGATAGAGTCAAACTACAGGATGAAATTGCCACAATCAACGCAGAAATTGACAAATTTCCTCCCTCCGCTGAAATCACGAAATATAGAGAGGAGATGAGCATCAGGCTCAAACGCGAGGAAGATATCATCAAGAAGAGAAAGGCATACAAGTTTCAGCGTGATAGACTGGATTATGAGAATGGCCAGATCTTCACGTTCGCCAAAAGGTATGACAACATCAAACAGCGGCGTAGTAATGACGTTATGACTACCAATCCCACCACTAACTCTAATATTGGTACAACATCAGACACAAGACAGATTGAAACATCTTCGGTCTCAGGGGATAGTTCACAATATGAAAGTGAATCTGAATCGGAGGCTAGGCGTCAGCAACTGTTGGGGTTTCGCAAATTTACTCCAGCGCAGGAGATGGAAATAGTCCAACAGGATCGAAAACTAACCCTACGTTCTGGAGCTCAGGCAGCCGCCGCCAGCGCAACAACAGGAAACGCGCAGAGAGGCGGAAAAGTAACAAACGCCGTCAATGCAGGCGGCAGGCAAAGGAAGCAGCGTTCCAGAAGGCAGTGGAACAAGATACAACCTGCTCAGCCACAACAATAGAAACAACAGACATTTTACATTCTGACGCCCAAGCAGTCATTAACTTATCGGACATTACTCTGACTCCTAAGGAAACTTCCATATTATCGTTGGGACTGTCTTACAGTCCTAAAGGAGATTTTGATTATGCTACCACCAAAATAGACATATTTAAGTTTGTGCGCAAACTCAAACTTCGCAAACATTTTGCAACGCACACTGGAGCAGATCGAAATTCTACCAATACGATTCAAGAAGCTGCTCCTGTTACAAATGCATCGAATGGTGCTAGTGACACTGTAACGCTAGGAGCAGCCTTAACACAAGAACTATTGGAACTCCAGCAAGAGGAATTGTGTCCTATTACAGAGAGTCAGACAGCACTTGGAGGCGAACCTTTACGGACTGCTTGTTCAACTCCATTCAAATTCAAATCCAAATTCTATCCCCTGATGTTAAAAGACAATGTGGATATTTTTCATGACCGTGTCACCTCACAATTAAAGGACCTACAGATCAAGACTGCTAATTCCACCAAGCGCTACAACCACAAGGACAGAGAATACCACACTTTGATTAAAAAGCTCAGAGCAAACAAAAACTTGGTGATCAGACAATCGGATAAAGGGGGTAACGTGGTCTTATGGCCGCGCAAGATGTACTTAGAGGAAGCCCATAAACAACTTAACGATAGGGAATGTTACAGGCGCATCTCTATGCAGGAGGCTCTCAAGGCAAGGAATGAAATCTATCTTAAACTGTCCGCCTGGAGGAGCAAGGGCTTGATTTCAATGGATGAATATAAGTTTCTTAAAAAAGACTACCCAGTCACGCCTGTGATTTATTTCATTCCAAAAGTACATAAAAACTTGCAACAACCCCCCAGCAGGCCCATTATATCTGCTTGCAACAGCCGGCTGGAGAACATGAGCAGATACATTGATTTTTTTCTTACAGGACTTTGTAAGAGGCCTTCCATCATTCATTCTGGACACCAGTGATCTACTGAGAAAAATTCAAGACTTTAGATGGAGTCCGAATTTTGTTCTGGTATCTATGGACGTCACGTCGCTTTATACCAGTATATTCCATATTGATGGTCTGAGGGCCATACAACATTTCCCTGGGAAAAGAGACACTTGTTTCCAGGAACATTCAAAAATGTTAGACATGATTACTATCTGTCTTGAAAATAATGTTTTTTTGTTTGCAAACCAGCTTTTTTTACAGACCAGGGGTGTGGCAATGGGGGCCTGCTTCTCTCCCAGTTACGCCTGTCTTCATATGGGGTACTGGGAGGAGCAGGTCCTGATGAAACAACATGTTGCCATTATGAATTCCAACGTAAACCTTTGGTTAAGGTACATAGATGACCTGGTGTTTGTATGGGATGGAACTGAAGAAGGGGTCATTGAATTCATAAAGGAATTGAATGATAATAATCTCAACATTCAATTCACTAGTACCCTCAGCAAACAGTCCATCGTGTTCTTGGATGTGGAGATCTTTGTCTAGGAAAGTAGCCTTCAGACCAGACTATATCGTAAGCCCACAGCAGGGAACACATTGCTGCATGCGGATAGTCATCATCCAGCACATCTGATACGCAGTATCCCCTATGGGGAGATGCTTCGTGTTCGGAGAATATGCAGCAATGAGCAAGAATGCCGGCTGGCACAATCCCTCTGTAGGGCTCGTTTCATACAACGGGGCTACAAGTCTGAAACTATAGACAATGCTATCAAGAGGGCAAATAAGATTGATAGGGTAACACTCCTGGGCTCAGGTAGTGTTCAACAAAGGTCTTCCACTGAGAAATCGTGTGAAGAGACCAGACTTATTATGGAATACAGTAACCAACACAAAAGTATCCATAAAATTGTCAGGGACAACTGGTTCCTAGTTTCCAGTGATCCCATTATAGGCCCTCTTTTGACCAAACATCCTAGCATTACCTATCGTAAAGCCCGTTCAATGCATGATAGTCTGGTATCTAGTAGCCCTGAGGTGATTTCTGGATCGTGGCTTAATGACAGTAAAGGTTTTTTAAGGTGTTCTACCTGTAAAGCTTGTAAACATGGTATCAGTAAAACGGAGGTCATTACTCCTCTATCGCCTTTTCCAATTAAAATCGAACAGAAATTGAACTGCAAATCTGAGTTTGCAGTTTATGTTCTAGAGTGCCCGTGCGGGCTGAGATATGTAGGTAGCACCATACCACAAGTGCACAAGCGAATACTACAGCATCTGCGAGCTATCACCCACGCAGATGCAACATATCCTGTAGCCAGGCACTTTGAGAACAAACATGGAAAAGATGCCTCTCTGTTGAGGTACTTTGCGATAGATTGTGTTCCTCCCCAAAGGAGGGGCGGTGACAGGGAGTCTCTACTTCGTAAATTGGAGACTCGCTACATAATATTACTTGACACCAAGGCACCGCAAGGCCTTAATATTGGGGAGGACTGCCACACCTATCTCTAAGTACCTTGATTCTAATTGTTGCCAGCTTTCTGCACCTTATGTGATTCAATCTTGTAAACAAGTCTGTCTGTTTATGAACTGTGGATTACTAATTCCGTATTTTAAACATGCTCCCTATACCCTCCATGACCTTTTTGTTTAATTATTTTGATTTATCAAACTTTTTCACTTTCTTGGTAGCACTTTATTGCCATTACAATGTTTTGCACTAACAGCATATTTGCACAACTTGCAGTCTCTACCTCAGGTCTTATGCATTTGCCCACTTGGGCATTATCGTATATTGTTTTGATTCCATGACAACGGGGAATTACAATTAGAGCAATTTTGCACATCTCCATTTGCATATATTAGCAGTGGTTCTTGGTATTTTAATGGTTATATATTAATTGTATATAATTATTTATTCGGCTTTTAAATTTTACACTATTTTAAAAGTTTTTCATAGCCGTTGCCATGAATATTTATACTGCATTTGCTTACCTGAGAGTTATTTCCTAGACAATGTTATTTATATTTTACTGCAATTCTGATCAATTCTTGACATTGTGTGCAATACCAGCATTTATGCCGTAATGTATTAATTGCAACAGTATGGAAACGTTCAAAGTATTTTTTCTGTTTCCATCACATGTGATGGCACTTTGCACTTTAAATGGATGGTCAGCCCTCATGACGATGTCATGAGATCAAGGCTATCTCTAGCCGAAACGCATCATGGCGGACTGGTGCTGGGATAACATTCAATAAAAGAAAATTTGCACCATCTTTGGGTCTTGCTGGTTCCTGTTTTCCTGAGTGGCTGAATGCGCTGCAGTGGTTAACTTTGGGAGCTCTACATACCTCATATATATATATATATATATACACATATAAAAGGTTCATGAATAGATTCAGCAGTCTGTAAAGAAATGTAGGATTGTTTTTAAATGTGAAGCACTTGCACTTGAAATTAACACACAAATTTACTACAGGACCCCGAGGAGGGCGTTGTAGGGATGAATTATCAACTTGGTTACGATCAGCTGTTTTAACTGATTTTTTATGACCCACTGGGGTTAGATTATTACGACAGCAAGGAGCTATATTCTATCTTAATACGACACATCATGTATTGATATGGTTCTGACAAATTATTATGCAAAAATCATGTTTGTATATAGTTGTAATTAGTTTGTACAGAAGAAATATATATATGAATTATTATTTTTTCATATGTAAATATGTACAGAAAAAGTTATATAATCTCTTATGAATTAGTGAGACATGTGTATATATATATGAAATTGTGGAAAAGTTTTATCCATGAATTTATATTTAGAACCTTCTTGTGTTTTTAAATGGGCACTATGTCCTTTATTACATTGTCACTGTCGTTTTGAATATGCAGTATTTCCTTGCTGTCTATGAACTTAGTGGTAACAGCTGCTCTCATAAGATATTCTGAGCTATAAATGTCCTCATCTATGTCTATGACACCTCATGTGATCAAGCCTCGTTGGTGGAGGTGAAACGCGTCATGGCGGTTTGCGGGCTACGAACTCTGCACAAATAAAGCACTGAGAAAACAGCACAAAAACGGTGGTTCTGCTCTTTCGTTATTCAGCATCTTTGAAAGGAAGCGTTTCTGAATGGCGATTTTCTGAATACATATATATATATCTATATATATATATATATATATATATTCACTGAAAAAACCATAGGTTTCAGACCAGTTATAGTTAGGAATTAGCATTTAAAAAACCTATTAAATTCACTGAAAAAACCATAGGTTTCACACCAGTTGTAGTTAGCTGGAAATTTTACTGACATAAAACCATTGAAATTCCCACGTTATAGTTAGTTGGACTCACTATAACTTGCGCGTGCAATGCACTGCTGATGACGTCACATATTACATCACTCATGACATGGTCAGTGACATCACTCATGACATCGGGAGAAGGTGGCCGCCTACGCCGATAGGTAGGATTTAACCCCCACTAGCCCCACACGGTATTATTATCTGTTCATGAGATGGTATTCCACTAACTGGGTGATTTATACATTGTTTATGCTTTTTCTCAGAGATAAGAACGCGGTTCTGTTTTAACACTACCCAGCAAAAGACACGACGCCGCACTGCTGTGGTATGTTAATCCTTTTTATATTGGTCTGTATGCGACACTGAATCTGAGATGCTGACATCAGGTCTCGATCAGTTAGACTATTGTAAGCCTGTCCTCTTAGTCCTCCTTGCTTTCCCTGTATTAATCAATGTTCTAGAGGGAGCTACCATCCTTAATTAGTTTTGGAATGTGATTTTTACAACACATAAAAGGTAGAATCTAATTTCAATAGTTATATGGAACCTTTAGGGACTTAATATTGATATTTTTCCCTATGTCATTTTTGTTTCAATAGAATATAGGTAATCATTTGACACCTTTTGCAAGTGTTTCATGGAAACTTCTTGAATATCGATCCTGATAACCTTGATTGGATCCATTTGATGCTCCCCGCCCTCCTTGTTTCTGTTGTCTGCTATTTAGCCATATTTCCATGGTGAATAACTTTGAATTCTTCCTCTATTGGTTCACGCCAGACGCCCCGTGCGTCTGTGTTGTTTTAAATCCCAATTTATTTTCACTGTAAATATTATACACTCCTTTCTTGTATCTTGCAGAGAAACCAGTGTCCCCCAGGACCCTTTGTCCTGATGAAGACCCCACTCTAAGGTGTGACGCAACCTAGCAATACTTCTGGGGTCGAAACGTCGACAGCTAATACCTTCTATTAGTCGATGCAACCACCATCCTACTCATTAATTGGTAGCATCATCATTATGGTTTCCCTTTTTAAATGATGAGTATTTATAACTCATTTATTATACTGGTTCAGGGCTCTGAAGCCAGATATATTGGTTGTTTAAGAATCATTAATTGTTATTTATGTCACGAATGACCTACCTTGCACATTCCCCTCCTACCTTCACTGTCCCTCACCTTCCCTCTCCTGGGGCACTACAATAAATGTGTTAAAAAATTGGTTATAAAGAAATATGAACATGCGCATTGTGAATAAATAACAGTGTGTCCAACTATTAGTTTTTGAACTTTTTACATAGTATGATATTAAGAGTTCTTTCTCCCAGCAGGACCTAGCAGAAGAGGGGTTGCGTATGCAGTCTCTTTGGGTAGTGCAGTACAGCAGTGAAACAACATGTGTGGGGGTAGTTTTCTGCAGGAGGGTGTGTAGCGGAGTCATAGTGGGGGGCTCCTATGGGAAGCAGGGGGTGAGGGCCTTAACGTTTTGTCAAAGTCTGATGTAGAAAAAACGTTCCAGGGGGGTAGGTAGGGTAGCACCGAAGAACTCTCCACTGGTACATCTAGTTTACTGTTAACATAGAGCTTACCCCAGGTCTGAATGGAATGATTTCGGAGGACTTGGTGGCAGCCTCCTTCCTGGGTGACTGGGAGGTATTTGCCCAAACTGACCGCTGTTGCTTTGACCTGCACAGCGCCGATAAGGGAAGCGCCGATAAGAGAAGGCTCCATCACACGAACTCAACGTCGGGCTGTAGAGACCCCCCATCGCCTCCCTCCCGCCGTCCTGCTGTTCTCCTACATCTGACAGCGGGGCCGCCGAGTGGAGCGAGGCAAGGGGCTGCCTACAACTCCCGGCAGCCCTCGAGGTCTCCAGCCACACCCCCAGCACGCCGCACCAGGAGGCGCATAAAGGGCGTCACCGCTACACGGAGCAGTGACACGCTGTATTTGCCCAAATTGACCTCTGTTGCTTTGACCTGCACAGCGCCGATAAGGGAAGGCTCCATCACACGAACTCAACGTCGGGCTGTAGAGACCCCCCACCGCCTCCCTCCCGCCGTCCTGCTGTTCTCCTACATCTGACAGCCGGGCCGCCGAGTGGAGCGAGGCGAGGGGCTGCCTACAACTCCCGGCAGCCCTCGAGGTCTCCAGCCACACCCCCAGCACGCTGCGCCAGGAGGCGCATAAAGGGCGTCACTGTTCCCTCTCGCGGGACGCGAGCGGGACGCTGGGCGAAGCCTGGGCCAAGGGTGGGCCCGTCCTAGCCCGTCACAGACCGGAGGAGACTGGGCTGGGCCCACCCCCCTAACAACTACGTCGAGGTAAAATCGAGTGGAAGGTATTGCTAGTAACCCACAGAGTGATCTGATACCACTCACGACTTTAAACACAGGTAATGTCCATTCGCGCACCCACCCGGATGTAAATTACATAATGACTACAAGAGGCTCTAGAAGCAAAACACTCAAAAATATGACGAGCGCAGTAGGTCCCATTGACCAATTCATCACCAAAGTGAATCAAACCATTGATCAAACAGTATTGCTGATTGAACGCCGTGTCTCTTATGAGCTAGACCAAGCAAGACGCTCGTCTATGGGTATGTTGGCACAGGCAAAAACACCAAACGCCTTACCACAAAACAAGAATCATTCGGAAATAAACGCCGACATCCACGCAATACCAAACACAGTCGACCTATCAGTATCTTCACAATTGTCAGACTCACAACTGACCCAGGGCCTCGAGCAGATCCTCGTTATTTTTGCAAGCCCACAGTTAACATCAAACAACTTAACCCAGCCTGAACTAAGAGGAATAAGGGAAGGAGCGATTCCTAAACAACCGAATCACAAAGAAATACGTCCAAAAAATTCAATACATACTGCCGCAACAAATTCTGATTCGGATCCACTTCTTAAATCGTGTGACTTAACTAACGACCAAAACCTACAAAATACCGTCACCACAGAACCAAACAGTAACATCATTTCCGATGTTCTTATAGTTGAAGACCATACCAACGGAGCTAACTCTAAACAGAATCAACAAGAAACATTGGTTCCCCATTCAATAAGAAATACAAACAACCCCAAGGCACAATCATCCTTGTTAAAAGAAATCATGGAAATAGTTAAATATCAGTTACAACCTATTCAAAAAAGCCTAGAAACGATAGAAAAGCAAGTAGCTATCTTAATCGCTACTTCAAAATCTACTCCTAATTCAAGAATCAAAGATCTCTCAGCTTTACCTGGCCTCAGTGCCATTTCTGGAAACGCCAACCCCACAAATAAATCAAAACAGTTAGCAAATAAAACGGCTAACACAAATACCACAACTGCAAAAACAGGAGACCCAGCAAAAAAATCAAATAACCCAATCTTTCCACCAAAATCTAAGACTACTCAAGATACTGCCAAATCTACTTCTGGTCCACAAAATCAATCATCAACAAACCTTACCCCTGCAAAAACCCTACCTGTAACCATCCCCTCTATGCCACCCGTACCGAGCACCCCCCGTAATGAACAGCCACAGAGACAAACTAACAAACCAGAACGACCGAATAAAAGATGGCCAAAATTAGTAAACTTCCCACCGGAAGAAGCACCTTTTGTAGTCATATTAACTGGGGTCCCAGAATTAAGCAAAGACACAGACGAACCAACCTAGTCCTTACTAAATAAAACTCGCTACTGGCTAAACATCAACAGGCCCAATCATCCAAACAACATCACTAGAATTACCACAGTGAAAAGGGCCTCATGGATAGGCCACCAACCAAAATCAGTTCCTGGTGATTGCATAATAGTCAACTTTGAAAATCCCCGTGCAGTGGACTATATATGTTCATGGTACCCTCTGGGAAACAACGGAGGAATAGACGTTAAACGTCTATCCTTTTTCTACCCCCGACAAAGCCATCGTTTCGAGGACCCTAACTGGCCATCAAATTGGTCCTGGAATCAACCTGACCACGGACCAAGAAACTGGAATCAGGGAGACTGGGGTCAAGGAAACAGTCAAAGATACCACTTCCAGGGGGAACGGGGCTACGATCACAACGAGGAGACTGGAACTATTACGGCAGGAGGGTACATCAACACCCTCACAGAGAACCCTGGACTGGAATACCAACATTTAATAGCTATAGTTGCTTAGACATGGTCGACTGACCATCATCACAGACCTATACCCCGACCTCTCTGCCCAATACCAGGGCTTATCCAATTTCTCCAGCTAACCATCCAAAGAGTAAGACGTCTAACAAAGCTTTGAACACACTAAAAATCAGGTCACATGATAATACACCCAAAATTATAATTCAACACGCAGGAAACCAGTCCAAAGAGTGTCTTTGCCATCCTAAGCTTTGTGTCAGCTCCCCGACTTTGCTACAAAATTGCCCCAAACAAACAAAATTGCGCTGCAATTGCGATTCCAGACCTCTCCCATACATCAGCAGATATAGAAACCGTCGCCCAGTTTACGCCACCTGCCGAAATCGGAACAGAACTCGACAGGAATATGTTATTCTGGAACGTGGCGGGTCTAGTAACTAAACATCTCGAAAAAAACTTTCTAGATCTGGTTCACTCGAATGACTTAATCTGTCTTCAGGAGACATGGCTGAACGATCCAATCCATCTGGTAGGATATAGAACATACTTTTCCCAAGCACTAAAAACAAACTCCGGGAGAAGCAAAGGAGGTCTAATTACATATATTTCCAATCTCTGGCCTTGTCAGGAAACAACGCCCATTATGCTCCATCAGAACTATCAGATCATTAACATTAAAGTAACCAACCAAGAAGTTTACACTATAATAAACTTTTATAACAACATGACCTCGATGGAGCTCACCAAAGCCCTAAGCGAAATTTCCGATGTGACAAATGATCTGAAAAGCAAATACGCCAAAGTTATACATTCAATAATTTGGGGCGGAGATTTTAACCTTCATATATGCAATAAAAGCAACTCCTCCATCTGTGGGATCACAGATGAACAAGATGAACAAGAAAACTCACTGACCCATTTTGCAAACACGGAGGAAGGTAACAACATGCAGACTATTATGTTCGAGTTAGACATAGGGTTTGCGAACATGATAATGACGCCTACAACACAATTCACATCAACCTTCCATGGAAGAGGCGCTGAAACATTAATAGACTACATCCTAGTTTCCACTAATAAAGCCACTCGCATAAAGCACTTTGAAGTGAACAACAACGCACTCAGTGACCACTACCCACTCAGACTAATATATCTCGAACCAGACCATCAAAAGAACAAAGTTAAGGATCAATTGGGTACACTCCATCAGGAAGCACTCACACTGAATAGATTAAACAGATTCACCCTAAAATGGGGCAAATTAGATCAAGAAACTACCAGCGTAAGAATTATTAAAAAATGCAGGACCGACATTGACTATTGTCTAAACCCTTCTGCAACTGCCTCAGAAATTTTGACTAGCTATTATACAATAGTGAACACCATAAGTAACGAACTAACTAAACCTAGCAAACAAAACAACATTTTAAAAAAAGGTTGGTTTAACACGCACTGTACAAAAGCCTACTCTGATCTAAAGAAAGCTTTAGCAAAAAAAGAAAGGAACAGAGAGGAGATAATCCAATTAAGGAAGTCATATAGGTACGCACTCAAACAAAGAAAAAAGGAGATACAAGCTAACCTTTGGACTCAACTGCTACATAGCAGCACTCTAAAAGACAGCGCAGCCTTCTGGTAAATAGTTAAGAGCCCTTTCCTAACAGAAAACAACGAAGGACCCTCCCTAGACGTCGCTATAAAAGCAGAGGATTGGGTGCAGCATTTCTCAGGGGTCTTTGGAGAGGCTAAACCCGGAGAGACAACTTCTCTGGCCCCGCTTCCACCGGTGAAATACCCAATAGAAATACATTTCACCATCAACGAAACAATGAAAGCTATAAAGACTGCAAGAAAGGGCAAAGCGCCTGGACCAGACTCTGTCCCCATGGATCTTTACAAATTCCTACCAGATCTCTGGTCTCCCCTCTTAACCAAAGTATTAAACGCAGCAAAGGACATCAACCTTCCTAACTCATGGTCAACATCGATTCTGGTCCCTATTTTTAAGAAAGGCAACAGAGACAGTCCTTCCTGTTACCGCCCCATTTCCCTCCTGGATTCGGTCGGCAAAATGGCAGGGAGGATACTGCTTGACCATCTCCAGGAGTGGTCAAAAGAACATGGGGCACTCTCAGACCTTCAATACGGGTTCAGGGCCGGCCTGAGCACTGTGGACCAAGTCCTAAATCTAACTCTACTTGCCGGAAAATATGTAACAGCTAAAAAATCCAGCTTACATATGGTTTATGTCGACCTCACAGCAGCGTTCGACTGCGTGGAACATCCAAAACTCTGGTTAATAATGCTACAAATGGGGATTGATCCACCAATAGTAGATTTTCTACGTGAATTATATTCCGGTGCCACGGGAAAGGTACGATTCGGGACAGCAGGTCAACTAACAAACAGCTTTCCAATACAGAAGGGGGTCCGACAAGGGTGCGTGCTGGCCCCCTTCTTATTTACGCTCTATACCAACAGACTTGAAGCCGCGATCTTACAGGGCGTAAAAGATCTTCCAGAAGCGGGCCGTCGGCCGATCCCAGCATTACTATACGCCGACGATGCGGTGATCCTTGCACGAACTCCGGTCCAGCTGCAACGGGCCCAAAACAACTACTGCACATTCATGACAAGTCTAAATCTAAAAGTCAACATTAAGAAAACTTATGTGATGCACGCTGGTATCAAGGGGAAAAAAGTCAAGAATATCTACGTGGATAACTTGCCCCTTGAAAGAACTAAAACGTACCCCTATCTCGGCATTACCATCGACGAGGCGTTTAATTGGAAGGAAGCAATCACTTCCCGTAAGCTATCGCTTATAAGAACAGTCGGCGCCCTAAAAGCTTTTGCTCTTCGTCTGGGAAAAAGACCTCCGACTGAGATGATAAAGATCTATAAAGCAAAATGTATCAGCGCTGCCACCTTCGGAGCAGGAGTCTGGGGAACAACAAACGTTGAAGAAATTCAGAAAGTCGAAAACTCCTTTCTAAAATTCTTACTGGCTGTCCCAAAGAGCACAACTACCTTTGGATGCCACCTAGAACTTGGAGTGGATTACATCTCTGATATCATTAAGATCCAGCCTATTATGCTATGGCGCAGAATCTGGGCAACGGACGAGTGCCAGCTCACAAGAGCAATAATTGAGGACTGCATGAAATTAGAGTACATGAACAAGATAAAATGGTTGTGTTATGTAAAATCCTTCCTCTCAGATATTGGTCTTTCGAGATTCTTTGATGAACCACTATCAGTAATAGACATAACGAAAAAAGATCTAAAAACACTTTGTCTGACCCATCTATCCCAACTACGGATGTTGAACGAAATAGGAAAGACATCAGTACAACACTGTCTAATGATACAATTGGTTCCATCCATTCAACCATATCTGCTGTACGATCTGACACAATTTGAAAAACTTCTCCTCACCCGTTTTAGGTTCAACCTCTATCACTTTATGGTTTTATTTCCCACTCAGAATGTTTGGACACATAATACCTCAGCGTGCCCCTGTGACCTTATGTCCCCACAGTCCACAATTCACGTTCTTTTCTTCTGCAAATTTTACATGCCACTTCGCAGGAGGTGGATATTACCACTCCTAAAAGTATTAAAGATACGAAGATGCCACCCTGCCTATTTAGCGTTGCAATTTTTGGAAAACAAATTAATGTCAAAATCTGTGGCACAGTACCTAAAATTATGTCTGAGACATCGCACAAACTTATAAAATAACAAAGAGCAGCTTTCCTTAAAAACGGACTCTAGCAAATGTTTTGCTTTTTTTAGAGATCAATTTTAACATAGTATGAATTTTATGTTTTTTAATATATTTATTGTGTATTTCTGTACTTTTATGGCTTTCACAACGAAAACCGAATAAAGATGATTTGATTTGATTTGATTTGATTTGACTGGGAGGTCAAGTCTGCCTTGGAGCGGCAACAAGGGGAGTATGATGTGGTTCTGTGGAGGTAATGGGCTAGGTCTCGCTAAGCGCTGGTGGTGCAACCTACTGTGGTAGTTTCAAGATGCCTCAGGATGGCAGGTGTGCTTAAATAAGCGGAGCAAGGGGTCGGGGTCATGTGCCCGTCTTCAATTGCTAGGTGAGGCAAATAAGGGGGGGTCCATCCAATACGACTTGAAGTGGGCCTTAGCACAGCTGAAATACAGTTCCAGATCTGGAATCTCAAATCTCCCAGCACTAAAGGGCTGATTGAGAGTGTCCCAGCACAATCTAGCTTGTTTCCCTCCCCAGGTAAGATGGATGAGTGGAGTTTTTAGGGCTTTAAAGAAATGTCTGCTGGGGGCATAGGGGATGTTAATGAAAATGGAGAGCAATTTGGGCAGGACTACCATCTTGATAAGTGAGGCTCTCCCGGCCAGTAAAATTGGCATGGCAATCCACCTGGTGATTTTTTCAGTAAGGAGGTCTAGTGCATGCCCATAGTTGGCTGCCATCAAGTCGTTCTGACTTCGAGTGATTACTATTCCTAGATATGTGATTGTGTCTTCGCACCACGTGAGGGGGTAGACTCGTATGAACCGTATAGTGACTTCAGTAAGGGGAAAAATCTGGGATATCCCCCTGTTTATGTTGACCCCCAAGAGTTGTCCAAAGAGGATAAGCAACCTTAAAATGGGGTTGAGACTATCTCTCAGATTGCGCAGATAGAGAGTGAGGTCCTCGGCATATAGTTATATTAGTATTTGCCTTTCGGGGTGTATGAGGGCATGGTCGTGGAAATGCTGACGAATCTTGGCAGCCAGGGGCTCAATTGCTAGTGCAAAGTGTAGGGTAGATAGAGGGCACCCCTGCCGGGTACCTCTGTCTATTGTGAAGGCGGAGGACCTAGTGCCATTGACCAATATGCTAGCCTGCAAGCCGGTGTATAGCAAGTTAATCCATGCCAAGAATGGAGCAGGGAAGCCCATGCGCTGAAGAATAACCGCTAAATAGTCCCATTCTAGGGAATCAAATGCCTTGGTGGCATCAAGGAAGATAGGCACCGCATTTATGTCAGGGTCACTGTCCTGCAGGACAGCAAACAGGGTGTGAAGGTTGTGAGACGTACCACTGCTGGGCACAAACCTTGACTGGTCGGGAAGGACAAGAGGGGTCATTAGGGGGCTAATACAGTTCGCAATCAGTTTTGCTAAGGTTTTCCGTGGCTTCCGTAAGGATATTATGGGGTAGTATGCCCGTTTGTCGAGCCTCCTCATAGACCTGTCACAAAACGGGGATTAGTATAGTACGGAAGGTTTTATAAAATTCAGCCGGGAGGCCATCAGGGCCAGGGGCCTTGCCAGTCTACAGTTGCATTATAGCGGTGATGATCTCGTAGTCCTCGTGATGAGCAAGGAGAAATTCTCGTTGCGTGGGCCGAAGCCAGGCAATCACAGTGTCTTCAAAGAAAGGGGTAAATCGATAGGATGTATCCTGTGGGAGGTGTACAGGGATTTGTAAAAACATTTAAAGGTGGCAGCTATGTCTGAAGTGCTTCTGCGCAGGTGGCCGTCCTCATCAGTAGTTTCTAGGATAGTGTTGGAGAATCTAGGTGGGCGAATCAGGCCCGCAAGAGATTTGCCTGGTCTCTCACCCTCCCCATAGCGGCGGGTCTGGTGATATTTCCTTCTGAACTTGCACTCCCTACCACTGTCTTTTGATGGTCAGTGTCAGTGAGTAGATCCCACAGGCGCGTTTGTAGCTCTGGGGTGGGTGTGGTTTGCATCTGAGCTTCAGTGTTCTTAAGTTTGTTCTCCAGCTTATGGAGTGTGGAGGGAATGTCCATCAGGATCCCCCCACTTTTGGCGATGCAGATTCCGTGCATGGTGACTTAGAAGGCCTCCCATACAGTGGAGTATTGTGTGACTGAGTGTTCATTGCGAGGAAAGAAATAAACAATTTCTTGCTCAAGTTCAGATTTAAATACAGGGCCCAACAGGGCATGTGTGGGAAAGCACTGGGACAGGTGTGGTGATTCTTCACGAGGGGGTGTGACATGAGGAGCACCGGTGAGTGGTCAGTGTAGGTGCGCAGGAGATGGGAAGAATGAGACAGCCACAGGGTTAACCCTCTTGAGATAAGCCAGCTATCAATTCGTGACCAGGAGGAGTGGGCAGTGAAAAAGCAGGAGCCTTCTCAATCTTGTGGGTGAAGGCTGCACAAAGCATTGACGAGGCTGTGGTCATTGATGATGTGGTTACGGGTATGATGTGCGTTGGAGTAGTGATGGGGTTGTGGGTGGGAGCGATCGAGCGGTGGGTCGAGGGTGACATTGAAATCTCCTCCCCACACCACGTAGGTTTAGCTAGTGTCCAGGATTCTGCCCTAAAGGACCCAGAAGAATGCAGGATCATCAGTATTCGGGCCATAACAGGAGACAAGCATTATGGATTAAGCAGCCAGTTTTCCCCATAGGATACTGTACCGACCCTGTGGGTCAGCAAAGGACCAGATGGGGTCTAGGGGAGTGTACGCTGAATCAAAATAACCTTGCCACGTGTGTAGGTGGAGTATGAGGAAAAACGTTGGCAGGTTGCCCAGCGGGATGCGAATGAAGCTGGGGCTGTGGGGCTAAGGTGTGTCTCCTGGAGCATAGCGCAGTGTAAATTGTGTCGGTCCAGGTAAGAAAGAAAGTGTCATCGCTTGTGAGGGTCTCCCAGACCTCTCACATTCCACGTCAAGAGGTTGTATTTGGGGGGGTTTGGTTGGTTCTCCCTGGTCACATGTCGGGAGTGTTGTAGTGGACGTTAGATACATGTCAAGCAGGTTAGCTGCGTCAGCTGTGCCTATGCTTGTCAAATCAACAGTAAGTGGCAGTAAACAAACCTCCCCCACCCACATCAGCAGCCCAATCCTGCCGTGATGTGATTCTCTGCCTCCCTTCCCCAATGCCTCTTGCTCCATGCTCCCAACGGGGGATGGTGGATCCAGGGCTGTGAACATGCTAAACCGGAGAATTATAGGGGTTCCCTAAGTGGGTAGCGGGCAGAGGGTGAACCAGAGGCACCTCGCAACGGCGAGGGCGCTCCGGGAGAATAGAAGAAAGTCTCATCCTGCCCAGTGTTCTGCGGTGATGACTTTGGGTTGGAAAGCGTGTATGACATCCACAGGAGAGCCCCAGCAGGGACATTGCAGCAGTCCATAATGGAGGGCATTGCAGTTCAAGCGGTGATCTGAGGGGATCAGCGGCAGTGAAAGTTACCATGTAAAGGCTGTGTCAGAGTTCTTAAAGAGAGGTGTGACCATCATTCTACATCTGATGTGCCGCCAGCTTTGGTTGAACGAGTGTAGGGGGAAGCACGATCCGTGGATGTCTTGGGTAAGGTTTTAAGTAATTAACATGCTGGGGGTTAGTAAAGATGTGTTGCTTCCCTTGATAAGTGACTTTGAGGCATGAGGGATAGAGCATATGCATAGGCAATGTTCATTTGCTGAAGCTTTACCTTCACTGGGAGTACCTTCCTGCGCGCCTCCTGGGCAGCCATGGTAAAGTCAGGGTATAGTGAAACTTCTATGCCTCTGAAGAGGACCTGTCCACACTCCCTAGCGGGCCGTAGTGCGGAAACTCGATCCCTATAGTTAAGGAACCACGCAATGATGGGGCGAGGAGGGGTGCCAGGTACAGGGCAAGGGGCCAGTGACCGATGCGCTCTCTCGACAATGAAGACTGTTGAAAAGGCCTCTCTTCCAAAGGTTGCAGTAAGCATGTGCTCCATGTAATCCTCCATATCCTGTGCCAGTTGATTCCGGCACTCCTAGGATCCACAGGTTGTTGTGTCTCTAGCGAGATTCTAGGTCTTCATTTTTTGCGGCTATGACCCTCAAGACTTTTTCCATGTTGAGTGTTTTGTCCGCGGTCGTGATGGAGATATCTTCCATATCGGAAATGCGGCGTTCAGTTTCTTTATTCTGTTCTACATGCCGCTCGCTTTTCTGTGTGAGAGTGTCAATGCGAGCGTTCATCGCCTCCATTTTGGTCTCAATGGAGGTCAAACTAGATTGCATTACTAGGAGGAGTTCTTTCAGGTCCTCCGTGGAAGTGGGTTGATCAGGAGGGGGAACTCCTGTTTGCTCACCATCCATGTCCGCCTGCATTCTTGCAGCTTGAGGGCCTCAAAGGTAAGTTTGGGCTGCTTGCAGTGAGTGTGCCTACGGGGTTGCTGTTGGATGCACCTGGGGCCGTAGCAGTGGAAGGGCTTATGTGGGCCACCTCAGGCAAATTTGGGTACCAGAAAAAATGAAGCTGTTCATAGCATGTCCTGGAGGCCTGGGGAGGCATTTGTGCAGGAGATTAAGACGTTGGGCTCCACAAGTGGTGTTAGACTGTTAGGCGGTGAGATTGAAATGCAGCAGCGATTAGAGTGGGCTGGTGTCAGGCCCTCCAACCCTCAGCGACTAGTGCAGATCGGCAGTTGGTGAAGCGTATGGGGGAAGGCCAGAATCCGGAGAGGCCAAGGAGGGGGCATAGAAGGCCCCAGTGAGGAAGATATTGGCCGTGCAGGCACAACATTAAGCAGAGGACGTCAGTGGAGGAAGGTGGCAGGCGGGTGAAGTACTAGAAAAATATATCCTAGAGCTATACTTATCGGGGGTAGGTCAGCGAAGGTGCCTCCCTTTCGTTCTGGTACATGGGAATATAGGCATTGGGTCTGCAGGAATGTGCTCATCCTACAAGAAAGAGCAGATGTGACCTTGGTCTTCTAACGTTAGTAGCAATGCTCTGCTCACAGCCTGGGCCGACCTTTTAGAATCTCCTCCACCAACAGTATGCCACATGCTTTCCTTACTAACGAGAGAGAGCTCGGGAAACAAAACCAAGATGGCGTTTGCTTGATTTGGCCCCGATTCTCAATAGGTACATGAATCGAGCATATTTACAAGAGGCTTTACAGTAGATTGCAGATATACATTGGATATGTTATGACAACATTATATGGTATCGATTTTATATTCCTTCAGACCGCCCTTTTGGCATAACATAGCCAATATACCTAGAGACCACCGGTTCAATCCAAGAACACACCCTCATCTATCTGCATAAGGTCAGCCACCTCCTTCTGTACTAACTGCTTTTCATTTTTAAGCTGTTGAGAAACTGTCAAAGAGGAAGTAAGTTTGGCAGCACAATAGGAGCAACATGCTGGGCCACAATGGAAATACAGGCAACAAACAAATACCACTCCTAGTGCTCCAGCCAGGATCATGAAAATCTTCCAGCCCCAATTGAGAGGAGATCCCAGAACCACCCAGTAAAAGACGAAGTGCCAGTGTCAGCATGCACTTCTGCAGCCAAACTATGTATTTTTTGATTAGCTAAACGTATGGTCGGGCCGAATCTGGAATATATACACAACAAGAGCTGCCGATCACGCGGCACGCTCCTCCTCGATCAGCTAGGATGACGTCAAGCACCATCCGATTTTGGAGCGAAACAAGCCTCCTAGCTTGAAGCTCCACGGTAAGGTTAGTCAGAATTCTAGCAGTAGTCTAAACTACATTCTCCACTACTCGAGAGAGACGCCTGACATCTCTACTAGCGAAAATGGGACCCCATATTGGAAAGAGACCCTTGGCTATATCCATAAACGGCTGAGCAGCAGTATCAGTCTGATCAGTACCTTCAGTACTAATACTTCTATATACTCGGTAAGGACCAAGGCTCCGTTTAGTCAGCTGGTGTGTCTTGTGGTAGTCAGACGGAGCTATATAAACTGTAGGATACAGGAAAGACAAGTAACATTTTCCAGCCCACCCTCTCGAGAGCCAGGTATAGGCATTTTCTCTGCATACAAAATATACATTTGGAGGAGTAATTAGAGGTGGTGTACTGGTGGTGTGCAAGATGTAAGTATAGTTACACCTACTATTTCCTACATTAACATGACCCTTCCCTTGGATGCAAAAGGAAGCAGTACTATTCAAAATAGGTACGGGCATTGCCTTATCATCAGTGACATTTCGATCCTGGAAGTGCTGAAAATATTGGGTAGAATTGAATTGTTCAAAGTCCAACATTTCCTCCTTTAACCAAGTAGCATTTTCATATGTGGTATACACATTCATACAAGCATTGGTGTCTAAAGATCCCTCCCCTTGGTTCCCCTGTGCATCAAATCCCTGATGTTGTTCTATATATTTTAAAACAGATTCATAATCCTTTTCAGTATACCGTTTAGGGTCAGCCACATAATGCAAATACATTAATGACAATAACTGGAACCAAGCTTCACAACTTGCCAAATGCGATAATGGTAAGGAAATAAACAAATCATGGCGACGCATTACAGATGGCAAGAGACCACAAACCCAACAATTCGTCTTATTCGTAGTGCTATGAGCCTCATGCAATATTTCAATTAACGCATTTCTAACATATGTTTCTCTATGTTGTTCTTTATGGGGAGGCAAAGTATAAAAATAATGCTCAGGTGGGGTTGCGGTAGTACCTAAAACATGGTGCATTGGATATTGGAACTCTAAATATATAAACACACTCATTAGAATGATCATGATCACTGCAATCGTTATTACAAAGGCTACCTTCACTATGATAGCCCAAGCAGAAAACATAGGAACATTTTCAAGGAAAGGTCGAGGTGCAAGAGGTCTCTCATCCTCAAGGGCAAAACGAGCAAAGGGATACATTTCTAACTAAAAGTTCAAACTAGTCTCGGGAAGGAACGCAAGCCAGCCGCCAGAGGGTTTCTTCTCCCTGTGTCCGTTTAGAGCCTCACAGGCAGGCTCTTGTTATCCATCCACAAGTTGATTCTCCGAAAATTTCACCGTTGCAACTTAAGACCCCCTTTTTACTTACACAGTCTTTCTTTCTGAACAGAGCAATGTGTCAGTTCCAAGCTCTCAACTGGTTCAGTCCAGTGTCTCGCTCAATACCCCAGGCAAACTTGTATTTCTCCCTACAACTCAAGTCTTTCCCTTTCTCCTATATTCCGGAACTAGGGTATCGCGTAGTTTTCGGGGTCGTAAATTGTATCGTAAATGGCCAGGTTGTTCCTGATCTTGGAACAACACAGCAGCAGGAACATTTGGTGCACCACAGCTTCCAGAAGCCTCAGGGGAATCAGCTGTACTATTTTTTGTGAGAACCAAAGCTGATTCACCTCCTTGCGGTATTGACAACCTTTTCTCCTGCCCAACTTCAACGGCATCCGAGAAAGGCACAAACCGTACCCTTTGTTCTCCCTCTTGTGTTACAACTCCTTCTCGGTTCTGCTGATCAGAGGGAAGCAGCAAGGGTAGCTTCTTTAGAAGGGAAACATGTATCCAATTTTTCTTCCCATCAACTTTCACTGCTGTTCGGGTGACCAGAAGGATTTGATAAGGGTGACTCCACCTCGGTTCCAGACTCGTTTTTCGTTGGTAATTCCGCACAACGACCCACTGTCCTGGTTCCAGGCAATGTCCGGGTCCCTCCGGCAGCGGCTGCAGTACTGCTGAGACCTGTTGATGAATACAACGCAGATCTTTAGTTAAAGCGTACAGGTAATCTGTCATCATGGGGTAGTCAAGATCACGAAAGGATTTAGGCCTTGGGACACCCCATACATTAGCGGGACGCCCAAAACGACCTCAAAGGGTGACAGCCCGGCCCGAGAATGGGGGGTTACTCGTATTGACATTAATGCTAGGGGCAATGCATCCGGCCAACTCAAACCCACACTTTCCTGTATCTTCGCCATTTTCAATTTTAATATACCGTTGTATTTCTCAACTAATCCGGCAGATTGTGGATGTCGTGCTGCATGGAATTTTTGCTTTATCTGCAGTCCTGCACAAACATGCTTAATGATCTCTGCATTAAAATGAACCCCATTGTCCGTCCATATAATCTGGGGTAAATCGAATCATGGCAGGAATTCTTTAATTAAGACCTTGGCAGTAGCTAGGGCAGTATTTTCTTTGGTGGGGTAAGCTTCAACCCATTTACTAATGGCACAAACCACCACCAGTACATATTTAAGGTTCATCACTCTATCAAATTAAATGTAATACATCTGTAACACTTCAAAGGGTAACGACAGGGGTGCAAAGTTTCCACTAAGAACTGTTTCTTTTCCTCCTGGGTTAAGCTGCAAACAAACCATGCAATATTTACCTACATGGGCAGCAGTTTTAGGGATAATAGGGTTATTCCATACTGGGTCTAATAATGCACATATTCCTTTAGCTCCAATGTGGGCAATACCATGGGCCATTACTATGACTGCATACACCAAGGCATTGGGTAATAGCCATCTCTGTCTGTCTGTTAAATCAATCCAACAATCATTCGTGTCTAACCGCCCTATTTCCTGTTCCCACCTTAGCAGTTCATCAGCTGTAATTCCTTAACACTTTCAATAGTGTTATCAAATACTGTAGTGTCCGCCACCCATCAAGTTGCTACATTAGGGGACATTGTGGAGGTTTTAGTTTGCGCTGTTTCTTTCGCTATTTGATCAGCAAAAGCATTTCCTTCTCCTGTAGTGTCAGTGATTTTCTTATGGGTACTACACTTAACAATAGCTACCTTTTCTGGTAGGGTTAAAGCATATGATAGTCTTTCGATCAACTGACCATGCTGTATTCTTTGGCCGTGAGAAGTAAGGAATCCTCGTTCCCTTCACAGCCGCCCCAAAACTATGGGCTACGCCAAAGGCGTATTGGCTGTCAGTGAAGATATTAACTCTTAACCCTTCACTCGGTTCAAAGGCCCTTAGTAATGCTGTTAGTTCAGCTGCTTGCGCTGAGTGCTGGGAAACCGAGCAGTCTCCACTACGGTTCTAAGAGTAGTTATAGCATAAGCAGCTGTTGTCGAGCCATCTGGTAACTTAAGTTAAAACAAGAGCCATCCACATACAATTCCCCTTGGGGGTCAGATAGAAGGGAATCAGTGAGATCTACACGTCCCTTTGTTTCTTCTTCCGTCCGAAATATGCAATCATGGACATCGTCCTTTTGGTCAATCGAAGGGAGGGGTAGTAACGTGGCTGGGTTCAGAGTGGCACATCTTTTCATTTTAATGTGAGGTGCAAATAAAGTTAATTCATAACCAGTCTATCGTGCACTCCTGAGTTGCTGAGTTTTTGTTCTGTTCAATAATATGTCCACAGCGTGCGGTATCATCACTGTGAGATCAGTATTCAAAACAATCCCCTCCGACTGTCGAATGGCCACCGCCACAGCAGTGGTAGCCCTTAGACAGCCGGGGAGGGCTCAGGCAACATTATCCAATACTGCCGAAAAATATGCACACTGTCTTTGTTTTCCCTCCAGAATCCTGGATCAACACTGAAAAAGAGCAACCGTCTACCTCATGCACAAAAGTACAAAAGGTTTCTGGTAGTCTGGGGTACCCAGAACAGGTGCAGAGCAGAGAGAAGATTTAAAAGCATCTTAACATTCATCCGCCAGGGTAAGGGTTCATGCACATCTTTCATAACCAAGTGCAACAAGGGTTTAGTCAGAAGGGAAAAATTAGGAATCCATTGGCGACAGTAAGAAGTTATGCCCAGAAAAGCATGAACATCACGTTGAGTAAGAGGCACAGACATATTAGTAATCACAGATTACGCTGCCGTAGCGCTGTTGTTGGCGCTACAGTTGGAACTCTTGTTGCCTGATCCCGTGGCTGCTACTCGCCGCACCCGCTCCGCGGGTGCCGCTTCGCCCTGTTGGCTGGGGGCTGCTCTGAGGAGAAAACTAAGACCTTGAGGCTGCTTGTGGGAGCGAGGCGCTGCGGGGCTGCGAGCGTGTGCAGGGACTCCATTGCCCAGGAGTCCCTGCGTGACCAGCAAGACCTTCCGGTCCGCTCTCCCCGTGGCCCGCCCACCGCCCACAGGAGGGTACTTTACCTCCTCTTCCTCCACTGTTCCTTGGGACGCTTTTGCTGCCGTAGCGCTGTTGTTGGCGCTACAGTTGGAACTCTTGTTGCCTGATCCCGTGGCTGCTACTCGCCGCACCCGCTCCGCGGGTGCCGCTTCGCCCTGTTGGCTGGGGGCTGCTCTGAGGAGAAAACTAAGACCTTGAGGCTGCTTGTGGGAGCGAGGCGCTGCGGGGCTGCGAGCGTGTGCAGGGACTCCATTGCCCAGGAGTCCCTGCGTGACCAGCAAGACCTTCCGGTCCGCTCTCCCCGTGGCCCGCCCACCGCCCACAGGAGGGTACTTTACCTCCTCTTCCTCCACTGTTCCTTGGGACGCTTTTGCTGCCGTAGCGCTGTTGTTGGCGCTACAGTTGGAACTCTTGTTGCCTGATCCCGTGGCTGCTACTCGCCGCACCCGCTCCGCGGGTGCCGCTTCGCCCTGTTGGCTGGGGGCTGCTCTGAGGAGAAAACTAAGACCTTGAGGCTGCTTGTGGGAGCGAGGCGCTGCGGGGCTGCGAGCGTGTGCAGGGACTCCATTGCCCAGGAGTCCCTGCGTGACCAGCAAGACCTTCCGGTCCGCTCTCCCCGTGGCCCGCCCACCGCCCACAGGAGGGTACTTTACCTCCTCTTCCTCCACTGTTCCTTGGGACGCTTTTGCTGCCGTAGCGCTGTTGTTGGCGCTACAGTTGGAACTCTTGTTGCCTGATCCCGTGGCTGCTACTCGCCGCACCCGCTCCGCGGGTGCCGCTTCGCCCTGTTGGCTGGGGGCTGCTCTGAGGAGAAAACTAAGACCTTGAGGCTGCTTGTGGGAGCGAGGCGCTGCGGGGCTGCGAGCGTGTGCAGGGACTCCATTGCCCAGGAGTCCCTGCGTGACCAGCAAGACCTTCCGGTCCGCTCTCCCCGTGGCCCGCCCACCGCCCACAGGAGGGTACTTTACCTCCTCTTCCTCCACTGTTCCTTGGGACGCTTTTGCTGCCGTAGCGCTGTTGTTGGCGCTACAGTTGGAACTCTTGTTGCCTGATCCCGTGGCTGCTACTCGCCGCACCCGCTCCGCGGGTGCCGCTTCGCCCTGTTGGCTGGGGGCTGCTCTGAGGAGAAAACTAAGACCTTGAGGCTGCTTGTGGGAGCGAGGCGCTGCGGGGCTGCGAGCGTGTGCAGGGACTCCATTGCCCAGGAGTCCCTGCGTGACCAGCAAGACCTTCCGGTCCGCTCTCCCCGTGGCCCGCCCACCTCCTACAAACGGCCCATATATTCTACCCTGAGGCTTCCGCGACGCGGGACGCGTGCGGGTCCAAGCGCGGGGCGAAGACCGGGCAAAGAGCGGGCCGTTTGAGGCCGTTCGAGGTCTGAGCGGTCTGGTCTGGGCCCCCTCTCTTGCACTTTCGCCTCGCACTTGTTGTTTGCTCATTTTTGCTGCCCAGCCTGTTAGACTCAGTTAGTCCATGTGTACTCGCGTCACACGCAATAGGGCGGCCAAGGGGGGGCCGGCATCAAATGGGCCCATGGACGATTTCATTACGCGGACAACCAAGGCTATAGACCTTGAAATTGACAAACTGCAAACCAGAGTGTCCCTTGACCTGGAAGCGGCCAGGAAGTTGTCACTCGATTTTGCCTCACGCAAGAAATCTTCTCTTGGCCATATAGCTACAGCTATCTCCCCTAAACACACCGGCAAGCGGGAGGGTGTTATAGTAGAGGTTGATGTCCACGATACGCATATCCCGCCCACTCCCTCCCTCCCACTCCCATTATTAGGTCTACCTGCTTTGCCCGACGCCCCCCCTACTGTTGAGGACAGTCCTCTTGCTTCCCCTACTTCTTCATCTGATATATCCCTGGCCTCTACTACATATGGCGGTTTTGATAATATCCCGGGGAATCCCAACAAGAGGAAACGTTCACCCAGCCCAACTTCCCCTCGGAAGAAACTGCCAATGCAGGGTGCTAATTTGATCACTAGTGATAATATATTAGTGGCCATCAGTCCGGCCATTCCTCTCCCTTTCCCATTGGTCCCTGGTGGTGAAAATATTGTGGGGCAAGGCCCTCCAGACTCTGGAAGTACCTCACAACCTGTAAGACCAGATGCGGGCTGGACAAACCAGGATGGGAGGGAGCGGGAATTCATAGGAGTGGTTTGGGAGTCTCTAAAAAACCTTTTATCTCCCCTGGATCTAAGGCTTTCCCGCATAGAGAATAATCTCCTTGAAATGGAGAAAAGTATCATCGCCTTGGCCACTCTTGGCCTAAGAAGCCTTGAATGCCAGGGGGTGATCGATAGTAACCCGCTTACAGAGGTTTCTACCCCATCCCCTACAGCTATCCCTGGTTTGCCCCCCAACCCTACTTTGCCCTGTTCTACCCACCCTATTCCCAAACCCCGCACCAGGAATCTCATTACTGCAAACCCGCCCCCTCAGGCCAGGGCTACTATCCCAAATGCTCCAGTGACACATACTAACACTGGCTCTACATCAACTATATTGAGAGCCCGGAACCCAATTAGCTCCAACACCGGCCCTGCCCAGGCATCTCGCACCAATACCACAACAGCCACACCGAGAGCCCAGAATTCAGCTATTAATAGCTCACGTCCCGCAAAGGCCCCTCGGAATAAACCCCCAACCCATTCTGTTAGGGGTCCCCACACCAGGAGCAACTTTCGAGGAGGTTATATTGACCTTCCTCCAGAAGCAAATGATTATATGGTGGTCTTGACGGGTGTCCCGGAACTGGAGAATGGCCAATATGAAGACCAGCACTCGCTACGTAACAAAGTGATGTACTGGCTTAACACTTATAGGCCTATTCCTAATGGAAGAAAGAGTAGAGTCTTAACGACTCGTAGAGTCCCCTGGGTGGGCACCACGAGGAAATCAACCCCCGGTGACTGTATAGTCGTAACTTTTGACGACGTGTATACAGCCAGGCACATCTGGTCTCCTGGGAACCAAGACTGGGGCTCCTCTATTACCCCGAGGCCCTTATCATTCTTCTACCCTCCCCGTGCTGTATGTCCGCAGGGGGGACTTTGGCCCCCAGCGCATCAACAGCCTAGCTGGGGATTCCTTCCTACTGTGTTCAATCCAAACAGTTGTTGGCCTGGAAACGTAACTGCTGATGGGTTTGGCAGCCTGGAGGATGTCGATTGACTCCCATCGCCCCCAACTACAGCGATACCAAGTAATCGTAATGGTTCCACATTGGGGAAGGGGAGACCAGCCTTGACGGTTAGTGTAGGTGAGACTGGTACTCTCTCTCCCACCCAGCCTCCAACACAGGCCCCCCTCTCAATGGATCAGGTGCACTCTCCCCCTGTTGTTTGTCCTCCCATTACCCACTTAGCAACAAATTTGATTGTCTCGGAAATCCCGCCATCTGCAACTTCTTTCCATTCTGCCAGGGTCACTGATACTCATGCCATTTCCCCAGTTCTTGAGACACAGTCTGCCAAGACCCTGACATGTGCTCCCCAGCTTAAAATATTAAGCTGGAATGTGGCAGGGCTTGCCCGGAATTTCAATAAACCTGATTGGATCTCCTTTATGGAGCCCTTCGGGATCTGTCTTTTACAAGAAACTTGGTGCCTGGAGCCCGTGCACAGGGTCGGCTTCACCACCTACTCTGTGCCGGCCTCCAGGGCAAAAGGCAGTAAAGGCCGCCCTTCTGGTGGCCTTCTCATCTGGGTAAGTGTTGCTTTGGGTCTAGTAGTAAAGCATACAAACTCACCATCCCCAGACCTTTTGAGGCTTACTATGCAGTGCCCGGGGGGTAATACCCTAGAGCTCTTCAATATGTACCTAAGGGGGACCAGGGCAGGGAATTCGAGCCCTCTGTCCCTAACTGGAGTTGAAGAGGAGCTAACTGGCTGCAACATTGACTCCCTTACCATTCTGGGCGGGGACTTCAATTGTTGCTTTGAGCCTCTGGCATGTGACGACATCTTGGATACATGGGAGGATGATGCCAAGAGAGGCATTCCCTTGCTAGCTGTCAACCCCATCAGGAAATGGACTCAGAATGCCATTGATATCAACGCACTTTGCCTGGAACACTCCCTCAGAGCCACTAACGGTCGTTGTAAGTCAGACGCTGGAGGTGCACACACATACAACAGGATTGGGCACACCTCCAGAATCGACTACGTACTGTTAAACTTTAACTTGTGGGAATATGCCCTTGATATGGTTGTTCAAGAATCCACGGATAGTGATCACAACCCGTTGATCCTCACGCTTGCTCTCCCGTGGGACCAAGGGGCCACAGTAGTATCACCTCGGCCAACTTGGAAAACATCCCACGAAGTTGTTCCATCAAACTGCGGGAGGCGACTAAAGTGGGCTAAGGTCGCTTCGGATGCAAAAAGAATGGCCCAAGTTCAATCCATAATGATGGAAGCCAAATGTATTGCAAGCACGTTGGACTGTGACTCTCCTATACTTGTGCCATTTGTGGAGACAATTGTATCACTTAGCAATCTCTTCTTGGTTCCTGAGGGGAGGGGGGGGCCCAAGCGGAGAAAAGAGACTAAGGGTAGAGACCAATGGTATTCTCATGCCTGCCGCCAAGCTAAAAGTGAACTAATTATGGCGGTCAGCGCTAAAGACCAGGCTCTGATTTCCCAAGCTAGGAAAAACTACAAGAAAACCCAGGTCGCGGCAAAGATCACTCATGAAACCAACTTTTGGAGTGACCTAATGGAGGCTGGTTCTAGAAAGGATTCAAGGGCTTTTTGGGCTCTGATTAGAGGTAGGGACAGGCCTGTTGACTCACTGATTACATGTAACATTTCAGGGAAGGTTTGGTGGGACCACTTTGCCAAATTATACTCCAACCCCCCGGGGGTACTGGGTCCTATTTGGAGTCCTAGTGACATAGTACCGGCAAACAGCTCTCATCTTGGCCCCACTTTTACATCCAGGGAGGTGGAGATAGTAATCAGGTGCATTGTGCCCAACAAGGCGGCAGGCCCAGATGGAGTCCCCGGAGACCTGCTTCGTAGCAATGTCGAGGTTTGGAGCCTATACATTGCTAAACTCCTGAATGAGGCAATGGTGGGTGGCGGTTTCCCGGATTCGTGGAGGGGTGCGGAAGTGGTCCCCATCTTTAAAAAGGGCTGCAGGGACGACCCGGCCAACTACCGACCCATAAGTCTGCTCGATTCCACCCAGAAGGCAGCAGGGAAGGTAGTTTTGGGCAGGATCCTGCAGTGGGCCGAGGAAATGAAGGTCTTGTCTGACTTTCAGGCCGGCTTCAGATCTGGGACCGGCACGATTGAGCAGACATTCCGATTCCTAATGCTTTTTTGGAAAGTGGTCAAACTGGGCAAGGGCAGTCTGTATCTCGCTTTCATTGACTTACGGACTGCCTTTGACCTCGTTCCACGTAACCAACTATGGGCTACACTTGAGGGCATGGGCATGCCCTCGTACTTGTTAGCCTTAACCATCAAATTCCATGAAAGCAACTTTGCCCAAATCAGATGGGGTCAGCAGGGCCAAAAAACATCTCGGATTCCTGTTGACAGGGGCGTCCGCCAGGGGTGTGTGCTAGCTCCCACTCTGTTTTCCCTATATCTAAACGGAGTGGTAGAGCACCTTCTCCAACTACCAGCAGATGCTCCTTCCCTGGCGGGCAGAAAGATACCAACGCTCCTGTTCGCAGACGATACCCTGCTGATCTCGAAATCCCCGAAGGGCCTCCAAACCCTGCTTACGAGGTTTCAAGGTTTTTGCGACACAAGGGGCTTGGTTATTAACATCAACAAAACCAAGTTCCTTGTGCTGAACCCCCCCAGGAAGACAGTTCACCCGCCATTAATTGATGCAGTTCCCTTAGAAAGGGTCAGGGAATTTGATTACCTGGGAATCAGACTTTGTGACACCATGTCTTGGAAGGCGCATCACCAAAAATCCACCTTGACATACAGGAGAGTCACGGGCGCCCTCTTAAAAGAGCATCGCGCCTCACCCCTTAAACCCATCGGGGTGATACTCGACATTTACAAGGCAAAGGCTGTGAGTGCGGCTCTTTACGGGGCCGAATTGTGGGGTACCCAGAAACCTGACACTCTATTCCATCTGGAGAATAAGTTTCACAAAGACTTAATGCGGCTCCCTTACAGCTCGCCCACCTTACCCCTGCTACTCGACACAGGTACACGGTCCATAGCTGACCAGGCCAAGCTACGCCCCCTCCTTCTGTGGGCCCGTATATGGAATGTCCCTGAGCTCTCGAGCTATGCTGATGCACTAAATGAGCTTCTTTCAACCCCGGGCTGGCACAAGATCGGTTGGCTCCTTAGTGTAAAGCGCCTTCTTTGCGACCTAGGCCTCGGCGATGCATGGGCTAGTAGATCCTCGCCACCCAAACAGCTGCTCAAGAAAACATTCTGGCTGTGGGTGGATAATGAGAGAGTCTCCCAAACGAATATGTGCAGAACAGCTAAAGAGTTCTTGGGTATCAAATCCCGTCCCTTTAGAGAACCCTACCTCGATGTAATCTTGAATCCAACAGATAGGGCGTTGTATTTCAAATTCAGGGCCGGGGTTCTGCCCTTAGGGCTATGGACATCTAAATGGAAACCACCATGGCAAACTGTGGAAACTTGCCCCTTCTGTACAACCAGGGTGGAATCCATTCCCCATTTGTTATTTGAATGCCCAGCCTACGCTGCTCCCCGTCGCAGATGGCTGAAACCGCTCTGCACAAGGCTGGGCACTCGGTCACATTTGGAGGCCCTACAGCTGTTAAAATCCGACCCTCACCCACTGTTCGCTTGTGGTCTGGCAAAATTTCTGGGGTGTGCTTGGAGGATAAGAACCACGAGGAGGAAGCTCCTCCAGTAAGGATGTCAAATTATATTATAGCGCCTCGGTTACTTCCTGTAAGCGCCCTTGTCCATTCAGAAATGATTAATTGTATATTTGTACAAACATCCACAGAAATGATGCCTCTTACCAGATTCCATACTTTTTAGATTTTCTGATGAAATGTTTTTTTTATCTCGATGTATAACTGTGCTTTTACCTTTATAATGATTTTACTGTAATGCTTTTATGAAATGAAATATTTCGAAATAAAGCTATACAACAACAAGATATTCTTTCAGGAGTTAATCGTCTCCCCGCTTTCGACAGTAAGTGACCAAGGTAGGTCACTTCCTGTTGACAATATTGAAATTTAAACAGAGATGCCTTATTGCCATGGGTAGCTAAATGATGCAACAATTTAACAGTGGCTTCCTTGCAACGTCCGCCGTATCAGATGCCACCAGAATATCATCAACATATTGTATGAGAACATTACTAGAAGGGAGAACTAATTCATCCAACACAGTTTTCAGAGCCTGGCTATAAATACTACGACTCTCAGTATAACCTTGAGGAGCGCAGCAGAATCTGAAGCTTTGGCCAGATAATGAGAATCCGAAGACATGACGGCTGTCAGGTTGTATGGGGATACTAAAGAACGCATTCTTTAGATCAATCACCGAGAAATACTGCGCGGCCCCTGGGACCAATGTATGAGCTACAGAACTATTCATAGCTCCAGTATCCACTAAAAACTTTTCAGAAATCCTCATCAAATTTCCCTCAACATTAGGCCCCTGCTGGTCAACTGGTACTGAAATATGGTCCCTGCTCTGTCCATGGCTGCCTCATGCATAATGATTTCCGCAATAAGTGTCTTCATGATAATTTTCATTATAGTATTGTCTCCCTTGGAAATCATCAAAATAGTTTTTTCCTGCCTCACCGCCTGCTCAGTCACCACGTTTCATGCTGCTTCGGTCAGTACCTCCTCTTCCTCGTCCCCTGCTGAAACCACCCCGCTCCATCAGTAATGGACACTGGGCTCGTCAGTGTCCCTCCTGTCTGCAATTTGAGCACTGATCATACCTCAAAGGGGTCCCTGACTTCCTCCTCCTCCTCTCATCATTATACCCCTAGGAAAAGGGCCCCTACTTGTTCTTGCTCCATCTCGCCCTCTGCTAACTTGCTGCAGCAGGACACGAGTTTTCAAGTCTTTAACCTTTTTATCTGACTTATGCTTACTTTCATTTTCCCGATGTTCATAATACTGAGCCATACTCAGAATACCTGAAGGAGGTGACGTAGTCCAAGTACTTTCAGCTGCCTGCAAACGTGTTTTTATTTCTGGCAACAAATTAGTAACAAATCTGTTGACAAACAAGCTTATACCCCCTTCAGTGGACAAATCCTGTCCACTGAAGTCAAGGAACACTTTCTCAAATTGGGTAAAGAAATCTGACACATTCTCATCCTTCTTTTGGATGCAGGCTGTTAACTTATCCCAATCTACCTTCCTCGGGGGAATAAGGGTTTGCATGAATGTAATAATCCGAGCTGGAATAGCTAAAATCTCATCTTTAGGTTTATTGCCAGGTTTTTGATCTTTGTTCCATGCCTTTATCTGATCCCAGGTTCCTCCAAGTTCAGCAGCATGATCTGAGTCGTGCACTTGTCTCCATATATCCACAGGGACTAAAAGACCGAAAAATAACTCAATATCAGCTAATGTCATAACAGCCGAATTAGCGGCCTTAGTTAATTCTTTATAATAAGAAGTAGGATTCGTTCGAGGGTCAGGGAGCTGAGCTTTTAATGTAAGGACTTCACTCCGTTTCCAAGGGGTATAAACCCACTGGTCTTGGAAGTGCGCCTCTATACGTGCTCTAGTGACATTACCTCCTCCATCCAATACTTCGGGAACTTCGGGGTGGAAGATGGGGTGCACTTCTCTCATACACTGTCCCTGCATCTGAACATCTGTTAATCATTCGGTCTCAATACCTACATTTTGGAATACCTCGTTAATCTCTAATGTCACATAATATTTGAGGGGCCAGGCCTTCATGGAAGCATTGTTCCCATAAAGAGATCAATCTTATTGCCATATGCTCTAATGCTAACTGTTGAGTAACTGCCTGGTTCGAAGGGTATAAATTGGATTCCGCATCCATTTGGACGCCTGAATCATCACAGCCCGCCTTTCTTCTTCTCCTAGAGATGATCAAGTAAAAACCCGATGATCTCCCACAGGACGTCGCAGGGTGTCCACTAAGGAGGCAGCAGTCATCCCGCTAGGGGTAGCCGACATTCCCCTAGCTGGAGGTGTAAAAAAAAATGGAGAAGTAGGGAAAACGGCCGCTGTTCGGGGCAACAGGGTGATTAATTCTGAAGTAGTAGGACGGAGGGTAGGGGGAACCGACAATGGAGCAGGAGGGTGCACAGCCACTGGAGCAGTCGCAACCGCCGCTTCCGTTCCTCTTTTTCGATCTACTGGAACTGCCGGGTACAATCCCTGGGGTACATATGGGGGTGGGGGACGAGTCTCCAACAGTTCCTCTATTTCATCTTCCTCTTCGGTTCGGGTCATATAACTTTTATCAGTCTGAAATCTAAACTGTCTATCCAGTTGCTCAACATTCTTCTCTACTTTTTCCTTTTAATATGCTACTGCCTTTTGGGTTACAGTCTGTCCTGCTTTCATTTTTTCAAATTTTTCTCCTCGAATTCGCCGTCTCTTTGCTTCCTTAACCCAAAGGGTCAAGGAGTCAAACATACTCTGACGGCTTCTCTTTAAAAATAATTTGTTTTGTAAATAATTGATTTTCCTTTCATCAAAAGACCCTGTTAGAGGCCACTGTAATTCTGCATTGTCTTTAGTATATTTGTTCCACAATGTATTAAACAAAATGGGAGTAAGACCATCTTTCACATACATATCAAAACTAGGACTGCCTTCCGGAGGAGCGGGTTGACTTTCTCCCAACCGTCCACCATTCGTCGACAGCACCCAAAACATAGTTTACTAAAACAAGACATTTTCAATAATATTCATCAAATCATATCATACCAACTACAGTCACACTTATAGACGCGTCTATTCAGCAAACAATCTCCCACGTTTTGTACTTACAGCAACTCCATAAACATAATATTCTTAAAGTGCATAAGTTTCGATCGAGAAAGAAAATGCCCCGGTCATGATTTCCTAGTTCCTTACGACATGTCTCATACACGAACAGAGCCCGTTGACTCCTGTTCGGGGAATCTATCACCCTGGATTACAGACCACCAAAAGATTTCACAAAAGAGACAGTACAGAGACTGCCCTGGGATCATCAGACAGGCGAACAATGGACCCTCTTACAGACTATCGCCCAGTCCTGTGCTGGTTGGGCCAGGCGTTATGGCCGCAACCCCAGACCCTGCGCTTACCCAGTTGCTCCTGGGGGCATTTCCGAAGAGGATACGGCTGAGTGAGCACCCACCGTGCAATACAAAGGCGTCCGACACTTCCCAATTATTCACCAAACAAGTCTGTGGAGCATCTGCCCGTGCAGGCACACCTCTGCCACATCAGACCACCAGATTTCCTTGTGGTCCACCGACCACCATACCATACGCAGTTAACTGTTCTTCTGAGCCACTTCTCAAAAGTGCTCATTCCATACCATACAATTCACTCACCTGGTGCGCGCAGGTCTGATTGAACGTTCTGCACCGCCAACTTCCTTTATAGACCAACACGTTCAGCTGTTCCTGGGTTAAGCCCGAATGACTCCGGCGAAGGGTTATTTAGCCGCTGGGAAGGATCCTTTTTCAGTCCACCCCCTCAACCAGAACCCCTCCCTGTCCTTCTTCTCCCGTTTACGGGAGGGGACAACCCTATCACAGAGTCCCGGCGGAGTCGCCAACTGAAAATATATCCTAGAGCTACACTTACCAATAGCCTATATATCACAATTACCATACAAAAATCAGTCTGCAATGGAAAAGGTTCAATCATTTATTTCGCAAAAGGGCCCTGTACAGGGGAGCCTCCCTCTGGTCACAGCTCGCAAAGGTGTGCAGCAGAGACTGCTTGATCATGTTCAAAACGGTGTATATATACTTTCAACATACCCATAGAAACCCCATTCATGGAAAAGTACCAAACCAGAAGAAGCCAACAGGAACACCCATATAAGGCACAATAGAGTAGGCTTGAAGCTCTGCAGAAACTATTTCGGGGTAGGTCAGCGAAGGTGCCTCCCTTGGGTTCTGGTACATGGGAGTATAGACATGGCGTCTGCAGGAATGTGCTCATCCTACAAGGAAGAGCAGATGTGACCTTGGGCTTCTAACGTTAGTAGCAATGCTCTGCTCACAGCCTGGGCCGACCTTTTAGAATCTCCTCTCAACAGTATGTCACGTGCTTTCCTTACTAACGAGAGAGAGCTTGGGAAACGAAACCAAGATGGCGTTTTCTTGATTTGGGCCCGATTCTCAATAAGTACATAAATCGAGCATATTTACAAGAGGCTTTACAGGAGATTGCAGATATACATTGGATATGTTATGACAATATTATGTGGTATCGATTTTATATTCCTTCACGGGTATTGCTGGTCAGCCAGGCTTGCGTGGAGTCAATGGAGGATGTCCTGATTGACTGAAGGAGCGTGGAGGGACACAGAGAGCCGGCAGACTGCAATAGCGGTAGAGAGCAGGGTCCACGCTTGTGAAGGGTTTGCGCAGGGCTAGGCGAAGCAGGGAGGCGGGTCAGGAAATGAAGGCCCCAGGTGGTGAGAAGGTTGTCTTCCTCAGGAGTCAGGCACAGCTGGTGCAGCAGTCTTTCAGCGCAGTGCAGGGAGGGAGGTCAGATAATGGCAGTGCAGCAGGGTTACTACAGGTGGCCCCAGGAGGTGAGGCGGCGGCAGCTCAGATCACAAGGAGGCCGGGACTGACGCCATGGGAGTCCGTATAAGAAATCAGTGCAGGACAGGTGATTGACTCAGGCAATGGAGAAGCAAGCGTTGGATGGCACTGGAACATGGTCTTCGCAGCAAGCAGGCTCACCGGGCAAATGGATGCAGGGTCCCATAAGCCGCCGGAGCAGGCAAACCAGGTGGCAAATGTATGCAGCAGGGAGAGGCACAGGCTTTCTGGTGTGCAGCAGACTGTTGTGGGCCTCGAGAGACCAGGGATGCCCTATCTGCCCATAGAGTTACTGGTCATCGTGAGCAGCACTGCAGTGGCAGAACTATCCCAGGCCGGGTCTACGGACCCACAGCGACATCCGCAGCGCTAGGCATTGACGGCAGCCGTCATCCCAGGTCGTTCAGGCCGGAGTTGGGCTAAGGGAGAGCATGGTCTTCAGGCGCTCTCTCCCGGCAAGTCGATGCAGGATCGCACAGCCGCTGGAGGGGTCTTCACAGGATGGCAGGGGGTGGGGAAAGGCGCGAGTACCCAGGGGTGCAGCAGGCTGGCGCCATCCGTGCCCGCTCCAGGACGCTTTATCAAAACTTCAGGTGGCAGTCAAGATGCAATCGACCCCCCCCGCCCAGGAGGCCCGCCGGGTCACTAGCCACCGCGAGTGGCAGTGAAGAGGCAGGTCTATCGCGGGCCGAGTCTCCGGGGCCGCAGCGACAATCTCAGAGCTAGGCGGCGAGGGCGGCCGCCATCTTAGGTCATCCAGGCCAGAGTCTGCAGAGGCATGTTTTGAGGTCTATGATTTAATTTCCGCAGATATCTCCACACTGATGGATAGCATGTAGATGCCGCTCCCCCAGCAGCGATGTGTCTAGTGATCAGGGGCAGGTGATGAGGAGGATGTTGAGCGGATTGTGCCCCGAGCTGCAAGAGCCTCACGTAGGTGCCCCCATCTTGCTTGGCGCCCTCTAGCCCCCCCAAGTGAGGTTACATTTTACAGTAACGTGCCCTGTCTAGAAAGCAATAAGTAAGTAAGTGAAGTTTCCTGTATAGTAAATAAAAACCGCAACAAGAAAAATGCAAAAATATCAGACGTGGTTACAATTTATTCCACAAAATATACAAACTATTTTGATGATAACCCTTTAACCCCTTAGCTGCGGCGGCTATTCCGCCGCACTGCTAAGGGGGGGCCGCGCGGTGCTCCAGTGCTCGTGACGGAACCGCTCGGTCACGAGCCTCGGGTGGGCTAGTTATATGAATTGCCAAGTTATTTCCTCACCAGGCTCAAGAATTTTGTTCCCGGGAAAACTAGGAGGATAGGGGCTCCACTCAGCCAGGCAATAACAGGTTGCCTGCAGGTGCGGATTATCAGTTGTAGGAGTAGTTTTCTGTGTAACATCCTTCTTTGTTCTAGGACTGCTAGACAAGTCCAGAGGATGTGCGTAACTGTCTATCTATTTTATAACCACATTAGCGGCAGCTTGGCTTTGACAGGCAGCTCCTCCACGATGGTATAAGATGCATTGTGTCCAACTGTCGAAAATGAAACAACATGAAGTGATATTTTAGTGCTGGTGAAAAGTGAGTTGTCAAGCTTCAGATTCTGGTATGAATTGATAACTGTCCAATCATGGCTTTTCTTTGAGAATTAGGCTTTTTATTCTGCATTTGTGCCAGGGTTTTTGCTAAATGCAAAAAGAACAATTGATGGACAGAATGCAGAACAATGTCATACATTCACCCCAGTACAGAGATGTGGCCCTAAATCAATCGTATTTTGCCAAGGCGTTGCTTAGCCAGGAGAAGGTCGCACTTTCCTTTGGGATGGTCCATGCTCATTTTATACCCAGAGTCTCTATTACAGACTCAGAGTAGCCTCCCCATGATTTAAAGAAAAAGAAAAATCCCATCTGTGCGTCTATTTCCTGCCAGCATAAGTTGTGCAGGGACTCGCTCAGTGCAGCACGAAATGCCCAACAAACCTTGACAAAGGCATTCATTCTTTGAATTTCTCGATTTGTTTAGACAGAATACCAGCTGAACTTGAGCTGGAGAGCTTGACTTGGGCAGAAGGGAAATGGTTGTATAGACATTTGTTTGTAATGAGTTCAACATTGCTGCCTCCTTTCCATGCATGATTTCTAAACCGTATGCTACTGGGGTTATGAGCTGGGCTGCCATAACTGTTAGCAGGTGCTGATATGAAGGGCAGCTGAGTTTTTTTTGCAACAACTGCGCTTTAGCCTGTAGTAAGGCTCCATGTATATGCCGCAGTACTTGTAGGAGGATACTACATCTATGTGTTTGCCCTTTGTGAACCCATTGAATGTCTTATACTTTGAGTCAACAAGAAGGACTAGTTTTGTTTTCTTTAGGTTCATTTCTAAGCCTTGGTGCTCTATATATCCAACCAATGCCTTGATTGACCTTTGTAGCCCAATAGGAGTCTTGCTCAAAATGACTATGCCATCTGCATATTGTAGGTACCCAATTTTCTTGTTGAAAGTCTTGGGAAAAAAACTCAACTTCTGTCAAGCTATTATCTAGATCGGCCAAATAGATATTAAATAGGGTGGGAGATAAGAGGCACCCTCTTTCAAACCATTGTAGGTTTGAACTTTGAATGTTACACTTCTATCATTTCCGACTTTGCACTGAGCCCATGTGTCACTGTACAGAGCAGTGATTGGGTGAAGCAGTTTCCCAGGGAGACACCATTCTGCCAGTTTTGCCCCAAAGGCAGCTCCAAGGGACTATATCAAAGGTGAATTTGAGGTCAATGAAACATGTGAATAAGTGACTCTTTTATTGCATCGCCTTTTCAGCTAGTATACTTAGTGCTGACAGCTTTGTGATTGTCCCCATGCCTACCCTGAATCCTAATTGTGTTTTTGGTATACATGTTTCATTGGTCCAGGATTGAAAATCTCGGCGTAAACAGGAAGCATATGTTTTGACTTCAACGTTAATTAGGGAAATGAGCCTTTAATTTGAGCGGGATCATTGGCTGCCGTTCAGGTATATGGAAAAAAAGATATTCTCTTTTCATGAGGGTGGAGTCATGTTGAAATGGTAAATCTGGTTAAAAAGTAGATTTCAATGGTGATATGGCGTGTTGCGCTTGAGCTCCGGGGTGAGTTGATCCCGTTGAGCGTTTTTCTCCGTTTCTTCGTGCCCTTTTCAACGGAAAACCACACACCTACGGCGGAACATGCGCTGATCTCCACGACGCTGTTTTTCCGCGATTTCAATTACCGGAATTATGCGTTCTGCTTCCATCCTCGCAGGCGCTCGCATTCCTGAGGAGCGGCCGCCATTTTGCCGCGTATGACGTTCCTGTCATCTGCTCTCTGAGGCGCCGCCGCGGATACAATTTAACAGTCTTTCGTGTCTATCTAAGGGTTTCTTCACACGACGGCTACAATGGTAACATTTATGCTTTTTTTCTAATGTTACTTCTTGCTGCTTGGCTGGGTTTGAAAGTGCTCACAGTTTTATCTCTCTACATGATTCATTGAGATGCTCATGTCGATATCCTGAGGTGTCTTCCTGTTTATTTATGCTCATTTTTCAACCGCTAGATTAGCATAGCGTGTTTGGAGCGTGCATTACCTCTTTTTTCACTGTTTCTGGATATTTTGCGCAACTCTGGTGCTATACTCTATCCCTGTGACATTTTTGTTAGTCTCCTGCTACAACACTGTCATTATGAGTCGCTCCTTGAACAGCAAAGACTCTAAAGACCCGGGCACTTCTTTGAAGCGACTTAAGTCAGTCTCTCCGACTCCTGAATCACCTCAGGCGGACAATACTTCCACATTGGACACCATATTGGCGCGCCTCAATGAGGTTCATGATATTGCGCAGTCAACCAAAACTAACACTGACTTACTACAAGTGGAAGTATCTGCCATCAGGAATGATTTTAAAGCCCTATCTCTACGTGTATCAGCAACAGAAACACGTATAAGTTCCGCAGAGGATGGTATGCAAAAGCAATCCAGGTCCCTTTCTCAAATGGAGCGGTCTATGGCGGCGATGCGCAGAGACCTCACGGAGCAGGAGGACCGTAATAGGAGATCTAATCTGCGTATTTTTGGCCTACCGGAGGACTCAGAGAAATCATCCTCCTCCATGATTGACTTCTTATCTCATTGGATTCCTGATACACTTCAACTATCTTTCCACAGAGACTTTGAGATTGAAAGAGCACACCGTGTTCCAACGTTCCGTTCTAAGGCAGCCACCCAGCCAAGAGCAATCATTTTTAAGCCCTTACGACATCAACACACTGAGCTGATTTTGTCACATATGCGCAAGATTAAACAACTCAACTGGGAGGGTCATCGCATATCCATTTCCCAAGACTTTGCCAGAGACACGGTCATACGACGGAAAGGTTTCTTGAATCTTCGAAAACGTCTCACTGACTTGGGCATCTCTTTTTCCTTTTCTGGTCCATCCAAGTTTCGCATTACATATAAAGGGCGTTCCAGAATCTTCGATGAACCGGCAGACTTGACAACGTTCTTGGACAACCAGGAGGAGATAGAGATGGAGATTCAACGAGCAACGACGCAGACTCCTGGGGCCTCGGGGACCTGATTTATTGTTCTCTTTACTTCTGGTTATGTCTTTTTCTGCATGGTTACCTTCTCTTCTTTCTCCAGCCATGTTTTCATGTTGAACTTCTCCTCTGCTATCGGATGTCCTATCTCTGTTCTTCTTTCTATACTACTCTGATAGTTCTCCTTCTTTCTAGTATCCGTCCTCGCCTTCTTTTTTCTCTTCATTATTCTTCGAGAAACTTCTTGTAGATCTTTTCAATTTTTTCTTCTTCTTTCTTTTACCCCTCTTCTCTGATTTCGTGTGTATTTGTACCTCTATTTCAACTCCTTTTTTTTTCTTGCTCCTATCTATTTTTATTACGGTGTGTTTCACTTATATTGTTGATGTTTATACTTACTAGTTACCTGCACTTTTTAGAGTTCTTAGTTGCAGATTTATTATCTCTTAATCAAGTATTATTACTCCTTTCGATAGCATTTTTTTATTATATTTGCATTATACTATGTAGCATTGTAGTATCGTGGTGTAGACTTCTCCTTTTTCTTTATGCTCGTTTTCATCTTCCCTCTCGGTTTCTTCCTCGTGTCTCCATGCTGTTCTCATACACCTTCTTTCTTTCCTCTTATGTCACTCCATTTTATAGTATAGTTAGAATTAGGTGTTTTGGTTTGATTCATATGCGATTTCAGTACTTATTTGTTCCTCTATTCACAAAATGATATATGTTATTTAAGATGTTTCATACATAATGCAGCTTTACCTACATTTTATAGTATTGTTATTTAAGTCATGCTCTTGCGCTTGATGGGGTACTGTTAATCTAATCTGAGTGGTATTTTTCTTCTAATAGCAATATAATATCTCATTATAAAATGTATTTCTATGTGTATGATTTTTCTATTGCTTTTTAGTTCACTGTCACTCGTTTTTTTTCATAATGGGCTATTCTTCTTTACCAACTTTTGCTCCTAGTACGGGTCTTCGACTCGCCTTTTCCACGTTCTCCCTTGCATGTTATGGGTCTCTTTTAGACCTCCCCCTCTGCCTCGTTTCTCTCTCTTTTCTAATCTTTCTTCTCTCCTTCTGGCTTTTCTTTTTTCATGGTTTTCCCACATGGTTGCTCCCGTAACATCTAGTTTGTTTTGTGGTTGGTCTACTATATTTTTATACTTCGTCTTTTCTCTGTTATCATTGGTGTCTTCGGGTGTATCCCCTTCAGGTATATGCCAGGTTTAAATGTTTTATCCCTTAATGTTAAGGGGTTAAATCATCCGGTCAAACGATCTAAAATCTTAGATTATTGTAAATCTCTCTCAGCGGACATAGTCCTATTTCAAGAATCTAAGATCACTAGTAGAGAAGCGCTATTTTTGAAGAAAGAATGGGTGTCGGATGTGTCTTGTTCGGATGCTTCTGGTAAACGCAATGGTGTGGTTACGTTGGTTTCGAGAAATTCGGGTTTATCGATTATCTCTTCTGAGCATGACTCTGATGGTCGATGGCTCTTATCTAAATTATCAGATGGACAACATGATCTGTTTGTTATGAATATCTATGCTCCGAATATTGATAACCCTGCTTTTTGGAAATCCATTTCTAAAAAATTGCATGATACCCCACATGCTGGTAATCTTATTGTGGGTGGGGATTTTAACTTACCTATGGATCCTTTATTGGACAGGAATTCCGCTTTTCAGTTTCGTCCGCCTAAAGCACACAAACAGATGCTTAACATGTGCTCCATTGCTAATTTGCATGATATTTGGCGTCTCCATAATCCCACTGGTAGTGACTTTTCTTTCTTTTCATCCCCTCATTCCTCATTTTCTCGCATTGACTATCTCCTAGTTCACTCTTCTCTTGTCGCAGCTTCTTCCTCCCCGCTTATACATCCCATTGTCATCTCCGACCATGCTGCGGTCACTTTTACGCTTTCGTCCTTTGCTCCGAAACCACGTGGTCGTTCCTGGAGACTTAATACGGAGGTGTTATATGACTCTACCCAAGTGGATGAATTTTCCAAGGATATAAACACTTTTTTCCGTGAAAATGAGGTTTCTGTATCTTCTCCAATAATTCTTTGGGACTCTTTTAAATGTACTTTCCGTGGCCAAGTTATTGCATGCATGTCCAAACGTAATTTAGCGATTAAAAAAGAACTTACTGATTTATCATCTGAAATCAAGACTTTGGAGGCTTCCTTTAGACATACTAAAGATCCGACTATCCTACAACAAATTAAGCTTCTAAAATACAAATATAATACAATTGTCACTAAAAGAGCTCATATTGGTTTCCAAGCACAAAAGTCCAAAAAATTACTCTTAAAGAATCGGGCTGGCAAACTTCTGGCTGCTACATTAAAATTCCAAGATTCCTCCTCTAGATCCTCTCAGATCTCTTCTATTAAGGATCATAATGGCTCTAAAAAATTCCAAACTGAGGAAATTCTTGAAGTTTTTCGTGATTTTTATAACAAATTGTATACCCCCTCTAACCAAGCCTCTTTTGACAAATGCCAAGATTTTTTAAAATCAATTCCGATTCAATCAGTATCAGAGGAAGATCGCTCCACTCTAAATGAACCTATCTCACCTGAGGAAATAGTTTCTGCTATCAAGGCCACCCGGTCGGGGAAAGCTCCTGGCCCTGATGGTTATCCGATCTTATTTTATAAAACCTTTCTCCCGTTGCTTGTTCCTAAGTTGCAGGCTGTCTTTGACGCTTTTGTTCGTAATGGTTCTGTCTCTGGTACGGCTGCCGAAGCCACCATAGTGGTGATCCCAAAAGAAGGGAAGGACCATTCGGACCCTAAGAATTTCCGCCCTATTTCGCTTCTCAATATGGAAGCGAAGATTTTTGCTAAAATCCTGGCGAAACGTCTAGAATCCTTTATTCCCAATTTAGTCCATCCCTCCCAAACTGGTTTTGTTAAAGGTAGGCTAGCAAGAGATAATATTCGCACTTTCTGCCATATTATTGGGGCGGCCAAGCGATCCCAATTACCTGCCGCGGCCTTGGCTCTCGATGCGGAGAAGGCCTTCGATAAGGTTTCTTGGCCTTTTCTTCGAGCTGTTTTACATGCACATAACCTCGGGGAACCATTTATTAACATGGTAATGTCTTTGTATTCCCAACCTAAAGCTAATATTAGAGTTAATGGTTCTACATCCTCTTTTTTTAATCTCTGCCAAGGAACGAGACAAGGTTGTCCTTTATCCCCTCTCTTGTTTTTGTTATCTATCGATCCTCTCCTTCGGCTGATTGATTTACACCCCGATATCAAAGGGTTCTCTTTTGGCCCTCATTGTCTAAAAACTGCAGCCTACGCTGACGATGTTCTCATTTTCTCGGATGATATCGCGTTAGCCATTCCTGCTATCTCTGACACCATTTCTTTATTTTCTATAGTTTCGGGATATACCCTAAATAAAGACAAGACAGAAATGTTCCCTTTAAATGCCTACTGCTTTCCTGCGCATATGGGCTCGGCTGGCTTTAAATGGCAAGCTACCCATCTTAAATATCTAGGCATTTATTTCTGTTCGACACTACATACCACGGTTACGTATAATGAGTCTCAAACTCTAGCTAAAGTTCGTCGTCTTCTGGATACTTGGTCTCCAAAACATATTTCATGGTGGGGGCGCTTACAAACCCTTAAAATGATGATCACGCCGATTATCAATTTTGTTTCCTCCATGATTCCGATTAAGTTATCTGACTCTTTTTTTCGGGAAATCGATGGTATCACCTCCAAATTTTTATGGAGCGGAAAACGTGCTCGGTTAGCATACAAATATTTACGTAGACCCTGTGATATGGGGGGTTGTAACTTCCCGGATTGGGAAAAATACCAGACTGCTTTTTTGGCCTCGCAAGGTGCCCTATGGTTTTCTCCCCCAACCCGTCATGTCCCTCTATGGCTACTCATAGAACAGGATTTAGCTGCTCCCTTACCACTTGCCTCTTTTTGTACTACTTCCACTCTACATATTCTATTCTCCCGATCTATCATCATTGATACAATTATCGCAATTAAGAAAGTGGACAAGAAAATGGCATTTCCTCTGCACAAGACTAGATGGTCTTCCATTTGGCGTAATTCCAAAATTAAAATCAATATCACTCCCACACTCATGTCGTATTGGGCAATGAAGGGTGTCTCTCTTGTACAACATCTGTATAATGAGTCTGGTGAGCCCTTACCTTTCTCTAGCTTAGCGCTCAAACACTCTCTAACAAATCTAGACTTCTATACTTTTCTTAAAATCAAGGTTGCGATCTCGAAAACTCGTCTTCACCCCTCCTCGTCCACCATCTCTCTGTTTTCTATCTGGCTCAAAGCGGGTCATGTTGCTTCCCACATATATAAGTTTCTATCCTCTACTTCGCTTCCTGATCAGACGATTGCACAGCAAAAATGGTCGCGTCATTTTGATCACAATATTACGGACCATATCTCCTCCGAAGCTTGGCAATCCATTGGCAAATTAGCGTTACGTAACAAAATTGCTCCTTCCTTAATACAGTCCAAGTTTTTCTCGATCAATCTACTCCACTGGACTCCGGTACGTCTTCATTCTCTCAACCTTAAAGAGGATGACCTCTGTTGGAGTTGTGGTGTTGAGGCAGGTGATTTTCCTCATATGTTCTATAATTGTTCCTTACTTAAATCTTTCTGGGACCTTATTCAGCGACATTTATCTCTTATCTTTGAAATTGAGCTCCAGCTCTCTTTTCCTTTAGTTATTTTAGGCCCCTGGGCGGCTCCTACGCCTCTTCCCCTTGAGCCATTACAATTACAACTGTTAGACCTTCTTTTATCTGTAGCGATCAAAGTTATTCTTATGGAGTGGAAGTCTTTCTCGTCTGTCTCCTATCACACTTGGTGGGCATGGGTTTCCTTCTTACGCAGTGCTCACACTTCAGTAGATCTAGCACACCTGTCACCGTCCATCTCTAGTGGGGTTTGGGCAACTCTGGATGAATATATGGAACTCTCTGCGAATGGTGTAGTCCCTCAATTTCCTGCTGTTATGTCTACCTAATTTTTGGTTTGATAGTTGCGTTACATTGGGTTGTTCCTGTGGGATTCCTTCTTTCTTTCTTCCTCTTTCCTGTCCTCTCTTCCCGTTCCTTCTTTCTGCTGCTTTTTTCCTTGCTCTCCTTCCTTCTTCCTGTTGTTCCTCTTACCTCCCCCTGCCCCTATCCTCATCTTACGGACTGATACGTTCTACGTTCTGAACAATGTATTCCTCTTTTGGCTCAATTCATTACCCTCATTTTAGGTGCCTGTTCCCCAATTGTATTTACATTGAGCTTGTTATTGTTCAAGTATTGCCCATGGTTTCACATTTTTGCTCATATTGGAATGTATCGCCTCTTTGTATTTTGTTGGATATTATTTGGATCATTATTTCTCTCAATAAAATCCTCTTGAAATGAAAAAAAAAAAAAAAAAAAAAAAAAAGTAGATTTCAATATCCGTCCCAAAAGCTTGTGTCGTATTTAAAAAGTGCATTTGGTACTTATAAAGAGCGCATTTGGTAGGGTATTTGAACGCTGTGCCCCATGTTCCTTCAGCTTCTTTATTATCTTCTTGAGAGATTGACATTAGTTAGGATCTCTTCTATTTTTTTGCTTGGGAGGTGGTTGCAATCTGTACATCTTGGTGGCCAGTGCCCATGCTATGGTTTTTAATACACTGTTTGCCTTCCTGCAGCCACCAAGTGGCCTGCAACACTGTTGTTGAGGGCTTTAATTTAGTTGGGCTATTCTCACCCCTTAACATGATCAATGTTAGAGAAAATGTTGGGCAAGTGTGGGACTCCCAAGCCTCCTCATTGGTCTCTGATTCATGGTGTCGGACTGAACCCAGACTCAACCTATTCATCCCGCCTCTAATTCTTTGATACTGGGTTCCTGACTGGGACTGGTCGGTAGGAGCTTTTTCTATGTGTCTTCCTGCCACACTTTTTTTGCTTGCCAGCCTTCTTTGTTGTAAATGAAACTGGCAAGGCTAGCGAAATTTGCACATCAACTTCAAGGACTTCTGAGCAATGATTCAGCCTAGGCCTGAAGGGAGACCAAAAGTCAAAGACTGTAGCCACACCTCTATTTTAACGATTTTTGTTTTTGGCAAATAATTGTGCCATTTTTAAATGAATTAGGTGAATTGACATGTTTATACCTTTGCTAAAGAAGTAATAAGACTCCCAAAATTATATATGGTGCACAATTTTGTAGCAATTTTTATTAATTGAAACAAATAAATGTATTCATTCATTCAACCCATCTGCCGAAGGGAGGTTTTGTGACTCTCCTGTCCTTACTTTGCATAAGTTGCAATTCTTCCCACTTCTCTTCCAATTTGTTTTTTCAGTTCACGCAGCTCCTTATTGTACCAGCTCTGTCTTTCTGGCCCTGGATGATTAGACTCCCTTCCTGGTTGGAGTAACTTGTTGGGCTAATCAAAAACGTATAATGTAATCGTTTTTCTTCGAAATATGAACTGATATTTGTCTTTTTACACTTCCATTTGTTAATGAAAATTATATATCTGATTGAATATCTTGGTCTTAAGTTTAACCACAATAAAATCATTTTAAACTTAAAAATGTTGCACCATGGTAACTCGTGTGAGAGGAGAGAAGCAAACAAGCGGGTTTTCAGGGTAAATAACGTTGGGGCATACCAGGAATGTGCTTCTTTCTTTTTTTTTTAAATCATACATTCATTATGTAAAGGAACAATGTGAGAAATTCCGCACTTAACTGCAATGACAGCAGAATGTTCCAATCACTTTCCGTCGGACGCAAACATAGCTATCTGCACCGACTTATTTCTGTACATTCCAGGCCGCACGGTTTTGGTTGGTTGTGGGAGTTCTCTGGGAAAGAAGGTTTTGCGGTGGAAAGCGAAGAATGTAGTAAGTTTAAACATATTTTTTACTCTGTAAACTTTCTTTATTAATTTATTTTGTGGTTGATGACGAACTGACAAAATGTGTTCTAGAACGTTCAAGGCAGAAATTTCATCACATATGCTACCTCGTAGAGACTATATATCAAATCACTGTTCAGCATTCTGCATAATAGAATCGTTTAATGCTTTATTGGACTGACGACACGAACAGCCACCTAGCCTTGTCAAACAATGCACGTTAAATGTTTCGACATCTATTCTGTCCACTCCTTTTCAATGCATTCTAAAACGGGGCATATCGTTAGACCTCTTTTCATATTTTTCGTCCTGTCTCTGTGTGAAATTCACATTACACCACCGTAATGTTGCACATTTCACACATTAAGTAGAATGTTATAATAAAACAAGAGATGCGGTTTAACTCTCTTAACTCCTTGGACGCTCATGACGAGCTCAGCTCGTCATGATGTACACCTCCATACACTCATGACGAGCTGAGCTCGTCATGAACAATGGGAATAAAGCAAAGCAATGTGGCAAAGGTAGTGATGACCTGAACTGCTTGGAAATTTCACTGTGGGAAATAACTGGGTACTTTATAACACTGTGATTACATTTTAATCTTTGCATCATGGCAAACACATTTCCCCTCCTTTGCCTAACCTAAAAGCTAGTTACAGGTTTCAAAAATATTATTTGCTCATAGCCTGAAGAGCATTGTAGCTGAAATAAAACACAGTGCTGACAAAGAAATAATTTCCCACCCTGTTTCCTTGTGGGTTAAACATTATTTTGTTTATTTAATAGCATCAACTAATCTACACAGGCTAGTGGTGTATCTAATATGATGGATCCCCTCTTACAAAATTTAATGAGGGGCCCATGGTCTCCCTTATCCCAAAGATATTTATTGGCATTGGGCTGAGTGGGCCCCTTTTGAAAGTTTGGGTCCCCCTAGAGTGTTAGGGATCCCCCTCACACTGCAGAGGCCTGTGTTACGATCCTGACATAGGCTACAGAATTATTTTGGGATCACATTTCTATATTCATGACATGTACTTCTCTTGTTCAGTGAACTATATGGAAGGCTTTACTAAAACTTTAACGCTAATAAGATCTGTCACCCTCTCCGCTAAAATGTACAAGCTTTCACAATTTAAAGCATAGCAGGAGAAGGCATCCTGCTTTTGACTAAAAACTGGTGGGAACTAATGTATTTGAGCTCATTTCTTGTCTTCCTGTGGTGTTCTTTGAAAATTCACAGCTCAGCGTTTCAGACCTGTACTTATTCTTGATCTTCCACATGGAACTTAATGCAGTTTACTGTTGCTCTAATATTATCTGACTCTTATGTTGCACAGATTAAACATTTTGTTTCTAGTCAATTTACCAACCCCTTTGAAGACCTGTGATTTTCATGAGCAATGTGAACCATCAAATATTTTGCATAAGGAATGCTTTTGCCTTCTCTTTTTTCAGGTCAAGCCTGGGCAGCGTATGCGCTGCTCTACGAGGCATGCTGTATTGAGGTATGGACTTGAAGCCCCGCCCCTCTTCACTCACATTTTCCATTGGCTTGTATCATTGTCCACTGTAAACTGTGGCTGTTCATTGGTCAAAAAGCTTGGTAGTACTGCCTTGTCTAATTTTGTAACCTCCCATGGCGACACCAACTGTTATGTGTGTTGTTGCTCGGCACGCTTTAATTACAGCTTACAAAACTAATTTCTCAAATAGAGGCTGGAAGGACATGCTCTCTCCTAACACTTTTTAAAAAATGTTATAGCACGCATTTGCACTGCAATAGGTCTTGCATTTGCAAGACTTGAAGCTAATGGCATTGTAAATGACAATGCCTTTATTTATCTGTTATAAAAACAACACATAAATCAAACACATTGTCATTTGCAATGCAAATAGCTCAGTCTCTCATAAATGCGAGACCTATTGCATTGCAAATGCTTGTTGATTCATTGCAGTGGGTTTGGTTTACCTGATTGGACATGGAAACAAATCCCTTTTGTGCAAGCCCCCAAGTTGCTTTATTTTCACTCTCTTTCCTGTCCTTTAGCTTTCTGCCATCTGTGTGCGCACTCTTTCATTCATACTGTTATGCTTTGGGCCTTGATGGTGGGAAATGGGTCACAGAAGGAATAGGACGGAGGCGTACCTCCTCTCATGATCGCCAGGGTAAGGAATGAGAAAGGGATGGGTTGGTGGACATGGGTAGGAGGCACCACTTTTTTGCATTCTGCAGTACTGAGTGCAAGAAGGTTATAGGACATAGTGCACATGAGCAAAAGGTGCACTTTTACTCCTTCTCCAGACTCTTTGATTATATGGAAAAAGCAACGGAGAGCGTAAATTTGAGTCCCTGGGTGTGGTAATGCTTGTGGTATAACTTACCTAAAAATCGATATGTTTTAACAGAATATTTCTTCATCATGATAATAATGTGTCATGATATAAAAAACTCAAAACTTGTGTAGCTCGATATTAATGAGCCCATATAATGTCCAAATTCCAAGCTGACTCCCCCAGTACTGATGCCAAGATATAGGCTGGAGTATAACGCTGGGTTAGAACCGAATTGTCCTGAGCAGTTGCCGGAATTTAATATGGTCTGTATACTAACGGACATGGTATGGCAAGTTGTTTCAATAGGAGGGAGCCAGGTAAGAGAAAGACCTACCTCCACACCTTGACCTTCGTGTGCAAAGACTGACAGTCCAGATGTTTGTGAGGTCTTTTCACTGGGCCTGGCACAAGCAAGTGTTACTGGGCATTGTCTGTGGCAGGGGCTGGCATTTACCACTGGGGTGACAGGGTCATGCATACTCTTACACTCCTAACCAAGTACATCCTTTGTACTCCTAACTCTTCAACAGCAGACTAACTAAGCAAGAAAGTCTTAATACGGGAGATGGCCACAGCCCGGTACTTAACACTCCAATCTAAACAAATATTTAATAGGCAAACAGTCATAAAGAACATAAAACACAAGAGATAAAAGCAGTTCACCCCTTAAAATTATTAAAGTGCATAGTGCAAATTACATAGGGAACCAACGTAAAGACATAGGTTTCGATGAATATCATACAGGGTTTGTACATGGAGATTAATCAATAAAACATTCTACACCTTAGAACATCTAAAAGGTATAAAATGGGGAGAGAATCAGCATTATGAAGAGATGAGGTCTTAACGTTTTCTGATCCTTATGGCTTGTCTAAAAAAATGTAACACTGCTAGGCAAGTTTCTAAAGTACCTAATTTCTGTAGGAAAACCAGGCCTTTCTGATGGGCTCTCAAACGTGATTTTCGTTAAACAAGAATCATGCCCAGAATTCAAATATAAAGGGCAGAACAATATAAAATGGGCCGTCCTTTGCTTAGCAACATTATTATATTGGCATAAAGGTAAATCATTCGACCATACACGTGGTAGGGGAAAGACGACCTTAAAATGTATTAAACTCAGTCTAAAACATGTCAAGTAACATCGGTGGATTGCGTTCAAAAATCGAGTAAAAGAAGGTTCCATCCTGTTGCAGGATCTTACCAACATATATCTATCAAATGAAACCAGAGACTGGGCCCTCCACAACCTCAAATATGTACAGGGGTTATAGAAACATTTCTTAACTACCTTTTCATATCTCATGTATATCATTTGAGGATTATCAAACATTTCAGCTAATCCTATGTCCTTAAATGTGTTCTTAAGATATACTAGCCATATGACCATGTCAAATGTTCAGTGCTAAGCAGTCCAAAACACTAGATCTCACCCATGCCGCCCCCGGGTTTCTCCAAATCTTTTCCCACAGCAAAGGAGGGGCAAACCTCATCAGATCCTCCAGATAGGGAAAACCTATTTCCTCATGGCAAATCAGAATGGCGGTCCCAGAGGGAAATGGAAGATGCCTCAGTAGAAAGCGATTTTTATCCTTCTGGAGCATAGATACAGTTGAAACCCCCCCACAGAGCTGCTTCATAAACTATTGCAGAAACACATTTACTCGTATGCACATGATTCATCTTCCTTATAGGCTTCTGTCCCTACCAATTTACAAACTTAAAATTAGCCTCAATATTCATTTTAAAAGGATGTGTCCTTTCAGTTAAAAACATATTCCATTAGAAGGAGGAACTAAAAAGAATCCCCAAGTAATTAAAGTTGGTCACTTTCTCAAAGCGAAGTTTCACCATCATGTGTGATTTGGTTCTTGGACTAAGGCCACAAATAACTGGTAATGGTTTAAAATGGTTGATGTTAAGATCCAGACCTTCCATGTTAGAGGAAAATGAATCACATATAATCTGAAGCCCATATGCAGTACAGGCAATCAGTACGGCGTCGTCCACATGCAAGAAGATTGGGACAGATTGCAACCCAATTAGAGAGTTATCTATTCCCACGTCAGCTAAATATTTGAAGATCCCATTTATGTAAAGAAGGAAGAGGAAGGGAGCAAGGATAAAACTGTCTCACTCCCTGTGCAGATCTAATTTTAAGAGTAGTTTCACTTTGTAAGCCACATCAAACTGTGACCGTTAGATTCTGGTGCAAGTGTTTGATTAGGGAAAGTGGTTCTGGTACCACTCCCATACTTTCCATCAGGGTCCAACGTTTAGACTGGTTCACCATGTCAAATGCATCTAGATAGGTCATTGAATGTAAAGTGCAAACTTCCTTATTTAGCCATTACATATTTTCCTGCAATCATGTAATAGTTTAGATACTGGGCTGCAATCCCTATTCCTGGCCTAAAACCAAATTGCACATCAGACAGACTCTTATTTGAGTGGCCCAAGTTTCCAGGCAGGTCAAAAAAACTCTTCCTAAAATCTTTATGCTAGAATCTATAAGAGAAATTGGTCTGTTGCATGAGGGTGTGTGCCTATTCTCTTTTTTACACTCGAACAATAGTAGCTGTAATTCAAGAGTTGGGTATTTGTCCCATTACCACGCTCCTAAATACATTTATTAGCAAAGGTCCCAGAGGTCTATATTGGTTTTAAAAATCTCTGCAGGGACACTAACAGGGCCCAGTGTTTTTCTGGGGGCACATTTTCTTTTTTTATGTTTAAAAACTTTATTTGAATGAAAGCAAGAAATGCAGAAATCCAGCCATACAGAGTAAGTATAGCAAAATAGAAACATAACGAACAAATGGTTAGTATAGAAACAAGGGAGAAAGCTGTTTACATTTTATAAGGAACAGGGGAGGGAAGGGGAAGGGAGGAAAGAAAGAAGGGGAAACTCTTCCAGATTGATAGAAGAAAATACTACATATTTACAAAGGAGTGTCAATGATAATCCTAATATAATAATAAATACAATAAACTAACCAAGGTAAAGCAATGCACAGAGCAGATAAACATTCAAGGATATTTAGAATTGTCAGAATTTTAACGAGAGTTATCTGTTAACGCTAGTTTGTCTTAAAAAGTAGTAAGAGGCCACCAAAAAAGATCCCTATTAATCATTGGTTTGCAAGAAGAGGCGAAAGCAATATCAAGTCAATGGAAATGGCAAAGGCTATTCCACCAGTATTGTATAGAGTGTTTTGAAAGCAATTTCTAGTTGAGAGACATGTGTTGAAAGGCTAAAGCAAGCAAAAGTTCAAAGAGACCCTGTTTGTGGGGGAAAAGATCTAAAGAATCTGACAGACTCCCAGAAAAAAGAAGAGGAATGGAATAAGGAATGGAAATATTAAACAACCGAGAAATATAGGAGTAGATTTTCCCCCAAAAGTTAGAACCTGAATGGCAGAGGAAGAGAAGGTGTAGCAGATCAGCATTAGGAGAACCACAGGTCCAACAGTTGGTATCAATAGAATGGGAAAATCTAGCTATAGAAGTAGGGGTAAGATAAATTCTATGGTAGAGGAAAAACAGAGTTTGGGTGAGAGAGGCAGATCGAGAGGTAGTGAGAGAACAAGACCAAAGTTTGTCCCAGAAGATGATGGTCCATTCAAATCCCAGGTCAGATTCCCATGAAAGTTCCAATTTAGTTTTAGTGCGTTCTGGATTAGGAGCTGCGAAGTATTTATAGATGTTATGTTATGTTATGTTATAACAATTTATTATGCGCACAGCGACTCCAGCGAAGGAGCATCCCGGCTGAGAAGCTTTGGGTAGAGAGAGAAGAATCTTGTGAAGGGAATTTTGAATGGAGGGAAGAGGGAAAGAGGGAAGAGAACAGTAAGTGTCAAGAATGACCACCATTAGATTAGTGAATTTCTGTAGGAAGGATCGGGGACAATGCCATGAGGCTTGAAATTGGGGAAAGGAGCATGGAGACAAGCCATCAAAAAGGTTTTCTCACCCAAATCACACCCTTAAATCTCCAAGATTTTCAAAAGATTGTTCTATTATTGATAGTAATAAGGAAATTATGCCAAATTGGAGAATCTAAAAAGGATTCTCTAGAAATAGATTGTGGTTGCATCAAAGGTTTCAATAAGGAACACCTGTATTTAAACAAGGGAAGAGAGGTATGAGGGGCTTTGGCAGAAAAGGCTAGTACTTCCTTTAAAGAGAAGGGTAATAATAAGGCTCGTTCATTAGAAAGCCAAAGGCGAGTGAAAGGGGAAGGCTCAGATAGAAGCCACTTCGAGGCCTGGCGAGGGCAGAATGATTTATGATATAGACGGAAATCGGAAAAGTTCACACCCCATTACAATTTGCCTTACAAAGAAAAGGTAAGGAAATCCTGCCCTTTTTTGTTCTTCCAAAGAAATTTGGAGATACACAAATCAATTCCCTTGAAACAACAAACAGGAATATGGATGGGAAGCATGGAAAGAACATACATAAAAATAGGGGTAATCATCATCTTAATTGAGTCTAACTGGCCCCACCACGAAAGAAAGAGAGGATTCCAAGAGGAAAGAAGTTTGCCAATCCTAGATAGAACCGTAGTCATATTTAATTTAACAGAAGAGACAATGGATTTGGAGAACCACATACCTAAATATTTGATTTTAGAGCCATTCCATGCAAAACCAGTGGATGAAAAGGAGTGTGGAAGAAACAATTTAGTGAGAGGGAGAATTTCTGTTTTATCTGAATTGATTTTATAACCAGATACAAGGGAGAAGGAAGTGAATTCATGTAATAAAGGGGGAATCGAGATTTCAGTATCAGAAAGAAAAAGTAGAATGTCAAATCAAGTCAAATCAAACCAAGCTTTATTCGGTATATAAAAAATATAACCATAAAATCATTCTACATGATTCATACAATATTCATAGCACATGTTTTAAAAAAGTGGGAATTTCACAGTCAGAAAACTCCTAATAGACAATGCCAAATGTCATCCGCATTAGTGGAAAGTTTCAAGTGTTGGTCACCATGAGAAAAACCAGATATAGAATCATTATTGCGAATTGAGGATAAGAAGAGTTCAAGGGCTAAGATAAAGAGTAGAGGAGAAAGAGGGCAGCCTTGGCAGACTTCGCTCTAAAGAGGAAAATAGGATGAGACAGATCCATTGACTAGAACCGAGGCTCTGGGGGCAGAGTATAATAAAGAAATAAGCTAAATCAATTTGGGACCAAATGATGCCACTTCAATGATGCGAATAAAAAGGACCAATCAACTCTATCAAATGCTTTTCAGCATCAACAGACATGTCTGCTAAGTATGTAGAAAGGGAAGGAATTTTGTTTAAAACATTAAGAAAAATTAATTACCAAAAGTGTTGAAAGAGGAAGAAAAAAGAGGGTCAAGAAGTAGAGAGTCATTAAAGCGCCAACAGGAGGACCTGGGATGTGGAGGGAGAAAGTCAAGGTCAGTTACCATTGGAGCATGGTCAGAGATGACACTAGGTTCAATAGAGGAGGATAACATATTTTAAGATAGAGACTGAGGGAAAAAAAATATAATCTAAATGGGAGAGGGAGCTGTGAGGAGGAGAGAAGAAAGAAAAGTCAAGAGTGTCGGGATGGGAAAGTCTCCAAGAATCAACGAGGTGAGTTTGGGAGAAAGAGTCTAGGAAATGTTTATGAGATTTGTGAGGAGTGAAGTGTACCTGAGATTGGCGGTCGAGAAAGGGTCAACAACTAGATTGCAATCACCTCCTAATATAAAGAGATCATCCCTAAATTGAACACATTTCTGTGTAATCAGAGGCCAGAAGGAGCAATCAGGATTAGTAGGGCCACAAAAATTGAAAACAGTCAAAGACATGTTATTAATTAACTTAGCTAACAACCATCTTCCTTCTGTATCAATTTTTTCTAGATATAACTTTACAATTCAACTTCTTGTGACAAAATTATAACATTGTTTTTTCTTATTGGATGTAGGGGAGAATAAAACTGAACCCACCCAGCCTTTTTTCAATGTTGATGCCACAGCCTCTGTATGATGGGTCTCTTGTAAAAGAACCAAGTCAGGGTTATAAAAGGCAAGATGGGATAATATTCTCTGTCTTTTAATTGGGTTAATAAAACCTTTAACATTCCAAGAAATAACTCTGAATGTAAAACCATCAAAAATCCATAAAAAACAAAATATACAGTAATAAAAAAGTGAAATAAGAGGTAAAGGAAAAGGAAAGATAATAAGGAGTTGAATGAGGAAGAAAGCAAAAAGGAAGAATGCAAAACAATCAAGGAAAGGGAGGGGAGAGAGACAGAGAAGAGGAAAGAGAGAAAAGGGAGAACAATTAAGAAAAAGAGGAGACAGTACATGTGAAGGGACAACTGTAATACGTACCTTACGAGGAACAAAAGGGAAGGATGAGAGGCGGCAACGGACAGCAGAAATAGCACACCCAAAAAAGGGCAACACATCCCACCAGGACATCAATTAAACATGAACAAAAGCAGGAACAGGGAAAGGAACACTGTAAATTTTCCAATGAACCTGTAAAAGGAAACAAAGAGTTATGCATATAAAAGCAAAAGAAACAATAGAGTTAAAATAGAATAAGCTGTTACAGCAAAGTTCAATGCAGATTCAACAGAGTAGCATAACAAAAGAGCACTACAGTCAAGATCCAGAAGGAGGAGGAGACGTTTCAATTAAGGCTGTAGAGTGAGAATGAAAAAATCTTTTAAGGTCGGATGGTTCTTCAAAGTAGGAAGTCTTGTTTAAGAAGGTAACTTTAAACAGGCAGGGATGGAACAAACCATATCTTGCACCAAAGGAGCGAAGAGCCGGGCACAGATCTTGGAATTCTTTACGCAGTTTGGCAGTTGTCGAAGAAACATAATGAGAAATAAATACTTTTGTACCATGCCAAGTTAGTTGCTTTTGGGCTTTAGCAGCGTTCAACACCTGCATAAGGTCAGTGCTTAATTTAAGCAGGTGCTGTCAGGTGCTCAGCACCAGCACTTCTTTCACAGGGCCGGGGCTACAATTTCTGACACTGCAGGTGGAGGTCTCAATATTAATTGTTCAAATTCAAAATAAAAAGAATAACATACATTGCATGGTGACTGGCTTGTAAAAGTTCATAGACAGGCCAGCATACACCTGTCCAGGCAGGCATGATTGTGTTTCACCACGTTAGTGAGGATGTAATCACGTCGATCACAAATCCAGAAAGTCATCGACAAACTATGTCTTGCATTCTATTCCCCGAGTCTGCTGCACCCTGCCACTGCCTGAGCCTAAGCCTCCCATTGGAGAATTGTAGTTGGGGGCTGGCTCATGACTGAGTTGAGGCAAGGGAGCTGTGAGAGGGCATTTGGAACTTGGGAGTGAGGGCTCATGAGAAAGAATAAACGAAAGTAAGTGTGGACTTTCCACTTGCTGTGTAGCCAGACTAGCTTATCCTGCAGCCCTGTATTGCTGCTATCCTCAACGTGCTCGATGCGGCTGTGGCCCAACACAGGTTTTGTGCACCATGGTGTAACCTGTAGAATCTGTGCGCTGCACCCCAGCATGGTAATTGCTGAGTGTGCATGAGTCCAGTAGGCACCACGGCCATACTTACCGGCATTGGCAGCATTACAGCTGGGGACAATGCCTGTGCTGGAGCAGACAGGGTCACAGCAAGCTGAGCAGTGGGTGCAGATGCCGTTGCCATCCCTGGACCTACTAATTACAGGCAGCACCAATAGTGACATCACCTGCTGTGCTTGAGCAGCTACCTGTTCTGCAAATAACCCAGTTATACTGCACTGATTAATATATGCAAAAAAATCATTTTCATTTGGTGTACATTTTGTTTTTGCACTCAGTGTTGGTAAGAAAGTAAAACACATGTCACCTTCCTCTTCTTTAGGAAAGGCAAAAGGAAAACGCAGAGTTCAAAATAGCAGGGACAGGCTGATGACAGGGGTAACAGGCAGCAGCAGTGTTATAGATGAGAGAGAGAGCAGGAGTAAAGAGGAGAAAGAAACAACAGGAGAGGAAAGAGATAAGACGGAGCTGAGTAGAAGAAAAGGAGAGCAAATCAGATACAAAGAGAAAGCAGCCATGATGTGAAGAAGAGAGCATTAAGAAGAGAGAAGATAGAATGAAAGGATGTAGTGGACAGGAGAGAGGAAAAAAGCAGACAAATGATAAAATGGAGACACAGCTAATCACTGCTAGAAGAGTGATAGTAAAAAGCCAAGATCGAGGAGAGAGAGACTACAGCATGGATAATAGTGAAGAGGAAATAAGGCAGGAGTAGAATGAATAGAGGGAAATCAGAAATTCAGGGAATAAGGTGTGACAGATGATAGAAAACATTTAGAGAGGTGGGAGGATAGACTCTTAGAGCAAAGACTTAGGGACAGCCAACAGATCAAAGTTAGAAGATGGAGACTGTGGCGGTGTTGAAAGTGGGGCCGGGGCCCATAGGAAGAAGAATTGAGCTGTGGCCTCCTTGGCAACATTTTCAGGACCGCACTTCTTTTTTTACAAACTAAGCACTGGACTGTCTGCCAGATGCAAAGAGTGTATCCGTCCAAAACAGAGGAAAATTGACTTTTTTTGCAACAGTTAATGCAAATGGAGTTTTTACACAGGTTTGCCAGTGCGCCTGTTTTGATGCAAAATTGCATTGCGAGGGTCTTGAGAGGTATGATCTGCAAAGCAGACTTCAGGACAGCCGACGAAGAGTCATAGTGGGCCCTTTAGGTTCATACTTAACCCAACAAAATGAGTTTGATCCATTTGGGGTGATCCTTTATTGCAATGGTTCCTCTCAGCAACTACTCAATGAGACTTCTGTTTTTGAACACAACTGATGATCGTCTGTTCATTTTATCACGCATAACGTCTAACTTTACAGTTTCATACTAAACTCTAGTGAGACTCTATCAATCATAAGGGAACTTAGTCGAGAAGTAAGCTCCAATAACTTTTTGAACTTAAGATTGGTGTAAAACAGGTTGACCACAATGACGGGCAGAAGTATCTTCTGTCTACTGTAACTCTACTTCCGTGCAGCCCCAATAAAAACATTGGCTCACTGCGAGGCAGTTACAACTTTATTTTTGTCCCCTACACTGCCCTGTTATAGAAACATAAAGGAGCAGATTTACAGGGAAAGGACACATCTGCATAGATGCATCAGTATCCTTGCGCCAGTGCCAAATATCCTTGCGTCGCCAGAGATGCGCTATATTTACTATACCGTGCTCCATGTCTCAAGGATTACCAGATACATCAGAAATAATGATGGCTCTGTTGGCACAAAATTTATGCTTTGCTGGAGTTGCTCATGAAAGTGACGCAACTCCAGCAATGTGCCACAACAGATAGGTGAGTCCCATACAAAAAGTGAAGGCGTAGAGTGATGCAGTGAAATGTTATAAATGTCACTGCGTCAGTTCTACATGGCTTTTTCCGTGTGAACGCCTAGCCTGCATACATTATAATTGGTGCAGGTATAATGTGACGCAGGGCTTTACAATGTGATGCATCTCCCTAGATGCGTCATGTTGTAAATTGGCCGCATTGTTTGCGTCCTAGTTGTGTAAAAAAAAAGATGCAATGGCAGCTCAAGGAGGCACAAGGATCTTGTAAATCTGCCCCAAGTAGGAGGTCAGTCCATATCACTGTAAGTACTTCCTTATTTACTGAGGTTGAGTCTACTTGTGTCATCACTACTGAACACAAGTGAGAAATGGAAACCATGATGAAGCATGCCTGAAGGGTGGATGGGGGGCCAGCGTCCTTTAGGAAAAAGAAAACACAGACACTTACGCAGAAATATAGCCCAAGCAGTCCTGGGTAGGCTACCACTAGCAGGACATGCTTTTGTGATTGTTGTGTATAAATGTGAGATAGTACTCTTGCTTGCTGCTCTCCTTTTGCCTGTTTTAATTGCTATGCACCAGTCTTGCACTATCTCAGATGACCCATGGAGTTTATTTTAAGGCCTGATCAGCAAAAGGCGTCGACAACGTGGTGGAAAACAGAGAACACAAACCTAGCCATTGACGTTGAAGCAAACGGGAGGTTAAGCTCGATTTTCAGTTAATGAAGCCCAAACCAACGAATGGCTGCTGGCTTGTCACTCAAGGATGTCATCGTAGGAGTTTATTCTGCATTTACATCATACAAGTAGTCAGAGGCCTATTCATTTTCTGTTCCATAAATACCAGCTCTGAGGCTCAGGAAAATGGCAAGGAATCCATGCGACCTAAGTGGATACCTGGAATAACTCCAAATGAGATGCAAATACAGCTTTCCCAACGGAGGAAAATCTTGGTGGGGTTTGAAATAGTATTTAGTTTGATGTACGGTCAGCAGCACATTGGTCTTACTCAGCCTTTCCGGGAAGCATGGACGAAACTTCAGTCTGCAAGATGCATTTCACTTTAAAGAGGCCTGATGCGAATTACGTGATGTGGATAGATATTCTAGACAAACTGCTCCGCCACTCAAAAGGTTTTCTATTGCAATGTTACTAATATTTGCCTTTTTAAACTTTGCATCTATTACAATGCCCCAAAACGCACAAATAAAATGTTTTTACCTCTTAGCCATGTACTTGATGCACTCATTAGATCCCTTGTCGGGCACCCTATAGCACCCCTATAAATGGGCCAAAAAGAAGATGCTTCCACATCTTTCATTTAATGTCTTATTCGATTAGTTTCCCGCAGGTACCCCTGTGTCTTTTCAGTTATTTGCCTTACTTAGCTGGAAACCAGGGGATTATTCGTAAGGCGCACATCAGAGCTACTAGGATGTCAGTGTCCTGCATATACAGAAGTGACAATTTGTTTAAACAAGCATTGGCAAAGCCAATAGGTCTCGCTTATGCAAGAGCCATTGGCTTTGCCAATTTGTTTTGGCCATGTTGTACATCAGTATGGCTGTACGGCATGGCTAAAATGTAATAGGTTAAAGGCGAGTGGCATGGAGTGGAGTGTCATAAAGTAGAGTGGGGTGTTGTAGAATGGTGTAGAGTAGAGCTGAGTGGTATGGAATGAAGGGCATACAGTGGAGTAGAGTGGAGCAGCATTGAGTATCGTGGAGTGGTGCAGAGCAGTGTGGAGTGGCATAGAGAGCACTGTGCAGAGTGGAGTAGAGTGGCAGAGAGAAGAATAGAGTGGCATAAAGTGCAGTACATTTTCATAGATTGGTAGTCTTGGAATAGTGTAGGAGAGTGGAATGGAGTAGAGTATAATTTACAGATTTAACTGGAATACAGTGGAGTAGCATAGAGTGACAGAATTGAGTAACAGAGAGAAGTGGCACAGAGTGGAGTAGTGTGCCATAGAATAGAGTTGAGGAAAGTGTCATGGAGTGGCATAGATGTAGTTGCATATAGTGTCGTAATGTTGTAGAGTGACATAGAGTGAAGTAGAGTGTCAGAGTGAAGTACAGTGTCAGACTAGAGTAGCATGGAGTGGAGTGGAGTGTAGTAGACAGAGGCCTGGAGTGAGTTGGAGTATAGTACAGAGGTGCAGAGAAAATTGGCGGACAGTGCAGTACATTGGATTTGAGTGATGGGGTTTAGATTGCATTGGTATAGAGCGCAGTGACAAGTGTGAGTAGCGTAGAGTGCTGTGGCATACAGTAGAGTGATGCAGAGTAGACTGCAGTGATGCAGAGTAGATTTTTACAGAGTAGAGTGAAGTGGGGTAGAGTGGAGTGGTTCAGGGTAGAGCGGTGTAGTGTAGAGTATAGAGGTGTATAGCAGAGTGGCATGGAGTGGTGTACAGTCGAGTGGCGTGGGGTGCAGTGGTGCAGAATAGATTAGAGTGGCATGTTGTGAGTGATGCAGAGTGTAGTGGCGTAGAGTGCGCTAGAGTAGCGTATCGTTGAGCGGTGCAAAGTAGAGTGCAGCAAGTAGAGTGGGTCAGAGCAGAATAGTGTGGCATAGAGCGCAATGGTGTAGTGTGGCATAGCATGCAGTGATGTAGAGGGAACTGGTAAAGAGTATAGGCCTCTGAGTTCGGTGGCAGACTATGCAGTTTTGCACAGTAGAGTTGTAGAGTAGAGTGCCGGAAAGTAGAGTGGTGCAGTGTAGAGTGGTGCAGAGAGCAGTGGCGCAGAGAACAGTGGCACAGAGAACAGTGAAGCACAGTAGAGTAGGGTGGCTTAGTATGCAGAGTTGGAGATTAGAGTATAGTAGCATCAAGTACAGTGGCGCATAGTAGTTGGTGTAGATTGCAGTGGTGTAGAATGGATTGATTTTCAGTAAAGTGGTAGTTAGTGCATTGGCATAGCGTGCAATGGTTAACAGTGGAGTGGCATAGAAGGCAGCGGCGCAGAGTGCACAGCACGGAGCGCAGAGGCAAAGAGTTCAGTAGCAGCCAGTGTAGCAGAATAAATGGTCATAGAATGCAGTGGTGTATAGTAGAGTGGAGCAGAGGTCATTGGCATAGAGTGGTGCAGAGTAGAGTAGCATAGAGTACACTGGTGCAGAGTAGAACGGAGTGGCGTAGAGTACAGCACAGCGTGCAGCGGCGTAAAGTGTTGCAGAGCAGAATCTAGTGTAGAGTGCAGAGTAGACTGGGGTAGAGTGTAATGGTTTTGAGTAAAGTGGTGTAGAAAGTAAGAACACACATGCCCTCTCAAGGAGTACTCAAAGAAAAAGAAACTACCTTTCTAATGTAAACTATGGAAGGATATAAGTCATCAAATGTAAAATATTGCAAAGAAACTATGCTTCAGGAGATTAACAGACACAAAAAGAGTAATGAAAGCCATAAAATGAGAAGCAAGCAAATGAGCAATACACAATTACAGAGGTGCTGGAGTAAACAAGGAGAACTTGTGCTCTCACAGCAGGGCTGAGGAAATAAGAGAGGAGGAAGCAGTCATATTCGCTGAAGAGGTAAAAACAGTAGTGAAGTTAAAGACTCTCACAGCAAGCATGAAGGCGAACATCTCTCACAGCATATTTGTAGGGTATACAACCATCTTGTATTCTCAGGATTTTTCCTGATGTCCGCAACAAGGCACAGCAGGACACCAAATGTCTCTCTTTTTTTGCGCTTCTAGGTCAAGCAAAACAAAAGCTCATCAGGAGGATTTGGGCTTTTACCCTATATGAGCTGTTAAGAGTAGCTTGTCTGCAGGCTCAAGCAAGCATTTGGTGAATATGTATTGGGAGTGAAAAGCTGTACCACCAGAGGGTTTCCATACACCCTAGTTTAAGGAACACCTTCTCGTTTAGATGTGCTAAGAGGGAAAGAGATGTCTGCAATTAATCAACCCTAAATCTGTGAATAAACACCATGCTGGGGGGCTATCCATGAAATATACCCTAGATGTTGATTTCTTCCATCAGCTAATTTAGCGTGCTCACATGTTATCACACTAGGGCACAGAGTATTATATATAAGCATCTTTATTCGATTCACAGAATCATCAAAGCAGTTAAAACAAAACATTTCCATTAAAAGATTTAAAAAACAACCGTCCATCTTCATTCCATTTGGAAAGCAGTATCTGAGGTGCAAATTATAATTTTAGCAGCCTATACATAGAAAAACATTTTTTTTCTAAAGTGCATAGTGCCTAACATTACCGTACCTAAGATGCAATTTTATAGTTTTAGTAGCCTATACATAAAAATTTGCGGTGCACGGTACCTGGCATCACTTCTTAGTTACAACGATTTTAAGTTTAAAATTCGAAATTACAATTAATATTCCATATCAAACATTAGTTTTAGTTTTAAGAGTCATTAACGCCATCTTAATTAGATAAAGTGCAAATGCCTAATACAGGTTTATCATTAATAGTAGATTATAGGAATCAACTACGGAGATATTTGATGCCATAATGTACGAATACTAATATGGGAAATAACAATCCTTATATGAAACCGTAACATCGAGGTTTAACATATTTCATTACTTATTAAAACTTTAAACCTCGATTTAGTCTAATAAAATTAGCTGCCAGTAAGAATCTGCTTGTTCCAAATACAACCAACCTAGGAGTGTCTGTCTGTAGGATACGCAACATTTCAATATATTTCCTAATGCACAGGTTCCTACCCAAAGGTTGTATCCATTTTTTCCTTGGGGTTTCATATAGCGAACAGAAAAATAATACATGGGCAATATCCTCTTCTCTTCCTGAAGAACACTGGGTGCATATGGAGTAATTTTCCTCACCATCCTTTTTCCCTCACCTAGATGAAAATGTCTTAATTGGCAGCTTACTGTATCTAAATTTTAGGTACAGTACTTTGGCGAGTAGGGGCTCAACCTCGTCCAAAAAAAGTTCAAAGGATGGGCTTATTTTAAAGCTCAAAAACTGGTTTATAAGTGAGCCATAATTAGAATTTAATGTGACGCTCTACTCAATAAAATTCCAGAAGATGGTTTAACATTCCTGTTTGGATTCAGGGGTAAGCAAGTCCGGGTGTTCCCAAAACCTGCTCAAGCCCAAATCCAAGAACCATCTACGGGTATGGACCAACCATGGAAATGAAACAAAAGCATCAAGAGTAATCAATTCCCTTAATGCTTGTCTATATATTTGCAATTCCTTTGTGGTCCATATCCTAATCCAGTACGAAAGGGACATCCAGATAGCCCTGTGCTCAATCCGCTTGATGCCCAAATCCAACATAAGGAGGATCATAGGTGTATTTTGCGGTAGGGCAGTAAACCTCCTCATGATTTTATTTTCTCCTACAGTTAGAGGTGAGAGGGCCTCCCCCCACAACTCCGAGCCATATAGGGCAGCTGCTTGGGCCCTAGATTTATAGACTTGCAGTGCAGGAGTAATAGCCTTGGACGTGGTAGAAAAAAGTTTTTTGGTAATTGGAGCTGCGTTTTGTTTAGAGTCAATTTGGATTTCGTAATCTGGGATACCATGAAAGTTTGGAATCAATAGTTACCCCAAGATATACAAAACTTGAAACACGCTTCAGAGTTACTCCAATTAACTGCTATCTGTTTTTAAAACATTTATGGGGTCTGATGGTCATGTACTAAGGGGCTCATTAGGATGGTGGGCGGACTTTGCCCGCCCCCCACCCTCGCGGAAAACGGGACCGTCCGCGAGCTGAGCGGCGGTTCCGCACTGCATATTAGGATGCGCCCGCCACAGTGGCAGGCGCATCATGCATTTTTAACATTGTGGCGGGCGGTGCTCTCAGCACCGCCCGCCACAATGCTAAAAATGCATGTATGCATTTGCATACGCAAAGCGGCAGGAACCGCGCGGTGCCTGCCGCATTGTGTATGCAAATCACCATGGGGGCCTGCAGGGGGCCCCTGAAGTAAGGACCGCATGCCATTCCGTGGCGGCAATGCCACCACGGAAAGGCATCTGTTTAAGCCCATTGTAATATGGCTGGCGGTGTCTGATAGACAACGCCACCATATTAAACCTTTTCCGCTCCGGTCGCAAGGTGACCGTGGCGGAAAAGCGGCGGACGGTCTTTCCATCCGCCGCGGTCCCCCCGCCATGCTAATATGGCGGGGGAAATGGGTGGCGGTCAGACGTGGATGTCGGGCGGATCGCCACCGCCCACATGGCGGTGGTGATCCGCCCGACATCCTAATGGGCCCCTTAGTTTTTACCAGGTTTATTTCTAGCCCCTTTTGCTAGCAATACTCATCCAATGTGTTTAGGATGTTTTGGAGACCCTTAGATGTTTGAGATAACAGGATGGTATCATCGGCAAAGGTTAGTGCACAGATGTGTTGACCTACAAGTTTCGGAGGAGTCGTGATTCGATTTTTTGAGGGCCTCTATCATATCATTGACGTATAAGATAAATAGGGTTGGCGCCAGGACACAGCCCTGGCGCATACCCCTTTTTACTGGTATCTCTTCCGTCAATTCTCCCCCTTTCCCCATCGCACTTTCACATATGTATTCTCGTGGAGCCTAACTAGCTGCATTACAATGTTACTCTGGACCCCTTGCTGAAGTAGATTGGCCCATTGTAGGTCTCTAGGAATGGAATCAAATGCGGCCTTCAAATGTATAAAGGCCACATATAGATGTCCATGTCTTAACCTTGTATATTTCCATGATATAATTATTAGCCTAAAGACCTGATCTATGGTGCTTATTCTCTCCCTGAAGCCAGCTTAATATGAGGAAAGCACGTTATTATCTGTAATGCACTCATTTAGCCTGTCTAAGATCTGTTTTGTGTAGACCTTTTGTAATATGTCTAACAGGCTAATGGGTCTGTAATTAGCGGGATTGCCCATAGAGCCTTTATTATAGATCGGGACGATCTCCGCTCCTTTCCATGAGTCAGGAATGGGCTGGCCACTAGCAATCCCATTGCAGAGAAGGTTGATATAAGGGACCCACACATCTGTCTTGTGTTTAAATAGATCACCCGGGATCTTATCAGGGCTGGGTGCTTTAGAGGATTTTATGGCAGCTATTGCCTTTATTGTATCTGTCATACTAAATTGGAGAGGAGTAGTTTGGTTGGATAGCAGAAGTGTATCAATGCTAGCTGGAGGGGTTTCAATTGATTGGGCCTGGAGGCCATTTAGGTGGACAAAGTGGTTGTACCAGGACTTAGGATCTAGATTATAATCTTGAGCCGGGGCATTCGCCTTGGTGCCATTTGCAATAATCTTCCAAAACAGGAACTGGTCACCCCTCTTAGTAGCTGTTAGCAATTCTTCCCAGCTTTCATCTTCCCACCTTCTACGTGCAACTGTCAAAACTTTGGCATATGCTTCCCTCAATTGCCTGATCAGAGCTATATTTTTAGCTTTCAGGGCCTTAACTAAGTTTTGCTTAGCAAAAGCACATTCAGAGTCGAACCATAAGTTAGACCGCCCAGACTTGGTATTATGTTTGGTGTTCCCAGACACTGATTAAGTTAGTTGGGGCTTTATACTCTCCATCAGCATCTGGTGGGTCTGAGTTATAGTTAGACCACTAGAACGCTCTTCTATGAAATGTGAGACTAAGTCAACAAAGATATTGTAAACATCTGTAAGTGATTCAATCTTACCCAGGACAGACGGCCATTTTAATGCCCTTCTATTATTGGATACCTCAGGCTGAATCACCTCAAGATCCCTGTCTATTTGAGATGGAGAATGCAGCAGGAAATCTTTCCCTATAAGGTCTAGACACAAAGGGAAATGATCACTTTCTCTTCTGCTGGTATCCACCATAAAATCTTGGACAAGGTCCCAATGACGGATACTTATCATAATATAATCTATACGAGAAGATGATAGCCCTCTTGAGACCGTGTTTGAGCATTTGGGATCCAAGGGGGTTCTACCATTACACGGTCCGTAGCCCTTTTCAATAGTGAAGTTAAATATGTGTAATACCGAGACAGAATGTCTCATCATTTCTTCTGTCCCCAAAAAGGGGATGCCCATAGCTAGGTCTTGTTCTTCAGTAACCATATTTACTCCTTGCAGTGGCTCAGAGCAACAATTAAAGTCACCTCCAAGTATGACAAGCTCTTTAGGATGAATAAAATCAAGAGCTTCCTCTAACTGGGTAAAGCTTGCTGATTCCTTTGAAGATTCTCTGGGTCTTATGTATATGTTAAACAAGTAAAACCAGTATTTATTCGGAAATTTAAGACTAAGGCCCAAGATATCATCAGTGGCAGTGGGAAAAATAGCTATGGAAGCATTGATATTATTTTTTATCCAGATTAAGAGGCCTCCAGATGGTCTTCCTCTAGCTGATTGATGCACCTCTAGACTGAATGTCCTGTAGCCAACTTTAAATAAAGGTTCCCTTGCCCAGGTTTCTTGGAAAAGACACATGTCGAAGGAATCAATATAGGTCTGCCAATCCGGTTCTTGCAGTTTCCTTGCTAGCCCAGATATATCCAAAGACGCCATCTTTAATTGGTATGGAAATATGTGTGGTACTTGAATGTCAAGACTATCACACTTGATTAGAGGATCTGTAAACTTTTTAATTCGAGAACCAATATTAGTAGAATGCATAGACCCTTCTAATATCACACTGTCATCTAATTGATTACCCTCGGGCCTATAACCTTCACATGGGATATACATTTTAAGTTGATCAACAGATTGTGAAACCCAATATGTTTGTATCAAGGTTTGGGTTGTGTCATTTACTTCAGGGTGCAAACTCGAAACTTGGGGTAGTCAATCAATTGCTTCAATATCACTGTAACACCTTAGGTTATTAGGTTGATTCAAGTCGCTGGGTCCCTCAATTCTACTTTGCTTAATGCTAATTCTTGATTTGAAGAGGGTATGAGATCTTAAGTTCATAACTATTAGGTTCTCGGCAATGCCTTGAGACCAAAAAGATACCAATATATCATCTAGGTTCCCAGTATCCTGAGGGATCTTTTCCACATTTTTTATATCAGATCTTATTATAGAACAACATTGCCTTTCCTTCCTAAACCAGTGTGTTACTTTGTTTACAAATGACTCCCTATCTTCTCTGCGATTCGGAGCTAGCCTTGGTTAAGAATACATCATGCAATGTTTGCTCTTCTCTAGTTGTGGTGTAACAGCTCTATAGTTCCCCTCCTTGACACCAGGCCCCCTTCCCAAACTTGGTGCCTCCATCCAGGACCTACTTGAAGTTTGGATGTCCAGGTATTTGTTTGTGTGCCTATTTTGGTCCCCAAGGAATAACGATTTTATTGGACCAGTTCTCTTGAAAGGCTCCAAGGGTTCCAAAGGTTTAGTTCTCTTGAAGGTCTCCAAGGTTTCCAAAGATTTAGTGTGTAACTTTGGCGTGGGGTAGATAATTTGATTAGAGGCCTGGTTTGTATTTTGGCTTACAGACATTCTATCCAATATTTTAGTTACCCTCTTTCCTATGTTAGGGGAATCAGGTTTCTTCCCTATTTGGATTTTATCCCCTAGGTCAGTAGCTACTGTTCCTAGGTCTATTGAGGGGGGTTTATTAATACCTCAATCATTCTTTTAATTGTTATGACCTCTTCTTGCACAGTGTTAAGCTTTTCATAAAGATCCTGTGCCAGCTTATGAGTAAGATTTATTTCGTTCTGCGAGGCTTCCTCTATTAAACCCAGACCGATTGATCTAGTTACAACTTTGTTTACTGAACAATCTACTTGAGTTTCTTTCTCGCTATCCTCTAGGGGTAGATATCTATTTGAACACTCTATGTTAACTACCTCACTGCATGATAGACTGTGTCGACCCCTTCTTATATTACCACAGTTACTTGATACGGGGGAGGGAGTCGTACCTGTACCCAATCCGGTCTTTGGTGCGGACGCAATTAGTAGCTGGGCTGGTTCTTTATTATGGAGTTGTTGCACAGTAATAGTTGGGATGTTTACATTTGTCATACCGGCTTTTTCCTTCCTACTATAATAGGAGGACATTTTACTTTTTCCTTTGGCATTGGTCTCTTTCCCAGTTGATAGCATGCTTTCTCCCTCCTCAATTAGCTCATCAATAGCAGCAAGAGTGCAGTTCTCAGCTGCTGACTTTAATAACTTTTGTGTTTTTGCTATCTTTTTCCTCCCCGTAATCGTGTCAGCTGCTTTCCTTTTCCCCATTTCGCCTTGCTAGTTAAGTAGAGCTATCTAGCTCAACTGCTTGATCAATGAGGAGTGTGCAGTTTGGTATGAAGTTACAATGAATTCCCAAAGTAAATTACTCCTAAGTTCAGTTTTATCCTGTTATGTTGTTTATGCTGGTACACTTGGTCATACAGTATTAGGGGTATCTATATATGACCTGTGGTAACCGCAATTTAATTAAAAATAACCAAAATAAAAAATAATGTTAATAAAGCATGACTTTACGAACAAAATGTGAATCACAGATGCTTAGCAGGGGTAAAATACCTATTTTCAAGTTCTCATCATCAAAGTTCAAAGAGTTCTAGTATGTTCTTCTTTAATGACACGAGAATGTTTAATCAGTCTTACCGCAAATTTTGGGTAGAGCCACGGTGGAAATATGGAACAGAAAAGCCAAAGAATATGGCCCAGCCCGGCCTTTTCTGGGTTTTGACGAGCGCGGACGAGCCCGCCCTTGGCCCTCAGGCCCTTGCGTGGGCCAAAGTTGAAGTGCCTCCTGGGGTTGGGTGGTGAAGCTTGTGTCAGGATCCACAGGGGACTCTTGGATATGGAGTCCCGAATACGCTGTAGAGACAGTGCAGTCCCCGTGGACTGTTCAGGAGCAGCAGGGCAGGGCGGCAGAGGCAAGACAGACGAGCAGCGGAGTATTATTTGACCAAGATCTAACATTTTATGCAAGTAAGGCACACAAGCATACAACTACTTGCTGGAAATGACATAACTTTATCACAGTATTACATTTTGTGGAACAGACCTGGAAACCAGGTGCCATCTACACCCAAGCCCCACTTCACCCCAAGGTAATATTCAATCCAGTTTTTATTGTAACCACACACTAAACAGGAGCTTTCTTTTAATTCTAAAGACTCCCAAGCTTAGCAAAAATTACAGCAGGGAGTACGTTCAAAAAGTGTTTGCCCAAGAGCTCACAGTTTAGCCAAATGGTGAAACCGGGATTAAAAGTTGTGTCTTCTGGTTCCACAGTTACCCCTTAACCCACTAGATACCGACTAGGGTTGTTTATATTTTTTAAAAGTCCTAAAATTAAACCCCAAAACTTCCATCTGATTTAACCCTTGCACCCCAACAGGAGTCTTCTGGTATGTCCGCAGACGTAAAGCGTTCTGTAAAGTCATCATAAATAGCTGCCTGCCCTAAATATTCGGACCACAGGAGGGGAGGAAGAAGCAGTAAGGCCTCAGTGCTAAAAAAGCACATGCGTCTTGTACCAGGGCTTCATACCGGAGATGAGGGATGAGTGAAACCAGTGCTTTAAATGGGCCAGTACTGTCCGGTACAGAGTACTAGCATTTTTTTTTAGAGGGAGAGTACTGGCACTTCTCAAAAATGATGTAATACTTTTGATTGGAGAGTACCAGAACTTCTCAGAAGCAAGAAGGTACTCTGGTACAGAGTGCCTGCACTTCTATTTTTCCATTTCAAGCACTGAGGGAAACTTAAGTAGCAGATGCCTGTTCCAGCTTTGAAACCTTCGAAGCGAAATCTCGCAGCTCTACCCAGTGTTGTAAAATGAGTTCTCAGGACACTGAACAGTGATGACATTTTTATTTCAGAACATGAACTCTCAACTGTATGGTGAACTGAAGTGAATGGCTTTACGTTACACAGCACTTTTCCGAGAAGCACAAAGTGAATGAAGGACAGGCCCATGGCAGTCTTTTTTCGTGGGGCAGGGGCAGAGACATTAGATGTGTTGCTCTTAAATCCATTTTTAAAAAAACAACATGGGATTGGACAGGATGTGTTGCGGTGCCAGAGCTGCTGACTCGAGAGCAGGGGATCCTGGCTTGAGTCTGGACGGCACAAAAATCCTGTGATTTCTAGGCAATCACTTAACTTCTCTGGGTGAAAAGTTGTGGTGTATAAATGTACTGCAAGACAAAAAAGAAGAAAGAGGCAAAATGTTTTGAAAAAAATAGGCCCACCTAAGCGGATGTTAACAGTACTTTGGCTCCGGAAACTCTTAAGAGAAGCAGATGATGAACAAGCATTGATAAATGCAAAAAAATATGCTACAGCCAATAGAAATGGAGGAGAAAAAAGGCACAGGAAACAATGAAAGGGCAGGAAAGAGAAGGGTCATGATGTAAGCCCCTTTTAAGTTTATATTAAAAAACAATAAATTTTACACGCACAGTGCAAGTGCTGAGCAGGTGAAACCTAAAAAGTGGCATTTCCTAAGAGCTTTGTCACAGAAGGGAGAGGAATTATTTGTAGGCTAATGTGAACAATGTACACATGTTTGAGCAGCCAATCAAAGGGAAGGGAACACTTTACCCATGGTAAAAGTGACACAAAAGTGGCACAAAGGGCTTGTAAATATGCCCGACAGTATTTTGACCTATCACCCAATTCTTTTTGCTATGGTGTCAAGAAGCAAAATGTGAATGAGAATGTAACAAACCAAGGGATGAAGCCCGCTGACCAAATGCCCCTCTATGGCTGCATAATATTTATAATTTGATTGGAAAAACTTTAGGGTGCGGTTTTAAAAGATTTGATTCTACCTCGTACTGCTGTAAGTTACACCCAGCTTAGAATTGGTGCCATAATAGAGATGTTAAATTTGTTCTAAAACAAAGTACAACTGGTATGCTTAAGAGACACAAATGCACCGGAGTTTAGAAGAGAAAAGGTTGTGCACTTGAAAAAAATTTTAGAAGACGTATTATCAAATACTGTAAACCAATGAATATATTTTGTACTCCCAGTCACTTTGTTGAGTCTGGTCGAAAGGGGGAGATATAAGTAAAACTTAGTGACTGAACTTACCTTGGCATGACACTAGCTTGTGTGCAGATTAGGGTCAGTGAAGAATCTGGGAAATGGGTTCCTAAACTAGGGGCGTAGCTTGGATGCCGAGGAGGTAGGCTGCGTGAGCCCTGAGCTCCGCGCCCGATCCCGAATATCATCCTGATTATCCGCGCGAATTCCGGTAAAACTTGGACAATCTGTGATTTAAAGACGTAACGGAGGCAGCGGCGTTCAGAGTGGACGACCTGGAGCTGTTCCTCGTCCTGAAAATCGACTTTGAAGGACAGCACCGGGTGTGATGCCGTCGATCTAAGATGGCGCCCTGAGGCCTGGACAATTGTTGCAGTCTGCGGCGGGGGTTTGAGGCCTGACTCTCCTGCTGATCCAACACTGGCGGTGATTACCGGACCGGAGGGCCTCCCCTAACCTTCTCGGCAGGCACAGGTGGCCTTTCCTTGCTCTGGTGGCGGGCTACGGGGACACGCGACTGCAAGTTAATTCTCAGAGGAGGCCCCAAAATGGCGGCGGCTTTGTGACGACAACCCCGATTCTCCGCGCACAAACTGGCACCTCGAGACCCCGCTGCAGCAGAGGACTCCCGGGAACTGAACCCACTTGTGCGATCAGAGCAGCGTCCAGTGCTCTACAGGTGTCCTGATCCTATCGCCCGAGGGGCTATCCGGTGGCGGGGTCCTGCAGTGCGGAGATAACGAGGGGAACAAAGGGGCCCTGGGGGCCAGTGCCGGCCGCAGCCAAGATGGTGAAACCGAAAGGGAAGGGGGACGGAGCGGCTGAATCAGAGATGGTGGATGGAGCGGATCGTGACCAATCTGCTCTCCAGCGCATGCAGGACCGTATACTGGAGGCCATCGCGACCACGAAAGACGCCCTGCAACAGGACATCGCCCAGGTGGCGACGGGCTTGGGTCTCCTGAAAGCGGACCATGACAAACTTAAAGACAAAGTCAAGACTATGGAGATATCTATTCAGGAATTGGCCCCGGACCACACTGCGGTGAAAGCCCAGATGGCAGATGCTTTAGACAGGCTGAAGGTGTTGGAAAGGAGGGCCGAGGATGCGGAAAATAGGAGTAGGCGCAACAATGTTCGCCTCGTGGGCCTTCCGGAAAAAATTGAGGGAGATGACATGGTGGGCTACCTCGATAATTGGCTACGCACTGAGGTGGCACCAGAGGGACTATCTCCTTTCTTTTACCTGGAACGGGCCCACAGGTTTCCAGCTCGACCTCCGGCCCCGGGCCTGCCGCCTCGCCCGGTGGTAATCAAGCTACTCCACTACAGGGATCGGGACTGGCTACTTCAGAGGGCGAGGGAAGCAGGACACTTTCAAGTTGACAACAACAGAGTCACCCTGTTCCCGGACTACACTTTTGAGACCCAAAGACTCAGGGCCAATTTCTTGTCTCTAAAACGTGAGCTCCGTGGGGAGGGCATAAAATACTCCCTTCTCTTTCCAGCGAAGCTGAGAGTCGTGGTGGACGACAAGTCGCTTTTTTTCACTACCTCGGCGGACGCTTGGGCCTGGTGGGACACGTACAAGGCTGGTACGGACGGAGCTAAGGCCAGGGCGGAGGAGGCTAGAGAGACACAGCCGATCAGGAAGTCGCAACGTATTTGCAAGAATCGTCGGAGGACTGGAAAACCATCGGTGTCACAGAGGGAGACAGAGAGAAAGGCAGCCCTACAGGCGGTGGTGGACCTCTCTGGCACGACAAGGAACCAGTCCGGGAAGGGCGCGGACTCTGAGGAGCAGGGCACGGGATCGGAGACGGGACTCTCGGAATACGGAGGAGCCAAGGGCCCCATAGTCACGCCTCAGACGTCTGGGGAGATAGTCGAAGCATGAATCACTGGACTTGAGGAGCGACCTGCTGGTCAGACACTGGGGCGCTGTGCCCGTGTGCGCGGTTTACTACTGTATGGGACTTCGTGAGTCTATCATGGGGGGATCATGGGGCGGGATATGCGGGATTGATTTGTTTTGACGTACTCTCTCGGCATCGGTCCGCGCCCTACTGACCCTTACGGTCATCGCAGTGGAGACTGCGAGTATAAGTGCCTTTCTTTGAGGGGATAATCAGTTGTGATAGTTTGGATGGGTTCACTTCTAATTGCGGGGGGGTCTGTCCTGGGTGCGTGGGAACCGAGAGTAGTTGGGGGCGCTCAGGTTGGTTTTGGGGGGATGTGGGGTTCACTTGTTTGGAGTGGGAGGGGGGGCAGCATGTTGTTGGCACGAGCGCATGGTCGATGGCTGTTATTGTTCTGTCTGCGTGTGCAGGGGGATATGGCTAATACGGGGGCTTTGAAATGTGTGACCTGGAATGTGCGGGGTCTCCATACTATGGTGCGTAGACACAAGGTACACGCGTATCTGAAAGGTAGGGGTGTGCATGTAGCTTTACTTCAAGAGACGCACCTCACCAAGCAGGAGGGAATAGCGCTGCAGAGGAGGTGGAGGGGGCAGCTCTTTAACACAACGTATTCGGCCTTTGCGAGGGGGGCATTGATTTGGATACGGGTAGGGGTTCCCTTCCAGGTCACTAAAACAGTGGTGGATCCAGAGGGTAGATTTGTGGCTGTGGATGGGAGACTCAGGGGCCGGGTGGTGTCTCTTTGTAGTGTGTATGCTCCAAATGTAGATTTGCCCGCTTTCCTAACAGCACTTTCGGGCAAACTGGCGAGTTATTTGGCAGGGCCGATGCTCATGGGAGGGGATTTTAACTCTGTGGTGGATACTGATTTGGATAGATCCCATCCCTCATTGCACGCCTCCCCAGTACACAGGGTAGCGAAACGCCGATTAGATTGGCAGGAGAGCTGGGACCTGGGGGACGCCTGGAGAGTACTGCACCCTACCACGAGGGATTACTCCTTTCACTCTACTTTACATGACCTGCATGTTAGATTGGATGTGTTTCTGTGCTCGTCGCATATGCTCTCAGCAGTGGGAAGCGCGGAGTATTTGGCCCGCACACTGTCGGACCACAACCCTCTGTTGTTGTCCCTGAACTGGATGGTGGAAATCAACTGTGTCCCAACATGGCGGCTGCAACCTGATACATTGGATGATTTGCTCTTTAGGGAGGCCTTGGGGGAGCGAGTGGCACGTTACTTTGAGGAGAATAGTGGCTCCGCCTCTACTAGAGCTTTGGAGTGGGACGCATTTAAGGTGATGGTCAGGGGTCACTGTATCGGGAGTGCTGCAGGGGCTCGTAAAACTTTGCTGGATGATCTTGAAAGAGCGGAGAGGAGATTGAGGGAGAAGGAGAGGGAGCGCCCAAATCACCCTGAGCTCCAGGAGGGGGTTAGTGGTGCCAGAGAAGCGCTAGCGGTGGAGTTAGAGCGGTTGCGTAGCCTCGACCACAAGGTATATCTGACGAGGGCGCATGCGGAGGGCGATAAAGCGGGGTCGATGCTGGCGTGGCTTGCCAACCCGATCAGGCGGGGCGCTCCAATCATGGCGATTCAGGCGAGGGGGGTGGGCTTTGCCACACCCAAGCCGGGATCCTGGATAGGTTCAGGGCGTATTACGAGGGTCTATATGAGAGCGGGCTGACGGGCGGGGCGGAAGAATTGGACACCTTCCTCGGAGGGTTGCAGCTACCACAATTAGAGGAATCGGAAGCAGAGGAGCTGGGTCGGCCTATAACGATCGGAGAGATAGGGAGTGCGGTAAAGCAGATGGCCAGGAATAAAACCCCAGGGCTTGACGGTCTCCCGATAGAGTTTTATAGCAAATACTTGGAGTATCTGGCCCCACAACTGCAGCTGGTCTATAATGAGGCGCAATCACGTGGTAGACTCCCGAGCTCAATGTGCGAGGCCCTTATGATCCTGTTGCTAAAACCTGGTAGAGCGAGTGATGCCCTTTCATCCTACCGTCCATTATCTATGCTCACGACGGATTACAAGATACTGAGCAAAATCCTAGCGAATAGATTGTTGACTCACATGACGGGCCTGATTCATAAAGATCAATGTGGCTTCATCCCGACGCGAAACACTACCCACAATATTCGCAGGCTGACGAGGCTGATGGGGGCTCGGTTGTCGGACGACACTACTCCATTCGTGCTATCTATAGATATTGAGAAAGCCTTTGATAGTCTTGAATGGGACTATCTGTATGAAGTGATGAGGCGTTTCGGGCTAGGGGACGGTTATATCAACTGGACCAAAGTCCTGTATACAGAAGCCACGGCTAGAGTTAGAGTGGGTTCATTAATCTCGAAGCAATATCCGGTACGACGCAGCACTAGGCAGGGGTGCTCCCTCTCTCCCCTCTTGTTCGCTTTGGCAATGGAGTCTTTTGCAGCGGAAGCCAGGTCCGGCCGCCATTATAAGGGGTTGGTCTACAGGGCCAGGCTGCATGTCATCTCGTTATATGCGGACGACTTGTTGATGTTCTTGGCCGATGCGGATGCGGAGTTGCTGGGGGCGAGACGTTTGCTGGAACTGTTCGGGCGGCTGTCGGGCCTGAGGGTCAATTGGCCCAAATCTTGTCTGTACCCGTTGAGACAGGGAGAGCCATGCCCCCTCACGACGCAGGAACTCCGGTGGGAACCTCATTGCCTGCACTATCTCGGCGTTTATATCTACCACACTCCAGCGGATATGCTGGATGGTAATATCAATCGCTGTATTAATGCCCTGAGAGGGTGTATGGACTTCTGGGCCACTCTCCCACTCTCACTGGCTGGTCGGGTCTCCTTGCTTAAGATGGTGGCTCTGCCTAGGCTACTATATTACTTTAGGACTCTCCCGATATGGGTGCCGGGCTCAGTCTTTCGGCGCCTGAGATCGTTGATCATAGCGTTCTTATGGGGCACGGGCAGGCGACGAATAGCTCTGGATACCCTCTTGCGACCCAAAGATGAGGGAGGCATGGCGGTGCCTGATTTCGAATGCTATTACTTGGCGGCTCAACTGCAGACTTTCACACAGGAGGTCGCGAGGGTGTATCGAGGCCCGGAGCATTCTAGAGATGAGGGCACTCCGCGGCATGTGTTGGCATACATCACGCTGCATCAGAAGCTATTGCTTAGGGATCTGACAGTGGAAGAACAGACGTTCCGACTTTGCTGGAACCGGGCGCGCAAACGAGCGGGCATCCGCCGCATGTATGCTCTGGAGATCCCGCTGGGAATGGTCACAGCCCTACCTCATGGTGGAGACTGGTCGAGACTGCTAGGCTGGGAAGAGGCTGGGGTTCAGATGCTGGGCGACTTGTATGAGGACGGTGCATTGCTTCCGTTTCAAGAGTTGCAGGAGCGGTTCGACCTCCCACGAGGTGATTACTTATTACATGGGCGATAACGGGCGCCATGCAAGACCATTGGGGAGAGGGATTGCAGGAACGTGCGACCTCCATGGCGTGCCAATATACAATGATGGCGGCCGGAACCTTTAAGGCGGTAACCTGTCTGTACTACAGAATGTTGCGGGAGGCCTTGCAGCCGCTCACAGCTTTAAAAGCTAAGTGGGAACTGGACCTCCAAATGGAGATCCCTGACGCCACTTGGGGCCAATTATTGCGGAGGGCGCGGAAGAGCTCAAGGAACGCTAGGTTCCAACTCATAAATTTTTATATTATTCATCGGGCATACCTCACGCCAGGGAAACTACGGCAGTACTTTGGAGTGGAACAGGCGGCCTGTCCTAGGTGCAACACACTGGGGGCGGACCTGGGACACATGCTGTGGGATTGCCGTACCTTGGGGGAATACTGGCAGGAGGTTGGGAGGGCCTTAAATAACGCCACGGATAGGGAGATACAGTACACCAAAGCAGTGGGGGTGCTACACTGGTTTCCACACACGTCCAAAAATAAGACTACCAGTAGATTCATAGATTTGGGGCTGATTTTGGCGAAGAGGGAAATCACAAGGAATTGGAAATCAAAAGTCGGGCCCACATACAAGCGCTGGTATGGTGAATGTCTGAGATGGGCTGCCTGCGAAAGCATGTTACGATACCAGATGGCTAGGAGGACCGATGATGAGAAAGCCATGGAGAGGGCGACAGCATGGGAAATGATGGTACAGGCACTCCGGGATGATAATGATGAGGAGGAAGGGGAGTATGCAGACTCTGTAGCAGCTGACCCCATTAGCGCACCTAGGAGCACACCTTAGTGAATGTTTAATTCCTCCTTGCACACACCAGACCTTATTTTCTCTGGGATTCTACTACAGCGCTGCCACGGGGGGGAGTTGGGGAGTGTGGGAAGTTGTGGGGGTGGTTGATAGGGGTGGGGGAGGGGCGGAAAATTTCAAAAGCAGTCCACGTCTTCCTGTGTATATGGCTATGGACATTGAACAATGAAGCGGGAAATGGAGTCAGTATGATGGTTGCTCAGTCTTCTGCCTGGAAGCGTGCATGGCATGTTGGGGGGAACGAATTGATTATGTGCCTTACTGCTATGTTAATTGGGGATTTTGTAAACATATTGTCTGTACAATTATTTTGGTGCTGCAATAAAAACGATGTTACAAAAAAAAAATGGGTTCCTAAACTCAAGTCAGTGGAAGTCTGGTGGTCTGCAAAGCCTACTCAGTGGGTCTGCAGTTATTGGGTGTGTGAGGACCACTCCGTTTTATTCAAATTAAACTGTATTGATCAACTGGTGCTGTGATTAATAAGGATAGTCACTCCTTTGTGTTAAATTGTCAGTTATGATGGGTGTACTTGCCCATCTAATCACGCACTGTGCACTTGGTGCTCCGCACCTTATCCACGCTTATTTGCTAGTACAATCTAATCACCACTCTTTACTGTTGCTACAGATTATTTTTAATTCAACATATAATTTTCACCATTTCTCATGTTATATTCAATATTCAAACAATATACATTTGCAACAATTTCATTTATAATGAAACATTATTTCTCAGATACTCATTTCAGCGTTACATTATAATGTGACCAGATAACTTTTTTGCTGAGTCCAATGCATTTCAGCACCGTACTGGTACCTTCATCAGGGGCCAATCTGAATGAAACAACCTCTCAAAATGATGTAACCACGTCAATGTCACAGTAAACGCTATTTTTCTTTCTCTGATTCCCGAAATTATACCACTCGTTCTCTTGTCCTGAATCTCATCTGTATTCACGAAAGTTGCTCGTTAAAAGAGAAACCGCTACTCAGAGTCAGACCGATCGGTAGCATAGGTTACTGTGACATTGACTTGGTTACATCAAGGCGACCGGGGCGGAAAAGCGGGGGACTGTCTTTCTGTCTGTCGCGGACCCCCCAGCCATCCTAATGTGGCGGGGGGTCAGTGTGGATGGCAGGCGTGGCTACTGCTAGCCGGGCGGGGGAAATCCACCCGCCGTCGTAATCAGCCCCTAAGATAATGTCACCACATTATTAAAATGTATAGAAATAAAAAGTAAAATGTAAAATTCAAAATTGTAAACTGATCTGTAAAAGTTAAGGAATTTGAAATGTGTGGCTAAAACATTACTTGGTAACTTTAGCTTGGCTCGTGGGAACAGTACAAATACATAAAACGCTATTCAGGATGGATGACTGGTGACTCAACTGAAACACAAGTATGCATCAACGAAATGAGAGCATACATTAGGAGCAAAAAAAGATAGTGTTAAGCTGAAGTACAACATTTTAGAAAGCGTCAAACATCCCAATAAAATTACATTTTTGATTTTCGTTTTTTTAGAATTCAATATTTTATTATTTGTCATTTTGTTTGAGGTATACTGGTTTGTGTATTGCATTGAGGTTCAAATATTACAATATGCTTAGGACAGGGTCCCTGGTTTTAATCATGTCTACAGTGGGGGGTTCAAAGAAGTCAAAAGTTTAGTAACTGCTGTTCCATTTGAAGCAGGTAAAATCAATTTAGGGCTTATTGGGGGTGATTGTTGAGGGTGCTGAATAAATGCAGGCGGGTGTACATTTTCAATTTTCCAAGCCAATAAATGGATTTCAGTCTTGGGAAACAACATGGCCTTTTAAGTTAACCCAGACGTACAGTGACCTGCCCACTTTACAGAGGTTGGATGCTAGAAGTAATAATGCAAGCAATACTGATGATGGTGCAAGGTCTTTGGCAGAGCATTGGTAGAGGAAAGACATGTTGTTAAAAAAATTACATTCAAACATGCATTTGTGAGCATGAAAATGAGCAGTAGTGTGAAAATGCAAAGCGTCCTCACCAAAACAAGACATGTAATAGTAAAAAGGTGTGTAGGTCAATATACTAGCGAGTAGCAAGGTAACTTATTTAGTGGTGGGTGAATAACTTAGATATACGAAAACTCCAAAGCCTCTGGGTGTATTCTGAGATGTTGTTTTGTATTGTATTGTGTTTTTGGGTACTTGGTTTAGGGATCAATAGCTCCCTTTTAATGTGCAATGCCAACTAAGTTGGAAAATTACTTTTAATGATTTTAAAAATCAAAAAAGAAAGTTTATATTTCCTTCTTTAGTGGTAAGCATGGTAATCTGCTCACTTGGACATTGTGCAAACCTTGTAGGTCAATATCAAGAATAATACACATACGAGTCAAGTTTTTCTGGTAATGATATAGATACTTACTTAGTGTCTATATATAGATCAGAATCCTCAAATATAGATTTCTCCCACTTAAAAAAGAATATTCCATTAGATTGTTATTAAAGCTGTATCTATACTAAAAGCACAAAACCTCTCACCCTAATGGTTTTCCTATATCATTTTATCCTTCCTTTTCACAGATTTCTTTTCCCCATTTAGTGACCTTATAAACTTATCGACTTTTAGTTGAATGTTCAACACCCAGGCCTTCTGGGAATCCTGTGTGATATAAACCCCAGATACGTAATCCATCTGCAACTACACATATGTCACATACCCATTGCATACCTATCATATGTATCAACTTGTTCTTATTTCTGCAAATCCCTAAATACTCACTAAATATTTGGAATATTTGCAGGAGTTGTGTGCCCAACCAGGTGAAATCACCAAGGAACACAAGCCCATATGCATAGAGTGTAAATGTATCTACTATTCTTGTCACCCAGTTGAAACTCTCCTTATCCGGGTATCCACTCTAGCTATTCCATAAGTGGTTAGATCACAATTGAGAATAGTGGCGGGACATCTGGCAACCTAGCCTGGTGCCTCATTTCTTCCTGAATTTGTCAGGCATGGCCTCTTCGATCTTTAACTTGTGCTGTTAGATTGTTCTTTAGTAGCGACACATATCGACAAAATTGGGGGGCAAAATTAAGTCTTTCCAGAAAGAGGAACAGGTTCTCCCACCCCACTGAATCAATGAACGTTTCAAAATCAGCCAGGAAGAGTGCCAGTGAGCCGTGTAATCTGTTAGCTAGTGCAAGTGCATTGATTACCTATCTAATAATATGTCATTTTGCACATTTGGGTATAAAGCCTGATTGATCCTTCCTAACTAAGAGGCTGATTATTTTAGAGAATTACTTCACAAGAACCTTTGTAATGATTTTGTTTCCATGGTCAACAGGAAAATCGGGGGAAGGATCAGCAGTGAGGGGGGCGCTAGAGGGCGCACTGCGGAATGGCCGCACTGTCGTGAGGCTCCCGCTGCCCGGAGCTATTATCCGCCTAGGTATCCTGATTACCATCGCTGCGCCCTGAACTGACCCCACGGTTTGGTTGGGATATCGGCTGTCCACCCACGGTCCAACTCCTGAGCCATTCGGAGGTTGCTGGCCGAAGTTACGAGGGTCCCGAGTTTCTCCGACTCGCGCTCTGGAAGTCTGATGCCCTCTTGCCCGGCGTCACTGTTCATGCCAGTCCGGGGCTCTGCACGTGGGGTGTAGGCCTAGCTCCGCCCTTCTCCGCCAGATTCGGTCGCTGGCCGGGCGAGACGCTTGGCTCTCCCTTGTTGTCGGACTTATCTCTCGGCTCTCCCATCTGCCTGCCCAGATACCATCGCCCACGGAGGTACAACGGATTTAATACTTGGATTTTGAGGGTTTGCCCCCCTTGGGCTGGGAACGGCGACGGCCTTTACTCATCGGTGGGAGTGGCGGGGCGTGCTGGCCTGCTCGTGCCCCCACGATTTGAGCTGCTTACTGTTTGGCCGGGTCCCTTGTCCGATCTGTATCCTGACTCCCATTTCCCTTCTGTACCACCGTTATGGGGAAGCCGGACACTAAACAGTCCAAACTGTCCTTTGACTCTGGAGGGGCCAGGCGTGGGGCGCGTTCGCTCCAGGAAGCTGGGGCTTCGCGGTCCCCCCCCCCCGAATGTCGCTGAGAGTGTCCCGCACCCACCTCCGCCGGACTTCGCCCAAATGATGCAGGAGATGAGGCAGGGGTTCGCCACTATAGTGGACAAAGTGGACAAGATATCGTCGCGCATGGATGCGGTCGTTCAGAAATTGGACGTGCATGAGGAGCGCTTGACGGCGGCAGAGCAGCGCATTTCGGACCATGATGACACGGCGGCCACCCATACCACCCAGCTGGCGAGAATGGACAATATCTTGCGTGTTATTGCCGCCAAGAACGAGGAGTTGGAGGCGAGGAGTAGGCGCAACAACGTGCGCATTGTAGGTGTGCCGGAGTCCACGAATGTGGGCAAAATGGAGACCTATGTGGAGAGGCTACTGGTGGGCGCCATTGGGACGGAAGTTTTCTCGTCCCAGTTCATCGTCGAGAGAGCGCATCGGACGTTGGGACCTCGTCCGGCCTCTGGGACTGCACCGCGTCCCATCATCGCGCGCGTCTTGAACTATCGTGATCGAGACGCTGCTCTTCAGGCTGCCCGCACTAACAGGGCTCTCTCCTTCGAAGGGGTGTCTTTTACCATGTACCCCGACTTCACACCGATGGTGCAGGACCAGCGTCGGAAGTTCTTGGGGGTGAAAAGGAAGCTTCGGGACCTTCAAGTGGACTACGCCTTGCTTTATCCGGCTAAACTTAGGGTGACGCATCAGGCTAAACAACATTTTTTCACCAACCCACAGCATGCTGAGGACTTTGCGAAGCGCCTCCAGCGCGAGCGCGCTGCTGCGGATCGTGGTAACGATCGGGATCCGGAGGGTGAACATTCGGCTGCTGAGGAGGAGGTCGCCTGATTCTGGTGACTTTGGACTTTGTCTATTTTCTTCCCGGTTCTTGTAGTATTGTGGACATGTAACTTTTGTATTGAGACCTGCTGGCTGCCTTCTCAGTATTTGCGGCCTAGCTATTGTCCGTTTTTGATTTTTTCGCTGATGCGTGGGCTGTGTCTGTATTACGATGAGTGAGTGCGTTTTGCTGTTTAAGTGGGGCTGGGATGGCACCGCAGGATGGTGTCATGGGTTGTCGCGCTCTGGGCACCCACCCCCCCGCGCTGCGCCTGGGGCCGCCTGATACTCGTTGGCGCGGACACTGGCGTGGCGTGAGGGAGTGGCGTCGTGCACCTCTGGAAGGTTCCCCGGAGGGTGTGCCCCATGTTTACCTTTTGTTTGGATTCTAGTCCTATGTTGGTTGACTGGATATGTGTTGAGGGATGGGGGGGGAGGGTGTATGTGGCCTGATGGTTGGGGTGGTGTCAGGTGGGCGGATGGGGGGGGGTTGGCGCTGTCCATGCCTGTTTGCCTGGGACTTTTGGGTCGCTTTGGTAGCTGCTACTGTTGTTTGAGTGCACGGGAATGTCGTTGCGCCCGCTATCCGGGCTGTTCCACTTTCCTCTCTTACGGGACGGGTTCTGGGATCCGTGCTCCCGTCCATTTTGGGCCCGAGTGCGCCGGCCGCCATTTTAGGCTGCCACGTGCCGGGGCGCACTCTGCGTGCGTAGCGCGTGTGCGAGATGTGGGCCGTGTGGAATGGCTTGGCGGCGTGTGGCGCGTAGTCTGTCCTGAGTGCTTGCTGCGTGGATGGGTCGACTGGGGGGGAGTTGTTGTGTTCTTGTTTGGTTGTTTTGGAGATGACTGGGAAATGTATGGAGTGTATGTGGAGGTCGGCCCGTGCCCTGGGGCGTGGACCTATCGTTGGCTGTTGCTGGTAGTTGGATGCCCTGTATTTGGTTATAGGGTCCTGTGGGGCCCTTACGTTATGTGATGTCAACTGCTGTTGTAGATCAGATCTCAATTCTGTCCTGGAATGTACGGGGCCTTAATGATGCCAGGAAGTGTCGCAATGTGATACAGTATTTGGACAGGCATGCTATTCATGTTGCTTTTCTCCAGGAGTCGCATCTGCGCCCTGCTCCCTCCCCCACTTTCGGGGGAAGGTGGGCTGCGGCCAGGGGGTTTGCTTCATACTCTTCTTATGCTCGTGGGGTTGTCACACTTGTTAAGAGGTCGCTTGCATTTCAGGAACTTGGATCTATGGGGGACCCTGAGGGGCGCTATGTGCTGCTGTGGGGACGGCTTGGGCAGAACACTATACTGTTTGTTAATTGCTATGCTCCCAATGTTGATACGCCAATCTTTTTTGTCACTCTGTGGGGTCATGTTCTTGCTGTGGATGCTACTCACATTGTGTGGGGGGGGGACTTCAATTTTGCATTTCAGGCCCAGTTGGACAGATCGGAGGGTAGCCCTCAGTACAATGTACAGGCTAGGGATGTGCTGCGGGGGATAGTGGAGGAGGCTGGGATGGTTGACAGCTGGAGGTACGCCCACCCTGCCACTAGGGAGGGCACCCATTACACCACACATGCTCGTTCATGGGCAAGACTGGACTATGTATTTCTCTCTAGAGGGTTGATGGCTGGCCTAAGGGGGGCCACACATTTAGCTAGGACGTTTTCAGACCACTGTCCGGTGAAGGTTGATCTGTCCGTCCCCGGGTTACACAGGCCGCGCCCGCCTTGGCGTTTGTTTCCGAGTGCTTTGCTTGACCCGGTGTTCAAGGAGGAACTCGGTGCTGAGGTGGAGGCGTTCTTCCCTAGAAACAAGGGCTCTGTGGAGAGCATTGAGGTCATTTGGGAGGCGTTCAAGGTCACGATCCGGGGTGTCACTATTTCTAAAAGTTGTGGAGTACTCCGTCTGATTGTTCGGACCCTCGAGAGGTTGGAGGCTGACTTGCGAGACTTGGAGCGCAGGATGCAGGTGACTTCGGACCCCGATCTTTTGGCACAGTTCCGCACTAAGCTCTCCGAGTATGAGGAGGAGGCTGCTCGAGAGGCTAAGCACAGGGGGAAATACTGGACGGCGAGGCGATACTGCGAAGGGGAGTGGCCCGGTAAGGTCCTCGCTGCCCTTACTAGACATCCTAGGCATGGGTCGGACGTGTTGGAATTGGTGTCTCCGGATGGCACTCGCTGTCGAGACACTTCGGAGATTCAGCGCACTTTTATTGAACACTATGCACACCTTTACACGACACAGCAGACGGGTGAGACTCGATACGGTGGTTTCCTCGATGAGTTGGCGCTTTGTTGGCTATCGGATGGTCATCGGGAGTTCTTAGGCAGGCCCCTGGAGGTGGAGGAGGTCAGGAATGCCATCATGTCTCTTTCTAATGGGAAGGCCGCCGGGCTGGATGGCCTTCCTGCTGAATTTTATAAGTGTTATATTGACATCATGGCCCCTGTACTCCGTGAGGTGTTTGAGGAGTCTCTGGAGGAGGGACGCCTACCGGGCTCCATGCGTGAGGTCGCCATCACGTCGCTGCTCAAGCCGGGTAAGGATCCACTGGATGTGGGCTCCTACAGGCCCCTCTCATTGCTCAACTGCGATGTTAAAATTCTCGCCAAGGCCTTGGCGGTGAGATTAGCCGAACTCATGCCCGTTATCGTGTTGCCTGATCAGTCGGGATTTGTGCCCGGTCGCGCCACCTCTCACAATCTTCGCACTTTGTTTTCGCTTGTGTCGACCATCGATCCCACTGTCCCGGTTGCCGCTATCTTTCTCGATGCCACTAAGGCGTTTGACTCTGTCGAATGGGGCTACCTTATTGATGTTCTTTGTCGGATGGGGTTCCCCAGGATTTTCATCTCTTGGGTTAAGCTTTTATATACTGATCCGATGGCGAGGGTAGTAGTGAATGGGGTGCTGTCCCCCTCGTTCCCTCTCACGAGAGGGACCCGACAGGGTTGCCCCCTCTCACCCCTCTTGTTTGCTATCGCCATTGAGCCGCTAGCCTGTAGGATACGTCAGTTTCATCAGCAGAGCGCCTTTAATTGTCTTCAGCGGCAGGTCGGCATTTCTTTATACGCCGATGACGTCACACTCTATGTCAAGGACCCTGAGAACAACCTTAATTCGCTCCTGCGGGAGCTGGTCGCTTTTGGAGGTGTATCCGGGGTTCATATCAACTGGCGGAAATCTCAATTTTTCCCCCTCACGGCTGCGGTGGCCAGGTTTCCCCTTGACTACCCTTTGGAATGGTGTGACTCGGATTTGCGGTATCTCGGTATTGTCGTATCCTTGGATAGGGGAGACGCGGTTCGGCTCAACTATGGTGTGGCCATTACTAAACTGGCGGATGATGTCACCAGATGGATGTCTTTACCTCTCTCCATGGCCGGCAGGGCGTCTCTTATCAAGATGGTGGTTCTGCCCCGCTTTCTTTATCTCTTTCAAAACCTCCCATATCATCCTGGTGCTTATTTCTTTCGTAGACTTCGTTCTGAGCTTCTGCGGTTGTTCTGGGGGGGCAAGCAGCCACGGGTGGCCTGGGCCACCCTTACGTTGCCTTACGCTGATGGCGGTTTCGACGTCCCTGATTTTGAACTCTATTATCTCAGCGCTCAGGCGCATTATGCCTATCATTGGATGCGCCCCACGCCATTCATGCCCCAGATTGCTGCTGAGCATTGGGTCGCCCACCCGCTCCCACTGGAGGGGATGGTTTTGGGCAAGGTGTCAGATGTGGATACGTCCCGCACGACGGTGACATGCACGGTGGATGCTTGGAAGCGGATGGCTCATTTGCTAGACGTTTCCTTTCTCTACTCGCCGGCCTTGCCTCTGTCTTATCATCCGGATCTGTCGCTGTTGTTGGAGACGGGGTTTCAGCGAATGTGCAAGCGGCTAGGTATCCTCACGTGGGGCGACTTGTTTCATGAAGGAGCCTTCCGCACGCAGGCTCATTTCTTCGGTTCGGCTGCTTGCTCCCCTCTAGACCTGTTCTACTTTGTCCGCCTGCGGCAGGGCATGCGGGCTCTGCTACCGGACTACCCTTCGGAGCCTGGGGTTACCCTCCCCCTCCATGTGCTGCTGGTTTCAGATGGGCGACACCTGGTGTCGAAGTTATACGGGGCTATTCGCCGACAGCGATCGGTCCCGACCAATCGGGTGCGCGAGCAGTGGGTTGCCGAATTGGGTGCTCCTATTACAGACGAGCAGTGGAAATATTGTTGCGGGCTCACGGCCAATGTCTCTTCTAGTTGTCGCCTTAAAATTATCCATTACAAGTTTGTTCAGAGGTACTACTATACCCCGGCGAGGAAACTGCGGTTTCATTTGGCGGAGGATGACAGGTGTGCTAGGTGTCGAGCGGAAGGCGCTGATTTTTTGCATTTGGCTTGGAGCTGTGCGGGGGTTTTGGAATATTGGACTCAGGTTCATGAAGCCCTGCAGGTTATGGCGGAGGATGGGGTGGCGTTTGACCCCTTGGTGATGTTACTTGGCTTTTCTAAAGACGTACCTGCCTCTCACCGTAGATTTGTTGACGTGGCCCTGTTGTTGGCTAAGCGTAGGGTTGCTTGTTGCTGGGGTCGTGGTAGGGTGCCGCGCTTTCAAGACTGGGTGACTGACCTCATTTACTGTCAGGATCAGTACAATATCTATTCTGATCTGATGCCTGTTCGATGCAGACCAAAGGATTTTTGGAGTCCGCTCCAGGTGTACCTCCTGACCAGGGCGGCGCGGGACTCTGATTCTGAACTTGAAGACCGTGAGGGGATAGGCTGATGACAACGTGATGGGCTGGGATTCTACACGACACCTGCTGTTCTTCCGATATCGGGGGGGGGGGCTGACTGTCTCCTTTCCTGCGAGCTATTGGGGGGTGGGAGTCTCCCTTCGTACAGGTAGTTTATCGGGAATCCAGATTGTATTCCTATGCGGCACCCTTCTATCCAGTGCTCCTCATACTTGTGTCCCCTCTGGCTCATGTGTTCTCCGCAAATGTACTGTATTCATATTGCATTGTCTTATTGGCTTGCCTGCCCATGCTGGATCATTGTATTTTAATATCTCTTGCACATTTCGTTGTTGCTCCTTGTGTTGACTGATGTCCTGCCCTGTACTTCCTTGTGTCTCCTTATTTATTTATTTTTTTTGTATGCTTTCTAGGCACTGACGTACCACTGTAATGGCCGAATGTGAATGTATGTTTTTGACTGTACACTTCCCTTGTACCTGCTTGTCTCCAAATAAAGGTTTAAAAAAAAAAAAGGATCAGCAGTGATCAGGTGGACGGACTGATTTGTGAATCACTACCATTTCAGCCATTATCAGGGGATAAGCCTCCATTCTTCAATGCCTTTGAAATCATTTGGGACATTGGGTCTGGAAATGGATAATTCAAAGAATTCCATTGGGATACTGTTGGATCCCAGATCTTTCCTGGTTGCTGTTTGTTGCAGCTGCTGGAGGGCTTCTGTGACCTCCTCTTCCGTAATCACCTCTTCTAATGAGTCTTTATTTAGTTCAGGCTTGTAAATTGGATGTCCCTCAGATAATCTGCCAGAACCATCAGATCAGGTGATGCATCGGAGGAGTATAGGACAATATAGTATGATGTGAAATTTCAGGCAATATTTGAATCTCCTGTAATCCTGCAGCTTTGACTAGTAATAAGGGGGACTATTGGATCACGTCTAATGGTGTTAGAGCACTGTCAATGTAATGTTTCACTGGCCTTGCTACTCAACTGATAAACCCAGCTTTGAGTTGCTACCTGTATTCTTCTTGCTTCATGTAGCAGTGTCTGCTTCAGAAGTTGTTATTTGTGCAAGAGGTTCCTGGCTAGGCTTGGTGTCGGAAGGCCAGAGTCTGAGTTTCAACCTCAAGCACTTGAGTCTCAAGATCTATAAACTCTTGTTCCTGTTTATGTATGACTTCTGTCTGATAGCTGATGATTTCCCCCCACTTTGATGCTTTAAATGCCTCCCAGAGTGTCCTGAGGGATTTCACTATATTCATGTTTGCACTAAAATAGGTCTAAAACTCTTCAATTAAGTTTTTTTTTGGTCAAAATTAGTCAGTAACCATGTATCTAGCCATCAGCTTTGTTGAACACCACCCAGGCCCATCCTCCAATGAGGCTCCAGTGGAAAGGGTTCAGAAAGTCTGTGGGCTGGAATCAATCAGGCTTTCAGTCTGATGGCCATGATCCACACACCCACCCTTTACGAATGTCAGAGTTAAGCACTAGGAAATGATCTAGGTGAGAGAATGTTTCATGAGTCCCAGAGAAGCATTTGTAACCCCTATCATATGGGCTTATAATTCTCCAAGCGTATGCTAGGCCCAGGGTCACTGTAAATCTAATAAGAACTGTGGTTCCATCGGATGTGCCACTCCCTCGACTTGAGAGACCCAATGCCAAATCAGACAGATCATTTGGTCAGTAATGACATGGGGGCAGTTGGGATGTCATGACACCAATAGTTCCATAAAGTTTGCAGTCAGCGGTGAGGATGTATACACACAGAGCAGAAGTATTGATGTACTGTGTCACAGTTCAATTTCTGCTATGTACCTGCCCATGTTGTCTGGTTATCTTTATGGGGAAATTTTTTACAAGTCAGGAAGGCCACCCCTCAGCCGGCCCGCATGTTCCCCTGGAAAATCCAGATTGATATGCTTGTGAAAACCCCATTGTAGGAAAGTAGGATCTGCTTTTATGGTTACCCCCATTGTTTGCTTGATGTAATGCTGTTTTTGACTAGTCTGACTGGGATCCTGCTAATCAGGGCCCCAGTCTCTCTGCTTTCTCCCCTAAATTGTTATGGCAAGTACTTAGGTAAATCCCAGATTGAATACTGGGGTACCCTTATCAGTCCCTAGTATATGGTACAAAGGTGCCCAGGGCATAGGTACCCCATAGGTCCCCCATAGACTGAAGCATGTATTATGCCACCTATGGGAGACCATTCAAACTATCACTACAGGCCTGCCATTGCAGTCTATATAAGCTGGTGCTATGACCACTTAGGAAAGATAAAGGATTCCCCTATATCTAAGGTCACTGCACTAAAACCTATAAGTCACCCTAAGCAGGCCTTTTCAATCATGAAGGCAGAGTGCTTGGTTCAAAGTGCGAGGGTACCCTTGCATAAGCAGGACACCCCTACAGCCTTCGGAGTCCATTCTCCTGTGTTGTAAGTGAGACACTTCCCCTTCCCCCTTTTTTCAGGGCACTGACGTATTATTGTAAATGCTTTGTCTATAATAGTTGCCTGAATCAGTGGCTTAGCTACATTGTAACTAATAAACAATGTCAGCAGAATGACCTGGTTGTCTTTATAATTGACCTTATTTTGTTGTAAATAATTTTCTTTTGTTTTACTGGGACCTCTCTTTCTCAGCAATCTGTAAGTGAGACAGCCATTTAACATATAGAAGGGCACCGCGTCATTATGTGATGACGATCTTGAAACTGGTGTAATGAACCCCTGTTGTCTTTGTTATCAAACATGTTGGAATCATAAACAGTGTGGGAGGTATGATTCTAAGCACTGTAAAGGCCTTCTGTTAGTTCCACTCCCGATACCAGTCTTTCAGACCCGGACAGTAAACTATGGCTTCCGCCAACCAGAGACAAAAGTCTGCCCTCCTGCTGCTGAGCCAAGCTTGAGCAGAGGAAGGCAGAACAATAGGCATCCTGTCAAAGGGAGGTGTGACCACCTTCCAGACAGAGTTTAGTGTATTGGTGCCACATAGTCTGTGTGCAGGGCACATTTGGTGCCCTCCACGCATAGTCCAGTACACACCAGTTCAGGGAGCCATTGGCTCTCGCTCTGGCACGAAACTGAACAAAGGACCGGGTAGTACCCTCCCACTTCTCCAGCTCCTCATTGGCAAGGGACCCCTGTATCGTCCCAACCCTTTCCTTAGGGTACTTATGAGCTTACCTCTGGGTGGGTCTCGAGATTCGTCATGGGACACAATACATTTCAGACACCATTTCAACTTCAACGGTCTGGGCACTCTGGACTTCACTCTGGGCATCAAGGCTGCAACCAGGAAGACTCCTGCTGCTCCTGATCTCTTCGCCTTGCTCGTCTGCTGCAAGGTCCATGTCTGAGCTCCATACAGGAACCCGTCCAGGGCCTGTGGACATCCAAGACACCTGAAGGAATCTCCCGTGAAGTGAAGGAGTAACTTCCCTGCAGGCATGTAACTAAGCTGACCAGTCTGCTTATCCTGGGCTCCTATGGACTCCAGAAGGCTCAGCAACACAGGTGGTGGTTCTTCACATCCCTCAAGGCCTGCCCTGTCCTCTCATGAAGGTTGAGGCCAGTACCCCTCGTCGGAGCTGCAGGAACCAAACCCTTGTGCACTACGTAAACTTGCAGTTGCAAGGGATTATTGGCTTCCTTCCAACAAGATCTTTGGGTTCCAAGTAGCCCCATCCTCAAGCATCTCCAGTGACCAAGATCTTTGTCCTCACCACATCACTTGCACCATGGGCATGCATCTTTGGTGAGCTGCTTGAGGTCCTTTGCAACTCCACGGATTCTGGACTGTGGGTCCTCTTGAGGGTCCATTTTTGAATTCTTTTGGGCTCCCCTGATTTGCTGATCCCACTATTACACCATCTTCTACTTCAGAGTGGCCAAGGCTTGTTGGTGTTCCGCTGGGCACTGACCCCTCAACTCTCGGCATCCGATGTGGGACAGCTCATATACGGCTCCTGGTCTTCCACAGCGTCGCCTGGTCAACACTACTGCAGTTCTGAGGTCACCGTCACTTCTTTACAGTACTCGACATTGGTGGGCATTCGTCTTCTGTGCCTCCTGGTCACTTCCAAGTGGCATAGACTCTGTCCCCTCAACATTCAGGTACTGCTCAACTTGAATCCACCCTTGGGTTCCACCAGACACTTTCACCTTCTCCAGAAGCAGCACTTTCCTAAAGTCCTCCATTGAGTTCGACGGCGGTTTCCGATGCCACTTCACACCTATGCACCCGGTTTGCCTGGGGCACCTTAGATCTCCACAGGTGGGGTGGCTCTCCAACCTTCTGTCCACGGGGTTTCTTCAGAGTCCACTGGGAAGGGTCCATCTTTAAAATTGGAACCCCAACTTACACATTGATTTGTACTGAGAACGCTGTCGTGTTCTCACACTGCACACAACCTCCGTGAGGCTCCTAGACACTCACAATGGTGGCTCCTTGGGTCCCCGGCACTTATACATCTTCTACATCCTCTGAGTATTGTCGTGACTTGAGTTGTGGTTTGCAAACCACTATTTTAGTATATGGTTTGGCCCCCCATTGTGACCACTGTGTATTCTGTGCTACTTACCTGTTTCAGTTGCAAAGTATTGCGTGTATTGTGTATATCTCCGGCTAGGAGATATCTAACAGTGTTAGTGAGTGACTTATAATAAAAACATATTTTTATAAATACACTGTGTTTTTCATTTAATCTATTCCTATAAGATGCAGTGCAGGGTAGCCCATTACATAAGTGTACATCATATACTGAGCCAGCCTCTCACAGCAATACATACCAATACATGCACCTATTGACTATCAGGTGTGTCTCTTAAAGCAACAGAATGCCGGGTGATGGCATCTAGCAGCCTGGAGAACTTCTTTGTGTTTGATACGTCAAAGAGCTCATTGAAAGTTTTCATGAGGCAGCATGCCAAGCCTATATTAATCCCTGAGCCTTCAGCCATTGAATTTAGGCAGGGTCATATGTTGTGGTGGATCTGAGCACATTAGAACCTTTATCCCATCATGTCTCTAGGAAGCAAAGTACTGAAACTGATAACATAGCATACCCTATCCCTCCACCACACCCTACAAGTCTGGAACATGAATCGCCTGTTGTGGTATGTATTTGGGACTAACACCCAAGAAATACCAAAACTGCAAAGTAACCCCCTGTTGCCCCTGTGGGGGGTATTTCCAGCACCCTGTATCTTTGTCCCACCTATATGCTACATTCTCTTGCAATGGTCATCATTCTCATTTCACAGATTGGTGTAATCTCTTAACCAGGGCCATGCCTACTCCTCTGGCCCCGGCAGAGGATCACTCCAGTTGGTAAGGTTGCCAACGTGGTTTGGGTGGGAGCATTCTTTTCTGTGGTACCCCCACTTCCCTCAGTCTTTTCTGTGGCATCATCCCAAATCACTGGGTACTTTCTGCCGGAGTCAAAAATGACCCAAATTAGCCCATGTGTGGTTGACCAGGATTTTTTCCTTTGGCAAAATTTGTTATGTGTATTTTTAAAGGGGGAATCATTCTCCTAAGGCCTCGACCTCCCATCTACCAAGGGTAGCTATGGATGTATCCTCACCAGGTAAATCTCTTCTACTCATTCCTAGATCCTCTTGTGGACCTCAAATAAGAAAGTGTGAGTTTGATAAATGACTTTTGGTTTGCTTTTTGCCTTCTCAAATAATGTGTGTTGTTTTTGCACAAGCTGGGTGTGCACAATCATTATGGCATGAGATGTTTATCTTTTGAATGGCCTGTTAGATGACAGCCATACAGGTTGTGAGGTCTTTTGGTTCCCCAATTCACGGGTCAGCATGGGAATCTCCCTTTAGCCATCAATTGGAACAGCCGACACACCATCTTTAGAACAGCACTTTCTCTCTGAGGTGGCACGAGCGGTCAGGGGCTAAACAGAGTCCACCAAGGTGGGGTCCTTGAGCCCGTCATGGGGGCCTTCCAATTTCACCCAGTAGAAGACACATCCATAAAACAGTGTGAGTGTTGGGACCAATGTTCCCTCTAATTTTTTTCCTCTGTGTGCGGCAGTGGAGGGTCTCTTTGCGCTGCAACCATGGCTATGTGCACCTGGAACCGAACCTCGCGTGTCTGCGGCGCCAAATGTCACTCATTTCTGGTGCCCTACTGCCCTCTGTCCCACTCGTTTTTTGTGCCTTTCTGCCCTCTGTCCCACTCACTTTTGGTGCCCTTCTGCACTCTGTCCCACTCGCTTTTGGTGCCCTTCTGCCCTCTGCCCCACTCGTTTTTGGTGCCCTCCTGCCCCCTGTCCCACTCGTTTTTTGTGCCTTCTGCCCTCTGCCCCACTCATGTCCCGACTTATGTGAATGGTCATGGGCGAAGGCCACCTCCCTCCAGTCTTAACCCATACTACACATGCACTCCACAACATGTTTTGAGGGTCTCTAGGAACATCGGGCCTTGAGGTCGGCATCCCCGCAAGCCATGCCACCGTATCCGAGCACAGCAGGACAGGAGTGTGCTCCAGGATGGTTTTCAACAGTCAAGCAGGGAGCTGCTCCATAGTCAGAGTATCCATGCCTCGAGGGCGTCCAGATGCAGTTTTCCCCTCTGCCAAATGTGTCAGCCTGTGCAAGAAATCACGCTACACTGAATGTCACTCTCCAGCAGAAAGTATGGCACAATTTAGGTAGGATGTAGAAGGGTGTGCAATGGAGCTCCTTATTGCATGCGCACCATCTTCGCTAACTCGCAACACAACCATTGCTTTTTATTGTGACAGAAACTTTTCCATAGAAATAAATCAAAGCGCTAAGGTATAAGGTTTTTTTATAGAAAGGACAAATAATGCAGGTGGTATTTTATGTAAGGGAGGCAAAAATAACCGTATTTTATTTTTTTATCAAGAAGTTGCCATTTCTCCAAAATTGTCAAATTATAAATTAAGTAGGTTTAAATCAGTGATTATACCTTTGAATCCATTTTGAGTTAAGGATATATGTAATATATTTGTTTTATTGTGGAGCAGAGTTTCACTTTTAATATGCAGGCTTATGGTTTACTAATTTTATTAAGGATACAGGAAACCTTTATTTGTATTCTGTCATACAATTATTAATACTCCTATTGAGGGTTGGGCTCCTTTAATTGTCTCCTGGTGGGGCACTCTAAATACTATTGAAGTGATGTGTCCAATTGTATTCACATTCTTTCTATGCTACACGTTAGAATTCATGTTTTCTTATTTAAGAGGATCATTCCTTATCAAACATTTCTATGGGAAAGAACAAAACCTTAGACTTAAACAATTGAACGAGTATGGAGATGAATGATTTCCAAACTTATCCATACACCATTATCATCATAAAACTTTATTCGGTCTTAGAAAGACCATAAAAGTGCATAATAACAACAAACCATGCAATGATATTCAAGGATATTAACACATCACATATCGTACATTTATCCCCCCATGGGCCAAAGTCATATAGAAAAAGAGAACATCTGTAAGGTACACAGAAAGTTAAAAACAGGTCTAATATACTATATTGGACAACCAGATATGAAATATTGCCCAATAGAATTTGATCTTAAACTCTACCCGTTAAAAACAATGTCATAATAGGGGACAAAACATCACTACAGTGTGTGGCATATGAATTCAACTGATCTGACATAACCGAGACATCATTAAAATACATGAAAATGAAAAAAAAAAATACATGACAAGTAAAAACAGGTACAAAATAATGTATAGGGCAGCCAAGTATAAAACACAATTCAGACTATGAGCTAATACAATTCATTCTTAAGCTATACCCCTAAAAATAATGAAATGAAAGGCGACAAAACACCATTAAAGTGCTTAGCATGTGAAACCAACTACCCTAACATAGCACATAATAAATAAATGAAAGAAAAAAACTACAAAATGTTATTAAATTGCATGACACATTAAGTAAGTCCAAGGTCAGAAAATTCTCATCCATTCCCCTCATCAAACAGCTTCTCAACTTAAAGGATGATGCCAAAAAAACAAGCAGAAGCAAAGGTTGGTTGATCGTCATGGAGTAGCTAGAGATAATAGAGAGCACGCTTGATCTGGACAAAATTTCTGGATTTCAACAAAGGAAGGAAAAAGGTCTGACTGGGAGCATCATAAAAGCCACAGAAGAACATTAAATTGACAAGATCCTGTGCAGAGAAATGATCACATGTACAGACTCTGAGCTGTCTGTTCCCTTGGTTAGGCCTGTGTAAGGCCAACAGCAGATAAATGAATGAATGAATGATGGGTACTTCCATAGTGCACAGTTATTCACAAGAGTGCCCCTGCTCCTTTATTGGCACCATAGCGGAGTTGAGCAGAGAGTCGCTAGCCCCATATCACCACTAAAATCTAAATAGGACTGTTTTCCGCTCTTTTTTACATTTATCTTCCTCCAATATGAATCTCAAGTATTCAGGCAGTTTATTCCATAAGCCAGCTGCTTTAGCAGTAAGGGAGGAGCCTCCCATCCATTGTCTCTGAAAGCGGGGTACCACAATAAGTCCAGCCAAGCTAGAGCGCAAGAGCCTCCCAGGGCTGTATTCCTTAATGTGTTCATTTAGGTAAGTAGGCCCCCTGTTATGGAGGGCTTGGTGCATTAGAGTAAGTGCCTTGTACATTATGCGGTGCCGAACTGGCAACCAATTAAGCTTTTCCTGAAATGGAGAAACAGAGATACAATTCAGAATCCTATATGATAAACATACTGCCATGTTCTGCACTAACTGTATCCACTGGATCAGGTATTCTGCAAGACATAGGTACAGGACATTGACATAATCCAACCAAGATAGGGTCAGTGACCTAACCACTGTAACTTGGGCCTCATGAACCAGCAAACTTCTTCAACATGCAAAAAATCCAGAAGCAGGCTTTCACCACTTGCTGACACCAGTGATCCAAACGAGAGCTGGTCATAAAACATCACTCCCAATTTTCTAGCCACCGCTTTTGAAGGTGGCAAGGAGGAACACTGTTGGGCCAGGCACCAACCCAACCTGGAAGGGGATTCTGCCCAAACAGTAAGATTTCTGTCTTGGTGGGTTGCACTGCAACCTATGGGCCTTCAGCCAGTCGAGTAGTGCCGACTTACAGAGGGCGAATGCAACCCTTGCCTCGGTCGGATCCCCATTGTACGTGAGCAGGAGTTGGGTATCTTCTGCATGAGATGATATTGATGTTTAAGGATTCCACTAAATATGCCATAGGAGACATGGACATATTGAAGAGTGTGGGACTTAGGGAGGAGTCTTGTGGTACTCCCTATTTCAACTTTTTAGCTCATTAGGCAAAAGGCTTCATTCATACCACTTGCTCACGGCTCTCAAGGAAGGAGCCCAGCCCCCTTAGTGCAGAGCCTATTACTCCCAGATGTTCTAACCTGTGCAGCAGAATATTCTGATCCACAGTATCAAAAGCTGCAGACAGGTCTAACAGCACTAGAGCCACATTGAGGCCAGAATCAAAACTAAATCTAATGGACTCTAAACTTTTAATAATGTTGTCTCAGTGCTGTGAGGAGCTCTAACCCCTGATTGGGAGGGTAGATGTAGGTTGTTCTTGGTCAGAAAGGTAGTGAGTTGCTGGTTTTCCAATTTCTCTGGCACCTTTGAGGCTACTGGAAGCGGAAAGACTGGCCTAAAATTAGCTAATTATCAGGATCAGCATTAGCTTTTTTGGGTAAAGGAATCACAATAGTTCTTTTCCAGTCTTCTGGTAGGATCCCCTGTATGGAGGGAGATGCCAAATTGTTCCTGATACAACGTAGTAATGAAATACGAAATAGACTTCAAGATGTGAGGAGGTATAAGGTCCAATGGGGACCCAGACCTACGGTTGACAAAAGAGGTCATCCCTTCCTCCAAGGATGGAATCAAAAGCGTTGGCAGTATCAAATGTTATATTGGCCCAGATAAAGCTCCTGATTATGGCCCTCCTAATGCATTATTCGCCCGACAAATTAGCCTGACTTCTGAGGATTTTCCCATCAAAGAAATCTCTTAGTCAGGAGAATAAAGATGAACTGGGTTCCTGTGAGGGAACGCACATTTTGGGCCTGTTAAATTGGCTACAATTTTAAAAATCTCCCTCCCATCATTCTCAGGCTCCTTAATACAATGGGTATAAAAAGTGCTGCAAGACTTCTTGACGTTTTTAGGATGGGTTTTGAAGGCCAATTTATAATGGTCTTTGTCCTCGTCCCGATACAAATGTTGCCTAACTCCTTCCAGTTTCTTGCATGCCGCTCTTTCTAAGGCTAATTCTTGTGAGAACCTGCATACTAAGAAGATCTTACTAGCTTTTCTTGAAGCCATTAATGGGGCTACAAGATCTGCTGCCCTCCTAAGCCATGGGCTAATGACAATGTCCCTTTCTATTGCAGAGTCTGGAATAAGAGGTTTGGAATCCAGCAGTGTGCTCCCTAAGTCACCTTTGGGAGCTTACTCCAGCATCTATTCTCTTTCTGTGGCAAGGAAGGTTGGGATTCTTTTAAATGCATTTGCATTTGCATTTGGTTGAACCTGAATCTGGTAAGAAGAAAGCAAAGGTGGCCATTATGTACATTGAGCAGATAGGGATCAGTGATAGACCCTGTTAAAATCCGTGAATGGGCGAGCACTTGAGGTTTCTCAAGTTCTTAGCCTCCCTCATTGCCTATCGTCATAACATGAAATTCTTCCGTGTCCAGGGAATATCTGCTTTCACAATGTTCCCTGGAGGGTCAAAGAGAGCTACTCTACCCAATTTAGCAAAGGTGTCCCTTATATACAATAGCCATTTAATTGACCTCCACCCATGGAGCTGCATACAATCCATAATGATCTCCCTATTCAAATGAAACTCAGGGTGTACCCATATAAAGCAGGGGACACAATGCAATAAGGTTCACAAGATAGGGCAAACCCAGCTCCTGATGAGCCATAAAAGCAGGGGAAGATGGGGAAGATGCCGGAAGCACCTGGAGGCGTCTGCAGAAACAAATCTCCTCCACCTGAAGCTCAGGTGTCAATATAGCCCAAAATATCACTGAGCTATGTGGCTACAGAGACTGTTATAGCTTGGGATATCTTGGTCAATGCACCCAGTGGTTTGCTACCAATTCTAGAGGTAAAGGAAAAGACATCCCCTATAGAACAAGACAGGAACAGTGTCTTAGATTTTCTCAGCAGGTCCGAAGGACAACGATTATCAAAGTCCACACCTAGATAAGTGTATGTTTGACTTAGATAGCTTGTTGCCCTGGACCTGAAAGGATCTAGACTTAGTCCCCCTAGGCCCAAAACAAACATATGGGATTTTCCATGGTTGGGTGACAGATTGAGGCTATTCATATAGGTAACAAAACCACCAAGCAGTGTTTGGAGGCCCAGAGCAGTTATCACATGCAAAACAGTCTTTTCTGCTTATAACAGTGCAGGAATCTGACGACTACATACTCACAGACTATCCACCTGCGTATCTACTAACCTAGCCCCCAGGTTGTTCAAATTCAAAGTGAATAAGAATGGGGCCAATATACATCCCTGTCATACTACATGATTTACCACAAGTTTTAATGAAAAAGCACTAGTGCAGGGCCTGTCCAGGTTGTACTGGATGACTGCATCAAATGCCCATGCAGCTCACTAAGAAAAGAGACAATCAATATGCCTATACCCAAGTACAACAGGATAAGGCACAGTTGAGACCTGTTCCCCCTATCAAAGGCAGAGTGCAGGCCCATAAATGCAATAAACAGGGACCAGGGTCTCGCCACAGTTTACTTGTTAATTAACAAGAAAAGATTTAAAAACTGATCGCATGTGATGAGGCCCAGGCGGAACCCATATTGCAGGTCTGAAAGAATGGAGCCATCTACTGCAAATAACATGGCCCTCTCCAGCATGACCCTACCCAGAAAATCGGTTGGCGCACCAGCTCAGTCTAGCCAGGCTTCGTTTCCGTGGGACAGGCCTAGGCAATGGCTTACATGCATGATCTGTGCTCACCCAAGACCTAAAGCCAGTTCCAGGGATCCATATATTTATGCAGCTGTGACACTCAGGGTAGGGCTGCATGTACGTCACCATGCAGGAGACCTTTCTGTCCCAACAACAAGTTTTTCAATTCTTGTCCTGAGTCTTCCTGTTGTACACCATTGTAATTTTTCCCCACAGGTTTCGCTTTACAAAAAAGCATGTTATTGGAAAGAATTGGCATTATGGTTTGGTATTTTATGTTATTCTTTGGTTTGCTCTTCGGTACAGCACAGCAGCTCTGGTTCCCTGATTGGTGGCCTTTGGAACGGGGAGCTGAACCTTCCCCCAAATCCTCAGTAAAAAAACCTGGGCGTTCACTTGTACCAGACTATTGTTATGAAAGATGGCTACCACTTGCAGCTGCTTTCATGCAATTAGTCTGTTGCGCAGAGTCTTTTCCTTACTCCCACTTTCAGTGCTCAAGACCTTAGTACAGGTTTTGGTGATCAGTCGCCCGGACTATTACAATATTGTCCTTGCCGCCGTTAACTAATCTCTATTGGATAAACTGCAAGTGGTCTAAAATATAGCTGTCCGACTAATACAAAATTTGCCTGCCAGATCTGCCTCTATTCCCTTGTTGCGCTCACTCCATTTGCTTCCCCTGCATAAATGAATTACTTTTAAAATTTGCTGTATAGTGCATAAAGTGTTAAACAGCAAGGGATCCAGAAAACTAGTTGAGATACTCATTCTTTACCTGCAAGGCAGGCCTCTAAGATCAATGAACCAGTTACTACTTACAGTACCATGAATAACGAATCCCCATTCTTGGGGCAGAGCCTTCTCATATCTGGCCCCTCACTACTGGAACAAACTTCCTACTCGTAACCACACTATCCCTTGGTGGTCCAGGGGGAGGGACTAGAGGCACAGGGTACTAGGAGCAAGCCAACCTACAACATAAAATATTAAATACAAAATGGGGCTGCTCCCAGATATAGTGACCTAGGTGCAGAGGATTTAAATTGAGATTGTAGGCATCTCACAACATGTGTTGGACTGGTTTCACACACCACCTGGTGTCATGCTTCATCATTGATCAGTCCTCCGAGTTTAGTGTCCCCTCACTGTCATCGGTGTAGTCGACATGTTTCTGCCCTTTGGCCCAGTTGGGTCTGTGGCATTCATCAGGACCTAAGTAAATTGAAGGGCTCTGCTCTTACCAACCATCTGGTGATAAGATGCTACAGGGTGGGAGTACATTGTACAAATGATGTTGCTTCAGTTTCATTCCTCGCCATGCAAGAAAGATGTCATCTATATAGCGCTTCCATGTCTTAATATGTGTGGTGTGTGGGTTGCTTTAGTTAAAAATGTGGTCCTCCTCGAATTGTTGTGCATAAAGGCACACCATACTGGGGGCAAAGGTGCTGCCCATTGACGTGCCTTTGATTTGATGTTATATCACATCTTCAAATTTGAAAAAAATTTCAGTGAGCGCCATAACTGCGCAGTCCAGGACAAAATGTGTGGGGGGGTGGCAAATTCCAAGTCCATGTTGAATAGAATCTATTCGACCACCGCCCACCGTCAATGTACCATCAATGTACGTCTCTGGTGGATGCTGGTATACAACGCCTCTATATCCGTTATGATGAACAGGTCTTCCACTGCATTGATCTATGGTCACGTAGAAGGCAGAGGACATCTTTTTTTCCCATTGGGTGTTTTGACTACAGGAGTCATCCCAATTTGCCCACCTCCCATGGGGCATTTATGGCATTGTTACAGGGTAAGATTAACTCACTCTCAATCAGATTTTCGGCTTAAAAGTATACACAGAAGAGTGTCGCCTGTTACACATATAGTCACTCAAAATTAAGGATTTGTGCATGTGACTGAATGCAAATTCTGGTAAAGTGACTGCTGATGATTTCATTTTTTTCCTTTGTACTCTGTTTTTCTTTCAGGTTTCATATTGAGTCCTCCTTTCCGTGGAGTGTGCAATAGGTCACCCCACCTAGTAGCATCTTATCACCAGATGGTTAATAAGAGCGGAGCCCTTCACTTTACAGAGGTCCTGATGAATGCAACAGACCCAACTGGGTCTCAGGGCAGCAACCTGTCGACCACACCGATGATGGTGAAGGGACACTAAACTCCCCACTACACCGTTCACTTGTTTTTAAAAAACCATATAGCTGCCCACCACATTAAAAATATTCTGACAGCTATAATGGCCTTTTAATTCTCACTCACTTTTCACGGGCCCCCACTTAGTTTAGAAGTGCATCGCTGTCATCAGGTGTACGCCCGCCCTCCACCAAACCAAGTTTTTGGAGGGCGAGGACTGATCAATGATGAAGCATGACACCAGGTGGTGTGTGAGACCAGTCCTACACATTTTGTGAAATGCCTACACTCTCAATTTAAATCCTCTGCACCTAGGTCACTTTATCTGGGAACAGCCCCATTTAGTGTTGATCACAAACTTCCTACTAACATAAGAGAGTTCACTGATCACCGTATTTTCAGAAAACTTCTCAAAACCAAACTATTCTAATACAATGGCTGCCCGCGTGTTGGTCTCTGCTGTACTTAGATATCCCTTTGGGGGCTATTCATGTGCATTATAAGTTAATTTACCATAACATAACATCACCTTGACAACTGAATCTATCAAAGAGATAGACCTGTAGCAACTCTGTAAATCTCTCGAGCTCTTCTTGCATATAGGCACAATGATCTGTGACCCTGAGTCCAGGAGGCCTATTCATATTGCCAGGTTAAACATACAGCTTAAAATTGGCGCCCACAATTCTGGTGTTGCCTTAAATAGGTCTATAGGAATCCCGTCAGGACCAGGGGCCTTGGGGCCTTGTGAGTGCTTATTCGCCCTTCCCTGCACACACTGGCTGAGCCAGCTGCATAAAAATAAAATTATTATGAATAATGTTTTACATTTTTAGCTGCTGCTCTGAGCCAGTGGGGTGACGCCTCTCTGCCATTGCGAAAGAGCCACTCCTGCTTTTATTCCTCCCTTTTGTGTTTTCTCTTTAGTTCCAGCAAATAAGTGGTGTTCACCAAAAATTAGTGGTGGTGGGCTCCACCTGCAGCTACCAACTCAAATCAAATTAAGAGGAAAGGAAGAGAGGGCCCTAAATACTAGTGCTCCCACCCCATAGCCATATATTTCTATTGGTATTATAAGGCTGTCGTCATAATGCATTCTCAATATTACTTGGGTCGGGCCCTCAATCCCAGAAATAAATAAACAAAAAAGATATGTATGGAATGCAATCACCCAATACCACTCATGCAAGATAATTCATTCAAGGTGTGCAGAGGGCACAGAATACACCAATATCCGAACACATTCTTAGTTTGTGTATTGAATGATTTGTTCAATATTTCTATTAGTTAATTCTACAGTTTTAACCCATTCGGTGTATCAAATGGCCTGAGCCGTCCGACGTCACAGTGGGTGTGTGTGGAGGATGGCCGGGGGGGGGGGTTCGGGGGGTGCGGGTGGGGGGCGTCGAAACACGCCAACTTTTTAATTCACCCATGACCCAAACATTTATATTTGCAGGAAGTTTAGTTTCCTAATTTCTACTGCAGAGGCTGATGAGCTTTTATTTGCTTTGACAATTACAGAACTGTTTTATTTCGATGGACTTCTAAATCACACAGTAGGGATTTGAATTGGACTCAGGTTCGCACAGAGAACCAGTGTAGTTGTTTTTGTGTCTGGGCGATGGGATCAAATTACTTTTGTTTCATGGTCATAGTGGCTCCAGAGTGCAGTACACAATATGGTATTCAACATCCTTGGATGGTATTTGATCATCCTACCAGCAGCACGTTTCTAGTGTATACGTTTAACATAATAAGCACCATACCATGAATGCGAAATTAACGGGTAAAGATGTCTGTTAGAGGAAGAACAGGATAGGAGCTGCGATTACAAGGTTTCTGTTGTGTCTTCCCTTTGATACACAGGGAACTAGCCTTGCTTCCTTAGGCCTAATGGTTCTTAAGATCTGTTTTCTTTCTCTAGTTAACACTTCTTGCTTTTCCTCTCAGCATTTAAATAGAAAGCTAATGAGAGGCTATGGGCTGGGAAAAAGGGTCAACTCTATGAAGTTATAAAATGAAAGACTAACCATAACATATACGTGTACAAAATAAACATTATTTTAAATGTTTTGCTATATTTTGGTTGCGTACATCTGTGCTTGATGATTGGCTGGAAGCAGAAAACAGCAGAGAGAAAAATTATTTGAACTCACCAACAGGTGAGAAGTACCATAACCAGATCAGGAGCCTCTTGCAGTTATGTTGTTATAACTTTAATGTGCTAAAACTATTTTATCCCATTGTATTGAGGGGTCATCGTAGGTTCTTCAGTTGGAATTTGTGAAGGACATCAACGTATGTTGATGACTTGACTGACCAGTGAAAATCAGAATAAATAAGGGAGGCCTTCAAGGAATAATTCATTGGAAGCCAGTTTACACAAAGAAAGGCAGATTGAAAAGGGACATCAGTGGATTTATATCATGTTTTTGCTCTAAGACAGTGAATAAAAAAACACTGTTGTGATGCCAGAACTAAAAGCCAAAGAATGACAGAAGTTATGCCAAGCAAAGCAGTTTTCAATTTATTTTGTAACAATCTGATAAGAGAACAGAACTTCGGATCCCGAATTGCAACAAAAGAGACTCTGTAGTAGGATACTAGGACTGTCACAGAGAGAAAGCCAAGAATACACTCACATGAGTGACTGGAGAGAACTGCTCAAAAGGAGCTGAACTTATTCCCATGCTTTGTACATATTCTGGCTGATGACAGGGCATACTGCTGGATATTTCAGTGCATGTAGGTCTTTACTGATGCAAAGTACTGTGTACACAAATACATAGTTGAAACCAACTAAACAGTATTCCTCAGCAAGATGTAAAAGTTTCCAATGTTCTCGGGCTGCACACAAGTCCTACTGTGTGTTGTTTGCGAAAGGGTGAGTCCACAAACACGCTGGGTTAGATTCTCTCTTGATGGTCATGAAATTCCCAGCTCTATGAAAAAGTAAGACACATAAGAATGGTTTAGGTCCCTTCTACTTGTGGAAGTATATTTTTAAGAAGAAAAGACAGCCCTAGTACATTTGCTAGACATATGTACCTCAGATGCTAGGACTGTGGTATACTTATTCTTCATTAGCTGCGTTAAAGGATGTTCAACTGAGAAATACCTGGATGTATGCACTGAGGACCAAGAGGTATATTTTCTGTAACATTTAACAAATGTTTTGAATTGGTGAGAGCTTGTGGGGAGAAGTAGTATTTCCATTCATAATGTCATATGTTTTGTGTATAAATGAGTAAGCTACGATCAAGTACATGAAATATCTTCATGTACTTTTAGTTTTATTTTCTCTGGGGAAAGTGCAACCCCGTTTAGGGTAACCATTCTACCCCTACAACAACTGCCACACACACTGCCTTTTATATTTCTAATTTGTTGGACAGGTATCATTGAGAAATATATTTACTCATCACCGCCCCCATAAAAAGATTCACTCACCCAAACAACTGTTTCCACATACAGTCCTAACCTCATATACCTACTAAATCAACTATTTACACATCTTTGGACAGTCACACACCTCCCACCCAACGACACACACATTCACTATCCCATACAAATACTCACTTAACTAATTAATAACTAATATAGACTTTCACAGAGCTAGTAACCAACTTATGTAGTAGTTTGCCCAAGGAGAGATAGAGTGATACAGATATTCACACAGTTTAATCACTATCCCATATACTTAGTGAGACACTTTAAATTAGTCACTTAGACAGTCAATCACAGTGCTACTAAATTCTACATCCAGACACTTATACAACCACTCAGTTTTCAATACAGATTGCTATATATATAATACTTATTTAAATATGGAACCAAACCAAATTCACTGGATGATGTCATCAGTGATTTCATTTGAGATGTCATCAGTGATGTCACTGACCATGTCATGAATGATGTAATATGTGACATCATCAGCAGTGGATTGCGGTCGCGCAACTTATAGTAAGTACAACTAACTATAACGGAGGAATTTCAATGGTTTTGTACGATTGAAATGTCCAGCTAACTATAACACCCCTAAAACCTATGTTTTTTTCAGTGAATTTCTAAGTTTGTTTAAATGCTGATTCTTAACTATAGCATGTCTGAAACCTATGGTTTTTTCAGTGAATTTCAAAGGTTTTTTCAATGACAATTTTTAAATGTATTAATTGTTATATTTTTTTTTTGATACTGACTTACTACATTTTTTTAAACTGTATTTTTAGACATTTTATTTTTTAAATTACATTGCATATTTTTAATATAAATTGAAAAAAATGTTTTTTAAAATATTGAAATTCTAATATTGTTTTTATTTTATTTTATATTTTTTTACATATATTTATATATATTTTATATAGCAGGCAATGATATCCTATGGAAGGAAATTTAAGCTACTGGTAAGTACGGTTAGAATTACTTTTCAGGATCAGTACTGGGCTAAAAAATGCAGCACTGAGGTCTCTCTTGATAACAGGTGAGTAAATCAGAATTCGTAGTTCTGCTGATTTTAGAAGAATATTTGTTAGTTTCAAAAATCGACACTTAGAAACTTTTTCAGCAAAAAGCAGGCAATGATATCCTATGGAAGGAAATTCAAGTTACTGGTAAGTACGGTTAGAGTTACTTTTCAGGATCATTACTGGACTCAAAGATGCAGCACTGAGGTCTCTCCTGATAACAGGTGAATAAATCGGAATTCGTAGTTCGGTTGATTTTATATCAATATTTTAAAGTTCCAAAACTCCAAACTTAGAAGAATTTCCAAGTGAAACCAGTCAATGTTAGGCTATGAAAGGAAATTCAAGTTACTGGTAAGTACAGTTAGAATTACTTTTCAGGATCAGTACTGGGCTCAAAGTTGCAGCACTGAGGTCTCTCCTGTTAACAGGTGGGTAAATCGGAATTCGTAGTTCGGTTGATTTTACTTCGGTCCCGTATATATAGACCCACTTTCCTACACCATCCCTTCCCTTCACCACTGTGCAAACACGCCCTGTGCCGCGTTTTAAGTTGGGGAAATAATTCCCCTTCAATCCTGAGGGTCCCTAGGGTCCAACTAGCCCACTAGGTACATCCAGTAAGCGCCACAGAGCTGCATAGCAGAGCTTCGTAGAGATGTAAAAAGGGGCACGGCCTAGACCACCTCTCTGCAAAGCAGCGCAGTGGCGCTTACTAGAAGTACCTGGTGGGCTAGTTGGCCCCCAGGGTCCCTCATGATTTAAGGGGAATTTTTTCCCTAACTTAAAACGCGGCACAGGGCGTGTTTGCACACTAGGTACCTCCAGTAAGCGCCACAGAGCTCCCTGGCGCATACTGGAGATACCTGTTTGGCTATTTGGCCCTCAGGGACCCTCAGTATTGAAAGTGAATTAATTCCCTAACTTAAAACACGCCACGGGGCGTGTTTGCACAGTGATGAAGGATGGGGCGTGGCCTGAGGTGACATGTCTTTTAAGTTAGAGAATTAATTCCTCCTCAATCCTGTGGGTCCCTGGGAGTCAACAAGCCCACCATGCACCTCCAGTATGCGCCAGGGCGGTGCGTTGCAGAGAGGTGTTCAGAGGCCACGCCCCTTTTTACAACACTCTGCAACGCAGCTCCGTGACGCTTACTGAAGCTACCTGGTGGCCTAATTGGCCCCCAGGGACCCTCAGGATTGACAAGGAATTCATTCCCCAACTTAAACTGCGCCACAGGGTGTGTTTGCACACATGTGAATTCAAGCGCCGTCCCCTCCCTTCACCACTGTGCAAACGCGCCCCATGGTGCATTTTAGGTTAGGGGATTAACTCCCCTTGAATACTGAGGGTTCCTCCGGTGCAACTAGCCCACCAGCTACCTCCAGTGATCGCCACAGAGCTGCTTTGCAGAGAGGTGTAAAAAGGGGCGTGGCCTCAGAACACCTCTCTGCAATGCAGCCCCCTGGCGCATACTGGAGGTTCCTGCTAGGCCTGTTGACCCCAGGGAAACACCAGTATTCAAGGGGAATTTGTTCCCCCTCTGCAAACGCACCAGGGGGCGTGTTTGCAGAGCGCTACAAAAAGCGGGCATGGCCTCCGGCGCAATGCTGGTCTTTTTTTTGGTTTAATAAGGGATGCTGTCTAGCCCCCCTTCTTTTCCTAATATTTTGGCCCTGGGGAAACCATCCCCCAGGGCCTGCCCACTAATTAAGTTTTTTAAATTAAGAATTCGGGAAGGGGGGCGTGTGGCCCCGCTTCATAGGCAATAATCCGCAAGGGACCCCATCCCTGGGGGCATGGCCCTTTTTAAAAATATTTTGCATATAGGATGGGGGCTGCCTTGCTCTCCTCCTTAGGCCATTTATGGCTCCGGGGACCCCATCCCCTGGGGCCGGCCTTTTAAAAAAAATAATAATAATAATTTTACATTTTGGGGAGGGTGGCGCGTTGCCCCCCTCCCAGGCCACTTGTAACTCCTGGGACCCCATACCACAGGGCTGGCCCTCTCCATTGGGGACTGTGGGGGTGTCCCCAATCCCCCCACAGTCCTGCCGGCTCACCGCCTCCTGCGGGAGCCGGCATTTCTTTTCCACACGGGGAGCTGCTAAGATGCAGCCCCCCTGTGGAAAAGCAATTTGCTTTGCTATTTGGAAGAGAGAGCAGGGTCCCTACTCTCTCTTCTAAATAGCAAAGCTGTTTGCTATGACTGGGCGGGAGCTGCGAGGCTCCGGCCCTGCCGTAGCAAACTACAGTGTCCTGGGGTGGGCACCCCGGGACAATGCAGGAGCCGACCCTGGGGGGTGGCGGTCCCCAGGGCCATCACAAGGCTCCAGGAGATGCAGCCCCCTCCCACCATCTACAAAGCCCCAGGGGGTGGTGGTCCCCGGACCCCCCAATTTAAATATTTAGAGCCCCGGGAGGTGGCGGTCCCTGGGGCGTGTGGGGGCTTGAGCCCCCCACACAGGGTATGTTTTTAAAAAATAAAGCCCCGGGGGTGGCGGTCTCCGGGGCTGTGGGGGGGGTAGTGTGCCCCACTGCAATCAAAAATAATTTGAGCCCCGGGGGTGGCAGTCCCCAGGGCTTGGGGGGCATTTGTGCGCGACAAGGAAGACTATGCACAGGGGAGAATATTTACTTTCGCGCGCAAATTCGATAATGTAAAGCGCTCCAAATTTGCGCAACAAACTCAGTTGGCCAAACAGGGCAAACCTGATGGACAAACACCTACCTCTGGGCAAGCTCTGGGCCCCACAACAGCCGGAACAAGCCAAGTACACAGCGACAATGAGTCATTGACAAGTGCCCTTACCTCGGATGATGATGCCAGTGGCACTTGGGAGTCAAGCTCGGTCATCCTGGATTTAGGGGAAGAAGTGGATTTTTTATCCAACGAAAGACTGCAGTCACTAAGGCCCCGGAACAAACAGCAGACAAAGGGGCAGCAGCAGCAGCAAAGCGTGCCAGGAACAACAGAAGACGGGGCCAGCGCCGGAAAAAGCACAAAAGCGCCCAAAAAACCAAAGCGGCAATATTGGCGCAAAAACAAGTGAGTGATAATACTGTAGTAAATCTATCTTCCGTTGACCTTACCAAGGCTGAACAACAACTCTTAAGCCTTGGTCTTTCATATTGTCCAGCTACTGACTTCAACTATGCTAAGACCCGCATAGATGTCTACATGTACATAAGAAAATGGAAGCTCAAAAAATTCTTTGAAATCAAGGAAGGTCTGAACAACAAGACGCCACAAGGAATTGGAGCCGTCACCAATGCTCTTTCAAATGTGCCCATGCTTCCGGCTAGTGACACTCGAACAGCACTTACAGTATTGAATCTTTTGGGCAATGACGCACTCACGAACGATTTTGCATCCACACAGGATGAACTGAGGGCAGCTGACATTCCCCAAATTGGAGCCAATACCAGTCCTTTTAAACAAACGTCCAAATTTAATCCTACCATGCCCAGAGACTCCATTGATGTTTTTCAGGACGCGGTAGTTGAAGACCTTAAGCAGTTGCATCATCAGATTAAGCATAAAAAGCGATACAGAAGCAAACAGGAAGCTGAATATCATGCTTTGGTTAAAAAATTAAATAATGACCACAATATCATAGTAACCACGGCCGACAAGGGGGGCAATGTGGTCATCTGGCCCCAGGAGGAATATATCAAGGAAGCAAAGCGGCAGCTCAGTGATGGTACTTGCTATTCCATTACCAACATGAGACACTTTGAATCTTCCAAGGAATCACTCAAAAAACTGCTTTTCAAATATAAAAGGGAAGGCATGATTTCCTCACAAGAATTTGAATTCCTCCATGTCGAGTTTCCTGTTTTGCCCAAACTTTATTTACTCCCCAAGATACATAAATTATCGAGACCAGTGCCTGGCCGACCAATCATTTCGGCTATTGCAGGGGTGGCTGAACACGTCACGGAATACATCGATTACTTCCTGCAAAGTCTGGTCCAAGAACTACCTACGTATGTAAGAGACACAGGCGATTTTCTGGCTAAAATCCAAAACACCCAGTGGAATGATGGAATGCTCATGATTACTTTGGACATAGAATAGCTCTATACGAGCATAGAGCATATATGTGGTATAAAAGCACTTGGTTTTTTCCTTGGAAAAAGGCCCATTAATTGTTACCAGCACAACAAAGTATTGATTGAGCTTACATCATGGTGTCTCAACAACAATTTCTTTCTTTTTGGGAGTGATTTATATCTGCAGAAGCGTGGGGTCGCGATGGGGGCCTGTTTCTCTCCCAGCTACGCGTGCTTGCACGTGGGCTGGTGGGAGGAGCAGGTCCTCAGGCGGCAACACGCCCAAGTCTTTTCTGATCATGTTTTGCTTTGGCTTCGTTATATTGATGACGTTTTTTTGTTATGGCAGGGTGACAGGAACAGTGCACAACGGTTCATTGACTCTATCAATGTTAACAATGAAAACCTTAAATTCACTAGTTCCATCAGTGATTGTGAGGCAGAATTTTTGGATGTTAAAATCCTTATCCGCAATGGCCAGCTTACTACTAAGCTACATCGGAAAAGTACTGCGGGCAACAGTATTTTGCACGCTAGCAGTGCACATCCGCGCCATGTGGTAGACAATATTCCTCTAGGTGAACTCTTAAGAATTAAGAGAATTTGTAGTACAGACTCTGACTTGGAATCTTGCACTAATGAAGCTCTGATTAGGTTTCGTGCTAGGGGTTATCGTGAATCTGTGCTAAAAACAGCAATGGAAAAAGCCAATACTAGATCTCGTGCTTCTCTGCTTGAGACTAACAGCAGTGCTGATACATCTTGCACTTCAGATGAAGACACCACGAACCCCAGGTTCCTCACGCCATACAGCAGACAGGCCAGGCAAATAAAATCCATTTTGTCTAAAAGATGGCCGGTTCTTGCCACAGACCCTGTACTAAAACCCCAACTAGCGGAAGCCCCCATTGTCACCTTTAGGAAAGGTCCCTCACTCAGGTCCCACATCTGCCATGAATTTCCTGAACTCAGAAAAAAGCAGGAATGGATGAAAACAAGATCAGGTTTTATACGCTGCACCTCTTGCAGGGCTTGTAAATTTGGCAAAAGCACTAGGCAATACAGCACGCCGTTCAGTCCAGACCCAATTCAAATCAAGGGTCAATATAATTGCAAAACTGAATTTGCCATTTACGTTTTAACTTGCACATGTGCACTTAGGTATGTCGGCAGCACACGACAACCGGTACACGTTAGGATCCTCCAGCATCTACGCGCTATCGTCAATAACGACCCAGCCTACCCTGTAGCTAGGCACTTCAAGGCAATACATAACAACAATCTGGAGTGCCTATCTTATTTTGTTATCTCTGCAATAGATAAACCCAGAAGAGGCGGAGATAGGGTCAGGATGCTGAGAAGAATGGAATCTCACTTTATCCTTGAGCTAGACTGCAGATCTCCCAATGGTCTGAATAACACGGAGGACCTACATGTGTTTCTGTAAATCAAGCCTTGTTTTGTCCACTTCGTTTTGCATTGCTTTGGGTGGTAGGGTTCATTTGGCTGCCGCCCTCCCCCACGTGATTAATTAATTTTTTGTCTCCTTGTTGGGTTGTTGCACGTATCATCTGTACATATTATTTCACGGTGGTTCATTATTTATGTATTTGCATTTAATTTTTGGGTACACTCATTTGAGGACATAGACAACAGTTTTTTTCTGTAGTTCCTGATTAATATGTTTTTGCAACAGTTCGTCTTACGATAATGACATCCCCTTGATTATTATACCAAATAGCCCATGCCTCATAACTATGCTGCTACAGTCGTTTGTTTACATATTACGCTGATTTGCACTTTGATAGATATAGATGCAACATTATACTGTTTACATTCAAGCGTATTTTGTACATAACCAACAGTATTACTGCTGGTTCTTTCAATGCATCTGTTATAATAACAACAATTATTTTTAAATGATGCACTTTGCACTTTATTCTGCTATTTTGCACTATCAACATTGAATGTAGGCGGGGGCTCTATGTGTATATATATATTTGCTATATACAACCTTTTGGTATTTGCATTTTAAGCTGTTAAAATAGTTTTTCTTACATTTTTACCTTTTATATCATGGGTTTCCGTTTTTGTCAATTCAATATGTGGATTCAAACCAGTTAATGAATTTTTCGAACTGTTGCCATTTCAAAATGTTTGGAAAACAGACTAGGCTATTCACTGCAAGTAGTTTGTCCTCGCTGTCTATTACCACGAGGTGTATGATGAAAAAAAGAAAAAAATGCACTTTTTTCACTGTTTAGCAGTTACTATTTAAAACGCAAGCAATTCCAACTCTGATTGTCTGTGAGCAAGGGCGGATGCCCGAAACGCGTCAGATTGCTTGGTTCAGCTTTTAAATAAAAATCTGTGCTTTATAATTATTGGATCCGCGTGATTTCCTGGGTCGCTGTGGTCGGAGCCTGGGAGGTTGCACTTGTTCGATATATATATATATATATATATATATATATATATATATATATATATATATATATATATATATATATATATATATATATATATATATATATATATATATATAGTTTGCAATGATGCCCTCAGCTTGAAAGGTGCACTCGACAGCTCCCCTTGCCCTTTGGCTATTTAGCCTCGTGCATCCTGCTTCTCCCTCATCTTATGGTGACTTCATTTCGCCGACGCGTTTCGAGGCTTGAAGGCCTCTTCTTCATGGGCTCGAACAACCGGACATTTCAAAGAATACACTTCCTTGTAAGTGAGCTTTTATTGAAAAAACGCCATCAAAGGGTGTGGCTTAATTCGACATGATTTTCAAAGCATTGTGGGAAATGTTGTCCCTTGGAAGTGCATATCATTGTTCCCTTCGTAGGTGAAATGTTCCGTTTGTGCAGTTTAAAGCATTTTTGTTCCTATAGTAGGCAGATGACCTCGAAGCAGGCATCGGTTTGCATAAGGGGCGCTGTGCTTGTAAAGAAGAACGGGTTTCTCTCCAGCCTTCCACAACTCGGAATGGTGCTCCTTTCCATGGCGGACCGCCATATGAATAATATTGTTTGCAATGTTGCCCTCAGCTTGAAAGGTGCACTCGACAGCTCCCCTTGCCCTTTGGCTATTTAGCCTCGTGCATCCTGCTTCTCCCTCATCTTATGGTGACTTCATTTCGCCGACGCGTTTCGAGGCTTGAACGCCTCTTCTTCATGGGCTCGAACAACCGGACATTTCAAAGAATACACTTCCTTGTAAGTGAGCTTTTATTGAAAAAACGCCATCAAAGGGTGTGGCCTAATTCGACATGATTTTCAAAGCATTGTGGGAAATGTTGTCCCTTGGAAGTGCATATCATTGTTCTCTTCGTAGGTGAAATGTTCCGTTTGTGCAGTTTAAAGCATTTTTGTTCCTATAGTAGGCAGATGACCTCGAAGCAGGCATCGTTTTGCATAAGGGGCGCTGTGCTTGTAAAGAAGAACGGGTTTCTCTCCAGCCTTCCACAACTCGGAATGGTGCTCCTTTCCACGGCGGGCCGCGGTATGAATAATATTGTTTGCAATGATGCCCTCAGCTTGAAAGGTGCACTCGACAGCTCCCCTTGCCCTTTGGCTATTTAGCCTTGTGCATCCTGCTTCTCCCTCATCTTATGGTGACTTCATTTCGCTGACGCGTTTCGAGGCTTGAACGCCTCTTCTTCATGGGCTCGAACAACCGGACATTTCAAAGAATACACTTCCTTGTAAGTGAGCTTTTATTGAAAAAACGCCATCAAAGGGTGTGGCTTAATTCGACATGATTTTCAAAGCATTGTGGGAAATGTTGTCCCTTGGAAGTGCATATCATTGTTCCCTTCGTAGGTGAAATGTTCCGTTTGTGCAGTTTAAAGCATTTTTGTTCCTATAGTAGGCAGATGACCTCGAAGCAGGCATCGTTTTGCATAAGGGGCGCTGTGCTTGTAAAGAAGAACGGGTTTCTCTCCAGCCTTCCACAACTCAGAATGGTGCTCCTTTCCACGGCGGGCCGCGGTATGAATAATATTGTTTGCAATGATGCCCTCAGCTTGAAAGGTGCACTCGACAGCTCCCCTTGCCCTTTGGCTATTTAGCCTCGTGCATCCTGCTTCTCCCTCACCTTATGGTGACTTCATTTCGCCGACGCGTTTCGAGGCTTGAACGCCTCTTCTTCATGGGCTCGAACAACCGGACATTTCAAAGAATACACTTCCTTGTAAGTGAGCTTTTATTGAAAAAACGCCATCAAAGGGTGTGGCTTAATTCCACATGATTTTCAAAGCATTGTGGGAAATGTTGTCCTAATATATATTAGGACATATATATAATATTACCTACTGGCGGTCGCCAGTAGGTATATATAGTTAGGATTTTTTCCTATGGGATTTTTGAAAATTCTATGTCGAATAACTTTGGCGTTTGTGGACGGAATTGGCTGAAATTTTCAGGAAAATGGCACATTTTGTTTCTGAGCAGCCCTTGAAAATTTGGGGGAGTTCGTCAAGGGGGGCCGAGAAAAAAGGGGGGTCCCAAAATGCGTTTTTAACATTGAGTTTTCCATAGGGCGGTTGGACTCACTTTTAGCTCGAACCACTGAATGGATTTACATGAAACTTGGCAAAATTGTAGATATGGTTTGCCCGACATGCCTTTGCTATGTCTCAATATATGTGCTCCAGCGGATTTTGAGAAATTAACGTTTTAAAAAACCGATATATCTGTGACAGCGCTCCGGTTAGCGCTCCGGTTCGCGTACCTGACGCGTAACGGATCTTCGCGAAGCGAAGTTGATTGGCTCTCCGGTGTCTGTAAACATTCTAAACAGTCCGGAGCGGCCGCCATCTTGTGTCTCGGTAGGATCGAGACACAAGAGGTGGCAAAAACAAAGGGGGAAATGAGCATAAGGGAGTACATCCTCCCTGACTCCCTAGGTTTGATGAGGGGGCTTTAAAGGGGCCACGCAGGGTTAAAAAATATTAATTTTTATATCGTTTTTTTGCGGGGGGAGCGCTCGGTACGCGCACCGGGAAGCGGTCCGGGAAGCGTAATATTGGGAAAATAGGATGAAAGAATGTTCAAATATTGTATGTTTATTGATTGTTATTTTTGTTTTTTTTTTATTTATTTTATTTAAGTACCAACATGTAGGTACCAATGCAGAGTCTAAAAATAAAAATACATTGTTTCCTTTGTAGATGTCTTGCAGGTTGTTTCAGAAGTTATTGAGGTATATGGAATTCATAGTGTAGTCTGTCAGGAAAGCAGAAACACAACGGAGGCAGGACGTGATAAAGAGATGTTAAATACACATTGGAGATGATATAGTGGAAGAAAGGAAGTAACTATGAGCAAACGTAAAGTTGCACAGTATATTTAAAGTCTGATTTTACATTAAAATCAATTTGCTACTAGTTTAAAAAATACATATAAAAATGAATAATGTCTCAAACAATTTTTGAATTATTATACATAAAATTTATTTTCTGATTTATTTTCAAAATTAAAAAGAACTTCTAATAATTCTTGGTCAGATTTTGTCTCATTTTCAATTAAGAAATCCACAGCTTCAACACATTGCAGAAGTTCTATGTCCAAAAATCAATTTGCTACTAGTTTAGTATATAACTATCAGAAAATGTTTTCCTAATTAACTTACAGTACAGAAAATACTTCAGTTTTTAAAATAACATCTTACCTTTCAAATAGAAGTTTAAGTTCTCAGTTGAAATGTACTTGATATGTACTTCAAGAAGTAGTAGTCAAAATGGCTGTGTTTCTCTCTCTTTCTGTATATATATTCAGGTACATAACCAATCAAATGTCATGAAATAATAGAAGATATTGAAAGTAGCATTTTGATTGGTTGTCAATTCTAACACTTCATAAGTGTTTTGGTTAGGTAATTTACCACAGGATATTTAATCAGGTTTACAGCATAATTTTCACAATGAAATTCCATCAAATTTGGGGAAATGGTAGGGACTGCTATGTAGTAGGGGCTATTCTATATTTGATGAAAGTGCTTGTAGTGGTTTTTCTGTAAATTACTTTCCCACCTTTTTTTATCGAGCGCTGACCGGTGCGCTCCCCAGTACGCGAACCGGCAGCGTTACGGGAGTCCTCCATTTTGAGTATTGGTAGAATTGAGACACAAAATGGAGGACAAACAATGTTCGGAATGGGTAGAAGGGGGCACGGTAGAAACTTTATGACCCTCTAGGTTTTCGGAGGGGGGATTAGGATGCTAATACATGCAAAAATAAAGAAAGAAAAAAAAAATTACATTTCGCGGGGGAGCGCCTGGTACGCGCACCAGTAAGCGAACCGGGGAGCGTACTTTGGAGAAAAAAATAAAAAGAATACATTTTACAGCTTTTGATATTTGCTATTAAAAAACCATTGAAATTCACTGAAAAAAACATAGGTTATAGACCATATATAGTTAGGAATTAGCATTTACAAAACCTTGAAAATTCACTGAAAAAACCATAGGTTATAGACCATATATAGTTAGGGATTAGCATTTTCAAATCCTTATTTTACTCGCACAAAATCATTGAAATTCGCATATATAGTGAGATGCACTAACTATATATCGCGCACCCGCAATCCACTACTGATGATGTCACATATTACATCATTCATGACATGCTCAGTGACATCACTGATGACATTACTGATGACATCTCAAATGACATCACTGATGACATCACTGATGACATCTCAAATGACCCAACAGGTACCACCAGTAAGTGCCACAGAGCTGCGATGGAGAGAGGTGTAAAGAGGAGCGTGGCCTCTAAACATCTATCTGCAACCTAGCTCCCTGGTGCGTACTGGAGGTACCTGCTGGGCTAGTTGGCCCCCAGGGACCCCCAGTATTCAAGGGAAATTAATTCCCCCACCTACAACGCACCAGGGGCGTGTTTGCTGGGTGCTGCAGGGAGGGGGTAGATCCTAGACGCGATGCCGGCTTTTTGATGTATTTACTTTTTAATCAAAGGGGGCTCTGTAGCCCCCTCCTTTTAAACTATTTGTGGCCCTGGGGACCCCATCCACCAGGGCCTGCCTTAAAAAAAAGAAAAGAAGTGGGGCCACGTGGCCACCCTCCCGGGGGCCAAATTCGGCCCGGGGCATGGCCACATTTTTTTAAATGACCCCCTAGGTTTTCTGAGGGGGGCCAAGAAGGACCTTGAAGGGCAAAAAAACTTTTTTTTTTTTTTTAAATTTTCGCGGGGTAAGCGCTGGCGGCGCTCCCCAGTACGCTCTCCGGTACGCGCACCATATGCGCACCACGGGGCATAACAGTGTAAAAAATATAGTAACAAAATAAAGTAGAGTGTTTAGAGGAAAGTGATGCATTGCTGGAGTGTGTCACAAAAATTATGCTACTCCAGCAATGTATCCCTTCACATGGGGCTAGTCCCACGTGAAAGGGTCTGCGTCAGTCTTACGCCTGCTGTGAGGCAGGTGCAAGATTAAGACGCAACAGCGTCGTAAAAGTGATGCAGTGAAATCTCATAGATTTCACTGCGTCACTTCTACGACCCTTCCTTACGTCAATACGCCCCCTTAGCATACATTACAAATGGCAACGGTGTAATGTGGCGCGGGGGTTTACAAAGTGACGCATTTACCTAGATGCGTCACTTTCTAAATATGACTCAACAAAGTGCATTTTTTACACCACTGGTGCATCACAAAAAGTGACGCACCGGTGGCGTAAAAGTGACGCATGGCCTCATAAATGAGGCCTTCAGTCTTCTACTCATGCGTCATATTTAATGTATGACGCATTATGTCGCAAGGAGTTACAGATACGTCAGTATTTCTGACGTATCTGTAAGCGCAAAAGTGATGCATTGCTGGAGTGTGTCACAAAAGTGACGCAACTCCAGCAATGCATCCTTTCACATGGGGCCAGCCCCATGTGAAAGGGCTTGCGTCAGTCTTACGCCTGCTGTGAGGCAGGCGCAAGATTTTGACACAACGGTGTCTTAAAAGTGACGCAGTGAAATCTCATAGATTTCACTGCGTCACTTCTACGACCCTTTCTTGCGTCAATACGCCCCCTTTGCATACATTACACTTGGCGCAGGTATAATGTGGCGCAGGGGTTTACAAAATGACGCATTTACCTAGATGCGTCACTTTGTAAATATGACTCAACAAGGTGCATTTTTTATACCACTGGTGCATCACAAAAAGTGTAGCAACGGTGGAGTAAAAGTGACGCATGGCCTCATAAATGAGGCCTTCAGTCTTCTACTCATGCATCATATTTAATGTATGACGCATTATGTCGCAAGGGGTTACAGATACGTCAGTATTTCTGACGTATCTGTAAGCGCAAAGTGATGCATTGCTGGAGTGTGTCACAAAAGTGACGCAACTCCAGCAATGCATCCTTTCACATGGGGCCAGCCCCATGTGAAAGGGCTTGCGTCAGTCTTACGACTGCTGTGAGGCAGGCGCAAGATTTTGACGCAACGGTGTTCTAAAAGTGACGCAGTGAAATCTCATAGATTTCACTGCGTCACTTCTACGACCCTTTCTTGCGTCAATAAGCCTCTTTTGCATACATTACACCTGGCACAGGTATAATGTGGCGCAGGGGTTTACAAAGTGATGCATCTACCTAGATGCGTCACTTTGTAAATATGATTCAACAAGGTGCATTTTTTACACCACTGGTGCGTCACAAAAAGTGACGCACTGGCAGCATAAAAGTGACGCATGGCCTCATAAATGAGGCCTTCAGTCTTCTACTCATGCGTCAGTCAGTCAAAACTCTTTATTTCGATTAATTAAAATCATAAAAGAAGCAGCAAAACATACATTCAATTATACATAAAAATCAATCAATAAAAATTAATTAAATTAAAAGAGTTAGTACAATAAATAAATATATATACACTTATGGACAGTCATACATGTACACTATATACAGATCATGGGTTGTGCAAAACAATACAAGAGTTGTGCAAAACAGTACATTATTTATATGACCACAATGTGTACAACGCGAAAAATATAAAAAAAACAATTCATTTTACGAAATAGAATGGACTCGATGCCCCCCTCGTTTTCTCCGACTACATTGCTTTGCTTAGTGCATGTCGATATCTTTTTTATTAATTATCCTAGCTGCAGCTACCAGAAAACTGGCTACGCTGAAGATGATACGCGCGCTACTGAGCAATTGCAAGTGTAAAAGTGCGGGTCTGACCTGCAGGAACCCAGCTTCACGCAGTATGGGATATAAGAATTTTTTCCGTGCAGTGGAGAATTTATCGCAGAACATAATCACATGGAGAGTGCCCTGGGAAGAGAAATTGTCACAGGAGCATGGCGGGGAGTCCTCTGGTTTTCTCCAATGTGGGAAACTTCCTAAAGTGAGATGAATTAAATTAAACCTAAATCTTGTCAACAAGAAGTGGTGGAAAGGCTTAGTGACAATCTTAAGGTAGGGTTCCATGTCTGGGGAGGACTGTAAAACATAGATAGTTCTAACTCCTAATTTTTTCAGCTCCAATTCTTCCCTCTCTGCCTCTAGCATAGATCGAAAAGTGTGTTTGATCCACGCCAACTCCTCTTTCCTTATACCCTCCGGGTTTGTATATAGTTCAGGGCGTCCCAGTCTGGCACACGCCGCTCTAACGTATGCCAGCCAAGGGATACTATCTGCTCTATCAAGGGCCAAGCAATCTTTGAGGATTAGGTGATTAGGGGTAATTTCCTCGTTGAGCCACGTCTTGGCCCAACAGATCAATGGAGCTGCTTTTATGTCATCTGATATGTAACCCAGGCCTAATTCAGAATGAACTGACAAAGTCGGCGACGACTGGGGAACCGCCAGTAATGTTCTAAGGAACCTATTTTCAGCTATTTGTATTTTGTCCACAGGCGCGTACCCCCATATCGATTCCCCATAGAAGGCTATTGCATAGCACTTAGATTTGTATACTTTCAGCATAGCCTCCATGGGCCTTGAACCCAACCTTTTAGCAAAACTAAGGAGGGCTGTTGTTGATCTTGCTACAGCATTACTTTTATATTTCTGCTGGGGTCCCCAGTTACCCTTCTCATCGAAGAGTACTCCCAAGTAAGTGAACACCGGAACCCTTGAGTCCTCCGCACCTAGGCATCTGAATGTTTTGACCTTTGGGATCTTTCTACGGGCCCAGACGATCATTACATGGGATTTTTTACTGTTTACTTTTAAGTCTAGGGACTCCATGAATGCACCAAAATTGTCCAGTAACTTCTGTAGGCCCAGGCCTGTGCGTGCGATCAGTACAGCATCGTCCGCGTACAGGAGGACCGGAATGTCCGTTCCCCCTGCTCGCGGAATGTCCATACTTGCCCCGACCAAAGATTTTTCCAGGCCATTGATATAAATCGTAAACAGTAAAGGGGCTAGAATGCAGCCTTTTCTGACCCCACGCTTGGAGCTGAATTGGTCTGTGCATCTGCCTTCCTGCGTGACCCTAACAGCGGCCACTAGATCTTGATGAGGGTCGCTAAGGAAGTACACCAAGGGTGCGTCTACTCCCAGTTCCAACAAAATAGACCATAATTTGGAGCGATTCACCAGGTCGAAGGCTGATGTTAAGTCCATGAACCCAAGATATAAAAAGCCCTCTTTTACAACGGTGTACTTATTAATCAAGAGATGTAAATTTAGGCATTGGTCCATGGTACTTCTATGTTGCCTGAAGCCATACTGGAGGTTCGAGAGGACCCCCTTGTCCTTCGTCCAAACTCCCAGTTTCTGCAGGATGACTCTGCCCATGATCTTGACGGCAGAGTCCAACAGAGAGATTGGTCTGTAGCAAGCGGGGTCCCCTCTATTCCCCTTTTTGAAAATAGGCACAATAATGGACGAGGCCCAGGAGACGGGGCAGCCCTCTTTTGATGTGGCATTAAACACGTTGGTCAGAATCTTTGCCCAGAAATTAGGATACATAATATAAAGGTCACACATTATATATAGTAAAACAGTATACTTGAAGTGAATACAGTAGGCGTAACAGGTGAAAAGAGAGAGATAAGAACACATGTGCGTAACAGGAGGCGTGTAAGAAGGCGTACACATGGGCGTGCACTGGACATGTCAGAGAATTGTCACAAGAAACGTCACATGTGGGTGGATGCTTTAGGGTAGATTTGCAGAGTCAGCAGAAATTTGTTATTACAGATGCGCGCGCAACTGAGCATGACTGGGGGAGCTGGGGCTTTGACTTTAGCACTAGTAGAGGAGACTAATGTCTGGGATGTCAGAACGACCTGTACATACAGCATATCTGATATCGTATGTTTTGAGGATGTAGTGTCTGGAGTAAAAGGTCTCTCGGGCAGAGGCCGTCCATCACTGAATGCTAGTGCGTGCATATGGATCTTCATGTAGAGTGCGGGGGCCATGGGCCTACCATGGTAACGGGAGCAGTAAATTACTTGCATGGAGACAGGAAGGCAGGGCCCTTTGCTCTGCAGCCGGGAATATGTTTACCTATTTCACTAGACTGGAATGTGTTTTCGAGGAGGCTGAGCAGATAACTTGTAGGTAAAACATCGTCTTGGCAAGCAGATTAGGCCGAGCCGGGCACCGCTCGTCTGAGCAGGAAGTAAGGCAGAGGTCAGGGATGCATACCTAAACGGCAGCTTTCAGAGGCAGAAAAGAACTCGGAGCCCCGATTAAGGGTCTGGCTCGACTGGGCCAGAAAACATGGAGGAAAACGTGTGCGAGATTCAAAAGTGCACCATGTAAAGATGTTGGCACCATAGGCCTAGAAGCCTAATTAACATGATTTTCTTGGAGAACTGTATAACTGACATGTTAACGTTGGACGCAAATGTATTTGCGTCTTTCTAGCAGGCACGGAAAAGGAATTACATGACATACATGGAACACGTGTGCATGGATGGGGTGCGAGTTGGGGACACATAGGTTTACCTAAAAATTTCTATTTCCTCATTCCCTCCTTGGCCCCTACTACACCCTTTAGGATACGTCTATTTTCATGAGACCATCTATCTGTTCATATAATATCATTTGTTCATCTTTTATCATTCGGGAACGGGAACTTGGACCTGGAATACAAGCTGTGGCGCACAAGCCGCAAATCGCTGGCCCACATTGCAGACAGAGACAACAACTGAAAAGGATAAGCAGTATTATTCCTAGGAATGATAGCAATTTCCATCCCCAGGCAGCCATTACACTCCAGAGCCAACCGGACCAAGTCCAGGTGCCTGGATTCTGGTGTATCAGGTGAGCAATTTCATGAAGCCGGGTTATGGCCTTATACACGGAAGGCGCGTTATTAGGAATAAACACGCAACAACTGGATCCGATCACTCTACAAGCCCCGCCCCTATCGGCCAGGATGACGTCAAGGACAAGGCGATTTTGAAGAACAACAATTCTCATAGCAGATTGCTCTTCGGTCAGGTTACCTAAAGCAAAGGTAGTTTCGTTCATTACCACTTCAAGAGTTCTTGTTAACCTGTGTATTATTTTACTGTTTTGAACACGGCCTATGAACCAGAAGTATCCTTTAACATAATCCCATGCAGATCCGGAATCATCAATAACAGGAGGAAGGTCTCTTCTGTGTCTGACATGCATAAGGCGTGTATTTCGATGATAATCAGGTGGGGCTAGGAAAACAGGTGGTAATAGGAACGCAATGTAACACGTCCCATCCCAATCAGGGGGCAGATGTACATAAGCGGTGTGACCACAAATGAAATAAGAATGGCGTGAGGCTTTGAACGTAGACTTTCCTTTGTCACTGAATTCGACCACAGTATTACAATCACTGTGTCCTAGATGTACTGAACCATTCTTTCTAACACATAGTTCGCCTTTCACTGGCAAAACTGTTATAAACGGCAAGTTTGAATTAGTCTCGGACTGGACGATCAGGATCATGAGATTGAGGGAAAAGTTACCTAATTCATACACTTCATTTTCTAGGTCGGTCCCTCTCCTTTGGGGAAGACCGTCTGCGTCTGGGAAACATGCTTTATTCATGACTGTATTCAGATTCCCCCATATCCAATTGCCTTGGGAAACTTTGGACTTACTATCTAAGGAAGACATTAAAGCAAACCATGCTCCACATGAACCATTATGTGTAAACGGGTAGGGAAAGAGGGGCATAGCTCCCTTGTATTTCTGATAAGGTGGGAGTCGGCCACATACCCAGCAATTGGTGGCATTGCTGGTCTGGTGAGTGTGGTGTAACATACGAATGAATGTATTGTTGCGCATTGCTAATCGATAGGATAATTCATGAGGGGGCAGGTCGCTGAAAGTGTGCTCTACAGAGTTATTAGAGGAATTATGTGCGCTTGAACCAAAAGAAGGAAAGAAATCATGTAACACGAAACTTATACATACAATCGAAATGCTCAGAATAAACATGAAAATTAACGTTATGATACATCGGCTGTGCAAGCTTTTGCAATATTGCTCTCTCTTCTTGATACGCCTATCTCTCTGACTACGTGGGTCTATCTTATTCATGTCAGAAACCTGTCTAACCGCTTCACCCGAGGGGGACTTAAACAATTAAACGCTGTCTGACTTACTAGACCTCAACTTTGCTCGATATTCCTGTTGGGGCGTTTTCTCTAACAGGGGGAGTTTAGAGTCAGTGTCCGAAAGGGGGCAGTCTTTGATTTCAGTTCCTGGACACAGTCCGTAACACCGTTTAACGTGGCTCGAATGTAACCACCCCTTGCGACCTTCTAGTTTCACTGCGGTCCTCGTCGTCATCAACACCAACTTTGGCTGTTTCCACCTTGGCTCCAGAGGGCTTGTGCGGTCGAAATTTCGTACGTAGACATAATTCCCAGGAACGATTTCATGCGGTTTTACTTGGGTGTTGTCCGGGAAGGCAGCCGCGACCTGTGAACGACAAGATAGTAGTGCAGACATAAAGGAAGCTAGGTAATCTGTCAGCATAGTACTGTCGACATCGGTAATTCTACGAGGCATAGGCGTTCGCCACATATTGGGAGGTCGGCCGAAGACTACCTCATAAGGAGATAGTCCGGTTCTAGAATGAGCAACCATGCGCATATAGAAGAGGGCAACTGGCAAAGCTACCATCCAATCTACACCTTTTTCTGCACAGATCTTGGCTAATCGTGTTTTCAGATTTTGGTTGTGGCGCTCAACGAGACCTGCTGCTTCGGGGTGTCGTACACAGTGAAATTTCCACTGGTAACCTAACAGGAGTGATACCTGTTTCATAAGCTCAGACGAGAATGGCTGTCCATTATCTGAGTACACAACACGGGGCAAGCCGTATCGCAGGAAGAATTCATGAACCAACTGCTTGGCAGTGGTCGCGGCAGTGTAATCTGGGACTGGATATGCTTCTGTCCATCTGGAAAGGGCACATACAACTACGAGGACATATTTAAAACCTCTACATCGGTCCATCTGGATATAATACATCTGGAGGACTTCAAAAGGATGGTCAGGAGGATGGAATCCACCTTGTTCCACGGGAATGCCTTTGCCTGGATTGAACTGACAACAGATCATACAGGTACGCACTTTCTGTTTTGCTGCTGCACGTAAATGCTTGTTGAACCAGAGGTTTTGAATGCTGTCTAACATGGCTTTTTCTCCTAAATGTGCTGGACTATGTGCTGTATTAATGATAATTTGAACCATAGAGTCGGGGAGGAACCATGTGGCTCTACCCTTCGTCATCCATCCCTGATCTGTCTGGATCCCTCCTTGTTCAGTCCATTTCTTGATTTCGTCTGGAGTGGCATGTGTCTGTATGTCGAGTACATCTAGAGTGGGATCCTTTACTGTCATACAATGTGTCTGTGATGATACTTCAGTCTTTGTCATGTCCGTTGGAATGTCTATTTGAGTCTGAGCTGTGAGTTTAGCTGTTCGATCTGCCAGGTCGTTACCCTGGGAAATGGTGTCTGTGACTTTCGTGTGTGCTTTGCACTTCATGATAGCAATGGATGCAGGTAAGTGTATTGCTTCTAACAGAGCTTAAATGAGGGGACCATGCTGTATCTTGGCGCCATGAGAAGTTAAAAAACCTCTTTCTTGCCAGAGGATACCGAAGTCGTGAACAACTCCGAATGCATACTGTGAATCTGTGTATATGTTTACTTTCAGGTTCTTGGCGCGGATGCAGGCTTGGGTCAGAGCAATGAGTTCTGTTGCTTGAGCAGACAATGTGTCAATACGATGTGTTTCTATGACTTCAGTTTCAGTGGTCACTGCATAGGCGGCCACTAACTCTCCTGTGCTTGTTCTCATGCATGAACCATCCACGTAAAGTGTCAGGTCCGGGTCGGGTAATGCAATGTCTGTCAAGTCTTGTCTGGGTTTCGTTACTGTATTGATGACTTCTACGCAGTCATGCGGGGTCGGGTCAATTGTGCTCGAGGGTAACAATGTGGCAGGGTTTAATGTATTGCAACGTCTGATCTCTATGTGTGGTTGAAACAATGTCAATTCATATCCTGTCAGTCTTGCTATAGTCAAGTGTTGTGTCTGGGTTCGGTTCAAAAGAACTTCCAAGGAGTGTGGAACTTGTACTGTCAGGGGATGTCCTAACACTATTGAGTCGCTTTGTCTGATTGCTAAAGCTGTCGCTGCAACTGATTTGAGGCACGCAGGCAGAGCCTGGGCCACTGGATCCAATGTACTAGAAAAATAAGCACAAGGCTTATTGTGTCCTGCTTGATCTTGTGTGAGCACAGATAATGCTGTGCCATCGCGTTCTGTGACAAAAAGTGTAAAAGGTTTGCTGTAACATGGAGTCGCTAAAACTGGTGCTTGACATAAAGTTTTCTTTAACTCGTCAAAAGCTTGTGTGTGTTCCTGAGTCCAAGGGAGGACAGTCGAAGTCGCTGCCTCCTGTGTTGTCAACTGTATGAGAGGTTTAGCTAGATATGCGTACTGAGGGATCCATTGTCTGCAGTAAGAAGTGAGGCCAATGAAGGCCCATACCTCCTTTTGCGTCTTGGGTTGTGGTAGATGTGCAATTAACTGGATGCGTTCTGGTGTCAACTGTCTCCCCCACTTGGACAGCAAGTGCCCAAGGTATACCACTTGCTGGGCACAGAATTGTAGCTTCGAAGGGGACACTTTATGCCCCTTTTCGGCCAAGAAATACAAGACAGTCAGTGACGCGCGCTCGCAGTCACGTTCGGTCCGTGCTGTTATCAACAAGTCATCCACGTATTGCAGCAGAGCAGTGTCAGTAGGCATGTGGATACTGTCTAGTTGTAGTTTCAGGGCCTGACTGTAAATACTAGGACTTTCCGTGAACCCTTGAGGTGCACATGCAAATTTGAAGCTTCGGCCATTTAAAGAGAATCCGAAAAGATATTGACTCTCCGGATGAATGGGGACACTAAAGAAAACGTTCTTGAGGTCAATTACAGTAAAGAACGCAGCTTCAGAATCAATGGCAGTCAATAAGGAAGAGATGTCTGGCACTACTGGGTACTGAGGAATGATGCATTTATTCAGTTCTCGAAGGTCAATCACCAATCGGTAGACTGGTGGTGCATTTGGGTCAGTTTGTTTCAGAATTGGAATGATTGGAGGATTACATACATTGGAATCAGTTTCAATAACTACTCCTTGGGCAATCAGTTCGTCAATAATTTTCAGTAAGGCTGCTACAGCCTCAGGGGGCAATTTGTATTGTCGGATTCTAGGCAGTACAACTCCTTGCTTGAGTGTAACACGATAAGGTGTAATATGCATACAACCTACATCAGTTGGACCTTGCGCCCATAAATGCTGTGGTACATTCTGCAATCTTGGATCAAAATCTCTCAACACATAATGACCTTTGAAATCACGTAAAAATAATCTCACTCCTTCCGGAGAACAACATATCACTGCTCCTAGTGCTTTCAACGTTTTAATACCAAGCAGATTTTCAGGACATGCTTTCGTAAGTAACAAGTCAGTAGTACGGGACAATGGACCAACTTCTAAGGAAACTGGCTTTGACACTTCGTTAACAATAGGCTTTCCTGAAAAACCCAGGGAAACATTCTGTGAGCCTGAGAGGGGTGCCCCTGGAACCTCGTCATGACTGATGGTAGTTCTACTCGCCCCTGTGTCAATCAAAAATGTTCTGTCTTTCCCTAATACCTGACTATGTACATAGGGACCCTCTTGATCTACAGGAACCTCGATAAGAGGCAAGCCAACCTCCCTCTCTAGGCTGTTTCATGAGTACTGTTGATAATCAGGGTAATCTGACTGTGCATACTGGTACATTTGCTGAGTGACATGTTGCGTGGCAGCAATAGGTTGGGGTTGAGGTACTGCTACTGTTTGCTGTGCATGCTGTGGAGGTTGCGTATTCTGTGGAATATTCTGTGGAACCTGTTCTGGTCTAGGAGGACGCGGTCTTTCTTTCGTCCTGCCTGTAGCAATATTATATTTCAGAACAGTACATTCGTTTATATAGTGACCTGGCTGTTTACAGTAGTTGCAATTCCCTTTAACGGGAGCTGCAGAATGACCTGGCGGTGCTGTACCCTTTTTCTGACCATCAGCTGGAACAGACTGAGCAACTAGTACTTTCATTTTCGTGTCTTTCATACGTCTCTGTTCATGATCATGTTCCTCTCTAATTCGGTTCTGGTGGTACTGTAACATTTGTAGCATTTGAGAAGGGGTATTTGCTTGCCATGTGCTCTCGACTTTCAGAACTCTGTTTTTAACTTGTGGTAAGGAATTCTTGACTAATTTGGTTACAAAAAGATGTGGATATGATTCACTACTTGTTTTCAAACCGCTATTAATAATAAAACATTTCTCAAATCTGGAATAAAAATCACTAGTGTCTTCGTCTTGTTTCTGTTTGCAGGCTGAGATTGCATCCCAGTCTTCCTTTTTAATTGCCAATAACCTCGGCAAGACTTGTACTAATAATCCTGGTAATGCTTTAGCTTTGTCCCCAAGACCCGTACCTGGGGTACGTATGTTTTCTTCGTCTTCTAATTCAGTCCAATTAATCTTTTTATCTCCCACCTCCCATTCTTTTTCTTTAAGCTTTTCATAAATGCACTATTTTCTTCATTTCAAATAGTTCCATTTTGCTTAAGGGTGTGTATACGAATACTCGTTGAAGCGCACCCCCAGGGGCCTGGACGGGGTGAACTTCTCGTAAGGGATTCTGTCTGTCTATGTAAAAGGGTTGTCTTACTGGAGGTGGAACAGGAACAAAATGTGGAGTCAGAAAAGTTCTGTATTTGTGTCGTTGTTCTAGAATGGTATTAATTAAATCGGTACCTAGGCCTCTCCATCTTTTTAGGAGTAATTCTTCTAATATATTATATAGGGGACCTGGATCAGAATGCTGACTCTCATATAATATAATGAGATGCTGGATCATGTACATACCAGCTAGTCGCTGTTCGTCTGGGGAAAGAGTCAAAAATGTTTGCGCTACTGAATCATCTTTATATACACAGTTATTTCCAGCCCATTGTACTGCTGATCGGGCTAATTCTTGTTCACGCATAGTACTAAGTTCACTGTAACCTATTCGTTGTTTCAGTACTTTATCAGTGTCTTGAAATAGATGTTCAAGAGAACATTGCTCTGGTACGGGAGAAAGAAAATGTTTCTTGCTTTCTAGGCGGATGGGTCTGTCAAAAGGTCTTGCTCTACCTACATACGCTATTGTTCCTGGTATTTCCTCTGTATCCAATAAATCGTCTTCTTCCTCTGTGGTGTCACCTCTCTCAGCTTCCCTAGCTGCGTTTTCCCTTTCGTGTATCAGTACAATTTCTTTACGAATTTTTCTGTACATGGCTTCTATACAACCTTGTGTATTATGTTTGCCGTCAGCTATATTGTTACTCCATTTAATCAGGCCATCCATTTCTTCTTTGCTGTGGCCTGGCCGATCTCGTTCCCTAATCAAACAATTTATCAAAAACTGTAAAATCATGCTTTGTGTCTCAACCTTATTGTGTGCCATGGCCTCTTGAATGCATTCTGGTCTCTCCCCTGTTCTAATGAAATTATATATGTTATCTAGATGTGTTTTCATATGTGGCATAAGAACCAAATAGTTTGCGACTCGCCGTAAACGTAGTGAGTATAGTACCATCCCGTCTTCGCCTGGTACTGGGTCATATCTGCAGTCTGTAACATGCTCTTTAAGGGCTGCGTATGTCGCTGCCCTGGGTGTACGTTGTAATGCTAGATCTCTAAGCGTCGTTCTTTTTACTTGAGGCGGGGTGTTAGGTAGACCTCCTGTTGCGCCTCCTGAAGCGGAAGCAAAAGCATGAACTGGCTGTGTCATCGGTGGAAATGTTGGAACTGGCCGGGTAGGTGAAGTAGTAATAGGAGCAGGCAATGTTTGTGGCAACGCAAGGTGGCCAAAAGGATTACTAGGGCCAGTGGCAGGAGGAACAGTAGCAGGAGGGACAGTGGGAGGGGTCGTGTCAACCTGAACAGACTGTTGAGGAACAGTATTAGTAGGAGCATTATCGGCAGGTGCAGGTGGTACACGTATATTGGTATACTCTGGAGCTACATCATCTAAATAAGAGGAAAGGAAAATGTCTGCTGCAGTCTGTTTATGACGTAATTTAGTCGGGACCAATGGTGGTGGCAAGTTACGGGGTACTTCCGGGGTCGCCTTGGGCAGGCCCTCGGCGAGAACAGGATACATGCCTGTAATAAGGGCATTTCTTTGTCTGTCTTGTTGTTCTATTCTGACTCGTTCTCCTTCTTCTAGTAACTCTTTTTCTCTAGCTCTTTCGGATTCCTCTCTACTTCTCTCTGCTTTCCTGAGTTCTTTCTCTGTTGCGCTTCTTTACCCCATAATTCTATGGCATCTTTCTGGGATTGCCTGGCTTTCTTTTTCCATAATGCTTCTTCTACTCTCATGATGCAATCAGCATCCCATGTCCCTGAGACAGGCCATCTATACTTCTCTTCCAGGTCTTTTGTATAATCCACCCACAAATCTAGGTACAGTATGGCATCTAAGCCATGTTTATGGTACATAAAATGTCCTGGAGTGTCCCTAGGCGGGACAGGAACTGCTTCTTCGAGTATCCCTTTCCTAGTTCCTAACTGACGTAATTTCGAGAACAGTGGCATTGTCGGATTGTTTTAAACGTGAACACAATAAACACAGTAATGAATAGCAAAACAGTCATTCATACCACGACATTAAAACCACATTAAAACATTTCAGACGGATATTACCTGGTACATAGAAGACACATGAATACTGAAATCTCGAGATACAATACTAGAATACTGAATCACTATTTCTAGATGCACTGCTAAAACAGTACAGATAATACCGGTCCCATAAAGAGACACGTCATACCGTGTCCACCGAAATGAACACGTCTGGACCAGGTCTGTGTACCCAGACCTGTCTTGACCAGGCACAAATTAATGAACCCGTCTAGATGCGTTCCCAACAACGGTACTCACCGGGAAGAAATAACTGAAGGCCTCGAAAACTGGACTGGACAGGACTGCTACGACATCTGGCTGCTACTACGCCGCATGCGCCTCGGATCAGGTGGGCCTCCGGATACCTCGGACCTTGCTCTCTCGACTAGGGGCTCTGGTCGGGATCCTACGCATTCCTCACCGCCTCGTCTGGATGCCGGGTCGCAGTCTCCGTCTCCTCCGTGGGCCTGAGGGAGATAGCAGGAAAACCCGCAGGAGTGCACTGGTTCCGTCAGGGGTCCGTAGGGGTCAAGGCCTGCGGTACATCGCCGGCGAGTGGGGAAGGGGGTTCCTGTTCAGGCGCCAAAATATGTGGTAAATATTTTACCGTACAATGTTTGATTACATTAAATTACATAAAGGATAGCTCAATCAAATGAGAGGCAGAGTCCGTGGTATCTGAGTCATACGGGCTTTAATGAAATGCTTCGAAGCATGGGACATCGGGTTCCATCACCACTAAGGTTCAGGAAGGGACATTCAACATTTTATTAACATCACACAATATATATAGTAAAACAGTATACTTGAAGTGAATACAGTAGGCGTAACAGGTGAAAAGAGAGAGATAAGAACACATGTGCGTAACAGGAGGCGTGTAAGAAGGCGTACACATGGGCGTGCACTGGACATGTCAGAGAATCGTCACAAGAAACGTCACATGTGGGTGGATGCTTTAGGGTAGATTTGCAGAGTCAGCAGAAATTTGTTATTACAGATGCGCGCGCAACTGAGCATGACTGGGGAGCTGGGGCTTTGACTTTAGCACTAGTAGAGGAGACTAATGTCTGGGATGTCAGAACGACCTGTACATACAGCATATCTGATATCGTATGTTTTGAGGATGTAGTGTCTGGAGTAAAAGGTCTCTCGGGCAGAGGCCGTCCATCACTGAATGCTAGTGCGTGCATATGGATCTTCATGTAGAGTGCGGGGGCCATGGGCCTACCATGGTAACGGGAGCAGTAAATTACTTGCATGGAGACAGGAAGGCAGGGCCCTTTGCTCTGCAGCCGGGAATATGTTTACCTATTTCACTAGACTGGAATGTGTTTTCGAGGAGGCTGAGCAGATAACTTGTAGGTAAAACATCGTCTTGGCAAGCAGATCAGGCCGAGCCGGGCACCGCTCGTCTGAGCAGGAAGTAAGGCAGAGGTCAGGGATGCATACCTAAACGGCAGCTTTCAGAGGCAGAAAAGAACTCGGAGCCCCGATTAAGGGTCTGGCTCGACTGGGCCAGAAAACATGGAGGAAAACGTGTGCTAGATTCAAAAGTGCACCATGTAAAGATGTTGGCACCATAGGCCTAAAAGCCTAATTAACGTGATTTTCTTGGAGAACTGTATAACTGACATGTTAACGTTGGACGCAAATGTATTTGCGTCTTTCTAGCAGGCACGGAAAAGGAATTACATGACATACATGGAACACGTGTGCATGGATGGGGTGCAAGTTGGGGACACATAGGTTTACCTAAAAATTTCTATTTCCTCAGCCTCTTCTTTGATTTCGAGTTTCTGCCTATTGATTGTTTGTTTGTATATTTTGCGGAGAGAGGATACTAAGATCCTGTCTCTCGGGGTCCTCTTCAGGGCATTTAGGAGAGCCTCATGGGCCCTGGAACATTGGGAATCAAACCATCTATGAGCTTTCCTAGGGTGGGGCCTACCCCCCTTGTGCAGGTTTACAGCAACTTGCTTGCAGATTGCAGTAAAGGCGGTAATTGTTCCTGTTCCCACAGCGAGCTCATCTAGGCAGATACCGATATTTGTTTCTGCCTTGGCAACCAGGTCTTCAAAGAAGGCCTCCGGAACGACCCCCTCCCACTTTAACCGTCTGCCTTGATCTTTTGTAGCTAGATCCCTTGCTGACTCTACACTTTGATTAGTGCCGATTGTCGTGCACCCCAGATCTACCGCCAGTTCCAGGGGGTTATGATCACTAAATGTTGACGTCAACACTTTATAAGTCAGGGTTTTAGTCAAAACAGAGGGGGATAAAAAAATGTAGTCGATAATGGAATTGGCGCCTCGACCTATAAAGGTTGGAGTGCTCTCGTTATCGCTTTCTTTACATGGTTCTAGTAGGTTTAAATTAGAGAGTAATTCCTCCAAGTCATCGCCCTGTTTACCATGTTCAAAGTGGGGAGCCCTCCCCAGCATGTATCCGTCAAGGCCATCCCCATGACAATCATATAAACATGGATGTATATTAAAATCTCCCATTAATAAAATCTCTGCCACAAAAGAGGTATTAAGTTTGTAGACTGACAAAAATTCTTCTAATACATTAAAACGCTCCTTCTGTATGGAGCCTTCCATGGCATTATATAAGTTAATTAGCAGGTAATGTTTATCACGGAGGCGCCATTCAAGTATGAGGAAATTATCTGAAGCCCCCTTTAGTTTCCTAAATGTTCCAGCCAGGTTTAAAGGAATAAGGAAGAGCAATCCCCCCTTTGGCCTTCCCACAGAGTCTCGAACAGCCGGGATAGTAAAGCTATAATATCCATCCAGGGCAAAATTTTGCTCCGGGTCCCATGTTTCCTGGAAGGCCAGGATCTCATATTGTTGAATAAATTGCAGCCAAATGGGGCCAGTGTTTTTAGATTTAATTCCTGCCACATTTTAGCTTAGGATTTTACACGCATCTGGGCGGTTATTCTTTATATGGTTAGCCCCACCTGGCCCAAGCCCCTGTGTTGTGATTTCTGGTCCCAGTCAATCATTACATTCCATTTGGGACAGGGGGGAAAATCGTTTGCAGAGATCTACCTCTCCCCTTGATTGGTAGAGTACCGTGGATACCGCTGGAATAAGTGTAGGCGCAGTAACTGCTCCCTGCGCATGTCCCTCTGCGTCATATTTAATGTATGACGCATTATGTCGCAAGGAGTTACAGATACATCAGTATTTCTGACATATCTGTAAGCGCAAATGTGATGCATTGCTGGAGTGTGTCACAAAAGTGACGCAACTCCAGCAATGCATCCTTTCACATGGGGCCAGCCCCATGTGAAAGGGCCTGCGTCAGTCTTACGCCTGCTGTGAGGCAGGCGCAAGATTTTGACGCAACGGTGTCGTAAAAGTGACGCAGTGAAATCTCATAGATTTCACTGCGTCACTTCTACGACCCTTTCTTGCGTCAATACGACCCCTTTGCATACATTACACCTGGCGCAGGTATAATGTGGCGCAGGGGTTTACAAAGTGACGCATCTACCTAGATGCGTCACTTTGTAAATATGACTCAACAAGGTGCATTTTTTACACCACTGGTGCGTCACAAAAAGTGCCGCACCAGCGGCATAAAAGTGACACATGGCCTCATAAATGAGGCCTTCAGTCTTCTACTCATGCGTCATACTTAATGTATGACGCATTATGTCGCAAGGAGTTACAGATACGTCAGTATTTCTGACGTATCTGTAAGCGCAAAAGTGATGCATTGCTGGAGTGTGTCACAAAAGTGACGCAACTCCAGCAATGCATCCTTTCACATGTGGCCAGCCCCATGTGAAAGGGCCTGCGTCAGTCTTACGCCTGCTGTGAGGCAGGCGCAAGATTTTGACGCAACGGTGTTGTAAAAGTAACGCAGTGAAATCTCATAGATTTCACTGCGTCACTTCTATGACCCTTTCTTGCGTCAATACGCCCCCTTTGCATACATTACACCTGGCACAGGTATTATGTGGCGCAGGGATTTACAAAGTGACGCATCTACCTAGATGCGTAACTTTGTAAATTTGACTCAACAAGGTGCATTTTTTTACACCACTGGTGCGTCATAAAAAGTGACGCACCGGCGGCATAAAAGTGACGCATGGCCTCATAAATGAGGCCTTCAGTCTTCTACTCATGCGTCATATTTAATGTATGACGCATTATGTTGCAAGGAGTTACAGATACGTCAGTATTTCTGATGTATCTGTAAGCTCAAAAGTGATGCATTGCTGGAGTGTGTCACAAAAGTGACGCAACTCCAGCAATGCATCCTTCCACATGGGGCCAGCCCCATGTGAAAGGGCCTGCGTCAGTCTTACGCCTGCTGTGAGGCAGGCGCAAGATTTTGATGCAACGGTGTCCTAAAAGTGACGCAGTGAAATCTCATAGATTTCACTGCGTCACTTCTACGACCCTTTCTTGCGTCAATATGCCCCCTTTGCATACATTACACCTGGAGCAGGTATAATGTGGGGCAGGGGTTTACAAAGTGATGCATCTACCTCGATGCGTCACCTTGTAAATATGACTCAACAAGGTGCATTTTTTACACCACTGGTGCGTCATAAAAAGTGAGGCACCGGCGGAGTAAAAGTGAAGCATGGCCTCATAAATGTGGCCTTCAGTCTTCTACTCTAACTTTTTCTTTCACTTTCTCTGTTTCTTCACTGCCTTACTCACCTTGTCTCACACTCAATTGTCTTTATCCAGTCTGTATCTCCACTCTTTCCTAAAAATCACTGCTCTTTTCTTACCCTTCCACACCACCGTTCTTTTAATACATTTTCTTCACTTATCCACATTCCCCATGTTCACTCTCCTTCTCCTCACTCTCGTTCCCCACACTCACTCTCTTTCAGTCCCCCTACTTCACTTCCCTTCCCCTCTCGTCCCTTTCTTTGCTTTCTCACTCATTTTCCTCTCTTCTCTCACTGCACTCCACTTCAGTTACTCTTTTTAATTTTTTTAAGAATACAGCTCTTTGATGAGAATTTGAGGTAGTTCTGAAAATAACTTTTTTTTTCTTATTTTTTCCTTTTTTTTTCAACAAAAACAAAAACAGGGAATGGGAAACTGCTCAACAGGAGCAAAAAATAATAATCCAAATTAGGACTGGGGTTGGCAGCGGTGGTTGTCTATTGCTCGAACCATGAGCATAACACTTTGTTCCCCATAACAAAGTAGCTGATCACATTTTCTGCATTTAATTACGGCTTCATTAAAAGCAGGCTGAATGTTAGGGATCAGCTCTTCTGGTCGCCCCCTCACCGATGTAGTTGGTCCTCCGGTTGAAGTAGAGGCACCATCCCTGGGAGCCTCTTGTGCCAGAGCTCTGACACTCTCCCGGGCAAAGTTCTGGGGGTGCCTCCTCTCGACGTGGCGAATCATGGTGGAGTTCCCAAATGAATATTTTTTGGTGGGGTCACCCCGTGAGTGGACAGTGTGACAAATCCGGAACTCCACCTTTGGAGCATTTACTTTTGTTTTTATCATCTGGAATGGAAAAAAACTTCCATATGAAGTGTTCTTTTACCCGGGGCGGAGGAACCTCTTCATCAATAAATCTCTCTGTGTCAACATCGCTGCTGGATGGTCTGGCAGCCATGGTAATCCAACAAAGATCCAAGAGCAAAAAGATAGGTCTTGCAGTCACAAAAGAGAAAGAAGAAGTATAGAAAATGGGTGGGGATTTCATTCTTTGTAAAAAAAAACTGTTAGCGACCAATGAAAAGAGTTATTTTAAGGTCACATGACTTGACGCGCTTACGCTGCGCGCACCGAAGCACTTCCGGGGGCGCTTACGTGGCGCGAACGTAGGCGCTTCCGGGGGCGCTTACGTGGAGCGAACGTAGGCACTTCCGGGGGCGCTTACGCGGCGTGCCTGAGTGACGTTTTGATAGCTTTACGGAAATGTAAAATCATTTTCATTTCGTAAATCAAAAATACTGCTTTTATTTACTTTTCATACATATTTTTTTAACGAACGCAGAAATAACGCTCTTGGTGCGCTCTCAGGAGAGCTTACCAGTGCGCGCACCCGGAGCGCTCCAAGGCAAAATGATACGGGTAAGCTCACCGGTGCGCACACCCTGAGCGCACCAGCAAAAAATGTAAAAAAAATATATATACATTGAACAAATCATTTTTATTTAAGAAAAATATAATTAATTCTTGTAAAAAACAGCTAATAAAAAAAAAATCCTAGGTTACAAAGTCAATATACAAAGAAATTAGCTTTTAAAAAAAACTATGAAATTCACTGAAAAAAACGTAAGATTCACAAACGTTATAGTTAGGAATTAGTTTTTAAAAAACCTTTGAAATTCACTGAAAAAACCATAGGTTTCACACTCGTTATAGTTAGCTGAACATTTTACTCATACAAAACCATTGAAATTCCCACGTTATAGTTAGTTGGACTCACTATAACTTGCGCGCCCGCAATCCACTGCTAATGATGTCACATATTACATCATTCATGACATGGTTAGTGACATCACTGATGACATCACTGATGACATCTCAAATGACATCACAGATGACATCACTGATGACATCTCAAATGACATCACTGATGACATCACTGATGACATCTCAAATGACATCACTGATGACATCATCCATGTGATAATACAATGCACCTCCTCACACTCTAATCTAACCTTTGATACACCCAGTGTTAAATACAAACTACCATTCCTGAAATTATTGAAACACCAATACCAGTAACTACATACACACTCACTGATTTCTAGGTGTACACACACATCCACTCATTCACCCAAACAATCACTCATACATACGGTCACTCATCAATAGAACACTATCATATCCAGTCATACACCTATACAGACACTTACACACTGACACTCATCCACAGAGTTACTCAAACACCTAGTCAGTTATGCAGAGAATCAATCACACTCCCATTTCCTCAACTACAAAGTTATACACACTAAATCTTACTTATTCAAATATATAGTAACACATACTTACTCTCTTTTACAATTACTGATACAAGTACACATTGAACCATACAGTCACTTACGCAATCACAGGCTCTCATGTATAGTCATTTATAAATGGCAACTCTCACATGCACTGTGTTTTACATATATACCTACTTGGACATGGAGCACTGAGACAGCTATTCACTCACCAACACATCCATGCAGACAGTCAACCCCCCCATACAGCTCTTTCCACATGCACTCTTGAACCCATATACCAAGTGAATCAACTGCTCACATATATATGCACAGAGTCACACACCTCCCAGCCACCCCCACACACACTCACCCTTACATACAAATTCTTGAACAACCAATCAAAAACCCATATAGCCACTCATATAGCTACTGATCAACACATGCAGCAGCTTACACAACAACAGACATACTGATGCACATAGTCAGACAGTTTAGTCACTAACCAATGCATTCAGTAAGACACATTTAATCACTCGCTCATCCAGTCAGTCACACACCTACTAAATCCTTCATCCAGACACTCATACATCCACTCATTCTTCAATATGTAAATTGTTAACTTTAACTTAATTGTATTTTAACTTTTCAGAAACACAGACACTGGAGGATGTCATCAGTGATGTCATCGGTGATGTCATTTGAGATGTCATCAGTGATGTCATCAGTGATGTCACTGACCATGTCATGAATGTTGTAATATGTGACATCATCAGCAGTGGTTTGCGGGCGCGCGAGTTATAGTGAGTCCAACTAACTATAACGTGGGAATTTCAATGGTTTTGTATGAGTAAAATGTTCAGCTAACTATAACTGGTGTGAAACCTATGGTTTTTTCAGTGAATTTCTAAGGTTTTTTAAATGCTAATTCCTAACTATAACAAGTGTGAAACTTATGGTTTTTTCAGTGAATATATATATATATATATAAATACATACATATATATATAAAATAATTAAAATCACACAGTAATATGATGTTATTCCAATTCAACAATGTTAAAAAGGACTAAAATCATAAATAGAAATAGCAGCAGTCTATTTATTCAAGATTAATTAATTCATATGTAATGCATTAGCTGTAATCAGACTATCCCAATAAACCATAAGCAGGGCTATTTACAAGAAATGATACAGATCCTCCGTAATGTTTAGGCCGTTAGGAGTCTTACTGTCAAACTCAATAATCATTTTTTATTCTAATTTTCTCAACAATTTTTCCCTATTGCCTCCTTGTTGGAGTTTGGGGATAGCTGCCACTACAAAATACTGCAAACAATTTAAATAATTGTTATGAGTAGTTTTAAATTGAAAGGGCAACTGGATATGTAGAATCATTGTTGACAATATCCCTTAAATGTTGCAGTATTCTGACGTGCACCTGTAGCTTAGTACTTCCCACATACTTAAGCCCACAGGTGCACGACAGTATATAAACCGCAAACTCAGTTTTGCAATTGTAATTGCCTCTAATGGCAATTTTTTCTGGGCTAAAAGGTGTGACGTAAGAAGTAGTGTTAACCCCGAATTGACAAGCTCTGCAGGAGGAGCACTTAAAAAACCCCTGCTTTGGCTGTAGCCATTTGCGGATGCCGCTGATTCGGGAAAGGTCTTAACAATTTGAGTACTCATGGAAGGGCCCTTCTTATGAGTAATGAAGGGCTGTGATGATAAAATGGGAGCCAGAACTCCATCAGTCAAGATGATTGGCCAATTTCGTTTGATATTAGCTCGAATGGTTCCTTCCTGCTTGTAAAAGTCAGTAATTAATCTAGGACTATTAGACATCACATTTGGTTGTTTGTGTCAGTTGTAGGGGATAGGAGACTCTCCCTAGATCTCAATTCCACTTTGGTGACTGCATCTGACAATAAGGACTCACTATAGCCCCTAGCTCTAAATCTCTGTAGGGCTTCAAGTTTACACATAGCGAAATCCTCATCTGTGCTACAGATCCATTTAAGACGTATCAAATCTCCTAATGGGATGCTTTTGATGGTATGTTTTGGGTGCTGACTGCTGGTGTGTGTATATATATATATATATATATATATATATATATATATATATATTAATATTTATATTTATATATAGTTAGACATCATTATTTAAACACACAATTTTCAAGAAAGAAAAAGTTCCAACCACTTCTGATGATTTTTGGCTTTTTTGATGTACGAGTCTTGCTCCAAGAATTCATAAGTTTGCAGTTCAGACACATTATGACACAGTAATCATACACATTAAACTAATATGCAGTCAGAGCAAGTACATATAGTAGGAATAGGTCTTTAATTTACGGAAAAGAAAACAAGGGCAGATACAATTAGATACTACACTACAAACCAGAAGGTCCTTGTGCTTTCTGGGCTTGAGTGCAACCCCAAAATGTATTCTAGCACTTAGAAGGACTACCTACAAGTGGTATAAGTAACTTCAAACACTATATCATGCATAACATTGATTGTGATCCCTATCAATATTTGACTGTTCAGTATTTTGTTCTTGATCTTTATCTTAGTAGCTGCTGGTCGCAGTCATGATTTTCTGAGAGTTTGTGCACTCACTGTACTAGTTGAATAATTACATAAACCGCCTGTTGTAGGTTGATCATGCAATAAATCCTGCTTGCCATGATCTTTCTAGAACCATGGTTATAGGATGATGGTCCCAATGGTTCAGGACTCCAAGAAACCAGCCATGACCAACAAAACTTAAAACACAGTTCTAGAATGAAAAGAGACTCAGTGACTCAGTGAGAATTATAGACTCAGGGGCATCAAGACTGGTCTCACATAGTTACTGAAGGGGATTGTAGTGACTTTTTAGGATCATACACTTTTCCAACACTAAGGTCCTCATTCTATGCTAGATGCAGATCCTAATTTGTGTGCAGACTTCCATTTCCTATCAAATCTAGAATATAAGCTAACCACCAATTGACCCACGGTGTGTTTTTTGCATCCAAATTTGGCCAAGTAAAAGCTGGTACTAATTTGTGCAGGCAAATAATACACATTATGTGTCGAACATCCTCGATTGGGGAACCATGTATAATTTTGGGAAGTTTCCCAATCTGAGATGCAAAAATAGGAATGAGGTGCCCACATCAGATACTTTTTGAAGGAGGACAAATCCTGTCACCATGCGGAAAGTACACATTTAATTAGTGACATACAGAAAGAGCAATCATAGCAAAGGAAATGAAATTTGTATTATTTCTTAATAACAAGAATAATAAATTAGTATTTGTTGGCCAGCTAAAGAAGTATCAACAATTCTAAAAGATCTGGCTTTTTTTGTAAGTTAAAGTGATTCTTCAATGATTGATGAATTTGCAGTGATTTTTGCATGTGTTTATGTGCATGGGTAAGTTGATAAATGTGATGAGTCTAAGGTTGGATGGATTTTTGAGAGCATGGATGAATGGATGAGGGAGTGATTATGTGCATGGATTATTAGTAGAAGAGTAAGGCTACGGATAGGCAGATGATTGATTGGATAGATGGATGAGCGATTACAATCTAACTGCCAGCTGTTGTCTAGGCTTTGCCCTTCAGCTAAAGTTTTCACCAACTGCTTGCGGCATCTTCATGAACAGGAAGATGATAGTGCTTTTATACTGATACTTCAGACTGGGTTGCAGGCTAGGAAGTCCTCATTGCACAATGCAGCATACCTTGCTATGATGCCTGACTGTTCAATTCATATGGCAAGGGAGCTCTCCATTGTGTTTTTGTGGATTTGTCCACGATACATGACAACCCTAGCAAGTGGAAGAATGAAAACGCTGAGCTGGAGTATACTGTGGGGACCAGTTAATGTATTTAGTGAATTGTATGGCATAACCGGGCTACACTGAAGTATGCAAAGAAATATGTAGTCAACTATCATTGCCCTACAACAAGGCACACAGTTGGTTGTCAGAGCTGTGTCCTCACCCCTGTCATTGATTTGATTTGATTTGATTTGAGGATTTATAAAGCGCAACAAATGCCCATGGGCGTCTTGGCGCTGAACGAAGTACGGGACCGAGCTGCTGAACAATTGGTATATTAGCCAGAGGTGAAGAGCCATGTCTTTATCTCCTTCCGGGAGGAGAGCAGCGATGGACTGTTTTTAATTTTGGTTGGGAGCAGATTCCATGCCTTAGCTTCATACAGCAGGAAGCTTCTCCCCCTCCCCCCCCCCCACCTGACCTGTCTGAATCTTGGGACTTGGATCAGATTTAGATTGCTCGATCTCAATGACCTAGATGGCTGATAACTTTTCAGGTGTGTTTTTAGGAACTGCCAGCCTATCCCATGGAGGGCTGTGTAGGCAATGCACAAGGATTTGAATTTTATTCTATTTTTGATAGGGAGCCAATGCAGAGATCTCAATCTGTGAGCTATTGGCTCATGTCTGGGGATGTCTAGCGCCAACCGTGCTGCCGCAGTTTGAAGGCGCTGGAGTTTTGCCAGATGCTGGGTCTGGATTCCCGCATAAAGCGCGTTTCCGTAATCTAATCTTGACAAAGCCAGCATTGTGACCACTGTTTTGCAGGATGCCAGAGGAATGAAAGGTAAAAGTTTCCTGATCATTTTCAAGATGTACCAAATTGATGATGACAACTTATTAGCTTGTGCTTCGTAGGATAGTTTATTGTCCAGGAGAATACCCAAGTTTTTTACTTTGTGCACTGGTGATGGGCAGTTACCTAAGCTGTCTGGCTTCCAATCTTGGGACCACGTTTGTGAGTCTGAGCCTAACAGCATCACTTCACTCTTTTCTCCGTTCAGTTTGAGGCAGTTCGTCTGCATCCAGTGAGTGATCTTCTCCATACAGTGTTTAAATCTGGTAGCTGTCTCTTTCGCATTGTTTGAGATTGAGACCACTATTTGGGTGTCTTCTGCGTATGAAACTGGGAGGAAGCCATAGTTCCTAATTATAGCTAATAGATTATAGTTAATCATTAACATGTTCATCAGCAGCTTAATTAAAAAGGAGTCCATAAGATTCTCCAAAAGCTGGAGGATGAGCATATAGGTGGCATATAGTGTGTACACTGTTGGCATGATACTGCTAGATGCAACACCAGTGGGTGTGCAGAGAAGGTTGACATTTTACTTAGTACTCTAGTAAGAATGATCTGAAAATAAATATGGAAATGTGAGAATTATCCACTTCATTACTGGGATTAAGACCAGATGCTGGTATGTGGGGTGTAAAAAGATTGAGACCATTGACACATACAAATACCCGGTTCCTGAATTTGAGACCAATGTAAGTTCAAAGGAGCTGCTTGATTACAATAAGCAATCACTTAGCATCTTGTCTCTGGGCTCACAGAGATTCAACCTTCCAATTACAGCTTTAAGGTTGGCATATATGGCCAAAGCATTGCCAATCGTATCGTAATTTGTGGTACAGATATGTGGTTTCGCAGATACAAGACTGACTAAAATGCACTGAAGGCAACAACTTGGCAGAGAGACTGGGGCTGTGTAAGTCTATTACCATTATCCATCAGGTCTGCCTGGAGTAAAGTGCTGAGTCTCATTAAGGTGAAACAGCTAAGTGGGAAATCCAGTTATGTGATGAAAAAAGATTATGATCTTTATTGCATCATGTTAAATCTGAGTGAGAGAGAGGAATTAGTGCAGTAATAACTTACAAAGGCACAGCTTATGAGCATAACAAGGAGGCATGCTGAGGATTATCACTAATTTTGGCTAATGGGATACACCATCAGAAACATAACGGTTATCCTGTCTGCCATATTATAAATGCCATAGGATATAATGTACTTGTAATATGGCATTAAGGATATCTGTCACTATTGTGACAGAGTATTCCACCCACCAAAGTCTTAATCACATCCTATATGCTTAACTTACACATTTTCAAAGTAGGGAAACCCTGAGAATCTATGTATGTAATTTCATGGATAAGTTCAACCCTATCAATTAATGGATGTGTGCCATTGCTCGAGCCTTGCCTCCATGATGTTCTGGCAAAGCATTCTAACATTTCTAGGAATTATGGAAATCAGTTGAGTCAGGAGTAGTGAATTTAGAGTTTGCAAACTACGCATGACCATTTTGAATCAAACCAAAATAGAGTCAGGCCATGGAGGATTGTCTGTCTCCTCTACAGGCTGCCCTAGTTATATCTGTCAGGAATAACTGGAAGCCTTTGGGTGTCAGTACCCAGCTTAGTTTAAAAATGTGAGTGCCTATTATAAAATCAAACTAAGATAAAATATAAGAAAACAGTGCGGCCACAGAAGCAGAGTCCATTATAGAGATGAAAGTGCAGATGCTCATTGAGTGCTCTACGACAGTGCATTATAAAAAGTTAAGGTGCAAGTACTAATTTATAAAATCTAGTTTTATCAAATTTTGTTTACAGATGCTTGAGATAAAATCCAGGACAAGTGCTAAATATAAGAGCAGTGACCATTATAGAGAAGGAAAACCAAAGTGCTCTTTAAGAGGTCTGGGGCGGTGCATTTTTAGAGTTTAAGTGTGAGTGCTTATTTTGAAGTGGAGGACAGATACTGGTAGTTTTTTGGTCACTCCTTAGGAATCCGAGTGATGGCCATTCTAGAATTTACAAATACAATAGAGTAACTGTGGATCTAGGTAAAACAAAGCCCTAAAGTATGTCTCATATGTTGTAAACTCTCACCTAGGTGCATCCAATAAATCAGTGTGGTATACAACAGGACAAACTGCACAGCGTGTCGGGTTACCATCAGTTAACCAACCTGTACCGCCCTTTCCATCATTTGGACCACTACACAGAGTGGAGAGTCCTCGTTGTGACCACTTCACCTAGAACTGAACGTGAAGTGAGTAGGACTCGCTGGGATGTTAGGTAGGCAGGATATGGTTACTAGAAACAGTGCATAAAGGAAGATAAGTGAGAAGAAGTGCTCAGTTAAAATTGGAGAGTGGACGTAAAATTAAATTTATTCTATGCTCGTAAACTTCCAAAAGTAAAAACATAGGGGCCGATTATGATGGCGGACGGACCTGAGTCCGTCCGCCACCATAGAGTAGGAGGGACAGTCCGCAGGGGCAGCGGCAGTCCCTCTGTGCAGATTAGGATGTGACGGCCAGGGTGGCGGTCACATCCTCTATTTTTAACATTGCAGCGGGTGCAGCTTCAAGCTGCGCTCGCCGCAATGTTAAAAATGCATGCACCGCATTTGCGTGCACAAAACGGCAGGCACGCGCGGTACCTGCAGCTTTGTTAACGCAAATGCAGGGGGGTACCATAGGTACCCCCCATGTGCACCCCCCACCCCCCTTCACCCAGGGGGCCCGCAACGGGCCCCCGAAGTGAAGGTCCGTATTCTTTTCCACCACGGAAAAGCCACCGTGGAAAAGCATACTGTGTACTCCATCATAATATGGCTGGCGGTGTCTGATAGACACCGCCAGCCATGTTAATGCTTTTTTGCCGCGGTCGGATGGCGACCGCGGCGGAAAAGCGGCGGACAGATTCAAAGACCCACCAGCCATCCTAATTTGGCGGTGGGTCTTTCCAGCATCCGTGGCGGTTTTCCCGCATCCTCCGGGCCGACAGTGGATTCCGCCAGCCCGGAGGATGCGGGAAATCCGCAATCCTAATCTGCCCCATAGTTAGTGCAAAGAGTTTAGTCATGAGTGCAGTGGGAGTTGAGGAGATTTGAGTTTCTGATTCTCATAGGAAAATCAAGGGCAATGATGTCTTCTCGGGACAGTTCCCGCCACCCCACCTTCTGCTAGATCCTTGGCCACGGACTTCTTATCAAATCTCTGTAGGAACTTAACCATTGCATAGTTCAGACCAATGTCAATTTTTTCTAAACAGGGCAACACTGCCTTCCTACATGAACTTATTCTCCAATTCACCACTTCCTGCATAAAAGCTCATGTCGATCTCCCATGCCAGAGAGTCAAAGCATAAGACATGTATAGTGTTCTTCTGCTCTTGTTTACATAGCCGATAAGAGTCTTACCCTGGACTTCTTCTCCTTGGGGGAAGATGTCCTAATAAGTGTAATAGTCTCAACCTATCTTTCAGGAAGTGTGCATTGACCTGCTTGCTGTATGGTTGGCTTAGATAACCCTGTGGTTTCAGCCTGGTGTAATTGCAAAGATTCATCCACCCATGACTGTGCTTGAACAGTCTGTCTTTGTCCTCAAGCATTAATAGCAGTTGTGTACTGTATTTGGTTCATTTTTAAAACTCCAGATGGCCTAAACATTAGTCCAATTCATTGGAAAGGCCAATAGAGTGTAAGGCCTGCTTTAAGTAGGCCTGTGCCGGAAAGCCTGACCTATATTTTAGTTTGTGCCAAAGGTAGCAATCCAAGATACCCGCTGGTGCCATCCTTAGTCTACGGCAGCCAATCACGAAGGCTACCTTACGAGCCAGAAACTGCATGCGAATGCCAAACTCCAGCCTAATTTTTGCAGGTGATGTGTTTGGTGGCAGTCGGAAGATTGACCTACATATTTTAAGTATCATTTTTGCTAAAGTGACACAAATCCGACCTCTGAGCGCCTCGCCTCCATAGGCCAGAGTTGGGACTGGGAGGACCTTTGCTTGCACCGCCTTGAAAACTGGTGTGAGTGTAGGGCTATTTAGTCTGTTGTAAAGAGACCTCAGCACAAAAGCCAACACATTACCTTTCTTCCTTATTTCCTCCTGTCGAATGAGAGTTTACTTCATTTAGTAAACAAGTGAGATCGAAAGAAACTGAATAAATAAAGTTGGGGCCAAAGTGAATTCCTGCTTCAAACCTTGCGTAGTTTTTATTATCCTTGATAAATGAGAGCATTACCCTTATTTCCTCCAGTTGGTCACTGTATCTTCTGTTCCCATTTAAGTAAACTCCAAGGTACTTGAAGCTTTTTACTGACTCAATTTTTTGCATCCAGGGAACCAGGTGTGCTTCTGTGCCCCTTTTCATCGCCCAATTAGTATTTCTGTTTTTTACCTATTAATGGTCAGCTCATTTCTTGCTGAGTAGTCGAGAGTTGCATCAAACAGATGCTGTAAAGCAACCTTGGTACTGCTTATGAGGACTAGGTCATCCACGAACAGTAAGTTTGATAGCTGGAAACCCCCTAATTTGGATGAGTGAGAGTTTACTTCATTTAACATAGGAGTAAGATCAGAAAGAAAGAGATTAAATAACAAGTTCAATAGCTGGAAACACCCTCATTTGGACGAGTGAGAGTTTACTTCATTAGTAAAGGAGTAAGATCCGAAAGGAATAGATTGAATAAAGTTGGGGCCAAAATGAATCCCTGCTTCAGACCCTATGTTGGTTTGATTACCCTTGATAAATTAGACTAATATTCAGACCCAGGTTTCAGTATGTAATAGTTCCAAGGCCTGTAGCAAGCCGTACTGGATGTTCAGGTTGGCCAATTTCCTCGAGAGCTTCCCTCTTTCCAATGCTGATTTTTATTTTTTACGGAGTTTCATATAGCACTTTACACAAGCCCTAGTTGCATGACACCAGGACACATTCACTTTTGTTAGACACAGAAATTACGCGATTTGCCCAGAGTCACAGGATGTTATACGTCCTTGTCGAGTCTCGAACATGGTTCCCCAGATTTGAGATCGACCGCCCTCGTCTTTAGCCCAGCTCCTCTCCCCAAGTTTTTTTTTAATTTGTAGCCGATAAAACCTAAGTAAACTGGGTGCTTGTTCATTTCAGGGAAATCCATCAGCAATGAAAGTGTCATGGTATTTACTGTGGTTCCTGTTTGTTTTGTGAAGCCAGTTTGATTTGGAGGAATAATGGAATACATTTTCGCTCAAAGCTGTAATTCCTGCAGAAGAACTCCTGCTAAATATTTTGTAACATTGTCAATTAGGGCTGCTTGGCTATACTTTTCTGGATCGCCCTTGTCCCCTCCTTTACACATTGGGGAGAGAATCGAGCCTCGCCAGGAGGATGGAATGCCATGGAACTGGATAATGATATTGAAAACCAGGGTTAATTGAGCTGCCCAGAACGATGGCTCCTCCTTGAAAATGGCTGGCGGCATTCCATTCGGGTTCAGCACCCCTTTCATGTGCCCCTCTGTAATTTGCCGATGGACAGAGCCTGAGTTAATTGTGCAACAAGATGATTGGTCTCTTTCCCTATATGGGATTTGCAAAGTTCTTACTAGATCTGAATATTCTGAGTGGCTCCTAAGTTGTTCCACCTGTGCTCCTAGATTTAAATGGTTGAGCAGGAAATGCTACCAGGTGCCCTCAGGAATGTTGGAAGTGGCCACCCTTGGAGGAGTTCTGCTGATTTCGTTTACAGTTTGCCAGAAGAAGGTGGAGTTGATTTTCCTTATATCCTGCAGCATCTTGACCCAAAACAAGTCCGGGCACTTCCTTTGAAGCTGCCATTCTGCCCTTTTTAGTTATTTCTTCATGGCCCAGAGGTCGTTCAGGATGACTGGATCTGTAGACGACCTTTGCTGAGCTCCCCAGAAATTATTTAGTTTCTTTTTGGACATTCTGACTGTATTGGTGCACCCCATCCCCTTCAAAGGATCGACCTTGCTCTCATGCCATTGACTGTTAGTGGCCGGCTTAACTGGCTTGGTGCACTGACTTGCAAAGTTTATGGTAAACTTTTCCCAGGTGGTCAGTGGGTTTTTGCCTGGTGATTTTGAGGTTACCACCACTTATTTAGCACTATGTGGCAATGCTGGTAAGGAGGTGAACGTGCATTATATAAGTTTAAGGTTGATCGTATAACGTGGAATTCCCTGATCCATTGCCTGGGGTGTGAGGTTCTAAGCCTAGATCTAGAATGATCTCTTGAGGCTGATGATAGCTTTCCAGTTTCTCACCAAATTCATAAGCTGTGACAGCCTTCAATAATGGAATACTCACAAATGTATAATTGTTGAGGGATGCTCCAGAGCTAGTTACATATGAATGACCAAATGGTTTGTCAGGGTTAAAGTCGCTGTTTAATGATCTGATGTATAGATGTTGTAGATTTCCTTCTAGTCTCTGGCCTTTTCTGTCTTCTTTATGCCGCTGGGAAGACTCTTGAGTTAGTGTCATCCAAAGAACTTCTTGAGCCCCTGTAACCTCATTTGTGGATACTTTACTCATTAGCCACATGTTGAAGCCACCTGTGAGAATTAGTTTGTTGTCCTGTCCCTTCAGTCACAGTCAAATTCAAAATCATCTTTATTCTGCATCATTTTTGCCATAAAAGTATAAAATATAATACACACTACATAAAAGATAAAAACAGGCATTATTTTTTAAATATATCTTATTACAAACTCTGAGATAAAACACAAAAACAGTAAATTCAGAGGGTTTCCAGCTCATAGCGATTCCTTATTTGTAACACACTCCTAATAAAGTGTAAAACTGCATACCATATGTCTCAAAAGAAAGCATTATAAAAACTCCTTTGAGGGAAATAAAAGCGCATACACCTGTTTGGATGAAATAGTGGAGCTAAAAAGGCAAAACTCAAGCCTAAATACAGAGAGCACAATAGTGCTAAATGGCATATACTCTGGAGCATGTTCACAAGGGCTTACCTCCACAGGAACATCACTTTTTATGATGTTCCTGTTTTGATATAGCATTTGCCCCATTTACAAAGTGCCATTAAGCCGCTTCAAATGGCTTAACACCGGCTTGTAAATAAGACCCTTGTTCACCCTACACTTAGCATGAAAGGGGCAGGCAATGGGTGTTGCGTTAGGTGTTCCGCTGCAACACCCATGATTTTGATGCTGCTCCCAATTTACAAGGCTGGTGTAAATATGAGGCAGTGCCAAAATTAAGACCAAAAATAACCTGGTTTTAACATGGTGAAACAAGGAGAAATGATTAATTTCTCCGCATTTTTGCTGTTTCCATGTGTGCCGCATTGTGCAGCACACGTAGCAATAGAAAATTTTCAGGAATGATTGTTTATGGAGAATCCCAAATCGGGCCCTGCACTGCATAATATGGGATGTTAAGCTTTGTCCTAGCAAATGCCAAATTTCTTAGAGCTGTCCCCAAAATCTTGAGCCTTACTTTTTAAAAAAAAATTGGGTCCCCAAACTTAAAGAGAAAAAAATCTTGTCCCTATGGAATGTCCTGCAACAATGCTGAAAATAATACCCCCAAAGATGTTTGGTCAGTTTTACCAGCCAATAACCTAAAGTGTTTAAAATGGAAAGCATGGCAATAAACGAATAGGTCTGGGAAAGCCAGCCCTCCTGTTCTTAGATTTCTCCTGAGCCTTTTCCAGGCAATTCGTGGAGCTTTTGAGTTCCAGATGAAAGAGCCCAATTTCCCTTGTAACTTTTTAATTGTCAATAGAGGAAAAGATAAGGGTATAGAATTAAATAAAAAGGTGACTTTTGGAAGGATAATCATTTTAATTAAGTTCACTCTCCCGAAGATATTTAAAGGGAGAGATGACCACCGAAGAAGTTGGGAACTGATATCTTTCATAACTCTATCCAGGTTGACTTTTGTAATATCTTCGATTTTTTTAACTAAATGAATTTCCAGATATCTCATTCTTGTTTTATTTCCCACCGTCCCTATCTCCTGATTCCACTCCATAATCTCTGTTTTATCTTTATTAATTGTATACCCAGATATCTCTCCAAAGCTCTCTGCTAAATGTATTAATCTAGGAAGGGCTACTTCGGGATTTGAGGTGTACATCAACAAATCATCCGCGTATAACGCAAATTTTAATTCTAAATCAGCAATCTTGAATGGTTTAATTAAAGGATCTGATCTGAGTAGGCATACAAAAGGTTCGATATATAAATTAAACAAAAGAGGCGATAGGGGGCAGCCCTGCCTAGTTCCACGGGCGATAGGTATCTGATCTGTAAGAAATCCATTTACTAAGATTTTAACACACGGTGCACAATATAGGGATTTATTAGCTGTTATAAAATTATTCGGGGGGCCAAAATTGGCCAAGGCCGTCCATAAATATACCCAGTATACCTGGACGAATGCCTTAGCGGCATCGACCGCTACAAGAGTCAGGGTCAAGTTTTTTTCTGTAGCTACGTCTATTGCAGCAATAACTTGAAAAGTTAGTTCATTAAGTTGCCTGTCCGGGATAAAACCCCTCTGATCGCAATGAATAATAGATCTGACTACCTTAGCTAGTCTCTTCGCTAATATTCCCGCGAAGATTTTATAATCTACATTTAATAACGAAATCGGTCTATAAGACTCGATCTTTGCTGGGTCTTTATTGGCTTCAATAATAAAGTGACCGTGGCTTCAGCCCATGAATTTGGTACCTGCTCCCCTCGTACTAAAATTCCATTAAACAATAACGTTAGGTCCGGAACTATTTGATCTGAGACTATCCTATATAGTTCCACAGGGAGCCCATCTGGGCCTGCTGCTTTCCCTTTAACCATCTTCAAGATTTAAGCCCTACCTCTCCTTCCCTTATCTCAGAACTGAGAAAGGATCTATCCTCCTCTGACAGATCAGGGACCTGTATCTTGCCTAACCAACTTTCCACCTGCTGTCTACTCTGGGATGAGTTAGTTCTATATAGATTTTGCATATAGGTTTTAGCCTCTTCACTAATGAGCTCGTCATCATATGTAATTTCCCCTGTAGTGGCCTGGGATAGACTATCAATCTAATTTCTAGATTTATCGGCTCCCATATTATGCAGTGCAGGCCCCGATATGGGATTCTCCAGGGACTCCAGCTTGTCTGGACGACCAATTGTCCCGACCATTGAAGTTAGCAGGGTTGGAACTCTGGGGGGACCTACAAGAAGACGCACAACTTTTAAGCTGGGAAGTGCTCTCTAACCTGACTGGGGGAACACTTACCAGGTTTAAATATTACCAATTATCTGGGTGGTGGTCAACTAGATCTCGGGACAACAAAAATCCGAGCATTAAATTTGATGCAGTGATCAGGAGCAGAAGGTGGAAGGGCCAAATCGCATATTGGTATTCAGCCTTTCTCGAGGGTGAGGACCTGACGGAATCTGAGCTACGAAAACTTTGGAATAATGTTTTAATCTCTGATAGTGGAACTGTTAGGGACTTGTGGTTTGATTCCTTTACCATTCTACAATCAGTAGTCAAACTTGCGACACTAAAAAGAAACCGCCTGTATACTATGTACAGGGCTTATATAACCCCAAAGAAATTAGCTAAATTTACCAACCTGGAATACCATTGTCCGAGATGTAGTTTCCCCGATGCAGATGATGTCCACATGTTCGTTGATTGCCCTGAAATAAAGGACTACTGGAGAAAGATTAGCGACTTCTTGGAAGGGGTCCTTTCAGTGCCCTTGGTAATAACCACAAATACTATACTATCGGGGCTAGGCATGGACTATAACGTAAATGATCCTCTTACTAAATTCGTCTTCTATGTCATGCTCCTTGCAAGGCGTGAAATCTGTAGAGCTTGGAAGGATCCAATCCCCCCACTTTTCCGAATTGCTTACGACATATTATTTTTACCAGTAAATCCGACATGGCATGTGATCCCACAAGTTTGGTTAAAGTATGGGCGGCCCTAGTGGCATGGCAAGACGGATGATTGGGTTTCCAATGATTTATCTGGGGCCTTGCTTGTTTCTCTTGACTCCAAAGTAGCACGGGGTGCCAACTAGAGTGTGAAATGGAGTATTGCTGAGAATGTAATGGCTAAATGAGGGACCAGGCTCACCACCTCGCTATTGTCCGAACAAAAAAACCAGGGCTGGATCAGGACGACCAAATCGCGTTGAGGTTGCCAGTTTCCCATCAAGACTTCCAATAATGGTATATGAGGATTACCAAAAAAAAAAAGAAAAAAGTAATGATTGTTTATATCCAGGAAGGTGTCCCTTCCTGCACATAAACAATAATTTAGAAAATGACGATTTGCAACTTCTATGTGCACTGCACAATGCAGCACACATAGGAGTTACAAATCACCATTGGTAATTGGTGCAATGGTGCCTGCGTTGGCTCTAGTAAGCTGAGCGCCAGCAAAAATGTTGGGGTGCGCCGTACCATTGTAAATATGGCACATCTCTGCATTTTCAGAATGGCAGAGTGTGGCGTTAGCATTTTTAGCTTAATGCTGAGCTCCGCGATAACATTTTTAATATGCTGCTCTGTTTTGTAATTTGATTGCAAGGACATGATGGTAAGTCACGCTTCCATATAGGTTTTGGAAAAGCAACTTTAAAATGGATTAAATTCAGTCTAAAAAGAGTTAAATAAAAAATGGTGGAGCGTGCTCTCAAACCAGATCACATATGATTCAATAGATTTGATCATTGATATGTGGACATTTATTTCTGCAGTTTTCAATTTCAGTGTGCCCTCACTCTCATCTATGCACAACTCAGCATGACGTGATATCACAGTGGCCTTTGCATCGCCCCTAATGTGCAGGGGCTTTGCGAACAAATTAGCATTATTATTATTATTATTATTATCGATTTGTTGAGCGCGATTGCTGCCCAGAGGCGTCCAAGCGCTGAGATTAAACAGAGATCTGACAGGGCCGAGGGTGCAGGAACTTAGAGGGATTTGGCAAATAAGGCTGTTTTCAGCTTCTTACGGAATGAGAGCAGGTCGGATGTAGATCGAAGAGTGAGGGGGAGGGCATTCCAGAGCTTGGCGGCGTTCAGCGAGAACAGCCTGCCCCCCGACCTAGCTCTCTTCACTCTAGGGACAACTGCCAGAAAGGCACCCGTGGACCGCAGATTCCTGTTAGGGTGGTAGGGGGTGACCAGACTGTTGTTAATTGCTGAACCGGTCTTCCAAAAGGCCCGGTGTGTAATGCACAGTGCCTTGAAGGCCACTCTCTGCCTTACTGGCAACCAGTGTAAGCTTTTCAGGCCATGTCTGGCCGACTGGGATCGTGGAATCTGGAGTATGGTACGTGCCGCGCAATTTTGTACCACCTGAAGCTTCCGAAGAGTCATCTCGGGTGCCCCTAGGTAAAGAGCATTATTTGAGTCCAGACGGGACTGAATGAGGCCTTGTACTGCCACCTTCTTGGCATCAAGGGGCAGAAGTGGAAGAACCTTCCTTAGTGATCTAAGTAAGCCAAAACAGGTGGCAGACAGCCTGGTGGCCTGAGTGGAGAAAGAGAGCTTGTTGTCAAGCCATACTCCCAGGCTCTTCACACTATCCTTGGGAGTAGGCGGTGTGCCTAGACCATCGGGCCACAAGGAGGTAAAAGGTACTGGTGAAGCTGGACCTAGGAGCATGAGCTCTGTTTTTCCTCCATTCAGTTTGAGGGAGGAGTTGGTCATCCATTCCCTCACGTTCTCCAGACAGTTCAGCAGGCCAGCCGAAGGATGTCTGTTGTTCTCTTGGGCCAATGAAACCACTAGCTGGGTATCGTCGGCGTACGACACGATCTTAATGCCGTACGGTTCGACTACCCCAGCCAGAGGCTTCATGTAAACATTAAATAATACAGGGCTCAAAGACGAGCCCTGCGGTACTCCACAGCTAAGTGGCCTGCTGGTAGATGTTGTGTCGCCATCAAAGATCTGAAAAGATCTGTCAGCTAGAAAGGAACTGAACCACCTTAGTGCATCTCCCGAGATTCCGATGGTCTGGAGCCGGTTCAGCAGAGTGGCATGGCTGACCGTATCGAAGGCAGCACTTAGATCAAGGAGGATCACTGCCACTGATCCTCCCTGATCCAGTATCCTTCGAGATTCTTCGGCGACTGCTAACAAGGCAGTCTCAGTCCCATGATTTGGTCTGAAGCCTGTCTGGGACGTGTGAAGTAGGGAATGATTCTCCAGGAACTGGCCCAGCCGGGCGTTTATGTATTTCTCCAATACCTTGCCAGCCCACGGAAGAAGTGAGATGGGGCGGTAATTGGAGTGGTCATCAGGGTCTAGGCTAGGTTTTTTTTAGAAGTGCCCGAACCATGGCTTGCTTCCAAGCAATGGGGACTGTACATGTGGATAAGGACAGATTTAGTAGTTCCAGGATAACCGGGAGGGTGACTTCCCCTGCCTGCATCAGGATTCCTGGAGGGGCAGGGTCGCGGGGGGAACCCGACTTTACTTGGCGAGCCACTTTGTTCAAAGTGTCCAGGTCCATGAGGGGGAAATGATCGAGCATAGGCTCAGGAGTCGGCTGGTCTGGGGGGGGGGAATTTTCCGGGAGGAGTGACTCAGTCGCCTCATGATTTGAGGCCATGGCTGGAAAGGTGGAGTATATGTTTGATACCTTATTGTAGAAAAATTCCGCCAGTTCATTGCATTGCTCCTGGGTCTTGATCAGAGGGGGGGCAGTGGCGACATTGGTACATTGCTTTATTATATTAAAAATTTCTTTGGGCTTAGATTTGGATTCTAAGATTTTGTCGGAATAGTAGAGTGCCTGGGCTGTCCTGACCCCTTCTTTATAAATTCTGATCGCCTCTCTATAGGAAGCCTTTTTTTCCGGGAGGAAGTCTACGCGCCAAGCTCTCTCTCGTTGTCTGCAGATGCGTTTCAGCTCTCTTAGCGAGTCGGAAAACCAGGGGGCTGATTTCTGCACTCGCTTTGAGGATGACCTACGGAGAGGCAGAAGTGGATCCAAGGATTTTGTGATCCAGCTTACATAGTTATCATACGCCACATTGGGGTCTGGACAGGGTAACGGGCGAGTGGAGTCTAACTCACGTCTCCATGGTTCCACAGGGAGTTTTGACCAGTGTCTCCTCATAGTAGTTTGAGGGGTTGGCCGGGGGGCTTTAGAGGTGACCCAGGTGAACGGGACCAGAAAATGGTCTGACCATGGAAGGGGAATGGGTTGATCCGTAATTAAATCCAAACAGTTGCTAAAGATAGGGTCCAAGAGGTTGCCTTTTTCGTGAGTCGGGCCAGTAACCAGCTGGATCAGTTGGAGGGCTCCAAGATCGTCTAGTAACTCCATGGCGGTATAATCTGATGGCGAGTTAAAATGCAGGTTGAAGTCTCCCAACACCGTGTGATTGGCCGTCAATAAAATTCTTTTTGCTAAGATCTCTGGGAGAGCTCTAAGAAATGATTTTGCAGGCTCGGGGGGGCGATAAATCAAGGTACCTGAGAAGGAATTATTAGCGTTGAGCTCTATGCAGAATTCCAGACTCTCACAGCCAGGGATGGTATCTGTTGTGGTGCGGCAGTGGTACTGGTCCTTAGTAATAATGGCCAGACCACCCCATTCAACCATTCAACCGCAAATTGTGAAAGCATTCCTTAAGTTACGCCAGCCATGGTATCTTAAGGGAATTTTGGAGAGCTAGACAGTCAACACTGCATTCTCTCACCAGCTCCGCCTCCGGATTCAACCAACATTTAATCCATATTAGTTGAGGGGCAAATGTTATGTGATCCCCTATATTGGGTATCCCCATCTCTTCTTGACAGCAAAAGTGCATTGTTTTTTGGAATTACCAGCAGCCTGTATATGAAACTATTTTCAGTACGTAGAAAAGGGTACGCATTTTGGTACCTTACAAGCCTGCTCGATATACAGGCGCTGAGAAACATTTTGATTTAAACAAGGCAGGCATCTCTGGCAGAGGTTTATGTTTTAAGTTCCTAGAAGAGTGAAAAATAGCCTCAGTATTTCTGCCCATTTGTTGGTGTTTCATATGTATATGTGCTATTCATCTAAGAGAGAAGCAAAATATTATACCTAAATATCTGAAATTATTTGTTCTTTTTAGCAGGACCCCCATTCTAAGGAGCCTAGTTTTGGTGTGTATCGGGTCACGTGTTATAGTGTAAGATTTTGCCTAATTTACCTTCAGGTCCAGCCATCCATAAACTTCATGAAGTGGTCCAACACTCTCTGGAGACTGTTTGACGTCCCAGCGATCAATACTGCATCATCTGCATAACGAAGGATGGGGATGGATCGCTCACCAACCTTTGGGACATCCGCCCGACCTGTACAAGGTGATCAGTTTTACCATTTATGTATAATTAAAACAGGAACATGGCTAGGATGCATCCCTGGCTAACGCCTCTTAGTGATTTTTATTGGTAAGGTTAGTTCCCCATGTGGCCATAACATACCACAACTGTCAAATCATGGTGCAAACGTTTCACCAGGGTAAGGAGACCCAAATCAACCACCCATTTTCTGAATAATTACCCAAAGTTTATCTCTATTAACTAAATCAAAAGCGCCTTATACGTCTAGAATGGCTATGTGGATTGCTCCTCCTTTTGCCTTTACGTATTTGCTGATAATAAGATGTGGAACTAAGGCTTTCTCTATAGTGCCAATGCTTGATCTAAACCAGACTTGAACAGGAGTTAGAACCTTGTTTTCCTCTGCCCAAGTTTCTAGGCGGGCCAAAATTAATCTGCCCAATATTTTGGTTGTAGTGTCTATCAAGGAGATGGGCCCATAGTAAGTTGGTGAAGATTTATCTCCTTTTTTAAAAATTGCAAATACGGTGGCAGACCTCCATGACTCAGATATGATGCCTTCCACTGCACTTCTTAAAACATTTGTAACAACCGGGCCCAAAAATTGATTTTGGATTTAAAAAAGGCCAACAGGCACCTTATCCAGAGCAGGGGTTTTGCCAGGGGGAGATCGGTTTATTGCATTTACTACCTCATCCTGTTTGATCGGCATAGTTAGGGGGACATCTAAGTGAGCAGACCCAAAAGAGTCATTGGAGTGACATGGGCATCCACCCTTTGTTGAAATACTCCAGTATAGTGGGTTACCCACTCAACCTCTGAAATCAAGGCTTCCACCTAAGGGGGGACCTCATCTTAGACAAAATGGATGCTTTATTGCTTACCAGAATTTTCTGCTGTTCCTTAAGGCTGAAGACATAGTCAGATCTTTCTACACTTTTAACCTTCTCTCTCTCTTCCTTGCCTCCACTGTGTCCTTATATTCCTGCCTAGCCTTTTGGACCCTCATAAGACAGCAGAGTCTAGATTTTAACCTAAATTTCAAGTGTTTGAGCGCTTAGGTAAACACAGCATTAAAGCATCTGTGTACAGGAGCATCCTCTTTCGAACTGTGGACCTTCAAACCTTCTTTCATTGCTCCACTCAATTGCTTAAATTCCCTTAAAACAGTGGAATGAGACAGGTTTTTTTGTCACCGTAAGAGTTTGGGTGTGTTCAGGGCACCCGACAACCAGCCTCACTGTGCTTCTGCCTCAGATTCTGGGGTTGACCTGCTGGGAGGCCATTCTACTCATTCCATTAGTGGGCCCAGGGATTTACTTAGTGCTCTACTTAGGACAGAATAGACAGTTCTGGGCTGAGACAGTATTGAGGTACCCTTGTTCTTTGACTCCAGGACATAAGGGTATCCTGTTCCCTTGAGAGATGTAATTGTAATCCCCCAACGTTTAAATGGCTCAGCCTAATATTGAATCTTCTTAGCCATCTCAGTGTAGCCCCACACTACTTTAGTAGATTAATTTCGCTGACCAGGTCCTGGATCAATGAATTCTATTAACACTTTGAGGTAACCTCCCCCATCCCATCCAGTGTCCGAATGAGCTTGAGAATGTTACCTTTGTTTAAGATATTGAAAGAGCCCCTAGAGATACACAGATAGATTCATGAAGCCAAATTGCGATCGCAATAGCTGCGAATTAGCAATTGCGATCGCAATTTGTATAAAAGGAATTCAGGATAGTGAAATCACAAAAAAGCGAAATCGCTAAAGAAAAATTGCGAGTTCGCAGAATCCTGGAAGAAGCCCATTAGCGAATTTGAAATTGCGAGAAACCATGGAATCAGCGAATTCATTTGCGAAATCACAAAATAATCGCAATCGCTAATCATGAAAAATCGCTAAATCCGAAAAACCCGAAAATCGCTATTTGCGACGCGCAATTTAAGGAGAACCCAAACCAGGTGGTGACCAGTAAGAAAAAAAAATCCAAAAAACTTTAACAAACTACCAACAGGTGCAGGCCTGACCAAACACACTTAAGGACATGCAGCTGGAGCATGAGGACTCTCACAATGCCAGGACTCTACATGGTGGTCAGGCGGTGAAGGCTACAGCGAGCAGCACGGAACAGACGTCGGATCCAGGAGCGGATATTCAGCCAGCGGGTCACCCTTCTGGGCCAAACCAGGGAGCAAATTTATGCTAAGTACCGCCTGAATGGGGCAATGATCATCAAGCTGATCCGGGACCTAGACCCCCTGATGCAGCACCCAACAAGGAGGACCAATGCCGTGCCCACACATGTCCCGGAATTGTGCACCTTCTAGCCTCCGGAAGCTTCCAGGGGATAGTCGCTGTTGCAGGGGGGATATCCCAGCCCACCATGTCCCGCTGCCTAAGGAGTTTCCTGGATGCAATGCTGACCCGGCTACACCACTACATCTCATTCCCCACCAGCCAACAGGAACGCTTATTCATGCGATGGCAGGGCTCATAGTGCCCGGTCTCAAGGGTAATGCACCTACGCCGGGTTAATAAATCACTGGCGGTGCTCGAGCCGCTTGGCGATTTTTTACTGCTCGATGCTTCTCTCGGAAAACAATCGAATTCATAATACTGTACGTGGATATAATTTGTTTTGGCAAATGCACCTTTAAAAACAAAAAAGTTATTTTTCAGAAACAAAAAGTTAAAGTAACTAGTAAAGTAAATAAATAAGCAAACTAGTGACGTTAGAAAGAAACGGACCTTTATGTTTTATTCATACAGGGGTCACTAAGAAAATGGTAAGTCAATTCCAGTACTGGTATTTGTGTTGTGGATTGCAAGACATTCATCATGGACATAGTGGCACAGTACCCGGGGAGCACACATGACTCCTTCATATTCCGACACAGCGGCATACACACACGACTGGCCAGGGGAGACTTTGGGGAAGGACACCTACTAGGTAAGTACACATGCCCCAAAATAGTACATCGTGATCATGTATCTGCGAAGAACAGGCACTCACCCTCTGCTCCTTTCATTCAGGTGACAGCAGCTACGCTCTCTGTGAGTACCTCTTCACCCTATGCCTCAACCCTGCAATACCACAGCAACGGCGTTACAATGCTGCACACATACGCACAAGAAATTGCATTGAGAGGACATTTGGCCTTTTGAAGAGCAGGTTCCGCATACTTCACCCGACTGGTGGGGCCATCAAATACACACCTGAGGTCTGCTGCCGCATCATGGCCGTGTGTGCAATACTCCACAACATTGCTACCAAGCGCAGGATACCAGTGGAGATATCTGGCAGTGAGTCGGAAGGGGACAACCGCCCACCTCCACATGTGCGTCATGCACACGGGGAAAATCCTGCTGAAGGACACAGGCGCCGCAACCACATCACTATTAACTGTTTCTAGTGCACCCATACCCCTCACACAACACTGCACTCATGCATGACAAATGTAATAATGACATGAGTTGGATTTAAGTCAGACCATAAATGTTTATTGTTAATGCACAATAAAGTGGCCTTTTGTTTCTTTGATGTCAGATGAGGACAGTATTTCTTCATATCTCCCCATGCAGGGGTATAGGGCTTGCAGAGGTGTCCAGCATGGCCCTACCGACAGTGTCCAAGTTCTTACTGGCGGCTGCGACAAGACGCACCAAGTCGTCTCTCTGGGTTCTGTGGGACGGTGTTGGCCCGAGATGATGCTGTGGGCCTGCTGCTGCGGCGACGTACAGGCACAGGCAGCAAGGATATGCTGCTGTTTGTCGACGCAACCTCGCTCACATCGTCAGGCCCCCCTGGTTCTCCATGGGCAGTGGGCTGGCTGCCTAGCACTGGTGCTGTTAGCAGATCAAGTGTCCTGGCCACATCCTGGCAACACTGTACCATCTGGCCCTGCATGGAAAGTGACCGGCGAGACAGCTGTGACGTTCCATTACCTACAATGTGGTTTGACCTGGTGTAGGCCAACAGGCGGGCCAGTAGTTGGCAGTGGCGGCGGCGGGTCATGTTCTGCTGGGCTACCAGCAGCTGGCTTTTCTCCCTGACAGCAGCGGTCATCTGGGCCACATTTTGCCTGCATCTGTGTGTGGATTGCTGCCAGGTGACGCGCCTGGGTACGGTGCACCGCCAGCATGCGGCGTTCAATGGCCAGGCCAAGATCAGGAAGAAGGAGTGCTTTGCCCGTGCCTGTTGTGGCCTGACGCTGCTGGCGCCTCAGTGCGCTGGAGTGTGTTCTTGCTCCAGCTGTACGCCTCGTCTGCCTCCTAGGCGCTGGTGGTGTGGCCTGTACCACTGCTGTGGGTGTCTGTTGGGGTGTTGGCTGGACACCTGTGGCTGCAGGGGTGGCCCTGTCCACACAGGGTGGTGGTGGTGGACGCACTGCAGGTGGCTGTGATGGACCGGGTTGTTGGTTGGACGGGCCCTCACCCTCAGTGTCCTCCTGGTTCTCCGCGATGTGCAGGGCCTCGCTATCTATCAGTGCTGGGTTGGTCGACAGCACCTGTGATGTGAAAGGGTGCATGATTAATGTTCTGTCTCTTGCACATGAGATGTTGATACATGCATGCAGGTTTGCTTTCCCTTACTGGCTTTTGGAATTACTTTGATTTGACAGATCTGGCTGTGTTGAGCTATCTGGGGAATTATGTTTTCACTACAACTACCACAATGCAATGGGGCATTTCAGGTGTGCATGGCCTGCATTACTGGGGAAGTCATATTGCTAGGTCAGGAGTCATGGGCATTGTTGGGGGACAGGGTCGCAGTCGCATGGCACTTACCTTCTGATTGTTGGCTGGGTCGGGACGAGTCCAGCTGGATTACCCCCACGCAGGCTTCTGGTGCAAGGGTGTCCTCTATGAGGTCCTCCAATGGAGTGTTTGGTGTGGCAATAGGATCCCCTCCACTGGTGGCCAGTCGCTCCCCAAGCCTCTCGGCAATGAGCTCCTTTGTGCGTCCTCTCAGGTCGTACCAGCGCTTCTTGAGGTCATCAATTGACCGCTGGGTCACCCCAACCAAATTTACTTTCGCGCGGATGGGCAGCCAGATCCGGCGCTTGTCTGCCTCTGGCACCCTCCGGGAGTCTTTGCCGAAGAGGCATCCATGGTCCTTGCAGACCCCCTCAATCAAGCACTCTAGTTCTCGTTCAGAGGACTTGATTTTTTGTCTTCCTCCCTTGCCCACTGCTCCCTGCTGCTTCCTGGGACATGTTGGGGATTTGTGTCCTGCTGGGGTGCTGCAAAATCAGAGGTTTGGAGCTCTTCAGAATGCTGCTTCCACTGTCTGGCTCAGTGTTCTGTTTGTGGGTAGGAAAAGCCTACTTCCTGGTTGTGATGCCATCAATGGGCTCGAAATGCGACTTCCCGTTTTTGCGATCTCGCAGTTAGCGAGATCGCAAAATGCGATTTCGCTAATTGCGAGATCGCAATTTCTACATGGAAAAATGCAGATTCTGCGAAACAAGCGATTTTGGCAAAATCGCAATCTGCAATTGCGGCCCATTGTGATTCGCTTTTTTCCATCGCATTTCTGCATGAATGCCATTCTGCAAATTTCAAATTGAGATTCGCTATTTCTCGCAAATTGCTATTCGCAGATTGGCACTTTCATGAATCTGGGTGTAAGTCTGGGTAAAGTAGTGTGCAAGACAATTCGTGTGAGGATCTCAGGCCCACATGCATCATTGTTACATTTTGCGATTTCTTAATTGCGAAAATTAAGGAATCGCAAAATGCTATGCATTCAAAAATCGCAATATTTTTTGCGATTCAGTATTTTTCCTTAATTGCGATTCACAATTTGCGAATTGCAAGTAAGGAAAACCCTTCCCATTCCCAAAAGGTCCCTAGGAATCAATGGGAAGGCATTCACATTTTGCGAATCTCAAATTGCGATTCGCAAAATGTGAATGCAATTTCAAGGGTGCAGGGGGGGTCCAAAGAACCCCTCCCTGCACCTCTGAAATGTAACTTTAAATGCAATTTACACACACACATGCCCCAAGGGCATGTGTGTGTGTAAATTAAAAGTTTCAAAAATGCAATTTGTGCATATTTGAAAGTTTTCAGTAAATTAGCATGAAGTTCAACTTCATGCTAATTTAACACTTCCAAATTGCGAATTAGCAATTACAAAATGATCATGCATTGCATTTAAGAAATCTGAAATTGCGATTTCTTAAATGCAATCGCAATTTTAGAAATCGCAACATGGTTGCGATTCCTAAAATTGCGAATTGCATGATGCATTCCAAATTAGTCAATTGCATTCGCAAACGGCCGAAAATTGCGATTCGCACCGTTTGCAAATGCAATTGACTTTGATGCATGTGGGCATCAGATCTTTACTAGCGGCAGCATGTTGCACTATTGTTAGTTGAGCTTTACTCCATCAAAAAGTGGTAGCTACATTTTCCCATATAGGATGGGGATAGTTGTCCAAATCTCTGTGAGGCCTATGAAAATTGAAGAAAGCAGCCCCAGCCCCAAGGCCGTAGCTGTGGCCCCTTCTTCCTGGCAGAATTCAGCCCTGGTATTAAGGAGTGACTCTGTAGTGATGCTATCCTGTGCATTTGTCAACCCGTTGGAGCAGACAGTGATAAGTACAAGCCTCAACAAGGCCCGTTAGTGCAAAGGGTTCGCACTTCTGTGCACGAAGTCCTTAGACTCTAGGAAGAAATTGGCACGGAAACTGTAAATACAAAAACATAATTTAATAAACCTTTAAAGGTGGTACTACAACCTACACAACACTCTACAGCATTGTACAGAGTAGCACAATGAACTCAAGCACATGGCCCCCTTTTATACACAAAGAAAGGGGTTTATAAGTAGGCGGGTACAACTCAGAGCATGATTTATGACCATATATGGATTTTTCGGAACATGAGAACCGCGAAAAGGCACATTCCTATCTACGCTAATCAAAGACAGATGTGACTCTTACTGAGCATGCGCTAGATGCACAAAGGGCTAATTATAGACTGTTGCTGGGCAGATCTCAAGGGTGACTAGCGAAGAGGTAGGACTCGTCTCATGGCGGGCACATGGCAATATGTAGCATACAAAATGGCGGACCTAAAAACAAGATGGAGTCCGAACAACACTCGTTATAGAGCGGGAAAACGTAATTCATATGTTACAATATCATGTCTTTAGCTAATGCTTATCACTATCGCTGTTTTATTTACGACAACAGTCTATGATGATGAAACTTGTGAAGCCAAATGATTTACCATAACTGGGATGAAGGTGACCAGTGGGGCGGTCGCCTGGATGGTTACAACACTACTGTGTATTTCATTCACAGGGATAATTTCTTTTATAGTAACTGTTGTCACATGATCCTCTCCTATGTCCGGAGCTGTTGATTGATCATGGTGGTTTGCATCCCTAGCAGGTAAGGGGGGTCTGGGTCTAGAATTAAAGATTGGGTGGTATGCCAAACTGCTTGGCGGATGGAGCTTTTTATTATGACCCTTTCTCTGTCTTGCTCTCTTTGGTGGCCTATCTATGTTTTGGTCAGCCCTGTCAAGCACTGATGAGCCTGCCTTAAATACTGGTGTCTCTCCTGGGTCAGATCCAACAACCTCATGGCCGAGGATCGTACCTTGCTTGTTTCCACCTGGAGAGGTTCCACACTGCAGCTCCCTGATTCCACCTCGAAGGTGCAGCTTTGCCCCATCCAATTGCGACCTGAAAAGCGTGCTTCTGCTTGCTTGTATCCAAACCTCTTTTGGGACATGTCTTTAATCATATCCTTAAAGTTGATGAGTAAATTTGACATCATCTCCGGAAGTTTTGACAATTTGTCCAGGAAAGGGCAGCAGGCGCAACCTTGTCCTATACCCTGTGTGTCCACCTGTGCTCTCTTTATTAAGCTATTTAAGGTTGCAATTTTCTCGTTGATTCCTGCAACATACATTGCTAGGGTGTTCAGGAGGCTGATATGCATATCCATTTTATTTGTCTGGAAGTCGAGCGCCTCTACTGAGCTCTGCAGGATTCTTAGCATTGTTAACCAAAGTACCCTTTGTGAGTTCTGACTTCCTTTTGAGTTGGGACTAGAGTTTGTTGCTGCCTCATTGCTGTATGAGGTACAAAAGGGGGTGGTGATGGACGGAGCATCTGAACAAATCAAACACTCACACCCAGTCAACAGATCTGGGTCTAATCCATCATCATTCTTTAGCCCACTCTGCCACGCCCGTTCAGACATGGCCATATGCAAATCAGTCTGACCCTGTGCCTCATGGGAACAGTCCAGCCCGAACTGCCAAGCCATGCCTTCCATGGACCGGATTCAAGCTTCCTAGGACCGGTTTATGGCATTACAGCCATCTTCCGCCAGGCTTGCTTGAAGCCAGTGGCAAAGTGAGCAAGGGACTCACGTCTGAGCATACCCTGCCAACCTATGGCGAACAAAGCGGTACAAAAGGGGGTGGTTATGGATGGAGCATCTGAACCAATCAAACACTCACACCCAGTCCATAGATCTGGGTTTAATCCATCACCCTATTTTGTACCGCTTTGTTCGCCATTATTAAGCAATTGCTGCAAGAAGTCTTCCACAAACAGTGTCATTGGATCAATTTTCATCACTGTCTTCTCTGGCAGCTCTAACTGTTCTAGGTGCGGAGGGCTAGATTTAGTGCTTGGGCAAACTCTAATTGCCGTCTCCTCATCCATAACGTGGTTAACCATTTTAAGCTGTGTAGCTGGGGACCCTTGAATGTCTTTAGAGGTCACAGGCCCATTTCAGGCAGCAGAGTCCTCTGCCTGCCAGGGGGTAGCCAGACCTCTCTGAGGTTCGTGTAGAAGCACTGTAGGGCTTTAGAGGACAGGACGCCATTTTATTTTAGTGTAGCTCAAAAAGAAAGCTTAATTAAGGAAGTTGAAATTGGTTGTGATTTTAGCTTGAAAAAGCCCCATATTGTCCCTTGTAGGTGGGCTGGAGGCATCCAGGAGCAAGATTGCTGCAGTTTGCAGTTGCAACAACTGGATGGGTGTCAGTGTCTGTCACTGTCTGTCCTGGCTGCTTCCTCCTTCTCTTTTGGGCCCTCACTGGTCCACAGGGTTTCCCTGATCACATGGTAGGAAATACCAACTCGGATTAACTCAATGAGAAATCAGGAGGGCTTAAAGTCCCCTGTACAACAATATACCGGGTAGCTCAAGCCTCTTTCACGGGCAGGTTAGGGTGGTGGATATGTGTAAGCCACACCAGACTAACCCTCACTGCTTCTGCACTGATCCTTCAAGACCTCCAGCCCCCTAAGGTACCACTGGAAACTTTGCCCACCCCTCTAGTGATGCACCTTCATGCTTTCCAGCTACTTGCACAAGCCACGATACTGCGCCCCAGTGTGCCTCCAGAGAGACCAGAGCCAGTCCCGCTATGGTCAGGGACTACCGACCACCCCCTCCCTGTTTCGTGCACCACCAACATTAAACCAATAAATCAGTTAGACATCCGAGGATTTTCTTTGGAAGGCAGGGGTTCCCGCGACCCCCCGGCCGTATTTATTACAACAACAAATTAGAAATTGATGAAATAAACAATATTTACACAAGCATTAATATGCAAAATTTGACATTAGATTACAAGCAATGTTTCAGGTAACAAAGGGCTAACCTTAACAAATGTCTAATACATCGTGTTTCCTAACCAAATCTAACATCCTGCGTATGAATTTTTGCATATCCTAGCTTTTGGGCCTATGGCAAGGTCACTAACCAGTGTCAGATACTTATTAACCAGCTACGCACTCACGTCTGAGTGCGCATGCGCAGAGGGCCCGTTTACCGGGAAAGTACTCCCCCCCCCCCCTCCCGGTTACCCCCGTACGCTCCATGAACTCTATTAAACAAAGAAGGGGGCCCTGACGTCATAGTGTACGTGCGGGGTGGCTAACCTGCCCAAAGAAAGCGTGACTCCCCCTTCCCCTGCACCCATCCAACCAAGCGGATATCCTGCCCCTGGAGTTCTAGGAGAGACCATTGGCACCTCCCCCTGGGTGACCCCATACAAGAATGGTGACACCCCCTAAGGACCTTAAATTGACTGCTCACTGATTATGATGTCACCGCAACAGGCCAGCGTAGTTGACCAACTATCTGCCCCCCCAAACCTCATACACTGAAAGCTCATGCCTACCTAGCAAAACCTCCCAGCCATGCCAGAATATTGTCTGCCAGTAATTTGTTGCCTGCTCTGGTCAGGTGAACCCCATCTTGTAAGAAGAAATGTTCCCCCCAGATGCACCCATGTGGGATATTCTGCAATTGAGATGACTGAAAGAATTTCTCTATTGTGTTGTTGATCCTCTTTACCGAGTGATTCAACACCCTGACAGAGTCACCCCCTCCATTGCAGCCTAGGAATCATCTGAGACCACACTATGTTGCAGCCTGGGCGCAGTTTTGTTAACCAGCCGACTGCTGAGATTATCTCTTCCATCAGGACCCTCCTGCCCTGTTTAACCAAATTGTTGCCACCCACATGTAAGATAACCACTGAGGGTGGTGGGGTGTACCTATCAAGAAAATCTGTAAAGAACCCCCTAAGCTAACTGAGGCAAAGGCCCCCCTTACCATGAAAGGAAACCTTGAAACCTGCCTCTTCCTCCCTCTGTCTATAGTTGCCTGAAAAGAAAACTGGTTTACCGCGCTTTACGTATGAGTGACAGACCACCAATACCACTTGTGTCTCCTTCCTTCGTTCTTGACTCCGCCGTGCTGAGGATACTTGCTGTTGATGACCCGGTAATAGTTTCCGCCCTGCGTGACAGGCTCGAGAAACTGAAATACAAACAAACGATACGACAGGCGTCAGCGTAACTCACTTGTTACCTCACAACATGTGCAGTTGCACATAACGTTTATAACAGTTAGAAGACCATCTCCCAATCCTTTTTACAATGTTTGCATGTAACCCTCTAGCCGTTGCTTCAATGGCCGCTCCTAATCTGAATGAATGCATCCCAAAATCTTTAGGATTTAAACCAGCCTTGCTAATTGTCAGTGCCAACACTCTGTGGAAGTGAAACCTGGTCAATGGGGTACCATCTGCATGCATTAACCATGCACCCCCTGCTGCGCCTGCTCGTTGCTTGATAAAGGACTCTACATGGAACACTGGGCAGCAAGGATTAGTCCGTTCCCGATGGAGTACCAAACCGTCCCCCCGGGCCTCTTGATCAGTTTTTGATTTAAGTATGGTGATCAATAGCGTATCGTCCAGTATCCTTGTGTGCTCCAGCCTGAGACCCCCTATCGTGTCCAGCTTGCTGCTAGCCACCAATTCGCCTACCCGTAATGCCCCAAAAAAGGCCAATGAAAAGGCGGCTCTGAATAAGAGTACCTCCCCTGATGAAATACAGGTGTCAGACAAGGCATTCAATAATGATGCCAACCGTTCTAGACCTATCCGTTGTCTGTGTCTGTGATCAGTGGCAGCTGTTCCCATGTGCCACCACCCCCTCAGCGCCCTCTGCACTACAAAACTGTTTGTGGGATCTTTGGCCCCTTTAAGCTGCGGAAAGAAAGAAACTGCCGCCCTGTGTCTGCTGGCTGTGGCTGCTGAGCGCCCTTCTTTATGTAATGAATCCATGTACTGGGTAAAATTCCCCTCCAGTTCCCACTTCTCGGCCCAGTCCTGTTCTAAAAAGGAGCAATAATACATGAACACCCCTTTGTACGCCGTCCTGGTCCTGGGGGCTAGGCTAGCTGCCACCAGGTTCTGTAGCTTGGGGCACCAATTTGCCAGAGTGTTGTTGGGAAGTGTGCCGGTGTTGCCTCTGCGGATGGTAGATGCTCCCTGAAATACCTGCATCTTAAAGCAAGAGAGTGCGTCAGCTGCGTTATTCAACACCCCTGGGACATGTTTGGCCCTAAACTGCACATTCAGTTTCATGCAAATCAGCACAATCTCCTTCAGAAGGCGGAGTATAAACTTACACCGCACCGCCTGTTGGTTGATACATTCAACTATGGTCATGTTATCAGACCAGAAGATCACAGATTGGTTACACAACTGTTCAGGCCAAACTGTCAATGCAACCCATATTGGAAATAGCTCCAAGAAACCGATGTTAGCTTTCTTCCCACCAAACTGGCCACTGTTAGGCCACCCACTTGTTTCCAAGTATGGTGCCAAACCCCACACTGCCCGCAGCGTCAGCCCATAGACCTAACTCGCCGACGTAGTGGGGGGACCGCACCACACTACTCTGCTGTTGAAATCCTCCAGGAATGCCATCTATATACACATGTCCTGGTGAACCTCTGCCGAAAATCTAGTGCAATGATGTTTCTCCCACAGGCCCGTCATGGCCTGTGAGATTGAGCGGGAGAAGGGGCGTGCCATGGGTATTATCCTTAGTGCGAAATTCAGCTGACCTACAGTCTGCTGTAGCTGCTGAAGCGTCACTTTTCTTCCTTTAACCAAACATTGCTGAAGAGCTGCTCTGCATTTCCTGATTTTTTCTTTGGGTAACCTGAAACAGCCCTCCACTGAGTCCAACTCTATGCCTAGAAATTCCAAGGATGTTGCTGGTCATACCGTTTTCCCAGGTGCTAGCGGGACCCCAAAATCCCGCATGAGCACGCAAAATTCCTGCAATGCCCACGCACACTCCTGTGAGCCCGCTGTGCCCAGAAAAAGAAAATCATCCAGGTAATGCATGACATGATGATGTCCAGTTGTTTGCCTCAAAACCCATTCCAGAAAGGAGCTGAATTTCTCAAGTAGGCGCAAGAGACTGAACACCCCATGGGCATACACTTATCCATATAGAACTTCCCCTGAAATGAAAAACCTAGCAGATGCTGATCTAGGGGATGTACTGGCAGTAGCCGGAAAGCTGATTTAATGTCTGACTTGGCCATCAGGGCCCCAGGTCCGAGACTCCTCAACATATCAACTACCTGGTCAAAAGACGCATACTTAACACTGCAGATGTCTTCATCAATAGCGTTGTTTAACAATGCGCCCTTAGGTGCTGAGAGATTATGGATGAGTGTACTCCCCCTTCACTTTCTTTGGAACCACACCAAGGGGCGAGCAAACAGAATTAGGTACAGTATTGTCAGTAAAAGGACTCGCTATCCTCCCTAGGCGCAGCTCTTTAGTGATTTTTGTGGCCACTACAATTGGGTTGTGCCTAACCGACAGCTGATTCCTACATTCTGGTGTCCCGGTATATCCCACCGTTGGGATCCTAAAGCCCTGTGAGAAGCCCTCCTGCAACATCCTCGCAGAGGCATGGTCTGGGTACCTGTTCAGCCAAGGAGTCCTAGCCAGAACGTCAATGGGTGAATGAGCTACCCGCCTGCCTTCCCCCCTAGTCCTGCTTCCTTCTCCCCTTGTTACCGGAGGCGCTACCTTTTGAACGGCACGTTGTTTCTGGGTAGGAAGGGTGGCCACATTGGTAACATACATGCTTGAACTTACAATTGCCTACTGCCCTGGTGCATTTACCTTTGTTAAAATCCCAGGACACCCCTTTTCGATCCCCACTGCCCCTTGCACTACCTGACGTGTCCCCCCCTTGCGCTGGCCGAAAGGGCTGCTGGGGTTTGGAAGGGTAAGCTTTGTTCCAGCTTGGGCCCGCACTCCCTGGTTGCCCAACAGTAAACTGGCCATACCAAGAAATGGAATCGATCCTATCCCAGGATAGTGTTTGGTCAAACTCTTTTGCTTTTCTGAAGGTGATGTCATACTCCTTCCACACATCCCCTCCATATTTGTCACTGTAATTTGTAATTCTACTCTGGTAACCTGCCATCTCTGCCTATTTAATTAGGGGAACGCTCGGCTGTGACCGCCATAAATACAGAAAAAGCTCTAATCCAGTTGATCAGAGTCTTTTCTACCCTGAATCTTGACATTTGGCTCCGCCATTCGCTAGGCAACATCCAGTCCTTCTGCGTCTTAACAAACTCCATTTCCCTGTTATCAACCAGCAAGGAAAACATATAGACATATTTGCCCACCCTGATCAACTCTTTCACTGTTTGTGGAACATGCTGGGCCAGACTTTCCCTCCTGGAGGGCATTGTACCTTCCCCTAGCTCCGGCAATGCCACCTCCTTACCACTTTCAGTGACTCGCGTTGGTTCAACAATCTTGTCTCTTCTAACGTCGCTGCCCGAACATGTTGCTTGAGGAGAAACAGGTGCTTGGCACCCCCGCCACCCCTAGCAATCATGATTTTTGCTACCATATTTTGTGCCTCTGCGGAGGGATCTTTCCCTGCCTCCTTGGTGAACACAGGGAGGTAACATCCCTCCAATCCCAAGAAATGGGAATACTGCCGCTATCTGTGCTGCCAGCTCAGGGGGCACTTGACAAACCCCAGGAGGTGGAATAACCGGGATGAGGGATCCCATGTCGCGTACCGGGGTAGGTGCCGGGTTCAACACTGGTACCATTGGAATTACGTCTGGGACCACCAAGGGCGCTATGGGTGGGGCTGGTGCTGGTGTGGCCGGAGCCGGTGTCACCGGTAAACTTGTCAGGGTTAGAGGAGTATGTATGGGTGCCACTGGCGGTGTAAGCATTCCCTCAGGGGCCATCCCAGGTGACCCCCCTACTACCTGTGGCTTGGGGACCCGACCACTACCCCTCTTGGCCCTAACCCGCTTGAGCAAAGTATCCAATTCCCCCCTGGGTTGTGGGGGCACTATTACTCGCTTGGGTCTCCCAGATGGCCCGCCTGCTCATCAAACCTCTGTCTGAGCTCCACCACATTCTTACCCAACTGGTCCACTTTCCCCATTCTCCTGTCCTGCAGCATAAGCTCCATGCGGGAACGCTTAGCGCCACACCCACTAGGCATTCCCCCTTTTACCTGCGACAGATATACAACCTACACTTATGCCACTCTAGTGAGCACAATGTGCTCTTGTACCTGTATCAACGTTGGAGGCACACAGGCTGGCCGCAAGCACCACGCAACTGTAACCACGACACACCAGCTAGCCTGGGTGTTGGGCGAGCGCACTCTAGCCCGGCGGCCCTCCAAAGCAGTAAAATACAGGCCTGCCTGTGTCCTCTGTCCTCCTTTGTCCACCAATTCACTGCCAGTCACCCTTGCACATAAAGTCCCCCCCTCACGGTGCTTCTGTGAAAAGAAAAGGTATTAGCGTGTACTCATAGCAACCAAAAGCAGGTTTAATGACAATTGGAGGGTATCAGCATAAAATTCCCCAGGACCCGAGTGCAAACCTATTTAAAAATTAGGGTTGTAACAGCGCCCCTAAAATCAGCCGTGGGTGCAGAAAAGACCTGTGGAGTATTACTAGTAAAATATCTTAGTCCCCTGTGATCAAAAATAACACACTAGCATTAACTAAGGGGTGGCCCAATAATGTTTTCTACAATGTTCCTTTGTTTTCCAGCACTTCCTCACCAAAATTGCCCACAGTCCATACAAATTGCCTTGCTGCGCGTAAAATTACTCAAAACTGTGACTTAATAACGCTTTGTAAAGGGAAAACAAACGAGCGTTTAATTTTGGTCTCCCATCCAAGAACTAACCAGGGCCGACCCTGCTTCGCTTCTCTAAAAAACTCCAACCGGCAATCAATACTGTCCTTGAGTGCACCACTCGCATCGTTACCAAAATTGCCCACAGTCCCTATAAATTGCCTTGCAGGGCGTAAAATTGCTCAAATCTGTGACTTCATAACGCTTTGTAAAGGGAAAACAAATGAGCATTTCATTTTTTGTCTCCCATCCTCGTACTAACCAGGACTGTGCTCGAGTGCCCCGCTCAGGCCCGTCCCTCCTCGCTGCCTTACCGCGATAGTACCAGCACCTCACTATGCCCCGCGGTGGCAGCAGTACCGAGCCTGCGAGCCTGACCGAGAACGTCCCTTTGCCTGCTTCCAGCGCTTTCGGGTTAGAAGAAAGGAGCTCCGCTGAGCCAACTTCTTCTCCGACCTGCCAACACCGACGCGCGTTTCCTGTAAAGAGAAAAAGAAACGAGAAAGATTATTCTGCCCCTTGGGGGCACGGTGCAGGCCTGGAGAGCGCGGGGACAAGAGGGCACCTCCTGCTCTCTCCTGGCCTTTTAACCTTAATGGGGGTGGACCAGTTCCCACTGGTCCGCCCCCTAGCTCCTCCCCCTTGATCTGGAAGCAATTCGATTGCTTCTGGGTCAATGCAGAAGCTGGCACCAATCGGGGGTGGGGTGTGCCCGCTGCGTCATCAAGACATGGCGAAGGGGCACGCTCCACCACCGACAATACAGGGGGAATGGGGGGTCCGGCGCCCCGCCATACATGCGGGGGGCTGAGCGCCCCCCCCTTTCCCATTCCTCCTGTGGCTGCGACTCACCCTTTGTGTCAATTTGCTGCCCATTAGGAGAAGCACGATCACACTAGCTCCCAAACACACCTCTGCGACAACAGGCACACAGGACAGTCAGCTCTCCTCTTACACACTTTTCCCAAGATTGCTTTGCACAAAATTGCTTTCCACACTGCCTCCCACTTTCTACTTAGGCAAATTGGCTCACCTTACTTCTGTCACTAGCTTGGATTATTCAAATTGCTGGACTTCTCCCGTGGCCATGCTTTTGGGTTGCGGGGACACCTGGATGCTGAGCCGTCCAGGGTTTGCCAGTTCTGCTTCACCTCAAGACCTCGTGGGTCACGTGCCTCCAGCTCGGGGAATCTAAATTTGTGATGCACGATGTTTGCACAGTGTCCCTTGTTGCTTCCTCCACTTTCTCCACTCAGAACACGGAGCACACGACTACCGGCCTCACACAGGGCTTCGTCCACTCTCACTTGAGGTTCTAGAACTTACTCTGCTTGTCGCTGCTTTTTCTGCTTGGAGCTCAGGACGCATAGGAGAGAGCTCACAGCCTCACGCAGCCTTGCCGAAACGTCACCAGAACTGCTAGCTGAAACATCACTGGGTCAGTCAATAAATGTGTCTCATAAGCACTCTATAAATGCTGCAGTACACCACATCTGTCTTGCACTCTCCAATTCCAAGCATCAGAGTTCCTCACTAATTTAAAGTTGTCCTATAGGAAAGCACTATGCTTCCCTTAAAACATAGATATATGACAGTGAAACAGTAATTGAATTGTATTTGTTCTGACTGTATTTTTCATAAGTACTAACTCTTTACAATGGATTATTCCAAGTAAAATTTTAACTGTATTTTTTAAACAGATTTATTGTGTATATTGGGTCCTGTAAGGGCTTGTTTTGTGTTCATTAATAATATAGATTGTTTCTCTCTTTTCCTTGGAGGATTGTGTTGTTTTAATACCTTTCTGACAAACATAATGATAAAATAAAATGATTACAGGTTGTTTGGCTAGATAAATCAGTGAATCTATTAATAAAAAATTAGCGTGGGTGCATGATGGACACAGACAGGCTATAGTAATCTAACAGACCAAAGCCTCATAAACCAATAGTCCCAGCAATAACTTCATAAAGATACCAAGAATTACCACTGTTAGCACTGGGGGTCTCTAGTTGGCAATGGTTTGCATCTTTGTTCAAATAGGGACCCTAGCTTCTAGTCAGAGTAAGGGGCTACACTCCTAAATAACCCCTGCTCAACCCTGTGGTAGCTTGGCATGTGCAGGAAGGCTTATCTCAGAGGCAGTGTGAAAAGCGTTTGTGAACACATACAGTAATGCAGTGAAAACACTACAGATGGACACAACACAGGTTTTATAAAAATAGCTATTCTTTATATAGACTTAACACGACCCAAATGCCAAAAATCCACAATACAGTATTAAGAAAATTACTTTTAGATTATATAAATAGCTTAGCTCACTTTAGATGGTAAATGTGACACGTTTCTCACAAATTACCTTAGGATGCTTAACTCTAGATAAACAAAAGGTCCACAGGGAGAACGATGCGTCGGTTCCTTGCTTCGGGGGAGGATGTGGCTGTTCCTCAGTGATTGCGCAAAGTAGGCAATGAGTCTGTTCCTTACCGGAGAGGTGGTGATCCGACGATCATGTGGTGCATCCCGGTTGCGATGCAACAAGATGGCAACGCGATGCGACAATCCGGTGCGATGCGATGACGTTAAGGTGATGCAGAGCGACGACAGGCCCTGCAAGACGCTTCTCCGGTGCTGCAACGGCGACCCTTGCAGTGGCGACAAGCTTCTCCGGTGATGCGAAGACAAACAGCTGCGACAAAGAAACGCTTCTCTGGTGATGCGAGGGCGACCATTGAGGTAGTGACATGCTTCTCTGAGGATACAACAACAGCTGCGGATGTGACACACTTCTTCTCGTTGATTCGCGCTTCCAGCTCCCATCAACACGCAGGCTTCTGCAGATAGAATTCCCAGCAAGGAAATTCAGGGGGGAGCTGGTGGTGAAGTCTTGTATCCCTGAAACTTCAGGAGGAGGCAAGCACAGTTCAATCCGGTGCGATGCGATGACGTTAAGGTGATGCAGAGCGACGACAGGCCCTGCAAGACGCTTCTCCGGTGCTGCAACGGCGACCCTTGCAGTGGCGACAAGCTTCTCCGGTGATGCGAAGACAAACAGCTGCGACAAAGAAACGCTTCTCTGGTGATGCGAGGGCGACCATTGAGGTAGTGACATGCTTCTCTGAGGATACAACAACAGCTGCGGATGTGACACACTTCTTCTCGTTGATTCGCGCTTCCAGCTCCCATCAACACGCAGGCTTCTGCAGATAGAATTCCCAGCAAGGAAATTCAGGGGGGAGCTGGTGGTGAAGTCTTGTATCCCTGAAACTTCAGGAGGAGGCAAGCACAGTTCAAGCCCTTCAAGATGATGAAAGTTCAATAAAAGTTCCTTCTCCTATCCTTGGCAATAAAGAAACCACTGCAGGCCAATCACAGAAAATAGAACAATGGCATAGGGGCAGTCAAACTCCTGCATATTCTCTGGTTCTTCTCCTTGGCAAAAGGTCTGTCTTGATTCCCAGAAGTGATCTACAGTCTTGGGGTCTGGGCCCCAATATTTATACTAGTAAGTCCTCTGAAGGCAGAGGGTGCCTGTACCTAGCCAAAACCAGTTCTGTTCAACTTCCTGGCAGGAGGTGGAGACAGCACTGTTAAAAGAAGACCTGGCCCAGGTAGCTGAAAGGAAATCTCATCCCCCTACTGTCTATTCAATGAAGGCTGGGGGCACTGAAAGGAAATCTCCACCCCCCCTACTCTCTATGCAGCCAAGGTCCTATTCAGCCCAGCCCTGACTCATCAGACAGCTGGTGCCCAAGCCCTCCTGTCACTTACAATACAGACATGCCATACACAACCTAGCAGAGGCAGGCTGGATGGTTAGGTCACAAAATACCTACTTTCTAAAAGTGGTATTTTCAAACACAGAATGTTAAAACCAACTTCACTAGAAGATGTATTTTATCATTCTGAGTTCAGGCATACTAAATACATTTTTCTACCATGTTCCCTGGGATAGTTAGGATTATAAAATGTCATAATCAAACTGCCCATTCTTCTCTATGGGGACAGGTAGCGTTGCAATAGTGAGAAACGAACTTGGATGTAATTCACTATCAGGACATGCCACACACACCAGGGCATGTCCTACCATTTACTTACAATGCACCCTGCCCTTGGGCCTACCTTAGGGGTGGATAACATGTAGAAAGGGGAAGGTTTAAGGACCAGTAAGTGGGCGCACATACCAAGTCGACATGGCAGTACTAGACTGCACACAGGCTCTGCAATGGCAGGCCTGAGACACACTTACACGCTGCTGCGGTGGGTGGCACAATCAGTGCTGCAAGCCCACTTGCAGCATTTGATCTACAGGCCCTGGGCACACATGGTGCACTATACTAGGGTCTGACAAGTAAATCAAATAAGCCAATCATAGAGTCACTAATCCATTATGACAATTTACAATAGGGAGAACTTGCACTGTGGGACTGAATAGCCGTGGCACAGTGGCCAAAGCATGTAAACTAGCAAAAACATATCAAAACACAGAGGAGACAACAGTGAAAAACCGAAGGGAGACAAAAACATATTAAAAACAGAGAAAATAACAGTGAAAATCGGAAGGGGGACTCACGCCAATGGTACCAGGTTTAATAACCACCATTTATGGAACTGCAGGCATAATGTTGCAGTGGGCACCGCCATGGCAGAATGCTCATGTCAAAAAATTCCCCCATTTGCTAGTCCAGGCTTTATAAAAAAATAATCATTGTGGTAGGACAAAAAACCATTGTCATGCATGTTCATTTTTTGGCAGATCCCTCAGTATTCCTGAGTGCAGGTTTATATTTCCACAACATTCATTAATCCTTAGTGCATGATTAAAAGTGCCCCATCACTCCATAAACCTCAGGATATATTCAAATTGGCTCCAGCACTCGTTATTCATAAATGTATTTTAAGATCACTCACTAGAGTCTGGTGATTGTTCAGATTTTCACTATCACTCACCAAACTGCACTACAAACGCAGATTGGTACTACCACTCAGAGTATTCTGTTGTTTTAATTTTTTCCACATAGTTTATTAGACAAAAGGTATTTACACATCATTACATTCAAATAACAGCTGTCACATTAATCATTTCAACTATACTAAAATATTAAAACTTTAGACTTTTTCTCTTACTTTAAATCTGAAAATATGTTCCCAACGCCTAATCCACTGTTCGACTTCTACGAATAAGTTCATTGCTTTTTGTCTCTCAGATGTACCATTTTCACAAAACATAGGCCATAAAATGATTTTATGAACAGACTGCATCAGCAGCAGATGTTTCGAAAATAGTGCTTCAAGTTATACTTTGTCCTCAAATCACAAAGGCAACTGCTATTGGCTTTTAGGTACTGTACAAGGCTTCGAAGGTTCCTTGCAGGATGAAACCCCACACTAAGGTGCCGATTCCGATCCGGGTCGTAACCGTACTGACCAACACGGATCTGGACAGAATTCTGACCGACACATACACATGTCGTACGACCGGAGAAGTACGATGCGTCATTTACTAAATACAAACGCTTCGTACAGAGAACATTCAATTTGACCAAAATGTATGTAAAACTATGACTCACCCGTAAACGGACCCGGAACGCTTCCTACCGACACAGATTGGGAATAGTTCTGACCGACACGAACAGGCGAAGTACGATGCAATGCTTGTGAAATTAAACCGACTCACGCGGAGAGCTAGATGTAAAACCGGAGCGTATGGAACATAGGAAATAGCAAAGAAAAGAAACCGTTGTGGCCGACTCGTACGGGAATGATGCAACATAGCACAATGTGAGTGTGACCGACTCGAATCACCCCGCAATTGACGCCACATGCGTCCATTCCTGTCAACTGAACGTCTCCGTCATGCTCAAAATAAATTAACAGAAAAATGCCAAACAAGCTTTGACAAAATGAATTAAAAAAAATAAATCACACTAAGACACACCAACAACTCCACCTATATACAGGGCAAAAATCCATACCATGATCCTTTGCAAATTCAACAGACCTGCCAGCAGAGAACACCACTACACTGCACTGAGACATACCTTCACAACCCACCCACTACACAACCTTCACTCCACTTGCACCTCTCAAGAAGCACACTCACAAACCCCCAGCTACACTCCCAATCACTCACCCTCACTTCCACACTCACTCACACATCCATCTCCACCACCACCCACCACATTGCCCCTAAAGAAGAATCCAAAGTTCACAAATAGTGAGTTGGAAGTGATTGTTGATGAAATCATCAGAGTAGAGCCACAGTTATTTGGCACATTGGTCCAACAGACCCCCTGTCCCAGAAAACCGGTGGTGCGGATTGTGGACAAGGCGAATGCATAAGCAGCTTGCCTGCGCACAATGGATGACATCAGGAATAGGTGGTATGACATACGCAAGAGGATCAAGAAGCTCATTGGCAAAGACCATGCCCTGAGCCAGCGTACTGGTGGTGGCCCTCCTGCCAAACCTGTGTATTTCACTTCCTTAGAGGAAAAGGTGCGGGCCATCCTCCCACCGGTGGGCATCCATGGATTATCTGGAATACCAGACCCTGGTGAGTACACAAACAACTAATCTAAATTGTGAGGCAGTAGTAATCCACACCCACAGACATCAATGTCATGGGGTCAGTGAAACCATTCCCTGTCATCAAGCCACATCAACCCAAAGCGAAATATCCTGTAATGTGTATGCCAATTAGATAAACACAATACATGCAATGTCTTAGTAACATGTAGCTATGCCAATACATGTACAAACGTACTGAAAAACACAACAAGGATTTGGCCATAAACAACAACAAACACTGTCAACCATCTTTCTAGCACAGTTACACCCACTCTGAGGGAAGAAGAGTCCCAGGAAGGAAGCTTCGGTTTGCTGGCAAAGTGGGTGTAGCCAAAAGCATGATGAGAGTTGTCGTCACAGCCAATAGTCCTCATTCCACATGGCCCAGGAATACCCCCATGTACCATGCTCATCTCAGAGGGAGTGGAAAAGTACTGCCAAGATGCCTGACACTGGGCTCTGCTGTGGGGAGCACAAGACCCTGTTGGGACCTGGGCTCCAAAAAACAACAGGACATCACTGTCAGCCATCTTGCCAGCACTGCATCACCCACTCCCAGGTAATCAGAGTCCCAGGAAGGAAGCTTTGGTTTGCTGGGAAGGTGGTTGTAGCCAAAAGCATGATGGGAGTTATAGTCACAGCCGATAGTCCTCATCCCATGTGGCCCAGGAATGCCCAATGTATCATGCTCACCTCACAGGTGGCCCGATTCACAGAATTAACTTAAGACTCAAACCTAAACTTACTACTATTTTGGTATTCACAGAATGAACTTACTACTTTTGGTATTCACAGAAGTTAGGATTTTGTCTTAAGTTTGTCTTAAGACAAACTTAAGACAGACTTAAGACAGACTTAAGACAAACTTAAGACAGACTTAAGACAAATTTAAGACAAAGTCCTAACTTAAGTCTGTCTTAAGTCTGTCTTAAGACAAAGTTAAGACAAAATCCTAACTTCCGTGAATACCAAAAGTAGTAAGTTAATTCTGTGAATGCCAAAATAGTAGTAGGTTTAGGATTGAGTCGTAAGTTCATTCTGTGAAATGGGCCCAAGGAGTGGAAAAGTACTGCCAAGATGCCTAACACTGGGCTCTGCTGTGGGGAGTACAAGGCCCAGTTGGGACTTGGGCTCCAAAAAACAACAGGACACCACTGACAGACAACTTGAACATTAACTTTGACTCACTGTCATGGAAGCATGGGTCATGTTGGCTTATCTGCTTCAGGGGGAGGAGGAGTGTTACCTCAGACTACATATACCAGCAGGACCTGTCACACACACCCCTCCCAACAACAACAAACAACACACCTGTGTCAGGCACAGGAGTGCACTTGTGTCAAAATTTCCATGTAACTCAAGTAACCAATACACGAGCTGTTAATGCACACAGCTCTACCTGCACACAAAAACCAATCAGGTGTTAATGACAATGTTCTAAACCAACATTGACATCTGTCTGTGACAATTGAGGACAATGCAATGCACATACACCCATCATGAAGCACAGAAGCAACGTTAATGTGTGTGATATGTTGATGTGTGCTGAACCACAGCATACATTGCGTGTCTCTTCTACCCACAGGGGCAGATGTGGAAATTGCACATACAGAAGAAGAAGAATCACAGTCCCAGACTCTGGTTTTGACTCTGAGCTTTCCGGTGTGGATGCCTCTCAGTCCTCTTCGGATGACGACACCCGCAACCACCACTTCTGCTACATCTGCGAACACCCAGATGACCCCTACCAACACAGACACACCAACTCAACATACCACCGAGAGCACAGCAACACAGGGCACCCTGGAAGTGGTGAGCAATACCACCAGGACCAACACAGAAGGCCTGCAATGGCTGGTTGTGTTTGTGTGGGTAGGGCTGGTGGGAGTGGGGGCAAGTTGAGGCCACGACCTGAACATGGTGCTGCACAGCAAGATGATCCACAGTTGGGACGCATCATACAAATCTATCAGGAAAGCACCAGAGATTTTGGCAAGGTAGTGGGGATCCTCAGGGACATCAAACAGCAGGCTGAACATCATGACAGATTAGACTCCCACATGACCCAGGTGGAGACACACATGTCGTCACAGCGGTGCATAGGGAAATACTAACATGCCTCCGCCAGATTGCAACCAACATGTCCATACCTCCCTGTGTGCCCACTACATTTGTTGCCAAAACATGTGATAGTGCCACAGGGAGGGATGAGGACTCTGGCAGAGAGTCCACAGAACCGCCGCAGCCTGCACCTGAGGGTCCTCCTAAAAAGAAGAGAGGGGTCATCCAATGAAGGATAAATGAGAGCCAGCTGGCCATGCACATCCCCCGGGATGTGAACACCAGCTCCTGATATCACCCATTGTGTGCAAACCGTTCACCTTGATGACTTTCACCCAACTTTCCCACATGTGATGAGGGGCTAAGTTGGATCAATGAATCAAAGTACTGTGGACTTTACTCAGGATAAAGCATCTACCAACACTACCAACTGCTCTTTGAACTTTGGATTTACATTGCACTGTACAGCCCTTTCTACCACGTATACCTTTCACACACATGTATGTAAATACATTCTGTATCACACAATACTTGCCTCTGTTGAAAATTAAACTGGGGTTGTCACATAGAGCTGACACAATGCTAGAGAAAGACTGTGCATGGAAACTACTCCAGCAATGTGAACACAGTAATGTGAGTCATGTTGATGTGAGACATATGAGAGTTAGACACTACTAGGTCAACACAACACTAATTCACTATGCCCATCCTACTCATCACCTACAACATTGTGATCTAAAAATACACAGAAATACAGAGGCTGTGGAAATCAGGCCACAGGTATATTATGCCAAAGATTGTCAGATGTGGATACAGAGGGAGCACATCACAAAGTGGCGCAAACCTTTATTACACATACACAACAAGTGAACTGACTAACATATGCACGGTATCCTTACATGACAGTGAGCACAAAGTAACACAGAGGGCCAGACATGCCAGTATGGGGGAGTGTGGGACGATGCATCCGGGTTCCAGGAAAGGGTGCACTCTGTAACTGGAATGCGGTTTTTGGAGATCACATGCAACCAGACAACAGCCAAAGGACCCTGTGAAGGACAGACACACAACAGTATTGAAATCACAAATTAACTGCATACAACTACAATACACATTACATACACAAGTCCCAAGAGTTGTGAAAACAACCTATGAATATGTCTACACTGGTTGGGAGAACATACAAACTGGAAGGGCACATTAATGCCCTGATAATGGCAATTAGCATCCAGCCACACGTATGCACCCACATTGCACCACAAAAACACATATCAGGGAACGGACAAATGTTCACAACTCATCACTGCATGCTCACAATCATGAGAAAAAGTTGTTGATGAGCTGAGTCCGGATATGCCCCTCAGCCTCATCGTCACTGTTAGAAACGGGACCCTGGCTAGCCAAGACTCACGTCAAGGACAGTCAGGGATCACCATTTCTAAGGTCAGGGCAAGGGAGTCACACACCAAGGTAACCCCTGCTCACCCTCTAGGTAACGTGGCGCGAGCAGTCAAGGCTAAACTTGGAGGCGGTATGAGTTAAGTATTTGCGCACGCACCCCAGCAACAACACCTTAGGCCCACCACAAAGAAAACTCCACACAAGGTTATATAAAAAATAGCCTTTGTATTATAATAAAAAACACATTAGATAACACACGCAAACTTTACAATGTGCCAGAGGCACAGGCAGAATTTACAAGGGAATTATGTACAGGACAGGGCCACATGGACCACTGTCAGGGGTAGGCACATGTTAGAAATAATACTTGTAGGTATACACTTAGGACATAAACATTGAATGATTAGCACCAAAATTGTAAATGCAGCACACATCCAGTAATCACTGGTTAAGAGTAAATACCTCCTACGCAACCCTAAAACACTGTAGGAAATCACGCAGGGAACAAGGACCTTATCATCAGGACCTAAGGAAGGAATACCAACACCTAAGCAGTTCACTCTTAGCAAAGGGAAGGAAACCTAAACATAAAATGGGACATCAACAATCCTCTATGCAGGGCACACCTAACAAAGGGGATAAACATAAAGTGGGACATCAACAATTGCACATGAGGTATTAAACACAGAGGTGCAGATTAGAACATTTTGCGCAAGAATCACATACAAAGAAATCACAATGTGCGGGGTGCACATAGCACAACACTCAAAATGTCCCTCAGGCCAACTGGCCTCGAAAGGGGCGGAATGCCCTGAGTCTCAATGTCAGGGGGTCTGTGCAGGCAGCACAAACACAAAGCCTAAACGTAGCAACTGTCCACTAAGTGCTGGACAGTTGTGAATAATGCTGGGCACACGTTGGAGCCAGGTGGGCTCAAGAACAAAGGTGGGCAAGGAGCCTCTCAGGAGCTCGCAAGGCAAATGCGCAATGTAGAGCTTCAGCGCTCTCAAAATAAGGAAAATGCCGCAGAGCCTCTCTCAGGGCTCTAACTCGATGTGGGCGTGGGAGCCTCTCGGGCTCTAAATACGTAGATTGCCCCCAGGAGCCTCGGGGCTCCAATCTTAATCAATGCGGCACGGTGGAGTCCCTCACGGGGGACTTAAGAACAGGTAATGCCCCCAGGAGCCTATCGAGGCTCCACACACCAGTGCGCGTGAGATCGCGCTACGGGGGAGGGGCGGACACCGGCAATGTGTCCCGCGGCCCCTCTCCCTCCTCGGCACTCACCGGGTGTGTCTCGTGGCGGGCGGGGCTCCTCTTCCAACGGGGAGCCTCCCAGCAGCAGCAGCGCGGGGCTCCTCTCTACACGGGGAGCCTCACGGACACGGCAGCCGGCTGCTCCTCTCGCGCTCCCGCCTGGACCCGTCTCCGCTGCACGCCGCCTGACTTCCGCCGGGGCCGCCAATGGCAGCGCGGCCCTGGGGGTCAGGAGGCGGGACTTCCGGGTCGCTGTAGGCAGCGGCCCGGCAACGATTTCCAGTGCTCCTGGGCTGTGGCGGTGATCTCCTGGGCAATGCCGGGTGGGCACCGGCTTTAAATAATAGAATCTCAACGGGGCAATGCCGGGTGGGCACCGGCCTCTAATTAAAATAGCAAGCGAGGTGGGCACTCGCTCGCCAAAAATCGGCAAAACGGCTCCAATGCCGGGTGGGCACCGGCAATGTCAATAAAGCGCTCCCAAGCGCTCTGGGAGCAAAGGAGAAGCGCGCTCAGCGCTACAAGGAAATAAAAGCACGCCTAGCGCTATAAATCAAAATCAGAGTGCCTCCAAGCACAGCAAAGCTCCAGCAGGGTCTGGAGGCAGGCAGAGGGGCAAGGCAGGGCCAGAGCCAGCACACTGGGTCTCCAGGCAGGGAGACAGCCAAGTGGCGGTCCTCTTGGCCCCAGCAGCAGCAACAACCCCCTCTGGCAAGGATCCTGGAAGAAAACCAAAGAACAAATTGTATGGGGACACAGCCCCTTCTTATACAGTAAAATCCCTTTGACTGTAGGTGCAGGGTGGGGGAAAAATCAGTTGCAGCTGGTTTTGAAGTACTCTGTTTACCTCAACCACCCTCTCTATTCACTGGCAGGGCTAGGGACATCAGTCGCACTACAGGGGGTGGAGCCAGCATTGTGTGGGGAAAGTCCAGGCCCATCAGGGACCAGGTGCACTCCTCCCAAGCCATCAACATGCTAATCTCATACTCACCACCGGGCAGACCCATCCAGCCTTCCTGGAGCCAGGCTCACCAGCCAGCTCTAGCCAATCACAGGGCAGGCATATTTTACAGTAATATGCCAAGTCCTAGAAATGGCATTTCTACACATGACACACACATACCACATACACCATTGCGAAGCATTCATTCTCACGAGCTCGCACATACCAAATTCGAGCATGCACTCCCCACGCATCAGGAACTACTAGGGACACAGACATTCCCCATGCATCCCTATGGGAGAGCAGGCCAGCCTAACTACATGCACGCACTTTACTCTGGGACACAGGGAAAAAGTGCGCACAGACCAGAAAATCATCCACACAGACCACAGATCTAAAGCAAAAAGATTAGGGGTGAACCTGCCTTAAGGGCCAAGTCCAACAGTCACTCACAAAATGGCCCAGGCCTGGATCCTCCCCTGCTGGCGGTTGATGGTCGTCATCATCTTCGATGAGAGGCAACTCCTACCTCACTGCCATGTTGTGTAGCATGCATCACACAATAAATATCTTGCACACCTTTTCAGGTGCATATTGGTGAGCCCATCCAGTCTGGTCCAGGCATCAGAATCTGCTTTTCAGGAGGCCAAATGTCCGCTCTATACCTCGCCTGGTCCACCCATGTGCTTCATTGTAACGTAGCTGCGCTGGTGCCACTGGGTTTCTAAAAGATGTCAGCAACCACAGCATTTTTGGGTATCAAACAAACAGGTCATGGTTGAGGAAAGAGCTTCAAATTACACTGACAAGCCAGGCACGCTGGTCCATCATCCCCTTTGGTATTGCTTTGTTCGCCCTAAGTTGGCAGGGTATGCCCAGATTTGGGTCCCTTGCTCACTTTGTCACTGGATTTAAGCTAACCTGGCTGATGACGGCTGATTAGCCAGAAACCGGTCCCAGGATAATTGTTTCCGGTCCATGGAAGACATGGCTTGGCAGTTCAGGCTGGACTGCTCCCATGAGGAACAGGGTCAGACTGATTTGCATATTGCCATGTCTGAACTGGGGTGGTGGAGTGAGCTAAAGATTTGTGATGGATTAAACCCAGATCAGTTGACTGGGGGTGAGTGTTTGATTTGCTCAAGCACTCCGTCCATCATCCCCTTTGGTATCACTTGGTTCTGCAGCTGTGACATCATCTGTTGGATCCTGCTATTCCTCATGATGTAGGCGTTGTGTGCAGAACCAGGGAAACGGGCACAGACGTGATATCATCATGTCCGGAAGACATACCATCATGCCATTAATGGAGTGGTAATGTTTTCTGTTTCGTTATATCTGCTCATGTGCGTGTGGTGCTACCAAAGCCACATGTGTACCATCAATTGAGTCTATGACATTTGGCATTCTTCCCAGTGCTTAGAAGTCACCCTTCATGGTAGGCATTTGCTGTGGATTTGGAAATGTGTTGTATCTGTTCTAATGACACAACATTGCCTTCAAAACAACATGTAGCACACGGCTGAACATGGTCTGTTACATCCCACCAGCACCAGCCACAGTGTATTGGAAGGTTCCCATGGCAAAGAAATGTAGGGCTGCCATCACCTTCACCTCGGGGGTCAGCGCAGTAGCATACGCCCGTACAGGTTGTAAATGTGTGTCCAACAGCTCCGCCAAATCCTCAATCAGTGGTCCTGTGAAGCAGTAACGTCGGATGCAGTCACGTTCATGCATGGTTGCAAGGTCTGGAAAGGGTCTGTGTGCATTTGCCCTTATATATGTGATAATGACCATGCAGAAATGTCACATGCTATCTCATATCAAGACACAGCTGAGTAAGATGTGTACTATTCATCATGGACACATATGCCAGCCGTGTGCCCCTCACATAACATTTCAGGTCCATATGGCGATACAACAAGTGCTATGCTATGCTTTCGTCAATCTATGAGCTCTGTCACAGTACATCTGAACAAATGTCACATACCAAACAAACACCTCAGTGACTAGTGAGGATAGATGTGCTGTCAAAATGGCAGGTGTTTGTAAGTCACGCACACAGGGATCATGTATTGCTACATGGACACAGTCATTATGTAACGTCTGATGTACATGTACGAACACAACCATTAAACACCCATGATGTGCTAACGGGCTTGTTTGCAGGGCAGACATGGATGTCTGTGAAACACAGACACAACAGCAACTCACATGCACAAATCAGATGGATGTTGGAGAGGATTTAAACTCCCAAATACAATTAGGTCTATGTGCGTAGCACTATACGCAAATACTCATGATGTACCCCACAGTGCTATCACAGGAACACCCTGTAACACACAGTACATATCATGTGCAATTTAGGGTGTATGTAACTTGTCATGAGACTATGTGCCCTTGTCACTGTGCCCAGGCCACGTGTGTTGATCAACAGAGTTCTAGCAGACAGTAGTTAGGTGCATCAGACAGAATACATTTTTGTCACCATGAAACATGTCACATCCTGGTAGTGTGTGCCAAAATGTGCAACATCCAATATGAAATGTGTAGACATGCCCCCACACATGTAATGAAACATGAAAGGTGCTTACATGTACTGTGTAATAGGCTGTCAGTGTGTTGTAGAGCACTTGAGTCCCTGCCAAAATTATTTTTGTTGGCCTCCTTTGACCATTGACTGGAATGGTGACATAGTGGGTTTTCATAAGATGCGTTGGACACTTAGGGACCAAGGCGTGCGCAAGCCTTGGACCCTGAATGTTATGGTGACATACGCAGGTGGGTTTTCAAAAGAGGAGTCGGACACTTAGAGACCAAGGCTTGTGCACGTCTTGGACCCTGAATGTAATGGTGACATACACAGGTGGGTTTTCAAAAGACGCGTCGGACACCTAGAATTGAACCCTGACTGTAATGGTGACATATGCGGGTGGGTTTTCAAAAGGCGCGTCAAACACTTAGGGACCAAGGCGTGCACAAGCCTTGGACCGTGAATGTTATGGTGACATACGCGGGTGGGTTTTCAAAGACGCGTTGGACACTTAGGGACCAAGGCGTGCGCACGTCTTGGACCCTGAATGTAATGGTGGCATACGCGGGTGGGTTTTCAAAAGACTCATCGGACACTTAGGGACCAAGGCGTGCGCACGCCTTGGACCCTAAATGTTATGGTGACATACGTGGGTGGATTTTAAAAAAACCACATCGGACACTTAGGGACCAAGGCGTGCACACGCCTTGGACCCTGAATGTAATGGTGACATACGCAGGTGGGTTTTCAAAAGACACGTCGGACACTTATGGACCAAGGCATGCGCACCCATTGGCTATTGACTGTCATGGAGTCGAACACGAGTTTGCTTTGTTTACGACTCGTGTGCACACAAATTCAGTTGGCTCTCTGCAATAATGTTTCAAAGTCAATGGTTTGATGATGCAGAGTATTTGAACAATGCGGAAGGCGTGTCTGGTGCATTCAATGGCATGGACTGGCCATATGTGATGTGTTTGTCCACCTTGGATCCTCCCTCCATCCCTGGGATTGTCATAGGTGCATGTGCAATGTCACCAGTCCATGTGGGCTTAGCTGATGCACATTGTTGCAGATCAAGGTGTGTGGTGTTGGTAGTGATAGGCATACACCCCCACTATGGGTTGAGTGATGCTGGTAGTGATAGGCATCCACCCCCCTATGGTATGGGACTGCTGGTAATGATAGGCATCACCCACCTATGGGTTGAGTGATGCTGGTAGTGATAGACAACCACCTCCCTGTGGTATGGGACTGCTGGTAGTGAGAGGCATACACCCCCTATGAGTTGAGTGATGCTGGTAGTGATAGGCATCCACCTCCCTATGGTATGGGACTTCTGGTAGTGATAGGCATCTACACCCCCTATAGTATGAGACAGCTGGTAGTTATAGGCACCCACCCCCCTATAGTATGGGAATGCTGGTAGTGATAGGCGTCCAGCCCTATAGTATAAGACTGCTGGAAGTGATAGGCATTCACCCCCCCTATGAGTTAAGTGATGCTGGTAGTGATAGGCATCCACCTCCCTATGGTATGAGACTGCTAGTAGTGATAGGCATCCACCCCCCTATAGTATGAGACTGCTGGTAGTGATAGGCATCCACCTCCCTATTGGTATGTGATGCTGGCAGTGATAGGCATCCACCTCCCTATGGTATAGGACTGCTGGTAGTGATAGGCATCGACCTCCCTATGGTATGGGTCTGCTGGTAGTGATAAACATCCACCCCCTATAGCATAAGACTGCTGGTAGTTATAGGCAAACACCCCCATATAGTATGGGACTACTGGTAGTGTTGGTAACTCCCCTATGAGTGGGACTGCTGGCCGTGCTAGCCATCAAGCCCCCTGTGGGCTGGGCAATGCTGGGAGTGGTGGACATACATCCCCTATGGGTGGGGATGACTGTTAGTGTTAGCCATCCCCCACCCTATGCGTAGGGACTACGGGTAGTGACAGGCAACCACCGCCCTATACTATGAGACTGCTGGTAGTGATAGGCATACACCCCCCTTTAGGTTGAGGGATGCTGGTAGTGATAGACATCCACCTCCCTATTGTATGGGACTGCTGGTAGTGATAGGCATCCACCTCCCTGTAGCATGGGACTGCTGGTAGTGATAGGTATTCTCCTCCTATAGTATAAGACTGCTGGTAGTCATAGGCAACCACCCCCTATAGTAAGGGACTGCTGGTAGTGATAGGCATCCACCCCCTTTAGTATGAGACTGTTGGTAGTGATAGGGATCCACCCCCCTATAGTATGGGAATGCTGGTAGTGATAGGCATCCACCCCTATAGTATAAAACTGCTGGTAGTGATAAGCATCTATCCCCTATAGTATGAGACTGCTGGTAGTGATAGGCATACACCCCCTATGGGTTGAGTGATGCTGGTAGTGATAGGCATCCACCTCCCTATGGTATGGGACTGCTGGTAGTGATAGGCAATCACCTCCCATGGTAGGGGACTGATGATAGTGATAGGCATCCACCCCTATAGTATAAGACTGATGGTAGTGATAGGCATCCACCCCCCTATAGTATGAGGCTGCTGGTAGTGATAGCCATACACCCCTCTATGGGTTGAGAGATGCTGGTAGTGATAGGCATCCCCCCCCTATGGGTTGAGTGATGTTGGTAGTGATAGGCATCCACCTCACTATGGTATGAGACTGCTGGTAGTGATAGGCATCCACCCCCTACAGTATATGACTGCTGGTAGTGATAGCCACCCACAACCTATGGGTCCGGTAATGCTGGTAATGATAGACATCCACCACCCTGTAGTTTGAGACTGCTGGCAATTATAGCTATCCACACCCTGTCGGTGTCGAACTTACTGTCTGCAGGGGACGCTTCGATTCTTGTTGTGATTTCGGTCATAGACGTACAGTACAGTGATGTTTGAAAAAGAGAGAGGAACCCCTTAGTACAGTCAAGGGAAGTGAGGTTATCTAACCCAAGAGAGAAATAATTCCCTTGAGAAAAATACAGTAAAAGCTAAAACATAGCCTCAAGGTACACTCTATAGTCAAAACTAATACAATCACAAAAGTATAAAATACAACAAATTTATTGTGCAACTGAGAATAAAAACAAGTCATTTCATACCTATACATATCATGGTTGCCAAATCAAATAGTTAAAAAAGACATACAATTAATAACACAATCTATTGTGGCCTGCACAATTGAAAAGACAGACAAAAAGTGTATAACACAAAACTTGTAAAATACAATTGGTACATTTAAAGCTGTCGAACATTCAGAACTATGTATCACCACTATTAATTTTGAATGTAAACATAGGAGGAGGAGGCTTAAATTGTACAAAGAATTGGCGTCGACGCGTTTCGGTGGTTCCGAACGAGAATGGAGTCCACCTTTATCAAGAAATTTCTTTGTTGTCTGTCGTACTGAAGGGTCTGTACAGATACCCTACAATAGATATGCATACAATTATACACTCATACATGTTGTCATCTATACATTATTCACATTATCCTCAATGCAACCTCATTGATGAACATCTTAAGTGGTAATATTATGAGAAGATACCTTAACACTCGCTTTTGCAGAGTAAAAAAGTCGATGTATGGATCCACACAGCCTCCCTGTCACCTGCCAATTTAGTAGTGTCACCTTAGGGAGAGCTATGTATCTACATATGCACTATATGGCGGTCTCTATATACGCTTGCTAAAGGAAGTTATACCTTGGTTCTGAACTCGTAAACATCCTGGGGCCTTCATTTAGACTAGGTTCCTGTAGGTTCCTGTTTCTTCACTCTTGACTACAGAGGTTAATGGTAGGCATTCTTACCTATGGGTATGTTTCCTAGAAGTTAGCGATTCTCGAAGTTAGCGATTCTCGGCTGTGCAGATAATGGCACTCTTATTGTTGGACTGTCGGTATAACAAGGATTCTGAAATATGTTCCTGCAAATTTGTTGAAACGAAAGGTTCTTTAGAATAGTATTCTATCTATTCCTTTGGTATACCCTGCTAATGTTTAGTGGCAAGGCTATGGGGACTTATACCTATATTGGATCTACACCTACCAGGGGAACTTGGAACAAATAACTGGAATTAGTGTTCTCTATAAGGGTATCTTGTAGATTACTGTCTTAGCATTGAAAAAGTTTTTCTAAAGATTAAATTAGGTCAACGTCTGGGATGCTGTTGTGCTGGCTACATAACATGAAAAGCTTCTGCAGACATACCTGCTATAGCGAGGGCTTGCCGGACGTCTCACAGGTTTGTATGAGAAGCAGGTGAACTACCCTTTTTATTCTTATGGATAAAAGTCCTGGCAAAATCTAAAGGAAAAGAGCCATACTATTATCAGCGATCAATTCTGTCTCATAAAGCTGTTACACCTTACTAAACCTATTATAACATACCTGCTGTTGCAGGCGCTTGCTGTAAGTCTCATCGAGTGGAGATAGAAGAAAACTGGAAAGCTGCTCTTCCTTTTTGAATATGTAAGGCCCGGCGAAACCTGAATAGAATAGCCAGCCGCTCATTAGGGATATGTTTAAGATTGCCTTACTAGTAGTGCTCTAATTGGTGACCCTCCTTGGTTAGAAAAGATTGCATACCTGGGTTTAACAGGGTTTCATATGGACCTCTCTTGAAGCGCTACCGTTTGGAAAATTGGCCGCCAAAGTAGTAGGGACGAATTAGCCTGGTGTGGGGAGAGAAAGGGGTGAATTACACTCAAATATCTGACTAAAGATGATAAAAGAAGGCTAGCTACTCTCTCTTTCTCCAGAAAATACGCGGGCAAGTATCTTACCTCCTAGGGAGAACCGCTCCCGCTGATAATGGGGGTTCCGTTTTGAATCCAACAATCACGGATTCCCGCCTGTATTTAAATATATTCAACTATCTGGCGATTAGACTAGAGTACATCACTAATGGGCCAATCGCACAGTCGGGGCTGGAAGCATGTGGATTTGCATATTGCGCCTTCTGCTATTACACTTTGATTGGCCGAGATGGATCAGTCAGGGTCCCACCCCTTAACTTTCATGCGGTTGCCTCTCTGGTCCTCCGCTGTTACATCGGCGTGTTGCTGTGTATCTGTGTTGGTGAAGATACTCTTTAAAGGGGACTTGCCGTAAAAAAGTGGGAAGTTTGGTTCACAACTTGACCTATTACTTTTACATGCGGTATGATAGTTACACTCAATGTGCAATAAGATATAGTCTGAGAGTTATATTTAGTGAAATCGATACTACTGCCATTTTTATTTGATTGTACAGTTGGGGATGAATATCTGCAGCGTGAGAATTGGAAACTGGTAGCTATGGTCTGATTTCGTTTTTTCCAAAGTGTAGGGATTTGCTTGAGAAGCAAATTTCCACCGTACACAGCTAAAGCATCTGATAGTTAAGTTTAGCTTTTCAAACGAAATACTATTACATGCATACAAATTGATATTCCACGATGTTGCTACAAGATTATGTACTAGTAGCAGTGGTCCATAAATCTGTATAGCTAAGATTGAGAAAATGGTGTACAGATACACTAGGCATACAGCGAGTGTGTCTACGAGTTGGAATACTACCATTCAGTTGACATCGTCATACAGGTGGTATGGAAGCAGTTACAAGCACTTTGCCCAATCGTCCCGAGTGTTTAGGTCTTTAACTATGGTGTTTAGGTAACAGAAATACCATTGTTCCCTGACTTTTCTTATTTTGTCAATGTCCCCTCCTCTTCTGTTTATCCTAATCTTCTCTAATATGAACCACCTGATATCTTCACAGGAATGGTTCATAGTTTCGAAGTGTTCTGTTAGGGGCGCATTGCTTTTTTCAGTGGGTATCGCAGATTTGTGCTCTAGGACTCGTGTTCTCAATTCTCTGCTAGTTTCCCCAACATAACCCAAGTTACATGGGCACAACAGTAGGTATACCACATTCTGACTGCAGCAGTTGTTAAATGTTGAGGGTATGAGTTTCTTGCCGTTGTATTCAAAGTTGTGGCCAATGATGCATTGGGGGCAGACCGAACAGGTTCACAATTTGTAGTTTCCTGTTGCCACGTTGCCTGACAGGGTACGTTGGTTCTCTGTTGGAATTTTGTACGTGTGTACTAGACTGTTCCTTATTGTTTTGTTCCGGCGGAACGGAAACAATGGTTTGTTGAGTTGGGTTTCACTATTGTGGTTCAAGATTTTAAAGTGTCTATTGACAATGTTTTTAATTTGGTTGCTCACATGAGAGTATTGTGTGACGAATACTATCCTATCAAGGGGTATATTCTTTTTGTTTGTCTTTCTTTGTGGGTCTAGCAGACTGTCCCTATCATAAAACCGTGCACCTTTAAGTGCATGTTTGATCAATTTGTTTGGATAGCCTCTATTTTTCAGTTTGATCTTAGTGTTCTCTGCATGTTTGTAAAAATCGTCCACGTTTGTACAGTTTCTTCTAAGTCTCAAGAACTCCCCGAATGGTACAACGGCAAGAAACTCATACCCTCAACATTTAACAACTGCCGCAGTAAGAATGTGGTATACCTACTGTTGTGCCCATGTAACTTGGGTTATGTTGGGGAAACTAGCAGAGAATTGAGAACACGAGTCCTAGAGCACAAATCTACGATACGCACTGAAAAAAGCAATGCGCCCCTAACAGAACACTTCAAAACTATGAACTATTCCTGTGAAGATATCAGGTGGTTCATATTAGAGAAGATTTGGATAAACAGAAGAGGAGGGGACATTGAGAAAATAAGAAAAGTCAGGGAACAATGGTATTTCTGTTACCTAAACACCATAGTTAAAGGCCTAAACACTCAGGAAGATTGGGCAAAGTGCTTGTAACTGCTTCCATACCGCCTGTATGACGATGTCAACTGAATGGTAGTATTCCAACTTGTAGACACACTCGCTGTATGCCTAGTGTATCTGTACACCATTTTCTCAATCTTAGCTATACAGATTTATGGACCACTGCTACTAGTTCATAATCTTGTAGCAACATCGTGGAATATCAATTTGTATGCATGTAATAGTATTTCGTTTGAAAAGCTAAATTTAACTAACAGATGCATTAGCTGTGTACGGTGGAAATTTGCTTCTCAAGCAAATCCCTACACTTTGAAAAAAACGAAATCAGACCATAGCTACCAGTTTCCAATTCTCACGCTGCAAATATTTATCCCCAACTATACAATCAAATAAAGATGGCCGTAGTATCGATTTCACTAAATATAACTCTCAGACTATATCTTATTGCACATTGAGTGTAAGTATCATACCGCATGTAAAAGTAATAGGTCAAGTTGCGAAACAAACTTCACACTTTTTTACGGCAAGTCCCCTTTAAATAGTATCTTCACCAACACGGATAAACGGCAACACGCCGACGCAACAGCGGAGGACCAGAGAGGCAACCGCATGCTAGTTAAGGGGTGGGACCCTGACTGATCCAGCTCGGCCAATCAAATTGTAATAGCAGAAGGCGCAATATGCAAATCCTCATGCTCCCAGCCCCGACCGTGCGATTGGCCCATTACTGATGTACTCTAGTCCAATCGCCAGATAGTTGAATGTATTTAAATACCGGCAGGAATCCGTGATTGTTGTATTCAAAACGGAACCCCCATTATCAGCGGGAGCGGTTCTCCCTAGGAGGTAAGATTCTTGCCCGCGTATTTTCTGGAGAAAGAGAGAGTAGATAGCCTTCTTTTATCATCTTTAGTCAGATATTTGAGTGTAATTCACCCCTTTCTCTCCCCACACCAGGCTAATTCGTCCCTACTACTTTGGCGGCCAATTTTCCAAACGGTAGCACTTCAAGAGAGATCCATATGAAACCCTGTTAAACCCAGGTATGCAATCTTTTCTAACCAAGGAGGGTTACCAATTAGAACACTACTAGTAAGGCAATCTTAAACATATCCCTAATGAGCGGCTGGCTATTCTATTCAGGTTTCGCCAGGCCTTACATCTTCAAAAAGGAAGAGCAGCTTTCCAGTTTTCTTCTATCTACACTCGGTGAGACTTACAGCGAGCGCCTGCAACAGCAGGTATGTTATAATAGGTTTAGTAAGGTGTAACAGCTTCATGAGACAGAATTGATCGTTGATAATAGTATTGCTCTTTTCCTTTAGATTTTGCCAGGACTTTTATCCATAAGAATAAAAAGGGGAGTTCACCTGCTTCTCATACAAACCTGTGAGACGTCCGGCAAGCCCTCGCTATAGCAGGTATGTTTGCATGAGTCTTTTCATGTTATGTAGCCAGCACAACAGCATCCCAGACGTTGACCTAATTTAATCTTTAGAAAAACTTTTTCAATGCTAAGACAATAATCTACAAGGTACCCTTATAGAGAACACTAATTCCAGTTATTTGTTCCAAGTTCCCCTGGTAGGTGTAGATCCAATATAGGTATAAGTCCCCATAGCCTTGCCACTAAACATTAGCAGAGTATATCAAAGGAATAGATAGAATACTATTCTAAAGAACCTTTCTTTTCAACAAATTTGCAGGAACATATTTCAGAATCCTTGTTATACCAACAGTCCAACAATAAGAGTGCCATTTTATCTGCACAGCCAAGAATCGCTAACTTCGAGAATCGCTAACTTCTAGGAAACATTCTCATAGGTAAGAATGCCTACCATTAACCTCTGTAGTCAAGAGTGAAGAAACAGGAACCTACAGGGAACATAGTTTAAATGAAGGCCCCAGGATGTTTACAAGTTCAGAACCAAGGTATAACTTCCTTTAGCAAGCGGATATAGAGACCGCCATATAGTGCATATGTAGATACATAGCTCTCCTAAAGTGACACTACTAAATTAGCAGGTGACAGGGAGGCTGTATGGATCCATACAGCGACTTTTTTACTCTGCAAAAGCGAGTGTTAAGGTATCTTCTCATAATAATACCACTTAAGATGTTCTTCAATGAGGTTGCATTGAGGATAATGTGAACAATGTATAGATGACAACATGTATGAGTGTATAATTATATGCATATCTATTGTAGGGTATCCGTACAGACCCTTCAGTACGACAGACAACAAAGAAATGTCTTGATAAAGGTGGACTCCATTCTCGTTCGGAACCACCGAAACACGTCGACGCCAATCTTTGTACAATTTAAGCCTCCTCCTCCTATGTTTACATTCAAAATTAATAGTGGTGATACATAGGTGTGAATGTTCGACAGCTTTAAATGTACCAATTGTATTTTACAAGTTTTGCGTTTTACACTTTTTGTCTGTCTTTTCAATTGTGCAGGCCACAATAGATTGTGTTATTAATTGTATGTCTTTTTTTAACTATTTGATTAGGCAACCGTGATATGTATCGGTATGAAATGACTTGTTTTTATTCTCAGTTGCACAATAAATTTGGTGTATTTTATACTTTTGTGATTGTATTCGTTTTGACTATAGAGTGTACTTTGAGGCTATGTTTTAGCTTTTACTGTATTTTTCTCAAGGGAATTATTTCTTTCTTGGGTACAGTACAGTGATGACATGCACGATCGGATACATGGTTTGTTCGTCTCATAGCCGTGGATCATGTTGTTGTGCGATTCGACACAGAGCTACTGCTGGTCCGGATGCTGAGACGTGCTGTAAGTGGCGACCAGTTTGGCGCATAGGAAGTACGCATCGTACTTGCCTGGCTGGAAACTGCTGTTTACATGCTTCTGGACAACTCCATTTCTGCCTTTCTGGTTCCGGCTCGTACGGAAAATGTTGCTTGTTTCAGAGTGTACCTGTCGTTCGGGATTTGGGCACATTTGCGCATCATACTTCGTCGCCGGACGGACCGGCTCCCGGAACAAGTAGGCCGGAGGAAAACGCTTCGGACAGCTCTCGGAGGGCTGACCGATCGGAATCGACCCCTAAATGTTAGTAATTCAAGTCTTTTCAGAGCATCCTTTATCTAAAGATGCTAGAACATAGCTATTCACCTGAAATACTTGTCCTTTAAGCATATGACATTTTCTTCTTGTGCAATATATCTTTATATCTTATCAAACTGTTTACTAGTGATTTTACCTGGGCTTTCGGTTAGACCTCTGACACATCATTCCAATTTGCATATAACTTAAATTCATGTTGTACATTTACCAAATCAGTTTTTTTACTTTGCTTTTTATCAATTTTCAACTTTAATATCAGCCCAGTTATCAAGAGATATCTTGTTAAAAGAAGTGTTTAGTAGCTGCCACTTCCAAGCCAGAAAATGCAGATTGTACACAGACCTATTGGGAAGAAAATCATGATTTTATTAAAGACATGGAGGCTAATATTATCCAATCCTCCTTTATTTCCCACTCACATCGCAGCACCAAAGCAAGAAATTAGAACCAATATCAACATTTTGGAATCATATAAAAACCACAGAATCTACAGTCCTCTTCCTTCTTTTGTAACTGCTCATGTATTAGATATGTATTATGCTGCTTGTTCTCTGTATTGGCTTATGAATGAAAGAATGCTAATGTCTTGGGTATAGTTATATATCTTTTTATTTGGTACATATAATTGTGTAATCATTAAAGTATCATTAGCTTTTGCCTTTTAATTAATTGTTGTTTAGGTTTTTAGATTGTCAACATCAAGAGTTTATTAAAGGTGTTTGAATCCTATGTGACTTGGTTGGTTTTCGGTTTACTTTATGCTTCTTTAGCTGTAGAAAACCTTAAACGAGTCACTAACTTGCTTGGATGTCTGTTAGGTTTGCTGAAAAACCTGTGCTAGAAGTCAAATATGAGGACTTTAAAATCCGTCCCAGAGAGCGGGTTTGCAGATTGCCTCGGGATGAATGTATATTCTGTTTAATTTCGAGCCCCTCGGGCCTATCGGCTTGATGTGCCTTGTTTGTGGTTTATGTTTGATTTCGTGATTTATTGCTGTTTGTTTTCCCGCTTCCCATTTGTAAATCCATCTAAGGGGGGAAAGTTGGTTAGAAAACTCAAACCTCAATGTTGTTTCTTCAGCTGCCAGGAACGCTGACAGGAACTATGCTGACAGGAAGAGCTATTTGACACAGATGAGCTATCTAACACAACATTTAGGAAGATGTGTGCGCGCGATGGCCAGAGGAAAGGAATATAGTGCGACTGGGTTTAGTTTTCAGCACCCTATTCATCCCTGCCACATAACAGCGGCATTTACTAATTCATGGTATCCAAACAAGATGATGGCACAGGGCATCATTCCTTTTCCTCTGTTTAGTTCCTATCCTTACCAAAATAAATCAAATAAAATCACTGTCAAGGACACCCTACAAGGCCCTGGGTTACACGTTTGGCAGAGAATTCCGCCAGGCACGTAAACCCGTTTACAGCAAAGGATGGAATTACCAGTTTTGTTTTATTTAAGGCATCTGATAGCTATCGGATTGTTTAAAATAACCCAACATTCGTCAAATTTCAGCAGGTAAAAAACGCCGAAATTTAACAAGGGAAATGTGTACGGATATTTACCATGCCATGCCGAGTTTGGTGTGTTAAACACCAAAATCCGCATGGTATTTTCCACTAAGTCGTAATAGGGGATATTTATTTCACCCAGGGCTCAAAGTGAGCCGGTCCTTCCGGTGGCAGTTTTAAAAAGCAGGTGGGTGCTGAGACAGGTCTTCATCGGGCTCTCCATTGTAGCCCTAATGTAACTCTGCAGCAGTGCCACCCTTCACTGCCTTCAATGTAACTTGAAATGAGGCTTGTTATAGTTCTTTTAGTCTGGACATTTCAGAATGGAGACATTTTCAATATTATAAACAAGGAAGCCATAGTTGTTGCATGTTTATTTAATGCAACTAACAACCATTGGCAGAGCCAATAGTCCTAGCTTGTTATAGGTGTAACGTTGCTTGTTCTCTTATATAACTGGATGCAATGACAGAAACAGCAAAATACCAGACGGGTGGCATACTATGCTAAGCACAGATTTTTAGCTAAGGTTTTTTAAACCAGACCCAAATTACATTGATCATACCCCTTTTTGAGACCCCCCCCTTTTTCATCCCACTTAAACCATGATTACACCCAATAAATAACGAACGCCAGGGTGCTGCTAGTTAACATGTGTGCTAAATATCACCTTTAATTGTAATCAGGCCCTACATATAGCACTATCAAGGGGAGAATAAGAACAACACAGTAAAGAGCATTGTACTAAAACTACAGTTAAACCTTTATTCCTTTTGGGAGGTAAAATTACCAGCTATATATGGCAAAATATGCAAAATTGAAATTCAGCCTTACAGTGGTTGACTGCAGTGGTGGCCGGCATGCAAGGGAGTAGTCTTTAAAAAAATTAAAAAAATACCTACACCATGGATGGGTCAGCAATGAGGCAATGACCAATTTCCACCCTCTCTCTCTTGATGCTTTGCTGCAAAAACTGCAAACTTGCAAATTTGGGTCACCTGGCGATCCGTGCCCGGTTCAGTTTTTAGGGTGAGCCTAGAGCAGCGCGCATGTGCTGCCATATGGCAGGCTTCTTGTGAGCACTCTAAACTTCTCTGTTGTGGGTCTGACTCCTCTCACACATAGGATTGGCTTTTGCGTGTGTCTTGCACTAATGAAAGCACGCAAATGGCAAAAGGCGGGTGCATGTCCCACTTCTTTTTTAATGTTCCCTCCGACAGCGTTTTGCTCTCGGGAGCGAGCATGGGTGCACAGGGAGGCAGTTGCATTCCTCGTGGGTCAGGTTACACACAACGCGCCGTGCTTTTGCTTTTGCTTGTTTTTCTGAGATCTTCACTATGGAGCTACAGGGCTCAAATTGCTGGCACACATTTTTTACGAACACAGCTGTATGTACAAGCCAACAATGGACCTATAAGATGCACCGGACTGTCACTTGCTCGTTTTGAGGAGATTCACTTTATTGTAAACATTTTGCTGGTGTCAGGTAATCTCTTGTCCACTTCTCAATAAAGTCGTTAAAAAAAAGGAGGGGGCACTTTTCGATCACTGACATTTCAGCGCCTCGTCATTGGCAGTAAGTGCTATGAAAATCTACAATAAAGCTGTGTTTTGGCTTTCAAAAGTCTTTATCCTGAATCAGAATGCGCTCGCATTTATTTATTTGTTTTTGCAGTTTTTATATAGCGCTAACTCTACCCGATGGTATCTGAGTGGTTTACATAAGTTCCAGTTCCATAACACACGGTCACGTTAATTTTTTTTCGGAGGAAGACCAGCACGGGTAAATTAAGTGATTTGCCCAGGATCACAGGATGTTGAGCTGAAGCTGAGACTCAGACCTTGTTCCTCAGTTTCGAAGTCCACAGCTCAGACCGTTACAACGCAAGCGCTATTCAATGAATATGGGTACAACCTCGAGCGTGCCCCTGATGGCACAGTAAACATGCATTACATGATGTCCACAAGCTCTACACAAAGCGCCATGCTTTTGCTTTTGATTGTTTCTCTCAGATCTTTACTATGGAGCTACAGGGCTCAAATTGCTGGCACACATTATTTACGAACACGGCTGTATATATGAGTCAACACTGCACCTATAAGATGAAGAAGTGTGGCTTAGGGGTTAGAGGCGGCAGACCCGGAAGCTGAGATCGGCCCTGGACCAGGGTTCAATTCCCCGCCTCGGCGGGTCTTTGGCTAAAAAAAATTCCACGGTCTCGATAATTCTCGCTCCGGTGCCTTCTCGACTCACGGGTTCACGCTCTGCGACTCTGGGCAACAGCTTGCTTAATCTCCACAACGGCCCCTCGCGGCGGGATGCCTGGCTTTCACCTTGTGGATACCCTGCCGGGGCCTCTCACAGGGGAATACCAGGACGGGTTCCCTAGGCAAGCGCCAGGATGCCCTTTGTGGTGACAGGTCGCGCTATATAAGTATACCTACATTTACATTTACATTTACAAGATGCACCGGACTGTCAGCCGCTCATTTTGAGGAGATTCACTTTATTGTAACCATTTTGCTAGTATCCTGTACTCTCTTGTCAACTTCTCAATAAAGTTGTTAAAAAAAAGGGGGGTGCTTTTCGATCACTAACATTTCAGAGCCTCATCAGGGGCAGTAAGAGCTATAAAAAACTACAATACAGCTGTGTTTTGTCTTTCAAAAGTCTTTATCCTGAATCAGAATGTGCTCCCCTGTATTTATTTGTTTTTGCAGTTTTTATATAGCGCTAACTCTACCCGACGGTATCTGAGTGGTTTAGATAAGTTCCAGTTCCATTACACACGGTCACATTAATTTTTTTGGAGCAAGGCCGGCACGGGGAAATTAAGGGATTTGCCCAGGATCACAGGATGTTGAGCTGAAGCTGAGACTCAGACCTTGTTCCTCAGTTTTGAAGACCACAGCTCAGACCGTTACACCGCAACCTCTATTCAATGAATAAGGGTACCACCCCAAGTGTGCCCTTGAGGTCTCTAGAGTAGTCACAGCCCACTTCTGTGTAATAAAGCAGGGTAATTCTCCTCTCATATACTAAGTTAGTCATGGTCCTGGCCTGGCATCCTTCAACCGTTGAAAGATCCAACAAACCCTGACACTGAGGGGGTGGTGGCACAGGGAACAGCGTTCCAGTAGATGACTCATCGGAGATTATTCTGGAACAATGTGACCCAGGGAATGTCTTCTTGCCTGACAGAGGAATAATTATGGTTGAGAATAAAGCACCTGGTGGGTGGTTTAGGCCAGCAGGCAGCCTCGGAGTGGGATATCTGTTGCGCTTCCACTTCATGTGTCTGATCCCCTGAAGAGCTGCATTGGTGATGCTCCTCTGTGGAGGCTGAAGCAGGTATGTGCATGTTGTTGAAGCACAACCTGAAATGATTTAGACTATTTGTAGAGTCTCTCCCCGCAATATGTAGTGCCATTATGCATTTCCATATGAGGAACATTAAACCATTATAGTGCAATATTTTTCTACTTTTCATCAGCTTTTGCTGTCAGTTTTTTGCTAGTACCAATTCAGCAACAACGCAGCACCATTTCAGCATCACTGCAGCGCAACCTCATCAACAGCGCACCTTCAGCACAGCACCAAATCAGCCTCACTCAGCACCACCTAAGCGCCAGCTTAGCACCACCACCAACGCATGACTCAGCACAACCTCAGTGTCACTCAGCATCACCTGAGCACCACCTCAGCATCAGCACAGCACCATCTCAACACCACTTCTTCATCATTGCACCACCACCAGTGCAGCACCTACTCAGCACCAGCACAGCACCCCCTCAGCACCAGCCCACCACCACCTCAGCACCAGTGCAGCACCACCTCAATATCAGCATAGCAGCATCGCAGCATCAGCACAGCAGCACCAGGAGCACAGCCCAACCTCAGCATCAATAAAGCACTAACACAGCACCACTTCAGCATCAGCACTACTGCCGTCAGCACAGTATCACCTCAGATAGGCACCAACTCAGCACCACTTGAGCACCAGTGCAGCACCACCTCCTCAGCTTGACTTAGCACCACAGCATCACTCAGCACCACCTCAATATCACCCAGCAACACCTCTTCACCAGCACACTGTCACTGCAGTGCTACCTCACCACAATTCAGCACCACCTGAGTATCATTTAGCATCACCTGAGCATCACCTCTGCATTAGCTCAGCACCTCCTCAGCACTAAGGGTGGGCGTAAAATCCGTTTCGCGGGCGAATTTGCGGATTTTCCGCGATTTCGCGATCCGCGAATCTCGCGAAATCGCGGTAAAATCCGCGAATCAGCGGGGACGAATTTTCAGCCAAGGAAGGGTTACAGCAGCAGGTGCAAAAGTTGAACCTAATTTCTTTGTAACCTTTTACAAAATGGTTACAAACAAATTAACTACAACTTGGACACCTGCTGCTAATTGCATCCTGGCGCCTCGTTGCCTACTTGCAACTATTCTCTGACCCTGTTCTGACCCTTGAAGCAGGGTCAGAGAATAGTTACAAGTAGGCAACGAGGCACCTGTCCAAGGAATTAAACCTCATCAGGAAGCACTTACAGATATAAAAAACAGGAAGAAGGGAGAGGATGGCAAATACACCCATTTTGAGTTGTCAGGAGGGGTTAAACTAAAAGAGACCTTTACAGCACAATTTTCATATGCATTTTGCTAAAAATAAAAAGCTGTATGTTCTGTAGGGGCAACTCAGGAATCTGGCCCTTCAGAGATCGGCCTCTCTTTCTTTCTCTCGTTCTCTCTCTCCCTCTCTCTTTCCCTCTCTTTCTCTCTCTTTCTATCTATCTATCTATCTATCTATCTATCTATCTATCTATCTATCTATCTATCTATCTATCTATCTATCTATCTATCTCTCTCTCCCTCTCCCATAAATGACTGCATGGGTAACTTCGCTATGCAAGCGGCTCGCAAAGACGCAAAAATCCCCGCGAACACGCAAAAAACCCCGCGAACATGCAAAAAACCCCGCAAACACGCAAAAAAACAAAAATCCGCAAATTCGCACAAATTCGTGAATTTTGCGGATCGCAAATTTGCAAATCCGCAAATTCGCGGATCACGAATTCGCAAAATTCGCCCATGCTTATCAGCACCATGCAGCACCACCTCAGTCTTCTCTCCGAATCTGCTATCTGTTGATTCTCTCCTAAAGACTGTCTGCTTGTCATGATTCCGGTACTATTTCCCAGCCTCCAACCTCCTATTGTTTATGTACCCCCAATAGCAAAAATATAAAACTACAACAAACAAGCATTAGAACAGGCAGGAAGAAGTTGATAGAATTGCAAGGACAAAAAATTAGAATACATTTTTGAAGTTAATTCTTATTTAATTGGAATGTTTAGTTGTACATAATGTCTTCTTGGATATATATATATATATATATATATATATATATATATATATATATATATATATATATATATATATATATATATATATATATATATATATATATATATATATCCTACTGGCGGTCGCCAGTAGGTAGTTATAGTTAGGATTTTTTTCAATGTTAATTCTCAAAATTCTATTTGGAATAACTTTGGCGCCGGTTGAAGAATCTGCCTGAAAAATTCCTCAAAATGGCCTCGCGGCACCCTGGTCCTTCCCTTAAAGTTTGGGGGGATTTGTGAAGCGGGGGCTGAGATAAAAGGGGGGTCCCAAAACGTGTTTTCCCCATGTTAATTTTCATAGGGCGGTCGACCTCACTTTTAGCTCGAACGGCTGAATGGATTTCCACCAAACTTGGCAAAATTGTAGGGACTGGTAGCCCGATGTGCCTTTGCTATGTCTCAAGATATGTGCTTCAGTGGATTTTGAGTAATTTCGGTTAAAAAAAAAATATATATCTATGACAGCGCCCCGGTACGCGCTCCGGGGAGCGCTCCGGGCGCGCCATGCGACTTGCGCGCAGAAAGCTGATTGGTTCTTGGGTGTCTGTAAACATTCGAAACAGTCCGGAGCGGCCGCCATCTTGTGTCTCGGTAGGATGGAGACACAAGAGGTGGCCAAAACAAAGGGGGAAATGACCATAAGGGGGCAGGATAGACCCCCCCTGATCCCCTAGGTTTGATGTGGGGGCTATAAAAAGGCCTCGCGGGGCAAAAAAAAAAAACATTTTTTTTTTTTTCGATTGTCGCGGAGGGAGCGCCCGGTACGCGCACTGGGAATCGCACCGGGAAGCGCACAACAGAGAAAAAAGAATGCCAGAGTTTAAAATTTTTGCCAATATTTCATAAATGGGAGGTAGTTCTGAAAAGAACTTTTTTTTTAATTCTTTTTGTTGTTTTATATTTTTTTTATTATTTTTCTAAACATTTTTTTATTTTTTTGTGTTTTTGAACAATTTTATAATTTTTGGTTTTTTTTAAGGGAACAAACAAAAAACAGGGAATTGGAAATGGCTCAACAGGAGCAAAAAAAATAAATAATTACTGTTTTCTTTCCTTGCTGCATTTGTGGTTGTCTATAGCATTATTTATTAAGGTGACGCTAAGTTCACCATAGCATAATGTTTTGCCACAGAAAATGCAAAGAAATTTGACCTTGCCAAATTTTGGCTGAATATTTGGCACCATTTGGCGTTCTTCAGGACCAGAAATTGAGGGTAAAGAAGAGGAAGTGCTGGCCACAGGGGGTGGGTTGTTCCGAAGTTCCTGGACTTCAGCCTGAGCAAATTATTGGGATGCCACCTCTCCATGTGCGGGATCATGGTAAAATTACCAAAAGAATGTTTCTTGGAGGGATTGCCCCTGGAGAGAACTTTGTCACAAATAAGACAGGTGACTTTGGGGGCGTTCACCTTTTTTTGTTCATCTGGAAAAGAAAAAAATTGCCAAATGAAGTGCACTTTGACGTGCCTTTGTCTTGGTTCTTCTGGGAGGAAGCACCTTTGTTGTTGATCCTCCTCCTCTTCTTCCTCCTCTTCTTCTTGTCCTCCAAGAAACTGTGGTGGTGGACCTTCTTTTCTTGGTGGTGGGGGTGGTGGGGGGGTGCACCAGCTACAGCAACAAGTGATGCCATTGTTCAATGTCTACATGAGCCCCCTTGCAGCCATTGCACGCCAACACAACCTGAACATCATCTCCTACGCCGATGACACCCAGCTGAACCTCTCCCTGACCAACGACCCCGCCACCGCCGGAGCCAACCTACACGAAGGGATGAAAGACGTGGCCGAGTGGATGACGACCAGCCGCCTGAAACTGAACACAGACAAGACGGAAGTCCTCATCCTGGGCTCCTCACCCTCCGCCTGGGATGACTCCTGGTGGCCCCCCGCCCTGGGCAACGCACCCAAACCGAAAGACCACGCACGCAACCTGGGCTTTATCCTGGACTTCTCCCTCTCCATGGCCAGACAAGTCAACGCCGTCTCCTCGTCCTGTTTCAACATCCTGCGCATGCTACGTAAGATCTTCCGGTGGATCCCCACCGAGACCATCAAGACGGTCACCCAGGCCCTCGTCACCAGCCGACTGGACTACGGCAACGCCCTCTACGCCGGAACCACCGCCAAGCTCCAGAAGAGACTCCAGCGGATCCAGAACGCCTCGGCGAGACTCATCCTCGACGTCCCCCAGACGAAGCCACATCTCCAGACACCTGAGAGACCTGCACTGGCTCCCGATCAACAAGAGAATCACCTTCCGTCTCCTCACCCACGCACACAAATCCCTACACAACCAAGGCCCGACCTACTTCAACAGCCGCCTCAACTTCTACGCTCCCAAACGCCACCTCCGCTCGACCAGTCACGCCCTCGCCGCCATCCCCCGCATCCGCAGAGCGACAACAGGAGGAAGGTCCTTCTCCCACCTGGCCGCCAAGACTTGGAACTCCCTCCCTCCCGACCTACGCCTGACCCAAGACCACCTCTCCTTCAGGAAGAAGCTCAAGACCTGGCTGTTCGAGCAGTAGCGGACCCCCCCCCCAGCGCCTTGAGACCCTCCGGGTAAGTAGTGCACGATATAAATGCCTATGATTGATTGATTTATTGATTTCCTCCAAAATAGCTCTTGCTCTCTCAATGAAGAAAGTAAGAATGAGGAAAAAAGGAGGGGGCTTTCATTATTTGGAGAAAAAAAATGATGAGAACCAATGAAAAGTGTTATTTTCAAGTCACATGACCCGATGCGCTTACGTTACGTGCTCCGGCGCGCTTACGTTACACGCTCCGGGCTGCGCCGCGGAGCGCTTCCGGGTGCGTTTACGCAGCGCCTCAAAAGACACATCGCGCGGCTACGCGATACGTCACGCTTACGCGACATAAGACGCATCACGCGGCTACGTAATACGTCACGCTTACGCGACGCGTCACGATGTTGTTTTCGATTGCGACATTGGCGCTAATGGGACGCTTCCCGGTTCGCGCACCGGGGCGCTTCAAAATACTACGCTTTCCGGGGCGCTCACCGGGGCGCGCACCGGAAGCGCTCCAAGACAAAAAAATAAATTAAAAAAATATATATAAAAAAAATTTTTAATTGAAAGGACTGGTAGCCCGATGTGCGTTTGCTATGTCTCAAGATATATGCTCCAGTTGTTTTTAAGAAAATTAACTTTTCAAAAATATATATTGGGCTACTTTGGGCTTTATATATGTTAGAGCCCAAATGTAGCCCAAATGTAGCCCGATGTAGCCCAATGTAGCCCAATGTAGCCCAAAGATGGCCACCAGAGACAAAAAAATACAAATGTAGCCCAAATATCAGCCAGATGTAGCGCAACTATAGCCCAATGATAGTATGTACCAGAGTGTTCTAAAGAACAACTAGAGCGCTAACAGTCTTACTTATAAAGTGGGGCTTTTAGTTAGGAATTAGCATTAAAAAAACTTTGAAATTCACTGAAAAAAACATAGGTTTCACACCAGTTATAGTTAGGAATTAGCATTTAAAAAACCTATTAAATTCACTGAAAAAAACATAGGTTTCACACCAGTTATAGTTACCTGGAAATTTTACTGGCATAAAACCATTGAAATTCCCACGTTATAGTTAGTTGGACTCACTATAACTTGCGCGTGTAATGCACTGCTGATGACATCACATATTACACCACTCATGACATGGTCAGTGACATCACTCATGACATCACTGATGACACCATCCTTGTGACAGAAAGACTGACCTCCTTTCACTGTAAAGTAAACCTTGAAACAAATATTAAAAAATAGAAACTAACATTTAAAAAAAAGTGGAGATATCTATACCAGTTACAACAACCAATTCAGTAATTCCGCCATTTACGTACACATCCACTCATTCACCAACAGTTCTATATAGTCAGTCATACATATACTCACTCATCATATGTAGTGAGACACCTATACATCCGTTAACACACCGACAGTCTTCCATAAGTTGCTCACACACATATTCACACATGCAAATAAAATATTGAACATCCATTTTTTTGCATATACAGCTATACACACACTACCACCTTACTTCTAAGGAAACTTACACATACTTACTCTCTTAAACAATCACTTATAGAAACACATACTTATTTAAACAAGAACTCTTTCAATCTCTGACTCTCACATATACTCACTTATATACACCAATACTCACATATACTAGATTAAAACATATGTAGTTACTGATAAAGACACTAGTAAGACAGTCATTCACTTACTAACACATACATATACACATTCACTCACCCATACAGTCCGGCACATATGCTGTCTTCAAAACACATACAAACAGTGAGTCAGTCATTGATCCATCTGTGTGCTAAGTAACACCCCCACTAAATCATACATACATTTATACTGATACTAAAAAAAACATCTAATAACCCATAGAAACACACATGTAGCTATTCACCAACCCATGCACCCACTTATACACAAAGTGAAACACTGATACGAACATTTAAATATTGAAACAATACTCGCTAATATATGTATTCACTATGATACACTTAATAAGCCAGTTAACCAATCATTAAAAAAAAAAAACATCCATTAAGACACTTATTTAAACATTTATTCTTCCATTGACCTTTACATATACATATATAAAACATGTTTATTTTTCAGAAAGGCACACATTCACTGGATGGTGTCATCAGTGATGTCATGAGTGATGTCACTGACCATGTCATGAGTGATGTAATATGTGATGTCATCAGCAGTGCATTACACACGTAAGTAATAGTGAGTCCAACTAACCATAACGTGGGAATTTCAATGGTTTTATGCCAGTGAAATTTCCAGGTAACTATAACTGGTGTGAAACCTATGGTTTTTTCAGTGAATTTAATAGGTTTTTTAAATGCTAATTCCTAAATATAACTGGTGTAAAACCTATGTTTTTTTCAGTGAATATATATATATATGTAGATATCTTCACCACCACCACAGTGAACAAGACCTGCGGTCGAAACGCGTAGGTGAAGGGGGCTGTATTGAAGTCTCTTGTTGAATAAACCCAGCTTATCGAATTGAGCGAGTGCGGACATTATTTTCTTTTGGTGGTGAATTTATAGTAGGGGGATGTTCATCCCTACTGTCCAGCACTAACCGTGCAAAGAGTGCACTTCAGAGTGAACGAATTGGTGGATAAAATATATATATATATATAGTAACAAAAATGCTTATACCACTTGTTTAGTATAACTTTCAACATGCTGTATAGTAACAGCAATCCTCTACAACATAGCATAAAGACATTGGCAAAGCCAATATCTCTGGCTAAACACTTATATGGTCCCAAAGGCGAGACCTATTGGCTATGCCAATGCTTGTTTAAACTCCTTTCACCTTGCATCAATGCCCCACTGAATCAGATCTGGAATTCCTCGTTGAGTTCAGGAACCTTCCCTGCAGTGTGGAAACAGGCTTATCTTATGCTGATCCTCAAAAAACCTGATGCTGACCCTGCTGCTTTTAAACATTTTAGACCCATTTCCCTTTTACTGGTACCAGCAACAATTCTTGAACAACTAGTCCAGGATCAACTCTCCAATCATCTGGAATCTAGAAATCTTCTTCATGACTCTCAATCCAGCTTCAGAGCTGGCTACAGCATGGAGACTGTCCTCCTATCAGTATGCTAGGGTATCCGCGAGTGTATCAATTTGGGCAAAGCAGCTATGCTTGTGCTACACGATCTGTCCGAAGCTTTCAACATTGTTGCCCACTCCATTCTTATGGATAGGTTAAGAAACTTGGGTATTCAGGGCACGGCTCTGTCCTGGATCCAGTCCTTTCTGGGAAACCGGTCTCAACAAGTCTTTCTCCGTCCTTGCTCTATGGGGTTCCACAGGGCTCAGCTTTTTAACACCTACCGTTCACCTCTTGCGGCGTTGGTAGAATCGTGCGGGGTGAGGGGGGTCTTCTACGCTGATGACACCCAACTGGTGTTCTCCTTCGAGGAGCACTCGAAAGCTGCTTTTTCCAATTTTAGAAACTTCCTGAGTAACATCTCTTCCTGGATGTCACTGAACTGTCTCAAGCTTAACTCTGACAAAATTAGGTACTCTTCTTTAACCAAAAACCACCTCCCCAATTGCTTCGGTGGCCACAGGAGATGAATCCTCCTCCTGAGTCTGTTAGCTCAGTGAGAAATCTCGGTTTCAGATTTGAAAACAAACTCTCACAATCAGGCAAGTCTCCTCCTCATGCTTTGGGAACCTTTGCACATTGCGGAAATTCCTCCACTTCCTTCCCATGGAGTGTCGTCAAACAGTAGTCCATGCTCTAATCACATCCCACCTGGACTACCCAACAGTCTTTATCTGGGTGTTCCCACCTATCTGACTCAGCGTCTGCAGATATTACTAAATGCTGCTGCCAGATTGATCTGTAAAATACCTTTCCGCCACTTGATTACCCCCACCTGAGGAACCTTCACTGGCTACCTGTGAGCAAGCGCATTGAATTCAAGGCCCTTACCCTAGCATTCAGGGCATTTCGGGGGTTAGGTCCGGTGTATCTGAGAGCTAGACTCCAGCACTACCATCACAACTGGATCCTGAGATCTAACCATCAGTGTCTCCTGGCTATCCCTTGCTTTTGTAATGCCAGGACGGGTGGGTGAGCCTTCGCAGTTAGACCATCTAAACTTTGGAATGCCCTGCCACACTCCCTCCACTTATCGGAGTCAGAACTAACTTTTCTGAGTGCCCCCGAAAACCAGTTTTTACACCAGCATCTAGTTTTCTTTCATTGCTCCTGTCACTTTCTGTCTGCCTCAGCTATTGGGTATGTAGTACTAAGGGGTCATGGTCAGTCTCATCTAATGCTATTACTGCCGTTTCCTCCATATGCATCAAAAGCCTAATATCTAAAAGAATATAATCAAAATAACTTACATATGTCCCATGTCTAAATGTTGGAAGAGGTGTGACATGAGATGTGGAACAGCCATTGAACGCTCCCAGCCCTTGGGCTAGAGTGATATCCAACACCTGAAAGGTAGCCCTAGATAAGTTAGTACTAGACCGATTTGTTATCTCTGGAATGCTCCATAGTTGGTCCTCTTCATGGGATTGATCCTGTGATATGGTGTTCGGTTCATATGTAAGATTGGAATCACTGACAACAAATAAGTAGTGAGAGCCTGAGAGGCCCACCAAAATCCTATCCAGTTCAAGAAAAGTTGGCTATTCACAGCACTTTACTAAGCTTCTAATATAGATATTAATTAACACAAGAGGCATACCCTTTGAAAAAGAGAAAGTTGGCCCTTGAATATCCCGTGATCCAGTTTGGAGTTCGGCTACTGACCGCGAAAATGATGTGCATAGTTTAGTGTTGTCTCCAGCCTGGTAAAATGCAAATGATTACACTTCACACAGAGCTCTGTAGTGCTCGTCTTTATTCTTCAGAGTGCAACCATTAACTAACTGTAGGCATTGCATCATCAACTTTATTAACAACACCCAGGCACACCCATATGATTATGTTATTTCTACGGAGTCCATCAGGGGCCAGAAGGGTCCCCCTATACATATGTATAAGACACTTCACTCACCCAGGCGAGCAATCCGCCCAATGGATGTCCCAATGTGGATCACTAGCTGGAATCCGAAAACTCTTAAAACCATGCCTAAAAATTAGATCTGTAAACTATGTCCACTGAACGAGGCATATGTGATGTTTATCAATAAAGATTATGGGGGAGATTTACAAGCCTGATGCGCCACTTTTGCGTCACTTTTAACATGGGAAAAGTGACGCAAAAGTGTCGCAAGGGCCTTGCAAATCTGCCCCTCTATTTTTATTTGGCATTTAAGAGCACGAGTTTTAAAGTGCATGCTTCTACAATTTTTGTTTCAGAAGTAGTTTGAATTTGAAATCGGAACGTACTTGTGTCCGGAGAACCGTTGATTCTGACGGCAGTATTCTTTCATATATTGGGTAAGCTGAGATAGCATTAAATAGCCTATTCCCATCTGGCAGTTACGAATACGAGTTTTAAATTGCATGTGTCCATTGTTATTTCAAAAATAGTTTATCTGGACACGGGCACGTGTATTTATCCGCGGAACCGCTGATTTTGAAGGGGATTCTGACTGCGTCTTTCAACCACTTATGGGGTAGGTTCAGAAAGCATGCAGATTAGCAGCATTTAAGAAGGGTGACATTCCCGTACAACAACCTTATTGTGTTTCATGTACTAGAACTTGATATCTTCGAGGGAAACTACCCGAGGAGTCTAGAAGTCGGGAGGTCTTGCCCCCACATGTGCATCACACTCCCAGATTAAGGTGGTTCAGATTAATGCTGTAAATACAATGGGTTTAGATTTGGGACCAATATATTTAGAAGGAGGAGTAACCCCCGATGATAATGCCAAGAATAATAGCAAATATTAAAGCTATCACAGTAACAATATTGCATAGACAATGAGTTTACATCCTATTGAAATACACCCAGGAAGAAGATACATTTTTTGATATGGGTCCCTAGACTATCAGCTTTGCCCTTTGATGCACGTAAGAGTGTCATTCTATGAATTAAGCACTCGCATTATAAACATTACATATTGTCCTATGCACTTGGAACGGTTTTATACCGTTGTCATCTATGTGGGTGCAGTAATTGAGAGTGTGCTAGGAGTATCTAAAAGAGCTCTGAGGTGTGAATGTGGAATAAAGGAGCATGAATAGTCATCGTAGCCAATGATCTTGATGTATATGTTTATTTATTTTATACTTCATGTGATATGGATGTAATGCATCTATAATAGCTTAAAAAGATGAACAAACTAGACACGAAAATATAGGAATGATTTATGTATATAAAGTGTCTATACAAATGTTGATATTGTTTTGTATATATATATATATATATATATATATATATATATATATATATATATATATATATATATATATATATATATATATATTATATATATATTCACTGAAAAAACCATAGGTTTCACACCAGTTATAGTTAGCTGGAAATTTTACTGACATAAAACCATTGAAATTCTCACGTTATAGTTAGTTGGACTCGCTATAACTTGCGCCTGCAATGCACTGCTGATGACATCACATATTACATCACTCATGACATGGTCAGTGACATCACTCATGACATCACTGATGACACCATCCAGTGAATGTGTGTCTTTCTGAAAAATAAATATGTTTTATATATGTATATGTAAAGGTCGATGGACGAATAAATGTTTAAATAAGTGTGTAAATAGATGTTTATTTTTAATAAAATATTGATTGGTTAACTGGCTTATAAAGTGTATCTTAGTGAATACATATATTAGCGAGTAATTTTTAAATATTTAAATATATGTATCAGTGTTTCACTTTGTGTATAAGTGGCTGCATGGGTTGGTGACTGACTCACTGTTTATATGTGTTTTAAAGACAGCATATGTGCAGGACTGTATGGGTGGATCAGTGTGTATATATGTGTGTTAGTGAGTGAATGCCTGCCTCACTAGTGTCTTAATGAGTAACTACATGTGTTTTAATCTAGTATATGTGAGTATTGATGTATATAATTGAGTATATGTGAGAGTGAGAGATTGAAAGAGTTCCGGTTTAAATAAGTATGTGTTTCTATAAGTGATTGTTTAAGAGAGTATTTATGTGTAAGTTTCCTTAGAAGTAATGTGCTAGTGTGCGTATAGCTGTATATGCAAATAAATGGATGTTAAATAGTTTATTTGCATGTGTGAGTATGTGTGTGAGTAACATTTGGAAGACTGTTGGTGTGTAACAGGATGTATATGTGTATCACTACATATGATGAGTGAGTATATGTATGAGTGACTACATAGAACTGTTGCTGAATGAGTGGATGTGTACATAGATGGTGGAATTACTGAATTGTTTTTTGTAACTGGTATGGGTATCTCCATTTTTTTGAAAATGTTAGTTTCTATTTTTGAATATGTGTTTCAAGGGTTGCATTACACTGAAAGGAGGTCTGTCAGTCTGTCACAAGGATGGTGTTATCAGTGATGTCATGAGTGATGTCACTGACCATGTCATGAGTGATGTAAAATGTGACGTCATCAGCAGTGCATTGCAGGTGCGCAAGTTATAGTGAGTCCAACTAACTATAACGTGGGAATTTCAATGGTTTTATGTCAGTAAAATTTCCAGCTCACTATAACTGTTGTGAAACCTATGGTTTTTTCAGTGAATTTAATAGGTTTTTAAATGCTAATTCCTAAGTCTAACTGGTGTGAAACCTATGGTTTTTTAAGTGAATTTCAAAGGTTTTTTAAATGCTAATTCCTAACTATAACTGGTGTGAAACCTTTGGTTTTTTTCAGTGAATTTCAAAGGTTTTTTAATAGCAAATTTCTATAGCTATGAAATGTAATATTTTTTATAATGAATCCTATAATGTATATTTATGTAATACTATTTTTCTTATGTATATTGTTCATGGTTTTTTTATTTTTTTGCCCTGGTGCGCTCCCGGGGCGCGTCCCGGTGAGCGCACCGGAAAGCGCAGTCTTGCGGCGGGCCCTAGGGCGCAGACCAGAGATCGTCCCGTTAGCGCTTTTGCCGCGAATGAAAACATCATTGTGACGTATCGCGTAGCCGTGTCCGCGTGATACGCATGGCGTAAACGCACCCGGAAGCACTCGAGCACATACGATCGCGCAACGTAAGCATCCGACGCGCTTACGCGGCGCTCCCGGGGGCGAGGAGCGTAAGCGCGTCGGGTCATGTGACCTAAAAATAACACTTTTTATTGGTGCAGGACAGTTTTGGTTTCCAAATGATGAAAGCCCTGGTCATGTGACCTGAAATTAACACTTTTCATTGGTTCAGGACAGGTTTTTTTTCCTAATGATGAAAGCCCCCACCTTTTTTCCTCATTCTAACTTGGTACTTTGAGTGAAGAAGACCTGTTGAAAGACCTCTCTGTACTTTTTTGGACTGAAAAATGGCTTCAGTAGCAGCAGCAGCAGGAGCATCTCAGCCACCACCACCACCAAGAGGACCACCACAACACCACAGTGGTGGAGATGAAGAAGAGGAGGAGGAGGAGGAGTAGGAGGAGCGGAGGAGGAGGACATTCCTGCCAGAAGACAATACCCCATATAGGTCAAAGCAGCACATTGTATGGGAGTTTTTTTCCATCCCAAGTGGCCTCAAAAAGGTGAATGCACCAAAGGTGACTTGCCTAATCTGTAACATGGAACTTTCAAGGGGGAACCCTAACAAGAAATACTCATTTGGCAATAACACCATGATTCGCCACATGCAGTGCAGGCATCCCAACAACTATGCAGCGGCAGAGGTCTGAGAACTGGCCACAAACCCTCCCAAATCTTCACCCAGCACCTCCAAAAGAAAGCAACCCACTCCATCGGGACCAGAGACAAGGGAGATGGTCCCAAACATTCAACCCCAGTTTGGGCAATACAAGATCACTTGTATATTTTGTGGTCAGACCATCACCTATGGTGAGCAAAGCATAAAGCTCATCAACCGTGCTGGTGACAACCACAATTGCCTCAAAAAACAAGAATTTTTTCCTCCAGTTGACCCGTTTACAATTCCCTGTTTTTTGATTTTCCCCATAAAAATAACAAAAAAATATAAAATTGTTCATAAAAGCCAAAAAAAGTACAAAATGTTCAAAAAAACATTTAAAAAATATAAAACAACAAAAAGAAGAAAAAACAGTTCTTTTTAGAACTACCTCCAATTTATAAAAAAAGGCTACGCTTTTCTAATACTCAGTCATTCTTTTCCCCCCATGGTACGCTCCCTGGCACGCTCCCCGGTGCACGTACCGGGCGCTCCCCCGCGCAATTCGAAAAAAAAACAACATTTTTTTTTGTCCCGCGGGTCCCTTTTATGGCCCCCACATCAAACCTAGGGGGTCAGGGGGGTCTACTCTGGCCCCTTTTGGTCATTTCCCCCTTTGTTTTTGCCACCTCTTGTGTCTCGATTAACCCTGGGCGAAGCACTACGCTCCGTTTGCGGAGTTTGCGGAGTTTTGGCAACTCCGCGTTCCGCGGAGTTCGCGTAGCTGCCGATAACTCCGCTATCCGGTGCGGAGCGTAGTTGTCGCGCGCTAAATAACATTGTCGCGCGCTAAATAACATTATCGCGTGCGCGGCAATGGCTTACCTTGGTTCTGCGTTCGCTTTTTCCCGGTCGCGTCGGCCACCATGTTTGTAAACCCTTCCGTGCAGCTGTGCGAACGCGATAACGTCATTGGAAGCGCGATAAAGCCATAAGGACGCGCGAGTATGTTTGTTGGTAAGATCGAGTTGCCGAACACGCAGAACCTGCAATCTTGCACAGAATAACTCGCGAGCATGTCAAAAGTTAAACCATAATAATAAATTACCATTTTGGTTAGCAAACAAGTGAGAAACCCCTCAAAGTTGTACCTTTGGATGTATTTTTTGGGGGGAAGGAGTCCTCTTTCTGTTTCTACTGTATTTTTGAATATTAAGGAGGAAGGGCTCTGGAGTTTACAACTTCCTGTTCCTGTCCACCAGGCTCCTCCCAGTGCTTTGTCCATGAGGTGGTCACTTTCATTTGGATTTTGAGCTGGCAGGATCACTTTCTGTGTGTGTTGGCTGCATTACTGCTTTTTTTGAATCTTACTGAGGACTTTTGGATTTTGAATTCTCTTTTTCAAGTAAGTTCAGTAATGTATGAGTGAGTATGATGTTGTAGACTTGTGTTTGTTTGATTTAAAATGTTTTAACTACATTATTCATTCCTTGATTTAAATTATTGATGGGTGCCTACTTTTATGAGGTCCCAACTTGTATTTCTTTTTAAATTTCATCCAGGCTACATAGAGAGGTACCCATGGGTAAAATCATAATTCTGTGTTTAAATTTTTATTCAAGTTTGTAAACAAACATCATGGCTGGCATTGGATTATGGTCATCATTATGCAATAGCAATGTCTGCTGTGGAATTTCTGTTTGTGTAATGAAAAAGTTTTTTTATTTTTTTAAACCAATAGCTGACCCTAGTACTCCATGTAGTTAGTGTGTAGGCATGTTTGAGTTCATTGTAATAACTTTCTGTGGTTGGCCTGGCCATGTGTTGTTGGCGGCCATTTTATGTTTCCCAGCCACTTTGGTCTTGCCATAGGCCTCCAAACTTGTGGCCTACTCTTCCAGTAGGCCAGAGGTACTAGTCATAGGGTCATGAAAGGTAATCAACTGTTTTTCTGGTGTACCTCTAATTAGGAAATCATGGATGGACTGGATTGATTTAGAAAATCTTATGTTTATGTGTGGGGTATGTCAGGTTTCGGGTGTCTGTCAATTTCTGCCATTAGGTAACCCTAGGAATACAGCTCGGGTAGTTTTGGTAACGTCGCGCCGTGTGGGAACGCGACCTTACCTTTTTTGTCTTTTTCGCGCGCTCAATGTACTGGCTCGGGAACGCGATAACGACTTTTTACTCGATTCGCGTTGCCGAACACGCCGATTTTGCATTCTCGCGAACAATATGTCCCGAGTTGCATAAAAGTTCCTCGAAAATGTTTAATGTGTCCCCTGTGCTACCAAAAAGTCCTCATTTTTTGTGTTATTTACTTCTTTGGTTGTAGCTTTGTCTTCCTGGAGCATGGCCCACTCCCAGTTCCTTTCTGTCCTCTATGTAATGATTTCTTGTTTATGGTTGGGGTGACCAATTTGGGGGGTGGTGTCTGGTGTGTTCATTTTGTGAAGCAAAGCATTGTCCCTTTGCCATAGGCATTTATTGTCTGTCCTCTCTTTCTTTTCATGTAGTGGTGAGGGCCATTTTGTGTGTACTTCCTTTGTGATGATTCTGCTATGTTGTTGTTGGTGGGCAGGCCTTGTGGTGGCGGCCATTTTGTGTATGCTTCCTTTGTGACTGATTTTGCCATGTGGTGGAGGCCATTTTGGGTGCATCCCCTTTCCATGTTGTCTTTGGGTGTCCCTGTCCTCCTGGCCCTATGGAGGCGGCCATTTTCTGTGTCCTTCCCTGGTCCTCTTCTTTTGCCATAGCCATCCAAGGCTTTTGTAGGTACTACCACTCAAAGCCATAGGTGCATTCAAGTTAATCAACTATTTTTGTGGTGTAACTTTAATTACACCGTGTATGGCTTTGGATTGCTTCACATTTTTTTGTAATGGTGGTACTTTTAGTTTTTTGGTTGCTTGTGTGTAGCTATTATGGCACTCCCTGCCATTAGGTAACCCTAGGAATACAGCTCGGGTAGTTTTGGTAACGTCGCGCCGTGTGGGAACGCGACCTTACCTTTTTTGTCTTTTTCGCGCGCTCAATGTACTGGCTCGGGAACGCGATAACGACTTTTTACTCGATTCGCGTTGCCGAACACGCCGATTTTGCATTCTCGCGAACAATATGTCCCGAGTTGCATAAAAGTTCCTCGAAAATGTTTAATGTGTCCCCTGTGCTACCAAAAAGTCCTCATTTTTTGTGTTATTTACTTCTTTGGTTGTAGCTTTGTCTTCCTGGAGCATGGCCCACTCCCAGTTCCTTTCTGTCCTCTATGTAATGATTTCTGGTTTATGGTTGGGGTGACCAATTTGGGGGGTGGTGTCTGGTGTGTTCATTTTGTGAAGCAAAGCATTGTCCCTTTGGCATAGGCATTTATTGTCTGTCCTCTCTTTCTTTTCATGTAGTGGTGAGGGCCATTTTGTGTGTACTTCCTTTGTGATGATTCTGCTATGTTGTTGTTGGTGGGCAGGCCTTGTGGTGGCGGCCATTTTGTGTATGCTTCCTTTGTGACTGATTTTGCCATGTGGTGGAGGCCATTTTGGGTGCATCCCCTTTCCATGTTGTCTTTGGGTGTCCCTGTCCTCCTGGCCCTATGGAGGCGGCCATTTTCTGTGTCCTTCCCTGGTCCTCTTCTTTTGCCATAGCCATCCAAGGCTTTTGTAGGTACTACCACTCAAAGCCATAGGTGCATTCAAGTTAATCAACTATTTTTGTGGTGTAACTTTAATTACACCGTGTATGGCTTTGGATTGCTTCACATTTTTTTGTAATGGTGGTACTTTTAGTTTTTTGGTTGCTTGTGTGTAGCTATTATGGCACTCCCTGCCATTAGGTAACCCTAGGAATACAGCTCGGGTAGTTTTGGTAACGTCGCGCCGTGTGGGAACGCGACCTTACCTTTTTTGTCTTTTTCGCGCGCTCAATGTACTGGCTCGGGAACGCGATAACGACTTTTTACTCGATTCGCGTTGCCGAACACGCCGATTTTGCATTCTCGCGAACAATATGTCCCGAGTTGCATAAAAGTTCCTCGAAAATGTTTAATGTGTCCCCTGTGCTACCAAAAAGTCCTCATTTTTTGTGTTATTTACTTCTTTGGTTGTAGCTTTGTCTTCCTGAACAGGCCATGTGGTGGCGGCCATTTTGTAGGTACTTCCTTTGTGCATTTATCATTGGCCTCCCTGCTTTTGGTCTGATCTGATAGTAGGACAGACTCCCAGAGGTGGTAGTTAGTTACTAGTGAGCGGGGCTGCTTTATGTAGCTGTTTCTATTTGGTCTATTTAATTACCATCATTACGGCATGTGTGTATGCCATTGCATTTCCAAGTTGGTTGTCTGGGCAGGGGGGTAGGTAACTTTTTTGTGTGTGGAATAATTTTATGACTTGTATGTGTTTTTGCCGTGAAGTTTTACAAACTCTTAGCCATGGTGTATTTTGATTTTCCTTGCATTAACCTGTCATGACTCATGTGTAGCAGGCAACCTCCTTTTTCTGTCCATGTTGGTATATGATAGGCCTGCTTGACTTTATTATTGGTTATTTCTAGCTGGGAGCTGTGGTGCTCGTACTATTAGTCTTCTTTTTTGTGTTTTATACATTGCCCTGTGTGTCTTTCAATTGTTCATGTGTTGTTGGCTTACTGCTTGTTTGACTGACGTTTTCTGTCTTCTTTGCTTGTAGGTGCACAGAAAAAGACTGAGGAGGTGCTGGCTGTTTTCATCCATCGCCCGTTCAACTGCCAGACGGACGTCCTTCAATTGTACGCCACGTGTGGGGTGTGACTCATCTGACCACACATCTCTGCAATTTGTGCTACTGAGTGCTGCTGTGTGCTGCTGACATCAGAAGAAGATGGGTCCTAAGAGAGCAGTTACCAGGTCCTCCACCACCAAGAAAGTTGCTGAGAAGAAGGTACAGAAAAAGGAAGTGTCACTTAAGGCTGGTATGGACCCCCAAACCTTTTTTGGGCCCCCAAAACGTACGCCTGCAGCAGCGGTGTCCATGGTGCAAGCTGGAGCCAGCACATCGGCATTAGCGGGGGCAAGCCACCAACCCAGGGCCAAGCACATGAGGGTCGAAGAGGTAGCCGACATAGTGTTACAAAGCAGTGATACTGAACCTGAACTTAACTTATCGCTGTCTCAAAGTAGCACACAATCTATGCAAGCTGAAAGTGCTGACCAACCGCCGCCAGCAGTAGATGTTCAACAACCACAACCACCGCCCGCAATAGTTGTTCAACAACAACAACCAAATCCCACAGTAGTAGTTGTTGAAGAACCACAGCACGCTATAGTACTTCCTCAAGAACAACAACCACCGTCTCCACACGCAATAGTGGAAGTTGTTCCTCCCGATGTCGGGGCAGTTCAGGAAGTAGAGCCTCATTCCGAGCAAGAAGAAGAGGAAGCCACTTCTGGAGGTGATCTACTGTCTTTAAATTTACGAAAGGAAAGGAGGGTTAGTGGCAGTGCATCGAGTTCTTCGCATAGCATCCCTTCAGATGACCTTGATGAGGAGTATCATCCACGACGAAGAACTGAGCATTCAAAGAAGAGGCATCAAAAGACCAGGCTGGGAAAAAGGAAGGATCCGTCAAGGCTTGAACTTCCGGAGTTCGATGTAGGTGAACAGGATGCTGATGGTGATAAAGACGGGTCTGACACTGACAATGTCATCATCACAAGCGTTATTCCTGGTGCAGAGGATGTAGAGACCAGCATTTTCACCCTATCTAGAAGGGCTGCGATTAGTGATGAGCAGGTAGCACGTGTAACTCCTACACACTCAGCGCCCAAAGTAACACCAGCTCCCATTTTTGCATCAGCGAAGGCCCGGCAGCGTGCGACATCCAGCGCAAGCGCCACCTCAACAGAAGGAGGTAGTGGCAGTACTAGTACTGAACTGTCACATAGGGAAATGCAACCAAAAGGCTCCAGTTCATCCGGGATTGGAAGTGGGTCCTCCTCTTCCTATGGCAGGAGACAAAAGTTTAGCTCCCCAGTCTGGGATTTTTTTACGGTTCACCCACATCAGGAGAACATTGCTATATGCTCCATTTGTCGCACCAATGTTAGTCGTGGTAAGATTGGTACAAACTATGGTACTGGAGGCCCAACGACCCATATGAAAAAAACACACACAATTGTATGGGAGAACCACCTTGCAAGCTTACAAAAAGATGTAAGCACTGGTGTTGGTGGGGAGGATACAGTACTACAAGGTCCACTCATGGAAGAAGAGGGAGACGATGACCTTCTATCTGGGAGTGGTACACCAATGAGCCCTGTCGCCAGCACTGGAGTGGTGCAGTCCAAATCCTCAGCATCAGCAACTTCTCAGTGGCACCAGAGTCAGCCGGAGACACCAAGGGCAAGGAGTGAAAAGTCTGCGTTGAAAGGTGGTCCGTCTAGCAGAACAGACAGAATTACCAAGCAGCTTACCATTACTGGCATGTTTAGGCAGGAGGGAAAGTACGAGCGGAACCACCCAACAGCACGTTTGTACAATGCGAAACTTGCAAAAATGTTGGCACTGGACCTTCTCCCATTTTCATTTGTTGAGGGAGTGGGATTTCGGCAATTAGTGGCAACACTCGCCCCAAAATGGGACGTTCCCAGTCGCTACTATTTTGCAAGAGTTGCTATTCCAGCACTACACCACGACGTGCTGGGATTGATTGGGAAAGCCTTACAACAGAGTGTTGTCCATTGTATCCACCTGACAACCGACATGTGGAGCAGTCGCGAAGCCACAGCAGATTACATGTGCATCACCGCACACTGGATCTCTTTTGCAGGTGTGAAAGACAAGTTAACATCAGGCCTTCTTGATGTTGCTGGGATTTTCAATGACACTCGCAAACATGCAACTGTAGCCATGTTTGGTATGGAGAAAACTCATACTGCTGACAACATTTTGTCTGACTTTAACAGCAAGGTCTTTGAATGGCTGAAACCAAGAGGCCTTAAGATTGGTTTTGTTGCCACCGACAATGGCAGTAATGTAGTGAGGGCAATGAAAGATGGACAGTATTTCAGGGTACCCTGTTTGGCACACTGCATTAACTTAGTCGTGCAAGACTTTCTGAAACATGAACAACAAGTCAGCAACATACTGACCATCTGCAGAAGAATATGCACGCATTTTAACCATTCTTTCAAAGCGCGGAAGCTGCTACGCGTCATTCAGCGGGAGCATAATTTGCCAGTCAAAGCACTGATCCAGGAGGTCCCAACACGTTGGAACTCGACTTATTTCATGCTTGAGCGTCTCTTTGAGCAGTACATACCACTGAATGCTTATGTAATGTCAAGAAGATTAGTGGATCCTACTGTTAATCTTAAAAGCCTGACCGTTGAGATGTGGCAGTGGGACATCATTAAATGCTTGACAGAGATGCTACAACCTTTTGAGGTGTTCACACGTGCAGTTAGCAGGGAGGACTGTACTATGGGCCAAGCCATCCCATTGTTGTACATGCTCGAGCAACAGCTGAAGGAGGTCTGTGAAGCATACGAAGGTGACGAAGAAAAAGTTGATGCATGTACCTTGGCCAAGGCCTTACGCAACCGCTTATCTGTAAATGCAAGGCTTAAAATGATTGTGTCAGATCCAAATTACATAACTGCAACAATCTTGGATCCACGGTACAAATTGTTTGTCAGCAGTAGCGCAGTCATTCCTTTTTCAGATGGGGATGTTGCCAATTACAAAAGTTCCATAGCTGTGGAAGCTAATGATTTCGAAACTGAACGGCTGTTACTTAAAGGCCTGACAGTGCCAGCCCAGGACAGTCAAAGTACTCCAGGCCATCCTCCTGAGGCAACTCTGGCAAGTTCATCACAGCATGAGAGCGGTGCGTCCGCTTCCCAGCAGGCACCAACAGTACCAAAAGCAGCACCTGCACGATCTGATTCAGCAGACACAACCAAAAGCATAACTGCTTTTTTTCTACAGAAGGGAATGGGTAAGTCCGTTGCTGTTGCAAAGGGGAAAGAGGAGCAGCAAAGCCGAGCACCATTGAACACTGAGCGGATGGTTCAGGCCTATCTGGATGACACAACAGAGGTGTTCATGGAGCAAAGCCCATTGGTCTATTGGTATGAAAGAAGGAGACAGTGGCCAGTGCTGAGCAGGCTGGCGATAAAGTATTTGGCTTGTCCTGTAGCCAGTGTCGCCTCTGAGCGGGTTTTCAGTGCTGCTGGTGCCATTGTGACATCGAAAAGGACCAGTCTCTCCCCCAAAAGCGTCGAGAGGCTGACAATGATAAAAATGAATCAACACTTCATACCACCAGACTATACTGTACGTGAATCAGAGCAGGATGAAGAAAGCGAGCCCGAAGAATTTATCACTGCTGGGTTACATGACCTACTGCTGTCCGGACCCGCAGAGTTTGAGGACGAGCACCTCTTCCCTGACCAATAGGCTGTTAAATTGTGACTTTTTCCCTTCTTTTATTTGTGTTATTTATTTTCTTATTAAAAATGACTTTCTGGTGCATAACTGCTAATCTTAAAATAAAAAGCTCAACCAAATCCATCCCCACCACTCATTCTTTTAATGTACCTACTGGAGTTGCACACCTGTGCATTTTATTTTCGCTGTATCTTTTTTAGTTACCTCCTGGAGTTGCACGCCTGTGCATTTATGTTCCATGTTGACTGCACTCCTCAGAGTCTTGCTGCATCTTCTTGACTCCCACTCAAGTCAATACAATTCCATCTTGGCAGCCATACATTTGATGTTGTAGATGGAGTATAGTACAATAACAATAATGTAGCCTCTAACAGTCCCTCCATAATAAGTGAACCGTACATGACTACAGCCATCCTCTATTTCATTTGAAATCTGCAACTCATAATAACTGCCTTGCTGAGTCTTACTGTTAAGGCTACCACCTCTGTCTGCAGGCATTCAGAGACGACTCTTCTGTGTCAAAAGAAACTTGAGCAGGCATCCACAACTGAAGTCAACTTGTTGTGATGTTGACTCGCATTACAAAGGCTCGGCAGCATCTGTGATCAATCTTCTGACAGTGAAAGAGAAGAAGAGCAAAACAGGTATAAAAATGAATGCCATGCATTGCATGGGATGTATTTTTTGGCTGACTCTGAGCTAATGTGCATGGAGTTGAAGTATATTAGTAACTTCAGTTCAGACTCACGTGATAGCCAATTCTTCCATGTTATTTACTAATAATAGAAATTATTTACGCACTTGTGTTCCTACTACTACAGATGCAGTCAGGACTTAATTTATCTTTGCTGTCCGGCGGTTGGATCTGAGCTGATTGATGCACGATGTTTCTTGGAGTGGAATACAAGGTAATAAATAAAATACAAATAAGAGTCACAGCACAGTAGACCCAGGCTACTACATGTTTGTGCACAGTGCTGTGGTAGAGTACAATAGTGGTATGATTGATGACTGAGAATGACGCATTGATTTTGTTGATTAATTTTGTAAATGCTAGGTTGCTTTTTCAATTTCATTCACCTTTCTGTGGGTCTGAAATTTTTAGGGAAATGCAGTTTGTATAACGGCCAAACCTGTGTCGTCGTGGGCCTGTTGTTGTGTGCTTGCTCCTGTCTTTTTTTGTACTTCTACATTAAAAATGATATGCAACTAGTAGACTTATACAAATTGTATCCAAGCCGCCTCAGTCTGAAAGTCCTCTCATACGACTACTCCTCTTGTTTTGTATTGTTTTTTTATCTTCACTGTATTACAATTTGTTTAGGTCATTCACATTCTTTTGTATTTGCCTTTTCTTTTTCAGGCTGGACATCTTTCACGGTTCACCCACTGCTTTATAGTATGAGCATCAACTCTCATCCTTACCACAGATCCTCATCATCAAGCAATTGGATTGCGGGAAACCAAGAATCATATTCAGCGTGTCCTTTTCTTACGTCCATTGCTTACAATCATTAGCTAGCTGATCAACATCATAAATCATCGTCTTCATTGTTTTGCTTTTGTTGTCTCCAATCTCCATGCGTACTGTTTTTCTTTCTCAAACCTTTCCCAAAACCCCCGTACCCATCCATTAAACAATCCCTAACCCTCTTCCCCCGGGCTGCGTGGTTACATTGAGGTGTGATGTTTCTTACATTAAATATACACCAACAATTTGATCACGCGCTTGCTGGGGCAGATGTGGTCAAAGCAACAATAGTGAAATGTCAACAAGGCATGGCCAGGATCTTCTGCGGCTTCCCAACTCAAGCTCTGTGTATAACGCCAAATAATTTACCATTTAACATCAAACAACGAATGCATCTAATGAATTGGCGTAATTTATTTTTTGGGTTTAAAGTGTAAAGCATTTATGATTTAGAAAAGTTTGACGTTGCCGTGAGTACTACAAGTAACGTTGAACTTCTTATCTTCTCTTGCACTTTGTTTCCAGTCCCCAAAACCATTGTTTTGTTTCAGTTTAGCAGTTGCAATATTGGGTCACCCATGCAATGTACTGTACTTACTTATACTACCCCCACATTGTCTGTCACGCGAATGACTGTCTCTTTCTTTTTGTCGCTACTGGCAGGGTCTGTCTACTATCACAGAAGTTCTGATTCTGAACCACAGATTCTTCGCCATTGTCTTGGAAATCAAATGCAGCCCTTGCAGTGCCACACTTCATGATAAATCATCATCATCTCATCAGCAATCACAGGTAAGATAAGTTTGCAGTGAGGTATAACGCAAGACAGACTGGTCGTTCTTCTAATACTACCAATATAACTCGGTGAGGGTTTACTGCATCTATCTGTTTGCATGTTAAAGATGTGGGCAATATATTTTATTATTAAAAAGCACTGTCCGCCGACCTGCATGGCCAAATTAAACCTTGCGAGGTTGCACAACGTACATTTTTTGGTGAAACACTCCCCCCTCCAACCCCACAAGAAACGCAAATGAACTTCAAATGTTTTCTTTTTACAATAACTTTGTCTCGTTTATTTTAACATAATGTAATATATATATAACTAAAGATGATACAAAAATAAAATATATATAAATCCTACACCAAGCTGTCCCCCTACCCGCCTCCCCTAACCCCAACCAAATTCCCACGCTCAATGTCATGTAAAAAAAAAGTAAAAACCCAACACCCAATTCCCACCCACCAACAAAAGGATTGAAAAAGGGGCAAACAGGGTCCATCTTATAGCCGGCGGGCTTTTAAGTGTTGATCCACCAGGATCTTGACACGCTCCTCTATCTGTTTTTTAGTCTGACTGCTTTGAGCCTCCAGCCTGGCTACCCGGAGGAGAATTTTTCGCTGGAACTGGCGGCACCTACATTGGCAGCCATGTTGTTGTGGGGGGGTGGACGATGCAGGGAAAATCTGGCGGCGGGCGGCTGCCTGAGCACGCCGACGTACTCCTGCAGGCTTGGGGGCCGGGGCATTGGAAGAGGCAGCAGCTGCTGCCGCCGCCTCCTCCTCCTCCTCCTCGGCCTGAGCCACCAGCCGGCGGTAGGCCTCAACGATGGCCTGCAGTTTCCGCTGACGGGCCCGGACTGCCAGCTCCTTCCTGGTTGGTTTAGAAGGAGTAACTATAAAGAAAGAGACAGAATTGTTGTAATCAAAAATCCCAGCAAATAAAGAACGCAAAATGGATCCAACACATAGTGGGCGGCACAGTACAGTAGCAATAGCAAGCAAGTTGAGTACCTAAAATGTTGTTTTATCTATCTTGAACATTCTATTCTACGCCTTATATACTTCATTTGTCTGCCTTTTTGGCACGGCATTATGCCTGCCCTAGTAACATAGTATGGGTGTACTTGAACGGTCACATACGAACACCTGTCTTTTTCATATCTCGTTCTTTTATATCATATACTCTGTGCTTCCGGGAAAAGTGACAGTCTCAAACTAACATTAAATTAACAGTGGCCAGCTAGTACTAATAAATGTCTACTCTAGAGACTATCATTCTTTATATCGCCAACAAACGTTAGGTGGTTTGTGTTTCGCCAGCAACGACCCAGAATGCATCCAGTGGTCCCCTCCTTCCCTTGCCTTTGTGTTTAACCAAAACACCGCTGCCAACACTAGTATCCACTATCCACTAACCACCAATATTGGATGTGTCTCCCACCCACGCAGGCAGCTGTGTTTTCCACTTTCTATGCTTCCACAACAACCCACGCATCCAACTGCTCTCAAACACCTGCATTGCTGATTCCAAAGTATCCTTCTATATTATATGATTAGAGCTTTTTCCTTGCAACTTTCATCATACTTTAGTTAAAATCAATCTCATGTTAATCCATCGCGGTCATGTAATGTTGTGGATAAGACTTTTTTAGTCTGCCACCAACCTTTCACAGCTGAGTTGTAGTCACATAGAAGAGGCATGTATAACTAATTTTATCAATTCTGGCCGGTGGTAATGCTTTTGCTAAGCTTGGTAATGAGAACAGTGGCGTCATATATTGTCCAGTAGAACTTCAAGTTCACTATAAATATCAGAGTACAGTGAGGAAGTTTTCCCCACCCACCAAGTAATGCGGATCACTATTGAATGTAACTTACCATCGCCCACCGTTGTTGTCTCCTCCCCCGCTGCTGCCGGTGCTGCTGTAGGTGCCTGTGGTGGTCCTCCATTCCCCTCCGGGATCGCCTCTGCTGACGGCGTTGCAGCGCCGCTGCCCCCGTCGGCACTGGTGGATGGTACCGGTTCTGCAAAAATAAAAATAAGTAATTAAGTACACCTTTTTAGATGGATGCACAGCCCCCATTGTACTTGTTCACCAAGAACGGAGTTCTGCAAAACAGTTAAGTACAACGTAATCACTAGTAGTCCACATTGCCTAGTACAGCAGAGTAAGTAACACACTACACATATCAGCATTTATTTGGTATGGTATGGTACCCAAGCTCATCTCATCTATTCTATACTGGTACTCTAGTCCTTGGAAAGTTAGACTGAACCATGTAACCTAACCAGTTTACTTTGTACATCAATGACATGTCTACAGTTTTGCGCATGCTACCTCACAGCTTGTTGCGCAGTACGAGGAGACGCCTTTGAGGCCACATGATAGTTCAAAGCATACACCTGAAGAGTTTGGAAAATAGAGGCCCGTATTTACTTTTTGAATGTGGATTGTGGAGTCCAGTTTCCTTACAGCCTCAGGTTACACCTTCTTTTTTGCATGACAGCTAAAAAGTTGAATAAATGTATGTAATGTTTTCATACTGTCTAACGTGCACCACTTTTGTCATTATCTTTCGGCAGATGAGAAGATTTACTTCTACGAAGCAAAGATTTGCAGAGCTTACCAACAAGAGGCATATGCAACCAGTATACGTTCAATGGTGAGGGGTCTCGGACATTTCCCACATTTCCCTATCGTGCACTGGTAGCTGTACAAATGTAGGATACTTTTTATTGAGCCTTTTTTAACTCTGGATTTCTTCTGGTGGCCCTGCCCTTGACGTATTTGACAGAACAACTTAAAAACATTGATGTTACTTACTTAGTTACTTCTAACAAAATAAAGGTTTTGAAGTACCACATTGACTCGGGAGTATATTTTCAGTGTCTGTTGTCTTGTAGACTTACACGAGAGAGTGAGAAAAAGGGGGTTACTTAGGTTATGGATTGTGTAATAAAAAAATCATTTGGCATCTTCATATTGGGGTTCAGGAAAGGGGTAATTGAATAATTGACCAATGACTGAGCCCATATAGGTTGTCGTTCATTGAATTGTGGGTTCCTCTGAGTTCTGTGACTGAGGTGTAAGACTGTAAGTAAGTAAGGTCCAACCTGCCTATCAACAACAACATCCAATTTTGGGGTGCATACATAGTTATGTATGTCACTGCATAGAAGAATACCCGCAAGAGTAGTAGTGGTATTCTTACTAACGCTTACAAAATAGTAGACCATTATCTGCATGCATACTTGGTTGGTGTCAATTGCCAAAGAAGAGACATTATAGAGGAAAAAGCATAAGACAGGAGTGGACCCTGTGCCTTCCGCTATTCGATCACAGATTTTTTGAAAAGATTGATACCTTAACTAAACAGTTAGGTGAAATGTCATTAATCGGTTGGAAAAAAAGCTCCGTTAGAAAGTTAGGGAAATATCATTGTTCCAAAAGAAAACACTGTTGGACTTACTAGGGACAGCAGCAGGATCCTCAGTAGAGGAGCTCTGTGCCTGTGGTTCACAATCACGTTCACCCGCCGACTCGGTCCCAGCCTTCTGCTTGCCCCTGGGTTCTGTGGTTCATGTAAGAAATAATAAAGAAAGAGAAAACATTGAGTGCTGTGAAACATAGACAGCAAGCATTTCAAAAACCACTGCTACAACATTAAAAGAAACAAACATTGGTCTACCAAATGACTACTGCCTTGCATGATTCACTGACTAGTGTACTTGGTGAAAACAAATCAAATGTTCCATAAACATTCTGATTGCAGATTACTAAGTAACACAGAGGCAGTAAGACCTGAACAACACCACAGATTCAAGAATGTAAGTAGCCATTTCTTTTTCATTTTTTGCCAGCAAAATACATAGATCGCAAGGAGGAGACAAGCTTAACTTTGTGCATACTAACTAACACGAAATTGTACGTTCATGGCATCATATTTTGTTTTGCTACTGACTGAATGCTACTGCTGCCCTACCCACTCAATAAACAAACTACATCAGTTCTATGGAGGGCTGAGGCAGGGGCAGCTATAGGCTCATGGTGGTCCTGGACTCCTGGCCAGGGAGCGTAGGTGGGGGGCCCGGAAGAGGAGGTCGGGGCGGAGCACGGAGGCCAGTGAAGAGGGGGGAGTCAGGGTGTTTGGAAGTGGAACAGAGCCGGAGGCACCAAATCCCTGCCAGGGGCCGCCACGCAAATATGTATCCATCCTCTGAGGATTATTAAATTAAGGATATATATTGGTGGGGTGGCCCCTGGCGTTTGGTGGCCCTGTGCAGTTGCACAGCTTGAACATGCCTAAATCCGGCCCTGGCTGAGGTAAGAAGAACAAAGTAACTTTTGCATTCATTGCCAGAGGAGTATTATTCATGCAGAAGAGAAGGCCGTGAAAAAAAGATACAATATGCATTGCAAACACGTACAATTATCCATCAACGGCTATTTCACTGACGGACAAAGGAAGGACAAGACTCTATTAATAGCATTAACTAACTTCAGTTCTCTACAATAAAGAAAATCTCACACCAATAAACAGCAAAAGCTAGCGCCAAATTGAACACGCAAGAGTCAGTGAAGATGAAGAAGCGCAGCATAGACCAGTGTCATACAATTACAGTAGATATAATAACGGAATACATCGGAAATGTAACTAGGAGCACCAGTCATTGCGTTACTTATTCAGCCAAGATTTACAAAGATACAACAACAATACTTATACTACTATAGAGATATAGTACACACACTTTTTCTTATTGGGTAGCCACTCACCAAGACCCACGACCTCGACGCCAAGCAGGTCCAACAGGTCCTGCTCCCGGTCCAAAATGTCTGCCCAACGGTGGGTCAGCTGGTGGTGGGTACGCCGGATACCGGAGCAGCGGAAGACTGCCCGGCGCACCTTCACCCACCGCCGGAGACGCTCCTCAATATGCTGGTAGCCGGAGCCGGGCCTGCCACCTGCTGCCAACATCAAGGGGAGGTGGCGCTGGATAAAAAAAACAAGGGCAGCCACCTCCTCCTCCCCAAAAAGTTGGCGGGGCCTCACCCCTTGGGGGCGCATTCTGCCGCAAGGCAGCCTAGTTTTTTGGGGCACTGGCGCCTTGCCCTTTGAGCCGCCGCTGCTGCTGGCGCCCTTGACCATGGTTCTGGGTGGAGGGTAGAAGAAAACTAAAAGTTCAAGACAAAAAGGTAGGGGAAAGAAGAAGCAAGGTAAAAGAACAAGAAGGAAGTAAAAAGCAATAGAAAAGTTGTAAAAGTAGAAATAAAATGAAAAATATAAACCTAGGCACAGAGAGAAATAGGTAATAACTAAAGAAAGTTAGAAAAAGTGGGTAAAAAGACAAGGATTAAAGAGATTTTAACAGGATGCAAAAGTAGGCCCAAAACCATAGCCAGAGTGTGTGATCCACAAGATGGCTGCGCCCATCGCGACCGCATGGGTAGGTTCGCGCGATATTTAGCGCGATCACGCACTTTTGTAGTGCGAACGAGAAGATGAGTTCCCGAACATGTCTTGCACAACGCGACCACGTTAATTGTGACCCGGAACAGGAAATAAGGGAACGCAAGCAGGCGGGACAAACCTCTGTGGTAATTTAGCGCGCTAGCCATCCCGAGCATGCAGGCAACGCCCCGAACACGCGCACCGCGCTCCCGAAGACGAAAAACGGCGCGCGAACGGGCCCAGCAAGCAACTCCGCATGCTTGCGGAGCTACGCGTAGTTCGCGGAGTGCAACTACGTCTTCGCGGAGCTCCGCGGAGTCCGACTCCGCGAACTACGCCCAGGGTTAGTCTCGATCCTACCGAAACACAAGATGGCGGCCGCTCCGGACTGTTTGGAATGTTGACAGACACCCGAGAGCCAATCAGGTTTCCGTGCGCGAACTCGCGTAGCGCGCTGGTGCGCATGCCAGGGCGCGCTTATAGATATATATTTTTTTTAACCTAAATTACTCAAAATCCACTGGAGCACATATCTTGAGACATAGCAAAGGCACATCGGGCTACCAGTCCCTGCAATTTTGCCAAGTTTGGTGGAAATCCATTCAGCTGTTCGGGCTAAAAGTGAGGTCGACCGCCCTATGGAAATTAACATGGGAAAAACACGTTTTGGGACCCCCCTTTTTTCTCGGCCCCCGCTTGACGAATCCCCCCAAACTTCCAGGGAAGGACCGGAGCGTCGCGAGGCACATTTGAGGAAATTTTCAGGCAGATTCCTTAACCGGCGCTAAAGTTATTCACAATAGAATGTTGCGATTTCCCTATTCAAAATAATCCTAACTATAACTACCTACTGGCATATATATATATATATATTTTTTTTTTATATATATATATCTTTTTTGTGTCTTATAGATATTTAAAGTGCTGTGATGCATTAAGTGTCATTCTTTTTTCTAAAAAAGCTTGAAGAAGGTGGTTGGACCTGTGAGACCACTGAAACGCGTCGCTTCTTGGTCACTTTTAAATACAATCTGTCCTTTTTGGGATAGTATGATTTGAGAGATGTAGTCCTAGAAAATATCTTAATTTGATTGTGAATATTGATTTTTTACATTTTCATGCACTTTTGTTTTTAAATTGACAGTCATTGACTTGTTGTGTTTAATCTTATTTTTAAAATTGTGTCATAATTAATTTGTAATGTATAAGTTAATAAATAAAAAATTTTTACATTTGTTTAATTGGCTAATACAGGAAGCTCCTGTTTGATGAATGAATAGTGTTTATATATGGACTTGCTAGTTGAGTAACAAGCAACGAGTGGTGTGTGCAACGTATAATTCCCAAAGGGATCAATTTTTTGAAACATTGTATCAATAAATCTCACCCATGCTAGATTGTCAAGCTCGGACCTGATCCCTGTCATTTATCAACTATAAAATACTTGCTAGATTAGCTGAGGGGGTATCAGAGGAAACATTTTAAACTGTAACACATTGTGATCGCTGTATGCTGCAAGGCAATACTAGTGGAAATTCTCTTCTGCCAGCTGGAGTACAAATGTTTGATCTAACATCAATGGCTAACCTGGGACTACCTATGCTATTGGTAGTTGACACTGAAGATCAGGTACATGAACAATTCATAGGTAAGAGGGGGTTGAAAGAAACTGTTATTGTTAAACTGGGTCTTTGAGTCATCTCTCCAAGAGCCAGGGGGATCAAGGTGTTCAAGGAACCATCACCAGGATAATGTCAATAAACCTAAGTCACAGGGGAATAAACCTCACTTTGAGCTGGCAATACCTGGGAGTGATTAACTCTATTTCCATTTCTAACAGAGGCCAGTCACCCAGATTGTTTTAATGTGGGGGCAATATTAGGGTACACATGGTGGTAAACGAAATTCAACCGATAGCAGAACATGCCAGAGTGGATGTCACTGCCTATATGACAGTTAAACAGGAGTTTGTGAACAATAAAGGGAGACCTGAAGCTAACAATTGCGCAGCCACCAGAGGAACGTTTGGGCAGCGGACAGACCCATCCTACTCTTTGAATATTCAATATGCTTAAGGTCATAGAATATGGAAAATTAGTATGTGAGTGTACCCATAAAAACAACTTTGTTATTATGCGGGATAATTGACTCGGTTGTATTGATTGGTAAGCATGACACATTAGACAATACTACCACATAAGGGCATACTTCAGGGGGAAGATCTATTACAACAGAATTAGGTATACATTTGAGAACACTTCTCCCAGCCCTATTTGCTCTTTTGCTTTCACATTTCACATCATTCTTGTGCATGGTCGAGCATACCCGTGCCTGTGCAACCCCCAGTTGCACACTTCTAATTGATGAAGGGTGCTGTGCACTTCCTCCATCTAAAGAGTAGTTTCTTTTACAAACAACAACCCTTTTCTTTGTGGTAGCAAATGCATAAGAAGGGGGATCCATAGGACATGAAATAGCCTCTATTAACTCATGTTTCTTGACAGAGAGATTTGTATATTAAACATTGTATTTTGCATGTAAAAGTCATAATAAAGATTTTCATTCAGAAAATATAAATTTTCCACTAATAAACAACTTTTTTTCTTCCAATTCAGTGTTCCATAACACCTGTTTTACAGATGAAACAAACTCATTAATCTGTTTTACAGCAAATATTAAAGAAAATTCTTTCACAGATGGTTGTATTTTTTCATAGACCCAATCCTGGCTACAGATAAACCTTCCTTGAGCTTTTTTCTGTGCATTTTTTCTATCCATTCTAAAACAATTGGAATTTGCTGTATTTTAGTAGTATAGCTTTATTTTCGATACGGTACATATCATAAAAGCAGTACAAAAAATAAAACATTACAAAGATACATAATTTAAAATACCGCAGAGAATCATGATAAACATCTATACATAAAATACACACTTCAGCTATCCTTACTTATATTTGCACTAATGGCTAAAAACAGGTTATAAACAGGTTATGGGAGTAGGACATTATGGAATCAATAGCTTTCTTGCAGATCTTATACGCCATGCCCAGCCAAGAAATTTTGCCATGCAGCATGCGAAGAAAGGACGGGCATCAGAGCGCAATATACGTAGGGCTTCTAGATGTGATCTTGTTCCCAGACTTCTGCACAGAGGCTTTAGCCATTTCAATCTGGGTGCTACATAAGCGCTGCACTCAAACAGAAGGTGGGCGTCAGATTCAACCCTTGAGTCGCAAAATGGGCAAAATGGGACCGTTTGAAAGGGAGGATTCCAGGAGGAAGTAAACAATCCTAAGGGGAGAACACCCACTCTGAATTTAAAGTAGAGTGATCTGTCTCCGGAGCTGTGGATTAGGTCCAAATAAGGTTCCCTAAAGGGGAGATCTTTGACTAGTAAAAATTGGGCAGCAGATTTACAAAGATTGGAATTACGCATTCTGTTATTTTTTACCCATAGCCAGTAAGCGTTCTTTAGAAGCAACTTAGGTGGCGCTGTTTTATTAGCCCAAGCATCTCCCATCCCCAGCTCATAGAGCAGGGGATGGGATTCAGTGTTCCATAACACCTGTTTTACAGATGAAACAAACTCATTAATCTGTTTTACAGCAAATATTAAAGAAAATTCTTTCACAGATGGTTGTATTTTTTCATAGACCCAATCCTGGCTACAGATAAACCTTCCTTGAGCTTTTTTCTGTGCATTTTTTCTATCCATTCTAAAACAATTGGAATTTGCTGTATTTTGCATTTTTGTAATATCAACAAACTGACCATAAGTAATCAGACATAAATCAATTTGCTCACTCCATTATATGAACTATTATTCTGAAATGCATTTCTGGGAATGACTAACTTTAGATCCCTTGAGATTGATACTTTAAAATTAGTTTGACAGGACTTAAATACATCTTCCCAAAACTGAGTAACAAAAGAGCACGCCCATACAACATAAAACCATTTTCCAATTTACCCTGAAATACATCTGAACAATTGAAGGTTAATATCTTGAATAATCTTATGTAAAAAAGTGTGAGTGCAAAATATCAACCATTTGGCATAAAATGTAATTCTACTGTAATTTGTTCCCCAGACTGTAAAGAAATTCAACATATTATTCCTTTACCACATATCAATTGACTACTTAATGTATGTCTCCCATCCCCATTTCTGTGCGATTTAAGAAAAGCCATCTTTTCTATAAATTTTGTCAAGGGAGCTTTACCATATGCCTTATAATCTGATGTTATTATTAGCTAACAATTGCAAACCATATCATCATCCTCAGTTCTCAAATGGGATCAGCTGAGGATTGCAAATGCTGAATAGAGTTGTTAGAAACACAAAAAACGATTCTTGCATTCTCTTGCATGATGCTCAACAAGTGACAAGCTCTTCTGGTCATTATTACAAAATCAAAGAATTTCAATAAAACACAGTTCTGCCATCTAGCTACTTATTTCTTAGACAGATGGCTTTATCATTCACCCATAAATCTTCTAGCCCCACTAAAGAATGTATAAGTGGGATATAAAAAGATTACGAAAGTGTTCTTTTCCTCTTACAAACCACTGCAAAGTCTATTACCAAAATCTTTTGCTAGACTTAGATAACTTGAGAAAATCACAAATCAAGAGCTTCTGACTAGATCAAAACGTATGCAATTATCAATAGGGTCCTAATTCTTTTATCTGGTGCACAAATTAGCAAATTTATCACAGTAATACATCTTCAAATTCAGTAATGCAATATCACCATCCGTGATGGACAAATATAAAGTGTTAAATGCCAATCTGGGAGTCTTATATCTATCACCAAATAAAAGAAAAAAACACTTCCAAATTGTCTAAATAATTTTGCCTACACAGTACATGGAGCAGTAGAGAAAACTAAATTAAAAGTAGTAAAAACAATATTTGTGTTAGTGTCAATTAATTAGCTATTGCTAAGGGGAGAGATCGCCTGAAATAGCGACCATTTAGATCTACCAAATATGTGTATAAAAAGATCCCTATGTAGGGAAACATCCGCTACTATGCAGCCAGAACTATGCAGTACCATTGCAACGTGGACAATACAACGAACACGTTGTTACCACAAGTTCCATTACCGCGCAACAACTTGCATTGGAGAACGTGCTGTTGGATTTTAAATCCGACGCCTTCCCTGCTGTTGCACACACTGCATAGAGCTTAATCTTTGACATATTCTTGAGTAGGGGGATTATCTTCTTATCGTTGTAAATAGCAATTGCCACAGGGTTTCAATAAAAAATGCAAATAGCATAGCCAACAAGGAGCAACTCTGTTGCATTCCTCCTGTTACCTTAAGTGCCTATATTAGCCAAGTAACAAAATATTTTAGCTTGAGCACCTTGATACAGGGTTTATTTATTTATTTATTTATTTGCGGTTTTTATAGAGCGCATCAATCATCCCGAAGGATATCACGGCGCTAAGAGCCAGAGAAGCTACTGGGGTGAGAGCTGGGATTTATGGTTTGGTGAAGAGATGCGTTTTGAGATTCCTTCTGAACTGAAGATAGTTGGAGGTGTGTCTTAGCTTGGGGGGGAGCTCGTTCCATCTCTTAGCTGCTAGGTGGGAAAAGGAACGTCCGCCTGTTCTGACCTTATGGATGCGTTTAGGCTTTGCCAATGCAGATTGGCAAGATCTCAAATTTCTGTTAGGTTTGTAAAATTCGATCCTTCCTTGCAGTATCGAAGGGCCAGTTCCATGTAGAGTCGTGTGAGCATGACTAAGTAACTTGAAGGCAGCCCTCTGGCGCATTGGGAGCCAGTGGAGTTTATTTAGGCACTCTGATGCTGAGTCGCGCTTACTTTTGTTGAGAATGAGTTTAGCCGCCTGGTTTTGCACAATCTGCAGACGTGAGAATAGATGGTCGTTCATCCCATTGAAAAGTGCATTACCATAATCCAGGCTACTGACCAGTAGTGCCTGAGTGACGGACCGTCTGCAGTCCAAGGGTAACCAGGGGAATATTTTGGCAAGGAGTTTGAGTATGGCGAAACTTTTCCCGCAGAGTGATCTGACATGATCTTTCATGGAAAGCGTATCGTCCATAATGATTCCCAGGTTCCTGGCGTGTTGACTGGGAGAGGGGGCCGTTCCCAGTGAGGGGGGCCACCATGTGGCATCCCATACATGTTTTCCTCCCCCAAACAGTAGGATCTCTGATTTCCCGGCATTCAGTTTCAGGGAATGCTTGTGCATCCAGTGGGCCATTTCTCCTAGACAGTTGTGTAGTTTGGATTTGATGACCTCAGGGCCTTCATCCATAGTCACCATCAACTGTGTGTCGTCAGCGTATGAGCAGACTCCAATGCCCCACTTCCTCCCAATGTCGGCTAAAGATGAAACATAGACATTGAAGAGGGTGGGGCTCAAGGAGGCACCCTGTGGTACCCCGCAGCCGATGGTGCTTGGTTTGGAGTGATACTGTCCCATGTGTACAGCTTGGGTACGGTTGGATAAGAAGGAGTGGAGCCAGCCCAAAGCTTTAGATTGTACTCCCTTGCTTCGAAGTATATGAAGCAGGTGTTCATGGGAGACCGTATCAAACGCCGCTGACAGGTCGAGCAATATCAGTGCCATCGCCCCACCTTGGTCGGTGGTGGATCTGATACTGTCCGACACTGCCAGCAACGTTGCTTCAGTACTGTTGTTGGCTCTAAACCCGGTTTGGGACGGGTCTAGGAGGGAGTTGGTCTCTAGGTATTTGGTCAGCTGTATGTTGACCAGTTTCTCCAGGGCTTTTGAGAGAAAAGGGAGCTGTGATATTGGTCTGTAGTTCTCGGGGTTTAAGATGTCGGTTCCTGCTTTCTTTAGTAAGGGGGTGACAGAGGCGTGCTTCCAGGCGTGTGGGAAGGTGGCTGTGGTTAGTGATTTATTGAACAGTTGGGTGATGAGGGGACAAAGCGTGGATACAATTTTTGAAAACACAAAGTGGGGGCAGGGATCTGAAGGGGATCCAGATTTAATTGTGTTCAGTACTGCCAGGACCTCTTCGGTTGAAAATGACTCGAAGCTGGTGAGATGGGGCCCGGTGTCTAGGTCTAAGGAGTTTAGGGAGTCTATACGGGATTCTGATGGGGGGACATTTGTGGAGGAAAAGTCGAACAAATTAATGTTTTGAGGGATGAAAGAGGAGTAAATCTTTTTGATTTTATCCGAAAAGAATGTGCTAATACGTTCACAGGCCTCTGTTGAGGGGGTTAGAGTTTGTGACGTACTGGGGGTTTGCCTAGTTCTTTGACTATTTTGAATAACTCTTTTGTTGAGTTGCAGTTATCTTGTATTCGTTGTGTGAAGTAGGGTTCTTATTACCGCCACAACTACTTAAGAATCTAACAACTTAAGATTCTAAGAAGACATTCCTAAGTCAGATCTAAAGTTATCACAGCATCTAAAAGCAGTTTCTCAGCAGGTATGTTTTTTATAAGTTAAAATATCTGAAGCGTGTATGAGGTAGTTAGTATTAGAATATAATTGATGAACTGCAACAAAACCATTTTGATCATATATGAATTAATCAATCTGCTATTCTGTCAAATCTATTAGCGATTTTACAGTCTACATTTAATAAGATGATTGGGCAGTCAGAGATAAGGTCTTCAGGATTCTTGCCTTGTTTCAAGAAACTCATTACAGTACCTGTGAGAAATTGGGTTGTTAATTGACCGGTGCGTGAGCCCTGGTCAAGCCACAGCCACAATAACTTGTGGGATGAACCACAATAAGTCACTAAATTAAGCTGTGCTTAGTCCTGGGTAGCTTGGCACAAAAAGCAGTCAGGCTTAACTTAGACATCTAGTATAATGGGTTAACCTAGTGCCCCTCAGAACCTGGGTGTATAAGAATGTGGAGAATTTTGATTCTGTCGGGTGCTAAATTGATTCTTGGTTTACTGAATAATAACATATAGAAAACAGAGCTCAAACCTTTCAGTAATAATCAATGAAAAGGAAAGAGAGGGAAGGACAAAAACACACACACCCCAGAAAATTTAATAAATCTGAAGTTGTATGACAGATAAATCAATATATTCTGTTACATTTTATGGTATTGAGATACCTTTCAAAGGCTGTCACAGTTCAAGAACATACAAATTGTTCAAATGGTGCAAGTGATATAGCGAAAAAAGTGCGAAAAAAGGGCCAACTGTGTACAAGATATATACAGTGCTGTATGAATGGTTAAAACTGGTCGTTCAAAGGACATCCATCCAAAGGCACATAAATCTCTGCGCCACTTGGGATTTCAATTTCCATTTCACGTGGGGCGGAGAGAGTAGGGTCAGGATTATCATAAGCTTGTCGCTGTTTCGACCCAGATTTATTCAATTTTCTGGTGTGTGCTTTTTGTCCTTCCCTCTCTTCCCTTTTCATTTATTATTACTGAAAGGTTTGAGTACTGTTTTCAATATGTTAATATTCAGTAAACCAAGAATCAATTTAGCACCCAACAGAACTAACGTCCAGGATTAACTTAGAGGCAATGTGTAAAGTATTTATGCAGCACACAAACAGTAATGAAGTGAAAACACAACACAAGAAAAGTCCCACACTAATTTTGAAAAATAGAGTACATTTGAATAAACTATTTGGCACTGAAACCACAAAGATCAAATCGGTAGAATGTACTTCATGAATTTGAAAGTTTTTAATAAGAACTAGTCAAAGTGCCAACCACGAATATAGAATCACACGAGACATGTCAAAGTCCAAAAAACATTGCCAACCACGATGGAACTCAGTTCGGATAAAAGAAGTGGATTGTGCCCGGACAACGCTAACCTTCAAACTTAGAATACATTTTGAGAAAAATGTTCTGGGGAGGGAAAGTTCAGCAGGACAAGGCATCAGGTGTCCGGAGAGGGAGCATTGTTGAAAGTCGAAGCGCAGTGAAGATTCACACGTTTGGACTTAGTCTCTTTTTTGGGAGTCGAAAAGCTCCAGTGAGACGAGGCATAGCGCTGTAGCCGAAGACAGTTCCACAAAGCTGGATAGCCTTTTGGGAAAGGGCTGCTAAACAGGATTTACTGTTGCAGAGAAGAACGTAGTGGAAGAAGTCGGAAAGTAACTACAACTGGCGATGCACCTCATATGGGCAGGCAGGCAGATTGGTCCCAGTCTCCTTCTGGTTCTCAGAAGAGTTTTTGGTCGTAAATGTTCCTCCGTTTTGGGATTTGGTCATCTAGGTACCTTGAGGTACCTTGAGCATGACAGCCAAGGGTCTAGGACTGGTTGGACACCACTTGGGGGTTCAGAACTTACTTAGGCTGGTTCCAGGTTTCGAAGTTTAAGATGGTGGGAGCCTTTTGTGTCCCTTTGGCTCAGAACATCAGGCCAGCAAACTAGCCCATGGAGTCACTATGACAGTCCTGTATTCAGGTGAAGATGAAGGGCTCAACAGCAGGGGTCACCTCTGAGGGGTCAAGCCAGGTTCCAGCAGCAAAGCAGTCCTTAATAAGGTAACCTCATGTTATCCTATGGGACAGTTAGGCCTCACAGTAGGGAAAAACGAATTTAGGAATATTTTACTACCTTGACATGCAAAACTTAAAAGTACATGTCCAGCTCTTTTAATTATAATGCACCCTGCCCTATGGGCTATCAAGGGCCTACTTTAGGGGTGACATATAAGCAAGAAAAGAAAAGGAGAATATAAGGCTTGGCAAGGGGGTTTATTGTTAAGTCACATTGGCAATTTGAAACTATGTATGTTTAGGCGACAATGGCAGGCTTGAGATATGCATTAGGGTGCTACTTAAGTGGGCGGCATACTAGTGGTGCAGGCTGAATGGTAGTATTTAATTTGCAGACCCTGGGTATATGGTATGCCCCTCTACAAGAGAGTTATATGTAAATTAAATATGCCAATCAGGTATAAGCCAATCAAATCATCTTTAGGGAAGTGAGCACAATCATGTTAGCACTGGTAAGAAGTGGTAAAGTGGTAAAGTCCTAAGGCCAACAAAAACAAATCTCAGCACAAAAAGTGAGTTGTCGACATATAGTTTGGGAAATAGGACATGCTCCTGTTCAATAGGACAAGTCCGCTTAGCTGTGCCCTGGAAGCAAATCTGGAGTAGTTAAAAAACACAAGATTGTAATCCAATAAAAAGAATGATACATGGCAAGCAGACATCAAGTAGCTGAATAATGTAGATTATTTATTGTACTTTTTTGAAGATGTTGCATCTTAAGTTGCAGGTTACAGGTTATAGGTAAACACATGTGCCCTACCAGGAGCAGCATCCTATTGATCAGCCCACTTTTTTCAACTAACACTCTCCCAGGCCAGGCACTCATCAACATTTCATTACATCAATCAATCAGGGAATTGTAATCAATCAATCTATGTTGAAACTAGTACCGGTCCATGTTGAAACCAGTAACAGTCACATGTACACAGCACAACGCAAAATCTTGCGTTCACCTTCTGTTACGTCGGTTACAGGTGAATCACGGCAGTGGTTTCAGAGGCAACTTCCTTTTTGACATTGATATCCATAAAAAAACCTTAAGGGATAAACCCTGCACTCACTTCCTCACACAAGTATAGACTTCCTGTTTTCCTTTAGTCTCAGTAGTGAGCATTCCAGCCTTTGATATGTTGCGCCACTAAGTCACCTGAGTGCATACTTCACATGCGCCTGGAACCCCAGCCTTGCAGCTCCTGTGAACGTCACACACAATCCTCGCTCTCAGATTGTAGGCAGAGTGCAAGACAGCCTCGTGGCCTATTTAAATGCTGTTATGAATACTCCAGCTACAACAGAAAGGGGACAAGCACATAAGGGCTTGCTAATACTGTAGATGAAAGCGCGTCACATGGCTCCATTCAAACATTGATTCTGCATTTCACCAGTCTCACACTCACAACAGCTGCACAGCAGTTAACCCTGCAACATGTCCAGTTATTCACCAAGGGTTTAATCTCGAAAAGTCAATGTCACTACCAGCATACACACACTGCTGGTTCACTTCCCACCAGCATGTCTCACCAAAAGATGAAATGCTGTATATGCCAATTTCAAACTTGTTGGCAACAGTTTTTCAATAAATTAGAGTACACTTGATGGTGGTCAAACGTCCACAACATCCAGGGCCGGACTGGCCGTAGCGGGTACCGGGCAATCCCCCGGTATGCCGCATGGGTGGGGGGCCGGTTTGGGGCCCCTGGGGGCTGTTTTTGTTACAGGCCCGTTTTTGCAGCAAGGCTACAAAATCGGCCCTGTAACAAAATCGTCCGAAAACCGGCCCCGGCAAAGAGCTTGGCAGCACCCACAACCCCCCTGGGGGAGGGGGGGGCCGGGCGAGCACTTTGCCAGGGCTGGTTTTGGTTCCCAGTCCAGCCCTGACAACATCTGTTGACAATAGGCTGTATGGTGAAAAAGACACTGGTGGGGATTCCAGGGTATTTTTCTTTCTGTCTCAAACTTAAATCCCGCTTACTCTGCTTCTTGTAGACTTTATCTTTCTCTTCAATCTCCTTTCATGGGTAGGTTAGTTTCCAAGTGTCACAGGCGTTGTAATCCAATAAAAATAATCATGTACATTATAAATTGTAGTTTATTGAACAGGTTGTATCTTAAGTTTCAGGTTACAGGTTACAGGTAAATGCATATGCCCCAACAGGAGCAGCATCTTACTGCTCAGCACACTCTCTCCAATTGACACTCTTACAGGCCATGGCACACATCAACATTTCATTACGTCACACACACTGGCTGAGCAACAGGTAATAGGGAAACCAGCAAACAAATGCATTTCACCTAAATCAGGATAGAAAACAATAGCATGAATTGCCTTTAGAACTTCTTCCTGTTCAATAGGAGAAATCTGCTGTGCTGTGCTCTGAAAGCAAAGCTCGAATAGTTAAAGCCTCAAGTAATTACTCAAAGCACTCCAAACTCCATTACTTGATGGCTGTTATAGATATTAGGTAAGTCACAAATTGCTACCCACTACAGTGGCTATGATAACAGGCGTGGTGTCTTGCAGGGGTTAGCAGACCACCCGGACTGTGACTGCTTTTGAATACTGATATCTTTTGAAAAACAGATATGTTTAAAACATGAAAAAAATTACTACACATTTTTAATATTAAGCCGAGGTCCACAGAACCACTTCCTACTTTTAAAATGTTTTTTTTTACCATCCAAAAAGGGATGGGGTTCCTTGGAGAGCTCTTCCAGTTTGCAAGTGGGTTACCATCTCCTTTGTCTTGGTGGTCAATTATTAATGTTTTGCAACCAGATTTCAGTTTCAAAATATTAACACTTACCCTAGGGAATCCGTATTTGGAAGGACCACCCTTAAAACACCTCTTCCAAATAGCAATTCCTTAATGTTCCCTAAACGTATTTTAAGGATTGGGAAAACCTTTTCTAAATGGTTAAATGGCATTACTACATTTAAAAACGTATTTTAGCGCTGCAAACCCTCACATGTGCCAAATTTGAGGGTTTGCAACAATTAAAATACTCCTTACATGAGGCCCAGAAATTGATTATTAAGGATTGGATAATCCTTAAGGGGAGCACACAGAGTTTCCACAACAAACTCAATAAACTGTTTAGAGAGAGAATAGTGCAGTAAAAACACAGCTAAACTAACTATTTATTATTATACCAAGTTGGTATCTCTAAAAGAGGCAAAGCAATCAACCCACAAGTCTCCTTACATCTGGAATGAGCCTTCTATGCAACTGCTTCCAATCCGGATTTCACAGCAACTACTACATCGAGACAGCCCACATCACAGCTACCGACATCATTAGAGCCCTATTCGACTAAGGAGAGACTGCTGCTCTGATCCTCCTAGAACTCTCTGCAGCCTTTGATAAAGTTTCCCACCACACCCTCATCACAATATAGGACAATATAGGCATCCAAGGAGCTGCTATTAACCTCTTAAGTGCTGCGCCTATACCAACGGCCGACGGCACCACTACCTCGGGAGTGCTGCCGTCGGCCGTTGGACGTTCCAGCTGCACCTGCGCAATGGAACGTTCAGCACAGGAGCTGGACGTTCCAAAGCAGCTAAGGTGTTAAATGGATCACCTCCTTCCTCACTGGAAGAACACAAAGGGCCAGATTCACAGAACTAACTTAAGACAAAATCCTAAACTTACTAGCATTTTGGTAACTTACTCATTTTGGTACTCACAGAAGGCACTTACTTATTGATGAGTAAGTGCCTTCTGTGAATACCAAAATGAGTAAGTACCTTCTGTGAATACCAAAATGAGTAAGTGCCTTCTGTGAATACCATAATGAGTAAGTGCCTTCTGTGTATACCAAAATGGTAGTAAGTTTAGGATTTTGTCTTACCGTATCGGGCCCAAAAAGTCTGCCTTTCCTCCTTCACCTCCGAACCCAAGGAAATCAACTGTGGAGTTCCCCAAGGATCCTTGCTCAGCCCATCCACTTAAACACGTATATGACCCCTCTGGCCAGCATTGCCAAAAAGCAGGGACTGAACATATCCTACGCCGATGACACACAACTAATCCTCTCCCTCTTCGAAAACACCACCACCAATACCAACTTCCACAACTGTATGACTGACGTCACCAAGTGGATAAAGGATGACTGCCTAAAGCTCAAAAGGGAGAAGACAAAGATACTGATGTACAGAAACAAAATCTCCCTATGGGGCGCATCCCAGTGGACCTCTGAACTTGGACCTACTCCTATCCCTATTGACCATGCTAGGAACCTAGGCATCATTATGGACCACAAGCTAACCATGATGACTTCAGTCAACTCAGTCTCCTCCTCCTGCTTCTTCATCCTCCCCAAGCTTCGTAGGAACTTCAAATGGTAACCCTCAAAGCTCAAGACACACCATCACCCAGGCCCTCATCTCGAGCTGCGGCAATGCTCTCTATGCAGGGATCACAGCTCAGCTCCTTTGAAGACTACAGACCGCAACCAAACTTGTCCTGGATCTCCCTAGATCCCTACCTCAGGGAACTCAACTGGCACCTTGTACAGAAAAGATGCCAGTTCAAGCTCCTGACCCATTAATACAAGGACCTACACAACTTCGGGCCCACCTACTTGAACCACCGCCTGAACTTCAATCAGCCAACCAGACACCTCTGCTCCTCATCCCTTTCTCTAACCCACACCACCTGCATCTGATGTAGCAGATGCAGAGGTCGCTCCCTTTCCTACCTAGCAGCAAAAACTTGGAATGACCTACCTTTTCATATACGGACCGCCCCACCACTTTCAGAGTTCTAAAAGTCACTGAAGATCTGGCTATTACGCTAATCAACTGAGCCTTCCAGCACCTGGATATCCTCAAGTGTGACAATTAGCTCTCTTCAAATTTACTGTTTGATTGAGCTCTGGGGAAAAAGTGGCAAGTCATGATGTGCTAGAATTAAAAACTCTTCATATAAAAACAAGCTTAAAGCATATTAAAATTCTGCAACCTGTTATTTGGAATGTGTGTTTCTCGAAAAAGTATAAATGCAGGATTATGTGTTAAAATCCAAGCTTCAATGGCCTGCCACTTTCAACCATTAATGAAGCCAGTATCAATTAAAACATTTTTAGCTCAAACATAATCTACTTTAGAGGTGGGGCAGAATCGGGGGATTTTCATTCTGCAGAATCATGCGGATGCGCCTCATTTTATTGAAGTTGAATGGGGACAAGACAGAGGTTGTTATCCTAGGTAAGCATGAGGACCTATGGGGCCCTCACCATTGGCCTCACGAAATGGGTCCCTTTCCCGTTTCTTTCACTCATGTCCGCAATCTGGGCTTCATCATTGATGAAAATCTTTCCATGAGACAACAGGCGGCTAATGTGGCTGCCATCTGCTTTACGATCTTGAGATGGCTTCATAAGATCATCTGGATGCTCCCTGTCTCTACCCAACGCACGGTAGTCCAGGCACTTATCACCTCTTGCCTCGATTACGGCAACGCTCTTTATCTTGGTAGTCAAACGGTACTGAGAAAGTTATAGGTAGTGCAGAACTCTGCAGCATGCCTTCTCTGCCAAGTTCCCAGACAGGTTTCCATCTCGCCTTATCTTCGTGACCTCCACTGGCTACGAATCGATCAAAGAATTCAATTTAAAACTTTGTCTGACATCTTTAAAATCAAACAAGGGGTTGCACCACCGTATCTGCAAGAGCTCATCCCTACATTCCTTCTCGTCCCCTGCGCTCCACAGCTCAAGGGGACTTTTTTATCTCCAGATTCAAATTAGCAAGAATGGGAGGTTGCTCCTTCTCTTGTCTCTGCCCCAAAATCTGGAATTCTCTTCCTGTGTCTTCGAAAAATGACTTGTCTTATTTGAGCTTTCGAAGAAATCTTAAAACTTGGCTTTTTTAGCAGTAAATGTGCTTTTAACCACTCGCTTTCTAGCAACTTGCGTGCTAGGTGCCGGGAACCTCTTTTTGGGTATCTGCGCATATTAAAAATTTAATATAATAATAATAATAATAATAATAATAATGTGGAATTATATTAAAATTCTGCGAGATCCCATCAGAATTCTTCTGTCTGGTGAACTGGGCATTTGGCGCTATTTTGATAGTGTTAAATGGACCCTCTTGTCCCAAAAATAAGATGTAACGGTGCAAATAGCACAGCTAATCAGCCCAAGTGGATTTGTAGTTTTTTCTAAACTTTAGAAACCACTGCATTTCACTCAGCATGTGCCCCTTAGATGTTCTGCAGTGATTAAAACCTTTAGGGATAGACGTATGACCATTCCATTTTGCGGTTGACAAATTGCAATTTTTTGTGACTTACAATATGCAACTCATGTACTAATGTGTCTCAGACACATTTTGAGATTCCCAATAGGTTCGTAAATGACCTGCCTTGTCGATATTCATGAGGCTGGTCGCAATTTGTGACCCATTAGGAATGGGCAATTACACAGGGATGGTGGCTTCTGAGAACAGCAGACCACAACATCTGTTTTTGCTTTTTGAATAAAGCAACTTTTTTTTCAAATGCAGCCCATTTTCCTTAACCACATGGCTGCTGCCATGATTTTTGCCCTGTGCTGGAAAATCATTAATGCCACTATTCATGACGAGCTCAGCTCGTCATCAGCACACGACACCCGTGGGTGATGACGAGCTGAGCTCGTCATCAGCAGCGAAAGGGTTAAAGGCAAATGGGACGTGTTTAAAAGAAAAAAAATGAGAGATTAATTTTTATTTTAAGGGCAGGCAGTGGTCCATAATGCTACTGCCTTTTCCTAAAAAATATATTCACAGCCAAACACAGAGGGGAAGGGGATCCCTGAGGACACCTACCCCTTTGGGACTGGCTTATCATCAACTTGAAGTTTGTGGTACTTGCAATTGTTTTGTGAATCCAAAAACTGTTGCACATCTGGCCCCTCAATCAATGCAGAGTATGAAGGGTGCTGGAAGTGGGATATACAGTGGTTTCTAAAGTTTAGTAACAACTGCAGATATCACTCAGCACCCGTACAATACTCTGCAGTGATTACAAGAGTAACACAGAATTTTTTTAATTCTGTCCGACTCAGGCGGCGGAATTAAAATATCCGACCGGGCATAATGTATTTTTAAAAAAAATACTTCTTCCTTCCTCCTCTATTTTAAACCTCTTCATTTCCAGAATAACAAACTAAGAAAAACTTCACACATAAACTACTCATTCGTAACCTTGAAACACTTATTGTTGATAACTACCTCAGCCTCTCTTCCCCCATAAAAACTCACTCCATCTTCTATTCCAAATGCCCCTCCAAAAGGAAAAGGATTTTCATATGTAAGTTCCCAGTCACCCAGTCAATCAAAATTCCCTATGGATTCATATTGATCCACTATTCCCTCCCAAATCTTTCCAGGTGAAATCGCCATCTTCATCTTTAAAATGGGTAACATCCTCAAACAAGCCGCCGAATCACACCTCACCATCTTTGAGCACCACTTCAACACCTTGTCTCTCCACCTAGACAAAATGAACCCTAATCCTCCCAATACCCAATCTCTCAACACCCCCATTTCCCCCCCTTTTCCCTACCATTCTCACCCCTCCCCTCTCTTTCCTCCTACCAACACCATAATGCAAACTCCTATTTCCCACTCCCCCTCCCCTGTCATCTCTACAGCTAATGCCATCTCCCAACCACCATCACCCAAACTTTCTCTCCCTCCAATGATACCCCCTCTTCCTGACATCCCCACTGCACATCCCCTCTCTCTAAAACTTACATTCTCCAACAATCTGTCCCCCTCAACCTCTTCTAAAATATTTAACCCCTTCCTTCCATCCTGGATGCCACAGCCTGAATCTCTACCCCTCCACCCTTGCTCTCCTATCGTACCACCTCTAGCTCCAGCTTCACCCTCTCCTAACCCTCTTTCACAACCATCAAATTTCTCTCCAAACAATATTTACTCCCTCTCACCCTCATCCTCCCCTTTATAGATCCCTCTCTCCCCTATTACCCTGACCCTACACAACATCAAACGCAACCTCTCTTTATTGACGAATGAACTCTCCTAACTTAAAGAAGATGATAAACCCCTCAGCTCAGGAACCCGACTCTCACGTGCAAATGCCCCCCACCCCAACCAAAAAATGCCTGTCAACTTCAGTGATCACCATTGGAATACTTCCCCCTTCACAACCATATGTCTAGGCCTCGCCATACCTTGAACCACCTCTCCCCATCCGACCTCTCCAACCTATGCAATTCCTACCATCCTAGTACTTCAGTCAACAGCCCACCTAGCCCCTACTCCTACATCCCTATAATTCTAGGGACCAACAGAATTACCTCCATTCCCGCATCCCCCAGACCTCTTCCTCAACTCACCTCCATCCACTCCTGCCTCCCTCCCAAAATAACCCCAATCCATTCGCCTGCATGCTTGTTAACTGCCGGTCCGCCTTCTGACACGCCACTGAAATCTCCGAATCTATCCATAGTAAATCCATTGCCATCACGTTCCTCACGGAAACTTGGCTCAATGAACACTCAACAAGCATGCTTGATCTACTCACCCCCCTCAGATACTCTATCCTCAGAATAGACAGACCTGACAGAATAGGAGGTGGACTGGCCATAATCTTCGAAAACAAACTTCAGCTCTCCCTTGTTAACAAGTCTGGCCACTCCACCTTCGAATACCTTGAAGCTGAACTTAAAATTCTAGGCGCCACTCTATTCGTTTACATACTATCTCCCACCCTCCTGGTGACCCACACTCCTTTATTGATGAACTGATTACACAATCCTCATTATCCAACTCAAAAAATCTCTTCCTTGGAGACCTCAACCTCTACTTGAATGACACCAATGATACCTCTACCACTCTCTTCACCAACCTTCTCAAGATCAATGTCCTCAAGCAACTTTGTCAGTCCCCCACCCACACCAAAGGAGCCATCCTGGATGCCATCATTACCAACAATGACTTAGCCTTCCTGACCAACATCATCCTCATTGACTGGTCCGACCACCACCTCATTCTGTCTAAACCTCAATGTCCACATCAAACATTTGGCTCAAGGAGCCCTCTTCCCTCTCCGTCAACTCAAGAAAATCAAACCCTTTCTCCCAACCGAAGATTTTAAATTAGTGGTGCAATCCCAGGTCCTTTCACAAATCGATTACGGCAATGCCATCCTCACCGGAATCCCCACGGTCCACCTAGCTCCACTCAAATCTGTAATCAACCTTGCAGCCAGGTTCATCATCGACTGCAAACAATTGAACCACATTTCCCCAGCTCTCAAAACTCTAAAATGGGTCCCCATCGAAGGCAGATCACACACAAAGTCCTCCATCAAAATGCACCACCTTACCTTGCCAATAAACTCTACAAAGCGGGCAGCACACAACCCCTAAGAAGCACTAACACTCTCCTCCTTGTCCCACCCCTGATAAAAAAGAAATCCACTCAATCCCACTCCTTCTCTAGAAATGCCCCTTACATCTGGAATGCCCTAACCAAAGACCTACGATGCAACCCTTCCTACAACAGCTTTAAAAAAGATCTCAAAATGTACCTCCTCAATAAATATTCGGGGTCTCTACCTGTGCCTTAAACTCGCTCTTCCATATCTTATAGGTATTTCAGCTCTTTTCTGAGTATCTGTTTACATGATATGTATAACCTTAAGCCTTTTGTTATTCTCTGTCTTACCTGTTGTTTATCATAGAATGATGTTGTAAATGTTGTAATTTAGTTTTAGCATATATATCTCAGGCTTGTAAAGCGCTCTGATGTTTTTTTTATTCTTTGATGCTGTAATGTGACTCTTACCGTAACTAGTTTTATCATGTAAATTGCTCTGATACCTCTGGGTCCAGCCAGCGCCATATAAAACCTCTAAACAAATACAATACAATACATTCGCAGAATTCCGGCCTTTGCGAATCGCAAACGGTCTATTTGCATGTTTTGGCATGCATCAAAAATTCGCAATTTAAGGAATCGCAAAAATTTGCGATTCCTTATTTTGCCATAGCCTTTAAGGAATCGCAATTTTGCGATTCCTTAAATGCTATGTATGTAGCATTTTTCAATTGCTAATTTTGGTTAAGAAATCGCAAATTAACACCAACTTGTAGTTGATGTTAATTTGCGAATTCTTTTAAAAATGCACAATTTGGCATTTTTGAAGGTGGCATGTGATGCACACACATGCCCATAGGGAATGTATGTGCACCATATGAACACACATGTACATTTCAGGGGTGCAGCAGGGTGTCCTTGAGACACCCCTGCACCCTTGAAATTATTCTCAATTTGCGATTAGCAAATTGCGAATCGCAAATTGAGCTTAATTTCACAATCATTCCTATGGGCCTCCTGGCCCATAGTAATGATTGGGAAATTATTCCTTAATTGCGAATTCGCAAATTGCGAATTCGCAAATAAGGAAGATTAAGAAATCGCTAAAAAATAGCGATTTTTTACATACATCCCATTTGCGATTTCTAAATAGCGATTCCTTAAAAATCGCTATTTAGAAATCGCAAAATGGAATCTTGATACATCTGCCCCTGAATGTTTCCATTTGATACCATTATGGACAAATTCTGTACCTTCTATAGTAGTGTTAGAGGTCACGCAATTGCCACACTTGCGATGGCCTTCTATCGGTTTTGGATTCCATTGCAACAGTAGGTCACTCTTTTTTTTATTTAGATATTACTCTGGGATATAAGTATTAGACCTAAACCCCCTGAACTTTAGATGACTTCTAGAATCAAGAGGAACCTTTGCCAAGGAGAAGAGCTGGAGAAACTGAGGTGAAGTACTGCCCTTGCTGTGTGTCTCAGGTTGGCCTGCAGTTGCTGTTTTCTGCCAATGAAAGGAGAGGACTTTGTTGAATGCTGTGTCCCCTGCTAGAGGAAAGTCTCCAAGAGCTTGAGTAGACCTTGCTCCTGTATTGAAGTTTCAGGAACACAAAGACTTCACCCCAGCTCCCCTGAACTTCCTTTCTGGAGATCTGACCGGCCAAGAGGTGCATGTGACTGTCTTGAACCTCTGGAGGTTGTTTCTGCTGTTGGTAGTTGGAAAAGCAATGCAACGACAAGGAAATCGATGCATCCCTCCTTCTTGCAACAGTTTTTCCGATGTAACGCCGTGGTGCAAGAGGAATCGCCCTGCAGTGCTGCGCCACTGCTGAAATCCGCGCAGCGCCTGTCAGGGCAGCAATAATCAATGCATCAAGGCATCACGGCTGAAAAGGTCGACTCATTGACTCTCGTCACTACCACATCGTTCAATGATGCATCTCGGATTTTCACGCATTATCCCTGTGCAGCAAGTTTTTCCCAACGCATCACCTCCGGATCGGAGTCGTCTCAGGATTGACACATTGCTTCCATACCGACCGGACCCGACACATCATTTTCCTGTGTACAGCGGAACTGTCCCATGGCATCAGCGAAGGTCTCAGGACCGATGCATCTCTTTGTTTTTGCGATGCTTCTCATCGCTGCGGCTGTTTGGCTCGGTGAATTTTGTCGCAATGACAGATACTTTGCAAGAAATCATGCATCCATAGTTTTCAATAGGCTCATGCTAAAACCTTTATAAAATAATTTTCCTTAATACTTGTATATTGGATTTTTGTCTTTTTGGTCTAGTTAAGTTTAGATACAGACAGCTAGGTATTTGTACGAAAAAGCAGCAGCGACCTTAAAAATGCTGCACCTAAACTCCAGTGCCAAAGGTGTCTATGATCAAGTCAATTTGATATTGTGCAGCCAACCCCGACACCAGCTGCTGTTTGGCGTCGCTGTGCTTTCCAGATCAGTTAAACAATTTTTAAATGCTCATGGGGGAGCACCAAAATGAGAGTCCAAAAAGAGTAAATAGAAAAATGTTCTTTATTTATCTTTCTTCAGAAAAAGATCACGTCAATAAAACATGTAGCGAGATCAGCCAACGCGTTTCACTCCCTACCAAGGAGTTTCTTCAGGGCTGTAGTGACAGTCGTCAGTTTCGGCGTCTCGGCATGGCTGGTTCCAGGCT